>NC_086113.1:19741746-22241746 GCF_963921235.1 Mobula hypostoma
GATGTGCTGACGTTCGAGAGGGTACAGAGAAGATTCACTAGAATGATTCCGGGAATGAGAGGGTTAACATATGAGGACCGTTTGTCCACTCTTGGACTGTATTCCTGGGAGTTTAGAAGAATGAGGGGAGACCTCATAGAAACATTTCGAATGTTAAAAGGCATGGACAGAGTGGATGTGGCAAAGTTGTTTCCCATGATGGGGGAGTCTAGTACGAGAGGGCATGACTTAAGGATTGAAGGGCGCCCTTTCAGAACAGAAATGCGAAGAAATTTTTTTAGTCAGAGGGTGGTGAATCTATGGAATTTGTTGCCACGGGCAGCAGTGGAGGCCAAGTCATTGGGTGTATTTAAGGCAGAGATTGATAGGTATCTGAGTAGCCAGGGCATCAAAGGTTATGGTGAGAAGGCAGGGGAGTGGGACTAAATAGGAGAAAATAGATCAGCTCATAATAAAAATGGAGGAGCAGACTCGATGGGCCGAATGGCCTACTTCTGCTCCTTTGTCTTATGGTCTTAAATGCGAGCCCATTTCTTCCAGTAAATTTCAGCATCCTCCCTAAAACCTTGACTTAATATTCCAGAATGCTCCAGCTGTCTAATTACTGTTCAAGATGTTTGAACATAACATCATTTCTTTTTGTTGTCTCATTTGTTAATAGATTTACAAATACTCATTCTCTTCATCATCTTGTCCTGTAATCTTCAAACATATCGCAGCTGCTCTTAGGGCTCTTTAAAGATTGAATCTTTTAGTTCACATTGTCTTTAGTTCTAGCTATCAACTAATCACATGTAGTTGAAATTAAAAATGTCATTTTCTGAGTAAATGTTGTCTTTTGATCAATACTACGTATCTTATTTAATGACCACATTTCTAAGTTCTGTCCATCTGAAAGCCTAAAAGTCATATTTTGCATCTCCAAGTCCAGATCATTAACATATATCAAAAGTGGCAGTGGTCATGCTGTTGACTTCTGAGGAAATCCATTATAAGTCTCCCTCTAGTCAGAAAAATAATTGTTCACCATTATTTTGGCATTTTTATGTCTTAGCTAAACCTGTGGGCAAACTGCTGTATTCCTTCAATCCTATGCATTTTAATATTGTTAACATCTATTATGTGACATATTGTCAATTATTGATTACAACTTACAAGCACATTAATCACTCCATCCTTATCCGCCACCTCTGTTACTTTAAGAATTCAGTCATCTTAGTCAAATGATTTTTGCTCTTAACAGGCTACAGACATCTACTTTCCTATTGCTCAGTTGGAATTGGTTTATTATTATCACATACAGTGAGGTATAATGAAAAGCCTGCCTTGCATACTCTCAATGTCTTAAACTGTAGACTCAAAGATTCCTTGTTCTATATTACTTCTATCTTTATCCAAGATTTTTAATAAGAGCTGGATATCTCCAGTCAATTCATAAGACCATTAGATGTAGGTGCACAATTAAGCCATTTGTCTCAACAAGTCTGCTCCACTGTTTGATCATGGCTGAGTTGTTAACTCTCTCAACTCCATTCTCCTGCCTTCTCCCCATAACCTTTGACACCCTTACTATTCAAAAACCTATCAACCTCCACTTTTTCAAGTTTCCTTTTTTAAATAACAGAGGATACAGGCATCTAGAGCAAGTGACATTTCAGGTTCCATCTCTTATGATAGGAAATCATAAGACATTTATAATGATACATGGCATTTCTTTTTCATAGATGCTGCCTTGCCTGCTAAGTTCCTCTAGCATTTTATATGTGTTGACATTTATAAAGCACCTTTCACCTCTTCCTAAAGCTTCCCAAAGGGCTTTAAAACCAATTAATACTCTGACTTACAAATTATAAAGCTGGAGATATGACAGCCAAATGTGTATGTAAAAATGAGCAGGTGTTTGGCTGATGCTGATTTAATGATAATTACTGGACAAAATGTCTGTGATAATTCCTTTGCTCTTTCTGAAACGGTGCTGCAGGAACTTTTACATCCAATTCAGAAGGCTCTTGGCAGGCTATCTCCGTCTCACCTCCGTAAACTTAAAATCATCCAAAACTCTGAAGGCCAAAAGCTAGTATAGACCAAGTAATTTTCAACCATTACCACAGTGCTTACCAACGTATAAGACTCCCAGTTAAGCAATACTCCATCCCACCTGTGTAATTTGCTTCAGTCATATAACTCTGAGTAGGTTTTTACCCCCTCAGGTTGGGTGAGACTGGAACTACAGGTCACCGGTTTAGGGTAAAAGGTGAAATATTTAGGGGGAACCTGAAGGGGTGATGCAAGCGGGGAATGAACTGCCAGTGGAAGTGGCAGATGTGGATTCAACCGTAACACTTAAAAGTTTGGATAGGTACACAGACGAGAGTGGTATGGATGGCTATGGTCCTGCTGCAGGTAGATGAGATTATGTAGAAAACCAGGCTGGCATGGACTAGATGGGCTGAAGGGCTTGTTTCTGTGCTGTAGTGCTCTATAGCTTCTCTGATTCTGGACAAAAGTAAAATCTCTGATTTGCTCTATTACTGACAGCAAAGCTTTTAACTGTCAAGGCACAATGCTGTGGATTTTTCTCCTGAATCCTCTCTACTAAAAGTTTGCTCCTTAAAGATAGTCATTTAAGCATACCACTTTGACCAAACCAACATTATTACCTCTTTAAATGAATTAGCATCAATTTGAGTTCATGAGGACGCTGGGATATTTTGTTACGTTGAAGATCTGATACAGATAGAAGTATTTTTATGTTCAGTAACATGAAAATAGTGTAGAAGCTTACCTTAATTTTGCACCATAGAGAAGGGTGCAGGCCCATCAGTGATGGCTTTAATTTACCAACAGTTTGCCTTACAATATAAACTTAAGTTTATGAGTAATATAAGCAGCTGTAAGCTAAATGATTCCTTAAACCTGCTTCCCTATTTAATAAAATAATAACTGCTCTGCTCTTGGCCTCAGCTCCATAACCCCTATTCTTTTCTACATTCCCAATTCTAAAGATTTGAGAGCCTCAGAAGAAATTGCTTCTCATCTCCACCATAAACAGGAAGACTTCTTCCTTATGGAAAAAAAAATGCACTCTAGTGTATTTCTGGATTTCTCACTGCGGGAAGTATCTCAATATCTAAAATCCCCTCAGAATCTTGCATGTTTTAATGAGATCATCCATCACCCTTCTAAACACGAATGTATGCAATTCCAACTTGTTGAATTATTCCTGCTGACAGAACCCCTGTCAACTTGAGAATTAATCTAGTGAACCTTCTTTTGAACAGCCTTCAGAACAAGAACATCTTCCTTAAATTAGCAGATCACAATGGCACACAGTATTTCAGATGTAATTTCACCAGTGCTCTCTACGCATTTACAGTAGGACTTAAGTACTTTTATACTGAATCCCCTTTGCAACAGAGGCCAAGATTCCATTTGCCTTTCCAATTACTTGACAGATTTGTTGGTATTCTTTTGTTTCTTGCTTAAAAACTGGAATTTATTAAAGAGAATTAAATTAATTACCATAAACCATCAAAATAACTTTGGTCCAGAAGCTCTGTACTCACTGTGACGGAGATAGCCAAGCAGGTAAAAGTAAATCTCTTGATGTGTGATTTATTGATGATGTTTCCAAGTTTATTGCTGGGATTGTTCTGTAATAAAATTTTTAAAAAATAGTTGCTGGTATCATAATAACAAAATATTATATTTTTTAAACTGCCATCCATTAGCTTCTAAATGATTCAATAGTTTGTAATGATAAACGATTTGAGCGGCCAGTTTTTACAATGCCTGAAGTTTATGTTACAAAATGCTGGCTGAATTAATCACTTTTATAATTATTTTCATAAATAAATGATGAATTGACAATGCATTGTTGAAAACAACAATTCCAATAAAGATTGCAGTTTTAACAACTGGTATAAGAATACTGTTATAAATTTTTTCATGCAACCAGATCATAATCAGTATCAATTATTATTTTGAGATAAAAATTCCATTAGTGTTATTAAATAATTTTCGGTACTTATACAAGACAATTTAATGATCTTTATAGATGTAGAAACCTCTTTCCACTGTTTCCAGCTTTTAACTAATCACAAAGTACATTGGTCAGCAATTCATTCTTTCCTGTACAGGTGCACTAAAACCTTACTGCCCCTCTCCTTAAGGGACATTACAATCACAATCAGATTTATCATCAATGTCTTATAAGACCAGAAGATTCAGGAGCAGAATTAGGCCATTTGGTCCATTGAGTTTGCTCTGCCATTTCATCATGGCTGTTTTATGATCCCTCTCAGCCCCAATCTCCTGCCTTCTCCCCATATCCCTTCATGCCCTGACCAATCAAAAATCTATCAACATCTGCCTTAAGTGAACCCAGTGACTTGGCTTCCACAGCCGCCTCTGGCAATGGGATTCCACAGATTCACTACTCTCTGGCTAACGAAGCTCCTCTTCATTGCCATGCTAAAAGGACACCCCTCAATTCTGAGGCTGTGTCCTCTGGTCTTAGATTCTTCCATCACAGGAAACATCCTCTCCACATTCGATAGATTTCAAAGAGGTCATCCTTCATTCTTCTGAATTCCAGTAAGTAAAGGCCCAGAGCCAACACATACCTCGTATGACAAGCCTTTCAATCCCAGAATCATTTTTGTGAACCTTCTTTGAGCCCTCCCCACTGTCAGCACATCCTTTGTTAGATAAGAGGCCCAAAACTGCTCAGAGTACCCCAAATGAGGCCTCACCAGTGCTTTATAAAGCCTCAACATTACATCCTTGATGTGAAGTTTGTTGTTTTGCAGGAGCATTACAGTGCCAGGACATACAATTATTATAAATTACAACATAAATAGTGCAAAATAACAGGAATAATGAGGTAGCATTCATGGACCATTCACGAGCCTCTTGGCGGAGGGGGAGAAGCTGTCTCTGAATCATTACGTATGAGTCTTTAGGCTCCTGCTCCTCCTCACTGTTGTTAACAATGAAAAGAAGGTGTGCCCCAGATAGTGACAGCCCTGAATGGTGTGGCACTGCTTCTTGAAGGTGTCCTCGATGGTGAGGAGGGTTGTGCCCGTGATCGAGCTGGCTGGGTCTACAAACCTCTTACCATCTTACCATCTTACGGCTTCTTACCATCCTGTCCATTGGAGACGCTACTAAGCAGCTGAAACTTTTGAGAAAATGTCTGTGTGTGATGATCATATAATGTTCCCCTCCCCCCACCATCCCTAGTCCGTTCACTGTTAAAATAATTACTGCACCAAGACTGCCAACCCATTCATACGTTAACTGAACTCATCAGTCTACATTGTTGTACACAGTATCACAGCAATACTGGCAGTGTCTACACTGTGTACAGTTCAAATGGCTACGGCTAAAGGACAGGACATGGTGCGTGTTCGCAGGAAGAAGCATGTGCTCTGTGCCATGGGTGCCTGGAGGCTTTAATCAGAAATGGAAACATAAAGGTGGGGAGAGTGGGCAGCTAAAATTGATGACTGCAAGTTTAGTGCACATTGTATCAGTGTAGGAAGAAATATCACATTATTCACTTTCTCAAGTGCTTCAAGCCTTATAATAAAATATAAAGATTAGATTTATTTGTCACACGTACATCGAAACATACAGTGAAATGTGTTGTTTGCAACAAATCAAATCAGCGAGGATTGTGCTGGAGGCATCCCACCAGTGTCGCCACGCTTCCAGCACCAACATAGCACGTCCACAGCTCACTAACCCTAACCAGATGTCTTTGGAATGTGGGAGGAAACCAGAGTGCCCAGAAGAATCCCATGTGGTCATGGGGAGACTCTGTGGTACAAACTCCTTAAAGACAGTGGTGGCATTTGAATCTTACAGCTGGTGCTGTAAAGCATTGTGTTAACCTCTAAGGTACTACACCATGTAATTTTGAAATATACACAATCCACATCAGTAGCATCCTTGAGGACCAACCCATCCTGCTAAATCATTCATCGTCATGCTTGCAGCAGCATCTGATGGGCCATTGAGTAATCAAGGAGCAAGACTAATTCTCTAACATCACTGTGGCTCCATGTGTATGTGCACCATAAGCAATTACTGAAGACTTGCGCGTGTTCATAACAATAACAGAATTTTCAATCAAGTCCTACTGCATAAAAGCTTCATGTTCAGTAACAGAATTTCCAAAGCCACAATTCTTAAAATAAGACAATTCTGGAAATGTCAGATTTAAAGATAGGTTATATATATATTTTTTTTAACATTGCAGTATTATCATAAATAATAATTTATTTCTAAATCTCACGAAATGGAGTCAATGGACAAATCGAATTCTTTTACTAAGTACGTTAAGATTGAATATGCATACAAGATTAACTGGCTGAAAAGTGCTAACGCTGAAAGAACCATCAACGCCTATAGTGTACACATATCAGAACCAAATTTTGGTGAACCTAACAGTGATATGAGGTTTCTTCCTTGTCATCATCATTCAACTGTCTGTGCATTTGCTGTGCTTAGCATTACCTTGTCAAAAGCAGGATAAACTGCTCGAAGCTCAGTCAACCAGCCATAAGGCATGTGACCAACGGGGTAAGTTGCTGTCAGAACTGCAACGGCCTTAAAGAGTTTAAAAAAAAAACAGAATTAAATGTTAATAAGTTCACAGAAATCTATTTGTATAACTTTCTCATACAGAATAATATTTGGTTTGATCATGAACATTAAATTGATGATTGCAGATTAGCTGTTAACCACACTACCTAACTTTCTGTTGACTTGCTGGTTCCTAGATTGCATGTGGAAAGGAACGAAGGAATTTGTTTTGGAATAATAACCATTAGCTGCCAATTAATAATTGCATTGATATTATCAGTATCAAGTAGGGTTGAAAGAATTGCAGGTCAAAATCTCATCAGACTTTTAGCAAGTTTTTCCAAAGGCAATTCTCTTATTTCAGTGGAGGATGATTGCATTTCAATTTGCAGTACTATGTCAATCTGCCACTGCCCACCTGCCAACTGCAAGAATGTTTTCTATGCTTTGGTCTCTCTCAAAAGGAAATAATAAAGGATCATGACATTCCTCTTGTTAAACAGTGTGCTTCTTCTTAAAACAGCAAGTACAATTTTTTGTGTGCAGTTGTAGCCACACAAAGCCATCAGTACAAACTCTTCATGTGTACAGTTTCCAATTAACAGTAAATCAGCTGTTTGAGGGCAAGTATCACGAATACCAAAATCAGGATCTATTTTTCCTAATTTCCTGCAGATTTCCCTTTTGTTTAATGTTATCCTTTTTGAAATGATTATTCAATTATTTTTCCTCAAAGTACATTTACAAAAGGAAAATAAAAGTTGAGCTTAAATCTTCACTGGCCACAAGTAACATGCCAGGACATCATATATGGTAGCTCTATTCAAGAAGGGCAATGGTAATAATCCAGTTCATTACAGGCCAGTGCGTCTAATATCAATGGTGGGGAAGTTAGTGGAAAAAGTGCAGAGGGACAGGATTAATCTTCATTGCGAGGACAGGGGTTGATCAGTGAAAGATCAGAGATAGTGGGCACTTTGTTGGTGAGTACTCCTGTTTGATTAATTGGAATGAATTTTTTGAAGTAACAAAGCATATTGATGTAGGCCCCAGCGGTGCAAAAGAATATAACCCATAGGATCCAAGTGGCATAATAAAATCTGTAGTCAGCTTGGAGACAGGAAGTGGCATTGGAGGATTCCTTTTGTGATAAGACTAGTGTTTGTACCATACAGACGAGTACTGAAACACTTACTAATTGTCATACAAATTTGTAACTTAGGTACAAACATAGGAGGTACGAATATTAAGTTTGACATGAAAATTTGTGGCATTGATAGTGAATGTTTTTGGAACATAAAATGATATTGATCAACTGCTCAATTAGGCTGAGCAACAGTAGATGCAGTTTAATCTGTAGAGGTGTAAGGTGATGCATTTTGGGAGGCCCAATAAAGGTAGGACACATAACATAAATAAGATCTGCTGAATATCGATGAATAAGGGGACCTTGGTGTGACAGTTCATGAATCCCCAAAGGTGGTAGCATAGGAAAATAGTGGAGAAAGCATACTGAATGCTGGCCTTCATTAGCCAGAGCAAAAGAATCGAAGAGCTTAGTAGTCACGGTACAACTTTGTAAAACATACAGTAGGTCTCAATTGAAGTATTATGTACAGTTTTGTTTGCCACATTATAAGGAAGACATGGTTGTACAGAAGAGGTTTCTGAAGAGATTTGCCAGGATATTGCCTTGGGCAGAAAATTTCAATTATGAGGGGAGACTGGATAGACTGGGTTTGTTTTCTTTAGAATGGAGGAGATGATCGGGGGCTTGATTGGAGTTTAGAAAATTGTGAGGCACATAAAAACATGGATAGTAAGGGACGTTTCCTCATAAGGTATCTAAAACCAGAGTGCAACACACACACAAAATGCTGGAGGAACTCAGCAGGCCAGGCAGCATCTATGGAAAAGAGTATAGTCGACATTTCAGGCCTTAACCCTTAGGCTCCAACAGTTCCAGAAACACATTTGAGATGGAATACAGAAATGAAATAAGTAGTTTCGTGGTCGATCCAGAAGACGTTGACTATGGGGGCACTGTACACAGTTGCCATCTTGACCATTGGAATGATGCCAATATATTGTGAACATGAAGCTCTTTTGAAGTTTGCTTTCTGTCACTTGGGACCATGCACAGGGAGGCTGCAAATTGGCACAGAGCTTTGGAAGGGTCTCAGCCCGAAACGTCACTTATACCCTGGCCTGCTGAGTTCCTTCAGCATTTCTGTGTGCAGAGCTTGGATTTTCAGCATCTGCAGAATTTCCCTTGTTTGTGATAAAACCAGAGGGCATAGATTTAAGGTAAGTCATAAAAGGTTTGGAGGGAATTTGAGGGAAAGGGTGATCTGGAACACATTGTCTGAGAAAGTTCTGGAGGTAGAGACTCTTGCATCAAAGAAATATATGGACAAACTCTTGAACTGCCAAGACATAGAAGGCTATTCACCCAGAACTCATAAATGGGATTAGAAAAATATCTAATCCCACTTATGAGTATTTAGTGGGTGGCTAGGATAGATGATAATCAGTATGAACATAGATTGCTGAAGGACCCATTTCTGTGCGGTATAACTTTCAGATTTAAATTTAATTAACAATTGCAAAATGGCAAAATGTGTACTTTCTAAATACTAAAACAATTCAATTGCTACCTTCTACTATAAGTGATAGCTATGTCATTTAAAATTTTAAACACATGTATGAATAGAACAATGACAATGTTAAATCTGCTTACAGGGGATACATGTGTCACGAATGGTTGAGTAATCTTTGTATAGAGAATAATGGATCAAGGAGCTGTTCATCATTTATGTCACAATGACAACATGTACAAGTGACATCACATTAAGAATTAAAGAATTTCACTTTGCTTACTCAAGTATAAAGTGACCTATTCATTGCTTTCTCTGCAAAGGTGGTCATTATTCAAGTGAACATTCCTATAAAACATTTTGGTTGCAAATGAAAATCAAAGCTTCTTTTTATTAATGCTTTACTAAATGTATTGAATTATTATTAATCAATAATTTATAAAATACTTTTTAAAAACAGAAATCAAAGTAACATAATTACAATAACGTAAAATGGATTGCGATTTCATTGGAGACCAACAGCACGAAATACAGGGCTCTATGGTGCACTTCCATAAATCAAGGAACCACAGTGGTGGAAATGGTAGAGGTGAAGATGAGGGGGTGTTTGGTATAAGTGTATCCAAACTTTCATTTGGATATTGTCCCTGTAAATCTGATTTCTGAACTTACAGTGTATAAGAAGGGTTATGGTGAGAAGGCACGAGACTGGGGCTGAGAGGGAAATGCAGACATCCCACCCTGCAAAAACACATTTTAGGGAGGTAGCACCATCAATTTGTGGGAGACTTCTGGGAGAGGTGGGATGTCTGCAATAGAGTAGCTCCTTAGCAGCTAGCCAGCTAGTTTAAATAACGTTAGCTATGCTAATGAATGAATGACACCTGTTAAACTCACCTCAACATGTCTTTTACAGTCTTAACCCACCATGGGCAATAGAAAAGTCATTGTTGCAAACAGTGCAGCGAGCAACACTGTCATTATTTTGACCCCTATTAGGCAGGGGTACACTTTAGTGTAGTCTGGGGTAACGTACGTTTTATATAATTTTCGGAACACTCTGCCATGGCGCGCTCTCTCTCTCTCTCTCGCTTGCTCTCTCTCCCTCTCTCGCTTGTTTTGCTCTCACTTGCTTTCTCGCTCGCTCTCTCGCCTTCGCTCTTGCTCGCTTGCTTTCTCTCTCGCTCTCTCTCTTGCTTTTCTCTCACTCGCTCTCAAAAAAATTGATTTCCGTGATATTGTATATAATTTGCGGGCATCAGGGAGCCACTACTAATATGCGGGAGACTCCCGGAAGTTCCGGGAGAGGTGGGATGTCTGGAAATGGATCAGCCATTAATAAAAGGGCAAAGCAGGTTCAATAGGCCAAAAGGCCTAATATGCTCATATATCTTATAGTCCTAATGGACTAAAATAAACTCACCTCTGTGGCTGTTCGACTTCCTCCCAGATCACGAGACACAAACAAATTGACTATGGGTCTGCTGATTCGCTGAGTGGCTAGTATCAAGGCCAAAGGCCACCAGAAAGCCAGCATCTTCTTTATTGTAGCTTCACCCTACAGAAAGGAAAGGAAGTTCAGATCTAACGCAGAACTCCAAGGACATCAAACAGAAGTGACTTTATGTCCATTTTCTACTACTCTGGACCCAAAACTATCCTTTTAAATTAATTATTTCTCATTATCCCTTTTGAGCCTTCCACACCCTCTCACATTATAATTCTACCTTTCATTTTTCTTTTAGTGCATGCATTGTAACATCTATATTTCGCTTCATAAAACACATTTGAAAATGTTTCTCCAAACAATATGCAATGGACTAATGAGAGTAAAGATTATCTCCAAAGTTTTGCAAACTGAAACAAGTTACTTGATAATCATACACTGAAGAATTCTCTAGGACAGGTCAACCATAATACAATGAAATTGTAAAAGGAAGGCTGAGGTTTGAGAATGATGTTCTCACTTCCAGAAATTTATAAGCTTACAGCCGGATCACACAGTTTGGAGAAGATGACCAAGTTAGAAAATAAGATTAAAACAACTGCTTGTATGAAATTTAAAGAAATGTAACTATTCCATTATTCTCAAATATTAATTTCAATGAGAAATAAAGAAAACATCTGCAAAGAATTTGTTCCATTTCTGATTTACCAAAGAGATTTAGAATGGTGTTAGATGAAAATGGCTGATAACCTTGAAAATAATAAGACTGAAAGATTTTAGAAACCAAAAGACAGTCAAAATGGGAAATAAGATTCTTGAAAGTACATAGCAATAAATAGAGCCACTACAACTCATTAAAAAATTAGAGATCAGACACTGAGAGATGGCAATAATTATAGTGAGGCCAAGGAAATGGCTACAATGTTAAACAACTATTCTATACAGTATGTCTTCAAAGTAAACATTAGAATATTAAGGAGCCAATGATATAAAGGAAGTGAAAAACTTAAAGCAATTACTGTATGCATTTAAGAGCACTGTAGATATCAGTGCAATTAAAAGCAAATAAATGCTATAGATCTCCCGGTACTGAAAGAGAAAGCAACAGAGATAGTGGCAATAATGGTAGTGATTTTGAAATTCTTTGTATATAGATCATTCTTACTTGAATGAGTAAAATGAGCAAAAGAGAGGGATGCATTGTCCACAATCTGATGTCTATAGTAATGTGCTGAAATGCATTATTCAAGAAATACTTACAGGACATTTGAAAAGTTGTGCATACAAAGAGGCTGAATCAACATATTTTTATCAAAGGGAAATCCCATTGGGTAAATCTGATAGTTCTCAGAATGTGGATGAAGGGCAAATAGAAACATAACATCCTTGAATTTTTGAAAAAGGACTTGATAGGTGACACATGAAATTTTGTTAAATTATGGAGGGGATCACTAGGGAAGCGGTAATAATTTAGGTCGGATAAAGGACTTGTTAGTTATCAGAGAGCAGAAGAATAATTGGATCACCTTCAGACTTGTAAGTTGTTCATTATTAAGTTGTTGGATTGAAGATGACAAAAGGGTTGTAATTAATTCTAGGTCTGGTGCTAAGTATATAATATGATGGCAGCTCTGCCTTGTATTCCACTTATAAGGCAAGTAGGGAAGTGACTTGCCTCCCATAATTCTTGGTCTTAATGTCCTGATTTCATCCCTGTGGATCCATTCAACATCTTAGCATGATTTTAAGACTTTGAATAAATACAAAGTATTACTTTTTGAGCTATTTAACAGACTGAGTATTTGCCTTCAGTCCTAAAATGGCCATGAGCCTTGAACAACTGTTGTGAACTGATATTCTCATACTTTTAGCAAGCTAATATAATGTTGGAGCTAGTCTCTAAGCACTCTGAATGCATCAACTGAGAAGCTACAAACCCAAAATGAACTTGGCCAAGTGTTTCACCAAGACTTGCTGACTGAAGCTGTGCTGCTTAGATCAAGTAGTGTGTGTTGGCTTGACTCTAAGCCATGGGAACTGAGCCATGTCTAACTGCCAGATGCCAGTAACAGACAAAAACGAACAGTTGATAATGCAGATGCACTTAAAGAGCAAAACAGAGAAGTTACACCACATATTGTAAAACAAGTGAAAAATGGGTGTGCTAAAATATGAAAAAAATTGTCAACTTCCAATTGTGTGCATCCTTTAAGTTCAATTAGAGACCCAATGTTCTCATACTAGCATTTTTAATACTTACTGCTACTTATCCTGTAACTCCTTTGATCTTAAATTGTTCAAAATCTTTCCCCTTTGCTAGCTCAGTGACCTTAATATTTACCCCCATTTCAGGTCCACTTCTTTCAGGAATGATATCATGCACATTCTTATAGTATCCAAGGCCCACCATGGTAAAACGAACCATCACTCCCATGTACAAGGCCAGAATTGGAATCAGAAGGGGCTCTGTACATTCCAAATGACTGTGAAGCAAAATGGATACAAATACAATCTGGAAAAAGAGGTAAATTTGATTAGCCAAAACTTGTCTATAATTTGTTTATAATAAATCATTATACAGATTTCAGTTACTGGACCATTAAGATGAAACAAAAAAATCTAGAATTGTTTTCATAAAAACAATTTTAAGAAATTGTTAAGATCCTCACCACCCAGGCCATGCTCCTATCTTGCTGTTGCAATCAGGTAGAAGGTACAGGTGCCTCAGGACTTGCACCACAAGGTCCAAGAACAATTGCAACTCTCAACCATCAGGCTCTTGAACAAAAGGTGATAACTACACCCATTCTATTTCTGGTGATCCCACAACTGATGGTCTCACCTTAAGGACTCTTTATCTTGTTATTTCATGCTCTCATTACTTATTGCTATGTATTTAAATTTGCATTTGCACAGTTTATTGTTCATTGATCCTGTTTACAGTTACTGTTCTATAGATTTGCTAAGTATACCCACAGGAAAAAGAATCTCAGGGTTGTATGTAGTGACATGTATGTACTCTGATAATAAATTTTCCTTTGAACTTAAAAAGGGTGGTTAAATTTGCAAAACAAAGAGTTGAGGAGATGTCTGGTATCGATACTAAAATTCTATAAATGAAACTGAATGCCGAATACATTTGGTCAGTGATAAATATAATACTACCAAAAGCTACTCAGAAACAATAAACATTAATAAATAGGAAAATGAGAAAGACCTGAGTTACTGGTTATCTCATCATTTACTATATTCAAGGTATCAATAGATTAGTGAAAAGAATGGAAGTGGTATCACCACCTTGACCACATAGAGCTTATATCAACACTTTGCAAGTTTGCACATTCAGAGGGCCACCAAGGTCACACCCGGAGAGCCCTTTATTCTCTTTGGTGACTTTTTGACAATGGAGTGAACAAGGTTAACTTGCATTACTAAAGGGAAAAGTAATGTAGAATAGATGAAGATTTCAGGGAAAATTTAAAATCAGCTGAAGGATGCTTGAAAGTAAATCTGGACTGTTAAAATGTGCTAAATCAGTGGAATGACGGTACAGAGGACCATTGGCTGTAGATTTAGTGCAGGTCAGGAAGTACTTGGTTGTAACAAAGGTAATCATAGACTCATGCAGCTATCATCAATGACATTGGAGGTTACAACATTGGACTCCTGTAAAGGTACATTTTGTAATAGGAAGAGTGTAAACTTGATACTGTGGCGAGATAAAACAGACTGATTCTCACCCAAATTGCTAGAAATTAATCAGATTCAGCTAATTTTATATCTTAATAAACAGTGTTGGCATCTCTTATCCAAATAATCTGTTACATCCGAACTTGACATTTTTAATGAAATAGCTCAACAACCAATTGTGAGCAACACACACAATTTCACCAATTGCGAAATGCCTCTCTGTACTAATTCCAAGTTCTCTATTTTTCTGCTATGGTATTGTCACTGCATTTAAATAAAAACTTTTAATAAGTTTTTAAAGTCTGGATGATGAGAGGATCAGAAGCTTATATTAAATATTTATCATGCAATAGCAATTATTTAGATCATAAGACAAAAAAGGCATTAGGAGCAGAATTAAACCTTTCAGCCTAGGGAGTCTGCTCCACCTTTTCAACATGGCTGATTTATCACCCCTCTCAACCCCATTCATCTGTCTTCGCCCTGTCACCTTTGACACCCTTACTAATCAGGAACCTATCAACTTCCACTTAAAATATATCCAATGACTGCCTCCATAGCCATCTATGGCAATGAATTCCACAGATTCTCCACCCTATGGCTGAAGAAATTTCTCTTCACCTCTTCATCTAAAGGGATGCCCTTCTATTCTGTGGTTGGTCTAGACTCCTCCAGAACAGGAAACATCCTCTCCACATCCACTCCATCTAGGCTTTCCAATATTCAATAGGCAATTAATTGATCATAAACATTGGTTAGATTCAGATATTGAGACAATAATCTGCAGGATGGATATCAGGTAAACTTTTCACATGAACGATCTCCTTAAAACCAACACTCCTATATAGCTGAGATTTATTTGCATTCTATTGTTTCTGGTCATCTACAACTAGCACATTTCCTCACCCACATATCTGCTGTGCTGGTGTGGCACGGTAGTGTAGCGGTTAGCAGAACGCGTTACGGTACCAGTGACACGGTTTCCATTCCCACCTCTGTCACGGGGAGATTATACATTCTCCCCATGACTGTGTGGGTTTCCATCAGGTAGTCAGTTTTCTTTCCCCAGACCAAGGATGAACCGGTTGGTCGGTTAATCGGTCATTCTAAATTATCCCATGATTAGGCTAGGATTAAATCGGGAAGTGCTGAGTGGCACGGCTGGGGGGTGGGGTGCTGGTGGGTGGATGGACGAATAGCTAAACTAATGTAACTGAATTCACGAAATAGATCTTTGAAGCACAATTTTTCAGGTTACTTTAATTCAGTAAAACATTGCTGAAACAATTGCATTTTTATGGATCTCAAGACTTAATGAAGGAATTGTAAGAAAATATAGTAAAGTATTGAAGATTCAGCAGTAAATTTTAGAGTTTAAAATTTTGTATCTTCTTCTGTTCCCCACCATTATCAAGGGTACAAACTAACTTACCTGAGCAATAACATCTGAGACAGAGGCACAGCCCACCAGTAAACTGTATTTGTGCTTCAACAGAATGCCAGCATGGGTCCACGCCTAAACAAAACAAAGATCATGAAACTGCATTCACTCATTCTGCTGTTCTCTTACCGCTCATGTACCTGTCATAGGAACTCACTCTAATGGTGATGGTGAGTCTCCCTGTGAGAACACCAGTTCTAGTTCTTCTAAAGAGCAGCTCAACTACTTTCAACAGGCCGCTCATCATGCATTAGTCGACCTTGAATTACACATTGGGATTAGGATCAATCCAGAGGTTACTGCTCACTTTTAGATCAACTCCTCAAAATCTGGCCACAGAATTATCTCCGTGCTTTGGATCAACACACATCTGGACTCCCTTATTGTGTCATTCTGCTGCGTCTGGGTGTGTTCCTTCTCACTGCTGTGGGAAATTGTGTTGGATTGCTGTTCCGTGTCTCTTCCACAAAGGGGCTGTTCAAACTGAACTATCACTTGTGTCTTGTTAGTTGTGTACCTGGTTTCACAGTTTTCAAAATCATCGGCATTCTAGGCTCTGAGAATTGTTCATCCTTTAAACATTCAAGTGGCTGTGACTTCTACTGAATTTGATATCAAATACACACAGAGAGCTGTTGACGAACTGTGACTTACACTGGCCAGGGAATCTCAAAGCCACAGGCTTTCAGGGTGGGCTAACACTACCTCAATAACACCTCTCTACCTAGGCATGGAGCCAGTGTTCTAGGATCCTTCAGTGAATCGACAGACAGGGGTCAGAGAGAGTCCTCACTTTGTCACCACTAACTGATGTGTTTCTCCGCTATCTTCCCTCCTGCAACTGCTGAAAGATTGCTGGTAGAAGCTGAGCCCTGAGTTGCAAGGTTCCGAAGCACAAAGAATTAGCTATAAAATAGGAATCACAGCAAAGATCAACCATCTGTGCCTGGAATGTTCTGGACATCAGAACTATGCTGACCTTTACTCCTCCAGCGAGTTCCCTCAGGGAAGGTGTTACACAAGTGCCATCAAGCAGATGACAGATCTCTATCAGCACTGACTGAAAATCTTAGCTTTTGAATAATTTATTGGAGGAAGATTTGAGCCTAGCACACTCCTTCTGGACAGGATGTGCAAACTTGACACCTTCCCCCCTCATCATCCCCACCCCTTCCCCTACACAAACCACTAACACAGAGTCCCCTCCCACTCCTTCCACGGTTTATGCCTGTACTACACACCCAGCAAGATCTACACAGATGCACTCATGATAAAAACAATTAGTAACTGGAGAAATAACATCTGCATTTGTTGGAAATTGTGTCAGCTTCCAGTGAAAGCCTCTGAATGACTCCTCCATGAACTAGTCGATTATTTCTTCAAGCAATGCAAATGCTGTGCATGATGGTGTAGTTAAAAACGTTCTTAGAAAAGGCTCGCTTTGTTTTCCTAACCAAATAGGATGCAAATAGGGTATGGGGTGATGGAGGGGCATCTTTCATAAGGAGCCAACGTGGGTGAGGGCGTGCATAGCAAATTACCACTGTGAAAGCACTATGAACGCTGATAAAGCATGAGTAGGGGCAACAGAGTGGTGGGGTGGTTATTCACAGCTTCAGAGAGATAGCTTTGATAATGATCCTGGGTTCTGACTGTGTATAGTCTGTACATTCTCCTGTGGCCATAAAAGATTCCTCTGGTTGTTTCAATTTCCTCCCATATCCCCTATGACCCTAAGTCATAGGAACAGAATTAGACCATTTGGCCCATTGAGTCAGCTTCACCAATCCACCATAGCTGTTTATTATCGCTCAACCTCATTTGCCGGCCTTCTCCCTTTGACACTTTCTCTAATCAAGAACCTATGAACATCGGCCTTAAATATACCCAATGACATGGCCTCCACTGTCATTTGAGGCAATGAATTCCACAGATTCACCAACATCTAGCTAAAGAAATTCCTCATTTCTGTTATAACACTGTCTATTCTGACGCTGTGCCCTACGGTCCTAGACTCTCCCACTATCGGAAGCATCTTCTCCACATTCACTCTATCTAGGCCTTTCAATATTCAATAGGTTTCAGTGAGATTCCCCCCTCCCCCCCATTCTTCTAAACTCGTATGAGTAGAGGCCCAGATCTATCAAATACTCCACATATGTTAACTTTTTCATTCCCAGGATCATACTCATGAACCTCCTTTGAACCCTCTCCAATGCCAGCACATCTTTTCTCAGATAAGGGGCCTAGAACTGCTCACACTACTCCAAGTGCACTCTGATCATTGCCTTATAAAGCCTCAGCATAACATCCTTGCTTTTATATTTGAGTCCTCTCAAAATGAATCCTAACACTTCCTTTGCTTCCTCACTTGCAAGTTAACCCTTAGGAAATATTGCACGAGGACTCGCAAGTCCTATTGCACCTCCGATTTTTTGAATTTTCTACCCATTTAGTAAATAGTCTACACCTTTATTCATTCTACCAAAGTGCATGACCATACACCTCCCAACACTATATTCCATCTGCCACTTCTTTGCCCATTCTCTCAATCTGTCTAGGTCCTTTTGCAGACTCTACCCGCCCCTCCACCCGTCTTTGCATTGTCCACAAAGCCATCAATTCCAACACCCGATTCTTTTACATTTAATGTGGAAAGAAGTGGTTTCGACACCGACCCCTGCAGAACACGACTAAGCACCGACCAGGAGAGGTCCCGTTTATTCCCATTCTCCCATTAGCCAGTCAGCTAATCAAATGAAACATACAACAGTACAGCATAGAAACAGGTCTTTTGGTTCACAATGTTGTGCCAAAAAATAATGTCTTTCCAAGCTTCAGTGAGGTCATCCCTCATTCTCCTGTACTCCAAGGAATAAAGATCCAGTATAGCCAACCTCTCCCTATAACACTGAGCCCCTAGTCCAGGCATTATCTCTCCTGCACCCTCTCCGGCTTGACAATGTTCTCCTATAACAGGTGACCAGAACTGTACAGCGTACTGCAGTGTGGCCTCACCAATGACTTCCAACTGCATCCTGATGTCCCTACTGCTAAAGCTGATGCCCTGACTGATGAAGGCCAGCCTGCTAAATGGTTTCTTCACCATGCTATTTGCGTGACTGCATTCATTGAACTATGCACCTGTACTCCCGGATCCCTCTGTTCCCCAGCACTCACTTTCAAGTCTCTTCATCTATGTTCTCTGTATTTGTTGTTTGCTTACTTATTTATTCATTCATTCTTTCTTTTTGTAGTTGTACCTTGTTGTCTTTTGAACAGTGGTTGAACACCCAGCTGGTGCAGTCTTTCATTGATTATATCATGGTTATTATTCTATTATTGACTTTTTGAGTATGCCTGCAAAAAATCTCAGGTTGTATATATGACATATATTTACTTTGAACTTTAAAAATCTCCAAAAGATTCGTCAGACATTGCCTCCAATGTACAAAACCATGCTATTTCTGACTAGGCCTTGTCTCAGTGATAGCCTGAGCAGAAATAAAAGCACAAAGGTTTTGCACTATGCAGAGATTTTCAGGCACATTTTATCTAAAAATAAAAGCATACATGCAGTACTGTGCAAAGGTTTTAGCCACATATACATAGCTGGGGTGTCTAAGGCCTTTGCAGAGATGATAAACCTGATTCTGATGGTGCTCTCTATTGCGGACTGAGTGTGAGAATGGGGCAGGGAGAGGGCAATCTTGGCTGGGAAAAGGGAAAAGGAGAAAAAGAGAGGGGAGTGAGCGGGAAGCACCAGAAAGACATTCTGTAATGATCAATACACTAATTGTTTGAAATCAGATGATCTTGCCTGGTGGCTCAGGGCTGGGTGTGTGTGCACCCACCCCACACTCTGCTGCTGGCACTCCTTCTCTTCCACCTATCCCAAACCCTTCCTATGGCACTCCATCCTTGCCATTTCCAACATCCTTTGCTCCTGCCAGGTTTACAAACTCGCTCTCTCTTCTACATTGACAAATACAGTAGGGTGTGCAAACATCTTAGGCACCCCAGCTATATGCTGTATAGGTACTTAAAACTTTTGCACAGTACTCTACACGTTATACTCAAATCTGTCACCGTTGACAATAGCTGAGAAAAAAACCAATTTATGCAAAGTTGTACTCTTTAGAGCAAAAGGAATCATTCTTTTCCTACTATTTCTTTTTCTTTTAAAACAGAATCGGGAGAGAGTTGGAATAGGGGAAGAAGCAGGCAAGACTTCCTCCACTGCCAATTACAAATGCGCACAGCATAGGCAATAGGATCGGCCTTGTGCTCATTGCTAAGTCAGCAGAGAAACTCATGTAATATCCTGATTGCAAACAGCCTGGGCTTAAGTGATGGGCTTGTAGTGACAAGGCGGTCATGTACAGGGTAGGGACAGACTTTCCACTTGAGAGGGAGAAGGAGGAAAAGAAAACTGGATTTTGAGAGCCAATTTGGAATAATGAAAGTTGTGGGTGGAGCAAATGTCTGCAAATGGACATTGGTCATTGTGAAGTAAGGGTTAGGTACAAGTACTCCGCTACTCCTTCTGAAGTCAACAACCAATTCCTTCGTCTTGCTGACGTTGAGGGATAGGTTATTGTCTTCGCACCATTATCAGGGGAGGACAGGGGAGCTTGAGGTAAGTGTTGAACAAACTTCCAGTAGAAGTGGTAGAGGCAGGTTCGATATATCATTTAAAGAAAAATTGGAAAGGTATATGGACAGGAAAGGAATGGAGAGTTATGGGCTGAGCCTGTTTCCGTGCTGTAATTGTTATATGGTTATGGTTATGCCACCAGGTTCTTAATTTTCTCTCTGTACTCAAACTCATCATTACCTGAGATACTGCCTACAATTGTTGTGTCATCAGCAAACTTATATATTGAATTTGAAACTTGACTACACAATCATGGGTGTAGAGTGAGTACAGCAGGGGGCTGAGTACACAGCCCTGTGGGGCACCGGTGCTCAGAGTGAATGTAGAGGAGAGCTTGTCCCCTATTTTTACAGCCTGGGTCCTGTCTGTGAGGAAGGTGAAGATCCAGCTGCAGATCTGAGTGCTAAGGTCCAGGTTCCGGAGCTTAGGAATCAGTTTAGGAACAGCTTCTTTCAAACTGTGATAAAACTGATGAACGGATCCTGACCCGGATCTGGGCCGTATCCTCCAAATATCCGGACCTGCCTCTCGTTTTTTTTGCACTGCCTTACTTTCCATTTTTCTATTTTCTATTTATGATTTATAATTTAAATTAATATTT
Organism: Mobula hypostoma; assembly: GCF_963921235.1. Classification (NCBI taxonomy): domain Eukaryota; kingdom Metazoa; phylum Chordata; class Chondrichthyes; order Myliobatiformes; family Myliobatidae; genus Mobula; species Mobula hypostoma. The sequence continues at coordinate 19,762,771 of NC_086113.1, forward strand.
ACTAATTTTTACTATTTTTAATATTTAATACCTTTAATATTTTAATATTTAATGCTTAATATTTAATATTTAATATTTGTAATCCAGGGAGTGGGAAGCGCAGAATCAAATATCGCTGTGATGATTGTATGTTCTAGTATCAATTGTTTGGCGACAATACAGTAAACAAAAGCAGAAAATTATGCAAAGAAGTGTATACCACAGAAAAGGGTCCTTCAGCCTATCATATCCAAGAGAACTGTTTACCCATCTACACCAATTCCACCCATACTAAAGAAATGTCCTTTTGGTTTTGATACCGCTACTATGAGAAAAAGATGTTATCAATCCCTCTCATCATGTTATATAGTACTGTATTCAAGCCTTAGGGAGCTGTCATTCATTCTAATACTGCTTGGTAACAAAGGCACAGTGGCCTGGAAATTCAATCACAAGGTGCACTTTGCTAGAATCCCAAGGCTACACTAGCACAATAGCTAGCTCTGCTGCTTCTAGTTAGGAGGACCAAGGTTAAATTCAGAAATTGGGGGTTGCCTGTGGGAAATTTGCATGTTCTCCCCATCTCCATATGGGTGTTGCCAGACACCCAAGCTTCTTCTCCAATCCTAAAGGTAGATTAACTAATTGCCGCAAGTTTTTCATAATGTAGGTAGGTGGTAGGAGAATTGGGGTGGAGTTCATGGCAGAGAACAGATTATTAGGAAGTATTGGATAAATGGGATTTCTCAGCTGACAAATATTCCATTGGTCAAATGACATTTTCTAATATGATGAGAACTCTGAAAATGAAATATCTTCCATATAAGTTTGTCTTTTAAATACTTAGTGTCCTATATAAAATCTGCTTTTACCTGCACATTTTAAAATTAAATTGAAAATGAATTGCACTTAACTAACGCCATGATACCATAGCGGTTAACACGGTGCTATTACAGCTCAGGGTGGCAGAGTTAGGAGCTCAGTTCTAGTATCCCCTTCCTTTGTGCGTGTGGGATTCCTCTGGGTGCTCTGGTTTCCTCCGACAGTCCAAAGACAAACCAGTTAGTAGATTAATTGGTCAATGTAAATTGTCCTGTGATTAGGCAAAGTTTAAGTAAGTGGGTTGCTCGGCAGAGAGGCTCAAAGAGTCGAAAGGGCCTGTTCCAAATGGTTTCTAAAAAATATTAATAATAATAATAATAACCTTCCTGTATAATAGTACCTCATGATGAGTGTACTCATTGTAACTTCTTTTCATTATTATGTTAGCCTATTTGTGAAATTATGTACTTAGAGGTCATTGTGCACACTGGCACCAATGACATAGGGAGAAAGGGGGAAGAGATCCAGTGTAATGTGTATAGAGAGTTTGGGAAAAAGCTGAAGAGCAGGACCTCCAAGGTAGTAATCTCTGGATTACTCCCAGTGCCAAGTGGTAGACAGGGCAGAAATAGGATGATACTACAGATGAATGAGAGACTGAGTTAGTGGTGCAGGGAGCAGGGTTTCAGATTTCTCGATGATTGGAATCTCTTCTGGGGAAGATATGACCTGTACAAAAAGGATGCATTACATGAGGGGGATCAACATACTTGTGGACAGGTTTTCTGGAGGTGTTGGGGAGGGTTTAAACTAATTTGGCAGGGAAGAGGGCTGAGGATAGAGCAGCTGGTATACAAATCAAGGCATTGTGTAGTGAGACTGTGAGGAAGGACAGGTAGATCATAAGGCAAAATTGCAGTCAGTGGGCTGTGCTGAAGCGTAGCATGGGGGCAAAATCAAAAAGAGTGATGAATACAGGACTGAAATGTTATATTTGAATACATGCAGTATATGGAATAAGGTAGATGATCTTGTAGTGATTAGTAGTAATGACATTTTTGGCATCACTGATTTGTGGTTGAAAGAAGATTATAGCTGGGAGCTTAACCTACAAGGATACACATTGCATTGAAAGGACAGCCAGGTAGGCAGAAAAGGTGGGGTGCTTCTGCTGATACAAAATGAAATCAAATCCTTAGAATGAGGTAACATAGCATCAGAAGATGTGGAATCCTTGTGGGTATAGTTAAATAAAAAGACCCCGAAGGGAGTTATATACAGGCCTCCGAACAATAGCCAAGATGTGGGATATAAATTACAATGAGAGATAGAAAAAACATGTAATAAGGGCAATGTTATGGTAGTCACAGGGGATTTCAATATGCAGGTAAATTGGGAAAATCAGGGATTTGTGCTGATGCGAGGGAATTTGTGGTATCCCAATGAGATGGCTTTTTAGAACAGATTGTGGTTGAGCCTACTAGGAGAAAGACAATTCTAGATTGATTGTTGTGTAATTAATCAGATTTAATTAGGGAGCCTGACCTAAAGGAACCCTGAGGAGGCAATGATCATAATATGATAGAGTTCATCCTTCAGTTTGAGATGCAGAGGATGAAGTCATATTAAAGTGGAACAAAGAGAATTACAGGGGCATGAGAGAGAAGCTGGCCGAATTTGGTTAGAAGGGGACACTATCAGGGACGATGGCAGAACAGCAAATGGTGTGAACTTCTAGGGGCAATTCAGAAGGCATTGGATAGATACATCCCAAAGATGAAGAAATATTCTAAAGGGAAGATGAGACAACAATGGCCGACAAGGGGAGTCAAAGACAGCAGACAAGGAACAGAAGCAGCATATAATTAAGCAAAAATTAGTGGGAAGGTAGAGGATTGGGAAGCTTTTAAAAACCAACAGAAGTCAGCTAAGTAAGATATAAAGAGAGAGGTAATAAAATATGAAGGTAAGCTAGCCAATCATATAAAAAGGATACTAAAAAAATTGATTTTTAATATATATAATAAAAGAGAGGCAAGAGTGGATGTCAGACTTCTGAACAATAATGTTAGTGAGGTTGTAATACAGAGACCAAGAAATAGCAGATGCACTTAAGTATTTTGTTTCAGTCTTCAATGGCAGCATGCCAGAAACTTGAGCATCAGGGCAGAAGTGAGCGCAGTCACTATTACTAAAGTGAAGGTACGTGGAAAGTGGAAAGGTCTGAAGGTAGATAAATCACATGGACCAGATGGGCTAAATCCAGGGTTTTGGAAGAGGCTGCTGAAGAGATTTGCAGAGGCATTAGCAATATCTTTCAAGAATCACTAGATTCTGAAAATGGTTCTGGAGGACTGGAAAATTACAAATGTCACTCCACTCTTTAAGAAGGGGAGGAGAAAGAAGAAAGGATATTTTAGACCAGTTAGCCTGATATCAGTGACTGAGATGTTGGAGCCTATTATTAAGGATGAGGTTTTGGGGTACTTGGAGACACATGATAAAGTCAGCTTGGTTTCCTCAAGGGGAAATCTTGCCTGACAAGTCTAATGCAATTCTTTGAGGAAATAAGAAGCAGGGTAGACAAAAGATAGTCTGTGTGTTTGTTTACTTGAATTTTCAGTAGGCCTTTGACAAGGTGCTGCACACGAGGCTACTTAACAAGATAAGGAAACTTACGAGCATGGATAGGAGGATTTGCTGACTGGCAAGAGACAAAGAGTGGGAATAAAGGGGGTCTACACTGTTTGGCTGCCAGTTACTAGTGGTGTTCTTTAGGAGTCACTATTGGAACCATTTCTTCTCACAATATATGTCAATGATTTGTATAATTGAGTTGATGGCTTTGTGGCCAGGTCTGCAGATGACACAAAGACAGGTGGAGAAGCAGGTAGCATTGTGCAAGCAGGGACTCTGCAGAAGGACTCAAGACAGTTTGGAAGAATGGGCAAAGAAATGGCAGATGGAACATAGTGTAGGAAAGTGTATGGTCGTGCACTTTGGTAGAAGGAATAGAGGCGTAAAGACTATTTTATAAACTGGGAGAAAATTCAAAAATCAGAGGTGAAAAAGGGCTTGGGAATCCTTGTACAGGATTCCCTAAAGGTTACCTTCCAGGTTGAGTCAGTGATAAGGAAGGTAAATGCAATGGGAGCATTCATTTTGAGAGGACGAGAATATAAGCACAAGGATGTAATACTGAGGAATTATAAGGCATTGGTCAGGCCGTTCTTGGAGAACTGTGAGCAGTTTTGGACCCTTTATCTAAGAAGAGATGTGCTGGCATTGGAGAGGGTCCAGAGAAGGTTCATGATAATGATTCCAGGAATTAAAGGGTTCATGAATGAGGAGCATTTGAGGGCTCTGGGCCTATATTCGCTGGTTTAGAAGAATGAGGGGGAGCTCATTGAAACCTAGTGAAATATTGAAAGGCCTAGTTAAGAGTGGATGTGGAGACTATGTTTCCTATAGTGGATGAATCTAGGACCAGAGGACACAGCCTCATAAAAGAGGGACGCCTATTAGAACAAAGATGAGGAGGTATTTCTTCAGTGAGGTGGTGGTGAATCTGGGGAATTTATTGCCACACACAATTGTGGAGGTTAAGTGACTGAGTATACTTAAAGTGGAGGTTGATATGTTCGTGATTAGTCAGGGTGCCAAAAGCTAATGGGGAGCAGGCTGGAGAATGGGTTGCGACTGATAATAAATTAGCAAAGATGGAATGGTGGAGCAGCCCCTTGGGCCAAATAGCCTAACTTTGTTATGTCTTGTGGTCAAGTGGTCTAGATAATGTGACCATTTCTAACTCTGGTATTTAGGTTTAAACTCTCCTACAAATTTGTCAATGGCATTTAAATGAAAATCATACATTCCTTCTCTGCTTTGAGCAAGCAATAGCAATATATTTAAAATGTCAAGTCAAAATGCAAATTTCACTAAGCACTGGATAAGGATAACTCCTCACTTATCTTCTTCGAGGTTTAATTAGAGGGGGATGGTTCCCCCATGTATAATCTTTCCTTTGTACCTCTATTGTGATCTAGTGGAGCACAAGGCATTCTATCCATCCATGAACAAGCACACACTGTTATTGTTGTTAGCTTCAAATTGTATTTTAATGCAAGTAAGCCAATACAAACAGAAGGAATTAATACCTTAGAAAGATGGACAGATGTACAGATGACTAACTGCTTGGAATGCTACCAAAAGTATAAAAATGTACATCTCCAACAATAGGATGTTGCCGTAAAAATACAAGTGATGCATAACCCAAGCTTTAATTTTCAAAAGCAAAATAATAAACGCAGCAGAATCTTGGGATTGGAATATTAACAATTAAATCTAATATGTCAGTGTGACGTCAAGTATACCTCAATGAGATACTTAATACTGCGTGCCGTGGATGGTGACTGGAAGGAGCTGCAGTAAAAATGGTTAAGAGTTAAATGTTCTTAATACCATTAGAAACCTGCCCAGCAGGCTAGCTAGGGACTTTGTACTGCAGCCAGTGTGAATTGAGCTCTGAACTGGGGTCACTTTTACCAGTTAAACAGCACATTCTACACTCAGTGTGCACAAGCATCTTATAGCACTTTGCAATAATGTAATAAGCATGATTTTATTTTTACTTAGAGCCTTTCCTCCTTAGAGCAGACATTTTCTGAAATTACTTCCATTTCAATTAATACTGCCATGGTGTTCTTAGTTACCTGTTATCAGCCAGTTAAATTAATAAGCTATCCTGCAAATGCAGCACTGTTCAAATATATTTTGAATAGATGAATCTATATTGCCTTGACTCATGAAAATGTTCAAACACTTTCTGGTTATCTGATATCAACAGATGGAGTTTATTACAAAGCTTCCTGAATAAAAATAGCTAAAACAATATCAGTGGTGGGATAATGCAAACATGTGCAGATTGCCTATTAATGAAAGTTTAAGCAGTGCCAGGAGGAAATTTTTCGTAAATTAAAAAAATGCTGGTGTCTTTCTTAAACCAGCTTGTATAATGAGGTTCCTTTAAAATGTCAAAACTGGCATTGAAAACAACTCTTTTTTTAAGTCAAACCCAGATACTTTTGACTATGCATCTAACAGAGCTAAGATATAAACCAGTATTGATGCAACTGAAGAACTCAACACGTTGAAGGGGATGTGCTGTGAACTTATGTTTCAACATTTCAGTGTGATTTAATTTCCCCTGTTGTCACAAAAAAAACTTAAGATCCCCTTCAATTTAATGTTTGTTGACATTTACAAAATAAAGATTGGAAAAATAAAAGAAAATTAATGAATAAGAGATCACCTCATGGTGCAATCTAAATATCAAACTGAAAGAATGACACAGAGAAGGAATCAAGCTTCTAGAAGTAGTATGTGGATGCACTAACTTGCATTTTAAGTTGGCTACCTTGCCAACAGAAAGATTAAGAGAGTTAGAGATACAGTATGCAACAGGACCTTCCACCCAACAAGCCCACACCACTCATGTGACCAATTAACTTACTAACACATCTTTGGAACGTGGGAAGAAACCAGAGCACCTGGAGGAAAACCAGTCACAGGGAGAATGTACTAATTTCTTACAGACAGTGACGTAATTGAACCCAGGTGGCTAGTGCCATAATAGCATTGTGGTCACCACCTCTGGCTGTTGTGATTTAAAGAATAGGAATGTGCCCTACTCTGGACCAGATGCTCCTCTTTGGAATGAGAGGAAATAACTTCATTTTTTTCCCCCAAAAAAAAGCAACTTTTGTCAGTATTTGCTGATCAGGTCACAGCCATCTAAATAGGGCACATTCTGTGCATGTTGCACCTTGTGCTTTTTAACTTGGGTGAGGGGTCCTTAAATGGAGGTGAGGTTCCTCATCAATACATGCAAGTTAATTAATATCACACACAACAACATATCGCCAATCATAAAGCAGCAGAATGTTTGTGTTATAAAGTATCGCAAAACCAGTCTTGTGGTTCCTCAGTTTCTGTGTCAAAAAAGAACCACTCCGACCAATGTCCCATAGAAAGATACAAAAGCAAAATGGGTGTCAGTTGAGAAAGTTGGAAGTGGAAGAGAAAAAGAAGTTGCAAAAGTAAATAAAAACAAAAGCATTAACAAGTGATACGAGTATTTGTACAAGCGAGCTACAACATGTTAGAAGCCATGTCTAAAAATATTAATACACAGGAGTGATATTTATTTTAACTGTAATAAACCAACTTGGCTTGAGAAAATTTTCTACTTTTTCCTAACAAGTCAATGAAACAAACCCTGGTCTTCACTATAATTCACTTGAGTAGTTCAACAGTCATAGCAGAATAATGGTTGAGATCAAGAATAATTTAAGACTTCATTATTAAATGGCAAGCACATTTCATTATATGAACAATAACTCAGTAATTGTACGTAGTATTCCAGTGGAACATGTGATGTGTGTTTTAATAATTAGCGCCAACCTTACAGCACAAGCAATTGATAAATTTCTTCAATGAACTAAAGTAACTGTGGACCATTGCTAATGACTTTGTATTTTGTGACAAAGTTTTAAATAGAAAAAATAAGGATACTTAGAAATGAATAATAATGTAAACATTATCACTCTTCATTATCACTTCCCACTGCATAGAGGTTTTCTTTCATATTACAATCTATACCAAGCCATAAATATTTACTAACAATGTTTTTTAGATCTAGTCTGTAAAATGATACAGTATATTATCAAAGTGCAATCAGCAATGTTTTACAAGAACTGACAGACAAAATATATATTTTTTTTACTTTTTTCTTTCTAGCAATCCAAACAACAAGGAATCTACGACCTTTGAAGACCTGCCATTTCTACAAAGGAAGCAGTGGACAATTTGGTCCCTCAGAGCTGCTTCACCATTGACAATCTGAACTGATCACCTCCATAACACTTTCTTTCTCAAACTCCACATCCTTTGATTCTCTTAATATCTAAAACATATCTATCAGTCTCTTGCTTGAACCTTCAAAGCTCATTCCAAACATTCATTTATCCATTGGGTGAAGAAATTTCTCCACATCTCTATCCTAAATGGCCAATCCCTGATATTAAAAACCATGGTCAGTCCACTACTGTAAAAATAGAAGTCAATGAAACACGGTTGTGGTTTGTTTAAAATTCAAATGTCTCATTACCAATGAATCCAGCATCGGGAAGGCAGCCAAGTAGAGGAAAGCTTTTCTTGTTTTACTTCCCACAGAATCATCCACGTGATGTAATTTGTTGATGATATAATATCCCAGATCGGTGTGTGCTAAAAATAGAACAGATAAAATAAAGGGTGAAATTATCACATGTAACTTGCAAGTTCTGGGGATCATTCACTTTACTTCTCTTTTATAAGTATTTCGGCAGCAAAGTCTATCAATTAAATTAACTGCCTTAACATGTATCAGCCTATTTTGGTCTTTTTCCATCTCTAAACTATCATGTTGCTACTTAATATCCACCATCGAATAAAGCTAAAAACATTCAATTGAGTCATAACACTATAAGACAAAGAAGCAGAATTAGGCCGTTTGGCCCATCGAGTCTGCCTGCCATTTCATCATTGCTGATCCATTTTCCGTTCAACCCCATTCTCCTCCCTTCTCTCCATAACCTTTCACGCCCTGACTAATCAACAGCCTATCAACCTCTGCCTTAAATGCACCCAGTGACCTGGCCTCTGCAGCTGCCTGTGGCATCGAATTCACCAGATTCATAGATTAATTGAATGCTGAAGCAATCATCTTTGATCCATTCATAAATTCTGTTCTGTATCAGTTCCATACTTATTTGAGACAAAATCTTGAAATAACATTAGGTATTTTGCAGTTTAATTTCTATTTGAGCTCCGGGACATATATTTAGGTATTTTACACTTATGGTATTGGCTAATTCTTCCTTCGTCTTAATTTGTTTGCCAGTGAAACTCATGCCTGCCTTTGTGACTTCTATGCTTGAACACCTAGCACACTCCTTGGAAGCTTCCTGTGTTCTCCACTCTGTAAAACCATTGTCCTAAATTCCATGGCTCTCTTCCTAAACTGCATTGCCCCATTTACCCTGTAGTTGATGGCTGAATACTGACATTGAGCTCTCGCTTAGTAAAAACCTGGTCTTAAAATTCATCGTCAAAAAGCACAGAAACAGGCCACTTAGCTCATCATGTCCATGCTGATCCATCAACAACAATCCCATACACCAGCATTGTGACCATTGTCTTCTGAACTGCACTGAAATCTGCCTTTTAATTTTGTGTCCCTATATACAGATGCTGCTTGGCCTGCTGCGTTCACCAGCAACTTTGATGTGTGCTGCTTATATGTTTTCACTCTTTTTTTGTTGATTTTTGCACGATTTTTTTTTGCAGAGGTTTTTTAATGTTTGATGTTTTTCTCTGGGCGGGTTGGTTCCACGGTTCTTCTTTGTTTTGTGACTGTGGGGAAGACTAATTTCAGGCTTGTATGTAGCATACATATTTTGATAATAAATAATACTTTGAACTTCTATGCCTTGGCAATCCAAGTTACAATCTGAGACAATTGTTAAAATATTGCAAGAGAACTTGCATCCACCACCCACTCAAGGCAATGAGTGCTAGATTTGAACCACTCTGTTGGTGAAAAATCCTTCCTTACCTTCCCTCTAAACTACTTTCCCATTACTCTATATCTATGTCCTCTAGTGTTTGACACCCCTTATTTTCTCCCTACGTTCCTTTATAATTTTGTATAGCTCAGTCAGGCCTACTCAGAAACTCTCAGCAGGTCAGGCAGCATGTGTGGAAAGAGAAACAAAGTTAATATTTCAGGTGGGAGGACCCTTGATCAGGATGCTTGATCTGAAACATTAGCTCAGTCTCTCATCCTACAGACACAGCCTAATCTGCTAAGTATTCTCAGCACTTCCTATTTTTATATTGCCGCTCAAAGTTTTCTATTCTCTCAGAGAAACAATTTAACCTTTTAATTGTCCTCTCATCACTAGTACCACCTTAGATGATCTTTCTGAACCTTTCCCGAAGAATTAACAGAGGCATAAAAGAGACTGCAGAAGCTGGAAATCTTGCAGGAACACACACAAAATGCTGGAGGAACTCAGGTGGGTCAAGCAGCATCTATGGAGGGGATGAACAGTTGACATTTTGGGCCGAGACCCTTAATCAGCACCAGAATAGGAGGGGGCGAAAGCCAGAAAGAAAGGATAAAGGGAGGGGAAGAAGCATGATCTGGCAGGGAGTAGGTGAACCCAGATAGGCAACAGTGTGGGAAAAGGGGATGAAGGGAATGATGTGAGAAGATGGGAGGTAATAGGTGAAAGAGCCATAGAGTGGAGGCGGAGGCAGAGGAAGGAGAAGTCTGATACATGAGGACAATGGAGTAAAAGGAGAGAGGTGGGGAACCAGAGGAAGGTGTGGTTGATGGGCAGGTCAGGAGAGTACAGGAGGGGAAAGAGGAGGATTAAAGGGTGCCCGGGCGATGAGGGAAACAAAGGAGGGATCAGATGAAGTTAGAGTAGTTGAAGCAGCTTAGGCACCTCCTGTACCTAATACAGTGGCCACTAGGTAAATGTTCATAGTCTTCTGCTGATGTAGCCCATCCACTTCAAGATTCAACATGTTATACATTTAGAGATGCTGTTCTGCAAATAACTGTTGTAACATGTGGTTATTTGAGTTACTGTTGCCTTCCTGTCAGCTTGAGTCCGTCTGGCCATTCTCCTCTGACCTCTGACAAGGCATTTTAGTACTCAGAACTGCCGTTCGCTGGATGTTTTCTATTTTTGCACTATCCTCTGTGAGCTCCAGAGATTGTTGTGCATGAAAATCCCAGGAGATCAGTAGTTTCTGAGATACTCAAACCACCCAGTCTGGCACCAACAATCACTCCACAAACAAAGTCACTTAGATCACATTTCATCCTCATTCGGATGTTTGGTTTAAACCACATCTGAACCTCTTGACCATGTCCGTGTGCTTTTATGCATTGAGTTATTACCCACATGATTGGCTGATTAGGTATTGACATTATCGAGCAAGTGTGCAGGTGTACTTAATAAAGTGGTCACTGAGTGCATATGAGAGGAAGAGGAAAAGGAGAGCAATAAGCAAGAAGGAGAGATAAAGGATTAGAGAATGGGAGGGAGTCATGATGCAGAGGGAAAAAGAGGAAAAAGAAAAAGGAGCAAGGAACACGGACAATAATGACATTTCGTTAACTAATTAGTGAAAATGTTTCAATTAGTTTAAAATTCATGTAGTAAAACAACAGATTGCAGATGTTTCACTATGAAGAAGGGGAAAAAATAACTCTTGATGAAATGGTTAAGTGCTAGTGGCATGATAAAAATGTGATAACGTCTTTCATTAAAAAGAGGAAAGGCCTGTTTCCATGGTATATTGCTCTGTGATTTGAGTCATCTATGACCCTATAGAAACTAAAGCTGTGCTGTACTCCAGCTTCAAGCTCATCAGCATCTTTAAAGCTGCACCAAACTCTATTTATTGGTATACTCCGCATACCATGCAGTAAAGGCCAGGGACAGTCTCTATGTCCTCTTCAAAATCTACTGACCTACCTTTTAAGTATCATCAGCAAATCTGGCCATGGAGATTAGTCCCTTCATGAATGTCCCTGATATAGATTATAAATAGCTCAGACTTCAGCATTGATCCCTGTGGTGTTCTATTAGTTACCAACTCAAACATGCTCCATTTATCCAGACTGTTTCCTCATATATCACCCTAACTCCTTATATATCACCCCAATTCCTTGTGCTCTTAGAAATGAAGTCAAGAATGTCAAAAGGTGAAGAAATACAAACAGTTGATCAAAGGCAAGGGGTGATAGCTATTCCTTGGGCTCAACTAGAAGGGGATGTCTCTGAATAATTGAAAGAAGCAAGGTATTCATTGTGCCTTCACTTAACCATTGCACTGTGAAATTACTCGCAGTACTTATCTTTAATTTTTATTGCACCACAAGCAATTAACTCTTAGGTCAAAGTTGGTTTTCCTTTCTTCACAACGAAAGATCTGCACTCTGTTCTTTATTATATGAATTTTAAGTAGTGGAATGTGAGAAAACTTGAAGAGCAAATGCTTCTAATAAGTGAATGAGTTTTTCTAAAGAGCCAGAATCAAGAAAGATACAAGAAGAACGTGGCTTGGACATGTTCTAAGGGTGGAAACACCTAGAATGCTTTTATTGACTTTGTGATTAGATGTGAAGAATAAGAAGCGAGGACCAAAAAAATTCAAGATAGACAACATGGGTGACTTTTAGTTTATTTATTTATTTTTATTTTATTGAGATACAGCACGGATCAGGCCCTTCGACCCACTCCATCCAGCAATTCTCTAGATTTATCCCAGTCAGGACCAATTAACTGACAAACCCATATGTCTTTGGACTGTGGGAGGAAACTGGAGCACCCAGAGGAAACCCATGTGGTGACAGGGAGAACATACAAACTCCTTACAGGACTACGGCGGGAATTGAACCCAGGTCACTGGTACTGTAGTAGTTAGCATGCAGCTACTGCCACAAACATGGAGACAGGAACAAAAGCTGCAAACTGGTTCAAATCCAACAAGAGTTTAGTGAACTAACTTATTCCCACTGTCTGGGGAGGGGAGAACAGGAGTTTAATGGTAGAAGCGGTGGTAACAGTGATAATTTTTCTTGCATGACTACACGTGATTATATAGTTGGTTCTCTTAAAGAGTGGTGACATGCTATTGAGTTTCGATATATGATCTAACTACTTGTACTGAATTTAACCAATAATCTGTTTGGAGCAGTGGCAGGTCGTAACATCATACAGACTCGTGTATAGAGCACAGCCCACAAAAGGTATAAAGCAAACAATTGAACAATTATTTAAACTCAGGAAAAAATAACAATTATGCACAAAGGTAATTCAGCAAGCCAGTGTGGGTACTGTGTAAATCTGAAGAGTGCTAGTCTGTTATTTTGAGTTAGCAGTCAATATTTGCAGTCTTTCGGCATTTCAGTGTTAGACCTCAGACTTATGCAATGTACAAGAGAAAAGATGTTGAGAGATGTACACAAAAAGAGCAAATGAGAGGGAAAATTGCTATCTAATGCAGCTCTTTACTGTTTAAACACGATGGCATAGAATAAAACTATGTCTGTTATGACCCTTCAAGTGCACACCTCGAAATTCGGTGGACAGAAAAGCTCTACAATGCATAGTCAAAACACATTACTGGAACCAGCCCATGCGCCATCAAGGACATACAAACAAAAAGGTGCCAGTAAAATCATGAAGGATCCCTGCTCATGGTCTGTTTGTACCACTCCCATCAGGGAGGAGGCTACAAGCATCCACGCCAGGACCACCAGCCTCAAAAACAGTTACTTTCTCCAAGCAGTGAGCCCGATCAACACCTCCACCAAGCCACACCACCCAGCACCACCACTTTATCCGTTCCTGTCAGAGTCACCTCACGTACAGGAACTCCTGTGCCTAGCATCACTTTATGGACACAAAATCAATCTATGTATATGAGCTATCTTATGCATTTATTTTTATTGTTTTTATTATTGTGTTCTTTATCTTGTGTTTTTTTGGTGCTGCATCGGCCTTGACTGGCCCTGTGCAGCTGGATCCTGGACTTTCTGTCAGATCGCCAGCTCCCTCACCTCCACTCCTCTGACTCTCAACACAGGAGCCCCTCAGGGCTACAACCCGAGTCCCCTCCTTTACTCCCTGTATACCCATGACTGTATCACCAACCACAGCTCCAATCTGCTAATTAAATTTGCCAACGACACTACATTTACTGGCCTTATTGCAAACAATAATGAAGTGGCCTACAGGGAAGAAGTCATCGCTCTGACACAGTGGTGTCAAGAAAACAACCTCTCCCTCAATGTCGCAGAAACAAAGGAGCTGGTTGTGGATTACAGGAGGAATGGAGATGGACTAACCCCTATTGACATCAATGGATCTGGGGTTGAGAGGGTAAACAGCTTCAAGTTCCTCGGCATCCACATCACTGAGGACCTCACGTGGTCTGTACACACCAGCTGTGTGGTGAAAAAGGCACAACAGCACCTCTTTCACCTCAGACGGTTGAGGAAGTTTGGTATGGGCCCCCAAATCCTAAGAATTTGCTACAGGGGCACAACTGAGAGCATCCTGACTGGCATGGGAACTGTACCTCCCTTAATCGCAGGACTCTGCAGAGAGTGGTGCGGACAGCCCAGCACATCTGTAGTTGTGAACTTCCCATGATTCAGGACATTTACAAGGACAGGTGTGTAAAAAGGGCCCGTAGGATCATTGGTGACTCAAGCCATCCCAACCACAATCTATTCCAGCTGCTACCATCCGGGAAGGGAAGCAGTACCGCAGCATAAAGGCCAGGACCAACAGACTCCGGGACAGCTTCTTCCACTAGGCCATCAGACTGATGAACTCACGCTGACTTGAGTGTACTCTGTATTACATTGATTGTTCTATTTATTATAAATTACTATGATTGTACATTTAGATGGAGATGTAACGTAAAGATTTTTTACTCCTCATGTATGTGAAGGATGTAAGAAATAAAGCCAATTCAATTCAATCTGGAGCAACAATTATTCAATTCTCCTTCACACTTGTGTATTGGAAATGACATTAAACAATCCTGAATAATCCAACTGCATGATCTCCTCCTCTCACAGTGCCCTCCCCCACCCCAAGCCTTTACCAGCTCTACTAGTGCACTATATAATGAAATCTGATACTTCATTGTCTGATGTACTAATGAAGAGTGCTAAATTTGGAAGGCACAAATCCCCTTCTCATTGAAAAAGTCTTCAGTCCTGAAGTGTGGGGCACAATGTTAATAGGGTTATGAGTAGAAAGGAAGCTGAACTATAGAAGTGAAAAGTGCATCTCAATTTATCAAGTCACATTCCACTTTCAGGATAAACCAAAATCCCTGACAAATGTTTCTCACACATTGCCTCGAGGAAGATACAAGTAGAATGAATTTAACAGCAATAGTATTCATTTACAGCAATGAGCCTGCTACCAAAGGCTTAGACATCTCAATTTTACATTTTTCATGACAACAGATCTTTAATTACATTTTACTTTTTATATGCTTTGTTTACGCAGAATGAAGTTCTAGGAAATAACAGTAGCATCATCTGTTTTAAAACATACTTCCATCCTTGGATCGAAAGGTCAAAAGCTGAGAAATTAGCGACACAGTGGTGCACCAGTGCATTAAAGCTTAAACAACTGATAATTATCTGCCAAATGACTGGCTAACATGCACCTAATTCTTGCCACAATAGTTAAGAGAAAAGATTACCTATTAGAATGTGAAAGATGGCAGCCACAGTACCAGCTGTGACCATGCAGAGGACAGCCTTGATCCTATCCCGCCTACTGTGAACAAATACCAGGCCCACGTTCTTAAAGTCACTCATTGGTCCAGTGAAGAACTTCATCAGGGAGTAGGCCAGCCCATAGCTGGCAAGCATCTCGATGGCATCCTCCTTTACAGCTGCTATACCCCTATTTAATGCCTATTGAGAAATGACAGGAGATGGGGAAAATAATTAATATAAAAGTCCGTAAAAGTGCATTTTAAAATATACATTCAGTGGATTGCAGCATTTTTAAAATAAACAATGGAGGTAATATAGCTTTGACCTGCTGAGTTAGTGGCTGAAATAGATCCACAGAATAAACAGTCAAATAAAGATTTCAGTTAAGTTCATGTTTCCTCGCGAACCCAATACTTAGATCCCAACTGAATCCACAGAAGAATCAGCTCTAAAACGTGCTTAAACTAACTGGGGTTTAAACAATGGAGCATTTGAATGATAACATAGAATTCTTATTGACTTCCTAGAGTATTTGAATTAGTATCTTCTACTTCAACACCTCTTTTCTGTGATAACCCTAAATCCCTCGATATCTTTAATGTTCAGAAACCAAACCATTCTTTGAATGGCTAAGCTACACAGCCCACCAGAGAAAAAAAAAAGACAATTCCAAAGATTCATCAACATTTCAGTGAAGAAATTTATCCTCACTTGGTATACTTCATACTTTGAGATCCTTGGTTCTGGGTGTCACAACCAGGGAATTATCATTCCAGTATCCAGCCGAACAAACCAATTAAGATTTAAAAAAAATTATATCACCGCTCATTCTTCCAGACTTTGTAGAACAGAGATTTACCCTACCCATTCTGTCACTGTATGACATATGATAAGCATAGATTCCTGGAAATGACTCTTCCAAGTAGACACTTAACAGCTATCTTGCAGCTTCCTTGTGTCAACTTCTATCTCCACTAACTTCCTCCACACTCCACCCATCTGTCTGGCAACCTGACCTGACAACTTCTTAACCACGAGAGCCCACTCCTGAATCAAAAGTCTATCACATTAGATACCTGGAGAAGGATGCTTATGTGAGAATGCTGTTCTTGGACTACAGTTCAGCATTCAACACCACAGGATTGACAAAAAGATCTGAGACCTCGGCCCTGACCCTGCCTTGTGCAGCAGGATCCTGGACTTCCTGTCAGACTGCCAACAAGTTGCAAGAGTGGGCTCTCTCATCTCCAAACCTCTGACTCTCTATACAGGAGCTCCTCAGGGCTGTATACTGAGTCCCCTTCTTTACTCCCTGTGTACCCATGACTCTATCACCACCCATAGCTCCAATCCACTAATTAAATTTGCCGACGACACCACATTGATTGGCCTCATCTCAAGCAACAATGGGGTGGCCTACAGGGAAGAAGTCATCTCTCTGACACAGTAGTGTCAAGAAAACAACTTCTCCCTCGATGTCACAAAAAACAAAGGAGCTGGTTGTGGATTACAGGAGGAATGGAGATGGGCTAACCCCTATTGACATCAATGGATCTGTGGTTGAGAGGGTAAACAGCTTCAAGTTCCTCGGCATCCACATCACCGAGGACTTCACATGGTCTGTACACTCCAACTGTGTGTGTGGTGGAAAAGGCACAGCAGACCTCAGATGGCTAAGGAAGTTTGGTATGGGCCCCCAAATCCTAAGAACTTTCTACAGGGGCAGAATTGAGAGCATCCTGACTGGCTGCATCAATGCCTGGTATGGGAACTGTACCTCCCTTAATCGCAGGACTCTGCAGGGAGTGGTGCAAACAGCCCAGCGCATCTGTAGTTGTGAACTTCCCATGATCCAGGACACTTACAAGGACAGGTGTGTAAAAAGGGCCCGTAGGATCACTGGGGACTCAAGTCATCCCAACCACAATCTATTCCCGCTGCTACCATCTGGGAAGTAGTACTGCAGCATAAATTTCAGGACCAACAGGCTCTGGGACAGCTTCTCCACCAGGCTGATGGACTCACGCCGATTTGAGTGTGCTCTATGTTACATTGTCTGTTCTATTTATTATAAATTACTATGATTGCACATTTAGATGGAGATGTACCATAAAGATTTTTACTCATGCATGTGAAGGATGTAAGAAATACGGTCAATTCAATTCAAATTCAATTCATTCTTCAGAATATCAGTGGTGCCTTCCGAACTATTGATTGAATTCATTCCATCCCTCTTCCCCCCCACCCCAAAACAATTTGCAACCTCTGGGCGTCACCCTGATCCTTCCACCGATTGACTTATCCTGATCCTGATGGTTGAGGGTAATAACTGTTCCTGAACTTGGTGGTGGGAGTACTGAGACTTGTGTATCTTCTTCCTGAAAGCAGCAGCGAGAAAATGGCATCTTAGATTGTGGGGGTGCTTGTTGATGGATGCTGTTTTTCTGAGACAACATTCCGTGTAGATGTGGTCAAGGGTGGGGAGGGTTTTACCCGTGATGGACTGGGCTGTGTCCACTACATTTTATAGGATTTTCCATTCAAGGACATTGGTGTTTCCATATGAGGCTGTCATACAACTAATCATTATACTCTTCCCACACATCTATACAAGTTAGTAAAAGTTTGTCCAGGTACAGGATATTAGTCTTTCTGGATATTATAAAGATGTCTTCCTGTTATCTCTTCATCCCATTGTTTTCCCCACATTTTTTGATTTCATTTTTAATTTGTCCTTTACTAGAAGTTATTTGAATGTCCACCCCTGCTCATCTAGATGCCATCGTTGCTAATTTACCCACTTGCTCATTCCCTCTGATACCAACAAGTGCTGGAATCCACATAAAACATACACAGAGTCCCATCATTTTAAGTCTAAATAAGGTTCGTATTATCTCACATATAATGTCTGGTCTTGTCTCTGAATTTAAATCTTTCAGGTTCCTGATTGTTGAGCTTGAATTTTGTCTCCTTTTGAATAATTTAGGATCCAGCCCCAGTGCTTCACACAGCCATGGAGGCACCCCAGGAAAAGGCACCGTAGCACTCACTGCCTTATTACTAATCCCTGTCCTTTCTGCATTCCCTTCAATAGTTCATGCCAAACTTCAGTTTTTCTTTCTTTCCTTTTACCAGCATAGACCTCAAAGTTGTTTAGTGGGATGATTTTCGCCATGCTTTTGTAGGTTTACC
Organism: Mobula hypostoma; assembly: GCF_963921235.1. Lineage (NCBI taxonomy): Eukaryota > Metazoa > Chordata > Chondrichthyes > Myliobatiformes > Myliobatidae > Mobula > Mobula hypostoma. Next base: position 19,781,135 of record NC_086113.1, read on the forward strand.
CAATATGTTAACGCTAACAGCGTTCTGCTCAGTTCCCGGGGTGTCTCTCTCAACTTCACCTGCATTTCTGCCACTGGGGATGTCCTTACCGCCCCACTGATTATCCTTAATGCTTGACTCTGAACTATATCCAGTTTCCTGAGCATACTGTATATTGCTGATCTATATACAATACTTTCATAGTTCAGTATTGATCTGATTAATCCTGTATATATTGCTTTCAAGGATTTCCTATCGGCTCCCCATTCCTTTCCTATTAAATCCCTCAGAACATTTAGCACTTTCTTAACTTTTGGTTATTTTTTTAATATGTGCTGATCATGTGAGTCTTTTATCAAGTCAAATTCCTAAAAACTAGGTAAAATTTGGTTACCTAATTCTAGACCATAAACAGTTAGTTTTAAGTGTTCTTCTATTCTCTTCCTAATGAAAAACATTATTTTGGATTTCTCGGCTGAGAATCTGAATACCCTAATTTCCACCTTAACTATTGCCTCTTGAAGTTTCCGTATTATAAATGCCACATTCCCACCTCTTTTCCACATAGCTCCATCATCTGCAAAAATGATACTCTGATGCTATTTACATAAGAAAACATGTAATTTATCACTACAGCAAATAACAATGGACTAACAACACCTCCGAGGGATTTGATTTTCCACAAGTTGTTTACTTGCCATAGATTTCCCTACTTGCACCATGATAGATCTACCAATTAAAAATTGTTTTATCCAATTTAGCATTTGACCTCTACTTCTCAATTTATATAATTTGATGGTCAAACTTTCCTTCCACACCATATATTGTTTTTTTTCTACAGCAGAAAAGACTGCTACTATGCTTTCTCTGTTCATTGAGCCCTTCTCACCTCACGTTCTCGATATCAAGCAGGATCCGTGGTTCCCCTTCCCCTCCTAAATCCACCTTGATATTTAAAAACACCTCATCTTGTTTCAGCGTAATACATCAGTCACTTATTAACCATATTTTCCATGGTTTTACATAAATGCAATTGGTCCATAACTTGCTGGATTGTTAGGATCCAGCAGTCAATGGAATGCAAATACCTGGAACCCTTGCTGGGACCAAACTGGGATGCTGAAAACCCCCGGCAGAGACAGGTGCCCAGCAATGACAAGTGGCTGCAGAGGTGAATCTGTCAATGAGCCAGAAGGGAAGCAGTGAGAAATGGTCTCACAGAACTCCCAATGCTAGGAGGAAAACCTCATCTGGGTTGGCACATTTTAAAGAGACGTCACAGTTCTAGAAATGGCATCTGCAGCATACTGTAGAAAAACACATTCAGCTGCTAGGCTGTGATAAACATAGAAACATAGAAACATAGAAAATAGGTGCAGGAGTAGGCCATTCGGCCCTTCGAGCCTGCACCGCCATTTATTATGATCATGGCTGATCATCCAACTCAGAACCCAGCCTTCCCTCCATACCCCGTGACCCCTGTAGCCACAAGGGCCATATCTAACTTCCTTTTAAACATAGCTAATGAACTGGCCTCAACAGTTTGCTGTGGCAGAGAATTCCACAGATTCACCACTCTCTGTGGTAAAGTAACACATCTTCTGTTTGAAGACCCACCTCTAGAGATTTGGTGTACAATATTTCCTCTTTGTGTGCTGTACCAACCTCGTAACAACATCCTCTCACTCAGTGTCACCAAGACCAAGGAGCTAATTATTGACTTCAGAAGGATGAATCTGGAGGCCCATGCGTCAGTCCTCATCAGAGGGTCAGTAACTCTAAATTCCTCGGGGAGTTTATTGACTGGTTTCATCATGGCCTGATACGAAAACCCAATGCCCTTGAATGGAAAAGCCTACAAAAAGTAGCGGAAACAGCCTCATCCCTCCCTCCCTGCCACTAAGCACATCTGCGCAGATCTGTCACAGGAAAGCAGCATTCGTCATTAAGGACCCCCGCCACACAGGCCATGTGCTCTTCCCGCTGCTGCTTTAAGGAAGAAGGTACTGCAGCCTCAATACCAACACCACCAGGAACAATTATTACCGCTCAACCACCAAGCTCTCAAACGAGTGGGGAATTTCACTGAACTTTACTTGCCCCATTACTGAACTCTTCCCACAACCTCAGGATTCACTTTCAGGACTCTTCATCTCATGTTCTCAATATTTATTGCTTATTTATTTATTATAATTACTATTGTTTCTTTTTTCTTTTGCACTTGCACACTTTGTTTTCATTTACCCATTGATTGCTTGTCTGTCCTGTTGGGTGCAGTCTTTCATTGATTCCATTATGATTATTATTTTATTATGGATTTATTGAATATGCCTGCAAGAAAATGAATTGCAGGCATATATGGTAACATATATGTACTTTGATAAAAAATTTACTCTGCACTTTCAACTATTATGGGTTGGTATTCTGGTTAAGTCACTGGTCAATGAGATGAGAGTGAGAAGGCCCCTTGAGGGTCAAGGATCAATTGATCAATCAGTAGAAGGATCATCAGACATCCCACCTCTCCCAGAAGTTCCAGGAGTTTCCCGCATATTAATAGTGGCTCCCTAATGCCTGCAAATTATATACAATATTCTGGAAATCAATGTGTGTGTGTGTGTGTGTGTGTGTGTGTGTGTGTGTGTGTGTGTGTGTGTGTGAGAGAGAGAGTGTGAGAGTGAGAGAGAGTGAGAGAGAGTGAGAGAGAGAGAGAGAGAGAGAGAGAGAGAGAGAGAGAGAGAGAGAGAGTGAGAGAGTGAGAGAGTGAGAGAGTGAGAGAGAGAGAGAGAGAGAGAGAGAGAGAGAGAGAATGCGCCATGGCAGAGTGTTCCAAAAATGTACGTCACCCCAGACTACACTAAAGTGTACCCCTGCCTGATAGGGGTCAAAAATAATGACAGTGTTGCTCGCTGCACTGTTTGCAACAGTGACTTTTCTATTGCCCATGGTGGGTTAAGACTGTAAAAGACATGTTGAGGTGAGTTTAACAGGTGTCATTCATTCATTAGCATAGCCAACGTTATTTAAACTAGCTGGCTAGCTGCCAAGGAGCTACTCTATTGCAGACATCCCACCTCTCCCGGAAGTTCTGGGAGTCTCCCGCAAATTGATGATGCTACCTCCCTGAAATGAGATTTTGCAGGGTGGGATGTCTGGATCATGATAAGGCCCAGATGCTGAAAATTCCCTGGTTGTTTTGGGGTGGGGAGCGGGAGAAAAGGGATGGAAGAAATTCAATCAATAGTTCGGAAGGTACCACTGATATTCAGAAGAATGTGATAGACTTTTGATTCAGGAGTGGGCTCTTGTGGTTAAGAAGTTGTCAGATTAGGTTGCCAGATAGATGGGTGAAGTGAGAAGGAAGTTAATGACCTTGGAAATAGAAGTGACACAAGGAAACTGAAAGATAGCTTGTTAAGTATCTATTTGGAAGAGTCATTTTCAAAGTAGGCTCCATTGATGGGTAGGTGTTAGTTTGCAGACACCTGATTCTGTAACTTCTGAAGAAAATGCAAGTATGCAAACCATACACAAAACTTCGAGTGGTATCCACTTATGCAAAGCATCTGGATGCCTTTATGTTAGCATATCACCCACACACCGGTTCATCAACTCACCAAGAATTCCCCATTTCTAATGTTTGATTTTCCCACTGGTAATGGATGTAAGGAGCATGAAAATGTAGCTCTACTCTTTTTTTCTACGCAGTTACAGATTTTATCTAGTCACATTTTATCACTGAAAGATAGTTTTATTACTCCAGTTTGTTTTGCTTCATCAAACACAAGGTTTTAGAGAAGGTAAATGTCTATTTTTCTTGTGGACAGAGGTCCTTAAGTGGTTCAAAGTAATAGTGACAATTGATATTCCCAGAGCATCACTCAGCCATTAGGTAGTGTTGGTCAACATCTAGTGCATGAGCAGCACACTGTGAGCAAAATACTTGAATTGCTGTGCCTCAAACAAGCAAGGTCAGAGTGCAGAAGATTAATCAGGAGAAGATACGGCTTCAGACACACAGAGATAAATCTCAAATAACATGCTTGTCTGGGGCCTGCCATCATTTAAAACAGTTTTTCATCTCGACTTTCACCCTGACCTTTTCCCACATCACAGCAAATGCTTGATCTTATGCTGCACAAGTTCAGGTTTACTGTAAATGAAAATCCAGCTCTGATCGAGCACCTTGAGACATACAGAAGGAAGTGTTTTCAACTGGGGAGGCAGGAGATTTTCACTTTCACCTCATCCCCCAAACACACAGAAATGAAGCAACTTCGGCCAGAGGTCTGGTCAGAGAGATTAATATCAGGAATAAGAGCCACCTCCATCCCCATTCCAGTGCCAAAGGAACAAAATATCCACGATGTGGTTAGTACTCAAACCCACAAACACAGCATCAGCACTTACAATAGCACACTCAACAATACTACAACATTCATACGCAATGCACAGCTTAAAAACTATCCCATTACGAAACGCATCACGTCATTCTCACTCCTTCTCAAACAGAAACCTCTGTCGCAAAGTTCACACAACTCTATTCCATTCTCCTAGTTCCTAAGTCTTCATCACATTTTCTTTGATGAAAAGATATTCTCCACAATTGCCTCTAAAACATCTCAGAGTTCAATGTTCATTGTAAATTTATTATCAAAGGACATACGTCACCACATTCACAGTAGAACAAAGAAATAATAGAATCAATGAAAGAAGACACACAAATAAAAACTGACAAACAACCAATGTGCAAAAGAAAACAAACATTTTCCATCTTGCTTAACTGTGGCTTGACCTTCGACCATAGTGGATAGAGCATTTGATAACCTCTCAGCTATTTCTCAGCTTCTGCTTTTATTCCCTCTCCACTGAGAATTCTTGCCCTTCCCCACTCCTGGGGAGAATACAAATGATCATTTCCACCCCCACCAGCTTCTGCATTCAAAAGAATCAACCATCACATCATCTGCCAGCAACCACACCATGCTATTTGACAGCGGTCCCCAACCACCGGGCCACAAAGCACACGCTACCGGGCCGCGAGGAAACGATATGATTTGGCGATATGAGTCAGCTGCACCTTTCCTCATTCCCTGACACACACTGTTGAACTTGAACGCACGCAAGGTCATTACCCACGTGTCATCCATGTCAGCACGGGAAGAAGATCAACTCCTCAAGCTTGCAAATGACGGTGGGCTGAAAAGTATGCTTGACATAACATCTCTGCCGGCATTCTGGATCAAAGTCAAGGCTGAATATCCTGAGTAGCCACGAAAGCACTGAAAACATTGCTTCCATTTCCAATATCATATCTCTGCGAAGCGGGCTTCTCTGCAATGAATGTAATGAAAACTAAATTGCGGAATAGACTGGACATAAGGAACCCCCTTCGAGTATCGCTGTCTCCCATCACCCCTCGATGGCACAGTCTTGTTGCAGGAAAACAAGCCCAGGGCTCCCACTGATTCAGCGATATTGGTGTGTTGCAGTGATTTTATATGTTCATACGAGGAAAATATGTGCTGTGTGTTTAATATCCAAATGTTACTTAAAATGTTATGATGCTATTGACTTATAAGTGACTTATCACTATATTCATGCAAGGAAAATATGTGCTGTGTTTTTAATATTAAATTCGTTAGATAAACCCTTTTAGAAACGAAATTGAGTGTATTAGCCACTTATAAGTGACCTATAGTTCTTATCACCTATATTCCGGTCGTGATTAACACCCCCCCGCCCCCAGGGTTGCCAACTGTCCCATATTGGCCGGAACATCCTGTACCTTGGGCTAAATTGGTTTGTCCCATACGGGACCGCCCTTGTCCCGTATTTCCCCCACTAAGGTAGAACATGCCTATGAAACTTTTCGTGCCGAAATGGTGTAAAGTGAAGAAGCAATTACCATTAATTTATATGGGAAAATTTTTGAGAGTTCCCAGACCCAAAAAATAACCTACCAAATCATACCAAATAACACACAAAACCTAAAATAACACTAACATATAGTAAAAGCAGGAATTATATGATAAGTACTCAGCCTATATAAAGTAGAAATAATGTAGATACAGTGTAGTTTCACTGAACAGAATCGCCAAAAACGATTTGTAGAAAAACAATCACACGTCACGCATGTGTACACATGTGCCCGCGCAAGGCTTCATGGTCATGGTAGTCTTTCTCGGGGTAAATGCAACGTATTTGACTGCTACTCTTGTCCGTTGGCAACTCTAACCCCCCAACTCCAGGTCGGCCGGTCCGCAAGAATATTGTCAATAATAAATCGGTCCGCAGTGCAAAAAAGGTTGGGGACCCCTGCTATATGGTACTTTCCCCATGCAGTCACAAGAGATACAAAGCCTATATGTTCACCCCTTCCCTTTCCACCATCCAGGGACCCAAGCAGCATTTCAGATTCAGATTCATTTATTTAATCACAAATACATTGAAACATACAGTGAAATGTAGCAGACCAGGTAGCACCTATGGAAGAGTAAACAGTCAATGTTTTGGGCTGAGATGCTTCAACAGTACTGGGAAAAACAATGAAAAGTTAGAACAAGGAGGACTAGTGGATTTCAGACATAGGGTCTCTAACTTTCTCACTGGAATCACAAGCTTCGGCCATCAGGCATTGACTTCTAAGTGAAGCAGGTTTTTCATTTATACTTCTTCCAAATTAATGTACTACATTTAGAGTTCACAACGTGGCCATCCCTACAGTAGTGAAACAAGACACAGATTGGGTGATCAGATTTTAGAATGCTCACTTTCAGCCTGTGGAGTGACCCTGTTGAACTTCAAGTGGCCTGACTCTTTAATGCCCCATCCTCCCCCAACTCCGACTTAACTGTCTGTGGCTCCCAGCACTGTTACAAAAAGCTGAACGAACAAAACCTGTTACTCTCCAGGCAAGTTGCAGTCTTAAAGGTGAATTGTCTAACTCACTCTGTCTTTCTGTCTGTATTGGAGGTGGGTATTTATGCCTGTTGTCCCTTTGTTAATTTTAACTCAGTATATCTCATTCTGTTCGTATGGTCTGGTCTGCTGGTCATGCCCCACTTCCTTGCCATTAGCAACATACAACACAGACAAAGAAGCACAAATCTGATTCTGACTGGCACATCAACGCATTTTGCCTCAACCTCTCAGAAATATTCACTTTGTTTTACCCATCATTCCACCCAGGTTAGTTTTCAGTTTGAGAGAAACACCCACTTCTTATTTTCTCCACTTCTTATTTTCTCTCTTTCTCAGTTCTGACCAAGGATCTTGAATCCAAAACATTAACTTTTGTTCTCTTTCCACAGATCCTGTCTAACCTACTGAGTGCTTAAAACATTTCTAGTTTTATTTCAGATTTTGAGCATGTGTTTTTTTTAAATACTCATTGACAGCGCTTATTGGTGATTTATACACACTGATTTAGCTATGCCACTCCCTGCACTGTGCTATGCTCAGTCACTCACTAATGCAGGAAAACACAGACACTCTCTGTATTCTACCACAAAATCAAATCTAATAAACACGAGATATTCACTAACATTTTTCCTAGCAATCAGCAGTTAGAAATAAATCTTAGAGGGGGCCACTTTCAAAGTGAAACCTGATGCATCTGGAGGCATGTTCACTGCCACTGGGAAATCAGAAATCCACAGATAACACTACGCACATTACCATCCTGCCCTTTCAGATCACTTTTCCACCATGACACATTTGTTAGATACTAATTCCAAAACATATTGGTAAATACCATGAAAATGTCCTCAATGCTGATTCATTTGGTTAAGCTTTTACTTATGACAGTTGAAGGGAAAGCCAATATAAACCTTTACAAAGTCACTGTAGATGGCAAGATGCAAATATGCAGCACAAAGATAAACGAATGTGTGCAACATGTAGAAAAAGTATTTTCAGAAACAAAACAAAGTTCAAAGCAAATTTATTATCAAAGTACATATATGTCCCATATACAACCTGAGATTTATTTTTTGCAGGCATGCTCAATAAATCCATAATAGAATAAAAGATCACACCAACTGGACGCTCAGCCAGTGGGCAAAAGAAAACAATCTGTAACAATACAAGAAATAAATAATAATAATAATAAATAAATAAGCAATAAATATCAAGGTCTTGAGATAAAGAGTCCTTGAAAGCGAGTCCATAGGTTCTGGGAACAGCTCAGTGATGAGTTAAGTGAAGTTGAGTGAAGTTATCCCTTTTCATTCAAGAACCTGATGGATGAGGGGTAATAACAGTTCCTGAACCCGGTAGTGCGAGTCCTGAGGCTCCTGTACCTTCTTCCTGATGGCGGCAGCAAGAAGAAAGCATGTCCTGGGTGGTTGGTGTCCCTGATGATGGATGCTGCTCTCCTGATACAATGCTCTATGTAGATGTGCTCAATGGTGGGGAGGGCTTTGGACATGATGGACTGGGCTGTATCTGCTACTTTTTGTAGGATTTTCCATTCAAGAACATTGGGTTTTCCATACAAGGCTCTGTTATAGCCAGTCATTATACTCTTTATCTACAGAAGTTTGTCAAAGCTTTAGATGTCATGCCAAACCTTCGCAAACTCCTAATGAAGTAGAGACACTGCTGTGTATAAAAACTCTAATTATCTTGAGTTTAAAAAAATGTTATAGTATGATGTTTACAGGATAAGTAACAATTAGTTTAGGAAAAATAAGACATTTATTCACTAAAATAATTGTAATTGTTTGGAATCTGTACCCCAGGAGGCTGAGAGGAATGTGTATATCCAAAGCTGTGATATAGATCTTTGGACACAAAATAAAATAATGTAGTGTTTATATCCCTTGAACTGTCTCCACACAGCTCACTGAAAGTGGTTGATATATGGTTAAACAAGAATAAAGCATGCTTGCCTTTATCAGTTGAAGCAATGAGTTCAAGAATCAGGCATTTATAAAACAGGTTAAGCTGCTTCTGGAGTATTGCATTCAATTTTGCTTATGCCATTACAGGAAGGATGAGGAGGCTTTAGAGAGGGTGCAGAAGACACTTACCAGGATGCTGTCTGGATTTAGCAGGACGCATGCTGAAAGTTCATGGATGACACAACAATGGTTGGTCTCATTAGCAACAAAGATGAAACAGCATACAGGGAGGATGTACAGCAGATTTTGGACTGGTGTAAACACAACAACCTGAATTTCAATGTTGACAAGACTAAAGAGATGGACTTCAGGAAGGCACCAGGCTCACCAATCCTTAACTGCACATCACCAGCTACTCCATGGAAAGAGTCAGGACATGCACAGTCTGTCACCTTCACCATCAATTCTCACCATATTTTACTGGAGCACACAGCGTCTTACCTAGCTTCAGCAGCGTCTGGATTGGGAATTGTAATGCATCAGATTGCAAGATCATGGATAATGAAGACTCCTGCACTTTTATTGCAGTTTTTCTACATATTTATACAACTGCTAGTTTTATTATAATAGTGCCAGTAACCATGTACCATCTTTCATAAAAGTACACCTCACACTTGATGTTAACCTGTCAATCTTCAGGCCATGCCACTCAAGGGTTGATGCTGTATGTGCTATTATATGTGGTGTGCATGACTATACAATACATACTGTGTTTTTCACCTTGACCCCAGAGGAACAATGTTTCATTTAGCTGTATACATGTATATATTGAATGACGGTAAACCTGAACTTGAAAAGGATGGATGTGTTTTCCCTGGAGCAGCAGAGGCTGAGATGGTGGTTTATAAGATTATGAAAGGCATAGATAGAGTACACAGTCCATTTCTATTTCCCCAGTACAGAAATACAGGATATTGATTTAAGGTGAGGGGGCAAACTCAAAAGGACAAGGTTTTTTTTATTACGGTAGAGACAAATATGATAAAGGCATTTAAAAGGGTCTTAGATAGGCACATGAATGTGCAGAGAATGGAGGGACATGAATATTATGGAGGCAGAAGGATTACTTCAGAGAGGTGCTTACTTACTGGTTTAAATGGTTCAGCACAATATTGCGGGCTGAAGGGCCTATTATATGTTCTATGCCCAAAAGCTTGGTTGCAGAGATTGTTATCAGGAGTGAAGAGTTAGAGCAAGACAAGTGGAGTGTTAGAGAAGCAATTTGAGAGTTTAGAGTCTCAATAATTGAAAGTACTACTGTCAATGGTAGAAAACATTCTCTTATTTCATACTTTCATGTTCCCTCACAACATAGGAGGCCATTTCACTTTTTAGGTCTAAGCCAGTTTTCAAAGCAATCTCATTCCCCTTTTATATTTCCTGTAACCTACTCACTCTCACATTCTCAAAAACACCTGCTGAAGCCTCAATACTCCCATCAGCCAATTTAATTTTGGGTAATTATTTTTCAGTATTCATTTCATCAAACAGCCAATCAAGAGATTCTGCAGATTGCTGTAAATCTTGAGCGACACACACAAAATGCCAGAGGAACTCAGCAAGTCAGGAAGCATCTATGGAGGAGAATAACCAGCGGACATTTTGGGCCAAGAGCCTTCAAAAGGACTGGAAAAGCAAGGGGCAGAAGCCAGAACAAGAAAGAGGGAGATCTTGCCAGAAACGTTGACTGCTTACTCTACTTGCGTATTTTTCAGGATATGGGTAGCACTGCAACCTTCTTAAACCACTGCATTTCTTGTGAAAGCATTCTCACAATGGTTATGAGTAAGGAGTTCCGGAAGTATGACAATGTTATAATTCAGGAACAGTGAAATACTTCCTTTTCAAGCTGTGCATGATTGCAAAGGTATCCCCTTGCAAACTGTTGTCCTTACCCTTGGTGGTAATCCTGGATTTAGGAAATATTGTTGGAATAGCATGGGGGCTGTAAAATTGAAAGATATGATGATAAAGGTAGTTGACTGAATGATTAAAAGGTCTTCTTGGGAACAAATTATCATCACTATAATTCAAGTGAATCAGTCTCACAGAGACATCAGAGAAGCAATGGAATCCATAGCTTAGAAATCAAGTTTGTAGTGGAAAGGGAAAATAATATTTGACCTTTGCAATATTTAGTTCCTTAGTGTGAACATCACATCATCAACAGCCAGTTATGGTCCAGCCACATTGCTGTCACAGCCAAGAAAACTCACCGAGAAAGCTCAGCATGTTCCCATCAACTCTTACCAATTTACACTGTTTGATGTATGGCAATCACTCTGAAAATGACCCCAAGAAACTTTTGTGAGCACAGCTCAGCACATCACGGGAACCAGCCTTCCCTCGATGACCTCTGACTATGCTTCTCACTACCTCAGTACAGCAGTCAGCATAATCAAAGACCCCACCCCCCACAGACATTCTCTCTCACCCCTTTCCCACTGGACAGAAGGTACAAAAGCCTGAAAGTACATCCCATCAAGTTCAAGAACAGTTTCTATCCCATTGTTATCAGACACTTGAACGACCATCTTGTATGACAAGATGAATACTTGGCCTCATAACCTACCTCAGTGATTTTGCACTTTATCGTTTACCACTGCACTCTTTCAATAGCTTTTATACTTTATTTTTATTGTTTTACCTCATTCTATCTTAATACACTGTGTAATGGTTTGATCAGTTTAAACAACATGTGAGACAAGGTTTTCCTATTGTATCTTGATGCACATGACAAAAATAAACTGATGCTAATAGTTGGGTGGGGGAGGGGTGGAAGGAAGAAAGAAGATTTCTGCTTACTGGAGAAAACGTCAAGACAAATTAGGACAGTGGAAAGGTTGACAGCAATGGCAGGGGGATGAAGAACCATTTTAGCAATGCAGCAGAAGAATAAACCAAAGAGGCGCAATTCAAATCTGGAACTACAGAAAGTGTGCACAGACGTGGGAAATTAATTCATCAACACAGACCTTGAAAGAAGAAAGAGACATTGAAATATTGCAGCTTTTACAAGTACAATCCATTTTTTTTGTATTTATTGAGTTTCAGCGTGGAACAGGCCCTTCTGGCCCTTTGAGCCACGCCACCCAGCAACACACGATTTCCCGATTTAACCCCAGCCTAATTAACAATGACCAATTAATCTACTACCTGATACGTCTTTGGATTGTGAGAGAGAACACAAAAGGTCACGGGAAGAACATACAAACATTATCATACAAATTTGCTTTCCATGGATTTAGTTAAGCAATTACGTGAAATGCGCTAGGTATGGAAACACCAATGCCATTGAATGGAAAATCCAACAAAATGTTGTGGATACGGCACAGTCCACCATAGGTAAAGCCCTCCCCACACTGCACATCTACATGGTGTGTTATCATAGGAATGCAGCATCCATCCTCAGGGACCCCCACCACTTATATCATGCTCTCTTCTCACTGCTGCAATCAGCAAGGTGGCAGAGGAATGCCAGAACTCACACCACTAGATTCAGGAACAGATATTACCAATCAACCTTCAGGCTCTTGAACCAAAGGGGATAACTTCACTCAATTTCACTTGCCACATCTCTGAACTCTTCCCATAACCTGTGGACTCACTTTCAAGGACTCTTCATCTCATGTTCTTGATATTTATTGCTTATTTATGATTATTATTCCTTTGTTTTTCTTTTGTATGTGTATGATTTGCCGTCTTTTGCACACTGGCTGTCTGCCCTATTGGGTGCGGCCTTTTATTGGTTCGATTATAGTTACTGGAATTATTAAGCATGCCTGCAAGAAAATAAATCTCAGGGTTGTATACAGTGACGTGTACGTACTTTGATAATAAGCTTACTTTGAACTTTGAAAAGAGAGTGAAATTGTTTTATTTCTGATTAATAAGCGAGGGTTTGACAAAGTAGAACTATTGGAACCAATGGAAGGTTAAAGGAAAAACAACTGAGCATTTGAATGTAAATGAATGGAGGGCAAGATTTTCTTCAGGAAGAGACAGATATAGAAATGAAACAAGAGATAGGGAAAATAATGGATTGAGTTTAAAGATTAGCTTTATTTTAAAGTTCAAAGTAAAATTTATTATCGGAGTACATACGTCACCACATGCAGATTCTTCTTCTGCAGGCATACTTAGCAAATCTACAGAACAGCAACTATAAACAGGATCAATGGACAACACACTATGCAAATGCAGAGATTTGTCACATGTACATCAAACATCAAAACACAGGGAAATGCGCTGCTTGCATCAATGATCAACACAGTCCAAGCATGTGCTGGGAATAGACCACAAATGTCACCATTTTCCTGCCCCTGACATAGTATGCCCACAACCTCTAACCTGTAAGTTTTTGGAATGTGGGAGGAAACCAGAGCACCCAGAGGTTGTTGCACATGATCAGATAGGTCCTCAAAGTTCTATAACATTTAGATTTCAATGGCAAGATTGTTAATAATTTATCAAGTGTGCAGGTGTGTGTGTTTCTTTCCTGGCTATAATTCAATATTGATTGATAATCTGAAGCCAAGATATATTAAATACTGAATAATTTACATGGTTATCAGTTACAACAAAAGTGATGCTTAATAGCAGTGGAAAAACAAAATTGTGCTAAGCTTGCAATTCATTTGATTGTTTACCAACTTGGGTTTTTAAAAAGTCATACTCCAATTTAAGTCGAGAGGAAATGGTTACCCAAAGAAAGTCGAAAGTCAAAAATCTGAGTAAATTTATTGTCAAAGTATGAATATGTCAATCTACCAAATTCACGCTCAGTGGAAATATATTCTTAGCACTCCAAGCAGAGCTACGATTTCAAAGCACCAGAGGCATGCACAATCCTGACCTCAGTCCCAGCATACAGGTTGATATGTTACTCAACACACTGTAGGCAACTTACAATAGTCAGTAAGTGGTAGACTAACAAGGGAGGAGTGGGCAGGGAGGTGATACGTATTGTTGAGCAGGACGAGTGCAAGTAGGTGGTTTATTGTCAGATGGATTCATACACAGGATGAAGTGTCCCTGTTTCTGTGCTGTATTTCTTTCTGACTGAATGAAAGTCAAAGAGCTCCCCTGAAGCTATACATGAAGCTATGAAGCTCCCATGAAGCTATGCTCCATGGTTGCTGGAAACAAATTCTTCTGCAGATGGTGCAGGACAATCAATATCAAATGTAAATCCTGCTATTGGTGTCTAGATACGCACCGCCTACCACTGGATCCCGATACACATCTTCATATTAGGTGACAGACACAGATTTGACCAGGTTCGGCCAAAAATCTCAATTTGCTTTTACAGTTCTTTTAAGTCTTAGCAACCAGATTGTGTGGGACACAAACATTTTTGTATTAGAAAATGAATAAGGGTTAATCATGCTGATTATCACTAGGGGCAAGGTTAAGCCCCAATGCAACCTCTTAAAACTCTAGCCACAGCACTACCTGCACCCTGATGTCTGTTACCCAGCTTCCAGGCTAAATGGAATTTGAGACAAGAGAATCTCAATTAAAAAGTCAAAGTCAAAGCTTAGTTTACTGTGATATGAACAGGTACAATAAAAAACTGATTTGCAACAGCATCACCAGCACATATCTTCATACTGCAGCATTCACATGAAAAATATAAGTGACATGGTTTCTCCCCCCCCCCCCCCCGCAAGAACACACTTAGGACAAAAAAGTTGCAGCTTACTGCAAAATGACCATCTTGTTGCCAAACTTGAATGGTCAGGGCTGTGCCACTTGGTGCAAGAACTGACACATGAAGATAAAAATCAATGTTAGTACGATGATGATTATTGGGCCTGTAATTCAATAGTTAGAATTCAAACCACAATGTAGAAGATGTAAGTAATTGAACAGCTAACAGGAGGATTTTCAAGAATTACATCATTACAGGTAAGGATAATCATAAGAGTCAGCATCTTCAGCCAAAATCTTGGGATAATTCATCCCAAGATCCCCAGCCTAGCTTTTCCAGTTCAGATATCAACATTGACCCTTGCTTTTATTTTATTTGAAGTCTAATACATCCACCGTTACCTTCATATTCTCTCGGTCACTTCAGAAGGTAGTTAAGATATATAAACTTTATGGTGGATTTAGAGTCTCAAACAAGTTGGAACACTCTTTCATTTCTAAACCACTGTGCAGAACAACTTGTCTTTTTTCACAGCCTACCACTGCCCTGCCCCACAGCAGTTTCACAGTTACATGATCTTAATCAATTAAATCAGCCATTTAATTCTATGGTTGCTATGAACGGCAAGATAGTCAAGTATTAAAATTTGTTGTCATATCAGTCTAGTTTTAGTCCACAGGAATTCAGTTAAAAAAAATTTCAATACCCATGAATACAGAGAAGTGAAACAGCACTACTCCAGGGCCAAAGGGCAAAACACAGTAGTGACAGTCATACACAACACAAAGCACATATAGCACATACAAGATAGTAATAACATACAGTTACACAGATAAAGTCATGTCCCAGGTCTATGAATATTGCAGCTGTCTGAAGTCATACACAATACAGCTTTTCTTTAGCAGAGTGAACACAGGAGACAGCACCGATGCTCGCGAGGACAACACACTACACGGACTCCAATGACTCTCCTTGGATTACTGCAAACAGGCAACACCATGGCTTGAGGCTTATTCTTCTGCCAACTAAACATTGGAGGGCAACACCATCCGCAGCCTTTTCACCCTACCACACCAACTCCAAAGCCACCCTCCTGGACGACTGCCAAGAAGTGACAACCCGACTTCAGGCCTGGTTCTTGCTACAACCGAGGCCATGCACATACCCCGCCAATAAACCAGTGAACCAAACTTGCAGCATTCCACATTACCAACATCCACCAGGGTCTTGCAATCGCATGAAAAGCGACAAGACAATCACTCGCTGTTAGACTGCACACCATCTTTACGCACCGACGACTCTGTCGCCTCTCTGTCACAAGCAGTAACGCGGTCTGCACCAAGTCCAGCTCCTTTAGCCTCTCCATCAACAAATAACTCGCTGATAGAGCAGACCTGCATTACTTTTAAGTTCTTCAAGTCCAGCAGGGCCTTGCATTATAAAAACTATGTCTAATAAACATTTTTAGTTGGCCTCCTTGAAGCTGCTGCTTCCAAGCACTCCGCCATCTTCCCAGAAACTTTTTGTAGACTTTTCTGTTTCTGGCCATTGGTGTATCCATACCAGGCCATGATGCAACCAGTTAAGATACTCTCCTGTGTGCATCTATAGAAGTTTCTCGAAGTTACAGATGACACGCTGAATCTATGCAAATTCTTATGGAAGGAGAGGTGCTCTTGTACCTTATTTGTGAAGGAAGTTACGTGCTGGTCCCGGAACATATCCTTTGATATAGTAATGCCAAGGAATTTAAAGTTACTGACCTTCTCCAACTCTGATCCCCTAATGAGGACTCCAGTAACCAGGTATCCTCAGAATTGTGGCAGTACTGACTGACAGATTTTCTGGCAGTTTGGATATTACAAGTAAACTCTGTGTTACTGGCCAGGAGGGCGGGCAGTGAGGTTTGTGTTCCTAGAAATCATCGTATAATAAAATTTCCAATTAACTAGGTGAGTTGAAAGGCACCATCGTAAACATGGGCAACTGGTGATTTTAAAAGGAAATGAGTAATGAAGCCTTGGGGAGCTTAAAGCGAGCACGGGAACAAGATAGCAGATTATTGGAGTTTTATTGTCATTATTGCTTTTCTTCAGGATGGACAAAAGACCCGAACTTCAGAGAAGAGAGTGTATTGACCCTTGATATCAAAAGCAGCATTCACATGTGACGTCAGGGAGGCTAGGTAAAATTGAAGTCAATGGAAATCAAAAAGGAGAACTTTCCATTTACTGGAAACTTAACTAGCACAACGAAAAAGAGTTGTGTTGTTGTTGGTTGTCAGTCACCATTGGTAGTGTTCTAGGTACTTCATCGATTACCATCCTTGTCACCTAAAGGTCCAAATGGAAGTCTCAAAGCGCAGGCCTATTCCAAGCAGTAACAACTGCAGATGCGAGGCAACAAAAGTTTGGATTTATCACACAGGTCAGCACTGAAGCTCTCTGTTGGTTGGGGTTACTATGGATGTTGTGTCCAGGCTGTCTATGTGACATACATAGCAGTGTGCAAGCCACGGCAGTGTGATATGGAGAGCAAGTTTTTGCCCATGCAGCAAGCACCCCACTCTCCACACAGCTGATGAATCCAAAGGAACGGCAGAAACCGACACAGATTGCCACTAACGGCATCACAGGAGCTGAACTCAACCAAGGGCTGCCTTAGGGACTCCAGATCCAGACTTTTCTCTCAGGGTTTAATCCCGAAGCCTTCCCAACAAGTGGGTATAGGCGCAAGGCAGCGGAAGTTTGAAATCAGAGTTTTCCTTCTCCTTGAACAGCAGCTAACCACAGTTGACGAGCCCCATCTGCCCGAAGTGACAGGCTTTAAGGTGCCAGAAACCCACCCTTGCCCTTCTCCAGTAGAAACGGTTCCACCAAGCTTAGCAGCTAAGCCACATGTGAAGGCCAGGAGCTGGACTTGGTTGTCAGAGGCTACTTGAGATGCACACCATTTGGAGCAGTTAGCAGGTAGTGGAAGCTTATCCCCACTACCAACCCTGGCTATAACAACCTTAAGAACAAGGTTCTTAAGGTCAGCACTAATCTTGAATAATCTTTCACTGGTTGGAAGAAAGCCAAGAACGAAACTATAGGTCAAGTATCCTCACATCGGTGATTGGGAAAACATTGGAATCCGTTATGTGGGGGTGTATCGTATTGCCCATCCCTTGTCCTTGGCAGCTTCATGCTGCATATTACTGTTGAGGAAACTGCTAATATAATGTTTGTTAGTGGATTCAGGACTGTACCTCAGAGATGAAGAAGGTATAGAAACACTTCAAATTCAGAATGGTTTATGACTAGGACAAGGACTTTCAGAAGGTGGTTTTCTGATGCATCAGCTCCCTACGTACAAACGTTTGTACTTCTAAAGAGTGGACACAGAGATTAGAAATTGCTCCTAAAGAAGGTTTTCCTGTTGTGCATCTCAACGGTGGTAGACACTGAAGCAATGAAGTCACTAAGTATTTCTGGTGGCTGATGAAATAGATATCATTCAGGAGGGCTGCTTTGTCCAGGGAGATCATGTGGTTCAAGCTGTACATCCAGATAAGTATACTCAATCACACTCAGTTTATGCCTGGCTCATGGTCGAAAGGCTTTGAGGAATTAGATGGTGAGTTGCTTACTGTAATGAAATCATAAAAATGTGCCACAAAGAAGGCAGCCTTATTGCTCATGCAGACCAAAAATTAAGTTCAAGTAAATTCCATTTCTCAGTTGCTGGTTTATACCTCTGCAGTTATGGATGCCCATCCAAGGATATTTTAAATGTAACGAGCATTTCAAAACCTCCACCATGCATTCAATGAATTAATATTTTTCTCAATGTCTCTCTAATTCCTCTAAATTTTAACCCCTCTTCCTTCCCCACTCTGAGCTACAACCCACCTCAATTAAATTTCCTTCATTTCTCCTTTGTTCCAAAGGAAAAAAATCCCAGCCTTGACTATCTCAATTCTTAACTTACATTTTTAAAAAACAAGTGCTGGTAACATTTAGACAGGCACATGGATGGAAGAAAAATGGAACATTATAGGCTGTATAGAAGGGTAGGGTTATATTGATCACGGAGTAGGATACAACATCCTGGGCATAAGGGCCCGTACAGCGCTATGCTGTTCCATTCCAATTCTGATTCATTTATTTATTATATGTGCGATGCCTCTTTTGTATTCACAGCGAACGCAAACCAAAGATGTGCTGGGGACGGCGCACAAGCGTTGCCACACATTCCAGTGCTAACACAGCATGCCCACCATATTCAGCACAACATTAGCAAAACAACAGCAACCAATTAAGCCCCTTTCCTCCCTCTCATCCACCCCCTCACACATACAAGCAGCCCTCCAACCCCAGGACAGGGCACCTCTGGGCCCCGAGTCTCCATTGGACTCGCGAATATCGAGCCTCTGATTTCCACAGTAGACTTGAACTTGCAGACTCAGGGTTTCATCCGTTGTGCTTCAACTTCTGATCAACCATTGGACTTTCATTTTTTGGTATCAGCTTTCAACTTTTGGGATTTTGATTCTTCAGTATTGACCTCCAAATGACTTTTGGACTTCAATTCTTCAGTGTCGATTTCCATCAGTTTCCAACTTTCAGCCATTGATTCTTCGGTATCAGCTACATTCAGTGTTCCTTCAGGAGATCAGGTAGCATCTGTGGAGAGAGAAGCAGGGTTAACATTTCAGGTCCAAGACAAATGGTCTCAGATCTAAACTGTTAACACTGTTTCTCTTTCCAAAGATACTTTTCATTAGCATGGTCTGCTAATGTTAGGGTCCCCAGCATTTTCCAGGGACATGAATGATACACAGGAGGAGGACATTTAGTGTAAACTGCCATCAAGATCAGCACAACATCATTGGCCAAATTGCCCAACAAGAATGTTCTTCCATTCAAATTCAAATTCAAATTTCCAGTATCTACAGTTTTATTGATTTTCATCTCGTAAATGTAATTCTGCAGTTCTGACAATATCCTTGTAAATCTGCAATACATTCTCTGGAGTGCTATCACGTCCTTCCTCCAGTGTGGTGACCAGATCTGTATGTAGAA
The DNA here is from genome assembly GCF_963921235.1 of Mobula hypostoma. Taxonomy (NCBI): domain Eukaryota; kingdom Metazoa; phylum Chordata; class Chondrichthyes; order Myliobatiformes; family Myliobatidae; genus Mobula; species Mobula hypostoma. The sequence goes on from NC_086113.1 coordinate 19,800,739, forward strand.
CTCCAGCTGTGGGTTGACTGATGTTTCCACAATGTTTTAACATGTTACATATTTCTCCTCTTGTATTCTATGATTTGTCAAACAAAAGTAAGAATTCCAGAGTTTTGGGGATATTTGGCATGCACTTCAGGAACCCTCTTCTAGGAGGTGTTGTTGATATTGAAATGGGTTACTGTGGATGCAAGGGGACTTTAATCAGTTAGGGAAGTGGTAAATGTTTTTCAATATAGCTAAGTGTAACATGGTGCATTTTGGAAAGTCATACCGGCAAATACTTATAATATAAATGTAATGGCACGAGGGAGTGCAATGGAACAGAAGGACTGAGGAGCTTAAGAACAGAGTTCTCTGAAAGTGGCATCACAGGTTGACATGGTGGTGGAAAAGGTACTTAGCATGCTGACCTTCAATCAAAGCACTGAGTATAGGAGTGAACATGTCTAAAAGGCATGCAGCCAAAGGGTCTGTATTCATGCTGTATTGCTCTATAACTCCAGTTCTCTTCATTATTTAGTACATGACTTTCTAATCATTCACACCCAAGCTTTGTTCACCCTAATTCAATGCAGTACAGAAGACCACAAGACACAAGAGAAGAATTAGGCTATATGCCTAGTTTACTTTCAGATTTCATCTTCTCTCCTTAAGGCTTTTTTTAATTGTTTTTGGTTGGTTTGTAAAAAGCTTCCCAAATTCTCTAGCATCCCACTAATATTTGCTCTATTGTTTGCTTTTATGTTGTCACTGACTTTCCTTGTCAGCCACAATTGCCTCATCCTCCCTTTAGAGTGCTGCTGCTTCTTTGGGATGAACCGATCCATGGTCTCTTCCTTCAGTTAGTCCTGACGAAGGGTCTTGGCCTGAAACGTCGACTGTACCTCTTCCTAGAGATGCTGCCTGGCCTGCTGCATTCACCAGCAACTTTTATGTGTGTTCCATGACTTCTGAGTTACCCTCAGAAATTCCAGCCATCATCCTTGGTAATGTCCCCTTCCAATCAACTTTGGCAAGCTCCTCTCTCATGCCTCTGTAGTTATCTTTACTCTACTGTAATACCATTACAGCCAACTTTAGCCTCTCCCTCTGCAGGGGGAATTCTATTATATTATGATTGCTGCCTCCTAAGGGTTCCCTTCCTTCAGCTCCTTTAGATGCAAGGGGGTCTTAATCAGTCAAGGAAGTGGGCTAACGAGTGGCAAATGTTCTTCAATCAAATCGGGTTCATTGCACAACACTCAATACAGAAATGCTTTTTCCCTAGTGGCTTTGACCATAAGATGCTCTAAATAGCCATCTCGTATGCATTCCACTCTTTCATTCTCTTAGGATCCAACACCAACCCAATTTTCCCAATCTGCCTGCATATTGATATACCTCCTCCCCCAACCCATGACCATCATAACACTGTCTTTTTTACATACCTTTTTTACTTTGTGTTGCATTGTGCACACCACATCTCGGCTACTGCTTAGAGGCCTGCACATAACTTCCATCAGGGTCATTTTACTCTTGCAGTTTCTTAACTCTTCCCAGACTTCCACACCTTCTGATCCTATGTCACTTCATGTTGAGGATCTGATCTAATCTTTTTTTATCCCCTCTGCTCACCGTCTCTCCTTTAGATTTGATGATTATCACTGGATATTAAGCTCCTGGCTGTGATCTTCTTTCTATGATGCCCACCTCATAACTGCCAATTTCTAACTGCACCACAAGAAATCTACTTTAGCTCATATACTGCATGCATTCGGATATAATACCTTTAAATATCTACTCACCATCCTTCCTTTCAATTTTGTCTACATGCTGTCTGAAGTTAAATTCTTATCCCTTTCTAAAATTTTTGACTTATTCTTTATTCTGGAGAATTCAGTAACCTCTCTTGCACTCTCCTACCCTTCTCTTTCATCCATACTTTTCCAAACTGTTGAAGCCAGACCCCTGCTATTTAGTTTGAAGCCCTATCCACAACCCTAGTTATGTATTTTGCCAGGACCTTGGTCCTAGCAAGGTTCAGGTGGAGCCCATCCCATTGGAGATGCTCCCTCCTTCCCAACACAACACTTGGGGACATTGCCTCAAGGTTCAGGGGAGAAGATTTAGGATGGAGATGAAGAGAAACTGTTTTTCCCCGGAGAGTGGTGAATCTGTGGAATTCTTTGCCTAGGGAAGCAGTCGTGGCTTCCTCACTAAATATATTTAAGAAACAGTTAGATAGGTTTTTACATAGTAAGGGAATTAAGGGTTATGGGGAAAAGGCTGGTAGATGGAGCTGAGTTTACGGACAGATCAGTCACGATCTTATTGAATGGCGGGGCAGGCTCGATGGGCTGTATGGCCTACTCCTGCTCCTATTTCTTATGTTCTTATGTTAACACTGGTGCCAATGTCTCATGAATTCAAATACCAACCTTTGAGCCATGCATCTAGCTTTCTTAACTTCTTAACCCTGTACATACTTGCACATACTCAGGTAACAATACAGTGATTGTTGGTTCTGCATCTTAACGTAGTCCCTCGCTGTTCAAATTTCCTCAGTAGAACCTCCTTCATCTTCTTATGTCAACGGTACCAACATGGACCATGACATCTAGACTATTCCCCTCCACTCCACATTCCTCTACAGAACAGATGAGATGTCCTGAACCTGGGCACCAGACAGGAAACAGAGCCTTTGGGACTCTCAATCCTTGTGACAGAGAATTGTGCCTATTCCTCTGACTATACAATGCTTTGTTAACCGCACAATTAATTGACCTTAATTCCATTTGCAACTTTTATGCCCCAAACCAACCCATTCCTTGTGAACCTTAACATGTGAGCATCGAAGGTAAATTATTGACTTTAGATCCTGATGGCATATGGTTGCATGGGTAAGTTACTGCAGACTGCAATCAATCTTTAAGCAATTTCTGTTCAAAAGAAGCATCACCCAAAACAAGACATTTGCTCTTTGCTATGCATTGTTCCTATGCTTGTATTCAAAGGCAACACTTGCTATGTTTGTATTGTCAGCTTCAGATTTTTTCTGATTTATCATTGTCTAGAATTTCTGTGCATCATAATTGTAATGGAAAAGAGCAGAGGAGTACATTTGCAACTTTTGGGCTTAACACTTGATCAGTTCAACTACAAACCACACCAATTCTGAAGATCAGTGATCCCAAACCTTTCAATTCCATACCTAATAATATCTGTGCTACGGTTGGCTTTGGGGTAAGAAATGATTGAGAGCTGTGCTGAGTTTGAGATGGGGATGGTTCAAGAGTGATGGAAAGGAGTGACAGATGCCTGTGTTTCGATCAAGAGGCTATCGTGAGTCTTGCAGGCCCGAGCACCTGTATTTATTAATTGTTGTATTATTTAGATTTGTTAAGGTCTTGTGCTTTCTATTTCATCTTGTCAAGTTTATTTTGACTGGCACAGGTTTTCTGCATTCTGTGGTTATTTAAAGTGGACTTCCCACTAGCACTTATCGTGGGCTCCCTGTGTTTCAAGACTGATTCATCTCAAAGTGTTGCTCAGTTAAGCCGCCATTGTTCAGCTGGAAATCCGATGAATAAACTTGTTTCTGTCTTACTAGCCCTGGGTTCAGTCGTCTGTCAGTGCACACAGTGACTGGGAGAGTGGTGGAAGGAATAACTGAGGTGTTTGGAAGCAGGGCTAGTAAGTGATAGGGGTGGAAATGCTTGAGAAAGAATGGCTTGGTAAGGGATGAGGTAGAAGAATAATGGAAGCCAAAGATGAAATTGGAGATGTTGCGAAAGAGAACAATCAAGATCTGCAATGTGGACTCCAATCCGGAGTTGCAATTTGAAGATCCAGTTATCTCTGCCCAGTCAAGATAATGCTGATCTGCAGTCTCTACCAAGGTAATAGCCCAGACTTGGTTGTTTTTAGATTCGTAGTTTGGGGTCTCTTCATCAGTGAGCCTCTCTCCTTGATGCTCTGAACAACATTTATGCATGTTTCGAGGCATGCAAAACAGCACTGGCCACGAAAGCTACGCCCTCTCTGGTGAGCAGTTACTGTCTGTCAGACGTGATAAGGACTGCAGAGTTAATATCCATAAGGTGGCTGGGCCTGGCAACATGCCAAGTCGAGTACTCAGGGAAATTGCACACCAGCTCACTGATGTCTTCACAGACATCTGCAACAATTCACTCATCCAGGCTGCTGTCCTCACTTGCTTCAAATCAGCTGCCAGCTTCCTTGTACCAAAGAACTCTGCATCTTCTGAACTAAACAACTGGCATCCAGTGACACAGAAGCCAATCGTCATGACGTGCTTTGAATGACTGGTAATGGCACATATCAAAATGTCCATTCCTGGCACATTGGACACTCACCAATATACATATTGATAGAACTACTCTACAACAGCTGCCATGATATTTGTCATGCACCTGGCCCTGACACACCTAGAAAACAAGGACAAATGTCAGAATGCTGTTTCTGAATCTCAGTTCAGTATTCAATATTATTATCCCACAGACTTTGGTGAACAAATCCCTACTCTTCGATCTAAATACTCCAGTGTGCAACTGAATATTTGACTTCCTAACCAACAGCCATCAGATAATCAGGATGTGCAACTGCTCCTTCCTCCCCATCATCCTCAGATGCTCTGCGGGGCTGTGTGCTGAGCCCACTGCTGTACACTCTGCTCACACATGACTGCATGGCCAAACACTCAAGGAATCACGTTGTTAAGTTCGCCAATGACACAACAATGGTGGGGTTCATCACCAGCCATCATGGGACAGCCGACACAGAGAAAGTGGAAGAACTCGAGGCCTGATGCCAGGCAAATAACTCCTCCTTCAATGCCAAGACGACAAAGGAGATGGTTATCAACTTCAAAAGTACTTGCACTACTCACACCCCTCTTTAAATTGGTGGCACAGCAGTGGAAACTGCAAGCAGTTTCAAGTTCCTGGGAGTGCACATCTCGCACAACCTCTCATGGTCTCAAACCACATCATGCACAATTGAAAACTCACCACCAGTGCCTTTACATTCTCAGAGGCTGCAGAGAGCTGGTCCATGTACATATACTCACATCACTCTTCTGATGCGCAGTACAGAGCTTCCCAACAAGTTGCATCTCCTCATGGTACACCAACTACATTGCAGTGGACAGGAAGGCTCTACAACAGGTAATCAAAACCACCCAATGAATCACTGGCAGAAGCCCACCCACCAAAGGACAGAAAGGTGCAGGAAAAAGGCCAGTAACATCACAAAGGATTACAGACACTCCTGTGCCTAGCATCACTTTATGGATGTACAATCTGTGTTTATAACCTAACTTATATTGACAGTGTACTTTTTTATTATTGTGTTCCTTAGGTTATTCTGTTCTTTTTTTCTGCTGAATCAAATCCAAAGTAATTATTTAATTCTCCTTTACACTTCTGGACTGGTAATGACATTAAACAATCATGAACCTTCAATTGTAGAGTCCTTGAAAGATATTCCGTAAGTTGTAGAATCTTTTCAGAGTTGAGGTTATTAATGCTGGTTCAGCCTGATGGTTGAAGGCTAATAATTCTGCCAGAGACAGCATGTAGAAAATCACTCAGCAGAATTTCCAGTGACACAAAAAGTCTAGAAATGGCCATTGTCACATTTTATGCCAGAAAATAAACATTTTTTGGTATAAGGTTGAAAGAAAGTCATAGAACATTACAGCACAGAAACAGACCCTTCAGCTGTGCAAACCATAAGTCTGCCTAGTCCCAGTGACTTGCACAGGGATTATAGTCCTCCCATCCATGTACCTATCCAAATTTCTCTTAGATGTTGAAATCAAGCCCGCACCCACCACTTTCACTGGCAGCTCATTCCACACTCTCACCACCCTCTGAGTGAAGACAATCCTTTTTGTGTTCTCTTTAAATATATCACCGCTCACTTAAAGTCCCAACCTTTTCCTATAACTCACATCTTCTAGGCCCGAAACGTCGACTGTACTCTTTTCCATAGATGCTGCCTGCCCTGCTGAGTTCCTCCAGCATTGTGTGCGTGTGTGTGTGTGTGTTGCCTGCACTCTTTCAATCTTATTTACATTTTTCCATAGATAGGTGACCAAAATGGGACACAGCTCTCTAAATTAAGCCTTATCAACATGTTGTACAACTTCTGTACTCAATAATTTGATCTATGAAGGCCAACGTGCCAAAAGCTTTCTTTACAACCCTATCTACCTGTGACACCACTTTCAAGGAATTATGGACCTGTATTCCCATATCCCTCTGTTCTACAGCACTCCTCAGTGCCCTGCCATTCACCATGCAAGACCTACCCTGGTTGGTCCTACCGAAATGCAACACCACACACTTGTGTCATTAGTGTCATCTGCAAATTTGCGGATCCAGTTTACCACATTATCATCAGATCGATATTGATGACAAACAAGAACAGACCCAGCACCAATCCATACAGCACTCCACTAGTCACAGGTCTCCAGATAGACAGGCAACCATTTAATACCATTCTCTGGGTTCTTCTGCAAAATGTATGTATTTAAATTTGTGTGTAAACAACAAAGTAAATTCACTTGTGCTACTGACATAAACCTTTATTTATAGGGTCGCTTCTGATCCTAGTACGTAATGCCAACCACTCCATGTTCTGTAACTTGACCTGTTTGTATTTGGGCTGCCTTCCAATCAAGATTTCACTTCCAAAATAGTTAGTGTTACAGAGTTCAAAACCATAGACTGCACTCTCTCCCAGTGACCAAGTAAACACAGAAGCAGCCTACAGTTTTGAGCAGTGATCAGCAGGTCCAATTTTCAGTCAGTGCTAAGTTATCTGCATTTGTCAGGTCAGCATTGTCATTATTTGAATTAGTAGCTGATAAGCCAAGTCCATAAACCCTGAAACAGTTTCTTCTGCTAATAAATGTAAACAGGTTCAAGACTGTGATCTTGTGATCTTGTCATGTTGAAGTTGAAGTCTAATAAGTGACTGGCTATAGTGGAATACAGGTTTTGAACATGTGCTTTACAAAACCTCACTGTTACCAAAGACCTACATTAGTACACTGTTTTCGCTTTCAGAAGGTGTTTTCACTGTTACGGAAAAAAAAGCAGTGTGCGATAAAAGGCAGCGCGTGCCCCGAGCAGCCGCTCTCCCCCGGATTCGGAACAGCATTGCTTTAACACGTGCCCGTGAGCAGCCGTTTGCAAGATGAGTTCTGAGGTATTGGAAAAGCCTGAAAGAGCTCGTAAGGATGTTACACTTAGCGTAAAACTAGACATAATTAAGCCTTTCGATCGTGGTGACAAAGTGAGTTTGGCTTGTGGAAGGTGACGAACTTGATGTTGAAGAGGTTTTGGTATCCCATGACCAAGAACTGACAGATAAAGAGCTGATGCAATTAGAAGAAAAAAGGATAACAATCGAAACCAAATGAGTAATGATAAAGTACGACTTTAATTTTGAAAGGGTACGTCGGTTTAGGAGATATTTGCAGGATGGTTTGAGTCCTTACAAAGAACTGTGTGATAGAAAAATGCGCGAGGCTCAGCAGTCAAGCAAGCCTTCCACATCAGCCACATCAGACGATAAACTTCGACCTTCGACATCGAGACAGGCAGTCATAGGAGAAGATGAGCTGCCTGCTCTAATGGAAACAGATGACGAGATGACACCCCAGTGTCCCACCACCCCAACCCCCGGGCCACGGACAGATACCGATTCGCAGAGAATGCAGCGGTAGCCGGGAGGCACATAGCACATCTTTAAGAAAAAAGCCGAAATAAACAGGCTAATTAATTAGGTGCCGCTGACACGTAATTGTCGGCCCAGATCAGAGACGATGCAATTGGAAATCGGCACTGATCTGGGCCGACAATTACGTGCCGGGCAGCACCTAATTAATTAGCATGTTTGCCTCCGCTTTTTTCTTAAAGATGTGCTGTGTACCTCCCGGCTACCGCTGGACCCCTGTATTCTTCGCGGCAATGTATCGCTCAGCGGCCTGGAGGGTGGGGGCCACTGCACCATCCCAGCCTGCGACGACTCAGTCTAACACACCATCATCTGTGTGCTCGGCACTGTCTTCCCGATTCCGGTAAGTGATACTACACTGTACATACATTATTTCTACTTTATATAGGCTGTGTATTTTTACGTGTTATTTGGTATGATTTGGCAGCTTCATAGTTTAAAGGTTACTGGAGAGCGCTTGCGCTGTGTTTTTGCCAACAGCGCTTGCGTGAGATTTTCTGCCAACGGCGCTGGCATGAGATTTTCGCTACGGAGAACAGTTCAGTAATGATTGTGGAAAAGTATTTCTACTTTATATAGGCAGTGTATTTGTCATATCATTCCTGCTTTTACTATATGTTACTGTTATTTTAGGTTTTATGATTTGGTAGGTTATTTTTGGGTCTGCGAACGCTCACAACATTTTCCCATATAAATAAATGGTAATTGCTTCTTCACTTTACGACATTTCAGCTTACGAACCGTTTCACAGGAACGCTCTACCTTCGGATGGCGGGGGAATCCTGTAACACCACTCTAAACTAAAACTGAACGACAGAAATCTTGGAAGTGGGGGTGAAAAGCAGGGATTAAAATGCAGAATGGGAAGTCAACATAAATTAATAAACAGCAAAAGAAATTTATTGCTCTGTCAACACAAAAGGAATTTAAAACATATTATCTTTAACTCCTACCAGTGGAAAGCATTCTGGCAACATTGTAGAAATCTGTTGCTTAGAAACTGCGTTGATACAGTTATCATACTAGACTGCTAAATGATAGTCAACAACAACTTCTCTCACAAGTCCACTATTGCAAGCTTTTGACAGTACCCATGACCCTATGCAGATTTTTGCAATTTCTTTGTGAATGAAAAAGACTTGTTAGGAAATCGGGGGAGGATGGAAGGATGGGATGCCAACCAACAAGCAAGGACAATCAAGATTTGGGCAATTGAGCAGTGTCAGTGTTGCAGACAGACAGACAGCAGGAAAGGTGAAAATCTGATGCGTTGTAGCATGTGAATGTGGTACTGGAAGCATGGTGACTTTTGCAAGCTGCCTGCTCCAGCACACCACCAAAAAAAGCGATGTTGCAAAAGCCACATTTCCCTGCACGTTTCAATGTACACTTGACAAATAAAGCCTAATCTTTTCTTTATCTCTTCTTTCGTGTGGGATTTAATTTAGATAGTTTGCAGCCTGATACAATGTTGTAAGAACGTGGTTATCCTAGGAGTGATCCATTATAGGGTTATCCATTATCTTGACATTGATCATTCATATCAAAGGCACAGAATGTGCAAACTCAAGGCAAAGCCTGGATAAAGAGTGGTGCAAAATTACCTGGAAATATGTCAAAATAAACACGAGATTCTGAAGATGCTGGAAATCTTGAGCAACACACACAAACGCTAGAGGAAATCAGCAGGTCAGGACTGATGAAGGGTCTCAGCCTGAAACATCAACTGTTATTTCCCTCAAAAGAAGCTGCCTGACATGCTGAATTCCTCCAGCATTTTGTGTGCATTACACCAAAGTAACTTGTACCAGGTAATCCAATTCTTTGGTCTCATTTTCTGTGGAGATTGAACAAAGAAATCATACGTTTATCATCGGGTCTATCCAAATAGTCATATAACAATCCACAATGGAGTCACAAGATACTGCAGATGTTGCAATCTGGAGCAACAAAGAATATACTAGAGAAACTCAGCAGATCATGCAGTAACTATGGGAAGAAGGAAATTATTAATGTTTCAGGTTGAAATGCCGCATCAGAACTTTCAACCCCCAAGATCGGCAAGGTCTTTCCTCTCATAGCTGCTACATGACTATTTGAGTTCCTCCAGCACCTTCTTTGTTGTTACCATTTCACCATGTTTTATTGCTCAGTATTTGCATTTCCATTTCCATCCAGTGTACACCACTATCAAAGTTCAAAGTTAATTTATTATCAAAGTACATATACAGTATGTCACCATACATAACCTAGAGATTCATTTCTTACAAGCATTCAAAAATATGAATTAACAATGCACATCACTTTTTAAAATTGTATTTCTGGGTATATGTAATTTATTTTCAGTAACCCAAGATGATGATGATGTCTCCTGCATACATGATGGCAAACTTATTTCTAAGAATAAACACGAGCACAACTGGAGTTGCTATCGGGTTTGTCCTGAAACGTGGTTCCAATGATAAAAGGAAATTTCACTATCAGGGTGAACACTGAGAAAATAATAACAAACTAAACTGAAACAGGTTCATCATCTTTTTCCAGAAAGCATGATTTATCTTGTCCAAAAATTACAGCAGTGGACTTGTATCACCCTAGCACGCTAATAACATATCTTTTTAAAATGTTGCAGCACAAATTCTAGTTTTAAAAAAACTCTTGGCTTTATTACAAGTGGCAAAGGGTACAAAAACAAGGAAATTATTCCAAAACCACTGAAAGAAAACCTTGGGTAGGTCACACCCAAACAGTTTTCTTCAATTACTGACAACAAACTTTCGGATGGGTGTTAAGCTTTAACGGAGAGGGTTTTGTAACAGGGATAGGAGACTTTATTTATGTAGAGCAACTGGAAAAATTGGGATTGTTCTGCGAGAAAAGAAGCATACTATGTATTTTAAGTACTTGATATAAAGCAACACACATAAAAGTTGCTGGTGAACGCAGCAGGCCAGGCAGCATCTCTAGGAAGAGGTCCTGACGAAGGGTCTTGGCCTGAAACGTCGACTGCACCTCTTCCTAGAGATGCTGCCTGGCCTGCTGTGTTCACCAGCAACTTTTATGTGTGTTGCTTGAATTTCCAGCATCTGCAGAATTCCTGTTGTTCACCTCATATTCCATCTCAGTAGCCTCTGACATGACAGCATGAATATTGATTTCTCCTTCTGGTAATGTTTGTCCCTCCCCCTCCCCTCTTCAACTCCCCACTCTGACATCTTACCTCTTCTCACCTGCCTATCACCTCCACCTGCAGCCCCAGTCCCATGATCCTCTCATATCCCTTTTGCCAATCACCTGTCCAGCTCTTGGCTCCATCCCTCCCCCTCCTGTCTTCTCCTATCATTTTGGATCTCCCCCTCCCCCTCCCACTTTCAAATCTCTTACTAACTCTTCCTTCAGTTAGTCCTGACGAAGAGTCTCGGCCTGAAACGTCGACTGCGCCTCTTCCTAGAGATGCAGTTAGATGCAATTCCTGTTACTTGGTATAAAGTTTAGTTTGAGTAAATATGGGAAACTTTTCAGTCACAGGAAGGTCAGTAACCATAAAACAGGAAAAGAAATGAACTGGGAGTGAGAAGACCATAAGGCTTTCGGACATAGGTGCAGAATTAGGCCATTTGGCCCATTGCGACTGCTCCACTACTTGATCATGGCTGATTTATTTTCCCTTTCAATCCTATTGTCCTGGCTTCTCCCAAGGGGTAATGGAATGTATGTGTTGAGCTATGTTCTGATATTTACTTCTGGAAATGATGGTAAAATAAATGGTAATCTGATAAAAAAATCATTTTAAATTCATTCACGAGATACGGGCGTCTTTTGCAAGACTGTAATTGCCTCTGTATTTTTGAGCAGGTTTTTTTGTGCCTCTGCAATCCATGTGGTAGAGATGCTTCCTCTGTCCTGCAAAGCTTCAGTGTTCAGACACAGCCACGAATAAAGAAAAGTCGGAATGGTGTGCACCTTGGTCACGCAGGTGGAAATCACTCCAATGTACCTGCTGTCCTTATCGTTCTAGTCAGCAGACATTGTGGGGTCCTCAGAGGGGCCACATTCACAGGATAATTAAACATGGACCTACTCCTGCAATCAGAGTATTTGTGTGGCTGGGCCAGCTGAATTTCTGGATAATGGTGACTGCCAGGGGGTCAGCACAAGTAACGGTAGTGAAAATCTGTGGTCCTTTGCCAACCACTAGTGTAGCACAGATTTTACTTGCTGTTTACAGCTCTTCAGTTTTAGATTAATCTTAGAGTAGGTTAAAAAGTTGGCACATCATGGACTGAAGGGCCTGTACTGTGCTGATTGTTCTATGTTCAGCAAATTTAGCACATTCTATGCCAACCTTTCTTTCAGTGCTACTTACAAGTGCTGCTCAACATAGAGGGACACCAATTTGACTGCTAAGGGTAGTGGATGGTAATCAACAGATGCTTTTCTTTACTTTATATCATGACAAGGAGCCCCAGAGACATTTGATCCTGACCCTATACCAACCTCTAAATAACTTATCCTACTAGTGGGGCAAGATGCTTCACTGGAACACAGGTAGTCAAGCTCATTGGTAGGAAGATGGGTTTCATATGAGGAAAACTGTATCAGACTTCTTAACTAATCCATGGGGCAGCTTTCAATACTGATAGAGACAGCACAGCCCAGATGTTCACAAGGAGTCCCAGCAAGCTTGAGGACACTTTTTGTGTCCCCAAATCCAACAAAAGCATCAGTGCCAGTGGAGTCTATCTAGTTCTCCACAAACTGTGTGTACATTGATATTGCTGATGACTTGCAGGGCCTCTCAGGCCAAAGTTAACATTCAGCAGCATTGTTATGGGTTCAGAGTCACATAAGTGGCAGCTGAGATCAAGGACTGTAACTGTCTCAGGGACATGTTTCATTGAAATGTTTATTTTATGTTTTTGTCATAAATTCATAATTAATTTATCACCTTAAAATATTTTATGTAAGGTTTATTTAATGCAGAGTTTAATGGGTCACATGACCAGAGTTTAATAAAAGCATGACTGTGGTATTATGGGTCAGAACCAACATGGAAGCAGAAAAAGATATATGGCCCTAAAATAACCTCATTCTGCATGTGGTCCAAGAGGCGCACACAGTAATTGTTTTTCTTAATTTGTTTTATATAATGTTGTTGAGGTGTCTTTATATGAACAATGTGATACGTTTTAGTGATTTATTTGATTTCAGCACACTTCTGATGGGCCGGTTTATCGGCGGACACTAGCTTGAGAGACTTTAAAAGACAGAGATGTATGCTTCAAACTTCATGTCCTTTATTTCCTTGTAGTTTTCACGGTGTCTACTGAAAGAGAGAGAGAGACAGAGAGACAGAGAGACAGAGAGACAGAGAGACAGAGAGACAGAGAGACAGAGAGACAGAGAGACATACATAAATAAATAAATAAAAATCTTCAAGGACATCTGTATGTTGCTTGGGCATTATTTCATTGGACCGGTGCAGTTACAAGGACAATAAATTTCCCTCCTTGAATAGAGATAATGAACTAAATATTTCTTTACACAATCTGATAGTTTCATGGTACTAGCTATTTTATTTTATCATTACAGATTATTCAAATAGCTACATTTCAATTTCTGTCAGAGTAGTATTTGATGTAACATCTCTGGAATGTTACTTTAGGCCTTGAAATTTTCATCCAGTAACAACTGATTGTCTCACTTTAAAGGCTCTTTATCCTGTTATTTCATGCTCTCATTATTTATTGTTATTTGTTTATATTTGCATTTGCACAATTTGTAGTTCATTGATCCTGTTTACAGTTACTGTTCTATAGATTTGCTAAGTATACCTGCAAGAAAAAGAATCTCAGGGTAGTATGTGGTGACGTGTATGTACTCTGATAATAAATTTTACTTTAAACTTTGAAATAAAGCTCATCTTTTAACTCCATTCATTTTTTTCCCTAGCTCTGCCTTCATTTCTATTTCTCTCTCATTCTGGAGAAAACCATTCCATCCATTCATTTACGTTTACTAAGGAGTAAAATTCCACAATTCATGGGGGAGAACAGAGAAGTGAGTCTAGTCCTTTTATAGTGATTTCTGTTTTACTGCACATACAGGATACATTATAAATGATAATGTGGCAATACAACAATCCACATCAAGAATGCACAAGTAGAACACAAGAATCAAAAGGAATAATAGTGCAAAACAATTAGAGAAATTGTATATACCAGTTCAACAATGGCACTTTTTAACTATTACAGCAAGAATATGCCACCAGACCTGGGTCCTGTTCAAACTTATCCTTCAGGTCATCCCACATTTATTTATACCTCAGCAACTCTGAGTTTTATTATATTGATATTGTAGTCCTTTATTTCAAAACACTACAATAGTTGTCACAGCCTACAGTGCATTCCTGTGATTGGATAATATTCATAAATAAGTTAAAACATGAAACATATGTTCACCATTTGCTCAAGCATCTTGACATTCCCATTTTCTGCACTAGCATGTTCCATGGTGACCCAAATGCCTTGATTAGCCGACAGTGAGTGAGAAACATGAACATTTCCAAGCTTCATTTCTGGACGAGACTTAATTAAACTGGACAATGTTTACTGTGGGATGGACACAGCTTGGCCTAATACTTCAGTATTGCTCCTTTGCAAATTAACTTCTTCCATCCCACATTTGTCCTGAACTACACACCAAATACTCCACAGAAGATTCTTCAGCATGATCAATTTGTTGTAAAATATTCTATATGGTAACAATTCATCAAGTTAACTATCTCGATTCATTTCCCAAAACTGAAGAAAATATCAACAGAAAAATAATCAAACTGCTTGGTCACTATAAAAGTATTATTAGCTTCTCAACACAAAATTCTCTGCAGATGCTGGGGTCAAAGCAACACTCACAACACGCTGGAGGAACTCAGCAGGTTGGGCAGCATCCGTGGAAATGATCAGTCAACGTTTCGGGCCGGAACCCTTCGTCAGGACTGAAGAGGGAAGTCTCCACAGACTTTTAAGTCTCAATAGAAATAGTCCAAATAACTAAATTGTCCCATACACACTTAGAATCTCTAAATTGGTATTCCCAGTGTGCGTTCTAATTACAGACTGATCAATAAAAAAATGTTATCAATATATTGCACAGGGAACAATAGGAAAATATATAACTAAATTTCTGTGTTGATACAAAGATGCAGCAGTTAGTGCTGCTGCTTCATAGCTCCAGACATCAGGGTTTCCTCCTGGATCTCTGGTACTGTCTGTACGAAGTCTAATCATATGAGTTTAACCCCTTTTGTACCAGTTTCCTTACACAACATAGATAATGCTGCTATTTAATTGGTACAAATTCTATCGGGGACCAGAGAGCCTTTTGATATGCTTGAACCTTCTTTTACGTTGTAGGGAAGATTTAAGCATCATTAAAATTTCTACGTACTGGCATATCAAATTCAGTGATTGCTGGTTTCCATTTCCGAGCTACCATCCCTCCTCTCTCAACCAAACATGACTGGGAAAGGCCTCCACAGGCCACCCATTAGGAGTGGAACGGCAGTGACCCGCTGAAACAGAAGCAGCTAACATCCATAGTGTCATCTCTTAACGCATAAAACTGTTTATAGTCAGTCTTGCCTTCAAACACAATTGCCAAGACTGATATCCTGTTGCTGTCAATGCTGGCTCAGTCAGTGGTGCTGACATCAAACCAGACCCGTTATTAGACACAGTACTGTAACACTAAAGGAACATTTTTTTTTCCATCTGTCGGTTGTACATTTCCCATTGGTTTGTCAACAATGATTCCAGCCTTATACATCTTCCAAACAAAGCATTCATAAACCATTGTAACATTAGATTATAAGATATAGGAGCAGAATTAGGCCACTTGGTCCATTGAGCCTGCTCTGCTATTTCATCGAGGCTGATCCAATTTTCCTCTCGCAGCCAATCTCCTGCCTTCTCCCCATATCCCTTCATGCCCTGATCAATCAAGAATCTATCAATTTCTGCCTTAAGTATACATATAGACTTGGCCTCCACAGCTGCCTGTGGCAAAAAAATTCCACAGATTCGCCACTCTCTGGCAAAATAAATTCCTCCTCATGCTCGTTTTAAAAGAATGCCCCTCTATTCTGAGGCTGTATCCTCTGGTCTTAGACTGTCCCACCATAGGAAACATCCTCTCCAATCTTCTCTTTCAAGGCCGTTCACCATTCGATAGGTTTCAATGAGGTCTGAATGCTAGTGAATACAGGACCAGAGCCAACACTCTCCATTCAATCCTGGAATCATATTTGTGAACCTCCTCTGAGCTCCTTCAGCACATCCTATCTAAGACAGGAGCCCAAAACTGCACACAACACTCCAAATGTGGCCTCACCAGTGCTTTATAAAGTCTCAACATTGCATCCTTGCCTTTATATTCTAGTACTCTTGAAATGAAAGCTACCATTTCATTTTCCTTCCTCACCACAGACTCAAGCTGCAAATTAACCTTTGGGGAATCCTGCACAAGGACTCCCAAGTCGGTTTGCGTCTCTGTTTTTTGTATTTTCTCTCCATTTAGAAAGTCAATCCTTTCATTTCTTCTACAAAATTGCATAACCATACACTTCCCGACACTGAATTCCATCTGCCATTTCTTCGCCGATTCTCCTAACCTAAGTCCTTCTGTAGCCTCCCTACTTCCTCAAAACTACCTGCCCCTTCATCTGTCTTCATATCATCTGCCTTCATATCATCTGCAAACTTTGCAACAAAGCCATCAATTCCATCACTGACATATAATGTAAAAAGAATCGGTCCCCAACACAGACCCTAATGGAACACCATTAGTCACTGGTAGTGAACCAGTAAAGGCTCCTTTTATTCTCACTCTTTGCCTCCTGACAGCCACTGTTTTAACCATGCTTGCATCTTTCCTGTAATACCATGGGCTCGTAGCTTGTTAAGCAGCCTCATGTGTGGCACCTTGACAAAGGCCTTCTGAAAATTTAAGTACACAACATCAACTGATTCTCCTTTGTCTATCCTGCTTGTTATTTCTTCACAGAATTCCAGCAGATTTGTTAGACATTTTTCCTTGAGGAAACCATGCTGATATGGCCTATTTTATCATGCACCTCCAAGTCCCCCAAGACCTCATCCTTAGTAATCAACTCCAATATATTCCCAAACACTGAGGTCAGACTAACTGGCTTATAGTTTCCTTTCTTCTTCACTCCCTTCCTGAAGAATGGAGTGACATTTGCAATTTTCTAGTCTTCTGGAAACATTCCAGAATCTAGTGATTTTTGAAAGATCATTACTAATATCTCCTCAATCTCTTCAGCCACCTTGTTCAGAACTCTGGGGTACACCATCTGGCCCAGGTAATTTACCTACCTTCAGACCTTTCCATTTCTCCATCAGTCTTCTCTCTAGAAATGGTAACTTCACACACTTCATGACCCCTTACACCTGGAACTTCCACCATACCACTAGAGTCTTCTACAGTGAAGACTGACACAAAATACTTATTCAGTTTGTCCGCCATTTCATTCTCACCCATTACTACCTCTCCAGCATGGTCTTCCAGCAGTCTGATATCCACTCTCACCTCTTTTTCACACTTTATTTATCTGAAGAAACTTTTGGTATCCTCTCTAATATTGTTGGGTAGCTTAAGTTTGTATTCCATCTTTACCTTTAAATGACTTTTTTAGCTGCCTCCTGTTGGTTTTTAAAAGATTCCCAATCTTCTAACTTCCAACTAATTTTTTGCTCTATTAAATGCCCTCTCTTTGGCTTTTATATTGGCTTTGACTTCTCATGTTAGATTTTCCTGTTAATAGAAAAATCAACTGTAATCACAAATTTCATTTTCTACAAAAATGATAACGTTAATTCATTATAAATGTAGTATTGGGGCAGTCAGGACATACTGTATGCCAGAGTTCCCTTGAAGACGTTGGATTGTGGAGTTGAAAAAAGATTTCAAAAGAAGTGAGGGGGCATTCGGGACATTCTGCGCATCACACTTCCACTGGATACATTGGATCGAGCATAATTTGGCACTTGGCAAGGCCAACAAAAAGAAGCTAGGTTTAAGCAGAGTGGCCATTGAATGAGTGGGTCAGTGTTAAAGTGGGGTGTTCAGGCTTTGGCATAGAGAGGTGAAGGCTGTGAGTGGACTTCCTTGTTTAATTTTTCTGTCTCTCCTCCTTTCTTTCCTTATTGCACATTTAGAGCAAGATTGTGAGACGCAGAACGTGGGAAGTCAGGGAGCTCTCCAATGTTGCTGACAACTACACCTGCAAGAGGTGCGTCCAGCAGCAGCTTCTTCCAGACTGTGTTAAGGAATTAGAGCTGGAGCTGGATGAACTCCAGATCATTCCGGAGGCTGGGGGATTGATCCACAGAATATACACGGAGGTAGTCACACACAAGGTTCAGGATATCGGTAACTGGGTGACTGTGAGGAGGCAGCCAATGCAGCATACCCCTGTGGCTGTTCTCCTCAACAACAGGTGTACCACTTTGGGTACTGTTGGGGAGGGGGTGACCTAGGAAAGGAAAGGCACAGTGATCATGTCTCTGGTACGGAGTCCGACTCTATTGGTCAGAAGGGAAAGGTGGAGAAGTGGTGACCTGTAGGTTAAGGGGTTCGTTGGTTATGGTAAGTGACAAGAAATTCTGTGGACGAGAACTGGATTCTCAGAAAATATGCTGCATCCTGGGTGCCAGGGTCAGAAACATCTCTGTCAACTCCACAGCACTCTTAAGTGGGAGGGTAAGTGGTCAGAGATTGTGGTGCTCATTGGCACCAACGACTTGGGTAGGAAGGGTAACAAGATCCTGCCAAGTAAGTTCAGGGAGTTGGGTGCCAAGTTAAAGGACAGGACCTCCAGGGTTGTGACTCAAGATTGATACCTGTGCCATGTGCAAGTGAGGCCAGAATTAAGAATATCATACAGTTTAACATGTGGTTAATGAGATGGTGCAGGAGGGATTTTTGGATCACAGGGCTCTCCTCCAGAGAGTGTGGGACCTCTACAGAATGGACAGTTTGCACCTGAACTGGAGGGGGAAGGTTTGGGAGAGGCTGTTTTCTGGCAAAGGTACTTGATAAGTGCAAAGGCATTCAAAAGTGAAATGTTGAGAGTACAGTGTTTGTATGTTCCTGTTCACATTACTTAAGTGTTATAGAAAAGCACCTAAAATTCCAGCTTTCATATCTACACTTTTTCAGGTAATTTTTTTTCTTCTCCGCGAAGTTTTAGATTTGACCAGAAGGACTTTCCCTTTTTTTAAAAAAAAAACTGTATCCTCAAAATGGACTGCCCAGTCCCCTTTTTTTTGTTTTAGGTTAGTTTAGTGGGTCCCCCCCCCCACCCCATAGCAGAAATCTTGAGTTTTTTTCCCTATGAACTGTTAAGAGGAGAAGTGGTTCTTTTTTTTCTTTATATTAGCTTAATACTATATATGATTTTGACAGTGTATATTCCTTTCTTTGTACTGTTACTGAAATATGTATTTGAGATAACCTCTCCTCTGGTTTGTATTTATCCTTATTCTTTTAAATCAATAAAAAGGATTGAAAGTAGAATTTAGAATTGTCCATGAAACACTTCTTGCAACCCCACTGGCATTGTACACTCTGTAACATCTTTGTTCTGTAACCATATTAACCAAATTAATGTTTGAAGGCTCCATTCTTCAATATGCTTGCTTTAACCACATCTCAACTTGCTACATTGCCAATAATTTTCAGGCAAGGACAACAGGCCTCTGTGCCCCTTTACTCTTTTCTAAATATTGCCATTTATGGTACACTATCTTTCAGAATCCATTAGCCACATTTCTGCCCCTTTTACTATCCTGCCTTTATTTTGCTTAAGGTGATACATGCATTTGTTATTATCTGTTGTGTTTGCAAGTTTATTTATCAAACATTATAATGTACTTCCTCACCTAAGTTTATGATTAACAGACCCCTGCAAAACTAGGTCTTTGGAATTGCTACTGCAACCCACCTTCTCAGGCTAAAAAAATAAAATCTAATCACTGACATTTTCTTGAACAATAATAATTATTTATCCTTGACCCAAATGCCCCTAAATCATTCAAGGTGTCAAGACTCCAACTATGTAACAGAGCTGCTACAACTATGTAACAGAGCTGCTAAAAAATGTCTTGGACCATTCAGACATGACCGCGCACAATAGTACCTAAAAGTTCAAAGTCAATTTATTATCAAAGTATGTAAATATCACCACCTGCAACCCCGAGATTCATAATTCTTATGGGCATTCACAGTAAGTGCAAAGAAACACAACAGAATCAATGAAACACTACACACAAAGACAGATAAACAACCAATATGCAAGAGACAACAAACTGTGAAAATATAAATAAATAAATAAATACTGAGAACAATTTGTAGAACCCTTGAAAGTGAGTTTAGAAGTTGTGGAATCAAGTTCAGTGTTGAGGTGAGTGAAGTTATCCATACTGGTTCAGAGGCCTGATGGTTGAAGGGAAATAACTGTTCCTGCACCTGGTGACGTGGGGCCAAAGGCTCCTGTCCTGTACTTCCTCCCTGATAGCAGCAGCAAGAAGAGAGCATGGCCTAGATGGTGGGGACCCTTGCTGATGGATGGTGCTTTCCTGTGGCATCACTCCTTGTGTTCAAAAGCTTACAAGAAGTTTTGGATGTAGCCTAGCCCATCCGCAGAAAAAGGGAGGCTTTTTCCAATGATGAACTAGGCCGTATCCATTACTTTCTGTAGGCTTTTCTGTTCAAGGGCATTGGTGTCTCCATACCAGGCATGGATGCAACCAGTCAGGATACTCTCCATTGTGCATATACGGAAGTTTGTCAAACTTCTAAGTAACATGCCAAATCTGCACAACCTTTCGAAGAAAGAAGAGGCACTGCCATGCCTTCTTTGTAATGGCACTTGCATGCTGGTCCAAGGATAGGCACTCAGTGATGACAATGCCAAGGAATTTAAAGTTACTGACCCTCTCCACCTCCGATCCTTAATGAGCACCAGCTCATGGTCCTCTGGCTCCCTCCCCCTGGAGTCATTAATTAGCTCTTTGCTTTTGCTGACAATGAATGAGGCATCATTCAGCCAGATTTTGAATGACCCTGCTATATCAAAGTTCAAAGCATATTTATTATCGAAGTATGTATAAATTATACAACGTTGAGATTCATCTGCTTCCAGGCAGCCACAAAGCAAGAAACCCAAAAGAACCAAATTTTAAAAAAGACCAACATCCAATGCACACAGAGAGAAAAAAAACACACAAATCTTACAAACAATAAACGCAAGCAACAGCATTCAGAACAAAATGGAGTTCCTAGACGTGAAGCCCCGAGCAGGCCCAAGCCTCAGTTTATCACACAGTGGAGCAAGTTGCTGCAAAGCTTGCAGACACCAAGCCTGGAGCAGTCTCACAGCCTCAGCACCACAGAGAGCGGCATAAATTTCATGGAAGAGCGAGCAGGATCGGCCTGATCCTTGCCTTCGATCCCAACAACCTGACTTTTCAGTCTATCTGTGCTGGTATTTAAACTGTCCTAAACACTGAGTCATCACCAGCACTCGGACCTGAGCCCTGCTGCCGTGATATACCCTAGGCCTGGATCCTGCTGCCACATTCTGGCCCACACTTGATCTTTCCAAATCAGCCCACCAATCAGATTGATCCAACTTCGCTCCTGGTTTAGGTGGAGGGGCTCCGAAACGACTCCCGATATGCCAAATCGTCACCACTTTGATTTAGCCAACCACAGTGGTGTCATCAGCAAACTCAAATAAGGCATTGGAGCTTCACAGTCATAACTGTAAAGCGAGTAAAGCAGGGATAAGCGCACACAGCCTGGTGGTGCACCTAAACTGATGGTAACTGTGGAGGAAATGTTGCCAACCCAAACTGACTGGGATCTGCAAGACAGAAAATCAAGGATCTGGTTGCACAAGGAGATAGTGAGGCCTGGATTAGCTTTGAGTGGATGATAGTGTTTAATGCAAAGCTGTAGTCAATGAGGAACATCCTGATGTTTGCACTTTCACTGTTCAGCTGTTCCAGAGCTGAGTGAAGAGCCAATGAAGTGGCACCTGCTGGTGACCTGTTGTGACAGTAGGCAAATTGGAGTAGATTCAAGTAGTTTCTCAGACAGGAGTTGATATGTTTCATGACCAACATCTCAAAGCACCTTGTCACAGAGTAGGTAAATGCTACTGGACGACAGTCATTGATGCAGGTTACCATATTCTTCTTGAACACTACTATAATTGAAGCCTGCTTCAAGCAGGCGGGTAACTCAGATTGCCAAGGCAAGAGGCTAAATATGTCAGTAAACTCTGCAGCTCGCTGATAAGCTGAGGCCTTCAGTAATCTGCTAGGTACATACACTATCCGGGCCAAATGCTTTCCGTGGGTTCACCCTCCAGAAGGATGCTCTAATATCAGCCTTAGAGACTGAAATCACAGGTCATTGGAGACTCTGGAGGTTCGGGAAGATGTAGGTAAAGTGAGCATAAAAGAAATCGTGCAAATCTTTGTACAAATGCGAGCAAAATTTTGTTATCAAATACGTTGCTAGGCTTTATTTTGTAGGAGGTGATAGCATTCAGGCCCTGCAATAGCTGTTGAGCGGCCTTCTGTGATTCAAGTTTGGTCCAGAAATGCCACCTTGCATGTCAGATGGTTTTCAGAGGTCATACCTAGACCTCGTGTACTTTTGCTGGTCACCAGACCTAAATGCCACCAATCTAGCCCTCATGGGATTGTGGATCTCTTGGTTCATCAGTGGCTTCTGGCTAGGGAAGACTCTGAATATCACACACATCCAAGAGTGTCTTTATAAAATCAACAACAATGGCCATCACATATTAAAAAAAACATTATCCACACAGTCATCCGTCAGTATTCCAGGTGATGTGGAAATCATTCTGACTGCTGCAGATTGATTTAGTCTCCATTACGTCTATAACAGCACCTGCACAAGTATCTGGAAAATTGCCAATGTAGGTACCTTTTTCATAAAATGCAGAAAAATTCTTACCTAATAAGCAATAACTGCCATATCAAACACAAGAGATTCTGCAGATGCTGGAAATCCAGAGCAACACATGCAAAATACTGGAGGAAACATCTTCCTGCCCTGACTGCTAAGTTCCTCCAGCAATTTGTGTATGTTTACCGGCCTCATCAAACTACTATTAAAATACAGTATAGAGAAGGAATGTGTCATCGGCTGAGCTATCACCTGCTCACTACCCACTGTCATCTTTCCATCTGTCAACTCCATTAGGGTTCTGGCCTTGCTATCATCTTGGCCCAAGTATGACAAAAGAACTAAATTCCAAGGAGGAGAGTGAGTGCCCTTGGTAGCCAAATAGCATTTGATACCAAGGATTCGTAGTAATTCTGAGGGCAATGGGAAATCAAGGGGAAAAGTCTCCATTCGGCATAAAAGAAAGGGATTGTGGATGTGGAGACCAGTGAGCACACGACGTCACTGGGTCACTTGCACGTTGAAGTAAAAGGACAAGTCGTTTTCATAGGCCAGCTGTTCTCTTCAGTTGACCACAGTGAGAGCACTTGGGCAATTACTGAAAATAGTCATGTACTTTCCCTAATGTCATTCTTAATATTTGCACTGTTACCAACTTAGTGCATTGCTAGTCTGCTGTGCTCTTCACATGATGGTTCAAGTCCAAACCTCGTTGCTGGGGCAGCATTGGTCGAGAGTAAATCAAAGAACTTCAGGGACAGCATGATAGCATGGCGGATTGCACAACACTATTATAGTACCAATGACCTGGATTCAATTCCGCCACTGCCTGTAAGGAGCTTGTATGCTCTCTCCATGATGCGTGGGTTCCCTCCAGGTGCTCCGGTTTCCTCCCACATTCAGAAGACATGGAGGTTCGTGGGTTAATTAGCCATATGGGTGTAAGAGCAATGCTGGCTTGTTGGGTCGGAAGAGTCTGTTACTGTGCTGTATCTCTAAACAAAATCAATAAATGACATCTTCAGGTCATTGACGTAGGAGTTCCTCAGGTCAGTGGCCTGGGTTCAAGCTACTTCATGAATGAGCCCTCCATTTTCAGGTCTGAAGTGCAGAGGTTTTCTGAAGATTGCGTAGTGTTCAGTTTCATTTACATTTCCTCAAATAGGAAGTCATTCCACACTTACATGCAACATAATCTGAGGAACACTTAAGCTTGTGCAGATATGTGATAAATACTAAACACATTATACAAATGCCAGGTAACTGCATCTCCCACAATTAACTAGCCCACATATTCCACTAGCAATGCTTTCTTTTTGGTTTACCACTGATCACAAACTTCATCAGACAAGCCATCTTAATGCATTTCTAAAGGGGCACGGCCACAGAGGTAGGTATACTCTGGCAAGTGGCATACTTTTTAATCCAAAGCCTCTTCAACATCTTCAAGTCAGCAGCACAATGAAGGACAATTACTGATGTTCTGATGCAGGGTTTCAGCCAAAATGTCTTTACTCCTTTCCATAGCTGCTATTTGCCTGGATGAGGGCAGCTCCAACAGTTACTCATGATATTGAGTAACAGCAATACAAAAGCTTGTTTAATTTTGAACCCACCCATCAGAGTGCAGTTCTGCAACTACAAAACACACTGTGACAACATGCTAACGCTTCTTGAGTAATGTCTTCCCAAACTTGTGACTTATACAAGTCAGTAATATGAGTCAGCAACTATAAATTCCTGAGTGTTAAAATTTCAGAGGATCTGAACTCTGTCCAGCATGCAAGTGACATTACAAAGACACCACAGTACTGCCTCCACTTCCTTAGAGGTTTGCAAAGATTTGGCATGTCCTCTAAAACTTTGACAAACTTCTATAGATATGTGGTGAGGGTATATTGACTGGTCACATCGCAGCCTGCTATGGAACACCAACAAAATGTAGTGGATATGGTCCAGTCTTTCACAGGTAAAGCCCTCCCCACCATTGAGCACAGGGTGCTTCCACAGGAAAGCAGCATCCATTGTCAAGGACACCCACCATCCAGGCCATGCAGTCTTCTCGCTGCTGCTATGAGGAAGGTGGTACAGGAGCCTCAGGACTCACACCACCATCAGGACTCACACCACCAGGTTCAGGGACAGTTATAACCCCTCAACAATCAGGCTATTGAACCAGAGGGGATAAACTTCACTTGCATCATCACTGAGCTGTCCCACAACCTAGGGACTCATTTTCAAGGACTCTTCATCTCATGTTCTTGATATTTATTTTACAAGTCCACAAGACAAAAACGCAGAATTAGGCCATTTGGCCCATTCAGTCTGCTCGCCATTCAATCATGGCTGAACTTTTTGTTTTCCCTCCTCAGTCCCACTCCCAGCCTTCTCCCTGTAACCTTTGATGATGTGGCCAATCAAGAACTTGTCAAGCTCTGCCTTAAATATACTCAACGACCTGGCCTCCACAGCCACCTGAGGCAACAAATTCCACAAATTCACCACCCTTTGACTAAAGAAATTTCTCTGCATCTCTGTTTTAAATGGGTGCCCCTCTATCCTGAGGCTGTGCCCTCTTGTCCTAGACTCTTTCACCATGGGAAACATCCTTTCCACATCTACCAAGTCTAGACCTTTCAACATTCAAAAGGCTCCAATGAGATTCCTCCACATCCTTCCAAATTCGAGCGAGTATAAAACCCTGTTCCTTGTATGATAACCCTATCATTCCTGGAATCATCCTTGTGAACCTCCTCTGAACCCTCCCCAATGTTAGCACATATTCACTTAGAAGAAGAGCCCCAAACTGTACACAATACTCAAGATGAGGCCTCACCAGTGCTTTAAAAAGCCTCAGCATCACATCCCTGCTCTTGTATTCTAGACCTCTTGAAATGAATGCGAGCATTGCATTTGCCCTCCTCAACACCGACTCTTCCTTCAAGTTAACCTTTAGGATGGTCTGCACAAGGACTTCTTAAGTTCCTTTACACCTCAACATTTTTGGATTTTCTCCCTGTTTAGAAAATAATCTGTGCATTTATTTCTACTACCGAAATGCATGACCATGCATTTTCCAACATTATATTTCATTTGCCACTTTCTTGCCCATTCCCCTAATCTATCAAAGTCTTTCTGCAGCCTACCTGTTTCCTCAACACTACCTGCCCCTCCACCAATTTTCGTATTGTCTGAAAATTTGGCAACAAAGCATCTATTCCATCATCTAAATCTTTGATATACAACATAGAAAGAAGTGGTCCCAACATTGAACCCTGCAGAACACCACTATTATAAATTTCTTATTTATTACTTTTTTAATTTTCTGTATTTGTACAGTTTGTTGTCTGTCTGTGTTTGCCCATCCTCTTGTGGGGGGGGGGGTCTTTTAATGATTCTATTGTTTCTTGTATGTACTGTGAATGCTCACAAGAAAATGAATCTTAGGTTGTATTTGGTGATATATATGTATTTTGATCATAAATTTACTTTTAACTTTGAATAGTAAGCATAGAAGCTCCACAATCTATACTTCCTTTCCAAATAACTCAATATCTTCAAACTCCTTAATCACGACTAGCTCAAATCCTGAAACTCATTATCCCACTACACTAAGAGTTTTTTCTAAATCACCAAGATTGCTGAAGTTCATGGCTGCGGCAGACCTTCTCAAGGGAAATTAATCAATAAGTGCTGATCATGTTAGTTGTGCCCAAATGCCATGAGGGAAAAAAATATTAAAATATGGTTTGTAAAGCCCCTGAAAGAATTCTTAAGCCAACTTTCTTCCTATGGATTAAAAAAATATTTAAGTTTCACAACCTCACAAAAACAAGGATAGGGTCTGGAAAACGTTAGTGACTAGCACTTTACAGTAAACAAACAACCATTTAAAACCAATGTATATTGTTTGTTTTAATCGTCAATGCTCCAAGCATGATTACACTGTTAGCTGTGACATGCCCCAACTGTTTTTAATAATTTACGTCCTATCCAAATGTTAACAACACATATGCCATGACTGGTAATTACACAATCGTTTGAAGTTCAGCAAAACACTGATTTTGTTCCACTTTCATTTAGACTTTGGAGGAATACTGTTGTGAGGTAACACACACAAAATGCTGGAGGAACTCAGCAGACCAGGCAGCATCCATGGAAAAAAAGTACAGTTGACATTTCATGCTGAGACCCTCCTGATGTGACATGTCTCAGCCTGAAACATCGACTGTACTTCCCCCCCCCCCATAGATGTTGCCTGGCCTGCTGAATTCCTCCAGCATTTTGTGTGCGTTGCTTGGATTTCCAGCATCTGCAGATTCTCTCTGTTGTGAGGTCATACCTGATCATCCAGTGTCAGCTCTTGGAGTAGACATTAAAGTGGAGTTTTTAACAGAATTAAGATACAGATAAGGAACAGAAACTGATTCGCTGTGGATTTACCATTTTTATGGCTCAGTGCAAATTTACTAAATTTAAATTAAAGGATTGCAACATTCTGCCATGGGAATCACAATGTATCAATATAGGAACGCATATTTCAAAATCAAGTTTATTATCACTGTCTTATATAACATGAAATGCTTTGTTCTGCTGCTGCAGTACAATTCAAAGATCAAATTATTATAAATTGCTAAATAAAAAAGATAGGGAAATAAAAGGAATAACGAGGTAGTACTCATTGACCATTCAGAAATCTTATCAGAGGGGGAAAGAGGCCATTTCTGAACTGTTGATTTTGGATCTTCAAGCTGCTGTATCACTTTCCCGATAGCGGTAACAAGAAGAGGGCATGTCCTGGATGATGAGGGTTCCTTAATGATGGAAGTCACCTTCTGAGCCATCACATCTTGAAGACGTCCTTGATGGTGGTGGTGGGGGGGGGGGCTGTTGTGCTAGCGATGGAGCTGGCAGCATTTACAACCCTCTGCATTGGAGCCTCCATACCAGGCTATGATGCAACCAGTCAGAATGCTCTCCGCTGTACATCTATAAAAATCTGCAAGAGTCGTTGGTGATGTACCAAATGTAAACTTGCATGCCTTCTTCATGATTGCATCAATGTGTTGTGCCTGGACCAAATCCTCTGAGATGTTGACACCTAGGAACTTAAAAGTGCTCACTCCTTCCACTGCTAACCCTTCATGTTCTCCCTTCCCCTTTCTGAAACCCAAAATTAATTCCATGGTCTTGCTGATTGAGTGTGAGGTTCTTGTTTCAACACTTACCAACAAGCCAATCTATCTCATTCCTGTATTCCTCATTATCATCTGAGATTTTACCAACAGCAGTGGTGTCACCTGCGAATAATAAATAGTGTTTGAGCTGTGCTTACCAACACAGTCATGAGTGTATAGAGAGAAGCACAGTGGGCTAAGCATGCATCTTTTAAATGATCCAACATTGATTATCAGCAAGGAGATGCATTACCGATCCACACTGACTGTGGTCTCCTGATGAGCAAGACAAGGATTCATTTGCAGAGGGAGGTACGAAGACCCAGGTTTTTAAGCTTGGTGATTAGTACTGAGAGCATGATGTCACTGAGCATCGTGCTGTAATCAATAAACAGCAGCCTGATGTATGTTTTGCTATAGAACCAGAGCTGAGTGGAGAGCCAGTGAGAATGCAGCTCAGCCAGGAGTTAATTCTACCCGTAACTAACCTCTTGAAGCACTTTATTTATAGTGGATGTGAGTGCTACTAGACAATGGTCATTGAGGCAGATTTATGATTGCTTCACCTTTTGAAGCTGGTGAGAACCTCAGAGCACAGCAGTGAGAGGTCGACGATGGCCTTGAATACGTACTCCAGAAAGCTGGTTGGCACAGCTTTTCAGTACCTTGCCTGGTACATCAGTGCCTGAGGCCTTGCAAAAGTTCACCCTCTTGAAGGACGTTGGGGACATTAACCTCTGAGACAGAAATCACAGGCTTGCCAGATGTTGCGGGGATTCACACAGATGTGGTATCATTCATTCTCCCTTATAAAGCATGCATAAAAGGGTAAGCATGTAGGAGAGCGAAGTGTCACTGCTGTTTATGCTGTTAGGTCTTGCCTTCTAAAAGTCATGCCATGTAAACCCTGCCACAGCCATTGTGCATCAGATTGTGTATCTAATTTCACAAGAATTGGCTTTTCACTCTCACAATTGCCTTCCAGAAGTTGTATCTGGACTTCTTGTCGGATTCCGGCCTTCTATATACAGGTCTAGTTCTCAGTAGACTGAATCTCCTGATTTATCCTGGGCTTCTGGTTTGGGAAAACTTTGTAATTTGGCAAACATTTGCTAAATACACACAAATGGTGTCAAGCTTCCTTATTGTTGTGAAGAAGGCATGCACCTCTCTCAATGCTACCAAACAACTACAAAGATTACAGTGAATGATATTACCAGAATGTTTCACAGAACTGCAACGGGTTTAAAACTATAGGATATAGGAGCAGATTAGGCCATTTGCCCATCAAGTTTTCTCTGCCATTTCATAATGGTTGATCCAATTTTCCCCTCAGCCCCAATTACTTGCCTTCTCCCTGTATCCCTTCATGCTCTACCTAATCAATAATCTATCAACTTCTGCCTTAAATATACCCAATGAGTTGACATCCACAGCTGCTTGTACCAATTCTACAGATACACCACTCTCTGGCTAAAGAAATTCGTCCTCATCTCCATTCTAAAAGGAAGGCCCTCTAATTTGAGGCTGTGTCATCTGGTCTTAGACTCACCCACCATAGGTAACATCCTCTCCACATCCACTCCATCAGGCCTTTCATCATTTAATAGGTTTCAATGTGGTCACCCCTTACTCTTCTGAATTCCAGTGAGTACAGATTGTGAGCCATCAAATGCTCCTCATATGATAAGTCTTTCAATCCCAAAATCATTTTTGTGAAACTCCTTTGAAATCTAACGTCGGCACACCTGTTCTTGGATAAGGAACCCAAAACAGCTACAATACTCCAAGTGAGGCCTCAGATGGTCCTTTACAAAGCCTCAACATTACATCCTTGCTTTTATATTCTAGTCCTCTTGAAATGAGTGCTAACATTGCATTTGCTTTCCTCACCAGACTCAACCTGAAAATTAACCTTAGCGAATCCTGCACAAGGACTCCCTAGTCCCTTTGCACCTGAGATTTTTGAATTCTCTCTCTATTTAGAAAATAGTGTACTCTTTTATTTCTTTTACCAAAATGCATGACCATACACTTCCTGACACTGTATTCCATCTGCCATCATTTACCCATTCTCCTAATCCATCTAAGTTCTTTTCTAGCCTCTCTATTTCTTCAAAACTACTTGCCCCTCCACCTATATTTGTATTGTCCGCAGACCTTGCCACAAAGCCATCAATTCCATCATCTAAGTCTTAACATATGATGGAAAAAGAAGCGGTCCTAACACACACCTCTGTAGAACACCACTGGTCACCAGCAGCCAACTAGAAAAGGCTCCATTTATTCCCATACTTTGCTTCTTGCCAGTCAGCCACTGCTTTACCGATGCAACAATCTTTCCTGTAATACCATGGGCTCATAGCTTGTTAAGCAGCCTCATGCGTGGCACCTTGTCAAAGGCCTTCTGAAAATCCAAGTACACAACTTTCAATGATTCTCCTTTGTCTATCCCACTTGTTATTTCTTCAAAGAATTCCAACAGATTTGTCAGGCAAGATTTTCACTTGAGGAAACCATGCTGACTGCAGCCTATTTTATCGTATGCATTCAAGTACCCAAAACCACATCCTTAACAATCAACTCCAACATCTTCCCAACCACCGAGATCTGACTAACTGACTACAACTTCCTTTCTTCTACCTCTCGCTTCTTGAACAGTGGAGTGATATTTGCAATTTTCCATCCACTGGAACCATGCCAGAATCAATTGATTCTTGAAACATCACTACTAATGCCTCCACAATCTCCTCAGCCACCTCTTTCAAAACCCTGGGATGTATACCACCCAGTCTTAGATGACTTATTCACCTTCATATCTTTCAGTTTCCCAAGGACCTTCTCCCTACTAATGGCAACTTCACCCACTTCTGCCTCCTAACACTTTCAAACTTCCAGCATACTGCCAGAAAATACTTCATCAGTTCATCTGCCATTTTCTTGTCACCCATTACTACCTCTCCAGCATCATTTTCCAGCGCTCCAATATCCACTCTTAGCTCTCTTTTATACTTATGTATCTGAAGACACTTTTGGTATCCTCTTCAATATTACTGGCAAACTTACCTTTGTATTCCATCTTTCCCTTCTTATTAACTTCTTGGCTGCCTTTTGTTGTTTTTTAAAGGCTTCCCAATCCTCTAACTTCCACTAATTTTTGTTCTATTAAATGCCCCCTCTTTGGCTTTTACGTCGGCTTTGACTTCTCTTGTCAGCCACGAATATGTCATTTTACCTTTAGAATACTTCTTCCTCTTTGGGATGTATATATCCTGCATCTACTGAATTGCTTCCAGAAATTCCAGCCATTGCTGCTTTGCCAGTGCTCTTTTCCAATCAATTTTGACCACCTCCTCTCTCATGCCTCCGTAATTCCCTTTACTCCACTGTAATACTGATACTTCTGACTTCAGCTTCTCCTTCTCAAATGTCAGGGTGAGTTCAATCACATTATGATCACTTTCTCCTAAAAGTTCCTTTATCTTAAGCTCTCTAATCAATTCTGGTTCATTACACAACACCCAATCTAGAACAGCTGATCCACCAGTGGGCTCAACCATGAGCTGCTCTGAAAAGCTATCTTGTAGGCGCTCTAGAAATTCCCCCTCCTGGGATCCAGCACCAACCTGATTTTCCCAATCTACCTGCAAACTGAAGTCCCCCATGGCTATTGTAACATTGCCCCTTTGGCATACATTTCATTGTAATTTGTAGACCACATCCTTACTGCTGATTGGGGATCTGTATACAACTCCGATTAGTCTTTTTACACTTGCAATTCCTTAGCTCTATCCACAACAATTCAACATCTTCTAACCCTACGTCACCTCTTTCTAATGATTTGATTTCATTCTTAACCAACAGTGCCATACCAGCCCCTCTGCCTGCCTGTCCTTTCAATACAATGTATATCCTTGGACATTAAACTCACAGCTATAATCTTCTTTCAGCCACAATTCTCTGTGTGCTTATTTGTTTCCTGTGAGCTTCACAAAAACATTGATCTCAAAATCTTAGAAAAATAACATAAAAACAAATCAGATCACAACGCAATTAATCCCAACGAGTGACCATATGTGATCCTTTTACTTGAGCCAAAACCCACTACGTTACCCACTTCTCATCTAAAGGCCTTGGATATGATTCTATGGCCCTCATCACCACTACTGTGGCTGGAGGTTCAGTCCAGATTCATCATTCTTTCATGAGGAAATAATTCTTCATAAAAGTCATAGTTTTAATGATTCAAGTGTACATCATTCATGGCCCACCATCCAATCCATGCTCTCTTCTCACTGCTGCCATCAGGAAAGACGTAGAAGGGCCTCAGGTCCTATACCACTAGGTTCAAGAACAGTTAACACCCTTGAACCATCAGTCTCCTGAACCAACTTGGATAACTTCACTCACCTCAACACTGAACTGATTCCACTATCTATAGATTCACTTTCAAGGACTCGACAAATCATGTTTCCAATATTATTTATTTATTGTTATTACTTTTTTGTGCTTGGCTCATTTTGTCTCCTTTTCAATATTTGTTATTTGTCCGTGTTTATTTGTGTGCAGTTTTCATTGATTCTACTGGGATTCTTTGAACCTACTGTGAAATTCCCCAAGGAAACGAATCTCAGGATAGTATATGGTGACATACAGGTACTTTGACAATAAATTTACTTTGAACTTTGATTTACTTCCTACATACATTAATCACTCTGTCGGCAAGGTGACAAAAAAAAAATTATTGCTTGCACTCAGGACTGAGCATCGTCTGTGTCACTGCCAGAAATAGATATGGATACTGTACCATCACTTAGCGTTCTGGCGTAGCTAGTCATCTGCTGTATTTCAAATGCAAAGATTGGCACTTCAGTGATGCTGAGGACAGGCATTTGGAATATTCCCAGTCAACTATGAGATATATCTAACTGTGCACAGTTCTGATCTTTGTGAAAAATTCAAAAATGTCGTAAGTGTACTGGTGCAAATAAAAGAGAGATTACAACTATTAAAAAAAATCTGCAGACTGGTGCTCTTATGGAAAAGGATACTGTGATAGAAGAATTATGAATGTCTTTTCAGGGGAAGGGCTTGGGAAGAGTACTTATGAAAAAACTCAGTATTGGATACTGTTAACACTAATAAATACAGTAAGGGCAACAGGAGTTACATTGTAAGGTGGATAATGGTTAGAACAATATGGAACTTGCTACTGCAAACAGCAGAGATGATTTATATTGATGCATATAAAGGGAATCTAAGGAGAAGAAAAACAACAAAAGGCAAACAGACAAAGGAAGAGGGCAAGTGAAGCTCTGGAAGAACATAAATAGTGGCAGATCTATCAGACCCAATGACCATTTTCCGTGCAGTACATTCTATATGAACTATTTTATTGTCAAGGAACTGAAACAGCCCTACAATTATTGTATTAGATAAACTGACTGTGTGCCTGTCCTCCTGCCACAGCAATGTTAAACAGGCCAATATTTTAAATAAATGACATGTTGTGTGCATCATACAATAAAATAAAGAATCCATTCAGTGATATAATGGATGCCTATAGGTTAAAACAACAGATAATCTGTTTGAAATCTTTTATATTGCTGAATATAGAAAAT
Source organism: Mobula hypostoma (assembly GCF_963921235.1). Classification (NCBI taxonomy): domain Eukaryota; kingdom Metazoa; phylum Chordata; class Chondrichthyes; order Myliobatiformes; family Myliobatidae; genus Mobula; species Mobula hypostoma. The sequence continues at coordinate 19,834,301 of NC_086113.1, forward strand.
GTTTAAAAATTGCAATTAAGGTTCACTTCAAAACATCCTTGATGTCTGTGCATGAATACCAAGGTTGCAATTTTTGCCAACATTTACCACTGTTGATTTAAAAAGAGGCACCATTGTCAATGTTTCCTGAATGACTCAGTGTTTCTCCAAAAAGCAGCAGTGCAACCTCTGACTTTGGCGTAGCCAGAGTACTACATTATTAATGACCACATCAGAATAAACTAGGACATGCTCTGATCAGGACAAAGGCAAACCTCAGTTCTCATCCATTTTAATTGAAATACATGCATCCAGATTCTTTGGCTGGGACTATTGGTTATTTCTACAAAGTATACAATTGTCTCTGGCTAGCCAACTGGAGCAGATAATTTTAACTTGATTTCCAAAATTATATACAGCATCTCAAATATAGTAAATCCATTGATACACCTCCAAAACAAGACAGACATTAAAAAAGGTAACAATCAATAGTTAAGGGAAGTGTGATGGAAGAGGAGTATTTGAAGGTGGTAATAGAAAGATGGAAACACGGACATAGATATGGAGTTGACATAAACATAGCGGGTAGCGTACAGCGTAATGCTATTACAGTGCCAGTGACCCAGGTTTATTACCCACCACTGTAAGGAGTTTCTATGTATTCTCTGCGCACTATGGGTTTCCTTTGTGTGCTCTGATTTCCTCCCACATTCCAAAGACGTTCAGGTTAGGCGCTACCTGGTTACATGGTTGTAACTGGACTCCTTGAGCTCACTGTGCCAGAAGGGCCCGTTACCCTGCTGCACCTCCAATTAAATAAATAAATTTAAGAAGGGTATTTTGAGGGCACAGTTCCATATCTGGGGAAAAAAATCAGGTTTTGTACAGTGATGTGTGAACTGCAAATACATACAAATGGTAAAAGGCAAACTTTAAATTAGAGCTGGTTAAGTGTGCAATATAAACTGCATCAAGGATCTTCAACGTGCATTTATTATCAAAGTGTGTATACCAAATACAATCTTGAGATTCATTTTCTTGCAGGCAGCCTCAAAACAAAGAAACACAACAGAATTCACAAAAAAAAAGACACAGGAAGGCCGAACATCCAATGTGCATAAGAAGAACAAATCATGCAAAGAATAAAAGAAAACAAATGTTACACAGAACATGAACTGCAATGTCACCAAAAGGGAGTCCACAGCCATGGATCAACAGTACAGAGATCTGTGGATAAAGTTTTGAAACAGAAAGCCACAACTGTTTATGCAGATGGAGCTAACCTCACCAAGTGCTCATTTTTTACGCATGTGTGCTTTTATGTTGACTACTGACAGATTATTAAACAGAATGTCACTGACTCACTCGTATCCACATGCCATCCATATGTACCTACTTTTCCAGTGAATGCCGACATGCAAAGCAGAGAACGGAAATTCTCAAGATTCAAGTTTGTTTATCACATGTATGTTGGAAACATACAGTGAAATGCATTGTTTCACACCAGCTCTATTGAGTATGGTCTTCCCGTGATTCTCTTGTTTCTTGTATTTGTTGTGATTGCCCGCAAGAAAAAGAATCTCAAGGTTGTATATGGCAACATATGTACTTTGATAATAAAGTTACTTTGAACCAGAGGGTGTGTTAGGGACAGCCCGCAAGTGTGGCCACGCACACGATGCTCAGAAGAGCCACACAGAACACAACAGGCAGAGTTGTTAGATGCAGCAAAGACCCAGATACAAGTATGGACAGCAAGAAACAACTATGACCTCAAAAATTACACGGTCATTTTCATTAGCTGGAATATCATCAAATAATCTTATTTTTAACAGAGACTGTCCTTATATGCAGCAAGATACCTTTCCTTGAATATTGTGCTGTGGATTTTGGTCAACGTGGGCACCCCATTGCACTGGGCACACTCAGAATTGCATCACTCTGTACCTCTGACATTTCTAGTATGAGAGACAATAATCAACCTTGAGATTAATGCTACCAAAGAAAAACCTCTAGAAGCCATCTGAACTGCAGCTGTTAAATTAGCAGTGAGCAACGATGGACAGTGGACTGATAAGCAAGGGAACCCTGAGCAGGAGGAAAACGGCGAATGAAAGGTCACACACTATCTTCTAGTCAGTTGAGGGAGACGAAGCACAGGCCTTGGCACTGTGGGATGTGCCGTCCTCTATAACGGGCTCGAGGAAGGAAGGGCAGGCGATGCCACCTATCCCTCGCATCCACTCACCTTGCTCAAGACTACCGCAATGAGCACATTTGTGGTATCCTGGCACCTCCCCCTCTCCCACACCCACACAGTAAGACACTATTCCAGGATCCTTTTCATTATTGCAGACATGAAAGAGGAATCAGTGCTGCGGCTGCTGTCTGCCTCCGGTTGGCTTCAGCCGCGCACACACGGATGATGGCACTGCCCCACAGACCAGAGGGCCGGTGACAGCGAGCGAACAGCTGATCACGGTCACCATCCCGTCCTCTCCACCCTCCTATCTGCAACCGGACCCACCCCACTCGACCGCCTCAAAAACGAACATAGCTTTTAACCCCCTCCCGCCCCACTTTACACGAAACATCTCCCCCCCAACCAAATCAGCGGCATTTAATTTTGCTGCGCATCATAAAATGCACAGCAGAAGTAAGAGAGAGAGAGAAATAAATCCACTGACCTGTTCGCCGAGGTCGACCGCGATGTTGGTGACGGCCAAGGGCACGAGGAAGCGCACCAGCGGCCAGTAGTGGGTGTGAAAGGCGGCGAGTTTGAGCATGGTACCCGCGGACCCGCTTCCTCGGTCCCCGGGGGATGGGTATGGGTACGCGAGGCTGGGGGGGTGGAGCAGGGCAGTGAAGGAGGGCGGGCAGCTCCGCGGAATTTAAAACAACAAAAACAAAAAAAAAACACCCACAAAAACCGATCAGAAGAGCTGACGGTCCCCTTTCCCTCCGCACGACACTGAAAAGGGGGACCGACCAGAAGTTTCTGCCATTGTGCAGCGCAGTAAACAAGGAGAGGGCGAAAACAAGCCAGAGGCAGCAACAATTGTAAATTCACGCGCAGAAGCTTCTGCCTGCCGGTTTACTGGCGGAATGCAGCAGCAATAACAACATGATGAGTGCCGGCGGCATATCGGTGTGTGCAGGAACGGCTAAGGGGTAGGGAGGAGAGAAGGAAGTCACACAACAGCCACTGTAGATCTGACTGCACAGCCCCTCCTCAGCGCGTCAGCACCCGGCTACCAGGGGCAAGGCGGCGTGCTCCCGGTTAATTGCTCGAGACCTTGGATCACCTGGGATAGCTGGCGCCTTTCGCACCCTACTGGGATATCGCAACTGTTGGCGGGTCTCTGGAGAGCTGAAGGAATGATTGGAGTGAAATTCATTATGTCAACTCCACATCTACGTCCATGTTTCCATCTATTACCTTCTTCAAATACTCCTCTTTCACCACACCTCCCTTAACTATTGATTGTCACCTTTTTATAATGTCTGTCTTGTTTTGGTGGTGTTTCAATGGATTTGCTATATTCAAGATTTTACGATGACCAATTGCATAACTTCTGCTTCAGGTCTACGAATGTTCCAACAACTGTCCTTTAACGGACGGGAGTCACTCTAGTTTGTACCTTTTCTGGTGGTTCTACGTTTATATAGCATCTCCCACTTAAAACATCAAAAGGAAAAAATAATAATAAGCACAAGAAATCTGCAGATGCTGGAAATCCAACACAACGCACATAAAATGCTGAGGGAACTCAGCATTTTGTGTATATTGAAAAGGGAAAACAAATCTTAACAAACGAGTAAGTTGCTGACAAGGCAAATATATATACAGGGGCAAAGTGCAGCCACAAAGGGGAAATACAAAGTGTGAAGTGTAAACATGTTTGCTAGATTTAACTTTCCATTCTTGAGTATACTCATAAATTGGCTCCAGATTTTAAATCCCAATTATACAGTGTTTGTGTTATTGTAGCAATAAATATACTTCCATTTAAATGTTGTAAGTATATTCCAAAGCCATGCCTGTGGTTTGAATCTCATCCAAGTTTTAGTCAATAGCCATACCTCTTCAGGAATTATTTTTTAAAAATTTAATTGATCTGCGTATCCTTCAAATGTGAAACACAGTAAGTCAACGCATATTATGTGCAGTAGATTCAGGATAATTGGGACACATGGGGAACAATACATTTTGTGCAAACCAAGTGCCTGCCCCAATTAGCTAAAGTTTCATGGAAACACTCACAACACGCCGGAGGAACTCAGCAGGTCGGGCAGCATCCGCGGAAAAGATCAGTCGACGTTTCGGGCCGGAACCCTTCGCCAGGACTGTAGGGGGAAGGGGCAGAGGCCCTATAAAGAAGGTGGGGGGAGGGTGGGAAGGAGACGGCTGGTAGGTTCCAGGTGAAGAACCAGTAAGGGGAAAGATAAAGGGGTGGGGGAAGGGAGGCAGGGAGGTGATAGGCAGGAAAGGTGAAGAAAGAATAGGGGAAAACACAATGGGTAGTAGAAGGAGGCGGAACCAAGAGGGAGGTGGTAGGCAGCTGGGGGAGGGGGAAGAGTGACATAGGGATAGGGCCCCCCTCCCCCAGCTGCCTACCACCTTCCTCTTGGTTCCGCCTCCTTCTACTACCCATTGTGCTTTCCCCTATTATTTCTTCACCTTTCCTGCCTATCACCTCCCTGCCTCCCTTCCCCCACCCCTTTATCTGTCCCCTTACTGGTTCTTCACCTGGAACCTACCAGCCTTCTCCTTCCCACCCTCCCCCCACCTTCTTTATAGGGCCTCTGCCCCTTCCCCCTACAGTCCTGGCGAAGGGTTCCGGCCCGAAACGTCGACTGATCTTTTCCGCGGATGCTGCCCGACCTGCTGAGTTCCTCCGGCGTGTTGTGAGTGTTGCTTTGACCCCAGCATCTGCAGATTATTTTGTGTTTAAAGTTTTGTGGAAACAGTTAAAAAGCTATAAAACCCTCTTCCACTGTGATCTCTGCTGCCCTCCAATTTTAAATGAACATCAATTTCTTGAACTTCTAGTAATTGCTTCTACCTCACTCCTTCACCATTCCTCATTCCCATTTCCATCTCTCAAATTTATTTCCTTACCTGCCCATCATCTCCCTCTGGTGCTCCTCCCCCTTCCCCTTCTCCCTTGGCATTCTGTCCTCTCCTATTAGATTCCCCCTTTTCCACCCCTTAATCTCTTTCAGCAGTCGACTTCCGAGCTCTTTACTTCACCCCTCCCCCTCTCCCGGTTTCACCTATCACCCCCTTGTAACTCTTCCTCTCCTCCCCCCACATTCTTACTTTGACTATTAATCTCTTTTTTCCTGATGAAGGACCACAGCCTGAAATGTTGATGGTACTTTTTTCCATAGATGCTGCCTGGCTTTCTGAGTTCCTCCAGTATTTTGTGTGTATTACTTTGATTTACGGCATTTGCAGATTTTCTGATTTTTATAAAAAAGACAAACTGCTGTTTAAATGAGTAACAAATTATGTATTTAAATGAAGTGCAGAACAACTTAGAGCACTATCAAAACTACTATTACACGGTGTATTAGTTCCTAATAGTTATCAATGGAGGAATTCGTCCAATGTACACACTCTTTCGATTGTACATTAACAAAATCAGTGCAGCCACCTAGTGTAGATCATGCTATAATGCTATCAATGATTGTATCCTCCAAATCTTCATTTTCATTGTAAAATTCAAGATGATTGCTTATACATTCAAATTCTTCATAGGTCTTAACTTGTTAAAAGTAGTAAAATTGTTTCATTTTCACTTCTGGCCATTTCTGGCACCAGCAAGCTTGAATACTTGAAACTGCAGTGAGCAAAACAGTTCAGAATTGTCTTACTGTTTATTTTTCACCAACTATTAGTAACAAAAATCACTTTAAAAAAACAGGCATAAGCAACCGATGGTGTTTAAAAAATGTTCACTCTAAACGTGTTGTAGTGTCTAATGACCACACAATTTTATGCATCTGATGCTGGTTAGAATCTGTTCAGCAACAGTCTCCTATTCCAATTAAGTAAGTAAACGTAAGTAACTATTCCTAAGTAAACGAAGGGATCCCAGCTATTTTTACGATTAATTTTTGCTCTTTAAGAGTTGTCCTAAATTGCAGCTACCCTATATTGGCAGACATGAAAGTTGGAGACGCTGGGGATCTGGAGCAACACAAAAAATGCTGGAGAAACTCAGCAGGTCACACAACATCTACGTAGAGAAATGGATAGTTGCTATTTTGCATTGAAATCCTTTACTCTGACTGGAAAGGAGGGGAGATAGACAGCATCGGTATAAAAAGGTTAGGTTAAGCAGTGGACAGAGATCTGACATGTGATAGGTGAATCCAATTAGTGGGGCAGTGACATGTGTATACACTCATGTGGTCTTCTGTAGGCATCGCTCATCCCCTTCAAGGTTTGACATGTTGTACATTCAAGGGTGCTCTTCTGCACAACATTGCTGTTAAATGAGAATATTTGAGTTACTGTTGCCTTCCTGTCATCATGAAACAGTCTGGGCATTCTGCAACCTCTCATCAACAAATCATTTTCACCCACAGCAACTGTAACACACTGTACTTTTCTTTGATTTACATGATCCTCCAAAATCTCTAGAGACTGCCATGCATGAAAACCCTGGGAGATCAGCAGTTTCTGAGATACTCAAGCCACTCTGTCTGGCACCAACCATCATTCCAAAGTTCAAAGTAAATTTATTTTCAAAGTATGTACATGTCACCATATACAGACCTGAGATTGATTTTCTTGCAGGCATACTCAATAAATCCATAATAGAATAAAACCATAATAGTATCAATGAAAGACCACACCAGCTGGGCATTCAACCAGTGAGCAAAAGACAACAAAATGTGCAAATAGATACAAAAAGAAAAAAAATGATAATAAATAAATGAAGGACAAATATAGAGAACATTAGATGAAGAGTCCTAGAAAGTGAGTCCATAGATTTTGGGAATATTTCAGTGGTGGGGCAGGTGAAATAGAATGAAGTTAACCCTTTTGGTCAGGAGCCTGATGGTTGAGGGATAATAATTGTTCTTGAGCTTGGCGGGTGAGTCCAGAGGCTCCTGTACCTGCTTCCTGGTGGCAGCAGTGAGAACAGTGTATGGCCAGGGTGGTGGTGTTCCTGATGATGGGTACTGCTTTCCTGCAATAATGCTCCATGGGCAGAATAGTGGGAGGGCTTTACCCATGATGGACTGGGCCATATATGCTACTTTGTGTAGTATTTTCCTTCAAGGGCAATGGTGTTTCCATAACAGGCTGTGATGTAGCCAGTCAGTATACTCAGGAGGTTTGCTCCTCCTGAAGTCAATAATCTGCTCCTTGGTCTTGATTACATTGAGTAAGAGGTCATTGTTGTGGCACCACTAAGCCAACCTCCCTCCCATATGCTGATTCGTCACCACCTTTGATTCAGGCTACAACAGAGGTGTTGTCAGCAAACGTGAAAATGGCATTGGAACTATGCTTAGCCACACAGTCATAAGTGTAAAGTGAGTAGAGCAGGAGCCAAGCACACAGCCTTGTGGTGCATCTGTCCGGATGGAGATTGTGGAGGAGATGTTGTTGCCAATTCAAAATGACTAGGGTCTGCAAGTAAGGAAATCAAGGATCCAGTTGCACAAGAAGGTATTGAGGCCAAGGTCCAGAAGCTTATCAATTAGTATTGAAAGGATGGTAGTATTGAATGCCAAGGTGTAGTTGATAAAGAGCATCCGGACGAATGCATCTTTGCTGTCCAGATGTTCCAGGGTTGAATGAAGAGCAAATGAGATGGAACCTGCTGTGGGCCTATTGCACCAGTTGGCAAAATGGAGCGGATCAAAGTCACTCCTCAAGCAGGAGTTGATATGTTTCATCACTAACCTCTCAAAACACCTCATCACCATTGATGTAAGTGCTACTGGACGACAGTCATTGAGGCAAACTACCACGTGCTTCTTGCACTCCAATATAAGTGAAGCTTGCTTGAAGTATTTAGGTATCCTCTACCAATAGAGATCAACCAAAATCAATTCAATGAATGAAACAAGATGTAATCAAGATATATATAGCAAGGTAAAAGGCCTAGGGTTCATCTCAAAACTTTGCAATTAGCCAAGGAAAAGGGGGGATGGGGCCTACCTTCTCTTAGAGATTATTATTTTGCAGCACAGTTGAGAGCTGTAATATGTTGGTGCAACCCATCATATGACGCTCAATGGAAAAACATTGAGGAGAGGATACTTTCCATCCCCATACAGGCAATTTTGGCTGATAACAACCTACAAAGTTACATAAATACTATAGATAACCCATGGGTGAAATGGACTCTTAAAATATGGAAAACTATTATAAAATAATATAAACTAGAGAGAGACATTGCAATTCTTAAATGATGTGCATATGACTTGGATTTTACGCCGAATAAACTAGATGCTAGATTTAAGGACTGGACAGCTAAAGGAATAACAGCTATTTGCAATTTAATGAAAGAAGGAACACTGTTCAGCCTTGAAATGCTCAAAGAGAAACACTTATTAGAAAAACAAGACTTTTACCGGTATTTACAGATGCGACAGTATGTTAATAGGACGGTTAAAAATGTAACCATGGCAAGTACATGTCTGATTTAGCTATTTAGAAAAGCATATAATTCAGCCAACGGTAGTAGAATCATTTCAAGCGTGTGTAAGGGTTTGTCAAATCTTAAAACACATTCGACTTCATACATTAAAACAAAATGGGATCAGGAAGGAGGGATAATAATATCTGAGGAAGACTGGACAATAATATAGAGGTATCAATGGAAGTGTACCAGTTCACAGAAATGGAGGGAGTTCGGGTGGAAAAACTTGATAAGATATTTTATTACACCCTCTCAGAAATCCCATTATGATAGTAATCCCCCTGTTTGCTGGAGAAATAGTGGAAATCAAAATGCAAACCATTATCATATTTTCTGGGAATGCCCTGTTATCAAAGACTATTGGAGTGGGATACATAATGCCCTACAAGACATCTTTAAATGTGAAATACCCTTAGAGAGTAATACCATATATTTTGGGTATATACCTCAAGAATGGTTGAAAAAAGATAAATATTTAATGAATATACTGCTGGTGGCTGGTAAAAAGACCCTTACCAGAAAATGGTTATCACAGGAGAGCCCTACTTTAAATGTATGGATGGAAATTACAATGGATATCTACAAAATGGAGAAGATAACAGCATCTGTTAATCATAAGTTGGAACAATTTGATTCATACTGGGAAAAATGGTTTAACTACATAACACCTCATAGGCCTGATCTTATTCTCACAAGTCAATGAATATGTTGTTAAAAAAAAGATCACCCCCTACTTTGTACATAGCTTTCTTCTTTCAATTGTTCTTTCTTTCCTCTCCTTTCTATAAGTGTATACAGTACCTCAGATAAATATTATGTGGAGATTTGTGACAATTATGATTATATGATATATATGTACAGTATCTGAAGTACATCTTATGGAAATGTTTGTTTGATGATGAACTTCGATAAAATATAAATTACAAAAAAAAGCATTTGGGTATCTCAGACTACCGGTGAGAGGTTAAAGACCTTATTGAACACTTCAGGTAGATGATCAGCACGGGTCTTTAGTAGTTGGCCAGATACCTTTTGTGGGTTAACCCTGCTGAAAGCTGCTCACACGGTAACCTCAGAGATTGAAATCACAGGATCATCGGGCATTGGGGGAGTTCATGATGATCCCTTTACGTTTTGACATGAGCATAGTACGCACTGAGCTCATTTGGAAGCAAGATCACTTAGATCACATTTCTTCACCTTTCTGATGTTTGATATGAATAACAACTTAACCTCTTTTATGCATCGAGTCACTGCCACACGATTGTTTGATTAGGTATTTGCATTAATGGTCAGGTGTGCAGGTGTCCCCTGAGTGTTTGTAAGAAGTACTTGGGGAAGTAAATGTTATGGTCTACGTTGTTAAAAAGGAATTGGAGAATAAGAAAAAGTTGTTTTTTTTTTACAGAACTGTGAGGTTTTGATGATTGCTTAAGGTGCTTATTGCCAGGGTAGGTAGTGGGGATAAGCTCCCTCTACCTATTAAGTGCTCCCAATGGCATACCTCTCAAATAACCCCTGACAACCAATTCCAGGCCTTCATGGGCGGCTTAGCTACTAAGTCCAGTGGAACCTTTCCTACAGACAGGAAAAGGGGAAAAAGCGGGTGACTGGTGCCTTAAAACCAGTTGCTTCATACAGATGGGGCCCCTCAGCCATGGTTGGCAGCTCATGAAGGAGAAGGAGAACTCTGATCTCAAACCTCCACTGCCCTGCAGCTATATCCACTCACGGGAAAGGCTTCAGGAGTAAACCCCAAGGAAAAATCTGGAGTTGGAGTCACTAAAGCATATCATTGAGCTAAAGTCTGAGATATAAATATATAGTATAGTACTTCTGCACAGTACTGTATTTTCAGAAGGCACTTGATAAGGTGCCGCACATGAGGATGCTTAAAAAGATAAAATCCTATGGTATTACATGAAAAATATTGGCATGATAGAGGCAATGAGTGGGAATAAAGTGGGCCTTTTCTGGTTGACTGCCAGTAACTGGTGGTGTTCATCAGGGGTCTGTATTGGGACCGTTAACTACGACCGTTAATCATTGTTTGTCAATGATTTAGAGGATGAAATTGATGGCTTTGTGGCAAAGTTTGAGGATGATACGAAGATAGGTGGAGGAGTAGGTAGTGCTGAGGAAGCAATGCGATTGCAGCAGGACTTAGACAAATTGGAATAATGGGCAAAAAAGTGGCAGTTGGAATACAGGGTTGGGAAATGTATGATAATGCATTTTGGTAAAAGGAATAACAGTGCAGACTATTATCTAAATGGGGAGAAAATTCAAACATCAGAGGTGCAGAGGGACTTAGGGGTCCTCAGGCAAGACTCCCAGAAAGTTAATTTACAGGTTGAGACTGTGGTAAAGAAGAGAAATGCAATGTTGGCATTTATTTCAAGGGGAATAGAATATAAAAGCAAGAAGATAATGCTCAGGCTTTATAAGACACTAGTCAGGCCGCATTTGGAGTCAACAGTTTTGGGCCCCATATCTCAGAAAGGATATGTTGTCATTGGAAAGAGTCCAGAGTAGGTTCACAAGGATGATTCTGGGAACAAAGGATGAAAGGGTTAACATATGAGGAGCGTTTGGCAGCTTTGAGCCTGTACACACTGGAATTTAGAATAATGCGTGGGGATCTCATTGAAACCTACGGAATGTTGAAAGGACTAGGTAAGGTGGATGTGGAGAGGATGTTTCCTATGGTGGAGGTATCCAGAACTAGAGGACACTGCCTCAAAATTGAGGGGCAACATTTAGAACAGAGGTGTGGTAAACCATATATGTTGTAACTGGGTTATCTGCCTGGACACGCCCCTCTGCTGACTGCACCTGTGACTCCTCCCACAGACCCCTGAATAAAGGCAATTGTGCCACTGCTCCTCCTCTCAGTCCAGGGGCAGATACTCAGCATGGTGGAGGTCACATTTTACTGCTAATAAAAGCCTTTCAGTATTTACTCTACTTCCAGTCTTTTGGAGTAATTGATAGTGCATCAAGAGGTAAGGAGGAATTTTTTTTTTTAGTCAGAGAGTAGTGAATCTGTGGAATGCTCTGCCACAGACTGAAGTGGAGGCCAAGTCCGTGGACGTTGATAGTTTCCTGATTGGTCAGGGCATCAAAGGATACGGTGAGAAGGCAGATGTATGGGGTTGAGTGGGATCCGTGATTGGCCATGATGAAATGGCAGAACAGACTCAATGGGCTGAATGGGCCAATTCTGCTCCTATATCTTATGGTCTTATTTGTCAACTTGGAGTGGAGGGTGAGATTGTAAATCTGGTGGGAGCAAAGGCGATTGGGAGTGGCAAAGATGGAGCACTGTCAGTGGGGTGTCAGACGGGTGGCAGAGAAGGAATGCCGGGGTGGGGGTTGCGTGAGCGCAGACACACCCAGCTTTGAGACAACAAGCAACGTCATTTGATTCCAAACAATTTGTTTATTGATCATTACAGAATGTCTTTCCAGTGTTTCCTGTTCCCTCCCCTCTCCTTTCCCCTTTTCCCAACCATGATTTTCCTTTACCTGCCCTCTTCCCACTCTCAGTCCACAATAGAGACCCCGATCAGTATCAGGTTTATCATCACTCACATATGTCATGAAATTTGTTTTTTTTTGCATCAGCACTACAGTGTCATACATAAAATTACTACAGTACTGTGTAAAAATCTTAGGCCCCCTAGCTGTATATATGTGCCTAAGACTTTCACAGAGTACTGCAACTAACGCAGCTTTGTTCCCTATGCTAAAGGAGGTACAACAAGAGCTGACCAGAGTCATGGTTGCCCTGGGCGGAATTGTTGGGTAAAATGTTACTCTGCTATAGGACTATACTCGAGACCAGAAAACAATGATAACTTACTTAATTGTTGTTATGTACCCTCCAAGGTGAGAGTTGCAGATGTTTGTACTTGAGGAGAATGAATGAATATGGAGACTGAATCAGCATCTCAATCTAAATTGAAGCCAATGTCCAAAGCATGAAATTGTAGTTAGGGCCTCATTTACATTAGAATGTAGGAACTTCTAAATGATATATGATTGTGGAGCAGACTCGGTGGGCTGAATGGCCTAATTGTTCTCCTACGTCTTATGTCTTATAAAAGCCTAAATTCTTTTAGCTTGCCCTGTATCACTTCAGAAATCACCAGACAGAAAGTAACTTATCATAGCAATCAATCTTTGTCAGTCTATAACAGACATGATTCAAGTAAAATCCGGCGATGCACAGCTGTGGGAAAGTCCAACCTGTTCTGTTCAAGTAGTCAGAATCAGAATCAGGTTTAATATACTGTCCCAGCACACGTCGTGAAATTGGTTAACGCTGCAGCAGTGGTGCTATGCAATACATGATAACAGAGGAAAAAAACTGTGAATTACAGTAAATATATAACTAGTTAAATGAAGTAAATAGAGCAAAAAATAGGAAATAAAAAAGTAGTGAGGTAGTGTTCATGGGTGCACTGCCCATTCAGAAATCGGATGGCAGAGGGAAAGCAGCTGTTCCTGAATTGTTGAATGTGTACCTTTCGGCTTCTGTACCTCCTTCCAGGTGGTAGCAATGAGGTACAATTTGTACATACAGTATAAACTTCTTTAAGAAGTGACAGAAGAGCTATCAGAATTCCTGCAAGCACCAGTCCATAATGTAGGCTTTAGCATCAGCCAGTTTACACTTTAACAGTGTGACGGGGTCCTGAATTACCCCTATGAACTGTGCTTGACTACCCCTCTTAACTGTGCTTTTGAAGAAAGAGAGAGATAGTTATTTACCACCGATATCTTGTTTTGAAAAGAGAGAGAGAGAGATGAAGACTAACTGTTGGACTGTCACTTTAAGGAACGAGAAAGAACTGGTTAACTTTTGGATTCCTGCTGAAGTGGAGACAGCACCGAGCAGCTCGTAAGTTGCTATGGTGACCGAAGGCGGCATTATTTAATGGACACTCGATGTTATGATTTTCGGCAGGTTGTTGACACTTCTCAAGGAATTTTGCCTGCTTGCATTTCTTCACAGAGAGAGGAAGGAGGAGTTATTTGAGTGACAGTTGATGCTCATAATGGGAAGATAAAATAGGAGGTCAGATGATAGACATCTGACGCATGTTTGGACACTGAATGAGCATTGTTGTGCCTGCAGAAAAAGTGGGTTTTGGAGGATCGATCAGGTGGATCGATCAATTGTTCTTGCAGTGGAAAGGGGTTGACTGGTGGGGAGTTGTCCATGTGTCCACCCTCGCGTGGGGGATAGCTCCACCACAGAAAACTAGTCCCCTTTGCTAAAGTCACAGTTGGTGACTTTTAAAGGATTTCGAAGGACAACGAGAAGATCGACAGCGTCAGCTCACCTGAAGACTCAAATCTCTCCCTCTCTCTCTCTCTATCACTATTCAACTCAATACCACGAACTGAACTTTACTCATCATCGTAAGACTTTACCCCAGACTTAAAGAAGCTTGGTTTTTCATACATATATTTCCACACTTACTGATATGCTCACTTATATATATAATCATTGCTAACCTGTTTGATTTATCTACATTTATATTACTGTATTGCATAGTTACTAATAAATATTATTAGTTAATAGCAATACTGGACTGCAAAGTGTTTTCTGTTTCTGCTGGTTCTTTATTCCTGTCACAGGGTACGTGACAAACAGTAGGTACATGCTCCTTGAGATAACACACAATTAATTCACTGGGCTTCTGATAACAGTGTTATCAACTTCCAACTACTGATTTATTGGTTCTGGTTCTTATAAATGTTATGTTCCTCCTTAGTGCTGAGCCATGGTTTCCATATGCATTATTTCATTACATATCATTAGTGTAATTGTATGCAATATTGATTCATTAGCATTTTATCAGATTCCTGTCTCATTTAATCTTCTAAAGGGTAAACTGTGCATTTTATTTTGGTGTAATCAGCAAATTTAGAAACATTAGTACTCTACCAGAGTGTGCAGTATTCTATAATGCACACTCTGCTTAGAATGAATCGTACGGCCCATATATGCTCTCCTGCAACTAAAGTCCTTTTCTTTTGGATATAATATAAAAGTGCTAAGTAAGTTTATTAATCATACAAATACATCATCATATACAACCCTGTGATTCATTTTCTTATGGACATACAATAAATCCATAATAGAATAATAACCATAATAGAATCAATGAAAGACTACACCAACTTGAATGTTTAACCAGTGTGCAAAGATAACAAAATGTGCAAACACATAAACTAATAATAAATAAATAAATATCAAAAACATAAGATGAGGAGTTCTTGAAGGTGAGCCCATAGGTTGTGGGAACATTTCAATGATGAGGCAAGTGAAGTTGTGTGAAAATAACCCCTTTGGTTCAAGAGCCTGATTGTTGAGGAATAATAATTGTTCCTGAACTTGGTGGTGTGAGTCCTATGCTCCGGTGCCTAAATTTAGATTATTTCTTTAGATTCAATTTGAAGCAGCAGTTCTAATGCTTGTAGTTGTTGTTCCTCCCTGCACATTCTGGCACATGGGGAGGCAACCTTTGCTGTTTCCCTAGCATTTGGCTGTTTTTTACGATTCTGAGTTGCTAACTTGACACTCAACCCAGCACAGATGGAAAGCGTGTAAGGAGCTGGCTGGATTCGAACCCAGGACCACTCACCTCGAAGTCCAGCGTGGAAGCCACTGCACTACTGGCCGGCTAAAGTTCCAATATTTTATTTTGATTTAAATCCTGCCAAAATTTTCAGTGTTACGTATATTTTAAAATACGTACAAAGTTTTATACTTAAGTAAAATTTCTGAGCTTTTACATTGAAAGTTGGTTATATCTAATTGTTGATCAGATAATTAGCATCGTGTTCTCAGGATAATTAGCATCATGTTCTGCAGGCCCTTATCCTTGGCCTCAGAATAGATTTACACTTGTCCGAGCAGCCGTTACTTGCCATATTGCAGAAGACTATCCACTTTAAATAGACAAATGTTGGGTAAGTTTATCTAAATCTCAGGTGGCACAGTTGTGTGGCGATTGGAGAGAGCCTGAACATGAACTCAAAGGAGGTAAGCCACAGCAGCCTTTGTTGATTTTCTTCGCTAATGGAACCTGCTTAGATCACTGAATAATCATCAAAATGCAGTTTCACATAAAGGCATAAAACAATCTTTTATTGTCATTAATAGTAACACCATGGAAAGTAATAAAGAGCCAACAATTGTCTCAGCCCAACTCTTCATTCCCCTTCTCTGATGCTGCTTGACCTGCTGAGCTCCTCCAGCGTTTTCTGCATGTTACTCTGGATTTCCAGCATCTGCAGAATTTCTTGTATATATTATTATCATTTACCATAACCTCTAAAAATGGCCCTGCCCAATGTTAGCAGAGAGATAGGGGTAGCAAGCGGATGCATGACTTTCATCCTCTATCTTAAAGGACTCAGAAAGATCCAGTTTCTGTCTACTTACATCCTTGACATAAAAATTAATGTGACCCTTTGTTTTCAGGGTATTTCAAAGTGAGTTGCTAAGAGCATAATAACGGACAAAAGCAGAAGTGATGCATACAGCTCTTCCCATTGTGTGATAAACATCCTTAAGCTGACCTGTGAACTCTGTGAACTCCCCCAATTTCCCCCAACCCTGTGAACTCTGAATTCTGAGCAACACACAAAATGCTGGAGGAACTCAGCAGGTCGGGCAGCATCTATGGAGGGGAATAAACAGTCGATATTTTGGGCCGCGACCCTTCATCAGGACTGGAAAGGAAGGGGGAAGAATCCAGAATAGGGAGATGGGGGGAGTGGAAGGATACAAGCTGGTAGGTGATAGGTGAGACCAGGTGAGGGGGAAAGTGGGTGGGTGTAGGAAGGGGGATAAAGAGAGAATCTGGGAAGTGAGGTAGAGGAGGTACAGTACAGGGCTGAAGAAGAAGGAATCAGATAGGAGAGGAGAGTGACCCATGTGAGGTGGAGGGGCATCAGGGAGAGGTGATGTGCAGGTGAGGAGAAAGGAAGGGGTAAAAATGGAAAAGGAGAGAAGGGGGAGGTTGGAGAAATTACGAGAAGCTTGAGAAATAAATGTACATGCTGTCAGTTTTGAGGCTACACAGACAGAAAATGAGGCGTTGCTCCTCCAACCTGAGAGTGGCCTTATTGTGGCAGCAGAGGAGGCCATGGACTGACATGTCGGAATGTGGATGGGAAGTCAAATTAAAAAGAGTGGTCCCTGGTAAATCCCACCTGTTGTAGTGGACAGAGCAAAGTTGCCCAACGAAGTGGTCTCCCAATCGATGCCGGGTCTCACCAATGTAGAGGGGGCCACACAAGGAGCACGAGACACAGTAGATAACCCCGGCAGACCTGCAGGTGAAGTTTTGCCTCACCTGGAAGGACTGTGTGGTGGTAATGGAGGAGGTGAGGCTACAGGTGTAGCATTGTGAGTCTTTAATGTCACCATCATTTGTGTGGTGACTTCTGAAATGCTTTCTGAAAATCCACTTATAATGTACCCAGCAGTTCATCTGCCCACCCAACCCCAACAAGCGTGCGCGTACACACACACACACACACACACACACACACACGCGCACACACACACACACACACACACACACACACACACGCAAAATTAGTTACTTCCTTGGAAAAATGAGCAGTTCAAATTTGTAAGACATTTTCTCTCTGAAACCAGTCCAACATTGAATCACGCAGAGATTTCTTCAGTGTCCTGTTACCATGTCCATAATGATGTTGTCCAAAGTTCTTTGAAGCCCATATTCTAAATTCTCGTTTTACCTAAGTCAGCTATTCAGTATCTTTTAAATATTGAAAAGTATCACTTCAAGTTTCATGACATTGAATTCCATTTGCTACATTTTAACTTAAATGACTTTGCCATTCCACTTTCTGGTAAGATGATGGTGCATTCAATCGTAACAGCTTCTCCGGGGTCAGCCAAAGGTGTTATTGTTCTTTCTAAATGTATTTTATGATAACAAGACCCTGCTGGACGTTAAGAGCTTGAAATACTGCAGGTCTGCTCTATCAGTGGGTTGTTCGTTACAGAGAACCTGAAGGAGCTGGACTTGGTGTGGATCGTGATGTGCTGCTGTTGTGTCAGAGAGGCATCGGTGCACAAGGGGCAGTGAGCTGTCTAACAACGGATTGATCATCTTGGTCACTTTTCTTGTGATCGCAAGTCCCTTTTGGACATTGCTAATGTGGAATGCTGTAAGTCTGAATAACAGATTTATTGGTGGATGGCAGAGGTGGACAGAGGGGGAGCTATGAGGCCTTGGCCTTGGCCATGGCCTCAAGCCATGGCATCGCCTGTTTATAGCCATCCAGGAGACGGGCATTGAAGTTGGTGTGCTCCACCAGAGGCGGTGTGGTGTGGCATCCAAGCTGGAGTCAGTACTGCCCCCCCAGTGTTCACTCAGCAGAAGACAAGCCTTATTGTGTTCGACTGCAGATTTCTGGAACATCCATGACTCAGGATCTTGGACAATATTTTTTGTGTGTAACTGTATTTTACTGATATCTTATATGTGCTGTATGTACCTCGCATTGTGTGTGACTGTTGGTACTGTGTTTTGCACCTTTGCCCCAGAATAGCGCTGTTTTGTTTAGATTAGATTAGATTAGATTATGAGGACACGCAGTCCCCTTTTATTGTCATTTAGTAATGCATACATTAAGAAATGATACAATATTCCTCCGGTGTGATATCACAGAAACACAGGACAGACCAAGACTGAAAAACTAACAAAAACCGCATAATTATAACATATAGTTACAACATTGCAACAATACCGTAACTTGATGAAGAACAGGCCATGGCACAGTAAAAAAGTTCAAAGTCTCTCGGAAGTCCCACATCTCACGCAGACGGGAGAAGGAAGAAAACTCTCCCTGCCATGCCCAACCACAGTCCGACTCTGAGTCGTCCGAAAACTTAGAGCTCTGATCAGCCCTCTGACACCGAGTACCGAGCACCATCTCTGCCGAACGCTTCAACCTCAGCCCCGGTCGCCAACAGCAGGCAAAGCCGGGGATTTTGAGGCCTTCCCTCCAGAGATTCTCGCTCGCGCAGTAACAACAGCAGCGAACCAGGCATTTCAGATGTTTCTCCGGATGTTCCCTCTACTTTTCACGTCTGTCTCCATCAAATCAGAATTGTGCATGGCATCCTACTTACAAATACGATATCATTTCACCGGAGAGGCTACATGCGCTGTGTCGCGTCAACATCTTCGGCATCTTTGGCTGTATTCATGGGTATTCATGTATGCTGAATGACAATTAAACTTGAACTTGATTATAAAGGATAAATTATACCAAATATAATGATTAAACACACTGATTGCAACACTATCATCACTGATTATAAGCCTATATTATGCAAACTTCTCAAAATTGTTTATAAGATCTTAAGACCATAAGATTTAGGAGCAGAATTAGGCCATTTGGCCCATTGAGTCTGCTCTGCCATTTCATCATGGATGATCGAATCTTCCTCTCAGTCCCAGTCTCCTGCCTCCTCCCCACATCCCTCCATGCCCTGACTCATCAAGAATCTATTGATTAAATTGGCTAATGTACATTCACTTGCCGAATGGAGTGGCAATTTAGGATAAAGGGATTACCTTCTGATTTGAATTAAATTCCACATTATACCAGGTCTGAATCAAAATCAGAATTGCTTTATTGCCAGTATGTGAAACATACGAGAATTGAGTGTGCAAACATGAGGAAATCTGCAGATGCTGGAAATTCAAGCAACACACACAAAATGCTGGTGGAACGCAGCAGGCCAGGCAGCATCCATAGGAAGAAGCACAGTCGACGTTTTGGGCCGAGACTCTTCACCCAGTCCTGACGAAGGGTCTCGGCCCAAAACGTCGACTGTACCTCTTTCTATAGCTGCTGCCTGGCCTGCTGCATTCCACCAGGATTTTGTGTGTGTTGCTTGAGGTTTTCATGATTTAATGTCCACTTAATCTGGTAGCTGGGGGAAACAGAGCAGTAGGAGTAGTGTTATCCTGATCTAAGATATTTAGAACCCAAGAAAAATACGCAAAGGCAGATTCTGGGGAAAAGTCTCAACATTCATTATCTATTCTTCTCAGGGAGAGACCAGAAATATTTGTTGAAATCATCAGCTGATTTTCATATGGAAAGGATCAAAGATCCAGCAGGTAATTGGGAACAACTGAGCCCAGAACATCTGAAGTTCACTTCCCAAGAAACAAGTTGAAGAGTTACAAATAACAATTCAATGCGGTTCATAGTTTCTGTATCATGAGCAGGAAAGTAGGATTTTTTTTTTACTCACAACCATTCATTCAAGACGTAAGAACGTAGTCACCTTGGCTGTTTCAGGAATATCTAAGCTAAGGTCCGTAAAACAGAGATGGACAACATTTATTCAACACAACAAAATAGAGCAAGTTGTCACTTCTCATATTTTAGTTTGTTGGAGCTTATAATGTACACATTTCCAACTTCACACAACAGTAGTTGTACTTCAAGACTACTTTTGTGCTGTGAAGCTTCCCATAGTTAACAGCATCAAGTGCAACCACTTTTATAACAATGACATTTTTATAACAATAGCATTTTAAAGCTAGTAAGATTAACCAAGTTGGAGAACAACTAAAGTATAGACTTGTAATAGCTCAGAAATAATCTTAAAACATGATTTACCCAGCACATGCGGACTGTGACAAAGGATATTTTATTTAGAATTGAGCAGCTGCTGCGGCAGTTTAACATGTGCATGCAAAATTGTAATATCTATGAAAATTGCTTAAAAGGCTGAATAATTTTATCCAATGAATGGTACAAGTGTAACAGAAACTTCCAGTCCTATAGCAGTAGTAAAGGCTATGGTTCTAAAGGAAAGCCTGAAGTGCATGGTTAGGACTGGTGCAAATTACATCTAATCTTGCAATGAAAGCCAACCACTGCAACTAATGAGAGGCACAAGAGGTTCTGTAGATGCTGGAAATCTTGAGCAACACACATGAAATGCTGGAGGAACACGGCAGGTCAGGCAGGGAATAACCAGTCAACATTTCGGGCCAAGATAATATGTTTGAGGAGCTCAGCAGGTCAGGCAGCACCTATGGAATAGAGTAAACAGTCGATGTTTCAGGCAAAGAACCCCTGAAAGGTTTTGGCATGAAACATTGACTGTTTATTTCCCTCCGTAGAGGCTAACTGACCTGCTGAGTTCCTCCAGCATTTTGTGTGCAATTGTTTAGTAAAAAGGACATAACTCCTCAATGTGCTTGCCTAAAGCCAAAAAAGTTAGTCAAAACTATTCCCGGTTTCTTCACAGATGGAAGTTTTCACTGTGAAACACCATGGTGATCATTCCATACATTATAGTTAGTGACTAGAATGGAGAATTACGTTTATTTTGTATTTGCATCGTTTTGTCAGTGCAGGAAAAACAAAACAAGATAAAAAAAAACAGGAAATGCTACATTCATAAACACGAGAGATCCTGCAGGTGCTGGAAACCCAGAACAATACATACAATTGCTGAGGGAACTCAGCAGGTCAGGCAGCAACTATAGAGCGAAAAAAAAGAGTTGATATTTTGGGCTGAGACATTTCATCAGAACTAGAAAGAATGGGGGAAGAAGGTAGAATATGGTGATGGGGAAGGCAGGTCATGTGCTGAGGAATTGTACAGCCCAGCTAACAAAGCAATAGTTCACTGTCCCTCAGGCTTCAAGGCAGCTACGATCATTCTGGTGCCCAAGAGAATGGGCCTAAATTATGGCCTAAATTATTACTGTCCAGTGGCATTGACTTCAACAAGCATGAAGAGCTTTGTTTGGCTCTTAATGGATCGTATAAAATCCTATCTTCCAACTGCATTGGATGCTCTCCAGTTTGACTACAGCTCAAACCAGTCCACTGATGACGCCATAGCCTTGGCCCTCCTCTCCATGCTGTCCCACTGATAAAGCAATACCTCATATGCCAGGATGTTGTTCATCAACTTCAGCTCGGCATTTAACACAATCATCTCTCAGAGGCTGGTTGGTAAATTTTTCTTGTTGTGACTCAACACCCCTCTCTGTAACTGGACCTTGGACGTCTTGACGGAAAGACTGTAGTCAGTCTGAGTCGGAGGCAACATCTCAAGCTTCATCATGCTGAGCATTGGCGCCTCACAGGGCTGGGCAAGGCAAAAGAGATGATTGTGGACTTCTGAAATGTGCAGGTTAACTACTCTCTTTTGCACATTAATGACTCTGCCTTGGAAAGAGTGAAGAGCAGCAAGTTTTTCGGTGTGCACATAATGGAGAATCTAACCTGGACCCACAACACCTCCTCATTGGTCAAGAATGCACAGCAGTAGCAATACTTTCTGAGGAGACTGAGGTGGGCATGGCTCCACGCCCCCATTCTAACAAATTTCTTAAGGAGCACCATCAAGAATGTCCTGTCTGGCTGCATCATTATATGGAACAGAAGCAGCAAGACATCGGACTGCAAGATCCTACAGGGGACAATAAAAACCACCGAGAGGATCACTGGACTCTCCCTCTCCCTTGTTTGTGACATTTACTGGGAGTGTTGTAGCTGAAGAGCCTGAAGCATTGTTGAAGATCCCTACCACCCATCTCACAATCTCCTTGACCCACTACTATCAGGAAGGAGCTAAAGGGGCCTCAGGACGAGTCTGCCAGATTGGCTAATGATTTCTTCCCTCAGGTTGTGAGACTAATGAATACCCTGCCACCACTGAGATCTAGCCACTAGGAGGGTGAGTTGTTTAGTATTTACTGTACTGTTTACTGTTTACTTGTGCTGCGCACTACAGGCACTTTGGATTATATTTTATTAACTTATTTGTGGTAATATTTTGTTTTATGTGCCGTATCTGATATACGTTTGTGGGTGCACCATGTCCCAGAGGAACATTGTTTCATTTGGTTGTATATGGGAGGAGAAGATGGCGGCACAACACAGCACGCAGTGGCCGCTCCGGTGAATGATATCTGTTATCTGTCAAGTAGGGTGCCGTGCACAATCCCGATGTGATGGAGACAGACGTAAGAGCACGGAGGAACATCTGGTGAAACTTCTGAAATGCCTGTTTCGCTGCCGCTGCTACTGTGTGATCCAGAATCTCTGGAGGAGAAGGCCCCGAGTCCTCGGCTTTGCTTGTTGCTCGGCGGCTGGGGCGGGGTCAAAGCGCTCAGCAGAGATGGTGCTCGGTGCTCGGTGTCGGAGGGCTGGTTGGAGGCTCAAAGTTTTCGGACGGACTCAGAGTCGGCTGCAGTCAGGTGCTTCCAAAGCATCGGCAAGTTTGCGGTGCTCAGAGTTTCATGGCAGGGAGAGTTTCTCCCTTCTACCGTCTGCGTGAGATGATGGGGCTGTCGGGACTTGAGACTTTTTTTTACCGTGCCCATGGTTTGCTCTTTATCAAAATACAGTATTGCTTTGCACTGTTGTAACTATATTTTATAATTATGTGGTTTTGTCAGTTTTAGTTTTGGTTTGTCCTGTGTTTCTGTGATATTTTTCCGGAGGAACATTGTATCATTTTTTAATGCATGCATTTCTAAATGACAATAAACGAGGACTGAGTGTCCTCATAATCTAATCTAATAATCTAATATATGTACAGTCGGATGACAATGAACTTGTACAAATTAGCAGGCGATAGGTGAAGCCAGGTGAGGGAGAAAGTGGGTGTACCGGGGAGGAGTGTTGAAGTAAGAAGCTGGGAGGTGATAGGTTGAAGAGGTAAAGGGCTGAAGAAGAAGGAATCTGATAGGAGAGGAGAGTGGAACATGGGGGAGAAGGAAGGAGGATGGGCACTTGAGGGAAGTGATGGGCAGGTGAGCAGAAGGGGAGGGGTGAGAAGAATGTCAGTTGGGGATTGGAAAAAGAGAGAAGGGAGAGAGAAATTACCATAAATTAGAATAATCAATATTCATGCCATCAAGTTGGGGGCTCCCAGATGGAATCTGAGGTGTTAAGCCTTATTTTGAGGAGGCCCCATTGTGTCCGTAGAGGAGGCCATGGACCATCATGTCGGAATGGAAATGTGATGTTGAACTAAAATGGATGGCCATCAGGATAAACTACCTGTTTTGGCAGGCAGAATGAAGGTGCTCAGTGGTTGGTGTGTTGTCTACTTCGTAGGCATGAAGATCGAGAGGGGCTCAAATTCACTGATGATGTCCCCTCTACACGGTGATGAAACATTTGCAAATGGATTGCCAAGGTCAGAGAACAACCCAACCCAAGCATTCCTGAATCCTGCAACTAATTGAATCAATGTGTAATATTACTGATAAGAGTCAAGATCAGACAACTCTAACTGGTGAATCCTGAAGTTTAAATCAGGAGACATTGTTTCACTGCAAGGATCACAGAGAATATGAAAACCAGTGACTGGTCAAATTGAATAATATATTAAATCAGTTTTCTGTTATTAATATCTGTAGTTTGTGAACACTTTCTGACTTCACAATGGCCGGTCTTTTAAGGAGTTTTCCTGTGATAGAGTACTCTTTAGTCTGCAAAAATGCCTATTAAAAGTTCAAGAGTCAGTCTGTGAAAAGCTCTTGAACAAAAAATGCAATCGTTTTCATTAGAGGTTAGCACTCACTGAACTTACGTACTTAATACATTTAATTGATTTTCATTGTTTTCTAATGCCTTAATGTTTCAACTTTTTCAACAATCTTAAAACATTTTAACAATGTTTTTAATGCTTTGACCTTGCAGACTACTGAATGTCTACGACTCCATGATGGGACCAGTGGCAACCTGAGACTTGATAAGATCTGCACAAAGTATTAAGGAACACTATTATTTTGAAAAGTTCTGTGCAATAATCCATTATTATGTACATGAGAAAGTCTGCAGATGCTGAAAATCCAATGCAACTTACACAAAATGCTGGAGAAACTCAGCAGATCAGGCAACATCTATGAAAATGAATAAACTGTTGACATTTTTGGGCTGAGTCCTTCTTCAGGAACCATCTGTTATTATGTGCATTTTAGATTCTTTTATAAAAATCAATTAACATGACTATATTTAGACCATAAGACATCAGAGCAGAATTAGGCCATTTGGTTCATCGAGTCTTCTCCACAGTCTCTGAAGGCTGATTTATCGTCCCTCTCAACCCCATTCTCTTGCCTTCTCTCCATAACCTTTGACGCCCTGACTAATCAAGAACCTATCAACCTCTGCTCTAAATATACTCAATGACTTAGCTGCCACAGCCATCTGAGGCAATGAATCCCACAGATTCACTACTCTCTAGCTAAAGAAATTCCTCCTCATCTCTGTTCTAAATGGACATCCCTCAACTCTGAGATTGTGCCCTCTGGACCTAGACTCCCCCACAACTGGAAACATCCTCTTCACATCCACTCTTCCAGGCCTTTCAATATTTAGATTATGAGAACACTCAGTCCTCTTTTATTGTCATTTAGAAATGCATGCATGCATTAAGAAATGATACAATGTTTCTCCGGAGTGATATCACAGAAAACAGGACTAACACTGACAGAGCCACATAATTATGACATATAGTTACAGCAGTGCAAAGCAATACCATAATTTGATGAAGAGCAGTCCATAGGCACAGTAAACCAGAGCACCCTATGCAGTCACTGGGAGAACCTACCTACAAACGCCTTACAGAGAGCGGTGTGAATTGAACCTGGGTCTTTGAAGTTGTAATCGCATTAATGCTACTGTGTCACCTCTTCACCCTTTGAGTGTCCTTTGGAAGATTTGGATTCTAATTATGATATGGTATTGTTTGTTTGACAGCCCAAGGGGATTTTAATGCGTGGATTCAAAATGTACATGCCAGTTTCTTTGTTTATCCGGGAAAACACTTTGTAGCATGCAGCTTTTCGCAGCAGGCAACTTTATTTTTGTTATATCTTGGTCATATTCCTATTGGGGGCAAATTGTCTAAATGGTGAGGTATTTTTAATGCTCCTGCGCCTCACTGGCGCATCAGGTGGTAACCTTGCCATTTCTTTTGCACTTGTCTGTTTTATGAGGCTGAGTTGCTAGTTCGATTCCAGCATGGATGGAAAGTGTGCAAGGAGATGGCTGTATTTGAGCCCAGGATTCGAAGTCTGATGCAGGTGCCACTACACCTCCAGTAGGCACACTGAGGAATTTACTGCAGTATTAAAGGGATAATACATTTTCAAAACTGAATATTTATTCTCCCCCTCCCCCTCCCACTTTCAAATCTCTTACTAGCTCTTCTTTCAGTTAGTCCTGACGAAGGGTCTAAGCCCGAAACATCGACTGTACCTCTTCCTAGAGATGCTACCCGGCCTGCTGCGTTCACCAGCAACTTTTATGTGTGTTGCTATTTATTCAGGCATTTGGTTAAATTTAATTAATTTCATCATGTTCGACAAAAATAGTGAAAAAAGATCTGATTGATATGTAAACTGCCCCAATCTTGTCAGATCCTGTGCTGTCCAGGCCTGAAACACAAGATATGCAAAAACAGATCAAAGCGTATGATTGGGGAGCAATAATAATGTGGTATCGGTTCGGCAAAAGAAGTCAATTATGTACTCTGCGTTACAGTGGGGATCTTAAACAGCTATCATGCAAATTTAGACCAGTTTAGCCATTCTTCAGAACACAGGGATTATTCCTAATAAGTTGTTCTATTTTTAACAGCTATCAGTAGGTTCTATGTTTCCCATTACTTTCTCATGTTCAGCATTAGATACCACTGCATTATCATCTATGCAAATACTTTAAGAAACTTTCAGCTTATTTGAACATTTGGAGTCTGAGATCATAGACACACTTCAATTTTCTGAGTAACAGGAAACCAATGTGGAAATCACCGGCAATGGGAACTTTGTTGATTTGCAGCATTATGTTCAACAAAGACTTTATCTTGATTGTAGCATTGATGTCTCATTTTTGGGTTATTTATTCCTTTATCTATCTCATTTACTGAACTGACTCCACAACCTATGGACTCACTTTCAAGGGCTCTACAACGAATGTTCTCAATATTATTTATGTATTTGTTATTATTTATTTTTCTTTTTGTATTTGTACACTTTGTTGCCTTTTGCACAGGTGTTTATCCACTCAGCAAGACTGAGTACTGTTGAAGGAAGTTACTCAGAATGTGAGCAGGCATCGATTGGCCATCTATGTTTTTAATAGATTCTATTGAAGACTCCATGGGCTGAATGGCCTACTTCTGCTCCTATATCTTATGGTCTTATAGTCTATTGTGTTTCTTGAATGCCTGCAAGAAAATTCATGTCAGGGTTGTATATGGTGACATATATGTACTTTTATAATAAATTCACTTTGAACTTTGAACTTTGGGTTTCTCCACCAATTACACTGAATGGGCACTATCAAGACATGCATGAACATAACTCTACATAACTCTACTTCAGTTGCAGCACCTCCTGGCATATTGCAAGTGTTACTTTAGAACTGCCATCCACTTCTTGGAGATAACACAATGTGGTGAAATGTGGAAAATAAGGATATGGGCACCTCATCTCCACATAATGGTGGAATCCTATCTGAGCTCACACGATTGCACACAATGCCCATCCATGCTTGTGGACAGCAACAAGTGAATGATCATCATTCTTAAAAAGGCTTGCATTGAAAGTCTTAAATATCTTATCTCAACAGTTTTAATTTGTATCCATAATTCCCCATAGGTGTTTCCCCACCCTGCAGAAGGAAGTCGCTCATAGTCCAATGAGGCATTGATTGGTGCACAAGACCTCGAGTGGAGTTTGTGTTTCAGAAGGAACTGGATGTTGCAGGAACCCCTCATCTGGATGCAGATCTTACACGCTGGCAGGAGCAGCAGTGAAATAAGTGTGAGGCTTAGGCTTGGATGCCTCAGCCACACTGTGCACCACGGCAAAACCTGCAGGGGCCCTCCTTGAGATACTCCTCCGTGGGCAGAGTTGTTACCTGGTGGGAACCTCAGACTTGGCAAACTGGTGTTTTCTCAATGGGGGGCAAATGTGCCCCGACAGCCCTCTTCGCCATCCCAACAAAAACCTCTGGGAATGCCTCTAAGACCAGGGAGCTGGGTGGGATGACGTTTCTGACCAGACTTCTGTGAGCAAAGCTGCCAACGCGCACAATTGGAGTGATATTGGAGGTCTCAAGAAGGCAAAAATCTCTGTGAGAACAGAGAGAGCAGGTTGATGCCAATGTGGGGAGAGAGAAAATCCCACTGATAAACGGTGACAGAGATTCCTGACTATAGATCAGGCACCTCGATGAAGGGGAACATTACTCTGCTTCATTATGGTTATCAGCTGCATTGTGCCTTCTGCATTGAACTTTCCAAACAAGTTTTCTACCCAATGCACATGGCCATGTCATCTCCTTGGCCCATGATTGACAGTGGGGCACATCCCAGCTCATGGTTGACAGAGGTACAGTACATGATTTCCAGGGTGCTATTTTCTCATGTCTATAAGGCCACAAACATACACAAAGGCCTTTCCTCCATGATCTCTAGTGGAAGAACTTTGGGGAGGATTTTTACGGCAGAGGATAGAAGATCACAGGGAGAAGGCTGTGGCAGGTGAAGAGGCCTGGGGATGTGGATGGAAATACCTGAAAACAGTAGCCCTGACAGTGTAGCAGTTCCTCAGCACTGCACAGGAATGCGAGGCTAGATTATGTGCTAGATCAGAAGACCAACAAGTCCCCTATGATCACCATTCAGCCACTGGAGGGAGTGATTGTGCATACTGCAGGGCATTTTTGCACCATCTCTGCCATTGAATGACATTAACAGCCCATGAGGACTTGCCCCCAATCTCACCAAGAATCATTTACTTACTTATTTATTAAAATATTGCGTGGAGTAGGCCCTTCCGGCCCTTTGAGCCACACCGCACAGCAACCCACTGATTCAGACCTAGCCTAATCACGGGACAACTTACAATGACAAATTAACCCAGCAACTGGTACGTCTTTGGACTGTGGGAGGAAACCAGAGCACCTGGAGGAAACCCACGCGGTCACGGGGAGAACATACAAATTCCTTACAGGGGGCAATAGGAATTGAACCCTGATTGCTGGGCACTGTAAAGCGTTGGGCTAACCTCTACGCTACCATGCCGCCCCCGACCTGTTCAACGTACACGACCCACCCAGCCAACACACTTTTCGTCCCCCTTCCCTCCAGGAGAAGGCTCAGGAGCTTGAAAACTCATAAGGACAGATTTGCGAACAGCTTCTTTCCAACTGTGATAAGACTGCTGAATGGATCCTGACCCAGATCTGGGCCGTACCCTCCAAATATCTGGACCTGCCTCTTGGTTTTTTTGCACTACCTTACTTTCCATTTTTCTATTTTCTATTTATGATTTATAATTTAATTTTTTAAATATTTACTAATTTTTACTATTTTTAATATTTAATATTTGTAATCCAGGGAGTGTGAAGCGCAGAATCAAATATCGCTGTGATGATTGTACGTTCTAGTATCAATTGTTTGGCGACAATAAAGTATAAAGTATAAAGTACCAGCGGGATAGCTTGCTGAGAGGTGTCCTTTTTCCCATTCGTAACATGCACCATTTATCTAATGATAAAATCCCTTCATTAAAGCCACTGCACTCAATAGATACTCCTAGGGGAAACCTGTTCCAGAGGTACATGGGAGTGATCTCTGTTGAGCCATAGAGAACAAGTGGTATCTGCGAAAGAAAAGCCTGGACAACTGAAAGACCCAACCACTAACCACAGCCACCACTTACTCTTGGCCACCCTGCACCGATGTAGGTGGATCCTAGACTCCCCCCTCCAAATAACCACCTGAGAACCCACCAATAGACAACCTCTTAGGAGAACATCATACCCGGCTCCAGTGATTGCACTGCTACTACAGACTTAAAATAACAAAGAGCTCTGCACCTTCATCTCACTGCCTGATGGTCACATTTACTTAGTTTCAGGGGAGGGCACTCGGCTGCTAGGATTTAAAACCAGAAGCTGATGGAAATCCGAGCGCTTGGAGCTACAACCTTTTATCCTGCAAGTTTGATCCTTTGTCAGTGAATCCCGCACACAATGTCACACCAGCCTTAAGTGCTTAACTGTGCATCCAGGTTCATGACTGTGGTTGCAGAAAGAATTCTGAGGCTTGGTATCGTCGACAGTGATCAGAAAGAGCTGCCTGGTCACTAATACATGTGAAGGTCAGCTGAGCAGCGACACTGACAGACTGCTATCTCACTATCATACACCGGGTGGTGAACAGCTCTTTGTTTAATTTGAAGAGGACTGGTTGCCTTCCTTCATGACTGGTGTTTAATTAGACGGCAGCTTTGCTCAGGACTTGCCAAAGCCCTATATCACCAGGAATGTACAATACCTTTTCAATTTCTGGTCTGCAGCTTCTTTCGTTCTCAGGATGCACTGGAGTGGTAATGTGGAAACTGGTGAAAAATGACACTGTCAGCTTGCTCTCTCTGTGTCTCACACTGTGCACGTCACACTTTACGGTCCGACCACAAGGGCTGCTTGCCTTACCCATAAATTGCAGATTATGTTGGGCGGCACCTCCATAATCGGCATCTGGTGAATTAGAGGTTTGGCCTCTAGAACTGGCATGCATTCACCATTAGAGTGCTGAGCTTTTGAGGAGATTAATAAGTGGCTAGAGCGGCAGCTTAGAGAGGCCTTGCTAAATAGGGTTTACGCTTCAAAGGCATTTCGTGACTGTAAATTACTTAAAATGTCACAAAGGTTAAGAGAGGCATTACATAAATAGTCACTCTTTCTGTTGATTTGAGCAGAGACGTATCGCCAAGCGAAGAGTTGGAAATAAACTCTTTTACGGATCTATGATAAAAGAATGATGTTCATGTGTAGTCTCCCTGTGACTGGTTTCCCCTCACGATCTTCTTTCCTCTTTGCAAGAGCCACTGGCTGTTGGGTTACTTTGTCACTGTAAATTACCCGTTAGTGTAGAAGGATGGTAAGAGAATGAGGTGCGAGTGACAAGTTGGGAATGGGATATTGCTCTGAGAGCCAGCATGGACTTCAAATGAGTTGAATTCCACGGAGAAGAAGAGAAGCACCAAGAATCTGAAAGGGTCATAGAACACCACAGCACAGAAACAGGCTGTTCGGTCCATCTACTCTATGCCAAACTATTAATCTGCCTAATCCCATTGACATGAACCCGGACCATAGATCTCCATACCCTTCCCATCCATGTATCTATCCAAATTTTTCCTAAGTTATGAAATTTAATCCACATCCACCACTTCCACTGGTAGCTTGTTCCACACTCTCACCACCCTCTGAGTGAAGAAGACCGCCGCCTATGTTCCCCTTAAACATTTCACCTTTCACCCTTAACCCATGTTCTAGTCTCACACAACCTCCTGCGATAATCAGAGTCAGCTACAGCAACAGGAATCAAGGACAATCAACCTACTTCAACCAATGCTTCTTGACTGTATTTTAATTCTCAATATTACTGTCAGTTATTACAAAATTCTATGAATTAAGAATTTTTAAAACAACCTTAAAATTATAAGCACAAGATGTTTATGCTGGAAATGAAAATCTGCTGATGCTGTAAACCCAGAGCAGCAGACACAAAATGCTGGACAAACTTAGCAGAGGTCAGGCTTCATTAGGCCAGACCACCTTAAAATTATTCTGTTAAGTAGAATTCTGTGTGCTTCCACTTACACAGGAAATAAATCTAAATCTTTAGCTAAAGATAATCCATAAGTGGAAGATTTTCTTTGGGGACAGATGGTGGAAGACTAGGCTTGTCCTGTGATAACGTCCCGTTGTCACTACTTAGAAGTGATTATAGGTTCCTAGATATGTATAAGGTTAAATCTTTCCATGAATCACAGGTTATTAATAAGGTTAAAGAGCAGAGGGCTATTGATTAATAAATGAATAACAGTGATTGGGTTGAGTTATTCTCCGATCTTGGCAATCCATTTGCAAACGTTTCGTCACCATACGAGGAGATATCATCAGTGCACTGTTCACATGTGGATTACCAAGATCAGAGAACAACTCAACCCAACATCAACCACCCAAGCTACACGTTTTCCAAGTTCTTCCATGAATGGCAGTAGATGAAAATGTAAGAATATAATTATTTTAATTATTTTTAATTTATTATTTAAAGATACAGCACAGTTACAGGCCCTTCCAGCCAAATGAGCCCACATTGCTCAATTACACCTATGTGACTAATCAACCGATTAACCTGTACATCCTTGGGATGTTTGGGGGCAGGGGGACACGTGCAAACTCCTTACAGACAGCAGCAGGATTGAATCCAGGTCGCTGATACTGTATTCCATAAGACCATAAGACAAAAGAGCAGAAGTCGGCCATTTGGCCCATCGTGTTATTCGTGTTACGCTAATGGCTACGTGGCGTGCCACCCAAACAGCACAATAACCTACGATAATAAGCTGTTATTAGATTATTAGGAACAAAGTGGCTAGCAAGCAAAGATCAATGGCTTAGTGAAATGGCCTTATTCTTGACTGCTTTCTGGAGGCGGTCATTACAGAGCCCAGGCAAGCCAAGGTTAGCATGGGACCCAGCCTGAAAAGAACCCTCTCCCTCCCCTTCATCCTTCTCTACTGTATGTTGCCTGCTTTTATGGTTGACTTTAGGGGCAGCAAAATCCCCATAATTAAATGGGGATTGCATATATTCCTCTTCTATCCCATCCAGTTATTAGGAGTAGGTGGTTAAATGGACTTTGGCTGGCCTGAAGACCCCAGGACCACTCAATTTCTTGTTTGCTCTCTGATTAATTTCTGGAAGGCAATTTACAAAAGAAAATAACACAATCCATACTACTTTATCAATTCTGTTGATACGCCAAAGCCATTTTTCTTGGTATATGCTTGTGTTCTATTGATAACCTCTTCAAAGAATCTGCACTGTGCTTTCCAAGGCCAGGTTGATATCATTAAATTTGCTCGTCAGCATAAGCAGATTGTAACCCCGTGTGCTAAGAGGAAACTGGTCTCCTCACAAACCAGGAGTGCACAACAGGCCTCTTTTTCTGCACATGTTTAATGGACTCTTTACGTATTTATCCGTACTTGCCATAATCTTATTTCCTACGCACTCTGGATGTTATTTATTTATTACATCGTCCTTTTATTGGCAAATTGGTTTATCATTGTTACATGTACCAAGGTACAGTAAAACACTGTTTCGCATGCCACCCATATTGGTCATTTCATGACAGTGCATTCAGGTTGTACAAAGAAAACAAGAAAAGAATGCAGAATGAAATGTTACAGTTACCGAGGAAGTTCAGTGCAGACAAAGAATGAGGTGTAAGGTCATGTGTGGGCAAGAGCATATCTTATAGTACTAGGGGACATATCTGCTTCATATGAACATTAAGACAGTTGACTCTGGATTTGCTCAAGGCACAGCATGGAAGGTATCTCATAGGGGCTTAAATAGGGAAAAATGGAAATAAAGATACATACACTTCAACACATTGAAACATGCAGTGAAATGCATTGAAACACACACAAAATGCTGGAGGAACTCAGCAGGCCAGGCAGCATCTATGGAAACGAGTACAGTCGATGTTTCAGGCTGACACCTTTCATCAGAACTGGGAAAAAAAAGATGAGGTGTCAGACTGAGAAAGGGGGGGAGGGGAGAAAGAACCATAAGGTCATAGGTTAAACTGGGATGGGGAGAGGGGTGAAGTAAAGAGCTGGGAATTTGATTGGTGAAAGAGCAGAGGGCTGGGGATGGTTGAATCACATAGGAGGGGATGAAAGGCCATGGAAGAAAGAAAAGTGAGAGGAACAGCAGAGGGAGGTGAGAAGGTGAGAGAAGGAAATGGGAATGGGGAATGGTGAAGGTGGGTGGGGGGTAGTGGGGCATTATCGGAAGTTTGAGAAATTGATGTTCGTGCCATCAGGCAGGAGGCTACCCCAATGGAATATAAGGTGTTGCTCCCCCAATCCTGAGGATCCAGTTGTAGAGGAAGGTACAGAGGCCCAGGTTTTGGAGCATGTTGATTACAACTGAGGGTATGATTGCATTGAACACTGAACTGTAGTCAATAACCAGCAGCCTGATGTAGGAATTGCTAGTGTCCAGGTGATCCATGGCCGAGTGGAGAGCCAATGAGATTGCATCCGCTGTAGACCTATTACGGCAACTGGCAAGTTGCAGCGGGTCTAGATCTTTGCTTAGGCAGGAGTTGATTCTGGCCAAGACCAACCTTTATAAAGATTACAGAGGTTAGCTTTATTTGTTACATGTACATTGAAACATCAAAACATACAGTGAAATGCCTCACTTGAGCCAAATCAGATCAGTGAGGATTGTGCTGCAAATGTCACCATGGTTCCAGCAGGCCCACAACACACTAACCCTAACCATACGTCGTTGGAACTTGGGAGAAAACTAGAGCACTTGGAGGAAACCAATATGGTCACAGAGAGAAAGTACAACTCCTTACAGATAGTGGCGGGAATTGGTGACGCTGGTGCATTAAAGCATTATGCTAACTACTGTGGTAGGGCCTGGGCACTGTACTGGCACAGAGGGATCTAAGAGTACTAGTGCATAGTTTATTGAAAGCAGCATCTCAGATATATGGGGTGGTGAAGAAACCATTTGCCACAAAGGTATTCATAAGTTGAGTCATTGAATATAGCAACTGAGAAGCTATGTATTGAATTGACTTTATTTCTTACATCCTTCATATACATGAGGAGTAAAAACCTTTACATTACATCGACTAAATGTGCAATGTGCAGTTCATAGTAATTTATAATAAATAGTATGTACAACAGGACAGTCAATATAACATAGAAATACAATTGTATCAGCATGAATTAATCAGTCTGATGGCCAGGTGGAAGGAGCTGTCTGGAGCCTGTTGATCCTGGCTTTTATGCTGTGGTACTGTTTCCCAGCTGGTTTGTGGTTGGGGTGACTTGAGTCCCCAATGATCCTTCGGGCCCTATTTACACACCTGTCTTTGTAAATGTCCTGAATAGTGGGAAGTTTGCAGCTACAGATGCGCTGGGCTGTCTGCACCACTCTCTGCAGAGTCCTGCGATTGAGGGATGTACAGTTCCCATACCAGGCAGTGATGCAGCCAGTCAGGATGCTCTCAATTGTGCCCCTGTAGAAAGTTCTTAGGATCTGGGGGCCCATACCAAACTTCTTCAACCATCTGAGGTGAAAGAGGCACTTTTGTGCCTTTTTCACCACACATGTAAGACACTGGTAAGACCTCACAGAGTATTGTGTACATTTTGGGTCACCCTTTAAAGGAAACCTTATTAAACTAGAAATAGTAGACTTACTAGGATGTTGCCTGGTCTTAGGGGCCTGAGAAGAGATTTTGCAGTCTTGCATTTTATTCAATGGAAAGTAGGTTGAAGGGTGATCTGATGGAAAATCTAAGATCATGAGGGGCAGAGACGGGGTGAAAGCTCAAAGTCTTTCCTCAGCGAGGAGGTGCTGAAAATGAGAGGGCACAGGTTTAAGATCAGAGGCAATGAAATTAAAAGGGATATTAGTGGCAGCTTCTTCACACAAAGCGTGATGCATATTTGGAATGAGCTGCCAGAAATAGTATTTGAGGTGGGCACATCAGCAATATTTTAAAAAAAGCATTCGGATAAGAGCGTGGGTAGGAGAGGCTTACAGAGCTACGGGCCAAACTTCGGCTCGTGGGACTAGCTCGCTAGGCAACACAGTCAGCATGGATAAGTTGGGCTGAAGGGCCTGCTCCCAGGCTGTAAGACGCTGTGACTCTATGATACTAAGCTCAAGAGAGACAGAGAGAGATGCAGCTGTAGTTAGGGGTTGAAGTGTTGTATGCGACACCGGCAAGATGACTCACATCCCTTTTGCCAAACCTGATGGCATGAACATTGACTTCTCAAACGTCCACTAATGCCCCACCTCCCCCCGTACCCCGTCCGTTATTTATTTATATACACACATTCTTTTTCTCTCTCTCCTTTTTCTCCCTCTGTCCCCCTCACTATACCCCTTACCCATCCTCTGGTTCTTTCTCCCTGGGCCTCCTGTCCCATGATCCTCTCATATCCCTTTTGCCAATCACCTGTCCAGCTCTTGGCTCCATCCCTCCCCCTCCCGTCTTTCAAATCTCTTACTAGCTCTTCTTTCAGTTAGTCCTGACGAAGGATCTCGGCCCGAAACGTCGACTGTACTTCTTCCTATAAATGCTGCCTGGCCTGCTGCATTCACCAGCAACTTTTATGTGTGTTGCTTGAAATTCCAGCATCTGCAGATTTCCTTGTGTTTGTGTTTTTAAAAAAGGCAGAATAACTCGAGAGGTCGGTATTGGTGAGGTGTATCTAAAGTCAGGGAATAAGTGATATGTTCAGTTGAAAGGGTGGCTTGTGAAGAAATGCAACGATGATTGACTACCTATAGGGAAAGACAGGGGAGTGGGTTAAAGTGTGTAAGGCACAGCATATTAATATTCTTATTGGACTGTAATAATTGCAACATTTTATGTTATACTTTATGTAACTTAATGTAACATCATATTAGTATCACTTATTGTGATTATATTCATTGTACTTTATTCATATTTAAATAAATTTTTTGGAAGAGTTGTGCAGTGATTCTTACCTGATTCTCTCCAACCAAACTCGGTATAAATTAGCTCTAAGTGAAACCTGATGCAGAATTGAATCCAGGAACTGAGATCCCTGTTCCAGCTGCTGATGTCAGGAACCTCGACTGCTCCTGCGCTCTGCTCACCCCCGTCATCAGCGATGATGATGTTTCTGAGTGCTCTGGCAGTCACATGATGCCCACAGAATCATAGCATTGTGCACCACAGAAGTGGTCAGCTTCACCTCACCTCAGCCATGCAAACCATCATGTCTACCTGCACTAATTCCGTTTGCCTGCATTCGACCTGTATCCAAAGTCAAAATAAATTTATTACTTAATCTATGCCTTTCCTCCCTCAGTATCTGTTCAAATGCCTTTGAAACATTATTACTGTATTTGCCTGCACCACCTCCTCTGGCAGCTCATGCCAGCTACTTACCATGCTAAGTGTGAAAAATGTACCCTTCAGATCTCCTTTAAATTTCTGCCCTTTTATGTTAAGCCTGCACTCTTCAGTTCTGGACCCCACCTGCTCTGGAGAAAAGATTCTGACTATCCATCCTGTCTATGTTCTTCATAATTTTATAAATCTCAATAACTTTTCGATGAGAATAATCCTACTTTATTCACTCTTTCTTTATAATTACAGGCAACATCCTTGCGAATTTTTTCTGCACTTTCTATTGCTCCCAGAACCTAGTTTGGCAATCAGAACTGTACCAAACTTCTCCAAAGTTGGGCCAGTCAAGGTTTTGTACAGCTTCAACATGTCCAAACACTTAGACATACAGCTCCAGCCTATGAAGGCAAGTTTACCAAATCCCTTCTTCACTACTTTGTACACCGGTGTTGTCACTTTGGACTTGCATCCTAAAACGTGCATCTGCATGTGAGGTTTCTGCCATTTACTTTATATGCCCTCTCAGAATTTGACTTTCCAAAGTGTATTACTTCACATTTGTCTCGATTAAATTGCAACTGCCACCACTCTGCCCAGCTTTCCACCTGGTCAAAATCCCATTGATCCACAGACAACTCCCTTCATTAAGTAAAATTTCACCAATTTTGTTGGCATTTGCAAACCTCCTAATCAGACAAACTAAGTTCTCATCCAAGTCACTTATAAATATATTACAAACTCCAAAAGTTCAAGACTTATAAATATTTACAAACTCCAAAAGTTCAAGAACTGATCCCTGAGGTACACCACTTGTTACAGACTTCCAGTCAGGAAAAGCATCCATCTACCAGTATCCTCTGGTTCCTGTCACCAAGCTAATTTGGATCCAGTTTTCTAATGTGCCTTGGCTTTTTTTTTATTATTAAAATAATCTTTATTTGTAAGGAAAATGTATTTACAAAAATAAACTGTGCAATGCCATTACATTCTTACATTCACAGTTAATGCTTTCAGTAGTGTCCGATTACTTTAAAACCAATAGGATTGTTGCCACTCATGTGGCCCCCTCCCCCTTGGGTGGTAAAATGCTACAATAATTGAGGGGTTGAGCCTCTCACTCTCCAGTAGTAAAAGAACCCTATACAATGGTCTTTCCTGCATGCCTAGGATTACTGTACTTGTGTTTTGTCCAGAGAGGCATCGGTGAATCTGAGTGTAGCCAGGACACATCCACTGACCATTTCCTCCTGCTTCTTCATTGAGACGTGGGAAGTTTTGGATTCCACTAAATGATATGATAATGTGTCTTTTAATATCTCACCTGAAATTTATGTAAGTGAGTGTGTGTGTGTGTGTGTGTGTGTGTGAGAGAGAGAGAGGGAGAGAGATGGGCACACCCACTCTGCCCAGATGGCTAGGAAATATTGCACTAATATGCTAATCAGCAGCTGAGTTAAAAGCTGCGCTGGTGAATAATTGGATTTCCCATCTGGTGGACAGCTCCCACACACCCAGCATATTAAGAAGTTAAAATTCTCCCTAATGTTTTCCTTTAGAAGAGCTATTTAATTAGCCCAAACTCCCCATCTCTCTCTCCATGACTACAATTTTCTGCTTTTGAAGTCCAGCATTTTAAATTTCCTCTAAACATGTGGGCAAAAGGTTACAGTCATCTCTTTTAAATCGTGATCACACAGGTTTATTAAAAAGAAAACATTTATTGGGTGACGTTTGTGGATCCTTTTATTAAATACATGCCACTAAATAAATCTGAGTTGGTTGGGTATTTCCAATGGGTGGGATGGATATCATTGCTAGGATAGAAAAAAGTTCTCTTTAGTAAACACCTGAAATAAATTCAAAGTTCAGAGTAAATTAATTATCAAAGTATGTATATGTTAGCATATACTACCTTGAGACTCTTGCTCTGTCATAGAGTCATAGAACACTACAGCACAGAAACAGGTCCTTCAGCCCATCTAGTTATGCTG
This sequence comes from Mobula hypostoma, assembly GCF_963921235.1. NCBI lineage: Eukaryota > Metazoa > Chordata > Chondrichthyes > Myliobatiformes > Myliobatidae > Mobula > Mobula hypostoma. The sequence goes on from NC_086113.1 coordinate 19,873,012, forward strand.
CCTAGTCAGATTGACCTGCACCCAGACCTTAGCCCTCCATGCCCCTCAAATCCATGTACCTATCTAAATTGCTCTTAGATGTTAAAATCGAACCCTTGTCTACCACTTCCCTGGCAGCTCGTTTCACATTCTCACACTCTGAGTGAAGACGTTCCCCCTCACATTCCCCATAAACATTTCATTCTTCACCCTTAACCCATGACCTCTAGTTCTAGTCTCATCCAACCTCAGTGGAAAAAAAAGCTTACATAAGAACAAAAGAACATAAGAAATAGGAGCAGGAGTCGGCCATCTGGCCCATCGAGCCTGCTCTGCCATTCTATAAGATCATGGCTGATCTGACCATGGACGTATCCACCTACTTGCCTTTTCCCCATGGCCTTTAATTCCTCTACTATGGAAAAATCTATCCAATCTTGTCTTAAATATAGTAGGCAGCCGTCAATCCCAGGGGAACATAGGTTTGTGCTTCTGGTGGACTGTGTCCTCTCCAGCGCTCAAGCCTGGGTGGGAAGATTTGAAGAACCGGCTGTTGCCCAGGCAGCAGGTTCCCCCTCTCCACGTCACTGATGCAGTCCAAGGGAAGGACAAGTGCCGATACAGGTTGGCACCAGTGTCGTCGTGGAGGTTGCCAGAATGAAGTTATAAACAACAGCAAACTGCCTTAGGGACCCTAGCTCTGGATTTCTTTCTCGGGGTTTACTCCCGAAGCCTTTCCCATGGATGGCTATGGCCGCAAGGCAGTGGAGGTTTAAAATCAGTCTTCCTTCTCCTAGGCGGACTGACGAGCCCCACCTGCCTGAATCTATTTACTTGCATTTACCCTATCTATACCTCTCACAATTATGTATACCTCTATTGTGTCTTTTCATATCTTGCTTTGCTACAAGTATTAGCAGCACAGCTGTTAATTTATTGGTCTGAAGGGCATGGAGTGATGCTCTAAATTATATTCAATCATTTAGTTATTTAAATAAATTGAGAATAAATAGATAGACCAGACTACTGAGAAAAAATCCATCTAGTTTATTTGTACAGTTGGGGAAGGAAATCTTACATCCATACTCAGATTGAGCCATGTATTTGATTCAGAACCAAAGAACATTCAAGGGCAATCAGGGGCTGACAACAACTATTGACCTTGTCTGCGACACCCACATGAACAAAACATTTATAAGGGAGAAATATTCATACAAGTGAATTATGAGCGTGCTGTCATATCCTTGACTTGAGGTGCGTAGGTGCTCGAGCTTATGAAGAAGCTGGCAGTTCAGTCACTCTATAAAGAGCCTCTAATCAGAAACTCTTCAATTTTCTCCATTACAGACGGTGATGCACAAGCGTTTATTGCCCTCTGGTGGACAGTACACAAACACAGCTGAAGGCACAATGCTGTTCAATTGTTGCTAGGCCATAAAATTGACTCTGAATCAGGTCAACTGCAGGTCTTATAAGACATGAAATTTCTTGTTCGGTGGCAGCAGTCCATTGCAAGGACTTAAAATGACTCTAAATTACAAAGGGTCCTTAGTGATGGATGCTGCCTTCTTGAGACACTGCCTCAAAAATATGTCCTCCATGCAGGGGAGTGCTCTGCCCGCGATGGAGAATCTCACGCAGCCTCTTACAATTTGGTCGGCTGGTGGCGCAGTGACATCAGCGCCGGACTCTGGAACGGAGGTTCCTGAGTTTGAATCCCGTTCGAATCCAGTTCCTGAGTACGCTTTCCACCCGTGCCAGGTTGAGTGTTGAGCTCATAACTCGACCTCATAAAATAAAGAAAAACACTGTACTGTGAAATGTCTGTGTGAGGAATGGCGCGCCACACAATCTCTCATTCCGCGCCTTGTAAGGCAGGAAAATGCCCGACGCTGCCCTCTCAGGCCTGAGTCGACATCATCATCATCATCATCTCTTACAATCCTGTGCATTGGAGGTTCCATATCAGGTTATGAATCAACCAGTCAGATGCTCTCCATAGTACATCTGTGGAAATTTGCTGAAGCTTTCGGTGATGTACCCAGTCTCCTTAAACTCCTAAATGGGCTCCAGCATGTCTTTTGGCTGGAATTTAATGGGTGATGTGCAGGCACACATCTGCAGTGCAATCCACAGCCTTGATGTTCAGAAGAACAGTGACATATGATGCTGTCTCACACACCATAAATACACGGTGCATTTAGCTTGTAACACCAATCCCGTCTAATTTATTGCCTGCTCTGTTAAATTAGATCTCGGTGATCCAGCTAAACCTGTACATTCAGCTCTCATGCTAAAGCCATCAATTAGCAACAGGAAGAACCCCCCCCCCCACCGCCCTCCACCAGCCACGTGTGCTTTTAAATAAATCATCAATTACTTGTTGTTTTGTTGGAGGAGACAGTGGTGGCACTGTTTGCTATTTATAAAGACATTTAAGACTAGTTTTTTTTGTCACATCTACACCAAAACATACAGTGCAATGAGTCAATTTGTGCTAACGATCACAGCAGTTCAAGGATGAGCTGGGGCCAGTTGGCAAGTGTCGCCGTGCTTCTGGCACCCAACATAGCAAGCCCAGCACTCACTAACCTAACCCGTGCGTCTTTGGAAAGTGGGAGGAAGCTGGAGCACCCAGGGGAAACCTGTGTGGTCACAGGGAGAACATACAAACTTCTTACAGACAGCAGCAGGAATTAAAACCTGATTGTGATTGCTGGCGCCGTAAAGCATGGCAGTAACCTCCGTGCTACTGTGCCGTCCAGTTTGGATAATAACTGGGTTTCTGAGGGAGCATATAGATTAGACCAGGGGTTCTCACGGACCCCTTGCTTAATGGCATTGGTCCATGGCATAGTAAAAGGTTTGGAACCCCTGGATTAGACTAAGCTTTAAGTTTGCCTAGACGGACAAATTATTTTCGTAAAAAAGTTTGCCTTGGTTTTCTTCTCAATGCCAGCGATACTGATGTTTCTGAATGACTCAATGGAAAATCTTTTGCTACATGCCTATTAATTGCACAATTTAAACTTCACAAACAAATCACTCTGCTGGAATATCTACATCTCCATGAGTTTCTTCAGTCCTCACAGTCTGTTTTCTTTCATTTCTCTCTTCCCGAACACCCTTGATTTCCATTGGCAAGCCGATGACCCACTTGTAAATAGACTGTTGGCATTCTTTCCAAAACTTACACACTGGCAATACTGTTCCTTTTGGGTGAGATCCTGCAAAAGGAATGGAGCAAAGAGTCCTACAAAGTGATTCTGGATTTGGCCAACTCACTCCATACTGGATCTGGAAGTTGGTAACTAAGCTGGAATGAAATGAACCTCAAATTATATTCAGTGCGGAACAGAGTATGTCAGTCAACACCAGGATCAGATGCGGCGGAGATGCAGACTCAGAGTGAAGTAGGTGCCAGGCCATTTTACTAAAGTTCTGTGAACCTGTGGCTAAAGAGCTAGTGGCAAATCAAAGTAAAGACTGGTTCTCACTCGAAGGAGTCGAGTCAGTGAGTCTGGTCCAGATTTTGGACCCTGAGAGGTAAAGCCTTTGTTTTATTGTTCACCTCGCTGAACATCACTGAAGGTATACGTTCAGAGATTCAGGAACAGCTTCTTCCCCTCTGCCATCCAATTCTTAAATGAACACTACCTCACTACTTTTTTATTTCTGTTTTTATGTTTGCACCACTTATTTTAACTTAACTCTTTGTTAGACATATATATATATACTTACCATAATATAGTATTTTTCTCTATATTTATTGATCATGTATTTCACTGTACTGGTGCCGTAAAGTTAACAAATTTCACAACATTTGTCAGTGGCGTTAAATCTGAATCTGATTCTGATATCTGGCAGAACCTTGGCAGAGGAGTGAGCATCTGACACACCTTTGACAGAGGAGTCAGTGTCTGACACACTATCTGTATTCATTGTTGCTGGAGTAGTGTTTGTCACAACTAACAGGATGGGGGTAAGTGACAGTGAAGCAGCCAGGGCAATAGTTGGGAGGCATTAAGAGAACTGTTACAGGATGCAAGTCCTCCTCTTTTAGTGGCACAAAAGATTTTTCTATTTCTCAATTTTGATTTCTCTAGTGCCTTCAGTACAATCCAGCCACTTCTTCTGAGCGAGAAGCTGCAAAGGATGGGCGTAGTCAAACCCACTATCTCCTGGGTTACTGACTACCTGACAGATAGACCCTTGTTTGTATGGCTGGGTAGTTCTCTGTCTGAGATGGTGGTGAGTGGCACTGGTGTGCCCCAAGAAACTGTCCCGTCTCCGTTTCTGTTCACACCGTACACCTCAGACTTACAGTACAAATCTGAGTATTACCACTTGTAGATGTTCTCTGATGACTCTGCGGTGGTTGGGCGTATCAGAGATGGGCAGGAGTCAGAGTACAGAGGACTGGTGGACAAGTTTGTGGAGTAGTGTGGGAGCAATCACCTGCTCCTGAATGTGGCCAAAACCAGGGAGAAGATGGTGATTGATTCTAGGAGGTAGAGGACTGTGACGAGTCCTGTATGCATTCTGGGAGAAAAGGTTGCAAATACTTGGGCATTCACCTCGACAACAGACTTGACTTGAAAACTAACACCAGGGCTGTTTACAAGAGGGGGATGAGCAGACTCTATGTTCTAATGAAGCTGGGGTCCTTCAATGTGTGCAGCAGGATGTTGGAGATCTTTTACCAGTCTGTTGTAGCGAGTGCAGTCTTCTTTGCTGCTTTATGTTGTGGAGCAGCATCAGTGCTGGTGATGCAAAAAGACTAAATAAACTCATCAGCAAGACTGGATCCATCCTTGGCTACAACTTGGACACCTTAGAGTTAGTGGTGGAGAGGAGGTCACTAAACAAACTGTTATCCATTATGGGCAATCTGGCACATCCTCTCCATGACCTACTGAATAAGCAGCGGAGCACCCTTTCGAATAGACTCATTCAGCAATGCTGTCACAAGGATCGTTACAGAAAATCTTTCCTACCAAATGCAATAGGCGTATACAACAGTTCATCTCTGTGCGACCGGAGAACACATATCATAGTACAATGGTATGTTTTATTAGTTTGTACATTATTATTGCAGATTACTGTATATTGGTACAGTATTATTGTGTATATTATTAGTCTGTGCTTTATTATTATTTAAGTCTGCACACTGTTTTTAAATGTTGCTACTGTAATGAAAGAATTTCCCACTTGGGATCAATAAAGTACTTATTATTATTGTTATTATTAAGATATAACATCCAAAAATGAATGTAGAAGAAAAACTCCATAAAAAATTAGTAAATCTTGAACTCTGGATAATATTGGAATCTAATAGTTTTACTTGTTTTGCAGAATATTTTGCAGGTTTATCTCCTTTAAGTACTTTTAAAACGTAAGTATTTCAACAGAAATAATTAACTGTGTCAACGTCCTTAATTAGGCTCCAGGGAGTTCATGTGTACCTGCACACAGCTACAGGATGCCCAGCAAGTTCCCACTTAGGGCATAATTTTTATAGCAAGGAAGCTTAAAAAGAAATCAGAGACTTCTGCATAAGATGTCTCTAACAATGTCTCAAATTTATGTTTGTTAGAAAAATAATTCATAGCATGAGAAGGAGACAGACATCACAAAACCAAGTTACCATTGCACCTTCCACACTTGTAGACACAAGTAGAAAATTAGTCTGATGGGAATCATTACATGATGAGTAAGTGAGAATAAAGAGGAAATCTGAGATGCAAAGGGACTTGGGAATCCTTAAACAGGATTCCCTAAAGGTCAATTTGCTGGTTGAGTCAGTGGTGAGGAAGGCAAATGCATTGTTAGCATTTATTTTGAGAAGACTAGAATACAAAAGCAAGGAAGTAATGTCGAAGCTTAATAAAGCACTGGTGGGGCCTCACTTGGAGTACTGGGAGCAGTTTTGGGCCTTTTATCTGAGAAAGGATGTGCTCACATTGGAGAAGGTTCAAAGGAGAATGATTCTGGGATTGAAAGGCTTATTATATGAGGAGGGTATGATGACTCTGGGCCTGTACTCACTAGAATCCAGAAGAATAAGGGGAGGATCTCATTGAAACCTAAGGAATTTTGAAAGGCCTCGACAGAGTGGATGCAGAGAGGGTGTTTCCTACGGTGTGGGGAGTCGAAGGCCAGAAGACACAGACTCAGAATAGAGGGTCATCTATTTAGAATGGAGATGAGGAGGAATTTCTTTAGCCAGAGAATGGTGAATCTGTGGAATTTGTTGCCACAGATGACCGTGGAGGTCAAGTCACTGAGTATATTTAAGGCAGAGGCTGATAGATTCTTGATTAGTCAGGGCATGAAGGGATATGAGGTGAAGGCAGACAATTGGAGCAAAGAGGGAAATGGATCAGTCATGATGAAATGGCAGAGCAGCCTCCATGACCCAAACGGTCTAAATTTGCTCCTATATCTTATAGTCTCATATCCCCACTGAGTCAGAGTCTTGGTTTTTATTTTACAAATGCTCAGAGGGCAAATGTAGTAGTATCTATTAGGTCAAAATGTATTTTGCACTGAACAAGAGAGACCTCCAGGGCTTTCTATAATTCTTTTATCATTCCAGCTGGTTTACACTATCATAAAGACATATCAGACCTTAACCGTAGATTTGTTTTTCCAGCTAGCAGGTAACAACTTTGTTTTAGTCACTTCCATCTCCTCTAAATTTTCCCTGTTTTCTGTTCCAATGCCATCCTAATGTTTCCCCGCACCATCATTCGCCTTGTCATTGGATTTCCCCTGTCTACCACCCTAACCACAACTTCAAGTAGGAATTATTTGTGTTGTGTACATCACAAATGGGATGGCACGCAGTAATGGAAACATGTTGAAATCTACTTCTGAAAAGGTTCCATCAAGGAATTTAAACAGAATCTAACAAATATATTTTTGCATAATATAGTTAACAGATGCTGCCTAGTGAAAATTTATACAGCCTTCGTTTTGTTGCTTCCTAACTTCCCTGCATTTTTCACTGGATCTGTGCTTGCTTTAAGTATTTTGCATCCAGTAATGGGTTGGAGCTTTGAAATATTAACTCTTTTTCTCTGCCCAGGATGCTGCCTGACTTGCCTGGCATTTTTGATATCGCCGGTGTTTTCCAGAATATTTCCCACTATATTACTAGTTTTTCCATTAATTTCCCTCAAATTTCCCCAAATTTTGCATAAAATGTGTGTTTTCCACCTATTTTCCCCAAGGGTTTCCAACATTGCTGGTGGTTTCCCCATATTTTTAAGAAAGATGTAAATGGTACAAGATATGACTTTCCAAAAAGATTGAATGTAAAAGAAAAAAATCTATAATAAAAGTAGTAAAATCTTGAATCCTGGGAAATATTGGAATCTGATATCTTTTAGTTCATTTGCAGATTATTTGGAATGCTTTGTCTCTTCTAAGAACTTTTAAAACAAACTGCATTTCAATAGAAATAATTAAATGCGTCAGTATCCTTAATTAGGCTCCAGGGAGTTCATGTGTTCTTGCACAGAGCTACAGGATGCCCAGCAGGTTCCAACTTGTAACATATTTTTTACACAAGGGATCCTGCAGATGCTGGAAATCCAGAACAACACACACTAAATAATCGGGGAACTCAGCAGGTCGTACAGCATCTATGAAAATGAATAAACAATTGTCATTTCGGGCCAAAACCCTTCATCAGGAATGGAAAGGAAGGGGGACGATACAGTTATTTTTTCCAGCTGGGAAGTTTAAAAACATATTGGTGACTTCTACATAAAACATCTCTAACAGCTTCTCAAATTTATGTTTGTTTGAAAAATAATTGACAGCACGGGAAGGAAACAGACATCACAAAACCAAGTTACCATTGCACCTTCCAAACTTGTAGATACAAGCAGAAAACCAGCCTGGTGGGAACCAGTATATAATGGGTAAGTGATGGAATAATACCGTCACTGTGTCATAGACTTAGTTTTTATTCAACAAATGCATATGTAGTACATCTTAGGTCAAAAATATGTTTGACTTGAACAAGAGACACCTCCAGGGCTTCTTGTAATATACCAGCTGGTTTACACTATTATGTAATTCAACAAGTATATGATTGCATAATATAGTTAATAGACACTGCACAGAAAGAATTTGTACAGTCTTCTCTCTGCATTTGCTTAAAATATATTGCATCCAATAACAGGACAGAGTTTTAAAATACTGAATCTTTTTCTCTGTCTATCTCTTGCCAGGCATTTCCAATATTGCTTGTGTTGTACACAAATTTCCCACAACATTTCCAATACTGCTGATGTTTTCCACAAAATGTCCCCAAATTTTCACTAATTTTGCACAACATTGCCAACATTTCCCCCAAATTTTCAATATCTGCAATATTTAGCTTTCAAGAACAATAATATATTGAACAAAAATTGGGTCACTCACACCTTGTGTCTGCCGTTGTTCCACAGCTATGTTTGTTGCCTTAGTATCACTTTCCTTCCCTAATCCTGTATCCCTTGATCCCCTGTATATCCAAAGGTCTATTCAATTTTGTCCTGAATTTATCTCAATGACTGACCCTCACTTTTAGGTGGAGAATTCCAAATTTAAATATTTTATTGTTTGCTCTACCTAAACAATCCTCTCAATAATTCATGTGCAAGGATGTCCAAATCCATCTGATCACCAACACATTTCAATTTCACATAATTTTAAAAACCTCCCCTTTTCTGTTCTCCCAACCAAGGTGGTTGACCTCACATTTTCTACATTACAGTCCAGCTAACTGGTCCTTGCCTACTGGCTTCAAGCCTGTTACTCACAACCCAACTGCCACCCAATTTAGTATCATCAGCAAACTTGGATATATTGCATGTGATTCCTTCATCCAATTCATTATGGCAGATATTCTGAGCAGTTCATCGACCTTTACTGATTCCTGTCGCACATTACATGTCACATCCTCCCAATTTGAGAATGGCTGGTTTATCCCTACTCCCTGTTTTAATACCCTTAATCTACACCACTATTTAGTCCCAATCCTACATGTTCCAATTTTGTTTAATAATCACTTTTGGAACATTTTATCAAAGGCATTTGATAATCCAAATACACTATATTAACTAGTTTATCCTTATTTATTCTGCTAGTTTCAAATTCAAAAAATTCCAACAGATTTGCCAAATGATTTCTTTTTCATAAATCAATTTCCTTTTCACCCCTCCCAATTCTATTATTATTTAAAAAGCATTATGCTACCATTTCCTTCGTAATGGATTCTGGTATTTTCTTTACCATCTCAAACAGGTCAACTTATCTGCAGTTCCCCATTTTCTCTCAATTTCCTTCTTGATTAATGTTTAAATGTTATTGCCTTCCAACCTCTGAGGTACCATTCCAGAATCTATGATGTTTTTGAAGGTGAAAACTTATATATCCACCATATTGATTGTCACTACCTTCAAAGCCCTGGAAAGATGGGTCATCACATCCTGTGGATTTATTGACATTGTCCTCCAATAGATTTTTAAATAATATTAATTTCTCTCAATTTCTCATTCATCATTGTTCTTCACAATTTGAGGGAGGTTTTCTTTGAGTTTTCTTTGCAAACAGATACAAACTACTCCAATTTTCTTTTGACTTTCTTCTTTGTCAACATTTGAATTAAATTTTTGTGCTTCTTACAAGCTTACCCTTGAATTTGACTTTGTCCTCTACTGAGATTTTTGGTCTTTATTTGATGAAATCTGAAATCTTTTCAACAATGGCTTGTTGGACAACTTTACAATTTTATTGATTTAATAAGACAAGGGAGCAGAATTAGGCCATTAGGCACAGCAATTAATTATTATTAATATTACTTTTTTTCTACTGTATTTGGTTGTTTGTGCATCCTGTTGTATGTGGTCTTCCATTGATTCTATCGTGTTTCTTGGGTATATTGTGTATGTCTGCAAGAAAATAAATCCCAGGGTTGTATATGCTGATGTACTTTGATAGTAAATTTACTTTGAACTTGGAACTTTGAAACTCTTGTTTCATATTGCACAATATCAAGTATTGCTTTTAAACCTCTTTTATATGCTTAGATTTAAGACCTTGATATCAGGTTAAATAAGTTATTCTAAATCCTTCTGATTATTTTCCTCTATAGGCACTTAACTGCCAGGTTATTAATTAATTTTGTCGGTGTATAATATTTACCTAAAATGTCTTCCTGCAGTAAATCTTCAATAAATGATCTGGAAAGCAATCTCTTACAATCACCCATAATCTTATTGCTAATTCATCCAACTTATATGTATATTAAAGGCCCCTGTATAGTATTGGTACATGTCCCTGTAGTCATCTAACGTATTTTATGTCCTAGATTGCCATAACTGTTCTTATATATTTTTTAAAATTTGAGATACAGCACAGAACAAGCCCTTCGAGACCACTGAGCGAACTGCCAGCAACCTACCATTTAACTCTAGCCTAATTACAGGACACTTTGCAATGACCAATTAACCTACTAACTGGTACGCCTTTGGACTGTGTGAGGAAACCAGAGCATTGGAGGAAACCCATGTGCACATGAGAAGAACGTACAAACTTTCTGACATCAAACGCCGGAATTGAACTCTGAACTCTGACGCCCCGAGCAACTCCTATCAAAATTTTTTGCCCTTGATTTCAAGAAATTTGTATTTTCACTAGGCCTTTCTCTTTACTACCTTTATCCTATACTTTATCAGGAGTATATCTCCACCTTTCCATTTACTTTTCGACTAAAAGTATCCTGGATTTGCATTTTTCTCAGCACTGGTCACTTTTCAACCATGTCTCTGCAGTGACACCCACTAATTTCTATTAATTCATTGACCTAGTTATGAACGTTGCATGCTTTCGATAAGGAGCCTACCATTTTTTCCTGCTCCAACTCCAATTGCAGATGTAATTTTTGCTTGTATGGAGGTGTACTTTTATTCAATCTACAACAATAGTGGCGCTGTGGTGTTACAACGATTTTCAATATTTTGACATATTGTAACTGTTCAAAACCTTGAAAACATTGAGAATGTTTAAGTGATTAATTTGAAGATGTCATCAGAAATTTCAATGCTGAACTTTAAGGAAATTGCATATGATATTGTCTGAAGCAAATAGTGAAATCACTTAAACATATAATGATTTTACAATGTTTCTGAGGTGTCAGTGATTTAATATCATTGCTGTAAATAAAGCATGCTGCAAAGACTTTTAAAACAAATGCAAAATGAATCAACATGGTGAATGTTTGAGAAGCAACACAAGTCAAAAACAGCGTGCTGAGAAAAAATTACAACAAACTTGCAGACAGTGAAGGTTGAAGACTGTGGAGATCTGTTGGTTGAAGACAAACAGGGTGGGACAAAACAGATACATTAAGTCCACCAAGAACATGCTAACTATGCATGGAAGAGAGCAGAACACTGATTAAGAGACAATAAGACAGGTGTTGAAACACTTAAGGGATCTGGAGACTAAAGCAAATGACATTTGCAGCAGAAAGTGAAACAAGGACTGTTTAAAACAAAAGGGGTTGCCCAGTCGAAACTGGGATAGGGCAAAATATTTTCTCTCAAAGGGTTATTCGTCTTTGGAACCCTCTTCTGTATGTATAAAAATGTTTTCAAGGCAGAGTCAGATAGATCCTTGATAAGCAAAGAGATGAACAGGAATGCAGAGTTTAGTGTAAATTCAGATCAGCTGTAATCTTATTAAATGGTGAAGTATAATCAAGGGGCTGAGTCGCCTACTTTTGCACCTAATTAGTTAGTTTATATATCTATAAGGAAGTAAACAGGGAAGATAAGGAACAGTTTCACCTGCAAAAGAAGAAACATAATTAGTAAAGAATAAAAGATAAGATGTGCACTCATTGGCTACTGTATTAGGTACACCTGCTCATCTGCTCGTTAATGCAAATATCTAATCATAGTCATAGTCATAGTCATACTTTATTGATCCCAGGGAAATTGGTTTTCGTTACAGTTGCACCAACCAAGAATAGAGTATAAATATAGCAATATAAAACCATAAATAATTAAATAGTAATATGTAAATTATGCCAGGAATTAAGTCCAGGACCAGCCTATTGGCTCAGGGTGTCTGACCCTCCAAGGGAGGAGTTGTAAAGTTTGATGGCCACAGGCAGGAATGACTTCCTATGACGCTCAGTGCTGCATCTTGGTGGAATGAGTCTCTGGCTGAATGTACTCCTGTGTCCAACCAGCCCATTATGTAGTGGATGGGAGACATTGTCCAAGATGGCATGCAACTTGGACAGCATCCTCTTTTCAGACACCACCGTCAGAGAGTCCAGTTCCATCCCCACAACATCACTGGCCTTACGAATGAGTTTGTTGATTCTGTTGGTGTCTGCTACCCTCAGCCTGCTGCCCCAGCACACAACAGCTGTGTCAATCACATGGCAGCAACTCAATGCATAAAAGAATGCCGACATGGCCAGAAGGTTCAGTTGTTATTCAGACCAAACACCAAAACGGGGAAGAAATGTGATCTAAGTGACTTTGACTGTGGAATATTTGTTGGTGCCGTACAGGATGGCTTGTGTATCTCAGAAACTGTTGATCTCCTGGGATTTTCACAGGCAACAGTCTCTAAAGTTTACAGATAATGGTGTGAAAAACAAACAAAAAAAAAACATGCACTGAGTGGCACTTCTGTGGGTGAAAACACCTTGCTAGTGAGAGAGTTCAGCGGAGAATGGGCAGACTAATTCAAGCTGACAGGAAACTGACAGAAACTCAACCAACCACACGTTACAACAGTGGTGTGCAGAAGAGCATCTCTGAATACATAACTCATTGAACCTTGATGTGGATGGGCTACAGCAGCAGAAGATCACACCGGATTCCACTCCTGTGGCCACTCTATTAGGTATACTCCTGTACCTAATAAAGTGGCCACTGAGTTTAAATGACTTCTCTTGTTTTTGTTGTCCTGAATCGAGATTCCAGGAAATAGTCCATCTCTGAGACAAACAGGGTCTCCACTCATGGGACAGTACATGAATTGACAGCATTTTCCAAAAGGAGCAATATTATATATAAATACTTATCTTTTACATGATACTGTTTTGTTTTTTGGTAAGTAGATAATTAGATGTGATGAATGACAACACAAAGTGAGCACAACAAAACAATTTTGTTTTTTTTAACAAAGCATTTTCCCACATAGCAAGGAAACAGATTGCGCAGCTTAATGACCATTTGATGGTTTGTACCCACTTGTCAGGAAATAACTAAAATATCCAGGAAAGCATCATAACAACAATGCCTTCAGATAAGGCACGAAATGACTCAGGCACATTAGCGCAGTTGAAGATGAAATTCCTCATTGTTTCCAGGGCATTCAGTGGGCTAGACTGTGTAGGACCTTTCTCTGTATACAGTGGGAAGAAGTGATGTCTGCCCAGATTGTCTGAGTCTCCTCAGACTATCTATCCTTTATCAGGTACCTGCTACATCATTTGAAACTGAACGTCAGTGGCAAACGATTCTTGGGTTTTCCTTAAACGGATCAACCATTCCACCATTTCCTTTGCCTTTAACACCCTGGCAGGGTGGGTTCAAAGTTCAAAGTAAATTTATTATCAAAGTATATATACATCACCACCCTGAGATTCATTTTCTTGTGGGCAGATACAAAGAAACACAATAGAATCAATGAAAAGCTACACAAAGTTGGACAGATAAACTGTGCAAATATAAAAAAGTTAATTCAATAATAATAATAAAACATTAAATAAATTTGACAATAAGAGTTATGGAGTCTTTGAAAGTGAATCCATCAGTTGTGGAATCAGTTCAGAGCTGAGGTGAGTGAAGTTACCCACTCTGGTTCAGGAGCCTGATGGTTGAAGGGTAATAACTGTTGCTGAACATAGTGGTGTGGGACTTGGCTCCTGTACCTCCTTCCTGATAGCAGCAGGGAGAAGGGTGTATGGCCTAGATGGACATTGGCATGGTATTCATGGTTTGGACACACACAAAAGCTGCACATCCCTAAAAGAGAAAACATTTTGAGATACAGGGTGAGAACACCTTATCTAAAATGCTTGGGGCTGGAAGTGTTTTGGATTTCATATATTTTCGGACTTTGTTATATAATGGGATAAATTGGGATCACCATAATTTCTGACTCTGAATCTATGTGCTATCGGTATGCATTCTTTGTTTTAGACCATAGAACATAGAAAATCTACAGCACATTACAGGCCCTTCAGCCCACAATGTTGTGCTGACTATGTAACCTACACTTACACTTGTTCATCATACATATGTACTTAACAGTAAAAATTATTACATACCATTGATGTAATGAAAATATAATGTGTTCAGGGTAACAAAAGCAGCCCAGCAGCATCGGGAGAATACCTGAATCAGCTGTTGAACAACAATTAACAAGGCAAGGTTTTAGTCTCCAGCTTTGATGACGTGTTTTGATTTAAAGAAAGCCCAATAGGTCAAAGACCCAAGCTGGCAAGTCCAGAGGTAGAGACTCAAGATTGAGTCTGCAAGTCCAGGCTAATGATTAGAGGTTGGAGGTATTACATAACTGTGAAGGAAGAACGACAATGGAGCAGTAGGATTAAATGATTTTATTGAGTCATATTAGCCAGTGTCTATGCTGGGCAACTTACAGTGAAGGAGCAATAACCAGTCCAGTAAGATGAAAATATGTGCACTTGAAGGTCCGCAGATGAGAGAGAGAGCCCTCCACGCAAAGGAGGCCCAATTGATTCACTATGCGATCGACCGGCCACATGAGCACTTGCCATATTCTTACAATCGCTCCAGTGCATTTCAGGAGGTCCGACGCCTGCGAGTCTGAGAGTGCGAAGTCAAGGACAAAAGGCCTGGAGGGCAAGAAAAGTGCTCACTTTGCAGTTGTTGTTGCTGATTGTGTCGTTCTGCTGAACTTTGTCACTGGAATGTGTGGCAACACTTGTTGGCTTCTGCTGGCTCATGCTTAGTTTGTGTTGGTTGTTAACGCAAACAACTTATTTCACTGCATGCCTTGACGTACTTGTGATAAATCAATCAATCTGAATCTAAATCTGTTTGGAAGGATCTGTCTTGCAAAGCAAGGCTTTTCATCGTACCTTGGTGCATGTGAGGAGAATTACTCATTAACAATGACCAATTAAAGACTGTGGAGCTCAGGGACAGACTAGCCATGACCTCATTGGAATAGCGGTCAGTGTTTAAGGGGTGAAACAGCCATCTTCCATTCTTCCTTTCCCTTTGTGACTGCTGCCTTAAACTTTCAGATTGTTGGCTTGTTTCCGATGAAGCCTCACAGCCCACACTTACTCCTCAGCTCCCTCTGTTGCGTGATAATCCAGAGGGAAATCCAGGCCTCCGCATACTTGCTGCATTCCTTTACATGGAGCAGAGCAGGAAAAACACGCAGCGATCCTGAGTGATGGGAGCAGTAGATACAGGTTTGGACAACCCTCTGGGCCCGGCAACAAAGATCGCAGTAATCATGTGACTTTGATGATGTTAGCGGGAACATCTTCATATCATCATTTCCGGTGGAAAAAATGAAAATAGACTTCAAAAAAATGAATTTACAGAACTATAAGGAGCATATGTCAATTTCTACTCTGAGAAGAAGCACTTTGCTCCATTGATCTGGGAACTAGAAAACAATAATGAAGTAGAAGTCAATGCATTTCAGTGCTGAACACAAAAGCCTTCTATGTTAAATTATTCAGCAACTATTTAGGATTTAGGCTTTTACATAATACCATGGCGTGTTCAGTCAGCTAGTATTTGCTATCATTTTACTCCGTAATTGATACCAGCTTCTGGTGAGCTTTCAAATGACGTAAATCCAGGAGTCCCAAATGTGCAGTTGATGGTAACTTGCGCTCAGGAACAAAACAGGAACATAGACGGCCACTTAGACCCTCAAACTTGGATACAAAACATTCTGCCTCCTTCTCCAGGTCACTAATATAAATAATATACAGCTGACAGTCAAGAACTGATTCTGATTAAATCCTTCAATTCTGAAAGAGACCCATTTATTGCAGCTCTCTTTTTTCTATGTAATAACCAGTCTTTAACACATCCTCTAATACCATGCCCCCTTGCTGCTCCTTCACAGAACTTGGTGTTTTTAGATTTTCTCCAGTGTAATGTTCCAAAAGCCCCATTCTCATTCTATTCCCTTCCCATTCCCTCTCTTAACGTTCTGTCCATTTATGTTTCTCTCTTCTCTTCCTTTCTTCCACATTCCTTCTGCCTCTTCTTTTTTCTCCCTCTGTCTGGTCTGGTCCATTTTCATTGAAATTGCATTGTTGCTGTTACACGACCCAGTATCACTCACCAGTCCCACTTAACTTGGGGGAAGGAATTTTGCTTTCTGTGGTCCCACATTCTCTTGCAAAGTTTAAAATGCCGTTAAGTAGTTCCGACCTGTGCTGAATAGCGCATCTTGATACAGCATCTCGAACTGAAAGGTCAGCCATCACACTGCCTCCTCAGATGCTGCCTGGCATGCTGAGTTAGTCCAATTAGAACATCCGCAGTGCCTTGAGTCAGAACTGCTGAATATTAATTTATTTATCATTTAATTTGACCGAAACACAAATGTCTTGCGAAACAGAAAGGGCAAATTCTTTTGAAATTATAGAGTAAACTTATTAGTCCTAACACTTAATTTAGGTAGCATGGCAGATGTATAATTTTATGCAGAAAAGCGGCTAACTTTTCCAATGTGGCTGTTTAGGGGAAGTAAGAGTAACTGTGTTATTAAAGAGACATGTACAAGAAGCTATAATAGAACTGTCACATATTGGATGCTGGAAAGGCGATTAAGCATCATCCCATTGTTACAGAAAGGCAAGAAAAACTGGAACAGTTTTTCCAGTTAAAGAGCAACATATAATCACCTTTCTAACCTTGCAATACCACAGAAAATGCAGGGAATACATCAGACTCCCAGTCAGTATTTGAATCAACTGGTCAAGTTAACTCTTCCTGTACTAAAAATTTGCAGGGCAAAGCAGTAAAGGCTCAGGTTATCTTTACTTCTTCCTGACCTGGGGGAGTTCTCCCAGCAGTCTGTTTTTTTTTTGCTACAGAATCCAACATCTACAATCTCTTGTTTCTCTTTTATGTTTATCTTCTACTTTAATAAATCTGAAGTCCCATTATGCTCTTGAATAAATAAGTCCATGGGAGAATGACAAATGTCTCCCCACTTGCAAGAGAGAATCCCAATTGGGATTCTGTCCAGAGACTCTAGGATAAACTAAAGGCTGCCATCGTCTTGGGAGAGCTGCCAGGGGACGTTGAAGTCCTCATCAACCAGTACATCCACCTTGAGAGTCATCTGCCGGAGTGTAAGAAGGACTACATCGTGAGGACGAAGAGGGCTGGCCTCACCCCATCATGGTTCCACCTCCTGATCTTGGACCAGCCCGTCTCCTGTTCGGGACTCTATTGCGCTCATGCAGATCAGTTACACAAGGCTCTGCATCGGAAGGAAGGCTGCTGCTGTTACCTCAGAGAAGCGGGTCACCTGGGGGCCAAACGTCCGAAGCTACAGCCTGGGGTAACTGCTAAGACCATCCAGTGTCAGGAGGACTGTGATAGTAGCAGCCACCATTTCCAAGCTCCACACATAAAAGTTGCTGCTTGAAATTCCAGCATCCGCAGATTTCCTCGTGTTTGCGTTGACCATTTCCAGCTCTATGGATTTGGGCTTCATGCTGAAGGTGGAGATCTTCAGGGGTAAGAACTGAAGAGAGGTGAAGACTTTTGTAGACTCTGGGGCAGCTGGTAATTTGGGGACCGCCCGTTGGCTCAAGATACCGCTGGGAGAGTTGAGCAGGTCCGTGCCTGCAACTGTCTTGGACAGCCATTCGCTAGATTCTGGGCGAGGTCAGCAACAGACATTGGTCTTGCAGATGAGGATTGAGGAACCTCTGGAAGACATTAGTTTCTACATCATTGACTCACTACTCATACCCCGATCCTTGGGTACCCCTGGCCAACCCAGCATAACCCATCCATGAACTGGGAGGAAGGGAGAATCATTGCTTGGTTCAGTTATTGTAAGAGGGTATGTTTGTGGCATGGTGTTCCAACCTTCAGACTCTCCTGAGACCAATGATCAGCAAGGGGACAGACTTCAGTGTGAGGTGACTGCTCACCCAGGGATTGACGGGACCCTCGACTTCATCAAGAGAAGGTGTTGGTGGCTCAGACTGGCAAAAGGTGTTCGACAATATGTGTGCATGTGAGGTGTGCAACTGGAATGAGGAGCCCATATCCAACCTCAAGGGCTCCTCCATCCTCTGCCTGTTCCAGACAGACCATGGGCACACATCTCCATGGACTTTGTCATATATCCTCCACCTTCCAAGAAGAAGACCATCTTCGTGGTAACTGTTAGTGGGTTTTCAAAGGCCTGCAGATTCATTGCCTTAGATAAGTTACCAACTAAAGTGAAGATGGCCGAAATTGCCCTGGATTAGATCTTCAGAATCCATGGTTTTCCAGTGTACATAGTCACAAATCACAGTCCACTATTCACACCACATTTCTGAAGGGCATTCTATAAACTGATTAGGGCAAAAGCAAGTCTCTCCTCCAAGTTTCAACTGCAGGACAACAGCCAGACAGAGTGTGTCAACCAAGATTTGGATGAACCCTAAGATGCCTGGCCTCAGAAAGACCTGACGAGTGGGGTGACCCTTTGATGTGGGCAGAAGTCACCCACAACACCTTACAGCACTTAGTGCACACGATGTCCCCGGTTGAGTGCCAGTTGGGTATTCTCTGCAACTCTTCCCTGAGCAGGAAGCCAAGGTTGAGGTACCTGCAGCCGAAGATGTCGTCCAATGCTGCAGGCAGAAATGGACCAGGGCAAGGAAGTTTTGCTGGCTTCTACCCTGAGGGCAGAAACAAAGGCTAATCGCAGGAAAATACTGGGACCCAGGTCTGGCTGTCCACTCAGGATTTGCCTCTCCGAGTGGAGTCTAGAAAGTTCGCATCCAAGTTCATCAGCTCCTTCAAGTTTCTCAAGAATGTAAACCCGGTGGCTCACACCTTGCAGCTCCCCAAGACCCTGAAGATCAATCCTACCTTCCACATCTCTGAATTAAAGTCTGTCAGCACCAGTCCCTTAGCCACACCATCACCCAGGTTTATCAATGGGGACCAAGTCTTCAAAGTGAGAAGAATTTTGGTTTCACAAACTGTTTGGGGTGTTTAGCAATAGCTCATGGACTGGGAAAGATTCAGACCTGAGGAAAGGTGTTGAGTGCCTGAAAATGACAACTTGGATCCAGTTCTCATCCATGGCTACCATCACTGTCTCTCCAAGCAGCTGGGGTTGTCAGGAGACAGCCGTAGGGGAGGGGTTTTCCGTTATGAGATGCACCCAACCACGCCAGCTTCCGGGGTTTAGATGCTCTAACTCTCCAGAGTATGGATAGCTGGCTTGGCCCCTTAAAGGGATCAGAACTGTCCTTGTTCCAGTTTCGGACCAGGTCTCAATCCTTGCTTCAGATACTCCAGCATTTGGGTCCATTTGTCAAGGTCTCTCATCACATTTGTCTTTCTATATGTATACAAACCCTATCCCTGTGTAACGTCTAAAAAGTGATTTGAAAGTTTGCTGGGATGTTTATAGAATCACATCCAATTGTCTAGAAAATCAGCCATGTCTGGTACCGTCAGCCATGAGGGCACAAGGTATTAAAGATTTACTGCATGTTGAGGACTATTTCAGGTTGGTATAAAAATCACCCTGACACTATTTTGAAGAAGAACAAGAGAGTTATCCACCTTTCCACACAATGACGTTTGTGGTACTTTGTGTAAGTTGCCATCATTAGAAGAGCAATAATTAGACTATAAGACAGGGGAGCAAAATTAGGCCATTTGGCTCATTGAGTCTGCTCTGCCGTTCGAACATGGCCAATTTATTTTCCTTCTCAACTCCATTCTCCTGCCTTCTCCCTGTAACCTTTGACACCTTTACTAATCAAGAATTTATTAACCTCTGCATTAAGTATATCCAGTAACTTGGCCTCCGTCTGTGGCAATGAATTTCACAGATGCACCACCTTCAGGTTAAAGAAATTCCTCTTAATTTCTGTTCTAATTCAAAGGTATTTCATTAGTTGCAAAGCCTTTGGCGAATGTTGGTGTTATGAAAAATATTGTAGAGATGTAAGACTTTGTTTTTATAATTAAAGAATGAGTTTTTGTAGTACACTGTTTATTTTCAGTTCAATAAAACTACCAAAGGAAAAAATTTATAATACACTTAGAGGCTGCTTTATTAACTAAAGGTGGTACCTAATAAAGTGGGCACTGAGCATTGTGCAAGCCTTAGGCAGATATATGTAGCTAGAGTGCCTAAGACTTTTGCACAATATTGTACTTGTCAATCTGGTGGGAGCAAAGGATGTTGGGAATAGGGAGGGTGGAACACTGCGGGAGAGGTGTGGAACAGGTGGCAGAGAAGGAGTTCCAGGGACGGGAGGTGGCATGGGTGAGAACACACCCAGCCCTGAGACACCAGGCACGATCATTTCTTTCCAAACAATTGGTTTATTGATCATTACATCTCCCCCTCCTTTCCCTTCCCCTTTTTCCCCTTTCCCTGCCTCTTCTCCTCTCAGTCCACAATAGAGACTCATATCAGAATCAGGGTTATCATCACTCACATATACCATAAAATTTGTTTTTTTTATGGCAGCAGTACAGTGCAAAACATAACCCTAGCTATATATATATGAGCCTAAGACTTTTGCACAGTAATGTATGTTTGTGGTCTTTTGCTGCCATACACCGTCCACTTCAAAGTTCAACATGATTCACATTCAGAGACGCTGATCTTCACACCACTATTGTAACACATGGTTATTTGAGTTACAGCTGCCTTTCTGTCAGCTTGAATTAGTCTGGCCACTCTCTCTGACCTCTCTAATTGACATGGCATTTTCACCCACCGAACTGCTGCTCACCGGATGTTTTTTGTTTCTCAGACCATTCTCTGTAAACTCTAGAGACTGTTGGGTGTGAAAATCTCAGGAGATCAGCAGCTTCTGGCATACGCAAACCACCCCGCCTGGCACCAACAGTCACTTAGAACATATTTCTTCCTCCTTCTGATGTTTGGTCTGACCAACAACATCTGAACCTCATGACCATGTCTGCATGCTTTTAAGCGTTGAAATGTGACCACACAATTGGCTGATTAGATATTTGCATTAACAAGCAGGTGTCCAGCAGTTTCCAATAAAGTGGCTACTGAGTGTATGTGAAGTAACACTACTTTAAACCCAATAATGAACAATTAGGATTCTCCATTATGGACTGTAATAGAATTCAGTCCAATATTGTTCATGTCCTATCCTATCCCATCATCAATCACTGGAAGCTATGCAGCATACCATGGAAATACCAGCAGAGCTTACACTGGAGAGAACAGATGGGCCCCTAGTTAATCATCTCATACAAAAGACAATAAATTCAACAGCATTTTGTAGAGTCATACACTACAGAAACAGGTCCTTCAACCTACCCTCTCCATACTGACCATCCGATAGCCATCTATACTGATCTCACTTATCAGAACTTGGTCTATAGTCTTGGTGACTCAAGTCTAGATGCTTCCTAAATGTGGGATTCTGAGACTCAATTACCCTCTCACCTAGTGCATTCCCAACTCCAACAACACTTGGCTGAAAAGAATTATTCCATATTTTCTCTCTAAATCCTCAGTCTTTAAACCTATTTCGCTTGGTTACCAAATCCTCTGCAATGGAGGAAGGTCTGCTTCTGTCTACCTCCTCTGTGTCTCGATTAACTTTGTAGTTTCACTTTCAGACTTCTCTGCTCCAAGAAAAAACAACAGAATCTATCCATAGCTGAGACTCCCCATCCAAGGCAACATTTAGATGTATCTCCTCAGCAGCCTCTCCAGATCAGACACATCATTTCTATACTGAGGCAACCAAGGCTGCACACAGTATTCCAGATGTGGCCTCATCAATGCTTAGTAACGCTGGAGCATAATTTTTGGCTCTTGTGTTCTGTACCCTATGTGCCTGTACTCACTGGAATTTAGGAGAATGAGTGGGATGTCAATGAAACCTATTGAATATTGAAAGGCCTAGATAGAATGGAAATGGGGAGGATGCTTCCTATAGTGGAGAGTCGACAACCAGAGGGCACAGCTTCATAATACAAAGACATCACTTTAGAACAGGAATGAGGAGGAATTTTTTTTAGTCAGAGGATGGTGAACTTTACAATTCATTGCTATGGATGGTTCTGAAGGTCTATATTTAAAGCGGAGGTGGATAGGTTCTTGATTAGTCAGGGCGTCAAAGGTTATGGGGAGAAGGCAGAAGAGTGGGATAACAAATCAGCCGTGATAGAATGGTGGAGCAGAGTTGATGGGCCAAGTGGCTTACTTCTGCTTCTATGTTTTATGGTCTTCTTGTTAGGCATAACACACACAAAATGATGGAGGAACTCAGCAAGTCGTACCCAGGCTGAGTACTGAGGGAGACTGCACATCAGCTCCCTGATGTCTTCACAGATATCTTCAACACTTCACTCAACCAGGCTGCTGTTCCCACGTTCTTCAAATTAACCACCATCATCCCTGTACCAAAGAACTCTACACCTTCAGAACTAAGTGACTACCACCTGGTGTCACAGCTGCCAATCATCATGAAGCACTTTGAATGGCTGAGAATAGAACACACAGTATCAAAAACTCCATTCCTGCTGCATTGGACACTCACCAATATGTTCACCAACAGAACTGCTCTACAACAGGTGCAACGGCATCTGTCGTGCACCTGGCCCTGACACATCCAGAAAACAAGGACACTTGTGCCAGAATGTTGTTTCTGGATTTCAATTTGTCATTCAACACTATTGTAACTCAGACCTTGGTGAACAAACTCCTACTCCTCGGTCTAAATACACCACCGTGCAACGGGGTGTTGGACTTTGTAAGGAAAAGACCCCAGATAGTCAGGATGTATAACCACTCCTCCCTCCCCACCATTCTTAACCACGGGTGCCCTCCAGGGCTATATGCTGAGCTCATTGCTGTACACTCTGGTCACACATGACTGCATGGCCAAACACCTAAGTAATCACATTGTCAAGTTCACTGATGACACAACAGCGTGGGAGCTCATCACCAACGATGATGAGAAGGCCTCCAGAGAGGAGGTGGAAGAGCTCAGGGCCTGATTCCAGACTAATAACCTCTTCCTTAATGTCAACAAGACAAAGGAGGTGGTTATTGACTTCAGGAGAACTCACACCACTCACACCCTCTCCTTTACATCGGCAGCACTAGCAGTTTCAAACTCCTGTGAGTGCACATGTTGCACAAGCTCACATGGTCACAGAACACATCCTACACAGTCAGGAAAGCTCGCCAACACCTCTGCTCTCAGAGGAGTTTGAAGAGAGCTGGACTGTGCGCATCAATACTCATGTCATTCTACAAATGCGCACTACAGAGCATCCCAATAAGGTGCATCATCTCTTGGTACAGAAACTACACGGCGGCAGACAGGAAGACTTTACAATAGGTGGTTGTAAAGTCATCATCACCAGCCTGCCATCAAGTACATAGATACAGAAAGGTGTTAGTAACAACATAAAACATCCCACACACCCACGCACCCCGCCCATGGACTGTTTGTCCTACTTCCATTCAGGAAGAGGCTACGTAGCATTCATACCAGGACCACCAGACTCAAAAACAGTTACTTTTCCCAAGCAGTAAGGCTGATCAACATCTCCCCCCACTAACCCATCCCACCACACCCCTAACCACCACTACTTTATCATTTCTTGTCACCTTATGTACAGACACTTCTGTGCCTAGCGTCACTTTATGGACAAACAGTCAATGTAACTATATAAGCTGACTTATGTATTCACATTTATTGTGTTTATTTTATTATTGTTGTGTTCTTTTTCCTTTGAGTTTTTTTATCTGTGCTGCATTGGATCCAGAGGAACAGTTATTTTCTTCTTCTTTACACTTGTGTATTGGAAATGACATTAAATAATCTTGATTCAGGCATCAGCTATGGAGGTCTTGACCAAAACCATTGACTGTGTATTTCCTTCCGTAGATGCTGCCTCAGTTTCTGAGCTCTCCCAGCATTTTCTGCATGTTGCTCAAGATTTCTAGCATCTGCGGAATATCTTCTGTTCTTATTAAGCCTTTTTTTAAACAATGATCTTCCTGTCCTTGGTAGCTTCCTCCACTCAGCTTTTGAAATGTGGCATGATGGGTAGTTTAATGGGAGCAAGGAGCATCCAGAAGATTCGCTGAGATGCGTGAAGAAGCAGCTAACATCCCACTTATTGAAGCCTTAACACTGAATATCTGACACACCAGGCGGCAGCTTGGAGCAGAGCAGAGGAGAGTGCGTGATTTCAGTTTATTAGTTACTGAGAAAGCCAACCATCAGTAATTGTCTCAAACAGTTCTTTGTGCCACTGTTCTGCTTACCACCTGCCTGGATAAGGATTGTCTGCATGGAATCCAATATTACAGATATGCCAATCTGGTAAATTTACTCATTAATATAACCTGATGCAGTAGATAATGGTTCAGATCAGGAAAGAATAGAAAAACAATATACTTTTAAATAATGAGGAACAATGAATGTAGAATGATCTGAGTGTGCTGTTTCATTTAATCCAGAACTAAATGTACAGGCACAGCAAACAGTTTGAGAGAAAAACAGCATCTTAGGTTTTAATGCAAGGAGTCTGGAGTTTAATGTTCTGGGGTATGGACTTTTCAGAAGTGACAAAGGTAAATGCGAAAGAAGAGGGGAATATTCACTGCTGATTGGGGAGAACATAATGGCTGTATTTGGAATATATTTGAGGGATTGTCCAGTGAGGACTTATAAGCAAAACCCAGCAATCAGAGCGACACACTGACTTTGTGTGGAAATACTCTACGCCTCCCAAAAGGAATTTGCTTACCGTATAAGCAAATTGGACAAAGCTGTATGAGTAGTGGGTTTTTTTAATTTTCCCAATATTGATTGAATTGCTCAGTGCAAGGGCCTTAGGAATGGTAGAATTTGTTGTCTATCCAAGAACGTTTTTGAGACGATATGTAAAGTGCCCTACTAGAGATGGGACAGTACTCAATATTATCTTAGGAAATGAAACTAGGCAGTTGTCAAAAGTGTCGGTGGGGAAAGAGTTACCATAATTCTGTAAATTTCAAAGTACTCTCGTTTGAAAATGAATAAGGTTGATCCTCAAGTCAAAGTCTTGTAGAGGGGGAAGACTAATTTCAATAACATAAGAGAGGACAAAAGAAAAGACACAGATAGGACTGCTTTCTATAAGCTAGTTAACAGTATGAAGGCAAATAGAACCTTGTCTTTGCGATCAAACCCCCCTGAAATTCTACTGCCCCCTGTAAGGCGGCCCCCATCTCCAGATACTTCAGGTGACCTGCTTGGCAGTCAGAATCATCACACACCAATCCTTAATCAGCAAGGCCATTCGTCCCCCATTTCTGAGGTGCCCCCTACTGACAATGCAGTACTGCAGCCAAGATCTATACATAGACCTCCAAGAGATAAAATGACTTTGGCGTCATCCCCAAGTCATCAGTACCCTTACAGGAACAGGTGGCCTCCAGACAGTTTGAATCTCTGGATTAATGACTAACCTTCAGCACATGCGGCGGAATAAGACCCAGGGTTACGTCTGGGAATAGAGACAGTCTACCTTCTTCCCTTAGCTTAGAAAAAAATGTTTTTTGTTGTTGGTTGAACTTGATGATTACTCCATTGAATGTTAATAGTTCAGCAGCTAGTCTGTGTATGGGAAGGGGAAGAAACCTTTAAAATAAGGGGGGGGGAAATATATTATGTATTCATGTCTATTTTGGCCCTTACAGGTTGCTGTTGAGCCTCCCTGTGTGTTACGTACTGACTGTAATGTGAGAGGGCATTCTGCATAGATGACTTACAAGTAAAATAAACAGCAGCACATTTGTTCCTCACCTCCCTGTCTCTTGTGTGTGTTATTCGTGACCAGCACCACAAATGTAACAGAAGGAATTTAGAGGAAGTTGCAAGTCTGGAGAAGCTTAGTTACGAGGAGAGACTGTCTTGCTGGAGTTGTATTTCTATATCTAGGATCAAAGACTTGGAGAACATTTTCGGTGGAAGTACTTAAAATTAAATTATCTATCAATACTCCAAAGTCACAGTTCATAAATAATGAAGATAGTAGAGAAGAAGTGACTTTATGGATGTGGAAGAATTTATTTAAGTATAATTATTTTACATTACTTCCCTGCACAAAATCACTGATTGGTAGTTTCCTAAGAACTTCTGCAGATCATTTTGTAATATATACTTGATGTCTACTTTTAAGAATTGACAAGAAAGCTTTAAGAATAAGGTTAATTTACTCTGTAATTTGTTTCGAGAAGAACCTTTGAGGCGAATGAAGTTACCACATTGATCATAAGGCTCATGAACCAGCGTGGATAACTCAAGTCTGAACTGATTGCACAACCTATGGATTTGCTTTCAAGGAATCTGCAACGCATGTTCTCAGGATTATTTATTTTTTTAAGTTTGCACAGTTTGTCTTTTGCACATCGGTTATTTGTCAGTACACACAAAATGCTGGAGGAACTCAGCAAGCCAGGCAGCATCTATGGAAAGGAAGAAACAGTCGATGTTTTTGGCCAAGACCTTTCATTAGCAAAATCCTCCAGCATTTTGTGTGTGTGTTGCCTTGGATTTCCAGCTTCTGTAGATTTTCTCGTCTTTATGGTTGTTTGTCAGTCTTTATTTTTCATTAATTCTATTACATTTCTCTGTTCTATTATGAATGCCTGCAAGAAAATGAACTCAAGGTAGTATATGGTGGTAAATACAGTACGTACTTTGATAATAAATTTATTTTGTGCTTTACCGGTGTATTAGTTAGTGGCTACTGTTTACCAAGGACTAGGAATGGTGAAAGTGAATCAAACAAAAGAGCTGACAAAAAAATGCTTCTTTGTACACCAATAAGGTAATGAAACAGTGTGCTCTTCTGAGATTAGTCATTGGTGGCATAATATAAGGGTAGCTTTATTCTTTCTAAAGTTTTACCTTAAGGAATGTGATCCAGTTTTGAAATTGTTTCCATGGCAACTGAAGCATAGCAAAGGGAAGAGTGCCCTTTCTTAGCTACTTTTAGTGGGTGCCTGTTGATAGGCTTATTGTGTTAAGATTTATTCAATTTATGAATTAATTGATTTCTTTCTTCTGTTTTCTTAATTGGAGTGCCAATTTGAGATTTGACATTTTTATCCTACTCTTTGAGCCCCATTAATGGAACCTGAAAAACATCACTTAATTTGAGGTGGGAAGATAATAATCGTAATTATGCCCAGCCAATTATTCTCAGAATTATAGACTCCGAGGTGTTTGCCGTGGACAGGGAGGCTATTTTGCTCATCATTTTCCCTTAATTCTCATTTATCAAACAATTACTTTAAATTCATGCCCTATGTTCTCTGTGTTTTCTTCCACCACCTTTTCTTTCCTCCTCATTCTATGCTGCCATTTCCTGCCTACTCACCCCATCCAGTCCTCCAATTTTTTTCTACCCCCTTCCCTCATTTCTTCTCCATCCCCATTCAGCTGCTGCTCCTCTTCTCTTACTCTTTTCCTATTCTTCATTTCCCCGTTCCTCTACCCCTTCTTTTCCTTCAAGCTAGTTCCATTCATCCCTCCTCCTACTCTTTGGCCTGCCTCATACTCCTCACTCCCCTCTTCTCCTTCCACATTCTTCTCCTCCTCCTCTTACAACTCCTTCTCCTTCTGACCCTCAACACAGGTGCCCCTCAGGTCTAGGTACTAAGCCCCCTCCTATACTCTCTGTACACCCATGACTGTGTCACCACCCACAGCTCTAATCTGCTAATTAAATTTGCCGACGATACCATGTTGATTGGCCTAATCTCAAGTAATAATAAGGCAACCTGCAGAGAAGAAGTCATCACCTTGACACAGTGGTGTCAAGAAAACAACCTTTCCCTCAATGTCACAAAAACAAAGGAGTTGGTTGTGGACTACAGGAGGAATGGAGACAGGCTAACCCCTATTGACATCAATGGATCTGGGGTTGAGAGAGTGAACAGCTTTAAGCTCCACAGCATACACATCGCTGAGGATCTAACGTGGTCTGTACATACTGGCTATGTGATGTAAAAAGCACAACAGCGCCTCTCTCACCTCACACGGTTGAAGAAGTTTGGTATGGGCCCCAAAATCCTAAGAACTTACTACAGGGGCACAATTTCGAGCATCCTGACTAACTGCATCACTGCCTGGTATGGGAATTGTACTTCCCTCAATCGCAGGCCTCTACAGAGAGTGGTGAGGACAGCCCAGCGCATCTGTAGATGTGGATTTCCCACTATTCAGGATGTTTCAAAGACAGGCGTGTGAAAAGGGCTCAAAGGATCATTGGAGACCCAAGTCACCCCAACCACAAACTATTCCAGCTGCTACCATCCAGGAAACAGTACCGCAGCACAAAAGCTAGGAGCAACAGGCTCTGGGACAGCTTCTTCCACCAGGCCATCAGATTGATTAATTCATATTGACTGTCCTGTTGTACATACTATTTATTATAAATTACTATAAATTGCACACTTAGACAGAGACATAATGTAAAGATTTTTACTCCTCATGTATATGAAGGATATAAGTAATAAAGTCAATTCAATTCATCTTACTTCCTCTCTTTTCCCATTTTCCTTCACTCACACCCTATCTGCTTCTCCCCCACTCTTCCCTTCAATCCCCCTCTTCCCCTTCTCCCTTCCATTTTCTTCTACTTCTCCACTCTGCTTCTCCAATCCTCTATTCCTCCCCTCTGCTTCACTCCTCTTCTCCCCTCTTTTCCCCAGCTCATGTCCCCTTTCCCTATCTGCCTCAGATATTGCTTCCTTTCGTCTCCTTTTCCTTCTCTCTATTCCTCCTCATACTCTCCTTCCCCTTTTCCTTACTGCTCTCCATGTCTCCCCACAGACCACCACCTCCACTCTCCCCTTCATTCCCTTCTCTTTCCCTCTCCAACTCTTCCTCTTGTCCCTCCTTTCCTCTCTCCTTTCACCATCCTCCTCTATCCTACCTCTCTCCTCTTCTCTCTTTCCCTCTTCTCCACCCTCTGTCCTCCTTCTTTCCTTTTTCATCCCTGCTCCCTTCTCTTTTTCCCTCCTTCAACTTTTCCTCTTTCCCCTTGCATCCTCCCCTTCTTGCTTCAACCGTTCTCCCTCCTCCCCATTGCTTAAAAATAAAACACTTTGATTTATCAAGGATAAATCACTTGCTCAGTGATCGAGAAACCTGGGCCCAGATCTTCCCATGGCAACCATGAAATTTAAACTCAGTAAGAGGTACAACGTTTAGAAAAGAAACTGTACCAACTCTCAGGAACAATGACCACAAAAAATGGGGTTTTTGCAGAAGTCCATATAATGCACCAATGCCTTTCATGTGTGTGTTCAGGCCTACACATGACTTCAGATCCACCCAATATACAGTGGTATGCAAAAGTTTGGGCACCCCGGTCAAAATTTCAGTTACTGTGAATAGCTAAGTGAGTAAAAGATGAACTGATTTCCAAAAGGCATAAAGTTAAAGATGACACATTTCTTTAATATTATAAGCAAGAAAAGTTTTTTTATTTTCATCTTTTACAGTTTCAAAATAACAAAAAAAGGAAAAGGGCCCGAAGCAAAGGTTTGGGTACCCTGCATGGCAGTACTTAGTAACACCCCCTTTGGCAAGTATCACAGCTTGTAAATGCTTTTTGTAGCCAGCTAAGAGTCTTGTTTTGTGGCTGCCTGTTTGGCAGTTCTTGTTTGGGGGATTTTCACCCATTCTTCCTTGCAAAAGGCTTCTAGTTCTGTGAGATTCTTGGGCCGTCTTGCATGCACTGCTCTTTTGAGGTCTACCCACAGATTCTTGATGATGTTTAGGTCAGGGGACAGTGAGGGCCATGGCAAAACCTTCAGCTTGCACCTCTTGAGGTAGTCCATTGTGGATTTTGAGGTGTGTTTAGGATCATTATCCTGTTGTAGAAGCTATCCTCCTTTCATCTTCAGCTTTTTTTACAGGCGGTGTGATGTTTGCTTCCAGAATTTGCTGGTATTTAATTGAATTCATTCTTCCCTCTACCAGTAAATGTTCCCCATGCCACTGGCTGCAACACAAGCCCAAAGCATGATCGATCCACCCCCATGCTTAACAGTTGGAGAGGGGTTCTCTTCATGAAATTCTGCACCCTTTTCTCTCCAAACATACCTTTGCTCATTGCGGCCAAAAAGTTCTATTTTAACTTCATCAGTCCACATGACTTGTTTCCAAAATGCATCAGGCTTGTTTAAATGTTCCTTTGAACCTTTTGAATAGAACTTTTAAAGACTCTTAGATGGCTACAAACAGCATTTACGAGCTGTGATACTTGCCAAAGGGGGTGTTACTAAGTACTGCCATTCAGGCTGCCCAAACTTTTGCTTCGGGCCCTTTGCTTTTTTGTTATTTTGAAACTGTAAAAGATGGAAATAGGAAGGTTTTCTTGCTTAAAATATTAAAGAAATGTGTCATCTTTAACTTTATGCCTTTTGGAAATCAGTTCATCTTTTACTCGCTTAGCTATTCACAGTAACAGAAATTTTGACCGGGGTGCCCAAACTTTTGCCTGCCACTGTAGTTGATACTTAAATGGTCTAGCAATGCATCCATTTCAAGGCTATTATAGATGGACAATAAATTCTGGTGTTATCGTCAAGGTCCTGATCCTGAAAAATAAATTAAAATTTAAATATATTGCCTGTCACAATCTTTTTGGGAGTTCCTTATAAAATTTGCAGCTGATGAGGTTCAAGTGAAGTCAAAATCATTGTGGAGTAAGAAGCAAAGAAGACACTACTGACATCATTGATCAGATGATCTATATTGATAAAAATTGACCTAAGATGCAAGAGATAATTCCCTGCTCCCTTTGTAAAGGTGGTATAGGATTTTTTTTCCTTACCTAAAAAAAGGGCCAGAACACCAAACATCGCAGATGAAGGATGCATCTTCCACAGTCCTGAAGAGTATCTCAAGCCAAGTTTTTGCAGATTGTAATCTGAAGTAGGACTCCAACCCATAACCTTTCTGACTTGGAAAGGAGTGTTCAAAAACCACAAGCCTCCTAAGAGATATGGGTCTTTCCAAGTCCAAGTACATTTATTATCAAAGTATATATACATTATGCAGCCTTGAGATTAGTCTCCTAACAGGCAGCCACAAAACAAAAAAAAACAAAAGAACCCATTAAAACAAAGAAGACTGCCAAACACCCAATGTGCAGAGAAAATAAATAAATCATGCATACAATAAACGCAAACAACTAGTGTTCTAAACTGAAGCCCATAAAGAGTCTGTCCACAAACCCTTAGTTTGGCGCAGAGTGGAACAGTGAGCTGGACTGGCCCTTTCATCTTGTCATAATTTTATGCTGAGCCTCTGGCCTCCTCTGTTCCAAATGGGGCCTCAAGGTCGACCATTGATGTAGCATCCCAGCAGTCTATGTAATACACCATCCAGTATTACACAAGCCAGAGCAGTACAACTTGGGGAGCAGGCTCCCTTTTTCGACACAGCAGATAGACCCACAGGAATAGCATAGTCTGATCCAGTTTGGCACCAGCAGCATCACAGAAGTTGCCAATCAGTGTTGAACTCAACGTAAGAATGTCTTAGAGACCCCACCTCTGGATTTATCCTTAGGGATTATACCTGAAGCCTTCCCTGTGAGTGGGTAGTTTGCAAGGCAGCGGGAGGTTTGAGATCAGAGTTTTCCTTCTCCGAGGTGAGCTGCCAAGCATGCCTGAGGAATCCCATCTGCCCGAAGCACCCATTTTTAAGGCACCAGTAACCCGCTTTTGCTCCTTCTCCTGTCAGTAGAAATGGTTCTGCAGGGATTAATAACTAAGCAACAGATGAAGGCCAGGAGCTGGACCTGGTTGTCTGAGGCCATTTGAGACACATGCCATTGGGCCCATTTAGTAGGTACTGGAAGCTCATCCCCATACACCACCACTACCCCATTCCCCCCGCCCCCCACCCCCGGCAATGATAACCTTAAGGTTCACAATAAAACCATTGTAATCTAGTCAATATTCACCACTTCTTAAAAACTCAGTCATAATATGTAAGCATTCAATATCACTCTAGTTAAGGACTGAATGACTTAGAATATAAAACACTACAGCACACAGAACAGGCCCTTTGGCCCACAATGTTGTGCTGACCTTATAACCTACTCTAAAATCTAACCTTTTCCCTCCTACAAGGTCCTCCATTTTTCAATCATCCATGTGGCTATTTAAGTGGTCCTGTTCTACCTGCCTCTACCACCATCCCTGACAGGACATTCCACACACTCACCAATCTCTGTGTAAAAAACTTTATCTCTGACATCCATCCTATACTTCCCCACAATTGCCTTAAAACTATGTTCCCTTTCTACCTGGGAAAAAGTCTCTGCCTATCCATTTGATTTATGCCTCTTATCATCTTTTACACCTCTATCAAGTCACTTCTCACCCTCCTTCACTCCAAGGAAAATCCTCATAAGACATACTTTCAAATCCAGGCAACATCCTGGTAATCTCCTCTGCACCCTCTTAAAAGCTTCCGTATTCTTCCTATAATGAGGCGAAAGATGTTACTTGTTTGGCTTGTTTGGTTTATTTGAGAGATGGTGAAGCACCTTCAATTACTCCAAAAGACTGAGGTTTGGTAAAAATACTGAAAGGCTTTTATTCGCTGTACAATACGACCTCCACAGTGAGTGTCTGCCCCCAGACTGAGGGGGAGGGGCAAGACGGACACCTTTATACAGGACTCTGTGGGAGGAGCCACAGGGGCAGTCAGCAGAGGGGTGTGTCCAGACAGGTAACCGAGTTACAACATATATACATGGTTTACCACAGATGGTTAAGTGCCAACCATACTGTTCGTGATCTTGAGTCAGACATAGGCCGAAAAAGGTAGGAGCAGCACATCTCCTTCCCTCAAATGAATTAAAATCAGCCAGATGGCATAGTGCAACACCTTTTAGTTTCATCATACTGGGAAGACTAGATTGCCATGGTGGAATTTGAAAACAAAGCTTTAACCCAAACATTATGATAACTATATCTATAATTTTACCTGATGTGATACAGCATTTATATTATCCTACTGCAGTTCAGCACAATTTTGTTTCTAACAGACACAAACAAGAAGATAAAGCTCCAGAGAAGATTCAGACGATTTTGCTAAATGTTTTTCCATTTGTACAATGCTCCTTTAAATAACCTATTACATGTGTGGTTAATATACTCACCCTGCTTTCATGTCAATGGAATTTTTTTGTGAATATTTATAATCTCAAGAGACCATTTATAATGGATCTAGAGCAACAAAACCATGCCATGTAAATGGTTTTTCCATTCGAAAGTTTACAGTCGATAATATCATATTGTTAAGTGTTGGTTTTGAGATTTGGAAGCGTGGGACCTTGCTGTATTGATTTAGTATGTTTCCCATATTTTCTTGATTACAGATCCCAGGTATAGACTGTTCGCTTTAAATGTCTGTCCTATTCCCAACCTGACCTTGCTTTTTTCGGTCTTTTATTCTTATATGGTAATACTCAATGTAAATTTAGAAATAGCAGCTCATTTTGTTACTAGTCACAAGGCAGCCTTCCAGTCCATAACACTGAGCTCAACAAATTGATATGTTTTTGCTCTCCCTCCTCTTGAACCATATTTTGTTTCTTTACTTCCCTTCACCACTCTCTTTTGACTTGCACCATCATCTCATCAGTCATTTCAGTCACAGTGGCTGGCCCTTTAGAACAGAGAGCAGGAGGAATTTTTTTAGCCAAATGATGGTGAATCTGTGGAATTCACTGCCATAGACGGCTATGGAGGCCAAGTCATTGGGTGTATTTAAAGCAAAGGTTGCTAGGTTCTTGATTAGTAATGATGTCAAAGGTTATGGGGAGAAGACAGAAGAATGGAGTTGAAGGGGAAAAGTTAATCAGCCATATCAAATGGCAAAGCAGACACAATGAGCTGAATGACATTATTCTACTCCTTTATCTTATGGTCTTATGATTTTATTTAATCACTCCTGCCTTCCACCAGTAAGCAAGCTTTCCCTTGCATCTTTCCCTCCTGCTCTCCGCTTCCGCAAAAATTTGTTATATTCTTAACTTTTTCCTTTTTCTAGTGAAAGTTATTTCTGAAGTGATATCTTCATTTCTCTCTCCGTGGATGCTGTTAGGTGCTCCCAGCATGTTCTGTTTTCCCTTCAGATTTAGAGAATCCATGGTATTATGCTACTATCACTTGTGTGGATCTGTGAGCTTATGGGGTGAGGCTGAACATGCAAAACTTTGTGGTTGGCTAGGAGCAAGATGGTGCTGGTGAACAATGTAACCAATGGTGACGACCTGCAGACAGTTCACAAAACTGCTTCTTTTGCATCTTCTTTCAGACGTGATTCTTCTACTAAGCTGTGAGTGATTAGAATATGTGAGTTCCATTTTGATGGTGTGTTTTGGGGCCAAATGAGTGATCTGGTGCTTTGTTATCTCAAGGGAATTCAGTGAGGTCTGGACTGGAGTGGGCAGCCTGGTGGCCAAAAAGCCTGGACACTCCACGGGTGAGGCCATGATCGACTCCATTGCTTTCTCCGATTGAGGCATCAAATAAGTTTGAAGTCGGCGAGGATGAAAGCGAAGGGCAGCCAGGTGTTTGGTGCTGACTCCCTGCATTTGAACGGTCTTCCTCTCCCTCTTGCTAGCTGCTGTCAGAGGACAGTGCAGGAGCCTTGGGTTTTACGTTGCAAGGATTGATCGGTGAGGCTGTGGACTCGTTTTGGGGGACTTTGTATTTCTGGATTCTGGTTGCTCTATTTTCTGCTGTATTTGTGCAGGTTGATTGGGGCGATCCGTGATCCATATGGACTGGGGCACTTCAGTGAAGAATGTTTTGCCCTGAGGCCTGCAGTGGGCTAACGGCACGACACTGACTAAACTGAATACTACTGGACTCCTGGTGTGATGTTCAATATTCTATCTGGACTTTGCTCACTTTTTGCCCTTTGTGTAATTAGATTTTATTTTTCACATGTTGGGTTTTTGATGCTTTCTTGAACAGGTTCCATGGTGTTTCTTTGTTTCGTGGCTGTCTGCGGAAGGACAAATCTCAGAGCTGTATTCAGAATACATACTTTGATAATAAATTCACTTTGAATCTCTTAATCTTTGATTGGTGAGTAGCTGAAGGAGTGGCTTCCAATCTACCAAGTGGTAAGATGATAGAGCAGGATTTGTCCTGCCCTTTCCAGAGAAGGGAACCATCTGCTACTCTGACATTGGCTGCATTCAGGCTTACAGGTAGGATTGAGGAGGAGAGGATGGATGTTTCTGGAGGATCTTGGTGGAGGAAGGACATGGGATAGAAGAACAGGTCACTCATGTTCCACTCTTCCCAGGACTTCGAAACATCCCAGTCCTCTTTTGTTCTTCTTCAGCCTGTTGGAAAACTGACTTCTGTTTCTCCAACCCAATCTTGCCTGAAAATCAATTGGAATATTTTTGATATCATTCCATCTCAATCTGATGTAGGCCAGAAAGCAGATGCCATTAGGGCTTCACAGCCCTAATGCCCTAAAAGCAGTGTCAAATTGCACATGCCAGATAAAGAAGGTATTTTGGCTCGCTTCCTGCCCAGCAGAAATCTCAATTTCCATCTATCTATCTATCCTTCCTCTCACCCCACCTCTCTTCTATGCTCCACTCTGCCTCTTAGCTCTCCTCCTCACTTGGCTATCACCTCCCCCCAATGCCCCTCCTCTTCCCTTTCTCCCATGGTCCCCTCTTCTCTCCTATCTGATTCCTTATTCTCCAGCCCTTTACCTTTCCCACTCACCTGGCTTCACCTATCACCTTCTAGCTAATCCTCCTCCTCACTCCTGTCCTCCCCAGCATCTTCCCCCTTTCTTTCCAGTCCTGAAGAAGGGTCTCGGCCTGAAATGTTGGCTGTTCATTCGTTTCCATAAATGCTGCCTGAAGTGCTGAGTTCCTACAGCACTTTGCGCATGTTGCTTTGGATTTTCCAGCACCTGCGGAATCTCCTGTATCTATCTCTTACTTACTTACCTACCAATCTATCTATCCACTTATTTATATGTCTTTATCTAGCTAGTAATTGTCTATTTATTTATTTAGCATGTTAAAAATACTTTCTTGCTCGTATTCCAAGTTGAGTTAAGTGATTTTAGATGTTCGTTAAGAATTTAGACTTGACTGGCAAAGGTGAGGGTAAATAAATCAGGGTTACTCAGATGAATGTCATTTAATGTGATTCTCATACTGCTCTGCAAGAGAATCCTATGGTGAGAAGCAATCAAGAAACATCATTATCCCACCTTTGAAATGCATATCAGGTAACCAGGGGAGATAACCACTATTACTATTATCTTTGATAATGGTGTCTTTGCAGAATAATTCAATAAAATTGCAACACATGCAGAATGTACCGAAATATTATTGTAACTATGCACAACTCCCATTTTTTTAAAAACTCAGTTTAAAGGACTGAATTTACTACAAACTGCATTGATACTTCACCGGCTGCTTCACAAATGACCAGTTTCTGCAGGTTGGGTGCACAATCTAACAATTTCACTTGCCTAATTAAAATAAGAAAGCAGATCTGCCTGCAGACAGTGGGGTGTTTGGAATTCTCTTTTTGCAGCCAACAAATAATGCAGAGTCAGTTTATAGTTTTAAAATCTGCCATCGACAGAGTCTTGTTCATCAAGGGTCACAGTCTATTCATGTTCTCACAAAAAGGTGGAACTGACTCAAGTACTAAATGGTGTCCTCCTGCCCCTATGTTTCCATGTATTTACTTTAATCCTGTACTGATAGCTAGTTCAAGTGCCAGATTGTAATCCTCTGATACATGAAGTCTTTCTCCTTGTACTGTGTATTAATTATGTTAACCTTCTGCGTGTTTTTATGGGCAGCAAAAAAATATACAGGTATGATCCATCTCCTGCAGTATCTACATTCTGTCAAGCTTCAATCCGGCAAAAGGTGACAATCAGCAGTTAATTTTATGAGCAACTGTCACATAGCCTTGCCTCTGAATCACTTATCTATCTTTGGTGCAGGAGAGAATGAGGTAACAGGCTGCTGATCATTCCAAACTTGGAATAGTTCTGTGGAAACAAATTGAGTAAAGTGCTCTTTGCTTAAACTGTAGGTCCAGTCTGATACAGATAAAGTCTTACATTGTCGATGTGCACTTCTTTCAGATGCATTAAGACCATGAGGTCAGAAGACCTGGGAGCAGAATTAGGCCATTTTGGCCCAAAAGGTTTACTCCGCCATTTTATCGTGGCTGATCTATTATCCCTCTCAGCCTCATTCTCCCCACCTTCTCCCCATAACTTTTGACACCCTCACTGATCAAGAACCTATCAACCTCCATTTTAATGAATGGCATCCACAGCTGTTTGTGGCAATGAATTCCACAGATTCACCACCCTCTGGCTAAAGAAATTCCTCTTCATCTCTGCTCTAAAGGGACATCCTTGTATTTTGAGGCTGTATCCTCTGGTCCTAGGCTCCTCCACTATAGAAAATATTCTCTCCATGTCCACTCTATCTAGGCCTTTCAAAATTCGGTAGGTTAATATTAAACTGAGGGTGTCTAATCTTGTATTTGGGCATAAAATGATTAAGGTATATTTTAAAGAAGAACAAAAGAGTTATCCTTAGATTTTTGGATGATATTTACAGTGGTGATAGAAAATTTGTGAACCCTGTAGAATCTTCTCTATTTCTGCATAAATATAGCCTAAAATATGACCAGATCTTCACATAAACCCTGAAATTAGATAAAGATAAACCAATAAAATAAATAACACTAAAACATTATACTTGTTCATTTATTTATTGAGAAATACGATCCAATATTACAGGTATTTGTCAGAAAAAGTATGCAAACCTCTGGGGTAATGCCTTCTGCAAAAGCAATTTGGAGTCAGGTTTTCCAATCAATAAGATGAGATTGGAGGTGTGGGTTGTAGAGGTGTCCTGCCCTTTAAAAAGACACACAAAGTCAGTTTACTGACACAGCCTGCTCTTCTCTGGAAAGATCTGTTTATGTGCACTGTGCCTCAATCAAAACAACTTTCAGAGGACCTCAGAAAAAGAATTGTTGAGATGCATGAAGCAGGAAAAGCTTACAAAGGCATTTCTAAAGACCTGAGTGTTCATCAGTCCACAGTAAGAGAAATTGTCTACAAATAGAGGAAATTCACCCTAGATCACACTAAGAGCACAATGTGCAATGCTGAAGGGGGTGAAAAAGAACCCAAGTGTAACAGCAAAATACCTGTAGATCTCTCTAGAACTTGCTAAAGTCTCTGTTCATGTGTCCACCATAAGAAAAACACTGAACAAGAATGGTGTTCATGGAAGGACATTACAGAGGACACCACTGCACTCCTAAAAAACATTGCTGTATGTCTCAAGTTTGCAAAAGACCACCTGGGTGTTCTACAACACTTCTGGGACAATGTTCTGTGGACAGATGAGACAAAAGTTGAACTTCTTGGTAGAAATGCACATTGCTATGTTTGGAGGGAAAGAAGCACTGCACACCAACACCAAAACCTCTTCCCATCTGTGAAGCATGGTGCATCATGGTTTGAGGCTGTTTTGCTGGCTCAAGGCCTGGGCAGATTGCAATTTTTGAGGAAACAATTAATTCAAAATTGTATCAAGACATTTTACAGGAGAATGTCAGGGTAGCAGCCGAAGCTTAATAGAAGTTGGATAGTGCAACATGACGATGATCCAAAGGACAAGAGTAAAACAACAGAATAGTTTTAAAAGAAGAAAATTTGTGTTTTGGAATGGCCGAGTCAAAGTACTGACCCTAATTCTACAGAAATGTTGTGGAAGGACCTGAAGCCAGCAGTTCATGCAAGGAAGTCCACAAACATCCAGAGCTGAGTAAGGAGGAATGGCTTAAAACTCCTCCAAGCTGATGTGCAGGATTGATCAAGAGTCACCGGAAAATTTTGGTTGAAGTTATTGCTGTGCAAGAAGTTCACACCAGTTGCTGAAAGCAAAAGTTCACATACTTTTTCCAACAAATGCATGTAATAGTGGAACATTTTTCTCAATAAATAAACGAACATGTATAATGTTTTTGTGTTTTTTAAAATTGGGTTCTCTTTATCTAGTTTTAGGACTTACGTGAAGTTCTCATCTCATTTTAGGTCATATTTATGTAGAAATAGAGAAAATTCTACAGGGTTCACAAACCTTTCAGCACCACTGTATCTTTCATCCAACATCACTGGCACACATTTGACATTGGTATTTGTGTGAGCTTGCTGAATATAAATTAGATGCCCACTTCCTACATTAAAGCTGACCACAATTCGGAAGTATATTGCCAATTGGAAAGGCACTTTGTAATACCAGGAGCCACAGAAGTGAAATATTTCTTATTTATTAAGAGAACGTTAAGTATGTTTCCCATATAATAGATCAGATGCTTTAATACATCTTCTCAAGATAATGAAATAAATTGTGGTCCAATTCATTCTTGTGCATCGCAAACCCTCCTCAATCTGTGGCTGCTGGTCGATTGTAACTCCACAGATATCTGTCAAGTGTTTTTTAATCATGTCTCAGCCTCAGTGAAAAGAATAAGGAACAAATATAAAGCTTTAGCCAGGAAACTTGCGTCATTAGTCCATGGACTTTCTACCCTCCCAGCAAGTTAATAATTCTAGTTACACATTGTCTGGCTTCCCTTGAGTCACACATCCAAACCTCTCAGGTCTGCTGAAAACATACCTCACTCAAATGTAGAATGTGCTGTCAGCTTCAGTAATAGTGGACCTTAAGTAGTCTCGTGATCCTTGTGGGAACTGAAGGACTGCTTGTCAGATGCAAGTCCTCCCCACCATTGAGCACGTCTACACAGATACAGGAAAGCAGCATCCATCATCACGGACACCCCTACCTCACCACCACCAGGACTCACTGCTGCCATGAGGAAGAAGGTACAGGAGCCTCAGGACTCACTCCACCAGGTTAGGAACAGTTATTAACCCTCAACCATCAGGCTCTTGAACCAAAGGGGATAACTTCACTCAGCTTCACTTGCCCCATCATTGACATGTTCCCGCAACCTATAGACTCACTTTCAAGGACTCTTCATCTCATGTTCTCAATATTTATTACTATTATTTCTTTCTTTTTCTATTTGCACAGTTTGTTCTCTTTTGCACACTGGTTGAACACCCGAGTGGTCTTTCATTGATTCTGTTATGGATAATATTCTATTATGGATTTATTGAGTATGCCTGCAAGAAAATGAATCTCAAGGTTGTATTTGGTGACATATATGTACTTTTGTAATAAATTTACTTTGATCTTTGAACTTCAAACTTTGACTACTTTTCTTTGTTAACTAGTAACATCACATGCAGCACTTAAGTACAGGAAGTTTTTTTTAAATGCATATGTTTTAAGTGCGATTAAAAATAGAAAATGCTGGAATCACTCAGCAGGTCAGGAAGTGGCCACAAGAAAAGAAACTGGGTTAATGTTTCAGAACAAAGTCCCTTGTCAGAACTG
Source organism: Mobula hypostoma (assembly GCF_963921235.1). Lineage (NCBI taxonomy): Eukaryota > Metazoa > Chordata > Chondrichthyes > Myliobatiformes > Myliobatidae > Mobula > Mobula hypostoma. The sequence goes on from NC_086113.1 coordinate 19,913,820, forward strand.
GGAAAGAAACAAAAAAATTGTTCCCAGCATTTTCTGCCTATATTTATCTGTAAATACATTAGCTCCTTTGTAATTGAAAATTGAGCAAAAATGGAACTCCCCACTAATTCTGGGAGTACCCTCCTTGGCACCAATGGCTCAAGCAACTAGTGATGGCACTTTCGCAGGGTTCAAAGTTCAAAGTAAATTTATTATCAAAGTACACATATGTCACCATATACAACCCTGAGATTCATTTCCTTGTGGGCATACTCAATAAATCTATAGAATAATGAATCAATGAAAGACCACTCAAATTGGCCGTTCAACCAGAATGTAGAAGTTATCAAACTAAGCAAACACAAAAATAAATAAATAAACAACAATAATAAACAAATAAGCAATAAGTATTGAGAACAAGAGACAAAGAGTCCTTGAAATTAGAAACAAACTATAAATGTCAGTCATGCTCACAGTCCATATAAGAATAAAGGAGAAACAAAATTGCTGGTATCTGGAAATATCAGTGTGAAACAGAAGGATTTAAAAAATGTTTCTTTAATTAACACAATGAAGACTAAGGGAAAGTGGTTCTGATGTTGATAGATTCTCCTTCAACCATTACTCCTTAATTAAACGTACAACCTCACGATCTCCATATAAAGAAACATTAGTGCTCAATTTCTCGTTTAACCCTGCTCCAGAGTGGTCTGCACTGACCACATCACAAGTCATTTCCTGTCCTGGGAGCCGAGTGCAGGTGTTAGGATCCAGCTCTCGCCAATAAAGGGCCTACAGCCTATTTTAGGCAGCTGCATGTGACTCCTTAAAAATACCTACAAGATAGATAATATTTCCTCTGTTATATGTAGTGTTCATGTAATGGTGTAAAAGAACACAGTGGCTCCGATTTTAGAAGAGTCATTCAAAGCACATGGAATACTAAATTCACTGATCAGCATACACAGCATAAGCCAAAATTTCATCAGCATATCTTTTGGATAATTTTGGAGTGTGGGATATTCATCCCCAAAATTCATGGTGCTTTTCACTTCCCCAGTTTCTAACCCTCTAAACTTTCCCTTCCAGCTCATTCTAAGTATCAGCTGCACCTCTGTTGGTAGCGTACTTTATTCTGCTACCTCCGCTGTGTCTGGAGTGATACCTCTCTCTCCCTTGAGAGAGGAGAGAGAGAGAGAGAGAGAGAGAGACATTGAGACTGAGAGACAGAAAAAACGTGTGGCATGTTGAACTGTCAGGTGACCAATAGTTGTTGATGGACTGCAGACTGCAAGAGTGCTTCATTTGCTGAGGTGAAACGTTACATTGGGAACTTTATTTGAGTGAAAGATAAATAAGCTTAAACATCACACAACAGTTCTGAGTGATAGTGAAGATATCCCCAATATCCCTCAACCAATGCTAATAAAACATATTTTGGATTACGGCAAATGGTGTTTGTTATTTGCTATGAGACTGACAATCCAATTAACAGGACTGAAATTCTAGGGATTTGAGTTCAAACTCCTATCACAGCAACCAGAGAATTGTTTTGTTAAATAAATTTGGAATAAAATGCTTCAGTAATCAAAGCCAGGCCCAAAGCTGCAAAATTCTTTGAGTCATGAGTATTTCTCAGGGAGAGTGGTCCAATGGCAGTCAGTTCTTCTCCCAGTACAACCTTCTGCTACTGGTGTTGCTAGGAGGCCAATCTTAGAGCAACCAGGCCTTAGTCTGCTTCGCTTCCAGATCAGACTTGCTCAAACACTTTCAGGCAGATAGCAATTAAAAACACCGGTAAAGTGACCAAACAGATGTTGGATTGGTGTAAAAATCCACGAAATCCACGTTACCTTCAGGGAGGAATTTTGTCTTTATTCAGCCTGACCTACGTGTGACTCCAAACTCACAGCAAGGTGAGGGTTTCTAAACTATCGGCCAGAGATTTCCAGAGTGAAAAGGTTTATATTTGAACATTTGATATCTCTGCTTCTGTACCCAAAGTAATCACATGAACGAGGGAGGGGTTTCATTGAAACCTGCTGGTTGTTTTTATAGCAAAACATGGTCAGCACAACATTATGGGCTGAAGGGCCTGCAATGTGCTATAGATTTCTATGTTCTATGTTCTATCCCTAGGGATCTCATGGTTCATTGTCAAATGGGGATGGTAAATAAATAGTTGCCCCTGCAGGCAATATCTGAGGAATGAATTTGAAGAAAGTAAAACAAGTGATCTGTATATTATAAGCATGAGGAAGCTTACTACGTGCAGATTGAATGCTGTATTTTCTACATTAACCACTATGACTTAACTCGACTGGCTGAAGAGAACTTAGGACTCCCTGAGGTTGCAAGTCTTTCTTTCAGTGGTCTGACTTTCATGGATTAACTCTGCCTCCCTCCTTGGCCTTGCACTAAATAAAGGTCCTCAATCTATTTTTAATACCGCAGCAATCTTTTTTTCCCAAATTGGGATTATGAAATGTTCCTGTTAGGGAAGACTGTTTTCCTTTCCCTTATTTTAATTAACTTGTCAAAAATCGGTAAAATTGGTTCATGATTGTCACATGTACAGAGGTGCACTGCAACCTTTGTTTTGCATGTCTTACATATAGATCATTTCATTACAGCAGTCCACTGAGGTAGCACAAAGGAAAGCAATAACCAGATGCAGGATAAAGTGTTACAGTTACAGAGAACGTGCAGTGGAGGTAGACAATATGGTGCAAGGTTATAATGAGGTAGCTTGTGAGGTCAAGGTGCCATTTTATGTACTAAGGAAATTATAACAATGGGACAGAAGTTTTCCTAGAGCCTGGTAATAAGTGCTTTCAGGCTTTGTATCTTCTGTCCAATGGCATGGAGAGAAGAGAAAAAGTCTGGGGAGCATGGGTTGTTTGGTTGTCAGCTGCTTTACCAAGGCAGTGTGATGGGTACACAGAGTCCTTGGAGGAGAAAATTATTTCCATTATGTGTTGAGATATGTTCACCACTTTCTGCAGTTTCTTGTGGTCATGGGCAGAGCATTTGCCATACTAATCCTTGATACACGGAGACAGGATGTTTTCTAAGGTGCATTAACAGGAACTGGTGAGGGTTAATTGGACATAACAATTTTTTTTCTGCCACCTGAAGAAGAAAGGATGTTTTCTAAGGTGCATGGACAGAAATTGGTGAGGGTCAAATGGGACATACCCAATTTATTTAGTCTTCTGAGGAAGTAGAGGCACTGGTGAGACTTCTTGGTCATGATGTCAAGGCAGCTGGGCCAGGACTGGTTATTGGAAATATTCACTCCTGTGAGCTTGAAGTTCTCAACCCTCTCAACCTCGATGTCACTGATGATAACAGGAACATGTGTACCCACCCCCCCCACCCGGTCCTTCCTGAAGACAATGACCAGCTCTTCTGTTTTGCTGACTTTGAGGGAAAGATTGTTGTTATGAATCATGCCATTAGGCTCTTTTCTGTATTTCAACTCATCACTGATTAAGATACATCCCATCACAGCCGTGATTCCAGGTAACTGGAAGTGTAGCTACAGTTAGTGCAGAATTTGGCCATTTATTTGTGTATAGTGAGTAATGTAGGAGACTGAGGTTGCAGCCTTCTGGGGCACCAGTATTGAGGGTAATCGTGGTGGAAGTGCTGCTGATTGCGGTCTGTTGGTCTCCAAGTCAAGGGTCCAGTTGAAAAGGGAGGGGCTGAGTCCCAGGTAAAGGAGCTTGGAAATGAGTTTGCTTGGAAATATGGTATTGAATACAGAGCTGAGGTCAATAAATGATGGTTTAAAGAAGGAATCTTTACCGTCTATATACTGCAGAGACCAGTGCAGGGCCAGGGAGATAGCATCCAGTGTAGACCTGTTTGGGTGGTGGGCAAATTCCAATGGGTCGAGGTTGTCTGGATGGTTGGAATTAATGCATGCCATGACCAGCCTCTCGAAGCACTTCATAATGTTGGATGTCAGAGCCACTGAGCAACAGTCAATGCTCCATTAGTGAGATGTTGAGATATTAAAACAATGTTAAGTTTTATTTCATCTGCTGCTCCAATCTTGCTTCATAGTCTAAACATTTGGCTTAATTACCATCAGTGACTGCAGCAGAGGCAATTAGCACCTTGTCTATTCTGCTTCATATTCACAACCAGATTTGTCACTGAGGTGTCAGCCCTCTGAAGCTGCAATATGCGAGAGCATCTCTTGCATTAACCCTCATGTTACTGTGGCGATATTATCCACTATGTTCTAATCACAAGCATTTAAAATATGCAATTTGTATTTAATAACTCCACATCCAGTTAAGACTCCCAATTACATTCGCTGTTCTTTGTGATAATTGTGCATCCATGGGGTACGTGAACTCTGTTCCTCGGCCACTGACTTTGTCCTTTGCCCTAGTATGTCTGAAATTGAATGGGCTGTTTGCAATCTTCACATCATTACCAAGACCTCTGCTGTCAGTCCTGAATCTACCCCTGCTCACCTGCTAATGAAATCCTTGTGAGTGCCTCTATTACCTCCAGACATGACTACTCTAGTTATCATTCTACTCTCCATCAATATGAAGTCACCCAAATTTCTGTTGCCAGGCAGCATCTATGGAGCAGAATAAGTAGTTGTCGTTTTGGGCCTAGACCCTTCATTAGAACTTTGAGGTTTGAGTCCAAAACATGGACTGTTTATTCCCCTCCATAGATGCTGACTGATCTATTGAGTTTCTTCAGCATTTTGTGTGTGTTGCTCAAGATTTCCAGTATCTGCAGAACTCTTATGTTCGTTACTGTTTGATCACTTACACCGATCTTGCTTAAGCAACATATCCATGTTAAAAATTTTGCTTGCAATTGTTTTCAAAGCCTTCCAAATATGGTGTCACACCTTCCTATCTCTGTTATCTCCTCCAACTCTGGTAGTTCTTCAACATATCCTAATATTCTTCTAGTTTTTGGGTCTTCCTCATTTCTGAATGTAACTGCCTCAGTACAAGGAATCTCTTCACCTCTCTGACTTGCTTACCTTATGTAAGATTCTCCTTAAAAATTCCATCTTTGACCAAACATTTTGTCACCTGCCCGAAGGTCTAGAGGAAATTCATGAGAATGATCCTGGGAGTGTTTGATGGCTTTGGACCTGTACTCACTGGAGTTTAGAAGATTGAGGGCCATCTCATTGAAACCTATTCAATATTGAAAGGTCTAGATAGAACAGATGTGAAAGTATGTTTCCAATTGTAGGGGAGTCTCGGACCAGAGGACAGAGCTTCAGATTAGAAGGACGTCCCTTTGGAATAGATATGAGGAAGAATTTCTTTGGCCAGAAGATGGTGGAATCTGTGGAATTTATTGCCACAGACAACTGCAGACGGCAAGTCATTGGGTATATTCAAAGTGGAAGTTGTTAGGTTCTTGATTAGTAAAGGTGTTAAAGGTTATGGGGCAGGAGAATGGGGTTGACGGGGATAATAAATCAGCCATGATGGAATGGTGGAGCAGACTTGATGGGCTGAATAGCCTAATTCTGCTCCTATGTCTGATAGTCTTATTTGGTTTGGCAAGTTGTGGTTGCTATATTAAAAGCACTATATAAATGTAAGTTATTCCATTTCTACTCATGATTGCATCAACATTATTCATTGCCAATATATTGCTGGCATTGAATCAAAGAACATTCCTATGCTTCAGGCACTGTTTATATCATTCCCATCTGGAATACGTCCCTCAACCAAGCCCAAAAGAAATTGTGCATTACCTTCTATTTAAAAGAACGTGGTTAACAACAAAAATAATGTGAATTTTATCGTCCTTAAATAAGAATAGTTAGTTTCTCTCTCAAAATTGTTGTCCAAAGTTAAAAATTACTGCAAATAATACCTGAATATTAAAATTGCTAGTTTTCATTATTTCTGTTAAAAACATTTCTTCATTGGTCTGTTTTATCAAAATGTTCAATTCTTCACGGAATCGCAACTGAAATCTCCTGTCATCACACACCAAATGCTGGAGGAACTCAGCAGGCCAGGCAGCATTTATGGAAAAGAGTATAGTTGATGTTTCGGGCCGAGACCCTTCAGCGGGACTCTGTACTTTTTTCCACAGATGCTGCCTGATCTGCTGAGTTAGTCCAGCATTTTGTGTGTGTTGCTTGGATTTCCAGCACCTGTAGATTTTCTCCTGTTTCTGAAATCTCCTGTCTACAGCTTTTGCATTCTTGAAATCTGAATCACAGACCACATACACATTAAAGGTAATGATTTAATGAACTGGAAACCATTGCAAATTCATGTCATTAAGTTAACTACTGTACTGTTAAGAACTAGGTAATATAGTATGTTAAGGATGAAAATTTGACAAAATAGTAAAGATACAATTGTTACTTTATAGCAAAGATACAAATATAACTGGCCTGTAAATGTAGAGATTTTGCCACACAGTTGGAATGCAGACTTTATTATTTAGTAATATTATATGTAATACAATGAATTTTGAGATCTTCACTTTAATAAAGATGTAAATTTGATTTGTGTAATTCTGAGATGACAGATATTGAAGACATTAATCAGTGTGCTGGAAGGGTACAGTATAACTTGGGGATTATGATAGTGCGACTATAGAGATGAATTGCAGAATTATGTTATCAACTCGTCATCCAAAATACCCAAATTCTTATTGTAATGGTAGCAACACACATCACCTCCAACACAGTCCCAGACAACCTCAACACGGTTCAATTCACCTACCACGCAAACAGATCCACAGCAGATGCCATCTCCCTGGCTATATACTGATCCCCGGAGTATCTGGACAGTAAAACATCAAAATGACTACGGAAACACACACAAAATGCCAGAGGAACTCAGCAGGTCAGGCAGCATCTATGGAAATGAACATGTAACGACCTGGGAAAGTTTACATTAGCAGTGAAACTTTTTTCTGTCGTGCAGTGTTTGGGTTATGACTAGAGATAATGGGGGCTTTGGAATGTGTGCTGGTCAATGAGAGGAGGTGTTTTCCTTTCTTTTGTGCCCCAGAGGAGGTTTTGCGGTCTTTTGTTCAGCGGAGGATGGAGAGAGAAGGTGCCAGAACGGGGAAGTCGTAGACTGCAGGACAGGGTGGACTTGGAATGGGGTTGGGAGTCAATGACACCCGGAGGAAATCGATGGAGAATGAACAGATGGGAAAACAGTGAGCTCCAATGTTGTGCATTACACTGGCTCATGAAAATGGGCCCTTTTTCTTTACTAACCCTACAGCCAAATTAAGAATTATAAAGCTCAATCGTTTAATTGTATATTGTGTACTGTTTGTTATTCTGTGATACAGTACTGATTTGTAATGGGGAACACATCACACAGCATCCACCCAAACAAGACTTCTCAAGTTCCGGAAGCTGTCTTCCCCTAAATTAAGCCGCTAGCCGAACCTGAGGGTTACAAATAGATAGTTGATGTTTTGGGCCGAGACTCTTCTTCAGGACTGAGAAGGGAGTGGGAAGATCCCAGAGTAGAAAAGGTGAGGAGAGGGGAAAGTGGCTAGCTAGAAGGTGATAGGTAAAGTCAGGTGGGGGGGGGGAGGTTAAGGGCTGGAGAAGGAGGAATCTGATAGGAGAGGAGAGTGGACCATGGAAGAAAGGGAAGGAGGAAGGGACCAAGGGGAAATAATAGGCAGGTGAGAAGAGGTAAAAGGTCAGAGTGAGTAAAGGGGGGGGGGTGGAATTTGTTTACTGGAAAGAAAAATTGATACTTATGCCATCAAGTTGGAGGGGACCCAGACAGAATATAAGGTGGTATTCCTCCACCCTAAGGGTGTCATCATCTTGACACAAGAGAAGGCCACGGCCCATCATGTTAGAATGGGATTGGGAATTAAAATGTTTGGCTATCGGGTGACTACACCTCTGCCTCCAATAGTGTAATTCCAAGCTAACTCACCTCTAAGCTCCTAGACTTTGGACTCAATGCCTCTTTTTGCAACTGGATCCTTCAACAGACCACAATCAGTAAGGAGAGGCAGCAACACCTCCATCACAAATACCTAACCCTCATTACTGTTGCCCCACAAGTTTGTGTCCTCAGCCCCGTATTTTATTCCTCATACACTCACAACTGTGTGGTCAGATTCTGCTCAGATTCCAGCTATGTCTCCGGTCATTCGGAAACACCATTGTAATGGGCCAAATCTCAAATAGTGATGAGTCGGAATACAGGAAGGAGGTGGTGGCATGGTTCATGATAAAAACCTTACCCTCATTGTTAGGAAAGAAAAGAGCTGGTCATTGATATCAGGAAGGAGGACAGTGCCCCTGCTCCTGTTTACATCAGAATCAGGTTTGGTATTAACTTTAGGGAAATTTGTAAACTTTGCAGCAGCAGTACAATGCAATACATGATAGTAGAAAGAAAAAACAGTGAATTGCAGTAAGTATATATGATTTATGATATATATATATTAGTTAAATTAAATAAGTAGCTCAGAAATTGGATGGCAAAGGGGAAGAAACTATTTTTGAATCATTACATGTGTGCCTTTAAGCTTCTGTACTTTCTTCCCGACAATAACAATGAGAAGAGGGCATGTCCTGGGTAGTGGGGGTCCTTAATGATCGATGCCGCCTTTCGGAGGCACTGCTCCTTGAAGATGTCCTGGATACTATGGAAGCTAGTACTCATGATGGAGCTGACTTATTTTACAACTCTCCACAGCTTACTTTAACCTTGTGCAGAGGCCTCATCCCCCCAACACCGGACAGTGATGCAGCCAGTTAGAATGCTCTCCACGGTACATCTGTAGAAATTTGCAAGTGCTTTTGGTGACATATCAAATCTCCTCAAATACCTAATGCAATATAGCCGCTATCTTGCCTTCTTTATAGCTGCATCAATATATTGGGTCCAGGTTAGGTCCTCAGAGATATTGACACCCAGGAACTTCAGATTGCTCACTCTCTCCACTTCTGATCCCTCTCTGAGGACTGGTGTGTGTTCCCTTCTTTTACCCTTTCTGGAATCCGCAACCAGTTCTTTGGTCTTAATGACGTTGAGTGCAAGGTTGTTGCTGCGACACCACTCAACTAGCTGGTATATCTCACTTCTGTACGCCCTCTCATCACCATCTGTGATTCTGCCAACAATGGTTATATCATCAGCAAAATTACAGATGGTATTTGAACTGTGCCTATCTACATTTTGTCGAGAGGGTTGAGAACTTTAAGTTCTTAAGAGTAAACATCATCAAACTCTGAACTGGTTCAACCACATTGACGCTACAGTCAGGCAAGCTCACCGGGCCATTATTTTCCTCAGGACGATGAAAAAATTTGACACGTCCCCTTTGATCCTCACTAATTTTTATTGATGCACCAAAGAAAGCTTCGTCTCCAAATGCATCATGGCTTAATATAGTAACTGTTCTGCTCATGACTGCAGGACACTGCAGAGTGTAATGGACACAGTTCAACACATCACGGAAATCATCCACCCCTCTATGGACTCTGTCTACACTTCCTGATGCCTTGGTAAAGCAGCCAGCATAATCAAAGACCACATTCATCCTGGAATTTCTCTTCTTACCCTCCAATAAGGCAAGCGATAAATAAAGCCCAAAAGCAAGTACTAACAGGCTCAAGAACAGCTTCTACTTCGCCATTATAAGACAACTGAATGGTTCTTTTGTAGGATGAGATGGACTCTTGAATTCACAATCTACCTCGTGATAGCATTGTACCTTATTGTCTACCTGCACTGTACTCTCTCTGTAACCGAGACACTATCCTGTATTCTGTTATTGTTTTCCCTCAACACACTGTTGTAATGAAATTATCTATTGGATGGCATGCAAAACAAAGGTACTCACTGCAGCTTGGAACATCTGACATTAATAAATGAATATACCAATTTACACTTTCACCAGTAGATAAAAGTTGCATAGAGATTTGTCCCCTTAAAGAAGCAAAATCCATCATTTCCACCTGAAATATGTTAAATGCACTTTACTTTCACTTGCCTGGTTTTGAAATGATGTAATTTAATTCTGAGGTTTGCTCTTATTCAATAAAAAAGGGGAAATGAATATTGAGTACCATCTTTACTATACTGATCATCTTTCATACACAAGAGAGACTGCAACATTCAAGATTTCTTGCCAAAACACTACTTCACTCATTATCTTTCTTTCAAAGAAATTCTGCTTTTGCATGGACTTATCACATCCCTTTTGGGATATGTCAAAAATTTTTATGCTTACTACAATATGTTTGAAGGCTAGTTACTGCCTGAATGTAGAAAAGCTGCAGCTGATTGCACATAAGCAATAGATATTATAAGCTGGCTGGTGGTGTAGTGGTATCCACACTGGACTTTGAGGTGAGTGGTTGCAGGTACGAATCTGGCTGGCTCCTTGCACGCTGTCCATCTGTGCTGGGTTGAGTGTTGAGCTGCAACTTGTCTTTTAAAAAAAATGCTAAAGAAACAGCAAAGTGTTGCCTGATGCACGGCAGGAACTCAACAATAGATAATATGTTAATTTTTAATGGTTAATTGAGAGTTATATATTGGCCTGGACATCACACCACATGAACTTAATAAATTGGTTACTGCATGTACGTTCGTGGTCTTCTGCTGCTATAGCCCATCCACTTCAAAGTTCTTTCCCATTCTGATATTTGGTCTGAACAACAAATGAACCTCTTGGCCATGTCTGAATGCTTTTATGGATTGAATGTTGCCAGATAAATGGCTGATTAGATATTTGCATTAATGAGCAGGTGTAAATGTGTACCACTAATAAAGTGGCTACTGAGTGTAGAATTATTAAAAAGTTCCACAAGGTTCATCATATCTACACAATCGGGAGAAAGGGTAGGAGGGGCCTTGATTTAACACAGCATTTAAAAGCCAGCAGCCTCTGAGAGTGCAGAATTCCCTCAGTATTGCATCAGTGTGTCTTGAGATCCTGTACAGGAGTGTCTGTGTCAGAGATAGGAGTACCACCAAATGAGCAATAGAATGTTTGTGTATAACTAATGCCCAAAGTGCTTCAAAGAAATATTCTTGAGTGTCAATATAGAAAGCATAAGATTGAACAGAACATTTCCTCACAAGAGGAAGATTGGGACATCTTGAGCAACACACACATGCAAAATGCTGGAAGAACTCGGCAGAGCAGGTACTATCTACAGAGTGGATTAAATAGTCAACATTTTGGGCCGAGATCCTTCAACAGCACAGCAAAGGAACGGGGCAGAACCCAGAATAGGAAGGTGAAGGAGTGCAAGCTGTCAGGTGATAGGTGAAGCCAGGTGAGGAGGAAGGCGGGTGGATGGTGGGGGGTGGGATAAAGAGAGAAGCTGTGAGGTGACAAGTGGAAGAGGTAAAGGGTTGAAGGAGAAGGAATCATGAAGGAAAGGGAAGGAGGAGGGGCACCAAAGGGAGATAATTGGCAGGTGAAGTGAAGAGAAGCAGTCAGAGGGAAACCAAAATGAGGAACGGAAAAAGAGAAAAGGGGAGAGGGAAGAAATTACTAGAAATTAGAGAAATCAGTTTATCATGCCATCAGGTTGGCGGCTACCCACGTGGAATATGAGACGTTGCTTGGAGCTTAAGAGAATAAAGTGTGATCTTACAGAATTGTAAAATATCATAGGGGCCTAGATAGGGTGTGTGTCCTTTTCCCAGGGTTGGAGAATCAAGAAATAGAAGACATAGGTTTACAGTGAGAGGGGAGAAATTTATTAGAGATCAGTGGGGTGACCAGACAGTGGTCTATATTTGGAATAAACTGCCAAAGGAAGTGACTGAGGCAGATATATTGACAACCTTTCAAAGGTACTTGAACAGGTACACATATAAGAAAGATTGAGATGGATAGGTACCAAATACTGGCAAATGGGACTAGCTGAGATGGGAATGTTGGTCAGCTTGGACTAGTTGGGACGACGAGACTTATAAGACATTGGTCAGACCTCACTTGGTGAATTGTGAACAGCTTTGGACCCTTCTCTAAGAAAAGATATGCTGGCATTGGAGAGGATCCAGGGGAGGTTCATGAGAATGATGCAGGGACTGAAAGGGTTAATGTATAGGGAGCATTTGACTGCACTTGGTCTATACTCCCTGGAGGTTAGAAGAATATGTGGGAATATCATTGAAACTATGAATATTGAAAGGCCTAGTGGATGTGAAGAGGATGTTTCTTATAGTGAGTGAGTCTAGGACCAGACAGCACAGCCTCAGATTAGAAGATGATGAATCTGTGGAATTCATTGCCACAGACAGCTATGGAGACCATGTCATTGGGTATATTTAAAGCCAAAGTTGATCAAGGTTCAGCACAGTAGCACCACAGGGATATTTACTAAGCCCCCTGCTCTACTCGCTATACACCTATGACTGTGCAGCCAAGTACAGTTCCAACACCATATACAACGGTGGTGATGACACCGCTGTTGTGGGCTGCATCAAAGGTAGTGATGAATCAGCATACAGGAGGGAGATTGAAAATTTTGCTGAGTGTTATAATAACAACAACCTCTCACTCAATGTCAATAAGACCAAGGAACAGATTATAGCCTTCAGGAGAGGGAAACCAGAGGTCCATGAGCCAGTACTCATAGGAGGATCAGAGGTGGAGTGGGTTAGTAACTTTAAATTTCTGGGTATTACTATCTCAGAGGATCTGTCCTGGACCCATCATATAAATGTAATTACAAAGAAAGCATGACAGCGCCTCTACTTCCTCAAGAGTCTGTGGAGATTCAGCATGTCATCGTAAACTTTGGCAAACTTCTATAGATGTATGGTGGAAAGTATGCTGCCTGGCTTCATTACGGCCTGGTATGGGAACAGCAATGACTTGAATGAAAAGTCCTGCAAAAGGAAGTGGCTTTGGTCCAGTACTTCATGGACAAAGCCCTCCCAACCATTGAGCGCATCTACATGAAACATTGTCGTAGAAAAGCAGCATCCATCATCAAAGATCCTCACCACCCAGGCCATGCTCTTTTCTCACTGTTGCCATCAGGCAGAAGGTTCAGGTGCCTCAGGGCTCACACCATGAGGTTCGAGAACAGTTACAACCCCTCATCCATCAGGCTCTTAAACAAAAGGGGGTAACTACACTCATTCTATTTCTGGTGTTTCCCCAGCCTATGATTCTCACTTTAAGGGCTCTTTATCTTATTTCATACTCATTATTTATTGCTGTTTATTTATATCCGCATTTGCATAGTTTGTGGGCTATTGATCCTGTTTAATAGTTACTGCTCTATAGCTTTGCTGAGTATGCCTGCAGGAAAAAGAATCTCAGGCTTGTATGTGGTGACATGCATGTACACTGATAATAAATTTTACTTTGAACTTTGGTAGGTTCTTGATTAATAAGGGCATCAAAAGTTATGGGGAGAAGGCAGGAGAATGGGTTGAGAGGGGTAATATAAAAGCCTTGATGGAATAGCAAAGCAGACTTGAAAGCTGAATGGTCTAATTCTGCTCCTATGTCTTATGGTCTTATGCCATTGAGGCCCTCCATTGGCCAGGGTCAACAATGGCTATTGTGTTCTAACTGTCTACGTGATACGCAAACCCGTATGCAAGCCAGGATGGTACGATATGGAGAGCAAACTATTGCCCATGCAGCAGGCTCCCCCTCTCCACGCTGCTGATGAACCCAAGGGAATGGCAGAGACCGATACAGTTTGGCACCAGTGGCATCGCAAGAGCTGCCAGTCAGTGTTGAACTCAAAGTTGGACTATCTTAGGTACTCCAGCTCCGGATTTTACCTCGTGGTTTACTCCCGAAGTCTTCCCCATGAGTGGGTATAGCTGAAAGGCAAATGAGGTCTGAGGTTAGAGTTTCCCTTCTTCTAGATGAGCTGCCAACCATGGCTGATGAGCCCCATCTGCCTGAAGCGACTGGTTTTAAGACTCAAATAACCTGCCTTTGCTCCTTCTGCAGTCAGTAGAAGTGGGTCCTCCAGGTTTTGCAGCTAAGCCACATGTGAAAGCCAGGAGCTGGACTTGGTTATCAGAGGCTATTTGAAACACATGCCATTGGGAGCATTTAATAGGCAGTGGGAGCTTATCCCCCCTACCTCACCCAGCCATAACAACCTTAAGGAACCTGTGGTCTTTAGATAGGGTGAATCTGCACAGTCTTGTTCCCAGGGTTGGAGAATAAAGAATTAGAGGATAGAAGTTTAAGGTGAGAGGAGAAACTTAGTTGTAACCTGAAGGATTGGTAATGCTGAAGGAAGTGGTTGAGGCAGGAACATTTAAAAAGTACTTGGACACATATATGGATAGGAAAGATTTAGATGGATATGGGCCAGAAGTGGGCAAATAGGGTTCACTGAGATGGGATTCTTGGTCAGCATGGATTAGTTGGGCTGAAGGGCCTACTTCTGTGCTGTCTCAATCTATGAATACAAATTCAGGCTGTAGATAATAATAAGCATCAGTTTGTGCCATAATGTTCTCAGCTGAGATTGCTTGATATCTACATTGCAATAGAAATGCAATAAGAACATTTCTCTGACCTGTAATGTGACTAAGGACATCTTTTTAACATTAAATACTCTGTAGTAAAGTAAATAGTTATTCTAAAGCAGGGCTCCCCAACCTTTTTATGCCATGGACCAATACTATTAAGGAATGCGTCTGTGGACCTCAGGTTGAGAAAATCTGCTCTAAAGGGAGATTAAGCCTGCGGCTTCTGTAATTCTGAGCATCTTTTCTGGTATTCTGGCTGAAACAAGTTCAGCAACCAGCACCAGAGATAAATCACATGAGCTGACCACCCATTCTTGCCTGGAGTCTTTCAGAGGGATTGTTACCATTTGGACAGTATGATTTCTTTAGTGAACCCTCTCACACAATCCCAACATTATTTTCACAAATGCAAACAGAACATTAGATACATCAGGCAGCATCTGTGGAAAAGGAAACAAAGTTCAGGTTGAAGATCCTCCCTCAGAACTTGTCCTTCCTGGTCCACAGCGCCTGTCTTGCTTATGAAGCTGGTTAGTGAAAGCAACGCACATGCCCAACGCAGTTCTCCTGAAATTGTGGCTCGTGTCCTATATACACATCAGAATCTCATTTTGCATCTCTTGTCTGAACAGCACAGATTTTTCAGATCTTGTGATAAGACCATTTTGAAAGGAATGTATGTATTGGTCAATTTAACTGTGTTAACATTCCATCCTTAATAACGTGGGCATGATAGCATCAGCCTCTTAGCACACTCCATAGTTCTAAGGATATTTCATGTCAGTTAATCTTTGCTGATTAATTTCTATTTCAGGGATTGCTTCAGTAACTGCTCTATGTTCTTGTACAGTGGATCGACTTTCTCAATTCTATTTGCAATATGTTCAAAGCAAGTCTTGGCAGGATATTTTCTTCTGACTTCCAAAACGTTGCTTCTAAGCCATCCAGAGACCTAATTACTATAACGCTTGAGCTTCCGCTTCTCTGTCCACCCAGAAAAGCTGCACTGACTTGTAAAGGTGCAAGCCTTCAGATTATTAACCCTACGATAAGAACCATTCTGTCTCCTGATGCCTCAGACTCGCCATAGCCAAATAGCTTGTTCCAATGGTAAAATCAGCCTCAGTGTCAATGCTGGCTGGGCTTTAGCCCCTGGTACAGGAACAGCAGCTGAGGAATAAATTCAGATTCAGGTTCATGTATTTTCCCACATAAATCAAAAAAAATACAGTGAAATGTGTCGTCTGCATTAACAAAAAAACACAACCTAACCATGTGCTGGAGGCAGCCCACAAATGGCACCACACAGCAGAGCTGTGACACAAGCCCCTTTTCTCCCTTCCAGCCATCCACTCACTCACACACACAGACAGGCATCCAACCCAGGACAGGCTTCCAGCCTCCAACATCAGGCATCAGGCCTTGGGATTTTGACCATCGAGGCCTCAACATCGGGACTTGCTGACTTCAGTCTTTAACCTTTGGGCTTCGCTTCTCGGTATCAACCCCGGACTCGCCAATGATCTTCAGGCCTTGAACTCTGGACTCAGACACCATTGACCATAGGGATTGTTGGTCTTTGCCACAGCACCTGCCAACCTGACATCTGTAGTAGTAGTAGTAATAGTAGTAGTAGTGTAGTAGTAGTTTAGTAGTAGTAGTGTAGCAGTAGTAGTAGTAGTAGTAGTAAACAACTACTATCGGATGGCCTTCAGCGTCAATGACTTATTTCACCTCAGTGCTGAAAGAAAAGAAGTATCCCACTATCTTTAAGACAGAAGAGGGTCAACATCAAGAGGAGCATCAATTTTCTTTGGGAACATCTGGACAATGTATGAAACAGGAAACTAGGTCAGGTCACAGCAGAAATGAGACCCTACAGTCTATAATTCCGCAGTGTCAGTCAAAGCACATGGATGAGATCAGAATGCTCAACAGCACCAGGTGAAACTCTGCGTTGAGAGTGAGATGATGGGCAATGACACTGGAGTGGTGCAGTCCTTTTGAAGAGGGAATGGGCCCCACTTTTGTCAAAGCCCATCAGTCCCAGTCCAATGAGTGCCAGACCGAAGGAGAAACACAGCAACATCTCCTGGTTTCACTGAAATGACAAACTCTACCTCACACTGCAGCTGGAGTTACAGAGAGAGGGCCAGGCCATGGCCTGACAATTGCCAGAAAAGACCTGAATGCCGAGAGCTAAGGGCAGCACAAATAACGGAGGAGGATATGGGTGTGACACTATGAATGAAAATGCGAGAGGCTTGTTAACCTCTGCGATCTGAACAGTTTATTCACCAGTGAAACATTATTCCAACATCCTGAAATTCACAAGCTGGCATGGTGTTATCCAAATGGAATCAAATCGTCCATAGAGCGATCAATGCCAAATTGTGATGCTCACTCACGGGTGTAAAAGTGAAATAGGGGGCAGATGTTAGAAGTAGCCACCACTTGTGATAGCCTCGTTCAGGCCAAACCTGGGAAGTATGGTTCCACTATAGGACATGAGTGTTGTGATAAGCTGGAACCATCTGAAATAAAGGAAGTGTTTTGTTCTGCATAAGATTAGGAAACTTACAGGCCCTGATGAAGTGGAGATAAAGATAAGATAAAGATGTGTTTCATTTGATGTATGTGTATTGGAACATCAAAACATACGTTGTTTGCATCAACAACCAGCACAGTCTGAAGATGTGCGGGGGGTGGGGGGGTAGTCCGCAAATGTCAGATTGATTCCATTGCTGGTGCTGTAAAGCATTGGGCTAACCACTACGCTACAGGGAAAGCAGATGCAGAGAACAAGTGGCAACACTCTTTAAACTGAGCAATAAAGGCTGTTTAGGCAGAGGGAAGAACGGATTACACCAAGTACACGTAGTGCCACAGAAACAAAACAAACGCTGTATAAAAATGTTCCAGACACAAAATCCTAGACATGAAGGATGAATACCATGAACAGTACAACAAGGCATACAGGAAGGCAAATCTCATAAGAACAACGGCATGTTGATAACCTGGCAATTGCTATTGAGAATGCAAACACTTGTGGCAAAAAGGAAAAAAAAAGCAGACATCAACATACACTCAGTGGCCTCTTTATAAGTTACAGGAGTGGAACCCAGTAGGACCTTCTGCTGCTGTACCCCATCCACTTCAAGGTTTGATGTGTTGTGCATTCAGAGATGCTCTTCTGCACACCACTGTTGTCATGCCTGGTTAGGGCAGGGGTCCCCAACCTTTTTTGCACCACAGACCGGTTTAATATTGACAATATTCTTGCGGACTGGCCGACGGGGGTGGGGAGTGTTCAAGTTCAACAGGGCGTGACAGGGAATGAGGAAAGGTGCAGCTGACTCATATCGTTTCATATCGCCAAACAATATTAATTCCTCGTGGCCCGGTAGCACATGCTTTGCGGCCCGGTGGTTGGGGACCACTGACTTAAGGCATTGGTGCCTACTTGTCAGCTTGAGCCCATCTGACCATTCTCCTCTGACTTCTTCCATTAATAAGGCATTTTTGTCCACAGAGCTGCTACTTACTGGATGTTGTTTTTTTATGCTTTTCACACCAGTATCTACAAACTGTACAGACTGTTGTGCATGAAAATCCCAGGAGATCACCGGTTTCTGAGCTACTCAAACTACCCTATCTGGCACCAACAATCATTCCACAGTCAAGGTCATTTAGATCACATTTCTTCCCCATTCTGATGTTTGGTCTGGCAAATAACCAAACCTCTTGATCATCTCTGCATGCTTTTATGCACTGAGTTCTTCCAGATGATTGGCTAATTAGATATTTGCATTAATGAGCAGGAGTACAGGTATGACTAATAAAGTGATTACTGCATGCACGATATATACCTATCAAAGTTAAATCACAGAGTAAGTAATACATTAGACTGAGCACTTTGAATAATATCTGAACAGTGACACATCTAAAGAGGAAGCAAAAATATGATATTGATATTCACATCGATAGTCCAACAAAATGGAAATCAAATAAACCAGTAAGTTCTTCAAAAATGGCAAGGCTTCTGGAAAGAACATCCTGAATAGAGGTTTATTCAAGATAAATCTTGAGTCGGCAACATCGAACTGGAAAAGGGGAAAAAAACACTAGATGAGTGAACCCAGAGAGTTATAGTGAAGGTACCTAGGAAAAGGGGTGTTCAAGCAATTGTAATATCTGGAATGCTATTGTATTTTTATTCATACCAGGCAAAGGTAATGTTGTTGAATGAGTATCTTAGGCAATTGACAGTGCTCTCACAAAAGTGCAAGCTGGTTTTAGTTCATCCTTTGCTGCACGAACTAGATCGTTATGTCGCATAATTGGATAATGTTTGAAATAGCAATGGCAATTCTGTATAGACTTTCAGAGAGTTGTTGGTTGCATTCACTGGATCAGCTTTTTGACACATTCTGCAGACAAATAGAATTCCTCTCTGCAGAATGATTGTCAATAAAAGCACCTCGTCCAAATCAAATTTCCATGTAATGTTGATCACCCTGAGCTCAAAGTTGAAGAGAAAACAGAAGTGAATCAAGGGTGTGTTATACTTGCAATTCTTTTCAATATTGCCATAGAGTGAGAAATGCATTGCACAATAGAAGTCATGTCAAAAGGCATCAGATGGACAAGTTTCTTATTATTTGAAGATCTGGATTTACCAGATAATCTCACATTCCTATTGTCTCGTAATATCACGAAGAACAAACAGCAACTTGATACAGCAAATCAGTCTTCATAACTAGCTATTCTGCTCTCCTATCTCCATCAACCACTTTCCTTCATAGAGCACTCCCATGCAACCACAGAAGATGCAACACCCATCCATTTATTTTTACCACTTCCACCATCTGCAGGCCAAATCAATGTTTAAAGGTGAAGAAACAATTCACTGTATGGTTCACAGTGTGGTCCTGCGTACAATGGAGAAACCAAATGCAGAGTGAATAACGGCTTGGTGCAGGATCTTAGTTCAAACCTGTAAGGACACCCTTGAGCTTCTAACTCTCATGCTGACCTATATTGTCTGTGACTTCCTGTATAAGAACCTGAGGAATAGGAGCAGGAGTAGGCCATTGAGCCTGCTCCACCATTCAATAAAGATCATGGCTGCTCTGGGCATGGACTCAGCTCCACTTACCTTCTCCTACAATCCTTAATTCCCCTGCTGTACAAAGATCTAAATTTGTCTCGAATATATTTAATAAGGTAGTCTCTACTGCTTCCCTGGATGGAGTAGTCCACTGATTCACTATTCTCTGGGAAAAGTTTCTCCTTTTTCTGTGGTAAACCTATTCTGCTGAATCATGAAGCTTGTTCTACTTCCCAGATGAAACAACTTTCCTGCCTCTATATTATGTATCGCTTTATATGTCTCCGTAAGATCCCCTCTCATTCCTCTGGATTCCAGTGCATATATTTTATTTTCATTTCACGAAGAGATACAGCACAGTAATCGGCCCATCCAGCCTAATGAACCCACGCCACCTAATTACGCCAGTGTGGCCAATTAACCTACTAATCGGTACGTCCTTGGAATGGGGGAGGAAATTAGAGCACCTGAGGAAAGCCACATGGTCTTGGGGAGAATGTACAGACTTCCCACTGACAGCGACAGAAGTGAACCCCGGTCATTGGCTCTGTAAAGAAGTTAAGTTAACTGCTACTCTACTGTACCACCCGAGTGACTCATAGTCTAACCCCCACATCTCTGGGATCAGCCTGGTGAGCCTCCTCTGCAAGTAAGGGGACCAAAACAGCACTGTTCTCCAGGTGCAGCCTCTCCCTTTCTCCCATGGTCCACTGCTGTCCTATTAGATTCCTTCCTCTCCAGCCCTTTGCCTCAAACTTTTTACTTCACTCCCCTTCCCCCAGCCACCAGGCTTCACCTATCACCTTCTAGCTTGTACTCCTTCCCCTCTCCTCACCTTATTCTGACATCTTTTCCCTTCCTTTCCTGTCCTGATGAAGGATCTCGGCCCAAAACGTCGACTGTTTATTCATTTCCATCAATGCTGCATGACCTGCTGAGTTCCTCCAGTATTTTATGTGTGCTGCACTGGATTTCAAGCATCTGCAAAAACTCTTGTATTTATTCGCAATTTTTGTTTTCAATTCCATAACTAACTCTCAATCCACATTACTAGATTATTGCCAACTCTGTAAATTCTGATCCGGTTGATAAATCTCTCATGTGGCATTTTATCAAAAGTCTCCTCAAAACACAACATGCATCACTTTCACTCGTATCCTCTTATCTCTCCAACTGGTCACATCTTCAAAGATTCCAGGAGAAAAAATTAACATGATTTTCCTTTCATATGTCCATACTGACTCTGTTCAATTGTGTTATTCTTTTCAATCCTTCACCATATTTGAGAATAATCAAGATTCCAGACAGGGAATAGAATTTTATATTCATTTCACAGAGGTTGGGAGGTAAGTTAGGAGTGTGTCAGAATTGTTAATTTTAGAGGTTACAAAGGTGTGAGAGAAAGATTCAGCAGCAGATGAACTGAGGAGGGATTGATTCAAGTGACTTTGCAGAGATGGATACAGTAGCTCTTAGCAATGTTTTGAATTATTGTAATTTAATTTGTTTCTTCCTCTGACTCTACTCTCCAATGAATCTCCCTTCTTTCCTTACCTTTGCATTGTTGTCTTCACCTACATCCTTTTAGAAATTCTTTCAACATAGCTGTTGAAGCAAACTGATCAGAAAAAGCATTACAGCATTAAACTCATTTATGGTAACTGCAATAAGATTCACAGGTGTCAGATATCACATGTTTGGACTTCACAAGACCAATCTTATGCAAATCCCACTAACTAAACTGCTTATAAGTCACCCAGACCAGAGGAACTGCACCCTAGGGTTCTGAAAGAGATAGTGATAGAGATTGTGGAGGCATTAGTAATGTTCTTTCCAAAAATCATTGGACTCTGGCATGGTGCTAGAGGACTGGAAAATTGCAAATGTCACTCCACTCTTTAAGAAAGGAGGAAGGTAGCAGAAAGGAAATTATGGAGCAATTATCCTGACCTCAGTGGTTGAGAAGATTTGGGAGTTAATTGTCAAGGATGAGGTTATGGAGTACTTGATGTCACAAGACAAGATAGGACAAAGTCATCATGGCTCCCTTAAAGGAAAATCTTGCCTGATGAACCTGTTGGAATTCTTTGAGGAGATTATAAGTAGAATAAAGGGGATACAGTGGATGTTGTATATTTGGATTTTCAGAAGGCCTTTATCACATGAGGCTGATTACCAAGTTAAGAGCCCATGGCATTCCAGGAAAGTTACTGGCATGGTTAGAGCATTAGCTGATCGGTAGAAGGCAGTAAGTGGGAATAAAAGGTCCTTTTCTGGTTGGCTGTCAGTGATTTATGGTGTTCTGCAGGGTTCAGTGTTGGAACCACTTCTTTTATGCCGTATAGCAATGATTAAGATGATGGAATAGATGGCTTTATTGCCAAGTTTGCAGCTGATACAAAGATTGGTGGAGGGGCAGGTAGTGTTGAGGAAACAGGTAGACTGTAGAAGGACTTAGACAAATTAGGAGAATAGGCAAGAGAATGGCAAATGAAATACAATGTTGGAAAATACATGGTCATGCTCTTTGATACCAGAAATACATGTGCAGACTATTTTCTAAATAGGAGAAAATCCAAAAATCAGAGATGCAAAGGGACTTGGGAGACCTTTGCAGAACACCCTAGGGGTTAACTTCCAGGTAGAGTTGGTGGTGAGGAAGGCAAGTGCAATGTTAGCATTTATTTCAAGAGGTCTAGAATACAAGAGCAGGGATGTGATGCTAAGGCCTTATAAGGCACTGGTGAGGCCTCACCTTGAGTATTGTGAACAGTTTTGGGCTTCTCATCTAAGAAAAGATGTGCTGGCATTGGGGAGGGTTCAGAGGAGGTTCACAAGGATGATTCCAAGAATGAAAGGGTTATCATACAAGGAATGCTTGACAGCTCTGGGTCTGTACTCACTGGAATTTAAAAGGAGGAGGGGAGATCTCATTGAAACCTTTTGAATGTTGAAATGCCTAAACAGAGTGGATGTGGAAAGGATGTTTCCCATCTGGGGGAGTCTAGTACAAGAGGGCATGGCCTCAGGATAGAGGGGTGTCCACTTGAAACAGAGGTGCGGAGAAATTTCTTTAGCCAAAGGGTGGCAAATTTGTGGAACTTATTACCACGGGCAGCTGTGGAGGCAAGGTCACTGGTTCTATTTAAGGCAGAGCTTGTTAAGTTTCTGATAGTGCTGGCGATTGGGGCTGAGGAAGGGAAAAAAGGATCAGCCATGATTGAATAGTGGAGCAGATTTGATGGGCCAAATGGACTAATTCTGCTCCTATGTCTTATGGTCTAAACTTTTATCTTGTTCTGGTGGTGGATACAGCTCTGAGAATTACAGCTCGGGGTGTCAGAGTTTAGAGTTCAATTCTGGCACTGTCTGTAACAACCTCTCTATGGAAAGTGTGGGTTTTCCCTTGGCACACCAATTTCCTCCTACAATCCAATGACTTACTGGGTAGGTTAATTGGTCATTGTAAAATTGCCTTGTGATTAGGTTAGGGTTAAGATTGTTGGGTTTTGCTGGGACAGCTCAAAGGGCTGGAAGAACCTACTCTGCACTGTATCACTGAATGAATGAATAAATCAGTCAATATGTCTTTTTATGTCTCCAATTTGCATAACTTTCTTGTATACAGGTACTACACATCCAGTGAATGGCAAATCTTGCTGTCCATTATAATATTCTTCACTGTTACAATGCTGGAAGTCCTGCTGTTGATTTTGTTCAGAGCAAAGCTTCCACAAACAGCAGTGGGATGATGATCACATAAATAGTTAAGATTTTGATTGCAGGATAAATATTGCACAGTGCACTGGGGAATCTTCTACATGTTCCTAAGACAGCACAGAAGATCAGATGTTAATGTCAAATGTTCAAAGTTCCAGGTGAATTTATGATTAAGGTACTGAGATGTCACCATATACCAGCCTGAGATTCATTTTCTTGCAGGCATTCACAGTAGGGCAGAGAAATACAATAAAGTGAATGAAA
Organism: Mobula hypostoma; assembly: GCF_963921235.1. Taxonomy (NCBI): domain Eukaryota; kingdom Metazoa; phylum Chordata; class Chondrichthyes; order Myliobatiformes; family Myliobatidae; genus Mobula; species Mobula hypostoma. The sequence goes on from NC_086113.1 coordinate 19,937,379, forward strand.
GACGACACATAAACTAAGACAGAGAAACAGCCTATGTGCAAAGGAGGGCAAACTATAAATAATACTGCTAAAACCAGAAGTGGAGTCATTGAATACGAGTCTATAGGTTGTGGAATCAGTTCAGAGAATGGGTGAGTGAAGTTATCCATGCGGGTTCAGGAGCCTGATGGTTGAAGGGTAATAACTGGTCCTGAAGCTGGTGATGTGGGACCTACAGGTCGTGTTCGGCCTTTCTGATGACAACAGTCAAAAGAGAGCCTGGATGGTGAGCGTCCTTGATGATGTCAGTTGAAAAGGCGCGAACCACAACAGTTCAACACAGCCCCAGCAGTGAACTGCAATGTATTTTCTCCAGAATGGGACTTTAGTGAGTCGTGGCGGATTCAGAGGTGCTTGAGTACCCATTGAACCGAACAGATATAAATAGTTTCAGAAAATATTTCAACTTCTCCATTACCTAGTGCCAATAACGCCAATTCCGAAATGCTTGTGCTTAAATTACTTTGAAATGATAGTGACATTTTCTGGGCGTGATATGTGAAATTTCTGACAGATAAGACATCAGCACGAACAAAATACATGCCATCCCCCACCAAGCTCCACCGTCAGGAGTTCTTTGTATATTGGAACACTTTGCAAACCTGGGAATACAAGGACACTGGGAACGAGATAATTAAAGCGATTAAAGTCGGGCGACAGAAGGGAACTGTATATTTATGTTTGTGGGGGGTGGGGGATAACTCTTTGGAGTTAATTTGCAGAATCGAAAATGATATACTATTGACGCATTTGGTAGCTTGGGGTTTCTATCGGTCCCGTGTGGTCAGACCACTCCAGTACTAGCTATGTTTACAATGGAGAGGTACTGTAAACGCAAAAAAAATCATTGTCCGGGAACGGATGTTGGGCAAGGAAACTGCTTTGTCTTCAGCTGCGTGGCAATTTGAAGACATTTTTTTTAAATGCTTGATTTGAAAAATTATGTTCCCACGGTGCGGCAGCTTTAAGCGAAGCTCACGTTACACGGCTGTGTTGCAGGATTGTATAAAAACAGGAGGGAGGGTGGTGTAGTGATTGCAGGCGCCGGATCTCATGCATTGCACAGAGGAAACCGGCGGACTCGCAGCTCGTTCTCTGCACCTCCCTGATACCATGCAGCGTACCGGGAGAGGGTAATGTTGACCGTCCAACTCCTGGTTGTGGCTCTGATCGCCACCACCAGCCTCCCGCCTTGCAGGGGCTGGAGTGGAGAGGACTTTATCCTGCAATCCAACGGCACTTCTCTCAACTTCTCCTTGGCTGCCTTGGAGTTGGATTCTGCTCCGGGGGCTGCCAAGGCGGATAGTCCCGTCGCCCAGAGTAACCGGTGCAACCTCACCGTCGTGAGGCTGGTGTCCACCTCGCTGCTAGCCCGTTGGGAGAGATCGCTGGGTTTCCACTGCGACGTGCTTCTGTTCACCACCAACACCAACGCCAGGTCGTTCTTCTCGGCAGCTTTCAACCGGGTCTTCCCCCCGCTCATCATCGACCATGTGGGAGTCGGGGGCGGGGGACAGCAGGAATTCAAGCTCTGCGTAGGATGCGGGGGAAGCCAGCGCAAGAGGAGGACACCACTACAGGGACAGCAGGTTAATTTTTGTTGCCTGGACTTCAGCCTGGAGGAGCTGAGCTGGGACAAAGGCTGGAGACTCAACCGTAAGCCCATCGAATCCACCCTGGTGGCTTGTTTCATGACCATGGTGATCATCATTTGGAGCGTGGCTGCTCTAATCTGGCCGGTGCCCATCATCGCAGGCTTCCTACCCAACGGCATGGAGCAGAGGAGAGGCTGACGTTTGTCAGCTTGCAGCCTTGGACTATACCCGGGCGGGCGACCTGAAATTTATCCAGTTCTCCATCCACCGTCCCACGCCAGGGGGAACAGAGTTACAAGCGGTCACTGCCCGCAACCGCACCTCTGAGGCATCGCACGCTTCTTGGTGATACAGTCTCGCTGAGAGTAAATAGAAAGAATTCGGCAGCGGCGGATGAGAAGGTGTTTGCTGAGCCTTTGGTCGTGCAACCTGTAGCGCAATTATCTTTCTTTTGTACTCGTACTTAGATCTGCAAGTTAACTTATAGCGACGGTTTTCTTTCGGACGGATCGGACCAGCCTTTCTAGCATTTAAACCATCAAGAGTACTTATTTAACACGTTTATTTTCTGGAGATACAGGTAATAAGTGTAAGCTTTGAGTCGTGGCATATGATTGATTTGCTCCATCTCGTCTTCCCGAGATTTGGGTAACAGCATGGTGTTTTTCATTTGTAGATTTCATAGTCTCCAAGCACTGCTTGTCAGTGAATTTGCCTTTTTTTTTGCACTCTTTCGTTTTCTAATCAAACAATGCCATCCCAGGGTGATTCCCCACAACCGCCTGGTTACTAATCATACAAGCAACAAACTCAATGTCGCGTAATTACCAGAAGGGCCTGGTGTCAGGAGTCTGCAAAATGAATTCCCCGCCATATATCGGTTAATTTGTGTTTACTGTTATTTGTACATGTACCCGTTTCTTCTCACACAATTGGAATAGATGGAGGAACATTTTGGGCTTGTTAATCGTTGCCCTTTGGATCCCATCAATAAAACGTGCTGTATTGAAATTTGTAACGAGATTTGGGCAAAGCTTTTGAAGTTGTACAGATGTGTTTGAATGGTTTTGGATAAAAAGTATTTAAAACATGATGCTGTGTGGATTATTGACCCTACTTTACAAGGACAACTTTCATTTATGCAGTGCCTGCTAATGTTGTCAAAATATCCCAAGGTGCTTCACTGAAACAATATAAAACACGATTTACTGCTTTCTAATCTCATAAGAGTGCTCCAGTACTGTTATAAAATGATTTATTTCCCTAATGAATTTATGGGTTGTGAGAAATCCTCCCCATTTCATTCACCCCACCTACAGTGCCTCTCTTCATGGTATGACTGGCAGGGCTGCAGTCTACTTGTATGCAGGGCCATGGTATCCAAGATTGTTTGAGCACATATCCCCATTGCCACCCACTCCACCTTCACCATTCCCCTTCCCCACCCTGGCTGTTTGTGTTAAGAATTTAGATCGACAAATTTCAGAAGATGGCAATAGATGAGAAAAGGTTTGAGGCAGTAAATTTAAGGTGATTTGCAAAAGAACCAGAGATATGGTGTGTTGATGTAATCAGTGACATGTAAGCAGATTTAATAGGAGCAGTCAAGGAGGAGTGATATACAGTAGATATTTAAAGGGAAGAAAGTTGTAGCTTTGTGAGAACAGGCTAGGAATGGAACCAAATGAACTGATTTTGCAATTAACTGAAATAGGCATGATGGACCAAATAGCCTCCTTCATTGCTAACTCATGATGGGCTCCGTGTATCACTCATCGATGAAATAGAAAGCTGGGGTGGTTGGAACTAAACCAGAATTCCTACCCTTACTCAAAAGAGGAAGGCAATTAAATGCATCATTTAATTTCACATCCCATTCCCATTCTGACATGTCTATCCACAGCCTCCTCTACTGTAAAGATGAAGCCACACTCAGGTTGGAGGAACAACACCTTATATTCCATCTGGGTAGCCTCCAACCTGATGGCATGAACATCAACTTCTCTAACTTCCGCTAAGTCCCCACCTCCCCCTCGTACCCCATCTTTACTCATTTTTATGCACACATTCTTTCTCTCACTCTCCTTTTTCTCCCTCTGTCCCTCTGAATATACCTCTTGCCCATCCTCTGGGTCACCCCCCCCTCCGTCTTTCTTCCCGGACCTCCTGTCCCATGATCCTCTCGTATCCCCTTTTGCCTATCACCTGTCCAGCTCTCGGCTCTATCCCTCCCCCTCCTGTCTTCTCCTATCATTTTGGATCTCCCCCTCCCCCTCCAACTTTCAAATCCCTTACTCACTCTTCCTTCAGTTAGTCCTGATGAAGGGTCTCGGCCTGAAACGTCGACTGCGCCTCTTCCTATAGATGCTGCTTGGCCTGCTGCGTTCACCAGCAACTTTGATGTATGTTGCTTAAATGCATCATTTGCTTGGTTGTGTCTTAAGTAACTGCAGATCGAGCTGCGCAAAAAAGAGTGCAAAGCACTACACCACTGCTGATTGGGAACGCGCTGCCATGAAGAAAAAATCCCAGTGTGATCTGTAATCATGGAATTGTGGGTTTTGCAGCTGCAATCTATTTTAGGAATGGCAGGCTTGGCCTCCACTTGATATTTGGTTCTCCAGTTTGAAGGATTATGTCAAAAGCTCATACAGCAACATTACTAAATTAATCCTAAACACCAGATCCTAGCCAACTGGAAAGCCCTGGTTGAGAGTACATGTGAACTTTTCCTTTGTGCTTAAGAAGTAAAGTGAACCACTTTCTGTCCTGGGCCAATAGAAAGTTGACTGGCTCTGTAGTTTCTGCTTTCACCACATGACTTCACACATCTTCTAGGTGAAGATCCTTCCTCTCCCAAGAATGAGGTCTTTGTCTAAGGGTCAAGAGTGAACTCAAGTGCGGGAATCAAGGGCAGTGCAACAATTCATACAAAACTAAAGATTTACATGTTCGTATTACAAAAATAAACTCGGTAAACTAATAAGAACTTGGCCAAATTGTACAGAATCTCAATGAACTGAAGTTACTCATGATACACAGAAGCACTCATTCTGAGTTTCACCAGACAAGAAATTACAATGACTCAACAGAAAGAGGTTGGCATGCTCCCCTGAAATGAACCCTAGAAATCAGGGACATTGAAAATAATGTGCTAATTACATTTTCCCAAATTAAAGAGAAGTGATAAATTTAACAATCCCAAAATTCCAAATGAGATATCTGCAAAACAAAGTGAAAAACCAGAGCTGGTGCAAAGGTGAACAATTAGACATAAAAAGTAAATAATCCAAGGACAACGCAAATGCTTGAGATGACACCGAGAGAGAAAAAAAACAGTCCACATACTAAATGACAAAAAGAAATATCTTTTTTTTAAAGTAACCCCTGGTTGTGACACTTTGGAGCTTCAGCTGATGTTTCCATAGCTCTGGGTTTTTATGGGATCAGATTGCTAGCCCCAGCCCAACCCCCCTCCTTTCACAGCTGATTTTGGGACCCATCCATGATGGAGTTATTTAGTCACAGAAATTTGGTATTCTCTTCTCGAAACAGCAATTAGTACTTTTAAATCAAGGATTTATAGGTTCTTGGTAACTACAGCTACATTCGATGCTGAAGGCGGGTTTGAGGACATAATGGATTTCTACTTATTTCCGTTATCTTTTATAACTTAACTCATCACTGAAATATGTCTACTTTATACTATATCGGATCAGCTATAGGACGTATAGCCCTTGAAACCTACTTCACCAATCACATCATACCTGATCTGTTAATTGCAAGTTTGCCTCTCACCTCCACATCCCATGATTTCTCTGGTGTTCAGAAATGCACGTAGTTTCAAGGCTTGTTTTGATCCTACAGCATTCCATGTATGCAGAGATTTAGCGTAGAAAAATTCCATTAATGCTGTTATATTTTCTGACAAGACTTAATTATTCTCCCTGTTTGCTTACAAAAACATTTCGAAGTTTTCTGAATGTGCTTATGCTTTGTTTCCTGAATGGCGGTGAGGCAAATGTTCATAACATCACATCTGCTATTACTTATTGTGGTATGTTAATCTTATGTATGTACAGTTCTGAGCCAAAGTCTTAGGCATCCTAGCTATATATATGTGCCTCAGATTTCTGCACACTACTGTATGTCAATTGCATACCCAACTACAGCATGTGATTTGATATATTGTTTGTGTTCCTCCATCAACATAACTAAAAATAAAATTATATGATCATAATGACAGCATTATATGTGGGTGAGCGCTGAACATAAAATGGTTTTCTACCTCAGAGCAGTGACTACATTCCAGAAGGTGTGTCCAATTGGCTGGAAAAAACTTAGCAAAGGCGTGAAATGATTGTGACGAGGGCTCTGGGAATAAGAAATTTTCTTTTATTCATGTGACAGAAAAATACTAATGCTTTTATCTTCTGATTATTGTTAAACATAAATTATACCCCAAATTGGATGCTTTTTTTTAGCTTTCATTTAGGGCTTCACTGTTGCAAAATGCACATTCCCAAAGTTCAACTTGCACATGGTCAATTGTAATTTCAAGCAGCTTGTGAGCAAAGGATGATTGAAACCTGAGATTAAAAATATTGTTGGTGGGTGTACCATTGGATCTAATAGCATGTGGAATCTAGGGAAGAGGTTATAACTTTTTGACCACTCCCTGGACATTATGGTATGCCAATTTACTGGTTATGTTGAGTTTTGATGATTTCCAGAATATATTTAAAGTCTGGAAGATGTTCCTTGCTTTGCAGCTTTTATTCTAGTTGTCATGGATTGTTCCTGGCTGCTGGTGCTTCCCAAGTATGTGAGCCTTTTTGCGTTTGTGTAAATGTGATACGTGACATTAGAGTAATGCTAAGTGATGAACGGACAAGGTCACAACATTAATGGCCATTGTTTCTGTTATGGTTCATCTTTCCACTGATCTGCTGGAATAAAAACTGGAAATAGTGGAAATTCTCAGCCTGACTTACCTTGACTAGTCACTCTGCATTCCAAGCCAGCCCTTATATTCCCTGATTCACCTCGTCCCTCAAAAAGTAATAATCTGAGAAAGACAAAACATGATATACTGTATTATTTCTATAATAGCTCTTTTCCTTTGGGTATCTGGGGATGTTTGTATCTGGGGGTGTACCAGTGTTTTCATATTATCCCTCATTCAGAAAGGTTTGGAACATAAAATGTATAAAGGTCAGGTTTTAAGGGAGGTTTAACGACATTACTTGTTTCTGTATATTGACACAACCTATTAAAACTCTCTGGGGATAGATGCTTAGTACTAAACTAACCTCATTGAATACTGAACCTTGAAAATCTAAATATGGCACATGTTCATTATTTCATTTAGCAATTAAAGTGTAAGAACGGTCAGTTCATTTGTCCATCTTACATGCACCTTGCTAAATAAAGCATGTAATTTTATCATTCCAGTAAAAGGAAGCAAAATGTTTTCAATCATGGCAAGGTTATTTTTCAACAATAACATCCTGCCCTTTTGGAAAATGCTGGATATACTTAGCAGGTCAGGCAGTTTCCTCTGAGAATGCCTGGGTTAAAGTGTTATGACAATGACCTTTCTCCTGGATTCATGAAAAAAAACATCAAACATTAACTCAGTTTGTCTTTCCACAGATTTCAGCTAACTCATTCATTATTTCCAGCACTCTCTGTCTCTTCTTCAGACTTCCATCTTTTGCAGTATTTTGTTTTTGTTCAACTTACATTCATATTGATCCTTTCATCTCAATAATGATTCCAAAGTGTTTCACAGATCCTGACTCTGCAGCTACCACTAAACACACATCTACACTAAAGTTTCACTCAGTGGACACAGGAATAACCTAATAATGTGGTCACTGAGTGTATGTTCATGCCCATCTGCTGCCGTAGCCCATCCACTTTAGGATTTGACGTGTTGTGGATTCAGAGATGCCACTGTTACAACACGTTGTTATTTGTTTTATCTTCGTCTTGCTGTCAGCCTGAATCAGTCTGGCTATTCTCCTCTGACCTCTCCTATTAGCAAAGTGTTTTCACCCGCAGAGCTGCGCTCACTGGATGGTCTTTTTTTTGCACCTTTCTCTGTAAACTCTGGAGACTGTTGTGCATGAAAATCCCAGGAGGTCAGGAGTTTCTAAGATACTTGAATCACCCCATCTGGTTCACATTTCTTCCCCATTCTGATGTTTAGTCTCAACAACAACCGAACCTCTTGACCATGTCTGCATGCTTCTATGCATTGAGTTGCTGTCACATGATTGACTGATTAGATATTTGCATTAATGAACAGGAATACTGGTGAACCTAATAAAGTGGCCACTGAATGTCTATTAATCCTATTTCATTCTCCCAGCATTCTCATCATGTTCTACTACTCACTTACACACTGGGGGCAATTTGCAGGTTCCATTTAACCCACCAATCCACTTATCTTTGGGATGTAGGAGGAAAATGGAGCAGAATCAGAATGAGATTTATTTTCACGGTTGTATGACGTGAAAGCATTTTTCTAGGGTGTATCACAACCTGGTATGGAAGTTGTCCTGTCCAAGACCGAAAGAAGCTGCAGAAGATCGTGAACACAGCGCAGCACATCACACAAACCAATCTTCCGTCTGTGGACTCACTTTACACCACACGCTGTCGGAGCAGCGCTGCCAGAATAATCAAGGACACGACCCACCCAGCCAACAGACTTTTTGTCCCTCTTCCCTCCGGGAGAAGGTTCAGGAGCTTGGAGGCTCGTACGGTCAGATTTGGGAACAGCTTCTTTCCAACTGTGATAAGACTGCTGAACAGATCCTGACCCGGATCTGGGCCATACCCTCCAAATATCTGGACCTGCCTCTTGGTTTTTTTGCACTACCTTACTTCCCATTTTTCTATTTTCTATTTATGATTTATAATTTAATTTTTTAATATTTACTAATTTTATGTATTTTTAATATTTAATATTTGTAATCCAGGGAATGTGAAGCGCAGAATCAAATATCGCTGTGATGATTGTATATTCTAGTACCAATTGTTTGGCGACAATAAAAAATAAAGTATAAAGTAAAGTATAAATCTGTTGCTTTGCAGCAGCAGTAGAATAGAGATATAAAACTCTATAAATTAAAGAAATAAGTAGTGCAAAATGAAGGAATAACAAGGCAGTGTTCATGACTGTTCTGAAATCTGATGGTGGAGGGGAAGAAACTGTTCTTGAATTGTGTATACCTCTTTCCTGACGATAGTAACAAGAAGAGATTGTGAGAGGCCTTAATAATGGATTGCACCTTGTTGAGGCACACCTTTTGCAGGTATCCTCAATGGTGGGGAGGGTTGTACCCATGATGGAACTGGCTGAGTTTATAACCTTCTGCAGTCTCTTGTGATCCTGTGCATTGGAGGTTGGGATACAACTAGTCAGAAAGCTCTCCACTACACAGCTATAGAAATTTGCAAAGGTCTTGTGTGACTCAAACTCCTATGAGAATAGAGCCACTGATGTGCCTTCATTGTGATTGCATCAATAAGTTGGGCCCAGGACAGATCCTCTGAGATGTTGGCATCCAGGAACTGGAAGCTGCTCACCCTTTGCTCCCTTTCTGCTAACCCCTTAAGGTCCACCATCAGTTCTTTGGTTTTGCTGAGATTGAGGGCAAAGATTTTGTTGAGACACCACTAAACAACCGCACTCATGTAAGCTTCCTCTTTGCCATTTTGCCATCTGAGCACCCAGAGGAAACCCACATGATCACAAAAAGAATGTGTGGAATACACACACACACACACACACACACACACACACACACACACACACACACACACACGTCTCTCGTGCAGTGAGTCAGTGGTTTTACTAGCTGAACCACTGAGCCACCCAGACACGGCAAAGAGAAATTAATTCCAGTCTGGAGTACATTAACTTGGTTTAATTTTGACCAATCTTGAACAATGCTGCTCCCTAACTTGGAAAGAGCAAGAATATGTCAGAATAGGTACACAGAGTCTGTTAGCAAGTCTAAATCATGCTCACCAGAATTGATGGAGATAGTGTGACCATGGAAACTGTTTATCATAACATATTCTGTTACTATAGGGAGAGATTCATCATAGGGCTAACCAAAAATGGCAATAGGAAGGAGCTTTGTTCTATAATCTTTATCATACAGTTAAAGGTATGATCATACTATTCACAGACCATCTGTTAACCACAGATGAATTAAACGTTTTGATAAAGAGCCAAACAAAACAACATTCCATGAGGCCTGTGCAATTGTCACATTTCTGTATGAAGTTCAGTCCAGGTTTCCAGACGAATATAGCCATCTGGATGATTGACACAATGATTATTGAGAGGTGACATGAACAGTGACCACAGTGCAAGGAATAAACCTTCCAACACAATACAGATGATTTAAAGAGAAAAAAAATAGGCTGCATCATTACTTCCAGGAAAAATTATTTTCATGAACAATCATCTTGGTTCCACAAAAGTAGTGAATAGAGATATGAGTGTGATTTTTTTTTTGACTTGAGCTATTCAGTATTATAAAATGAAATTGAACATAAAAAAGACCTTGCATTTCCGTAACATATTTTTCCCGACCACAAGTTATCCTCAAGTTCATAAGCCAATGAAATACATCTGAAGTGCATCATTTTTGTATATTAACAGCAGCCAATCTGCTTTTAAACCTCCAAATACCGGAATGTGAAAATGATCAGTTAATCTGTTTCAATGAAAGTCACTAAGAGATTAAAACTGGCAGGGGCACCCAGGAGAACAGAAAAGCAGTTATGATGTCTTTCACATTCATCCAAAGGGGAGGGCAGCTTTTGGTGAAATACAGCACTGCTGACAGTGCTGATCTTCCTTTAGACCAACCTTTCCATGTGGTTTGGGGACGGGCCCAAATATTCTATTACTGTACCACCCCAGGGAGTGGCACCAATGCCTTCGGCTTAAAAAAGTAGGCTAACACCACAGAATGCATTGTCCGGGAATGAAAGGTTTTGCACGGTTTATTCTGATATATATATATTTTTTTTTATTGCGAATGAAGTTTATTTTGGTATATAGAAAGAGAACTTCCTATGTGCTGAGGGAAGCCCCGAAGTTCGTGCAGCCCATACACTGTCTCGGTAGGACCACAATCTAGGCTGAGATGGTAGCAGAGTAGTTACGCCTGCCGTAAGATCTGGGTTTAATTCCCACTGCTGTCTATAAGGAGTTTGCATGTTCTCCATGTGTGGTTCCTCCAGGTGCCCCGGTTTCCTCTCACTTTCCAAAGATATACGATTAGAGTTAGGGAGTTGCGGGCATACTATGTCAATGCTGGAAACGTGGCGGCACTTGCTTGCCGCCTCAGCACAATCCTTGCTGATTTGATTTGACACAAAATGACAAATTTCATTGTATGTTTCGATGTACTTACGACAATTAAAGCTAATCTTTAAATCTTTAGTCACTGATGTTATGTAAGAAGCCGGGCAATTTGTACACCGAAAACTCCGTGAATGTGGCAGTCCGTTCCAGTAACATTTAGTAAGGGATAAATGTCACTTTCACACTTGGAATTAATTCTGCTGATTTTAGTGATAGGGCAGTGGAGATTTTTGCATCCATACGTGAGACCAGAGAGGGTTTCAAGTTTAACGCCTCATCTGGACAGCGGCACTTCTGAGTGTAACCACCCTTTCGCTGAGGCACTATGAGAGGTGCCACCATTCCGATGGGGCACGTTGCCCTCAAGCCCCTGGAGTAGGCTGCAACCCACAACCTTCTGACTCAGAGAAAAGCGTACCGCCCACTGAGCACAGTTTACTGAAATCATGATGGATTATGAGAGTTGCCTGTCAATCAAAGTGCTGCGTGGGCATCCCGCAAGGTTCTATTTATATCTGCAGGCATATAGAGAAGACTTAAAGTAATGTTGCTATTTTTCGTGATTAAAATTTAATCCACAGACATTCTTTCAGCTTAAATTGTGATGGCTGAAGGAAAGCTTAGTCTACACAGATCGCAGAATTATTGAAGTACGGCTAAGTGGTTTGCTATTATCTGCACTCTCAGAATTGATTGCACGGTTAAGGAAGAATAAAACAAAATTACAGGTGTTGCCTAATAAACGCAACACAGAAACAGTAAAGGAATAAATAATTGAAGATAAGCTTATTTAAATATTACATAGATTGAAGTTCTGTGTCAATAATTACCTCATACTTTAACTCCAAATATGCTGTGTTGGTTGCCGGGCAGCCCTAAAGGAAAGTTCACTGTCGGCCCATTTGTCATTTTAATTCGATGATTATATTTGAATCTTTGCCATCTTACACAAAATGTGGAGATGAAGTTGGTTTGGGGGTAGAGTGGAGATAGTGGGAACTGGCAACTTCCCCTTCAGCGGGGTGGAATTAAATGAGGGAGGCGTCCCGCCTTGGTCTCCATGCCGATTCGTGATGGGTGCCACTGCGGTATGTCAGGCTCTTCGCGAAGGGAGTTAAAGTTGTGTTGTGGATGACATCACTCTGCTGTGACATCTGTTTCTTCAGTAAGCCCTCAGCTGCCTGGGCCAGGCTGCCCTCTGCCTTCTCTTTGTGCAGAGTTAACAAAGCAACAGACCCGAACATATCAGGAATGTCGGTTTCATACATCTTGGCTAAGGCTTTAACGTCATGATACTTTCTTTTCTGGGCGCATGTTTTCTTTGGCGTGCTTGCATTGTTCTACAGTTAGATCCTAGTTATTTCTACTTGTTACTTCTTTACATGCACCGAAACCATCTGGTCTGGAGGACTATTTTAGTTTGATTATCTTTAGGAATCTGTGTGCATTTAACTAGCGTTTCCTGTCAAAATAGTAAGTAGTTTAGAAACTCTGCCATATCGCCGTCTGGCACTCCGCCTGAAACAACATGGGCAGCTTACCAAGCAGAGGAGATTTGGTTCGTTAACTGAAACACTTGAAAGCTTCTACAAATGTACCATGACTGGCTGCATTGCCACCTGGTATGGGGCGGGGCGGGGCTGATGCACAAGATCGAAATAAGTTGCAGAAACTTGTAAATTAGTCAGCTCATGTGTACTAGCCTCGGTAGTATCCAAGACATCTTCAAGGAGCGATAACTTAGGAAGGCAGCGTCCATTATTAAGGATTCCCGCCACCGAGGACATGCTCTCTTCTCACTGTTACCATCAGGAACGAGGTACAGAAGCCTGAAGACACACACTCAGCGATTCAGGACAGCTTCTTCCCCTCTACCATCCGATGCCTAAATGGACGTTGAACCCATGAACACTACCTCACTACTTTTTTATTTTTATTTCCCACTGCTTATTTTAACTTAACTATGAAATAGACTTTGTGTAACTGTTTTTTCTCTATATTTATTCATCATGTATTTCATTGTACTGTTGCCATAAAGTTAACAAATTTCACTACGTACGCCAGTGATATTAAATCTTATTCAGTCAAATCACTTCAAAGGCCAAGGAGGGATTTGAAAATAAAAATGAATGTTTTAGAGTTGTAGCAGCGCTCAACAAGAACACGGGAGAGAAAAGCGAACAGGACATGGTGTGAGTCAGGAGACAGACAGCAAGATTTCTGTGAACGGAGCCTTAAGAAAGTTCATATTCAACCAGGTGGAAATAGGTAGATAATAATGTGAGGAATGATCAGAAGTTCAAATGGGGAGAAAATGACGGTAGGGTTGTGTACAGCCTTCAGTTTCATACATTGTCTGGAAAGCAGAGATATTGAGTCTGTATGCCTACAGTACAGGGTTTCAAGACAATTACATCGTTCATCACAATATTTCGTTGGCACTTAGCGAGATTTTGATCACTAACATTTCCAGGAGTCCTAATTCTTTACCGTAAATGACATTGATACAGGAAATGCTCAAAGGAAAATATCGAAACTACCGAGATATGAAAGAAAGGCAGTCAAGTACTCTGGAGACATCTATAGATAATTAATAATTGGGTCATAATAAATTTAGAACAGGATATTACAAGTTCACTAGGAAAGGATTTAGCTACAATTGGCATCCAAATCTATGGGACAGAAAGAAAGATGAGCAGAGATTCCTACTCGCTCATACTATGTTGTGGCCGCTGCTTAAAGCTGGAATGTAGAGGTCCAGATGCTGAAACATAACCAGGAAGGTAAAGAATTCTTTCCATTAGGCTGGCGTATCAGGCTAGAAATTTTATCATGAACAAAAGCCAATTTGAAGCACTCACTGCTATTAGTTCAATAGTTCAGTTAAGTAATAGGCGTGGAAATACTGAATAGAGTCAGTAATGGATCTTAAACCTACTAAATTGTTGTTAAGAGCTCACCAGTCTCACTCAGGTCCTTAGGGAAAGAAACATACAGTTTATTTCCAGACTCATTGTAACTCTGACATGCCCTCTGAAATAGCTGCCCAAGGCAACAAGTGCAAGAGTAATTAATAATAGACAGTAAGTGCTGTCCCTGCTACTGATGATCACTTTCCATAAGAGAATAAAAATAACATGTACAATGGGTACTCTGCTGAACGCAGGTAGTGGTGAACTTTAAACAGCAACCAGTAACTCTTGTGCTATAGTATTGCTATTCCGATCCCTGTATTGCACATGGGGCAAGATACTTCTGCAAGACCAAGGCAGTCCTGATTCTATGCTCAGCTCTTGCCATTCCTGCCAATGGAAGGTTTTCTCACCTTCCTAAATTAATTTATTATCCGTGGGATGTGAGGAAGACTAGTATTCATTTTCCATCCCTGCTTTCCTTTGAGGAGGTGGCGATGAGTCTCTTCCCTGAACCACCACAGGCAGTTGCTCCAACAGGATTTGGACAGAGCAATGCTTAAGGAATGCCAGTATGCTCCTACTGGAGCAGGTTATTTTGTTGTTACCAAACTGTTGTTTGTAGGAGCTTACTGTACATGAGTCGGGTGCTATTTTCTACACTGCAACAGTGATTGCAGTTTAGGTAAATGCACTTGTTGCCTTCTAAAGATGTTTTATGACTTTCTGAGATAATGAAAAGACCTTATAAATATAAAATCCTTTTTGTTTCCTTTAAGTAGTGTAGCTGATGAAAGCTCACTTCAAACTAGCACTATAACACAAGGAATTCTGCAGATGCTGGAAATTCAAGCAACACACATCAAAGTTGCTGGTGAACACAGCAGGCCAGGCAGCATCTCTAGGAAGAGGTAGAGTTGATGTTTCGGGCCGAGACCCTTCGTCAGAACTAGTCGACTGTACCTCTTCCTAGAGATGCTACCTTGATGTGTGAAACTAGCACTATGTTTGGGTTAATATTGTTTTGCTGACCAATGACAGGGGCTGACTGTTCCTTCCGAGTAACACACAGATTGTCTGTCTCCCTCTGCTGTCATCTCTCCTATCCACCTTCTAAAAGGAAAATTTGATGGCTAATTTGTTCAGTTGTGGCACTGGATTTCCCACCATCAGCGCAAAATCTGTGCTTGGTTAGATTAGAGCACACAGAGAGTATCAAAACGAGGATTGATTACCTATTTCATTCAATCATCCTGCCTGTCTCCACCTAAACCAACACAGTCCTCCTCAAGTGGAAATCTCCTCAAACTCTGCCTCATCAGTTAACGGCAGTTCAAAATGGTTTTAGTTAGAGCTCTGTGTTATGCCATTTAGTAGTTTAAAACAATTTCAATAGATGTGAGAAATCACATTTTGACAATAGCAAAATAATTGCCCAGCCGTTGCTTAGTAACATAAAGATAGGAATACATAACAATCTATTTAAAAAATGCTTGGCATGTTCAATGCCTTATGAGGAGGGGGAAGTACATTAATTTCACTAAATCCATGCCAGCAGAGTACATTCTTCCTCAGTACTATAGACATGATGAGGCCAATAGGACAACATGTAAAATAATACTGTAAAGACATTTTATAATGTAATGAGTGAGGATGAAGAACATGTAGGTTACATCCTACATCAAACCTTGAACTGCAGGTGCAGAGCTTCTGATACTATTTCTTATGCTAGCAATGATCATTAGTAGATAATTACCGGAAGAGATACAACAACTCACATGACACTTTCACCACAATGATACATCACAAATTGTTACTAACATTAGAATGTTCATAATTTGATACTGAGGCATATAAGCAGATATTAGGACGGATTTCCAAAAACTTAATCACGTAGGTAGGTTTCATGGAGGGAGGAAGAGAGGGGGTGAAGGAGGTTCAGTGAAGAAATGCCAAAGTTTAAAGCTTCAGTTGCTGAAGGCAGAGGTCTAAATGGTGGAAAGATTAAATCTGAGGATAAAAGAGAGACCATTCATAGACACAAGACATTCTGCAGATGCTGGAGATCTTAAGCAACATAAACAAAGTGCTGGAGGAACTCAGCAAGTCAGGCAGCATCTGTGGGGGGGGGGAATAAACTATCACCGTTTTGGGCTGAGACCTTTTCAATCTGGACTGGAAAGGGAGCAGAACAAGAATAAGAAGATAGGGAAGGGGAAGGAGTACAAGCTGCCAGGTGATAGGTGAGATCAGGTGAGAGGGAAAGTAGGTGGGTGAGGGAGAAGAGTTGAAGTAAGAAGCTGGGATGGGATAAGTGGAAAGAGTTGATGAAGAAGGAATCTAATTGGAGAGATCAGTAGACCATGGAGGGAACACAATGGGAGGTTATGGGCAGATGAGAAGAGAAGAGGTGAGAAATTTACCAGCATGGAGAATGGAAAAAAAGGAATGAGGAAGGGGAGAAATATGAGTCCTCCCTCTCTCCTTTCCTCCCCTCTCCCCCAACCACCAACCTTCCCCATTCCCTCTCGTCTGCCAGCTTATACTCCACCCTCTTCCCATTTTCTAATTCTGGTCGCTGCCCTCTCCCTTTCCAGTCCTGATGCATTGTGTCAGACCGAAATATCAACTGTTTATTCCCCTCCATAGATGTTGCCTGACTTTCTGAGTTCCTCCAGAAGTTTAAGTGTGTTCTTATAAAAGAGAGGCAATATTTGATAGTTTTTCATTGAAAGAAAAACATTAAACTGTTTCTAATCCTGTTTCTCATTAAACAGAAGCTCCCGATCTATGGAAATTTAAACATTTTTCATAATCATTCAATCTTCTAGCATTTGCAGTTGTTAGCTTCTGGACTATTCCAATGGTTGGTGGAAGAGCAATAGAATAGTCAAGTCTAGAGAGGAAGTTATCAATAATGCTAATGGTTTGACTCTGTTTCAGTTGATGGCCAGGGAGAGCATGGAAACTATCAGACAATTGACTTATTCACTCCAGTTTTATAGAGCCATACCACAAAGAAACAGGGCATTCGGCCCAACTGGTCCATGTTAACCATGACGCAATCTAATCTTGTCCCATTTGCCATTGTTTGATCCATATCCCCCTAAACCCTGCCTATCTGGCGCTCTGCAAGTGTCTTAAAATATGGTTTACGTCCTGTATCTACTTCAAGCACTTTCGTTGTCAGCTCATTCCATATCCAGACCACTATCAAGCTCAAAATTGTGCCCCTTGGGTTCGTAGGAAATCTCTGCCCCTTTACCTTGAACCCATGTCCTCAAGTTCTTGATTTCCCAACACTCGGGAAAAGACTGTGTGAATTCACTCTAACTATGCTCTTGGTGAATTTACACACCTCCACAGGATCACCCTTCACTTTCCTGTCTTCCAAGGAAAAAAGTCCCAGCTTGTCCAGCCTATACCTCAGACATGTGAGGTTTTGTCTAACTTGTGCTTATCTAACAGTGAATGTTGAGTAACAAGCAACAGGAACTTGCTGACAGTGAAGTGTTGAGAGAATTGATGAAGAGGGTAACCCTGCTATCATCAATATATACATGGAATCTGTCCAATCTGTCCATAAACTCTTAATAAATCATTACTGCTTTCTGATCACGCTACCCACTAGTTAGTTCAGTCTCCTCTTCCATTGTAAATAGAACGATTCATTATCTGATGACTCCCTTCCTCACCTAAGGGTCTACAAGAATAGGAAAGAAGCAGCACTGATTATCTATTGGCCCATTCACTTCAAAGCCAACCCACGGCTTAATGAAGCCTGGTGTCACTGCTGCTTTCAACAGCATTATTGTAAAACAAAATACTAGGGACCAAAAACAAAAGAACCCAGATGCTATTTCAATCTTTTTGGATTAATTTAAAGAGAGATATTAATTGTCCTCAGACTGACAGAGTACTTTCCACTATTAGAGAATGCTTCATTACCACCTTTTGTTTTGAGTACTCCTAGTTGACAGAATGTTTGATATTAATATCTGATTCCTTTGATGTTGATACATCATTGTGTTTATTCACAGGGAACTGAAAAGATCAGTCATCTGCAGAACCTACCAATAGAACGCAAGTCAGGGCACATTAGCATTTCTGCAGCTACCCCAATATAATTAAGTAGCTTAATCAAGAGTGTTATATAGCTCTTCAGCAATTCCTGAAACTATTCTATACCTATTTATCCCTTTGTAAATTATCCTGCTATTCCCAAAGCCTTCCCCAATACTATCCAGATATCTCCCAAGCTGTACTCAACAATGTCCTACATCTCCTCACAATTTGGTCATTCCCCAAGCTTTCCTCCAGGCAATCAAGTATTACCTCATCCAACCCAGCAGAAATCCTTTCGGATGCAGACTCCAATCTGTGCTGACACATACTGTGATGTTAGAATGCATAGCAACCCCTTGTTAAGGGTCTCAGGCATATGTTGCTGCAATATTGCTACAGCAACATGTTACATGACTTTTCTCTGCTTTAGATAGACTCATAGGTTTAGAGATACTCTTTAATTTCATCTGCACTGTGCATGACTTATAAACCACCTAAATAAATGACATCATGATATAGGTCTGACAATTATATAAAAAATTAGTCCTTTCATATTTCACCCAAATCTGCTTCTGCTCTCTAAACCTTTTGGAAATTCCTACCTCTCTCTTAGGCAATTTCTTGAGGGTCAAGGATGGCTTGCTTCCATAAGACCATGATATAGGAGCAGTGACTGAAAATGGACTGACAGGTTGGGTCAATGAGCTACACTGTATTTGTCTTCTTGTGATCGGGAAATAAGACCATAAGACTGTAAGATATAGGAGCAGAATTAGGCCATTTGCCCCATCGAGTCTGCTCCACCATTTCATCATGGCTGATCCATTATTCCTCTCAGCCCCAATATCTTACCTTCTCTCTGTATCCCTTCAAGTCCTAACCAGTCAAAAATCTATTAACCTCTGTGTTAATACATGTAACACCTTGGCCTACACAGCCGCTTGTGGCAAGGAATTCCACAGATTTACCACTCTCTGGTGAAAGAAATTCCTCCTCATTTCTATTCTAAAGGGACACCCCTCTATTCTGAGACTGTGTCCTCTGGTCCTAGACTCTCCCACCA
Source organism: Mobula hypostoma (assembly GCF_963921235.1). Lineage (NCBI taxonomy): Eukaryota > Metazoa > Chordata > Chondrichthyes > Myliobatiformes > Myliobatidae > Mobula > Mobula hypostoma. The sequence goes on from NC_086113.1 coordinate 19,956,450, forward strand.
TAAGAAAACATCCTCTCCACATCCATTCTATTGAGCCCTTTCTCAATTTGATAGGTTTCAATTTAGGCCACCCCTTATTCTTCTGAATTCTAGTGAATACAAGCCCAGAGAATTCAAATGTTCTTCATATGAGAAGCTATTCAATTCTGGAATCAATTTTGTACACCTCCTTTGAACCTGCTCCAGCTTCAGCACATCCTTTCTAAGAGAAGGAGCCCAAAACAGTTCACAATACTCCAAGTAAAGACTCATCTGTGCTTTATAAAGCCTCAACATTACATCCTTGTTTTTATATTCCAGTCCTCTTGAAATGAATGCTAACATCACATTTGCCTTCCTCACCACAGATCCAACCTGCAAATTAATCTTAAGGGAATCCTGAACAAGGACTCCCAAGTCCCGTTGCGCCTCAGATTTTTGAATTTTCTCTGCACTTATAAAATAGTCCACCCTTTTATTTCTTCTACCAAAGTGCATGACCATACATTTCCCAACACAGTATTCCATCTGCCATTTCTTTGCCCATTCTCCTAATCTGTCTAAGTTCTTCTATAACTTCTCTATTACCTCAAAACTACCTGCCCTTCCACATATTTTGTATCATCTGCAAACTTTGCAACAAAGCCATCAATTCCATCATCCAAATCATTGACATATAACGTAAAAAGAATCGGTCCCAACACAAACCCCTGTGGAACACCACTAGTCACTGGCAGCCAATCAGAAAAGGGTCCCTTTATTCTCATTCATTGTTTCCTGCCAAATAGCCACTGGTTTATCCATGCTAGTCTCTTTTCTGTAATACCACGCACTCTTAGCTTGTTAAGCAGTCTCTTGTGCAACACCTTGTCAAAGGCCTTCTGCAAGTCCAAGCAATCCAAGTTCCTTTCCAGTTTTGAGGATGGAAAATGTGTGTGTTCGTGACTTTTTTTCTTCTTTCTTTTCAAATCTTTTATTATTATCCAAAATCAACAAGAGTACATTGAAGTAGGCAACACTTACAATGTCTCAAGAGAGAAAAAAAACATTATTTTAAGGATTGAAAAAATTTTGGTGACCAAAAAAAAGAGAAAAAAAACCCTACTAAAGCAAAAAAAAGTGAGAAAAAAAAACCATTAGGTGTCCAACCCTGGAGCCTTGCGTCATATAAAAAGTTTCTAAAGATAAACATCAAACTGCCAGCAAGAAAAAAAATGTACCAAAAATTTACAATTAGATCGTGGAAGACTTTTTTTAATGGAATGGTCATTACACTCTATCCACCATGTGGACTTAGCAGAATTAGGTTTCGGTCCATTGGCAAAGATTTAGTTAGTTACTGCTTGATAAACCATTGGCCTTTAGGGTATGAAGGTCCTCCATCCCTGAGTGGCAAAGAGGTCCAAGACAATTGGAGACCAGGCTTTGCTTGCAGATTAAGCATACACATATGTACACACACACAGGGAAACATGAACTTAAGATTCAATGGTAACTCAATAACCAACTAGCAGGAACTAAAACAAATTAAAAGGGCAATGTATGTTGGCTTTTATTTTCATGATGGTGAACTACTAAGGAATTGATATTATATTAAGGTCTAAATAAAAGTCCAGTTGTAGGTAAGTGTTCACTTCTAGGAAAGGCACCTCCAGAGGAAATAGCGAGCTTGTGGGTAATGCTGTCATTATTAATCAGAATTACACTATGGCTATAGAGGTTAAATAATTACCGGAAACAAACTGCAGAGACTAAGTTTATATTCCTGCATAAAATGGAGATTAAAGAATGATGTAATTGGTTAAGGTAATTAAAGGATCCAATGTTTCCTTCAGTGAGTTCACATCGATCTTTGTACTAGATCATTCAAAGTTGTAGAAGTTTAGAATTCTTTCCCCTGGAGAATTTAGAGAGGTGTGGAATCAATAATAAACTTCAACACTAAGTTTAACTGATTTTGGTTTGTTTGGAGCCAGAACAGAGTTAACATACAGCTAAGCAACAACCTAATTGAATAGCAGAAAAGATTCAAGGACTGAATGGCCCATCCCTGTTCCTCCCACTCACTGAATCAACAGAGTCTTATTAAAAGAAATAAAAAATATCATTTGCTATCCACATGACAAGTTAGTGCAATCTTGAATAATCACTGGGATGAAGCAAATAATTCTGATTGAATCATTGTGATGTTGCATAAGCCAGTGCAGCGAGTATAGAAATCGCTGATGCCTCCGGGCGATGACTTTTATACAAATTCACTTTGCTTCAAAAATGCAACACATAAACAATGTCCAATACTTTATGACATTAATTTAACTCCTAAGCTTGGTGGGTCATTGCTGATTATTTTAAGCCATGTGTGAATCACAGTTTGGAGCCAATCACATAGACAGGCACAGGAATATAAGCTTCTACCAATATTATCAGTTTTAGTTCTGCAAGTCAACTAATGAAATGATGGTATTGCCCAGCGACACGGCTAACAGTGCCTCCACTTTCCAGCTCCAGTGTCCTGGGATCAATCCTGACTCTGGTGCTGTCTGTGTGGAATTTGTGTGTTGTCCCTGTAACTGGAAGGGTTTTCTCCAGATGTTCCAGTTCCCTCCATCTCCCAAAGACATGCAGGTTGCTAGCTTAATAGTCCATTGTACTTTGTCCCCAGCCTGTGGGTGTGTGGTGAAATCTGAGAAGAGCTTGAAGTTCTCTGTTGAGAATAAAATGGAATTAATATAAATGGGTGTTTGAAGGTCAGCTAAGACTTAGTGAATCAAAGTGATTGTTTTGGCATTGCATGAATCTGTGGCTCTAACTTTTACCATCAAGGACACAAGACTGTCTGTGTGCCCAGGCAATGTGGCATTACATCAGAATTTAAAATATATAATACTTCTTCTTTCAATTTCTATTCCCATGTTTCCTTTTCTATTCCTGTGTGAGTTACTTCCCTTCTCTATGATGGCAGCTCTGAATGGGGAGAATCTTCTAACAGAGTGAAGATGGGCTAACAGTCACAACTCATATTCGCATTGTACTTCTTAATCCATTAGAACGTCCCAAGAAAATATGCAGGAGTGGTATCAAAGAAAATTTGGGGAGAACTTGTAAACGTTGTTTATTTTCTATTTCAAATGTAATAATGAGAAGCAGTAGTAAGAAATATCGTTATAACTGCTCCTCCCCTGAACATCAGCAAGGAAGTTTGCTGATCAACAATTTACAGGAATGTATATGCTGCTACTATATAAAAAGAAAAACAAACTTTTCCTCTGCATAATAATTACATTCTTGTTAAGATATTTTAAAGGACTAGAACAACTGAACAAAAGTATAGAAAAATTAAGCTTCAAGCAATTTCAAGGAATCTCCTCCGGCGACTTGCATTTCTTCAGTTATAATGCAGCTTCTTGCCCATCCCTTAACTTCATACGAACATAAGAACAGTAGCAGGAGTAGGGCATCTGACCCATTGAGCCTGCTCTGGCATTCAATAAGATCATGGCTGATCTGGCCACGGACTCAACTCCACCTACCTGCCTTTTCCCCATAATCCTTAATTCCCCTACTATGTAAACGTCTATCCAACCTAGTCTTAAAGATATTTACAGAGGTAGATTCCACTGCTTCATTGGGCAGAAAATTCCAGAGATTCACCACTCTCTGGGAAAAGCAGTTCCTCCTCATCTCTGTCTAAATCTACTCCCCTGATTCTTGAGGCTATGTCCCTTAGTTCTAGTCTCACCTACCAGAGAAAACAACTTTCCTACCTTTATCTTATCTATCCCTTTCATAATTTTATATATTTCTATAAACACTCCACTCAATCTTCTGAATTCCAGCGAGTACAGTCTCAGGCGAGTCAATCTCTCCTCATAGTCCAACCCCCTCATCTCTGTTCCTCCTCTGCACCACCTTACCAAAGACAGTATATCCTTCCTCAAATAAAGAGACCAGAAATGCACACAGTGCTCCAGGTGTGGCCTCACCAGTACCCTGTACAGTTGCAGCATAACCTCCCTGCTCTTAAATTTAATCCCTCTTAGCAATGAAGGCCAACATTCCATTTGCTTTCCTGATAGTCTGCTGCATCTGCAAACCAACCTTTGTAATTCATGCACAAGCACTCCCAAGTCCTTCTGCACAGCAGCATGCTGCAATTTTTTACCATTTAAATAATAATCTGAGCTTCCATTTTTCCTTCCAAAGTGGATGACCTTGCATTTACCAACATTGTACTCCATCTGCCAGATCCTTGCCCACTCACTTAACTTATCTACACCTCTCTGCAGACTGTCTGTATCTTCGGCACAATTTGCTCTTCCACTCAATTTAATGTCATCAGCAAACTTAGATACACTACAATTGGTCACTTCCTCCAGATCGTTAATGAATATCATGAACAGTTGCAGGCCCAGCAATGACCCCTGAGGTCATCCCTCCATTACTCCTTGGCTCTGGAATTCCCACTCTAAAACTCCCTCCACTTATAATTCTCCTTAAAACCCACCTCTTTGAAGACTACACACACCCCACTCCAGCATCTCCCAATGAGGCTGATGTCCAATTTTGAAACTAATTGATAGTAGTCATGTGAAGCATCTTGTGATACTTTACTTCTGGAAAAACATTCTATAAATTCTGATTGCTATTAACGGAAAGGGAGTTATTCCTTGACTCTACTAAAGCCAGGCATTGAAACTAAGTGAGATTTTTGCAGCATGTCAAGTACGCTGTTGCATTGTTCTGCTCCCCTGTCTAAAGTAATGGTCACTGTGTCAATATGGATAGCTCTACTGTCTATTATGAGGAAACTGTAGCATCTTGCATTGGCAAGGAACTGTATGTAAGCAATGCACTTGGAGGAAAAGCTAGGTATGTTATGATAAAGCCGAGGAATGCAGGAATTATGTATCACACAATTAGAAGGTATGACCCATTGCTGAAAGGGCACGCTATGCTAATTCCCTTTGAACTGAATGATTTATGGTGGATGGCATAGTAGCATAGCCGTTAGTGTAACACTTTACAGCCCTAGTGATTGACTGGAAGATCGGATTTCAGTTCCCGCCACTGTCTATTGTTACATGCCCACAGTTTGATCGCGGGACACTGGGATGATGTAATGGTCTTGTGAGTGGGATAATGTAATGGTCTTATGAGTGGGATGATGTAATTGTCTCATGACCATGGGGTGATGTTATATCACGTGAGAGCATGTTCCCTACGGTATATAAGGAAGCTGCCAAAGTGTGACACAGTTTTTACTTTCTATTTTAAGGTGCCAACGTTGCTGCCGGCAGTTTCACCAATCGCTGCCAGTTTTTGTTTGTTGCCACTTTGTTTTACCTTTACAGGAGAGTAAAGACCTTACCAAAGTACAGGAACAAACGATCGGGTAAAGTTAATGTCGTTCAGCTTCTTGGGAATGATCGACCTTTTTAATCTTCGTTCGGGAATTATGGCATGCACGTTTGAGTAAAACCCCTGCCAGGGCGAGAAGGTTTGTGCAGTGACCACCCTCCAGTCAAAAGGTCAGTTCCTTTATTTCTTCATGATTCCTTTGGACAAGGCATCTCTCGGCTGAGATCAACAGATTCGTCATTGCTTCGAAGAAATCGTTGTTTTGGGGAAGTCTCTCCTTAATGACTGTATAAATCACACGGACTTTTGAATTTACCACTTTAAGTCTGTGCTTGGATAAGAACTCTTTAAGAACAGTTTATAAGTTTGACTGTTTGTTCGATATAGTTAACTTCCGGTTAAGTTAGTCATTTATTTACTTTTCGATGTTTTGAGTAGAGGTTAATAAATATCATTGTTTGTTAATAAAACCTGACTCAATTTCATATCCATTGTTGCTGGACACGTAACACTATGAGGAGTCTGTATGTTCTCCCTGTGACCGTGTGGGTTTTCTCCAGGTGCACTGTTTTCTTCCCACGTTCCAAAGACATAGGCTAGGGTTACTAAGTGGTGGGCACTAGAACCATGGCGACACTTGCAACTGCACCCAGTACAGTGAGCTGGCCGTTGACACAAATTACGCATTTCATTGTATCGATATTTAAGAAGCATATAAGAATTAGCCACATTGCTGTGGGACTGACACATTTCCTTCTTTGAAGGAGATTTATGAATTGTGTTTTTTTCTGTCATACTAGTTTCTGAGTACATAGAACATCCAACAGTACAACACAGGAATGGGCCCTTTGGTCCACAATGTTGTGCCAAACCAGTGAATCAAAAATACCCAAACACTACCTACACAATGTCCATATCCCTCCATCTTCCTCACATTTATGTGCCAATCTAAACGTCTCTTAAAAGCCTCTAACGTACTTAATCATTATACCAGGCAGCGCATTCCAAGCATTCACCACTCTCTGAGTAAAAAACTTGTCCCTCACATCCCCTTTGAACCTACCCCTTCTCACCTTCAACGCATGCCCTCTGGTATTAGATGTTTCAACCCTGGAAAACATATACTCCCTGTCTACGCTATCCATGCCTCTCAGAATCTTTTAAACCTCTATCAGATCTCCCCTCAGCCTCTGCCGCTCCAGAGAAAACAACCCAGGTTTATCCAGCTTTTCATGGTAGCACATGCCCTCTAAACCAGGCAGCATCCTGTTAAACCTCTTCTGCACCCTCCCCAACATCCTTCGTATAGTGGGGCAACCAGAACTGTACACAATACTCCAGATTACCAGAGTTTATAAAGTTGCAACATAACTTCTTGACTTTTGAACCAAAATCTGATAATAGCTTTAATCTGCAGATTAATTGAATTTAAATTCTCCAGATCTAAACTAATTGTTTAGGAACAAAACCACTGTGGTGCTTTGCACTTCATTATTAATTTTTGACCAGAGATAACCATTAATGAAATGTTCAAGTGTTGATTGGCTGAGCTCATTCTTCAAAATGGATTCAAACAGAAAACCTCCATGATATCACATCTATCCATGGGGTCAGGTGGCGATAGTTCACTCTCAATCTGTACTGTACTGAAAATACATCCTGCTAATTTAAACTTCCCTGTGAACATGATTATTTTTGGCATCCAAAGGCACTGATGGAACAAATAAAAGCTAAAGAAGCAAGAATAATGTGGCAAACAAGAATCCACAAAACGTCGTGGATAAATTTAGACGTGTGGGACGGTATGGAATCACACAGTCCTCACAGCCGCAGAAAATCTCCATGAAACACAGCTGAGGTGGCCAGACTTGAAATATTTAAACAACCCAGACTTGGCAATAGAATTCCAAATGAACTTTAGCCTCTGGATATCTGATAATTTGTTAAAATTACAGGAAGTGTTGCTGTTCATCAGTTCAATAGAAAGGGTTTAACACAGGGTTTAGAACATAGTGCAATACTTTATGTTCTCCCTAGTAGCACCAGTAACCCGACAGATTCCAGCAGTCACCTTGTCAATTATCCAAACAATTTACATCCCTCTGATCCGTTGTATCATTAAAATTCCAACGAGCAGAGGACTAACAAGCTGAGGGGGAATCTTGAACCTCGTAGGACAGTGTTGGAGTCAAAGTTGCCTGTGTTGAATCCAAAGAGTCCATAAGACCAGAAGACCATAAGACATAGGAGCAGAATTAGGCCACTCAGCCTTTCAAGTTAACTCCGCCATTCCACCACGGCTGATCCTGGCTTCCACTCAACCCTATACACCTGCCTTCTCGCCATATCCTTTGATGCCCTGACCAATCAGGAAACTATCAGCTTCCGCCTTAAATAAACCCACAGACTTGGCCACCACCTCAGAGCAATCCACAGATTTACTACTTTCTGACTAAAAAAATTCCTCCTTACCTCTGTTCTAAAGGGTCACCCCTCAATTTTGAGCCTGTGTCCTCTAGTTATGGATACCCCCACCATAGGAAACATCCTCTCCACATTCAACATTCAACATTCTTTCAACATTCAGCATTCGGTAGGTTTCAATGAGATCCTCATGCATTCTTCTAAATTCCAGTGAGTACAGGCCCAAATCTGCCAAACGCTCCTCATACCTTAACCCCTTAATTCCTGGAAACATCCCCATGAACCTCCTCGGGACTCTCTCCAACGGCAACACATTTTTTCTTAGATATGGGGCCCAGAACTGTTGACAATACTCCAAGTGTGGCCTGACTAGTGTCTTACAAAGGCTCAGCAGTATCTCTTTATTTTTATATTCTATTCCCCTTGTAATAAATGCCAACATTGCATTTGCCTTCTTTACCACAGACTCACCTCCAAATTTTAACCCTCTCGGAGTCTTGCAAGAGGACTCCTAAGTCCCTCTGCACCTCTGATGTTTGAATTTTCTCCCCAATTAGATAATAGTCCGCACTATTGTTCTTTTTACTAAAATGCATTACATACATTTCCCAACACTGTATTCCATCTGCCACTTTTTTGCCCATTCTTCCAATTTGTCTCAGTCCTGCTGCAATCGCATTGCTTCCTCAGCACTGCCTACCCTTCCACCTATCTTCATATCATCCGCAAACTTGCCACAAAGCCATTAATTCTGTGATCTAAATCATTGACAAACAATGTAAAAACTAGCAGTCCCAATACTGACTCCTAAGGAACACTGCTAGTCACCAGCAGCCAACTAGAAAAGGCCCCTCTTATTCCCACTCACTTCCTCCTGCTTGGCAGCCATTCCTCATTCCATGCCCGTATCTTTCCTGTAACGCCATAGGATTTTATCTTGTTCAGCAGCCTCATGTGTGGAGCCTTATCAAATGCCTTCTGAAAATCCAAGTCTATGACATCCACTGGCTCTCCTTTGTCCACCCTGCTTGTTACTTCCTTGAAGAATTCTAACAGATTTATCAGGCAAGTTTTCCCTTTCAAGTAACCATGCTGACTTTTGGCTTATTTTATCATTAGTCTCCAAGTAACTCAAAACCTCATCCTTAATAATAGATTCCAACACTTTACCAACCACTGAGGTTAGGCTAACTAGCCTATGAATTCTTTTCTTTTGCCTTCCTCCCTACTTAAAGAGTGGAGTGACATTAGCAATTTTCCAGTCCTCTGAGACCATGCCAGAATCAGGTGATTCTTGAAAGATCATGATCAATGCATCCATTATCTCTTCAGCAACCTCTCTCGGGTCTCTGGGATGTAGTCCATCTGGTCCCGGTGACTTATCCACCTTAAGACCTTTCAGTTTACCTAGCTCTTTTCCTTTTGTAATAGCACTAGCACTCACTCCTGTTCCCTGACACGCCAGACCTCTGGCATACAGCTAGTGTCTTCCACGGTAAAGACTGAAGCAAAATACCCATTAAGTTCATCTGCCATTTCTTTGTCCCCCATTACTACCTCACCAGTATTATTTTCCAGTGGTCCATTGTCAACTCTCACCTCCCTTATACTCTTCATGTAACTGAAAAACTTTTGGTATCCTGCTTTATATTATTGGCTAGTTTGCCCTCATATTTCATCTTTTCCCTTTTTATAGCTTTTATCATTGCCCTTTGTTGGTTTTTGAAAGCTTCCCAATCATCCAATTTCCCAATCACTTTTGCTACCTTATATGCCCTTTCCTTAGCTTTTACTTAGTCCTTACCTCCCTTTGTCAGCCATAGTTGTGTACACCTGCCATTTGTGAACTTCTTCCTCTGTGGGACGTATCTCTCCTGTGCCTTGTGAACTATTCCCAGAAACTTCAGCCATCTCTGCTCTGCCATCATCCCTGCCAGTATCCTTCTCCAATCCACCTGGGCAAGTTCCTCTCGCATGCCTCTGCAATTCCCTTTAATCCATAAACCTATGAGTCCCTCATTGTTGCTGCCCTATTGAAGTATGGATGGTCTAAATGGCACCCTGAATGTCCCCTCCCATGTGGGGATGGCTTCCTTATTGTTCTGTCATTGTGTGAAAGCCCATCGGCAAGATGCCTTGTCATTGTCTCAGTGTAGAGAAATCAGCCTTCTACTCTTGGGGTCACAAACACCATCTTCTGTGGCAGATGGAAGATGCATGCTCTTCCTCTGGTAAGTTACTTTCTCTACAGTACTACCTCCTTGCCTGTTAGTTGCCATTGAGTTTCTCAGATTGAATATGCCAAGTCTGTATTCCTATGCATGGATGGCATCAGTCCTTGAACTGGTACTCATCAAACTAAGCTACAGAGATACTGTATCACTGCATCTCCTTGAATCTCCCTGGGTTTCCTCAATCCTTTGCCATCTTTTGGACGTACCAGCATTTGCTTCAGCTAAAAGAAACCGTGGAGAACAAGGATTAGCACACAAAGCTAGGGTTAAGTAAAGATTGATGCTCAGTTGCAAAAACAAATGCATCCTGTCAGATATTGTGCAAGAGATTTAATCAAAATAGGAAAATGAGTTAGATATGCCACAAATTCAAGCCACGATGTTCACTGGATGAGACAGTCTCCGCAATCTCTATCAGATCCTCCTTGATTTGTCAGGGATGTGAATGGACAGGCTCCTTCCTCCCGTTCTTCCGCCTTCCTGCTGTTCTTGGATCATTTCCCAAGCTCTTGCTCTAAGGAGAGGCTGAGTAAACTTGGGTGTTTTCTCTGGACCATCAGTTGGAGGCTGAGGGGAGATCTCATAGGTTTATAAAATTACAAGAGACATAGATAGAGTAGGCAGTCAGGGTCTCTTTCCCAGTGCAGAAAAGTCAAATATTAGAGGACATGCATTTAAGTTAAGTGGGGGAAAATTTAGATGAGATATGCAGGACAAGTTTTTTTTAACAGTGGGTACCTAGAATGGGCTGCAAGGTTTAGTGGTGAAAGCAGATATGATAGAAGTACTTAAGAGAGTTTTAGATAAACACATGGATATCCAGGGATTGGAAGGATATGGATCATGTACAGGTAGAAGAGATTTGCTTTAATTTGGCATTGAGTTCAGTGCAGAGATCGGGGCCAAAGGGATTGTTCCTGGTTCTAAGTTCTATATTTAATGTTACGTACCCCGTTGGGTTGCCAAACCAGCAGAAATGGACCACTTAGTTGGAGTCTGGATTACTGGAACTAAGAAAGTTTTATTAAAGAAATAAGTAACACAGTACTCTAATCGTAAGGATATAAATGCAACAGGTTAGCAATGATAAAACACACATGTACACAGAACTAGGATAATAGGAATCAATCAAGCTCTATCGCAGTCTAGGGGTAAAATGATCAGTCTCAAGTGACGCAGAGTTCAGTTCAGCTGAGTACAGTTCGCAGTAATCGCTGTCGTGCCGTTGGAAAGAGAGAGAGTGAATATGCAAATTCTGATTCAAATAGACCTTTGTTCTTCGCAGTTAGCTTTTGGGCAAACTCTTTTAATGTCTTCTATGGTCACCAACTGTGACCCCTCCGCTCCAGATACGACCGTTCTTCCGCGGTGAACCCGGCACCCAGGCAAGGGTGGACACACACACCAGGTTCCTGCTGATCCTACCTTTTCACCCTGTGTGTCTATGGTCGGTCCTGCGACCAGACCTCCAAACTCACACCAACTTGTGGGGGCACACCGCACTTCCAGGGTCTCGTTATCTCGTGATCTCGTGGTATCTGTTGTGCCTTAGCGAACCTGTTCCTTTTGTCCCCCTATCGCCTGTCCATCAAACTTCAAACAGTTCAGGTTCAATGCAACCGGTCTGTCAATACTCGGAACTGTGTCTCTTTTCGTTAATCTCTCTCCTCTCTCATTAACATTTTGAACGCTTCTCCCTTTGTCTCTCTTACCTCTCTCATCAGTATCAATCTTCTGATAACTTGGTTTTTCATCACGTTAAATATTCAGAAAGTTATTTACTTTAGCCTGCAGCAACAAATCAAGCAGATTCTTCGGGAGGAAAGGAATTGTTGACATTTCAAGTTGAAATCCTACAGCAGGACTGGTTCCTCCAGCAGATTGTGTGGTGATCTGGATTCCAGCTGTTGCAGTCTCTTGTGTCTCCTGTTTACCTTAACTGACCATATTGCTTTGAGGATATGTGCTTCACATGGAAATGGTGGGCGTTGATCATTCAGAATTGTGAGGTAGTGAACGCAGATGTCTTTAAACCATATAAGGGATTTCCCAATAGTCACACTTCTGATGGGCAGCTAGCAATGGAAAATGGAATCAGGATAAAGATATGAGAGCTGGAAATACTCAGAAATTCAAGCAGCATCTGAGGGGAGAGAGTAAACATTTATGGTTCATTGACCTTTTAGTTCTGACTTTATCTCCTGCAATCATACCTTCCTAAACCTCTCCACCTCTAACCCTTTGTTCTTCTTTCAAATGTTCCTTAAAATCAAACTCTTCGACCATGCTTTAGGTTATCTTCCACACTGTTTCCTTATGCAATTTGGCATTTAATTTTGTTGAGTGCCCTGGGAAACGTTGGTCTATTAAAGGCAGCATATAATTGTATACTGTTATTTTTCACCTCCAAATATGGATTCAACTAAATAAGCTCTGGTGAGAAAGTCAGTATTTCAGAATCATGATGTCATCAGATCCTATCAATGCTGTTTGACCTCCTGGCAGCTTTCAGCATTTTCTGTTTTAAATTTAGATTTCCAACATCCTCAGTATTTTGTTTATTATGCAACAGTGAATGAAGAATGGTACTTCTAAATCATGACGAGAGGTTCTAATGAACTTCACTTCCCAGACACACATGATTGCTTAGATGAAATAGATAAAGAATACAGCACAGCTGTGAATGTGGCTAATTGTCAGGCTATTCAGAACCCCTGGTGCATTTCTCACAATATAATAGAAGCTGCAGTACTGAAGGATGTGTCAATACACATTCTATTTTTAAAATTACCTGAATGTTAATGTTTCTGATCTACAAAATGAAAACATTTATGAATTCTGCTGGAACAGCATGCGGAACCAGAGCTGCAGGGAGACCAGAGTACCAGGACAGTTAGCGGAGACATTGCGGAGGCAGATGTTAGTAAAACTTCAGACAAAATTAGGAAGCGAAAGGTCGAGCATGGTGCAGCTAGTGTCCTGAGCTGCCTACATTTAATTGCAAGAAGTATCATAGGAAAGGCGGATGATTTGGATGATGGAATTGATGACATGATATGAAGACAAGAGGAGGGGCAGGTAGTTTTGAGGAAGAAGAGAGGCTACAGAAGGATTTAGACAGATTAGGAGAATGGGCAAAGAACTGGCAGATGAAATACAGTGTCGGGAAATGTATGGTCATGCACTTCGGTAGAAGAATTGAAAGGGTAGACCATTTTCAAAACGGAGAGAAAATACAAAAAAAACAAGGTGTAAAAGGATTTGGGAATCCTTGTGTAGGATTCCCTAAAGGTTAATTTGCAGGTTGAGTTTGTGGTGAGGAAGGCAAATGCAATGTCAATTCAGGAGGACTAGAATATAAAAACAAAGATGTAATGCTGAAACTTTAAAAAGCACTGGTGAGGCCTTACTTGGAACATTGTGAGCAGTTTTGGGCTCCTTATCTTAGAAAGGATGTGCTGAAACTGGAGAGGGTTCAACAGAGGTTCACAAAAATGATTCCAGAATTGAACAGCTCATCATATGAAGTGCTTTTGATGGCTCTAGGTCTGTATTCACTGGAATTCCAAACAATGAGAGGTGACCTCATTGAAAAATCAAATGGTGAAAGGCCTTGAAAGAGTGATGTGGAGAGGATGTTTCCGATGGTGGGAGAGTCTAAGACCAGAGGACACAGCCTCAGACTGGACAGGCATCCTTTTGGAATGGAGATGAGGAAGAATTTCTTTAGCCAGTGAGTGGTGAATCTGTGAAATTCTTTGCCACAGGCACCTGTGGATGCCAAGTCTTTATGTATACTTAAGGCGAGGTTGATAGATTCTTGACTGGTCAGGACATGAAGATATACGGGGAAAAGGCAGGAGATTGGGGCTGAGAGGAAAATATGATCAGCCATGATGAAATGCCCGAGCAGACTCGATGGGACAAATGGCCTAATTCTGCTCCTATATGAACACGCTCTTATCCGCCTGTAAGTCGGACCGTGAGGCAGCGGGTGTGTGTTTAAAAGAGAGAAGTGTGTGGAAGTCGTTCATTAGGCAGCGGGAGTATTTAAAAGAGAGCAGATTAACGGAGCGGGCGACATTATAGCGGGCGATGGGAGTGGAGGGAGACAGAGTAGGAAGGCTTTGGCTTGAGCGACTTCAGCGAGCAGAGGATGAGGAAGAGCTTCACTCCAAGTGAGGTAAGGCCGGGTAAGTTCCTTTAATAAATCTAATTACCTTAAGAGTAGGTAATGGAGGCAGCAGTTAGCGCAGTTGAGTGCTCTGTTTGCAGGATATGGGAAGTCAAGGCGAGCACAATCGTCCCTGATGACTACTCCTGTGAAAGGTGCATCCAGCTGCAGCTCCTGACAAACCGAGTTAGGGAACTGGAGCTGAAGCTGGGTGAACTTCGGATCATTCAGGAGGCAGAGGAAGAAATGAACAGGAGTTACAGGGAGATAGTCACCCCTAAGAGTCAGGAGACAGGTAGCTGGGTGACTGTCAGGAGAGGTGACTGTCAGGAGAGGGAAGGGGAATAGACAGAATGAGCAGAGCACACCTGTGGTCGTTCCCACCAATAATAAGTACATTGTTTTGGATTCTATTGATGGGGACGACCTACCAGGGATAAGTTGCAGTGGTTGTGTCTCTGGCACTAAGATGGGACCCTCAACTCAGAAGGGAAGGAGGGAAAAGAGGAGAGCAGTAGTGATAGGGGATTCGATAGTTAGGGGGACAGATAAGAGGTTCTGTGGAAGAGATCAAGAATCCCGGATGGTCTGTTGCCTCCCTGGTGCCAAGGTCTGCGATATCTCGGATCGAGTTCTCGGTATTCTCAAGAGGGAGGGTGAGCAACCGGATGTCGTGGTCCATGTAGGGATCAATGGTGTGGGTAGGAAGAGTGAGGAGGTCCTGAAAGATGAGTTTAGGGAGTTAGGCACCAGGTTAAAGGACAGGACCTCCAGGATAGCAATCTCAGGATTGCTACCAGTGCCACGTGCAGGCAGGTTTAGAAATAGTAAGATAGCGCAGATCAACACATGGCTGAAGTCATGGTGCAGGAGGGAGGGCTTCAGATTTATAGATAATTGGGCAGTTTTCCAGGAAAGGTGGGACCTGTTCCGGCAGGACGGTTTACATCTGCACTGGAGGGGGACAAATATTTTTGCAGGTAGTTTTGCTAGAGAGACTCCAGTGGATTTAAACTAGATATGAGGGGGGAGGGGAACCAGAGTGTAGGAACAGATGTAGGGAAGAAGGAAGAAAAAGAAAATAGTAAAGTTGTTTGCATCGTTAGTGATAAACAGAGAGTAAGAGATGGAAAACTTCTTAAATGCATTTATTCTAATGCTAGGAGCATTATAAGAAAGGTGGATGAGCTTAAAGCATGGATTGATACCTAGAAGTATGATGTGGTAGCTATTAGTGAAACATGGTTACAGGAGGGGTGTGATTGGCAACTAAATATTCCTGGATTTAATTGCTTCAGGTGTGATAGAATCAGAGGGACAAGAGGAGGAGGTGTTGCATTGCTTGTCAGAGAAAATATTACAGTGGTGCTCTGGCAGGATAGATTAGAGGGCTCGTCTAGGGAGGCTATTTGGGTGGAATTGAGGAATGGAAAAGGTGTAGTAACACTTATGGGGGTGTATTATAGACCACCAAATGGGGAGCAAGAGTTGGAGGAGCAAATTTGTAAGGAGATAGCAGATATTTGTAGTAAGCACAAGGTTGTGATTGTGGGAGACTTTAATTTTCCACACATAGACTGGGAAGCCCATATTGTAAAAGGGCTCGATGGCTTGGAGATTGTCAAATGTGTGCAGGATAGTTTTTTGCAGCAATACATAGAGGTACCAACTAGAGAAGGGGCAGTGTTGGATCTCCTGTTAGGGAATGAGATAGGTCAGGTGACGGAGGTTTGTGCTGGGGAGCACTTTGGGTCCAACGATCACAATGCTATTAGTTTCAATATAATTATGGAGGAGGATAGGTCGGGACCCAGGGTTGAAATTTTTGATTGGAGAAAGGCTAACTTTGAGGAGATACGAAAGGACTTAGAAGGAATGGATTGGGACAATGTGTTTTATGGGAAGAATATAATTGAGAATTGGAGGTCATTTAAAGGCGAAATTTTGAGAGTACAGAATCTTTATGTTCCTGTTAGGTTGAAAGGAAAGGTTAAAAGTTTGAGAGAGCCATGGTTTTCAACGGATATTGGAAATTTGGTTCAAAAAAAGAGAGATATCTACAATAAATATCGGCAGCATGGAGTAAATGAGGTGCTCCAGGAATATAAAGAATGTAAAAAGAATCATAAGAAAGAAATTAGAAAAGCTAAAAGAAGATATGAGGTCGCTTTGGCAAGTAATGTGAAAATAAATCCCAAGGGTTTCTACCGTTATATTAATAGCAAAAGGATAGTGAGGGATAAAATTGGTTCCTTAGAGAATCAGAGTGGACAGCTATGTGTGGAGCCAAAAGAGATGGGGGAGATTCTGAACAATTTCTTTTCTTTGGTGTACACTAAGGAGAAGGATATTGAATTGTGTAAGATAAGGGAAACAGGTAGGGAAGTTATGGAAACTATGATGATTAAAGAAGAGGAGGTACTGGAGCTTTTAAGGAATATAAAAGTGGATAAGTTTCTGGGTCCTGATAGATTATTCCCTAGGACCTTGAGGGAAGTTAGTGTGGAAATAGCAGGAGCTCTGACAGAAATATTTCAAATGTAATTAAAAACGGGGATGGTGACAGAAGATTGGCGTATTGCTCACGTTGTTCCATTGTTTAAAAAGGGTTCTAAGAGTAAACCTAGCAAATATCGGCCTATGAGTTTGACATCAGTGGTGGGCAAATTGATGGAAAGCATTCTTAGAGATGGTATATATAATTATCTGGATAGACAGGGTCTGATTAGAAACAGTCAACATGGATTTGTGCATGAAAGGTCATGTTTGACAAATCTTATTGAATTTTTTGAAGAGGTTACTAGGAAAGTTGACGAGGGTAAAGCGGTGGATGTTGTCAATATGGACTTCAGTAAGGCCTTTGACAAGGTCCCACACGGAATGTTGGTTAGGAAAGTTCAATCGTTAGGTATTAATATTGAAGTAGTAAAATGGATTCAGCAGTGGCTGGATGGGAGACGCCAGAGAGTGCTGGTGGATAATTGTTTGTCAGATTGGAGGCCGGTGACTAGTGGTGTGCCTCAGGGATCTGTACTGGGTCCAATGTTATTTGTCATACACATTAATTATCTGGATGAAGGGGTGGTAAATTGGATGAGTAAGTATGCAGATGATATTAAGATAGGTGGAGTTGTGGATAATGAAGTAGGTTTTCAAAGCTTGCAGAGAGATTTAGGCCAGTTAGAAGAGTGGGCTGAAAGATGGTAGATGGAGTTTAATGTTGATAAATGTAGGGTGCCACATTTTGGTAGGACTAATCAAAATAGGACATACATGGTAAATGGTAGGGCATTGAAGAATGCAGTAGAACAGAGGGATCTAGGAATAATGGCGCATAGTTCCCCGAAGGTGGAATCTCATGTGGATAGGGTCGTGAAGAAAGCTTTTGGTATGCTGGCCTTTATAAATCAGAGCATTGAGTATAGGAGTTGGGATGTAATGTTGAAATTGTACAAGGCATTGCTGAGGCCAAATTTGGAGTATTGTCTACAGTTTTGGTCACGGAATTATAGAAAAGATGCCAACAAAATAGAGAGAATACAGAGAAGATTTACTAGAATGTTTCGTGGGTTTCATCACCTAAGTTACGGAGAAAGGTTGAGCAAGTTGGGTCTTTATTCTTTGTAACGTAGAAGGTTGAGGGGGGACTTGATACAGGTATTTAAAATTATGAGGGGGAGAGACAGAGTTGACGTGGATAGGCTTTTTCCATTGAGAGTGGGGGAGATTCAAACAAGAGGACATGAGTTGAGAGTTAAGGGGCAAAAGTTTAGGGGTAACATGAGGGGGAACTTCTTTACTCAGAGAGTGGTAGCTGAGTGGAACGAGCTTCCAGCAGAAGTGGTTGAGGCAGGTTCGATGTTGTCGTTTAAAGTTAAATTGGGCAGCTATACGGACAGGAAAGGAATGGAGGGTTATGGGCTGAGTGCAGGTCGGTGGGACTAGGTGAGAGTAAGAGTTCGGCACGGACTATAAGGGCCAAGATGGCCTGTTTCCGTGCTGTAATTGTTATATGGTTATATCTTATGGTCTTATGAAATGCAATTGTGCATTATTTCTTTATTCAGGCCAGTGGCTGTATTTCATTTGGAGTTTGAGGAGATTTGGTATGTCACCAAAGACTCCAGCAAATTTCTACAGATGTACCATGGAGAGCATTCTAACTGGTTGCACGAGAATCGCACATGGAGGGGCCACCGCACAGGTTCAGAAAAATTTGCAGAGTTTTGTAAGCTTGGCCAGCTCCATCAGGGGCACTAACCTCCCCACCATCGAGGACATCTTCAAAAGTCGATGCCTCCAGAAGGCGGCATCCATCATTAAAGACCCCCACCACACAGGACTTGCTCCCTTCTCATTATACCATCAGAAGGGAGGTAGCGAAGGCTGAAGACCAGCATTTTTTTTTTGCACAGCTTCTTCCCCTCTGCCGTCAGATTTCTGAATAGACAATGAATCCATGAACTCCACCTCACTACTTTTTCTCTTTTTTGTACTACTTATTTCATTTTCAATATATTGCTTGTAATTTCTTATTCTAATTTATAGTATATTTTAAGTATTGCACTATCATGCTGATGCATTACAACAATTTTCATGACATACTGTAGGCCTATGATAATAAATCTGCTTCTGATTCTGATGGGTTTGAATCTATCTGAAATGGCTCCATAACCATTCCTTTCTCTGTTTCTATTGTTACAGAACAATGGAAGGAATTTCTCGCACAGAGATTCTCAAGTGGAGCCCAATACCGCGCAATGCAGAGTGGAGATGAGCTGCACAATGCCACAGTTGTCCAATATCTCGGCCCTGAGATTGTCAGGTATCACTCCAAAGATTGACAGACAGGAATGTAGGATCAGAAAGAGGTCACTTAATCCTCTGAATCTTCTCTGTCAATTAATGTAAGCATGACTAGTCTGTGACTTTACATCCTTGTCCTTTCTCCTATATACTAACTCCCTTTGACTAAGAAATATTGCTCAGTCACAGATTTAAAGGTAAGTACTAGCTCAACTTTAATTGCCATTTGTAGAATTCCAAACTTCTGCCACACATTATGTAAGATGTGTTTCCAAACATCACTCCTGAGAGATTGTGATACTCTCCAATCAGCTGAATTAATTTCTTTCTATCTGTAGTATCAGTTCTCCTTGATCTTTTGAAATTTTCTATCAAATCACTCTTCTATCTTTTGACTTCTGGAGACTACATAACCAAGGCTGAAATTCAGAAATTCCAAATCTTGTTATGAAAGTTAACAAATTTCACGACACATACTGGTGATAATAAACTTGATTCTGATTCTTAAATTAAATTAAACACTGATTTTCATGAAGGAGCAAATAGGAAACTCTTTCAATGCAGCATTTTCAAATGATGTATTATAATACAATATAGATGGAGAACTGTGTGCTTACTAACCAACTGGAAAAAAGGTCCCTCATCCAAAAATGTTTGAGAATGATTCACTGGATTCACAAGTATCATCTTCTCTTACCAATCCTTAACAGGAAAAAAAGAAAAAAGAATCATATAGAAGTGATTTTAAAATCTAATCTTCTTTCTCTACCCAAAACTTGAATGTCAAGGGTCTTTCCACAGACAGATACAATAATACTGATTAATTCTCCAAATAATTATTATCAGATTCAACAGTCAGAAAGATTCCAGGACCATGATGTAGTGGTCCTACGGTGGACCAACACGTAGTCACAGTTGTAATGGAACAGTTTTTAATTAGCCTCCCAGAAACAATCAATGATGACTTTGGCAACTCTCCACGCATTGGCCCAGAATAGCCAGGATAATTCTCTGGCCGAGAACAAGGAATGACCCGACATTTTGCCAATTTAGGTGCCGAGCCAGATTGAAAAGGTCAAAGTGTCGGGATCAGAGGACAGGGATGGGCCGGCATTCAGCCCATTGCTCCATGAGGTTCACTCGTCCCTGCACTGAGCTGGGGCTGCGGCCTGCAGTGATGACGGTCTTCACAGCTGTGGACTCGCTTCAACTCCGAATATTATTGGCTTACTTTTATTGCTTACTCGATTTGTTTTCTTTTCTGCACATTGGGTGTTTGATTGTTTTCTTTTTTAATGGGTTCTATCGGGTTTCGTTGTTTTGCAGTTGTCTGTAAAGATACAAACCTCAAGGTTGTATTAGTATACATATTTGGATAATCAATGCACTTTGAACTGCCTCTTCAAGATAGTATCATGGCATCTTTAATGCCCACCTTAGAGTAGATGGGTCTTTGGTTTAACATCCCATCCAAAAGATGGCACCTCCAAATGTGCAGCTCTCTCAGTACTGCCAAGGATTCTCCAGAATAGTGTTCATCCCACAATCTTCTGACTCACTAAGCCACAGCTGAAAATGCAGGATTACTGCTTGAAACTCATGCTGTTGGTGTCTCATCGTACCTCAGACTAAGAGTTACGATCCAGTAATTTTGCACAGTGGCATAATGGCTAGTTACACTGCCACCAATCACTGATCAAGGCTCAAATCTCACCGCTAGCTGTAAGGATTTCGTACATTCTCTCCACGGCCTGTGGGTTTCCTCTGGCTGCTCCGGTTTCCTCTCACAGTTCAAAGATGTGCGGTTAGGGTTAGTGTGCTGTGGGCACACTATGTTGATGCCAGAAGTGTGGCGCCACCTGCAGGCTGCCAACATAATCCTCACTTATTTGATATGATGCAAATGATGCATTTCACTGTATGTTTTGATATACTTGTGACAAATAAAGCTAATCTTTTAATCTGAATAGTTTATTGAATCATCACATATTAATCTTAAGAAGGTTTTATGCTATTTGCTAATGATCCTTTCCTAGAATTTAGAGGGAAATTGTTCCCACTGCATACATGGATGAATTAACAATGTCATTTAATATCATCATCTTTTGTCCACCTTCACAGCCAGATTCAGTACAAACCACATCATCAAATTTGCTGATGATTCTGTAGTGGCTGACCTTATCAGCAACAAAGATGAGTTGGCACACAGAGAGGAGGTGGGGGGGCTTGTCAAATGGTGTGACAGCAATAACCTAACTCTCAACATGGAGAAGACAAAAGAGATGACTGTGGACTTCAGGAAGGCACAGGCTGGCCGCTCTCCATTCCCCATCAATGGCTCTGCCGTGGAGAGAGTGAAGAGCACAAAGTTACTTGGTGTGCACATAACAGGATGATCTAACCTGGACCCACAACACCTCCTCGTAAGTAAGAAGGCATAGCAGCGTCTACACTTTCTGAGAAGATTGAAGCCTGCAAGGCATCCTGTCCCAATTCTAACAACCTTCCTCTCTGGTTGCAACATTGTGCAGTACAGATGCTGCAGGGTATCTGACTGCAAGACCCTGGAGAGGCCAATGAAAACCACTGAAAGGAACACCGGGGTCTCCCTCTCCCCTATTTGTAGCATTTACTAGAAGCATTGCAGATGAAGGGCCCGAAGCATAGTGAGGATCCTTACCATTCATCCCACAAGTTCTTTGACCAATAATCATCAGCAAGAAGGTACAGAAACATCAGGACTAGGGCTGCCAGACTGAGTAATGACTTCTTCCCTCAGGCTGTGAGACTAAAGGCTGATTTATACTTGTGCGTACTAACTTGCACCGTAGAATACGCAAGTGGGCTACGCTGTTGTGAGCATTTATACTTGTGTGTTGGTGTGTCTGCGTCGCTCTGCAATTCACTGCCAAAACGCTAGTTGGCGTTGGGGTTTCTATGCCACTGCGTTGCAAACTTCAAACAATGGCGATTGAAACTGAAGGAGGGTGAATTTTCTGTGCTTATTCGGCCACCGAGAGACATGGACTAGGAAATGCATTTCAAATATTTTTGGATGTCGGCAGGTAGATTTGGTGATTTGGTTCATCGTCTCCAACCATTTATTTTGCATCAGTGTACGCACAGTATACTCTGAGACTGGCAATCACCATTCAAGTTTTAGCTTCAGGTGGAAGTCAACAGGCAGTAGCAGCTAGCTACAAACTGGCGTCAAGCACAGGGTCCTCCATAATTTCGGAGGTCTGTAAAGCTTTGCAGCCAGAGTTCCTTCCCTGCCCTTCAGTCGCCCAATGGCAAGCTATTGCAGCATAGGAGGAAATGCGATGCTACCAAGCGGACCAATCACAGTTGTTGCGGTCTACAACGCCGCGACGCGTAGTTACATTTTGGGAGAGGTGCGCGTTAGGCTACGGCGTAGGGTTGGCGTAGAGTACAGCGTAGGGTATGCTGCTATGCCATACCTACGGCGTACATTTGACGCACAAGTATAAATCAGCCTTAATGAATACCCTGCTCCCACTGAGGTCTCATCACTAGGACAGCAAGCTGTTTACTGTTTACTTGTGCTGTGCACACTACATGCATTTTGAATTATATTTAATGAACTTATTTATGGTAATACCTTGATTTATGTGCTGTTTGTGATATATGTTTTGTGGGTGCACCATAGTGGTCTAGAAGAACATTGTTTTGTTTGGTTGTATATATGTACAGTCAAATGACAATAAACTTGAACTGAAAGTGACAGGATATGGAATATTATGTTGGAAAAATGTTTATTAAAAAATCTAAGTATATAATAACAAATCTCATTAAAAATACAATAATAATTATTGAAATAGATTAGTGAAGGAAAAAATTTTGATGTGCCTCTCCCAACTTGGATGAGCACTTGGAGGGAGTAAAGAACAGAGGTTAGACCCTGTGTGGAACTTAGAGTTTATATGATGAAACTCCAGGCATTTGGATAACTAACTTTGCTGAGACATTAGGTGCACTCTATTCAAGCATATTGATGCCCATTCAAAATAACTTTTGCAAAGTGCAAAATTTAAGACATATTTTAATTTAAAATTTGTGTTCTATATATTTAAATCCCTCTATGGACTTCCCCCTTTCCATTTCTGTCAGCTTGCATTTTCACAACCCTCTGAGATCTCTGGCTCCTCGAATTTTGGACTCAGGAATTTCTAAATTTAATTGGTCTGCCATCAGTGACTATATCTTCAACTACCTAAACCAGGAGTTTCCAAACTTTTTTCCTGCCATGGACCAATACCATTAAGCAAGGGATCTGTGGACACCAGGTTGGGAACCCTTGATCTAAACCATAAGCTCTTCAATTCCTTCTTTAAACCTACCTCTACCTCTTTATTTAATAATCAGCCTTCCCAGTGACTTCAGTGCAACAGCTTAAAATAAAAAACCCGAGCTTAAAGGTAATTAAATTTAAAACAAGTTGATTGTTCGACTTCGTTGTCAACAATTTTCCACAGTAACTTTTGTTTCTGCAGAGGTAATATCACATCATGTTCAATTCAGCATTTTCATACATAAAACATGATAGGCTGGCCCACACTGACCCTTATCATGTGCAGTCACTTACATACTGACATAATATATGAAACACATGAAAATAGTTGCAGGACTAAGGGAATAGAGGGAGAGAATAAGATCAATTGATCAATCCTTCAAAGAGCTGGCCTGATGATGACAGCTGAATGACCTCCCTCAACGCTCAGGTACCTTTGATACCCAATAAAGTGGCCACTGAGTGTACTTTCATGGTTTTCTGGTGCTGTAGCCCATCCACTTCAAGGTTCGACTTGTCATGTGTCTTCTGCACACCACTGTTGTAACGTGTGGTTATCTGAGTTACTGTCGCCTTCCTGTCAACTTGGACTAGTCTGGCCATTCTCCTCTGACCTTTCTCATTAACAAGGCATTTTCACCCACAGAATTGCTACTGGATGTTTTTTTTTGGCATCATTCTATGTAAACTCTAGAGACTGTTGTGTGTGAACATCGCAGGAGATCAGCAACTCCTGAGATTGTCAAACCACCCCATCTGGCACCAACGATCATTCCATGGTCAAAGTCACTTAGGTCACAGCTCTTCCCCATTTTGATGTTTGGTCTGAACAGCAACTGAACGTCTTGACCATGTCTACATGTTTTTGTGCATTGAATTACTGCCACATGATTGGCTGATTAGATATTAGCATTAACAAGCAAGTGTACAGGTGTACCTACTGAAGTGGGCATTGAGTATAAGATTCTATTATGTGATATTTTGGATATGAGAAAGTCTAGACACACAGACAATCCTATCTTGACATTTTATCATCATGAATG
The DNA here is from genome assembly GCF_963921235.1 of Mobula hypostoma. NCBI lineage: Eukaryota > Metazoa > Chordata > Chondrichthyes > Myliobatiformes > Myliobatidae > Mobula > Mobula hypostoma. Next base: position 19,980,780 of record NC_086113.1, read on the forward strand.
ATTGTCTGTTAACCCTTACATACTGTTCAGGTCAAATTTGACCCGTTTTGACACTTGACAGCAGTAATAACACCCTAAATGCCATTTTTAAAGCCGAAATTCTTTCACTTTTGAGTTTCTTTATCAGTTCACCCGATGTAAAAACCATGCAATCTTCAAAATAAGGGCAGAGTCCTGATTTTTTTTAAGACTACGATGTGGAGATCGCTGAAACATCCCAAATAGGTGCCTCAGTGAGTCTGAGCCATGAGGGTCATCACACAATGATTGATTGCAATCTTATCATGAATAATATCTAAACACCTGCTTGGATACCTGCTCGTGCCATCAGGAGAAAAATTCTATTTTTCATGGAGGAAAAGACAAAGAAAAAAATGAAATACGTTTTGGAAAAAAAAACAAAAGGTGGTGCAAGTAGAAAGAAGAGTGAAAAGTAACAAACCAAATTATTTTCACTAGTGTTGCTTCTTATTCAGAAGATTAACTGAAAACCAAAATGAATTAAGGATTCATGAAAGAGCCAACAGCTGAAGTGGAGGTGGATATTTGGCTCATTCCTCATATTTATGCCTTTGCAAGGATTATCTGTCATCTTTCACATATCCTTGAATATATTGGAACTAATTTAAAAAAAACATTCTGTAACTGAGTAGAAACAGCAAAAAAAATTGCAATGAATTTTCCATTTTAGCCGGTCACAAATATTGTGGCCATGGACATGAGCAGCTATGGTAGTGCTGCATTTAATTATTTCTTTAATCCCTTTGAGATGATTGTTCATCATCATGACTTTTGGATCTACAGTCAGAACAGGTAGCATTGGCTGGTTACATTTAAACAAAAGAAATAGCAATAGGAAAAGAACATTCGATCCCTCAAGCATGCTCCATCATTCAATTAAATCAGGCTTGAACTTCTCAATTCCACTTCTTGCATAATAATGAAATCTGTGGACCCCTGCTGTGCTCATCGATAGATCAGCTGGACCTCCGATTGTAGAAAACTCCAAAGATTCAAAATGAGAATCAAAATCAGGTTTTATATCACTGCCATATGTCATGAAATTTGTTAACTTTGTGGCAGCAGTATTTTGAAATACATGAGAAATATAGAAAAAACTGAATTACAGTAAGTATATATATTTTAAATAGTTGTTAAAATAAGCAGTGGAAAAACAGCAATAAAACAAAAGTAGTGTAGTGTTCACTATTAGAGGTAGTGTTCATGGGTTCAATGTCCATTTAGCAATTTGGATGACAGCGGGGAAGAGCTGTTCCTGAACCGCTGAGTGTGTGCTTTATGACTTCTGTACCTCCTTCCTGATGGGAACAATGAGAAGAGGGCATGTCCTGGATGGTGGGGATCCTTAATGATTGACACCATCTTTCTGAGGCACTGCTCCAGATTCACAATCCCCTGCATGAAGAATTTCTCTTGACAAATGCCCTAAATGGTTCAACTTTATTCTGAGACTGGTAATGCGCAGCTGGGAGAAATGTTCTCCCAGTATCCATCTTGATGAGCCTTTAGGATTTTATAGCGTTCAAAGATTATTATTATCATTATTTTGAACTCCTGGAAATATGGATTTAGTACTTAGTCTCTACTCAACCTGAAAGCAAGTCAAAAGAGCCTTCATTGCATCCTAAACACAGCAATGTGCAGCTATTCAAAGCTTATTTTCCAGGCATGGTCTCACTCAAGGCCCTTTATAATTGCATAAGTCTTCCTGGGCTGGAAAGTTATCCATCTTTGCTTGAACTAAGCATCTGATAGAGGCTGTGTGTAATCACTTTGTTTCCAAAATATGCTCAGATGACATCAAAAGAAACAAATTTAGGAAGCAGAGTGCAACATCCAGCACAACTCTTACATTCTGCATGGAGCACATGCAATCAAAGAAAGAATTTCTACTTTAGTGCCCCGATCCTTTTAAAATATGACAAACATTATTGCCTGTTTTGTTAGCAATGTTAGCTTTCTGAAATTTTCAGCAGGTCTTAAGTGAATTATTTGGATTTTCTATTGATTTAGTTTGATATCACTTCCAAAACAAAAAGATTTATTGACAAGAAATATCCAAATGAAGGATCTCAGACCAAAATGTCCACTGTTTATTCCCCTCCATAGATGCTGCCTGACTTGCTGAGTTCTTCCAGAATTTTGTGTGTGTTGCTCAAGATTTCCAACATCTTCAGGATCTTTTATGCTTAAATGTTATCGTTTTCAGTTTTGTGCAAGATGGGTTGAAGTTATGAACGTAAACAACAGGAATTCTGCAGATGCTGGAAATTCAAGCAACACACATCAAAGTTGCTGGTGAACGCAGCAGGCCAAGCAGCATCTATAGGAAGAGGCGCAGTCGACGTTTCAGGCCGAGACCCTTCGTCCCGGGTCTCGGCCTGAAACGTCGACTGCGCCTCTTCCTATAGATGCTGCTTGGCCTGCTGCGTTCACCAGCAACTTTGATGAAGTTATGAACTCCAGGTTTAACCAGTTTCCCCCGGGATCAATAAAGAATGACTATGACTATGACTAAATCTCCCCATTTGCTATGGACAGTGCTTAATCGGCAGACTTCCTTATGCCATTAAAGGAGTCATGCTTAATCTGATCCACACTTGAACTCATCCTTTCTTTCCCCGACCGTACAACATGGTGCAGAATTATTTCAGGTGATAACTCATGAGCTAGACTCTGATTGGTGAGGAGAGAGCATATTAAGCAGTCTCAGCGATGTCCTAATTGCGACCATTTACAAGAATAGAGACATCCTGTGTTGACATTACAGGACATGTTCCTTTTTGTTTCAGAGCAAGTCATTGCATAGTTGCTTTTTGATAGTTACTCTAGTTGAATAGTTCCTTCCACAGTGACAATGCAGACTCTGTCCATCAAGAGACACAAAAGACATAAACCTCACTGTTTAGCAAATCCAAGCAAAGTCCATTAACCACTGTACATGGCCTTTTCTCAGCATAAAAGCCATTGATTCTGTCAACTAAGAGGTATAAAGTAAAATTCCTATTAATCAAGAACCCTCTTACTCTGCTAAACTCTGGTGGCATTTAAAATTTTGTTTCTATTACCTGTGTGTTCCATGATGAGGTGAAAGCTATGATCCTTACCCAATTCCCTTACAGACAAATGTTCTGCAAGGCTATGTTGCTGCACCGATTCTCTTCCAAAAATTCTTGCTGCAAATCATCATCTCACCTGCAACAGTGTTTGGAGAAGAGTTAATCCACATAATGAATAAGATACTGTTTCACCAAGGGTGGTAATGGGGATAAGCTCCCATTATCCTCATGCTCCCAACGGTGTGCATCTCAAATATCCTCTGACAACCAAGTCCAGTTCCTGGCCTTCACGTGTGGCTTAGCTACTAAGCCTGGCAGAACTGTATCTACTGACAGAAGAAGGGGCAAAGGCAGGTTATTTGCGCCTTAAAACCAGTTGCATCAGGCCGATGGGGCTCGTCAGGCACAGTTGGCAGTTCATCTAGGAGAAGGAAAACTCTGCTCTCAAACCTCCGCTGCCTTGTGGCTATGCCCACTCATATGGAAAGCTTCGGGTGTAAACCTAGTGGGGAAAAAACAAACCTGGAGTCCCTAAGGCAGACCTACATTGAGTTTGACATTGACTGGCAACTCCTGTGATGTGCTGATACCAAACTCTATCAGTTACTGCCTTTCCTTTGGATTCATCAGATGCATTGAGAGGTGGAGGTTGAGACATGGGCAACAGCTTGCTCTCCATATTGTACTGCCCAGGCTTGCATATCTGGATAACTAGGACGCAACGTCCATGCTCAATCCTGATCAATGGAGGCCTCCACTTTTTAACGTTCATTGTCAGGGGGCAGAGCAGCGTCTTAGAAAGCACCAAGCACTGCAAGTCTCTCTGACAGGACCACCTGGAGGCTAAGTGAGCAACATCAGAATGAGTATACAACATTCCAAACAACTCTCCCCTCTCAAGGTCCACTTACAGTGTATCATAGTGGACCAAACTTAATAGGCCAAGTGGATCCTACACTTGGCTCTTTAGTCATTTCAATACACAGAACTGCAATGGAAGTGAGTCATCCTCAATTCCGAGGGGCCATCTGAGAAGTAACACTGGCAATTTCCCCAAGAGTTCCTCTCTGCTCCTGGACTTGGAAGGCAGGAGCAAGCTAAACAACGCATTGCAGCTTGCTTGCCGTGCTGCATGGAACCACACACACAAAAAAAAATTGCCTCGTATGCCACTCTTTATTCTTAAACAGTGAGCACTGGTTCTAGATTCTCCCACGAGAGGATATATCTTCTCCTTATACACCCTGCAAATGTTTCACAGGATCTTATATTTTAATCAAGAACCCCCTCGCACTGTGAAACTTTAGTGGAAACAAGCCCAGCCAGTTTTCATATGGCAATCTATCCATTCCAAATATTACAGTGGTAAATCTTACCTGAATTTCTTCTATTGATGGCTTCATTCAGCTGGGTGCTTAAATAAGGACAGCAGCATTTTTCTCTAAATGTAACTTTACAATCTGAGCTTTGGCAGTGAGGCCAGCAGTTTTGGGTATCTATAATTGCCGGTAAGAAAGTGACGATAAATCGCATTCTTGAAGAGCTGCAGTCCTTCTGGTTAAGGTACCCCTACAGAGCAGTAACATGCGAAGTTTCAAAATTTGGACCCAGTAATGATGATTAACTGGTAATATATATATTTTCTTTAAAGTCAAGTCAAGTTTATTATCATTTAACTACATACATGTCTACTGCCAAATGAGACAATGTTTCTCCAGACCAGGATGTAAAGCACAGTCATACACATAACACACAATAACTTGGGAAAGTAAAAATTAAATCTACAAATGAATTCCAAGTTAGGATAGTGATGTCTTTCACATGTGTAGAGGCCACAGGTTTGAGATGTTCTCTCAGAATAGCCTGGATGAGTAATTTAAAAACGCAAACAACAGGAATTCTGCAGATGCTGGAAATTCAAGCAACACACATCAAAGTTGCTGGTGAATGCAGCAGGCCGGGCAGCATCTCTAGGAAGAGGTGCAGTCGACGTTTCAGGCCGAGACCCTTCGTCAGGACTAACTGAAGGAAGAGTGAGTAAGGGATTTGAAAGTTGGAGGGGGAGGGGGAGATCCAAAATGATAGGAGAAGACAGGAGGGGAAGGGATGGAGCCAAGAGCTGGACAGGTGATAGGCAAAAGGGATACGAGAGGATCATGGGACAGGAGGTCCAGGAAGAAAGACAAGGGGGGGGGATACCCAGAGGATGGGCAAGGGGTATATTCAGAGGGACAGGCACGAACATCAACTTCTCTAACTTCCGCTAATGCCTCACCTCCCCCTTGTACCCCATCTGTTACTTATTTTTATACACACATTGGTCAGTGGTCGCCTAAACAGGACTTGTGATATGCACCAGCTGATCATACAGCCATCCACCACCTGCTCTCATAGCTTCACATGACCCTGATCAGGTGCCTCACCTTGCCCAAGAGTGACCTGCAAGCTAGCAGAGAGAAGGAGTACCTTACACCTCCTTTGGTAGAGATGTATGCCCACCCTGCCACCCCAACTGCATGATACTGAGCTTCTTGAGAGTGGCTGGTACTGCACCCATCCAGTGAAAATGTATTCTATCATGCTCTTGGCTTGTGCATTAAAGATGGTAGGAAGATCTCTGAGTTGTTCTTAATGCCTCAGGCTTTATGTAGCAGGTCCGGTTGAGTCTTTGGCCAATAATGAGCCCTGGAATATTGATGGTGGAGGCCTCAGTGATGGTACAATGATTGAATGTCAAAGGTAGGTGGTTAGGCTCTCTCAATGTGGAAATGTTTAGTATCTGGTACTTCTGTGGAGTGGACATTACTTGCCACTTGTCAACCCATGCCTGAATATTGTCCAGGTCTTTTTGGATGCAGGCATGATCTGCTTCCTTTGTGGAGGTACTACAAATAGAACTGAACATTATGCAATCACAGAAGGAAGGTCATCAATGAGGTAACTAAAGATGGCTGGACCTAGTAAATCTCTGTGAGCAATGACTTCAGTCATATCCTAGGGCTGCGATAATTGACAGCCGACAATCACACTGTCTCTGTTTGTGTGAGCTATGACTCCAACCATTAGAGGTTTTCCCTGTGGATGCCCAGTGACTTTGGTTCTACCAGAGAATTTTGATGTAATGCTCAGTCAAATGCTGCCTTGATGTCAAGGGAAGTCACTCTCACCTCACCTCTGGATTTCAATTCCTGGGTTCTTTGTACCAAAGACTGTGAGGCGTGGAGCTGAGCGGTCCTGGCAAAATCCAACCAAGGCTTCACAATTAGGTCCGTGGTGAGCTAATGCAGCTTTGTGCACTATGGCTAGTATGGCAAATGTTGTGCCTGTGACTGCATAAACTGCAGAGGTTTGTGGACACCACTCAGCACATCATGGAAACCAGCCTACCCTCCATGGACTCTGTCTGCTTTTTCACTGCCTCAGTAAATCAACCAACATAATCAAAGACCTGACCCACCCTGCACATTCTCTCATTTGTCCCCTCCCACTCGGCAGAAGCCTGAAAACATACACCACCAAGCTTCTAACCTCCTGTTATTTGTGAGACAATTGAACAGTTCTCTAGTAGGTTAAATAAAACTCTTGCATTCTGTTATTGTTTTCCTTCATACTATCTCAATGCAGAGTTGCAACAAATTAATCTGTATGAATGGTATGCAAGACAAGCTTATTTATTTATTTATTTATTTGTTTATTTGTTTGTTTATCTATTGAGATACAGTGTGAAATAGGCCCTTCCAGTCCCTCGAGCCATGCTGTCCAGCAATCCCTCAGTTTAATCCTATCCTAATCACAGGACGATTTACAGTGACCAATTAACCTACGAACTGGTACGTCTTTGGACTGTGGGAGGAAACTGGTGCACATGGAGGAAACCCACGCAGTCACGGGGAGAACCTACAAACTCCTTACAGGCAGCGGCGGGAATTGAACCTGGGTCACCTGTACTGTAAAGAATTGTGCTAACCACTAGACTACCGAGCAACTCGGTACCATACTCTACTGTTTTGCACTGTATCTCATAACATGTGATGAAAATAAATCAATTTGATTGTAGTTTCCACCACTTTGTTGATGCCTGACAATAGACTAATGATGGCTGAATTGAAAATTGAGTAAGTAGCACAGTACTAATGAACAGAGTACTCCAGGCATGGTGTCAAAAATACCTTATACAAATAGAGCACAATCTCCTTCTTTTGTATTCATTCCCTGAGCAATAAATGATAATGTTCTGGTACTTTTCCTATTTATTTGCTGATCCCCCATTTTAGATTTTGGTGAATCATGCATCAGGATATTCAGATCCTTCCGCATTTCATTCTGCAATTTCTCTCCTTTTAGATAATATTCTTCTTGATTTTTTTCCCCACATTACCCAAATTATACTCTGTTACCAAATGATATGGCCAATAAGCTGAGAGCAGAACTTTAAATATTGCAAATATAAATACCACATGGAAATTCTGTATGTATAAAATGAATTACTATGTATGGCAGAATGAATAATTTTTGTTCATTATATATTTTTCAGTAATATCACACAACATCCATTGTAGTCCTGTTGAATCACTTTTACTTGTGTGCTGATAATGAGATGTATGATAACTGTCGACACCAGGTACTTGGAGAATAAAGTGGATGCCTTAAGGACTCTTGAATTGCTGTTACCTTCTGGAAAATGCAGTATTCAAGGAACATAAAGATGAATCTTTTAATCTCTCTTATGTTGCCACGAAACAAAATATTGACAATACTCTTTTTGAGATGAGATTCTGATCTCATGACATTTTCAAAGTGCTTTGTAAATCCCACATCCAATGGTCAGTTATTGAATTCAACTCAGGAGGACAAATGAGTTTATCGTCATGCACAAGTGCGTGTATGCACAGATGTAATTAAAACCTTATTTGCAGCTGCATCACAGGCCTATAGGATTATGTAGGTGGTACTCAGAAGAAAAACATAAATTATACAGAGTGTAATGCTTTACACTGCCAGCAATCAAGATTCAATTCCCACCATTGTCTTCAAGGAGCTTGTACGTTCTTCCCATGACTGCATGGGTCTCCTTCCTCTGGGTGCTCTGGTTTTCTCTTGCATTCAAAAAACATATTGGTTAGGGTTAGTAAGCTGTGGGCATGCTATATTGGCACTGGAAGCATGGCGACAATTGTGGGCTCTCCCCAGCACCTCTGCACCTATTCATACTGTGTTGGTCATTGGCGCAAAACAACCCATTTCACTACATGTTTCCTTGTTTCAATCTACATGTGACAAATACGAGGGGTGATTGATAAGTTCATGGCCTAAGGTAGAAGGAGTCAATTTTGGAAAACCTAGCTCATTTATTTTTCCTACATTTTACATACTTAGTCCAGCGGTCATGGAGCATACAGATCCCTTCATTGTAGAAGTCAGCATCTTGGACCTCCAGAAAGTGTCCACAGCAGGGGTGATTGATAAGTTCGCAGCCTAGGGTAGAAGGAGATGAGTTATTAACTTCAAACTTTCTGCATTTTCACTCAAAGAACTGCACGTGCATGTAACAAGAGTGGTATAACTCATCTACTTCTACCTTGGGCCACAAATTTATCAATCGCCCCTGCTATGAACCACCTGGAAGTCCAAGACGCTCTCGTTACATGCATGTGCAGTTCAACTCTTTGAGCGATGGCCAGGAACTTATCGATCACCCCTGCTGTGGACCATTTCTACAAAGAAGGGATCCGTATGCTCCACGACCGCTGGACTAAGTGTGTACATGTAGGAGGGGACTATGTTGAAAAATGAATGTGCTAGGTTTTCAAAAATTGACTCCTTCTACCTTAGGCCACGAACTTATCAGTCACCCCTCGTAAAGCTAATCTTGTGTTAAGCATCATGGTATTTAATATTTCAATAATCATATATACTGTCTGTGTATGTGTATATATATACATATACATACATATATAGTTTGATTAAGCATGCATATTCATGCTTAATTATTATGGGTTATACGTAAAAATATGTTAATTGCATATGTTATTACACTACCAGGTGATGTGCGCAACTTGCTTAAAGTAAACCCAAAGTTAGACCTGCATTTTGGACTCCCGTGTCTTCCTTTGACGTTGTAAAACACAACACACAGAACCTGTGTAACTAATTTGGCTGAATGTTTTAAGAAACAAACTAAATATGTTGTTGGTGTTAGCGCAGTTGATACAGTCTACCTGAAACTCATTAAAGCCTTTGGCAAGGTCCCACATGGGAGGTCAGTCTAAAAAAAGATGGAGCCAAGGGGATTCAGGGCAATTTAGCGAATTGGATCCACAGCTGAAGGCAGGAGGCAATGATTAACAGCTGGAGGCTGTGACCAGTGATGTACCACAGAGACTGGTGCTGCCTCACTGTTTGCTTTGCAGGTTATAATATGGACGAGGGTTGAATCTAAATACTGAATGATATTGATCAATCAGTAAGGTGGCAAAGAAATGGCGTACATGATATAATCTTGAAAATTGTGGAGTGATGCGTTTTGGGAGCAGGAATAAACTCGGCTGTACACAATGAAGGCTACCGGGGGTACAAAGGAACAGAGCGACTATGCCTAAGGATCTCTGTAAGCAGCAGAATAGTTAGTTAAGGTAGATCAGAAGGCATACCAAACACTTGCCTTTATTAGCCGAAGCATAGAATATAAGAGGAAGGATGCTATGGTATACTGTAAATACACAAAACATTAGTTATGCCACAGGTGGAGTGCTGTGGGTGGAGCTGATGCTATAGGGGGGACATTTTTGTGCAGGACGGGGTGCAGACAAGGTTCACCAGGACGTTCCCTGAGATGAAACTTTTCAGTTATGTGGAGGTACTGGTTAGGCTGGGGTTGTTTCTCTTACAGAGCGTAGAAGGCAGAGGGTGGTGTACAATATAATGAGGGTATAGAGGTGGTCGTTAGAGAGAAACACCTCATTAGCAGATGTATCTATAATGAGAGGTCAGAGGTTAAATGGTTAGAGATTTTGAAGGGTCTTTAGGAGGTTTGATTCACTGGGAGGGTGGCTAAAATCTCAAACACACGGCTTGAGCCGGTTTGTGGAGTTTGGGACTCCCTCAACATTCAAGTACTGTTTAGATAAGCATTTAAACACTGGCATAGAAGACCACCAGCCCATTGCTAGAAAATGAGATTTGAATAGATAGGTTCTTGATGACGAGCATGGTAATTGGAGTGGGGTCGGGGGGGGGGGAGGCTAAAGGACCTGTTTCCTTGCTGTGTAACTCTAATAGGATAGTGTATAATTTTTATAGGACAGATGAAGGCTCAATTTAAAATTTCATTTGAAACTGGCTGCCAGATTCTGGGAAGTTACTTATTGATTCATTTGAATGATCCAGGAGATCTTTCTGGTCCTAAATTCCCTGAAAGACTTACAGTTCTGAGAGAGTTGTCACAAGTTCTAGCCAGAGACAGAAGGGATTGAGCAAATCAATATATAGTGAATCAATGCCTTATGATTTATAATCTAGTTCTTTTATATATACTTGAATACATCTCTGACTTCACTGATTGCCGGTCTACAATCAATGAATCTTCCCAGCTTTGATGAGACTCCTAAGTCTTTATAAGACTTGGTACAAGTTTTCTCACTACGGTTCACAGAAAATGAACCATCCAGTATGCTTAATTGAGAGAAATACTTCATTGCATTAACTTCCATCGGTAATTATTCTGCTCACAGAGTTATATCATCCAAGCTTCCCCTGCAATGTTTGAACTTCCTCTTGGCTCAGCATTTACGGAGCATTCACAGTGGTCCATGCAAGCAAGTAGGAGCCTGCATAAGACACCAAGCAAAATCCAGGACTGTCCCTTAGCAGAATCTACTTCACCTCAAAAAATCCCACTAAAGTAACCAACCCAGGCTGATGCTTTCTGCAGAAGAGAGCTGGAACTCAGAGAGCAGTGCCATAAGGTCACTTAGAAGACCTATCAGGGTTCCTCAGAGCTTTGCTGAAAAAGCAGTTGGGATGGCTGGCTGTCTTCACTCATGGGTCTGGGGAACAGGAGCACCAGGAGTGAAAAGAGAAAGGAAATGGGCTAGAAAACAACTGAAACAAGTGGTGAATGGTATCAATATTGGTTTATTATTGTCACATGTACTGAGGTACAGTGGAAATTTGTCTTGCATAACATTCATACAGATCGATTCAATGCAAAGCTGCTTTGAGATAGTACAAAGTCAAATAATAGCAGAATGCAAAATAAAGTGTTACAGTTACAGAGAAAGTGCAGTGCAGGTAGACAGCAAGGTGCAAGTCATAACGAGTTAGATTGTGAGGTCAAGGGTCCATTTTAATGTACTAGGGAACCATTCTTATAATAGTAGGATAGAAGTTGTTCCTGAACCTAGTGGTACACGCTTTCAAGTTTTTGCATCTTCTGCCCAATTAGAGAGGGCAGAAAAGAGAATGCCCTGGGGGGGGGGGGGTAGGGTACTTGATTATGCTGGCTGCTTTACTGAAGTAGTGAGAGGTATAGACAGAGTTCATAGAGCAAGGCTGGTGTCCGTGTTGTGCTGAGCGATGTCCACAACTCTGCAGTTTCTCGCAGTCATGGGCTGAGCAATTGCCACACCATGCCACTGTGCATCCAATCAGAATGCTCTCCCTGGTGCATTGATAAAAATTGGTAAGAATCAATAAGGACATGTTAAATTTCAAAGGATAGAGACGTTCTTGAGCTTTCTCAAGGTACAGAGGCGTTCTTCAGCTTTCTTGGCTATGACATCATCATGATTGGATCAGGAAAAGCTATTGGTGAATAGAAAAGAGTGGTAGACTGCAGAAGATACGTTGAGGCAACCATACATGGGCGTGAAACTGATCAGATCATATGCTTCACCACTTGTTGCTCTGCACTGAGTGGCCACGTGTAACTTTCCATTGGCTGGGGTCCCTCAAATCCTTTTTAAATGTATCTGTCATTTCAATACCACTTGTGTGTGTGGATAGGTACTTTTGTATTATACTTCTCTGTCAAATGTGACAGTGATAGGCAGGGATCTGAGTTAGGAGAAGAGATAGAAAAATAGCAGCAGCAACAATCAGCTGGAGATAATTACAGTGCTTAAAGTGGGTGAGGCTATGGGGGGGGGGAGGTAAAATGAGGGCGAGTTTATTGAAGAGCCAGTGCAGCCCTATGAACTTAGGGGAGGGATGGACTGGATGTGTAAACGCAGACAGTGGAGTTCGAGATAGCCTCATGTTTAAGAGGGGTGGAAAATGAGAATTTGTTCAGGGGGCTAAATGACTGATAGGCATCATTCCATAAAGGACACATCCGTCCCCACCAGTGAGGGCATCTTCAAGAGATGTTGCCACAAGAAGGCAGCATCCATCATTAAGGACTCTCACCATCCCGGAGAGATGGGGAGGAGATACAGGAGCCTGAAGACTAACACTCAACATTTAGGAAGAATATCTTCCCCTCTACTACCTGATTTCATAATGGTCCATGAACACATAAACACTATCTCGTTTGTATTACTTATTTATTTTTTGTAACTTATATTAATTTTTATGTCTTGCATTGTACTACTGCCACAAAACAACAAATTTCACAACATACGTCTGTGACAATAAACCTGATTCCTATAAGGATTCTGTAAAGCTCCAGTATTTCACTAAAAGTATGCTGCATAAAAAGGTAAACAGATTTAACCAATGCAAAGATAATGTAAGCATAGATTACTACAGCAGTGGTTAATGTGTGTATAGGCTGGTAAACAGAAGATGACAGGTAAAAATGCTGGCATTGCTTAACAGACAACTGGATGGTATAATGAAACAGATGGGGGATTATTTTGCATTTGAAATTGAAGATGAGAGTTAAAACTCAGATGTTGACCTTGCAAGCTAAACATCTTTTGAAGGTAAAACGTCCACAGGAATTTAAAAGAATTTCTGTCAAATCCACGTGACTATCTTTATCTTCATTCATTTCAATAAAGAAAGCCGTTACCAGGATATCAAAGTACTAGCTTTGTACAGCTGAAACTCTGGTAATGCTTGAATGATTCCTGCAATATATATAGTCATCAATTCATTAACCAGATGAATAGTTTTAAGACTCTAACCAATTTATATTAAATCCCATCTAAATATAGTTCAGAGAAAGTCCAATTAAGGGTCAGCCTAGGCAACAGATTGCATCAATCCATTACATCTGCCCTGTGTATGACTTGTACAGATTTGGAAGGGTCTCAGTGCCTTAAGAGCTCAAAGTATTAACCTGGTTGCTCTGATAACAATCATTTAGACTGTGGACTATTTCTGTAGCTCAGCAGCAGGCCTTGCGATAGTGATTGTGAAAAATTAGCGACATAGAAAACCTACAACAGAATACAGGCCCTTCGGCCCACAAAGTTGTGCCGAACAGGTCCCTACCTTAGAAATTACTAGGGTTCCCATAGCCCTCTATTTTCCTAAGCTCCATGTACCTATCAAAAGTGTGTCAAGATTTGTAAGTAAGGACAGTGCAGTGATCATGCAGAGGACATGATGAGAAATCAGTATTCTGGTCAGACCTGGTGGCCATTTCAAGTGGTCAGTTCAGTAATTAATCATTGTAGACGGCACAGGTGATTTGATGAATGGAAAGAACAGTGACAATATAAGTGGCCAATGAAGTTGTCAGTGTAGGAATTAGTACAAAGGATATAACAGTGGTCAGGCTGAGTAGTCAGGCCAAGTAGTCAAAAGTAGTGATCAAGACTACAAGGCAGGTTAGTGATTATTGCTATGGCCGGTACAAAGCCACGGCTTTATCTTTATGAATGGGCTCACCTGTAACCCAGCCCACCATCACTACATACACATCACCTACCATCACTTTAAGTACGTACAATCAGTCTATGCATACAGCAGTTACTTGTACATGGTGTTTTATATTTATATTTATTGTGATATTTTTTACTGTTCTTTATCCTTGTGTTTTTTTTCAATGCTGCATCAGATCCAGAGTAACAGTCATTTCGTTCTCCTCTGCACTTGTGTATTGAAGAATGACAATGAAAAATCTTGAATTTTGAATCTTTAGACCAGCAACATCACTAATAAATTACAAAGATTGTCACTGTAACATGAATTTTCACTAAGAAAAGGGGCAAGTGATTGAAGCTTTCTTGTCTGTAGAATGGATATGTTTGGAATTACTCTGTGGCACACTAGATATGTGTTTGCAGACTCCATTAAATGATTTAAAGCTTCTAAAGCACCCTTTTATAATCTTTTACAGACATTGACCCCTATGACAGATCTCCAATAGCTCAATTCCATTGCCCTAATATTTTCCACAGCTCTTTCTTTACCATGTATTTTTTCATATTAATTTTAAAAATGACCATGCATTGTTCCTTCCTGTTTTTTGTAACCTAATCATTCTGTAACCTAATCACGTAAGTAATTTTTTTTCCGATTGACGTAGTTTCTTTTTCTCTCCTGCTGATAATGACTTAAAAATTTACTACATCTGGACATAAGGGAATACAGATGCTGGATCCAGGAACCACAAGCAATCTACCAGTTTTGAAGTTTTAATGACCAGGCTGGGATCGGTACAACATGAATGAACATTGTTTGCTAATCTGTATTTCCCTGATTTACTTGATCATAATCTTGAAAATACTTGTCACTTCTCAGCGAACCTCAGGGTTGTATATGGTGATATAGACATATTTTGATAATAAATTTACTTTGATTTTGATATCCTCCTCTGTTTGAAAGAAATGTGACCTGATTTGATTGATTACTCTACATAAATAAAGCCAAGGGGTCATTTTTATGAAACTCACGTCCCTTTAAAGTCAAGGAAATATTTATTTCTGATGAGAGGTGTCAAAATTCTGTAGTGTCACTTTTAAAACCCATATGTAAAATTTATTACAAATGAGTTAGACCTCTTTAAATTGAGGACAAGGAGATGAAGAGATGCTAAGAGAGAATAATCCTTATCCGATTTGCAACATACAAAATCTACCTTCCGCATCTGTTATATTTGGTTTGTTTAAAGGATACCTGGTAAATTGTCCTCACAATCAACAGCCTGGTTGCATTCGGATTTATTTTTCATTCATTCATCTGAGCATTGTTAGCAATGGCAGCATTTATTATCCAGCTCAAGCTGTCCTTGCCATTGATGAACTACCTTTTCAGGGAGCCAGACAATGAAGGCACTTCCATGCTCCTTCTGGGTGGGACTGCAAAGGGGTCAGAACAAAGAGATGTGCAGCTTTGCTTTCCTTACCTGGTCACATTATTTAAAGCACACCCAGTAGAGAATTGTGCAATGCTGCTGCTACTGATCTCCTGTGCCATCCTTCTCATGAAACTATGGTGGGATTTAGTTTCCTTTACTGGGGAAAGGATCCCACTGGCTTCACAGCACCGAGGTATATATCACTGGAGGCAGTGAACATCCTGAATCCACTGTTGAAATACTTATTCATTTTTTTCCAGCTCTAATCTCCTCCCAATTCTATTTTTTTTGGTGGTTGGCCTTTCTAAGAGATTACACTTTATGTGTCGTTATTATATCTGCTGCTGCCTACCTGGCAACAAATCTGGAAATGATGAGACCAAGAGGTGAGTCCTTATGAAGGGTCTCAGCCCAAAATGTCAATTGTTCAATTCCCCTCCATTGATATTTATTTATTGAGGTATAGCGCCCTTGGGACCCTTCAATCCACGCTATCTAGCAAACCCTAATTTAATCCTAGCCCAATCATAGGACAATTTACAACGACTAATTAACTCACCAACCAACACATCTCTGGACTGTGGGAGGAAACCGGAGCACCTGGAGGAAACCCTTGTGGTCATGGGGAGAACATACAAAGTCCTTACAGACAACGGTGGGAATTGGACCCAGATCACCTGTACTGTTGTGCTAACCACTATGCT
The DNA here is from genome assembly GCF_963921235.1 of Mobula hypostoma. Classification (NCBI taxonomy): domain Eukaryota; kingdom Metazoa; phylum Chordata; class Chondrichthyes; order Myliobatiformes; family Myliobatidae; genus Mobula; species Mobula hypostoma. The sequence goes on from NC_086113.1 coordinate 19,996,811, forward strand.
ACCGTGCCACCCTGCTCTCTGAGCTGCTGAGTTCTTCCAGCATTTTGTGTGTTTTGCTCTGGATTTCCAGCATCTGCAGAATCTCTTGTGTTTAAGATCAAGAGGTGGTTGTGTTAAAATGTCGAATCATATGTAGCACAATTTCTGCTGTGTTTCCCACAGTTTATAGAATATCACACTTTCAAGATACCCCAGAGTTATTATCTGGGCATTAAATCTAATCCAAATATCAGGTTTGAGATCACTGACATTTGTTATTTTTGTGGCTGCAGTCCAGTGCAACCCATAAAAAACTATAAATTACAATAAGAAATATATATTTATTTTATATATAAAAATAAAATTAAGTAAGCAGTGCAAAAAGAGAGCAAAAATGTGAAATAGTATTCATGAGATGGTTCATTTTCCATTCAGAAATCTGATGGTGGAGGGAAAGAAGCTGTTCCTAAAACATTGAGTGTGTGACTTCAAGGTCCTGTACCTCCTTCCTGACGGAGCATTAAGAAGAGGGCATGTCCTTGGTGATGAGGGTCCTTAATGATGGATGCCACCTTTTTTAGACATTGCCCTATGAAGATGTCCTCATTGCTGGGAAAACTAGTGCCCATGATGAAGCTGGCTGAGTTTACAATGCTCACCAGCTTTTTCCAATCCTGTACAGTAGCCCTCCATACCAGATGGTGATGCCATCATTCAGAATGCTCTCCATGGTATATTTGTAGAAATGCCAAATATGCTCAAACTCCCACTGAAATCCAGCCGCTGGTCTGCCTTCAACGTAACTGCATCAATGTGTTAAGCCAGGATTGATCTTCAGAGATGTTGACAACCAGGATCTTGAAACCGCTCACCTTTTCCACTGCAGATCCCTCGATAAGGACTGGTGTGTGTTCCCTCGACTTCCCCTTCCTGAACTCCACAATCATTTCCTCGGTCTGACTGACGTTTAGTGCAAGGTTGTTGTTGCAACACCACTCAACCAGCTGATCTATCTCAATCATACATGCCACCTCACCACCATCTGAGATTCTGCCAACCATAGTTGTCATCAGCAAATTTACTGATGCTGTTTGAGCTCTGCCTAGCCACTCAGTCATGGCTGCAGTGAGAGTAGAGCACAGGGCTAAGCACACATTCTTGAGGTGCGCCAGTGTTATCAGCAAGGAGGGGATGTTATTTCTGACCTGCACTGACTGGTGGTTTCCCAGTGAGGAAATCAAGGATCCAGTTGCAGAGGTAGAGACGCCCAGGTGTTGGAGCTTGTTGGTGAGAATTGAGGGCATGATTGTGTTGAATACTGAGCTGTAACCAATAAACAGCAGCCTGACAGAGGTATTACCATTGTCCAGGCAGTTTAAGGCCGAGTGGAGAGGCAGTGAGGTTGCATCCACTGTAGAGCTACTGTGACAATAGGCAAATTGCAGAAAGTCCAGGTCCTTGCTTAGGCAGGATTTTTTTCTGGCCATCACCAACCTCTCAAAGCACTTCATCACAGTAGACGTGAGTGCAAATGGATGATAGTCGTTGAGGCAGCTCACCCTGCTCTTCACAGGCACTGGTGTGATTGATGCCCTTTTGAAGCACTTGGGAACCTCCGAATGCAGCAGTGACAGATCAAAGATGTCCTTGAATACTCCCACCAGTTGGTTGACACAGGTTTTCAGAGTCCTACCAGATTCGCCCTTTTGAAAGATGTTCTGACATCGGCCTCTGAGACAAGAGATTGCAGGGTCACCAGATGCTACAGGGATTCTCAAAGGTTAGTATTATTCTCCCTTTCAAAGCATGCATAAAAGGCATTGAGCCCTGGGAGGGAACCATCACAGTCATTTAAGATGTTAGGTTTCACTAAACATGTATTTCTCATTCCAAGGATATTGATGTCCAACATGATTACTAGCAACATACATCAAAGTTGCTGGTGAACGCAGCAGGCCAGGCAGCATCTATAGGAAGAGGCGCAGTCGACGTTTCAGGCCGAGACCCTTCGTCAGGACTAACTGAAGGAAGAGTGAGTAAGGGATTTGAAAGCTGGAGGGGGTGGCAATAAAGAGATCCAGAGCAGGCAGAAGACCAGAGCGGGGTGTCCATGAAGAAGAGGAGGGATGAAGACGGGAGAAGGGGTCATCGGTGGGGGTGGAAGAGTCCTTGCCGAAGAAGTAGGCTCGGAGACGGAGACGGCGGAAGAAAAGTTCCGCATCATGGCGAACACGGAACTCGCTGAGGTGTGGGCGAAGGGGGACAAACGTGAGGCCCTTACTGAGAACAGAGCGTTCTGCCTCCGACAGTTGAAGGTCGGAGGGGATGGTAAAGACCCGGCACGGATGAGAGCTGGGATCAGAGGGGGGAGGGGGGAGGCTGGGGGTGTCAATGGAGAGGGGAGGGTTGGGGTGAGAGGAAGATGGAGCCTCTGAGGGCCCAGGAGTTGACGGTGGGATCTGAGGAAGACGGGGCTGCGGAGTGGTGGTGGGGGAAGGGGAGACGGGAGTCACAACAGCAGCACATAAAGACCCGGCCTGGAGTTCAAGGCTGGAGTCGCAGTTGGTGGTTGCGCGATCGCTTTGAATGATTACTAGCCAATGTTTTCACTTTGGATTTCTAGACTTTGTAGTAGTATTTGGCCTTGGATCTCTAGTTTCATGTGGGTGCTGGTGCAGAGGCCAGGGAGTGAGGAATGCTTCATATTTTGAGGAGAGGTTAAAAAGGTCATTTGTCCTCTAAAAATTCTTGTATTTTCTTGGTGCTTTTGATAACTCATGAGATCCCAATGTTGTTTAGCTGCAGGGATGCATACCTTCATCAGTTGAGGCAAAGAACATAAAAAAAGGGAGGTAATGAAGGTACAACTTTCTAAAACTTTTGTCTACAGTTGCAATATTGTGTGCATTTCAAGAGGCTGCGCTTTAGGAAGGATGTGATGGCAACGCGGAGGGTGCAGAAGCATTTTACCAGGATGTTGCATGGGATAAACGTTGTAGTCATGAGGGGAGGCTGTATAGGCTGGGGCAATTCTCCCTACAGTGGAGGAGGCTGAGAAGTTTGAGGGAATCTAAGTTTTTTTATTCCCTCAAAGGTGAGAAGGTGGTGGAGGCAGGCACTCTCAGGAAATTTGAAAAATATCTGAATGAGCATTTAAATAACCAAAACAAAACTTGCTGTAGAGCAAAGGCCAGGTTAGTAAAGATGGGTACCTGATGATTGGCATGGATATGACTAGTCAGAGGACCTGTTTCCGTGCTCTATGATGCTATGATTTTAAGGTTAGTTACTGTTGTGAGGTACGAGATGCAACATCAATCAGTAAAGTACCAAGAACAACATTGCAACATATTCTACCGATGCCTATTCAGAGATAACATTGACCAGGAATAAATCACCCTGATTTTATTCTTCAGGTTTCTAGTTCCTTAAGGTTGGTATAGCCAGGGATGGTAATGGAGACAAGCTCCCACCAGCTATTAAATGTTCCCAATGGCCCCTGACAACCAAGTCCAGCTCCTGGCCTTCACATGTGGCTTAGTTAGCAGGCCCAGTGCAACTGTTTGCGCTGACAGGAGAAGGGGCAAAGGCGGGTTACCGGAGTCTTAAAACCAGTCACTTCAGTCAGATGGGGCTCATCAGCCATGGTTGGCAGCTGATCTGAAAGGAAAACTCTGATCTCAAACCTCCGTTGCCTTGTGGCTATACCCACTCATGGGGAGTAAACTCCGAGAGAAAAATCCAGAACTGGAGTCCCTAAGGCAGTCCTACATAGAATTCAACGTTGACTGGCACCTCCTGCGACGCTGCTGGTATCAAACTGTATTGGTCTCTGCCGTTTCTTTGGGTTCATCAGATACGTGGAGAGGGGGAGCTTGCTACATGGGCAACAACGTACCCTTCATATTGTACTGTCCAGGCTTGTGTATCTAGACAGCTAGGACACAATATCCATGGTCAACTCTGCCTGACGGAGGCCCTCACCTCACCTCTAGTCTTTGCAGCAGTACTCTCAACCTAGATTCTGGTGTTCATCTTTGTGACTTGAACCCACAACCAATGCATTCAGATGAGATTGCTGCTCATATCCACCTGGGTACAATTCGATTGCTTGTACTTAATGGATGTCTTCTATTTAAAATGGGCTCTCTTCTACACTCTATGTATGTAATCGGTATTGGGTAACCGAATTCCATTATAATTTTCCTAATTCACATGGCTGATCCTCAAAGACTGAGTCCCAGTCAGGAAAGATACAGTGGAGAATATTTTCCTATGAGTGAAGAGGATGGCCAAATTGCCAATGACTTTAAAAATGACACAGAGATTGGTATTGTTGTCTAAGAATTCAGTGGGAGATATGGGCAAAGAAGTGGCAGATGCAGTTTAATCTGGGCACGTTCAAGGTGTTCCAGTTTGGGAGATCAAATATTAACGGAAAGTACACAGCTAATGGCAGGACCCTTAACAATGTTGATGTACAGAGGGATCTTTAGGTCCAAGTCCATAGTTCCCTGAAAGTGGCCACACAAGTCAATAGGGTGGTAAGGAAGGCCAGGGCACTAAGTTCAAGCGTCTGGAAGTTATGTCACAGTCTTATAAAATTCTGGCTCGGCTGCACTTGGAATATTGCATTCATTTCTGGTTGCCCCATTATCAGAAGAGCTTAGACGCTATAGAGAGGGCTAGAGGTTTAACAGGGTGAGGCCTGGATTAGAAAGCAAATACTCTAAGGGGTTAGACAAACTAACACAAAACCTCCCCCCCCCCACCACCTTCTTGCTCTGACTTCTCATCTTTTTTCCAGCCCTGATGAAGGGTCTTAGCCTGAAATGCCGACTGTTGACTCTTTTTCATTGGTGCTGCCTGGCCTGCTGAGTTCCTGCAGCATTTTGTGTGTGTTACTCAGACAAACTAGGATTGTTTTCCCTGGACCTGAAAGATTATAGAATTATGAAAGGTATACATAAACAACTGGCATCTTTTTGCCTGGGGTGGTGGCACAGTCAGATACAATAGGGTCATTTAAGAGGCTGTTAGATAGGCACATGAATAGCAGAAAATGGAGGTACAGAGAACATGTGCAGGCAAAATGTATGAGTGTAATTAGGTGTTATAAGTTTAATTAGTTCAGCATAACATCATGGACTGAAGGGCCTGTTCCTGTGGCAGTGACGAGCAGCAGTTCCTCCTGCAGTCACACATCTCCTGCTACCTGGTTTCAATCCTGACCTTGGATGCTATCTGCGTGGAGTTTACATGTCCTTCCCACTAACTGCTTGGGCTTCCCCTGCGTGACTCAGCTTCCTCCCACATCCCAGGAGCACAATGGTTGATAATTAACATAGAAGATCCAGACCTGAGATGTTAAATCTATTTCTCATTCCACAAATGCTGCCTGGCCTGCTGAATGGTTCTAATATTTTCTTACTTTATTTCAGACTTCCAGCATCTGCAATTTGTTTTTTTCTTAATTTTTCACTTAAAATTGAGAGAGTATTAATCACCTTCACTGATGTGAAAGCTCTGAGCCAGCACGGAGTTGATGGGTTGAATGGCCAACATCATCACACCAGGAAATACAGTCGTAGAGGCAAAATCGGGGCGAAAAGTAGGACAAATCAAATTTACCTCAGGTTACAGCAATCCTGAGAAGGATTCCGCATAATGGGACATAAACACTGTGAACAAGTTCACGATGTCCTGCAGATAAATATCTACCTTCTGACACCCCCGACCAGCTCCGGAGCACGGCTTAGGCAACTATCAAAGCCGGTCATTGTTGGGCATAGAGCTAGCAGGGTTGAAGTGAAGTTAGTGAAAGGTGGGAGAGGGATGGAAAGTGAGTAGTGCGGATGGAGGGTGGGTGGGAGAGGGAAACGTTAATATGGTCCTATATTGAGCGTTAATATGGCTATCCCTTTCATCATGATGTATTTTGCCCTAAACAAATCCCCTACCTTGATGCCCCGACCTGCATGGTTCAATTCCCAGGTCACTAGCGAACTGATCGATCCTGGAACAATATTTCTTCCAGTTATTCAACAGACTCCTTGGAAAGAGAGTACAAGTATTGCACTGCTCGCTGCTGATCTGTCAGCCGACAGCAAACCTGCAAATCGAGGATTTCGATGCGAGCTGACAACCTCCGAATCTACCCGCCAACCGAAACGGCCTTGCAGGGCGACGAGCCCCTCACAGGGAAGCCAGCAAGTCCCGTCCACACTAACAATGCGAAACACTTATTTTTGAAATGCATTTGGCAAATCCACCACATGTGACACAGAAACAAAGGGTAAACGATTTAAAAGGACCGCACGTTTCTCTGCATGTCCCGTTACGATGAAGGGGATCGGACCACGTGAACACCGGCTCCGCAGGCCGGGGAATGGTGTCAATAAAGTTTGCGCTCCGGCTGCCGTTTCAATAAAGTTTTGTCGCGAGCAGGCAAGATGGCGGCGCCCAGGCGGTGAGGTGTATCGGGATAGATGCAGTACAGATCGAAAGATAGCATTATAACATCTTCAGAATATTATCATGTGAGCAGTGAACAGAGAGTGGTTGTTCAACTTGATCCTGTGTTTGATTTCACAGTAACACGAAATTTATTCCCCCAAGTGAGTTTGAGTTCTGTTTATTTTTAATTGTTCAGTACCTCCCCCGGTTTAATTCTTGTGGGAGCTGCTCTGGGAGAAGTGGTTCTGCTCATCATCAAGCCAACAAGAGGCCATGGTTAAGGAAAGGCAGGTACTGAGATTAATTGCTTATTTTCCTAATGCTTTAAATCTTATGAGCTGGACTAGGCGGTGTGAGTCTGCGCATCACCAGGCAGGTAGGAAGCCAGGCTTAGGAAAGGTAGGGGTAGGAATGAATTGTTCGTTCCCCTCTTGGTTTAATTTTTGTTCATCATCAAGTTTTAATGGCGGTTACCGCCACCTACTGAGTTGGAGTGTGAAGCGTAGAGCGTAGAGACAGGGAGTATACCCATTAAATCCACCCTCCAAAAAATAAAACATCAAAAATATTAAAAAGTCTAATGATTTTCAGAAAGTTAAATGTGAACTTGTATGCATTATGGTGGCAGTGTTATCCAAACAAGCTTTCCATGTTAAACTATATCTGTCCCAAAGATCTCAATTTAGCAATTAGATGTTTCCTTTGCACCTCATAAAAACTGCATCCAAACAACATGTGCTGCACTATTTTTTGACATGCACTCCCTATAAATGCCTGTATCATGTATATTAATTCTGAACAAAGATTTACTCAACCTAGTATGTCCAATATGTAAGACTGCAAGTATAACTTCTCTCCTTTAATGCCCATCTCTCTGTTGAGTTTCCACCATCCTCTGAATTTTATATAAATGCTGTCCTTTCTTTTCCTTATTTCAACTTTGTTACTGCAGTGATGGAATAGACTTTCTAATTACAAATTTCAACTCCCCTTTCTGCAAAGGCACCACTACATTTTAAGTGATTACTTGGCTAGAATATCTGCCACCTTCAACTCCAATGTGGGCAGGGTCTCAAGACATATATACACAAGCCTAGATCTTGCAGCCTTGACAAATGTTGTCCAGTCTCAAGAACAATGACTAACTTTAAGAACTGGGCTGTAATAGCCCCTGTGCAATTTGATCCTGAATTTCCTTGCTTGCAGAGCCCAGTCAGTTTGAATTGGCAAAAACATCCCCTCCACAATTTCCTTCAGCACAGGAGGACCACAGGAATGTGTACTTAGCCCCATGCTTTGCACGGTTTACACCTATGACTGTGTGATTAAGTACAGCTCCAACACAATATTCAAGTTCACGGATGATACCACTTTTGTGGGCCCTCTCAAAGGTGGTGATGAATCAGCACACAGCTGAGTGGTATAATAACAGCAAACTCTCACTCAATATCAATCAGACCAAGGAATTGATTGTAGACTTCAGGAAAGGGAAACCGGAGGTCCATGAGCCAGTACTTATCGGAAGAGCAGAGGTGGAGAGAGTCAGTAACTTTAAATTTCTGGGTGTCACTGTCTTGGGCCATCATATGAACGTAATTGCAAAAAAAAGCACGACAGCTCCTCTACTTCCTCATGAGTCTGCGGAGATTCAGCATGTCATCAAATCCTTGGCAAACTTCTACAAATGTGTGATGGAAATTGTATTGACTGGCTGCATTACGGCCTGGTTTGGGAACTTCAATGCCTTTGGGTGGAAAATCAGACAAAAGGTAGTGGATTCAGCTGAGTACATCATGGGTAAAGCTCTCCCAACCAGTTACTTATTTGTAGATTTGCTGAGTGTGCCTGCAGGAAACAGAACATGAGGGCTGTATGCGGTGACGTGTATGTAGTCTGATAATAAATTTTACTTTATACTTTGAACTTCTGCCTACAATTTGAAATACCTGAATGAATCAGAGCACGGAAGTACATAATGGCATACTTCTTCGATCCATTCCAAGGCTAAACTGATAGCAACCATCTCAGACATGAATACTGATACTTTGTCTGATAACCTTTTCTTAATAATCAACTGAAACTTTGGAACATAAACCCAGAAACCCCTGAATGACCTGTCACTGATCTTTTGAACTGTCTGTGTAGATATGTAAGAAAGCATAATATATCTGCTTTGCATATGTATACTGCTGAACTTCCTGTGTCACTGATTTTCAGTCATTCTTCATCTTGATCTTCCCGTAAGGGCTAAATCAATCACAGGCAGAGAGGAAAACCATGGAGGAATGACAGAAGGGCTAACACTGGGACCACATTCTGCATTAAACAACCCAAGATTTTATGCCCATTCATTTCCCATCCACCAAAAACTGAAGATCTTATGAATGCAATCTTCCTAACACTCTACTAATGTTGCCAATACTGGATGACCAACTTTATGTTCTCTTATGTTACCCAACAAACCATTGGTAACCATAACCTGCGCAGATGTAAAGGTACTTCATTGCCAAAATTGGGGATGATTTAATAGCACCACAACATAATCTCAGTGCTTGAGATTGAACTTTTTCTAGGGTCTTTAAGATTACTGGTAACGCTGACCTATAAGCAATACATCCATGATCAAAGACAGATCTTATTAAAGCAATGTATATTTGTTTAAGTGACTCCTACTCACATGCCATTCACATCCAACTGAGCACCTCAGCACCTTAAGGGCATTTTTACACTTCTCCAGAATTTTAATCACATGCAGCTTCCATGTTATCCTTGTGCCCATCCACATACCTTGAAACTTTACACTGAATCTTGTTCAAGCGATTTACCATGTTACTTGGGATCAATTGTGGGTATAATGTTTCTTTTAGAAAAACAAATATATGATTATGAGGGCATGCAGCACCCTATTATTGTCATTTAGTAATGCATGCATTAAGAAATGATAAAAATGTTTTTCCGGAATGATATCAAAAATAATTTGAGTTTTTGCAACAGAAAATATAAACCCCCACCAACATTATCATTCCGCTACATCATTAATACCTGTCTGCGTTTTCCTAACTATATAAATTCATATTCCTGCCTGTCTTTCACACTGCATCATCAGCATGTGATGATTTGGAAATGTCTGAGGCATCAGTTAAGGAAATATCTTTAGTCATAATATTAAAAAGGAGTGGGCTGCACACACTCTACTGTGGAGTTCCATTCTCTGTCTCACACTCCTTAGAGAATGTTGTTCCCACCTTAACTCGTATCTTCTTATCACATAAAAAATCTTGAATCCAATTAAGTATTCTACTACCTATTCCCATTTTTCCAGTTTAAGCAGCAACCCTTTTGTCCGTGGTTTAATTCTTGTGGGAGCTGCACTGGGAGGTAGTGATTCTGCTTTATCACACCAGCAGGAGGTCAGAACTAAGGAAAAGCAGGCACTGGGATTAAAGCTCATTTTGCTCCACTGTGCCAGTCTCATAGAACATGAGAAACAGCAGTGTAGAAATTAAAAGCTCTGAGTTTGTCCAGATTTCCAGCATCTGCAGTCTCTTGATGTTGCACAGAAATTAACTTTGCATCAGTAAGTGAAAAGAACAGTAATTGTGAAGAAGAACAGTACAAGTGTTTGAAAGGCACCCTGGGTCTCTAACAGCTTGTCACTTTAATTTTCTGTCTGACTCTGATATCCGTCTTTGGCTCCAATATTGCTCCAATGAAGTTCAAAGTAACTTTGTTGAACTTCACCTAATTTTCTGATTTGGTCCATACACCTTTCAAGACTCAACACAGAAGTCAAAAATTTCCCGATTTTGCTGTGTAGTATTCCCAAGCATTGAAAAAAAACTATGATAAAAATTGTTACCTTCAAGTATACCTGGGATTGGTGCTAGATTTTGGCCTTGACAGTGAACCTCATAACAAGCACCTGAAGGAAGTAAACCCTGCGATCACCAGTCGTGATTGCTGAAGTATCTGTGTTTGCTTGGCGGGATGTATTATTTTGTTACTTCCCTTCTCTGGTTGTATGGCCAGTGGATTATTGCATGAACTGCAGTTATTGCAAATCCAAAACAAAACAAAAATCCTGCAAACCAGATAAGATCAGTGGCGAAAACAAAATCCCTAATTAGAACTAAAATTCCAGAAAACACACACAAAATTCCGGAGGAACTCAGCAAGCCAGGATCTATGGAGGGGAATAAACAGTCAACATTTTGGGAGTCTTGGCCGGAAATGTCAACTGCTTATTCTTCTCCATAGATTCTGCCTGGCTTGCTGAGTTCCTCCAACATTTTGTGTTAGTTGCTCAAGATTTCTAGCAGCCACAGAATCTCTTGTCTTTAAAATTCAGAAAACAGATGTGTTTTAAATTAGAGAGAGAGGAAGGGGTGGAGGGACAGAATGAATGTCAGTGATAGGGTGCTGACTGAAGTTGTCAAGGTAATCCATTAGTCTTGTGAGACCATGGATCTGCACCTGAACAGTCTTCACTCTCCAGGGTGCAGGCCTGGGCGAGGTTGTATGGAAGACCAGTAGTTGCCCATGCTGCAAGTCTCCCCTCTCCACGACACCAATGTTGTCCAAGGGAAGGGCATTAGGACCAATACAGCTTGGCACCAGTGTCGTCGCAGAGCAATGTGTGATTAAGTGCCTTGCTCAAGGACACAATACGTTGCCTTGGCTGGGGTTCGAACTTACAACCTTCGGGTCGCTAGTCCAATGCCTTAACACTTGGCCATGTGCTCAGAATTACTTTAATAAAACAGTAGATAGAACAGAAAATAAAAATGAAGCCAAAGTCTAGTCACATCTGTGGAAAAGGAGATTAAAGCGGGAGATTAAAGGGGTTATCTGAAATTGTTGAATTCAAAATTAAGTCCTGAGGGCTGTATGGACCAAGAAGAAAGATGAATAATTTATGTTGGGCAATGCTGGAAAAACGTAGGGATCCTAAGGCATCAGAATTTGTTTCAAATGAAGAATTACAATGATGGGGAGCTCATTTCCTGCAAGGACAGGGTATTCTAAAGGGACCATTTTCTCTGTCAATCTCATGTCTGCTTTTTCATTTCCACCAACCATTCCCCGGACCACTTTTCTATGCAGCAGCTGAAGGTTCAGAACCTGTCCTTTCATAGCTTCCTTTCCTATCTTTCAGAGGTTCAGGCAATCCCTCCAGGTGAAGCACGATTCACTTGGATTTCTCCCGCTTTAGTGGATTACAATTAGTGCTCATGATCTAGCCCTCTGTCCTTAGAGAACCGGATGCAAATTAGATGGCCTATTTTTAAAAACATTTTTGTTTAGTGAGTGCTTTCCATGTCCTATTCCTTTCTCCAACAGTTGTTTATCTGATATCCGCTTAAATTTATCAAAGTGTTCCCTACTGATATCCTCTTAAATTTATCAAAGTGTTCCCTACAAGTAATCCTAGTGATAGTGAGGTTGCATTTTTTCCTGCATTGATAATTTGTATTTGATTTTTAAAGGCTCCTGATTTGTAAAGATGAAGGGTGTCTTGCGGATGTTGAGCCGTCCTGCCTGCTGCTTGACGAGACCTATTTGTGGGTGGCACTGTTTACTGAAGCAAAATGGAAGACAAGCACTGGGATGCAACAGAAATATTTACAGTGAGACAGGAATGTGGGAGAGGGACTATCGACCCCAGACTCGAAAAAGTGTAGAAGGATATTGGCATTCAAGAATAAAGGAACAATTTCAAATTATTTCTGAAACTGATGTAAGTATTTCATTTTCACGGAGAAACATACAAAATGTTTCTGGAGTTGTGTCTGGTGCTCTCGATACAGCCTCTACATTGGTGAGACCTGTTGTAAATTGGGGCACCGCTTCATCGAACACCTCCACTCCATCTGCCAAAGTGAAACTTCCTGATGGCCCAACATCTTAATTTCCATTTCCCATTCCTGTTCCAACATGTCAGTCCATGGCCCCCTCTGGTGCAATGATGAGGCCACTCTCAGAGTGGAGGAGCAACACCTTATATTCTATCTGGCTAGTCTCCAACCTGATGGCATGAATGTCAATTTCTTCTTCCAGTAAAAACAAAAATTCCCTCCCCCTTCCCTCTTCTATTACGCACTCGAGCTTACTACCTCTTCTCACCTGCCTGTTACCTCCCCCTGGGTCCCCTCCTCCTTCCCTTTCTCCTGTGGTCCACTCTCCTCTCCTATCAGATTCCTTCCTTTCCAGCCCTTTACCTTTCCTACCCATCTACCTTCACCTTTCACCTTCTAGCTATTCTCCTTCCCTCCCCGAACCGTTTTATTCTGGTATCTTCCCTATTCCTTTCCGGTCCTGAGGAAAGGTCTCAGTTGGAAATGTCAACTATTTGCTCATTTCCATGAGTGTTATCTGACCTGCTGAGGTCCTCCAGCATTTTGTGTGTGTTGATACAGAATGTTTGCAGGTTTGAAGCACAATCATGTGTCAAACTGAGATTAAGATAGGAAAGAACATAGAAGGAAGAATAGTGATTCAGCTCCTAGAATCTGAAGCATGTGCTGTAAATGAAGGGCTTGCCAGTTGCATTCAACTCCTGAAATTTCTCTGTTCTTGATGAATAATGTACCAATGTGTAGGCTATTCTACCAAGCCTTACCAGATATGGACTGTGCAAAAGACAAAGATCCATTTAAGATGAAATATAAAGCAAAAAGTGCTTAAAACACTTAGCAAGTTGGACATGTAGAAGGAACAAAGTAAACATTTCAGGTTATCGGCTTTTCATCACAACTGAGAAATATTACAAACAAAACACTTCAGTTACAGAAAAGGTGGCGTGGGGTAGACGGGGGAAGAGCTGATTGGATGATCACTTTGCAGAACAGCTCACTTCAGACCCTAAAAGTAACCACAAACTTCCAGTTGCTTGTCACTTCAATCTTCTATTCCACTTTGACCTTTGTTCTTGGCCTCTGGTACTGTCCTAATGAAGGTTGAAATAATTTTGCAGATTAGCACCTCATCTTCAGACTTGGTGCATTACATCTTTCAGGATTCAACACTGAATTCAAGAGTTTCGCAGATTATCAGCATTCTGGTTTGTACACTACCTCCAGCATTCATTGATTTTTCAGTTATTGTTTTAAGTTAATGACCTTTTTACAGCAGAACATGTTCAACTAGATTTATTTTAAGTTTTGACTAACTGAGGGTTTGGCTTTGATTTAAATAGGATTTATCTATTTATTTGGCTTATGGACTTGATTGAAAATTGCAGTTGTGACTAATGTTATCAGATGAGGTGCTCCAAGTTAAATAGGTATATATAATATAATGTCTTTGCATTTTCTATCATGGTAATTTTATAATCTACATGCTGTTACTAGCTTCCACTGAAGCTTTATAAGCTTAAAACAGAGTTATTGTTGTTTAATATTTCATGCATTATTTTTCTCACAGAAATCAAAGCCAAAGTGTTATGTGCTTTCGATGTTCCCATATCCTTCTGGGAAGCTCCACATGGGGCATGTTCGAGTGTACACCATCAGTGACACCATGGCTCATTTCCAGAGAATGCGTGGATATCAGGTAATTTGATTGCTTTAGAATATCTGTCTGGTTTAAAATGGTAACAGCAGTTTGCATGTTTATTTGGAGATATTGCCATTTGTCATTTTCAGCCTGTAGGGAGATAAAGGAGCGATCCTTCTTGATCACTTGTTAAAACTTATATGATCACACCCAACAGATTAGTCAAAACATACCAATTTACTGACCTCATCATTTATGGTTTCTCATGATCTAATCTTTCCACCCCCCTGCATTTTAAAACAGGTTTGATTTATAAATTTTAGTACTTCTTATGAAAGTTCCTTGACCTGATATATATATATTTTATTTAAATATTAAATAAATTTAATAAATAAATTTATTTATATATTTCTCTCTCTACATATGCTGTGCAAACCTGCTGAACACTTCAAGCATTTCTCTTTCAGGTTATTAGAGTTTGCCCTTTTCTGCTTTTCAGCTCACGTTGTATTAGTGTGACATTTCTACTTTTGCACTGACATATATGTTGCCCAACTGTCCTCCTATTTCTATAATTTTGTTTCAAGAGTACTGATTAATGCAAATGAATTGCTTATCCAGTTCGCTAATCATCTTATCTCAAACAACTTGGTTTTAAATTCAAGCTATAACGAGGATATAGCATGGGAACTGGTTTCTCCATCCAGAGTCCATACTGACCATCAAGCACCGGTTCACAATAATCCTATGTAAATACCATTTTGTTGTCCCCACCCTCCCTTCAACTCCTCCAAGTTTACACCACTCATTTTACAGTGGTCAGTTAACCTATCAGTCTGCATATCTTTGGGATATGGAAGGAAGCCAGAGCTCCCAGAGTAACAGTGAGTATGTGCAAACTGCAGGGAGGCAGCAGAATTGAACCCAGTGCTGTAAGCAGTGGCTCTACTGCTGTGCCACGTAATTTATTGTTATATTGCTTTTGTTAGCCTTTCCTAAATGTGCAAGTGTCATCTAGAGTTGTTAGTAATTAATCACCGCTGTTTTTCTGAAATCTCCCTTTAATTTATACATCCCTATTATTGCGATGAGTCTAGACGCTGACTAATCCCTGCACAATGTCCAATAGTTCTCTGATTTCACCCCTGACTGATGTCAGCAGAGCAGATCACCAGCCTGAGACATTGTTCTGAAATAGCGTCTCTCCACAAAGCTGAAAATAACTGATATAATTAGATAAGTCTGTCAAGACAGAGGCTTCAAAAATACTTCATTGTTGAAATATTCTCCACTTTGCAAATGTCTTCTTCAAGCTTGACTGAATTTATATGGACTGAAATCTATATTAAAAAGACTTGAGTAAACCTTATCCAGGTAATGTGCTAGGAAAATATCCAACTAATTGGCAATTAATACAAATGGGGTGATAGCATTATAAAAGACATTGTGAAAAGGAAAGTAAATGTATTAGATTTGGCAGTATCTGTTTAAAAAAAAGGTAACCATATATTACAAGATTCCACAATCTTAAATAAAAAGCTAAAGTTTTAAGATTATCTAATGTCATTTGCAGTACATAAATGTAGTTGAGAATGAAATCTTTGTTACCCTGGATCCAATGCAGCACAAACAAACACAATAAGATAAGGAACACAGTAATAAGCAAAACACCTGAGGAGAAGGATGGGTCCATTCATCCTGTTCCACTCTGTGCTGGACTAAGGGTCTGTGGACAAATTCACTTTGTGGACCAGTTCCGGACGCTGTTTGTTTGCATGATTTGTTTATTTTTTCTCTCTGCACAATGTGTTTTTGATGGTCTTTAAAAATTTTTTGGGGTTTCTTTGTTTTGTGGCTGCCTGTTAGGAGACAAATGTCACAGTTGTATAATGTATACGTACTTTGATAATAGATATACTTTGAACTTTGAAATAGATAGGATAGCTTATTTGATAGAGTAATTGTATGTCCATGAAGTGATGCTAGACACAGGACCATCTGTACTAAGGTGACTCTGACAGGAAATGATAAAGTAGTGGTGGTGGGGGTGGGTTAGTGGTTGGAGGTGTTGATCAGCTTTACTGCTTGGGGAAAGTAACTGTTTTTGAGTAACTGCTGGTCCGGACACAGATGCTACGTAATCTTTTCCCTGATGGGGGTGGGACAAACAGTTCTTGAGCAACGTGGGTGGCAAATACCCAGGGTATTTGCAGTCAACTGATTTTCAAATTTCTTGGCAGATGTAGCAAAGTACAATTTATGTTATTTTAGATATACCAGCCAGTGGTGTTATGGTGTCCATATTGGACTACGAGGTCAGTGGTCCCGGGTTCGAATCCAGCCAGCACCTTGCATGCTTTCTATCCATGCTGGGTTGAGCAAATGCTAAAGAAATGGCAAGGTTGCCTCCTGATAAGTGCAGAGAGGAACAACAAAAACAATATTACAATTGAATTGTGATCTCTCCCTTTTATTAATTTCTCAGGAGACAGATTCTCCTCTGACAACTTCTACAAACCCACAGATTCCCAGTTTCCTCAACTACAACTCTTGCCACTCTGTCTCTTGCATGGGAGCAAGTCTGTTTTCTCTGTTCCTCAGAGGAAAAGATGAGGCTTTCCACTCCTGGTCATCTGACATGTCTTTCTTTTGAAAATGAGGTCTCCCCCTCCAGTGTTTTGATGCAACCCTCACACAGATTGCATCTATTTCCCATATGTCTGTCCTCACCGCACTCCCGCCAACCCAGACATAGCAGAGATAGGTCCTCACCTATCACCACATGAGCCTGTGGAGCAAACATATTCTCTGCAACTTCCACAATCTCCATATGGATTCCTTCACCAGGCCCTTCTTACCCCTCCCCTCCCCCTTTCACGGGGTCGCTCTTTCCGTAACTCCCTTGCCCACTCACCCCTCCTCACCGATCCTCCTCCAGGCCCTTTTCCCTGCAATCACGCTAAGTGTTGCACCAGCCCCTGCACCTCCTCCATCAACACCATTCAGGGCTCTAAACAGTCATTCGCATGTGAATTCATCAGTGTCACTCATTGCACCCAGGCAATCTCTTCTGCATTGGTGAGGTCCAAGGCAACCTGCAGGAAGTGGTGTCATCGAGTTTGCTTTATCAGTCAAAATCTCCCAGTGGCCAGCTATTTTAATGCATCTTCCCATTCACATGCAGTCATGTCTGACCACAACCTCGTCTACTATCGGGTTGAGATGATACACAGATTAGAGGAACACCATCTCATATTCAACTTTGGTAGTTTGACTTGACAGCATCAACATCGATTTCTCTGACTTCTGGTAACCACTGCTCTCTGTTCCCCTTTTATTCCTTTATCCCACTAGCCCCATTACCCTATTTTTTTTTCTTTCCTCTGACTTCTTTATCTACCCATCATTCACACATTCCCCCCTCTGTTTCCCTTCCTCACCTCCTTCCTTTGATTAGATGGGTCGCTGTCCTCTCCAGTCAGATTCCATCTGCTTCAGTCCTTTGTCACCTCCACCTATCACCTCGCAGCTTCTTACATCATTCCTGTCACCCCCATCCTCCCCTCTCTTACGTCTCATTCCACCTCTTCTCCCCACCTTTTTGTACTGGCTTTGCCCCTCGGCCTCTCTTCCTTTCCAGTTCTGATGAAGGGTCTCAGCTTGAAATGGCAACTGTCCATTTTCCCCTGTAGCTGAAGTCTGACTTGCTGGGTTCCTCAAGTATTTTATGTGTTGTTTCAGTACAATTGAATCTTTTTAATGATACTATTGGAAACTAAAACTAAATGCCAGAATCTACAAGAAATGCAGAAGGATGGCTAAAATACAGCAGAATCATTGGAACATTCCCAAGCTGCTGTAATTACTAAACACAATCAGATTTTCCCTTCTTGCCCTAACTTCTGCATACTGCGTATGTAAATTCATTCCCCAACTAATCTATTTTGCCTTTAGTAGGTTGTCCACAGCAGAAGTTCAAACCTTTATGTTATTTGAAAACCTTCATTTTTTAACTGAAGTGAAAAGCCCATAGTTCTCCCAGCCTTTGCATAACAGAGGATTTTTAAAGCTGGTTTTATCCAGTAACCCTTTTCAGAACCACTGCTTTCCCGCTCTGTAGGTTGGCCAAAGCTGGGCACAGTATCACAAAAACAAGAAAATCTGCAAACGCTGGAAATCCAAAGCAACAGACACAAAATGCTGGAAAAATGCGGCAGGCTAGGAGCGTCTATGGAAAAGAGTAAGCAGTTAACCTTTTGGGCTGAGACCCTTCACCAGGATGAGGGGTCTCGGCCTGAAGCATCGAGGTCTTGGCCCGAAACTCTCGACTGTTTGCTCTTTACCATTGATGCCTCCTGGCCTGCTGAATTCCTCCAGCATTTTGTCTGGGCACAATATTTTTTAATGTGGTCTGACAATCATTAGGAAGAATAGGAGGAAGAATAATCTTTCTATTACTTTGTTCCACAATGCATCTTTGCATATTAGCTCTACCAGTAGCCCGTATAATTGGATATGGAAATTATAGTGACTCATACACTATAGCCTCAAGTCTTTCCTTCCTTCTTCCCTCAGCAGCTTTAGTTTGCTTTATATTTAATAAACCAGCTTGGAGACGGGCCTTGCCATAATCTTGCTGTTAAATTTATCTATGCTGAAAGCCAATTAACACATGCAGATCCATTTTCCATTCTCACATCTAGCATTGCCTGTATTCTGTCCTGATCACATACGCTCCCAGTAGCTGCACACATCTTTCATGCCTCCTTATAGTTTCTGCCAGTATTTCGGCTATTTGTTCCTCCTTTTCCTTCCACAAAATGCATTACCAGATTAATGTGCACTTTATCAATGGACGATCCACATTGGCCTGTATTATGCTGTAGGTTTTCTGTGTTTCTGTGTTCTGTGTTTCTAAATTAGTAAAGTAAAGGCATCCATTAGTCTTGCGAGACCATGGATCTGCGCCTGGAAAGTCTTCAGTCTCCAGGGCGCAGGCCTGGGCAAGGTTGTATGGATGACAGGCAGTTGCTGTTCTAAACTACTGATAAGTATAAGGCACAGTAGCTCTCCTCTGATTTTTGCTGGACTCCACATGCAGTTGCTCCTCACATAAAACCTCTGGAGATCTGTTGAATTCACAAGAAAGAAGAATCTGGTTTCATATCTAGCCCAGTATTTGATTAACAATCTCAAAAGCTTGGACCCTTCTGTTCATGTTTGTGGGGCAAACGAACCAAGGTCTCCAAGAAGCATAAACCATGGGAACATAGCCTGCAAAACAGAGATCATTTTCTGTCATTCTGAATTCTGCAACCCAATTTATCATGAGTTTACTATTACAAATGTGAACTACTTATTGCATGAGAGCACCAACTGTTAATGCACAGTGAGTAACATGGCATCATCTTCAATAATGGGGATTAATATCAAGCAGGCCATTTGATATCTCTGACGTATTTTAGGATTCTGCAGAAATAATAACAACAGAAAGGAAAGCAGCCTGAAGGTACGTGAGGGCAATAAGAACAAAGTCCAAATGATAAATAATACTTAAGATAGTATATAAATCTCCACCTAAAATTA
Source organism: Mobula hypostoma (assembly GCF_963921235.1). Taxonomy (NCBI): domain Eukaryota; kingdom Metazoa; phylum Chordata; class Chondrichthyes; order Myliobatiformes; family Myliobatidae; genus Mobula; species Mobula hypostoma. The sequence goes on from NC_086113.1 coordinate 20,016,326, forward strand.
AATATTATAGGCAATAAAACCAAACTAATTAACAAAAGCAAATGCTTAATAAGTTTATTAAATATAACAAAAACAGAAGGGAGGACATAATCTCAAAAGGTTTTATGGGCATTTTTTACACTGATTGCTAATATTGTCTGTTGTAAATAGCCTTAAGTATTTTTAACCATCTTTTTAGTAATTACCATACTTGTTTAGGCAGTTATCTCTGGAGATAGTACCGGACCTAACGTGATTTATAAAATACGTGATGTAAGTAAATAATAAAGGGTATCTATTCAGTGGCAAAACAGAATTGTCTTGTTCGAAATCTCAAACAAGTTTTCCTTCCTTGAGAAAGAGATCAGTTGTCTTTCCGATTTCTGAGGTCTTGTGCTGTGGTATTTGGTAGAAAGCAACACAAAAAGGGGGAGGACAAAAAAATCATCTTAAAAAAAAGTTCTCTTATCCCTTGGCATCTCTTCTGGGATCAATCTAACCAGCAGAACACTGCTGTACCATTCTCACAGAACCCCAGGACAATAACATAAGTAAATGAGAAGGCCTTTTACATTATCTTCAAACCAAATGATAAATTCAGGTCTGTAAATGAGGGTGCTTGGAAATTCAACAACTTCTGATCCTGGCTGTGTTATCAAACTTTGTTTAATATACAGCAATTTCGGACATTTTACTATCTAAATGCAGGTTCTTGTTCAGCAACTAAGGTTGCTGAGATCTCAATAGAGCAGGATGTTCAAAGGGAAGTAAGAGCCATATCTGATGATCTAGGAAGAATAACACATCCAGCGATGAAAAGTAACCTGGAAGAATTAGATAATGTAAGCTCCCGTCGCTTGGCTACTGTGAATACCCTGGGCAGGCATTACTTCGAATTGCCATGGAAATTTTACCTGTAGGTTTCGATTTATAGGACTATGAGCTCTTCTCTGCATGTTCTCTGAATTGAAACACATATAGATGAAATTAATGTTCAGCAAATTATCATCCCTTATTAATAGAGAATCAGTATGCAACTGTATAATAGTTGTCTTGCAAAAATAAAAGACATCCAAGCATAGAAATGTTCCTGGATTTGAATTCCTGTGCATGCAGAAGAAACACTGATCATACCATAAAGTTACAAAATGCAACTTAGAAAAAAATTTTAATTTCTTTTAAGCCAACTTTTAAATTTCATCTTAAAAAATCCTTTGAGCTTGTAAAAAATGTTTTCATAAGATATTGGTATCACCATCAATATTAGAGTTTGTTATCCATCCTTCATTGCTCCTGAACTGTCTCATTTCTTTGAGTATGGAGTCCAATAAAGATCAGAGTGAGCTGCGGCATATTTCCTTCCCTGAAGCATGTCAGTGAACCACATGGGTTTTTATAACAATCTACAAGTGTTTTAGCTAATATTACTGACTCCTGTTTTCCTTTCTTAATTAGCCGGAACAGGTTGTCTTTCTAATCTTTTGAAAAAGACTTATTCAAAGTACATTTATTATCAAAGTATGTATACAGAATATAACTCTGAGATTCATCCTTCCACAGGCAGAAGAATATCTTAGCAATGAGAGGCTGTTAAAAGTACTAGTCTTTGACTGTGAACTTCACAGACCACTGCAAATACATGCATTACTAAATAACAATAAGAGGGGACTACGTGTCTTCATAATCTAAAAAGAAAAACATATTTATGTTATTAAGAGGAAGGTGTGTAGCCTGGTTGTCTCATTTGCAGGTCTTGCATCCAATGGGATGGGATGCTTTTGGCTTGCCAGCGGAAAATGCTGCAATTGAGCGTGGCTTGGATCCAGAAGAGTGGACAAAAAGGTAAGGCAAGGGAGTACATTCGCATGATTCTGCAAATGTACACAGCTGAACTATTTCATTATTTCTTTTTTATATTAGAATAATATCCAGTATATTGTTCTTGGAGGTGTGGTAAAACACTGTCACCCTGAAACACTGCTGTCTCTCAGGCAAAGGCTCTCCCACAGCAATGTTAGGTATGGCTTTTGGGTATATTTATCCTGCAGCTGTGATGAAATGGCAATGCATTTCCAAATCATGATGGTGCACGTCTGTTGGGGGTTGGGGAGGAATTTGCTGTCCATTTATTAGTCATGCCAGTCAGTAGAGGTTGCAGCTTTTGGAAGTTGCTGTTGCAGTAGCCTTGATAATAATAGTGCAGATGCGTTTATAGTGAAGCCAAACATACAAAAGAAGAATATTACAAAAAACAAAATAACTTTGGGGAAAATTGAAATAAAAAACAGAAAATGCCCGGGATACGTAGCATATGAGTCAGCATTGTGGAAAGAGAGGCAGAGTTCTGATGAAAGTTAACTTCATTTTCTACACAGATGCTGCTAATCATATTGAGAATCTTTTACAATTTCTGTTTTTTTATTGGAAATATAAAGAAAGAAGGGTTAGAGCATATTTGTGTGAGCATAGACTCTAATTTATTCATATAAACTTTAAAAATATTCACCTAAATGTTTAAATTAATATTTTTTAAGGTTATATGACTAAATTGGGGTGGTGTAGCGATTAGCGTGCACTATTACAGTTCAGGGTGTTTTGGAATTTGGAGTTCAATTCTGGCACCATTCTGTCAGGAATCTCTGTATGTCCTCCCTGTGCAATGTGTGGGTTTCCCCCAGGTGCTCAGGTTTCCTGGCACAGTCCAAAGACCTACCTGGTCCCATGTTTAGGTTAGGGTTAATTGGGGTTGTGGGCTTGCCGAGGCAGCATGGCTGGAAGGACCGCAAGGGCCTACTCCGCACGATCACTAAATAAATAAATACATACTATGCTAGGCTGAATGTGTTGTTTCTCTGTTATGAATTCTGTGTAATATACCGAAAATTTATCCCCTGCCCATTCAACGATGAAGACTTCTGCTTTTAAGAACTCAAATCGTCTGTGGCTACAAAAGATGCTCATTCCTTGGTTGGAGTCCTTTCACATGCACTTGTCAGTTGTGTTGCATTTTGGCTGTGTGGCAAAATCATTTCCTTGAGATGCTATCTTAACTTCAATACAGGTTTGGTAGAGTTTGTATTTCTTCACAAGTGATGCTACTGCCTTGCTGTTGAAAGAAGGTGATCTGGATAAGTTAGTACAGCATAGCAGTTTGTATAACTCTATTACAGCACCAGCGACCTGGGGTCAATTCCCGCCATTCTCTGTAAGAAATCGGTATGCTCTGTCTGTGACAGCATGGGTTTCCTTCACATCCCAAAGAAGTACAGGTTCATTGGTCACATGGGGGTAATTGGATGGTGTGAGCTCATTGGGTCAGAGTGGCCTTGTTACCATGCTATATATCTGAAGAAGTATGTCAAGGCCTTGCTGATGTGCTGCTTTAATTTACATTTTAGTGATTTTTTAAAAATGTTTATATGAATAAATCAGAGTCAGGTTTACTATCACCAGCATGTGTCATGAAATTTGTTAACTTAGCAGCAGCAGCAGCAGTTCAATGCAATACATAATACAGAAGGAAAAAAAAAGTAAATCAATTACATTATACGCATATTTTATAGATTAAAATCATGCAAAAAACAAAAATAATATATATTAGAAAAGGGAGGTAGTGTTCAAGGATTCAATTTTCCATTTGGGAATCGAATGGCAGAGAGGAAGAAGCAGTTTCTGAATCACTGCAAACACGAGGAAATCTGCAGATGCTGGAATTTCAAGCAACACACATAAACAAAAAATTGCTGGTGAACGCAGCAGGCCAGGCTGCATCTCTAGGAAGAGGTACAGTCGACATTTCGGGCCGAGACCCTTCGTCAGGACTAACTGAAAGAAAAGATAGTAAGAGATTTGAAAGTGGGAGCGGGAGGGGGAGATCCGAAATGATAGGGGAAGACAGGAGGGGGAGGGATGGAGCCAAGAGCTGGACAGTTGATTGGCAAAAGGGATACGAGAGGATCATGGGACAGGTGGCCTACAGAGAAAGAAAGGAGGTGGGGGAGTCCCAGAGGATGGGCAAGGGGTATAGTGAGAGGGACAGAGGGAGAAAAAGAGAGAGAGAAAAAAAAGTATAATAATAAATAAATAACGGATGGGGTATGAAGGGGAGGAGGGGCATTAACGGAAGTTAGAGACGTCAATGTTCATGTCATCAGGTTGGAGGCTACCCAGACGGAAGATGAGGTGTTGTTCCTCCAATCTGAGTGTGGCTTCATCTTGACAGTAGAGGAGGCCGTAGATAGACATATCAGAATGAGAATGGGACGTGGAATTAAAATGTGTGGCCACTGGGAGATCCTGCTTTCTCTGGTAGAGAGAGCGTAGGTGTTCAGCGAAACGGTCTCCCAGCCTGCGTCGGGTCTCGCCAATATATAGAAGGCCACATCGGGAGCACTGGACGCAGTAGACATTCCTTCCAGGTGAGGCGGCACTTCACCTGTGAGTCGGCTGGGGTGATATACTGCGTCTGGTGCTCCCGATGCGGCCTTCTATATATTGGCGAGACCCGACGCAGACTGGGAGATCGTTTCGCTGAACACCTACGCTCTGTCCGCCAGAGAAAGCAGGATCTCCCAGTGGCCACACATTTTAATTCCACGTCCCATTCCCATTCTGATATGTCTATCCACGGCCTCCTCTGCTTTCAAGATGAAGCCACACTCAGGTTGGAGGAACAACACCCTATATTCCATCTGGGTAGCCTCCAACCTGATGGCATGAACATTGACTTCTCTAACTTTCGTTAATGCCCCACCTCCCCGTCATACCCCATCTGTTACAAACCCCATTTCCAGAAAAGTTGGGATATTTTCCAAAATGCAACAAAAACAAAAATCTGTGATATGTTAATTCACGTGAACCTTTATTTAACTGACAAAAGTACAAAAAAAAAGATTTTCAATAGTTTTACTGACCAACTTAATTGTATTTTGTAAATATACACAAATTTAGAATTTGATGGCTGCAACACACTCAACAGAAGTTGGGACAGAGTTAAAATAAGATTGAAAAGTGCACAGAATATTCAAGTAACACCGGTTTGGAAGACTCCACATTAAGCAGGCTAATTGGTAGCAGGTGAGGTATCATGACTGGGTATAAAAGTAGCGTCCATCAAAGGCTCAGTCTTTGCAAACAAGGATGGGTCGTGGCTCACCCGTTTGTGCCAAAATTCGTGAGAGAATTGTTAGTCAATTATAGTCACCTGGGCTCGGGAGTACTTCGGAAAACCATTGTCACTCAACACAGTCCGCCGCTGCATCCAGAAATGCAACTTGAAACTATACTATGCAAGGAGGAAGCCGTACATCAACTCTATGCAGAAACGCCGGTGAGTTCTCTGGGCCCGAGCTCAACTCAGATGGACCGAAAGACTGTGGAACCGTGTGCTGTGGTCAGATGAGTCCACATTTCAGCTAGTGTTTGGAAAAAACGGGCGTTGAGTTCTCCGTGCCAAAGATGAAAACAACCATCCAGATTGTTATCAGCGAAAGGTGCAAAAGGCAGCATCTGTTGATGGTATGGGGGTGCATCTGTGCCCATGGTGTGGGTGAGTTGCATGTATGTGAAGGTACCATTGACTCTGAGGCGTATATTAGGATTTTAGAGAGACATATGTTGCCATCAAGGCGACGTCTCTCCCTGGGACGTCCATGCTTATTTCAGCAGGACAATGCCAGACCACATTCTGCACGGGCTACAACAGCGTGGCTTTGTAGACACAGAGTGCGTGTGCTTGACTGGCCTGCTGCCAGTCCAGATCTATCTCCTATTGAAAATGTATGGAGCATCATGAAGAGGAGAATCAGACAACGGAGACCACGGACTGTTGAGCAGCAAAAGTCTTATATCAAGCAAGAATGGACAAAATTTTCAATTGCAAATCTACTACAATTAGTATTCTCAGTTCCAAAATGATTAAAAAGTGTTATTAAAAAAAAAGGTGATGTAACACAATGGTAAACACGCCTCTGTCCCAACTTTTGTTGAGTGTGTTGCAGCCATCAAATTCTAAATTTGTGTATGTTTACAAAATACAATTAAGTTGGTCAGTAAAGCTATTGAAAATCTTTTCTTTGTACTTTTGTCAGTTAAATAAAGGTTCACGTGAATTAACATATCACAGATTTTTGTTTTTATTGCATTTTGGAAAATATCCCAACTTTTTTGGAAATGGGGTTTATTTATTTATTATTATTATATATTTTTTTCTCTCTCTCTTTCTCCCTCTGTCCCTCTCACTATACTGCTTGCCCATCCTCTGGGATTCCCCCCCCCCCTTTTTTTCTCCCTTGGCCTCCTGTCCTATGATCCTCTCATATCTCTTTTGCCAATCAACTTTCCAGCTCTTGGCTCCATCCCTCCCCCTCCTGTCTTCTCTTATCATTTTGGATCTCCCCCTCCCCCTCCCACTTTCAAATGTCTTACTATCTCTTCTTTCAGTTAGTCGTGATGAAGGGTCCCGGCCCGAAACATCGACTGTACCTCTTCCTATAGATGTGCCTGGCCTGCCGCGTTCACCAGCAATTTTTTTTATGTGTGTTTCCTGAATCACTGAGTGCGTGCCTTCAGGCTTCTGTACCTCCTATCTGGTGGTAACAGTGAGAAAAGGGCATGCTCTGTGTGCTGGAAGTCCTTAATAATGGACGCTGCCTTTCTGAGACACTGCTTCCTGAAGATGTCCTGGGTACTTTGTAGGCTAGTATCCAAGATGGAGCCGACTAAATTATTGTAACTTATTGCAATGTTGCAACTGGATTTGAAGGACAACGTAACTTCTTAATATTTTCAACAGGGTCTGTTTAGCTTAATATTATGTGTGGAATCTAATATTACTAAGATGGTCTTGGGATTCAGAAACTTGACAGCAATATATGTAGATGTAAGCTGAACACAAATCTGCAGATGATTCCATCATGTGGTGGGCTAAAGATAAAAGGCAAGGAAAGGTTCAACTTGTACTTTCGGGAAGCTCTGAAGATAATTGGATAAGGGAGAGGGAGAATGTTAAAGATGTTTATAATATGTCTGCACTAAAACAGTATATTCCCCCAAGAGAGCACTTTTTCATGAAATTAAATAACTTTTAAGATTTTTATATTTCCAGAGGGTACCAGGAACTATTATGCTTATTGAAAGGTTGTATTCCATAGCAGTAACCCACTGATTAAGAAAAAAAAACTTTAAACAGCTGCTTTTGCTACTTCTACTGTACAATTTATAGTAATTTTGTGCAAGTATAGTACAATGCAAATACATAAGGTATCTCTACAAATCAGGAAACAAAGTTTTCCTTTTTCGATAATTGTCCTGTGATCCTCGAACTATTATGAAACACTTTTGGGAAAGAATCACCAATAATTCACCCATAACCTGCTTTGTGGTTCCTGAGCTTCAGTTCAACTTAAAAGGAAAAGAAAGGAAATTTATATTCGAAGGACCAACCTATGTTTTGGACTGGTCATAGTTGTGTGTTAGGTCTTCATTTTGATGTCCTTTTGCATTTCACATGGTTATCTGCCTGCAGTCTTTGTAAGATAGAGAACATCATGGGTTTAAAAAGTTCCAGAAGGAAGCGTGCTGAGTTGTCATAGTGCACTCTGTAGGTTGTTCACACTGCACCTACAGCATTGGTAGTGGGAAAGCCAAACTTGTGCCATGGATGCTGTTGAGCTATTTGAATGTTGTTGCAGTTGCCCTTAACCCTTTCAATAAACAATCTTCCCACTTTATGCTAATTTTTACATTGTAGTTAGAAGGAAGGCTGTGAGGAGTTGAGAGGTGAATGATGCACCGTAGAATTTCAAATGCTTACCTGTACTGATTTGACATCCTTGGAAATCTTTGGCTTGAAATATCGGAATCTGGGGTGTGTTGTCTCTTGGGTGCATTTTCTTGTCAGTTCCTACAATCAATAAACCTAATTGAAGTGCATCTGTATGTACACCAATAAAATATAACTAAGTGTCATTAAATATATATTTCTTTCTAGTAATATTGCACACATGAAAGAGCAACTTCATGAACTTGGACTGTGTTTTGATTGGAATAAGGTGAGTGATGACATTGGTGAGGAGTTAGTTTTGAAATTGTTTTTAAAAAATAATGAAAATCATCAAGCTAGGTTAAAAGCTACAGGGGAAACATGGGAACACATAGTAGAGCTGCTCCCTCACCCCTCTATCTACAATAGTTGTATAGTTATAAAATTGGGGGCAAAAATAATAAAGTATGTGTGATGGAATCACCACAAGGAGTGGAATCAAATAATTATCTTTCTCGATTTTCTGCCTTGTTGCCATGCTGAGTTGTGTAAATGTACTTTTTGAACTTGTTATATAACACTGATGGAGGGTAAACTGTGTAAAACCACAAACAAGTAAATAAGACATAAACAAAAACAAAAGTTTAAATATTAAAATAACCTTAAAGGACTTGCAGGACCATGGTGTTCACATATCTAGATTATCAAAGCAAGCAATTTATGGAAATCTGTTTGCAATCATAGTTAGTCCTTGGATCCATTTCTTTTTTTTTTGTATTAAATGTTTAGAATCTTAATGCTAGGGAAGGCTACAGAAGGCAGTTCCAGAATGTTATAATCTCTCTAATAATGCTAGAAATGCACACAACAAACTTAAATAGCTAACAACAAGCTTCTTGGTAGTTTTCCTGTTATATTGCTGATTGAGGGGTAAATATATCCCAGGACACCAACGTTTCTCTGTTCTTCTTTGTAATTGTGCTATGTGATGCTTTGTGTTTTCCTGAGAGATTTGAAGAAGTCTCGGTTTGACATCTCAGCCAAAAGATAATGTAACACTTCCTCAATACCGTGACAGAGTGCCAGCCTGGATTTTTATGCTAGTCACTGGAATTGATATTCAGCCTGTAACCCTCTGACTTACCACATCTCATACAGAGCTGTACAAAAAGCTAGCAGGGGTACAGTGGGCTGAATATTCTTTATTTTGTTGGAAGATTATCTTATTGTGATTGTCAAGTGCATACGTGGTCATTTAAAATAGGTTGTAATTTTGTTTTCCTATGTTTTGATCTGTTCTTTTTTAGGAAGTGACCACCAGTCAATCTGATTATTACAAGTGGACACAATTCCTCTTCCTCAAGCTGTTTGTGGCTGGCATGGCTTATCAAAAGGAAGTGAGTTGTGGTCAGATTTTATTTATTTGGCAATGAAATATGAACTTGAATTATAAGGCCCACATTTGTTGCATTCCTAAATGTTCATGCATTAGATAACTTGATGTTCTTTGTATGCTATTAATAGTCAACCACAGACAGGACTGAGAAATACTGCATTTTTCCTTCTCAAGAAGACACAAGATATGCAAAATTACGAGGGCTATAAGTAGGGTAAATGCATGCAGGCTTTTTCCACTGAGGTTGTGTGAGACTAGAACTAGAGGTCATGGGTGAAAGGTGAAATGTTTAAGGGTAACATGAGAGGGAACTTCCAGCGAACTGCCAGCGGAAGTGGTGGTGCCTGTTTGATTTCAACACTTAAGAGGAATATGGATAGGTACATGGATGGGCGCGGAATATGGAGGGCTGTGGTCTGGGTGCAGGTCGATGGGATGAGGTAGGTTAGTAGTTTGGCAGGGACTAGTTGGGTTGAAAGGCCTGTTTCTATGCTGTAGTATTCTATGGCTCTCAGATTTTATGTCTAAACCTGAATGGATGTTAACAACTGTTATATGGTAAATCATTATTGTTTTACTTTTTATTCCTGATTTACTGAATTAATAATTCTTTAGATAACATGGTGAGATTATATCATGTGGTTTTGTATCAAAATCTTCAGACAGAATATTCATTAACTTTTTCTCTTAGTTCTTATTCCAATAGAGTGAGGCAAATATTTCAAAAACATTACTCATGCAATTTGTAGCTTTGAAATCATTCAACACATCTTATTTATTGCAGAACAGATGGATGGTCTGTGACTCATTGTGATGGTATTATCTATCTTAGGGTTTATTTGTGCTATTCCTATTGGTTGCTAGTTCAGATTTTACTGAGTCTCAGTGTATGGAAATATCTGTATTAATGAGTCGTGATGTTGCCTGTTAGACACAGACACATCAAAGTGAGGAAATTGAGAATTTCATTTGAAAGTTAGGGTTCCCTGAAGGTTAACTTGCAGGTTGAGTCGGAGGTAAGGAAGGCAAATGCAATGTTAGCATTTATTTTGAGAGGACTAGAATATATAGAATATAGACTGTTGAATATTGAAAGGCCTCAGTAGAGTGGATGTGGAGAGGATGTTCCCTATGGTGCGGGAGTTTAAGACCGGAGGACACATCCTCAGAATAGAGGGGTGTCCTTTTAGAACAGAGATGAGGAGAAATTTCTTTAACCAGACAGTGGTGAATCTGTGGAATTCATTGCAATAGGCAGCTGTGGCTGCCAAGTCATTCTGTACTTTTAAGACAGAGGTTGATACGTTCTTGATTAATCAAAATCAGAATTATGTTTATTATCACTGGCATGTGATGTGAAATTTATTAACCTCAGTCAATGTTATTTAGACCAGCCATGTTATTTAGTCAATTTTGCAAATTAATCAAGATATGAAAGGATATGGGGAGAAGGCAGGAGATTGGGGCTGAGAGGGAAAAATGGATCAGCCATGATGTAATGGTAGAGTAGACTCAATGGGCCAAATAGCCTAATTCTGCTCCTATACCTTATGACCTTATGATCTTATAAAAGCAAGGTGTAATCTTGAGGTTTTATAAGGCATTGGTCAGGCCACATTTGGACTATTGTAAGCAGTTTTGGCTGCAATGTAAGAATGATGGTGCTGGCTTTGGAGAGCATGCAAAGGAGGTGTATGAGAATGATCGTGAATGAAAGGGTTAACATATGAGCTGTAGAGTGGACTTAGAGAAGATGTTTCCAATAGTTGGGAGTCTCGCGGACGAAAGGGCACAGCCTCAGAATAGAAACTCATCCCTTCTGTTGTTTGCACGATTTGTTCTTTTCTCGCACATTGGATGTGAGGTTTTCATGGATACTATTGTGTTTGTTTGTTTTGTGGGGGTCTGCAAGAAGATGAATCTCAAGGTTGTATATGGTATACATACATCACTTTGTGTGTGTTTTGCTTGGATTTCCAGCATCTGCAGATTTTCTCTTGTTTGTGATAGGAAGAACCACAAGTTTACTGATTGTTAAAACAGGAATGTTTACTTATTGATCTGGTCAATTTGTGGTGTGTTCCTATCATAGTTACTCCAGAGCCTTTGCTGAACAAGTTGTTCTGAGCAAATTCAGGACATGTCATTCTGTGCTATATAAGCTAATATTTGGTAGAATCCCAGTTTGATCTAATGCCTTGTTTCTCCCATCCCTTCTGCTTCGTTTTTCCCTCTGAAGCAACACTACTGTTTTACTTAGCAAGATAGCTTGCCATTGGCACAAGTTTGTAGTCGGTGAACTGAATTAATTGCATCCGGATAAATCCGTGAAGCTATGAATTCTGTTTTGTTGTGTTGTAAAGCAATTTCCATTACTTTTCAGGGACTCGTCAACTGGGACCCAGTGGATCAGACAGTGTTGGCAGATGAGCAGGTGGACGAAAATGGCTGCTCCTGGCGCTCTGGGGCAAAAGTTGAGCAGAAGTACCTCAAACAGTGGTTCATAAGGACAACACACTATGCTAAGGTGTGCATGTCACAGAGGCAAAGAGCTGGGCGTGCAATGTCTTCTCTCTCCTGAAATAAATAGCACAGCTGCCTTTTACATAAATTAATAGCTGTTTTCTGAATGATCACAGAAATCCTTCTTTTGGTTTGAGCAAGATAATTGTCATTGGATCATTAAATCTAGGAAGTTATACCAGTTCAATTTGTTTTAAATGATATGAATGATAATCTCGATCATAGAAAAGAGGTACAGTATAAAAAAATGTTCATTAAGTATATAACTTGTCTGTGTAGGGCACGGGTTCCCAAACTTAATGGTATTGGTCCATGGCATAAAAAAGGTGGGACCCCTGGTTTAGGATATTTGGTTGTTATATTGTCTGGTGTTAGTTATAATACTCTCACTTCCGAAAGTTACAAAATCTTGACTCATCTCATTTCAGTCCAGAGGGTGTAATTCACTGTTGATGTTAAATTCTAGTTTCTGTACCTTCTCAGACACTACCCAGAAGAAGGCAATGGCAAACCACTTCTGTAGAAAAATTTGCCAAGAGCAATCATGGTCAAAGACCATGATCGCCTACGTCATAGACAGGGCACATAATGATGATGAATTATATAAACTCCACATTGCTCTTTTTCCTCAGTATTTGTCAAAAACCTGAAAAATAACTTCTGGTTTTGTTTAGATTACTGTCTTTGGAATCTAATTGCTGTAGTGGCTCCATTTAATAAAAAAAAAGTAGAAATTTTGTTGGAAAGGCTTATTTGGAGGCTTTGAAAGACCTGCATAAGTGCAAACTTTTTTCTCTCTCTCTAGTGACATTGATCTTAATGAATTTAGAACAAATCAAGATTGATTAACTTCATCCGCATCTCTTCCATTTCATGACTCCACCACCAATGCTGCCCTCACCCATATCTCTTCCAATTCATGTACATCTGCCCTTATCCCATCCTCCTACCGCCACACCAAGGGTTCCTCTTGTCCTCACCTACTACCCCATTAATCTCCTGGTACTTATCCTTGCAAGCAAAACAAGTGCCACACCTGCCCCTACATCTCCTCCCTCACTACCATTTAGGGCCCCAAACAGTCTTTCCAGGTGAGATAATACTTCACCTGCAAGTCTTTTGGGGTCATTTACTGTATCCGGTTCTCCCAGTGTGGTCTCCCGTATATCAGTGAGACCTGACATAGATTGAAAGACTGCATTGCCAAGCACCTTCGCTCTGTCTGACACAAAAAGTGGTATCTCCCGGTGGTCACCCATTTCAATTCTGCTTCCCTTTCCCATTTTGACATGTCAGTCTATGGCTAAACTCAGGCTGGAAGAGCAACACCTCATATACCATCTAGGTAGTCTCCAGCCCCTTGGTATGAACGTAGAATTCTCCAACTTCTGGTAATTCCCTCCCCCTCCCTTCCTCTATCCCAGTTTCACTCTGCCCCTCCCCCAGCTGCCTATCACCTCCCTCATGGTTCCGCCTCCTTCTACTACCCATTGTGCTTTCCCCTATTCCTTCTTCACCTTTCCTGCCTGTCGCCTCCCTGCTTCCCCTCCCCCACCCCTTTGTTTTTCCCCTTACTGGTTTTTCACCTGGAACCTACCAGACTGTTGTGAGTGTTGCTGGCCTCCTCTACTACCAGGATGAGGCCACACTCAGGTGGAGGAGCAACACCTTGTATTCTTTCTGGGCAGCCTCCAGCTTTATGGCATGAGCGTCGATTTCTAGAAGTTCAAGTAATGGCCATCCCTCCCTATTCCCTAATTCTGTTTCCCTCTCTCACCTTATCTCCTTACCTGCCCATCACCTCCCTCTGGTGCTCCTCTCCCTTCCCTTTCTTCCATGGTCTTCTGTCTTCTATCAGATTCCCTCTTCTCTAGCCTGTTATCTCTTTCACCGATCAACTTCATCCCTCTCTGGTTTCTTCTATCACCTCATGTTTCTTCCTCCCCTCCCTCCCTCCCTCTGCCTTCTAACTCTGACTCCTCATCATTTTTTTCTCCAGTCCTGATGAAGGGTCTTGGCCTGAAACGTTGACTATACTCTTTTCTATATATGCAGCCTGGCCCGCTGAGTTCCTCCAGCATTTTGTGCATGTTGCTTTGACTTCACTCTCTCTGGATTCTTCTTAATTTGAATATAAATTTTAAATGGTGGACATATAGCTTGCAGCAGAAGAAGCAGAAAGATTGATGGTAGTTGGGAAGATTACGTTTACTCAAAGAGCAACAATCAGCAAAAACTAGAGTCTTGAAACAAAAGCGAAAAATAGGAAAGAGACGTAGCAAACCTATCTACACCAATACAAAAATTAGGTGGATCATGCAGATTCTGTTTGTCATTCTGATGTTGCCCACAACCTGACAACATCTCTACCTCAATCTACCCCTGCTGACATCTACAGCATATTTGTGTTGTAATTCTGTACATCTGACTTCTATTTCTGAATGAACTGAAATATAAAGTAACCAAAACCATTACCTACAGTCCCATTATAAACTCTGTTCCCTTCTTATTGACTGCATCCTTTCTCTAATATCTATTTAAAACTGAAGCAATCTGCTCACTGCCTAAGTTTCACATTTGACTCCAAGAAGAGAAGTACACCTTGTATCTGCATCATTGCTCAGACCATGGATTTCTATCTAATTGACATTACATGGCATCTCAACTCATCCGCTGAAATGCTCATCCATGTTTTTGCTATATCCTGACTTGTCTATCACCACCAAATACATTTAATTTTCTTTCCCCATGATAACTCGTGTAAACAATGTCAATGAAAACTCTGCAGCTAGTGCCTTAACTCTCATTAAGTCTCATTCATTACAACCTCTGAGTTTACTCAGCCACACCGTCTCCTCACTGAGTAGTGGTTCAATTCTATCCATGGTGTAAGCTTTTCCTATCCACATGACCCACTTCAGCCCAATAATCTTTGAAGAACTTTAAGCTCCTTCCAGTATAACTATGTTTTCATTTTTGTTCACACGACTTTCTTCAGTTTAAAGTACAGCACGTATCTTAATTATTTGGTCTAACCTCTTCAGCATCTCCACCCTTTCATTCCTTTTATAAAATCTGTATCTTCGATTCATTCTTTGAATATATCTCGTGTCAGCAGAATAATTTATTCATTGAACAAAAATGTTAGTTTGGCCAGGATCATGAGGTAGTGCACTGCTAAGGATAGTCTGAAGGTTAATGTGTGTGATTCAATATTTTACTAACTTTTAATTCATTACTTTTATGTTTTGCAGTCTTTGCTGGATGCCCTAGAAGACCTTCCTGACTGGTATGGTGTCAAAGAAATGCAAGCAAACTGGATTGGTGCTTGCACTGGATGCTACTTTGACTTTGAGTTAAAGGTATAAACAACTTTGAGCTGAGTTCCTCTATTTCCTTGTTTGCCGGGTCCGAAGCTTTTCATTCCTTCACCAGAAAGGATGAAAAGTCATAACTGGAAATACACATGTTGAAACTTGGGTTTATTGTTTCATACATGTTAACTAACTTAAACAGTTAAATTTTATGGTGTTGAAGAAGGATTGAATATAGAAATAGAGACATTTTAAATACAGTCAGCTGCCTGAAGTTTCCAATTTCTGTATGATTCAAAAAGTGTGAATCTTTTTTTAAATAGATGGATGGAAAATACATTGGTGAAAAGCTTACGGCATATGCCTTCTCGCCAGATGCTATTTATGGAGCGTCACACCTCTCTATCCTGCCAAGTCATAGGTTGCTACATAGCAGCAATAAGTTGAGACATTTGCTTTCAGAGCAATTCGTATCTGACTCAGGTAAGGTTTGGTAGAATCTCCTGTGTTAACGGAACTGTAAAGACTATTTATTATCCCTGAAAGAGGACTCCACAATCAGGCTTGGGAACCCCTGAGCTGCTTAAAAATTGGAGAAGACGAAATAAGCTGGAAAGAGATTGTGGACTTTTGAGAACTGAAAGACACTTCGGTATGAAACTATTTCCCTGGTTCATCCTCACAGAGCGATTGTTACTTTGCCAAGGTCAAGGAATCTCTTCATTTATTATTTTGAATGAGAATCAGGTCTAGTATCACCAGCATAGATCATGAAATTTGTAGTTATGTGCAGCAGTACGTTCCAATACATAATAGTAAAAAAGTAAATTACGGTAAATGTATATATTTTAAAAATAAAATTAGTTGTGCAAAAAGTGAAAACAGTAGTGAGGTAGTGTTCATGAGTTCAGTGTCCATTCAGAAATCCAATGGTGGAGGGGAAGAAGCTGCTCCTGAAAGGTTCAGTGTGGGTCTTCAGGCTCCCGGACCTCCTCCCTGATGGTAGCAATGAGAAGAGGTCATCTCCTGGGTGATGGTGATCCCTAATGATATTTTCTCTAGCGTCTTAGCATCATTGACAAGGCCAGCATTTATCTCCCTTAAAAATAAAAGCAAAACTGCACAGTTTGGAAATCTGAAATAAAAGCAAAAAAAAACCTCGAAAATCTCAGGAATGCATGCAGCATCTTTCAAAAGGAACAGAACAAGCTAGTCTAGGTAGCAGAATAAGAGAGGAGGGAGAACAACATGTGGAACAAAGGGAATATCTAATGGGGTGAAAATTAATGTGGTTATTAAATTAATATAATTAACATAACATTATCAACATACTGTATCACACAAAGAAGTTTAACTGCCCATTTAATGGCTCCATTATTTCACTCTGTTATAAATATTTCAAAGTTTCATTTATTATCAAATAATGGATAAATTATACAACCTTGAGATTTGTTTGCTTACAGGCAGTTGTAAAGCAAGGAACCCGAAGGAACCCATTTAAAAAAAATAAGACCAGCACCCACCGCCAGTGCCCACAGAGAAAGAGAAAGCTGTTGCACATCTTTTCTAGCACCATCTTAAACTGGAGCTACTAGGTTTGTTCCACCCATTTATGTCCCATATAAACTTCTTTGGCACAGGTCATGTTGAGCTCACTGAGATCAGAAATTGTTTTATTATCGCTGACATATGTTGTGAAGTTTATTGTTTTGTGGCTGCGGTATAGTTCAACACATAGATTTACTATAAATTGCAATAAGAATATATATTTTAAAAATAAGTAAATACATAGTGTGCAGAATACTGAGGTAGTGTGCATGGGTTCATGGACCATTCAGAAATCTGATGGCGGAGGGGAAGAAGCTGTTCTTAAAGCATTGAGTGTGTGTCTTCAGGCTCCTGTTCCTCCTCTCTGATGGTAGTAATAGGGCATCCGTTAAAGCTGCACTCTTTCAGACATCATGCTCCTGACTTGTGCCTTACCGTTACTGGAATTGCTTTGGGATGTTAGGAGGTAAGTTACCAGCCAAAGGATGCTTAGTCTCCAATAGCCAGTCGATGCTGAAGGAGCTTCTAAAACTGTACCTGAGAATGAGTTGATGTTTTCAGAAATAACTTGGACAATTGGCAGAGAGAGGAAGGAGTAAAACTCTAAGTGTTTCTATAGAATTATTTTTCAAATATTGCCCATGGTCTCTGATCAAGCATGCCCGTTTTGCATGAGCCAACAAATGCAATATCACACTGTTTAATTCTTGACATTACAAACCTGTCTCAAATACAGAGGTAAAGCCCTAAGCCAGGGGTCCCCAACCTTCTTTGCACCACGGACCGGTTTAATATTAACGATATTCTTGCAGACCGGCCGACCGGAGGGGGAGTGTTCAAGTAGGGTTAAACTCACCTCAGCATGTCTCTTACAGTTAAGGTCGCCAACTTTCTCACTCCCAAATAAGGGACAAAAGTAGCAGTCAAATCCCGGGACACTTTACCCCAGGAAAGACTACCATGACTGTGAAGCTTTGCGCGGGCACCTGTGTGCGCATGCACAGTACGTGCCGATTTCTTTCCCCCAGAAATCGGTTCTGCCTTCATCTTCCCGAATACACTGTACATACATTATTTCTACTTTATATAGGCTGTGTATTTATCATATAATTCCTGCTTTTACGATATGTCAGTGTTATTTATTTTCGGTTTTATTTGTTATTTGATATGATTTGTTAGGTTATTTTTTGGATCTGGGAACGCTCAAAAATTTTTCCCATATAAATTAATGGTAATTCCTTCTTTGTTTTACGCCATTTTGGCACAAAAGGTTTCATAGGAACGCTCTACCTCAGCGGGGGAAATACGGGACAGTTGGCAACCCTATGTTCAAGCTCAACAGTGTGTGACAGGGAATGAGGAAAGGTGCAGCTGACTCGTATCGTTTCCTCACGGCCTGGTAGCACATGCTCTGTGGCCCGGTACCGGTCCGCGGCCCGGTGGTTGGGGACCGCTGCCCTAAGTTATCCAGGACACTGGTGCTATCATCTTTACCCTTTGCAATCTTTTGCAGCCAACTAAAATCACCTCAGCTTAGTTCATGTATGTTTGACTGTAACACACCCTCAGCGCTGACTACTCGGAATGCTTTTGCCTCTCCTCCCACTTGTCTGGAGCGTAATGGGGAATAACTGATATAGAATGCCAGCAACTGACCCTTGACTGCTATTTTATTTGTAGGTGAGAAGTTGTTTTGCATTGAGTCAGCTTTCGCCTGAGCACAGACCAGTACTGCTGCTAAATCAAGAAACCCAATGCCATATCCTTCAGAATTAAAAACAAGCTCATGTTTGTGAAATATGTTGTTTGAGCAGGAAATTCCTATTGTATCTGTTTCCTTGTAATATCATTTAATGTCTACAAATTATACTTTTCCCCTCCAAATATTGAACTAAAGGAGATCTTTTCACAAGATGTCTTCATCAGGAAGTGCCTATGATAGGAAAATACTTCTGTGTGATCAGAAGGAAGTGTTGTAGTATGGCTTCCCATAACCAGCTGGGCTGCTTAATTTTCCAGTCCCAGCAAAATGATTCAGGCAGAAAAAAATAACAATCTGGAAAGCTGTTTTTCTGGTACCTTTTAAAGTTTCTCTTCTGTGAATTACCACGAAATCAAACTGTCAGAGTATTTACTTGTTAGCAAAGTGAAATTTGCCTATAAATATTTTCAGTAATCTTTCTCATGGTGTGATCCACTAAATTGTGTTTTGCCATACATTAACAAACTATGAGCTTTGCATCTGAATTGCACGGCAAGAACTTTCTGGTGTTTTTTGCATCTCATTACAAGATACTTTCTGTTTTGGTGGCTAGCCACTTTGTCTATAAAGTACAAAAGATCTGTTATTCGTGTAATTTGGGCTACTGCCTTAATGTGACTAAATGGGTCAAATTCCATTTTAATTACGTATACTTGTTGACGATAACCAGTTGTGGATTGGCTTCCATTTTCCTGATAAAGCCAATGAAATTAAATTTGGGGGGAATTACACTACAGTATAATCAAGAACGTTATAACAGTTAACAGTATTTTGCTTTGCCCAGAAATTCAAGGTTAAAGTTTTTACTGACAGTCAGAACTTATTGATTGTGTGTGATGAGCTCCACTCAGAAAAACAGTTGCATATGTATTAAAAAGAAATTTTAATTCTTTCAATGACAGCAGGCCTGACCAGTTACCTTCCACCACCACCCTCCCTCATCTGGCAAAACTTGCCCCCACACTTAATAATTTCACTTTCAGCTCCTCCCACTTTCTCCGATCTCAAAGTGTAGATGTGAGCACCAGTTATGCCTGCCTTATTGATGACTACGTGTAACAGCCCATGTTCCAAACTTTCCCTGGTAATGAATAATAAACCCTCCTTGGGCTTCCAGCCTGCTACAGGTATTGACTTTAATGGATGTTTTGATGACAAACTCTGCCATCTTCATCAGGGAGGAGGCCTGGGCATGTCTAGTCTGGTGGTATTGTTACCCCGTCATTTGCCCCTCCTGATTGGTTGGTCCTCATCCAATCCGGTTTCTGCTGTCCCACCTTGTTTATAATCGAACTCCAGTTCTTACTTAGAGCAAGACCTTCGTCTTTGTTAAAATTCTTTTACTCCTGTTTTATTTCAATGGCTTCCTTTTCCGGGTAGTCCCAAAAGCTGTTGGCCCTGGAATTTGATTGTAGTTTGTCAACAAAACATCAAAACCCCTGTCAACTGGTCGTTGCTGCCATACCTGTCCTTCGTAGAAAAGTTCTTCCAGGCCAACGCCTTTGACCACAAGGCAATTAGACAGTGGTCGGCACGTAATGTCCTGCAGGCACTGCAGGAGAAGGATGAGATGGACTCAGTGGGGTGGTTCCCCGAGCAGACCGTCCAGTATATCTGGCAAATTGCATCATCGCCAGACCTCACCAACAGGCACAAAGACCTCGCCTGGCTGGCGGTGAGAGGGACCCTCCCAGTCAGATCCCTCCTGTACGCCCGGAACGTCGCCTCCACACCCCGTTGCCCGTGGGAGGACTGTAATGGGGTGGAGTCGGTGGCTCACCTCTTTGCACACTGTGGGTTCGCAAAGAAGTTGTGGAGGAGGATGGAAGGGACGGTGTTAAGATTCATACCCAGCAGCTGCATTACCGAGGACTCCGTGATCTACGGGCTGTTCCCGGGGACACACACGGAGACAAATATCCGATGTTGCTGGCAGATCATCAATTTGGTGAAAGACGCCGTTTGGTCTGCCCGAAACTTGGTGGTCTACCAGCACATGGAGATGTCCATGACTGAATGCTGCTGACTGGCTCATTCTTGCCTGCAGGAGTACGTGCTGAGGGATGCATTCAAGCTTGGTGCGGCCACCACGAAGGCCCAGTGGGGAAGGACCGCAGTTTAACGTTCATCACCCGTAGGAGGGGGAGGGGTTGGATGGGGAGGAGACCTACCCTCATCAGCGGTGTGGATAGATGAATCAACATGGTGCCCCAGCAGTGGCTGGAATTGTGTAGACCGTTAAAGAACTTTGGAAAAGGAATTAGAGCCAACGCTGGTTTTTTTATTGTTAATAATTTTATTGTAAATAAATCTTAATTCTTGACTAAGGTTTGAGAGTCAACGAACGATTTATTATAAACATCTTTCATTTGAATATGGACTGAATGTCAACGCATAATTTTATCGTAAATAACTATTTATTGAATAAGGACTCAGAGTCAACGAATGTTTTTTATGTAAATAACTTTATTTTGTAATATTTCTGAATAAAGTAGTTTTAGGGAAATAAAAGCAAAAAAATCCATTGGTTAAATCGAAACCTGTACCCGGTTGGAGGCCCGAGAAGAGTTTATTTGTCATATACGCTGGGAAAGCACTAGGTCCTTTTTCACTTCCCTGGTAATGCTCCCCAACTCTTTCTGTGCCACACTGCCAACTGCATTGGTGCTGCCTCATACACCCATGCTGAATTCGTCAACTTTGCCTCAACTTTCACTCTGCTCTTAAGCTCCCTTGGTCCATTTCTGACACCGCTCTCCTCTTTCACAATCTCTCCATCTCTAGAGGCAAACTCTCTACCAATATCTCTTATAAATCTGCTGATTCCCACAGCTATCTTGACTGTACCTCTTTCCACCCTGTTTCCTGTAAAAATGCTATTTCCTTTTCCCAATTCCTTTGTTTCTGCCACATCTGTTCCCAGAATGAGACTTTCCAGGACATCAGAGGTCAGAGATGTCCTGCTTCTTCAAAGAGTGGTGTTTCCCTTCGTCCACCATTAATCCTGCCTTCACCCGCATCTTCTCCATTCAGTCCTTCTCCTTCCCTCTTCAGTCCTGACAAAGGGTTCTGGCCCGAAACATTGACTCATCGTTTCAATGGATGCTGCCTGACCTGCTGAGTTCCTCCAGCGTGTTGTGAGTGTTGCTTCTCCATTTCCTGGACATCCACTCTCAGTCCATCTTCATGCTGCCTTAAAAGGGATAGAGGTCTTCTTGTCCTTGCCTACACCGCCCCCCCCCCATGAACCTCTATCCAGCACATCATTCTCCACAGCTTCCGCCATCTTCATTGGGTCTCTACCACTGAACACATCATTACTTCTCCCCCACTCCCCACTTTCCACAAGGATTGCTCCTTCCGTGATTCTTTTGTCGATTTGTCTCTCCTCACTAATCTCCCTGCTGGCACCTATCCCTTGTAAGTGGAAGAAGTGCTATACCTACCTGTTCCTCCCTCACCTCCATTCAGGGCCCCAAACAGTCTTCCCAGTGACTTCACCTATGAACCTGTTGGGGTCGTCTACTGTATCTGGTGCTCTTGATGTGGGCCTCTTTTATATTGGTGAGACCTGAAGTAGATTGGGGGACCACTTTGTCTTGCACCTTTGTTCCATCGTCATAAAGGCAGGATTTTCCCAGTGGCCAACTATTTTAATTCTAATCCCCATTTCTATTCCAACATTTCATTCCATTGCCTCCTCTTCTGCCACGATAAGGCCACTCTCAGGATTGGAGGAGTAACACCCTATATTTCGTCTGTGTAGCCTCCAACCTGATGGCATGAACACCGATTTCTCCAACTTATGGTAATTTATCCCCCACCCTTTCTGTATTCCCCACTCTGGTTCCCCTCTTCTCCTTACTTGCCTCTCACCTCCTTCTGGTGTCTCTTCTCTTTCCCTTTCTCCCATGGTCCAGTCTCCTGTCCTATCAGATTCCTCCTTCTCCAGCCCTTTACCTTTTCCACCAATCACTTCCCAGCTTCTTATTTCATCCCCCTCTGCCATCCGCCTGGCTTTACCTGTCACCTTCTTGCTTGTACTTCTCCTCTCCTCATCTTCTTTTGGCTTCTACCACATTCCTTTGCAGTCCTGATGAAGGGTCTTGGCCTGAAACATCAACTGTTTATTCATTTTCAAAGATGTTGACTGACCTGCTGAGTTCCTCCAGCATTTTGTGTACGTTGCTCTGGATTTCCAGCATCTGCAGAATATCTTGTGTTTTTGAAAATAAATTAATGCTTTAAGAGCCTAACCTTGATTCATTACAATTGTTTTCCAGATTGTCAAACTCCAGTAACTGGTGTGAATCTTTTAAATGGTCAAGAAATTCCTCTTATCATTTCAGCCAAGAAAGAGTTTGAAGGTCATCTAGACACTGTCATAGGTAAATCATATTTTTCTGCTTTAACTTGCCCTGAAAGGGAGAGATTGTTTCATCTCCTGGTGGATGAGTAAATTTCTGAGGTGATCTGTGTTATTTTAAAATGTACTTTACCTTGCAACTGAAGGTATGATCTCCTGTGGCAGAGCAGTTATATTTGGAGATCATCCATAGGCCAAGATTGGTGGAGTGCTTAAATCCTGATTGGTGGCAGGGCTGGGGAGATTAGAAGGCTTGGGAGGGGCAGATCCATGGAGGGATTTCAAAACAAGAATGAGTGGTCTGTTTTTTCACTGCTAATATCCATAGTAATCCACTTTATGATAGAACTTGAAGAATGTTTAAGCAATCAGTACAATGAGATACTTCCCTTGTGACGGGAATGGAGTTAGTGGAATGACAGGAATCTTTTGTTACCATATTGGTTAATGTCGCACAGTGGTGATCTGGAAGGAGCATAAGACCTCTTCCTAGTAACTGTACAGTGCTTCTTTACACAGAGTGAACTGCAATGAGAAAGGGGATTTACCTTTCCATAGTATTGTTCAGGTCACCACAAATAGCTTTATAACTGTACTGTAGGAACCACAACAATGATTCATGCTTAGTAAATAGCAATGTGATGTTGATCAGATAATTGTTGCAGAAACATTTATTGAGGAATAAATATTGGCCTGGATGCCAATGAGAACTCCCGTACTCTTGTTGAAATAATGCCATCAGATCTTTAGCTCAGTTGGCAAGTTGTCAGACTCCCGTTTTAACATCTCACCCATGAGATTGCATCTCATCATAGAACAGTGCACCATCAGTACTCTGTTCGTGTCTCAGCTGAGACTGGTGTACTTGGGTCTCTAGAGTAGGGTTTGAAACGTCAAACTTCTGACATGAAAGTACACAGCTCTCAACTAATGCTGACATGTTGTGGTTCAGAGGGAAAGAGATAGGAAAAATTGTGGGAGCAAGTGTGCTTCTTAATAGGAACCTATTTTAGACACTCAGGTTGGAGGAACAACACCTTATATTCCATCTGAGTAGCCTCCAACCTGATGGCATGAACATTGACTTCTCTAACTTCTGTTAATGCCCCTCCTCCCTCCCTCATTTATTTATTTATTTATTTATTTATTTATTATCTCCCCCCCCCCCCCCCCCGTCTCTGTCCCTCTCACAATAACTCCTTGCCTGCTCTCCATCTTCCTCTGGTGCTCCCCTCCCTCTGTCTTTCTCCCTAGGCCTCCCATCCCATGATCCTCTCTCTTCTCCAGCCTTGTATCCCTTTTGCCAATCAACTTTCCAGCTTTTAGCTTCATTCCTCCTCCTCTTGTCTTCTCCTATCATTTCGGATCTCTCCCTCCCCCTCCCACTTTCAGATCTCTTACTATCTCTTCTTTCAGTTCGTCCTGACGAAGGGTCTCGGTCCAAAACGTCAACTGTACCTCTTCCTATAGATGCTGCCTGGCCTGCTGCGTTCACCAGCATTTTGTGTGTGTGTTGCTTGAATTTCCAGCATCTGCATATTTCCTCGTGTTTACCTATTCTAGTTAATCTTTTGCACATTTCTGTTTTTTTTAAATAAAGGTATTCCAAGTGTTAATCCAGAAGATGCAGCAATTGCACAGAAGTTCTGTCTGCCATGGCGAGAGGTCTTTGAAACTTCACCTGACGGCACAGAACGTTTACAGAACTCTGGTGAGGTTAGTGTTGTAGTAGCTGGGGCTGTGCTTTGGGTCTTCATGACTGTGTATGGAAGTTTACTTGAGTGCTTCCAAGGGTTAGGTTGCATCAGTGTACCAGTGTAGTGAAGGTTTCTCACCCAAAGTTGGGCAGACTACTCAGAAGTTGAGGAGCTGACAACTAGAGAGCACAGATCAAGCTCATTAGTAAAAGATCTAGAAGTAACTTAATGAAATACATTTAAACAATTTGCATTTGCAGATACTAATTGATAAGATATTATGTATACATTTACTAATGGCCTTCAAATGAGTTTGTGGTAGAAGAATATTGGCAGAATATGCGGAAAGGGTAGTGGAATGATATTAACTGGTTTGCTCTTTGAGAGCCTCCACAGACTTGATATGCTGAATGATAACTCCTATCCTCTGCTATTCTATGGCTACTGAACGCTAAACTTGTTAAGCTAGTGAACATGCAACTTTATAAAATTCTGATTAGACCAGACTTGAAATATTATGTTCATTTCTGGTCACCTCATTATAGGAAGGATAATCCAGGCAACATTTATTTCCTGCAGAGCATGAAGAAAGCTCACCTCTGTCTCAGGATACTGACGGACTTTTACTGCTGTACCATTGAGAGCATACTCACCAACTGCATCTCAGTGTGGTATGGCAATTGTCCCGTATCGGACCGCAAAGCACTCCAGCGTGGGGTGAAAACTGCCCAGCGGATTATCAGCACCCAATTGCCCACCACTGAGAACATCTACCATAAATGCTGCCTGGGCAGGGCGAAAAATCATTATCAAGGATGCATCTAACCCTAACCGTGGACTTTTTACTCTCCTCCCATCTGGTAGGCGCTACAGGAGCCTCCGCTCCCACACCAGCAGGCACAGGAAGGGCTTCTTCTCTGAGGCTGTGACACTGCTGAACCTCTCATCACAGCACTAAGCAGTATTGCATCCGTATTGTACTGTCTCAGTACTTATATATTTGTGTGCTGTAGCACTTTTTTTATTCGCAGTTATTTTGTAAATAACACTATTCTTTGCATTTCTGGTCAAATGCTAAATGCATTTCATTGGCTTTGTATCTGTACTCGGCACAATGACAATAAAGTTGAATCTAATCTAATCTAATCTAATACTGGTAAATCTCGTCAGCATCCTCTCTAAAGTTTCCACTGAAGTGGAAACTCTTCAGAGGGTGCAGGGGAGATTTACCAGGATGCTACCCAGATTAGAGAGCATCTTTTATGATGAAAGGTGGAGCATACTAGAGCTTTTCTCTTTGGAGTGAAGGATGAGAAGTGACTTGATAGAGGTGTATAAAAGGCATTGATAGGCTAGACAACCAGTGCTTTTTCTCCAGGGTGGAAATGGCTAATAGGAAAGGACATAATTTCAAGGTGTTTGGAGGACAGTACAGCGGAGGATGTCAGAAGTAGGTTTTTTACACTGAGAGTGTTGGGTGTGAAGAACACTCTGGTAGGGGTGGTGGTAGAAGCAGATACATTAGAGACATTTAAGAAACTCTTAGAAGAAAAATGGAAGGCTATGTGGGAGGGAAGGGTTAGATTGATCTTGGAGTAGGTTATAACGTTGGCATGAAGAGCCCATACTGTGCTGTAATGTTCTATGTTGTTCTATGTCAATGTGGTGCTTCCAGGATTAGGATTAGGTGGAAACCCCAGGTACATGCCTACCTGCATGTACTTTTCCTGAAGCTGCTGTTTCTCACTGGCAGGGAGTGGTGGCAGGTAGATGCCAGTCCGTGGTATGCCAATAAGTGAAATGCCTTCTCTGGTCAAAAGAGTGTGGTTGTCAATGTATTTTGTAACCCTAGAATTAGAAGGCAACAAAAGTATGCAATAGCACATTTCTATTCTGCCCTTTTCAACCTCAGGGTGCTCCAAAGCACTTTGCAGTCATGTGGTCTGACCTGCTGAGTATTTCTGCATGTTCTGTTTACATTGCAGTCCTTTCTGTTGTGTATTTAATATTTCAGTAATAGTTGAGTTATCTTGTAAATATGGTGATGATCAAGCATTCTTTTTGCTTAAATAATTGTTACATGTACAGAGTGCTTCAATTGCATACATCATGACGCTATCAGGTGATACATGCGCGCCTTGCTTGAAGTAAAGAACAAACTAAAACTCGCATCTTTTGGCTTTCTTGTTTTCCTTTAAATTAGTTTAATGTTTTGGAGTTACAAAACATAACACTTTCCACCTTGGAAAAGAACCATCATTCTTTCATTACTAGTGGGTCTGAAACCTGGAACTTCATGCCCAATCGCACTGTTGAAGTACCCACCAGAAAGACTCGCAACAGGTTAAGAAAATAGCAAATCGTGACCTCTTGAGGCCAATGGAGATGGGCAATAGTGGGCAACATCAGATCTTGGAAACGAAATTAAATTGCTCTAATTAGTTTATAATGTTAAATCAGGTTGTGTTGATCTTTCAGTTTACAGGACTGGAGAGACAGTCTGCAACTCAAGCCATACTGAAGCGTGCACAAGATCTTGGAATTGGTGGCTATCTTACAAGTCCAAAAATGCGTGACTGGTTGATATCTCGGCAACGTTACTGGGGAACACCTATTCCTATCATCCACTGCCTGTCTTGTGGTGCTGTTCCAGTCCCTTTTGAAGACCTGCCTGTTCTTTTACCTAAGCTTAAGTCATTTACAGCCAAAGGAATTTCCCCACTATCTACAGCCTCTGAATGGTTAAATTGTACCTGTCCCAAGTAAGTAAATATAATTTGTTTCCTCAACAGGTTAGTTTTAAATCAGCTGTAATTGTTTATTGAATTTTAAAACAACGGTACTGGGAATGCATGGAAGATTGAACATGAACTGATTTTGCATATTTATGGCATACATCACAACTTATGGTCATTCCCACCTATTTTATGTTGGAAATAGGAAAGCCAAATTTGGAAAGCTCCCTCAAATAACCATGTTAATCACCAGAAAGTCTTATTGAAGAATAATTATTCTCTTGCACATGGATATAATCTCTCGTAACTTCTTCAAAA
Organism: Mobula hypostoma; assembly: GCF_963921235.1. NCBI lineage: Eukaryota > Metazoa > Chordata > Chondrichthyes > Myliobatiformes > Myliobatidae > Mobula > Mobula hypostoma. The sequence goes on from NC_086113.1 coordinate 20,043,726, forward strand.
TACAACTGTAGGACTGTTTAGATTCGTCTGGGAGATGTTTGTGCCTCTTGTAATCTTATAAACCTATCAGGTCTCCCCTTAGCCTCTGCCCTTCCAGAGAAAACAGCCCAAATGTGTCCAAACTCTTTTCATAGTGCATGCCCTCTAATCCAGGCAGCAGCCTGCTAAGCCTTTCTGCCCCTTTTCCATAGCCTCCATATCCTTTCCATAACAAGGTGACCAGAATTTATTGCAATACTGCAGATGTGGCCTAACCTGAGTTTTATAAAGTTGAAACATAACTTTCTGACTCTTGAACTCAGTGCCTCAACTAAAAAAGGCATGCATGCTATATGCCTTTTTTACCTATCCGTTTGTGCAATCATTTTTATGCAGCTGTTGTCTTGGACCTCAAGATTTGTCTGTACAAAACAAGCTGCCAGAGGAACTGGTAGAGATAGATGCAATTATGATATTCAAAAAACATATGGATAGATACATGAGTCGGATAGTTTAACTCATGGGACTAACTCAATCAGGCAGATTGGTCAGCATGGATGAGTTGGGCCGAAGGGCCTGTTTTCCATGCTGTTAAACCCTATGACCATTCATTGGTAGTTTGCAGTTACAAAAGGAAATTTTTGGAAACTTGATGTGAAGACATTATAAACTGTAAAGCACATTATATTCCACTGTATATTTATTAATTGTTTCTCCTTCTCCATTTAATCATGTGAAAATGTGTTCAATTTGTATTGACTTAAATACACAGATGGGAAAATGTTATCACAAGTTTGGATTAAAAAAGAACTCCACGGGATTTATGTTGCCAAAACAGTATTTTGGTAGATTTGTTGATTGTAAAAAAGCACTCATATCATCAAAGCTAAAATAATACTTTGTATCAGGTATGTTGTTTGATATGGATTTACTGTCTAATACTTGCTTGGAAATCCAATTGATAACCAAAGCTAAGCATATAGCCTGCCTATCTCATTAGACATGAACCCAAAACTTAATTAATTTTTAACCATATTATTTAAAAATAATGGATTTACGGATAAGCAATACTGAAACAAGAGTGGATCCTTATTTACTAACGTCATAAGATATGACCTTCTGGTTAGTGAATTATTAACTAGAGTGTATAATGTTTTAATATCTCCATCAAAAGACAAAACAGTGAAATCAGATCAATTTTAAACATTCAAAGATTGTTAGCAAGTGAAATGTTATGGTTATCATAATGCTTTACAGCGATAGCGATTGGTTTTTAATTCCTGCTGCTGACTATTAGGAATTTATGCATTCTCACCGTGACCATGTGGATTTCCTCTGGGTGCTCCAGTTTCCTCACATATTCTAAAGATGTACAGGTTAACGTTAATAAGTTGTTGTCGCTGGAAGCATGGCGACACTTGTAGGCTGCCCCAGTACATTCTTGGACTTGGTTGGTCGTTGTTGCATTTCACTGTATGTTTTGATGTACATGTGACAAATAAAGCTAATAATAATCTAACAGATACTGTGATGGATGCTGAAACTAGGTTGGATGTAAATCCTTTGTCAATTTTAAAAGGGTTTGCAGGAAATATTTTGGGGCCAGAATAATTAAATAGTTGTCAAGGAATAGGGTTAGCTGGATTAGAGATCAGTTTGGGTACACAATTAAAACCTGACTGGTAAATAACCTGAACCCCAGTGTCCATAATTAACTTGTTACCTGACTAGCACCAAGATTCCTGTACCATCTTACAAATGCAGCACACTCACAGTCCAGCAAGAACGGGGAACTTCTGACCCCTCTGTGTTTCTGTCTTTTAAAACTTGTCTGAACCCACTAGCAAGATAACATTTATGTTTAAAGAAGCAGCTCTGAGCTTAGTACAGTTCAATCCGTCTGGGGAATTATTAGACAAGCATAATATGCCTCAACTAATAACACACAAACAATTGTACTTCTTCTCGTCAATACTGAGTACATCATTTAAACAATCACAGTCTAGGTTCAAAAAAGTATGTGAACCTCTGGGGTAATGCCTTCTGCAAAAAATATTTGGAGTTCCAGTCAATGAAATGAGATTGAAGGTGTGGGTGGTAGAAGTGCCCTGCCCTATGAAAAAGACACACAAAATCAGGTTACTGACAGAACCTGCTCTTCTCAAGAAAGATCTGTTTATGTGCACCGTGCCTCGATCAAAGAACTTTTAGAACCTTAGAAGAAGAATTGTAGAGATGAATGAAGCTGGAAAAGGCTACAAAAGCATTTCTAAAGACTTGCGTGTTCATCAGTCCACAGTAAGAGAAACTGTCTACAAATAGAGGAAATTCAGTACTGTTGCTACTCTCCCCAGGAGTGGGCTTCCTGCAAAGATCACATCAAGAGTACAATGTGCAATGTTGAAGGAGGTGAAAAAGAACCCAAGGATAACAGCAAAAGACCTGCAGAAATCTCTAGAACTTGTTAAAGTCTCTGTTCATGTGTCCACTTTAAGACAAACACTGAACAAGAATAGTTTTCGTGGAAGGACACCACAGAGGAAACCACCGCACTCTAAAAAAAGATAATGCTGCACATCTGGGACAATGTTCTGTGAAAGGATGAGACGAAAGTTGAACTTTTTGGCAGAAATGTACATTGCTATGTTTGAAGGTAAAAATGCACTGCACACCAACACCAAAACCTCATCCCAACTGTGAAGCATGGTGGATGGAGCATCATGGTTTGGGGCAGCTTTGCTGCCTCAGGGCCTGGACAGCTTGTAGTTGCTAAGGGAACAATAGATTCAAAATTGTATGAAGACATTTTAGAGGAAAATGTCAAGGTAGCAGTCTGTCACCTGAAGCTTAATAGAAGTTGGAGGATGCAACAAGACAATGATCCAAAACACAAGAGTAAATCTACAACAGAAGGTTTAAAAAGAAATTTGTGTTTTGGAATGGCGAAGTCAGCGTTCAGACCTTAACCCAATCGAGATGCTGTGGCATGACCTGAAGAGGTCTGTTCATGCAGGGTATCCTAGAAATATTGATGAACTGACACAGTTTTGTATGGAGGAATTGTCTAAAATTCCTCCTTGCCGTTGTGCAAGTCTGATCAGTAGCTACAGGAAACGTTTGGTGGAGGTTATTGCTGCTAGAGGAGGTTCTACCAGTTATTAACCACAAGTGTTTGCATACTTTTTCCAACCTGGACTGTGAATTAATAAAACAATGTGTTCAATAAAGACATGAAAAGTGCCATTGTTTGTGTGTTATTAGTTTAGGCAGATTGTGGTTGTCTATAATTGTGACTTAGATGAAGATCAGACCACATTTTATGAGTAATTAATGCAGAAAACCAGGTAACTACAAAGGGTTCACAAACTTTTTCTTGCAACTGTATACGTGTGTGCCATCCTAATCACTCTTGGTGGTAGTGAGTTTCACATTCTAACTACTCTATAGATTCACTGTTGAATTCGTAGAGTCCATCTTATATACTGTAAAAATGTGCTGCTTTTTTTCAAAACTTACACTAATTCCAATTCTCACATTGCGTCCATTCTTTCATAAGACCTTAATATCTGGCCCTTCCCTTTCTCTATAACTGCTTCAAACGCGGTATTGCTCTGCACACCACAAATTCAAGACTTTTGAACATCCCAGGTTTATTTTTACCATCTTTGGCTGTTATGGTTAGAGCGGTTGGATATTGGCATCTTGGAATTCCTTCCCTAATTGCTACTGCCTTTCCACTTTTCTTTCTGCCTCTAAGATGTCTCTTTACTCTACTCTCTTGTTCATGTGCTGTTCACTTGCTGTAATAGCTCCTTATGTGGCTCAGTATCAGTTTTGCTGAAAGATACTTCTTCAATGCTTTAGAGCAAGCTTTACTACATCTTGTGCACCATATACAGTTAAACACGGTTATACCAACACACTTTTGTTTGAAACAAGCAGAATTTCTTGACTATTTAATATTATTCTATTGATATTCCAACACACATTTACTTCTCTTCTTAAAAAAAAATTACACAGTTCAATAATAAATTTTTCCACTGAACCCGGTAAGTTTAAGGAGAGCATGAGAAACAAGGCCCTGATAACTTTCAAGGATGTGTAGGGAACAGAACCGGGTGGTTTCTAGGAATGGAGCGTATGAAAGCTGGGCATTTTCCAAGGATGTGCAGGAATCAGAAACCTGGGTGAGTGAAATGGAATGTGGAAACAAGGTCCCATCAGTGAAAGCAATCTGGGACTCGTGGTCGGAAAGAAGCATGGGAACAGGGGCCTTAATATGTGAAAGGTGGCACAGGAATTAGCACCCATTAAGCCAAATGTCATACTTTATACTTTATTGTCGCCAAACAATTGATACTAGAATGTACAATCATCATAGCGATATTTGATTCTGCGCTTCCCGCTCAAGATTTTCAGATAATGGGTTATTAACAGTAAATAGGAATTGTTTTCATAGAGTACACTTGATGCTGGTCAGCCTATGAAGACTGAAGCAAATAAAGAGAGTTTAATGGAGATTATTCTGGCTCTAGTTCAAGGTTCCCATCCAGGGGTCCACCGATTCCCTGGTTAATGGTAGGGGTCTATGCCATAAAAAATGGTTGGGAACCCCTGCTCTAGATGGATTTCTATCTTCCCAATCATTTGCCTATGGTTGGTTAAGTTGTTGCCTTCTTATGGTGCTTGCTGCAGCAAGGCTTGTAATGTTGCATGATTCACTCAACGCTCTTCCCCGTTTGTTGCTGGCTGCAAAACTTGCAGAGCTTACAACTTGTCTCTTCCCATGCAGGTGTAAGGGCCCTGCCAGACGAGAGACTGATACCATGGACACATTCGTGGATTCTGCCTGGTATTACTACAGATACCCTGATCCTCATAACAGTCTGAAGTGAGTTTGAAAATGATCCTCTATATATTAGTAATTAAATATATTTTCCATGCTTTTTCTGCCTCATTCCTTGCTGGAATTATTTTCATTTAGTCAGTGTTGAATCACTGTAATTTACAACACAAAAGGCAGCTATTAGGTAATGCCACTCTTCAGCTCTTACTCTCTGAAGATTATTGCTTGTAAAATGCTTCTCAGAGTTAGAATCAGGTTTAATATCACTGGCATATGTCATGAAATTTGTTGTTTTGTGGCAGCAGTACATTTCACGGGTTTCCTGTCATCATCGGACACGATGGAGAGCTACCACATTTTAATAAAGAGAACTACAATTACAATAAGGAATATATATAATTAAATTAAATAAGTAGTTCAAAAAAGATAGGAAAAAATACTAATGAAGTGTTCATGGGTTCATTGTCCATTCTGAGATCTAACGGCAAGGGGGAAGAAGTGAATCCTGAAATGTTGAGTGTGTGTCTTCAAGCTCCTGTACCACCTCCTCTTCCTCGATGGTAGCAATGCGAAGAGGGCATGTTCTGGGTGATTTGGGGTCCTTAATGATGGGTGCTGCCTTTTTGAGGCACACCTTTAGAAAGCCTCTTTGATGCTGAGGAGGCTGGTGTCCGAGGTGGAGCTGGCTGAGTATACAACTTCCTGCAGCTTTTTCCAATCCTGTGCAATGGCCCCTCCGTACCAGACTGTAATACAGTCAGTCAGAATTTTCTGCACACTACATCTATAGAAACTTGCGAGTGTCTTTGCTGACATACCAACTCTCCTCAAACTCCTACTGAAATATACCACCACTGTGTCTTCTTTGTAATTGCATCAGTGTGTTGGGTGCCAGGATAGATCTTCAGAGATGTTGACACCCAGGTACTTGAAACGGCTCACTCTTTCCACTGCTGACCCTTCAATGAGGATGGGCGTGTGTTCCCTCGATTTATCCTTCCTGAAGTCCACATTCAATTTCTTGGTCTTATTGACGTCAAGTGCAAGGTTGATTTTGAAGCACCGCCCAACCCGCTGATCTATCCCCCTTCTAGAAACGTCCTCGTCACCAGCTGAAATTCTGCCAACAATAGTTGTGTCATTGGCAACTTTATAGAAGGATGGGCATGTGGTCAAGTGGTTAAGGCGTTCGTCTAGTGATCTGAAGGTCGCTAGTTTGAGCCCCAGCTGTGGCAGCGTGTTTGTGTCCTTGAGCAAGGTACTTAACCACACATTGCTCTAGTGTCTGTGTGAAGAGTGGCGCCCCACACAGACTTTCAATCTGCGCCTTGTAAGGCAGGAAAATGCCCAATGCAGGCCTCTCACGGTCTGAGTTGATGTTCCCCCTCCCTTCCCCTCCCCCCGATCTGTGCCCAGCCACACAGTCATGGGTGTAGAAAGAATAGAGCAGTGGGATAAGCACACAACCTTGAGGTGCACCAGTGTTGATTGTCAGTGAGGAGTAGGTGTTATTTCTGATCTGTACAAACTGTGGTTTCCCGGTGAGGAAGTCAAGGATCTCATTGCAGAGGGAAGTACAGAGGCCCAGGTTCTGGAGCTTGTTGATTAAAACTGAGGGTATGATGATGTTGAATGCTGAGCTGTAATCAATATGAAGCAGCAATGCATCCAGAGAATACATCTGTGATGGCTTTCTTGAGCAGCATGTTAGTGAACCTACAAGGGAAAATACTATCTTAGATCTAGTCCTGTGCAATGAGACAGGTAAGATTAATGATCTTGTAGTCAGGGATCCTCAGGAAAAAGTGATCATAGTATGATTGAATTTCACATTCAGATGGAGGATGAAATAGTTAGATCTAAAACTAGTGTATTATGCCTGAACAAGGGAGACTACAATGGGATGAGTGTGGAGTTGGCTAATGTGGATTGGGAGCACAGGCTATTTGGTAGGACAGTTGAGGAACAGTGGAGTACTTTTTAAGAGATTTTTCACGGTGCTCAACAAAAGTATATTCCAGTCAAAAGTAAGGACAGTAAGTGTGAGGAGAGCCAGCCTTGGATAATTAAGGAAATAAAAGATAGTATTGTGGTGACCCACTTTCTGGCACCCACGAACCGGCTCACAACAGTACGCGCAGGCAGTGGGCCGGCCCCAAAAAGGGCGCCAGGCCATCTTCACCAGCAGGGGGAAAATCCCGCGCGCGGAAAGGGTCTGGGAATATGCATTCCCCACAGCAGTCCCGCCCCAGGGAGGGCGGGAACAGGAAGGCTTAAAAGCAGGCTGCGAAGTTTGAAAAAACCTCTTTCATCGCAACTCTAACTCACCGACTACGTGTGATTATTCTAGCGCTGTGTGTAGCACACCGCTACAGTATCAAATTAAAAGCTCGTGTACAAAGTCGCAAAGAGTAGCGGGAGACTGGAGGATTGGGAAAACATTAAAAAGCAACCGAGAACAACTAAACAAGAAATAAGGAAAGGGAAGATAGAGTGTGAAAGTAAATTTGCACAAAATATAAAAACAGATAGCAAAAGTTTTTATAAATATATAAAGCGGAAGAGGGTGGCTAAAGTCAACGTAGCTCCCTTGGAACACAAGAAGGGGAAATTGATATTGGGTGATAAGGAAATGGCTGAGACATTGAACGACGATTTTGTGGTGGTCTTCACGGTGGAGGACATGTCTCATATGCCAAAGAAGGATGTTATGGACAAAATGGGAGGTGAGGACCTAGATAAAATCACTGTCACTAAAGAGATAGTGATGAGCAAACTAGAGGGCCTGAAGGTAGATAAGTCTCCTGGTCCTGAAGGAATTGGCGGAGGTTATAGTAGACACATTGGTAATCATTTATCAAAACTCTCTAGACTCTGGGCAGGTCCCAGCAGATGGACAGACAGCAAATGTCACGCCACTTTTTAAAAAAGGATGTAGGCGAAAGACGGAGAACTATAGGCGAGTTAGCTTAACATCTGTAGTCGGGAAAATGCTTGAAGCTGTCATTAAGGAAGAAATAGCGATACATTTAGAAAGGAGTTGTTCCATTAGACAGACGCAGCATGGATTCAGAAAGGGCAGGTCCTGTTTGACAAACGTACTGGAGTTCTTTGAGGACATAATGAGTTCAGTGGATAGAGGGGAACAGGTGGATGTCGTATACCTGAATTTCCAGAAGTTGTTCGATAAGGTGCCGCACAAGAAACTTATAAATAAGATATGGATGCATGGAGTTGGAGGAAGTGTATTAGCATGGGTAGTGGATTGGTTAACCAATAGAAGGGAGAGAGTTGGTATAAATGGGTGTTTCTCGGGTTGGCAGTCTGTGGTGAGTGGGGTGCCGCAGGGGTCGGTGCTGGGCCCGCAGCTGTTTACCATTTACATTGATGATTTGGAAGAGGGGACTGAGTGTAGCATAGCAAAATTTGCTGATGACACTAAACTGAGTGGAAAAGCAAATTGTGCAGAGGATGTGGAGAGTCCGCAAAGGGATATAGATAGGTTAAGTGAGTAGGCCAAGGTCTGGCAGATGGAATACAATGTTGGTAAATGCGAGATCATCCACTTTGGAAGGAATAATAGAAGAGCAGATTATTATTTAAATAGTGAAAGATTGCAGCATGCTGTTGTGCAGAGGGACTTGGGAGTGCTTGTTCATGAATTGCAAGGAGTTGGCTTGCGGGTACAACAGGTTATTAAGAAGGCAAACGGAATGTTGGCCTTCATTGCTGGAGGGATGAATTCAAGAGCAGGGAGGTCATGCTGCAGCTATACAGGATACTGGTGAGGCTGCACCTGGAGTATTATGAGCAGTCCTGGTCTCCATACTTGAGGAAGGACATACTGGCTTTGGAGGCAGTGCAGAGGAGGTTCATCAGGTTGATTCTAGGGATGAAGGGGTTAACCTATGAGGAGAGATTGAGTCGCCTGGGACTAGGTCATACCTGGTCCTCTTATATAATCCTTAGGTCATATCTGGAACTCTTGTACTTGAGATTTTTTTAAGTGTTATGAGAACATCTGCCTCCATGCCCTTTCAGGTCATGAATTCCATCCCATCTCTGTCCCTGCTCCTGAAAGTGAAAGGAAATTCTTCAAGTGCACAGTGTCTTTAGAAACCGACGTAGACCATTCAAACCCTCTGTATCTTGTTTTCCCATCAGTTAAATGGTAGCTGATCAATACTTTACTGTCAATTGCTGCACCGTGGCCAAACAGTTTATTTATCCCACACATTTCAGACTTTATGGGGAAAATGTTAAGGTCCTACATAATCCCTTGCGCAGAATCGTTTCCTCACATCATCCCTGAACACGTTTGCTCTAATTTCAAAGTAATGTCTACTTCTAGACCTGCTATCAAGGCCTAGTTTCTCTCCGTTTAGCTAATCAATTCCTTTAACCATTTTATACACTTCAAGTAGATCACCCATAACCTGTAATGAAAGGAATACAAGTTTAGTCTGTGCAAACTGATTCATGATTTAATCCTTTAGCTACCAAAGTACAGTGATTAGAATTCCAGATGTAGTCGATACTTCGGTACAACCTCTACCCCTTCGAATACCAGCTAAATTCGGGCATTTCTTAAAGTCTTCAAATAGGGCATCTTTGTGGGGTTTTTTTCCAGTTTGTATCAAACAATTCAATGTTATTGTGCTATTATAAGTGCAAAGTTAAACCAAGGTAGGGGCATATTAACAATGAAGTGTGGAGTGTTTTACCAGAATGATTCTCAAGTTCATAAAGAGGAAGATTACACAAGGTAGGTCTACGTACTGGAACAGAACAGGTGATTTAATCAAAGTTCTGAAGGAATTTGGAGGAACTGATGGAGGAGAGGAGAGACTAAGTCTTGCCATAGTTGGAAAATACAGGACTCTGGATCATAATCTAAAAATGAAAGCCAGGAGTGAAATTAGGAAACAAATGCTGGAAAGAGTAGGAATTTAGCCTCCAAGAGGACCACAACCTGGTCGTAGGGTTTGGAGGCTTGTGTGCTTCATTGACCCAGAGAACTATGTTGGCTAGAGTCAGGGCCTTGTAGAGTCAGGCTCTTGGTAGGTTTACCCATGCCAAACAGGTCAAAGGGTAGAGACCAGACTCAGAGTGGTCCACCAGTACTCCAGGTTTGGGGTTCAGCTCAGGGCCACCAACCCTGACTGGTCAAAAAAATTGTTGTGAAAACAGCAATGAAGAATCCTTCTTTATCTCTGTGCGACAGTATGGACAGACAGATGGAGGACCTTCATTGCTGTCCTAAACACCAACTATGTAATAGGCAGTAAGTAGTACTTTTGGTTTCTCCTGCTTGAACGACAATTGGTGATACGTCAAATGTTTATGATAACTCTCTGTTAGTTTATTTCAACTAGATTTGGTGGGGCTTGTACGAAGTTATATCACAGCTTAGCCATGATGCATTGAACAAATATTAGGCCAAATGGCTTCCCCTCTTCTAGTATGTGATAGTTATTTTGAAAGAAAACACCATAAATCACCCAATCCTGAAACCAGCTTAGGGAAATAGTGCATTTATTATGATATTTGCTCAGAGAATGGGTTTGGAATATTTGTGCAGTTCAGTTTCATAGTGGATGTAAGTAACGTCTTAATAGATATAGATGAAATTCCTTTAAGGATAATGACAAGAAAGTAACACATATTCATTTACAATATGTATGGCTGTGGATGGTTATTCCACTAAAGATAGCAGCAGTAATAATCTGTGTTGTAAATTTTCATCTGGTTGCTTGGTAACCAGTTATCCAGGAAAATTGAGGTTGCGATTTTTTTTAAAAGAAAGATATTTGACTTAACCAAGGTATGAATATGCAATGTCAGTGCTGGTATATCTCTTAAAGCAATGCCTGTGCTATGAATACAACAGCTAACTGTCTGTAACTACTTATTTTTAAGGCCCTTTGACAGTTCATTAGCAGACTTCTGGATGCCTGTGGATCTGTACATTGGAGGGAAAGAGCATGCTGTTATGCATCTGTACTACGCAAGATTTATTAGTCACTTCTGCAATGATCAAAACATGGTCAAACACAGGCAAGTCCATCTCTATTCGAAAGGTGTAAGAAACAAAGGTGTGATGTTTCTTTCCAACTGTTTCATAGTCTCTTTATCCATCTGTCATACGAGGCCATTGGAATTGAACTCCTGTGTTAGTTTTATTGTGCTACGATGTATGGAGAAGATATTTGTTATTGAGTGTACTAATTCTCAGTTATCAGCTGCAGTAGCAGGTATCTGTCCCTAGGCGGGACAATTGAGCCATATGCCCATATGTTTCCAACAGTGTCGGAAGAAGCTTATAAATGACATTACAGGTTTTATACGGATGCTCTTCAGGATATGATTTGGCAGTTAACTATTCTTCTACAAACCTCGGGCGTGCCTTTTTCAACAGTCATGATTGTGGCTATCATAAATTTGTGAATGTTTAAACTGAAGGAAGAATGAGTTGAACACCTATCGACAGTGCACTGCAAGTTAGTTGGAAAGAATGAAGGTGGGGAGGGCTACACTTGACTGTAAACTTGGCAGAAAACTCTTGACCACCACCGCAGAGCACAACTGACTGTACTGCAGGAGGAACTTCCTTTCGGATGAGGTGTTGAAATGAGGTCTAGTCTGATCTTAAGAACCAAAGAGCTATACTACATTGAAAGAAGCTCTCTGAGTCTGTGCTGACCGTCAAGCGTCCATTCATACTCAGCCTGCTTTTTATTCTCCCCTCGACTCCTTGCAGATTCAACTGCTCTCCTACACACTGGATGCAATTTACAGTAGCCAATTAACTTATCAACCTGCAAGTCTTTCGGATGTGTCAGGAAAACCCAGGAATTACAGGGAGAATGTGCAAATTTCACAATGACGGCACTCGAGGTCAGGATAGGGCCTAGGTCACTGGAGGTATGAAGCTGCAACTTCACTTAACTGCGCTCCTGCATCATCCTTAATAACACATAAATGATAATCTACTGCTATTTTGAAGAGCAGGAGTGTTATCTCTGACACTTGGGTTACATTTATCCTTCACAAAACAATGAACAAATTATCAGATATCACATTGTTTATTGGAGTTTACTTGCCAGACAGACCGATGTCACAGAGTACTTTTGTCACAAGTGAAGTATTTTTGAACAGTAGGAAATGTAACAAATAATTTACTTGCCATTAGCTCCCACAAACAGCAACATGATAATGAAAAATGAATTTCCTACTGTGAAAAGGAAACAAATTGACTGGGGACCCAGTGATGATTTCCCTGTGCTTATTTTCAGAATAATCCTACATGATCCATCAGAAAACAGACAGGGCCTCTACTTAAAGCATAACCACATTTCTGAGAGTGCAGCATTCCCTTGGTTTTCTATTTAAGCCACATATTTTGGCTCAAGTCTTTAGAGTGCAATCTATCTATCCCTCACCTGACCAGTTGCATGTGGCCTTAACATCTGTTGTTGAGACATGCCAGAGTCTACCATCATGGAATAGTTAGTCACTTAGAAAATCTTAAAGCAATCAGAACAAGTCAACGCAACTTTATTGAAGAGAACCATATCTGGAAAAGTTGCTCAAGTTCTTCAAGGATATAATGTGCATTGTCATTAGAGGAGAACGTACACATAGTGTATTTGGATTTCCGGATGATATGAAAAGCAGGTGCACCGTTAAGAACTTACGGTATTGGAGAAGTGTGCTAACGTGAGTTGGAAATCAGAAGAATCTGTGTATACTGGACATCTGAAATAGAAATTAAAGATGTTGCCTGAATTGCTGAGACTTTCCAGCATTTTTGCTTTTTTTATAACATGAATTGAAGACTAGTTATCATGGAAAAAACAGAATTGGAATAAATGGGTCTTTTTCAGACTGGAAAAAGGTAACTCACACAGTGTGTCAAGGATAACTATTTCAAGGTTCAAAATACATATATCATTATATTATCGAAGTATGTATGCAGTACAAAACCCCAAGATTAGTCCTCCCACAGGTAGCCATGAAACCAAGAAACACTATGGGACCTGTTCTCCCTATTCATCACTTGGAAGAGGAAGCAAAGTGTGGTCTACACAAGCTCACTAATGACTTGAAAATAGGAGGGAAGGTCATGCTACAAAGAGTGTATTTGGACTCTAGATATAGAAAGGTTGAGTGAGTGGGCAGAATCTTGATAAACTGATTTTAATGCAAGTAAGTTTGAGATCATGTGCTCCAGTGAGAAGAATCAAAAAGCAAAATGTTATATAAATGGAAAGAGACTGCAAATGCATTAGGTGTAGAAGAATTTCGGTGCTCCTGGATGAAACACAAAAACTTAGCAAAAAATGCAGTAAATAACTAATGTGGCAAATGGCATATTGGCCTTTTCTGCAAGAGAGGAAGAGTATAAAAATAGAAAATTATTCTTTTAATTGTACAGGACAGTATACAGTTTTGCTCCTGTTATTTACAGAAAGATAGGCTGGCAATGGAGGCAGTGCAGAGGAGATTCATTTGGCTAATTCCAGGGATGAGAGGGTTGATGTATCACAGGCAGCTTTGGAGTTTAGAGTAATAGAGTATTGCAGTACGGATATAAGCCCTTTGGCCAACTAGTCCATGCTGGCTACGGTGCCCACCCACCAGTAAAATGAGAGGTAATCTTCGTGAAATATGTAAAATATTAAGGAGGAATGGCAGGGTAGGTCTAGATTTCCACAAGTGGGAGAATTTTGAACGTAGAAACATAGTTACAAGGGAACAGTCATTTAAAACTGCGACATATCAAAATTTCTTCTCTAAGAGGATAATGAATCTCTGGAATTTTCTGCCCTAGTGAGTTGTGCAGTATAGATCACTGGAAGTAATACAGGAAAGGTAGATTAACTTCTGAAAGGTCAGGAGTTGAGAGCTTTGTAGATCGTCAATGCTTATATTGAGTCATGAAGGGACCAGGTCACCTCCTCCTGCTCTACTTTTTTATGCATATTCTTGTTTAACTTTATAACAAGTTGTACTTTTAGGTGAATTATATTTTTATTTAGCTGGATTGGATGAAAAAAGATGAAAGTTCTTTGTTAAATAAAATCGTGGTTACCTTCTCTGTCATTTTAGCCAGATCGACGTAGACTGTTTTCTGGAGCTAGGTAGAAAAGGGCTGAGGGCCAATTATACCTAGATCCACTGACACCTTCCATGCTCAACAGACACTGTCCTTTCTCTTCTTCTTTCTTGGGCCACTGCCAAACCTGGTAAATGTTTCTTTGCAGAATGCATTATAAAAAAGAAAGCCAAAGTAGTCTTGTCTTTTAGTATGAAAGAAAAATAATGTGGATGCTGGAAATATTTAGCAATTTGGGCAGCATCTGTGGAGGGAAAAACTGAGTTAGTGTTTCATGGCACGGGCCTTTTATTTGAACTGGAACGAAAAGTGAGTGATGAAACAATTTTTAAGATACAGAGAAAAGACAGGCCTGAAAGGGTATATTGCCTGAAATTGCAGCTAACAGTTGCTTCCTAGTATTTTAATTTAAATTTTTTTTGTCTTTGCTTTTCCCAATACAAAATCAACTGCAAAACCATTTTCCCTTGGTGAGAATAACTGTTCATCTTGTTTTTAATCTGTTTTCCTACCGAACAGTGCCATGGTGTTTTACTAAATGTCATTCATTTGTCATTCTCTGGTCTGGGTGCAGGGAACCTTTCCACAAACTCCTCGTTCATGGACTTATCAAGGGGAAGACCTATCGATTGCCATCGAATGGCCAGTATCTGAAGAAAGATGAAATAAATTTCAGTGGTATGTGATTGAATAAGGGAAAGGTGCCAATGATGTTATGTGGATGTTTAAAGAAAACCACCTGCTTTAGATCCTGTTTACAGATTGGCATGCACATATGGCAGGTTAAATTATTTGGTCCATATTGTTATACATTTTCCTTCTGGACAAATAGTTTCAGGTTATTTTGATAACTTTCAATTTATATAACACAGATAATGAAGGAATAAAAAATCCAAGGCACTTCTGAAGATAACCTTGATGTCACACCTCACAATATCAGAGCAGATGTACAAAGACTTTAAAGAGTAGATGGAGGTTTGAGCAAGAAATTCCTGTGCTTAGGGCCATTGCAGATGAAGACATGGTTGTGAATTAGACAAGTGGTGAAAGAGAGTTGCTGAGATCGAGCAGAATTCAGAACAAGGAAAAGGGCACATAATGGAAGAATTAAAAAACAAGGATGAGAACTTTAAATCAAAATGCTGTTAAATCAGAAGCCCTTGAATATCCAGTTGTGTAGGACCCATATTGAGCAATTTGGACTGTGGGAAGTCTTTTTTTTAAACACTAAATATATTTGTTGTAATGCTAATACCCCCAACACTGCCTGAGACTTTTGCTAGACAAGTGCATATATGCTTATGAAGCAAAGGCAGTTGAACAGTTTATGGATGAAAGTGTAGTTGTAGACAACTGGAGCTATTCCCCTGGTTCATCAAAACTCGTTTCATCCTCCTGTGTTGTCTGTACGGTTGTATCCAGCGCCTATCATACCTGTTGGTACACTAGCTGATATCCGCCAGATTTTTCAAGTATATTGTACAATTACTTATTTTCATTGTTAGTCTGGTCCAGCTTGAAGAATGAGTTTTGAGTTGTGGAGAGTGTCATGGTCCCTTCAGGCCTTCATCCTCCCCGGTAGGTGCCGGTTTCTTTTTTGTAGAAAGGAAGGACGGGACGCTTCGCCCTTGTATCGACTACCAAGGCTTAAATAATATAACAGTTAAGAACAATTACCCTCTACCCCTCATTAGTTCGGCATTTGAACCACTGCATGGACCCACCATCTTCTTAAAGCTGGACCTTCGCAACACCTACCATTTAGTCAGGATGAGGGAGGGGGACGAATGGAAGACAGCCTTCAATACATCTCTGGGCCACTTTGAATATTTGGTCATGCTGTTTGGCCTCGCCAATGCTCCCGCCATTTTCCAAACCCTGATCAATGACATACTGAGGGACTTTATCAATCGGTTCGTACTTGTTTACCTTGACGATATCCTGATATTTTCTAGCAGCCCCCAAGAACACGTACGCCATGTCCGTCAAGTCCTCCAGAGACTGTGGGAAAAGCAGTTACTTGCAAAGGCGGAGAAATGCGAGTTCCACATTCCTTCGATCGGCTTCCTAGGCTATATCATTGAAAGTGGGCAGGTAAAAGCAGACCCCGAGAAGATCCGGGCAATGGAGGAATGGCCTAGACCCACGACACACAAACAACTTCAACGATTCCTGGGGTTTGCAAACTTCTACTGCAGATTTATCAGAGACTGCAGTCGAGTGGCAGCCCCCCTTACCCGGCTTACCTCGCCTACCACACCGTTTTGCTGTGACTCCAAAGTGGACTCAGCATTCACCGATCTGAAGAGGCGTTTCACCACCGCTCCCATCCTGGTCCATCCGGACCCAGCCCGTCAATTCATCGTTGAGGCGGTCCTATCCCAACGGTCAAGTTCGGACGAAAAGCTTCACCCCTGCGCCTTCTATTCTCGCCGACTGTCCCCCGCCGAGCGGAATTACGGCGTGGGGAATCAGGAACTGCTGGCGGTCAAACTAGCACTGGAAGAATGGAGGCACTGGTTGGAGGGGGCAGAACACCCGTTTGTGGTGTGGACTGATCATAAGAACCTGAGGTATATTCAGACCGCCAAACGATTGAACTCGCGCCAGGCCTGTTGGGCATTGTTTTTTGGACAGCTCAAGTTTACCCTCACGTACCGTCCGGGATCCAGGAACAGGAAGCCGGACGTGCTATCTTGCCAGCATGACTCCAAGGATGACACCTCCAGTCCCGAGACTATCCTCCCACCATCCTGCGTGGTTGCCACCCTCACTTGGGAGATTGAGTCTAAAGTAAAGGAAGCCCAGCGGGACGACCCCGACCTGGGCAATGGACCCAGCAATCGCCTGTACGTGCCCATCTCCGTCAGGTCCCAGGTTTCCCAATCCCGGGGCGGCACACATCCCAGTTCGCCTGCCACCCCGAGAGTGATCGAACCCTGGCTCTCCTGAGGAAACACTTTTGGTGGCCGTCCATGGAGGGAGACACCCGTTCTTATGTCTCAGCTTGTTCCATCTGTGCTCGGGGAAAGGTCTCTCATCGACCACCTGTAGGTCTACTTCGTCCTCTACCTGTCCCTGGTCGCCCCGGTCACACATCGCCCTAGACTTCGTCACCGGTCTACCCCCTTCCCGCGGAAACACCACTGTCCTCACCGTGGTAGACCGATTCTCCAAGGCGGTGCACTTTGTGGCCCTCCCTAAACCGCCTTCCTCTCAGGAAACTGCAGATCTTCTCATCCGCCACGTCTTCCGCCTCCACGGAATCCCCGCGGACATCGTCTCCGATCAAGGTCCCCAGTTTGTCTTGCAAGTGTGGAAGGCCTTCTGTCAAGCCTCAGGTACATTGGTCAGCCTGTCTTCCGGCTTCCACCCCCAGACGAACGGGCAGACAGAACGGGTCAACCAAGACCTGGAGGCAACACTACATTGTGTAACGGCAAACAACCCATCAACCTGGAGCGACCACCTCCCGTGGGTTGAGCACATCCACAACTCCCTGGTGAGCTCTGCCATTGGAAGGTCTCCTTTCAAGTGCTTCTTGGGTACCAACCCCCGTTGTTCCCCGCGCAAGAAGAGGAGATTGCGGTACCGTCGATTCAGGACCATATTGATCGGTGCCTTAAAATTTGGGAGGAGACACGCACAGCCCTACTCAGATCAACAAATCGAAATAAGAAGACAGCCGGCCGACACCGGACTCCGGTGCTGGTACCAACCTGGGCAGATGGTGTGGCTTTCCTCCAAGGACATCCTGCTCAAGAATGAACATAGGAAACTCGCCCCTCGCTTCCTGGGACCGTTCGAGGTTGAAAGGGTTATCAATCCCACAGCGGTCTGTCTAAAGCTGCCTAGATCCATGTGCATCCACCCAACCTTTCATGTGTCTGAGTTAAAGCCAGTTTCCGTCAGCCCCTTGTGTCCCCCAGCTGAGACTCTCCCACCTGCCCGTATCATCGACAACCATCTGGCATACACCGTCTGATGACTACTAGATGTACACCGTCAGGGCAGGGATTTTCCAGTACCTGGTGGACTGGAAAGGGTACCGTCCAGAAGAGCATTCCTGGGTCCCCCGTTCCTTCATCCTAGACCCTTCCTTCATCCAGAACTTTCATCGGGACCATCCAGACAGGTCTGGAGGCTCCCACTGAGGGAGATGTACTGTCATGGTCCCTTCTAGCAATCCCCCACCTTGCTATTTACCACAGGAATTGGGCCTCAATCACCTCATTTAATTTCCAATCATTCCCAGGTCCCACTAACTACACACACCTGCTTCCCATCAGAAACTGCAGGATAAAGACCCTGTGATCACAACAAGGAGCTGCCAGTTTATTGGTCGACTTGTGTATGAGTGACCCTGTTCCATGGTCCTTAGGACTATCAGTTCTAAGTCTGGCATCATGCCTGAATTCGCGACTAAAACCAAGACTCGCGGTAAAGACCAATTGGACACCAATTCCACGCTCACTACGACCGTAACGCCTCCTGACTCGGCCTCCGCGCCCGTGTTCAGCACTTGGGTCTGATCCACCACCATGTCCTTGCAACAGAGAGTGACCTCAATGCCAATTAGAAAAGTACTTCTCCAACCAACTTAATTTACTTTTCCTGAAGACCCATGTATTTTTCAAGTGTTACAGAATCAGGTTTATTGTCACTGACACGAGTCGGGGAATGTGTTGGTTTACAGCAGCAGTACAGTGCAACATGACTGTAGGCTACAATAAGGAATATCTAAAAAAAAATTAATTAGTGCAAAAAGAGAGGAAAATAGCGAGGTAGTATTAATTGGTTCAAGCATCATTTGGAAATCTGGCGGTGGGTTGGGGGGGGAAGAAGCTGCTCCTAAAATGCGTCATCAGCCTCGTGTACCTCTCCCTGATGGTAGTAATGAGACGAGGACATGTCCTGGGCGTCCTGAGTGCTATTGATGGATGCCGCCTTTCTGAGGCATCACCTTTTCAAGATTTCCACGGTGGCGGTGAGGCTTCTGCCCACGCTTGCAGCTTTTTCTGATCCTGTGCGCTGGCGCCTTCATGCCAGACAGTGGTGCACTCGCTTAGAACACTGGCTGTTTTTGATCAGTATCAGTTAAGCTGGGTGTCTTTGCAGTGTCTGTGCTTTGTGGTAATTCGTCAGCCCAGTTCTGCTTTATCAGGTAAGGGTGGAGTTAAACATTGTGGTTATGTTACTGAAACGAGAGATAGAAACTGAAATCTCACCACAGCAGCTGGCAATTTCAAATTCTGTTGATTTCTTGTATATATCTAGATTGACAGATTAGTGTCAGTATCACTGACCATGAAACAAATGGATTATCTCAAAAATCCGATTGTTTCATGCATCTCCCGTAATGAAGGAAATCTGTCACTCCTGCCTGCTTGGCCTTAATGTGATTGCAGACCCATAACAATATGGTTGATTTAAACCTGTCTTCTGAAAATGCTGCTCTGTTCATTGCTTCGAGAATGACAGTCACATCTTGTGAAGAATTAAACCAAAGACTTAGCCTCATGTTTGGATGTGACAGACTGAGCTCAGAAAATGAATATTTACTTAGCAGTTTTTATTTTTCCTCCAAGGTCCTGATCCAGTCCATGCTGGGACCTCAGAGAAACTCCAGATCTCCTGGGAAAAGATGAGCAAATCCAAACACAATGGCATTGATCCAGCGGTAGTAATCCAACAGTATGGGATTGATACTGTGCGCCTGTATATTCTCTACGCTGCCCCTCCTGACCAGGACATTCTGTGGGATGTTAAAAGTAAGTGACTGAGCTGAAGCAGCCAATAAATATCTTATTGCTGTTTATATGGATGACACCTTCCAGGACAGAGCCACCTCCTCACCATAAACTCCCTCCCTTCAATTCTGGCTGCAGCATGCATCTTCTGCAAAGTGCGTCAGTTCATCCAGGTTTCTTTAAGAGGATCGCCCACCAAGTCACACACCAAGCTAAGTCCCGATGAGGCCTTCTATATATTGGTGAGACCCGACGCAGACTGGGAGATAGTTTAGCTGAACACCTACGCTCTGTCCGCCAGAGAAAGCAGGATCTCCCAGCGGCCACACATTTTAATTCCACGTCCCATTCCCATTCTGATATGTCTATCCATGGCCTCCTCTACTGTCAAGATGAAGCCACACTCAGGTTGGAGGAACAACACCTTATATTCCGTCTGGGTAGCCTCCAACCTGATGGCATGAACATTGACTTCTCAGACTTCTGCTAATGCCCCTCCTCCCCCTTGTACACCATCTGTTACTTATTTATTTATATACATACATTCTTTTTCTCTCTCTCTCTCCTTTTTCTCCCTCTGTCCCTCTCACTATACCCCTTGCCCATCCTCTGGTCTTCCCCTTCCCCCTTTTCTTTCTCTCTAGGCCTCCTGTCCCATGATCCTCTCATATCCCTTTTGCCAATCACCTGTCCAGCTCTTGGCTCCATCCCTCCCCCTCCTGTCTTCTCCTATCATTTCGGATCTCCCCCTCCCCCTCCCACTTTCATATCTCTTACTAGCTTTTCTTTCAGTTAGTCCTGACGAAGGGTCTCAGCCCGAAACATCGACTGTACCTGTTCCTAGAGATGCTGCCTGGCCTGCTGCGTTTCACCAGCAACTTTTATGTGTGTTGCTGTTACCATTTGGTACTATTTATTCTTCAGTCATAACTGTGTCAACAGCCTGGTATTTTAACTTTATAGGAGTGTATTTGTACCTTCACACAGACTGTAGAGGTTCAAGGTGGCTCACCACCCCCCCCCCGAGAACATTTATGGACGTGCAGAAAATACTGGCCTTATCAGTGACACTCCCATCCTGCAACTTAATTAGGAATATAAACCTTAGATTTTATATAGATTTGAGAGAATAATGAATATAAACACTGGGGCTCATAGAGTTGACAAGACAGCAGATGCTGGGAAGTCTGAAATAAAAATAGAAAATGCTGAAAATACTCAGCGGATCAGACAGCATCTCTGGAGAGGAAAACTGACTTAGTATTTCAGATTTATAACATTTTATTGGAACTGAGAAAGGTTAGAGATCAAATACGATTTAAGTTGCCGAGGAGGGGAGGGTGACGGGAACAAAGAGAATGTTTCTGATTGGGCAGAGAAATCAAACAACAACACATTGTGTCAGTGTTGAGAGGAGATGGTAAACACCTTCTTACTTGCAAATTAATGATTAAATCATTAATGATTGGAGTAAAAAGGAGATGATGAAGGGCTAGAGTCATTCGTAACTGATGAAAAGTTTTTTTCAACCAAGTTCTGATATGCTGAATCTGAGAAGCTGATTCTGTCAATGTTTTTTGTAAGAGGGCATCAGACAGATTCTGGACAATGAAGAAGTCACACGTTATAAATAAAACGTAATATATGACCAAGAATAAAAGCTCTGACAGCCAGCACGAGAATGCTGACCTGAGATTGTGAGATGCCGTAGCCTGTAGAATACTTACTTGTTCATCATCCTCTCCCCTCAGCGGATGCCATTCCTGGTGTGTTGAGGTGGCAAGTACGGCTCTGGACCCTGGTAACAAAGTTAATAGATGCTCGGAGTGCTGCAGTAACCCCTTGTCCGGACCTCCTCAATGAAAAGGAGAAGTCAGAAGCCAAGAAGATATGGCAGAGCAAAAACTACACAGTTTCACAAGTAAGTATGTGTGTCTTACTGGGTTACCTACCAGTTTATGTCATTTCTCTAAGACATTGAATGTTTGGGATCGTTGAGGAAACGCTCCTTCAAAATGGGTACTTTAAACTGTTCTGCTTGTAGTGGTCAATTATTTTTGTGTCTGAAGAGCCTGTACATAGCTAACAAAAAGAAGCTATGAAATTGCTTCCAAAATTCTCTCCTTTGCTCCATTCCCTGTGTCGATAAGTACAAACAATGTTACTTGAAATTGATATGTATGTTCCAATATATATTTCATTTATGGCTGTGATGTTTTGGAATTTCTCACGAGATATACAGTATACGATAATGTATAAAATACAAATGGATGCTCATTTTTTGATTATGTACAGAGTTGAGATTAATATATGCTTGGAAACTAGACAGGCAAATAGTGTGGAGCTACTGGTTCAGCCCCAGTCTAACTCGGATGTCGGGTAGGTTCAAGGGCATAATGGTTTTCCACTGCTTCTATTTCTTGCAGTTAGGACTAACCTATTCGATCTTAACGGTGAATTCTCAGTGAAGAGGCACAAACTGGTGCTGTGCGGGCTACTTGTGCCTTTGTGACTCCGACTGTCCATCCTATCTATGCCTCTCATGATGTTATACACTTCTATTAAGACAGCCCTCAGCCTCCAACCCTCCAGGATTAAAAGAAAGACTGTTTGATATGTCCCAAAAGAAATGGCCATAGCCATACTTTAGATCTGTAGCAATTAGTGTGATGCCAATACAGCTTGGCACTCCAGAGGTCAGAGTTAATTTCCGGTGCTGTTCTGTAAGGAGTCTCTGTACATCCTCTCCATGGAGTATGTGGGATTTCCCCGGGTGATCCGGTCTCCCCTTACAGTACTGGCTAGGTTAATTAGTCAGTGTAAATCGTCCTGTGATTATGTGACGGTTAATGGGGGCTGTGTGGTTGCATGGCTAGAAGGGCTGGAAGAGCCAACTTCACGCTGTATCGCTAAATAAAATAAAACTAAAATACAATAAGTGGATTTGAAGAATAACTTGTTCAATGTGGGAATGTAGTTGGAAAAACCTTGTATTTACTTTCTTCTTTAAAGTGTTCACTTTACTTCTGATTACCAGTGATTCTGCTACTGGAAATGTTATTAAAAGCATTTTTGCGTATCGATTAAAGGTTGGAGATAGCTGCGGTAGTTCTACTCCTTCTTGCCGTCCAGTTCAATTATGCCCTTGAAAGTAAAGCTCAACAAATTCTCGTTATCTTCGTGAGAAGGGAGAAAATTGCCAGCGTAACAGGGAAAATGGGGGTGATCTTTTGTGATCCGTAATCCTGTGGCTGGGAGATTATGGCTAAGTAGTTGCTAATCACTGGTGAAGCTTGCTCTGTGAATGACACACAATAGAACTTAATGGCATCAAAAAAATTAAAGCAAGCCAAAGTTACAATCCTTATTTTTTTACACAAAGAGTAATAGGTGTGTGGAATGTTCTGCTGGGGCTGATAATAGAGGCAGATAGATTAGGGACATTTAATAGACTTATTGATAGGCACATGGATGAAAGAAAAATGGAGGACTATGTGGGAGGGAAGAGTTAGATGGATTTATTTTTTGTTATTTATGTAGAGATACAGTGCAGAGTAGGCCCTTCCAACCATGTGAGCTGTACTGCCCTGCAGCCCCTGACAATCCCAATTTAACCCGAACCTAATCACAGGACAATTTACAATGACCAATTAACCTACCTGGTACGTCTTTGGATTGTGGGAGGAAACCAGAGCACCTGGTTAAACCTGCACATTCCACAGAGAGGATGTACAGGCTCCTTACAGATGGTCTTAAATTCCAAACTCAATGCCCGAGCTGTAATAGCATTGCACTAACCGCTACACTACTGCGGCACCCATATCTTGGAGAAGGTTAAAGGGTCAGCACAATGTTGTGGGCTGAAGGGCCTGTGCTGTATTATTCTGTTCTATATTCTAAAGCATGGCACTCCATACAGTAGAGCAACACCCCAACTCTCCCTTCCCACCCATCTCTGGAGTGGCATTTGAGCATCAATTTTCTGATTCCATCAAGTCTGCTGCAGCTGATCGCAATCATCTTAAATCCTCCTACCAGGGTAAAACTGCAGTAAATGTGTGCCTTTGTTTCTAGAGCAGAGGATAGTGGTCTGCAGTTTCCAGTTGGCTGGCCAAGCATTGCAAAAATTGTTTTTAATTGTGTTTCCCTTTCTTGAATGTGTTTAGGTAACCAGCTACATGACCAAGGATTTCCTGCTGAATGCTGCAATATCCCGGCTAATGGGCCTCACAAACACTTTATCAGTAAGTGCAGTTCCACAAATCTCTAAGCGCAAGAAGCAGGAAGTTAGTGAGTACAACTGACTGTAAGTATCTCAGTCAGGGGAAGGACACATCTGTCAGGCAGCTTTGAATTGTAATGTTAAGAATGAGAATATTTAGAACTGAATTGAAATTAAATTTCCATGATTTTTTTTTCTTTGGTTTTCAAATAACTTGTACTTCTGTAGAGGATGATCTTATGACTCTTGTGTTTTTGAAAGCAAAACCCATAAACAATGGCCTGTACTGTACTCTACTGTTCTGTGTTCTAAAACATGGCACTCCGACCACTGTAGCAAACCCCCACCTCCCGAGTCATCCCTGGAGTGGCATTTGAGCATCAGTTTTCTGATTCCATCAAGTTTCCTGGCAACTGTGCTACAGCTGAAAGCAATCATTTTAAATATTAAGAGCTCTGTAAGCTGCCAAATGGAAGCCAGGAATTTCCCACAGGGAGGAAAAGAAGATGACGGAGCATTTCGCTGAAGTGTTACAAGAGGACATGAAGCAAGTCCTGTTTCCACTCTCCTGTCTTCAGCTAGTTTGTTACGAGGGCAGAGCAGCAGGTGCAAAATGCACTACATCTGAATTAATATTAGGGAGCCAAGTAAGTTTATTTTTTTAAGAAAATAAATCCCAATAAGGGCTGTAAGAATAGAGAAGGGGAGGGAGATCCTATCAGTTCATACTGCACAGAGACTCTTCAATTCACCGAGTCCATGTTGAGTGTCAACCATCCATCTATATTAATTCCATTTCATTCTCCCTACATTCCCTACCGCCTTCATCTGTTTTGCTCTTGTTCCAACTCCAGTGAGGTCAGGGTTATTAGATGGATAAAAAATGTCACTGGCATTAGTGAAGAAGAGGATGCAGACGTTACACATGTTCAGAGAAGTGTCTTCCAGGTCATCCACCGTTTAAATGGAATAAATAGATCTTAGTTTCATTCCCATTGAATTAAGTAGTGGAGGTTATTCACTGTTTCCAGTGATGACAGGAAACGTGTGGAAGAGATTTTTAAGTGGAAAAGCCATTGCACTGGGTTAGTTCCTCTCTCTTGACTTCAGAAGTCCAAGTCCACTGGTACGAACAAGCACCACAAACTGGGGTCTTCCTTGGTTGCAGTGCATGACCATGACATCTCCTGTGCCTTGCCATGCCCTTCGCTCTCCACGGAGCATTGCAGTACTGTCTTCCGAGCCACTGGATCTCACTGTAGATCTCGTCCACCCAGCCCATCGGAGCTGACTTCAGATGCTCGGGCAGGCACGCCCCTATCTCATCGGAGTATGTGGCCACTTGCTACCCTCACCTGTGTACTGGGTTGTGGCCGCTGTCACATGCAAGCAGCTACTTGGAGCCGCTGGTGAGAGCTGAGTGTCCACTGGGGACCAAAGGTGAGTGAGCTGCCCCAGAATGGACACGACAGGCCCCTTCACCAGAGGTGCTACCCCTCCCTGGACACCCCATACACCCCAAATTAAGTAGCTAGCTCAAACTAAAGGAGCTAGGAAGTGAGAAGAGTGACACATTGGTGCAAGAATTATCGGGCAGAAATGTGGTGAGGTGGTAGGCAAAGCACAAACAATTAGGAGTGAAGCTGCTGTGAGCCAGAACTGGCTTGCAATGCCCCTCCCTCCACCCACCTCAAAATCAATCGCACTTCTCAAAACTAGCTCGAAAAGGAAAAATGGTCTAGAATAGAGAACTGAGTTTTTTTTTGTTGTTGAGATATTACAGAAAGCTAAATTTCTTTTCTATACCGGAGCTCAGTATTTGAGATTCTGATTTAAACTTGTGTGCAGAATATTAGTAGCGGTTAGTCTGTTCCTTTTCTGCAGTGGGATTCCTCGAGGTATGAAGCTGTGCATCTGTTGTTGAAGTAACAAATTCTATTCATTTTTAATTCAACTTTAATTGCAGTTTCCAACTTATTTTGTTAGCCTTCAATTGAGATTCAACTTTGTAATCACAAAAGACAGCTTACAATTTCCATTATTTTTGACTACGCTATTCTATTTCTATTCTATTATTTCTACATCACGTCGATGACTGCATCGATGCTGTTTCTTCCATATATGCCGAGCTCATCAATTTCATCGTTTTTGCCTCCACTTTCACCCTGCCCCGAAATTTACTTGGATCATCTCTGACACCTCGCTCTCCTTTCTCAATCTTGCTGGCTCCTTCTCTGCAGACAAGACTATTTACTGATATCTTTTGTAAGCCTACTAACTCTCACAGCTATCCTGACTATACCTCTTCTTGCCCTGTCACTTGTAAAAATGTTATTCCCTTTACTCAATTCATCTGTCTCCACTGCATCTGTTCTCAATATGAGGCTTTCCACTCTACAATAGGATATCCGAGATGTCCTCCTCCTTCAACGAATGGGATTTCCCTTCCAGCTCCATTGATGCCGCACTCACCCGCATCTCCTCCTTTTCCTGTACATCTGCCCTCACTCCATCCTCTCTGTACTATATCAGGGATGGAATTCCACTGGTCCTTACCTACCACACTATTACCCTTCACATCATTCACATCACTTTCTGCCATCTACAACAGCATCATCCCACTGAGCACATCTTTCCCTCCCTCCTCTGCCACTCTCCACTTTCCATTGGGAATCTCTCTCTATGTGACTCCCTTGTCCATTTGTCCCTCCTCACTGATCTTCCTCCTGGTACATATCCCTGCAAGTGGGGCAAGTGAACTTCTTCCCTTACCACCACTCAGGGCCCCAGACGTTGTCCAAAAGAGGCAACACTTCACGTGTAAGTCTGTCAGGGTCATCTTCTGTATCTGTGCTGCCAATATGGCCTCCTCTGCATTGGTGAGACCTGGTGCAGACTGGGTGAACTGCTTCGTTGAGTACCTTTGCTCCATTGGCCACAAAAGATGGGATTTCCCAGTGGACACTGATTTCAATTCAAATTCCCATTCACATTCTAAAATCATAGTCCATGGACTCCTCTACTGCTATGATGAGGCCACTCTCAGATTTTAAGAGCAACACCTAATATTCCATCTAGTTAGCCTCCAACCTGGTAGCATGAACATAGATT
Source organism: Mobula hypostoma (assembly GCF_963921235.1). Taxonomy (NCBI): domain Eukaryota; kingdom Metazoa; phylum Chordata; class Chondrichthyes; order Myliobatiformes; family Myliobatidae; genus Mobula; species Mobula hypostoma. Next base: position 20,070,752 of record NC_086113.1, read on the forward strand.
TCTCAAATAATTTCTCCTCCTCCTCCTCCTCTCTTTTTCTATCCCCTATTCTGGTTCCCGTCTCAGCCCCTTCCCTTCTCCTCACCTGCCTGTTGCCCATCACTTGTCTCTGGTGTGCCTCCTCCTTCCCTTTCTTCCATGGTCCATTTCCTGTCCCATCAGATTCCTTCTTCTTTAGCCCTTCACTTCTTCTACCTATCACCTCCCAGCTTCTTACTTCACCTCCCTCTCCTACAAGCCCACCTTCTACCTCACCTGGCTTCAGCAATCACCTGCCAGCTTGTACTCCTTCTCCTCCATCTTCTTCTTCTTCTGGCCTCTGCCACCTCCATTTACAGACCTAATGAAGGGTCTCAGCCTGAAACTGTTTATTCCCCTCCATAGATGCTGCCTGACATGCTGAGTTACTCCAGCACTTTCTGTGTGTTGGTCAGGATTTCCAGCATCTTTGGTATCTCTTGTATTTATGAATTTATTTTATTAACTTTTTGATTCAGCCTTGAATCCCTGTTTGTGTTTCTAAAGTTTCTTTGATTCTGTTTATCTTTTTTTTTCCTTTGGGGTACTTGCCTCCAAGTGTGATTGCCACACTTAGTGTCCATATTTGAATTCTTGTTATTTTGATGGGTATCCAATTGTAACCTAACAGATGGAATGAATTTTGTTCCAATTAATTACTCAGTGAAGTTTTCTCAGGGGATAATCTAACTGTTTAAGGTAGAAACTCGCTTTGTTTGTTTCACACACAACTTTTGTTCTCCTTCCTCTGACCTGTTCATTCCTTTATTCTCCTCTCTCTCTTCCATATTTTGATCTCCATTATGATTAGTGCTTAATAAACACTTAGTGGCCACTTTATTAGGTACACCTGTACACCTGCTTGTTAATGCAAATATCTAATCAGCCAAACGTGTTGGAGCAACTCAATGGATAAAAATATGCAGACGTGGTCAAGCGATTCAGATCAAACATCACAATGATGAAGAATTGAGATCTAAGTGACTGACTATGGAATTATTGCAGGTCTCAGATGGAATAGTTTAAGTATCTCAGAAACTGCTGAAACCTTGGGATTTTCACGACAATGGTTTACAGGGAATGGTGCAAAAAACAAAAACCATTCAGTGAACAGCAGTTCTAAGTGAGCATTGCCTTGTTAACGAGAGGGATGGGAGGAGAATGGCCAAACTGGTTGAAGCTGACAGGAAAGTGCGAGTAACTCAAATAACCACAAATTACAACAGTGGCATGCTGAAGAGCATCACTGAATGAACAACATGTTGAAACTTGAAGTGGACGGGCTACAGCAGCTGAAGACCAACCCGGGTTCCAACTCCTGTAACTAATAAAGTAACCACTGAATGTAGGTGCAAGCTATCAATACTTAAAAAGAAATTTAAAAAGAAATCACTCGAGCTGTTGCCTTAGCAATAAACTATAACAGAAATACTGTTCTAGGTATTGAGAAAGATGTTGGCGTCCTCTGCACCCTTCTCTACTTTCCCACTCATTTCCACATCAGTTGGATAAACAAATCTGTGAAAGCGTTTTTTGACATGCAGTGCAAAGCAATCATTTGGGAATAGTTTCTGCCTGATGAATAATGATTAGATTTTTCAATAATAATTAAAGGAACCCCTTTGACCAATATCCAAGCCTCTAGACTTCTGGCCTACAGATAATTAACAGCTGACATGTTACCTTATATGATGTATGATGATGTTTTTCAACGGAGCAGTTAGTCCTAATCTCCTTTGATATATTTCATTGAACTTTCCCTGTTGATTTCTATTCAAAGAGCTCCTCAAAGAATGTAGTTTATGCAATTCTCATTCCCCAAGGCCAAAACAGTCTCTTATGGTTGTTTTTTCATGATCTTGCTGGAAATATTTTGAATTTATTTTTAAACTTGGAAAATATTTCTCATGTTGAAAGTGCAAGTTTGAACACAGTCGCTTTTGTTGTTTTGTATTTAACTAATTTTGAGAAGCACTAATGTTGCAGTTAATAATTCCAGACAACATTTTTTGTTCTCTATCATTGACCCCAGTATCTCATAATCCCCAACATGTCTACTTTACCGCCCTCATTCTCGCTTCACCCTGCCCTGCAGTTGTGATAACCCTGTTATTCTTTGCAGTTAGCTTCTTCATTGTTGGCCAAAGCTTTAAAGACACTAAGTTAAACTACTTTCAGATTGCACTTAAAAGCTTCCGCTGCCTTTTCATTTCCTCTTACCAACTTTCTCAAGCCTATTTTCATCTAACTTTCTCCCTCTCATGTCTGCAAATCTTATCAACAGTTCCTCTTTCATCTCCAGCTCAGCTTCTGCTGTATGTTCTGTTCTGTTAAGAATCACTGTAAGACACCTTCTGTACAGGAAGAAACCAGTAAACCTGAAATCTGTAAGAGTAGGATCAGTATTTTGAAATCCATGAGGAGGTGGTAGAAGAGAGAGAAAAAGCCATGGGAAATAATGAGACGTGAGGAAGGTGGTGCTTGGTGTGAGCATAGTGCATGATAAGATGTGGGTAAGAATGAAGTTTCATGAGACGTCTTTGTCCCATTTAATTGACCTCAGTAAGAACTTGTGGTTTATGGTTTGTTTAACAACAATAAACTTTTTAACCTTAAGAAAAGATATATCTGTAACATAATGCATAAATTATTTGTTACGCTTTCCACCACTATCTATAAGAAGTTTGTACATTCACCCTGTGACTTTGTGTTTCCTCCGGTTTCTCCAGTTTCCTTCCACATTCCAAAGACAAACGAGTTAATAGGTTAATGGTCACGTGAATGTAATTGGGCAGCACGGGCTCATTGGGCCAGAAGGGCCTGTTACCATGCTGTATCTCTACGTGAAAAAGTTTAAAAATAATGTTCCTGACTGTATAAAACGCAATAGTCATTGATTTCATGGAGCAGTACCCTATTGAATTTCCGGGTACCTATTAAAGCCAGTTCATTGAAAACTCTATTTGCAGATCCTGTTTCATTATAATCCATAACTTTGGTTCTAAAGTTATCACATTGTGTGACACCTGAAGAGATGATGTCTTACAATGAATAGATTCTTTTCAGATTGCGTAACCTGGCCACCAAATGCCCTTGTATAAATGCTTCCTGAAAAACATACAGAATTTCAAACATCTGTAAAGGTATACAGGATATTTTTTTTTTAAATACAGCATAATTTTAATCAACACAAAATGCTGGAGGAACGTAACAGGTCAGGCAGCATCTACGGAAATGAATAAACAGTGGGTAATTTGGACCAAGACCCTTCATCAGATGCTGCCTGACCTGCTGAGTTCCTCCAGCATTTTGTGAGTTTTGCTCTGGATTTCTAGATCTGCAAAATCTCTTGTGTTTCTAATTTTAATCAAGCCATTGTATGTCTCTAGACATCATCATAATTTTTTAATAATGCATTCCCAAAAATTGAGAATGGGATTCAACATTTTTGTTCAGAAAACATTTTGAATGAAACAAAATTGCATTGTTTAGTTTTGAAACGGTGCTGTTTCATATTTTCATCTTTACTTTGAAGGACCTTCAACACTAAGGCACCTTTTCAGGTGATTTGAGAAAATATGGACAAATGTATGGTTAAATTAAAAACAGAGGCTATATTGTGGGAAAAAAAAAGATAAAACTGAAAGGTAAAGGAAATATGTAAGTTTAATGTACTTATTCTGTGTAAATAATTTATTAAACTAAAGGAATAATAAATGAATTAGTGGGTGAGAAAGTGACTGTTGAGAAAGATGGGAGCCAGTTTTTTTTTAATGTTACTTTAGCTTTCAGCAAACACCAGCTGAATTTTCACTTCGGAGCCAATTAATTGAGTTATTTCAAAGGTCATTTCAAATGATGTGCTTTTCTGAAATGAATCATGTCTCTAGAGGTGAACAATGCAAGAGAAAAATGCAGAACGATATTTTTTTTGTTCGATCTAAATGATTTCTTCATCTTTTTATAACAATGTTGAACTTTGGCAGGCATTCCATGAAGACAGCATCACATTGAGAGGGCACACAACCTCTGATAATACTTCTGTCTATGCAATAAGTAGATGAAGGCTGAAGAGTTATATTTGGTTAAAACAGGTTACAGAGGAGGTGTTAGGTTTTGAGAGGGTCATTGGAATGAAGTTGCAAAGAATGGCCGTGAAAGGTGAAGGGGTGAGGGACTTTGTGGCATAATTGGTGTTGATGGGGGTAATATAATTGATTGTGGTGATGTAAAATGAAAATGGAGTGACTGTGTGCTGCATTTACACCACAGCCCAACCTATCAGTAGCAACAAAAGATGTTTTTCTGACAGCACCGCTCCATATTCTCCCACTTATCCAAAAGAAAAGGGCCTGGTGAAGACAGAATTAATAAGGCATTTGGAATTATGGATACATAGAAGATAGCATACAAACAAAGAGAATATGTTGATTCTTTATAAAATGCTAGTTGAACCACAACTGCAGCATGGTATCCAATACTGATCACTTCAAGATGGATATGAAGGGCTATTGGAGGATGCAGAAAAGTGAATTTATGATTTAGAACTTGCTGTTAACTAGAATAGTAAAGACAGCATCAGTGAAGACGGTAGAAAGGATATTGGGCAGGGACACGATAAAGATTTAGCTGTTTGGAATCAAAATGAGAAGAAATTGGGGCAATAGAGTAGCGTAGAGGTTAGCATAATGCTACTATGCCGTCAGTGCCCCGGTTCGATTCCTGCCGCTGTGTGTAAGGAATTTGTACACTCTCCCAGTGAGCATGCAGGTTTTCTCTGGATGCTCCAGTTTCCTCACACATTCCAAAAGAGTATGGATTAGGAGGTTAATTGGTCACATAGGTGTAATTGGGCGGTATGGGCCTGATACCGTGCTATATCTCTAAATAAAATAAAATTCTTTATTTAAAACATTGTAAGATCTTTGGCAAACAACAGGAATTCTGCAGATGCTGGAAATTCAAGCAACACACATCGAAGTTGCTGGTGAACGCAGCAGGCCAGGCAGCATCTATAGGAAGAGGTACTGTCGACATTTCAGGCCGAGACCCTTCGTCAGGACTAACTGAAGGAAGAGTGAATAAGGGATTTGAAAGTTGGAGGGAGAGGGGGAGATCCAAAATGATAGGAGAAGACAGGAGGGGGGAGGGATGGAGCCAAGAGCTGGACAGGTGATAGGCAAAAGGGATAGGAGAGGATCATGGAACAGGAGGTCCGGGAAGAAAGACGGGGGGGGCGGGGACCCAGAGGATGGGCAAGAGGTATATTGCTCCATCTAGCGGAATTAGTCCTTACTCTTAATAATTTCTCCTTTGGCTCCTCCCACTTCCTCCAAACTAAAGGTGTAGCTATGGGCACCCGTATGGGTCCTAGCTATGCCTGCCTTTTTGTTGGCTTTGTGGAACAATCTATGTTCCGTGTCTATTCTGGTATCTGTCCTCCACTTTTCCTTCGCTACATCGACGACTGCATTGGCGCTGCTTCCTGCACGCATGCAGAGCTCGTTGACTTTATTAACTTTGCCTCCAACTTTCACCCTGCCCTCAAGTTTACCTGGTCCATTTCCGACACCTCCCTCCCCTTTCTAGACCTTTCTGTCTCTGTCTCTGGAGACAGCTTATCCACTGGTGTCTACTATAAGCCTACTGACTCTCACAGCTATCTGGACTACTACTCTTCTCACCCTGTCTCTTGCAAAAACGCCATCCCCTTCTTGCAATTCCTCCGTCTCCACCGCATCTGCTCTCAGGATGAGGCTTTTCATTCTGGGACGAGGGAGATGTCTTCCTTTTTTAAAGAAAGGGGCTTCCCTTCCTCCACTATCAACGCTGCTCTTAAACGCATCTCCCCCATTTCACGTACATCTGTTCTCAGTCCATCCTCCCGCCACCTCACTAGGAATAGGGTTCTCCTGGTCCTCACCTACCACCCCACCAGCCTCCGGGTCCAACATATTATTCTCCGTAACTTCTGCCACCTCCAACGGGATCCCACCACTAAGCACATCTTTCCCTGCCCCCCTCTCTCTGCATTCCGCAGGGATTGCTCCCTACGCGACTCCCTTGTCCATTCGTCCCCCCCATCCCTCCCCACTGATCTCCCTCCTGGCACTTATCCGTGTAAGCGGAACAAGTGCTACACATGCCCTTACACTTCCTCCCTTACCACCATTCAGGACCCCAAACAGTCCTTCCAGGTGAGGCAACACTTCACCTGTGAGTCGGCTGGGGTGATGTATTGCGTCCGGTGCTCCCGATGAGGCCTTTTATATATTGGCAAGACCCGACGCAGACTGGGAGTCCACTTTGCTGAACACCTACGCTCTGTCCGCCAGAGAAAGCAGGATCTCCCAGTGGCCACACATTTTTCTCCCTCTGTCCCTCTGAATATACCCCTTGCCCATCCTCTGGGTCCCCCCCCCGCCTTGTCTTTCTTCCCAGACCTCCTGTCCCATGATCCTCTCTTATCCCTTTTGCCTATCACCTGTCCAGTTCTTGGCTCCATCCCTCCCCCTCCTGTCTTCTCCTATCGTTTTGGATCTCCCCCTCTCCCTCCAACTTTCAAATCCCTTACTCACTCTTCCTTCAGTTAGTCCTGACGAAGGGTCTCGGCCTGAAATGTCGACAGTACCTCTTCCTAGAGATGCTGCCTGGCCTGCTGCGTTCACCAGCAACTTTTATGTGTGTTGTAAGATCTTTGGCAATCTCTCTCTTAGGAGTCTGTCAGTGCTCAGTTATTGAGTATTTTTGTTTCTGGTATTATTAAGTTTTTAAACAAGGGGATTAAAGGATACAGGGAACAGATAGGAAAGCAGAGGATCCGCTGTGATCTTGCTGAGTGGTGAAATAGCCCTCTCTCATTTCTTAGGTTTTTAAAGAATTAGTTCCATTCACACAGTAATTGAAGGCTTTAATTTTTTCTTCTCCCCTTAACTTTTCTTTCAGCAAACTACACCTCAAGTAATTCTGCATAGCAATGAATATGAAGAAGCTCTAGCTGCCTTGTGTATTATGGTGGCTCCTATGGCTCCACATCTGGCATCAGAGTTATGGAAAGGTAAAGCAAAGAAAGCATTTCTTATCTTTCTACAAGAAAGGATTGCTTTTCAAAAAAAATTATAAACCCTGTGCATGAATGTAATGTTGATTTCATGATTGAGCCCTTTGAATTTATATTTCCATTACTGGAAAAGGGTTACTGGTTGCTCTGGTGAAGATATTCCCGTAGTGCCATTGAATAACAATTCCAGAATTTTGATCTGGTAACAAAGAAAAGATATGAATACAATGGATTCTGGTTAATTGGGCAATCACTTCATTAGGGCTGCTGTTTATTTGGGATAGCTCTTAAAGAACAAAGACTGATTGAGAAAATAGCCAGGATTCCCTTCGTTTATTTGAGACACTGCTGCTGAATTGCGACAGTAGACTGTTGCAGAACACTTTCTTACTAGCATGCACTTTGCATGCACTTGTCTGGCCACGAGTGCTTAGAGCAAACAGTTTTTAAATTGTGCCAGTGGGTGTGCTTGTGTTCAAAAAGCAGTGATTTTTGTCACTGATAGTTAGTGAGTAACAAGCAGTAGAACAATTCAGAACAGTTTTGTGCATTTTGATTTGAAGCATTCAGGCATGGAGATACCAGAAATGGATTGGGGGGTGTGTGTGTGGGGGAGGAGGGTGAGGGGGTGAAAATCACAAGATCACAAGACAAAGGAGCAGAAGTAGGCCATTCAGCCCATCGAGTCTGCTCCGCAGCTCCCCCATGAGCTAAACTATTCACCGATCTGGTTCCAATTTCTGGCTTTTTCCCCATATCCCTTGATACCCTGACTAATTAGATACCTGTCAATCTCCTCCTTAAACACCGTCAATGATCGGGCCTCCACAGCTGTATGTGGCAACAAATTCCACAAATTCACGATCCTCTGGCTAAAAAAATTTCTCCTCATCTCTGTTTTAACTGGGTACCCTCTAATTCTAAGACTATGGCCTCTTGTCCTGGACTTACCCACCAAGGGAAACAACCTTTCCACATCTACTCTGTCCAACCCTATGAAAAATGAAACTATCTCACTGCTTCAGCAAGTTAGGAACAATGAAGAATTTGAAGGTATCGACAATCATTTTGAATGTTACAATGAAAATGAAGATTTGAAGATTGTATCATCGAAAGCATTGTATAAAGGCAGTTCATTATTTGCACTAGGTGTCTGCTGATTTTGCTAATTTTCAGTCAATCAAAAGAACACAGCAGCATACACTGTGGATGAGTTCCTCCATTGATAACTAATAGGAACTACAGTTTTATAATACTGTAGTAATATTGTTTGCATTCCAATTTGTTCTGTATTTCATTTAAATGCATAACTGGTGACTCAGTTAAGTAGTAGTTTGTCTTTTTATACATTTTTAACTATTTCTATGAAACCTTGGCTAACTGGGGCATCCATTTAATTGGGCCAAAATGTACTGGTCCCGATATGTCCCAGTTAGAAATATAGAAAACCTACAGCACAATACAGGCCCTTCAGCCCACAACGCTGTGCCAAACATGTACTTACTTTAGAAATTACCCAGGGTTACCCATAGCCCTCTATTTTTTTAAGCTCCATGTACCTATCCAGGAGTCTCTCAAAACACACTATTGTATCCGCCTCCACCAACGTCACCGGCAGCCCATCCCATGCACTCACCACTCTCTGCGTAAAAAAACAAACAAACAAACTTACCCTGACATCTCCTCTGTACCTACTTCTAAGCACCTTAAAACTGTGCCCTCTCATGTCAGCCATTTCAGCCCTGGGAAAAATCCTCTGACTAGCCACATAATCAATGCCTCTCGTAATCTTATACACCTCTATCAGGTCACCTCTCATCCTCTGTCGCTCCAAGGAGAAAAGGCCAAGTTCACTCAACCTATTGCCATAAGGCATGCTCCCCAATCCAGGCAACATCCTTGTAAATCTCTTCTGCACCCTTTCTATAGTTTCCACATCCTTGAAGTGAGGTGACCAGAACTGAGCACAGTACTCCAAATGGGGTCTGACCAGGGTCCTATATGGCTGTAACATTATCTCTCGGCTCTTAAACTCAATCCCACAGTTGATGAAGGCCAATGCACCGTATGCCTTCTTAACCACACAGTCAACCTGTGCAGCAGCTTTGAGTGCCCTATGGACTTGGACCCCAAGATCTCCCTGATCCTCACATTGCCAAGAGTCTTACCATTAATACTATATTCTGCCATCATATTTGACCTGCCAAAATGAACCACCTAACACTTATTTGGGTTGAACTCCATCTGCCACTTCTCAGCCCAGTTTTGCAACCTATCAACGTCCTACTCTAACCTCTGACAGCCCTCCATACTATCCACAACACCCCCAACTTTGTGTCATCATCAAATTTACTTACCCATCTCTCCGCTTCCTCATCCAGATCATTTATAAAAATCAGAAGAGAAGGGGTCCAAGAACAGATCCCTGAGGCACACCACTGGTCACCAAACTCCATGGAAAATATGACCCGTCTATAACCACCCTTTGCCTTCTGTGAGCAAGCCAATTCTGGATTCACAAAGCAAGGTCCACTTGGATCCCATGCCTCCTTACTTTCTCAATAAGTCTTGCATGGGGTACCTTATCAAATGCCTTGCTGAAATTCATATACACTACATCTACTGCTCTACCTTAATCAATGTGTTTAGTCACATCCTCAAAAAATTCAATCAGGCACAACCTGCCTTTGACAAAGCCATGATGACTTTTCCAATCATATTATGCTTCTCCAAATGTTCATAAATCCTGCCTCTCAGGATCTTCTCCATCAACTTACCAACCACTGAAGTAAGACTCACCTGTCTATAATTTCCTGAGCTATCTCTACTCCCTTTCTTGAAGAAGGGAACAACATCTGCAACCCTCCAATCCTCCGGAACCTCACCCATCCCCATTGATGATGCAACGATCATCACCAAAGGCTTAGCAATCTCTTCCCTACAGTAGCCTAGGGTATATCTTGTCCAGTCCCAGTGACTTATCCAATTTGATCCTTTCCAAAAGCTCCAGCCCATCCTCTTCCTTAATGTCTATATGCTCAAGCTTTTCAATCTGCTGTAAGTCATCCCTACAATCACCCAGGTCCTTTCCTGTGGTGAATACTGGAGCAAAGTATTCGTTAATTGTTACCAAGTCAGACAGTGTGCAACGAGAAAGGTTATCTGAGGGTGTTAGAGCCATGACAAAAGTCACAAGTTCGTGTGATGAACTTAGCTAATGCTGTAGATTTTGTTATTGTTCCATCCTGGCAGCAATGCTGATGGGAGTGAAGGTCAATAATACTGAAGAAGATCCCAATCACGAGAGCTGCTTTATGTTAGATAGTGATGAACCTTTTGTGTGTTGTTGGAACTGCACTCGTCCCGGCAAGCAGAGATTATTCCAATGCACATCTGATCTGTTGCATGTGAATGGTGAGAAATCATTGGAGGATAAGACATTGGATGTCTGACCTCCAAACGTCGACTATACTTCTTCCTATAGATGCTGCCTGGCTTGTGGCGTTCCACCAGCATTTTGTTTGTGTTAGTAGTCAGGAGTCCTATTTGCTAATTGGTAAACTCTTCTTACTCCCAAGCTTCAATACTTTTCATTGGATTTGGGTATTGTTGGTAAGACTGGCATTTATTTTCTGTTTCCAGCAGAGAGAATGGTGATAAGCTGTCTTTGAAGTCAATGCATAACAGGCATTTCCATATTGTGTCAGAGAATTTGGACCCATTGATGATGTAGGAACATATTTTTCAAGTCAGGAGACTGTGTGACTTGATGTGTGATTTGTGCTGAGGTACATTCACATGTTTGTCATTTTCTCTTGTTTTATTGAACTTCTCATGAGAGTCGAGTTATCTTAAGGTTGATCAATCATGCGCTATTATTTCTCCAGATGACTTCCAGCTGCTGTTTAGCAAACAATAACAGGAACTGTGAATACATATATATTTCTTTACCTCTTCCTTCCTAACTGAAGGTCATTTTTAGTGTCTGGCTTGCCTCAACTCGACAGTTTGTTTCGTGAAATCACAGACCAGCAATTCCCTTTAAATAGCTCATCTTGTTGTTCCTACCTTCCGCAACAACCGCCATTAGGTGTCAGCTGAGGCTTGTTGGTGAGCATTCCTGTGTTTCCATGTGGCCTCAAGTTGAGTAGAAAATCAGAGATTCAGACCAGTCCTTTGGACTGTCAGAGACCCTCTGCCTCTTAGATAAAACCAAGGTCCCATTGGCTTCGTGGATATATTTACAATAACCTGCGGTATTTTTTTTTTAAGAAGAGCAGGGAGTTGTGACTGATAGTTATCACTCAACTAGTGTCATTACAAGTGCTTATTATCACATTACTGTTTTTGTCAGCTTTGCTGTCTACACATTGCTTCCACTATATCCTATCCTGGGAGATAAAAATATTGCATTGCTAATTATTAATTAAAATGTGTAATGGAGTAATGTTACATGCATCCAAACCAAGCATTGTACAGCGTCGGTACCTAATAACACAACCCTGGCCTCATTAGAGAGTTGCAATGTTTTTCATGCAGGTTATTGTCAGAAAGCTTGCTAAATTCTAGAGAAGGCAGCAGCAATCACATGCAATCGGTACACTGGCTGTTCTGCTGTAAAATGCTTTTTAAAATCTTTTTTTGATCCTGTTTGCTGGTTGATTGTAATTAGATCCTGTTTAGAAGGTTTTTTTTTTACCCTTGCTGTTTGGATTAAAGTATGTACTTCAAGTTATTTTCACTGCCAATTACTTTATTTTATTTTTCTATTGCATTTCCTTTTCTTAATATTTTTGAAGTCCACATACAGTGAGAAAGCAGCCTCATCACGAGCTCCAGCCATCCACACTGTTGGGTCATTTTTTTCCAAAATTAAATTAGCAGAAGTGGAAAATCTGAAGGCAACATCACTGAAGTGTGACAGCCAAAGACCTTATTTATTCCCCTTTCATTAAAGTTACTTATTTTCCGTAGACAAATGACCATAAGAGATGTGATCCAGATTGGAGCCTGCTGCTCGCACTTAATAGTCCATACATACAAGGTCTAGATCTATATGGATTTTGCTGACTCAGACACACCAGAGCTGAAGACAATATCCTGTATGACTCATTGACCTCAGTAAGTGTAATTGATCATATGCATGGACCAAAATAAAGCCCGACTACAAAAGCTGACAGATAGAAAAGTCATGCCTCCCAGCTTTGTCAGACCTGTCAAGGGTTTTCAAAGCATCTGAAATTCTCTGACATTCAAGAAAAGGTAATAATTCTAAAATTGATGTAATGTTTAAGATATAATTATTTTTAAAAAGTCAAAATACAAATTATTAAAAAATATTTTTTTCAAGCAAACAAAATAGTTAAGGAAGAGAATGCAAGTTCCCTTTCTTCCTTGCGACCATACATGTGACTTTCAAATGATTAGGCTCACAAATCCTGCTCCAGGTCTTAACAGTGAGTGGTATCTGAGAAAATATTCCCCAGTGTTGTTGTGGAGTCCAACAACAGAGTGCATCCAGCCAGTAACCATCAGTGCTTGACTAGCATGATCAGGGCACCTAATTTCACACAGGAGTTCCAAAATTTGAAATTCACACTTAATATGGATAAACTGCCAGAAAAACCAAGGCCCTGTTTTTATTGTTTTGAATACTTTATTGAGAGACAACTTTTTTTAACCCAATCTCTTCCATGTTTGAATCAGCTTTGCTATTTAGTGATATTTCTATAGTCTATTCTTTCGTTGTACAATTAATTTACTGACCATTAATTGTGCCTTAATTCTTTGGAAATTATTTAATAGAAGTAGGGGTTGAAAATTAAAGAACACAAGTTTTAACCTTTCATTCATAATATACAAACGTGCTTAATAACAATGACTCTCCTGAAGTTAAGTTTGATAATTTATGAAAGCCAAAGCTAAGTACAAAAATTGAGCACAAGAATGTAGCCATGCAATTGTGAAGTAATATTTAGTGCCTGTAGTGATATATAACTCGAGGTATTAAGGCTTTGGCCGCATGTTTGTTTTAACACTATCCAGTTTGTGTTGATCAGTCAGTCCTTCTGAGACATTAAATGTTTGGTTAAAAGTCTGCTTGGTCAATCTGTTTTTAAATATCTAGCCTTAATCTCTCATGTAGTTGTTCAAGCAGAAAGGGCTGATTTTTAGAAAACATATATTTAGGGGAGGTAGACCTTCTGATCTATTTCCAGTATATTGAATAACAAAAAAATATAGATTTCTATCTGTCTTTTAAATCTCTTTCAGAATGATCTACCGTCAGCTATGTACAATCTGAAGTGTAGCTCTTTTTCTCATATTTATCGATTAAAGTCTTGCAATACACAGCTTGAGAGTTGGCCTGGGCTTAGATCCTGACTCTGATTGGGTTGTTGTTAAGCAGCGGCCAGACTGAATGTTTTTGCATGATCGACCCGCAGCAATTATGGGTCTCAATACAGTAGCATGACCCCACTTCACAGTCTTGGTCAATTTGGATCTAGAGAAAGATTAAATCTTTCTGTATATTTCAGTTTTCCTAATTCTGCTGCAAGTTATTCTGTTGTCCTAATGCCCATGCTGACCTTGGTGTTTAAGTGTGCAAGTTTCCCTGCTGTGCTTAATTACACGTAACTGAGCAATGGGGCTTGGCGAGGAAGCCCCTGAATGACCTTGAGTGTCTTTGAGACACTGTGTAATCATGTGGAGCGTGTCTGGCATCTTTTCTGTTTGGTCTGTAAATGCTGCCGGTAGGACATTTGATTGCTGAATTCATTGGCAGAATTCAGATGAGCTTCTGTTGCTCAGTACTAGGTAGGTCTGTGAATTCAGAAAGCGAAATTTCGAACAGGGTGTTAGGGTAAGTGCAGAGGTTCCAGTCACGTTCAAACCAAAAGTTCAGAAGTAAATTTATTATCGAAGTATGTATACTATATACACGTTGAGATTCATCTTCTTGCAGGCAGCCACAAAACAAAGAAATACAATGGAATCCATAAAAAAAAATACACACAACAAAGATGGATAAATATCCAAAATGCAATAGAGGACACATCGTGCAAATAATTTAAAAAAAGTAAAATAATACATAGAACATGAGGTGCAGACTGCCAAAAGTGAGTCCACCACTTGGAAATGTACTTGCTGTCGTAGGGTACACAGCAGCCAAATTGTCTACAGCAGGCTCACACAAATAGCTGGTGATAATGGACAGATCATCTGTTCAAGGAACACCGATTGGGAGTTAAGAATTGAACAGGACATGAGGGATCTTTGTTTCTTCTTAGAATTGTGTCATGCACTCTTGAAAGAGTAGGTGGGCCACTCAGTTGAGAAACAGCACATTCAACATTGTAGCACCTCCTCACTGTTGAACTGGAGTGTCTATCTAGATCTATGCTTGCAGTACTCTGGACTGGGATTTGAATGCACAAGCTTCTGACTCATAAGAAGGAGTGCTAACATTAAGCCACAGCTGATTTTCATTTAATGGGTTGGATGTATTTATGTAATAAGGAAAATGGAAACCATACAGCTTGAATACTGTGCAAGGTTTTAAAAATGAAGTTTCCTCAACTTGTTCTGTTTTCCCTTGCTTCTGCCAACTGCCTATCTGATGAAATATGTTCAATGTGTTTCTAATCATTTGTTGGTCATAGTTGTGTTTTCATAGAATAAAAGATTGGATTGACAGGTTGATTGCCCAGTGAACATTGCTGGCATGGAAATTACAATGCCATTACAAGATTTCAAATTAATAAAATTTCAAATTAATAAAGGAAATATCATACTGATCTCTAAGCCAGATTTCCTGATTTATATTCTCATTGCTAGATATTCTGAAGCTCTAGTGGCAACATATGACATATAATTATATACTTGTTTTACGTTGACACTACACCTTTCAATTGGGTATAGATTCAAGGTTTCAAAGGTACATTTAATGTCAGAGAAATGTATACAATATACATCCTGAAATGCTTTTTCTTCGCAACCATCCACGAAAACAGAGGAGTGCCCCCAAAGAATGAATGAGTTAAATGTTAGAACCCCAAAGCCCCTCCCCCAGCTCCCCTCCCTCCTGCACGTAAGCAGCGGCAAGCCACGATCCCCCCTCCCCCCCACTGTCAAAAAAAACCATTGTCACCCACCACCGAGCAGTCAAGCATGCAGCAAAAGCAACAGCAAAGACACAGACTTGCAGTACTCCAAAGACCACATGTTCACCCGGTATTCGACATACCAGGCTTTCTCTCTCCCTAATAAGGGAGAAAGAGATGTCTCTGTTTCACAGCGAGAGGGGAAACATAACAAACAACTCACTGGTTTACGATGTTAAAAGTCCGTTGCGTCACTTTTTCCGAGCTCTGCGCCCAAAGATCTCAGGTCTCTGGGCACACAGCCAAAGATCTTCTGGCTCCCATGACATACCGGTCCGTTGGGACACCACTGACCTTCGATCCGTCCATCTCCAGAGCCCCAAGATCCTAGGCCTCCAAAGGCGAGCCAAACACTTAGGCCATGCCCTTGGCATGTTGGATAACGGCCAGTCGTGAAACCCCGAGAGCGGGGTCCCATTCCCGCAAAGAACTGAAGTCAGCTTGTAACTCCAGGTCAGGGTCTTCAAAAGAACCCTGAAAGGGAAAAATAAAGAGATTAAAGATGGAAATAAAGCTGTTCCGAAGATGCAAGCAAAGGAGTCACTGTTTAGCGCCATCTTGACTAAGCTCTGCCCTCTGTGACCTGTTAAAGTGGAGATTGATAGATTCTTGATTAGTGAGGTCCTCAAAGGTTATGGGGAGAAGGCAAGAGAATGGGGATAATAAATCAACCACAGTGGAATGGCGGAGCAGACGCGATGGTCTGAATGGCCTAATTTAGCTTCTGTGTCTTATGTCTTACACCCATCCCACCATCACCATGCTTCTTTCCCCTCCCCCACCAACTTCATCTGCCTGTTTGCTGACTGGGTCCCTCCCCCCAGCTGTTCCCATCTACCCAGTCCACCTCCCTTATTTGGTTCCATGCTCTGCCTTTATTTCATATCAGCTCCTGTCACCTGCAGCCCTTTGTTGCCTCCACCTATCACCTCCCATTCTGTCGCCATTTCCTTTCCTTCCTTTTCCATCTGTCTGTTATCTCTTCTCACTTGGATCCTCCTATTGTTTGACAATTCTTGCTTCACTCCTTCCCCTGGTTAGAGTCATAAAAAAGTACAGCACAGAAACAGGCCTTTCAGCCCATCTTGTCCATGCTGAACTATTTAAACTGCCTACTCCCTTTGACCTGCATTGGGACCATAGCCCTCCATAGCCCTCCATACCCCCACCATCCATGTATCTATCATAACTTCTCTCAGACATTGAAATCGAGCTTGCATGCACCACATCTGCTGGCAGCTTGTTCCACACTCTCACCACCCTCTGAGTGAAGAAGTTTCCTCTCATGTTCCCCTTAAACTTTTTACCTTTCACCCTTTACCCATTGAATGAGATTGTAGTCCCATTCAACCTCATTGGAAAAAGTCTCCTTGCATTTACCCTATCTGTACCCCTGATAATTTTGTATACCTCTATCTAATCTCTCAGTCTTCAACGTTACAAGGAATAAAGTCCTAACCTATTCAATTTTTCCTCTATTAATATAGATATAGAGCCTCAGCCTAAAACACCAACTGTCCATCTCACTGCCCAGATGCTGAGTTCATCCTGCTTTTCCAGCATCTGCAGTCTCATGTTTCTCCAAGTAATTAAATTGCAGAGGTGCTTGAGTTATCATGGTCTTCTACCATGACTAACTTCGAAACTGAAAACGTTACATCATTCTACAAGACTGTCTTTCACGACAAGTTGGATCACCACAGGACTTTCAGTTTATTTGCCACAAGCTACTGATTATTCAGTGAAGACATGTGCTTACATGGCCCGTCCCTTTGAATTATCTCATTTCCTTCTATTCCTTATATAATGAAGTTGTCCTACAGCAAAGGATTTTGGAAGAGGTTTTGCTCAAAAACGTTATTGAGTTTTGGCAATATTACAAGATACAGTAAATTTACCTGGGTTCAGGAATTTAATTCTTACCAGTAGAAGCGAACCAATTCCATCCAGTAAGTCTGCCTATTGAACCTGACTTCACTACACACTCCACTTTTTCCTTCTGCTGGGGTACATATCATTGCCTCCCCAAACTTCTGGTAATATTTGCTTTAAGAGACCACATAGTAACATCATATATTTTTACAGTGGCAAGCATGCTAACTTGCTCTATCCAGAAGTTCATTATAATTGCACAGGTTTGCAACATTTTCCAAAGTTAATAGTTGAGTCTGCACAATAAGTCTGATAGTATCTTCTACGTGCCACAGTCCAGATCAAATCTGGCTATTAAAATTGGCCAAATGGTTAATTAATGTTATACTTGGCAAGAACCTATCCATCAACAATTATAGTAATGGGTGTCTCCTCCAGCAAAATGCCACTCCTTGCCTCCTGATTCTTCTCTAGACACCAGGCTTGCAAACAGCGCTCATTAGTAGACCTGAGAAATTCTAGAGTGGGAAAAGAAAAATTAAAAATACAAGACTAAAACGGTCAAAGAAATTAACAAGTGAGGTGGAGAGGAACTTGATTTTGTGAGTGTGAAGTGAAAGGGTGTAGTACAATTGTTTAAATTCTTTCACAGGTCAGCATTTAAACCTATCAACTTGAATCCTAAAATGTAGTATGTAAGATATTTATCTAAGCAACATATCTAAATTTGGATTGGATACCAAGGTCCAATATCAAACTAAACTTCCAGTTAGTTTAGTCTATTAATTATAATAATCTCTTTGATGAATATATAACCATTCACCAATGCTAATAAAACCTTATTTGAAAATGTGTATCCTGCAAATTTTCTGCCACTTTTCCTACATCTACATGAATGATCGCACTTTAAAAAGTATTTCATGGCTGCAAAGGATCATGAAAGACGCTACAGGAAAGCAAGTTCTCTCTTTCTTTATTAAAATTATAATTTATGTTAATTATAAGTCACATCATTCATAGTATGCATGACTGGCTTTTAATAAACGCTGTTGAAG
Organism: Mobula hypostoma; assembly: GCF_963921235.1. Lineage (NCBI taxonomy): Eukaryota > Metazoa > Chordata > Chondrichthyes > Myliobatiformes > Myliobatidae > Mobula > Mobula hypostoma. The sequence continues at coordinate 20,088,922 of NC_086113.1, forward strand.
GGACCAGTACCATGATACTCTGTTGTCGCAAGGTTTGAAAATCCAGTTTTATGCGGAATAAACTATTTCCTTCAAGGTGTTGCTACTGCCACCATCACCACCACCTGTCCTTTTGGGAAACTACAATTTAGTATTTCTGCTGATGCACAAATGAATGATTTTCTTTGTGTTGCAGGTCTTTCCAGTATTCAAAATAAACTTGTCACTCATTACCAATGGGACACAGACGTGCTTTTTCAACAATGGCCAAGCCTGGATCCAAAGTATCTGCAAAAGCCAGACACTGTGCAGATGATAGTAAGGGTAAGAGCAGAAGTGTGAAACAATCCTTCCACACGGTATACTCGTGTATAACCCTTATCTATGACACCATTCCTCTTTTTTTTTTGCACCACTGAACTTGTTTCTATTTATTTTTAAGTCTCTCTGATATATTCCAATTTATTTTGTTCCCAAGGAAACCACCTCCTTGTATCTCCAAGGTGGGTGATGCATTGGAAGCTGTAAAATATGAGTTGTTTGGCTTGAAGTAACAGGAAAAATCCATTCAGTCCCTATTTCTTCCTGTTTGTACCATGGCTGATCTATGGCCCAGTTCCATATCTATCCATCTCCCTGGTGGAGATACCTTTGTGAAGACAGGGAAACATAGGTCTTTTAGTGAGTAGGTCATGATTTCCTGAGTCCAAGGGACAGTAGATAGAATTTTTTATGCTCTCATTTGCTACTTAATTCTCAACATATTTAATTCTCAGAGATGAGGAATTTCTTGAGGCAGAGTGTGGTGAATCTGGAATCTGCTGCCAGAACCAACTATGGGAGCCAGATCACTGGGTGCATTTAAGGCGGAGGTTGATAGATTGTTGATTAGTCAGGGCATGAAAGGTTATGGGGAGAAGACAGGAGAATGGAGTTGATAGGGAAATGGATCAGCCATGATGAAATGACGGAGCAGACTTGATGGGTCATATGGCCTAATTCATCCCCTATATATTGTGGTCTAACCTTTTGCCATCCAAGGTTTGAAGTATGCTCTTCTCATCTGGGGAGAAAAGTGAGAAGAGAGATCACTCTTTACCAAGTGTAAAATTTCCTCTCAGAAGAAGAAGGGAATGTGATTTTGATACTGTGGCTCTGGCTTACAATGGTTGACAGTCTCCTCTCCTTGGTCAGAGTAGTATCTGCTTCTTGGTAGGTGGGACTTTTTTCCTTATTTTACTCATTTTGTACATGGGGATCAGATACTGTACCATATTAATAGTCTTGTACAATTAGTCACTTTGTTGTAATAACTACATTTGTCTGAACTTTGAGGACCTGAAACACTAGTTGGGTTAATCAGTAAATAGCAATGAGTATCTTCATGAGTATCAAAATGATACTTTTCTCAAGATGCCCTCATAGAGATTTCGACACAAGATTTAGGTAGAAGTTCTGTTGCAGTTTTGAAGTAGTATCATGCTGTTAAAAATTGTGTATTTCCGATAAGATTTTAAACCAAGGTCCCATCAGGCCTCTTTATTGAATGTAAAAGATAGATCAATGGAGTAATCTCTTATATTGGAACAAATATTTGTCTCTTAGTAGTAAAGGCATCCGTTAGTCTTGCGAGACCATGGATCTATGCCTGGAAAGTCTTCACTCTCCAGGGCGCAGCTCTGAGCAAGGTTGTATGGAAGACCAGCTGTTGCCCATGCTGCAAGTCTCCCCTGTCCACGACACCAATGTTGTCCAAGGGAAGGGCATTAGGATCCATACAGCTTGGCACCAGTGTCATCGCAGAGCAATGTGTGATTAAGTGCCTTGTTCAAGGACACAACACGTTGCTTCGGCTGGGGCTCGAACTCATGACCTTCAGGTCACTAGTCCAATGCCTTAACCACTTGGCCATGTGCCCACATTCATATTCATTCTTTCTCTCTCTCTCTCGCTCTCTCTCTCTCGCACTCTCACTCTCACTCTCTCTCACCAAAAATAGACCATCTGGTCATTATCTCTTGCTGTTTGTCAGAGATTAGCCATGTCCAGTTTGCTTCTTAAAAGAAATTTGTTGTGATGCCAAAAACCTTGCCCAGAATGTTCTTTTCTCACTTGTCAATGCTCATTAAAGCAGTGGCATTGTTTCAGCAGAATCTGACTTTCTAGCCATAAGATTTTGAAGATGCATTAGAAATCGTAGCAGGACGAAACCTTTTTTAGGCCCGAGAGCCTGCTTCAGCATTCAATAAGATCAAGGTTGAGGAACGACTGGCCTATCCTCACATCCTTCAATTCCTCTAAAATCCAGAAATCTGTTGACCAGTGATCAAGCATCCTCAGCACACCAAGGTAAAGAATTGCAGAAAATCACTATGCTCTGAGTGATTGAAGACTGCTCCTTGATTCAGTTCTACATGGCCTTCACTTATTTGTAAACTGAACCTTGCTCCTAGACTCTTCAGCTTTGGGGAAACTCCTCCAGGCATCTATTTTAATGAGGTTGGGTCTCATTCTTCGAAAGAAGAAGACTCCAGTCTACTCAACCTCTTCTCTATGATAGACCTCCATCTCGACACCATCTTAAAAGCAAATGTTTTTATTTCTGTAGGATTTTTCACTCTGCATGTTGTTACAATGGCGTAATCCCATAATGAAGTTAAATGGACATTTTCAACTTGGTATGAAAAATGTGCATCTGACTTTATGTTTAACAAATCCTTTTTTCTGCATCATCTCAGGGCATTTCAATAAAGCTACTTTCATGTTGAATTCATCTCCTATTTAAAACATTCATTGCCTTGTGTCTCTGTCCCTCTCAAGAGTTCAACTGGAAATTCTAAATCTGGTTGAATTCTGTGTGATTATTCTCTACACATGTCTCAACTTGTCAGAGGATTTCTGTTTTATTGAAATTCCTCAAGACTATTGCAAGTTATCACACCTAACATTCCTCAGCTTAGCTGTGACTGCTATGTTGAGACACAAGAATATGTCGGTGATATCTTTGTCTCATACTTATATTCAGTCCTGCAGAGTTTAATAAACTCTTTGCTATCCCTGCACACCTTCAGAAAGTCATCACATTGTACAGACAGAAGTGTGCTCTTTGGTCCACCACATCCATATAGACCTTTAGCTACCTACACCATTCTCACTTGTAATAGGTCCGTGTCCTTTTGCGTATTGCCTATTCATGTGCCTGCCTAAATGTCCCTTAAATGTGGAGATTGTATCTGATTCAAAGACACATGGCAGCAAGTTTGGGATATCAATCACTCATGTGTAAACAAGAAAAGCTTTCCCTCAAATCTCTATTAAAACGCTTCCTCTCTCCTTAAACCTATGGTATCTTCTTTTTGATAAACCTACTGTGGGACAAGTAGTGGTGGGGTGAAGATACACCTCTACCAAAGGAAGTGTAAAACACTCCTTCCCTTTGCTAGCCTGAGGGTCACCCTTACCCAAGGTGTAGCACCTGCTTAGCCCTCCAATCCAGGTCATGTGAAGCCATGGGAACAGGTGGTGAATGGTCGTATGAACAGCTGGTGCACATCACAAGTCCCGGTTATGCAACTGCTGACACCAGGCAGACAATCTGTGAAGAGTATTGATAATGATGGGTCACCCATCTTGTGAAGACACTGCCGAGAAGAAGGCGGTGGCGAATCACTTCTGTAGTAAAATTTGCCAAGAACAATCACGGTCATGGAAAGACCATGATCGCCCACGGCATATAACGAATGAGCAAACTATGGAAAAAAAAGATTCTGACTATCCCCCTGTCTGTGCCTCCTAGAATTTTATGTACCTCTATCAGGTCACTTCTAAATCTCATTCACTCTAGAGAATAGAAACACAGCCATCCAGTCTCTCGCCATAATTAAAGACCTTCAAACCAGGTAACACCAACTTCCTGGTGAATTTCCTCTTCACTCTCCATGGCAACCACATGCTTCCTATAATCTGGTGATCAGAACTGCACACAACACTCCAAGTGTGGTCTGACCAGTGTACTTCTTCTATTCTCCCATTTGAGTGAGTTAAGTACAGATTAGCACTGCTCTAGATATAGGATACTAACCAAATGCAGAGAGTTCTGCATGCAACAAACAACTTTTACCACACTGATCTTGGAAAGATGAGATTCTCATCTTCAGTCTGTCGGATGATAGCATTTGTCACTTTAATGGTCAGAAGATCTATTTTATTGAACTGGAAGGAAACCAATCCTCCTACTACAAATGGTTTCCTCAAGCTATATTAAGTTTAAATTTAGAAAAAATTAGAAGTGATATTTTCGATCTTTCGGTTAAATTTGAAGAAACTTGGAAATCTTTTATGCAACATTTTCATATGATGTAATTTGACCTTTCTGAATCTTTTTTATTAACTTAAATTATATGAATAGAGGAGCGGAGTTGACGACATTACTGAACGTGTCTGATTCAAGATATTGGTCTAGCCCTGTTTTGTTCTGTTTTGTTTTTTGGGTTTAGTATTCAGTTTTTCTTTCTTTTTCTTTTGGGGGTTTTTCTTTGTTTATATATTTTTTTCTTTTTATTTCTTTTTTTATATGATTAATTTCATTATGAGTTTGGAAGTCTATTAGACCTATGTTACTTAAAATCTTTTTTGTATATGTTTATTAAGATTATTCCAATCTCTTTGTATCAACATTGTTACTGTGTTTATAATTTTGAAAAGTTAATTAAAACATTTAAAAAAAAGAAAGGAAGAAAAGAGATTCTTAGTGCAAAATCTTGCCTTATCTTTCATTGATACTTTGTGCTGGCAATGCTACATTTTTTTCTGAAGTTAGCTCTAAACCTGGTTTAATTGTTGACCAGTTCTGCTTTGCTGATTGTGGCCAATACAACTGTATTTTAGTGCAGTGGGTAAAGGCTACAGTTTGCCTGAATCCGCTCGATTTGGGAAATGTTTGCATCCTGTTTTTCCTCCTTGCACTGACTCATCTCATCTCTTCACACTTCCCACCAGTCCTGTGATGAACTGCAGACACAAGTTAGATTGAACAAGGGCAGGACCAGATTTGGCTGAGATTCCTCAGCATTGAGTCATCCGTCTGTCATTGCTCAATTTCACAGATGAACATTGGCACAACGCCAGAGTTTGGAACAGTTCCTAGTATAGAAATAGCTTAATAATGGGGAGAAAAATGGTGGAGGTGAGAAGAGAACCGAATATGGACAGCATATCTGCGCTGCTTGTCTGTGAATTTCTGGATCCACAGTTCTGTTAAAGCTGCAAGGTATTAACGTAGTGGAGAACTGTATGTCATGAGGCATGTTCCCAATCTGCATCTGGGTTTAATCGTAGATGATTGAGATGCACTGACAGGAAACATGCTAGCAGGATTTCAGAGAGCCCAGCAGTAACTGTGGTGCTGTCACCATATTCTCTTTGCAATGGTAAGTCAAGCTTTGGAATGCTTGCACTTAATCTAAGCAGGAGATTTGGAAGAGGACAGACTGAGGGTAGATTTTTTCAATATAGAAATGGGAAAGTCCTTTTTCTTTCACTATCAATAGCTAGGGGTCCTACTTTTTATTCATAGGATCAGAGGGGAATGAAGAAAAGATGGTAGGGTCCAGAATCCACTGTGTAAAGGAATATTGGAAATAGACAGTCACCCATTTTACAAAGCCAGGGCTACAGACAAAGCACTGAGAAGTCAGATTTAGGCTAGGTAGCTTTTCCTGGCAGCTGAATGGTTTCACGTTTCACTCCATGGTCTGTACTGCCACAGTAAGGCCACACTCAGGTTGGAGGAGCAACACCTCATATTCTGTCTGGGTAGCCTCCAACCTAATGGCACAAACATCGATTGCTTTAACTTCCAGTTATTTCTAACCCCATTTCCATTCTCTCTTTTTTTCCGTTCCCTATACTGGTTACCTTCTCATCTCTTCTCTTTATGTGCCCATTGGCTCCCTCTGGTACCCCTCCTCCTCCCCTTTTGTCCAGGGTGCACTGTCCTCACCTATCAGATTCCTTCTTCTTCAGCCCTTCGCCTCCTCCCAGCTTCTTACTTCATTCCCCACCCCCTCATTCTCATCCACCTTTCCCCTCACCTGATGTCACCAATCGCCTGCCAGCTTATACATCTTCTCCTCCCCCACCTTCCTATTGTAGCTTCTATCCCCTTCCTTTTCAGTCCTGAAGCCTAACCTGGACTGTCTATTCCTCTCCATAGATGTTTCCTGACTTGCTGAGTTTCTCCAGCACTTTGTATAGTTTTCTCAAGATTTCCAGCGTCTACAGAATCTCTTGTGTTTGTAAATGGTTTTCTTCTGTACATTAAATGTCTTTCATCTTGGAATATTGGGAAGAAAACCATGAATGGGTGAGGCCCTACAGTGGAAATCTTGGAAGTCACTTTGAGGTGTTCTGGAGGAATTTGACTTCGTGGGGGGTGGTGGTGTAACATTGAAAGTGTATTTAGCATTTAATCCACATTTGCTGGTATTACAAAGGTCAAAGGTTCATTTTATTATCAAAGTATGCATGCATAATACAACTTTGATATTTGTCTACTCCAGATAGCCATTACTCCAGATATCAGAGTGGCAGTACAGAGTAACTATGTCCGTGACTGGTAATGCAATGTTCAGCTTTGTCCCAATTCTCCCCAACAGATCAACAACAAGGTCTGCGGCTCGGTAGACATGCCCCAGGAGGTGGTCAAGGATGCAGAGCGGGTGCAGGGGCTGATCCTACAGAGCGAACTGGGGGTCCGGCTGCTGCGGGGGCGCCCCATCAAGAAAGCCATCCTGTCTCCCAGGGCCACTCTCATCAACTTTTTAGTGGAAGATTGAAGTTACTAGTGAAGCCGTGCCATGGGTATGAGTTAAATTGTCACTTTATAATAGCAAGTGTATTGAGAGCCGGGCCCTCAAGTTACCAAGAAGGTCGATTTGATGGCTTGTATTTTGCTGCTGTCAGCTGCTTTTTCCTGTCTGGAAATTTTCAGTCAAGGCTGTGACTGACAAGGCAGTGAGTTGCTTCATCTCCTTGACAAAACTCTGTTAATAATGATGTTTATCATTCACTCCTCCAGGCTAGAATAAAGGACCTATGATAGAACATAGAGCTACACTCACAAAATGCTAGAGGAACTCACCAAGTCAGGCAGCATCTATGGAGGGGAAGTAAACAGTTAATGTTGACTGTTTAACCCCCTCCATTGATGCTTCCTGTCTTGTCTAGTTCCTCTGGAATTTTGCTAGATTTCCAACCTCTGCAGAATCTCATGTGTTTGCAAGAGAAGACAACAGTCTACTGCATGAAAGAGTGGACTGAAGCTTTAAAGTGATCACAGATGTGGAAAATCTGAAATTAAAATGAGAAAAAGGCTGGATAAATTCAGCAGATCAGGGAGTGTCCATGGAGAGAGAAGCAAAGTTGACCTTTTTCTGAGTATTTTCTGTTTTTATATAAGACTAAAGCTGTTGAATGTATTATTTTACAATGTTAATCTCCAAACATTTTATGTTCTATTCATCAATTGTTTTGTAAAAAAAGTGAACTTCATATTAAGTAAAAATAAAATACTACGTATTTTTTTAATGGTGAAGTATTTAAATGGTAATCAAGGAAATTTCAAGAAGCAGTATTAATAAAATTGCATGTGTTTATTGTTAATAGATGGGTCATTTTCTTACTTATTAAGCAAAGTCATAGTTTAAGTGAAAATAAATCCTCTTCCCCAACCACAATTTCTGCAGTCTGTGAAAAGGCCAATTACTGTGATTGTTTGTTTGATCTGATTAAATTTACTAGTTCAATGTAAATGAGTGCTTTGTACATAAACAAAACACTAATGTTCACTAACACTTAAAAAGTTAATTCTGCAATCCCCCTTATACTTTCCTCCAATCACCTTAAATTTGTACCCCCTGGTTAGCTATCCATGCGATCTATGCCTCTTGTCTTGAATACCTCCATCAGTCACCTCTCATCCTTTGTTCCAAAGAGAAAAACCTTAGCTTGCTCAACCTATCCTCATAACACATGCTCTCTAATCCGGGCTGCATCCTGGTAAATGTCCTCTGAGCACGATCTAAAGCTTCTACATCGATCCTATGTAGAGCCAACTAGAACTGAACACAAGTATGGTCTAAGCAAGGTTTTATAGAGCTGAATGTTGCCTCGCATCACGTTTGATAGATTAAGGGGAAAATTAGAGAGGAAAAAAGAAGAGGCATAGGGGGGTCGCGAGAGAGCAAAAGATTAAGCGCAGGGGTGAGTGGGGCAGAGAGTGAAAGGGAGACATGAAGACTGTTAGAGAGTAAGAATACAAAGGTATCTGAAGAAGTGTGAAATGCAGGGCCAGCTGGGTCAGGCTACATCAATGAAAAGATAAAAACTGACCTAGTAGAACAGCTGACCTGGATGCAACAAACACAAAATGCTGGAGGAACACAGCAGGTCAGGCAGCACCTAGGGAAAAGAGTAAACAGTCGACCTTTCAGGCTGAGACCCTTCATCCTGATTTCCAGCGTCTGCAGCTTTTCTCGTGTTTGTGTCGTAGAACAGACGGATGACTTATAGCAAGAATTGTCAGCACTGATGCAGAGAGACAATAAATTCACAGGCATTATAGACTTTGATGATGAATCTGGGAGTCTGCAATGTTCAAGGTGGAAGATGAATGTTGCTCAAGCTCACATTGGGCTTCACTATAGGATGCCACAGCTGTGTTTCTACTCCTTTAATATTGGCATGTCTAAATCCTGGGACGCTATACGGGCTACAGAGATTTAAGAAAAGCCAGCCAATTGCCACCTTCTCAACAATAGTTGTCAACAAAGCTGATACTGAATAGATTAAAATTCTGCTCTTTCATAACTATTTGTCCATGAGACCCAACTCCTCCTTCTTTAACAACAGGAATTCTGCAGATGCTGGAAATTCAAGCAACATACACCAAAGTTGCTGGTGAACGCAGCAGGCCAAGCAGCATTTATAGGAAGAGGTGCAGTCGACGTTTCAGGCCGAGACCCTTCGTCAGGACTGACGAAGGGTCTCGGCCTGAATCGTCGACTGCACCTCTTCCTATAGATGCTGCTTGGCCTGCTGCGTTCACCAGCAACTTTGATGTATGTTCCTTCTTCTTTAACACATTCTCAGTAAAGCTGCTCACCCCTCATCTCCTTTGCCTGCAGCAAGCTGACCTTGTTAATGATACCGTCTAAGAAGGATCTAGTGCTTTCCCAGGGTACATAGAACATAGAAATTTACAGCACATTACAGGCCTTTCGGCCCACGATGTTGTGCCGACCATGTAACCTACTCCAGAGACTGCCTAGAATTTCCCTAGCATATAGCCCTCTATTTTTCTAAGCTCCATGTACCTATCTGAGAGGCTCTTAAAATACCTTATTGTATCCTCTTCCACTACTGCTGCCAGCAGTGCATTCCACGCACCCACCACTCTCTGTGTGTAAAACATACCCTTGACATCCCCTCAGTACTTATTTCCAAGCACCTTAAAAACCATGCCCCTTCATGTTAGCCATTTCAGCCCTGGGAAAAAGCCTCTGGCTATACACACGATCAACATCCCTCATCATCTTATACACCTCTATCCGTCGCTCCAAGGAGAAAAGGCCAAGTACACTCAACCTATTCTCATAAGGTACGCCCTCCAATCCAGGCAACATCCTTGTAAATCTCCTCTGCACTCTCTCTATAGTATCCACATCCTTCCTGTAGTGAGGTGACCAGAACTGAACAGAGTACTCCAAGTGGGGTCTGACCAAGGTCTTACATAGCTGTAACGTTACCTCACGGTTCTTGAACTCAATCCCACGGTTGATGAATGCCAACACACCACCCTTCTGAACAACACTGATGAAAGTGGCATCAAAATGTCAGTTATAATGGATACCTGTACCCAGCTGGAAGCCCAAGAGAAGTTTATTGATACTTTCTATTTGGATGTTGTCAACAACCCTTTCCAACACCCTTCTCAAAAGATGTGCTACCCTATTGTCATTGCAATTTCCCCCTTGCCTACAGCCTGCTTGTCAGAAAGTAAACACCAGTCTATAAACCACAATTATTGAGCATGGCTTGTGTATTTTTGTTACTGAAGCATAACATTGTAAGGTTGTAATGTTAGTCATAGAAATATAATTATCTGCAGATGTGTAACTGCAAAATTTTTCATGGTATTTACAATAATTTTTGAACTCACAATCATTCTTTATTTAAAATTATGACACAGACCTAATATATTTTAAGCTAAATGTTAAGTAATACTGACAGAAACAGCTGTCTCTGCTGTTGTTGTCATTAGTTACTGATGTGAGTTTGTGGGTAATGTTAGGGAGTATACTGGAGTTATGTGAATACAACAGATAGTAATTCAAACAAGAACCAGGCTTCAGTTCTTATTGTAAACATGAGTAAGTTCAGGAAGCTTGCAATTAGCCTTGAGTTGTTTTGTAAATTGCAAGCAGTAAATTGAAGTTAAAAGCGTCGGCTGCTCCACAGACTAAGAAATTACATATGCAACAGCCAAGCATTGAGACAATGAGGTTGTGTTAATTGGCCTGCGTCAAACTAGGCAACACACACAAAATGCTGGAGGAACTCGGCAGGTCAGGCAGCATCTATGGAAATGAGGAAACTGTCGAAGTTTAGAGTCGACACCCTTCTTCAAGACTGAAATGGAAGGGGGGAATAATGAGGTGAGGGGAGGGGAAAGAGGCTAGCTAGAAGGTGATAGGTAAAGCCAAGCGGGTGGGAGAGGTAACGGGCTGGAGAGGAAGGTATCTGATAGGAGGGAAGAGTGGCTAAGTTATTTACGCCATTGTGACTTGAGTGCAAGCTGGCAGACCAGAAGACACATAGGAGCAGAATTAGGCCGTTCAATGGCAGAGTCCTCTCCGCCATTGCATCATGGCTGATCCTGGCTCCCATTCAATCCCATACACCTGCCCTCACACCATATTACTTGATACCCTGGCTAATGAGGAATCTGTCAAATTCTGCTTTAAATATGGACATGGACTTGGCCTGCAAGCAGTCTGTGTCGGGGCATTCCACAGATTCACTGGTCCAACTAAAAAAATTCCTCCTTACTTCTGTTCTAAAGGGTCACCCCTCAATTTTGAGGCTGTGCCCTCTAGTTCTGGATACCCCCACCAGAGGAAACATCCTCTTCACATCCACCTTATCTAATCCTTTCAAAATTCAGTAGGTTTCAGTGCAATCCCCATGCATTCTTCTAAATTCCAATGAGTATAAGCACAAAACTGCCTAATGCTCCTCATATATTAACCCCGTCATTCCTGGAATCATCCTCGTGTACCTCCTCTGGACTCTCTCCAATTACATTACATCCTTTCTGGGGTATGGAGCCCAAAACTGTTGACAATACTCCCAAGTGCAGCCTGACTAGTGTCTTATAAAGCTTCAGCATTACAGTATCTCCTTGTTTTTTATATTCTAATCCCCTTGAAATAAATGCCAATATTGCATTTGCCTTCTTTATCACACAGACTCAACCTGTGAATTAACCTTCTGGGAGTCTTGCATGAGGAGTCCTAAGCCCCTCTGATGTTTGAATTTTCTCCCCATTTAGATAATAGTCTGCACTATTGTTCCTTTTACCAAAATGCATTATCATACATTTCCCAACACTGCATTTCATCTGCCACTTTTTTGCCCATTCGTCCAATTTGTCTAAGTCCTGCTGCAATCACATTGCTTCCTCAGCACTACATACCCCTCCACCTATCTTCGTCTTATCTGCAAACTTTGCCACAAAGCCATCAATTCCACTGTCTAAATCACTGACAAACAATGTGAAAAGTAGCGGTCCCAATTCTGATCCCTGAGGCAAACCACTAGTCACTGGCAGCCAAACAGAAAAAAACCCTTTTTTTCCCACTCACTGCCTCCTGCCAATCAACCATTCCTCTATCCGTGCCAGTATCTTTCCTGTTACACTATAGGAGTTTATCTTGTTAAGCAGCCTCATGTGAGGCTCCCTTATCAAGTAAAATCCAAGTAAATGACATCCACTGCCTCTCCTTTGTCCACCCTACTTGTTACTTTCTCGAAGAATTCTAACTGATTTGTCAGGCAAGATTTTCCTTGACAGAAACCATGCTGGCTTTAACTTATTTTATCATTTATCTCCAAGTACCCTAAAACCTCATCCTTAATAATAGACTCCAATACTTCCCCAACCACTGAGCTTAGGCTAACTGGCTTATAATGTCCTTGCTTTTGTCTTCCTACCTCCTTAAGGAGTGGAGTGATACTTGCAATTTTCCAGTCCTCCAGGACCATTGCCAGGTTCAAGTGATTCTTGAAAGATCATGACCAATGCATCTATTATCCCTTCAGCAATCCTTCTCAGTACTCTGGGATGTAGTCCACCTGGTCCAGGTGACTTATCCATCTTAAGACCTTTCGGTTTGCCTAGCACTCTTTCCTTTGTAATAGCAATGGTACTCACTCCTGCTCCTTGACATTCATGGACCTCTAGCATACAGCTAGTGTCTTCCACAGTAAAGACTGAAACAAGTACTTATTCAGTTCATCTGCCATCTCTTTGTCTCCCATTACTACCTCACCAGCGTCATTTTCCAGTAGTCCAATATCAGCTCTCACCTCCCTTTTACTCTTTATATAACTGAAAAACTTTTACTATCCTGCCTTATATTATCAGCTAGTTTGCACTCATATTTCACCTTTTCCCTTCTTATAGCTTTTTTAGTTGCCTTGTATTGGATTTTAAAAGCTTCCCGATCATCCAACTTCCCATTCACTTTTGCTACATTATATGTCCTTTTCTTGGCTCTTATGCAGCCACAGTTGCCTCACCCTCCCATTTGTGAACTTCTTCTGTGGGATATATCTATCCTGACCTTGTGAACTATTCCCAGAAACTTCAGCCACCTCCGTTCTGCCGTCATCCTGCCAGTATCCACCTCCAGTCCACCTGGCATCTCACATGCCTCTGTAATTTTCCTTATTCCATTGCAATACTGATACATGTGACTTATGCTTCTCCCTCTCAAATTGCAGTATGAATTTAATCATATTATGATCACTGCTTCCTAAGGGTTCTTTTATAAGCTGACTAATAAAATCTGGGTTATTACACAACACTAATTTAAGATAGCCTTTCCCCTAGTAGGCTCAAGCACAAGCTGCTCTAAAAAGCCATCTTGTTGGCATCCAACAAATTCCCTCTCACGATCTGACACCAACCTGATTTTCCCAATCCCCTTTCATATTGAAGTCCCCCATTACAATTGCCACATTATCCTTATTATGTGCCCATTCCAGCTCCCTTTGCAATCTCAGCCCGACACCTTGGCTACTATTTGAAGGCTTATATATGATTCCTATGGAAAAGAGTACAGTTGACGTTTCAGTTCTGCTGAAGTATCTTGGCCCAAAACATCTTCTGTACTTCTTCTCCATAGATGCTGCCTGGCCTGCTGAGTTCCTCCAGCATTTTGTGTGTGTTGCTTGGATTTCCAGCATCTGCAGATTTTCTCTTGTATATGATTCCCATAATGTTTTTTTTACCCTTTCAGTTTCTTAACTCCACCCACAAAGATTCTCTTGAACCTATGTCACCTCTTTCAGAAGATGTAATTCCTTCTCTTACCACAGAGCCACTCCACTGCCTATGCCCTCCTGCTTGTCGTTTCAATACAAAGTATATCCCTTGATGTTAAACTCCCAACAATGAGCTTCGTTTAGCCATGACTTAGTGATGCCCACAACGTCATACCGACCAATCTCTAATTGCGCCACAAGTTCATCCACCTTATTCCAAGCATTACGCGCGTTTAAATATAGCACCTTCAGTCCTGCAATCTTTGCCTTTACAAATTTTGCCTCTGTGGTACAATTTAATTCTTTGCTCTGTCTGCCGTAGTACCCAAATCACTGACTTGTCCTTCCTTACATTCATATTACATACTACATCATCTACTTGTAAACCTGCCGGCTTATCCTCAGTTCTATCGTACTGGTGCCCATCCCCCTGCTATACAGTATTAGATTAAACCACTCCCAACAGCTCTAGCGAACCTGCTCACAAGAATATTGGTCCCTCTCAGATTCCACTGCAACCTGCCCCAGAAGAGGTCCCAATGATCTAGAAACCTGAATCCCTACCCCCGCTCCAATTCTTCAGCCGCACATTTATCTGTCATCTCATTCTATTCCTATCCTCACTGTCGCGTGGCATATACAGGCGTGGTCATTTAGCATAGTAAACGCAGTCACACGTATAGTTTTAGTGTACTTACCATATTTGTGTATTTAGAGACAGCCCTGAGGACATTAATTTTGGCTGCCTGGCTTTCTGTCTTTGAAAGGTTTTAGAATATTTGTGTTAATTAGTTTCTTCCAAAGGCATTTGGATCTCAGAGGTATCTTATCAATTACAATGTGCTTCCACAATGTATTTCAAAGAAATTATTTGACCCAAAGTTTTGAAATAAACAAAGTAACTATGGAAATTGTATTGAATCACTGACTGTTACCTTTGATTTTAAGGGTATAAAAGTGTGATGTTCATTTGAGTTTGTGAACCTGCACTGAGAGCCTCTACAGAATGATGGCAGCTTGTTGTGCTGAATGAGGACTTTATATCACCAGCTCCAGTGTCCCTCCGGTGACTTCGATCAGTCACAACAGGTAATATTGCCACTTCTGAGTCAGATCATTGTGCGCTTGAGTCTCACTCTGGTGCCTTGAGCTCAAACATCAAGGCTGATGCTCCCTCTGCTAGGGTGGGAACTGGGAGTTGTGTGTGTGTGGGAGGAGGGGGGGCATGTTAGTGAGTTAAACCAAGATCTAAGATTTAAGTTTATTTATCATGTGTACATTGAAACGTGCAGTGTAATGTGTTGTTTGCGTTGACATCCAACACAACCAAGAGACCAAATCATAAAATGCACTGAGCCCCTAAATGCTGTAAAAGATCCAAAGGCATTATTTCTAAACAGAGTTCTCCGTAGTCTCCTTGCCAATATTTATCCCCTCACAAACATTTCCAAAACATTTTATGACTGCTGTTGGCTGAGTGCGAATTAACTGCTGTTTTCCCTGCAATACAGAAATGGCTATACTTTAATGTTGTCTTTTCTCCTCTACTAGTTACTGTGCATTTGGGCTGTCACATTGGCCATGAAGCACTTTTACGATCTCTTGATAAAGTTGTTAAACATGTAACACCTTTCTTTCAACAGAATATTCTCTACCATTTCACACCCATAGACAGCTTTCACTGTAGAGTATCTCAATTACTAAATGAAATGTGTTAGAAATTACTGTGAATCGAACATCGTGCAGTAGAGGTTCCAAATAAGATCATGATATAAGACAAGTTGATTCTGTTAGTCCAGCACATTTAATGCTGAAACAAGGATGTTATGAAATAGAAAATTGATGCCATCAGAAGATATTAACTGAAAATGCAGGCAACAGTCAGCAGGTCAGAAGGCAATATGTAAAAAGAGAAATAAAGTAAATGTTTCACATTAAGGGCCCTTTGTCTTGTTCTGCCCAAGGGTCTTTGACCTGAAGTATAGACCCTGCATCTCTTTCCATGCATACTGCCTAACCTGCTAACAGTTTCTAGCATTTTCTGTTTTTATTCCAGTTTACCAGCATCCATAGTTTTTGATTTTCAGAAGATCACTAAAGCCCTGGTTGTAGAAGCTGGCCGTAATGAGTCTATGAGACTGGTACAGAGGCAGGGTAGTTTACGGAGAGAATATCAGAGCCTAGGCAAGGCTACCAGTGGCAGAGTGATTGAATTCAGGGATGATTAAAACAAACAGAATTCCCAAACACTGAGGGTCATAAAGGTGTAGGAGGAGATTGGGTTCTTAGTCCACTGCTCCTCTCTCTACACTCATGACCATGGGACTAGGCACAGCTCAAAGCAAATTTCACAACTCAGTGAAAAAAACACAAGATTCTGATCTTGCCCAGATAAATGGTCTCAGCCCGAAATGACAATTGTTTGTCTCTTCTTAAATGCTGCCTGAGCTAATGGGTTCTTCCAGATTTTATCTGTGTTGCTGAGTGACAATAACCCTGATTCTGATGAGAATGATTGTGCTTTCGTAGTCTTGAGGATGATGTTGAGAATATGATCTAAAATCAAGGATGACAATTATGAGATCAAAGGAGAACAGATTTTGGTAATGAGCAACAGTGATCTCACGTTTAATGGAGTAGAATGAGGGAGGGTGGCCATGTTTGCATTGCAGTTTTAAACCTGGAGGGGCTAGCTGTGAGTATTGTAACTATCTGTAGTAGATGAGCTCAGGTTGTGTATTGGAGATAAGAATTTGGTGGGTGAGATGATACCTTGAATGTGAGCCACAAAATTCATATAGGGACTGGCATCGCACCAAGGCAGTGAACAGGCTGGTTTAAGTTTTGACAGTTATCAGGTAAGTTCAAGTCCAAATTCAAGTTTATTGTCATTCAACTATATACAGTACATCTACACCACCAAACCAAACATTTCTTCAGACCAAGGTGCACAACCTATAAGGTAATATTACTATAAATAAATAAACAAATTCCGGCAAGATGGTGGCAGCTTCTCTGAATCCAAACAAAGGTATAATTATTTGCCCTCTTCCTCTTTATTACGATCACAAGACACTGCTGGATATTAAAAACGTCAGGTATTGTAGGTATCACTCTCTTCATGGAGGAGTGGTTTATATGTAGTGAGGACTGGTCAGTCTGCACCTTTCTAAAGTCCACAGTCATCTCTTTAGTCTTGTCCACACTGAGACTCCAGTTGCTACACTCGTACCTTTCTGCTACCAACTCTACCTCCTCTCCATATGTCATCTCGTTATCGTTGTTGAGGATGCAAACCAGTGTTGTGACATCAGCGAACTTGAGGATTTGGTTTGAGTTGGATCAAGCAGCAGCACTGTGAACAGTCGTGGGTTGAGCACACAGCCCTGGGGGATGTTGGTGCTCAGTGTGACAGAGCTAGAGATGTTGCTGTCAACACAGACTGACTGTGGTCTTTCTGTCAAAAGGTCCAAGGTCCGGTTACACTGAAAGGTGTTGAGACCCAGTGAGGACAGTTTAAACGCTGAGCTGAAGTCAATATGCAGCATCCTGGCGTATGAGGCACCGTTTTCCAAGTGGGACAGGGCAGAGTGGAGTGCAGGGACTATGTCATCGTCAGTGGACCAATTTGAGTGGTAGGCAAACTGGAAGGAGTCCAATGTAACAGGAAGATGGGATTTAATCTGATCTAATCATAACCAGCTGCTCAGTGTGCTTCATTATGATTGAGGCCATGTGCCTGGACAGTAGATAGCATTGCTGAGGGCAGTATGTGTGACCTTTCTCTTTGGAAAATGATTTCTGTTCTTCGAGGACTGATGGTAGGATGATCAATGTGACAACCTGGAGGCAGCAAGATTCATTGCAAAGAAGGAACCAGACTGTGATGAACTGAAATGGAAGCAGAAAACGCTGGAACCACTCAGCAAAGTATAAACAGGAGAGACTCTGCAGAAGCTGGAAAGCCAGTGCAACACACACAAAATGTGGGAGGAACTCAGCAGGTGTGGCAGCAACTGTGTAAAGAGAGCTAGGAAAGTGAAATAAAAAAGTCTGAAGTTGTAGAGGGGCTGAAAGAAGGATGAACCATTAGACCATAAAACCATAAGACATAGGAGCAGCATGGAGCCATTCAGCCCATCGAGTCTGCTCCACCATTCTATCTTGGTTGATTTGTTAACCCCCTGAACCCATTCTCCTGCATTCTCCCTGTAGCATTTGACTTCCTTACTAATCAAGAACCTATCAACTTCTGCTTTAAATATACCCAATAACTTGGCCTCCACAAATGTATTTCAGAGCAACACACATAAAAATTGCTGGTGAACGCAGCAGGCCAGGCAGCATCTATAGGAAGAGGTACAGTCGACGTTTTGGGCCGAGACCCTTCGTTCACCACCCTCTGCCATATTAGTTTAAACCACTCCCAACAGCTCTAGCAAACCTGCCAGCAAGAATATTGGTCCCCTTCAGATTCAAGAGCAACCTGTCCCTTTTGTACAGGTCACACCTGCCCCAGAAGAGGTCCCAATTATCCAGGAATCTGAATCACTGCCCCTAGCTCCAATTCCTCAGCCACGTGTTTATCTGCAATTTCATTCTATTCCTATGCACCTGTGCGTGGCACAGGCAGCAATCCCAAGATTACTACCGTTGAGGTTCTGTTTCTCAGCTTCCATCCTAACTCCCTGTACTCTGTTTTCAGGACCTCCTTCCTTTTTCTGCCTACGTCGTTGGTACCAATATGTGCCACGACTTCCGGCTGCTCACCCTCCCATGACAGGACATTGTGGATGTGTTCAGAAACATGGTGGACCCTGGCACCTGGGAGGCAAACTACCATCTGTGTATCTTTTTCGTGTCCACAGAATTGCTTATCTGTCCCCCTGACTATGGAGTCCCCTATTACTGCTGCCATCCTCTTCTGTTCCCTACCCTTCTGAGCCACAGGGCCAGACTAAGTGCCAGAGGCATGGCCACTGTTGTTCCCCCATGTAGCTCCCCCTCCCCCCAACAGTACTCAGAATGGAGTAATTATTGTTGAAGGGGAAGGCCACAGGGGTGCTCTCCCTCCACTACCTGATGTTCTCCCTTCCCTCTCCTGACAGTCACCCATTTATCTGTCTCCGGTAGCCTTGGGGTGACTACATCCCTGTAGCTCCTGTCTATCTCTGCTTTACTTTCCCTAACAAGCCAAAGGTCTTCGAGCTGCAGCTCCAGTTCCTTAACACAGTCTCTCAGGAGCTGCATCTGGATGCACCTGGTGCAGATGCGGCCATCGGGGAGGCTGTTAGTCTCCTGGAAGTCCCACATCTGACACCCAGAACAGAACAGTGGCTCTGTGGACATACCCCCTATCCTCTCAAGAATTAAATAAGGAATAAGGAATGAACTTATCTGCTTAACTTGCCTCCAAAGAAGACGGAATCTGATGGGAGAGGACAGTGGACTATGGAAAGCAGGAAGGAGAAGGGGAACTAGAAGGAGGTGTTGCACAGGTGAGGAGAAACAACGGTGTGGAAGAGTTACCAGAATGGTGAAGTGCCTCAGCCTGAAGGATTGGACTAGTGAGCACCGAGCTGAACTGAATATGACGCTTTTAATTTTGTGTTTTCGCGACTTCCGGGTCATCAAGGGAATGGCGGCGTAAGGAAAAGGTCTCTCGACAAAAAAGAAGGTAAACTGCCCCAAAATCGAATTTAGACAAATACTTAATATTGCATAACTATATTAATAAAAGGGGCAAGGATGATGTCTAAGAACAAGAATAAAAAGTCCGCTTCGAAGGCTGATAAACATAAAGAGATGCAGCAAGGCGACGGGCCTAGCTCTCCCACGGCAAGCCAGGACGGAGATAATGAGGGGGAATCGGTGACTCTGTCTTTGATTCTCGGAGAGATTCGCGAGTTCCGACAAGATAACAGCAAACAGCTGGAAGATATTAAAGGAGAAATAGTAAAAACTAACTCGCGGATAGATGAAGCCGAAGCGAGGATTGTTGGAATTGAAGAGAAGCTACAAAACGCCGAGGAAGTGATAGCAGAAATGCTGAAGCTACAAGACCAGCTCCAGTGGAAACTAATAGATCAAGAAGGCCGCTCGAGAAGGGAAAATGTGAGGATCTACGGAGTTCCCGAAGGAACCGAAGGTAAACCGGGATTGATGATTCCCTTCGTGGAGAAGCTGCTTAGAGAGAACCTTGATATACCGGCCGCAAAAGACCTACAGATAGAAAGACCTCACCGCGCGTTGGCACCACAGCCTCCGGCAGGCGCCCAGTCCAGATCGATTCTGATCAGATTTCTCAATTACAGAACGAAGGAAGAGGTGCTTAAAAGAGCATGGCAAAAGAAAGGTTTCATGTGGAACAACTGTAAAATCAGTTTAGACCACGACTACGCACCGGGGATTCTTGCCAGACGGAAGGAATATACGGAAACACGGAGAGTCCTGAAGGAAAACAACATCAGATTCCAGACCCTGTATCCAGCTCGGCTGAGAGTCTTTTACGACAAAGGGACAAAAACTTACGCTACGGTGGAGGAGGCAACATCGGACCTAGCGGACCGGGGACTACCTATTAAAGTTATCACCCAACCGGAGTCGCTACTGGAGAGGATTCGGCTGAAGTCGTGGTAGTTAGTGGGGCGAGGACGGTCCACTCGAAACAGAGTGTCAAACTACAAGGAAAAGCTGCAAATATTCAGACGCGAATGTACAGAGAATACAGATTAATTAAGAGAAATGACTGAAAAGAGTAAATCGGACTTAAAAGTAAAATGAAAACTGGTAACTGAAAATAAACTAGGCGGAATAACTTGAATGATAGCAATATGGTCGAGACATAAATAGGAGAAAATTCTCTATGATTATTCAAACTGCTGAGGGCCCTCTAACACAGGGTGAAGATAGAGGTTATCCCTCTGAACTGAGGCGGGTCGGTGCTCAGGCCTCACTGGGAAGTCGGGGAAAATTTTCGAATGTTATACGTTCAGAAATGTCTAGGGTGTGGTTATATGTCTTGGTTTACTGTTGAGAAGGGATTGCTTACTGTTTGGTTAGAAAAGGAGAGTGCTTTTTTTTCTACTAGAGAAAAATGCAAACTGAATTGGTAAAAATAATTTCCTATAATGTTAATGGGGTTTTGAATCCAATTAAAAGAAATAAGATTATGTCTAAATTGAAAAAAGAGAGGGCACAAATAGCTTTCCTCCAGGAAACACATATGAGCCGATCTGAACATGGAAAATTAAAAAGAATGGGCTTTAAGCATGTATTTTATTCATCATATAAATTGAGTCACAAAAGAGGGGTAGCTACTTTAATATCAAGTACTCTTAATTATGAACATATTTCAGAGACTAGAGACAAAGAAGGACGGTTTGTAAAAATCACAGGAAGAATAGAAGGTACAGAAATAACATTGCTGAATGTTTATGCTCCTCCAGATAGTGAATGGTCATTTTATAGACACATTTTTGACCTAATGGTCAGTTCTCGAGGGGTAGTAATTTGTGGAGGGGATTTTAATATTAGATTAAATCCTATATTAGATTCTTCAAGAATAGTTACTCAGAATAAGCCTCTGACTCGGAAAGTGAGGAAAGTGAATTCATTGATGGAGGAGTTGGGAATTATAGATGTCTGGAGGGAATTACACCCTACTAGTAAAGATTATACATATTACTCTTTCCCTCATTCAGCCTATTCAAGGATAGACTATTTCTTTATCTTAAATACAGATAGACTCAGGATAAAAAACTGTAATATTGCAACAATTGATCTGTCGGATCATAGCCCAGTCTCTATGTCTCTAATCCTGGAAAGGAAAATGAGGAAAACACTATGGAGGCTAAACTCACATATTTTATCAAATCTGGAATAAATGGATTGAATATATAACCCCAATGCGAGCAGACTTTAGATGATTCTCCTAATGATTTATATTGCTCTTCTCATCAACACAGTAATATTGCTAACGTAAGCACCCCTAGTCTAAATGTTTGTTGTTTTTTTTTGGAAAATAGAGAATTAACACAAGTAAAGGGAAAGATTTGGGAAAGGGATAAAAAAAAAATGAAAAAATTAAGTAAATAAGTACATAGGGATTGGATAATTATGTCTGCGGGCAGGAACAAGCACGAACAAATTGGGATATAAACACCTACAATGGTTGGTATATAGGCTTGTATGCAACATTTTGGACCAGTGGAAATGGTCCAGAAGGGTTGTATGGAAACTATTATTACCATTTTTCTTAACAACTAATTTCATTACTTAGCCTAATAGGTTAGATTTATCACAGTACATAATTATCTATTTAAATGTTTATTTTCCTTTTATATCATCTCAATGTCTACTTAAGAATGTATAAATAATTGTGGTTTTGTACATATAAAAAAATGGAAAAGGTTATATGTGTGAAGAAAGTACATGATAATTGTGAATTCCTTATCCAAATAAAAGTAAAATTTAAAAAAAAAATTTGTGTTTTCGCTTATTCTTCCTTGTTGCCATTTGTGCGATTTGTTTTTTTTTTGTGCGTGGGGGCATCGATGTTCTTGTTGCTGCCTGTGCAATTTGTCTTTTTGTGCGGGGTGGGGGTGGGTTGATGTTTTTCTTTGAATGGGTTCCATGGTTTTTTTTTTGTTTCATGACTGTCTGTGGAGAAGATGAATCTCAGGATTGTATACTGCATACGTACTTTGATAATAAATGTACTTTTGAATCCTTAGAGATGCTGCCTGACTTGCTGAGTTCCTCCCGCATTTTCTGTGTGTTGCTCAAGATTTCCAAAATGTGCAGAATCTCTTGTGTTTCTGCAAACATCAGTGTAAATGGGGTGAAACGAATTTCAATGAAATGGGTTAATATTCAGTCTGCGTTCTGTAAATGCTGAGTTCAGTGGTTCAGAAAGTGCAACAGCAGGCTATAAAATCGTTACGTTGACAAATGAAATAATTCCAGATAAATACCCAGACACTGAGGATGCCAGTGTTAGAACTGTTTGGCAGCCATTTGTAAATTATGTTAGAGAGCAACTCCAAATAAGGTATCAGGAGTGGTTTAGAATGCCATAAACGGATGTGGCAAAAAATAATGGGAAATCTGTAGTCTTACAAAAAGCAATGCATCTCTCATATAAAATGAAGAGGAATAGAGTGAATAGAGATACTACAAGGTCACAGCATAATTCTCAAGAGCAAATCTTCGGTATACCTAACTTTATCAGAGCTCTACATTGTTGGTGCTATTCTCTTTAAATTGAATTTATTCTTCATGCAAATATCAGTACAGATGAAAAGTGCTTTGAGTTTTGGAAATAACATTCCTTCATAATTCAGAAATGTAGGAAATCTGTTTACATCCAGGTTTTATTCCCCTCCAGATGTTTTCTGAACAGCACACAAGTGACATATCTGTTGAGTCTTCTTTTCATTTTCTCACATTCTCACATTTGTTTTTTGACTGTGCCTGGGTAGAACTGATCTCCTTGAGCGCCTGAACCCGAAACGTGATCTACAACCCAATGCCTGTAAGTCATTGAATGTCCCTCGGACACATTAGACTAGCTGCCCAGTTAAAAATGAGCTCTGCCGTTCAGAAGGGCCCAGTGTTTATATTTTTTTCTGTTTGGTTGTCACTTCACCCTGGTTAAAGGTTCGGTGCCATCTGTTTCTCTGCACATGCCACTTCCAGTCGGAACTTTGTGGAGCGAGTCCAACTTCAGTGACTTAAAGCACCAATATCCTGGGCTGTCACTCCTGTACTGAGGGGGTGCTACCTTACTCAGGGTGATACCTTTCAAATGAATTATTATTACAGGGTCTGTCTTATTCCTATGAATATGTAAAGATCTTCTGGCTTCATTTTGTGGGACTGTAGAGAACTTCCCATTGAATCACTGTGGCAGAAACGGAGGCTATTTGGTTCATTGGAGGATTAAGCAATCCAGGCAATCCAGTTCCCTGGCTCCATTCCCAAAGTTCTCCAAATTTATTCTCCTCACACACCAATCCAATTTCTTTCATTGATCATCTCCATTTCCAACAGGTTCCCAATCATTTCTACTCACTGCATAAGAAGTTCTTCCACATTCTTCCTGGAATCTACGGACAAGGCATTTGGACACTGTCTAAACCTTTAAATCAAATTCCCTCAGTCTGTGTGCCATTAGTGGAAGCAATCTTTGTCGTCTCTGTTTCAGAGGCCAATGTTAGGCTGTCTTTAAAGAGAGTGAACCCTCGCAAGGTGGGAGGTCCATCTGGAGTACCTAGTAAGGCTCTGAAAACCTGTGCCAACCAACTAGCAGGAGTATTCAAGGACATTTTCAACCTCTCACTGCTACGGGCGGAAGTTGCCACTTGCTTCAAAAAGGTAACATTTATACCAGTGCCTAAGAAGAATAGTGTGAGCTGCCTTAGTGACTATCGCCTTGTAGAATTCGCATCTACAGTGATGAAATGCTTTGAGAGGTTGCTCACGACTAGTCTGAACTACTGCCTCAGCAAGGACCTGGACCCATTGCAATTTGTGGCTAGGCATAGATCAAATTCCATCTGTAAATCTGTTGGTGATACAACCATTGTTGGTAGAATCTCAGGTGGTGATGAGGGGGCGTAAGGAGTGAGATATGCCAACTAGTGGAGTGGAGCCACAGCAACAACCTGGCACTTAACGTCAGTAAGACAAAAGAGCTGATTTTGGACTTAAGGAAGGGTAAGATGAAGGAACATATATCAATCCTCATAGAGGGATCAGAAGTGGAGAGAGTGAGCAGTTTCAAGTTCCTGAGTGTCAAGGTCTCTGAGGATCTAACCTGGTCCCAACACATCAATGTAGTTATAAAGAAGGCAAGACAGCGGCTATACTTCATTAGGAGTTTGAAGAGATTTGGCATGTCAACAAATACACTCAAAAACTTCTACAGATGTGGTGGAGAGCATTCTGACAGGATGCATCACTGTCTGGTATGGACGGGCTACTACACAGGACCGAAAGAAGCTGCAGAGGGTTGTAAATCTAGTCAGCTCCATCTTGGGCACTAGCCTACAAAGTACCCAGGACATCTTCAGGGAGCAGTGTCTCAGAAAGGCAGCATCCATTATTAAGGACTTCCAGCACCCAGGGCATGCCCTTTTCTCACTGTCACAATCAGGTAGGAGGTACAGAAGCCTGAAGGCACACACTCAGCGATTCAGGAACAGCTTCTTCCCCTCTGCCATCTGATTCCTAAATGGAAATTGAACCCTAGGACACTACCTCACTTTTTTTAATATACAGTATTTCTGTTTTTTTGCACAATTTTTAATCTATTCAATATACATATACTGTAATTGATTTACTTATTATTTTTATTTTATTTTTTTCTTCTATATTATGTATTGTATTGAACTGCTGCTGCTAAGTTAACATATTTCACATCACGTGCCGGTAATAATAAACCTGATTCTGATTCTGATTCTGCATGTCTATTTTATCCAAACCTGTTATAATCTTCTACAACTCTGCCAATCTCTCCTCAATATCCCTTGCTTCAGGAAGAACAATCCCATCTTCCCCAAAAAGACCTTGCAATTAAAATCTTTCATCCCCTGAAATATTATGAAAAATTTACGCTTCACCCTTTGAACTATCTTCAAGTCCTTCCAAAATTGTGGTGACCAGACTATTGTTATAGTTTTGGTCTAATTAAAGCTCTGCAAAGGTTCGATATAACATCCCTGCTTTTGTACCCAATCCCATACCCTTTGTTTATGGAGCCCAATTATTCTCTCATTATGTCCGGCCAGGTTCCCAGATCTATATATTTGAACCCTCAAGTTAATCTATTCTGCCTCTCCCCAAATGCCAAAAAAATATCAATTGACATTTCTCCGCATCATATCCCATCTGCCTATTCTCAGTACATGCCATCCAGCACCAGGAGTTCGACCCAAATTGTGACTGCATTCTTTTGCAAAAAGTTGGCATCACCTTCACCTTTGGCAATGTGGGCAAGCTTTGAAATGTTACTCTGTATTCAATTATGCTTGGGGATCAATGTTGTCAGCAAAGCTCCACTGCTCAGGAGATCTTCCTCGATCAGTGTGTCTGGGCTCAAGTAGGAATAGTAAAGGCATCCGTTAGTCTTGCAAGACCATGGATCTGCGCCTGGAAATTCTTCACTCTCCAGGGCGCAGGCCTGGGCAAGGTTGTATGGAAGACCAGCAGTTGCCCATGCTGCAAGTCTCCCCTCTCCACAACACCGATGTTGTCCTAGGGAAGGGCATTAGGACCCATACAGCTTGGCACCAGTGTCATCGCAGAGCACTGTGTGATTAAGTGCCTTGCTCAAGGACACAACACGTTCCTTCGGCTGGGGCTCAAACTCACAACATTCAGATCGCTAGTCGAATGTCTTAACCATTTGGCCACATGCCCACATCAAGGAAGTAGGAATGATGCTGGATCATTTACCATTACTTGTTCTTTTCTTTAGGCAACTTATCTATATTTACACAATATTAACACTGACCCCCGCCCCCAAGCCTCACTTGTGTCAATCAATCTTTTAAGTGATTCAGAAGACTTTTGCTTGAAAAGTTTACCTTGGATATCCTCCCCTTTGGCCTGGCCAAAACTTATGTTTAAATTAGTATCCATTAAAACATAATTATCTGGTCTTCAGCACTTTGCTATTTGTAGGATGTTGCTAATATATGCTGCCTATAAAAGCTTAGGCATTCTAGAAGAGACACAATTTAGGAATGGAAATTCTTTTTTTTTAATTATGAGAAAGGGAGAAACCACAACTGACTTGTACATGATCACACAGACTTATGGACATTGAGTAAGAACGGATGTAATTCAACTGTGTTGTTCCTACAAATAAACAGAACTATACTCATCTCAGTCACAATTGAGGGACGGCTTAACATTTCAATATTAGTTATGTTCTTTAAAATAATTTTGGAAGAAGCACCAATGGAGAACATAAACTCAAGGTATTCTGCAGATGCTGCAAATCTTGAGCAGTCCTGATAAAGGACCTTGGCCCGAAACAACTCCACTATTTATTCCCCTCCATAGATGCTGTCTGACTCAGTGAGTTCTTCCAGCAATAATGGAGGATTTTTTTTTTCATTAAAGCTAGTATAGTGTTTAACAAAAAAAAACCAAATTGCAGCAATTACTGAATGTAGATTTTCTCCCTTACCTATGAGAGATTTGCAGCTTTGGGCTAAGTTGGAGAACTTGGTGCTCACTGTGGTGCAGAGCAGGCTGAGAAATTTAGTAGAGGCATTCAATATCATAATGACTTTGGATGGCTCCAGGCTGAAGATTAGCTGAGTTTGGCAGAAGAACTGGACGCTTGGATGCATTGTTGCCTTGCACGTGGTTAGGATTTGAAACAAATTTCTTGATGTTCAGTGGTAATTTTAGAAAGGAAATTGGAGAAATGCTTGAAAATAATCAGGTCTATGAGCGGAAAGTGGGAGTAGCCAGTTTGCTCTTTAAAACAACATACACAGACTGAATGGGATGAAAGACCTCTTGTATTGAACTATTTTCTAATACTGTAGAGTGAAAGTTTATTTTTAAATCCAAGTCAAATGAGACAAAACTAAAGGACAATGTATCTCTTGTCCATAAAATGCAGGTTTCATTCCATGCATAGAAAAAACTCAAATTTGAGATTTGAGATCATTTTCTTAGCATGAATCATATCTTTGTTTATTTTGAGTTGTGATAGATGCATTGCAGTGCTGGGAATAGGTATCTAAAGCAAGATGAATGTCTGTTTCCTGCCCCCATCTAAAAACAAAGGCATTTTTTAAAGTTAAGGCTGACAGATTATCACCAGAATCTCTCACATGATGTGGCAAAAGACAACAGCAAGCCAATGTATGTTCCACCTTCCCTCATTCAACACACCTTGGAGCTCACAGCGTTCTCAGTGTACCTTTTAATGATAGAATCGACATTCTGACTCTAAACTGCAATATATAAAGCGTATGATCCTCCTCTCTGATAACCTGCGCTCTCTGTCACCATTTACACTACGTAAGCTTCCAAATTTAGAAGATTGAAAGCTGCACTCCAAGTTATTAATGACAATTTCATAAATGTCCAGAGAATTCCCCTTCCCATCTTATCTGGAAATATACAATATTCCTTCATCACTGATTGGAACTCCTTGCTGTACAGCACTGTTGGTGTATTTCACCAGGCAACTCACCGTCACCATGTCTCTGGCACTTGGGCCTTGTCAGTAAATGCTGATCTTGCCAACAAAAGCCATGTCCCATAAGATGGGAAATAAACTATTAAAAATGACACACTTAACTCTGAGCCGCTACAGATAGAATTAATTTTCACCAGAAATCTGTAATGAGGGAGTGTACTGTAGCATCAAAATGCAGGGCTAAGATGGTACACAAGCCTTTACTGAGAGAGTTGTGAATGTCTGCTTTTCTCTGTTCAAGAGGGCTGTCAATACTTGCTTGTTAAGTACACGTAAGGCTGAAATCAATAGGCTTTCGTCTCAGAAGAAATCCAAGGGTATGAGTGGGAATCTGGGATTAAGGTAGACAATAAATGACATATATACAGATAGGTGCCAGAAAAGGGCCAGTAACATTATGAAGGATCTCACCCACCCTGCTCATGGACTGTTTGTCCCACTCCCATCAGGGAGGAGGCTACCTAGCATCCACGCCAGGACCTGTCATGGTCCAGTCCGTGAAATCCGCATTCCCGTTCACGGTCCAGTCCGTGGAGTCAGGACTCCAGGTCTTCCAGCTGTCCCTTGTTTGAGTTAATCATAGGCACCTGATTCCCATCTTTGGGCTTGCAATATAAGTAGCCTTGGGATTGAGTGTGGGCTGTTGGTTTGTCTCGTCAGTTCCCCTGCTGGGTGAAGGCTAGAGTGGCCACTTGTCATCTTTAGGCTGTGTTGGAGAACTGTTGCTTCATGGAGGCTTGCTGTCGGTAGTCGGAGCTGTCTTTGTGTGTATGGATTCAGCTGTTTCCTGGGCCAGCTGGGTGGCTGCCAGCCACTCCAAGCTAGGTAGGGATCTGGCTGTTTCTGTAGCTAGCTGAGCTTGCTGGCTGAACTGAGGCTTGGAGCTACCCCGGAGCAGAGATGGAACTGTCTGTTGTTCTTTGGTGTTTGTTTCTTCTTGTCCTTGCCTCTGTGGGGTAAGTCAGGCTGTTTTGCTGTTGCCCTGTGGGGGGAATCTCTCTTGTCCTTGCCTCTGTGGGGTAAGTCAGGCTGTTCTGCTGTTACCCTGTGGGGGGGGATCTGTCTTGTCTTGTCCTCGCCTCTGTTGGGTAAGTCCGGCCGTTCTGCTGTTACCTGACGGAGGGACCTGTCCCACCTTGGTGTGAAGATGAAGTTGAGTTCTGGCTTTTCTTAGGATAAGTCCTGGCTCTATGTCTATGTTCTGTCCTGTCTCATGTTAGTGTTGTGTTAAAGATGAGTCCTGGCTTGTCGAAGGATAAGTCCCGGCACTATATTGATGTTCGGTTCCCAGTCTGTCTCTGAGCTCCAAGAACCCAAGCCTCGACGATCGCGCAGCCAAGCTCAAGACTCAAGAACCCTAGCCTCGAGGATCCTGCAGCCAAGCTCAAGACCCCAGCCTCAAGCCTCAAGAGCTAAGACCCTAGCCTGTCTCCAAGTTCAGGCCTCTAGACCGCAGCCACGTCCTGTCCTTGCCTGGTTCTGGGGTCCGAGCGCGAGACAAGACCCAGGTTCTGGGTCCTTGTCCAGTCTTGGGCTTGGAGTCCAAGCCTTGTCCCCTAGTCCATGCTTCCTAGTCCTAGTCCTGGTCCCGCTTTCCCTAGCCCTAGTCTGCGTTCTTGTCCCTGCTCCTTGCCTGTATCCTGTCACATCCCTACTCCAGTCAAGACCTGTTCCTTGTACTTCAGTACCTGTGTCTCGCATTTGGGTCCGTTCCCAGCACACCATTGTGACAAGACCACCAGATTCAAAAACCATTACTTTCCCCAGGCAGTAAGGCTGATCAACACCACCCCACCCAACCATCACTATGTTATCGTTTCCTGTCAGTCACCTTATGTGCAGACACTCCTGTGCCTGGTGTCATTTTATGGACATACAATCAATCTATGGATATAAGCTATCTATGTATTTATATTTATTGTATTTTAATATTACTGTGTTCTTTATCTGAATTGTGAGTTTTTTTTGTTCTGCATCAGATCCAGAGTAACAATTATTTCATTCTCCTTTACATTATGGTACTGGAAATGAGATTAAACAATCTTGAATCTTACTGAATGATGGAGTAGTCTAGAGAGGTGCATGGTCTGCTGCTTCTACTTGTGTTCTCAAACAATTAAAACTGAGCTTCAGAAGCATATACTGAGCCACGGCTAGAGGACATGAGTAGTAAGAAAAGACTGAATGTTGGGATTTTATTCCTTGGAAAGTAGAAGATTGAATGGATATTTGATAGAAGTATACAAAATTATGGGGGAACAGAGAGGGTAAATGCAAGCAGGTTGTTTCCACTGAGGTTGGGTGGGGTCTGAGGTCTGAGCTAGAGGTCATGAGTTAAGGGTGAAAGGTGAAAAGTTTAAGGGGAATATGAGGGGAAACTACTTCACTCAGAGGGTCTTGTGAGAATGTGGAGCAAGCTGCCAGCTCAAGTGGTGCATGTGAGCTCGAGTTCAACGTTTAGGAAAAGTTCAGATAGATACATGGATGGCAGGGGTATAGACGGCTGTGGGCCAGGTGCTGGTCGATGGACTAGGCACCTTAAATGGTTTGGCTTGGACTAGATAGGCAAATGGGCCTGTTTCTGTGCATTACTTTTCTTTATAGTAGAGGTGATTTATGGAGTTTAACATAACTATCCTAAGTTTTATCAGACTCAAGATGCCAATATTACCATTGACATGTAGAGTTCAGAAGGATAAATCATCGGCGGGAACACTTGATCCATTACTCCTTTCAAAGAGCAATCAATTTGATCTCACTCCCTCCCCTATTCCTCATAGCTTTGGGTATTTTTTCTTCTGAGGTATTTATGCAATTCCATCTCTTTCACTGTTATTAAGTCTACTTCCACTACACTCACAAGCAGAACAACATTCTAGATCAATACACCTCATTGTATTTCCTCATTTTACCACTGGCTATGAAGCCAATTATGTTTTTTGGGCTGATATCTGATGTACTTCAGGCAAGATGAAGAGAGTCTAGTTAGAGAACCAATTTGATGAGTCTACCTTTCAAAAGTGTACTTGTTTTGAACCAAATAAATTTGGAGGGAAAATCTACATGGAACACTTCCACTGCATTTCATACCATTGACCGACACCTTGTAATTGGGATAAGTCAGGGAAACAGTGAAATTGTTTCACATTGATTTCTGAAACACACAAAAAATTTGTACAGCACTTTCAATAGCAAGACACCCCAAGTATTTCACAGGAGGTTCAGCAAATGCATTAAGCCACTTAAGGAATCAAAACAAAATGAAGCAAAGGGAAAGGAGCTCTTCTCCCAGGCAGCTAATCTGATTAATCATTCTAATTATCCCTCACCACTGACCACTTGCCCTCTCTGTCTATTACCCCATTACTACACTGCAAATACTTTAAACCACTTTTTATAATGCTGTTTACATTGTGAATACATGCTGATATTTATGTATTTATGCACATTTTATTCCATATCCATACTTTAGCCTCTAACTTTAATTTTTATATAATTATACTTTATAATTGTTGAATAGTGCTTTTTTGCATGTCACACCTCGACCAACACCATAGCAAATTTCTAAAACATGTAATATCCAAAATGCAGCAAGTAAAGTTGATTCTTGATTTTAGCCACATAACCTCGTGAGTGTCACAGTTAGTGGACCTGCTGCCTCCCGGTGCTAGGGACCTGAGTTGACTCCTGACCTTGATTACTGGCTGTGTGGAGTCTGCTTGTTCTTCATGTGGCTACATGAGTTACCTCCAGGTGCTGGAGCTGATAGGTAAATTGCACTGAGTTTGCAGCCTAGATCAGTGGGGGGAGGGGGGAGTCATTGGGAATATTGGGAGAATGAAAATCTGGTTAATGAAGGTCTAATGTATAGACCATAAAACCATAAGACAGAGGAGCAGATGTCAGCCATTTGACCCATCAAGTCTGCTCTGCCATTCCATCATGAGCTGATCCAACCTCCCATTTAGTCCCACTCCCCTGCCTTCTCACCATAACCTTTGATGCCCTGGCTACTCAGATACCTATCAATCTCTGCCTTAAATACACCCAATGACTTGATCTCCACTGCTGCCCGTGGCAACAAACTCCACAGATTCACCACCTTCTGGCTGAAAAAATTTCTTCGCATCTCTGTTCTGAATGGGCATCCTCCAATCCTTAAGTCATGACTTCTCGTACTAGACTCCACTACCATGGGAAACAACTTTGCCACATCCACTCTGTCCATGCCTTTCAACATTCGAAATGTTCCTATGAGGTCCCCCCTCATTCTTCTAAACACCAAGTGATACAGTCCAAGAGCGATCAAATGTTCCTCATATGTTAACCCTCTCATTCCTGGAATCATTCTAGTGAATCTTCTCTGAGCCCTCTCCAACGTCAGCACATCCTTTCTTAAATAAGGAGCCCAAAATTGGTGGGCAGTCTGGATGAACTGAAGGACCTCTCCCTGTGACTGAAACTCTAAATGCTGAAGGAAATACTGGGGGAGGGGGGCAAGGTCATGAAGACAATTGAAAACAGGGGTGAGAATTTTATAGTTGAAGTATTGCTCAGATGAACAAAGAGGTGAATACTAAATTTTAAAAACACCAGCTGTGAAGAGAAGCTAAATACATATAAACCACAACTTCAACTAAAATTAAACATTTAGATCCAAGCAACAGTTTCTAAAAAAAAATGAGTTAGATGTAAAGTTGATATGAAACCCTTTACATCATTCACTATCATTGAATATAACTTCCACCCACAACCTTCCCAAAATTCCTTAGTGCAACTGTTAATTCCAATTGTGAGTAATGTTTTTTTTGTTTTCAAACTATCTGCAAGGAAAGGATTGTGATAGTCCTGTTATCATGTTGCCCTGATTTTAGCATGTATTTCTTCATGTCAATGCATCTACTTCGTTTGTACATCCCTGTCTGTATATGTTCAGCATGCTAGGTAGCTGTCGGTAGAAATTCAGGATTGTTGAAATTTGGATAATTCCCTCCATATACATTATTGTTGTTTATCACAAAATATTTTCTTTGAGCAGACTCCTGCTCGCTGTACCCCCAAGTTGCTTGGCTGTGCAGTAACTGAAATGCTCCTGTGCACATAGCCTTTGTTGCCATGCAGCTGAAATTGAACACAGCAAGAAAAACTTGATGAAACATGAAAGTTTTCATTGTTGTATTGTATTTCATTATACCCATCAATTAATATATAAAATCAAAAGTACTGTATGTGATTTTTTTCAGTTTTCATTCTAAATATTAATAGTAGGCATTCAACAAAAAAATTAAAGTGCTGCGTAGTTTTCAGGCCATGTAAAAATTTCCTGCTCAGAGCAACAGTCCGTGCAGCTGTTTTAATAAAAAAAAATTAGAGGGAATATTTCCCCTGCCCCAGATGAACAAAAGTGTATGCACATTATGAATGGAATGTTGTATGACTCAGGGCAATTACTCCATATTCACCTCAAGATTTCCTGAAAGCAGTGTAGAATGATCACTTAATGCACCTGATTTCTCCAGTGGCCAGAAAAACATGTTGCTAACAAACCACATTTTTCAAACTGAACTACGAGTTGTTTATTTAAAGGAAGAAGGACAGAGGCAAGTTCAAAGAGCAGATGAAAGAACAGGATTTTACATAGCTTTCATTGGCAATTTCAAACGTCTTTCAGAGACCTCGATTAACAAAATCAAACTAATGGAGGACCAAAGAGATTTGGGATCCACCTACATGCATGATTAAGATGTCATTGATAGGAAAAGAAAATAAGAAGCAAAGTTAATGAAATGCTGATTTTTATTCCTAGGGCATGTATAATTTCAGTCTACGGCAATCTGGTTAACTCTTAACTTTCCGTCATATAAGTACCAGCATTGTCCTGTATCCTGGTATTGAATTGAAAAACTAAGTTAGGAAACATTTCTACATGTACAGGCCAGTTGAAGTATGGAAGTAATTTCCACAAATGACAACTCATCTTTTTTCAATTGTTATCTTTAATAACTAAGGATCTTAACGTACTTTATACAAAAGCAGGTTTATGGATTTGGGTCAGCGATCAACTGTACTGAATGGCAGAAAGCATCAAGTGGTTAAGAAGCTGCACCCACTTGTCGCAGGCCGGGTATCCTGCAGAAAGGGACTTGCCCTCTGCCTGACCAAATTCTTTCCGTCATTAATTAGGTACAGGTTAGAAGAGTGATGAAGTACTTCTGACTTCTGTGGACGAGAGTACCTCCAAGCGTACGACTCCGTCCCAGACAAGGTGCCCTGCTTTTTGACATCCTATCCATTGCTCAAAAGGAATACACCCTCTACCACTGGCAACCGTGACAATGCGTGTCCCATTTACAAAATGAGTTGCAACCATTTAGTAGGGTCTTGCCTTGCCTTACAAGGTGCGAAACGAAAGACTGTGTGGCGCGCCACTCCTCACACAGACAGTAGGTGGCCGTAGACTCACAAAGAGTTCATCCGCCCTTTGATAGGTTTTGTTTTTAGTCCTGCTGGGTGCCTACACACCCTCCTCCCTGGTTAACTGAAGTGCACCAGGGGGTGTGCTGGTTGAGTGGCCGACAACCCGACCCGAGACAGGTAGTACTGAGCTACGTGGTACCCGTAGCAAGGCAAGACCCTGACCTGACTATGAAGTAGTAGTATTTAGTAGGGTCCCTGCAAACCCAAGATTAGCACAATACAGAAAGACAAAAAAGACGACAGATACAGTATAAACACCACCACCTCCAAATAACATGCTGTTTTGACTTAGAAATAAATCAGTGTTCATCCATTGGCACTAGATCCAAATACAGGAACTCATTCCAATTAGCATTGTGAGAGTAACTGCTCTTGAACATCTGCATAGTTCAGGAAAGCACCTCTCCACTACTAACTCAGATAATGTTTAGTTTTATTTGCCACATGGGCATTGAAACATCGAAGCATACTGCAAAAAGCCTTGTTTCTGCATCAACCATCAATACAATCCAAGGATTCTGCTGGGGGTAGACCGCAAGTGTCGCCATGCTTCCAGCACCAACATAGCACACCCCCAGCTTACTAACCCTAACTGTACATCTTTGGAATGTGGCAGGAAACCAGAGGAAACCCACAGGGTCACGGGGAGAACGTACTGTTATGTACCCCGTAACTGGGTTGCAAACCAGCAGAAATGGAACGCTCGTTGGAGTCTGTGATTACTAGGAACTAATAAAGTTTTATTAAAGAAATAAGTAATACAGTACACTAATCGCAAGGATATAAATGTACCAGGTTAGCAATGATAATACACACATATACGCACAAATAGGGTAATAGGAATCAACCAAGCTCTATCGCAGTCTAGGGGTAAAATGATCAGTCTTAAGTGAAGCAGAGTTCAGTTCAGTTTAGTGCAGTTCGAAGTAATTGCTGTTGTACTATTGGGGAGAAAGAGAGAGAGAGTGAGAGATGCAGTTGGTTTCAGGCAGACCTTTTGATGTCTTCTAATCCCGCTGTGGTCACTGACTGTGACCACTCTGTTCCGGATATGATCGTTCTTCCGCGGTGAACCCGGTACCCAGGCAAGGGCGGACACACACCCCAGGTTCCCACCGATCGTACCTTTGCACCCTGTGAGCCTCTTGACCGATTCCCGCAAACCGGTCCTCCAAACTTCCACCAACTTGTGGGGGCACACTGCTCTTTCCAGGGTCTCGTGGCGTCCCGTGCCTTAGCAAACCCCTTTTTATCCCCCTGCTGGGGTATCATCTGTCCATCAAACTTCAAACAGTTCAGGTTCAAAGCAAACGGTCTGTCAATATCTGAATTGTGTTTCTTTCTCGTTAATCTCTCTCTTCTCTCTTATTAGCATTTTGAATGTTTCTCCATTGTCTTCCATTATCTCTCTCATTAGCATCATCCGTCCGGTAGCTCTGCTTGGCGTCACACATGACAGTACAAACTCCTTACAGACAGAGGCAGGAATGGAACCCTGAGCAGTGATTGCTGGTTGCTGTAAAACAATGCGCTAACTGCTACACTACTGATTCAACTCAATGATAAAAGAGGATAAGCAATAACTACTGGCCTTACAAACAACACACACATCCAACATATCAATGTAAGCTGGTCATGTAGAAGACAGGAGGATTATCATTCCATCTGGTTTCAATACAAAGCAAAACTGGGTGGCCAATTTTAGGTCAGAATTTATTTAGGAATGAACCTAGAAATTGTTGGCCTTTTTTAGTTTCAAAAGATCTAATAAATAATATCAGTAAAACAAAGGAAATTTACTGCTTCATTTGATGCTTTAATGAATCTTAATCTATCTTAAGCATGTGTTTTCATAATTTTTCCAAAGCTCTGACAAACTGGAGCCTGAAGACCGACACTCAATGATTTAGGGCAATATGCTTAAAATGCTTGAGGAGCTCAGCAGGCCAGGCAGCTTCTGTGGAAAAAAAGTACAGTTGATGTTTCGGCCTAAAAATTCAATGGTACTTTATTCCATAGGTGCTGCCTGGCCTGCTAAGTTTATCCAGCATTTTGTGTGTGTTGCTTGGATTTCCAGCATCTGCAGATTTTCTCTTGTTTGTTTACAATGATTTAGGAACAGCTTCTTTCCTGTCGCTGTCAGATTTCTGTTCAGTCCGTGAAACTGAACACTATTTTGTTATCCCAATGCAACTCCCTTGTCCATTCATTCCTCCTCACTGGTCTCCCTCCTGGCACTTATCCCTACAAGCGGAACAAATGCTGCTCCGGCCCCTGCGTCTCCTCCCTCACCACCATTCAGGGATCCAAACAGTCCTTCCAGGTGAGGCGACACTTCACTTGTGAGTCTACTGGGGTCATCTACTGTATCCGGTGCTCTCGATGTGGCATCCTGTATATCGGTGAGACCCAACATAGATTGGGAGACCGTTTCGCTGAACACCTATACTCCGTCTGCCACTAAAAGCAAGATCTCCCAGTAGCCACCCATTTCAATTTCACTTCCCATTCCCATTCTGATATGTCAGTCCACGGCCTCCTCTACTGTCATGATGAGGCTACACTCAAGTTGGAGGAACAGCACCTTATATTCCATCTGGGTAGCCTCCAACCTGATAGCATGAACATCGATTTCTTGAACTTCTGGTAACTCTCCCCGGCCCCCCCCCCACCTTCACCATTCACCATTCCCCATTCCCATTTCCCTCATTCACTTTATCTCCTTACTTACCCGTCACCTCCCTCTGGTGCTCCTCCCCCTTTTCTTTCTTCCATGGCCTTCTGCCCTCTCCTATCCAGCCCTTTATCTCTTTCACCAATCTACTTCCTAGCTCTTTACTTCACCCCAGCCCCCCTCCAGGTTTCACCTATCACCTTGTGTTTCTTCCTCCCCTCCCCCACCTTCCGAATCTGACTCCTCGTCTTTTCTTTCTCCAGTTGTGATGAAAGGTCTCAGCCTGAAACGTCGACTGTACTCTTTTCCATAGATGCTGCCTGGCCTGCTGAGTTCCTCCAGCATTTTGCGTGTGTTGCTTGGATTTCCGGCATCTGCAGATTTTCTCTTGGTGTGTTTTGGACTACTTCGTTAGTCCGTTTCTTTTGCATTATTTATTTATTTTGTAGTTTAACGTAATTCTTATGTATTTGCAGTCTACTGCTGCCATAAAACAACAAATGTTATGACATAAGTGATAATTAATTCTGATTTTATGCTCCTTCGACACATAGTCATATTAAACCTACTGTCTTTCAAACTCCTTCAACTAAATTCAGAAACACTTTTTAATATGCATCTAAAACTATCTGAAATCATATGAGCAGAAACAGCTGTAAACTTCAGAGTGAATTAAATGTTTTCCATGTCTCAAAAACTCCTATTATCAAACCTTGCTTCTCCTAAAACGAATTCACTTCTCAAATGCTATTTATTAATGCAGTGTTATGAACTGGGAACAACATTTTGAAGCCTTTCATTTTGTTTACTAGATGCTGTAATTTTGCAGATGCACTTTTTAAACATGCCTCTTCTAGATGGTGGACTATCTATATTGTAAATATTAGACTAATTTATTGTACATGAAATTTATAAATAATCATATTACATTTACAATGAGTTTCAGTTTACAGTATTTCATAGAAAGGCTTCATAAAATGGGCAACAGCAGAGCAAGCCATGTCAGTAGTGCTTGTGGTTAAATACAGGAAAATCCCTGAAATGAGTGGGGATTTTTGCCATCTTACCTTTAATTTCCCTCACTGAGGATCATCACCTTATCGTGGCTTCTAAGTTCTTGAGATCCTTAAGGTATTGTCATTTGGACCTTAGCTCCTGCGAGGGTCACCCATGGTGGTAAGTCAAGGGGGAGGATCCAGGCAAAGAGTGATCCAGTGGTGGAGCTGGCAGAGGATGGTGACACATCACAACACTGTGAAGACTGAAGAAGGCTGCAGCAGTGAAGGGTCTCGAGTTGTCTTGCATTCCACCCCACTGGACTCTGACCCCGGTTCTGACCAGAACCATGCGGTGGCTGCCCATGCATCAGATTCCTCACGTCAAACTAAATCATACATAGGCATTTCCATCCAGGGAATGATCTCTTAGGAGAACACCATGCTCAACTCAAGTGATAACACAATTACTACCTCTAATTTTCTCTCCAGAATTTAACCCACTGAAATATGTTCCATCTTGACAGGTTGAAGAGATTTGTGCATTTTTGCTTTGGAAGGAAAGGATATAGTTATAGAGGATTCTAGTTAGTTGACTGAGTCAAAAGCTTTGGGTTAATGTCCTGCTCCAAGCATAAGTGCTGAAATCCAGTGGTGTGTCAAAAGGGGTCACTCTCTTTGAATTAGATTTTAGCTTGAGGTGAACATAAAGTATACCAGACAACATGATTGTGAATGGAAAAAAAAAGGAGTTATTCTTGTCGTGTCTTGGACAGTATTTATCCTTCACTTAAAGTCACTGAAACTGATCATCTGGTTTCAACCAATCATCACACTGCTTGCTATACACAAACTGGCTGCTATGTTTCCTTCATAAAACAGTGGTTAGATTTCAGAAGAAGTAATTTTCTGTTAAGCTCCTTGAAACATGCTGAGGTCATGACAGGTTTCTGCAGATATGTACTGGAAATGGTATGTGGAGAGAATGCTTCCATACAGGAGGATTCATCAGCTGCCACAGAGAAGGAATCACTCTTTCTTGCAATGTCAGCTGCTACAGTGTGGAGCATAAGAAATGATCCAGCCAGAGAGCCTGGACTGTTTCAAAAGGAAATTCGACAATTGCATATGAGAAAAGAGAATCTGATGAAGGGCTAAAATAAAGGAGATTCCTATGAGGCTGGACTGTGTGTTTCTATACTGTATGTCTTTCATAGATTATTAATTCAAGAAATCTAACCACCAATGGTAATATCAGCCTCTGTTGTCAGATTTCCAGCATCTGTAGTTTTGATTTTTAGCATTTGTTGTGCATCCTAAAGCCTCTTAAACCCAATAGGCCACTTCAATTGCCAGGCAATGATAGTGGTTTCCCAACCCCAAAATAATTTAATGACAGTTCTATCAAGGTCTAACTAACAAATTAAATGATTAATATTTTAAAGCTCTTGGCTGCTCTGATAGGATTTGAACTCATGTCTCCACTACATTGATCAAAGATGTTGGATTATTTTACTCAGGGTGTTGGCATTGGCATGATATACTGTATGTAGTAAATAGGTTGGAGCTGGACCTGGTCCGCTGCCTGCAGTGACTGCACTCCCAACTTTCCCTGAGTGGGATGGACAGGGTCTGTCTCACTGGCCCTGTGTGTTCTGTGAGGTCTGAATGGCAGTGAAATGTGGAGGTTCCGTGCTTGAAACACTCTGATAACCCCACTGCTGGCAACAGAACTTTGTCACTTTAATACTTCAGGTGCCTTTGATATATAGACATTTAAAATATTTAAAAAATTTAAGTAAACAATTATAAAAATTATTTTGGAAATTTTAAAGTAAAATATAATGCCTTCGTTAGTCAACATAAAAGTTGGGATGTCATGTTGCAGCTGTACAAAACTTTAGCCAGGCCACATTTTCAGAATAGTAAACAACAGGAATTCTGCAGATGCTGAAAATTCAAGCAACACACATCAAAGTTGCCGGTGAACGCAGCAGGCCAAGCAGCATCTGTAGGAAACGTCGACTGCACCTCTTCCTACAGATGCTGCTTGGCCTGCTGCGTTCACCAGCAACTTTGATGTGTGTTGCTTTTCAGAATAATGTTCAGTTATGGTTGTTGCATTATACCAGATACAGAAGCTTCACAAACAGATGCAGAAGAGGCTCTCCAGGACGTTCTTTGATCTCACTTTCAAGAACTCTTCATTTCATGTTTTTGATGTTTATTTCTTATTTTTGTATAATTATTTTTCTTAATTTATTTTTGTATCTGCACCGTTTGTTGTCTTCTGCACACTGGTTGTCCCCTCTGTTCTGCAGCCTTTCATTTATTCTCTTATAGTTGTTGGATTTATTGAGTATGCCCACAAGAAAATTAATCTCAGGGTGTATATCATGACATGTATGTACTTTGATAATAAATTTCCTTTGAACTTTGGGATTAGAAAGTACTAGCTATAACGAAAGATTAGACAAACTTGTATTGCGTTGGAGAATGAGGAGGTGACGTGATAGAAATATAAAGGCATTGAAAGAGCAGACAGTCAGAGTCTTTTTCCCTCAGGATAAAAATGTCATAGACTAAAGACATATCTTAAAGATGAGAGGGGGAAAGTTCACCGGAGATTTACATTTTTTTCCACACAGAAAATGGTAGATGCTTAGAACATGCAGCCATGGAAATGGTGAAAGCAGATAGGACAGTCAACTTTCAGAGGCATTTGGAAAGACACATGAACGGAAAGGGAATTGGGAGTTATAGATGACATGAAGCTAGATATACACTACAGTTTAAATTAGCATCATAATCTGCACAGACATCATGGGCCAATGCTCATATATGTCCTATGATGTTGTACTACGTCCAAATAAGGTTAAAAAAGGAAAACATAAAATTTAACACTTAAAGGCCACTTAGAGATCATTAAAAATCTTGAAGCAAGATAATTTAAAACCAAGAGCAATACCATCTTAAACAAAAGAGATTCTGCAGATGCTGGAAATCTTGAGCAGCGTGCACAGAATTCTGGAGGAACTCAGCAGGTCAGGCAGCATCTATGGAGGGGAATGAACAGACAACGTTTCAGGCCAGGACCCTTCATCAAGACTCATGATATATTTTATTTGTGTTTATTTATTTATTTAGAAATACAGTATGGTAACGGACACTTCTGGCCCAACGAATCTGTGCTGCCCGATTACACCAATGTGACTAATTAACCTACTAACCCGCCTTTGGACTGTGGGAGGAAACTGGAGCACCTGGAGGAAACCCACGTGATCTGGAGGAGAACATACAAGCTTCTTACAGATAGTGACGCAACTGAATCTGAGTTACTGATGAAAGTTCTCAGCCTGAAATGTCAACTGCTTATTCTTCATAGACGCTGCCTGACTTTTGCATGTGCTGAGCATCCTCATCTCCTTTCCTGGCCAAGCACTTATTGAAATCTGCAGGCCTTCAGATCCTGTACCCAGGGGAAATCCAACATATCTAGGCCACGGAAGCCAAGAAACTAACAGATTTCAGCCTCCAAAACTGTCCACATGCTTGGGACTCAGTACATTCGTGCAAACATGCAAATTGCTTCAGATCAAATGGCTGAATGCCAGCAATTCCATTTGGTACTGACTTTGTCAGCCAGGGTTACTCATCCAATAGAAATTCCACTGAGGAAATTGAGTATAAAATTAGAGTAATTTCTGTCCATAACGTTTTGTAGTTTCTCTGCAAACAGGCCACATGTTGCTAAGGGGATATTTTTGATTCAAGACATCGCTGGCCAGGCTGTACTCTGTTAACAGCTGATTCACCTAGAGATCTGCCACGTTATCAATAGCAGGATGGTGGTCTGCATTTTCAAATCTATGTGAGATGTGGTCTAAATATATATACCCGAAGAAGAAAGAGAAGAAGCGGGAGCAGTGATAGGCCGTACAGCCCCGTATGCCTGTTCCCTGAAGAGTATTGATAGTGGCTGGGGACACTGTCTTTACAAATTGCCAATACTCATCAGAGACTGTCTGCCTGGCGTAACCAAGACTTGCGATGTGCTCCGACTTCTCAAGTGTGCATCCATCACCTGCTCCCTTGGCTTCAGTGACCCTGATCAGAGGGTGAAGCAGGTCCTGCACCTTGCCCTGGGGTGACCTGCGGGCTAGTGAAGAAGTGCCTTACACCTCCTGCTGCTTGACTGCGCTATCGACCATTGCTTCTATCACTTTGCTGTTGACTGAGAGTAGACTAATGGGTCAATAACTGGCCAGTTTGTATTTGCCCTGCTTCTTGTGGACAGGATGTATTTGGTCAATCTTTCACATAGCTGGGGAGATACCAGTGTTGTAGCTGTGCTGAAAAAGCAAGGGTCAGGTTCCAGAGCGAAAGTCTTTTGTATGTGTGCCAGAATGTAGGAAATTCCGAAAGTTCATTTCCAACTTTGTGTTAAATGGCCAAACTTCATTCCTGACACTCTGCTCCCAGTTACTGACTCATCACTGAGAGGATCATAGTGGTTAGTGTATCGCTATTACAGTGCTAGAGATCTGGGTTCAATTCTACTGCTGACTGTACGGAGTTTGTACATTCTCCCTATGATCATGTGGGTTTCTTCAAGGATGCTCCAGCTTCCTCACCCATTCCAAAAAGATACAGTTTAGTAGGTTAATTGGTCACATGGGTGTAATTGGGCTGGAAGGACCTGTCACTGTGCTGTATCTCTAAATAAAATAAAGCCTCTTGTTAAGTATTGTGAATCCTTCACTGAACCTCAACACGATCATTTCTGATTTTTCTAACATTCAGTGACGTGACTGATCTTCCTCAATCATTCTTTACAGGACAGCCGCCTTAGCCAGGGAATTCACACTGCACCAACTCTAAGGCAATATGTCGGTCTCCAGATCTGGGCATTGAAACTGTACTTGGTATTCCAATGTATCCTCAATAAGGCCATTTGCAATCCCAGCTAAACCTCATTCATTTTATCCTCCAACAGAACTTTTGTAATATTGCCATTGGAACTTTTATACCTAACCGAGAGACAGGGTCCCGTAAGACCACAGAACACAGGAGCAGGGTGTGATCATTCAGCTCATCAAGTCTGCTCCACCATTCGATCATGGCTGATTTATTTTCCCTTTTAAACCCATTCTTCTCCATTCCCCTTGTAACCTTTGATACCCTTACTAACCAAAAAAACTATCAACCTTTGCTTTAAATGTACCCAATGATTTGACCTCTACAGCCATCTGGGGCAATAAGTTCCAGAGATTCACAATCCCCTGGCTAGAGAAATTCCTCCTTGTATCTTTTCCAAAGGGATGTAATTCCATTATGAGGCTGTGCCCTCTGTTCCTAGATTCATTCAATATTGGAAACATTCTCTCCATGTCAAGTCTAACTAGGTCTCAGTTTAATGTCTCATTCAGAAGATGATATATGAAACATAGTGACACTGGCCATGTCATTCTAAGTTTTGTGCCCAGCTCCTCAGAGTGGAATTTGAACTTGGAATCTTTTAATTCAGAGGCAAGGGGGCTACCCGCTGAGCCACAATGACTAAATCAGAATCATACAATAGGAAATTGAATGAATCCTAACGCTATTTTACAGGAACAACTGCTACCTTCTAGCAGTGCAGCTTGCAATTCTTTCACCAACAAACTACTTTCATTAAAAAGAAGTAATAGTTACAGCCCAGTCCATCACTGGTAAAGCTCTCCCCACCATTCAGTACATTTACACGGCGAGGTGTTGCAGGAAAGTAGCTTCCATATTCAGGGACCCCCACCACCCAGGTCATGCTCTCTTCTCGCTGCTACCATCAGGAAGAAGGTACAGGAGTCAAGACTCACTCCACTAAGTTCAGGAGCAGTTATTACCCAACAATCAGGCTCTTGAACCAGAGGGGATACCTTCACTTGCGCAACACTGAACTGTTCCCACAACCTATGGACTCACTTTCAAGGACTCTTCATCTCATGTTCTCAATATTTATTGCTTATTTATGTATAATTACTATTATTTCTTTTTGTTTTCTTTTTGCATTTGTACAGTTTGGTTTTTCTTTGCATACTGGTTGTCCGCCCTGTTGAAGCAGTCTTTCATTGATT
Source organism: Mobula hypostoma (assembly GCF_963921235.1). Classification (NCBI taxonomy): domain Eukaryota; kingdom Metazoa; phylum Chordata; class Chondrichthyes; order Myliobatiformes; family Myliobatidae; genus Mobula; species Mobula hypostoma. Next base: position 20,132,995 of record NC_086113.1, read on the forward strand.
CTATTATGGTTATTGAACTTATTGAGTATGCCCACAACCAAATGAATCTCAGAGATGTATATGATGATGTATAATGTATGTACTTCAATAAAATTTACTTTTGAACTTTGAACTTATTCTCTGAACTTACTTTAGAAGTTATTTTGTTAATCACCACCAGTCACAAAATCATGCATATTGCCAAGCAGATAGATTGTCAGCTATTATGACTTATCAGCTATCTAAATATTACCAAATATCATGCCAATTTAAGAAAAGATAAAGATTGCAGTATTGTCCTTTTTCCAGCAAGTTTTAGAGATAAGTATGTAACAGTCTGATATTTAACATATTGGGAACTTTGTCTTCACTCTGTGCAATGTAACTCTATGATTGTATCATTTGTTATATTGTTCAAATAAGGTCACAGTCTCCCAATTGACCATTTGCCAGAGATACAGAGAATATTGTTAGCTGGAGCACCAAATAAGCAGTTTGTCTTTAGCTTGCACAGACTATTTATGTTTTCAGAAATTAACTTAATTAATGTATATCTCAACCTTCTCTTTCCACGAGAAAGAATCCCAGTCTATTTGGTTTTATCTGATGTCCTAACTTGAGTTCTGGTATCATCTTTGCAAATCGTTTTGCATTCTGTCCAATGCCTTCATATCCTTTTCCTCTAATATAAAGACTTGATAAATGGATAGGATTCCAGATGTGACCTAACCTATGTTGTGAAGTATATACATTTAACAAAATTTTGTCTTGATTAGTAGGGGGGTCAATGGTTACAGAGAGAATGCAGGAGAATGGCATTGTGAGGGTTAATAAATCAGCCATGATGGAATAGCAGAACAGACTCAATCGGCCAAATGGGCTAATTCTGTTCCTTTGTCTTATGGTCTTTGTGTGCGCCATAGTGGAGATATTCAAAATATTATACATTTGTATTGATTTATAAGCTTTTTTCTTCCATTCACCCCAGTACAAAAGTTATTCCTGATTTAGCAGCTTGGTTTTGCTTTGTCCCATCTGGGGAGATAAATTGCAGCAAATCATCCATTGTTTCCTTCTGCAAAAATGAGAAACCGACTTTATATTCATGGTAAGCCATAACCTACCAGTGGTGCTAAACCTAGTGTGGGATGGTGATTAATAAGCCTTTGTTTTAATTTTGCTGATCCGGTGAAGTATATTCCAGTTAACATAATGATCAGGAAAAAGAATCTGCATTTGCATTTAGATAAACATATTCCATGTTTTTTTCAGGTCATCCCGTCATCCCAAAGCACTCTGTGATCAGGCGTAATCACTGCTACATCATAGGAAATATGGCTAATTTGCAGAGGAAGTTCTCACAACCAGCAATGGAATTTGTTTGTGACTTCGAGTGAGAGATAAATACTAGCCAAGAGAGTTGAGAGACTTCCTTTTGAAACACTGATGTTGTATCTTTGGTATTCATCTGAAAGAGAAAAGAGGGCCTTGGTTTAACATCAGAAGTGAAAGATGGCACGTCTTACAATGCTGCATTGTCTTGGTGCTCTACTGAAGTATCAGCCTTCATTTTGTGATCCAGTCACTGGAACAGACGAAAATTCTCTTCCATTCTTCTGGTGTTTGCTTGTTACTATCCCTGGGATAATTGAAGTACCCTCTTAACGTTTCTCTGTCATTCTGATATGTTTCTGCGTTTTCCCCCCATCTTCTTCCCAGTACGTGCTTCCCTATTGTATAAAACCAGTGGAGTCACAGTCTCAACTCAACGTGCTCAGTTCCTCCGGAGTTTGCTTTCTGCTCAATGTTCCCTTGTTCCTTAATTCAAATGCCCGACGCCAGCCCCCGAGGCCTCAGTCGACGTAGTAGTAGTAGTTAATTCAAAGCAAATGGATTCTTTCCTCAGCTCTTCACCAACATTATTACCTTCCAGTACCTTCTATCTAGGAATATAAATTTCCCCATCCTTCTCTTTCAGCTGTTTCTCTGTTAATGCCATTACATATTATTGTTATCTGATGATTTACCACGTTCTATGCAGCTATCTTTTTCACTCAAGTGCCATCTTAGATTGCTTCACACATACTTGTCTGTTAATCCTTCATAATGAATTTGAAAGAGACAGCTCATGGTAAATTCAATGCATAAATATGACTATTAAGTCCAATATAGAATTCAAGGTCAACTCACTACCCTGAGGTATGGTCAAAATGATTAATATAACTGTAATTCATATGAGCATAAATCAGTACAGGAGACCCTTCTTCACATCAAAAAGTTGAGCTGGCCCTTTGAGTGACATATACTCAGCGGCCACTTTACCTCCTGTACCTAATAAAGTGTCAACTGAGTGTACGTTTCTGCTCTTTTGCTGGTGTATCCCATCCACTTCAAGGTTCAACATGTGGTGCTTTCAGAGATGCTCTGCACGCCACTGTTGTAACATTGGTTATCCGGGTTACTTGCACCTACTTGCCAACTTGAACCAGTCTGGCCACTCTCCTCCGCCCTCTTTCATTACCCGGGCATTTTTGCTCATAGAACTGCCACTCACTGGATTTTTTTTTGTTTGTTCTTTTTTGCACCATTCTCTGTAAACACTAGAGATTGTTGTGCATGAAAATCCCAGGAGATCAACAGTTCTGAGATTTTCAAGCCGCCCCATCAGGTACCAACTATCATTCCACTGTCAAAGTAACTTAGATCACATTTCTTTTTCCCCCATTCTGAAGTTTGGTCTGAACAACAACTGAACCTCTTGACCATGTCTGTATGTTTTATGCGGTGAGTCGCTGTCAATTGATTGGCTGATTAGATAATTAGCATTGAAGAGCATGCATACAGGTGAACCTAATAAAGTGGCCACCAAGTGTGTTCTAATGAGATTTTTTCCATTCTCTTTCCGCAGTACTCTGGAAGTTCTTTATCCCAAGTGATATCGAATTTATGAAAATTATTATCAAAGTTAATCCAGTGTGTAAAGAACCATTTTTAACGTAAGCTTGTCAATGTGTTCTGCTACCTTTGATCACCATGTGAATATATATCCTGATTACTTTCTGTCACATTCAGTTAATGGACCCTCTTCTCATCTTTTACATCAGAAAGAAATCCCATTCTTCCATGTAATAAATGCTGTCTGCACTAAATTTCATTGTATTTCACTAAACTTAATCTCCTACTGATGTCCATTAGACAATGTTATGAGGGAGGAGGGACGGAAGGTTAAGTTGATGTGGGAGATGACATAAAGAGAAAAGGAAGCTTCAAAGAACATAAATGCTGATTATGGGCAATTTGAACTTCAGTCAGTTTCTGTGCTGTACATTCTCTGTAATGCTAACACCTGTTTTTATAAGGACTGACACTTAACACTATGTAATTCAAAGGGGTTAACTGCTCTCTTGTAAGGGAGCAGCCATTTTAGACCACAAATTCTAATTGGTGTTAAGTATGTACAGGCTGAGGTCAATTAGCTTTTAATAACAGTTTGTAAGATTTTTCCACTGGGGTTTGGAAGAGTGAGAGATTACTTAATTGAAATATGTAGGATGCTGAGGAGTCTTGGCAGGATAGATGAAGAGAGGCTGTTTCCTCTTATGGAAAAGTCTAGAATTTCGGTTCACCGCTTGAAAATAAAGGGTTGTTCATTTATGACAAAAATGAGGCAGTTTTCTGTCTTTGTCAAACGGTCCTGAGTGGAGCATCTTTAAGGCAGAATTTTGAACACTTTTAAGGCATAAATAGATATACAGTACTGTATTCACAATAGTGAAGGGGTTGAAAGGTTACCTGGCTACACAGGAATGCAGAGTTGAGTTTACAATGATCCTTTCAAATGTCAGAGCAGACTTTAGTGGCATTCTCCTGCTCCTGATGCCTACATGTGTTTCAATGTTTGTTAAAATGAGGCTTTAGCTCAGGGATTGCTTTGATTCCTTTTTGATTGTTTTCTTATCTGCAATCAAGCACAACTTCTGTTGCCTGGGATTTGTGGAGTATAATGGATGGGTGAAGATGCAAGAATTTTGATAAAGTCAAGCAGAAGCCCCATGCCATCATTCACGGTGAGCAACAGAGATTATTTCGTGGGAGAAAAACACTCTTTAAATTCAGCTGAACTGAATGTGGGGGAGCTGAATATAATAGTCAACAGATAGTTAGCCCAAGCAATGAAAGACATTCCTTTCCTTTCATGTCATCTCTGTGGGACTAAGGAGTTAGGCTATCTGAATAAATCCATTTCTGGTTACATTGGATTTTGGGATTTTTACTGGCATTCGAAGCATTAGCAGTAAAATACTTGCCCATTATTGTTTTCAGATTTTGAAAGTAGAAAGCATTGCACTAATTCATTTGCAATGGTGTGAAGTTAGAGAAGGAAATTTAGCAGAATCGGGTTTAATATCACCGACATGTACAGTATTGTGAAATTTGTTGTTTTGCAGCAGCAGTATATTGCAATACATATTTTAACTATAAATTATAACAATAAATATATAATTAAGTAGTACAAAGAGGTGAGCAAAATAGTGAAGTTGTATTCATGGGTTCATTGTCCATTCAGTAATCTGATGACAGATGGAAGAAGCTGTTCCTGAAACGCTGAGTGTGTATCTTCATGCTCCTGTACCTCCTCCTTAATGGTAGCAATAAGGAGAGGGCATGTCCTGGGTAAGGTGGGGGGGGGTCCTCAGTGATGGATGCCTCCTTCTTGAGGCATCGCCTTCTGAAATGCCCTCAGTGCTGGGGAGGCTAACGTCCATGATGGAGCTGGCGTGTTTACAAATTTCTGCAGATTTTTCTGATCCTGCGCAGTGACCCCTCCATACCAGACCAGTTAGAATGCTCCCCGCGGTATACCTGTAGAAATTTGCAAAAGTCTTTGGGGACGAGCCAATACTCCTCAACCATGGTCGCTGTCATATCTTCTTTGTAATTGCATCAATATGTTGGACCCACGATAGAGCTTCAGAGACGTTGGCACACAGGAACTTGAAACTGCTCACCCTTTCCACTGCCAATCTCTCGATGAAGACGAGTGTGTGTTCCCTTGATTTACTCTTCCTGACGTGCACAATCAGTTCCTTGCTCTCACTGACGTTGAGTGCAAACGTGTTGATCCGACACCTCTGAACCAGCTGATCTACCTCACTTCTGTATGCCTCCTTGTCGGCTTCTAAAATTCTGCGACCGATAGTTGTGCCAGCAGGAAATTTGTAACTGGCGTTTGAGCGGTGCCTAGCCACACAGTCGTGGGTGTACAGAGAGGAGCTGCACACATTATTGAAGTGTGCCAGTGTTGATTGTCAGCGAGGCGGAGATGTTATTCCCAATCCATGCTGACTGTGGTCTCCTGGTGAGGAAGCTAAGGATCCAGTTGCAGAGGGAGATGCAGAGGTCCAGGTTCTGGAGCTTGTCGGTTAGAACTGAGGGTGTGATTGTGTTGAAAGCTGAGCTGTAATCAATAAACAGCAGCCTGACGTGGGTATTGCTATTGTCCTGGTGTCCTAAGGCTGACAGAGAGCCAGGGAGATTGCATCCGCTGGAGAACTATTGTGGTGATAGGCAAATTGAGTGGGTCCAGGTCCTCACCAAAGTAGGAGTGATTCTGGCCATGACCGTTCCCTCAAAGCACTTCATTACGGTAGATGTGAGTGCAACTGGGCGAGAGTCATTTCAGAGCACGGAAACCGGTCCTTTGGCCCAACTGAAAGGCAACTCACCCGGCTCTTCTTGGACACTGGTATGACTGTCATCCTATTGAAGGAGGTGGGAAGCTCAGACTGCAACGGTGAGAGACTGAAGATGTTCCTGAACATGCCCATCAATTGGTTGGCATAGATTTTAAGTGCCCTAGCAGGTTCGCCTTCAGGGCCTGGCACCTTGTGAGGGTTCACGCTCATGAAAGAGGTTCTGACGTCAGACTCTGAGAAAGAGATCACAGGCATTCATCGTTCCCTTCAATGCGACATTACTTTGCTCTCCCAAACACCCAAAAATTTACAAAAGAGCACTCCAAAAAGAAAGGAGGGAAACCCAATATTGGCACATCCTTGATGAATAGAGTAAACCTTTCTAACTAGCAGAGAGTTACTGTTTCTACCCAGATGTAGCTATGGGGAACAGAGTGGTCAGCTTGATGGACTTGTCATCCAGGGGCATGGAGCTATGACCTGGAGTTCAAATTCCACTAGAGCAATTGAAAAAATTAAATTCAATTAAATTTGCATTAAAACACCAATATCACGAGGGTCAAATCGAATGAGAAAATAGCTAAACTAGAAACACAAGGTAAGGGTTTAAATGAGTGTGTAATCTTGAAAGGAAAGCGCAGGGAAATCTCATCCAGACTGTATCATGAAGGGACAGAGCAGACAAATGTAAGAAGCAGCAGCACATTCGGTTGAAGTGAACTGAAAGGCTGAAAGTAAAAGCAAAAATGCAGAAACTATACAAGATTTGGACAGCTTATGGCTTTTAATGAGGTCAATAAAAATGAAAGTGATATCACAAAATGAGTTTACTGCACATGTGTGGGAATGTGCAGATTGAAGTATATAAGATTGGTGAATTACATATACAGATAGGAATATGAAATGTGGATAATAACATACTCCTGGCTCAGAAAGAGGTAGGATTGGAGCATGAAATATTCCTGGCTAAAAAATGTTTAGGAAGGAGAAGGCGTAGCTGTGCTGATTAAAGACAATATTACATTGCTGGAGAAGGATAAAGTCTTGAGTGACAAAGGACAGAATCTCTTTGATTAGAGCTAAAAACAGTCCAGGAGAAATAATACTGCTAGGCGTATTCCATAGGTCAGCAGCAAATAACACTGCAACTATTCAGGTAGATTATAGAGTATTTGGAGCAGAATTAGGTGTGGCCTAATAGGTATGGCTTATGGTGTTATGTTCTTGATTAGTCAGGGCATGAAGGGTTACGGGGAGAAGGCAGGAGATTGGGGCTGAGAGGGAATAATCAGCTATGATGAAACGGTGGGAGCAGACTCAATGGGGCAAATAGCCTAATTCTGCTCCTAAATCCTATGGTCTTATTTTCATTCCTTATAATGAGGAATTTTAATTATCCCATTGTAACTGGGTTGGTAATAGTATTAAGAGTGGAGATAATGAAGAGATTCTAAACTGTATTCATAATCTGTCTCTATTACAACAAGGATGGGAAGCATTGCTAGATCTGGGTCTTGAAAGTGAAGTGGGTCAAATATAGCAAGATACAGTAGGAGAATGTTTAGGAGATAGTGATTAAGATATTGTAAGGTATGGGTTAGCTGTGTAAAAGAAAACGGAGCCACACAAAAAAAAATTAATTGGTGGAGCCCAATTTCAATGAATCAGAGTGGCCCTGGCCTTGGTATATTGGAATCAATGCTTGACAAGTAAATTTGTAAGTGATCAATTGGCTGACCTTTAGAATGTTGCTCCCTTAGTCTGAGACTGGTCCCTTTGCAGAGGAGGCGGCTGAGGAGAGATCTGATAGAAGCATATTAAGTAATGAGGAATCTGGATAGTGGGAGGCTTTTCCTTTTCATGGAGAAATTCAGAATGACAGGCCATAGGAAGAAATAAAAGGGAAGAGAATTAACAGAAAACCCTTTTTGTGCAGCATGTGGTTGGAATCTGTGATGCACCGTCTGCAGAAGTGGAGGAGGGAAGTTCCATTCTGACCCTCAGGAGGGAACTGGATCATGACATGGTGAGAAAACTTAGTGACATTACTGACAAAGGGCCAATGGGTTGCTCTGCTAGAGAGCTGGTACTGACTGAATAGGCTGAATCGCCTCCTTCCGTGCTGTCGCACTTAGATTCTATGATTCCCCATTTCAGAGTCAACCTTAATTTCAGGTTTAAAATCGGAGAACGCTTTCCTCCTGCCCACAAAAGACTTGTGGGGTTGCAGGTTAATTGGCCCTGGTGTGTAGGGGAGTACAGTGCAGTGGCAGAATCAATGGCAACGGAGAGAGGATAAAATGCCATCGGTATAAACAGATGCTTGATAGTTGGTGTGGAGTTCGTGGGCTGAAGTTCTGCTTCAGTGTCAGCGTGAAGAGAGATTGACGGACATGTTCAGATTTTCAGCATCAGCATTATTTTACATGACAGATTTCATTTCAGTGATCCAAACATAGTGAGTTGGCATTTTCTGAATATAAACTGTGGTGGGATTTCATCCCATGTCTCTAGATCATTCAGCTAAGCCTCTGCATGCATTGTTTCTACTGTAGCCCAGTATTTTCAGAGTACGATGGCAACGTAGCGGTTAAATGAAAAGCCTGTTAATATAAAGAACCGGGCTAACAACTAGAATTCTGAGTTCAAATGCCACCATGGCAGATGTGGAATTTAAATTCTGTTAATAATCTGCTTTTCCCATCTGACACAGGGTTTTCAATCTAAACAAAGGAAACGATGAATGTATAAAGGGTGGGGAAACCACATTAGACAGTATGGCTGGAGCTAGGCAATGGCTAGCATTCAAAGATATTGTACATGATTTGCAGCAAGTATATATTCCTTTAGGCACAAAAGCACAACAGGAAAAGCAACCCAGAAGTGGACTACAGGAGAAATTAAATATAAAAATTGGGCCAAAATTCAGCAAACCTGAGGATTGCAGGTGGTTTAGAATTCAGCAGAGGACGACTGAGAAATTAATGAAGGGGAAATAAAATTAGAGATTAAACTAGCATGAGACTTAACACCAGATTGTAAAACTGGTGCATAAGAGGGAATAGACTTTGTGAAGGCATATGACAGGGAGAAGAGAATTCAGTAGTTCGGTAGTTCCATTTAATATCAGAGAATGTATGCAGTATACAACCTGAAATTCTTACACTTCACAGTCATCAACGAAAACAGAAGTGTCCCAAAGAATGAGTGACAGTAAATACGTCAGAACCCCAGAACCCCTCCCTACGCCCCCTCCCACGCACAAAGCATCAGCAGCCTCCAAGCAAAGACCCCAAAAAAGACCATGATCCTGAACAAAAACGACTCGTTCACCGGACAATTTGACATCCACAGGCTCTCTCTCTCCCTGCTAAAGGGGCAGAGGGGTGTCACACAGCGAGAGGGGAGACTAACAAGGCAACAAAAAAAAACGTGATGGTAAAGTCTGCCACTTTGCTTCTTTTCCCCGGGTTCACCCACTCGAGAATTGGCAACAAACTCTCCCCCACCGACGAGAGAAAGCGGGCGATCCGAGTACAGAGGCCTCCGACGGCTGATCCGCTGTTCCCGCTGTTCAGTTTTCTCCTGCGAAGCTTCAGTCGGCGACACAGGCATAGAACTTGCTCGTCCCCAGAGCCGCAGAGCCTCAGCGCCCTGAGGGCACACTCAGCTTCTCGGCCGCATCCTTGGGATATCAGAAAATGGCCGGTCGGTGCCCCAGGAGCCGTAAAGAACCGAAGATTGAGTGCAGACTGAATTTATAGTGGGCGAAGAGGGAATGTCCGAGCAATTAAATAATAGCATGGAAGAAGATACTAAAAATTATTTATATTTGAATAAATATTCAGAAGTAAAGGAAATTGGTGTGAATAAAGAAATACCTCTCGATAGGTTAATGAGCCTAAATCTGATGAATCCCCACATTCAATTATCTGCATCCCAGAGTTTTATACAAGGTGGCAATGGAAGTAGTGGAAGGCCAGTTTATTGAGCTCCTCCATTTGGGATCGACCATGGACGTTGCATCCCAGCTGTATACATGATACGCAATCCTGGGCAGTATGATACTGAGAGCAAGATGTTGCCCGCGTAGCGGCTCACCCTTCCTCCATGCAGCTGATGAATCCAGAGGAACGACAGAGATTGACGCCGTCTGGCACTGGCAGCACTACAGGAGTTGCCCGTCAGTGTTGAAATCACATGTAGGACTGCCTTAGGGACTCCAGCTCCGGGCTCTTCTTCGGAATTTACTCCCGAAACCTTCCCCATGAGTGGGTATAGGTGCAAGGCAGCGGGGGTTTGAGATCAGATTTTTCTCTTCTCCTAAATAAGCTGCCAATCACTGCTGACGCGGCCCCATCTGCTTGAATTTTAGGGTGCCGGTAACACACCTTTGTCCCTTGTCCTGTTGGTAGAAATGGTTCCACTGGGCTTGGTAGCTGAGCCACACGTGAAGGCCAGGAGCTGGCAGAGGCTATTTGAAACGTATGACATTTGGAGAATTTAATAGGTAGTGGGAGGTTATCCCCAATACCACCCCCTGCCAGGTTACCATCCTCTGGAATGTTTCCTACAAATTAGGGGCAAGTTGCTTAGAAACAAAAGGAGAAATAAAACAGGTTCCTTCAGTTAGTCCTGACGAAGGGTCTCGGCCTGAAACGTCGACTGCACCTCTTCCTATAGATGCTGCTTGGCCTGCTGCGTTCACCAGCAACTTTGATGTATGTAACTACCAACCTTGTAACCTAACATTGACAATGGGGAAAATACAACAACAACTATTTGAAATAATTTTATTGAGCAGAATCAACCTAGGATTTTGAGAGGAAATTATGTTTAGAATTCTTTATAGGTGGTATAGGTGAGGGGAAACCAATGGATGCCCTGTGTTTGGAGCGACACCCACAAAATGCTGGAGGAACTCATCAGGTTAGGTAACATCTATGGAAGTGAATAAGTAGTTGACATTTTGGGCTGAGGCACTTCAGGACGGGAAAGGGGAAGTCGGCAGAATAAAACAGTGGGGGCGAGGGGAAGGAGGATAACTGGAAGGTGATAGTTGAAGTCAGGTGGGAAAGGTGAAGGGCTGGAGAGGAATGAATCTGATAGGAGAGAATAGTAGACCATAAGAGGAAGGGCACCGGGGGAGGTGTTAGGCAGGTGAGCAGAGATAAGAGGCTCGGTTGGGGAATAGAGTAAGAGGAAAGGGGGAGGGAAAAAATTACCTGAAGGAGAAATCAATGTTCAGGCCATCAGGTTGGAGGCCACCCAGACAGCGTGTAAGGTACTGCACCTCTACCCTAAGTGACCATATCATATCACAATAGGTGTCCATGGACTGACATCTCAAAACAAGAATGGGAATAGGTATTAAAATGGCTGCAGGGAATCAGCTTTTGGCGGATGGAGCGGAACTGCTCGGTAAAGTGGCCGCTCAATTTATGACGGGTCTCACCAACGTAGGGAGGCTGCGTCGGGACCACAAGATACAACAGTCGGCACCAGCGGGACTCGCAGGTGGAGGGTTGCCTCAGCTGGAAGGAATGTGTCGGAATTCTGGTAAGGCTTTCTGAAACAGGACAGGGTTAGAAAAGATTAAGTTAGAAAACATGCACCGACGTGGGCTATGAGTTGGTTAGCAGATAGAAAACAACAAAAAAAAAGACAGGTCTTTCTGAGTTGTGCAGGATGTGGTCAGTAATGTGTGGCAGGAATTGGTGTTGGGGTTGAACCACTTGCAATCTTTAACAACCATTTGTCTGAGAAAACCAAATATAACATTTTGAAGATTGATCTTGGTGGGGAAAAAAACTAGCTGGGAATACAAATTGTGATAGGGATGCAAAAAGGCTTCGAAAACAAGTGGACACACTCGGTAAAATGACAAAAATGTAAAATGTGTAAAACTGAATAAGAGTACTTGGGCAGTTAAGTTGTTTTTGTGGGTTTAGTTGAGGAAAGTTACACATCAACTATGATCTTATTGAACGACAGAACAGTCTCGACAGTCCGAATGTCTTACTCCTGCTCCTATTTCTTATGAATGGTAAGATTTTTTTTAAATTGCGAGGTCTCGGCAGGGTTTCTCTTTAAGACCAAGATTGCTAGCGCATTGATTTGCACTCGTTCTCCAGCGAAACACCTCCCGCTCGGTGTCCGTCCGCCCCTCTCTGAACTATTTGTCGAGTGCTACATTCCTGCCTTGTCCCTCGGTGGGGGTCAGTTACTCTCTGGCCGTTGGTGTTAGAAGTTATTTGCTGCTTTGGCCTGGCGATCGCCGCTGTCTGTGGCAAGGCTTTTAACTTTCTGTTTCTAGAAAGAAAATCAAACTTCGGGGAAGTTGCCTGAAAAGTTGGAGGCCGGCCGGCTTCCGCGTTGCGTGGCTGTTTGTGGGCGATGGGATGGTAAGAGTAGAGAGGCGCCCGGTGATCGACAGGAGAGAGGAGAGCGGCGGGACGGCCGCCCCGCTGTGTGTGCAGAGGAATCCGGGTAAGGGCTCGGCAACCTTCTAGATGTTGCAATGCTGCTTTGGAAGTGATTTTTCCACGGCGGAGTTTATGGGACAGCTTTTGGGCTTTTTCATTCGATAGGTAACAAGGCGGGAGTTGGGGTTAACGTATCCTGTTTGGAAATTATGGAGGGAGGGGGTTGGTTAACGTATCCTGGGAACTGGGGTATGGGGGAGAGGCTGACATATCCCGGCCGGGAATTTGGGTGGGGAGAGAAAGAAGGGGGGTATTGTTAACATATTCCGGGGCTGGGGCTGGGTGTGGAGACAAGAGAGCCGGGAACTCGTGGGGAGCGGGAGAGAAGGGATGGCCCCTGTATCCCTGGAACTGGGAACGAGAGGAGAGAGAAAGGGGGCTGTGTTAACGCATCCCGAGATTGGAGGCAAACGGAAGGGGATTTCGCGCATCCCGGAGTTCGAGAAGTGTCTGTGGAGGGTTTAGTGCCTGTCGGGATTGAGGACTGCAATGCCGCAGGTGCTGGAGTCCGGAACAAAAACAGAGCGTACAGCTCGGCGAGTTAGTCAGTCTCTTTGGAGGGAACTGGTGAAAGACCCTACACCAGGACTGAGGGGGAGCTGGAAAGATTTCCAGTAAACAGGGGTGTGAAATCAAAGCTTCCATGGTGTTACACACAAAATGCTGGAGGAACTCACCGCTGAGGCAGCATCTATGGGGAGGAATAAGGGGGTCCCCTAAAGGGGAATAAACACATTTGACGTTTTGAGCTGGGACCATTCAGGGGACCCTTTATTCTCCATCATAGATGCTGCCTGATCCACTGAGTTCCTCCAGTATTGTGTGTGTGTGTTTGCTCTAGATTTCCAGCACCCTCTACCCTCCTCCCCATGTACGGCTCTATTTCACCATCCTCCCTACACCCTTTTGGTTATGATGTGGGGTCTCGTGGGCTGAAATACATCTCTTGCCTCCACAGATCCTCTGAGTTGCTTCAGCATTCTGCTGTTCCCAGTGACAAGGCAAAAGTAGTTAGCTTGGGGTGGGGGCTGGGGGAACCTAATGGACCTGTAGACTTCAACTCTGTTTCTGTCTCTTCTCCCCACAGGCACTTGTTAGGGTTTTGCACTGTTAGTTGCTTGTGAACCCTGAATGAGATTGTTAGCACAGTCTCCTACGGCACCGCACCAGGGGCGCTAGACATACGTGGGCAGTGAGCTTGGCGGGGTGAAGGTGCAACCCGGACTGAAACATGGATAAGTACGAGGATCTGGGGCTGGAGGCCAGCAAGTTTATTGAGGACTTGAATATGTATGAAGCGTCCAAGGATGGGCTCTTCAGGGTTAACAAGGAGGCTTGCAAGCCCGAGTTCGAGGAGACCCGGCGGGTATTCGCCTCCAAAATGAACAGGATCCACCTGCAGAGGCAACAGGAGATGTTACTGATGGGAAATCCGCAGGGGGCTGCCGCCAGAGTCAACGGCGGCTTTGGCCCAATGGCCGGTGATCCCGAGAGTGCGCCCTCTGCTGGTAGAACCCGGCCTCAGAATCGCCTCAGTGGGGAGCTTGGAGCCAAGCCTCCAGTGTCTGCCACACCAGTGTCCAACCTCCCTGGCCACCCGGGACAGCCGTTATCCAACCGATACTCTCAAGACCTGACCCTCAGGCCCAACCTTAACCATGAGAGTTCTACCACTGAACACTCTGGGCCTGAACCCCATGGCCCTCACTCGAGTGCCCCAAATTATTCCCAGTCAAGCCCCAGGTCAAGCTGTCACCAGGAGAGCGACTCGAGCTCCAGCCTGGTCAGTCCTCGGTCCAGTCTCTTGGAGACCCATCAACTCTCCTCCGGTCCAAAAGAGGTAATCCCGTTCCAGGTCAACCCTCACTCTGCCTCAGGTGCCGGTGAATCCGGCAAGCACCGAGCACTACCCCAGCACAGTCAACGCAGCCCATCCCTTTCGGCAAACCCTGGCCCGGACTGGTCCGAACTCAACCATCGCGCCCCCGAGGTTGATGCCCGGCCGTGTCGGGCTGGTCCCAGACCTGCTAGCGTACCTGGCAGTCTGGCCATGGGCCTGCCCGATAACACCTTTGCTCAGGCCCACCCTGGGGCTATTTCCTGTCCTAGCTCCCTGGCCCCAGCGCAAACCCACCTCCCAGCCTCAACCCTGAACCACGATCCAGATTACAGTCCCCAGGACCCTGCCTCTAAGGTGCGCCTGCCCTGTCAGCCTCTCCTCACGCAGCAGGACCCAGGACTGTCAACAGCCGAATTAAAATTAGAAGCTCTCACTGAGCGTCTGGAGCAAGAATTGGATGCACACCCCAAGGCAGAGTATTTTGGTAAGCTTTCATTGACATATCTGTTGCTAATTTGATCACTTCTTTGCAAATTCTTTTACTTTCAATCCCCCCCCCCAAACTTTTTTCAGCCCTCTTAATTCTCTCAAATCTCTCTTCTCCGATTCTGCCCTTCAATTGCTGGCACGTGACTTCAAACTACCAAGGCTCCAACTCTGGATTCCTTCCCAAACTTCTTTCTTAGATATTTCTTAAAATCTGCTGGTGGTCACCTGCCTTGGCTGGGAGCCCTTTTATTTTGTAGGGTAGTAAAAATCATTCCATGGTTTTTTTCTGGAAAGTTTTGTCAGTGGAGGTTATTGACTAGAATTACTGTGTGAATTGTATCCATTTAAGCAGGTTTCTTAAGTGTTCTGCCAATTTCAGGGTGTTTCTTGTAACTGTTCTGCTGTCCAAGAGGCAGTGTTGATTAAAGATTACCATGGCATGGGATGAAGTTTTTTAACAGCTGCAATTAGTATTTGTTGGCAACGTGCTGGTTCTGTCACCACAGCCTTTGCATTCATTGTATGATTTGGTATTTAAGGTGGCAATTGAAATTTATTGAACTTCAAACAAAAGCCAATTATGAGTGTTAGGATCTTAAATGAACATGATCTCATATTTGAGTGGCATGTTTTATGGTTTTGCAGTGATCATAGAAGGAAATGGCCTTTTTTGTTCTTAAACTAATGTATAAAAGAAAGTAAATGATATCCGGAACCCTTTTAGCAACTTGTGCCTCTCCAAGGTCTTCAAAAACAGTAGACCTGTCCAGTTAGTCCAAGAGCTCTCAAACTTTTGTCCCCCCTTCAGATATTAAATGCAATCTCTTTTCAAAAGTTCCTCTCAGGTAACAATGCATTGCAGATTGTATCAACTTTCAGTATACAGGAGTTCCCTTATTTCACCTCTGGCTCTGTCATCAAGTGCATCTAAGTCCATTTATAATCCATTCACAACTGGAACTAGTGCCTCCTACTTATCCATGGAGATAGAATTGAAACTGGCTTGCAGTAATTTCCGAAGTCAAACCTAACCCAGCGACAAAAGGCAGAATTGTGTCATTCCCCCCCACCTTTTTTAAAAAAAAATTCATCTGGGCACATTGACCAATTTGTTTGTCCCTCTTGTGTACAGAAATGTAATTGCAAATTGCACTGATAATTGCAATGTATAAATGTACTAGATGTATAACGGTGGGAACAGTGAGAAGTAATGGTTACAATAAAAGTGCAGATGGAGCTTGAGGTATGTGTCCACTCAGCAATGGGCTGAAAGTGATTGCTTAACTCCACTTTACTTTGGGTTGAGATTGCCCAGAATGTACTTGTTCTGATGTGAAGCAATATCACAATTGCAACAGCATTCGATGTAAACGCGTTCCGAAGGACAAACGCGTTTAGCCGAAGCTGTGATTAAATGTATCATTGCTTTTAGCTTTACACAAATCCAATAGGACAATGGCTGTTATTGTGCCACTTGATCTGGCTGTGCCCAACCTGCCTCTGTGTTCCATGTGCATTGTGTTATTTGATTTGGCAAACAAAATTTCAAAAGAGATTGGCCCAGCATCAGCCGTTCATGAAAGAGTTCCAAGCTGCCGTTGCCCCTCATGTGATGTTTTCAGCAATTTTACTCCTAAATAGTTGGGGTCTGGCTTTCAGACTCTCCATAAGAAAGCAAAAAGTGGATGTTGGAAACCTGAAATAAATACACACAATGCTAGAAACATGCAGGAGATAAGATCTTTAGTGGGGAGATACAGTTAACCTTTCAGCTGAAAGATGCTTTGTCATCTGCCCTAGAACATACACTTTGTTTTTTCTGTCCATTGATGCTGCCTGGCCTTGAGAATTTTCATTCCTCAGTTCTTTGCTCCCAAACAGCAGAAACAGTTAATCCCCATGCACCTGATCAGGTTTCCTTAATATCTTAAACTTGTCAAGTTGATCTAAAACATTCAAAATTTGAGGTAAGTGAACATAGTTCTCATTTTCTTTCTTCAAAACCTATATATCCTTTAACAGTTAATATTCCACTCTCTGTAAGATCCCATTGCCAATTTTACACCTGTAAGCCTGTTGCTAGAGCTCCCTTCAGTTCCTGTTCAGAGCTCCACTTTTCAATCTGCTTTTCTTACACTACAGGTATTTAGGGGAGCAATGAATGTCCTTTAAGGAGTCTTCATTGCTGCTTCCATAACAATTTTTTTTTGGACTCATCAGGTTGTTAGCCCTGAGTTGAATCCTCTGACCCAGAGGTCTGGTAGACCACTTTTAGTCTGACCTCTGCCCTTTGATCTGTTTGGCTTGGTGATCCTTCCAAGAGCCAAAGCAGAAAGCTCTGACTTCAGCCAACATAGCTCTCCAGGTCATTGAGGTTTGTGGTCCTCCCATGTTGTGGAGGTTACCAATGTGTATTTGAGGTTGACCTATTTAACTATAGTCTGGTAATTGCTGAATTTGGGGCGTAGTATTGTAGGATGTGCAAATTTACCACCTTGTAATGCAAGGAATGTGTATTATTAATAGTATTTATTTACTTTTGCAGTAGTAAATTCTGTAATCTCTCCAATACAATTATTCTAATTTAGTCACTGGCAGTTGCATTTTTCCCTATTCAAACAATTCCCAATGTTTTTGCTGAGGTTGTCAGGCAGAAATGGTTGAAGGAGAATTCCTTTCTCCTTTTTCCAGTGCAACATTGCTACAGTGGATTCTAGTTCCTATTTTTATTCACTCCATTTCGGAGAATAGTAAGGACAAAAAGTTTGCCTTTGTTGCATTTTTCAAGCTTTTGTGGTGCTTTTGGAAGCATTAAACAAGAAAATTGTGAGTCACACTGTTCAAGTGTCTTCTGGTGTAATGTTACAAGATCAGGTGACAAGCAGGCAAAAACACTCTGACCTTTGTCCAAATGTAGTGAGAACTGTTGAAAGAGATCCCCAGTGGTTTATTTAAGGGAGGTGTGAGGGTATTGACTTTGCCTGTCATACCTGGCATGATGCAGAGTTGTGTATATCACACACTCTTCATGATCTCGCTCATTTATGTGATCTCCAGCTTCAGAGATTAACACACCTGGCTCTCATGGCATTTATTCACTGAGGGCAGTAGTTCCAAGAACAGCTCCTACAAAAACAAAGAGCCAAACTGGAGAAATTAACAAATTCAAACATAGATGCATGCAGGTGACTCCTCATGCCCCTCTTACTTCTCTCCCGCCCCCCCCCCACAGAATTAACAAATTATCCCCCAGCAAACTAAAATATGGAATAGTATTTGTTCTGAGAATTTTTGTGTGTGTGTAGAATCAATACAGTTAGTTTTTATTAACTTGCATTTCTTGACATGTGCAGACTCTTCTTGGAATGTGACCTACCTCCAGTTTTCCCCCTAATCTGGGCCTTCATGGCCCACCGTGGTACATTTATTCAATGTTTAAATATAGCAAAATATCCCAAGATGATTAGTCACATTATCAAACAAGATTTGGCATTAAAGCACTAAGTTTTATGTCAGTTAACTAAGGGCTTGATCAAAGAAGGTTGAGCAGAGGGCACTAGAAGAGGGATAGAAAATTCTGAGTAATGCACTATGTTGCTATGTCAGCTAAGAGCGCCAGCCTCCGACTGATAATCACTTTGTCTGTGTTATGTGTGTGATTTTTATTGCTTTGATTTGTCTGTCAGAGTGAAGCTGAGTAACATTCTCGGCTTGGTTCCCCTTGACCATTTCAGGGAGGGGATTAAAGGAATTCTTCTCTATAATTACCTTAGGTTTCTTAACACTTCACTCCCCAGATTCAAAGATCTTGTGTCACTCCCCTGTTACTTCACCCATATACTACCAACTTGGCAACATCGTCCAAGTGAATGGTGCCAAGATTTAACTTGGCGCAACATGCTCCCACACATCCCTAACCTTGTGCCAATGATGATTTAGATTTAGATTCAACTTTATTGTCATTGTGCCGAGTACAAATCCAAAGCCAGTGAAATGCATTCAGCATCTGACCAGAAATGCAAAGAATGGTGTTATTTACAAAATAACTGCAAATAAAATAAGTGCTACAGCACACAAATATAAAAGTACTGAGACAGAGCAATACGGGTGTAATACTGCTTAGCGCTGTGATGTGAGGTTCAGCAGGGTCACAGCCTCAGGGAAGAAGCTCTTCCTGTGCCTGCTGGTGTGGGAGCAGAGGCTCCTGTAGTGCCTACCGGATGGGAGGAGAGTAAAAAGTCATGGTTACGGTGAGATGCATCCTTGATAATGCTTTTCGCCCTGCCCAGACAGCGTTTATGGTAGATGTTCTCAATGGTGGGCAATTGGGTGCCGAAAATCCGCTGGGCAGTTTTCACCATGCTGGAGTGCTTTGTGGTCCGATACAGGACAATTGCCATACCATACTGAGATGCAGTGGAATGTTATCCCAACATTTGGAGCTGATTAAACTACTGGAGCCTCCAAATAAATGTTGGGTCAACTAAAACTATTATCTTCACTCCACAGTACAGACTACATCTGCCAGGCACCGATTTGATCCCACTAAATGACTGCAACTCGGTGTTTCGCAACCTTTTTTTTAATCCTTGCGCCCACTTAAAGCACTTTTATACTTGCCAACACCCCCCCCCCCCAAGCACCTTCATATTTTCCAATGCCCCTCTTGGTCACAATGTACTTTTTGGTGCCCCCATAGTATTGACCATATGCTAACATAAGAAAAATTATTCGTGTTTTGTTTGTCTAAACCTAGCTTACACAGTACCTTTGCGCTGTACAACAGCTTCAATATTAATGTGATCCTTGAGCCTGATGGTTTTTAGCAAGAGTTGAAATAGCTGGCTTAGGTTGTGACAGCAAAAGCTCCAAGTCCCCATGCGTAGCAATGTCCAGGCAGTTTCTGTTTTTTGTGAGTATGTGGTTCACTGCCGGAACCCTCTTTCAACAAAGTAGGAGGATGGAAATGCAATGAAGAGCAGTTTGGCTCTTCTCCAAGTACCAGGAAATTTTGTATGACAGTGTAGCCACATTCCACAAAAGCTGACATTTTTGCAAAGCATTTTTGCTTTTTCATCATTCTGAATTTTGATAATTTCTTCTTGCAAGCTCTCTTCCGGTTCTTCCACCTTGCAA
The DNA here is from genome assembly GCF_963921235.1 of Mobula hypostoma. Taxonomy (NCBI): domain Eukaryota; kingdom Metazoa; phylum Chordata; class Chondrichthyes; order Myliobatiformes; family Myliobatidae; genus Mobula; species Mobula hypostoma. The sequence continues at coordinate 20,152,620 of NC_086113.1, forward strand.
AGAAACATCTTAGGTTGTAGCCTTTTGACAGCCAACACACATCAGTAGGAAGAAGGAAGCGTTCAAACTCTCCTTCATAACTTTGGCATAACTGGCGAAATATTCTGCTATTTAATGGATGAGCTTTAATCTTGTTGATAGTAGATATTACCAGGGTCATGCTGGAGAAAAGTCACTGGCTGAGGTTTTGTCTGTGAGATGTTGACGATGAATTGCACAATGGATTGCAAGCAGACTTGGAATTTCTTTTTTCATAAGCGGCACTAAACCAGCATGGTGACCTGTCATATATCATGCTCCATCCGACGCACAAGAAATTATGTTCCTAATAGGAATACTTCTGTCCTCAATATACATTTTGAGCTTTTTGTAGTTTGATTCTCTTTTGATATTTGTTTTTAACTTTAAGAGAATCTCTTCATAAATTTTTCCATTTTTGATCAACTGTACATATGCTATTAGCAAAGCCTTGTTGTCTCATACAGCTGACTCATCCAGTTGTATCCCAAATTGTGATTTTTTTTTTGTAGCTTTGTGCAAAAGTCTGTCTTGTTTCATCAATACAATGAGCTACAGAGTTACTACTCAGAGGAATTGATTTTAAAACACTGATATCCATTTTGAGATAGTGGTGAGCACATCTGGTACAGCAGACAATCGTTCACCAATTGTATGAGATTTTCCACACTTTTTTATCATTTCAGAAATATTTTAAGAAGCAATGATACCACTATGAAGGTCATTTTTAGCTTTCTTGGCACATGACTGTGCAACGCTTTTCAAATGCTTCTTTCATCTCCTGGAACTGAGTAATAACCATATAGCCTTTTCAGGGTGTCTTTTATGGAAGCAATCTTGATGGTTTCATGGCTTCATTAGACGGAACATTCTAACTGTTTGCATCACTGTTGATATAGAAGGGACACTACACAGGATCCGCAAAATTTGTAAAGCCTACCAGCTTTGTCGTGGCCTCCCGGTACTGAGGACATGTATCATTAAGGACTCCCCTCACCCAGGACGTGTCCTCTTCTCATTGCTACCATCAAGGTGGTGGTTCAGGCACCTGAAGACACGCACTCAATGCTTTGATTGGACGATGAGCCCATGTACACTACCTCAATATTTTTTCGCTCTCTTTTTGCACTAATTTAATTTTAAAATATATTTAGTGTATTTTAGTTTTTTTTATTATGTATTGCAGTGTACTGCTGCCACAAAACAACATGTGCCATATGATATTAAACCTGATTCTGTATAACAATGAAATGGTGGTCAGGAGACCAGGAAGAACTCTTCCTCATCTTTGGACCTTTTGCATCCAGTCAAGAGCGGGTTCTGTTTCAAATTCACTTGTGGGCCAGCACTCTCTCAGTAATGGACTAATCTGACAGCACAGTTCATTGGACTCAAGTATGATACCTACCACTATTCGAGCTCAAGCAAACAAGTGTCACAAAAAAGCAGAATTAGTTCAGCCTTGTAAATTGGTTAGATATGAGCTAATATGGAAGGTATTTTGGTCAGTAGATGACATGTTTGTTTGATTTTAATTACAACCTATATCTGTCATATTATAGGTTCTGTTGGACTTGGAGTTCCTTAGACATTGATAATAAAAGGAAAATTTTTAGATTTTTGTTTTGCTTTAAGTGGATTGCAAGGGTTGGATTACCATTAACTGCAGACTAGTCATAATGGGCAGTAGGATCTCTAAGATGCCCCTTTATAAGCAGTAGTCAGGGATCCAATTGAACTTTTTATTCACCTAAGAGCCATTATTGATCCTGGGGAACTTGTGTGAACAGGTACCCACTGATACATCAGTTGCTATTAAAGACAAATTTAATCTTAGACTGTATATAACATGAAATTAAACATTGAGTGCATGAGTAATTTTCATTTTTGGGATGCAGATGACTCTAACTCTGCTAGCATTTATTGCCCTTGAAAAGATGATGGTGAGCTCCAATTTGAGCCATCATCTCCCTCTGGCAAAGTTCTCCCACTGTGTTATTAGTGGGTATTTAAAAATATTTAATCCCAATGATGATCAAATGATAATACAGAAATACACTCAATGGCCACTTTATTAGGTACCCAAGTGCATGCCCATGGACTTGTGCTGTAGCCCATCCACTTCAAGGTTTGACGTCTTGTACTCTTCTGCACACCACAGTTGGAACACGTGGTTATTTGAGTTACTGTCACCTTTCTGTCAATTTGAACCAGTCTGGCCATTCTCCTCTAACCACTCTCATTAACAACGTAGAATCGCCACTCACTGGATTTTCTTTTGTTTTTTTGCACCATTCTCCGTAAACTCTGGAGTCTGTTCTGTGTGAAAATCCCAGGAGATCAGTAGTTACTGAGATACTCAAACCATCTTATCTGCCACCAGTAATTATTCCACGCTGAAAGTCACTTCGATCATATCTCTTTCCCATTCGGAAGTCTGGTCTGAACAACTTCTGAACCTCTTGACCATGTCTGGATGCTTTTATGTGTTGAGTTGCTGTCACATGTTTGGCTGATTAGATATTTGCATTAATGGATAGGTGTACCAAATAAAGTGGTCACTGACTATACTTCCAAGTGTGACTGGGAGGAGGATCCACAGATTATGGTGTTTCAGCATACCTGAAGATCTTGTCCTTGATGGTAACTGCAAGTTACTGTCAGACTAACTTGGAGGAATAATGGCAATGCATTTTATAGATATCGCTGATTGCAGCCACAGTTTGAGATGAATATTTTGGTTAGGTAATAGAGGTATCAATCAGGGCAGCTGCTATGCCCTGGGCAGTGTCGAGCTTTCTGAGTTGTTGAATCTGTGCTCATCCTGGCGTGCGGAAAGTAATTCCTCAAGCTCTGGATGTGTGGCCCTGGAGATGATGAAAAGTTGTGGGGTGTCAAAAGATGAGCTACTTGGCCCACATCTCATCTAGCCTTGTAGCTACGGTATTTAGATAGATAGATATACTTTTGATCCCGAGGGAAATTGGGTTTTGTTACAGCTGCGCAACCAAGAATAGAGCACAAGAATAGCAATACAATTTGTGTGGTTGGGTCACTGCATTTCTAGTCAATTGTGACCTTGTATGTTTATCAATAGTACTGTCAATGAATGTGGATGATTAGTGCCTCTGTTACCCATTACCCAGTGTTTATTTTATTTATTCTTATTTTAATTTTATTTATTTAGAAATACAGCATGGTAAACAGGCCCTTCCAACCCAACAAGCCTTCAAATTGCACCCATGTGATCAATTAACCTACTGACCTGCACATCTTTGGACTTTGGGAGGAAACCAGAACACCCAGAGGAGTCCCATGCTGTCAGGAGGAGAATATACAAACTCCTTGGGGGTGGGGGCGGAAATGAACCTAGATTGCTGGAGCTGTTGTAACAGCTCTGCTGCAGTGCCGCCATTCTAGTGGCTTGTTACAGGCCGCTAATTGGCCAATGCCAAAACATTGTCGAGGTCTTGATACTTTGCAGTGTGGGTTGCTTCATTTCCTGAGAAATTGTGCAATTTAATCCCATTTCTAGTCCTTGGCAAAATTCCTATTTCTGACCTGTTTACAAATGTGAGGTGTAGGGTAGGTGTCAGTGATGCAACTGAAGATGTTTCGGTAAAAAAGTCTGCTCTGGAAAAGCTCTTGCAGTGTTGTCTTGGGCCAGGGTGATTGACCTCCAATAATCTCACCCACTTTCCTTTGTGATTCCACCCATTGGAATCATTCTTCTTGATATCTGTTGACTTCAATTTTGCCGTAGTTTCTTGATGTTATAGTTGGTTGAATCCTGCCGTCATCTGCTCGGTCCCCGCTGGAACCAATGTTGTAATGTCAGGAGCTGATTACATCCTTGAGCAAATTAAGTTGGGTAATAATGAGCACTGTTGGTGGCAAGTCCCCAACTCTTAACGGAGGTGGTGGAGTGGGGTTCCTTTAGTACCTTATCGGTCATTTTTTCCACACTGAATAGATGCCAGTGACTATAATGGCTAAAGTCTCTTCTGGAGAACAGGTTTCCAAGCACTATCTAGTTTCAAATACCTTGCTGTATCTAAAGCTGTCGGCCGTTTCTTGATATCTTCTAGAGGTAACTAGAATGGCTATGAGTAATGTTCCTGGTCAGAAGTTTGTAGGTGAAATTTCCACAAAAATCGCGTAGCTTGAAATTTTTGTATAGAATTGATGAAGCGATGTCCTTGCAATGAAACTACAAGCAGAAGGCGCTTAAAATCTCAGGAGGACACAAGGCCCTAATTTAAAAAAGACCAAGGCATGTAACCCAGTGTCACAGCAACACATATATCTCAGGAACATTGTTAATATACTGTAGATTATCTGGTCGTCGCATTATTGTTTGTGGAAGTTTGCTGTGTGCAAATTGGCTGTCCCTTTGCTTGCATTAAATATGGGAACAAAGGTTATATGCTTTGATCTGCCCTAAGGTCAAAAGCTTTAAGTTCCTCGGGGTCAATATCACAAATGACTTGACTTGGTCCAGCCAAGCAGAGTTCACTGCCAAGAAGGCCCACCAGCGCCTTTACTTCCTGAGAAAGCTAAAGAAATTTGGCCTGTCCCCAAAACCCTCACTAATTTTTATAGATGCACCGTAGAAAGCATTCTTCTAGGGTGCATCACAACCTGGTATGGAAATTGTCCTGTCCAAGACCGAAAGAAGCTGCAGAAGATCGTGAACACGGCGCAGCATATCACACAAACCAATCTTCCATCCGTGGACTCACTTTACACCGCACGCTGTCGGAGCTGTGCTGCCAGGATAATCAAGAACATGACCCACCCAGCTAACAGACCTTTCGTCCCTCTTCCCTCCAGGAGAAGGTTCAGGAGCTTGAAGACTCATACAGCCAGATTTGGGAACAGCTTCTTTCCAACTGTGATAAGACTGCTGAACGGATCCTGACCTGGATCTGGGCCGTACCCTCCAAATATCCGGACCTGCCTCTCGGTTTTTTTGCACTACCTTACTTCCCATTTTTCTATTTTCTATTTATGATTTATAATTTAAATTTTTAATACTTACTAATTTTAACTATTTTTAATATTTAATATTTGTAATCCAGGGAGTGTGAAGCGCAGAACCAAATATCGCTGTGATGATTGTACATTCTAGTACCAATTGTTTGGTGACAATAAAGTATAAAGTGTAATGTTGTATAAAATGATGCAATTGTGAGTTTTACCCAGGTAGACAAGTTACTTTAATAGTTATTACTATCAATGGTGTAGTGGTGACTGGTGAGTAAATTCTTGCCAAGAAAGAGAAATGATTGAAAAGGCAGCCTTTGAAATGAAATACAGGTACAGACATTGTCACAGGAAGGCAGCATCCATAATCGAGGGACCCCATAATTCAGGCCATGCTGTCGTCTCACTGCTACCATCAGGTAGGAGGCCGCACACCACCAGGTTCAAGAACAGTTATTGAGCCATCAGCCTCCTGAACCAGAGTGGATAACTTCACTCAACTCAACACTGAACTGATCCCACAAACTATGAACTCACTTTCAGGGACTCTTCATCTCAAGTTCTTAGCATGATTTATTTATTAATGCTTATTTGTTTTTGTATTTGCACAATTTGTCAGTCTTTGTGTGTAGTTTTCATTGATTCTATTGTATTTCTTTGTCCTACTATGAATGTCTGCAAGAAAATAAATCTTGGTATTATTTGGTGACATAAACGTACTTTGAAAATAAAATTTACTTTGAATGTTGAACTTTGGTATGGCTGCAGGATTGTGACTTGAGAGTTTTCTCTTTTTAAAGGAAGGTTAGGTGCTGTCAACCATGGAATGGCACTAGCATGAATGTTTTAAAATTTGGTGTTTTTAAAAAAAAATCTCCAGTATGTGGGCCTGATTGGCTGTTTTGAATCAAATGTATTTTATTGAGTAAGAAATGAGTATGTGTTCAATGGGGGTCACCTCTGAATAATTCACCCAAAGTTAAATAATTATATTAGTTAAAATTTTATTTAATGGTAAATATTTGTCATCACTGCAGTGGCCCTCCGCTTGGTGAGGTAGTGTTTGCACAGATGATTAAACACTGCAAGCTTTCTGGGATGAAGAACAAACCCTTTCTATGTACATATTAGGTAATGTAAAATAACAAGCTTAACACTCAGCACATTCTTCTACTTTGGGTGGATTTAGCATGGGGTTTCACTTCCTCCTGCTGGTGAACTGCTCAACATATTTAGACTTCTATATTGATGGTGTGTTTTAAATTTATGAATTATACTATTATACATTGGGCCAAATGGCCTAATTCTACTCCTTCAAGTTTGATCTGCCATTCCATCACGTCTGAATTTTATTATTCCTCTCAACTCCATATGCCTGCCTTTTCCCCATAACCTCTGACACCCTTACGAATTAACCTCCGCTTAAAATATACTCACTGACTTCATTTAGCTTGACTTTCAGGTGGTGTAACAGAGAAAAATGCATTAACTATCAGGATGCTAAGGAAGTTCTGACATTCTAATTTTGGAGTGTGCACTAGTTCGGTTTACCTCAGTAGAGCAAGAGGTGATGCTCTATCGAGTGACTTTGAATATCTGTTTTACTATATGATAATGCTTTTGAATGTTAAGGCTCTGAAACAAACCAGGAGCCATAAAGTGACCATACATCAGCTGGAACATCATCTTTTGAGGGATCAAGGTGTGATTAAAGTTAGCATCTTCCTCTACTCTGAAGATTCACTGAAGTAAATACTAAAGGACATGCACTTAAGGTGGTGGGGGGTGAGAAGTTTAAACAAGATTCAAGTGAGAAGTTTTTTTTACACACAAACTGGCAAGTGTCTGGAATGAGCTGCCAGGGGAAGTTGTAAAAGCAGATAAAATGGCACCATTTAAGAGGAATTTAGACAATGACGTGAATCGGCAAGGAAATGAGGGATGGAGACAATATGCAGGCGGATGTGTAGTTTAAATTGCTATCACAGTTGGCACAGACATTGTTGGCTAAAAAGCCTGTTCCTGTGCTGTACTGTTCCCTATTTTGCAAACAGGTGATTGTAGAGGTCAGTCTGACATTTGCATAATAGAAGTAGAGATATGAATAGGCCATGTGGCTCCTTGACCTTGTGCTGCCATTCAAGAAAATAAGGGCTGTTTTAACTCCACTTACCTCTATCCTCATGCCTTGATCACTTTTATTGATTCAATATCCATTGATCTCCAAACTGAATATACTTTGTGATCGAGCCTTCAGGGTAGATAATCCAAAAATTCTAATAGTTTTCTTGTGTTCCTTACAACTGATTAAGTACTCGTGAAGCGAAATCGCCATTGTAATGTGAGGAAGTCAGCCAATTTATTCATAGCAAGCTCCAGCAGACTGGGATACCATAAGATCATTTGGTTTTGTGATATTGGTTGAACTTTAAGACAGGGTGGGGATGGTGCAGGGGGGTGGTGGGAAATAATATTGGCCAACATTAAAATTGTGCATTGATCTTGGTTAAGGGCAGATAAGGGTGGAAAGGGAAGTTGTCATTCAACACGCAATGCATCCAACAGGGATGTCATTCTAGATTTTTGTGTTTCAGTTGGTGGAATAGGACAACCTACAGTTTCCTGATGTGGAGGTCACTGGTCTGAATAAGTAACCATTGTGGGTGGATGAGGCAAGGACAAGAGTTCTCGAGAGATGTAGCATGGACACAGGCCATTTGGCCCGTTGAGTCTACACTGCTCACTTTACAGCAACTCTACATCAATCCTTATTTATTGACCCTTACATTTTCTTCAACTCTCTCCTTGACCCCTCCAGTTCTAACACTTGCATGAGCTAGAGGTAATATACAGTGGCCAAATAACCATCTTGCACACCTTTAGAGAGAAATGAAGGAAATAAAAACAGCCATGAGAAAAATGTGTGTACTTCACATAAACAACATCTGTGCTGGTGATTCAGCTTGGGACTCTAGTATTGTAAAGCAGTGGTACTATGAGATATGTCACTGTGCTTGGGAGCTCCACATATACGTATATAGGTTGGGAAGTTGTTGTGAGAGGTTTACTGGCGACATCTCAATAAGATGGGATCATCTCAACAGGATGACAAAGAAGTAGATCGGAGGTAGATGGCATGGTTGTTCTTGTAGGTAAGAGTTCTCAATTATAATAATGATACCAGTGGAAAACGATCTAAAATTGAAAGTGCAGATAGGGAAATCTGGTTGCATAGGGGTAAACATGCCTCTGATTTGGAAGTTGTACTGTAGTCGATATTTTTTTGACAGGGCCATGACAAGGGCATATTTCTAAGGGAGGAAAAGCATTTGAGCAAAGGCAACTTAGTATAATACCAATGAAACTGGGGAGAGAAATTGTGTTATTTGTAGTTTGATGGGAATGAGGTTAAGGGAGCAAGAGGTGGATTTTGTGGACAAAATAAACTTCGATAGGATTTGAGATGAGAAACCAGAGGCAGCTATGAAATATGTTTAAATGGTTAGGCAAAGGGAAGAGTGAAATGTAACAGAGACTTGAGATGGTCAAGTAGATGGTCCTCCCCCTCGTACCCCATCTGTTATTTATTTATATACACACATTCATTCTTCCCCCCCCTCCCCCCCTCTCCCCCCCTCCCCTTTTTCTTCCTCTGTCCCTCCGACTATACCCCTTGCCCATCCTCTGGGTTTTTTTTTCCTGCCCCTCCTCCTTTCTCCCCGGGCCTCCTGTCCCATGATCCTCTCTTATCCCTTTTGCCAATCACCTGTACAGCTCTTGGCTCCATTCCTCCCCCTCCTGTCTTCTCCTATCATTTTGGATCCCCCCCCCACCAACTTTCAAATCTCTTACTAGCTCTTCCTTCAGTTAGTCCTGACGAAGGGTCTCGGCCTGAAACGTCGACTGTACCTCTTCCTAGAGATGCTGCCTGGCCTGCTGCGTTCACCAGCAACTTTGATGTGTATTGATTGAGATGGTCAATGTCTTACTGACCAGAAGCTTCCCTCTAGTAGATGTTGAAAGGCAGGGAGGAGGAATTAAGGAGAACTGAAGAAAAAAATTATGGATTGCTCCTTTTTAGCTACAGGTTAATTCTGTAGCAATTAGCTGTTAGGGCACCATTTGGCAGATGGTCCATTTGTGCCTGCTGACTAAATCATTGCCAAATAAAGTGATTATGGCTCAAATCATCACACCTACATTTGACACATTGTTCAGAGCAAGGATCATTTTATAAACCATTGTATCACATTACATCGGACCTACCATTGTTTGGTCATGAAAGGTACGCTTTAGATTCAGAAATAAATATTCACCAGTTAATAAACTTACAGAAGTGAGTTCTGCGTTCTTCTGAAGAGGAAAAGGTTTGATATCTTTTGAAGCAAATAAACGGTCATTACTTGTGGGGCTGAATCATATAATGAGGAGGTAGATCTATGGGACACCATTGGGGACACCACTGACCAATCTTTAGAAGGACATTGGTTCAACTTTAGTTCTTTATTTCTGTCATTATCTTTGGTGTTCCCCAAGCTCTGATGATTGAACCTCCTCTGCAGAGTATTGTTCAGAGGATTGCTTTGGAATGGGTGTTCTTTCCTCTCAAGTTAAATTACATGATAAGAAGCATACCTGCCCTGGCCCACAGAAGTTTGCTGAAATGGCAGTTGTATCAGTGACATGCAGAGTGTTCAGGTAGAGAGTGCTGTTAAAGTAAGCTTAAAAGGAATTCTAAATTTAGCATTGTTTATTTATTCATGGAATGTGAATATTATTGATGACTGTTGTTTAATACCTTTGACTCAATCAAGGATCAGATCAGTAAGAGCATAGAATTCTTTCCATTAAGGATCAATTTTTTTTAAATGCAGTAAGTTCATGGTCATCATTATCAATAAAATTTTAATTCCAATTTTATTTAACTCAATTTCAAGTATTCAGCATCATACCGAGCACTGGAGTGACTCAGTGGGTCGGGCTGAATCTGTGGAGGGAACATGTTTCGAGTGGAAATCTTTCATCTGGACTAAGATAAAGAGGGGGTGAATTGAATGGATGGAGTAGGAGCCAGCAAGTGATAAATGGATCCATTGAGGAGGGAGGGAGTAATTGGCTGATGAGGCAGGGTTGAGAGTGGGATTAGATTTCAGCTTCTTCAACATAAACTACCAGCAGTAGCTGAGATTTTGTTAAAATACACAAATTAATGTTCTTTCACTGTTGTACCAAGCACTTCTCTCAATGTGGTTAACGTTCAATGCTCTTACTGGTTCCTCTCAAATTTCCTTCTCCGTTGGCATTGTTTGTTGGAATGAAATTCTCAAATTCAGCATTGTAACAGAGGAATGGAAGCCTTTAGTCTGGAGAGCTGTTCAGTCATTGAAAAGTACAGCACAAGCAGGCCCTTCAGCCCATCTAGCGCATGCCAAACTCTCATTGACTTGCACTGGGACCATAGCCCTGCGTGAAGATGGAAAGGGGGATTTTGGTCCACCAAGTCTCTAGTCATAGTCATACTTTATTGATCCCGGGGGAAATTGGTTTTCATTACAGTTGCACCATAAATAATTAAATATTAATAGAACCATAATTAGTTAAATAGTAATATGTAAATTATGCCAGGAAATATGTCCAGGACCAGCCTATTGGCTCAGGGTGTCTGACCCTCCAAGGGAGGAGTTGTAAAGTTTGATGGCCACAGGCAGGAATGACCCTATGACGCTCTGTGTTGCATCTCGGTGGAATGAGTCTCTGGCTGAATGTACTCCTGTGCCCACCCAGTACATTATGTAGTGGATGGGAGACATTGTCCAAGATGGCATGCAGCTTGGACAGCATCCTCTTTTCAGACACCACCGTGAGAGAGTCCAGTTCCATCCCCACAACATCACTGGCCTTACGAATGAGTTTGTTGATCCTGTTGGTGTCTGCTGAAGTACACGTTTTTACACAATCCCAATCTAATCCACGTTATTGTTAGTTTTCTATCAGCTCCACCAAAGGGCAATTTAAGTGGTTAATTAGCCTGTCAGCCTGACCATATTTTGGATGTGGGAGGGAACTCGTGTTCATGTGCAGGAAATGTACACACCACACAGATGGTGCTGAAGGCCAGTATCGAACCTGGGTTGCTAGAGTCGAGGGGCAGAAATTCTGCCAGCTCTGCCACCCTTTCTTTGACCGCCTGGCTGTGCCATGAATGGATTTTGTTTGGTCAAGCTGTGATGAGGGAATGGAATGTAGTTTCTTTTGGACTGATAGGTTTTGCATCTGTATAGTGCCTTTCATTGTGTGTGCGTCAGTGCACTTTACAGTCAGTAAAAACTTTATAGGACTAATTGTTATAGGAAACATGGCAGCCATTTTTTTTGCACACATACATGTGCTTCCTCTGTGGTAAAGACAAAATGCTCTGATTAGATGTTTATTGGTGGCTATGTACAATTTAAAAAAAAACACCTGGGGTTAACTCTTCAAAATGTTCTTTTATTTTGTACTGTCTGAGAGCAAGGAGGGTTTCGCTTACTGTCTTGTCCAAAGGGAGCTCTTCCCCTAACTACATAGGATTCCTTCAGTAACGCTCTGATATTTTTGTACTATAGGTTTTGTACTATTGAAAATAATTTCCATTAATCTACGGTCCTCCACCAACTGGACCATTCTTCTACCTCACTGTAATTCTGTAATCAGTGGACAGCTTTGAGTACTGGGTAATGATGGGTAAACTTTCTGCTGTTGGTCATTTAAAGTGAGTGTTTCCTTTTAACTCTTTCCCAGGGACTTGCGTGAAGTGTAACAAAGCGGTGTACGGAGCACACCAGGCATGCCAGGCCATGGGCCACCTATACCATGACACCTGTTTCACCTGCAGTGCCTGCAGTAAGTAACACTTTATCCGATTGATTCTATGAATGACAGGTGATGATTTGTTTGCGGTTTGATGTTCTGAAGAATTGTGCCTCTCAATGCCCTCTTGGTTCTTTTTCAAATTTCCAAGAGCAAAGACGTTTGGCTGATTGAATCTGTGGTTAATCTCCTGCTTTGTTGGGCACTTTCCCTCCATCCTCAAAAATAGAGCTTTCTGCTGGCCAAGCCTTTTAATTCCCCATCCCCATTCCCGTTCTAACACGTCTGCCTTCGGCCTCTTCTCCTGCCATGATGAGGTCACTCTCAAGTTGGAGAAGCAACACCTCATATTCCATTAAGGTAGCCTCCAATTTCTCCAACTTCCAGTAATTTCTTTTCCTCCCTCTCCCTTTCCTCGTCTTCCATTCCCCACTCTGGCATCTTATCTCTTCTCCTCACCTGCCAATCACTTCTCCTTCGTGTCCCTCCTCCTTCCCTTTCTCCAATGGTTAACACCCCTCTTCAGTACTTCTCCTTCCCCCCCACTCCCCCACATCACCTTCCAGCTCCTTACTTCACGTATCACCTTCCAGCTTGTACTCCTTCCCCTTCCCCCAACCACCTTATTCTGGCATCTTCCCAATTCCTTTCCAGTCCCGATGACGGGTCTTGGCTCCTAAATACTGACTTGTTTATTCATTTGCATGGATGCTGGCTGACCTGCTGAGTTCCTCCAGCATTTTGTGTGTGTGGTTTCCTGGCCTCTTTTTCAACGCTCGCCTTAAATTTGGATGCTCTGTTTGTTGCACCTTGGAAGCAGTTTATGTACTCCGTCCACAGACTTCATAACTCCAATACGTCTTTCATATCTGTCTTGCCTTTTGCTGCTGTAAGGAGAACAATCTGCTACTTTGATTTTTTTTTCCCACATAACTTATCCTTGGAATTATTCCAGTGAATTGTACTCTGCATCCTCTCAAATTCCTTGTGTCCTTGCGAGTGGTACCTAGAATCTGATCCCGTTCCAGTTGGGATCAAACTATCTTATGTAAGTTCAGCATCATTTCCTGGCTTTTGTACTTCATATGGTGTACTTATCAATGCCAGGATGATATATGGTATTAATCTATATAACAGATTAAGATGAGTTCTGTAATCGGTACTTAAATCAGCATCTGCTCAGCAGTGCATAAGGATTGTCTTTGAAGCAAGTATAGAAAAGACTGCTTTTTGATGATAATGGTTGTAATGGTGCTACCTTTAAGACTCTGCCTACTTCTGTTCTAAAATCACATTAGATTAGATTAGATTATGAGAACACTCAGTCCTCGTTTATTGTCATTTAGAAATGCATGCATGCATTAAGAAATGATGCAATGTTCCTCCAGAGTGATATCACACAAAAAAAGGACAAACCAAAAACTAACACTGACAAAGCCACATAATTATAACATATAGTTACAGCAGTGCAAAACAATACCATAATTTGATAAAGAACAGACCATGGGCACAGTAAAAAAAAAAGTCTCAAGTCCCGATCGACTCCTATAGTCCCTGATAGCAGGTGGCAAAAAGGGAGAAACTCCCCTGCCATAAACCTCCAGGCACCGACAACTGCCGATGCGTTGGAAGCACCCGACCACAGCCGAGTGAGTCCATCCGAAAACTTCGAGCCTCCGACCAGCCCCTCCGATACAGCCTCCCAAGCGCCATCCTCTGCCGAGCGCCTTTGACCTCGTCCCGGCCGCCAAAACAAGCAAAGCCGAGGACTCAGAGGCCTACTTTATATCCCTATTCTTTAGTTAGTTTCCTATAAGTGAAGATGCAGAGTATTAATTTCATAGCCATTAGACTGGCTTTTGAAAACCCATCCACTTAAATCTGGCTTTGGTGTATTGATACCTCGGGCATGATTTAAATTTGGTAATGACAAAGAGGCTAGATGAGAAGTGCCGAGATTTTAAGGATCATGGGAATTGGGGCTTTACACAGAAGAAAAAGGTGAGACTATGGAAAGGGAGAATTTAAAAATCAAAGCATTTTTTTTTTCTGGAAGCAAGGAAATATTTATATAAAGAGGAAGAGTTGCAGATTTTCATTGGGGCAGGAGGGATCAAGGGATATGGAGAGAAATCTGAAATATATTGAATTTGGATGATCTTACTGAATGTTGGATTGATTCAAAAGGTCAGATGACCCACTTAATCCATTTTCTGTGTCTGAAAGTGGCAGACACAGAAAGATAATGGACAGTGGCCTGCAGCAAAATAGGCAGCTGTTTTCAATAAATTATTTAAATATAATAGAAGCAATAATGAAGAATTGCCTCCATTAAGGGGATTGTCACGAATGGTTTGGAAAGAAGCTGAAAGATCAAAGCTTTTAGTAAGAATTGTCCTCAAGGTATTCCATAGTGAAGCATGTTAATCAAATAAAGCAAATTAAGGTTTGTCCAAACTAGTGAAGAAAGGTGCCTTTCTTTCCTTTTTTTAAATTCCGAGTTCCACATCTCTTAGTCCACCTAGACAGGAAATGCATGCTGCAGCTTTAACATATAGTGTTAAGGTGAGATTATACAATGGTCAGCCATGACGTTAATGATGCAAAGGTTCTATGGGGGGAAAAAAAATGGCCATATGAAAAAAATGGTCCTGCCAGAGGGTCTCGGCCCAAAACGTTGAATGTACTTTTTTCTGTAGATGCTGCCTGGCCTGCTGAGTTCCTCCAGCATTTTGTGTGCATTGCCATATGCTAGGCTAGTTTGAATTGGCCACAGCATTTGAGGGATTGCATGTCCTTGAGGGAAGGAAGGGTTTCTGCTCTCTTTGCCCTGTTGTTCTTACATGTGACTCCAGACTCACTGTTGAAGTTACTGCTAACTATCCTTTTGAAATGATCCAGCAAAAACCACTCAGTTGAATAAGAGTGAAAGGTAGAAAATAATGTTTGATCTTGCCAGCAATTCCCATATTCTGTGAATCAATTTAAAAAATCAGTGGAAGCAACTGATTAAAGCTTGACGAAACGAGGATGCTAGAATCATCTGAAGAAGTCCCTCTTGAGTTGCTAAATTACAGTCCCTGAGCTCTAACAACAGCTGGAGCAAATCCACCTCAAGGACTCCCAACAGTTCAGGGGGACATCTCGCCACCTCCTTCTCAAGGTTAGTTACTGATGGCAGGGCCAGCACCCTCAACATGTGAATGAACTAAAAACTGGTTTTCTGGTTGTATGTGAGGACTGAATTCATCACAGCCAAGAAAGCTCACCATGCCTCTACTTTCTCAAGGGGCTAAAGAATTCTGGCATCTCCCCATCGACCCTTACCAATTTTTACTGATGTGTCATGGAAAGCAATCTATCTGGATGTATCACAGCTTGGGCATGGCAACTGCTCTGTCTGTGACTGTAACAATCTGTAGAGTTGTGGACACAGCTCAGTGTTTTACAGAAACCAGCCTCCCTTCTATACCTCAGTAAAGCAGCCAGGATAATCAAAGACCCACTCACCCTGGACGTACTCTATAATCCCCCCCCCCCCCGCCTGTCAGATTGAAGATACAAAGGCCTTGAAAGCATGCTGTACTAAGCTCAATGGTGGCTTCTGCCTCATTGCCACCAGACTAGTAAATATTTCCCTATTTCTACACCATGACCTGTTGAACATTACCTCCTCGTGCAGCATCCTTTTTCTTCACTCCAAATAAATAGTCTCCGAAATTTAAGGCCTATTGTTTACACTGCATTCTCCATGCCTCTAGCAAACAGACTAGTTTTCAAGTCGCTAATTACTGCTATGTTGGTGAAAACAAGTAGTTTGTGCAGAACCAGTTTCCACAAGGTGTGTGATAATAGTATGATTCTATGTTTTGAGTGTTGTCAACTACGAGTCAACATTTGGGCCTCTTCCTGTTTTAGACTTTGTGTGTGTGCCTGAGGGAGTGCGTGAGGCCTTTTGGTTTAATGTATCTTCCTTAAGGATGAATAGTATCACTAACAACACACACAAGATCATCTAGGAACTCAGCAGGCCAGGCAGCATCTATGAAGAAAAAAAATACAGTCGACGTTTCAGGCCAAAACCCTTGTCCTGCTGAAGAGGTTTGGCCTGAAACATTGACTGCTTTTTTTGCATAGATGCTGCCTGGCCTGCTGAGTTCCTCCAGTGCTTTGTATGTGTTGCTCAAATTTCCAGCATCTGCAGATTTTCTCTTGTTGGTTAGCATGTCTAATGCTCGTTTCTAAGTTAGTTTTTGATTCTTAGCAACCCTGAAAAGGTGCTAACTATGAAATCAACAGAGGTTAAAGGTTATTTGTGAATTCCCTAAATTAGTGAGGTCCACCCAGAAGATGGGCCTGGTGCTGTTGGGCGATAAGTGATCGAAGTAAACACTCTTAAACTTGCATTGATGCTGATATACATCCTAGAATGCACTAGGACACATCATCACTGATGTAACCTGGTGATCAGGTGTTTCGGGTCTTTCAACTTCAGACACCCTCGCCCAGGCGATCTGGCCAGGGTTGATCAGGTCCTGGCTTATGTCCCAGCAGCTTTGGTCCACAGGTCACACCTCTTGATCCATAGCCTTCTGAAGCCTCCGTGTTGGTCCTGATGGCTCTTTTCTTTGCAGCCCCCATAAAACCGAAAAGAGAGTAGGTTCTGCAAAGCGAGCTGCCAATAAAACCTCTACACCCACCTCTATAGCCTTGTGTCATTAAAGATTACGGGAAATATGGATGCAAGTGGCCCTGGATGTGATTCATTGTGTTTAAAATTCCCAAATTATCTGCCTGGGAATTGGGGGTGTGGAATTTTGGACTGCGATTTGGACCAACAAAATGTCATCGACTCCACTTCTTGTCTTCGTTGTTGTATTCCCTGTTGCCCACTACTGGGAGAGCTGACTGAGATTTCCAGGATATTTAAATCCCTGGTCAAGAAGAGAAGAAAATTTAATTGCAGCCCATAAAGGGAGGAATGAATTTGTTGATGGAGGAAGTTTAGCCTTTCAGCCAGGGTCAAGATCTTTGTAACATAATTTTGACATTGGATCGCGTAAGATTAAAGTTTTCAGTATGATTGTGGGTTGAAACCTGCTCTTACAGGCACTGCCTTTTCACATTCCACCCACTGGTTTCTGTGGGGTGTGTGTGTGTAGGCAGCTGCACTTTTAAAACACCCGTTCCCTTCCCCCACCTCCCGACAAATTTGGAGCATTTTGGAATGTTCACAAGGCTTGTGAAAAAAGTTGTTGCTGTTGACTACGACCAAGATTAGTTGTCCCTTATTGGTTAAAAATAGAGATGACGCTGTTAGCCCACTGAGAGCCAGAATTTTATGCATCAAAAGACAGTCCAAGGAAGACTTAAGTTAAGTGGATCACATTTCTATTATAATTTGTATCAATTAGTTTCGGAACCATGAGGATATAGTTGATTAGCTTCTGTTCAAATTCTCAGTTATACTGATTTTAACTGGGGGGGAAATCTCTTAATCTTCTGTTCTCCCCTTCCTCCCAGCTCACTTTTTCTCCACATTCGATCCTTCAATCTTTTTTCCTAACTTGTTTTCCTTTCTTGCTCTTTGCCTGTTTTTCCATGTAGTCCTTTGCACTCTTTCTCAGTTTCCTTTTGATACCTTCTCCCTCATGCACTTTGCTCTCCGTGTTGTGTCACTTTCACCCTACGCCGCCCCACCCCATGCAATATAACCGATGACTTTTGAGTATCCTGAGAAACTGCAGCCCTAGGGAACGAGATCGAGACAAAGCCCAGGCTGCTTGGCAGCTGCTCCTGCTGACGACCAAAAGGAGCATGATTATCCTTTTGTTGAGGGAAAAACTCGTAGTGTGATTACAAATTCTGGGCATTGAAAACCCTGCCTTCTAAGAGCCTAAAAAGAAAGATGAAATTGAGTTATTTTACAATTGGTTTGTTGAGCTTTAGCGATGTTTTAACATTAAAAGCTGTTATAAATGCAGACAAGATTTAGAACAGAAAAGTTGGTGACTAAACCTATCAGCAGGAAAACTTTTTGTATGATTCAGAAACACAGTTAAACTCTGGTATCCTGTTACCTGGCTATTCAGAAATCCTGAAGGTTTGGCATTTGCTTCACTGGTTGATGTTTCTGATGTTACCTTTTTAAGCTCACCCAGTTCACTAGAAAATTTTATTACACTATTGTGTAAAACCTGGAACAAAAAAAAGTAAGTTAAGTGTGTTGGTTTATTAATGGGAATAATATCTAATAGTCCAGAAAATCTTGTGATCTAGCACTGCCAAAGTCCTGGCTATGCCATATTAATGGAGTTTTTCCTTCATGAAGTTACATTTTTATCAGCACTCAATTTTCAAAACCTGCTCAATAAGTGATCTAGTCACTCTGTTTTAGGAAGGATGTGATGTATAGGAGATGCATCAGCATATTTCTGGGGTTGCGGTGTTCTGGAGAGACTGGATGGGTTGAGTTGTCCCCTTTGGAATGGGGAAACCTGATTAGCAAATTCTTGAAAGCAAAATAAAGTTTTGAAAGGTGTTGGCTCAAAATGTTGACGGTTTATTTCTTTCCGTAGATGCCGCCTGACCTGCTGAGTTCCTCCAGCATCTGGGGTGTTGCTGCGAATCTGCGTACATTTCCTGTTCATTGCTTTTTCTACATTCACTTAAAGGGAACGGAGAAGTACCAATGCAGCTAGAGGAACTCAGCAAGTCGGGCAGCATCTTTGGAACGGAATAAAGAGTTGACGTTTCAGGCCAAGACTCCTCATCAGGACTGCTGTTCATCTTCAGGAAGTGACATCCATCACTGAGAGCCCTCACCTTCTGGGACGTCTCCTCATCACATTAGTACCATCAGGGAAATGGTAAAGGAGCCCAAAGATCCACACTTACAGGGATTCAGAAACAGCTTTTCCCCTTTGCCAACGTATTTCTGAATGGTTCAAGAACAATACCTCATTGTTCCTGTAGAATGCAGTGATGTTGATCCAGGGGTTCTTTGGAAGTCAAGAATGAGGTGTAATTCTTGTAAATATAGCAATTGTATTGGATGTTCATAACAACAAAAAGTAATAGTAGTCCTTCTACAGTAAGAGAAAGCAAAGGTGAAGGAAAAGGCAAAGAAGTTATGGTCAGCTTTACTAAATAGAGAGATAAAGCACATTCCAGTGATAAGAGCAAACTTATGAAACAGCCAGATTCAGTGCTGTGACACAGGCCGCAGAGAAACTTGTAGAAAAATACAGTGATAGCTTTCCTACTATTTCACAGACATATAGGTCATTATATAAGATTCTAAGCAAGCATAGGAAAATTAAGCTGCTTAGTTGTAATATGTGTCTTTACACTGTACCGCTGACACGTGGCAATAAATATGCAATATGTCAGTGATAACAGATCACCTGAAACCAAGACAAAATCTGCAGATGCTGGAAATCCAGCGCAATGCACAAAATGCTGGAGGAACTCAGCAGGCCAGGCAGCGTCTACGGAAAAGAGTACAGTCAGCATTTCGGGCCGAGACCCTTCATCAGGACTGGAGGAAAAAAAGATGAGTCAGAGTAAGAAGGTGGGGGAGGGGTGAGGTAAGGAGCTGGGAAGTTGATTGGTGGCAGAGATACAGGGCTGGAGAAGGTGGAATCAGACTGGAGGGGACAGAAGGCCTTGGAGGGAAGAAAAGGGGGAGGAGCACCAGAGGGAGTGATGGGCAGGTAAGGAGATGAGGTGAGAGAGGGAAATGGGAATGGGGAAGTGGGGAGGCATTACTGGAAGTTCGAGAAATTGATGTTCGTGCTATCAGATTGAAGGTTACCCAGAAGGAAGGTGTTGCTCCTCCGACCTCAGTGTGGCCTCATCGCAACAGTAGAGGAGGCCATGGACTGACATATTGGAATGGGAAGTGGAATTAAAATGAGTGGCCACTGGGAGATCCCTCTTTCTGACAGGCGGAGTGTAGGTGCTCGGCAAAGCGGTCTCCCAATCTACGTTGGGTTTTACCGATTTATAGGAGACCACACCTGGAGCGCTGGATACAGTAGATGATCCCAACAGACTCTCAGGTGAAGTGTCGCCTCACCTGGAAGGACTGTTTCGGGCCCTGAATGGTAGTGAGGGAGGAGCTGTAGGGGCAGGTGTAGCACTTGTTCTGCTTGCAAGGGTAAGTGCCAGGAGGGAGATCAGTGGGGAGGGACGAATGGACGGGTTTGTCGTGTAGGGAGCGATCCCTGTGGGAAGCAGAAGTGGGAGGTTGGGGGAGGGGGATGTGCTTGGCGGGATCCCGTTGGAGAAGGCGGGATTCTGAGAACTGTGAACAACATTGCATCTGTGGGTATTGGAGGCCATTGTCAAGTTGTACACTAGTCACAGTGCAATGAAGGTATTTTCCATGAAGATGAAGTGGTAAACCAACAGAAACTTCCCATCAATTCAACCCTCAAAATTTCATATTGACTCATTTCTTAAGAGAAATCAGTGACTTGTTGATCTTGGCATGATCATTTTCACGTCTCAACCTCAGGTTGGTGGTAGTGAATGTGGGAAGAAAGTCAACCTAATCAAAGCTCGGTTTGTAACAAACTTTGTGTTCATCCTCTCAGTGCGTGGACAATCTGAAAGTGGCTATAACTGCTGAAATGTTATGACAGGAAAACTAGCAATCCCTTCTGGATAGTGGTCCTGCTGATGTGTGTTTTCCAAACCTGGCATTACTTCATGTATTGATTTCCTATGCATTCATCTGGTTTATCTCTGATCCTTAAATGTTGTATGCTTCCACAGGTAGAAGATTGCGAGGCAAAGCTTTCTACTTTGTCAATGGCAGGGTATATTGTGAGGAGGATTTTCTGGTGAGTTACATTTCCCATGCGGCAACTTGGTATTGACAGGCAAGTCTAGAGTTCTGTGATCCCCAAAATGAATTACCACTGCTTTGCAAGCCTACCTTCAGCCATTGAAGTTGAGGGTGCTTAAATTATTTCTCCAAACCACTCTGCCTCTTGAATTCTCATCTCTTAAGCTGCTGTATTTACCTCTTGACCATCTGCTCCACTGTTCCCCTTTCCTGCTTGTAAGTCCAATTTTGTTTGATAATGTTTCTGTAAAATACACTGGGATGTCTCTTTTATGCTGAAAGTGTCGTGTAGAGGCATATATTGTGGGTGCTGCTGTTCTTTGAGGCTCTACAGGTCACCCTTGGGCAAGTATAGCACCTGTTTACCCCCCCCCCACCCAATCAGGGTCAGGTATCACGGTCGTATGAGCAGCTGGTACATATCACAAGTCCTGGTTATGTGACCACTGACACCAGGCACACAATCCCTGAAGAATATTGATGATAGCTGGGATCACCCCTCTTTTAAAGAGGTTGCCCAGAAGAAGGCAATGCCAAACCACGTCTGTAGGAAGAATTTGCTAAGAATAATCATGGTCAAAGGCCATGATTGCCCATGTCATACAACACGGCGCGATACATAATGCTGATGATGACCACTGTGTGCATTGATTGCGTACACCTAGCAATCTCCATCTCCATGTGAGGAACTCCATTGCCCAGTGCAAACAGATTGGTTGAATTTACTAAGTAATGATCCAAGCATTGGTATTTTGGCATATTTCAGGTGGAAGGTCAATTGCAGTGTGCAAGATCCATGTTTTTAAATGGACTTGAGTACACCAGGTCAGAGTGAGCTTGAAGTGCTTTGTCCATTGGTACAGAGAAATTAACTGTACCCTGAAATGGGTGAGGTTCTACTGATTAAAGTAACTTGGACTTTACTTTCTGAAATCTCAGTGAACTCCACAATGATGCTGGCTGCTTTACTGAAGCTGTAAGAAGTATAGAAAGTGACTAGAGGAGAGGCTGGTTCTGGTGATGTGCTGAGCTGTGTCTAGCATCTTCTCTAAGGACTCTGTCTGTACTTCTCATTGCCTCAGTAAAACAGCGTAATCAAAGATTCACCCACACTGGTCATTCTCCCTTCTCCTCTCTCCCATTGGGCAGTAGATACAAAAGCCACCAGGCTGAAGGACAGTTTCTGTCCCACTGTTTTTAGACTCTTACACTGACTTCTTGTACGAATAGATTGCCCTTTTGCCAACAATCTGACTTGTTACAGCGCAGAACAGGCTCTTTGAGCTGTGTCGCCCAGCAACCCACCAATTTAACCCTAGCCTAATTACAGGACCATTTACAATGACCAATTAACCCTCTAACCACTATGTGTTCAGATGGTAATAGGAAACTGGAGCACCCAGAGGAAACCCACAGGCAAGTGGGAAGGACGTACAAGCTTGCTTACAGAGGATGCTAGAATTGAACTTTGAACTCTGACATTCTGCGCTGTAATAGCGTCACGCTAGACACTGTGCTATTGCAGTGCCCCATTGTTATTATTTTTACTTTATTCCAGCTCAATGCAGTATGAAATGGCGTGATCCGTATGGACAGTATGCAAGACAAAATTTTCACTGTATCTCGGTACATGTGACAATAATTAAACAATACCAATACCAACCCCAGCCTGTGCTGCACTCAAGGCTCATTATGTTAGGTTTACAATTATTCAGTTGGTGAATTTGGATGAAACATTTTATGGTTGCCAGAGCTACTAGAAGCGTATTCTGTCCATCATTTGAGTTCTCTTCAGTACCCACGGGATGTGGTCCTCCCTGGCAAGGCAAGGCCGGCTTTGATTTTTCCCAATCTATAATTGCTCTTGTATTAGCAAGGATATTTGTGAGATGGTCACATTGCTTTGGATCTCTGCCCATCTAAGTCATGTGAAGACTGCAGATTTTATGTCTGAAAGGATGTATTTTAAGAATAATTTGATTGTTCCATTATCACAATTACTGACATTAGCATTTATTATTCAATATTATTCAATAACTGAATTAAAATCCCACCTGCTAGGGCGGGGACTTCAACTGGTCTCACAAGATTATAGGTTTGAGTCTCTGAACGACTAATCCTGTGGTATGCAGCATAACCTCTTTCACCTAAAGGTTTTGTTGACCTGCTTATGTGCAACATTAGTATGCAAGTTAGTTACTTAATTTTCTCTTCTTCCACAGTACTCTGGTTTTCAACAGTCAGCCGACAAGTGTTTTGCTTGTGGCCACCTGATAATGGACATGGTGAGTTAGAGTAGAATTATACCATTCTCTGTTAGAAATGACATTCTTGTTAATTCCAAAATTTCTTTGAACACTTTGGTTACCTACCCTTCTTTGTTCCTTCCATCCCCATGGATATATAGTCTCGAACTCTGGAATGTCCTCTAAATTTCTCATCTATTCAAATTCTGCTTTCTGCGTCTTCACTGTTTACCAGAACATCAGCGCATGGACATGCTTTACAGAGGATTCTTGCCAGAAATTTTGAAGCAGCTTATAAACAGAAAGCATGTGACCTGTTATTAAATATGATGTTTTAATTTGGAATTTTGAGAAACTTCTCTTTTTATTTAGTTTGCTTTTAAACTGATATAATTCTAATAAGAATTTTTTTTTTTTAAAAAGTTACTGGAAATCTCAATAGATTGAGCAGCATTGCTGGAGAGGGAAATGTTGAGTATCTTAAGTCAATTAGCTCCAATCAGAACTAGGAATTTTGTAGAATCATAGCCTCAGAATAAAAAGCCATCCCTTTAGAACAAAGAATTGAATTGACTTACATCCTTCATATACATGAGGAGTAAAAACCTTTACATTATCTCTGTCTAAATGTGCAATTTATAGTAATTTATAAATAGTGTGTATAACAATATAACATAGAAATACAGTTGTGATAGCATGAGTTAATCAGTCTGGCCTGGTGGAAGAAGCTGTCCCAGAGCCTGTTGGCCCTGGCTTTTATGCTGCGGTACCGCTTCCTGGATGCAGAGAAATTTCTTTTGCCAGAGGCTGGTAAATACCACATGACTGGCTATTTTTAAAGCAGAGGGTGGTAGGTTCTTGATCAGGAAGGGTGTCAAAGGTTACGGGGAGAAGGCAGAAGAATGGGGCTGAGTGGGATAATAAATCAACCTCGAAGGAATGGTAGAGCAGACTCAACTGGCCAAATGGCCTAATTTTGCTCCAGTATCTTGGAGTCTTAAAATAGGTTCTTTGAACGACCAAATCCATGTTGACTGTGAAGCCTGTTCACTTTTCCTACACTAAACTCGTTTTAATTGTCCCACATCCCTATCAAACTCATCCAAGGTTGCACCACTCTCCTGCACATTAGAGCCCCTTTTCCAGCCAATCGTTCTATTAAACTGAACGCCACTGGGACTTGGGAGGAAATGAATGTATCTGGAGGACGCCCACGTGGTCACAGGGAGAATGTTCAAACTCCTGTCCGGCAGGAGGAGAGGCCAGGATCAAATCCAGGTCACTTTTAACGGTGAGACGACGTGGTGGCAACAGAGAGGAGGCGATCAAGTTTGTCCATTGCAACTCAACTCGTATGAGGAGATGAATGTCAAGGAAAGGGGGGTAAAGTTCTGAAATTTTGAGATAGGAAACATTACAGTAATGGGGAATAGACACTACATGTGAAGAAAGAAATATGGCATTGCCAGTTGATGATCATTCAAGCTATATCTAGTGCAGGTTTGAATGGCTATTAATTTAAAATTGCTATAATATTGGAAAATCAGTAAAAATCCTGACCAGACGTTGAACTTTAAATTGCGACGTCACATATTGCGGGAATTCTTCAATTCTTTTCCCCTCAGAGTGACTGCAGCTTGTCTCTGATCAAAGATTCATGTTTTGTGTGTTAGATCCTCCAAGCCTTGGGCAAGTCTTATCACCCTGGTTGTTTTCGCTGTGTCATCTGCAATGAGTGCCTAGATGGAGTGCCATTCACTGTCGATACAGAGAACAAGATTTACTGCATCAAAGATTACCATAAGTAAGAGCATCAATCATTTATTGAATACTCATGTAATGCTGTTGTTTTCACTCGTGTGTGCACTCATTGCCATTTGAAAGAAAATGCATACTCCATTTTTTTCCTTGCATCACTACATTGATTAGAAAGCAAGGTTGCTCTACAGGGCTTTTCACTGGAAGGTAGGAGCCCTATAAAGTGGATATTGCAGGGAAGCTTGGAGTTTGTTTATTGATGTAGGAGGTTGGAGTCATGTCAATGGATTGCCCGAAAAGGAGTTCATTTTGGGAGCAGCAAGAACTTGATCATCTCTACTATTCATCTTGTGGACTTTCTGTTCTTAATACAAAGAAATGAAAGATGAACAGCCCTTTAGCTTGTTATGCTATTTAATATATAATGCTCTGTACATGTAATAATGCCGTAAACCTATCTTTCCCCTGCAGCTCGTAATGTCTTTGGTTAACAAAAATCTGGTTTTAATTTAATAAGTGATGAAGCATCAATTGATGCCTGTAAGATAATTCCAAATCTACCACACCCTGTTGAAGTGTGTCCCAATTTCACAGTAGGGGTGGCTGCAATGATCTGTTAAATTAAATATGGAAAAGAGCACTGATCTTAGGACATTATATGGGGCACCTTTACCCATTTCTACCAGTTCTGAGAAGATTCACTCATGTACAACTCCATTGTATGTAGTTTTAAATCCATCGTTTGTTTAAAAATATGTCTTTGGGACTGCAGGAAGCAATCATTACCCATCCCTGGTCGCTGGTCAATATTCAACCACCTCTTCTCCAAAAACATTACCATCAACTTGTCCTCTTCTCCTAGCAATCTCTTTCTAACCGTGTTGCCTCCAAATTCCTTCCCTAACATAGATGATTATGCCTTGGTATCCCAGAATTCTTGATGCAAGACAACCATTGAAATACCATCTAAGTAAGCAGTAATGGAAAGGAATAATCACAGATGCTGCCTGGCCTGCTGAGTTCCTGCAGCATTTTGTGTGTGTTGCTTTGGATTTCCAGCATCTGTGTATTTTCACTTGTTAATGAGATGATGAGGCTTCTGTCAGTTAGGGTCAACCATGAATGTTGTGTCCTAGCTGTCTAGATACACAAGCCAGGGTGGTACAATATGGAGAGCAAGCTGTTGTCCATGTAGCAAGCTCCCCCTCTCCATACATCTGATGAACCTAAAGGAATGGCAGAGACCGATACAGTTTGGCACCAGCAGGTTTGCAGGAGTTGCCTGTCTGCGTTAAACTTGATGTAGGGACTCCAGCTCCGGATTTTTCTGTCAGGGTTTACTCCCGAAGCCTTCCCTATGAGTGGGTATAGCTGCAAGGCAACAGAGGGTTGAGATCAGAGTTTTCCTTCGAGATGAGCTGACAACCATGGTTGACGAGCCTGCCTGAAGGGTCTGGTGTAAGGCACTGGTAACACACCATTGCCCCTTCTCCTGCCATTAGAAATGGTCCTGCTGGGCTTAGTAGCTATGCCACTTGTGAAGTCCAGGAGTTGGGACTCAGTTGTCAGAGGCTATTTGAGGTGCACGCCATTGGGAGCATTTAATGGTGGTGGGAGTTTATACCCACTACCACCACCCCCCCACCCCCCGGCTATAACAACTTTAAGAAACTCGTGTTATTAATTTAACCAAATGCTTTTGTCAGAATCTTAATACCATCCTGGTTAAATAGTCTTAAGTCATCTGTTACTTCTGAGCACATTTAAAATAAGATGAATCTTCCAGAATTTATAGGAAAATCGGTTTTTAAAAAAGTGCTGTCTCCTAGCTGATCTTGTACTAATGTGAATTGAAAAATATAGATATGGAGTTTGTCAAGGATTCTGTACTTTAATGACATTGGTTGGAATTGGTAATGACATTGGTAAATTAGATGTTTTTTTTTCTCCTTCAAGCTAGTTGGAGCAAATAAAATGATTAAAAGATCAGTAAAACCTTGCTTTTTACTTGAGTTATTGGCCAGAATTTGTTTTTGTATCAACCAAGTAAGATGAAGCAGAGTTACAAGCAGGGTAGACAAAGTAGAACGTGCCTCCGTCGCCAACTTACTCCAGTTGGCTTTAGGATTCGTTTCCAAGCCTCTCAATTTGGACCTTCTGAGGATCCCAGGTACTCACATTTTATTGACTCTGCCTCTCGCCGCTTCTCCCGTCAAGCTCTGAAGGCGACGCTCTCCGCCATGAGGAGGTACTTGGTGTCCCTATCCCAGACCCTTCCACACCTTCGGGACACTTTCTTCGCCGTCTGTAATGGTCCTACCCGCTATTTCATCCTCCATCGGATCCACGCCTGCAATCGCCGTTTTTTTGACTTTGTCATGTTAGGCAAAGATCGTAAGATCTTACATCTACGGACTCCAGAGCCTGCCGGCCCCGACGCTAGCAGGCATGAACTTTCAATTGCGGCGCCTGCCATTGATCTCGGCGGCTCCAACACCTCAGGGCATATTCAAAACCTGGACTCCAGCAACGACCATGGACACCTTCACAGCGATTACGCAACCACCAACTGCGACTCCAGCCTTGAACTCCAGGCCGGGTCTTTATGTGCTGCTGTTGTGACTCCCGTCTCCCCTTCCCCCACCACCACTCCGCAGCCCCGTCTCCCTCAGATCCCACTGTCAGCTCCTGGGTCCTCAGAGGCTCCATCTTCCTTTCACCCCAACCCTCCCCTCTCCATTGACACCCCCAGCCTCCCCCCTCCCCCCTCCCCCCTCTGATCCCAGCTCTCATCCGTGCCGGGTCTTTACCATCCCCTCCGACCTTCAACTGTCGGAGGCAGAACGCTCTGTTCTCAGTAAGGGCCTCACCTTTGTCCCCCTTCGCCCACACCTCAGCGAGTTCCGTGTTCGCCACGATGCGGAACTTTTCTTCCGCCGTCTCCGTCTCCGAGCCTACTTCTTCGGCAAGGACTCTTCCACCCCCACCGATGACCCCTTCTCCCGTCTTCAACCCTCCTCTTCTTCATGGACACCCCGCTCTGGTCTTCTGCCTGCTCTGGATCTCTTTATTGCCAACTGCCGACGGGACATCAACCGTCTCGACTTCACCGCACCTTGTCCCCATTCCAACCTCACTCCTTCGGAACGCTCTGCTCTCCACTCCCTCCGCACTAATCCTAACCTTATTATTAAACCCGCTGATAAGGGGGGTGCTGTTGTAGTCTGGCGTACTGACCTCTACCTTGCCGAGGCACAGCGACAACTCGCGGATACCTCCTCTTATTTACCCCTCGATCGTGACCCCACCAAGGAGCACCAGGCCATTGTCTCCCACACTATCAACGACTTTATCCGCTCAGGGGATCTCCCATCCACTGCTACCAACCTTATAGTTCCCACACCCCGCACTTCCCGTTTCTACCTCCTACCCAAGATCCACAAACCTGCCTGTCCTGGCCGACCTATTGTCTCAGCTTGCTCCTGCCCCACCGAACTCGTTTCTGCATACCTCGACACTGTTTTATCACCCCTTGTTCAATCCCTTCCGACCTATGTTCGTGACACTTCTCACGCTCTTAAACTTTTCGATGATTTTAAGTTCCCAGGCCCCCACCGCTTTATTTTCACCATGGATGTCCAGTCCTTATATACTTCCATCCCCCGTCAGGAAGGTCTCAAAGCTCTACGCTTCTTTTTGGATTCCAGACCTAATCAGTTCCCCTCTACCACCACTCTGCTCCGTCTAGCGGAATTAGTCCTTACACTTAATAATTTCTCCTTTTGCTCCTCCCATTTCCTCCAAACTAAAGGTGTAGCTATGGGCACCTGTATGGGTCCTAGCTATGCCTGCCTTTTTGTTGGGTTTGTGGAACAATCTATGTTCCGTGCCTATTCTGGTATCTGTCCCCCACTTTTCCTTCGCTATATCGACGACTGCATTGGCGCTGCTTCCTGCACGCATGCAGAACTCGTTGACTTTATTAACTTTGCCTCCAACTTTCACCCTGCCCTCAAGTTTACCTGGTCTATTTCCGACACCTCCCTCCCCTTTCTAGATCTTTCTGTCTCTGTCTCTGGAGACAGCTTATCCACTGATATCTACTATAAGCCTACTGACTCTCACAGCTATCTGGACTATTCCTCTTCTCACCCTGTCTCTTGCAAAAACGCCATCCCCTTCTCGCAATTCCTCCGTCTCCGCCGCATCTGCTCTCAGGATGAGGCTTTTCATTCTAGGACGAGGGAGATGTCTTCATTTTTTAAAGAAAGGGGCTTCCCTTCCTCCACTATCAACTCTGCTCTTAAACGCATCTCCCCCATTTCACGTACATCTGCTCTCACTCCATCCTCCCACCACCCCACTAGGAATAGGGTTCCCCTGGTCCTCACCTACCACCCCACCAGCCTCCGGGTCCAACATATTATTCTCCGTAACTTCCGCCACCTCCAACGGGATCCCACCACTAAGCACATCTTTCCCTCCCCCCCTCTCTCTGCATTCCGCAGGGATCGCTCCCTACACAACTCCCTTGTCCATTCGTCCCCCCCATCCCACCCCACTGATCTCCCTCCTGGCACTTATCCGTGTAAGCGGAACAAGTGCTACACATGCCCTTACACTTCCTCCCTTACCACCATTCAGGGCCCCAAACAGTCCTTCCAAGTGAGGCATCACTTCACCTGTGAGTCGACTGGGGTGATATACTGCGTCCGGTGCTCCCGATGTGGCCTTTTATATATTGGTGAGACCCGACGCAGATTGGGAGACCGCTTTGCTGAACATCTACGCTCTGTCCGCCAGAGAAAGCAGGATCTCCCAGTGGCCACACATTTTAATTCCACATCCCATTCCCATTCTGACATGTCTATCCACGGCCTCCTCTACTGTAAAGATGAAGCCACACTCAGGTTGGAGGAACAACACCTTATATTCCGTCTGGGTAGCCTCCAACCTGATGGAATGAACATTGACTTCTCTAACTTCCGCTAGGCCCCACCTCCCCCTCGTACCCCAGCTGTTACTCCTTTTTATGCACACATTCTTTCTCTCACTCTCCTTTTTCTCCCTCTGTCCCTCTGAATATACCTCTTGCCCATCCTCTGGGTCACCCCCCCCCCCGTCTTTCTCCCTAGGCCTCCTGTCCAATGATCCTCTCGTATCCCCTTTTGCCTATCACCTGTCCAGCTCTCGGCTCTATCCCTCCCCCTCCTGTCTTCTCCTATCATTTTGCATCTCCCCCTCCCCCTCCAGCTTTCAAATCCCTTACTCACTCTTCCTTCAGTTAGTCCTGACGAAGGGTCTCGGCCTGAAACGTCGACTGCGCCTCTTCCTATAGATGCTGCTTGGCCTGCTGCGTTCACCAGCAACTTTGATGTATGTTGCTTGAATTTCCAGCATCTGCAGAATTTCTGTTGTTTACGTTAGATGTGATGTACTTGGATTTTCAAAAGGCCATTGACAAGATGCCACGCGTAAGGCTGCTTAGCAAGATAAGAGCCCATGGAATTACAGGGAAGTTACTAGCATGGGTGGAGCATTGGCTGATTGGCAGAAAACAGAGTGGGAATAAAGGGATCCTATTCTGGCTGGCTGCTGGTTACCAGTGGAGTTCCACAGGGGTAGGTGTTGGACTGTTGCTTTTTACAATGTATGTCAATGATTTGGACTATGGGATTAATGGATTTTTGGCTAAATTTGCCAATGATACAAAGATAGGCGGGGGAGCGGGTCGTGTTGAGGAAACAGAGAACCTGCAGAGAGACTTAGCAAGTTTAGGTGAATGGGCAAAGAAGTGGCAAATGAAATACAATGTTGGAAAGTGTATGGTCATGCACTTTGGTGGAAGAAATAAATGGGCAGACTGTTACCTAGATCGGGAGAGAATTCAAAATGCAGAGATTGAAAGGGATTTGGGAGCCCTTGTGCAAGGTACCCTATAGGTTAACCTCCAGGCTGAGTTGGTGGTGAAGAAGGCGAATGCAATGTTGGCATTCATTTCTAGAGGTATAGAATATAAGAGCAGGGATGTGGTGTTGAGGCTCTATAAGGCACTCGTGACCCCACTCTTGGAGTATTGTGTGCAGTTTTGGGCTCCTTATTTTAGGAAGGATATACTGACATTGGAGAGGGATGAGAGAAGATTCACGAGAATGATTCCAGGAATGAAAGGGTTACCATATGAGGAACGTGTGGCAACTCTTGGGCTGTATTCCCTGGAGTTCAGGAGAATGATGGGGGATCTCATAGAAACATTCTGAATGTTAAAAGGCCTGAATAGATTAGATATGGCAAAGTTATTTCCCATGGTAGGGAAGTCAAGGACAAGAGGGCACAACTTCAGGATTGAAGGACGTCCATTTAGAACAGAGATGTTGAGAAATTACTTTAGTCAGAGGGTGGTAAATCTGTGGAATTTGTTGCCATGAGTGGCTGTGGAGGCCAAGTCATTGGGTGTATTTAAGGCAGAGGTAGTTTCTTGATTAGCCAGGGCATCAAAGGGTATGGGGAGAAGGCAGGGGAGTGGGGATGACTGGAAGAATTGGATCAGCCCATGATTGAATGGTGGAGCAGACTCGATGGGCCAAATGGCCTACTTCTGCTCCTATATCTTAGTCTTATGGTCTAAAATTTACTGCTTGACCTCTGTCCTCAATATTTTCTTTGTTTGGCTGATGTAGTTGGGATAATGAGGGAAAAGAGTGATCCTTGCTAGCAGGACAGCCCAACGCGATGCCAGCAGTGTGAGGTTCCAAAATAATCTGGAGCAAAAAATGTTTTCACTTGTTGCAAAATCAAGTGATGAAGAATATAACCAAGCTGGAACAGAAGGAAATGTTAATGGAACTAATGTGTCCATAGTTTATATTTTGTGAATAGTAAGAATATCTTCCAGGACAAACGTGGCGTGCTAGAAACATGTGTCAGACATTGCCCTAAGCAGATAGAGAAGGTAAATCTGAATGTTATAGATGCAAGATGCACAAAATGCTGGAGGGACTCAGCTGGTCATACAGCTTCTATGGAGAGGACTGAAAAGCCAATGTTTCTGGTTGAGACCCTTTGTCAGAACTATTGAAGGGTCCTGATATTAAGTGTCTTGGACTGAAATGTCGGCTGTATGTTCCTCTCCATAGATGCTGCTTGATCTGCAGGGTTCCTCTGTCGTTTTGTATGTGTTATTCTGAATGTCCAGCATCTGCAGAATCTCTGTGTTTATGGCTGGAAGATGTTGTGTGCTATGTTAACTTCTGGATCCAATTTAGGTAGATGTTTATTGGTGTTGATTGTCACCAAAAGCCTAAACTTGTAAAAGTTGCTTGAATTTCCTTTGAGAGAAAATAGACATAAACCTTCCCAACTGATGCTTTAACTGTGCCAGAAGGTTTGCAGTGGCTTTTATTGACTTTTGGAATATTTGGTCATTTGTTCTTTTATCTTGGGGGTTATGAAGGAAAATTAGTGTCACCCCTTTTTGTTTCTTTTGATTTGTTCATTACAACTGTTGTTCAGATACCATCAAACAATTTATAGTGAACAACAAGCTGGTAACTTTGCTGCCACCATCTGGGTCTAATTAGGATAACAACTACAGATGGAAAGTATTTTAATGGATATTTTGCAATATCATATCTTTTTCTGTGTGTGTGTGTGTGTCAGAATTTATTAATGATAGAAGCAGTGTTTGTAGCTTTTGTGTGTAGTTTTATTCTTGTGCACGTGGACCAAACTTTAATACCTTATCATTATTTATCAGAAGCCAGTTGTGGTAAAATGTTCATCAACTACAGAATTTATTGGCTTTTATTTCAGAAGTTTTATTGTAGCAGATTACTTATTTAACTAATGTGAAACTAATGCATGGCTTGTTCAGTTATCATGATTGTGTCTATTTGGTTTTTATTATAAGATCAGAGTGCAAGATTAGTTTTGTCATAGGTACATAGAAACCTGCAGGGAAACGTGTTGTTTGCATAAACAACCAACACAGTCAGAGGATGTGCTGGGGCAGCCTGGAGGTGTTGCCATGCTTCCAGTGGTAACCTAGCATGCCCACAACTTACTGACTCCAAATAGTACTGTATGCCTTTGGAATGTGGCAGGAAACTAGGGCATCCAGAAGAAAACCATGTGGCCACAGGGAGAACATTTAAATTCCTTACAGACAGCAACAGAAATTGAACCCCCATTGCTGCTCTGTAAAGAGTTACTTGCTGCTGACTTCTCTATTGTCAGGGGAAATGATGTAGGACAGATTGAATGGTTACTATTACCCAAATTGCTTGTGTTTTTCTTGCAGAAAGTACACAGAAATAAAGTGGCACATAGATACCAGGTCCTATTTTGGATAATTGCTTGTAAGACTGGTATGAGTTAATCTTGGGCAGGGAGGCTGAGAGGCATTTTACCTTTGCCTAAGGTTGTTGTTTCCATATATAAATATTATTTAGCTACTGTTAGTTGAATATGTGGCCCTAATTAGGAAGGAAACAAGCAAATGGTAAAATACATGTTCAGGAGAAGACAGTTGCTGGGGCGGTAGTTCTATAGAATTTGCTGGGGTTTTTTTTGCATGGCAGAAATTAGAACATTTCAAAAGCATTTAAATTATAGTGAATGTTTTCGTGTGGAATGTGATTATTAAAAGGTTAAATTGGAAAATGCTGAGATTCTCAGCAGAACAGGCGGTGTCAGTGGAGAGAGAAGTTGGTGACATTTCAGATCAATGACTTTTCATCAGCACTCTAAAACTAATCATAACAATCTACACCATTTAAAACACGTAACAGCTCTGTTTGGTCTGAGAAGCGTCCAGTGCTATAAAAATATTTGAAATTTATATGCATTGTTTACCAAGTGATGTACATTCTTTCCCTTTCAGAGTATTGGCTCCAAAGTGTGCAGCATGTGGCCAGGCTATTCTTCCTGCAGAGGTCAGTATTGCACTGAAAAGATTTTTTTTCTCTGTGGTATAATATTCAACTCGACTGCTGATGAAGTGGAGCGTGCATATTTTACTGATTTGCTGTGCTCATGCCATGCTGGTCTGTGAGAAAGCCCTTTATTAATAGGAGACCACTTTCTAGCCTTGTTGTATAGAACCAAAGAACACTACAGCACAGAAAACAAGCCATTCGGCCCTTCTAGTCTGTGCTGAAACATTATTCTGCTAGTCCCATTGACCTGCATCTAGTCCATAACCCTCCAGACCTCTCCCATCCATGTACCTATCCAATTTATTCTTTCTTTCATTTTAAATCTTTTTATTGAATAAGTATACAAAAAGGTAAGCTATATAGGCACTAATACACTGTTAGAATATAATAAAATTACAGAAGATATTAATACAAAAAAAACTACAAACAATGTAATTTAAACATAACGTACCAAGGTAACATAATAGTATACTAATTTTTATATATATATCAATAGAGAAAAGGAAAAAAAAAACCCCCAAAAAAAACCCACCGTGCAACTAACTAAAAGCAAAGCAATGGGCTAACTTGAAACCAAACAGAGTTAAAAAACTTAAAATCACGTCCCCAATCCCGACCTCCATTAAAAACAGTAAAAAAAAACAAGAAGGGTATATATTACATTAAATGAAAATATTGAATAAAAGATCTCCAGGTCTGTTCAAATTTAAATGAGGAGTCATAAAGATTGCTTATAATTTTCTCCAAATTCAAGCATAATATCGTCTGAGAAAACCAAAAAAAGGTAGTTGGAGCATTAAGCTCTTTCCAATGTTGTAAGATACATCTTTTCGCCATTAAAGTAAGAAATGCAATCATTCTACGGGCTGAAGGGGAAAGATTACTGGAAATTTTAGGTAGTCCAAAGATAGCAGTAATAGGGTGAGGAGAGATATCTATATTCAATACCTTGGAGATAATATTAAAAATGTCTCTCCAAAAAGTTTCCAGAGTAGGGCAAGACCAAAACATATGAGTTAAAGAGGCTATCTGCCCCGGACATCTATCACAAAAAGGATTAATATGAAAATAAAAGCGCGCTAATTTATCTTTGGACATATGTGCTCTATGAACAACTTTAAATTGAATTAGGGAATGTTTAGCACAGATAGAGGAAGTATTGACTAATTGTAAAATCTGCCCCCAGTCATCCACGGAAATGATAAACCCCAATTCCTGTTCCCAATCTACCCTAATCTTATCAAATGGAGCTTTCCTAAGTTTCATAATAATATTATAAATCATAGCCTATGCACCTTTCTGACATGGATTAAGGTTAATTATAGTATCTAAAATGTATGTAGGAGGAAGGATTGGAAAGGAAGAAAGTATAGTACTTAGGAAATTTCTAACTTGTAGATATCTAAAAAAATGTATTCTTGATAAGTTATATTTATTAGATAATTGTTCAAAAGACATAAGGGAACCATCTAAAAATAAATCCAAAAACCGTGAAATACCCTTAGTCTTCCAAATTTGAAAAGCACGATCCGTAAAAGAGGGAGGAAAAAATATGTTACCTAAAATAGGAATCACTAACCCAAATTAAGATCAAAAAATTTTCTGAATTGAAACCAAATACGTAAGGTATATTTAACTATCGGGTTAGACACCTGTTTAAGGCGTTTCAAATCAAAAGGAAGAGAGGAACCTAAAATAGAGCCAAGTGTATAACACTGAACAGATTGTAATTCCAATGCTACCCATTTAGGAATGGATAGTATATCCTGGTCAAGTAAACAGAATTTCATATGTCGAATATTAATTGCCCAATAATAAAATCTAAAGTTAGGTAATGCTAAGCCTCCATCTCTCTTAGCTTTCTGTAAATATATTTTACCCAGTCTCGGGTTTTTATTTTGCCAAATAAATGAAGAAATTTTATTGTCAAAAAAAGATTTTGGAACAAAGATTGGTAATGCCTGAAATATATATAAAAATTTTGGCAAAAAAAACATCTTAACTACATTAATACGACCAATCAAAGTTAAATATAAAGGAAACCATTTAGATGAAAGTTGAATAATATGGTCTATTAATGGTAAAAAGTTAATCTTAAATAAATCTTTGTATTTACAAGTAATTTTAATCCCAAGATATGAAAAATAATTATTAATCAATTTAAATGGAAAGTTATGATATAAGGGAAGTTGTTTATTAATCGGGAAAAGTTCACTCTTACTAAGATTTAATTTATAACCTGAAAAAAGACCAAATTGTGCTAATAGCTCTAAAACAGCCGGGATGGATTTTTGGGGATTAGAAATATATAAAAATAAGTCATCAGCATAGAGTGATATTTTATGGGACTTTAAGCCCCGAGTTATCCCAGTAATATTTGGAGATTCTCGAATGGCAATTGCAAGAGGTTCTAATGCAATATCAAATAATAAAGGACTAAGAGGACAACCTTGTCGAGTACCTCGAAAAAGAGGGAAAAAAGGTGAACTTAAAGAGTTAGTACGGACCGAGGCCACAGGAGAATGATATAACAGTTTAATCCAGGATATAAATTTCGAGCTAAAATTAAACATTTCAAGCACCTTAAAGAAATAAGGCCATTCTACTCTATCAAAAGCTTTCTCAGCATCTAAAGAGATAACACACTCAGGAACATTTTGTGAGGGAGTATAAACAATATTTAACAGTGTGCGAATATTATAAAAAGAGTAACGACCTTTAATAAAACCCGTTTGGTCTTCCGAAATAATAGAAGGAAGTACTTTTTCTAATCTATTTGCTAATAACTTAGAAAAAACTTTAGAATCAACATTTAATAAAGATATTGGTCTATAAGATGCACATTGAGCAGGATCTTTATCCTCCTTTAATATTAGAGAAATTGACACTCTATTGAAAGATTCAGGAAGTTTACCAAGTTTTAATGAAGCCTCAAAAACCCTACAGAACCAAGGCATTAATGAAGGAGCGAAACAATTATAAAATTCTACGGTAAACCCATCAGGGCCAGGAGCTTTCCCCAAATTCATAGAGAAAATAACATTCTTAATCTCATCCGTGGTAATGGGAGTATCTAACATAGAAGACATATCCTGTGAAATCTCAGGGAAGTCTAGATTATCTAAAAAATCATTCATATATTTAGAATCTCGAGGAGACTCTGATTGATATAAGGAAGAATAAAAATCACAGAAGGTTTGATTAATCCCCACATGATCAAGTATCAGTCGGTCATTTTGGTTATAAATCTGATTAATTTGAGATTTAGCATAATTAGACTTCAGTTGATTAGCCAACAGTTTGCCAATTTTGTCACTGTGTACATAAAATTCACTTCTTGTTTTCTTTAATTGGTTTACAATCGAGGACGAAAGTAATAAACTGTGTTCCATTTGAAGTTCAGTTCTTTGTTTATATAACTCCTCAGAAGGAGCTATAACATATTTCTTATCAATTTCCTTAATCTTGTCCACAATTACCAACTCCTCCTGCTTCAGCTTCTTCCTCAAAGCAGCAGAATACGAGATAATCTGACCACGAATATAAGCTTTAAAAGTATCCCA
The DNA here is from genome assembly GCF_963921235.1 of Mobula hypostoma. Taxonomy (NCBI): domain Eukaryota; kingdom Metazoa; phylum Chordata; class Chondrichthyes; order Myliobatiformes; family Myliobatidae; genus Mobula; species Mobula hypostoma. The sequence goes on from NC_086113.1 coordinate 20,189,830, forward strand.
AAGAATGTCACAGAAATATCCTCTGTATAGTTGATTGTAAAAAAAAAAGATCAATCTGTTCATTCATAAAGTTAACAAAGTCCGAGTCCTGAAGCAACAGCGAATTAAAACGCCATTGTCTATTATTTTGTATATTGGCCAGAATTTTAATAGAAAGCTTAAGTGGAGCATGATCCGAAATGGTTATAGAGTCATAATCACATTTAATCACTGAAGAAATAAGACGAGAATCAATAAAGAAATAATCAATTCTTGAATAGGAATGGTGAACATGTGGAAAAAAAAAGAAAAATCTTTTTCCTGAGGATGCAAAAAACGCCAAATGTCCGTCGACCCAGAATCAGAAAGGAATGAATTAATCAAAGTTGCAGATTTATTAGGTAAGGTCCGTAGAGGAGCCGAACGGTCCAAAGCTGGAGACAAACAGGTATTAAGATCTCCGCCCCAGATCAATGAAAACTCATTCAAATTCGGGAACTGATTAAATAATGATTTATAAAATTCCGGACAGTCCATATTAGGAGCATAGAGATTAACCAAAACTACCTTTTTATTAAATAGTAGACCACCAACCAATAGAAATCTACCATTCGGATCAGAAATAATATCATGTTGTATTCCAATTTATTCTTAAAACTTAAGAGTGGGCCCACATCTACCACGTCAGATGGCAGCTCGTTTCACGCTCCCACCACTCTGAGTGAAGAAGTTTCCCCCTAATGTTCCCCCTAAACCTTTCCCCTTTCACCCTAAAGCTATGTCCTCTCCTAATCTAAGTGGAAAGAGCCTATTCACATTTACTCTGTCTATACCCATAATTTTGTAAAGCTCAATCAAATCTCCTCTCATTCTTCTACGCTCCAAGGAACAAAGCCCTGACCTGTTCAATCTTTCCCTGTAACTCAACTCCTGAAGACCCGGCAACATCCTAGTAAATCTTCTCTGCGCTCTTTCAATCTTACTGATATCCTTCCTATAGTTAGGTGACCAGAACTGTACACAATACTCCAAATTTGGCCTCACCAATGTCTTATACAACCTCCCCATAACATCCCAACTCCTATACTCAATACTTTGATTTATGAATGCCAGGATGCCAAAAGCTGCCTTTACAACCCTGTCTACCTGTGACGCCACTTTCAGGGAACTATGTATCTGAACTCCCAGATCCCTTAGTTCCTCCGCACTCCTCAGTGCCCTACCATTTGCTGTGTATGACCTACTTTGATTTGTCCTTCCAAAATGCAATACCTCACACTTGTCTGCATTAAATTCCATCTGCCATTTTCTGGCCCATTTTTCCAGTTGGTCCAGATCCCTCTGCAAGCTTTGAAAGCCTTCCTCGCTGTCCACAATGTCTCCAATCTTAGTGGTATCAGCAAACTTGCTGATCCAATTTACCACATTATTATCTAGATCATTGATATAGACAACAAACAACAATGGTCCCAGCACAGATCCTTGAGGCACACCACTAGTCACAGGCCTCCAGTCTGATAAGCAATCATCCACTACCACTCTCTGTCTTCTCCCACACAGCCAATTTCGAATCCTGTTTACAACCTCTCCATGGATACCTAGTGTATGAACCTTCAGAACTAACCTCCCATGTGGGACCTTGTCAAAGGCCTTGCTAAAGTCCATGTAGACAACATCCACAGCCTTTCCTTCGTCTATTTTCTTGGTAACCTGTTCAAAAAAACTCCACAAGATTCATTAAACATGATCTACCACGCACAAAGCCATGCTGTCCAAATACTTGTATATCCGATCTCTCAGAACACCTTCCAATAATTTACCTACTACTGATGTCTGGGTCACTGGCCTGTAATTACCTGGTTTACTATTGAAGCCTTTTTTAAACAACGGAACAACATGAGCTACCCTCCAATCCTCCGGCACCATACCTGTGGCTAAGGACATTTTAAATATTTCTGCCAGGGCCCCTGCAATTTCTGCACTAGTCTCTCTCAAGGTTCGAGGAAATATCATGTCAGGCCCAGGGGATTTATCTACCTTTATTCGCTGTAAGGCAGCAAGCACCTCCTCCTCTTAAATCTCTGTATGTTCCATGACACTGCTGCTTGTTCCCCTTCCTTCCATATACGCTATGCTAGGTTCCTGAGTAAATACTGATGCAAAAAAGCTGTTTAAGATCTCCCCCATCTCGTGAGGCTCCATACATAGATGATCACTTTGATCTTCTAGGGGACTAATTTTGTCCCTTACTATCATAGAAACATAGAAAATAGGTGCAGGAGTAGGCCATTCGGCCCTTCGAGCCTGCACCGCCATTCAGTATGACCATGGCTGATCGTCCAACTCAGAGCCCTGTACCAGCCTTCCCTCCATACCCCCTGATCCCTTTAGCCACAAGGGCCATATCTAACTCCCTCTTAAATATAACCAATGAACTGGCCTCAACTGTTTCCTGTGGCAGAGAATTCCACAGATTCACCACTTTCTGTGTGAAGAAGTTTTTCCTAATCTCGGTCCTAAAAGGCTTCCCCTTTATCCTCAAACTGTGACCCCTCGTTCTGGACTTCCCCAATATCGGGAACAATCTTCCTGTATCTAGCCTGTCCAATCCCTTTAGGATTTTATACGTTTCAATAAGATCCCCCCCTCAATCTTCTAAATTCCAATGAGTATAAGCCTAGTTCATCCAGTCTTTCATCATATGAAAGTCCTGCCATCCCAGGAATCAATCTGGTGAACCTTCTTTGTACTTCCTCTATGGCAAGGATGTCTTTCCTCAGATTAGGGGACCAACACTGCACACAATACTCCAGGTGTGGTCTCACCAAGGCCTTGTACAACTGCAGTAGTACCTCCCTGTTCCTGTACTCGAATCCTCTTGCTATAAATGCCAGCATACCATTCGCCTTTTTCACCGCCTGCTGTACCTGCATGCCCACTTTCAATGACTGGTGTATAATGACACCCAGGTCTCGTTGCACCTCCCCTTTTCCTAATTGGCCACCATTCAGATAATAATATGTTTTCCTGTTTTTGCCACCAAAGTGGATAACCTCACATTTATCCACATTAAATTGCATCTGCCATGAATTTGCCCACTCACCTAACGTATCCAAGTCACCCTGCATCCTCTTAGCATCCTCCTCACAGCTAACACTGCCGCCCAGCTTCGTGTCATCTGCAAACTTGGAGATGCTGCATTTAGTTCCCTCATCCAAGTCATTAATATATATTGTAAACAACTGGGGTGCCAGCACTGAGCCTTGCGATACCCCACTGGTCACTGCCTGCCATTCTGAAAAGGTCCCTATCCTTTTACTCTTAATATGCTATTTACCTTCACATTATCTGCCAAAGCAATCTCATGTCTTTTTGCCTTTCTGATTTCCTTCTTTAGTATTTTCTTACATTTTCTATACTCTTCAAGTACTTCATTTGTTCCTTGTTGCCTATACTTGCTATACACCTCTCTCTTTTTCTCAACCAGATTGCCAATATCCCTTGAAAACCAAGGTTCCCTATGAATGTTAACTTTGCCTTTAATCCTGGCAGGAACGTGCAAACTCTGCATTCTCAAAATTTTGCCTTTGAATGCCTTCCATGTACTGAACACAGCCTTGCCAGAAAACAACTTATCCCGATCCACTCTTTCTAGGTTCTTTCTCATTTCCTCAAAGTTGGCCCTTCTCCAATTTAGAACCTCAACTCAAGGACCAGACCTATCCTTATCCATAATTAACTTGAAACTAATGACATTATGGTCACTGGACCCAAAATGTTCACCTACACATACTTCTGTCACCTGACCTGTTTGGTTACCTAATAGGAGATCAGGTATTGCATCCTCTCTCATTGGTACCTCTATATATTGATTTAGAAAACTTTCCTGAACACATTTGACAAACTCCATGCCATCTAACCCTTTCACAGTGTGGGAGTCCCAGTCAATATGTGGAAAGTTAAAATCCCCTACTATTACATCTTTCTGCTTCTTACATTGGTCTGCTATCTCTCTACAGATTTGCTCCTCCAATTCTCCCTGACTATTGGGCGGGCTATAATAAAACCCTATTAGTGTGGTCACACCTTCCCCGTTTCTCAGCTCCACCCATATGGCCTCTGTAGACAAGCCCTCCGGGCTGTCCTGTCTATGCACAGCTGTTATATTCTCCCTGACTAGTAATGCCACTCCTCCCCCTTTCATCCCTCCCCCTCAGTCACGTCTGAAACAATGGAACCCCGGAACAGTAAACTGCCAGTCCTGCCCCTCCTGCAACTAAGTCTCACTAATAGCAATAATGTCGTAATCCCACGTGCCAATCCACGCCCTAAACTCATCTGCTTTACCTACAATACTCCTTGCATTGAATCACTTAGTTAATCACTTGGAGGTTTAGTGAAGGGGCCTTGAATGGCCGAGTTCCTGTGAAATTGTATATTTTTGTTGTCCTCTGATCTCTGGCCTCTCCAAAAGTAATGGTAACAATTTTGAGTATTCATAAAAGGTGATATGTTGACATAGTCGTTTAATTACTGGGACCCAAAGAATGGAAGGATAGTCTAAATTAATTTAAATCCATCCACAGTTTAATTGCTGATTAAATAATCAGAATAAGCTATAAACAAGTGATACTTAACTAACCAACTTGTCATAAAATCTATTTGGTTCATGAATTTGCAAAGGGAAACGGATTTACTTACCTGGTCTGGTCTGCAAGAATGTTGATGACTCTTAGTTGCCCCTAAAATGGTGCAGGAAGCTACAAGGGTGTTTAAGCTTAGGCAATAAATAGTGGCCTCATGAAGCCACAACTCAAATGAAAGAAAGTTAGTTCTATCCAAGATGAAGAACATATGATGGAAATGGAGGTGAAGAATGCAATTACTAGAAATCTGAAAAACAGAAAATGCTGGAAACACTCAAGGTCAGACAGTGTCTGTGGAAAGAGATAAACAGTAAACTTTTCAGTTTGATGCCCTGTGTCAGAACTGGAAAAAGGGAATCATCAAAAACAAGGGAAAATCTGCACATGCTGTAAATCTAAGCAACACACATAAAATGCTGTTAGAACTCACCAATCAAGCCAGGCAGCATCTATGGGGGGGGGGGGTGGAAGGTAAACAGTTTCCATCAGGACTGGAAAAAGAAATGAGAAGTAAGAGTAAGAAGGTGGGGAGAGGGGAAGAAGAAATACAGGGCCGTAGGTGATAGGTGAAACCGGGAGAGGGGGAGGGGTGAAGTAAAGAGCTGGGAAGTGGATTGGTGAAAGAGGTAAAGGGCTGGAGAAGGCAGAATCTGATAGGAAGGTGAGGCCCGACATAGATTGGAAGACTGCTTTGCTGGGCACCTGTGCTCCATCTGCCAGAAAAAATGGGATCATCCAGTGGCCACCCATTTTAATTCTCCTTCCCTTTCCCATTCTGATATTTTGGTCCGTGGCCGCCTCTACTGCTGCAGTGAGGCTATACTCACGTTGGAGGGGCGACACCTTATATTCCGTCTGGGTAGCCTCCAACCTGATGGCATGAACATTGCTTTTTCGAACTTCTGGTAATGACACCCCTCCTTCCCCCACCCCTTCACCATTCCCCATTCCCATTTTCCTCTCTCTCACCTCGTCTCCTTACCTGCCCATTACCTCCGTCTCTTCCCTTCCCTTTCTTCTATGGCCTTCTGTCCTCTCCTATCAGATTCCCCCTTCTCCAGCCCTGTATCTATTTCACTGACTGACTTCTCAGCTCTTTACTATATCCCTCCCCCTCTCCCGGTTTCACCCATCACCTACTACCTTACATTTCTTCCTTCCCTGCCCCCACTTTCTTACTCTGACTTCTCTTTTTTTTTTCTCCAGTTCTGATGAAGGGTCTTGGCCCAAAACGTTGACTGTACTCTTTTTCCATAGATGCTGCCTGGCCTGCTGAGTTCCTCCAGCATTTTGAGAGTGTGGCCCGTCTATCCTTTCCAGGTGGACTTGAGTAACTGTGGCAGCTACTAGAGAGCCATCCCTCATGTCCCAGCCAGCAATGTCCCTTGCAAAATCACTGCCAGGGGTTGGGGGGGGGCGGTGAGCTCTAGTTACTGAGGCTGTACTGTGTGCAATTTGGCTGAGCTTTCTCTCCAGTGGAGTTGAATGTATTTCCCAGAGCAAGTACTGTGAAGAATGATGGGGAACATCCAAGCTCACTATGCAAATACTCTTGTTGGTCTAATCATTGAATATGAGGAGTTTTGAAGGGGAGTAAGTTAATGTTAAGTATATAAACATCAATTTTATTGTATCCATAGGGATCTGATGAAACAATTCGTGTTGTGTCCATGGATAAAGATTATCATGTGGAATGCTATCGATGTGAGGTATGTCTATTTTAATGGCAAGAAAATTGAAGAATCCAGGCGCAGATCTGGGATCAGGAAAGACATGCGTGTCTCAGGGAAGAATAGATTAAGAAGTAATATTCTAGAGCAGGGGTTCCCAACATCTCTTTTAATGTCTTGGACCCCCTACCATTTACCGAGGGGTCCACGTACACCAGGTTGGGAACCCCTGTTCTACAGAGTTGGCACACGCTCATCAGGCCAAATGCCTTTTGCTACTTCTGTTTCTCATATTGTGTCAATATGAACTTTTGTCATGTAAACTATCAAATTTTAAAATTACTGTATTTGAATATTGAAGAATAAAAGGTATAATGAGATTCTTCATTTTTCAAATATCATTGCATGAAGATATTCTAGACAAAGATCCCAGCTCTGCTCTAGACAAACCAAGAGAGATGTTAGGTTCTGCATCTGAAACCAACAACGTCCAATCAGGATAGTCTGTGGAACCTCGGGTTACTCTCCTCACAGCAGCAACATTTGCTGTGGGATTTGATAACGATGTACAAAATCTTGGTGAGCTTAAATAGAGCAGAAAGAGAGGAACTCATTAGCAGAACTGTCGAGGATGAGACACAGATTTTTAATGATTAGCAAAAGATCCAGGAGGGTGATTTTAAAAAAAAAAGATTTTACATAGCTTGTAGATATCTTCTGAAAAGCAAATGAAAATTAGTTGCAAGTTGATAGTTTTAATCTCACTGTTAAATAATAGAATACTAATGTTTTCAACCCACCCAACAAGACACTACCAGCATAACCTCTCATGTAACTTAAAATTCTTACCATGTTTCGTGCCTGTTCCACCATTCAATAACATTGATGCCAATCTTTTACTTCATTGCCAATTTCCTGCACTGACCCCTTAGTTGACATCACTACTCATTGTTCAAAGTTGTAATATACCATTTGACTAAATATGGAACACAGACTTATGAGATTATTGCCGAAAATGGTTGGATTTTGTACAAAGCAACAGATGCCAAGTACTTTTTAATCTTGAGTAACCATTGCTCCTCTTCTGTCATATATTTAACCACCTGGCACTTTAAAAGTCAACTTAATCATTGTAATTGACAGCAAATTGGCATCAGACCTGGGGTATCTGGAATAAACTGTAACTCTTTCGTTATGTGAACTTGAAGTGTTATGATTAATCCTATCTAATGTGAAAGGTAGTATACTTTGCCATTTAATAAATGATGTGTGTTACAGATGCTCCCTGAATAATTTCCATCCTCAAAGTTCAATTGTAACATCAATTACTCTGTGGGAATAAACATATCAATGGCGATTTTAGAACTTTACATGGCAGTGGTTAGCTCAATGTTGTACAGTACCAGTGCCTTGGGTTCATTTCCTGTTGCACTGTAAGTTTGTACATTCTCTCTGTGACTGCGTGGGGTTCCTCCGACGGTCCAAGGATTTGCAAGTTGGTAGGTTAATTGGCCATTGTAAATTCTCCCGTGATTAAACTGGGGTTAAACTGGGGGTTGCTTGGTGTGGCTCGAAGGGCCGGAAGGGCTTGTTCTGTGCTGTCTCTTAATAAATAAATTTTTGGGAATTAAATCCATCAGTGTTGAGCACTGATAGTACCAGAGAAAAATCAGAATTCGAATCCCTGTAGGTGTTCTAAGTGTGTTAATTTTGATCACCTTGAATGGCTCCATGACTAGTGAGAGGAAGTTCTTGTTTGAAGACCCTTGCTGGAGCAGTGCCGCATTTGAACTTCACAGTGTTGCTGTTGAGTGCATTTGTCCTGGATCTGCAAAGGAATTTGGGTAAGGCTGGCATCCTGGGAACCTTAATGTGGATGACCATCCCTTCTGTAATCTCAGGATTGTACATGACAGAGAAAAGCATGTTTATCCTCTAAATCTCTACCAATTCTGAGGAGTAACCCAGATAGGTGTGCCCTTCTCAATCCAGACATTCCTGCGACTCCCCCCACCCCCCATCATTTAAGTTACTTTGATAGTTTCCTATCACCTGCCAATACAATTACTATCAAACAGTGCATCCCAAATTCGGATAATTTGCTATGTCTTTCTCGTTGCCTCTTTATAGCCATTTACGTTAAATCTTACGCCCTTTTGCAACAGGGTGTGACAATAGGTACCTTCTCTACTTTGAGAACTCTTCTGTTTGTTTAATGTAAATAACTATATCCGATCAGTTGGATTTATGGAGTATGCTTTAATAAATTCTCAGCAAGCCCTTTTATGTAATAGCTTGTAGACTGCTACATGGATTTTATATATAATCCATGTGACAGTCTATTTTATATATTTATCTGCTATTTAATATAAAATACCTAATACAGTAAAGTACTTAATGAAGGCTGGAACCAGCAATGCCCTGGAATTCTTGCTTGTACAGGGGCACATTTTAATCCGAGAATTAGGCAGTTAAATTCATACAAGCACCAAAGACTCTTACATAATTCAAATGCCTTAAAAGGCCATCGCTTATCTGTTTAGATCCACATTCACTAAGAGCTATTAAGATGAATTTCACTTTCTAGTTTTCAGCCAGTGTCTCGCATTAAGCAGGCATTTTTTGATATCTCTGTCATCTTTCAGTTCAGGGTCCTGTCATTTTAATAAACATATTTCTTTCAGCACAGTTCTGATCATTCTTCAAATATTTTAAATCTCTATTCCCAGATCATTAACCCTCTGAATGAGAATTAATCTTTACTATTCACCACATCTGGGATTCTTTTTCACAATTAAATCTCCATTGGCTTCCTCTTTTTTTTAATGAAGAAATCCCAACCAAGTTGATCTCTCTTCATAACTAAGTTTTGACAACATTGACAGTGTTATTCACAAATTGTCTCTGCTTCCTCTGAAACAAACTGCAGCTATTGAAATTGTAAATAATGATCAGAAAATACAGCAGATCAAGCCAGACTAATGAAACTTCCTTCATGAGAAATATGTGCAGTTTCATTTTGGCCTTCCTCCCTGTGAGCCTTGATCCTGTCACTTGGCCAACACAGTTGATGGAAAACTTCAGGCTGCCCCATTGCAAGTTTTCATCCAGTCTAACATTGGGTTAATGTTCTGCTTTTTCAGGACTGTGGCATGGAGCTGAATGATGAGGAGGATCACCGTTGTTATCCATTGAATGGACATTTACTATGTCACACCTGCCACCTAAAACATATTGACAGTGAGACACCAGGCTCTATCTACCAGCCTAAATACTAATGAGCGGCTTTTGCAAGACCATTTGGATTGGTTCAACGCTGCAGCACTTCATCAGTGCTGAGAGAACAAAGGCAGTCCAAGCAAACTTTATGCGCGACTTCCTGTGGGTTTCAGAGACTTGGGATATGTCCGCCTTTGGATACGTAATGCTTTTCTGAGTGATCAGGAAAGGGTTATCCATTATGGAACGCTGCTTTACTTACATGTGATATTGCAGGCAAACATTTGTAGCATCAGATTTAAATTCAATTAAATTCACAAGGAATATTGCAAAAGGTTATCGATTTTAGTGATTGCACACATCGAATTTGTTGTACTGCTCATTTCCCAAGAGAATCTGTGGAGAATGATCAGGTGCAAGATTGTCATGACAACCTTGAAGTAATTACAATAGAATATTTCCAAAATTGTGTTCATCTTTGCTGTTTTCTGCTCTGAATTGAGCTTTATTGAACAATCTCATGATTAACTATGGTTGCTATCACACCAAGTATCTTGATTTGAACAATATCCTTTTCCACACTTTCCAGTTATTCTACGGTCTTGACAACAAACTGTTAAAATCTGACTCCCTTGTGTCATATAACTTTCCCTGAATATTTCTCTGGATTTTCTGCAGTCGTGATTTTGGGCTCTGTAATGTTAGATGCTCACTGTAACTAATATTTTTAAGAAATAATTCTTTTACAAAGGCTCCTAGAATATTGGGATGAATTTAGAAAGGTGCTTAATTTGTACATTTATATAGTTCTGAGGTTTTATACAATCTGCATGTATTTTAATGGTCAATAATTTAAACAGCCAAAAACCTAGAGTGAAAAATTTGAGAACAATGTAAATTGCAGTTCCATAAGATTGTCTGAAATGTGCTTTCATTCTATCTACACATTACAATCAGCTGTCTTTTTAAAAAAAAAATAAACAGGTGGCCTTTTTCTACAAAAAAAGCCTTGTTATTTGGGGGCCAGGAGGTGGGTGCTGTTATTTGGTATAGTAGTTATCTTTACTTAAGTATTTTTTTTCCATTTGATTTATTACTATGTCACCAAAATTCCTCTGAACAAAATATGAAGGGGAAATATTCTAGAAACAATTTCTTCACAAACTGGTGATTTGTTATTTTTGTTTGATGGAGCGAAGTATTCCAACTTATTAGAAGCAGACTAATGAAATATTTATGCACTGTGCACTCTAAGTAGGATCTCTAGCTATGGCAATTTGTATTTAATGAAAACAGTTACAAATGGAAGGATTGTGGGGGTGGTTACATTCGCTTTGATTTCAAAAGGAATTCAAAGCAAATTTAAACATAGAATTTGATGCTTCCAATTTGTCTCATGGAAAACAAACTGCAGATATTGAAATTCTAAATGACAGAAAATACAGCAGATCAAGCCAGACTAACAAAACTGGTTTGAAATGTCAACTTCACAAACAAGAGAAAATCTGCAGATGCTGGAAATCCAAGCAAAATACACAAAATGCTAGAGGAACTCAGCAGGCCAGGCAGCCTGCCGAAGGGTCTTGGCCTGAAACGTTGACTGTACTTTTTTTTCCATAGATGCTGCCTGGCCTGCCTGAAATATCAACCTTCACAGATGAGTGTTGAGTTGGGGTGTAGCAGGATGTGAGTGAACGTGGAGGAGATAAGTGGTAACAAAGATGAGAGTGATTGGAGAGATGCAGGGAGTGCTAATAGTGAGGAAAAAGATGGATCTTGCAAGATTCTTAAGCAAGAAAATGGAATAAAAATCTAAAATGCAAACATGAGGAAATCTGCAGATGCTGGAAATTCAAGTAACACAAAAAATGCTGGTGAACGCAGCTGGCCAGGCAGTATCTATAGGAAGAGGTACAGTCAACGTTTTGGGCCGAGACCCTTCGTCAGGACTAACTGAAAGAAGAGATAGTAAGAGATTTGGGAGGGGGAGGGGGAGGGGGAGATCTGAAATGATAGGAGAAGACAGGAGGGTAGGGATGGAGCTAAGAGCTGGAAAGTTGATTGGCAAAAGGGATACGAGGCTGGAGAAGGGAGAGGATCATGGGACTGGAGGCCTAGGGAGAAAGAAAGGGGGAGGGGAGCCCAGAGGATTGGCAAGGAGTTAAAGTGAGGGGTTCAGAGGGAGAAAAAAGGGGAAAGAAAATAAATAAATAAATAAGGGATGGGGTACGAAGGGGAGGTGGGGTTTTAACGTAAGTTAGAGAAGTCAATGTTCATGCTATCAGGTTGGAGGTTACCCAGACGGAATATAAGGTATTGTCCCTCCAACCTGAGTGTAGTTTCATCTTGACAGTAGAGAAGGCCATGGATAGACATATCAGAATGGGAATGGGATGTGGAATTAAAATGTGTGGCCTCTGAGAGATCCTGTTTTCTCTGGCGGACAGAGCGTAGGTGTTCAGCGAAACGGTCTCCCAGCCTGTTTAAGATGGTGCTGGTGGAGCTCTGTGACTACTTGCTGGTGGGAAATCAAATAACTAAATACTTTATTAATCACATTTTTTTTTCTGGTAAATGATTACTGCAAACAATAGCCTGTAACTTCCCCATTAAGGGTTGAGCTTTCGAACCGTCTGTACGACCTGGCATTTTTTGTGGTGTGAACTGAAGTCTTGAAGGTACAGGGCGGTTCCGACACGACATGTGCAGGCTGAATCAAGGCTGGACCGCAGGGAATGAGACAATCTATGGCCACTGCTGGAGCGGACTTGGAGGCAACTCTATGCGGCAGAACCAAGTTGAGGCAGAGCCTGGGCCCGAGAGTGAGGAGAGACCCAGGGTTTGATCGATCGTAAGCGCAGAGCCGAATTGGAAAGGTCAGGTATGGGCCAAATTGAGGTGGTGCAGCTCAGGTCCAAAAGCATAATGAAGCAGCAAGGCTTAGGTCTGAGAGTGAGCAATGGCAATTTAAGTGCTGGGCCAGATTGACAAGGTCAGGGTGTCAGGGCTGAAGGCGAGGGATGGGCCGGTTCAGCTCTCTGCTCCACGCTGTGCTGAACTGAGGTGGTGGCCTGCAACTAACAGCCTTCTGAATCTGCCTGGTTGTGGACTCAGTTTTGTGAACTTCATTTCTGAATGCTACTTGTTTACTTTTGCTTGCACGGTTTGTTTTGTCTCTCTGCACTTTTAAGAGTGCTCAGTCTTTTGTTTTAATGGGTTCTATTGGGTTTCTGTTTTGTAGCTGCCTGAAGGAGATGAATCTCAAGGTTGTATAAAGTATAGACACTTTGATAATAAATATACTTTGAACTTTGAAATGCTGGAATTTCCCATTTGGGAAGGTCGCATCTGTGGAGAGAAAGTTTCATTTTAGGTTAGTGACTTTATTATTCTTGTTCTTACTCTATGGCTGTATTTCCAAATTCAATTATGAGGATGCAGTTTTTCATCTGAGTGCTGCTTTATTAAGATACTTCATGTCTAGTTGGTATATTCATGGCCCGAAACGTGCCGAGCTACTCTCACTCAAATGGTCTCATGTACCATGACATAGAATTTTAGTGCACAGAAAAGGTGTATTTGATTTAGCAAGTCTGTGATGCAGCTTTTCCTTAAAAATGTTTTCAGCTATGTGCCCCAATCTTCCCAGGCATTACTTGTACATTTAACAGCACATTCTTACTCACATTTTTTAAGCATTTTTATTTCCACAGTTTTGCTGCTCCTTACCTCTGAAGATCCTCTGCTTTTTAGGATCTTTTCTCCATACTGAATTTAATCTTTCACCATCGGGGGAAACAAGCCTTAAGCTGTACAGATATATCCCCAACCTTAACATCTCCCCTCCGAAAGTTGCTGCTTACTTTTATACATTTGCTTCAAAATATAAAGGTTACCATTTGGAAAATCATTTGGCTTCAGTAAACTTTGATCCATCATTCTGCAGTTTATTGGTCAGTATTTACATAGAACATTACAGCACCTTTGGCCTCCGGTGTTGTACTGACCTTTTAACCTATTTCTTACTCCTTGAATGTCAACAGGGGAAAAAATGACCTTCAGCAAATCCCTACATTGCTGAGCACTGAGCACTGATGGCCATCTTTCTGAGTGACATTCTGTGATGAAGGTGCATTCACAATACTTCTCGGTAAAGAGTTCCAGGATTTGGATCTTGTAGCGATGAAGGAACAGCTGTACTTCCACAAGTGAGGATAGTGAAACCTTGAGGAGAAGTACCAGAATTGTCATATTACGTTTGTTTTCCTTCCTGTTGTTTGAGATGATGGGTTAGGGAAGTGCTTGTCAGAACCATCAGCATAACAATACCAGCGTAGCAATACTGCAGTTCTCAGATAGTATACACTGTAGTCAGTGTGCTCTCGGGAATGAGTTTCAGTCAAGCAGGACACTTTCTGGATGGTGTTGCCTGGGTGTTTCTGGAGCAACAGTCAGCAGCTTTTCACCATCCAGGCAATATGGAGTATTGCATCACATCCTTCAGAGATGGTGAATGTTTGTGTGCGCGTGAATTGGAAGATGCCTAAACTCTCAATACTAGAGGAACTCAGCAGGCCAGACAGCATCTATGGAAAGGAGTAAACAGTCAGCATTTTGGGTGGAGACTGTTCATCAGGACTGGAAAGGAAGGGGAGAATAAGAAGGTGGGGAGGAAGGACAAGGCAGCAGGTGATAGGTGAAAACAGAGGGGGAGGGGGATGAAGTAAATTGCTGGGAAGATGAATGATGGAAGAGATAAAGGGCTGGAGAAGAGAGAATCTGACAGGAGAGGGTAGAAGACCATGGAAGAAAGGGAAGGGGGAGGAGCAGCAGAGGGAGGTGATGGGCTCGTAAAAAGGAGTGAGAGGGTAACAGGGATGGTGAAGGAGGGGGGGGTGGGGAATTACTGGAAGTTTGAGAAATCAATGTTCATGCCATCAGGTTGGCAGACACCCAGACAGAATACAAAGTATTGTTCCTCCAACCTGAGCGTGGCCTCATCCTGACAATAGAGCAGGCCACGGACTGATGTGTCAGACTGGGAAGTAAAACTGAAATGGGTGGCCACTGGCATGTTCCACTTTTTATAGCAGACGGAGAGAAGGTGCTCGACGAAGTGGTCTCCTAATCTACGTGAGGCCTTACCGATATACAGGAGGCCATGTTGGGAGCACCAGAAATGGTAGATGACACAGGTGAAGTGTCGCCTCACCTGGAAGGTAGTTATGGTCTTGTTGATGGCAGAATTTCAGATGCTGTCAAGGGGGCGTAGAGGAGCAAGATAGTACAGCTGGTTGAGTGGTCTCACAATTACAATCCTGTACTCAATGTCAGTAAGACCAAGGAATTGACTGGACTTCAGGAAGGGGAAGTCAGGGGGAACACACAACAGACCTCATGGAGGGAAAGGGTGAGCAACTTCAACTCCAGAGGTCAACATCTCTGAAGATTTATCCTGGGTCCAATGTATTGATGCAATTACAAAGTGGGTATATTTCATTTGGAGTTCATTAGAAACTTAAATTAGTGCTACACACATAAATGTTGCTGGTGAACGCAGCAGGCCAGACAGCATCTATGGAAAAAAAGTACAGTCGACATTTCAGGCCGAGACCCTTCGCCAGGACTAACTGAAAGAAGAGGTAGTAAGAGATTTGAAAGTGGGAGGGGGAGGGGGAGATCCAAAATGATAGGAGAAGAAAGGAGGGGGAGGGATAGAGCCAAGAGCTGGACAGTTGATTGGCAAAAGGGATATGAGAGGATCATGGGACGGGAGGCCTAGGGAGAAAGAAAGGGGGAGGGGGAAGCCCAGAGGATGGGCAAGGAGTTATAGTGAGAGGGATAGAGGGAGAAAGAGAGAGAGGAAAAAAATAATAATAAATAACAAATGGGGTACGAAGGGGAGGCGGGACATTAACAGAAGTTAGAGAAGTCAATGTTCATGCCATCAGGTTGGAGGCTACCCAGACGGAATATAAGGTGTTGTTCCTCCAACCTGAGTGTGGCTTCATCTTGACAGTCGAGGAGGCCATGGATAGACATATCAGAATGGGAATTGGATGTGGAATTAAAATGTGTGGCCACTGGGAGATCCTGCTTTCTCTGGCAGACAGAGCGTAGGTGTTCAGCGAAACGGTCTCTCAGTCTGCGTCGGGTCTCGCCAATATATAGAAGGCTGCATCGGGAGCACTGGACGCAGTATATCACCCCAGCCGTCTCACAGGTGAAGTGTCGCCTCACCTGAAAGGACTGACTGGGGCCCTGAATGGTGGTGAGGGAGGAAGTGTAAGGGCATGTGTCGCACTTGTTCTGCTTACAAGGATAAGTGCCAGGAGGGAGATCAGTGAGAAGGGATGGGGGGAACGAATGGACAAGGGAGTCGCATAGGGAGTGATCTCTGCGGAAAGCAGAGAGAGTGGGGGAGGGAAAGATATGCTTAGTGGTGGGATCCCGTTGGAGGTGGTGGAAGTTACGGAGAATTATATGTTGGACCCAGAGGCTGGTGGGGTGGTAGGTGAGGACAAGGGGAACCCTATTCCTAGTGGGGTGGCAGGAGGTTGGGGTAAGACCAGATGTGCGTGAAATGGGAGAGATGCGTTTGAGAGTGGAGTTGATGGTGGAGGAAGGGAAGCCCCTTTCTTTAAAACAGGAGGACACCTCATTCGTCCTGGAATGAAAAGCCTCATCCTGAGAGCAGATGCGGTGGAGACGGAGGAATTGCGCTAATAGAGAGCAAACAAGAAGTGAGGTAGTGTACATGGGTTCCTTGCCCGTTCAGAAATCTGATGGCGGAGGGGAAAAAGCTGTTCCTGAAATGCCAGGCTCCTGTACCTTCTCTTTGATGGTAGCAATGGGAAAAGGGCCAAAGAGCTGGCCTGCTGAGTTCCTCTGGCACTGTGTATGTTACTTTGGATTTCCAGCATCTGCAGATCTTCTCCTGTTGATTTCTCTATTGTATAGAGGCCAAGAACATTCAACAGCCATAATTTCTGCTAGCTCCAATAGGCTTCTTTAAACCCTCTCCCCATCAGCATTCCAAAGCGACTTCAACATCCTGATTCACATTTTTATCTCAACTGACCACTTCCTATCTCACTTTCCTACCCAACCACAGGAGGTGCATCTGACATTTAAGCTCTTCCTTTCCCAGCACCCGGGGGACACAATAATTCACTTGCTTCTTTCGCAAGCACTCTCGCTGTTCTCTCCACCCTCTCCCTCTTTATTTCAAACATATTCGTCTTCACATTTTTCCAGCTCTGAGAAAGGGTCCTGCCCCACTGTTTCCACCTTCACAGCTGCCGCTTGACCTGCTGTGGGCTCTCCAGAATTTGATTTGGATACCCTGTAATGGCAGATTTTGCGCCAAATCAGCAGCGGGTGAACACCAGTGATGTTGCATCAACTGGAGGTACAGTAGCTACTCCTCGCCTAGGCTCGCCATCTCGCCGTTCCTCCTCGCCTTGCGTCCTCCCCATCGTCCGGCCGGCACGACGTAAACGTCATCACGTCACGGCACTAAGGAGGTTAGAGGTCGAGACCGGAGGCGGAAGCATCAAGATGGCGGTCGCCGCGTATGAGAGCTTGAAGCTGTGAGTGAGGGACGAGATCGTCTCGATCCACTGGCAAGGGAGGGGAGTGCGCGGGAGCGGAGACAATGAGAAGGGAGGGAGCGTGGTGGTGGGAGGTGAAGAAGGGAGGGAGGGTTAAGAGGAAGAAGGGAGTGGAGCAGAGAGAATGGGATGGGAGGGGTAGGATACAGGGAGGAGCGGAGAAGGGTAGAGTGGAAGGTGTGTGGGAGGGGGCTGAGGGAAGGATGGGCACGGCTTTGGCATAATGGGGAGGGAGGGTTGGGTATATGGGTGAGTCAGGGACGCCTTGGGGAGGGGCACGAGAATGGGGCAAAATGAACATTTGCGAGCGAGAGCTAGATACTCAAGTGAGTGATGGTAGACGTTCACTCAACAGGTCAGGCTGGCGGGTGAAGGAAGGGAGGGTTGGTGGACAGTATAGAAATATGCTCCTGGGAGGGAATTGAGAGGATCTGAGCTATGCACATTGTGCAGATGAGAGGAATTGGGATTACCTGAGTGTGTGGGGAAGTGAACTGTCATCACCTGGTAGTGGGGAAGGAATGAATTGTAGACACCTGGATAGAGGGTGATGGAGTGAGTTCTGGACACCTCAAATGTTTTAGAAAATTGAAAGGAAGGTGACGGTTGAAATGGGTTGGAGTGTGCAACAAATACTGTATGCTGGAGGAGGAGGAGGGGTGTCAGGTATAGAGAGGGAGAAATGGAATATTTTAGAGTGGGTTATGGAGATTCACACCAGAGTGAAGGGTGACATGGTGTGGAGGGATAGGATTGGGAAAGCAAAGGTGACATTATTGGAGGAGGAAGAGTTAGTTATTGTCCACTCCTCAGTTAAATGGAAGAATCAATGTTGATTAAAGGGATTTAATCTGCTGAGTTCCTTTCATAGAGTGAAGCATGCTGTGGTGGTTGGGGAAAGATATATTTCACCCCTTCCTCGTCCCTGGAGTACAAAAGTGAAAAGGAATGGCAATCCCTCATTGTCGAGAAGTCTTGTTTCCTTGGGAAAATGGAGCGGGAGTTAGGGCTGGCTTACATTTCACAATAGTTCTGAAATGCTAGTTTTAACTCCTAGTTCATGTAACAGCAACATGGAGTTGGAAAAGCTATGTTGAATGATTGGAGCATGTTGATGCAGTTTGCTTTGTTTATTAACAAGACATGGTCATTCAGTCGCTTTATACTTCTGTATTTCATGGGATTTTGGCTAATCTCTGCTCTAAGTTAGCCCATCTAATTTATTCTTCAGCCTTAAACATTTTGGTTAAGAATTTGTTAATAATTGTGGCAGTGTTGCACCAACTCATAGTAATAATGCCTTTGTTGCACCAATACATGGTGACAAAGGTACTAGTATTGCATCAGTGTTCAGATAACAATTTAGGGATTTGCTGAGGGTCATTTTTTCCCCTGTTGACATTCAAAGAGTTAAGAAATAGGGTAAAAGGTCAGCACAACCTCGGGGGCCAAAGGGCCTGTAAGGTGCTGTAATGTTCTTTCTTTACAAATCTTTTTATTATTATTATCCAAAGTTAGCACGAGTACATCGAAGTAAGCAACACTTACAATGTCTCAAGAAACAGAACATTATTTTAAAGATTGAAAAATTTTTGTGATTTGAAAAAACCCTACTAAGCGAGAAAAGTGGGGGGAAAAACCCATTAGGTGTTCAACCCCGGAGCCATGTGTCATACAAAAAGCTTCTAAAGATAAACATCAAACCGCCAGCAAAAAAAAAGTACCAAAAATTTATAATTAGATTGTGGAGGAAATCTATCAATTAACTCAAATGATAGTAACAAGCAAATGAACCCCATCTTTTCTCAAAATCAAACATAGGTTCAAAGGTTTGACTTCTAATTTTCTCCAAACTAGGACATAGCATCACTTGAGAGAACCATTGTGACAAAATGGGAGCTGATGTATCCTTCCACTTCAACAAAATGGCCCTCCTAGCTATCAGTGTTTCAAATGCAATATCATGTTGGTCAGACACAGAGGTACCACGGATGTTTTGAGGAATTATTCCAAAAAGCACAGTTAATTTGTTAGATTGTAAATTAATTTTAAGTGCTTTAGAAATTGTCGAAAAAACTGACTTCCAGAACTGTTCCAGTGTAGAACAGGACCAAAACATGTGTGTCAGTGTAGCTGTCTCAGTTTTACATCTATCACAATAACTATCAACATTAGGGAATATTTTAGACAGTCTCTCCTTCGTCAAATGGTAACGATGTACAATTTTAGATTGAATCAGTGAATGACTAGCACAGATCGAAGAAGAGTTAACCAGCTTCAGAATCTGTGACCAATCCTCCATCATAAAAGTCAAATTGAGTTCCTTTTCCCAATCTTGTTTAAACTTAAATAAAGGAGGCTTATCCCATTGTAATAATAATAATAGTGTTCTGTGTAAATACTGACCAATAGACTTCAGAATGATGGATCAAGGTTTACGGAGGCCAAATGATTTTCCAAATCGTAACCTTGATATTTTGACGAACTGTAATGATTGTTAAAAAATTGTTTGACGTTTCCTGCTCCCTGACACTCAAGGAACTGCTAGTGTCTTCCACAGTGAAGACGGATGCAAAGATGTAACTGGAAAAAAAACTTCTAGTATCCTGCTTTATATTATTGGCTAGTTTGCCCTCATATTTAATCTTTTCCCTTCTTACGGCTTTTTGGTTGCCTTTTGTTGGATTTTTTTTTAAACTTCCCATTCATCCAACTTCCCACTCACTTTTGCTACATTATATGTCCTTTCCTTGCCTTTTATGTAGTCCTTAACCTCCTTTGTCAGCCACAGTTGCCTACCCCTGCCATTTGAGAACTACTACTTCTGTGCGACATATCTATTCTGCGCCTTGTGAACTATTCCCAGAAACTTTAGCCACCTCTTTTCTGCTTTCATCCCTGCCAGTATCCTCCTCCAGTCCACCTGGGCAAGCTCCTCTCATGCCTCTGTAATTCCCTTTATTCCATTGCGATACTGATATATGTGATTTATGCTTCTCCCTCTCAAACTGCAGTATGAATTCAATCATATTATGATCATTGCTTCCTAAGATTTCTTTACTTTCTCTCTAATAAAATCTGGATTATTACACGACACTCAATCTAAGATAGCCTTTCCCCGAGTAGACTCAACCACAAGCTGCTCTAAAAAGTCACCTCTTGAGCATCCAACAAAATTCCTCACCTGTAATCTGACACCAACCTGATTTTCCCAATCCTCTTGCATATTGAAGTCCCCCAATACAATTGTGACATTACCCTTATTACATGCCCTTTCCAGCTCCCTTTGCAATCTCAACCCTGCCTCTTGGGTACATATTTCGAGGTCTATATATAAATCCCATAATGGTTTTTTAACCCTTGCCATTTCTTGACTCCACCCACAAAAATTCGACATTGTCTGACCCTATGTCACCTCTTTCTAAAGAAGTAATTCCGTCTCTTACCAACACTGCCACGCTAGCACCTATGTGTTCCTGCCTGTCCTTTTGATATAAAGTATATCCTTTGATGTTATTCTCCCAACTATGACCTTCTTTCAGCCATGACTCAGTGATGCCCACAAAGTCATACCAACCAATCTCTAATTGCTCATCCACTTCATTTGGAATACACTTAAAGGCATCCGTTAGTTTTGCGAGACCATAGATCTGTGCCTGGAAAGTCTTCACTCTCCAGGGCGCAGGCTTGGGCAAAGTTGTATGGAAGACCAGCAGTTGCCCATGCTACAAGTCTCCCCTCTCCATGACACCAATGATGTCCAAGGGAAGGGCATTAGGATCCGTACAGCTTGGCACCAGTGTCGTCACAGAGCAATGTGTGATTAAGTGCCTTGCTCAAAGACACAACACGTTGCCTTGGCTGGGGCTCGAACTCACGACCTTCAGGTCACTAGTACAATGCCTTAACCACTTGGCCACATCACACTTCGGAATACAACATGCATTTAAATACAGCATTTTCAGTCCTGTATTCTTCACCTTTTTAAATTTTGTCTTTGTGGTACAATTTAACTCTTTGCACTGTCTGCATTTGTACCCAGTCATTGAATTGAATTGACTTTATTTCGTACATCCTTCATATATATGAGGAGTAAAAATCTCTATGTTATGTCTCCGTCTAAGTGTGCAATATGCAAGTTATAGTAATTTATAATAAATAGTATGTACAACTGGACAGTCAATGTAACATAGAAATACAATTGTATTGATCAGTCTGATTGCCTGATGAAAGAAGGCCATCTCTTCTCTTCTCTTTGTAGGCTGTCTCATTATTATTTGAGATTAGGCCCAATCAGTGTAGTGTTGTCATCAAATTTAATTAGCAGATTGGAGCTGCAGCTGATGACGCAGTCATGGGTATACAGAGAGTAAAGGAGGGGACTTAGGACACAGCCCTGAGGGGCAGAGGTGACCTCCTGCCGGCGATCTGACAGGAAGTCCAGGATCCAGCTACATGTCCTTTCTTACATTCATATTACACCCATCATCTACTTATAAATATGCTGGCTCATCTGCCACTCTTTCATGCCTGTTCTTATCCACCTGCCATATTAGTTTAAACCACTCCCAACAGCTCTAGCAAACCTGCCTCCAGAGATATTGGTCCCCCTTGGATTCAAGTGCAATCTGTCCATTTTGTATAGGTCACGCCTGCCCCAGAAGAGGTCCCAATTACCCAGAAATCTGAATCCCTGCCTCCTGCTTCAATTTTTCAGCCATGCATTTATCTGTCACCTCATTCTATTCCTATACTTACTGTCGCATGGCAGATGTAGCAACCCGAGATCACTACTTGAGATCCTGCTTCTCAACTAGCTTCCTAACTCCCTGTATTCTGTTTCAGGCCCTCCTCCCTTTTTCTACCTATGTGTTGGTACGTACCACGACTTCTGGCTGCTCACCCTTCCTTTTCAGGATATTGTGGACGTATTCAGAAACATGGTGAACCTTAGCACCTGGAAGGCAAACTGCCATCCGTGTTTCTCTTTCACATCCAGAGAATCGCCTATTTGTCCCCCCAACTATAGAGTCGCCTATTACTGTTGCCATTCTCTTCAGTTCCCTACCCTTCTGAGCTGCAGGGCCAAACTCTGTACCAGAGGCATGGCTGCTGTTGCTTCCTCCGGGAAGGTCTCTCTCCTCCTCTCCTCCCCAACAGCACTCAAAAAAAAAAGTACTTAGATAGATAGATATACTTTAATCCCAAGGGAAATTTGGTAATCGGAACGGCTGTACCAGGCTGCATGCACGACCGGCGCATGCGCACTATTGAGGGGAATGGCCACATTGGTGTTTTTTCCACTATCTGATGTTTTCTCTTCCCTCTCTTGATAGTCACCCATTTATCTGTCTCCTGTAGCCTTGGGGTGACTATCTCCCTGTAGCTCCTGTCTATCACCTCCTCACTTTCCCTAATAAGCCAAGGGTCATCAAGCTGAAGCGCCAGTTCCCTATCGCGGTCTCTAAGGAGCTGCATCTTGTTGCACCTGGTGCAGATGTGGCCATCGGGGAGGCTGGAGGTCTCCTGGAAATCCCACAGCTGACACCCAGAACAGAACGCTGGCCTTGCAGATATACCCCTATTCTTTCAGGAATTAAATATGAAAAGAAATAAATTTACCTGCATACCTTGCCGAAGCCTGTAGAGCCAAAGCCTTATTGCTCTGACTCTGACTCTGACCACACCAACGATGACCGCTCTGCTAGATGCTACCTCTTTTATGGAGACTGGGTTTTTCAAGCTCCGCTGTGGATCCGCATGGGAACATTTCTACTGTGTCTGTGCCGCTGTCCAATCAAAATTTATATTTGAATGCACATAGTATATGGAATAAGGTAGATGATCTTCTCGTACAATTAGAGATTAGCATGTTTAATGTTGTGGACATCAATGAGTCGTGGCTGAAAGAAGATCATAATTGGGAGCTTAACATCCAAGGACATACCTTGTATTGAAAAGACAGGCACGTAGGCAGAGGGTGTGGGATGGCTCTGTTGGTAAAAAAAACACAAAATCATCTTTTGAAGGAGGTGAGATAGGATTGGAGGATGGAGAATGCTTGTAGGTAAAGGTAGGAAATTGTAAAGGTAAAAAGACCCTGATGGGAGTTATATACAGGCCTCCAAGTAGTAGCCAGGATGTCATAGACATAGTCATAGTCATACTTTATTGATCCCGTGGGAAATTGGGGTTTTCGTTACAGTTGCACCATAAATAATAAATAGTAATAGAACCATAAATAGTTAAATAGTAATATGTAAATTATGCCAGTAAATTATGAAATAAGTCCAGGACCAGCCTATCGGCTCAGGGTGTCTGACCCTCCAAGGGAGGAGTTGTAAAGTTTGATGGCCACAGGCAGGAATGACTTCCTATGGCGCTCTGTGCTGCACCTCACATGTAGGATGCAAATTACAACAGGAGGTAGAATAGGCATATAAAAAGTGCAATGTTATGATATTGATGGGAGATTTTAATATGCAGGTAGATTGGGAAAAACGGGTTGGTACTGGATCCCAAAAGATGTAATTTGTAGAATGCCTACAAGATGGCCTTTTAGAACTACTTGTGGTTGAGCTCACTAGGGAGTGTTCTGTGATGAACCCAATTTGATTAGGAAGCTTAATTTAAAGGAACCCCTAGGAGACGGTGATCAAAATATGGTAGAATTCACCCTGCAGTTTGAAAGGAAGAAGATAAAGTCAGATATATCATTATTACCATGGAGTAAAGGGAATTAGAGACATGAGAGAGGAGCTGGCCAAAGTTGATTGCAGCATGATGGCAGAGCAGCAATGGCTGGAGTTTCTAGGGGCAGCTTGAAAGACACAGAATAGATGCATCCCAGAGGAAAAGTATTCTAAAGGGAGGATTAGGCAACCATGCTGACAAGGGAAGTCAAAGACAGCATACAAGAAAAAGAGAGAGCAATAATATAGCAAAAATTAGTGGGATGTTAGAGAATTGGTAAGCTTTTAAAAACCAACAGAAGGCAACTAAAAAAGCCATAAGGAGAGAAAAGATGAAATATGAAGGTAAGCTAGTCAATAATATCAAAGTGACTATCAGAAGTTTTTTCAAATATAAGAAGAGAGGCAAGAGTGGATATCGGACCATTGGAAAATGATGCTGGAGAGGTAGCAATGGGAGGACAAAGAAATGATGGATGAACTTTTTTGTGTAGGTCTCCATTGTTGAAGACACTAGCAGTATGCCAGAAATTTGGGAGTGTCAGGGGGCAGAAGTAAGTGTTGTTGCTATTACTAAGGAGTCTGAAGATAGATAAACCACCTGAACCAGATAGACTTCACCCCAGAGTTCTGAAAGAGGTAGCTAGAGAGATTGTGGAACCATTGGTAATGATCTTTCAAGAAACTATATTCTGGAGTGGTTCTGAAGGACTGGAAAATTGTAAATGTCTCTCCAGTCTTTAAGAGGGAAGGCAGAGAATGGAAATTAGTCTGACCTCTGTTTGGGAAGATGTTAGAGTTCATTATTAAGGATGGGGTTTCGGGCTACTTGAAGGTACTCAATAAAATCAGCCAACGGCAGCATGGTTTCTTTTAGATGAAATCTTGTCTGACAAATCTTTTAGAATTCTTTGAGGAAATAACAGGCAGCACAGATAAAGGAGATGTTGTTTACTTAGATTTTCAGAAGCCTTTTGACAAGTTGCTGCACATGAGACTGCTTAACAAGATAAGAGCCCATGCTATTACAGGAAGCATATTAGCATGGATAGAACATGGGCTGACAGACAGGAGGAAGAATGGGAATAAAGGGAGCCTATTCTGTTTTGCTGCCAGTGACTAGTGGTGTTCCACAGGGGCCTGCATTGAGACCACTTCTTTTCAGGTTATATGTCAATGATTTCGATGTCAGAATTGATAGCTTTGTGGCCAAGTTTACAGATGGTTGGAAGATAGGTGGAGGGGCAGATCCTGTTGAAGAAGCAGGAAATCTGCAAAGGGACTTAGCTGCATTGGGGAACAGGCAAAGAAGTACCAGATGGAATATAGTGTAGTGAATTGCAAGGTCATGCACTTTGGGAGAAGGAATAAAGGGGTAACTGTTTTCATTTGGGAGAAAATTCAAAAATCATAGATGCAAAGGGACTTGGAAGTCCTTGTGCAGGTTTAGTCGGTCTTAAGGAAGGCAACTGCAATGTTAGCATTCATTTTGAGAGGACTAGAATATAAGAGCAAGGATGTGATGCTGAGGCTTTCAAGGCATTGATCATAGCCCACGGAGTATTTTGAGCAGCTTTAGACCCTTTGTCTCAGAAAATATGATATGGCATTGGAGCAGGTTCAGAGGAGGTTCACGAGAGTGATTCCAGGAATGAAAGGGTTAACAAGGAGAATTTGATTGCTCAGAGCCTTGGGGGGGCGGGGGGGAGGGTTGGGTTGGTTCTTATTGAAACCTATTGAATATTGAAAGATCAGGATAGAATGGATGTGAGTAGGATGTTTCCTATAATGGATGAGTCTAATTCCAGAGGGCACTGCCTCAGAATAGAGGGACATCCATTTAGTACAGATGAAAAGGATTTCCTTTAGCCAGAGTGTAAGTATTCTGTGGAATTCATTGCCACAGACGACTGTGGAGGCCAGGTCATTGATTATATTTAAGGTGGAGGTTGATGGGTTCTAGGGCATCAAAGGTTATGGGAGAAGGCAGGAGAATGAAATTGAGAGGGATAATAGATCAGCCATGATGGAATGGTGGAGCCAACTCGATGGGTTGGATGACCTAATCCTGCTCCTATTTCTAATGGGTCACAAGCAGAAATTCTGATATGGATCAGGTGATAAATCTATGGTGATAAACTTATGGTGTGGGCATGTCTCCTTCATTATTTAGTTTTGAATGGCTAAGTAATCTAATCCTGCTATTACATTCTTAAATATATAATTTACAGTAGGAGCACATTCAGTGATGCTCTCTGGCTTCTCTGTAAAGCTATCCTCACAGAAGCTGCATAAGGAAGATAACTGTAGATTTCAGGGACACAAAGTATATCCAACAGGCTATATTGTGTATTTAGTTCTGGTGTACCTCCAAAGAGCCTTCTTATTTAGTCTTTTTATTGCAAAGTGGAAATTTAATTGGAGTACAGTAGCAGTTTGCTAAATTAGAGGTGCTGTTTGGACAATTCTGCCCTTTATATAAGGTGTAAGGTTCCATCACTGATCAAACAGCTCAGTAGGCAGTTATTTATTTAACTCTGGAGTTATTTATAACGATAATCCATTTCAACATTGTAAACTTCCTGTTTTAATCAAAGAATTTGAATATTTTTTAGCCAGCAGCAAGGAATGTATAGATTATAAACTTGTATTTGACTTTTAATTAGCAGTAAGAGTTCTCCAAACTTTAGAAAGTTATTATTGAAAAGTCATTTATACTTGTGTAGATATTTGAAGATAATCATATAAAAAGCAACTACATCAAAAAAACAAACTACCTCTGGAGACAGCTTATCTGCTGATGTTTACTATAAACCTACAGACTCTCACAGCTATCTGGACTATTCCTCTTCTCACCCTGTCTCTTGCAAAAATGCCATCCACTTCCCGCAATTCCTCTGCCTCTGCCGCATCTGCTCTAAGGATGAGGCTTTTCATTCCAGGACGAAGGAGATGTCCTCCTTTTTTAAAGAAAAGGGCTTCCCTTCCTCCACCATCAACTCTGCTCTGAAACACATCTCTCCCATTTCACGCACATCTGCTCTCACCCCATCCTCCTGCCACCCCACTAGGAATAGGATTCCCCTTGTCTTCACCTACCACCCCACCAGCCTCCAGGTCCAACATATAATTCTCCGTAACTTCCGCCACCTCCAATGGGATACCACCACTAAGCACATCTTTCCCTCCCCCCCCCCACTTTCCACAGGGATCGCTCCCTATGCGACTCCCTTGTCCATTTGTCCCCCCCCATCCCTCTCCACCGATCTCCCTCCCAGCACTTAACCTTGTAAGCGGAACAAGTAACCAACAGGAATTCTGCAGATGCTGGAAATTCAAGCAACACACATAAAAGTTGCTGGTTAACGCAGCAGGCCAGGCAGCATCTCTAGGAAGAGGTGCAGTCGATGTTTCAGGCCGAGACCCTTCGTCAGGACTAACTGAAGGAAGAGTGAGTAAGGGATTTGAAAGTTGGAGGGGGAGGGGGAGATCCAAAATGAGAGGAGAAGACAGGAGGGGGAGGGATGGAGCCAAGAGCTGGACAGGTGATAGGCAAAAGGGATACGAGAGGATCATGGGACAGGAGGTCCGGGAAGAAAGACAAGTGGGGGGGGGGGACCCAGAGGATGGGCAAGGGGTATATTCAGAGGGACAGAGGGAGAAAAAGGAGAGTGAGGGAAAGAATGTGTGTATAAAAATAAGTAACAGATGGGGTACGAGGGGGAGGTGGGGCATTAGCGGAAGTTAGAGAAGTCGATGTTCATGCCATCAGGTTGGAGGCTACCCAGATGGAATATAAGGTGTTGTTCCTCCAACCTGAGTGTGGCTTCATCTTTACAGTAGAGGAGGCCGTGGATAGACATGTCAGAATGGGAATGGGGTGTGGAATTAAAATGTGTGGCCACTGGGAGATCCTGCTTTCTCTGGCGGACAGAGCGTAGATGTTCAGCAAAGCGGTCTCCCAATCTGCGTCGGGTCTTGCCAATATATAAAAGGCCACATTGGGAGCACCGGACGCAGTATATCACCCCAGCCGACTCACAGGTGAAGTGTTGCCTCACCTGGAAGGACTGTTTGGGGCCCTGAATGGTGGTAAGGGAGGAAGTGTAAGGGCATGTGTAGCACTTGTTCTGCTTACACGGATAAGTGCCAAGAGGGAGATCAGTGGGGAGGAATGGGGGGGACGAATGGACAAGGGAGTTGCGTAGGGAGCGATCCCTGCAGAATGCAGAGAGGGGGGGGAGGGAAAGATGTGCTTAGTGGTGGGATCCCGTTGGAGGTGGTGGAAGTTACGGAGAATAATATGTTGGACCCGGAGGCTGGTGGGGTGGTAGGTGAAGACCAGGGGAACCCTATTCCTAGTGGGGTGGCGGGAGGATGGAGTGAGAGCAGATGTACGTGAAATGGGGGAGATGCGTTTAAGAGCAGAGTTGATAATGGAGGAAGGGAAGCCCCTTTCTTTAAAAAAGGAAGACATCTCCCTCGTCCTAGAATGAAAAGCCTCATCCTGAGAGCAGATGCGGTGGAGACGGAGGAATTGCGAGAAGGGGATGGCGTTTTTGCAAGAGATGGGGTGAGAAGAGGAATAGTCCAGATAGCTGTGAGAGTCAGTAGGCTTATAGTAGACATCAGTGGGTAAGCTGTCTCCAGAGACAGAGACAGAAAGATCTAGAAAGGGGAGGGAGGTGTTGGAAATGGACCAGGTAAACTGAAGGGCAGGGTGAAAGTTGGAGGCAAAGTTAATAAAGTCAACGATTTCTGCATGCGTGCAGGAAGCAGCGCCAATGCAGTCGTCGATGTAGCGAAGGAAAAGTGGGGGACAGATACCAGAATAGGCACGGAACATAGATTGTTCCACAAAGCCAACAAAAAGGCAGGCATAGCTAGGACCCATACGGGTGCCCATAGCTACACCTTTAGTTTGGAGGAAGTGGGAGGAGCCAAAGGAGAAATTATTAAGAGTAAGGACTAATTCCGCTAGACGGAGCAGAATGGTGGTAGAGGGGAACTGATTAGGTCTGGAATCCAAAAAGAAGCGTAGAGCTTTGAGACCTTCCTGATGGGGGATGGAAGTATATAGGGACTGGACATCCATGGTGAAAATAAAGCGGTGGGGGCCAGGGAACTTAAAATCATTGAAAAGTTTAAGAGCGTGAGAAGTGTCACGAGCATAGGTCGGAAGGGATTGAACAAGGGGAGATAAAACCGTGTCGAGGTATGCAGAAACGAGTTCGGTGGGGCAGGAGCAAGCTGAGACAACAGGTCGGCCAGGGCAGGCAGGTTTGTGGATCTTGGGTAGGAGGTAGAAAAGGGAAGTGCGAGGTGTGGGAACTGTAAGGTTGGTAGCAGTGGATGGGAGATCCCCTGAGCGGATAAAGTTGGTGATGGTGTGGGAGACAATGGCCTGGTGCTCCTTAGTGGGGTTACGATCGAGAGGTAAATAAGAGAAGGTATCCGCAGAACAAGTGCTACACATGTCCTTACACTTCCTCCCTCACTACCATTCAGGGCCCCAGACAGTCCTTCCAGGTGAGGTGACACTTCAACTGTGAGTTGGCTGGGGTGATATACTGTGTCCGGTGCTCCCGATGCGGCCTTCTATATATTGGCGAGACCCAATGCAGACTGGGAGACCGTTTCACTGAACATCTACGCTCTGTCCACCAGAGAAAGCAGGATCTCCCAGTGGCCACACATTTTAATTCCACATCCCATTCCCATTCTGATATGTCTATCCACAGCCTCCTCTACTGTAAAGATGAAGCCACACTCAGGTTGGAGGAACAATACCTTATATTCCGTCTGGGTAGCCTCCAACTTGATGGCATCAGCATTGACTTCACCCTCACCCTTTCTTTCTCCCTAGGCCTCCTGTCTGATGATCCCCTCTCTTCTCCAGCCTTGTATCCCTTTTGCCAATCAACTGTCCAGCTCTTGGCTCCATCCCTCCCCCTCCCCCTCCCACTTTTAAATATCTTACTAGCTCTTCTTTCAGTTAGTCCTGACGAAGGGTCTCGGCCTGAAATGTCGACTGTACCTCTTCCTAGAGATGCTGCCTGGCCTGCTGCGTTCACCAGCAACTTTTATGTATGTTGCTTGAAATTCCAGCTTCTGCAGATTTCCTCGTGCTTCCGATGTGTATTTTGTTGCATTATCCAGAGAATTTATTGTTCCTATGTAAAATATAAGTATTCCTCTGATTGACTGTGACTAATGAGTTTTCCTTCATTTCTAACCAGATTGTCTGAATATTCCTACAATTAAAAATAATTGTGCGTATCCCTGTAAATAATAGTCAAGCAACAAAATTTAATCACAAATGTTCATCAATCACTTAACTAGTGCAAGTCTTATTAGATATTACATCACAGCTAAGTGAAAAATGCCAGAGATGCTCTTTTTGATGTTTATTTCACTCACTTACTTGCCTGATACACCATACATCTTCTCAGCTTGGATAATCAGTCTGCAGGATGCATGTTTCTCCATTATGAAGACTGCTTCCTCGTAATCTAGATGCCTCCCTGCCTGTGAGGCATTTCTCTTCAGTAGTCCCTCAAATTCTATATTTTTGCTTTTGAAGACTTTAGCTCTTAGATAGCTGCAACTTTCTAATCCTTACCTTGAAAAGGCATAAACACGAGGAAATCTGCAGATGCTGGAATTTCAAGCAACACACATAAAAGTTGCTGGTGAACACAGCAGGCCAGGCAGCATCTCTCGGAAGAGGTACAGTCGACATTTCGGGCCGAGACCCTTCGTCAGAACTAACTGAAAGAACAGCTAGTAAGAGATTTGAAAGTGGGAGGGGGAGGGGGAGATCCGAAATGATAGGAGAAGACAGGAGGGGGAGGGATGGAGCCAAGAGCTGGACAGTTGATTGGCAAAAGGGATATGAGAGGATCATGGGACAGGAGACCTAGGGAGAAAGAAAGGGGGGATAGGTGAAGCCCAGAGGATGGGCAAGGAGTATAGTGAGAAGGACAGAGGGAGAAAAAGGAGAGAGAGAAAAAGAATGTGTAAATAATTAAATAAATAGCAGATGGGGTACGGGGGGGGGGGGCGATAGCGGAAGTTTGAGAAGTCAATGTTCATGCCATCAGGTTGGAGGCTACCCAGACAGAATAAAAGGTGTTGTTCCTCCAACCTGAGTGTGGCTTCATCTTGACAGTAGAGGACGCCGTGGATAGACATATCAGAATGGGAATGGGAAGTGGAATTAAAATGTGTGGCCACTGGGAGATCCTGCTTTACTGGGAGATCATTTCGCTGAATTCCTACGCTCTGTCCGCCAGAGAAAGCAGGATCTCCCAGTGGCCACACATTTTAATTCCACGTCCCATTCCCATTCTGATATGTCTATCCACGGCCTCCTCTACTGTAAAGATGAAGCCAGACTCAGGTTGGAGGAACAACACCTTATATTCTCTCTGGGTAGCCTCCTACCTGATGGCATGAACATTGACCTCAAACTTCCGCTAATGCCCCACCTCCCCCTCGTACCCCATCTGTTATTTATTTATATACACACATTCTTTTTTTCGCTCTCCTTTTTCTCCCCCTGTCCCTCTCACTATACCCCTTGCCCATCCTCTGGGCTTCCCCCCTCCCCTTTCTTTCTCCCTAGGCCTCCTGTCCGATGATCCTCTCATATCCCTTTTGCCAATCAACTGTCCAGCTCTTAGCTCCATCTCTCCCCCTCCTGTCTTCTCCTATCATTTTGGATCTCCCCCTCTCTCCCACTTTCAAATCTCTTACTAGCTCTTCTTTCAGTTAATCCTGACGAAGGATCTTGAAAAGGCATAGCTCTCTTTGTCTCCATCAGTACTATATAGGTACTGGTTGTTGGGCATGTAGTGTATTAAATCTGATAGCTTGTGGATATAATATCATAAATAAATACAGATACTTTTTACACCTTATAAAATTTAAATTTAAGATTACAATGTATGTATGGTTAGTAAGGATGCGGTGCAAGCTTCCAATCATTGACCTTGTGAGTACATGATAAGAATTTGCCAGCTGTTTCCAGGTATTTTATTTCTCTGTAAAGAATGAAGAGAACTTAGATTGTCCTTTATATGATAGAGACACATAGTTGCTTTTTTATGATAGTGATACAGTTCAAATGCTTCATAAGTGTGTGTATTTATATTTATATATATATATGTATATGTGTGTGTATATGTACGTGCGCGCACGTATATACATACATACACACACACACACACACACAGCTGACGTTTCACTTAAAGTTTTCAAAACATTGAAGGATTGGTTGTGTTAAGGTTATATGAAGAGAATCTACTTTTACTAGTTAGGAAGAGTGTAAAGACTAAAAATTGGAAGTAAGCCGGGAATGAAATTAGATAATTTTTCAACATGCACAAGATGGTGGAACTTTGAAATTCTCTCCTTGAACATTTTTAAGAGATATGAGACTAAATGAAGTATATTGCAGTAAAACACAAAGAACCCATGATTTCATTGCTTGATAGAATAGACAGAAGAGCTAATTGTTCTGCTCGTGCTCTGAAAATGATTGCACCAAGTTGTGCTCTACACACCGGAAAATACAGCTAAGTGGTAGAAATGGAGAGCTGGATGCTTTCCAAAAGGGAAACTGACTCACCAGCGATACTGTTGTGTGAGTGACCTGCTTGATACAAGTATGTGTTGAAGGTTGGCAGATGACTAAGTTTCTTGCAGCTTCTTGGAAAGCGTTTGTTGCTAAAGGGCTGTATAGTTGCCAGGATCATCCCTCTTTGGAAGTAGGTTCTGAGTTTGGTTGTACATGTCTGCTGTAGATTTTATGAAGAAAAGCAGTTTTTGGCTACAAACATCTTTCGTTCCAACCCTGCACAAGACTCCAGCTGTGGCCACAGAAGTAGCAGTAGAGGGTAGTTGCTGATGGAGCTTGGTTTTTTTTCATTGGACCAGAGATGGGTTAAATTTTGAGGGGCCTTGACAGAATATGTAGAAAGGAGTTTTTTCATTTATCCAAGAATTCAGAAACCAGAGCATTTATGTTAGCTTATCTATAGAGAACTCTTCATACAGAGAATATGGTTCAAAACATTTTACAATAGCATAAAGTAAAAACATGAAAAAAGACAAAATAAAAATAAACATGGAACTAAAAGGCAAAAAGATGTTAAAAGCAAAGATAAATACAGTGGATTCAGGTTAGTTGGCCAATCAGTTTATCAGGACAGCCACTTATTTGAGACGACTCTTAAAGAGCAAAAACTTTTCAAAAATATCCGGGATTCCTTTTCTTTATTTGGGACACCATACCGCTTAATTGGCACAGGAAGCTGTTGCTGGACAGTTTCTAACCAGCGTTAGACACGTGCATTTCAGATGGTTCCATTCATTATCAGAGAATATATGCAATATACAACCTGAAATACTAGTCTTCCTAGACATCCATAAAAAACAGAAGAACTCCAAAAGAATGAATGACAGAAAAGCGTTAAAACCCCCAAACCCCCTCTACCCTTCTCCTGCACAAGCAGCAGCAAGCATCAACACATCAGACCCCCCCCCGCCTGTTTCAGCAAAAAGCATCAGCACCCACAACACAACAGCAAAACACTCAAAGAGAGACCATGATCTGCAGTCAACAAAAACTACTGCTTAGCTCAGTGGTCCTCAACTACCGGGCTGCAAAGCATGTGCCACCGGGCCGCGAGGAAACAATATGATTTGGTGGTATGATGAATAAAAAACAAACGTCGCTTGAGAATTTCTTTAGAAGAGGTGGTAGGGGACATAAAAGGCCTAACGATGATGATAACGCAGAGACAGCTGAGGCTGAGACTACAAAAAAACAGAAAGCTTCCTTCAACAGAAAATACGACGAGTTGTATATAAAATATGGTTTTATTGCGACTGGTGACTGGCATACTCCAAGCTCCCTGTGTGTGATATGTGGAGATAAGCTGTCTAATGAGGCAATGAAGCCCTCAAAACTGCTTTGGCACCTTGAGTCCAAGCACCCTGCACTTAAAGACAAATCCGTTCAGTTTTTTGAGTGGATAAAAATGTGAGCAAGCGGGACAGAGCAAGTGCTGAGAGTCACCACCTCTACAAGTGCTGCTGCTCTGAGAGTGTCGTACTTATTGGCTAGCCGTATTGCTAAGGCTAAGAAATGTCTGTCTGCGCAGCTTTGCGAGGAAATGGATGCAGAGCACAAACGCTTCTCTTACACACTGAAGTCAGGTGGCTATCAAGGGGGAGAGCCCTGGCCAGGATTTCTGAGTTAAGAAAGCAGCTACAGAGATTTCTTTCAGGAAAAAAGTCACCACTGGGAGCACACTTCAGTGACGAGGAGTGGATAGCAAAACTCGCTTATCTATGTGACATCTTCAACCTGCTCAATGAACTCAATTTGTCACTTCAGGGGAGAATGACAACTGTCTTCAAGTTGGCAGATAAAGTGTCTGCTTGCACAGCCAAACTGGAACTGTGTGGGACAGTGGACAGGGGCATATTTGACATGTTCCCAACATTAGCTGGGATTTTGGGAGAGACTAAGGCTGCACCGTCTTTCTCACAGCTGGTGCGTGATCACCTTTCTTCACTGTCGACAGAATTCCAGCGTTACTTCCCAACCGCAAATGACCCAAGATGTGCAAAGGAATGGGTCCGTGACCCATTTGTGAATGTCCCCGGTGAATCATCCATGTCAGCGCAGGAAGAAGATCAACTCCTCGAGCTTGCAAATGACGGTGGGCTGAAAAGTATGTTTGATATAACATCTCTGCCGGCATTCTGGATCAAAGTCAAGGCTGAATATCCTGAGATAGCCACAAAAGCACTGAAAACGTTGCTTCCATTTCCAACATCATATCTCTGCAAAGCGGGATTTTCTGCAATGAATGCAACGAAAACTAAATTACGGAATAGACTGGATATAAGGAACCCCCTTTGAGTATTGCTGTCTCCCATCACCTTTCGATGGCACCGTCTCATTGCAGGGAAACAAGTCCAGGCCTCCCACTGATTCAGCGATATTGATGTGTTGCAATGATTTTATATGTTCATATGAGGAAAATATGCACTGTGTGTTTAATATCCAAACGTTACTTAAAATGTTATGATGCTATTGACTTATAAGTGTCTTATAATTGACTTAGCACTATATTCATGCAAGGAAAATATGTGCTGTGTGTTTAATATTAAATTCGTTAGATAAACCCTTTTAGAAACGAAATTGAGTGTATTAGCCACTTATAAGTGACTTATAGTTGACTTATCACCTGTATTCCAGTCATGATTAACACCTCCCCCCACCCCGTCGGCTGGTCTGCAAGAATATTGTCAACATTAAGCCGGTCCGCGGTGCAAAAAAGGTTGGGGACCCCTGGCTTAGCTGACTATTGCTTAGTTCGACATGCCGCAGGCGCTCTCTCCCACGAACAAGGCACAGAGAGATATCACCCATTTTCACAGTGAAGGGGGAAACTAGGATATTACATTCAGCCGTGTCACTTTTCCATACATCTGCTGCAGTGAAATCCTGATGTTCCATCTCCTGCGATACCTCAATCAGTAGTTCAAGCCTGGAATCAGTTGTCCACAGAGCTGCACCCAGAGGTGACATCTTCCAAGCTGCGCCTGGAGAATGTTGGAAAACGGACAGCTGACACACTCCAGGAATGGGAACTCACCCGCTGTTTTAAAAAAAAACGCAGTTTGTGTGCCACTTGCAGATCAGGACCTCGATAGAACCCCAACCACCTTGAATAAGTAAAAAAGACATTAAAGAGAGGCATTTAAGCTGCTTCCGCAGATGAGCTCAAAGAGGCAGCCACTTGGTGCCACTTGCATGGCCATTAGACACTGCACTGTGCTTAGAACGAGCATTGTTTAAATACCACCAGTCATACGTGTTTGTTTTCAAGAAAGACTAATTTTTGACACTGATGGCGAGAAATAAGCAGTAAGACGGTTCAGAACTGTTTTGTTCACTGCAGTTTCGGGAATTCAGGTTTGGAGAGGTCAGAAACAGCCAGGAGTTAAAAGAAAACAATTGAACTATGAAGAATTTGGTGGTATCAACAATCAGCTTGAATGTTACAATGAAAGTAAAGATTTGGAAGATGCAATTGTTGAAAGCATTGTTTGAAGGCAGTCCGTTACCTACACTAGATATCTGCACTGATTTTGTTCATTTACAGTCAATCAAAAGAATGCAACAGTGTACCCTGGACTGAATTCCTCAGCTGATAACTATTTGAAACTAATATACAGTTTTATAGTACTCTAGTAGTATTGGTAGTATTCTAATTTGTTCTGTATTTCATTTAAATATATAATCTGTTACTCAGTTAAGCAGTAGTTTGTATTTTTATACCTTTTATGAAACTTTGACTAATTGGGTCAGCCACTTAATTGGGCCAAAATGTTCTGGTCCTGACGTGTGCCAGTTAACCAGAATCTACTGTAAATAGTTTACAAGTGGTGTTTAAAAGTATCAGCTGAGTTTATAGTTTTCCGTTGTAGGTTTAGGCATTGAATTCCACAGTTTACGAGCGTAGTTCAAAAAACCTAACCTGCCAACTTTCTTTAAGTGAGATTATTTAAATTTAAGAAGAGAGCTCAAGCAGTAGTAGTAGTAGTCAAGCAGGATTATAAAACGAAAGTGATTCTGTGATGTACTCCGGTCCCAGACCATTAAGAGCTTTAAAAACAAGTAAGAGAATTTTAAAATCAATTCTAAAAGATACAGTAAGCCAATGAAGAGTAGTTAGGATGGGAGTGATATGCTCCCTCATCATGGTTTTAAGTGAAAAGTTTAGTAGCAGTGTTCTGAATTAATTAAAGCTAATTAATTAATGAATTAATGGCTTGCTTTGCAAGGCCAGGAAAAGGTAAATTGCAATAGTCTACTCTATCCGGTACAAAGGCGTGAAATAGTTCTTCAGCCTCATTATGTGACAGAAATGGGCGTACCTTTGCAACATTTCTTAGACTACGTTCACACTACGCCGGATAATTTTGAAAACGTCGGTTTCAAGTAAAAACGACAGGCATCCACACTAAGCGTTTTTCAAAATATCACCGTCCACATTAGGCGGATATTTGGGCGAATCTCCTCCTACTGGGCATGCGCAGGACACACACAGAAAACAAGCGAAGAGGAAACGATATACTTCGTGGGCGTTTGTCCAGTTACAGAGTAGAAAAACTTTAAAGGAATTGCTCTTGGCTTTCGCACAGGAGGACTTAAAACTTAAAAAAAACAAATACTGGAGCGTATGGAGGCAACCGACAGGGAGTTCATGGACAGTATGACCCAGCTGACGACGAACATTGAAAAACTGACTAACTCTGTTACATTAATAAAACACCTTGTTAAATGTATAAAACGTCTGCATCAGCGTTATCTTGTATTTCCATACAATGTTACATTAGGCTGTTACACATCTATTGTCAGAGAAGTACTTGCATAAACAGGTAAACCACCTTCATACAAGCAAGGACAGAAAACAGGGCGAAGTGAGTATACTTATTTATTCAGTAAGCTATGGGTCAACTGGCTTCAGTCTCGTCCGTCTGTTCTGAAATTGTTAGGTAGGTGGTGGCGTTCAAGAAAACAACGAACATCTGTTCTGGCATGTCATGACAGCGTTTTTAAATAGTCAAAAAAGCTCACTTTACAATTTAACTCTCACGCCGTTCACACCGACTGCGCGTTATTACAGCTTGCGCAGTACCAAGCAGAAGCAGAAACAAGCATTGTTGTTGTGGTGTTGTCATGACAGCGTTTTAAAATCTCTCCGGTTACCCCGTACACACTATGCCGAATATTAAGCATTTTCAGATTTATTCCCTCTGGAGAGTGTTTTCGAAAATCTCCGTTTTCAGGGGCTGAAAACGCCGGCTCAGTGTGGACGGGAGGGCAAAACGAAGAGAAAAAGCTTTGTTTTCAAAATTATCCGGCGTAGTGTGGACGTACCCTTAGTGTAGAAATGCTGCTCTGGTCACTTTCTGTTTGTGGGACTTTTGGCTGAAGGATTTGAAAGTGGTAGGAGTCTGGAACTCATTGGCTGAAAAAGATAACAGAGGCAGAAGCCCTCAATACATTTGACAAGTGCCTTGCTGAGTGCTTGAAGAGATGTCCTGTTTGGTCACGAAACAAGTGCTGAAAAGTGGAATTAGTAAGATGACTTTTTCACTATTTTGGATGTGATGAGATCGATGGAGTCCTGGGTCTTGTGTTGTTTCCATTTACAACACTGCTCTTCACAATCAGGCAAAGCTGACAGACACTATATGTCCAGTAAAGTCTGATACAATTATCTCTGCCTTTAACTTCTCAAGGACAAAATATAGCACAAAGCATTGGGTTGCAATAGCCTAACCAAAGAGATGAGGCCTCCGTGGAATGCTGATATTATTAATCAGATGCATGAACTGTGTTGGGAAGGTGTCCCCTCAATGGCGGCATGATAGCATAGTGGTTAGCAGCACCATTACAATGCCTGTGTTCCAGGTTCAATTCTCACCACTGTCTGTAAGGAGTTTGTATGTCCTCCAGTTGCTCTGGTGTCTTCCCACATTCTAAAGACGTACAGGCCAGGGTTAGTAAGCTGTGGGCTTGCTATATTGGCACTGGAAGCGTGGCAACACTTGCGAGCTGCCCCCAGCACATCCTTGGACTGTGTTGGTCATTGGCGTAAATCAGGGGTCCCCAACCTGTTTTGCCCCGCGGACCGGTTTATTATTGACAATATTCTTGCCGACCGGGGGGTGGCGGGGTGGTAGGGTTGCCAACGGACAAGAGTAACCTTCAAATACATTGTGTTTACCCCGAGAAGACTACAATTACCATGAAGCCTTGCGCGGGGACCTGTGTGCGCATGTGTGTACGTGCTGATTTTTTTCTACAAATCGTTTTTGGCGATTCTGTTCCGGGGAGTGGCATGGTGTTAATCACGACTGGAATATAGAAGATCAGTCAACTATAAGTCACCTTTTAGTGGCTAATACACTCAATTTCATTTCTAAAAGGGTTTATCTAATGAATTTAATATTAAACACACAGCGCATATTTTCCTCGCATGAATATAGTGATAAGTCAATTACTGTAAAAGTCACTTATAAGTCAATAGCATCATAACATTTTAGGTAACGTTTGGATATTAAACACACAGCACATATTTTCCCTGTATGAACATATAAAATCATTGCAACACACCAATATCACTGAATCAGTGGGAACCCTGGGCTTATTTTCCTGCAACAAGACGGTGCCATGGAAGGGTGATAGGAGACAGTGATACTCAAAGGTGTTCCTTATGTCCAGTCTATTCCGCAATTTAGTTTTCATTGCATTCATTGCAGAGATATGTTGGAAATGGAAGCAACATTTTCAGTGCTTTCGTGGCTATCTCAGGATATTTAGCCTTGACTTTAATCCAGAATGCCGGCAGAGATGTTATGTCAAACATACTTTTCAGCCCGCTGTCATTTGCAAGCTCGAGGAGTTGATCTTCTTCCTGCGCTGACATGGATGACGCGTGGGTAATAACCTCGCGTGCGTTCAAGTTCAACAGTGGGCGTGACAGGGAATGAGGAAAGGTGCAGCTGACTCCTACCGCCAAATCATATCGTTTCCTCGCGGCCCGGTAGCACATGCTTTGCGGGCCGGCACCGGTCCGCAGCCCAGTGGTTGGGCGCGCTGGCGTAAAGACACATGTCACTGCATGTTTCGATGTTTCGATATACATATGACAGATAAAGCTAATCTTTCTTTCTTTCAATTGCAAATGTTTTGCGCCTTTAGTGGGCTTAACAAACAATGGAAGTACAAAACTAGTAATTGCGAGGTCATCCACTTTGGAAGGAAAAATGGAAGATTAGATTACTATTTAAATGGTGAAACATTCAAACATAAATTATAAAAGGGATAGATAAGATAGAGGCAGGAAAGTTGTTGATACTGATGACTGTGATTAGAACTAGGAGGCGTAGCCTCAAGACTCGGGAATAGATTTAGAACAGAGATGAGGAGAAACTGCTTTTCCCAAAGTGTAATGAACCTGTGGAATTCTCTGCCCAGGGAAGCAGTAGAGTACCTCATTAAATACACATAGATTTTTGCATAGCAGCAAAGGTAAGGGTTGTGGGGAAAAGTAGGTACCCTCTGATATGGCAGAGCTGACTTGAAGGCCAGGTGGCCTACTGCTCCTGTTTCAAATGTTCTTTTGTTTACAGAGGGAGGGAGTTCGATGCTGGTGAAGAGCAATTGCAAAAAATAACAAGAGCATACAATTTCGGGTGTTGGCAGCAGATGAACTGAGATAGGGGCACGGTGTATTATGTTACGAAGGTAGAGCTAGGGCATCTTACAGCTGGCACAGGTATGTGGTTGGGCATTTCCTGGGATCAAGTAAGATGCAAATACTCTAAGTGTTTTTCTCTGATTATCGCATGAGTCTGTGCCATGGAATGTCAGCGAGTAATTCATTATATAAAATGGAGTGTCAATAGGTAGTATGTTTTTAGCTTATGCAGTTTGGAAGAGATCTTCTTTAATTGACTTTGGTGCTAAGATCACCTTTTTTCCCTCTATAGTAGCAGGCCTATTGAACCTGGCATTCCAAGGTGATCTTCAAAGTATTCAAATAGTTGTAGTCCACATGAATACTCATGTGTACTGTGATGCACATACTGATTCATCACTCCTCAGGTGGGGTGTGTGTGTGAAATGCAAGTGAAACAAAGGCCTAGATGGGGATTGTGTAATTGATAAAAGCTGATGATGAATTTGAAAGGAAAAAGTCTTTGCTATAATCTTCACACTTGAAGTATTCTTTGCATTCTGGTCTCTGTAACACAGCAAAGATCTGATGCCACTGTAAAAACACAGGAGATGCACAGGGATGTTGGCAGGACTGGAGAATTGTAGCAGTGGGGAAACATTGCATAAGTTATAGTTGTTTTCATTGGAAGAAAGGATAATGAAAGGAAACCTATCTGTGATGTTTGACATTGGGGTGATTTGGTCGAGTTATACAGTACTGAACAAAAGTCTTAGTCGTCCTAGATAATTTAAGATAAATTTTGATTTGGTTGTTTTTTTTTGTCTTCTGTGTCAGTAGAAAAGAGCAAATTTTAGATTTCCAAAGATTCGTTTTCCAAAAAAAAAATTAAATGTGACAGAGAAATTATTGTATTTGATAAAGGAAGTAACATACTAAGTAAAAGACCACTTTTCAATATATAAAAAACTTGATTACTTTGTAGGTAATGATTAAACAAAGAAAACAAACCGATGCAGATAATCAATGACATAATGAGTTGAATTGAACTGATTAACTGAAACAGAAACAGGTGTAGAAGGAATCAAACTGGCCGACGGATCAGCAAACGAAAAGGTGAAGGTGTGGCAGATGTGACAGTTTAA
The DNA here is from genome assembly GCF_963921235.1 of Mobula hypostoma. Taxonomy (NCBI): domain Eukaryota; kingdom Metazoa; phylum Chordata; class Chondrichthyes; order Myliobatiformes; family Myliobatidae; genus Mobula; species Mobula hypostoma. The sequence continues at coordinate 20,231,068 of NC_086113.1, forward strand.
CAGTCAAAACATCAGTTCTTACACCATGGCAAGAGTGAGCATAGCAATAGACATAAGCTGGTCATCCTGCATCAGTAAGGTCTCTCTCAAGCAGAAATTCAAAATGTGCTGTCCAAGCTCTTCTGAAGAAGCACAAAGAAACTGGCAAAGTTGAGGATCAGAAACGCAGTGGTTGGCCATGAGTGTAAATCAGAATTAGTCCAAAATTACGCAAACAACAGGAATTCTGCAGATGCTGGAAATTCAAGCAACACACATCAAAGTTGCTGGTGAACGCAGCAGGCCAGGCAGCATCTGTAGGAAGAGGTGCAGTCGACGTTTCAGGCCGAGACCCTTCGTCAGGACTGATTGATGTGTGTTGCTAGTCCAAAATTACTATCAGCTCTGAATTCATAGAAACCACTGGAACCCAATTACATCCTTCTATAGTCTGGAGAAGTCTTGTCAGAAGTGGTCTTCGTGGAAAAGTTGCTGCCAAAAAGCCATTCCTCCAAAGTGGAAACAGAGCCAAGAGACACAAGGACTGGGATGCTGAACAATGGCAGCAAGTGTTCCAGGCTGACAAGTCAAAATTTTAAACTTTTGGCTCAAACAGGAGGCAGTTTGTCCATAGAAGAGTTGGAAAGCGCTACATGGATGAGTATCTGCAGCTAACAGTGAAGCATGGTGGAGGTTTTAGTGCAGGTTTGGGGCTGTATTCTGCAAAAGGAGTTGATGATCTGGTCAGATTAATGGAATCTTCAATGCTGAGAAGTACAAACGGATTCTCATCCATCACACAATACCATCAGGGAGGCATCTGATTGGTCCCAACTTCATTCTGCAGCAGGGCAATGACCCCAAACACATAACCACCCCAACAGCTGATAACGCCTCTACAGAGCACTGAGCTGAACTTTAATGAGGCTGTCTGGGATTACCTGGAGAGAGAAAAGCAAGTGAGACAGACAAAGTCTGCAGAAGAATTGTGGCAAGTTCTCCAGATGCTTAGAACAACCTACCAGCCAATTTTTTTTAATATATAAAACTACACAACTGTGTACTTAAGAGAATTAAATGCAGCTTTAAAGGAAAATAGTGGTCACACCAAATGTTGATTTGATTTAGGTTTTTTTGGTTGTTTTCTGCTCTTAATAGTAAACTTTTTGATATTTAGAAACTTCTCATTTCACTACTTTTGAAAGCATCTTTGCTTTACAAAATGTTTTTTCCATGTATTAAAACTTTTGCACAGTACTGTATAAAATGCTATTCTTTGGCCAAAGCTTCACACACCAAGGTGCATGGATTTAAATTCATTAATTGAGTGATGGGAGGAAGATGAGGAAAATATTTTCACTGCGTAGATGATAAGGATCTGGGGTTCACTCTCTGATAGGGTGATAGGAAACATCACATTTAGTCAGCACTTGAATCTGTACATGAAATACTTGAAATTCAGAGTCATGGATCTAACACTGGATGGTAGAATTAGGCTAGGCATTCTTTTTAGACCAGCAGAGACATGATAGCCTCGTACGCCATAAAACTTCTATGATTCTGTCCTCATTTATCTTCATTCCACGGTCATCCATAATTTGTTGCTTGCAGAGTACTTTTCTGGCAATTAGATTAAGCTTTGATATTTTCTCATGTAGTTTTCAAAATTAATTTTTAAGGCACACAACTCCAGAAAAGTTCTACTTTGAGGCTTGTGATGATGGATCCAATGATGTTCTCATGATCGACCGTGTCTCCAATGAAATCACCCTTGGAGGTAAGACCTGCATTTTGAAGCAAGATAGTAATTACCTTTTTGGCAAGCAGCAACATTTTGCAATGAAGTTTTAAATAGTCAAGTTGCTAGAAGTAGGTGCATGTAATTATAACAGGGCTTGACAGGGTCGATGCAGAAAGGACAGTTTTCCTGGCTGTGGAGGCCAGGAGTAAGGGTTGCAGTCTCAGAATAAAAGATTTAGAAGTGATAGCTAGAATGTGGTGGTATTCTGATATTCTGTACTCTGTGGGGCTGTGGAAGATTCGTCACTGAGATCATTAAAATAAGAAGTAAATACATTTATGGTTATCAGGGGATTAAAGAGATCAGAGGATAGTCCAGAAGAATGGACTCGAAGATCAGGTAAAACCAGAAATTAAAGCATTTGTAAGGGATAGGCATTTGGTTTTGTGTGAATCCTTTGGAATTACGATTGAACAAGAAAGGGCGACGAAAAGGGTGTGGAATAGTGGAGACTTGTGGAGGGGTACACTGATATTCTGAGACAAGACTATCTTCTTGTTGGGACTCTGGAACAAAGTTCCCAGGGGCCATGTTGTCCCACCTTCTGAGCCTGAGTACAAATCCAGCTTTAAAAGCTGGTGGGCCTGGATTGGTCAATAATAAACAGGCTCTGCTGTTGATACAGGTGTATCACTTAGTACTATGTTGCCACATTATACTGGGTTGTCATTTAAAATATCAGTATTTAGTTTCGATTGTATATCTGACCTGAGTGAATTAGATTCATAGGTGTAAAATTATCTTCTGTTTATGTCCTCTAGTTTCATGTCATGCAGATAGAAGAGACTGTGTACTCTGTACATCAGAGAACTAATTCAGGTTCAAGTTTATTTTTCGAGTATCTTTTGTTGAGATACTCAAGTATTTTTTATTGAGATGCAGTGTTGACTGGGCCCTTCCTGCCCTTTGAGCCACACTGTATAGCAATCCCCCAATTTAATCCCAGTTTAATCACAGGATAATTTGCAATGAACAATTAACCTATCAACCGGTACGTCTTTGGACTGTAGGAGGAAACCGGAGCACCCGGAGGAAATCCACACGGTCATGGGGAGAACGTACAAATTCCTTACAGGCAGCTGCAGGAATTGAACCCTGGTCGCTGGTACTGTAAAGCATTGTGCTAACCACTACACTGTCCTGCCACCCAGTAGCACAATACATTACACACACGTCAAACATAAATTACATGAACTTAAATTAACTTAATTATATATGTTCTGGCATTTTTATATTAGAGGATCATTATTTCTTGAATTAGTCCCTGTTTGGGATTTCATGTTGGTAAATATTTTCCAAACTTGCTGAATTTTATTCAGAGAAGATTCCCTGGGTGAAATTAGACTGCATAATTTGATCTGCTAATCTGTGTCTCAGATGCTGATTCTGCTCAGAACTGCAGGGAATTTTCTCTAATTGACATCATGTCCACTAGCTTGTTTGTAATTAAAGGAGGAATTGCTTTGTTCGCTACACACATATGTGCATCTCTATCACTTGTTACGTACCCCGTAACTGGGTTGCCAAACCAGCAGAAATGGATCACTCAGTTGGAGTCTGGAGTACTAGAACTAAGAAAGTTTTATTAAAGAAACAAGCAACACAGTAATCGAAAGGATAATAAATGCAACAGTTCAGTGATGATAAACACACATGTGCACAGAATTAAGATAACAGCATCAATCAAGCTCTATCGTTGTCTAGGGGTAAATGACCAATTTCAAAATGACTCAAAGTTCAGTCCAGTTTAGTAGTTCAGTTCGCAGTAATCGTTGTCATGGCGATGGACAAGGTGGGGAAGAGAGACATAGAATAGGAACAACTCATCATTCAGCACAGCTTCACTCACAGACCAGCGAGATGGCTCACAAACAGCATTTGGGCGGGTCCTTGGTGATGTCACCTGAGGTCACCGACTGTGACCCCTCCTCCAGATGCGGTCGATCCTCTGCAGTGAACCCGGCACCCAGGCAAGGGCGGACACACACCGGGTTCCCGCTGATCGTACCTTTCCACCCTTGTCGTTGTCTGGCACTTCTCACCCACTCGTGAGAAGCGCACCGCTTCCAGGGTCTCGTTACCTCGGGTGGCGTGTGTGTCTGTCTTAGTGAACCTGTCCCTTTTTATCCCCCTGCTGGGGTATCGCCTGTCCATCACTTCAAACAGTTCAGGGTTCAAAGGGGGGAGCCGCTCCAGACAGCTCTTCCTCCCACATCCCTTCATTACACATCTCCAGACGCTGCTCCATTGTTCCTTATCTCTCCTTCCCCTGAGGGCAGGTGGCAGACCAACTGCTGATGCCACTGATGCTAGCCCAGGCCAGCAAACATCTTAATTTTATGTGTATTCTCGTAACACACTAAACATAAGATCTTGCCATAAATTATCCATCATTGTCTTTTAGTGTGGATATAAAATTAGATGCTTAGGGCGTTTTTTAAATTTAAGAAATCTCAATGGTTGGAGTACCTACTATTTATTGGTTTTAAAATTTCAGTAATATGTTAATTATTCTAAAATGTTTTAATAAATCTTTCTGATTGTACGCTTGTTCCTTTTCCAAACCCATCCAATTACTTTCACCACAGAAGTAGGTCATGCAGTCTTAGTGCTAGTCTTGGTCCACTCTGATCCTCCATCCCTTAGTTCTCCTTTCTTTCAACCTCCCACCCTTCATTTTTGACCTAATCTCTGCTGTGGTCACCAAGTCCTGTAGTATGGGCCTTGTCAGATATTTCTCTTGCTTGCTATCCCAAATCTTTTAGTATAAATATTCATTGTGACTCCCTTAATGATCTAAAATATTGCAATTGCTCTTCAACGAAAGACATCCAAATTGCATTCAAATACTGTGTTGGGCTTTATTCTGCATTTGTATAACACTTTAAATGTCTAATATTGAAATCCAAACTATTTCATGTCTTTTTCCTGTTATATTTTTCCTCAGTTAAGAAAGATGTCCCACCTTCTGCAGTTACCAGATCAGTCTATGGAATCATGGGAACAATTCGTTTGGTGGCAGGTGGGTGATTTTTAGAAGTAAGAGAAATATTTTCAAATTTTAGTTAGCTTGAACATTAATCCTGGCATTGATTTCATTTATTGTTGCTTCAGACCTTAAATACCACTATTGTGAGATAAAATTACTATTTTTGGATTGCTAAGCAGTAAGGTCAAGGAAAGGTTAAATGGATTGGCAGGGGATTGGGACTTGAGAGTGAAGATAGTGAGAAGATGAGGGTACATGCAGCAACCAAAGAATGTAAGCTAGCAGTCAGCATTACCACATTTACAGTAAAATAGCAGATGGGATCACTACTTTAAATTGCATTGATTCCAATGCATGTAGCTTAACAGGTAAGGCAGACAAACCGAGGGTGTGGATTGCTTCAAGAGACTGGGATATTGTGGCAATAGTAGAAATGTGGCTGAGCCAAAGGCAGGACTGACAGCTAAATATTTCAGGACACCGATGCTTTTGCATGAAAGAGGAACAGATAAGAATGGGGTGTTGCCTTTTTGAATCTTTTGGAGTATTTTGAAGAGGCAACTAAGGGGACAAATGAAGGTTGGGCTGTGAAAATATGGACTTCAGAAAGGCCTTAGACAAGGTCCTGGATTAGGTCATGTAGGATTCAGGGGAGCTAGCAAGGTGATGAAGGATCTTGGACTGCAACATAATTTTTTTTGTGCTACATTCTGAGCATAATTAGTAATCCTTTCAAGAATATTTCTGTCTGAATGTGTGATAAGCTTTTATATTTTGAAATGCACAAAGAACATTTTGTGCAATAATGAAGATGTTGGCTGTTTGTCAAGTTAAGCTATTGCAACCATTGAAAAGAATTTGACAATTTTTACTCTGAAATTTAGGAAAGCAGTTGATGCTACCAAGTTAATGTATCATTTTCACTTATTACTTTTAAAGAAAGAAATAATCACCAATTCGTTATCCTGAATGTCTACTGGCAAAGCTTGCAGAATTTTAACATCTACGATCATTAAACCTTGCATTAATTATTTTTACTTCAAATGTTGGTTGTTGTAGCTGAGAATTAAATTCACAACATGATAAGGTTGGCAGTCATAGTCTTTTCTCCAAGGTTGAGGAGTCCAAAACTAGAGGACAAAGATGCAAGATTATTGCTGTCCTGATGAAGGCGTCTCAGCCTGAAACATGGACTGTTTATTCCCCTCCATAGATGCTGCCTGATCTGCTGAGATCCTCCAGCATCTTGTGTCTGTTGCATATGATCAGATCATCTGTTTTTCTGAAGCTCATTGAGGCATAACATTGGCCAGAAACAATTGCTGCTCTTTAAAGTAGTGCCACAAATATATGAAAAAATGTTTATGAAAAGAAACATCTTTGTATTCTTTGTGAATAAAGCATTTAACTATTGTTAAAATCACAGGCAATTTAATTCTGCCGGTAAGAAAGGGTGTGCAATTCCAATGACTCAGACATTTCTATAATATTTGCATTAATTGCCGCATTGAAAGGTTAGCGTGTCGAGGCTGGAGGAGAGGGGTGAGCCAGTGTTCAGCTCACTGATTTCTGAGGTTTACTTGTCTCCACCCTGAACTAAGGTTGTGGCCTGCAACCAGCAGGCTTCTGAATCGGCTGCAGTAATGCCTGGCTGTGGATTTACTTTAGTGAACTTCAGTTCACGTACTTTGATAATAAATGTACTTCGAACTTAAAAGAAAGGAAAATTAGGAAAAAATTTTCTGGATTAAGTTGTTCCTACTTAATCTACATGGGTGACAACTTTCGTATCTTGGTTTAATCAATCCATCTGGAGATGCTGGGATTATTGGGTCTTAAAGCCTAACATTCTGAAAATGTGTAGACACCTAAGGTTGGTCAGGGGCTGTTGTAGTCAACACTGCTGTGTCTGATAAAAATCCTTTATCGCTTTTCCAACAGGCATGTACCTTATTGTCATTACCAAAAAACAGAAAGTAGGAGAGTTGTTCAGTCATTCTATCTGGAAAGCAACGGAATTCGACATAATTTCCTACAAGAAGACAGTATTGCACCTAACAGAAACACAGGTAATGGACATAAGTAATAATCATAAAGCAAAACTTGCAGATGCTGTAAATCATTAATAGAAACAGAAACTGTTAGAAATGCTCTGCAGTGTGCCCATTGTTTTTCTGCCTTGTATTCCCCTCCAATTCTCACTGCTGCTGCCAATGTTCTGATGCGCTTTTTTCTCGAGGCTCATCCAACTGGCCTTTTTGTTTAATTATTACTCATTCCACATACTAATTTAAAATCAACAAATGCTTTGTGAGCATTATAAGTGTCTTCAAAGTAAGTTGTCTATTTCCCAACAAAGATAACAAAAATCTACAAAATAGTAACTATTGGGTGGGAATTTTACTTGGCTTCAGAGTGTTTTGATCAGATTGAAATTTGGGATCTTGTCAAAAACCTTGCTAAAATTCACGACCAGTCCATCCAATGCAGTGCTTCTTGTTATCTCCTTCAAAGAATTCAGTGAAATCAGTTGGACACAATTTTCCCTTTGTATAAATGCTGTTGGAGCATGTTTAATCTATGCTTGTTAAGCAAAGGCCTATAGTTGCCCCTAAAGTGTATTTCAATACACTATTTAAGCAAAACTAACTAGTTTATAATTACTTGATTTATTCTTGCCTCCCATTTTTCAATGAAGGATGGTAAGGAGTGTAAATGTTAAAATTATCAAGGCTTCATCCTTTGCTTTAGTGTTCTGGGTGCTGGCCTTTTTCCTTTCCAATGTCCTGTGCTGACCTATTCATATATCAGTGAGCGTTTTCTGCACTTGATGTAATGTAGTACATCCTCACTGCATGTAAGTCCCCTTTACCATCTCTGAAATCTTCCCCTAACTCTGTTTCTGTAAAGCAGGGTTTTTATCCATGAAGGTCTAGCTGCTTATGTGCATAAAAAAAAACCTCTACTTGTTTTTGTCTGGGAGATAATACCATTGATCATTAACCTTTCAATATGGTGTAATCATATAATTGACACCAGGAGATCTAGTTAACTACTCGCCTTCATCTGGCTCAGAAACTGTTGCTGCTTCAAATTTGGAAACCACATAAAACTAATGTGAGATACTTAAGTCAGAAAATACTTTTTCCTAAATACACATTTCTAATGTTAATTGTCATTTGGAAATACTGGCCACAAAGCAGCATGTTATGTAAGCAGTGAAGGCTGCAATTAATTGTTCATTCTAAAGCATATGTTGTTTTCGTATTTAATAGAAAAAAGTATCTATTCATCTTTCATATTTCTGTTGCACCTGTCTCCTTCTTGATACAAAATACAAGACTGTTTAGGAGTTCACAAAATCCAGCTGTGCATTTACCCAGACGCTTGGGATGTGGAAGAAATTGGAAGGTTGTATGACCAACCCAATTTCCCACATGCCACCACCAAACAGCAACTCATCAAGCTTCCTTTCATGTGTTACTTTTCTAACTGATGTGCAAATGTTGGGAAGTACCCAATTTTTCAATACACCCAGAACTTGTTTTAAAATTGCCTGTCTTCTGATGGTGTTCACAGCTACACTGAGCTTCTACAAAAAGTTCTCCATGCCCCACCCAGCTCTGCCAAACCCTATCTCAGACAGTCTGAGGTTATTACACATTTACATTTGTTTATTCTTTCTTCATGTAATTTCTCTAATATACCTGTCTTCTTTTAGTTTATTTGAAAAGTATTGTATTGCGCTGCCCAGAGAGCACACAATTCATATGTCTTTGGAAACGAAATCATCAATTTCTCTACCGATTGCAAAGGAGCAGCATAAAAATATCTATAGCACATATATCTGCTTATGCATATATTCAATAAGATGCATATTCCAGCCAGCAATTTAACCACACAGTATTCCCAGATTCTTACTTTCCAAGTTTCAGTTCGTTGTCATTCAACTATGCATTATATATAGCTAAACAAAACATTGTTTTCTCAGGGCCAAGGTGCAAAACACTGTACACACACAATCACACACAGCACATATAGTTATGATATTGCACATACATTGATAGAATAATATTAGCACAAGTCCTTGAGTCTCAGAATCAGATTTAATATCACTGGCATGTATTGCGAATTTTGTTTTGTGGCAATAGTACGTACATTGCAATACATAATTCAAAAAACTGTAAATTACAATAAGAAAAGATATATTAAAAAATTAATTAAGTAGTGCCAAAAAAGAAGAAAATAGTGAGTTTGTGTTCATGGGCTTAGTGTCCATTCAGATATCTGATGGCAGTGGAAAGGAAGCAGTCCGGAAACATTGAGTATGTGTCTTCAGACTCCTGTGCCACCTCCCTGATTGTAGCAATGAGAAAAGAGCATGTCCTGAGTGATGGGGATCCTTCATGATGGATGCTGCCTTCTTCAGGCATTGCCTTTGGAGGTGTCCTTGATGCTGGGAAGGCTAATGCACATAATGGAGCTGGCCGAGCTTACAACTTTCTGTAGCTTTTTCTGATCCTTTGCAGTGACCCCTGCATACCAGACAGTCAAGCAACAAGCTAGAATACTTTCCACGGTAGAACTGTAGAAATTTGCAAGAGTCTTTGTTGACATACCAAGTATCCATGGATTCCTAATGAAATATAGCTGCTGATGTGCCTTCTTTGTAACTGCATAAAAATGTTGAGTCCAGGATACATCTTCAGAGGTATTTCTGCAAGACCAAGCACACAGCAGTGCTTCATCTCACACTGGGTCAGCTGCAGATGAGTGCAATTCAGCTTGTCTTCTAGGGAGTGAACACTGGAGAACAGCACTGATGGGAAAGCTGAACTGCACTCTTTCAAATCAAGCAGAATTTCTGCATCTAAAAACTGACCAGAGTTCCACTTAGCAGCAGGTTAATATACACAGTAGCCCATGATTCAATATACACAGCAGTGCAATACGTGAACTGCGATGTTGCTCCATACATGGAATTTGCATAGGTGCTACTACTGAGCCCTATTTACAAATTCCTCTGCAATTGGTGAGCTACATCAAAATACTAATAGCATCAGCAATCTGTTCACCAATGCAGTTCATCTTTTTAATATAATGGCACAGACTCACAGCTCGAACTGCCTCAGAACTCGGGTGACTTGGATTCTGTCGATCTGAAGTTTGCACATTCTGTCAGTGACCACGTGGGTTTCCTCTGGCTGCTTCAGTTTACTTCCACGTTCCAAAATGGTAGGGGATGGTAGTTTAATTAGCCACATTCAAGTGCCCAGAATGTGTTGGTGAGGGATGGAATCCAGGGGAGAAATTATGGGAATGTTGGGAAAACAGGTTAAAGGAAATGAGATTCTGTGGGCTAGCATAAACTCAATGGACCAAAATATCCACCTTTTAGTTTGTAAAGAAGATGAAATAATATCACTATATACAGCAGACTCCAGTTAATTTGGGATACGACAGGACCAGTACATTTTGGCCCACTTAAGCTATTGCCCCTATTAGCCAAAGCGCCATGGAAATAGTCAAAAAGGTGTATATAAAAAAAAGACAACCTACCATTTAACTGAGAAACGAATTATGTATTTAAGTGAAAAACAGAACAAATCACACTACCAATACTACTACAGCAGTATAAAACAATGTATTAATTCCTAATCATTATCAACAGAGGAATTCATTCAGTGTACGCTGCCTCATTCTTTTGATTATCTGTAAATGAACAAAATCAGCGTGGGCACCTGCGTATGCATATAGTACACTGCCTTCATACACAAACGAGAAAATCTGCAGATGCTAGAAATTCAAGCAACTCGCACAAAATGCGAACAACAGGAATTCTGCAGATGCTGGAAATTCAAGCAACACATATCAAAGTTGCTGGTGAATGCAGCAGGCCAGGCAGCATCTCTAGGAAGAGGTACAGTCGATGTTTCAGGCCGAGACCCTTCGTCAGTTCTGATGAAGGGTCTCAGCCTGAAACATCGACTGTACCTCTTCCTAGAGAAGCTGCCTGGCCTGCTGCGTTCACCAGCAACTTTGATGTGTGTAACTCGCACAAAATGTTGGAGGAACTCAGCAGGCCCGGCGGCATCTGTGGAAAAGAGTACAGTCGACGTTTTGGGCTGAGACCCTTTGTCAAGACTGGAGGGGAAAAAATGAGGATTCAGAGTTAGAAGGTGGAGGGAGGGGAGGAAGAAATACATGAAGATAGATGAAACTGGGAAGGGGAAGTTAATTGGTGAAAGAGGTGTGGGACTAGAGAAGGGGGAATCTGATAGGAGCGGACAGAAGACCATGGAAGAAAGAAAAGAGGGAGGTATTGGGCATTACCAAAAGTTCGATAAATCGATGCCCTGCCTTCAACTTGGAGGCTTCCCAGATGGAATATAAAGTGCTGCCCCTCCAAAGTGTGGTCTCATTGTGACAGCAGAGGAAGCCATGGATGGTCATATTGGAATGAGAATAGGAAGTGGAATTAAAATGGGTGGCCACTTGGAGATCCCACTTTTTCTGGCGGACGGAGCATAGGTGCTCGGTGAGGCAGTCTCCCAATCTATAAGAGGTCTCACTGATATACGGGAGGCCACACCAGGAGCACTGGATACAGTAGATGACCTTACGTACTCACAGGTGAGGTGGTTGAAATGTCACCTCACCTGGAAGGACTGTTTGGAGCCCTGAGTAATAGTGAGGGGGAGGTGTAGGGGCAGGTATAGCACTTGTTGCACTTGCAAGGGTAAGTACCAGGAGGGAGATTAGTGGGGAGAGACGAACGGACAAGGGAGTCACGTAGGGAGTGATCCCTGTGGAAAGCAGAAAGTGGGGAGGATGTGCTTGGTGGTGGGATCCGATTGGAGGTGGCGGAAGTTGTGGAGAATTACATGCCTTCATACAATTTTTTTGATGGTTGCATCTTCCAAATAATTCATTTTTATTATAACATTCAAGATGATGATTGATACTGTAGTACTTTGTAGTTCCTAACTTGTCGAAGTAATGAAATTTTCACTCCCTGTTATTTCTGGCATCTCCAAGCCTGACGGCTTGAAACTGCAGAGCGGACAGTTCTGAATTGCCTTGCTGCTTATTTCTCGCCAACTGTCAGTGACAAAAATCACTATTTTTTGACGGCAAACACACGCAACTGACATTGTTTCAAAACCGTACGTTCTAAGCACGATGTAGAATCTGACAGCCATGCAAGTGCATTTGACTGACACTAGTTAGAAATTGTTCAGCAACAGTCTCCTTCCCAAATTAAACATCATAGTATCTCAAATAAGTTAAGGGAATCCTTGCTACTTACTTGATTAGATTTTGGTACGAGTTAGCTTAAATAAGTGGCTGCCCCAATTAACTAAAATCCACTGTACTTATTCACTAATTTCATGTCTTGCTTTTCATATTTAGCACCCACACAATAATATTGGAAAATGTTTATTGGAAACTATATTTGTTTTTATTCAACAGATGCTAGATAACAAGACTTTCTTGACGATGCTTAACAATGTACTTAATACTGATGGATTCTACTTCTCTACAACCTATGACCTGACTCATACATTGCAGCGCTTGGCCAACACCAGTCCAGAGTTTCAAGAGATGACTCTACTGGAAAGGGTAAGGTTGATACAGGGTAAGAGGATCAAAAACAGGAAGCCATATTTGTGCAGTCTCCTCCAGTTTTGCCTACTGTAGTATGAAGCTCACATTACACACTGGCGCTACATGTTCCACAGCAAAAAGTTTGAGCAATCAGATGTGAAATATTCATCCTGGGTCTTTTCAATCCTGGGCTTTTATATTTTATAGCAATATTTTCAAATCCACCAAATTTCATAATTGTTTTGTAGAAGTAAATTATTGTGCTCATTAATTTTCAGCATATTTCCTTCCACATGTAAGGCCCAAGTATTGACTTTTCCATTTTGGACACTGGTTATAAGGACCCAAGTGCAGTATTTTTAGGATTCAGTCCACAGAAATTAAAAGGTATCATAATGGACACGCATAGTTCTGAACTAAATATCGGCCCAAAGGTCAACGGATAATAATGGCAAGTACAAAATCCAAATAAAAAAGGTTGTTTTAACAGTGTCAATCGGAAGGTTTGATTAAACTAATGTATATTGGATTGTGAAAGTTTAGATAGTTCGACAGTAACTACAGTAATGCTGCTTTAAGACTTATAGCAAAGCTCCAAATTAAGAATAGTCTCAGCTTTGCCATATCTTGTGTCGGCAGGGTGGTAGCTTTGAGAATGTGGGAGGAGGAACAGTTTGACAATATTGCCAACAGCATAATTGCTTTGCTTGTTTGAATGCCAGACTTTAACTGACATTAACACTAACAGATAAAGCATCCCACTATGCTTGTGTGTTGGTTGGCCTTATGCAGCTGAATGTGTTTCCATATAATGCTGGTTGGCACCATCAGGTGGTTTTAGTTTAAATCATTATCTCTTAGCACGGGAGTTATTCTGCATATGTTTCATCAAGAAAGATAAAGACAGATAAATCTGTTATATTATGTTAATTGCATGTTTCAGTTTGCACCACCAAGCTGCATTTATTTAATTAGGCGGTGTCAGTTGCATGGATATGTTTACCTTAAATTTGTGTTTACAATGCCATTATCCTCGTAGGCAGATCAGCGCTTTGTATGGAATGGGTACCTCCTGCGGGAATTTGCTGCGCAGCCAGAGGTAAGTTCTTTGGTAGGGTCTGAGAGAAGAGGAGGCTGGTTATTCATTGCTGATGGTAGCATGTGTACCTCTGGCCACACTGGTTCACTTTCACATTTGCATTCAATTCAATTAATGAACCTACTCAACAATACACTACTCAAGTCAGCAATCTTGACCAAAGTAAATAAAAAGAACCACAAAACATTTTATTGATTGTTGGCTAATTCTGATTTGGAATTTAAATCAAGGGCAAGAATGGCTTTCTCCGTTCCAGTTCTGTAGGTTCTGTGATGGCTACAGGAAGTTCTTGATGGGGCAGCTGAGTGGGAAATGGTGGGTTCCTTCTCCTTATGTTGGGTTTCTGTGTGCTGATGCCTAAAGGACTCAGTTCTCAGTGCCATCATAATTGGTGCTTGTGTTTTCCTATGAGATCTGTGAAATGTTACAGCTTTTCAAGGAGGTTTACAGCACATCCTGACACAATTTCTGCCCACCAGATCTTACACCTGGGGGGAAAAAATTGTCTGCTTGAAAACTTGAGTGTCAGTAAAACAAAAATGTGGCTACACTTCTTGGGATCTTAGCTTGGGAGAGGATTTTATATTGATTTATTTATCCTACCAGTGGATTTATGAGCCGGCATTGGAGAGTACTCAAGGACATCAATTTTCTTTGTTTGAGGCCACACCTTGGTCGCTTTGTCAGTGTGCTTTGGGTCATTGTCCTGCTGAAAGACTAGCTTCCTCCACAGTTTAAGCTTTCAGGCAAAGGCCAGCAGATTTTTTCCAGGATCTCTCTGTATTTAGCAGCGTTCATCTTCCTGTCAGTCCTGACCATATTTCCAGTCCCTGCTGCTGAAAAACATCCCCATAGCATAGTGCTGCCTCCACCACACTTTACAGTAGGGATGATGTTACCTGGCTGATGTACAGTATTAGATTTACGCCACTCTTACTGCTTAGTGTTGAGGCTAGAAAGTTTCACTTTAGTCTTATCCTACCATGAGATCTTCTCCCACATATTTACAGTATCTTGTAAGTGATTCTTTGCAAAGTGTTTATGGGCAAGGATATGTGTTTTTTTTTAAGCCAGGGCTTCTTCCTTGCCACTCGTCCATAAATACAGTCCTTAGAGATTGTGGACCTATGAACTTCATCTCCAGTTGCAGCCTCTGGCTTCTGCAGCTCACCTGGAGTGACTGTTGACATCGTAGTACCTTCCTTACAAGAGCCATTCTTCAGCGGCTACATTTAGAGGCATGGCTTGACTTAGGCAGTGTGACTGTGGTTTCTTGTTTTTTCCTCCTGTTCCACGATGGACTGCACTGACTTCCAAGGTATGTTCAGTGCCTTTGAGATGGTCTTGTGCTGTTCCTGCTTCTCTATTGTCATTTCCACAAATTGTCTTGGATGCTGTTTGGTCTTCACTTTGGTTTGGCTTGGTCTGTTGAAAATCTACCATACAGTTGGACATTATGCATTATAGAGAGAGGGGATATTTATTCAGGTGATCCTCCAATTTTCTGCATCAAAAAATTTGGTGAATTGATTAGGTAACATACAGTATTGTGCCTGAGGAATGTTAGTATAGTAATTACCAGAGGTTGAATACTTTTTCAGCCTCAGTTTTGATTTTTAATTTTTCGTAAATTGACAGGTTTTGGAATTTTTCTTTTGATTTGACATAATACACAATGTTTTGTAGATTAGCTCAAAATCCCACTTTAACATATTTTAAATGCAGAAAATGGGCAGTAAAATGTGAAAATTGTTGTGGTGGCTGAATACTTTTTCAAGGCATCAGTTTGTTTTAGGATGAAGTCAGATGTTCACAATAAGGGCTGTGGTCATGGCTAAGCAGATCCTTGGGGTGTGCTTCAGCTGACTGCACCTTTGTTCTCTAAGTTCACTTCCAATCTTGGCTCTCAATGAACACTCTTGGGTTTTTGAGCTGGGGTTATATCTTTGATAGTGCTGAAGAATCCACACATGTCCCAGCATCATTGAATTTACTGAAGTTATTCCCTTATTTCAGTTCCTCCATCTCTATCACTGTAAACTCAGGTTAGAAAAGCAACACCTCATATTCCATCTGGGTAGCCTCCAATAGATATGAACGTCCATATGTCTAACTTCTGATAATTTCTCCCCCTTTCCTTCTCTGTTTTTCTGTTTCCCATTCTGGTTATCCTCTCACCCCTTCTCTTCTCCTCATTTGCCTATCACATTTCTCTAGTTTCCCTCCTCCTCTCTTTTCTGAAAACACTGTCCTCTCCTGTTAGATCTCTTCTTCTTCAGCCTTTTACTTTTTCCACTTACCCCCTCACAGCTTCCTTCATTCCCTTTCTTTCCCACCTTCCCTCTCACCTGTTCACCTATCACCTGCTAGCTTGTACTTCTTCCCAACCCCACTTCCTTATTCCAGCTTCTGCCCCCTTTCCAGTCTTGATAAAGTGTTTCAGCCCAAATTGTTGATTGTTTATTCCCCTCCATGGATGCCTACTGAGTTCCTCTAGCATTTTGTGTATGTTTGCTTCAGATCAACAGTATCTGCAGAATCTTCTGTGTTTTGTGATTGAATTGTCAGGCTCTTTCTGCCCAGCATCTTGTTTTTTTGGGTCACTTTTTTTCTTCATTGGACCTTTGCCTTCAACAGCCTGTAAAACTATTTCTTTTCCCTTTGGCTAGGGTGGAGATTCCAATCCAAGAATTCCTTCCTCTGGAGTTAATTAAATCCTGGATCCCCCGGTCACTCTCACCACACCAAACCTAGTGCAACACACACAAAGTGCTGGAGGAACTCAGCAGGTCAGGTAGCATCTATGGAAAGGAATAACAAATCAACGTTTTGGGCTGAGACTCTAGCGTTTTCTGCTAAAGAAGCCAGAAGTCTCTTTACAAATGCTAATTTTAGTGGACCTTTGAGTTTGTCTTAATACTATGGGCACTTATAGATTGTGCTAGTTGAGTGATGTCAGATGCCTATGAGGTACTGTTTGAGAAGGTGAACCTATAGACACATTCAGTATTGAATTTGCTATTGCAATACTTCTGTAGCTGCTGCTCTTTTGGGATCCAGAATGTTGAAAGTAACAGATTAAATTAGGGATGGTCAGTTCTACCGTCACTGGTACTTGTTTTGATGTCAGTAATGTACACATCATATTGTGTCTTTTCTGACCCTAACAGGTTGTCAAGGAGGATCAGTTTACTTCTTTCTGGGTTGTGGGAAAAGCTTTCTGAAGATCGGAAAAGTCCTCCTTGGCCTCATTTGTAGCTCACATGCTGAAAATTGCAATGTCATGGTTAGAGTGAACTGGAAGGTCAGGGACATACATGTATACTGCATAGAGTGTCCCAGAGAACATGGACTAACTAATTTTTACTGGCTGATCCCCTTCTCATGAAGACAATAATCCTACTCCATCTTGTCTTTCTGAGAAAAAGGGGAGCCCAGTACCAATGGGTATAGGTGGGGATGGGAGAGAGTAATACGAGGCAGCCGTATGCAAGAGCACGTTGTGGTGTATGCTTGTGTGTGCATGCAAGAGAAAAACACAAATGTTCAGGTACCTGCTTGTGTGTGCAATTACATTCAGTGCCCACTTTATTAGATATCTGCTTGTTATTGCAAGTAGCTAATCAGCCAATCATGTGGCAGCAACTCACATGGTCAGGAGATTCAGTTGTTGTTCAGACCAAGCATCGGATTGGGGAAGAAACGTGATCAAGTGACATTAACTCTGGAATGATTGTTAGTGCCAGTGGAGTGGAGTGGTTTGATTATCTCAGAAACTGCTGGTCTCCTGAGGTGTTCACACAAAACAGTCTCCAGAGTTTACCGAGAATGGTGTGAAATACGAAAAAACATACAGCGAGTGGCAGATCTGTGGGTCAAAATGCCTTGTTATTGAGAGAGGTCAGCGGAGAATGGTGAGATGAGTTCAAACTGACAGGAAGGGAACAATAACTCAAATAACTACATGTTACAGCAGTAGTGCATGGAAAAGCATCTACAGCAGCAGAAGACCACAAACATACAGAATACACTCAGAGGCCACTTTATTTGGTACCTTGTACATAATATGTACATTATGTATGTGTACATAATAAAGTGGCTACTGATTGTATATGTATGCCTTTGTCCTTGCAGCTGAGCTTGTTCCCAAACCACCTGGATACCTTTGCCACTGGATCGAGGCCTTACAATGTGAAAACTGCTGTTCCACAGGTCACCTGTGTAATCAATGTGTAATAGTTGTTCCACAAGTCACATACAGGCAAATTTCACTGAATATGAAACTTGGGATCTTGAATCTCAGGACTCTAATGGACAGTCCCACCAGCCAATAATGTCAATTCTGGACAATGCTGTAACATCAGAACCTCACTTCAATGGTTCCATTAAAGATCAAAGAATGTATACAGTGTATAACCTGAAATTTGTACTCTCCACAGACATCCACGAAACAGGAGAAAAGACCCAAAGGATGAATGACAGGAAAACATTAGAACCCCAAAGTTCCCCTCCCCACGCACAAGCAGCAGCAAAGTATCAATCCCTCCCACTCCCCCTCCCTTTCACCTGCCTCAGCAAAAGCATCACCCCCCCCCCACCACCCAGCATGCAAGTAATAGCAAAGCCCCCAAAGAGACCATGATCTCTTTGCCAGGGTCAGGGACACCTTGGATCGTATCCACAAGATTTTGGAAGGGGAGGGAGAGCAGCCAGGTGTCTTGGTACATATTGGTTCCAATGACATAGGAAGGACAAGTAAAGAGGTCCTGAAGAGAGAATTTAGAGAGCTAGGCAGAAAGCTCAGAAGCAGGACCTCCAGGATAGTAATTTCTGGATAGCTACCTGTGCCATGCATCAGTGAGGCTACAAACAGGATGATTTGGCAGATAAATGCGTGGCTGAGAAGCTGGTGCAGGGGGCAGGACTTCAGGTTCTTTGATCATTGGGGTCTCTTCTGGGGGAAGTATGATATATACAAAAGTGACAGGTTGCACCCAAACCCGAGGGGGACCGATATTCTCATGGCAGGTTTGTCAAGTCACATGGTGTTAATATTGCGTTGACTTATTTTTTTATCTGCCCAACAGCTTCACAGGTTTGCTGTGCCAGTGATTCATGGGTGTATCCTTTCCTAGAAATGGATTGGTAGCAATAGCTACTGCAAGTTACTAAGGTGAATCTAATTGATTGATGTGAATGAAACATTTGCGCAGGTAATGGAAGTTGGCTTTTACAGAATTCACAAATCACAGCCAAAAATTGGTCTCTCAAAATTTATATAAAAAGGAAACAGTAACTAAATACTACTTTTTTTCCAACTTGTATTTGTTATCCCATGTGCAGATGACCCAGCTTTGCACTATGAACAGCTTTGTCAAAATGTAACACCCCCACATCCCTCCCCCATCATGTGACCTTTATCTCTTCCCGTGGAAGAGAATTCCACACTAAAGGAATTTCTCACCGCAGTCTTAAAATTTTTGCCGCAAGTTCTGAGGCTGTGACTCCATGTTCTTAACACCTCAGATATTCTTGTTAGTAATGTGATACACCCTTCTTTAACAAACATTTGTGACATTGCAAAAATATTGTGATGGCTATAAAACCTTTCATGATGGCACTGTAACCAGAATACTGTCTTTGTTTGATTTTCCAAATGATGGCTGGTGTTCATTATTGTATTAACTTTTAGAATTCTAATTCTGACAGATTAAAATTACTTGCTTTCTTGACCTTTTCTTATTATCCTTGTTATCCTAGTTGCTTCCTGGTTGTAATCACTATTACTACTTGGTCACATCAGTAAGCATTCATAGCTCCCAATTTGGAACTGCAATTGCAACCTGTGCAGTTGTGGGCTTCAAAATGGCTAAGATGAGGGAACACAAACCAATCCTCTTACAGGATCAGAAGTGGAGAGAGTGAGCAATTTCAAGTTTGTGGGTGTCCATATCTCTGAGGTTCTGAGCTGGTCCCAACATGCCTATGCAGCTATAACAAAGGCAAAACAACAGACATAATTCATTAGGAGTTTGAGAAGATTTTGCTTATCACCTAAAATACTCAAAAACTTCCACAGATGTACCTTGGAGAGCATTCTGACTGGCTGCATCACCATCTGGTTTGGGGGGGGGGGTTGGGGTTGGTGGTGGGCTACTGCACAGTATTGATGTAAGCTGCAGAGATTTGTAAAATTAGTCAGCTCCATCATGGGCACTAGCCTCCGTAGTATCCAAGACAAATTCTAGGAGTGGTGCCTCAGAATGCTGATGTCCATCACTGAAAGACTTCCACCACACAGGATATGCCCTCTTCTCATTGTTACCATCAAGAAGGAGGTACAGAAGTCTGAAGGCACACACTCAACAATTCAGTAACAGCTTCTTCCCCTCTGCCATCCGATTCCTAAATAGACATTGAACCCATGGACACCACCTCACTGCTTTTCAAAATTTCTGTCTTTGCACTACTTATTTTAATTGTTTAATACACATATATGTGCTTTAATTCAGTGTTTCTCTCTATATTTATCATGTATTGCATTGTATGCTGCCACAAAGTTAACTAATTTCATGACGTGCCAATGATATTAAACCTGATTCTGATTCTTATTAACAACACACACAAAATGCTCGAGGAATTCAGCAGGCCAGGCAGCATTTATGGAAAGACGTACAGTCGACATTTCAGGACAAGACTCTTCCTCAGTTCTGGAGGAAAAAAAGATGAGGAGTCAGAGTTAGAAGGGAGGGAGGGGAGGAAGAAATACGAGGTGATAGGTGAAACTGGGTGGGGAGAGGGGTGAAGTAAAGAGCTGGGGATTAAATTGGTGAAAGAGATACAGGGCTGGAGAAAGGGGAATCTAATAGGAGAGGACAGAAGGCCATGGAAGAAAGAAAAGGAGGAGGAACACCAGAGACCACAGACAAGTAGATAAGGTGAGAGAGGGAAAAGAGGATGGGGAATGGTGAAAGGGGCAGGCGCTAGCCACTACCGGAAGTTCGAGAAATGGATGTTCATGCCTTCAGGTTGTAGGCTACCCTGACGGATATAAGGAGTTGCTCCTCCAACCTGAGCATGGCTTAATCGCGACAGTAGTGGAGGCCATGAATTGACATGTCAGAATGGGAATGGGAAGTGGAATAAAATTGGTGGCCACTGGTAGATCCCACTTTTTCTGGTGGACGGAGTATTGGTGCTTGGTGAATAGGTCTCCCAATCTATGTTGGGTCTCACCAATATACAGAGGCCACACCGGGAACACCAGAACAGTAGATGATCCCAACAGACTCACAGGTGAAGAGTTGCCTCACCTGGAAGGTCTGTTTGGGACTCTGAATGGTAGTGAGAGAAGAGGTGTAACACTCATTTTGCTTGCAGGGATAAGTGCAGGGAGGGACAAATGGACAAGGGAGTCACGAAAGCAGCAAGTTGGGGGGGTGAGGGAAATATGTCTTTATGGTGGGATCCTGTTGGAGATGGCGGAAGTTATGGAGAATTATGTGCAGGACTCAGAGCCTGGTGGTGGTAGATGAGCACAAGAGGAACCCTATCCTTGGTGGAGTGGCGGGAGGATGGGTTGAGGGCAGACGTGTGTGAATTGGGAGAGATGCTGTTGGGGATGGAGGAAGAGAAGCCCCTTTCTTTGAAGAAGGAGGACATTTCCTTCATTCTGGAATGAAAAACCTCATCCTGAGAGCAGACGTAACAGAGACGGAGGAATTGAGAGAATGGGGTGGCATTTTTTTTTACCAGTAACAGGGTGGGAGGAGGTATAGTCAAGGTAGCTGTGAGAATCTGTGAGTTTATGAGACATCAGTAGATAAACTGTCTCCAGAAATAGAGACAGAGAGATTGAGAAAGGGGAGGGAGGTGTGGGAAATGGACCAGGTAAATTTGAGTGCAGTGTGAAAGTTGGAGGCAATGTTGATGAAGTCAACAAGGTCGGCATGGATGCAGGAAGCATTATCAATGCAGTCATTGATGTAGCATAGGACAAGTGGGGGAGTGACACCAGTGTAGACTTGTAACATAGACTGTTCCACATAGTCAACATAAAGACAGGCATAGCTGGGACCCATGCGAGTACCCATGGCTACACCTTTTGTTTGAAGGAAGTGGGAGGAGCAAAAGGGAGAAATTATTGAGAGTAAGGACAAGTTTCGGCAGATGGAGCAGAACTGGTGGAGGGGAACTGGTTGGCTGTGCTGTCAAGAAAGAAACAGAGAGCTTTGAGGCCTTTCTGGTGAGGGATGGAGGTGTATGGGGACGACATCCATGCTGAAAATAAGATGTTCAGGGCTAGGGAATTTGAAATTTTGAAAAGATCCAGAGCATGTGAGGTGTCGTGGATGTAGGTAGGAAGGGACTGAACTGGGCGGGGGGGGGGGGGATAAAACTGAGTCAAGATATGCAGATATGAGTTCAGTGGGGCAGGAACAAGCTGAAACAATGGGTCTGCCTGGACAGGCAGGTTTGTGGATCTTGCGTATGAGGTAGAAATAGGAGGTGCGGAGTGCAGGAACTATGAGGTTGGTGGCAGTGGATGGGAGATCCCCAGAGTTAATAAGGCCAGTGATGGTGTAGGAAACAATGGCCTTGTGCTCCTTAGTGGAGTCCTGTTCAAGGGGTATATAAGAGGTAGTGTCTGACAGTTGTCACCTGACCTCAGCAAAGTAGACGTCAGTCCGTCAACTAGAACAGCACCCATTTTACCTGCGGTTTTGATGAGGTTAGAATTAGTGCTGATGGAGTGGAGAGCAGAGCATCTGGAAGGAGTGAAGTTGGAATTGGAGAGAGGAATGGTGAAGTCAAAACAGTTGATGTCCGGTCGGCAGTTAGCAGTGAAAAGATCCAGAGCAGGCAGAAGACCAGCGTGGGGTGTCCAAGAAGAGGAAGGTTGAAGATAGGAGAAGGGGTCATCGGTGCGGGGTTGGGAGTCCTTGCCAACGAATCAGGCCTGGAGACGGTGGAAGAATCAGTGTGGATCTCTGATTCTGATTATAGTGGCTATCAGTAGAAGGATTTGATGTACTTGAAGAACTCAAATTCTTTTGAGTTCCTTATGGCCATCATTCTATTTCTACCACCTCAGACATAACTCCCATTTTTTTTAAGAATTGAAGATAATACATTTGCACTTTGTATTTATATTTGACTTTTCCATGTGTATTTTAATATCATTCATATCATTCAAAGTTTACAGTTTTTGATCTAGTGTCACTGAAAATTGTGCAAGTGCTGTATACGACATTTCACAGTTTAAAGCAAGACAGACAATGAATTAGATCAATTTGTGTGGTTTTCTTCGGCTATAGAATATTTATTAAAATATAGTTATTGAATGATAGTTCCATGTAATATTTGCAATGTTGCAATTGTTTATCAGTAATTATAATCAAATCAGAAATCAGATTCAGTAAAGTGATAAATCTGCTGTTCATAACTAAAAAAACTTGTAAACTCCTTATCAATAAATAATTTTTCATGTTCTACATGTTACTCCTGAGATTTAATTGATTATTTAACATTTAAAAAGAAAATAGATTTATTTTTAATATATCCAATGAACTTTTAACACTGGTGCATCTCAATTACTCCATACAAAAGAAGGCAAAACTGATATTCTCCAAATCAAATAAAATTGGCTCTTCAAGCTTTTTTTTCTTTTGATAGTGAATGACGAAAACAGTACATCAGACCAGTTATGGTGAATATGGTAATAAGAAAGAGTAGTGGGACCTTTGCCCTTCCAACTTGTATAACTTGCCCTCTCCTAAATATTGATACCCTCTTGATGCTGATGCTTGACATGATTCTGATGCTGGTGGTACAATATGCCCACTCCTAGCTGCCCTCTTGGGTATTGATATCTGTTTCCAGTTGGAGTGCTGATAGAGATCCCAAGATATTATGTATTCAGTGCTCAATCATCACTTCAAACTATCTAATTATATAATGTGGTGTTGTCCCAGTTATTTGACATTTTGTTTCGAGGTGGCTCATTTGTGGGAAGCCACATGCTTCACAGCTGAAATCGTAATAGAATGTTCTTGATGTTTTTCCCTTAAACTATCTTGCATAAGCTATGAGATATCTTTGAAATTGACTGCACAATGTTTTATCATGCTGATGTTTTTCCTTCTAAAAGTGGAAATTTTATTGTTCTTTTTAAGTTAAGCATCCTTAACCATTCACCTCTTACCTCAGTCATTATTGTGAAATGTTGTAGTATAAATGGGAAATACTTTGACTGGACACTTCTCTCCAGAAGGAGCTGTTTCAGAGCTGGGGTTCGATATTACGTTAGAGGTAAGTGGACAGATTGTGTCCTTAACTAGTCAGCCAGTGAACTTTCTGATATATATCTTGATTTTTTTTTAAAGTTTTGGTTACTAAGATAAAATGTAAAGTTAATTTTGAGGCCAGTGAGTGGGTGCAGAGAAAATACAAAGTTGATCCCTAAGTTTTAAACCATTGTAACAATTGGGAAAACTATGCATATTTTGCATAATGAAATTGGTGAGAGAAGAATCTGTAGGGAGCTTAGCCGATACTGTATGGTGAAAAGTAGAAGCACTATGTGAGAGTAGAACCATGTAATTGAAATGGGTTCCTGTGAGAAAGCTGGTAAAACTTGATTTGGATGTGAAGCCAAGAAAACTAAAAGTTTGACCAAAATAATCTTCAGGATAGACTTACAAAAGTAAATCATCAAGCTGGATAAAGTGACTTGAATCCAATATTTCACAAGTAATGGTAGTTAATTTTATTAGTGACGCTGGTTACATTTGGTTGTACATTGTTTTGTTTTCCTGAATTGTCATGGTGCAGCATTTGGCCTTTCTCATGCATTTCTTAAAGATTTTAACTAGTTGAGGATGTCTGCCATACCAAATGTTGGTATGGTATAGTCCTTTGCTACATTCCAGCAGGATATACAGTAAGTTTCCTTCAGTTAGTTAACAAATAATTGCCAGCAATTGACTATTTTTGAAGGCCTGTGGGTTAGATGTGTTTGAAGTAAGTATAGGAAAAGTACAAGGAGTTGCGTTGCAGAAAACAAAATTTAGTAGTTGAATCTTCCACATGTAAGATGTAATTTTATTGCAGAAACTTAGCTATAGTTCACCTAGGATTTCTTTTAAACTTCTAAGCTTCATGTTTTTTAAAAATTTTTTTTATTAGGTATTGACTCTGAGGGGCATGCTGCAAACTTTGTGGAGACAGAACAAATCGTTCAGTACAATGGTTATAAGGCATCATTTGTACAAGTGAGTGATTTCTACTGTATTGTACTAGTCATACAACAACTTGGATTTTTACAGCATTTGTGAGTAAACATCCATTGCACTTCCCAAATGGAAATGAACAACGAAATGTATTCTGAAGCGTGGGTAAAGTGATTAGAAAGGACCAACCAGCCTCTTAGGAAACTTTTACTTTGGAAGGGCAAAGTAAATAAGAGTGAGAAGTTCAAGAGATTGCAGGCACTGTAACTAAAGACCTTGCCATAAAGAGTCAGGCAGTGTTGGCATTTATAAGCCACATTTTAGAGATGATAACCAAAGGCACTCAAATGTTACCAGTATTATGAAAGGTGATATGAAAGCAGATGATTAAAACTTAACAAAGAAACTGGTTTTAACAGTGGGGTTTTCCTCTAACCTTCTTTCTGCACAAAGATTATGGCCCAGAGCAGGGGTTCCCAACCTTGTTTATGCTATAGATCCCCAGCATTAACTAAGGGGTCTGTGGAACCAAGTTTCGGAACTCCTGGGTGTGGACAAAGAGAATTGCCAAACTGAAGGGATGGAAGGATGTGGAGGAGGGGTGAAGTAGGTTATAGAGATGAGGAAGTATTGCAGCAATGAAGGAAATTAAACACTAGCACGAGTGATTATGAATTGAATGTGTTGAGACTGGGATCCAATGTGGGTTAGTGTGCCTATTGCTAACATATAGCAAGACTTAGAGCAGAATCAGATATTGGCAGTAGCATTTGAGATAACCTATGGTTTGTGAATGTTATCCAGCTGTACATTAGAATAATTCTGAAGGTGATAAAAGCATAAATGATAGCAGCTATCAGAAGTGATGTTCCTGAGTAACAATATGTGGGTTGAGAAGTTTATTCTTGGAGAATTCAGTGTCTAATGTGGCAGTACATTGGTTACATAATCTGAGTTTGTAACAGAGGGTCAGAGGGCTAATGCGTTGCAGTAGTTAAGATATTTTAATTGTGCCATTATTGCATCTCGGGAATTTGGTTTCTGCTCTGGCACTGACTGGCATACATTTATTCTTGGTCTGGCAGTGCCTCAATTTTTTTTAACATTTTTTTTTGTTCAGTATAACAAAACTTTCAATTTACAGATACATTTACATTTACATTTCTTCCCCTCACAGATATCAGCTATCAGAACACTGCCATCAAAATATAGACATCACCCCAACATCCTATACAAAAGCCCTTATTAGTATAGCAGAGAGGTTTATATCTACATACTGCAGAAAAGGTTGCCATGTTTTATGAAAACTATTTGTTTTTGAGTGTACCATACATGTCAAAAAGTCCAAAGGAATGTATTTCATGATTAATTTATGCCAACCAAAAAGTTCAGGGGCCTTATCGGATATCCAACAAAGTAAAATGTTCTTCCTCGCACAAAAATTCAGGATGTTAAAAAGTTTTTTCTGATATGCATTAATAATATGACTGCTGGGTAAGCCTAAGAGAAAAGACACTGGGTCCAGTTCAAGCTCCATCTTCAGAATCTTTTCTATTTCATCCAAAATATCACTCCAGTATGCCTGAAGTGTGGGACAAGTCCAAAAACAGTGGGTGAAAGTTCCAGTATTTACTTTACATTTAGATCACATTGGAGAAACCCCTGTCTTAAATTTTGAGAGACAATCTGGAGTCAGATGGGCTCTATGCAGAATTTTCAGTTGCAGTGCTTTAGTTCTATTACAAACTGAAATTTTCTTTGCATTATCACAGATGTCTTCCCATGTTTCAGCTGTAATTTCTACTCCCAGCTCTTCCTCCCAGACCCTTCCCAGTTGCTCAGCCTCTCCACAAGAACATTCCCTCAGGAAGATATAAAAAGTACTGATGGAGACTTCACCCTTAGCATGAAACACCGTCTTTTCTATGTCAGAACTATAGAAATCAGTTAACAATGATGGGTTTTTTCTGTATATAATCTTTTCTGTGAAAGAAATGAAAAAAAAATCCTTGTTGTGTATGTTAAATTTCTGTACTATTTAAGTAAAAGACATTATCATTCCTTCATCAAACAAATCTCCTAGATGGAAAATACCCTTAGAAATCCAAAGTTTAAATCCGGAATCCATTATGCCAGGCTGAAAATCTGGACTGTCGGTTATTGGAGTGAAAGGTGATATTTTCACTGCGTTGCCCTCAATTTGTTGCACCGCCCTCCAAGCCCTGACTGTATTAATTGTTATTGGATTGCAACAATATTCTTTAACTAGTTTCATCTTATTGAGGAAAAGCAAATTAATAAGAGGACATTTTGCTTGTGAAGCTTCAATGTCTAGACAAATTGAAGAGGGGTCCCTGCAAACCCAGTGAACTACATAAGATAAAAAGAAACTTAACTGATATTTTTTGATGTCTGGAAAATCCAAACCCCCTAGACTACTGGGAAGCTGTAACTTAGACATTTTAATACGGGGTCTTTTTTTGTTCCAGATGAAAGAAACAAACCAGCCATTTATTTTTTTAAGCATTTGTTAGGTAAAAATGACTGGAATCATTCATATTGGTTAGAGCAGATGAGGAAGAATGTTCATTTTGAGCAAGGATATTCGGCCAAGCCAAGAAAGAATGCTCCATCGCTCAAGATCCTGTTTGATTTTGTCAAATTACTGTGTAAAGTTAGCTTTGAACAATTGATCAAACATAGGTGTGATAAATATGCCTAAGTAAACAAAACCTGTCTGCGACCATTTAAAGGGGAAAACACCCCGAGTGTCAGGTACCTGCTGCAGATTCCCCAGAGGCATAGCCTCTGATTTAGTAAAGTTGATTTTATAACCTGAAAAGGCGCTAAATGAATTGATGCATTGTATAAGGTGGTGCACTGATATAGCAGGGTTTGATAAGAAAGTTAGAACATCATCTGCATACAATGTAATTTTATGTGATTTTAGTTCTATGTCTGGAGCAGATGTTTTGGGGTCTCGCCGAATAGCCTCAGCCAATGGCTTGATCACTAGTATGAAAAGTAGTGGTGATAAAAGGCAGCCCTGCTGGCTGCCCCTCAGAATACTAAAATTATCTGACCTAATACCATTAGTGAGAACTGCAGCCAAAGGGTCATTATAAAGAACCTTCACCCCCTTAATAAAATTATTGCCCAAACCAAATTGTCCTAAAGTGAAAAAAAGATACGGCCATTAGACACGATCAAAGGCCTTTTCTGCATCTAGGAAACCACCAAGCCGTCCAGTGCCTGTTGCTGACATGCCTGAATCACATTAAGTAATAATCTCATATTGTTAGATGACCTATTGCCTTTTACAAAACCCATTTGATCCTCCTTTATGATAAAAGGTAACACAGTTTCTAATCGCAACGCTAAGGTTTGAGATAAGATTTTAAAGTCAATATTTAACAAGGAAATAGGCCTGTAGGAGGCACAATCTTCAGGGCTCTTTCCTTAAGAATTAGGGAGATATTAGCTTCTCTCGGTGATGTTGGGAGGAGACCACAATTAAATGCATGATTGAATGTGTTTAGCATAGGCTCTGATATTAACCCTGTGAACTCTTTATAGAATTTACTGGTGAGTCCATCAGGGCCAGGGGCCTTCCCACTTTGGAGCTGTCTCACAGCCTCCTGTATCTCATGTATAGATAACGGAGCATTGAGGAGGGACTCTTGTTCAGAAGAAATGCCTAGGAGGTCTAAATTCCCGAAAAAAGACTCCATCCTAGATTGTCCATCATTACATTGCTCAGATTGATACAATTTAGAATAAAAATTCTTAAACACAACATTAATCATTTTAGAATTACTAGTGAGGGCTCCTGTCCCATCCCTAATTGAAGCAATAGTCTGAGTCATTTTTCTTTCTAGCTAAGTAAGCCAAATACCTACCTGGTTTTTCACCATGTTCAAACAATCATTGTTTAGCAAATGTCAATTTTCTTTTGGCTGCTTGTGGAAGCAAAGAGTTTAGTGCACAGTGTAGGGTTGAGATATTCTGTAACCTGGCTGCAGAAGGCTTATTAATATAATCCTTTTCAGCTGCCACAAGCCTTGCTTCCACTAGGCAATGCTGTTCTGCAGCTTGTCGCTTCTTACTAGCAGAGTAGGAGATAATTAATCCCCTTGCATAGGCCTTAACGGTTTTCCAGAGCATCGAAGGACTACTAGCTGGTTTGGAATTAATAGATAGAAAAGTTTTGAATTCAGAAGTAAAGTAAAGTAGTCTATTATTATCTTTTAGAATAAAAGGATTCAGCCTCCAATGTCTAGTTCGTGCTGAATTATCTTTGGGCTTAATATTTAAATATACTGCTGCATGGTCAGAAATAAGATATTTCCGATTGTGCAGGATACAACTAAATCTAGGAGTGTTTTGGGGGTTAGAAAAAAGTCTATTCTGGTGTAACACTTGTGTGGATTAGAAAAAAAATGTGAAGTCTTTGTCTGAGGGATGTAACAACCTCCAGACATCCACAAGTCCTAGCTCTCCACATGAGCCCATGATTTGTTTGGACTGTGAGGAGAGCACTAAGCACTTTGTCTATCAATGGGTCCATGAGACAATTAAAATCCCCACCTACAATAATGTTTTGTATTGAAAAGCTTGTAAGTTTGGAAAACGCATCTTTTAGGAATTTGAGAGGATGAGCTGGAGGGCAGTAAACATTGAGAATACCATATTCCTCTCCATGTATTGAAGCCTTAACAATCACAAATCTCCCATACTTATCCTTAATGCAGTCTAATAACTTAAAAGGTAGGTTCTTCCTAATTAAAATGGCCACCCCCCCCCCCCCCACTCCTGGTACTAAAAGATGAAAAATAGACTTGTTCAAATCCACTCTGTTGCAGTTTTAGATGTTCTTCATCATTTAAATGTGTCTCCTGCAATAAGGCTATGTCCACCTTTTTTCAGGTTTAGTAGGATTTTCTTTCTCTTGATTGGTGATTGACTCTTCTTAATGTTCCAAGTGCACAATTTTAATATATTACTGGTCATAAACCTTTATAACAATCATTTGACTCCGGAGGAGAAGAAACCCGACTTAAGATCAGCTGACACGAGGAAATCTGCAGATGCTGGAAATTCAAGCAACACACATCAAAGTTGCTGGTGAATGCAGCAGGCCAGGCAGTGTCTCTAGGAAGAGGTACAGTCAACGTTTTGGGCCGAGACCCTTCATCAGGACTAGTCCTATATCTAGACCTGACGAAGGGTCTCGGCCTGAAACGTCGACTGTACCTCTTCCTAGAGATGCTGCCTGGCCTGCTGCGTTCACCAGCAACTTTGATGTGTGTTGGTTAAGATCAGCTGAGCAGCAATAAGTGCATTAAAAAAACACACACAAAAAAAACAAAGTGCCAACAGCGCTGAACAAGAGGACTTACCCCACACTTAAAGGGGATAGCTGAACCTTCTAGCACCGCATATTCTGCCCCACTGCCAGTATGGCATTTAACATAGTCAAAAATGAAAACAGGACATAATTTATCAATCCACCAATTTGTTACCATCATGTTTAAGCTCCTTCAGGCTGGAGCAGCACTGCTAATTTAAACAAGTATATTAATCAAAACAAATACATTACCCATCCTATAAGATATCTTGCTGTTGAGTAATGAAAAGGTAAAATAAAGCAACCATTGAGCATGTTATCGTCCATAACCAGGACTACGCAATATATACATTCTTTAGCCCAACGTGTCTCCAAAAGTCTTAGCTTTGTCAGGAGAATAAAATATCTTGGTGGCTCCGTGGTAGGTGATTTTCAGCGCCGCTGGGTACAGCATAAAGTACTGGATTCTGGATTCTCTCAGCCGCTTCTTGACCTAGTCGAATTCCTTGCACTTCCGAATAACGGCTGCCAAAAAATCTTGAAAAAACATTAGCCTGGATCCCTCATATATTAAAGGCTGGGTATCAGTCCCGCCGCGCTTTGAGGCCTCTGCCGCTCTTTGCTTATCACCGAAATTATGGAACCGCACGAGGACAGGTCGAGGGCATTGGTCTGGGACCGGTTGATGAGCTCTTTCCACTTTAATGCATCCAGCCTTGGTTTCCAAATCAAGGAAATTGGGTAGGCAGCCAGCCCTCAAAAAACTTGGCTGGCTGGCTGCCTTCTGTACCTTCAAGTAGACCGATGATCTGTATGTTCTTCCTCCTACCTCTATTCTCAAGTTTGTCGATATGGTCAGACAGGCTTTGAACTTGCTTTTCTAGCGCCCGGATGCGGCTTTGGGCTTGATCAGCTACAGTCTCAACCGCGGAGACTCGGCCCTCGGCCCCGGTTCTTGTATCAAGATTTTTAAGCTCCAATGTGTGGTTCTGGAGTGTTAGAGTGAGTGGACCCAGCTTCTCATCCATCATTTTGGATATGTTCTCCATAACTTCCTGAATTACTTGACGAAAAGCAGGGTCCAACACGTTAGCATAGCGAGCAGCAGCTAACTGCTCAGCCCCAGGTGAGCACTTTGTGCAGTCCATCTTGGCCCCCTTTTTACTACTTTTCGATGACATGGTGTTGAAGCAGCTCAAAAAAAACTCATCAATGTTCATGTTATTAAATCTAACACTTGGGCATTTAAAAAAAAGTTGAAACGGATAGGTTTATATGCAAAATTATCAGTGTTGCGGTGCTGAGCTCAGTAAAGCAGACCTTTCACTGCGCCGCCATCTTGAAAAACCTCAGTGCCTCAATATTTAACCTTTGTTTATATTTCCTCTAAGTTTGACCTGTTGCATATCTCTGAGTTTTACTTTTCACTTGTTTAAAATGTTGGCAGCTGTTCCTTCAGCTCCCTTGACATTACACTCTGGAATTCCATTGCTAAAACATTACCTTTCTTTTTGCCTTTCTTTAAGACACTGCTTAATACCTGTCTCTTTGTTTGGACTTCGGTTCACTTGCCCCAAAATCCTCATATGTAATTTGGAGTCAAGTTTTCTCTCTATTGATAGTGAAGAACTGTGAACATTTTTTTTTAATTTTTAAGAGTATATGAATATAAATGAATTAGGGGACTAAAAGAGTATTTTACTAACTTTTGAAGACTTGCTCTGAATGGAGATCAAGTAAATCTTGTCCAAGGAAAGCATCTTCATTTAATGAAAAGAAAAGTTGAAATGCAAGGATGATGGAAAAATAAGGATAAAACCACTTCTTTGGAATTCTTATCATAGTTTTAATAGCTTGCATATTCATAACTAATCTGCTAAAAATTGTTCTAGAAGTCTGATTAACTGAAAAAGATGATTCTTGATTATTATCTGCTATTAAATGTATTTCTCTTCTGCTTTCAAGACACGAGGGTCGATCCCCTTCTTCTGGTCTCAGAGGCCAAACTTGAGGTACAAACCAAAGCCACAGATTAGTAAATCCATGAACCATGTGAGTATATTTCAAATATAATGAAGTGTTTCATTAACGTTTGCCCTGCAGTAAGTGAGCTGTTTTACAGTGATATATGTGCAGTTTTATGTTGTATGAAAGCTCTTTTCAGGGATGATTAAATATATATTTTACTAGATGGGATTACACATAATTGGTGTCTCAAATCTTGATTTGCGTGAGAAAACAGTGAATTTGTATAGTTGAACAAAATTCTTGAGGTAAGAAAGTCTGCAGTTAGCATGTAATATGAAGATAATCCTTTGTCAGTTTTTCAGTATGCTCAGGGAACCTAGCTCCATCTACACCCCCTCTCCCCACCAACCACCTTTCTTGACCATTCTACTGTTGTAATTTGCCACAATGTTGGTCCAATATGAATGCTTGATGAGAGCTAATTTCTTCCAAGTAAATCTTGGGGAGACTGCAGCAGATAGTATCTCCAGCCACCAATTATTTCTCTGACTAACCACACACTCACACTGTCAGCTTTCTGAATTCAGAACCAGGCTGCTCAGAGCCTTGGTCATTATTTGAGCTTGAGCGGGCTTTACACATTTCTGGCCCGGCTGCCTCTTTCTATTATTCATTTTTTTTCAAATCGCATTGCCCCCCCCCCCCCATCCACCCACACTCTTCGCAGCCCCATGTTTGCTGACATGCAAAATTTTAAAACGAAACCTCAATTTAAAACTTCTCACCGCTGCCATCAAATCTGTCCATTGGCCAAACCTCCACAGGCCTGAGCGTACTTGCTTTTCCCCTGCTGTTTGATAAAGAACTGCCAGCAAAGTCAGCTCATGTCATTTGCACACCTGCTGTCTATTATCCTGCCCTGCCTCTGGATGCAATAATGAGAGCACAGGCAGACCTCAGACGTGCTGAGCTGAGAAATCAGATGCTCTTTGCATCTGTTTCACGACTGGCCCATTTGAAAGGGTCACTGAATTAGATCGAATAGGTGAATGGATAGAAGAGCATTTTACTTGATCTTAGTGCTTTTAGTTCATTAAAGTGCCTTTAAATAATTTTGTTTTTCATTGTTTTGAATGAATTTTAAATATCTACAATAATTAGGAACATTTAAAACCAGTTCAGCAGTCTTTGAGAGCAGCAAACTTTCAAAATGCCATTCAGGTAATCTATGGTGGTGGGGCTCAGGATATAGTACCTGAGGTCTAGTTTGCTGGTTGTACTGCCACAGTAGAATGCCTGGAGATTGTGATGCCGCAATTACCACGCCGGCTGAAAGAAATAATTGATTGTAAATGCAAAGTGCAGTCTGGATCAAGCATGATCCAACTTATTTTCTTCAGCTCTATGACCCTCTGACGCACCTGCTTTAATTCTCATCCATGAATATAAATAACCCACCACAGGTATCTGTGCCTTCAGCTTTTGAGGCCCAATGAAGCTTTAAAAACTTGACCTAATATCTTGTATGGCTTAGTATCAATATTTCCATGATACCAGTATAGAAGTGGAAGTTGCTGTTGTATGTCAGTGTCAGTTAAGCTCTTGCATGTACAAGAATGGTGAATATTTTAGTTTGAATTCAGTGAAGTTTTCACATAGTGTTTTTCCCTAAGTCTCAGTCTAATACAGCCATGATACTTGTAATCTTTGTTAAGTACTAGAAATAGGGCAAATGATTTGTTTTGGCTCAGAAATTGGCATTTTCATCCCTCCAGGAATGTTTGTCTAACAATACAGTACTTGGGCAGCAAATTGCGCTCCATGCGGTAAGTGTAGAAATCTGCAGAACGTGTCAGTGTGCTGCATCAAATTGCTTGTCCTGTTAACAACCACTGCAGTCATAGAGAACAGTTCTAGAGCATTAGTGCACTACCTAGATCATTGGGATGTTTTGATGCATTATAAAGTGCTCTAAAGTTGTGGTGATTTTGACTAGATTTATCATAAAAGAGGATAATAAGCATTTTATTTGTCTTTCATTGCAGATGGATGGCTTTCAAAGGCATTTTGATTCCCAACTTATTAGCTATGGGAAGCAAGTGATAATAAATTTGGTATGTATTTGCTTTTATTTAATATATCTATACTAAAATACTAACTTTGATAAAGTTCTAAAGCTTTGTTTTTATCAATTTTTTAACAGGTTGATCAGAAAGGCCCTGAAAAATCTCTTGAGCAGGTTTTTGCCAAAATGGCAGCAAGCTTGGGGAATGGAATGGTTAAGTACGTTTCCATAATATTTTCAGAACTGAGCACCTAGCTTTTATGCATACATTTTTTTTGAAAAATGTGGCTTACTTGCTTTACAAATTCCTCTTCCTAGTGTGCCCACTTACTGTATAGGAAGGAAAAGATTTCAACAGATAAAGTTCTTGCAAAAGGAAAGTGGAGCAAGCATTTGAGTTTGAAGTAAATTTATTATCAAAGTACATATGATGAGACCTCTGTCGGTCAGAGTGAATGATCGATGTTGCGTCCTAGCTGTCTAGATATGCAAGCCTGGGCAGTACAATATGAAGAGCAAAGAAGCAAGCTCCCCTCTCTCCAAGCACCTGATGAATCCAAAGGAATGGCAGAAGCTGATACAGCTTGAAACCAGCAGCATTGCAGGAATTGCCAGTCTGCATTGAACTCAACGTAGGACTGCCTCAGGGACTCCAGCTCAAGATTTTCCCCTCTCGGTTTACTCCCGAAGCCACAAGGCAGTGGAGGCTTGAGATCAGAGTTTT
This sequence comes from Mobula hypostoma, assembly GCF_963921235.1. NCBI lineage: Eukaryota > Metazoa > Chordata > Chondrichthyes > Myliobatiformes > Myliobatidae > Mobula > Mobula hypostoma. The sequence continues at coordinate 20,265,879 of NC_086113.1, forward strand.
CCTTCTAGATGAGCTGCCAACCATGGCTGATGAAGCCTGTCTGCCCAAAGCGACTGGTTTTAAGGCGCCAGTAACCTGCCTTTGCCTCTCCTTCTGTCAGTAAAAATGGTTCTGCTGGGCTTAGTAGCTAAGCCACATGGGAAAGCCAGGAGCAGGACTTGGTTGTCAGAGGCTATTTGAGCCGCACGCTATTGGGAGCATTTAATAAATAGGGGGAGTTAATCCCCACTATCACCGCTCCTCCCCGCCTGGCTATAACAGCCTTAAGGAATCGTATGTAGTACAGTACATTTATATCACCATTTTTGCCATAACATTTTTTGGTAGGCATTCACAGCAAATACAAAGAAACACAATAGAATCAATGAAAAACTATACACAAACAAGGATAGACAAACAGCCAATGTGCAACACACAACAAATTGTGCTATACACCAAAAACCAAAATAATAATAATAGATAAATAAGTAATAAATATTATTGAGAACATGTAGAGGCCTAGAAAGTGAGTCCATAGATTGTGGAAGCAGTTCAGTGTTGGGGTGAGTGAAGTTATTCACACTGGTTCAGAAGCCTCATGGTTGGGGGTAATAACAGTTCCTGAACCTGTTGGTGTGGGGCGTAAGGCTCCTTTCTTATCATGCCTCGACACATTTTGTAATTAGTGATTTCTGAATGCAGTGACGTGACATGCTGCAGAAATATACAGTGATGCTAGAAAGTGTGTGAACCTTGTAGAATTTTCTCTAATTCTTCATAAATATGATCTAAAATGCGATCAGATCTTCATGCAAGTCCTAAAACTAGGTAGAGAACCCGATTAAACAAATAACTCAAAAAACATACTTTTTCATCTATTTATTAGAAAAATAATCCAATATTACATGTACTTGTTGGAAAGAGTATGTGAACCTTTGCTTTCAATAACTGGTGTGACCCCCTCGTACAGCAATAACTCCAACCAAACGTTTCCAATAATTGTTGATCAGTCCTGCACATCAGCTCGGAGGAATTTTAGGCCATTCCTCCTTACAAAACTGCTTCAACTCTGGGATGTTGGTGGGCTTCCTTGCATGAACTCCTTGCTTCAGGCCCTTCCACAACATCTCTGTAGGATTAAGGTCAGGACTTTGACTTGGTCATTCTAAAATGTGAAATTCCTTCTGCTTTAATCATTCTTTGGTAGACTGACTTGTGTGTTTAGGGTCGTGGTCTTGCTGCATAACCCACCTTCTCTTGAGCTTCAGTTCATGGATGGATACCCCTGACATTTTCCTGTAGAATTTGCTGGTACAATTTAGGATTCATAGTTCCATCAATGATAGCAAGCCATCCTGGTCCTGAGGCAGCAAAGCAGGCCCAAATTATGACACTGCCACCACCATGTTTCACAGATGGGATGAGATTCTTCTGCTGGAATGCAGTGTTTGCTTTTAGCCAAACATAATGCTTCTCATTTAAGCCAAAAGATTTAAGCCATCTGCCCACAGAACATTCTTCCAGTAGCCTTCTGGCTTATCCATGTGGTCTTGAGCATACTTTAGATGGGCAGCAATGTTCTTGAGGAGTAGTGGCTTTTTCCTTTCAATCCTGCCATGTACACCATTGTCGTTCAGTTTGCCTGATGGTAGACTCATGAACACTGACATTAGCTGATGCAAGAAAGGCTTGTAGCTCCTTAGGTGTTACCCTGTGGTTCTTTGTGACCTCCTGGAATATTACACGCCTTGCTTTTGGAGTGACTGTGGGTTGGTGGAGCCCAAATCTTTAGAAATGGTTTTGTGTCCAGCCTGGTGAGCATCAACAACTTTTTTTCTGAGGTCCTCAGCAATCTCTTTTGATCGGGGCATGGCACACTTCCAAAGACTTGTGTGGTGAAGATCAGACTTTTATAGTGAAGGCCCAGGTTTATGTTCTTTAAACAGGGCAGGACCTCTCACACTCACATCTGATTGTCATCCTGTTGATTGAAACACCTGACTAATTTCCCCTTCAAATGAACTGAAAATCCTAGAGGTTAACATTACTTTTTCCAACAAATATATAATATTGGATCATTTATCTCTATAAATAAATGAACGGATATAATGATCTTTGTGTTATTTATTTAATTGGGATACCTTATCTAGTTTTAGGACTCATGAAGATCTGATCACATTTTAGATCATATTTATGTGGAAATAGAGAAAATTCTTCAGGGATCACAAACTTCCTAGCACCGCTGTATATGATAACCTTGTGCACATTGACAGCATTGAAATCATGCCCATTTACTGTGCCATTGATGTTGGTAGTGAGGGGGATATATTGGGTAGAACAGAAGAAGAACTTCCTATTTATAAAATAGACAAAGCATTTCTAATGTTCCATTTATTGCCTCTGGTCAGCTGAATGTACATTTCAACCATATTTGAAGTATATTCAGTATTGTAATGAAGAAGTGGCAACCAGCTCAAGCTCTGTAATTCCCACAGTTTCCAACAACAACCAGGAAATTGGCTGACACACAAATATTTTATTGGTATTTGTGAAGATATTCATCACTGCTCAGTAAAGAATTCTCAGTTTAAATCTGTTTATTTGTGATCACGATCTGAGCTCATGCTGTTTCTGTAGCTTTGAAGCATTATTCAATTTAATTTATTCCAGTAAATATTCAATTAGTCATCACTCCATAAAATTCTGACATTATATCCTGCATACCTTTTCTCTTGGGCTGTTCCTCGAAGCTGAACCCTTTAGTGCCCAGGATTAGCTTGTCTTGCTCTACCACATGGTTTTGTCTGAATGAATCAAAAACTAAGGATTGAAGTCCCACTCCATGAACCTAATCCCAGAATGTCCAGGATTCACATCCATTGCAGTTCTGGGTATGTGGTGCACTACCTGGTCCCCTGTATTTTAGATGAGATGTTAAACCAAGGCCTCCTCTGCCCTCTCAGATCGACATCAAAGATCCAATCTCAGAATTTCAAAGGGCAGTGAAATTTCCCAACCAAACTTGGAAATGTACTGCTGTATTTCCATCATTAAATTGCTGGAACAATCTACCTGCAGTGCCATAAGAGTATCTTCACAAGGAGGATTGCAGCAGTTCAGGAAGATGCCATGCCACTATCTTCTGGACGTATCTGAGAGATGTGCATTAAATATTGATTTTTGCTAGCATTGTTCACAAACAGTTTGAGTTAAATTTTTTTTAAAAAGGGCAGTCTGATCCACATTTGCTATTCCAGGGAGAGAAATAAATATTAAAGGTGACTTGCTGCTTTGTATGTAAGATGAATAAATTTGGCAATAATATCTCCAAAAGGCTATTTTGAAAAAATAAAATATATCGGAAAATCTTGAGGTACACTTTGTATTCTCAATTGTTCTTATTTCAATTTCTTTATTATGTCTACTATTAACTTCAATGTTATTCTTGCAGATACTGTGCATTTGATTTCCACAAAGAATGCAGCCACATGAGATGGGATCGACTTCAGATTCTTTTGGATCGGCTGGCAGATCAACAGGATGAATTTGGGTAAGTAGTTTGCCTTATTATTTAAAGAAAAAACCTTTGATGTTCATTAATATTAAAATTAAGTTGGATATTTGGTTGTTATAGAGGAGTCTTGATTATTTCCATTTACCTAATTTTGCAAAAAATTTGCTTGCTTCTGTTTTGTTTGTTTGCAACAGTTATTTCTTGGTGGATGCTGATGGGAAGATGGTTGTGCAGCAGGATGGAACTTTCAGGACCAATTGCATTGACTGCTTGGATCGAACGAATGTTGTGCAAAGTTTGATAGCACGTCGTTCTCTTCAGTCACAGCTTCAGGTTGGAAGTTCTTTAAAAGTTGTTCAGTGTTGACTTAATGTTCAAATGGTTTTAACTCAGAAAGAACAGCATGTAAGTAGCAACAACTTGTATTAATGCGACGTCTACAAATTAGCCAAAATATCCAAAAAGAGTGTTGTTAAATTGAATTTTACTCTGAGCCACAGGGGACGAAATGAATCTAACCAGTCTTTGATTTTAACCAAAGGTAGTACCTATTAATATGCATCGTAAAAGAGTTGTTTATTTTGGTCAGCTCTTGAATAGGGGAGAAACCAGGCAATGTATGATGTATCACCTTGAAAGCATGTTTGTGGAGCAGAGGAAACTTTTGCAAACTTCAGTGATTGTAGTATCAAGGTCGGAAATAGCAAAATGGTAGTAAATGCAAGCAATACACACAAAATTGCTGGATTTGCAGCATCTGCAGATTTTCTCTGTAAATGGTAGTAAATTATTGATTTCTTATTATTTGTTTTGGAAAAGAATTTGGAAATGAAAACTTATAGTGGTCTGCATTGTTCCAATTTGAGTTTGCCTGGTACTGCCAAAGATCAAACCTGTGGTGCATATTTATGCTGAGGATGCATGAAATTGCTACTTAAGATGAAGATTTTGAAGATTTGCTTTATTTTGTCACATGTGCATTGAAATGCATCATTTGCATAAATGACCAACACAGGTCGAGGATATGCTTGAGGCATCCTGCAAGAGTTGCCATACTTCCAGTGCCAATATAGCATGCTCACAACTTACTAATCTGTACATCTTTGGAATGTAGGAGGAAACCAGAGCACCCAGTGGAAATCTACAGGGTCATGGGGATAACATACAAAACAATTTTCAAACTTTGTTTCTTGATTTCAGTACTCCAGTTAGTTTACTATTTTGCTTTTATAAAGAGGGAGGTGCAAAGTAAAAGTAAAAATGTTAAACTGAATTATTTCAGAAGTAAGTTGGAAAAGCCAAAAACATATTTGCATCCTGTCTTGGTGAGGAGTTAGCCTCCACAGAAAAAGTAATTGTATTCTTGGTGACAAGATGCAAATCACCAACAATGCTGTTGGGCCTAGTCGCACTGTGTCATGGTTTGATCTGTACAATAATCAAAGGCCTGACTAGTTCAAGCTGACAGTAACTCAAATAAACATGTGTTACAACAGTGATGTGCAGAAGAGCATCTCAGAATGTACAACATGCCAAACCTTGAAGTGGTGGGCTACAGCAGCAGAAGACCACACCAGGTTCCACTCCTGTACCTAATAAAATGGATCATCCTTTCCTGAAGACTAAAACTGTTCTCAGTGCTCTGAGTATATTATGCATACTAAGCTCGATGTGAAGATAAACAAGGGAAAATCTGCAGATGCTGGAAATCCAAGCAACACACCAAAAATGCTGAAGGAACTCGGCAGGTCAAGCAGAATCAATGGAAAAGAATAAACAGTCAATGTTTACGTAATCATGCCAAGATTTCAATACTCCATACTCTCATTCCTCTGCAATAACAAGAACAAGCACAACAACTCGTACATTATATTATTAAAATGTTTCTTTCTCTTGTGTTTAGAGGCTTGGTGTTCTTCATGTTGGCCAAAGAATTGATGAACAAGCAGAATTTGAAAAGATTTATAAAAATGGTGAGTTTAAGTTTATTTTGAGGTTTCTCTTTGCTGAAATGTTTTCCTATGAAAGAGTGGGCTTCTCCAATTTGGACCCTTGTGCACCCCATATGATAGCTGAATTCTCTGATTTCACCAATAGGAGTAGGATACATGATGGAGGAAGGGAGAGTTCTTATTTGTTACTCAAGGCTTTGAGCATCGTGGATATTGGGTGTTAATAGAGTGGGAATGGCTGTGATGCTTGGGCAGTATTTATGAATTAGACCACGACTCAAAAATGTCCAAGTGGACTATTGGATGCATTTTGAATGGGAAGGATTGCAGCAGAGAAATTTAAAGCAGAGAATCTAGCTGAAAGTGAAACTAGTCTTTGTTATTTTACTGAGCACTGAAATTACTACTTTTGCTGAAGTTTAACAGTAATTTGATTTGTCCATAGCATGGGCAGATAATGCGAATGCATGTGCCAAACAATATGCTGGAACTGGGGCCTTAAAGACTGACTTTACAAGGTAATAATCTTTGAGATTAAATATGATTACTGTAGTAAATATATGCAGTTTTTTTCTCTTTGGCATGAAACAGAAAAACAGCAACTTTTCATGATTTGAAAAAAAACTGATTTTGATTACATTCATTGGTGTTCTGAAATTTCTCTGTTGTATCAGTCAGTATTATAGAAGAACTTCTGTGTAGGCATCACATAGTAACTGTTCCATTTTCATTCTGCATTTTAGGAAGAGAAATGTAAACGATCACAGTTTAATATCGAGTTCAAATATAAGCAAGCCAGAAATAAGGTTGAAGAAGGCTTTCAGCTTGAATAGTGCCACATGTGTTTTAACAATAGCTAGCATGTGTGTAGTGCCTTTAGCACAGCAGAGCATCTCAGGGCAGTTCACAAGATTTCTGTCAAAGATCATTTTGCCACTAAAGAGCAGATAATCAACAGCTTCTAAGTTCAAAGTAAAATTTATTATCAGAGTACATACATGTCATCACATACAACCTTGAGGTTCTATTTTTGCAGGCATACCTAGCAAATCTATAAAACAGTACCTATAAAACTGTAAACAAGCTGTGCAAATGCAGATATAAACAAATAGCAAAAAATAACGAGCATGGATTAACAATATAACATCCATCGCTATAACAGAGCCGTTAAATGAGTGTTGCTATCCCCTTTTGTTCAAGAACCTGATCATTGCGGTCTAGTGACTCTGGTGATGTGAGTGCTGAAGCACCTGTGCCTTCTGCCTGATGGCAGCAGCGAGAAAGGAGTATGGCCTTTGATGATGGATGCTGCTTTTCTACGGGAACGTTTCGTGTAGATGCGCTCAATGGTTGGAAGGGTTTAACCTGTGATGTACTGGGCTGAATCCACTACCTTTTGTAGGATTTTCCATTCAAAGGCATTGGTGTTTCCATATCAGGCCGTAATGTAGCCAGTCAGCACGCTTTCCACCTCACATCTACAGAAGCTTGCCTTGTTTTTCGATGACATGCTGAACCTCCGCAGACTCTTGAGAATGTAGAGACGCTGTCGTGCTTTCTTCGCAATAATATTTATATGATGGGTCCAGGACAGATCATCTGAGATAGTGACACCCAGGAATTTAAAGTTACCAACCTTCTCCATCTCTGATCCTCCGGTGATTACTGGCTGATAGACCTCTGATTTCTCTCTCTTGAAGTCTACAATCAGTTCCTTGGTCTTATTGACATTGAGTGAGAGGTTGTTATTATTCCACTACTCAGTCAAGTTTTCAGTCTCTCTCCTGTATGCTGATTTATCACTCCCTTTGATACAGCCCACAACAGTGGTGCCTTCAGCAAACTTGGATATGGTGTTGGAGCTGTCATAGCCACACAGTTATAGGTGTAAAGTGAGTAGAGCAGGCAGCTAAGTACACATATCTGTAGTGCTCCTGTGCTGATGGAGATTGTGGAGGAGATATTTTTGCCAATCTGAACCGGGGTCTATGAGGGAGGAAATCAAGGATCCAATTGCACAAGGAGGTATTGAGGCCCAGGTCTTGGAGTTTACTGATTAGTTTTCAGAGGATGATGGTGTTAACTTCGGAGCTGTAATCAATAAAGAGCATCCTGATGTATACATCTTTGTAGTCTAGCTGTTCCAGGGTTGTGCGAAGAGCCAACGAGATAGCATCTGCTGTAGACCTGTTGCTTCAGTAGGCGAATTGGAGCAGATCCAAGTCATCACTCAGGCAGGAGCTGATGTGCTTCAACACAAGCCTCTCAAAACACTTCATCACTGTGGATGTAAGTGTCACTGAGCAATAGTCATTTAGACAGGTTACCATGCTCATCAGGGACACTGGTACAATTGAAGCCTGCTTGGAGCAGGTGGGTGCCACACACTGCTGGAGCGAAAGGTTGAAAATATCAGCCACTTGGTCGGCACAAGTGTTCAGTACTCGGTCAGGTACTCCTCCGGACTGATGCTTTCCTTGGATTCACTCTGTTGAAGGCAGCCCGTATGTCATCTTCAGATACTGAGATCAAAGGATCATTGGGAGATATGGCTTCTACAATGGTTCTTCTCTGTTGTAGAGATCAAAATGAATATTGAAGGCATTGAAAGCACAGAAGGCATTGAGCTCATCTGGCAGTGAGACTCTGTTGTCCCCTTGTTCAAACAAGTAGGTTTTAAGGAGCATATTGTGAAGGAATTTGAGAGCTAAAGGGACCTTTGTCACAGTGCACTGAAATGTAGATGAGGACAAAATTAAAACAGCATGGATCTCAGAAGGCTATAGTGCTAGAGGAGACTGCAGGGACTGGGATAATGATAATCCCACAGCTCCTGTATTCAATTTTTCAGTTGTTTTTGCTGATGTAAGCATTAAATCTCCTGAAGTACAGCAATGCATTAACTTCAGCCCTCTACATTGCTGCCAACTTCTGGGCAATGGAGTGCCTCCTAAATTGTCTACTTGATAGTTGTTGAATTATATCTATTTACATTACCCCCTGTTCTGGAATTGCCCAAATATATAAACAAATCACACTATGATGCTGCTGTGGAACCTCAACCTCAATACTGTGTTGCCCAAATATATAAACAAATCACAGTATGATGCTCCTGTGGAACCTCAAAATAACCAGGCAAAACTTGCACATTATTAGAATGGCTGCCAATTGGGAAAATTGGAAATTGTTTTTGTCTCAGTGTTTTAGATAGTTCATCCCATTGTAAAAGTTGTGATTGCTGGGTGATAGTACTGATGGTTATGCCCATGTCAGCTTTAAATTGCTCTGACGTTCAGTCCCATTTATGTTTTATCACCATTTTCCTGCAAGTTTCTCCATCCATTATTTATCCATGTTTAGTTTAAACGTTATTGAATCTATCCTTTAGTCTTTTAGGCAATATATGCCATTGTGTAAATTATTATATTGCTAACAGCCATAACTCTTTTAGTGTACTATGCCTTCCGCTGCAAGGAAAAATGTCTCTTTATTTGCTAACACAGTGTTACATATTTATCATCATTATCAAATCTACTTTTAAGCTTCTCTCCCAATTACTGAAATCATTTGGAAAAGTAACGTTATCTTCTCCAAATTTAAAATGTAAAAAGCTGTTATCTATTAGACACTTATATCATCTAATAGATTCTTTGCCATTTTTTAACAACTTCAACTTAAGTACCTACCATTGTTTTAATGGGCTTCATTTGTACGTTTTCTTTAGGACAGGGAAAAGAACTAAATGGGGCCTTGTAATGGATGGATGGAACTCAATGATAAGATATTACAAGAATAATTTTTCCGATGGATTTAGACAGGTAAGGCATTATTCTGCATGACTTTCCAATGGATCTTGATTAACAATACTTGTGCATTCCTATACAGGTTTTTGTCCACTTCTGTTCTTATAAGCAACAATTAGGCAAAGATTAGAGGGAGTCAAATTTCTGTGGGTGCTCCATGTTTCACCCTGATAGAAAAAGACAGACTTTTTATGAAGTCAAAAATGAACCTGCGTAATAGTTGGTGTTGCTCCCTACATTTCTCTTAAAGTTGTCATGTGACGAAAGTCGGCTTGTGCAGGAGAGTAAGGAGATAATCGATCTGACTGTCAGGAGAAATGGAAGTGTGAATAGGCGGTTAGCGCAGAGAACCCCTGTGGCCATTTCCCTCAATAAAATGTATACCATTTTGGACACTGGTGTGGGGGATGACCTGCCGGGGGAATGTCACGGGAAGACCAGGTTACTGGCACTGAGCATGGGTTGTGGTGCAGAAGGGAAAGAGGGAGTGGTAATGATAGGGGACTCAATAGTCTGGAGAACAGACAGAGAATTCAGTGGACATGAATGAGACACCCAAATGGTACGGTGTCTCCTTGGTGCCAGGGTCAGGGATGCCTCGGATCGCGTCCACAGCATTTTGGAGGGGGAAGGAGAGCAGCCGGATGTCTTGATTATGCATCGGTACCAGTAACATCGGAAGGAAAAGCAAAGAGGTCCTGAAAAGAGAATTTAGAGAGCTAGGCAGAAAGATGAGAAGCAGGACCTCCAGGGTATTAATTTCTGGATTGCTGCCTCTGCCTGTGTCATGCACCAGTGAGTAGAAACAGGATGATTTGGCAGATTAGTGCCTGGCTGAGACAGGGCTTCAGGTTCTTGGATCACTGGGATCTCTTCTGGGGGAGGTATGACCTGTACAGAAGTGACTGGTTGTATCTGAACCCAAGAGGGAACCAATATTCTCGCAGGCAAGTTTGTTAGAGTTGTTAGGGAGGGTTTAAATTAATTTGACAGGGGGATGGGAATGGAAATGAAGGGACTCAGGGTAGGATGGATGGTAAAAAAGCAAAGATAGCGTGCAGTCAGACTGCAGGAAGGGCAAGCAGATGATAGAACAAAGTTGCAGCCAACAGGGTGAGTATCAGTGCGTTAGGGATGCAGAATCAAAAAGAGCAGCAAATACAGTGCTCAAAGTGGTATATCTCAATGCACGGAGTATAAGAAATAAGGTGGATAATCTTGTTGTATTATTACAGATTGAGAGGTATAATGTTGTGGCCATCACTGAATCGTGGCTAAAGGATGGTTGTAGTTGGGAGCTGAATGTCCAAGGTTACACATTGTATCAGAGGGAAAAGAAAGTAGGCAGAAGTGGAGGTGTGGCTCTGCTGATAAAGAATGGCATCAAATCATTAAAAAGATGTGACAACAGATGATGATTCCTTGTGGGTTGAGTTAAGGAGCTGCAAGGGTAAATGGACCCTAATGGCAGTTATATATAGGCCTCCCAACAGAATTTGGGATGTAGACCACAGATTTAAATGGGAAATAGAAAAGGCATGTCAAAAGGGCAATGTTATGATAGTCATGGAAGATTTCAACCTGCAGGTCAATTGGGAAAATCAGGTTGGTAATGGATATCAAGAGATTGAGTTTGTGGAATGCCTACGAGATGGCTATGTGAGCAGTTTGTCGTTGAGCCTACTAGGGGATCAGCTATACTGGATTGGGTGATATGTGATGAACTGGAGGTGATTAGGGAGCTTAAGGTAAAAGAACTCTTAGGAGATAGTGATCACAATATGATTGAGTTCAACTTGAAATTTGACAGGGAGAAAGTAAAGTCTGACATTGCAGTATCTTAGTGGAGTAAAGGAAATTACAGCAGTATGAGAGAGGAATTGGCCAAAGTAAATTGGAAGGAGATGCTGGCAGGGATGATAGCAGAGCAGCAATGGCGTTAGTTTCTGGGGAAAATGAGAAAGGTGCGGGATAGGTGTACTCCAAAAAGGAAGAAATACTCAAATGGCAAAATAGTACAACCATGGCTGACAAGGGAAGTCAAAGCTAATGTAAAAGAAAAAGAGAGGGCATACAACAAAGCAAAAATTGCAGGAAGACAGAAGATTTGGAAGCTTTTAAAAACCTTCAGGGAGGAACTAAAAGAATCATTAGGAGGGAAATGATGACATGTGAAAGCAATCTAGCAAACAATATCAAGGTGGATGGTAAAAGCTTTTTCAAGTATGTTAAAAAAAAATAAGAGAGAGATGAGGGTGGATATAGCACTACTAGAAAATGAGGCCAGAGAAATAATAATGGGGGACAAAGAGATGACAGATGAGCCAAATGAGTATTTTGCATCAGTCTTCACTGTGGAAGACACGAGCAGTGTGCCAGATATTGAAGGGTATGATGGATGAGAAGTGAGTGCATTTACTATTACAAGGGACAGATGCTCAAAAAGCAGAAAGACCTGAGGGTACTTAAGTCATCCAGACCAGATGAACTGCACCCTAGGGTTCTGAGGTAGCGGTAGAGATTGTGGAGGCATTAGAAATAATCTTTCAGAAATTATTGGACTCTGGCATGGTGCCAGAGGACTGGAAAATTGGAGTCTTTGAGAAAGGAGGAAGGGAGCAGAAAAGAAATTATAGACCAGTTAGCCTGACCTCAGTGGTTGGGAAGATGTGAGAGTCAATTGTTAAGGATGAGGTTATCAAGTATTTGGTGACACAAAACAAGATAGGGCAAAGTCAAAGTGGTTTCCTTCAGGGAAAATCTTGCCTGGTGAACCTGTTGGAATTCTTTGAGGAGATTCCAAGTAGTATTGATGAAGGGGATGCAGTGGATGTTACATATTTGAACTTTCAGAAGGCTTTTGACAAGGTGCCACACATGAGGCTGCTTACCAAGTTAAGAGCCCATGGTATTACAAGAAAGTTACTGGCATGCTTTAGAGCATTGACTGATTGGTAGGAGGCAGTGAACTGGAATAAAAGGATCCTTTTCTGGTTGTTCCACAGTGGTCGGTGTTAGGACCGCTTCTTTTTATGCTGTATATCAATGATTTATTGATGACGGAATAGATGGCTCTGTTGCCAAGGTTGCAGATGATATGAAGGTTGGTGGAGGGGCAGATGGGTTGAGGAAGCAGGAAGGCTGCAGAAGGACTTAGACCAGGAAAATGGGCAAGTAAGTGGCAAATGAAATACAAACAGTACAGTGTTGGAAAATGCATGGTCATGTACTTTGATAGCAGAAATAAGTGTGCAGACTATTTTCTAAACGGGGAGAAAATCCAAAAATCTGAGATGCAAAGGGATTTGGGAGTCCTTGTGCAGAACACCTTAAAGGCTAACTTGCAGGTTGAGTTTGTGGTGAGGAAGGCAGATGCAATGTTAGCATTCATTTCAAGAGGTCTAGAATACAAAATGTGTTGCTGAGGCTTCATAAGGCACTGGTGAGGCCTCACCTTGAGCATTCTGAACAGTTTTGGGCTCCTCATCTAAGAAAAGATGGGCTGGCATTGAAAGGGGTTCAGAGGAGATTCACAAGGATGATTCTGGGAATGAAAGGGTTATCATACAAGGAACTGGGTCTGTACTCGCTGGAATTTAGAAGGATGAGGGAGGATCTCATTGAAACCTTTTGACTGTTGAAAGGTCTAGACAGAATAGGTGTGGAAACAATGTTTCTCTTGGTGGGGGAGTCTAGAACAAGAGGGCACAGCCTCAAGATAGAGGGGTGTCCATTTAAAACAAGAGTTACGGAGAAATTTATTTAGCTGGAGGATGTTTTATTTGTGGAATTTGTTACCACAGGCAGCTATGGAGGCCATGTTGTTGGGTGTATTTAAAGCAGAGCTTGATAGGTTCTTGAATGGATATGGTATCAAAGGTTAAGGGGAGAAGGCCAGGGAGTGGGGCTGAGGAGGAGGAAAAAGGATCAGCCATGATTGAATGGTGGAGCAGACTCAATGGGCCAAATGGCTTATTTCTGCTCCTATATCTTATTGTCTTATGGTCTATGTCCATTGTGCCAGTAGATGTTGAGAATCTAGACTGTGAATCTAGAGCAGCTCTTCAGCCGCTGGATGGAGGCGGCAGAGGAGAGACCCTGGTGAAGATTATCCCTGTAGCAGAATACAGGGAGTCAAGCCTGGGAACAGCACCTCTGTAGCTACTGCAGTTCGATTTTTTTTCTTTTTCTGAATCTGGTCAAGATTACTGTGCCTTTGAGGATGCTTAAAGCAGGGGTCCCCAACCTTTATCGCATTGCAGACTGGTTTCATATTGATAATATTCTTGCGGACCGGCCAACCCGGGGGGGGGGCGCGGGTAGGGTTGCCAACGAACAAGAGTAGCAGTCAAATATGTTGGGTTGACCCCGAGAAAGACTCCAATGACCATGAACCCTTGCGCAGGCACCAGTGTGCATGCATGCTTTGCACATGCGTGTACGTGCCGATTTTTTTCTACAAATTGTTTTTGGCAATTCTGTTCGGGGGGGTGTTAATCACGAACGCAATATAGGTGATAAGTGGCTAATACACTCAATTTCGTTTCTAAAAGGGATTATCTAACGTATTTAATATTAAACACACAGCGCATATTTTCCTTGCATGAATATAGCGATAAGTCGATTATCAGGGGAGCTTGAAGTAAGTGTTGAACGAACTTCCAGTAGAAGTGGTAGAGGCAGGTTCAGTATTATCATTTAAAGAAAAATTGGATAGGTATCTGGACAGGAAAGGAATGGAGGGTTATGGGCTGAGTGCAGGTCGGTGGGACTCGGTGAGAGTAGCGTTCGGCATGGACTAGAAGGGCAGAGATGGTCTGTTTCCGTGCTGTAATTGTTATATGGTTATACAAGTCAATAGCATCATAACATTTTAAGTAACGTTTGGATATTAAACACACAGCACATATTTTCCCCATATGAACATATAAAATCATTGCAACACACCAATATTGCTGAATCAGTGGGAGCCCTGGGCTTGTTTCCCGGCAACAAGACGGTTCTATCGAGGGGTGATGGGAGACAGCGATACTCGAAGGGGGTTCCTTATGTCCAGTCTATTCCGCAATTTAGTTTTCGTTACATTCATTGCAGAGATATGTTGGAAATGGAAGCAACGTTTTCAGTGCTTTCGTGGCTATCTCAGGATATTTAGCCTTGACTTTGATCCAGAATGCCAGCAGAGATGTTATGTCAAACATGCTTTTCAGCCCGCCGTCATTTGCAAGCTCGAGGAGTTGATCTCCTTCCTGCGCTGACATGGATGACACTTGCATGATGACCTCGCGTGTGTTCAAGCTCAACAGTGCCCGTGACAGGGAATGAGGAAAGGTGCGCTGACTCCTATCGCCAAATCCTATCGTTTCCTCGCGGCTCGGTAGCAAATGCTTTGGGGCCCGGTGGTTGGGGACCGCTGGCTTAAAGGATATGAGATCAAGTTGAGAAATTTTGACTGAAGTTGCTCTCTGCCAAATTTTTGAACTTCATTGGGGATATTGTTGATTCCAGAGGCCATGTTGTTTTCAATTTGGTGTATAGCTTTCGTGTATTCTTCGTCAGGGGTAGTGGCAAGGCAAGGGTGGATAGTTTGCTGCGTGATACAGTCAAGGACACTATGTCATAGTTGTGTTCCTTCCAGCCAGTGTCATCTGCCTCTTGTTCTTGGCTGTCAATGAAATGAGTCTTTGGATGTTTGGGGCGTGAGTTTGTTAGTGTTGAAGAATCCAGATGTCAGAGCTGTCAGTAAGTTGCTAGACCACACGTGCCCTTTCCACCAATGATCAGTTGTTTTCTGTTGAACTTTCGCCTTCAAGTGCCTACTTCGTTTCCTTTGAGGCAGGGTGGAGTTTACAATCCAAGAATGCCTTGTTGGTGATTAATGCACTCTTCTGATCAAATCCCTGGTGTGTTTTGTCGAGAAGCCAAGGGGGTTCAATGGTACTTTGGGCATACTGCTCATCCTATTGGTTGGAGCTGATCAGGTAATATGTGAGGTGATGTCATTATTGGATTCTTGAGTCATTAAATATTGTCCTTCTTGCAGCAACATTTCGGTTGGTACAATTGCTTTAGACCTGGATTGATGGAGAGAACAGAGTAGATTAGGCAGTGACTGATCCATGGTGTGGTAATGGATCACACTATGTCCTTTTGTCTCTCATTCAGATAATGATATAATCTTATGTATCTGGAAAAGGTGTTGCCATGAAGTTTTGTATTTTTCTCTCTGATGAAATAGTATCGATTATGACGGTGGTCCCTGGCTTGATGACCCTGCAGCTGGTCTAAGGGCACGGTGAGGTGTGGCAGGCATCAAGCCAAGCAGGAAACATCTTCCTGTAAATTTCATTGATAAAACTGTGCTCTTCGCATGAGGGTAAAGTCCATCTTTTTCGGCATTCTGAATCATCACCTTGAGTAACCACTTCTACTTTTAGCCGTTATTGAAGTTGAATCCCCATTGTTCCAAGTCCAAGCTTTATTTACATATTGATGATATCACATTGATACCATTGAAAGGTATAGTTTATTCAACAGGGCTGATGCAAATCATATACAGATCGAGTTAAAACTGTAACCTTGTAGAGATTAACTCATTCCTCACTTGAAGTTCAGGGTTGCGACAGAATGGAGGCTGTCTGACAGGTTACCCTTGTCTTTCTGGATCAAAATCATTTTCTTCCAGCCCTCCTCCTATCTGCGCGGTGAATGTTTTTAATATGAGTCCGTTTTTATTTTGTGCCTTTAATGTTCAACCAAAGCTGTTTGATTTTAAGTATCACAAACTGGCAGCTCCAATGAACTATGACAGCCCCTCAGTTGTAATGTTTCATTCTTAATCATCAAGAAAAATTTCTCACCCATTATTTTCTACAAACATTGGATGGCTTTGTCCTGATCTTCTTCCCATCTTTCTGATCCAAATGATTGAGTCAAGAATTGTGAGTTCAAATCTCAATTCAGTGGCAAGAGCACATTAGTCTATTCTGATATTTGAGAACAGTGTTGAGAAGCTGCTGTATTATGGAGGTTACAGTTTTACATATGAAATATTAGACCAAGGAGGATGTAAAGGATTCCAAGTCTCATTTCCAAAGAATAAGGAAGATAGCATAAGACAACAGACAGCACAAAAAAAACTTGAATGCATTTCCTTCATTATTTGTATGACTATTATACTGGCTGTAATAAAAGTAGAAGATATTAGGAATATTTAGCCGATCAAACAACATTTGTGAACCCAGAACCAAAAGCTAATGTTTCAGGTCAAAGATCTTACCTGTGAACTGTTTCTCTCTCCATGCATGCTATCTCATCTCAATATACACTAAACGCTGGAGAAACACAGTGCAGCATCTATGGAGGAAAATGAACAGTCAAGGCTTCAGGCCAAATCTTGAAGTGTGACTACATCATCTGTTGTATATTTCCCGCATTTTCTCCTTTTATTTTAGATCACCTGGGACTTGCTGTATGATGGGGTGAACTCTTGACTTCACAATCTACCTCATCATGCCTGCACATCATTGTCTACTTGCACTGCACATTCTCCGTAACTGTATCACCTCTGTAATTGCTTCTCCTTTGTACTACTTCGATGTACTGATAGGATGAAATGATCTGTACGGATGGCATTCGAAACAAAATCTTTCGTTGTACCTCAGTACACGTGACAATAATAAACCAATTTACTAATTTTTATTTCACTTCCGCTATGTGCCTAGGTATGCAGAATGGGAAATAAAATATGCTATATGCAGCTCCTTTTTGAAGAAATCCAGTTTCTGTTTGCTAATCGATATATATTTACATCTCTTCTAGGATTCAATAGATCTGTTTCTTGGAAACTATGTTGTGGATGAGGCAGATACTTTGCTAGTTTTACATGATCAGAAAGAGTGGAGGTTTCTAGCGGTGAGTTTGGAATCATTGTGAACTATTTTAAATATCTCTTCTAAGACACTTAAAAACTGTAAATTTGTAAAAACTTTAATTACATTGTTTAATAATGTTTTTGTTTTTAAAACATTTTTAAAGTACTATTAATATTATTTTATGCTACTTTGTTTAATATTTGAATATTTAGCACTAATGTCAAAGTTTTAAAAAAATTTTTGCCGCATTACTGATTGGGAACTTTTTTGTGGATTAGCTGCTAATTATAAGACCATAAGATATAGGAGCAGAAGTAGGCCATTCAGCCCATTGAGACTGCTCCGCCATTCAATCATGGGCTGATCCAATTCTTCTAGTCGTCCCCACTCCCCTGCCTTCTTCCCATACCCTTTGATGCCCTGGCTAATCAAGTACCTATCTATCTCTGCCTTAAATGCACCTCCACAGTTGCTCGTGGCAACAAATTCCACAGATTTACCACCAACTGACTAAAGTAATTCCTCCCCATCTCTGTTCTAAATGGACGTACTTCAATCCTGAAGTCGTGCCCTCTTGTCTTAGACTCCCCTACCCTGGCAAATAACTTTGCCATACCTAATCTGTTCAGGCCTTTTAACATTCGGAATGTTTCTATGAGATTCCCCCCTCGTTCTCATGAACTCCAGGGAATACAGCCTAAGAGTTGCCAGACATTCCTCATAGGGTAACCCTTTCATTCCTGGAATCATTCTCATGAATCTTCTGTGAGCTCTCTTCAATGTCAGTATATCCTTTCTAAAATAAGGAGCCCAAAACTGCACATAATACTCCAAGTGTGGTCTCACAAGTGCCTTATTGAGCCTCTTCTTCTTCTTGTTTTACGGCGGTTGGCACCCAGTTTAGTGGTGCATTACCGCCACCTTCTGCTCTGCAGTGTGCAATAGACTTACATTCCAAATACCTTCACCCAATCATACACACATATATACCCTAACGTACATTTTATCCTCCCATCTTTGACCATCCTAGTACCCTATTCCTGCTTATTCATCATATCCTATAAAAAAAACCCTGTACCCCTTAAGAAAGCTAAAAATACCCTGATTTGTGCTTTCTCACCCATGCCCAGCAACCCTTTTAATGTCAATTCCCTTAAATTGATTATCATCATCTCTCTCTGTAACTCATACTTCCTGCAACTCAGAACTATATGTTCTACTGACTCCTCTTCCTGACATTCCTCACACAATCCTGTCTGGTGTTTTCCTATCATTTTCAATGTTTTGCTTAACGTACAGTGCCCCAGCCTTAACCTAGTCCACACAGTCTCCTCTCTTCTGTATCCACTACCTACCCTAGTATCTGCAACACTTTTTTGTATTTGATATAAATGCCTCCTTTTCCCCTCCCTGTCCCATCTTTCTTGCCACATTTGGTTGATTTTGTCCCAGATTACACACTTAACCTCTGCTTTACTGATAGTAATGTGCATTTCTATATTTTCTTTCTTTAACGTCCTCTTTGCCAACTCATCCACTCTCTCATTCCCTTTCACCCCTACGTGTGCTGGAACCCATAGAAATTTTACCTGACCTCCCTGATTTGCAATCCTTGTGACTGACTGAAGGACTTCATAAAGTATATCCTGCCAACTGTTTGAGTGAAAAGACCTTAAACTTGCTAGAACTGAGGATGAATCTGAGCATATCAACACTTTGACTTGTCTAGCTTTCTCCACCCATCGCAACGCAACCAACACTGCCAGCATCTCCACTGTATACACCCCTAATTTATTAGATGTTCTTCTGCTAATTCTAATTTCTTTTGCTGGTATAGCCACCCCTGCCACTCCTGTTTCAGGTTCCTTAGCACCAACCATATAAATCTTGAGTATAATCACTATATTTTTCCATCACATGACAGTTAAATGCACTTACCAATTCAGTTTTATATTTTCCTTTCCTTTTTACCTCTAACAAATGCCAGTCTATGTTAGGCCATACAAGCTTCCATGGAGCTACAATCGGATAAACTACTGAAGGGCTTATCCTTAGATCAATCACTCCACATTCTTTAGCAATATCATTCCCTGCCCCACTAAAGTTATCCCTCTGAAACCTCCCATTTTCCCAGCACTCCTGCAACACTCCTCTTGCAGGGTGACAGTCATTGTATCCCTGCAAATTAGCCCAGTAGTTTGCCATCAATTGCATCCTTCTTAGTTCCAAAGGCATTACTCCCATTTCTACCTATAGGGCTGATACTGATGATGTTTTAAAAGCCCCACTGCACACTCTCAAAGCCTGAGCCTGAATCACATCCAGTTTCCTTATAAGAGACCTAGCTGCTGATCCATATGCTATATTTCCATAGTCCAACACAGACCTTACTGAAGCCACATACATTCTCTTCAATGCTGAACAACTTGCTCCCCATTCCCTACTAGTCAAACATCTCATCACATTTATTACTCTTTTTCATTTCTCCTCAACTTTCCTGATATGTTCTGCCCATGTTAATCGTGAATCAAATATAACTCCCAGAAATTTAAATGATCCAACCCTTTCTAATTCAATCCCATACATCCTTAACCCCTTCCCTACCTCAATTCTTTTCCTGGTGAAAAATACAGTTTTTGAGTTTTTTCTACTGAAAATCTACATCCCCAGTCATAACCTCACTCCACCACTTCATCAATTGCTCCTTGTAGTTTCCTGACTATATGCTCCATGTTCCTGCCTCTTTTCCACAAGGCCCCATCATCTGCAAACAGTGACCTACCTATATCCGCTAGTACCTTTGTGAAGATATCATTGATCATAATGATGAAAAGTAACGGGCTAATCACACTACCTTGAGGTGCGCCATTTCCCACTATGTACTGTTTTGATAATTCTAATCCAATCCGAACTTGAATTTTTGTACCAAACAAAAAATCTTTAATCCAAATAAAATCTCTCCCACCAACCCCCATCTTGTGCAGTTTAATTAACAATCCTTCCTTCCACATCATATCATAGGCTTTTACAATGTCAAAAAACACTGCAACTACTGACTCTTTATTTGCCTGCGCCTTTCTTATTTCAGTCTCTAACCTTATCACTGAGTCCATGGAATTCCTTCCCTTCCTAAAACCACTTTGGTAACTTGCCTGGATTCCTCTCTTCTCAAGCTCATATGATAACCTTTCTGTTACCATCCTTTTCATTATCTTACATATATTTGATGTTAGTGCTATTGGTCTGTAGCTAGTGGGTTTTGACGGATCCTTGCCAGGTTTCCTTATTGGAATTACTACTGCTTCTTTCCATGCACTTGGTAATCTGCCCTGCTCCCACACTCTGTTATAAAAATGCAGCAACTTCAAGAGCGCTCCTTCTCCTAGATTTTTTAGCATAACATAGCATATCAGATCTTTCCCTGGGGAGGTTGGTCTCGACCTCTTTATTGCTCTCACCATTTCTGCCAACGTAAATGGATCATCAATTATATCATCTATTTCTTCCCTCCTGTTTAACACCCCTAGGTGTTGATTCATTGTTCTTTCCCTTCTCCTTCTCCCTTCTTCACACAAATTTTCTGAACTGTGTATCTCTACAAACGACTTGGCCATGATCTCAGCCTTATCCCTACTGGAGACTGTTGTTTCCTCCTCTGATATTATTACTGGATATTCCCATTCCCTTCTATCTCCCCCCCATCCTCATAATCATTCCCCATACCTCTCCCACAGGTGTTGTTCTTCCTGTTTTGTTGCAAAAACTCCTCCAATTTGCCCTTTTAGCTTGACGTATAGTTCTTCTGTGCCTTCTTATATTGAATCAAATACTGCATATTATGGGTTCTTTTAACTAGCCTGAATGCTCTATTTCTGTTCTTTACAGCCTGACAACATTCCTGTGTCCACCATGGTACCAGTTTTCTTTTCATCCTATTTTTACTCCTGGGTATAGATCCTTCGGCTGCCGTAATAATTGCTGAAGTCACCTGACTGTTTAATTCATCTATATTTCCAGAAATGTCAATCTTTGTCATTTCTTCTTCACTCAACTTCTGGAACTTATCCCAATCAGCTTTTCCAAACACCCACTTTGGGATTCCACCACCTGGTCTTACTTCAATTATTTCAGCCACTGAACATAAAACTGGGTAGTGATCATGGACTACAGCTGAAGCAGTCCAAACTCCCCAGTTACTAACGCCAGCCAAGGTATTAGACGCTACATAATATCTAATACTGACTCAGTTCCTGTTGTTAAGTTTATCCTTGTTCCTCTACCATCATTCATACACGCCAAATCCCTTTCTTCCATCAAATCTTCAATTACCTTTCCATTTGAGTCTGTAATTGTATCTCCCCATATTGTGCTATGAGCATTGAAATCTGCACACCACACTACTTTGTCTGTTTTGTCCTTGTATCCTTAATAGGCTGTCCAAATTCAACCTTTTACATGGAGTGGTAGTTAACTATAACCACTCCCTCCCCTCTCTCCCACACTTCCACCACTATGTATTCCTGATCGTCTCCTTTTTCCAATATCCTATATTGTATACCTCGTTTGATAATCATTGCACAACCCCCTCCTCCCCCTAGAATTCTATCTTTCCTTATCATTGTATACCCATACACCACAAAGTCTAAAGTTGGTTTCAACCAAGTTTCCTGAATACATACTACTTCCGGTTTTAGAACCTTTTTTTTAATAAAGTGCTTGAATTCCTGGCTATTGGCCAGTAAGCTCCTTGCATTCCATTGTAAAAGAATCACCATAATTAGTATTAACCAACCCATGACACTTCCTGGATTGACTGATTAATGAGGTTCTCCCTCACTTCTTCCCATGTCAGTCCTACTAACCCTCAATGGTTCACTGCTGCTTTGACCACCAGCTGAATTTTAGCATTTTTTGACTTTACCTCAGCCGTACTATTAATCACTCCTGCAATGAATGTTACTAGAGTCTTTTTGTCTACATAAGTCCTGTCATTTATTCTTTGTTGCAACTCTTGCATCCCTATTGCTCCCTGTTCATTAGGAGCATTATTCTGTTCTCCTGACATTTTTACAGCTTCTGCATAAGTGATCTTTCTTTTCACTCTTATTTCTTGAATTTTATTCTCCCGTCTCATAACCTCACACCCACTATATGCCACATTATGAGCTCCTCCACAATTGCAGCATTTTGGTTGCACTCCTTTTCCGCACTTTCCATATTCATGATCACCCCCACATCTGGCACATCTCCTCTGCCTTTTACAGTTTTTAGCTATGTGTCCAAACCTTTGGCAAGTATAGCACCTCAATGGCTTTGGCACATACACCCTTACTGGGTAACTCATGAAACCCAGGAACACTCTCCTTGGCACTCTTTCTTCTTCAAATTCAATCAATACTGTTTCACTTTCCTTTTTCATTCCCTCCTTTGTTGTTTTCAGTCTTTGAACATTTATTACTTTTCCTCCTTTGATATTCCTCTTTAACTCCTCCATATTTGTACTTATTGGTACCCCTGTGATCACTCCTTTACATCCTCTGCCATTTCGTGCCCTCACCCTCCTTGAGTATTCCACCTTGCATTTTCCTATTTCTTTTAGCTTGAGTGCTTTCTCAAGTTGTTCCTCATTCGCACATTTTACCAAAAGGTTGCCATCATTAAGGACTTTTGCAAATACTATTTCCCCTGTCTTATTTGCAAGAGTTGTTGCTAGCACAAACGGGTTAATTTTCTTCTTGTTTCCTTGAGCCTTCTCATTAAACCTAATTATGACAACACCTTCTCTCTGAACTTGTTTATCTTCCTCACTTTCAGAGCTCTCTCCACTGTCATTTCTTATTCTTTTATTCCCTTTGTCTCGGTTTTCAATCATCCATCCCCTCACTATCTCCTCATTTCCTTTATTTCTCCCTTCACAATAATCCATTTCTCCCCAGCTGCCTACCTCTGATCCCAAATCCCTATCCCGCTCCTTCTCCATTCTCTTTCCCTCAACCCCCCCTCGCCTTTTCCGCCATTACCTGACCTGCGCGACCCCCTACTAGCAATTCCCGCTCCTTCCCCACTCTCTTTTCCTCTTTGGTTCCTAACAGAGCAGTCTTTCAAACCCCTCATTCAAGCAATTCAAACAATACTGTCGACACAAAGTAAGGAGATAACTCCCCTCTTCGACAGAGAGCATACATAAAGCCTCAACATCACATCCCTGCTCTTATATTCTATACCTCTAGAAATGAATGCCAACATTGCATTCACCTTCTTCGCCAGTGAATCAACCTGGAGGTTAATCTTTAGGGTATCCTGCATAAGGACTCCCAAGTCCCTTTGCATCTCTGCATTTTGAATTCTCTCCCCATCTAAATAATAGTCTGCCCGTTTATTTCTTCCACCAAAGTGCATGACCATACATTTTCCAACATTGTATTTCATTTGCCACTTCTTTGCCCACTCCCCTAAACTATTTAAGTCTCTCCACAGGCTGTCTGTTTCCTCAACACTACCCGCTCCTCCACTTATCTTTATATCATCGGCAAACTTAGCCACAAATCCATTAATCCCATAGTCCAAATTATTGACATACATCATAAAAAGCAACGGTCCCAACACCGACCCCTGTGGAACTCCGCTGGTAACCAGCTACCAGCCGGAATAGGATCCCTTTATTCCCACTCTTTGTTTTCCGCCGATCAGCCAATGCTCCACCCATGTTGGTAACTCCTCTGAAATTGCATGGGCTCTTATTTTGCTAAGTGTGGCGCATGGCCAGGTGGTTGGGGCATTGGGCTCACGATCTGAAGGTCGTGGGTTCGAGTCTCGGCCAAGGCAGTGTGTTGTGTCTTTGAGCAAAGCACTTAACCACAAACTGCTCCAGTCCACCCAGCTGAAACTGGGTACCGGCAAAATGCTGGGGGTTAACCTCGCGATAGACTGGTGTCCTATCCAGGGGGGAGTCTCGTACTCTCAGTCGCTTCACGCCACAGAAATCAGCATAAGCACCGGCCTGATGGGCCGCAAGGCTTGACACAGACTTTAACTTTAACTTTTTTATTTTGCTAAGCAGTCTCATGTGCGGCACCTTGTTAAAGGCCTTCTGAAAATCCAATTACACCACATCTACTGCATCTCCTTTGTCTACCCTGCTTGTAATTTCCTTAAAAAATTGCAGCAGGTTTGTCAGGCAGGATTTTCCTTTCAGGAAACCATACTGGCTTTGGCCTATCTTGTCATGTGCCTCCAGGTGCTCCGTAATCTCATCCCCAACAATCGAATCCAATAACTTCCCAACCACTGATGTCAGGCCAACAGGTCGATAGGTTCCTTTCTGCTGCCTCCCACCCTTCTTAATTATCCTCCATTTGCAACAGTGTTCTTGGATATTCTGAAAGGAACATGAAATACTTCATATAAATGTCTGTTTATTTCATAAGACATAGCAGCAGAATTAGACTATTTGGTAGATAGAATCTGTTCCACCATTCTATCATGGCTGATATATTTTCCCTCTCACCCCAATTCGCCTGCCTTCTCCCTATAACCTTTGACACCGGTATTATTAGGTACCCATCAGAGTACTCTTGAAGATTTGTAAAGTAGGCAGGAAAGAGCTTAGGAAGGGATTTAGGTGGCTAGAAGGGGGCACGAAAATGTCTTGGCAATAGGATTAAGGAAGATCTGAAGGTGTTCTACACATATGTGAGGAACAGGATGATTAGAGTGAAGTTAGGACTACCTAGGAATAAAGATAAAGGGGAAAAATAGGCCCTTAATGAATATTTGCTTCACTGCTCACCAGGGAGAGGGACTTCGACGAATATGAATTCAGTATAGAATAGACTGATGTGTAGTCAGCTTAGAACAAGCTAATGTGCTGGGGCAGGTTGAAGTTAAGAAAGAGGTAGTCTTGGAGATTTGGAAAAACATTAGGATAGATAAGTAACACATAAAAGTTGCTGGTGAACGCAGCAGGCCAGGCAATGTCTCTAGGAAGAGGTACAGTCGATGTTTCGGGCCAAGACCCTTCATCAGGACGAAGACCCTTCGTGAGTCCTGACGAAGAGTCTCGGCCCGAAACGTTGACTGTCCCTCTTCCTAGAAATACTGCCTGGCCTGCTGCATTCACCAGCAACTTTTATGTGTGGTGCTTGAAATTCCAGCATCTGCAGATTTCCTTGTGTTTGCAAGGATAGATAAGTGCCTGGGTCAGACAGGGTACACCCCAGGCTTCTTCAGGAAGGGAGGGACAACATTGCTGGGGCATTGGTGATGATCTTTGCATCCTCCCTGGCCATAGTAGTAGCACCAGAGGATTGGAGAAAGATAAATGGTGCTTCGTTGCTCTTAAAAGGTAATAGAAATAATACTGGTAATTATAGACTGGTAAGTCGTAAGTCTTTGTTGGGCAAACAATGGAGAGGATTCTTAGGGACAGCATTTATGAACAGTTGGAGAAGAATAATTTTATTAGAGAGAGTCAGCATGGCTTTGTGAGGGGCAGATTATGCCTTATGAGCCTGATTGATTTTTTCATGGAGGTGGCAAAATACCATGGTAGCATTGTGGTTAGCTTGATGCTATTACAGCTTGGAGCATCGGAGTTGAATTCTGACGTCATCCGTAAGGAGTTTGTATGTTTTCCCTGTCACCACGTGGGTTTCCTCCAGGTGCTCTGGTTTCCTCCTGCGTTCTAAAGTTGTACCAGTTAGTTGACTAATTTGTCATTGTAAATTATCCTGTGATTAGGCTAGGGTTAAATCAGCGGGTTACTGGCCGGTGTGGCTCAAAGGGCTGTTAGGGCCTGTTCTGTGCTGTATCTCTAAATAAATAAAATTTAAACATTGATGAAGTTATAACATTGGTTGTGATGTTGATGGATTTTAGCAAGGTGCTTGACAAGGTTGCCCATGGCAGGCTCATCCAGAAGATTATGATGCTAGGGATTCATGGAAATTTGGCTGCATGGATTGAGAATTGGCTTGACCATAGAAGGAAAAGTTAGTAGTACATGGAGCGTATACTGCCTGGAGGATGGTGACTGATGATGTTCTGCAGAGATCTGTTCTGAATGATGTAGATGAGGAAGTGGAAAAGTGGGCTAGTAAGTTTGCAGATGACACGAAGGATCATGATGTTATGGATGGTGTGGAAGTTGCAGGTTACAATGAGATACAGACGATGCAGAGCTGGGCTAAGGAGTGGCAGATGGAATTCTATCTAGAAGAGTGTGAAGTGATACACTTTGGAAAATTGAACTTGAAGATGGAGTAAGAGGTCAATGGCAGGATTCTTAGCAGTGTGGAGAAACAGTGGGATCCTGAGCTCCATGACATAGGTCCCTCAAAGTTACCACCCAAGTTGAGAGGATGGTTAAGGAGGCATTTGGCATGTTGGCCTTCATTAGTTGCAGAATTGAGCTCGAGCTGTGAGGTAATGTTGCAGCTTTAGAAAACTCTGGTGTCACCTCATTGTAGGAAGGATATGGAAGCTTTAAAAAGGATGCAGAGGAGATTTAACAGGATGCTGTGTGAATTAGAGAACACATCTTATGAGGAAAGGATTTTTCTCTTTGAAATGAAGGAGGATGAGAGGTATATAAAATCATGGCATAGGGTAGCAAAGCCACACCTCTTTCCTAAGGCAGCAATGGCTAATGTTAGAGGACATCTGTTTAAAGTGAATGAAGGAACTTCTAGGGGCGATTTTTGAGGTAGAATTTTAGATTGAGAGTGTTAGGTGTCTGGAATGCACTGCTAGGAGTGGTGGTTGAGGCTGATGTGTTAAAAGACTCTTAGACAGGCACTTGGATGTCCAAAAAAATGGAGGGCTCAGAGGAAAGGTTAGATTGATATGGAGTGGGCTTACATAGGTCGGCACAACATCATGGGCTGAAGGCCCTATATTGTGCTAGACTGTTCTATGTTCTACTCAGTGCTCTTAAAATGTCATTTTGTATAGGCAATTTACTCAAATCATATTTTATGCATTAATGAGAGAATATCTTGTATATCATGCTGAATTACTCAGGATCCAACCCACGAGCCAAATTTGCCTTCCCATGAACGCAGCCACTTTCCAGTTGTGAATGTCTAGGTGACCTCATATTACTTCAAATTGTCCTGCAGTGAGAATTGGGTCACCAAGCCTTGGATAACGGATCCTTAGCTCTGACTTCCTAAACAACCTAGTAACCTGAGGAAAACATGCTGCTGTCAACGGCTGCTGAACAATCTTAAATGTCTCTGACTTTCTAAAAACTATCTTAATAGACTTAACTATATTGTTTAATAATTTTTGTTTTAAAAGCATCTTAAAAGTGCTATAAAAACATTAAGGTAGAGTAAAATGAGTAAACCACTTACTGCATTTGAGTTGTATCATCAACCCCTCACAAATGAAGGGGCTGGTAACTCCTCTTTCCAGCCATCCAGACATAAAGCTGAGGAGCCAGATGCAAAGTGCATCCAACCACTGTACTCTGCTGAGTGGAATGTGAGGTTGAAAGTGCTGGAATCGGACCTGCAGCTCATCTTCAACTTCCATACTTCATACACATATGCTGGAGAAAGCTCCAGGGCAAATGTCATAAAGCTAGCAATACTCTGGGGAACTGAGATTAGATATAAATTATGCTCTAGCTCATTGTATATTTAGCATTCGTATCTATGGAAAACTACCCCTGAAACAATTCTCTGTGTTAAATGTGCTTTTGTATTTCTTGCACAGTTGCCTATAATCATGATTGTGGCTTTCTCGATGTGCATCATCTGCCTACTTATGGCAGGTAAGTAAAGTAGTGAAATTGGACAAATAATTATGGTCAAAGATATGACTTTTAGTGATTCTGCTTCAATTAAAATGCACTTAGGTGTACACCACATGCTGCACCCGCAAAGCTAACAGTATTGTGAGGGACCCCACGCACCCCTCACACAAACTCTTCTCCCTCCTGCCATCTGGCAACAGGTACCAAAGCATTCGGGCTCTCACGACCAGACTGTGCAACAGTTTCTTCCCCCAAGCCATCAGACTCCTTAATACTCAGAGTCTAGACTGACATCTACATCATGTATTATTATATTGTAGTTTGTCCTCTACTGTGCCTGTTGTCTTGTTTATTAAGTATTGTACTGCCCTGCACTGTTTTGTGCACTTTATGTAGTCCTGTGCAGTTTTTATGTTGATTTACGAGTCTAGTATAGCCTTGTGCTCTCTCACATAGTCTAATGTACATTTATGTTGTTTCAAGTAGCACCAGGGTCCTGGAGGAACATTGTCTCATTTTTACTGTGTACTGTACCAGCAGCTTATGGTCGAAATGACAATAGACTTGACTTGTGGTGCATATCTAAATAGTATTGAAACTGCAAGTCTGAAATGTAGAAAATACAGGCAAGATTCAACAGGATAGGCAGCACATGTCAGTAGAGAAATATACTTATTTGCCACTTTGAGGTACCTCCTGTAGTCCATCTACTTCTAGGTTCAACATGTAGTGTATTCAGTGATGCTCTTCTGCACACCACTGTTGTAATATGTAGTTATTTGAGTTACTGTTGCCTTCCTGTCAGCTGTAACCAGTCTACCTTTCTCCTCTGATCCCTCATTAGCAAGGTGTTTTCATCCATAGACTACTGCTCACTGGATTTTTTTTTTTTTTGTTTTTCATACCATTCTTTGTAAACCTAGTGACAGTTATGTGTGAAAATCCGAGGAGATCTGCAGTTTCTGAGATACCGGCACCAATAGTCAAAGTCAATTAGATCACATCTCTTCCCATTCTGGTGTTTGGTCTGAACAGAAACTAAACCTCTTAACTATGCCATTATGGAATGAGTTGCTGCCACATAATCAGCTGATCAGATATTTGCAGTAACAAGCAGATGTACAGGTGTTCCTAATAAAGTGGCCATTGAGTGCAGTTAGGGTTTCAGGTTGTTGACAAGATTTTATGGTTAGCTGCTTCATTAGTTATGGCTTCATCAGTGTAGTGCCATTCCCATGTGTAGCTGATGTGGGAGAAGAATGCAGTATAATGTACGTTACGTGTAGAAACTAGCATCGTGTTGAGTGCTGGACCTTGTAGTTCAGTGAGTAGATCTGCAGACAGCAGATTAAGAGTCACCACACTCCACCATTTTGAATCTTACATAATTCCAATTTTGCCTTGGATTCAACATTATTTCCATCGTTAGAGTAGTTTTTGAACATTTAATTAAATAGGTCTGCAATTGAAAATTTAGTTTTAAGCATCCTTGATTACTTTCTATTCACTACTAAAGTCTGTTGCTGCTGTTTCAATTATAACAACTTAACACTTGTAATTTTATTCATTGAACCTGATGTAGGTGACACCTGGACAGAGACCTTGGCTTACGTGCTGTTCTGGGGAAGTGCTAGCTTTGGGACTGCTGCTATCATCTTCTTCAATGGCAAAGAGTTTGTTGATGCACCGAAGCTGGTTCAGAAAGAGAAGATGGACTGAATGTGTACCTGTGGAAAGCAGCTTAGCCACCAAGATTCTGTGCAAATGTGGAGGATCTTCTAACCTGCTTTCCACGCACCAGGCCCTGCAGGGTGATTTTTAAATAAAACTTTTGACTGGAACCAGCAGTCACGATCTGCAGTCTGAGTTGGATCGTTCAGCCTTAACTGTTATAAACTTACTCTTCCTTTTGGCATTCTGAATGAAAATCAGAAACCACACTAAAAATTCCAATAATTGTGATCTTCCTGCCCTAGCATCCAGAAACAGAAGCAGCACTGGTGTTTTATACAAGGTATTAGTTCAAATGAAACAGTGCTCTGATCTTTCTTCCATACAGCTTGTTTGCATAATTCATGAACTATATTGGTGAAATAACATACCTGCAGATATAAGTTGTTGCTTCTGGACTTTGATGTTTTGTATGAAAGTCTGCATATCAACTTGGCAAATAACCTCCTTTTGATCAATTCAAAGCTGCTGCTTCCCAACATTGAGCAAATATCTATCTGCAACAAGTGTATCTTCTATTCAGGGGCTGTAATTTATATGCAAAGATGTACAGCAAACTTTAGATGACTATGAAATTTATATTATGTTACAGAATTGACTATATCTTCAGTTGTCTGTTATTGCTGTTTTCCTTAATTGCAATATACTTGGATCGTAATTGAATGTTTGAATCTGCTCTCCAATGAAAAAGAAAACCTAGCTAGGTAGAAGAAACTCTTTATGCATTTACTTGATCATTTCCTACATAATGAATTACAATAATATTTAAATAGGTATTTAAGAAACTGATGAAATATTCATATTGAAATGGCTTATGTTGTCACAGCTATCTCAAAAATAATGCAGTCAGATTCACCTTTGCCCCTCAAGCGGTGCCTAGTCTCTGTTCATGTCATTTTTAATGCTCTTCAATACATACTGTATGTGAACTGTTAATGCTATGAACTGTTTTTAATGTGCATCTTTATTGCAGATGTCCAAAAAAAATCAGAAGCTGCAGTGGAGCAGCCAGTTTGCAGAACGCCCTTAAATTGTTGTGCAATCATTGAAGTAGATGATGGTTCAATCAATGTATATTGCAAGTTAAAAGCAAGTATTCACTATTAGGAACTGATTTATCAAATTGATGTAAGGAATCATTCCCATTACTCACCCTAGTTTTATAGGTAGGGATGGTATATTGCTATTTATATGTGTAACTCTATTTGGTTTACTAACCATTTTCCATTCCATTGTCGCCCTCTTCTGTGTTTGTGTTTCTTTCACAGTAATGAATAAAGACTAAATAAGAGTTGATATTTCCATTATATCTTTCAGGTTTATCATTAATATGTATCTGAGCTCTGCTTAATTTGATGTGCTTGTACAGAGGTCCTGACAGTTGACTGGTTGTGTGCATAAAGATTTTGAAAGTGACATGATAGAGAGAGAAAATGCGGAATGTGTCATCCAGGGTTTCTTAATATTGACGCAATTGTCAATAATTTCTTTCCTCTCACAGAAGCTGTATGATCTGCTGAGTTCTGGCACATTGTCTGTTGCTCAAGATTCATATTGATGTTAGTCC
Source organism: Mobula hypostoma (assembly GCF_963921235.1). NCBI lineage: Eukaryota > Metazoa > Chordata > Chondrichthyes > Myliobatiformes > Myliobatidae > Mobula > Mobula hypostoma. Next base: position 20,297,058 of record NC_086113.1, read on the forward strand.
CATTTGCCTGCATATCTGTATACTTGTACAAGTGCCTTTTAAATGTTGTTAATGTACCTGGCTCAACTACTCACTCTGGCAACTCAATCCTGCTGGGTTAGAAGAATTGCTCCTCAGGTCCCTATTAGATCCCTTCCCCTGAAAGCAAATGTGGCCTCACCAACATCTTGTACATCTGCAACATATTTAAAGTGGAAGTCAGGAGGTAGAGGGAGATGTAAGAATAAAACATTCTTTTGCAAGGAGGAGTTTTTTGTTTTGTATGGCAAGTGTTTTTCTCTTCACACTTCTAATTGGTTTTTGTCAAGCCACTCCTCCAGCTCGTGGCTGCGTCGATGGACCGTGGCAGAGCAGTCTTATATCTGGTGAGAGGGCATGTTTGGACCAGGTGGAGGATGTCCTGGGTTCGGGCAACACAGGGGAAAGCTGGGATTTGTCGGGTGCCCCATCGGTGTAGGTGTTCGCGCTGCTTTGGTTTGACAACTTCTGAGTCTTATTTGCAGCTGTCCAGTTTTTTTCTGGTAGCTGTAATAAAGCCTGGGAGGAGCGAAATGGGGACGTCGATCAGATTTCTGCCGGGGGCGGAGGGCATGTTGGTGTGCCAGTATCGGTGCCATTCTGTGTGTTCATCATAGGAGTTGAGGTTTTTCAAATTGTAGAAAGGTTTGCGGGATTGAATCAGGACGTTGGAGGAGCATTTTTGGTGAGTTTATGAACTGGAATGATGTTGAGCATAATTTGGATACACTTGTAGGATTTTGCTAAAGCTGCTCTTCTGCAGATCTGTCGGGGTGCTATTCCATTCATTGTTGGGAGCCATTGGATAGGTGTGGATTTTAGGACTCCTGAGATTATTCTCATAGAAATATGGAGTGTGTATTGGTTCCTGCTGATCATTGCAAGAAGTGGTAATAATCTGCTGCTTGCTTTATGTAAGTTGTAGAAATTGGCTTTCAAAGGGGAATTGTAAATTAACACAAAAATACTGTGCATAGCTGTTTGAAAGCTTGGGTGTTGAAACATAATAGAATTCCTCTACAAATAGCTAGCACTGTCTTGTTGGACTGAATGGTCTCCTGAGCTGAAATAATTCTATTGTAATAGCATTAATCATCTTTTGTAAATATCCATAAACATTGTAAGTACTATTTTGAAAGGAAGTCCCAAGATGTGAAAGAACTTGCTGGTAGTATAATTAGGGTCCAATATAGAGGAACATTTTCCTATTCTTTCCTCAACTCTGCAAGATTTTGTCCAGTGGCACTTATATCCACAGTGATGAAGTGGTTTAATAGATTAGTGATAAAACATATCAACTCCTGCCTGAGAAGTGACTTTAATCTGTTCCAATTTGCTTACTGGAGCAACAGATCCACAACAGAGATGTATACATCAGGATGTTCTTTAATCAGCTATAGCTCAGCATACAATACCATCATCCCCTTAAAACTAATCAATAAGTTTCAATACCTCCTTGTGCTATTGGATCCTCGATTTCCTCACTTGTAGACTCCATTCAGTTTGGATTGGCAACAACACCTCCATAATCTCTATCAACACAAGTGCACCACAGGGCTGTGTGCTTAGACCCCTGCTCTACTTATGACTGTGTAACTAAGCATAGCTTCAGTGCTGTATTCGAGTTAGCCGATGACACCATTGTCAAAGGCTGACTCAAAGGTGGGTAATGAATCAGCCTATAGGAGGTAGATTGGAAGTCTGGCTGAGTGGTGCCATAACAACAACTTCTGACTCAATGTCAACAAGACCAAGGAGTTGATTATTGACTTCAGCCAGCCCTCATTGGAAGATCAGAGGTGGAGAGGGTCAGCAACTTTAAATTTCTCGGTGTTATTATTTTGGAGGACCTGTTCTGGGCCCAGCACTTAAGTGAAATTACGAAGAAATCACGGCAGCACCTTAGGAGTTGGAAAAGATTCAGCATGACATCTTAATCTTTCAGAAACTTCTATAGTTGTGTAGTGGAGAGTACATTGACTGGCTGCATCACAGCCTGCTATGAAAACACCAATGCCCTTGAATAGAAAATCCTACAAAAAGTAGTGGATACGGCCCAGTAAACTCTCCCCACCATTGAGCACTTCTACACGAACTGTTGTCGCAGGAAAGCAGCATCCATCATCAGGGTCCCCCACCACCCAGGACATGCTGTTTTCTCATTGCTGCTTACAGGAAGAAGTTACAGAGCCTCAGGACTCACACCACCATGTTCAGGAACAGTTATTATCCCTCAACCATCGGGCTCTTGAATGAAAGGAGATAACTTCACTCGGTTTCACTTGCCCCATCATTGAAGTATTCCCACAATCTATGGACTTACTTTCAAGGACTCCCTATCTCACGTTCTCAATATTTATTGCTTATTTATTTATTTATTGTTGTTATTTTTTTGTATTTGCACGGTTTGTTGTCTTTTGCACCCTGGTTGAACTGTAAGTTGGTGTGGTATTTCATTGATTCTATTATGGTTACTATTCTGTTATGGATTTATTGAATATGCCCACAAAAAATGAATCTCAGGGTTGTATATATTGACATATATGTACTTTGATAATAAATTTACTTTGAACTTTGAAGTTAATCTCCTTCATGTGCCTATCATGTTATAGGTACCAATTTTGTTTCTATTGCTGTATAGGCTGTTAATCGCAAATGCTAACTGCTCTGAGTGAAAATAATTTTTGCTTTGAATCCCATTGACCCTTAACGTTTTATCACAATGACTGGCATTGTGTTCACTATAATGTGGGAGTAACAAACTGAGCTATTGCTGATCAATCTCTGGTGACAACTAAAAGGAATAGAACCTACTGAGTTGTGGACCACCATCTGGATCACATAGGAAAGGTGCTTAAGAGAAGTGTCATTGGACTGAAAAATAATGACGTTGCAAGGGAAGATCTTGTATCAGTGAACAGCAGATGTAGGTGATGTTTTGATTAAACAAAATTACATCATTTTTATAACTGCTAAGTTTCAAACATACATTCTATGAAAATTGTATATAGATGTGGTTCTATAACATCTTCCATATTCTCTGGTAGGATAAACAAAGCAATGTCGAAGTCTTCGCCCAGGCCAGCAGTCCCAGCACTGGCTCTGACCAACACCAGATTCCCAAGTCAACCATTCTATCCTAAGCATAGCCATGGCAAAAGGTTACCAGATGTGGATAGTGAAAACACTTCAAGAATGTTCTCAAAGATTCCATTAGGAAATGAATTATTCTCACAAGAGACGTGCACTATTACTGCTCAGAATGGAAAGGCTCTCTGAACCTCAGGACTCTTTGGGAGCATTGAAAGTGGCAGGAGGGCAGCATCTCCTGTTACCCATGCTCCTGGCCCATGAAGCACTTTCTACCCCAAGTATGGCAGAGACTGAGATGTACAGTGGTCTTGTCAATGAGGAAGGACTGCTGGGAGCTACAATTAACATCATCAATCGCAATCAACTTCTTAATTTGGTTCCCCAAAGAACTACATCAAAACGTTTATCATTGTTGTAATCATGGCCCCTCTATGCGATGCTGCTGGTGAGTACGCATTTTTATGCCGGTTTATCAAACGTTAGCTGTGTTCTCTCCACAAATACTACCTTGACTCGTTGAGTACTTTCTGCATTAGCACGGCTGGTGAAACAAGCCTTCTGTCGGCATCTGTGCGCAGGCGCTGTGCTGTTAGTAACCTGCCGGCAACCGCGCATGTGCCGTGGTGAGGCAGGCCGCACCGTTTTCGATTGCCAGAATCATGAAGCTGGTTCGGTAAGCTGAATGGCGGGAACTCGGGGATTAGCAGGCCAAGCAGTGGCTTGTGTCCGCAATGGAGGGAGAAATTTGGGCGGCGGGAAAGAAATTGGAGGAGATTTGGTTGGTTCAACGGGAGGTTTTGACCGTTGCCACCGCGGGTTATCCTAGGCCTGAGGCCTGCGGCCTGAGCCGCATGCGGTGGAAATTGGGGGCCGAGCAGGGCGGGCGAATAAGGACGGTAGCAGCGGCTTTCTTCTTTCACGCCGCTCTGATTAATATTTTGGGTATGTGCAGAAGCCCGAAAGCTGATCGGCTCTATATGGCTACCGTAGGTGGCCTCCATTCAACATTTATGCAGTCCTGAATGTAGCGAAAACGGTACTGGGCTGTCCTCAAAGAAACGCAAACACGAGAAATTCTGCAGGTGCTGGAAATTCAAGCAACACACATCAAAGTTGCTGGTAAACGCAGCAGGCCAGCTGCGTTCACCAGCAACTTTGATGTGTGTTGTCCTCAAAGAAAGCTCTTGTTATGCGATGTCGGACCTGATGGCCATAGATTTGGTCGTAAAAAAAACCGGAGTAGGCCGTGCGAGCCTGATTCATCATTCAGCAAGATCGTGGCTAATCTAGTATTGTGGACTCACCGCTTTCCTGAATCGTCTCTGTAACCATTAGATTAAAAATACGTCCAGCTCAGTCCTGAGTATATTCAACATTTGGCCTTCCCTGAGCTGCCACCAATAAAAGTATATTCTTGCATAAATTAAACCGTAGTTCTAATTGATGTTGCCTTGACAATCCCGAACAGTCCCGCTTGCAATAAAAAGCCTTAAGTACTGGCGAGCTCACTTAAACAGGTTTCTGTAACCTCGATCCATTTAAAGAATATTCTGCTTTTCTATTTCTTTTATTAATAAGAGTAGCTTCACATTTTCTTATTTGTATTTCATCAGCCAATGCCATGTTTATTCATTTTGCTTATTTGTATTTCTGCAGACTCAAAGTAATTCTCACAACCTGCTTTCCCAACTATTGTGTATGAAATTTGTCATGTTATCTAAACCAACAGTGTAGATTATAGAGTTCCATACACTGATCTCTTTGGCACCCCACAAGTTACAATTTGGCATTCTGAAAATGAGTGATCTACCCTGACTCTTGACAGCCACTTGTCAGTCATTTTGACCCGCTATGCCCAATTCCGTGAGCGGTACACAAATCTGCAGATACTGGAAATCCAAGCAACACACACAAAATGCTGGAGGAACTCAGCAGTCCGGGCAGCATCTATGGAAAAGAGTACAGTCGACATTTCATTTCTGCTGAACGGTCTTGGCCCAAAACACCTTCTCTTCCGTAGATGCTGCCTGGCCTGCTGAGTTCTGGCATTTTGTGTGTGTTCCATGAGCTGGAGTCTGTTATGAGATACTTTGAACCTCTTTTAAAAATCCAAGTAAACCATGTCTGGTTCTCTTTTCTCCACCCTCCAAGATAGATCTTGAAGGAAGAGGTTTTAAGGAACATCTTAAAAGATGCGTAAAGGAGACTTGGGGGAAGTAGAGACTTGAATTTTGTTCCCTTTCACATACTCACAGCTACATCTCACAAACAACAATGGGATAATTACATTAATTATATTAGTGATGTTGATTCAAGGAAAATTATTGGTAAGGATACCTGGGATAATTCTCCTGCCCTTCAGAATTTGCTTTGACAACTTTTAAGCCATTGAAAACAGCAGACCGGATCATTTCATTCAAATGAATGCATGATTGGTGATTGTTTCCTTTTAAAAATTCCTTGGTGATAAAACGGAACAAATTAGAACACTACCAATACTATTTCAGTACACTAAAACTTTATTAGTTCCTTATAGTTACCAATGGAGGAATTCATCCAGTGTACTCTTGTGTTCTTTTGATTAACTGTAAATGAACAAAACCAGCGCAGACACATAGTGCAAATAATGGACTGCCTTCATAAAATACTTTCAATGATTGCATCGTCCTAATCTTCAGTTTCATTGTAACATTCAAGATGATTGTCAATACCTTCAAATTTTTCATAGTTCCAACTTGCTGAAATGGTGAAATTGTTTCATTTTCACAGCTGGCCATTTCTGGTATCTCCATGCCTGAATGCTTGAAACTGCAGTGAGGAAAACAGTTCTGAATTGTTTTACTGTTTGTTACTTGCCAACTATCAGTGACAAAATTTGCTGCTTTTTGAGCTTAAGCACACAAGTGACGCTATTTAAAAACTGCTCTAAGCATGGTGGTGTGTCTAACCGATACACAAGTACATGGCAACTGATGCGAGTTGGAAATTGGCAACGGTTTTCTATCCCAATTAAGCGGCCTAGTGTCCTAAATTAACAAATGGAATCTCGGTTATTTTCTTGATTAGTTTTTATTCTTTAAAAATTGTCTTAAAAAAACAGCTGTACTGTTTAACAGATGGTCCAATTAACCAGCATCCACTATATTCCACGATTATTCAACATTTATCAGTGGGAATGGTTTCCACATCTTTGTCATTTTATAAATCTTATTCCTGTTCTGATGTTTGACAGGCATCCCACATTGTACTGACTAGAATGGTTACGTATTACCTGAACCAAAGCTAAATAATTACTTGCTGCTCTTTGCAAGCATCCTGTATAGTCATTTAAAGTTATACTAATGTTTTCAAGGACCCTCAACTCTTTGAAGTTATGTCACTTAAGTTATTTTGTCACCCTCATTATTCTGATGAAAGTACTTTTTTGTATTTGTTTTAACAGATGGTGTTCTGCCTTTTGAACTCATCTGGCTAAATCATTCTGGGATTATTTACTACCCTTGATGTTTACTATATTTGAGTTTTACATTGCACATTTTGAAGTTAGGGGTGGCATGGTAGAGAAGCAGTTAGCGTAATAACAGTGGTAGCTGATTGCAATTCAGTTCCTGCTGCTGCCTGTTAGAGTTTGTACATTCTCCTTGTGACTGCATGGGTTTCCTCCAGGAGCTCCAGCTTCGTCCTATATTCCAAAGGTGTTTGGTTAGGGTTAGTGAGATGTGGGCATGCTATGTTGGTACTGCAAATGTGGCAACAACTGCGGGTAGCCAGTACAATCGTCACTGATAGGATTTGACACATACGATGCACTTCACTGTTGGTTTGATGTACATTTGACAAATAAAGCTTAATCTTTAATTTTATAGCCTTCACTTCAATATCTAGGTCATTCATCTACATCAGATAGAATATCTTATGAACTTTTGGTAAACACTATATACTACTTTGGCCTTAAGACCATTTGTTCACCAGTCAGGTCTGCTTTTCCACTGCCACTGTCCCTTTAATGTTTTAAACGATCTGTGTTTCTCTGCCACAAGCTCGTATTCCTTTGACATTTTTTTAAAATTAGCCTTCCATTCAGTTGTGAGTTTGCACATTTAATTGTTCCTTGTCCACTGCCTTATTCAAAGTTGAGGGTCAATTTTATTTGCTTAGAGATACAGAGCAGAATAGGCCTTCCAGCCCTTTGGGCTGTGCCATCCTGTAACCCACAACAACCCCAGTTTAGCCCTCACCTTTTCATGGGACAAATAACAATGACCAGTTAACCTGCCTGGTATGTCTTTGTATTGTGAGAGGAAGCTGGAGGATCCAGAGAAAACTCGCACATTCCATGGGGAAGACGTACAGAGACTCCCTACAGAGGATGCTGGGATTGAACTCCGGGCTTCAACTGTATCAGCGTCACACTAGCGGCAATGCTACCGTTGTGCCCATTTAATTTAATATGGAGGGCACATTTCATTTCATGTTGTCCATGGATGTAGTATAATATTTAATTAGATCTTTCTGAAGAAGAGGAGATTTAAAAGACTAAATATAAATGCAAACTTGTCTTTCAAAGTCCTTCACAGCCTATGACAAATGTTTGAAGCATATTCACTGCTGTAATGTTGGAAATTGTAAAATTTGTATGCAAATTGTTTGCAATCAACACAAATAGATGATGGCTGAATAACGGCGATGTTAAATTTTGGGTAACTATTGCATTGGTCATACTTCTTAATAGCAGAATAATTTCAAATGTGTAATTGAAACTCCCAAGAGCTGCTTTTTATTAAAATGGGCACTTAAATATGTTTGGGCATTTTAATAGATTGCAAGTGATTGTGGTTTTAATTTTTTTTTAATTATTTACGTGTTCAGGACTTTGGTAGGTATGTGGGTTTTAATTGATTCCCACAGTAGTGAAAGTCCTTTATATTTAATATATATTGGATATCGTGTCTGTCCATATATAATATAGAGAACTTTACAACAAAAAGTTATATTATACTTTCCCACAGTACAGGTACTTTGACCCACAATGTTATTTTGACCTTTTAACCAACACTTAGGATCAATCTAACTCTTCCCTCCTACATAGCCCTGCATTTTTCTATCAGAGTTGATGTTGTAAATATATCTAATATGTAAGATTTTATAAACTATCTCATCCTTTGAAATACAAAGGATACAATTAAAACTCTTTAATATATGTTCCTGAATTCTTCTAAATGTTAGCTGTGTCGAAAATTCATGCATGGCCTGGCAATAATTTGCTTGGGATTGCAAAGGCTGGAATTTGAAATCATAATTAATTTTCCAAAATATGTCAAAACATTTTATATTTTCTGTTTATGCAAATAGGAAAGAACTCCTTATGCACTGAAGTTACATTCAGAATCAGAATCAGGTTTATTATCACCTGCTATTGTTGTGAAATTTGTTAACTTGGCAGCGGCAGCAATTCATTGCAGTACATGATATAGAAGAAAAAATTAATAATAAGTAAATCAGTTACAGTGTATGTATATTGAATATATTAAACATTGTACAAAAAACAAATATATTTAAAAAGTGAAGTAGTGTTCAAGGGTTCAGTGTCCATTTAGCAATTGGATGGCAGAGGGGAATTCCTGAATTGCTTAGTGATGCCTTCAGGCTTCTGTACCTCCTAGTTGATGGTAACAGTGAGAAAAGAGTGCTGGAGGTGCTTAATAATCGGCGCTGCCTTTCTGAGACACCACCCCTTGAAGATGTCCTGGTTACTTTGTAGGCTAGTACCCAAGATGGAGCTGACTAGATTTACAACTTTCTGCAGCTTCTTTCGGTCCTGTGCAGTAGCCCGCCCCCCCCCCCCCAAATACCAGACAGTGATGCAGCTTTTTGGAATGCTCTCCACAGTATATCTATAGAAGTTTTTGAGTGTATTTGTTGGGATACCCAATCTCTTCAAACTAATGAAATATAGTCACTGTCTTGCCTTCTTTATTACTGCATCGATATGTTGGGACCAAGTTAGGTCCTCAGAAATCTTGACACCCAGGAACTTGAAACTGCTCACTCTCTCCACTTCTGATCCCTCTATGAGGATTGGTATGTGTTCCTTCATCTTACCCTTCCTGAAGTCAACAATCAGCTCTTTCATCATACTGGTGTTGAGTGCCAGGTTGTTGCTGCGACACCACTCCACTAGTTGGCATATCTCGCACCTGTGTGCCCTTTTGTCACCGCCTGATATACCAACAATGGTTGTATCATCAGCAAATTTATAGATGGTATTTGAGCTATGCCTAGCCACACAGTCATGGGTATAGAGGGAGTAGAGCATTGGGCTAAGCACACACTCCTGAGGTGTTGTTCATCAGCAAGGAGGATATGTTATCACCAATCCACACAGATTGTGGTCTTCCGGTTAGGAAGTTGAGGATCTAATTGCAGAGGGAGGTGCAGAGGCCCAGGTTCTTCCACTTTTCAATCAGGATAGTGGGAATGATGGTATTAAATGCTGAGCTATAGTCAATAATCAGCATCCTGACATAGGTGTTTGTGTTGTCCAGGTGATCTAAAGCCATGTGAAGAGCCATTGAGATTGCATCTGCCGTTGACCTTTTCCGGCGAGGCAAATTGCAATGGGTCCAGGTTCTTGCTGAGGCAGGAGTTCAGTCTACTCATGACCACCCTCTCAAAGCATTTCATCACTGTGGATGTGAGTGCTACCGGGCGATAATCATTCACATAAACAAAATGCACAACATTGTAAAGGTGTTTAATGAGCCAAATGTATATTTGTGTGAAAAGCAGCAGCAATATTCACATTTGGCTCAGTTGTGGGTTTTTCTTTATGCAGATTTTTGATGAAGTTGAGCCATGAGACAGTGACCATTGAGCTGAAGAATGGAACACAGGTGCATGGAACTATCACAGGTAAAGTTACAGAAGCTAAGAAACTTCGATGATCATTTAAGGCTTGTAACCCACAGGTGTGAGATCATTATAGAAAGTTTGGAATAAAAAGTTAAAATGAACAATATGATGTAAAAAAATTGAAATAAAATGTAAAAACGCTAGAAATATTTGTCAGTTCGGCAGCATTAATATTTATGTATTCTTCCTCTCCAGTTTTGCACAGCAGTGATCTTAAAGAATCAGTTGATTCAAACTCAGTCACTGATATATCTTAGTGAGATGTTAATGGGAAATTGGATGGCAGAATGATTTTGAATAACTTTGGCTTGGTGGATGAAGTTGGAGTGGGGAGAGAGAAGTTGGTGAAGTGGAATGAAGAGAGGGGAAGATGTGATAATTTCTTGAATGTGCCTATTAAAAGCCTTCATGCTATTAATACAAAGAAATGGACTATTTTCAGTTGTTGAATGTTATATCCCACATGACAATTAAACTTGCATAAGTTGGCCTGTTGCCCATCCACAGCCTCTGAATGTGGACGTTATTTTGAAGTCATTGTGTCATTGAATATTCTCATGTTGGTTCAAGTCTGTTGTTGCTGGTACTGGTGCTAATGGATAGCTTGCTTCAGAGAAATTGCATTTATAAAGAGTTTTGTATTTTTAGGGTGTTTTAGAATGTTCCACTTCCCTGTGTTTCCTCATAGTGGCTGCAGTTAATGTTTTTTTTTCATTTAATGCAACAACAATGAGGTAATTAACCCTATAGTATGTTGTGATGGTGCTTGGAGGTGTTGACTAGACAGTACATGGAGAAAAGATCCTAGTTCTTTAGAATAGTGCCACAGTAATCATAGACTATTGTTAATGTGTTTGCAGGACAGTACCCACAGTAGTGCAATACTACATTGGTATTGATACCCATCCCAATTTCATTATGCAGTTGGACAGTGAGACATCCTTAACAACAAAGAACTAGAAAAAGATGGTCAGTGCAAGAATAGTGACCAGACCAATCTTAATTAGAACAATTTGAAGAAAGGTCAACTTAACCCAGAGGAGGAAGCATTTATGTATCAAGTTCACTGGGTGACTAGCCCATTATGTTTGAAAATGCACAAAGGATTTCTGTTTGTCTTCAATTCTAGGGGTGGATGTCAGTATGAACACTCACTTGAAAGCGGTGAAGATGACACTGAAGAACAGAGAACCTGTACAGCTTGAGACCCTTAGTATTCGAGGAAACAACATTCGTTACTTTGTGCTCCCAGACAGCTTACCATTGGACACACTTTTAGTGGATGTTGAGCCTAAAGTCAAGTCAAAAAAGAGAGAAGCAGGTATGGGGCTGGCTAAATGATTAACTGAAATGTTTAGATATAAACAATAAATTAGCTCTTCAATTACAGTATTTGTAAGCAAACTTCTACTGCTAGAATCTAGCCCAAACCAATGAGTTATTGATCCCTGGTTTTTAGAATCAGCTCTGTCATTTTAAGCTAATTCTTACTTTTGTTAACAGCATATCAATTTGTAACTGGTACAAAAGATGATATTGCTAAAGCACTCAGGAATGAGTTTCTATGGTTTATTAAAAACTGTGGCATGCAGCATTTTTGTGGGAAGCTAGATCAGTTATCTGAATTGGTTGTAAGAGATATCTGTATGAATGTGGAAATCAGCAGATTAATATTTTGCATTGCATATCATTACACTTTGACATTCTGCATAAAGGCACATTATACTGCATCTCTGCAAAAGTGTTGTTTTTTAAGTTGTGTACATTAGACTACAGATAAAGGTTTGAATTTTGATAGTGTAAGTTGCTGCAAATTTTCACACTTTTTTCATTGGAGTTCTTTAGCAGAGACCGTCCATCTTGAAAATAAATTTAGGAGTTGTATGCAGGTTGGATGATTACTCATCTGATTCCTAGAGTTTCATGAATAATTTTAACAGGTATTACCTCCTGCTGCACTTCCCAAAATGAGGCAACACTTCAAGCAGTTGTAGATTGTTGAAGATAGTTTATTAATTTAATGTACATCTTACGTTTCTGTGATGTAATTGGCCTTTGGAGCAAATGTTTGAATTTCAGTGACCATAATTCATAATCTTACATCAGAGACCAAGCTAGTTCGCCGTTTAAAATACATGATTTTTAAAAATCATACCGTTGCAGACACTGAAATTTTAATGTTTTCAAAACTTTGTTATAGATTTTACAGTGTGGATGTCATTGTTCCCCTCTCCAACTCCCCAAAAAGCTATCTGCCAAATATCTTGGTTCCCAGTTTGCTGTCAACCCGAAGTTTGACTCATTGTTAAATTCACCCCAGAGGTGACTATCAGTCCCAGTCTTGATGTTGAGAGCAGTCAGCTTCCTTGGTGTCAGCCTTTGGTTGGAGGGTGATTGTTTTCTTTATTATTCAGTATAACAGTTTCGTAAATGAAAAGTTTACCTTTTGTAATTACTAATATTTACTGTGCATATAACACAGATCTCTGTGAAAATGACCATTGCATTGATATGCATTCTTACCACTGGAAACTGGAAGGCATCACCATGCTTTGATTTTCAGTAATAAATTCTGCTCAGATTCCTGCACGTGTACAACTGCACATGTGCTGGTGGATTAGTGCTTCCATAATGACAATTTTCATTATTTTAGCTAACCTTGGCTCTTGTGTTTTAATCTCAGTTGCTGGCCGAGGGCGAGGGAGAGGCCGAGGCCGGGGAAGAGGTCGTGGTAGAGGGAGAGGTGGACCCAGACGATGATGTTCTTTTCCAACTTGAGGCGGTTGCAGTTGATGTTTGTAAAAGTTTTGTTTACTCAAGAATTTTTGCATTATTTCTGTTTTTAATAAAACCAGTTCACATCATATTGTTTTCCACTGTTTTGTTGAAATGATGGTATGATTAAAATAAGGCAAAAGAAAAATGCATCCCTTTTATATTTTTACATGCTGATTTGATATTGATCTGTCTGTGAGTAATAAAATGAATGTTAAAATGAAGTCACACAGTTATTACAATAATTATCTATACTCTTGTTGACAGATTTCACTTTGTGTGATTTTTTTTAAAGCATATGATTATTCAGAGATTTCCCCCATCCTGATGGAGTATACTTGCTTTCTTCTCTTAGTTTCTCCTGCATTTACAGTAAACACGATATTTTAATAGCATAGTTACTTTTGGTAGAGGTTCAGTCAGCATCTACAGTACTGTGCGGAAGCCTTAGGTACATGTAAAAAATCCTGTAAAGTGAAGATCCTTTCAAAAATAATGAAACTAATTGTTTCTAAATATCAAAAAATATCTATAAATTGCAGTAAACAGTGAAAAAAACACTAAATCAAATCAATCCCTTTACCTTGAAATCTGCATCATTTCTCTTAGGTACATTGTTGTGCAGTTTTATAAGAAAATTGGCTGGTATGTTGTTCCAAACATCGTGGAGGACTTGCTAGTTCTGCAGACTTTGGCTGTCTTGCTTGCTTCTGGCTCTCCAGGTAATTCCAGACAGCCCCAATATTGAGATCAGGGCTCTTTGGAGGCCATACCATCTGTTGTGGATCTCCTTGTTCTATTCGCAGAAGGTAGTTCTTTATAAGAACATAAGAAATACGAGCAGCCGTAGGCTATCTGACCCATTGAGCCTCCTCCACTATTCAATAAGATCATGGCTGATCTGACCATGGACTTATTTCCACCTACCTTCCTTTTCCCCATAACTTAATTCCCTTACTATCCAACCTTGTCTTAAATATATTTACTGAGGTAGCCTCCACTGCTTCATTGGGCAGAAAATTCCACAGATTCACCACCCTTTGGGTAAAGTAGTTCCTCATCCCTGTCCTAAATTTACTCCCCCAAATCTTGAGGCTGTGTCCCCTAGTTCTAGTCACTACCAATGGAAACAACTTCCCTGCCTCTATCTTATCTATCCCTTTCATAATTATAGATGTTTCTATAAGATCTCCTTTCATCCTTCTGAATTCCAGTGAGTACAGTCCCAGGCAACTCAGTCTCTCCTCATAGTCTAACCCCTCATCTTGGAATCAACCTGGTGAACCTCCTCTGCACCGCTTCCAAAGCCAGTATATCCTTCCTCAAGTAAGGAGACCAGAACTGCGCACAGTACAACAGATACAGCCTCACCAGTACTCCATACAGTTGCAGCATAACCTCCCTGCTCTTAAATTCAATCCTTCTAGCAATGAAGGCCAACATTCCGTTTGGCTTCTTGATAGTCTGCTGCATCTGCAAACCAACCTCTGCAATTTATACACAAGCAATCCCAAGTCCTTTTGCACAGCAGCATGCTGCAATCTTTTACCATTTAAATAATAATCTGCTCTTCCATTTTTTCTTCCAAAGTGGATGACCTCACATTTACCAACATTGTATCCCATCTGCTAGACCCTTGCTCACTCACTTAACCTATCTATTATCTCTCTGCAGACTCTCCGTATTCTCTACACAATTTGCTTTTTGACTCAATTTGGTGTCCTCAGAAAACTTAGGTACGCTACACAGTCTCCTCTTCCAGGTCGTTAGTATATGTCATGAACAGTTGCAGGCCCAGCACTGACCCCTGCAGTGCACTGCTCACCACTGATTATCAACCAGAGAAACACCCATGTATCCCAACTGTCTGCTTTCTATTGGTTAACAAATTCTCTATTCATGCTAATAAATCATCCCCAACTCAATGCATCTTTATCTTATGGACAAGTCTTATGTAGCACCCCAGCAACTTTGATGTGTGTTGCTTGAGTAAGTTTGTCAAACAGGATCTGCCGTGTTTGCCCGATGGATCCATTTCTTTCCAGATGCCTCGCTATTTCTTCTTTAATGATAGTTCCAAGCATTTTTCCAACTACAGATGTCAAACTAACTGGCTTATGGTTACTTGCCTTTTACCTACATCCTTCTTTTGAATAGTGATGTGACATTCGCCTTCTTCCAATCTGCTGGGACCAGCCCAGAGTCCAGAGAATTTTCGAAAATTATTACCAAAGCATCAATTATAACCTCTGCCATTTCTTTTAGTACTCTGAGCTGCATTCCATCAGGGCCAGCAGACTTGTCTATCTTTGCTCAGCACTACCCCTTCTGTGATAGCTGTTGTATCAAGGTCCTCTCCTCCAATCGCATCCATATCATCTGTCTTTGGCATGTTAGACATGTCCTCCACTGTGAAAACCGACACAAAATAATCATTCAAAGTCTTGGTCTTTTCCTTATTACCCAATATCAATTCCCCCTTCTTGTCCTCCAATGGACCTACATTCACTTTGGCCACCCTCTTCTGCTCTATATAATTATAAAACTTTTACTATCCATTGGTTTTTATATTTTGTGCTAGTTTATTTTCATAATCTATCTTCCCTTTCTTTATTGCTGGCTTAGTGGTTCTTTACTGCTTTTTAAAGTTTTCCCAATCTTCTATTTTCTCACTACTCTTGATGATTTTGTACACACGAGCTTTTAGATTGATGCCTTCCTTAATTTCCTTAGTTACCCATGGCTGGCTCTCCCCACCCTTGCCGTCCTTGCTTTTAACTGGAATATACTTTTGCTGAGCACTGTAAAAAATCACTTTGAACCATATAGCCTGTGTTCCCAGTCTACCTTATTTAGCTCCTCCCTCATCCTGTTGTATTCTCCTTTGTTTAGGCATAATACACTGGTTTTAGATTGAACTATTGCACCTTCCATTTGTATGAGAAACTTGATCATTGATCACTTTTGCCAAGAGGATCCCTAACTACAAGATTGCCAATTTTACCTGTCTCATTGCACAGGACCAGATCCAAGATAGCATGTTCCCTAGTAGGTTCACTAACATACTGTTCAAGAAAGCTATTGCATATTCATTCCAACTTGATTCACTCTCTGTGTGCGAGTCATCCACTGGGCCATGGGTTTGGGGTCATTGTCCTGCTGCAAAATGGGACCGATGAGATGCCTCCCTGATGGTATTGCGTGATGGATGATAATCTGTACTTCTCAGCATTGATGATTCCATTAATTCTGAGCAGATCACCAACTCCTTTTGCAGAAATGCAGCCCCAAACCTGTAGGGAACTTCCACTGTGCTTCACTGTTGGCTGCAGAAATGATTCATGTACTGCTCTACAGCTCTTCTATGGACAAACTGATTCTTGTATGAGCCAAAATGTCAAATTTTGACTCATCAGTCCAGAGCACTGGCTTGCTTTAAACTTTGGAAGAATGGCTTTTGGGCATCAACTCTTCCACAAAGACCACTTCTGACAAGACCTCCGTAGACTGTAGAGGGGTTCCGGTGGTCTCTGTGGGTTCAGAGCAGATAGCAGTGCTGGACTAATTCTGGTTTAGAAGGGACATCAGTTTGATATATCTCTTATCTGCTGCACTCAGTTTCCATGGCAGAGCACTGTGTTTCTGATCCTCAACCTTGCTCGTTTCTGAAGAAGCACAATGACGAGCTTGGGCACCACATCTTGAAACTCATCTGCCACAAAATTTCTGCCTGGGACAGACCTTCCTAATACAGGATGATCACCTTATGTCTTGTTGCTATGCTCGTTCTTGATTATTTATAGGTTAAACTACCACATCTTCCACACCCTCACCTTTTAGTTTGGTTGTCCTTTGTCTAGTTTGATTCCTTCTACAGCTTTTTCTGTTTCAGTTAATTAGTTCATTCAACTCATTTTGTCACTGATTATTGGCATCTGTTGGTTATCTGTGTTTAGTCATGCAGTGGGCTACATACCTACAAAGTAATCAAGTTTTTATTTGAAATGTGGTCTTTTACTTCATATCAAACAAGAGAAAATTTGCAGATGCTGGAAACTACTTTTACTTGATATGTTACTTTCTTTAATGAAATACCAAAATTTCACTTTAATTTTTTGGAAGATGAATGTTTGGAAATTTAGTATCTACTGTTTTCTACTGACACACTAATGCAATAGACAAAAATTAAACATCTTAACAAAATTTAAATTTTTAAAAATCTAGGGTGCCTAAGACTTTTGCACCGTACTGTACATTGATGCTATTAACAAAACCAGAGATCAATATGACAGTTGTGAAGAAAGTAAAAGCTAATTAGGGTTGTTAACTTACAAACTTAGCAAGAACCACAAATTAACTTTCTGTATTTGCACAGCTGAGTTAATAGGTTGTGGGATTTACCAAACAAATAAATATTTACTTGTGTTTATTAGTGGGGACAAACCTTCACTTAATCTGTTAAGCAGCATTTTCTGTAGATAATAGCAAATCCTAATTGATGTCTATGAACATAGTTGCTGCCTGATTTGCTATGTGTTCAGATACCTGTATAAAAATATATTCTTTTATACAAAAGGAACCAATGTTCAATTCAGACCCTCCATCTTGTATAATCAACTTGAGCCATGATATACAGATTACTATTTCACAGATATCCAAATCTCAACACTGTTCTTCAAAACAATGCAAACAATTCCAAGTAAAATCGCTGAAGGATAGCCTACATTTAAGTTATATCATCATTGTAAGATAAGATCATTCTGTTGCATGCATTATAGAATAGACTCCCATAACATCAAGGCTGCACTGACCCTTCAAAGAGCGTGGCAGTCAGTCTAGTTTTCTGGACTTTCTCCATGTTATATAATTTATTCTCTGTAGTATAAATCTATTTCTCCCATGAAGCTCTTCACCCACTTGCATCAGGCAGAACACTCCAACTCCTAGCCATTTGATCCACAAAGTTTTTCCTCCATTTCTCTATCATTTCAAAACAGTTTCTGTTCATACACTCTTGAGCTTCCTATGAAAGCTCAGGTTATTTTTCTCCATATAACATGGAAGTTATTTTTCATCCTTTGAACCATTTTATTAATTGCCATCTATAATCTATGCCATTTTCACTGAACTGTGGTGCCTATAATGGGACAATTCTCTTGTCACTAAGTCTAAGCAGCTGCAGGCAATATTTATGGCTCTTTGAAACTACTCTATATCAAGGTTCAATCCCACCACTGTCCATAAGGATTTTGTACATCTCCCTGTCACAGCGTAGATTTCCTCCAGGTACTCCAGTTTCTTCCCACATTCCAAAAACATAGGGGTTAGTAGATTAATAGTTCACATAGCTCTCCATATGACAAGTCTTCCATCCCAGAATCATTCTTGTAAACCTCCTTTGAGCCCTCTCCAATGTCAGCACATCCTTTCTTAGATAAGGGGCCCAAAACAGCTCATAATACTCCAAGTGAGGCCTCACCAGTCAGTTATAAAGCCTCAGCATTACATCCCTGCTTTTGTATTCTAGTCCTCTCAAAATGAATGTGAACATTACATTTGCCTCCCTCACCACCAACTCAACCTCCAAATTAACGTTTAGGGAATCCTGCTCAAGGGCTCTCTAGTCCCTTTGCACCTCAGATTTTAGAGTTTTCTCTCCAGTTAGAGAACAACCTGCATGGCCATACACTTCCCAACACTGTATTCCATCTGCCACGTTTTTGCCCATTCTCCAAAGCTATCTAAGTCCTTTTGTGGCCTTTCTTCCTCAAGACTACCTGCCTCTCCATCTATTTTCATATCATCTGCAAACTTGGCCACAAAGCCATCAATCCTGTCATCTTTGTATCCTCGGACATCATTCCTACAATTCTGATCAGAAAGCTCCAGAACCTGGCCTCTATAACTCCCTCTGCAACTGGATCCTCGACTTCCTAACCAGAAGACCACAATCTGTGCACATCAGAAATAACATCTCCTCCTGACTGATAATGAACACTTGTGCACCTCAGGAGTGTGTGCTTATCCTACTGCTCTACTCTATGCCCACGACTGTATGGCTACGCACAGCTCAAATGCTATCGATAAATTTGTTGACAATACAACTATTGCTGGCAGGATTTCAGACGATGATGACAGAGCGTACAGGAGTGAAATATATCAGCCAGTTGAGTGGTGTTGCAGCAACAGCATTGCATGCAATGTCAGTAAGACCGAAGAACTGACTACAGAAAGGGTGAGACAAAGAAACACACACCAGTCCTCATAGAGGGATCAGAAGTGGAGAGAGTGAGGAATTTCAAGTTCCTGGGTGTCAATATCTCTGAGGATCTAACCTGGACCCAACACATCGATGCAGCTCGGAAGAAAACACAACAGGGTCTATATTTCATTACAAGTTTGAGAAGACGAACTTGTATCGGGGGAAGGCTTGGGGCTACTACACAGGACTGAAATAAGCTGCAGAGAGTTGTAAACTTAGCTCCATCATGGGCACCAGCCTCCGTAGTATCCAGGACACCTTCAATGAGTGATGCCTCAAAAAGGTGGCATCCGTCATTAAAAACCCCCACCACCCAGGTCATGCCTTCTTCTCATTGTTACCATCAGGAAGGGGGTAAAAAAGCAGGAAGGCACACACTCAGCAATTGAGGAACAGCTTTTTCCCCTCTGCCATCTGTTTTCTGAATGGGCGTTGAACCCGTGAACACTGCGCAGCACGGTAGATTTACAGTACAGGGGACCCAGGTTCAACTCCCGTCGCTGCCTGTCAGGAGGTTGTACATTCTCCCCGTGACCACGTGGGTTTCCTCCGGGTGCTCCCATTTCCTCCCACAGTTCTGGTCATTGTAAATCGTCCCGTGATTAGGCTAGCATTTAATTGAGAGATTGCTGGGTGGCGTAGCTCAAAGGGCTGGAAGGGCCAACTCTGGGTTGTATCTCCATAAATAAATAAATATACTTACTGTAATTCACAGCTTTTTACTGTAATTTACATAACATATACCAGTAATATTAAAACTTATTTTGATTCTGATTCTTTTGCTACCATGGTACCCTTTTATTTTAGACATCCAGCTTCTGCAGTTTTTAAAATGTGCTTTTCTGGAGAAGTTAACTTTGTCTAACTTTGTTTAATTGACAAAGGTAGGCATTGATTTGGATTTGAATATGTAATGGACAGGTGCAGCGACTGCTGATAGAAGGAATTGCAATGATTTGCAGCCCAATGGATTTATCTTGGTGTGAATGTTCCACACAAGCTGCTTGTCACTGGATTGTTTTGTTAACTGTGCAGCCCAGAAAGGAGGAGTAGCAGCAACAACTGTTTAAAAAGTCTGTGTCAGGAGCGGTGCTGTTTTGGTACCGTGAGGCCCAGCAGTGAATAAAGGGAAGCAAGATCTAGTGGAGTGATCACCTTGAGAAGAGCTATGTTGAAATGCTTCTGTTGAAACTTTGGGGAAACTTGGACAGAGACAAGGTAAAGCAAGGAAGAATTTTTTTTTCCCTTTTTCCTTGAATTGTTAAAAAGGGCAGAACTGGCAGCCACTGGAGTAGTATGCTGCTCTTATGTGTTACAAAAGATAAGATGGGGGGGGGGAGGATGAGGTGAGAGTTGAACAGCAGGACCTCAGGGATTGTAATATCTGGAATACTCCCAGTGCATATTGCTTGTGAGGGTAGAGATAGGCAGATGACTGTGGAGCTGGTGCAGAAGGGGAGGAATTAAGATTCTTGGACCACTTGGATTTCTTCAGGGGCAGAGGTGATGTTTACAAGAGAGTGTGGGTTGCAGCTGAGCTGAAGGGGGACCAGCGTCTTGGTGGCGAGATTTGCTTGTGCTGCCTGGGAGCATTTAAAACAGCCCAGCAGTGGGGTGGGACCCAATATAGTAGTGTGACAGAAGGGAAAGCTGAAGGCAAATATCGAAAGTTAAGGGAGAAAACTTCAGAAGGACAGGATATGAGAAAGATAACAATTGAACCCAGTACATAGATAGGTATATCTGTATGGTATAGGTATAACTGAGATACTGTAGTTATTACAGAAATGTAACTGAGGGACTGGCAGTGCAATAATCCATGGTACTGAATCAAGCATGTTAGAGGTGGGTATAAAGGAGAGGGAATTGCATTTTTGATAAAGGAGAACATTACAGCAGTACCTAGGGTATTTACGGGTGGTTCAATGAGGCTACGTGGGTGGAACTCAGAAATAAGAAGTGGTGATCACTTTGATAGGGATTGTACCACAGCCCCTCCTCAAATATTCAATGGGAATCAGAGGGGAAATAGGCAGACGGCTCCTAAATAGCAGTAATAATAGGGTTATAATGGGTAATTTTAACTCCCTAGTATCGACTGGGATTGCCAAACTTCTTAGGGATTAGAAGAGGCAGAAAAAAGTATAGAAAAATCTTCTCAAGCAAAATGGAGAAAGGGGGCCACACCCGATTTCCTCTGAGGGAATGAGGCTGGGCAAGTGACTGAAGTGAAATAGGGAGAACTCCGAGCCGGCATGTTCTTGTTAGAGGAAGGACTGGTAGGACTAGGGTTGACAAGGGATATTGAGGTTTTGGTCACAAAAAAAATGAGGCATATGTCAGGTTTAGGCAGCTAGGATTAACTGAATCGGGTATTAGTGATGTAGCCATACACTGAAGTGGAAAATTAGAAAGGTAAAAAGAGGATGTGAGATAGCTTTGGCAGATAAGGTAAAGCCAAGAACCTTAAGGGATTCTAAGTATAGAAACTGCAAGATTCTAAATTAAGAAACTGCAAGGGTAAAAGGATCCTGATGGCAGTTATATACAGGCCTCCCAACAGTAGCTGGGATGTGGACCACAGATTACAATGGGAAATAGAAAAGGTATGTCAAAAGGGCAATGTTATGATAGTCATGGGAGATTTGAACATGCAGATCGATTGGGGAAAATTAGGTTCGTAATGGATCTCAAGAGAGTGAGCTTGTTGAATGCCTATGAGATGGTGTTTTAGAGCAGTTTGTTGTTGAGCCTACTAGGGGATCGATAATATTGGATTGGGTGTTATGTAATGAACCAGAGGTGATTAGGGAGCTTAATGTAAAAGAACCCTTAGGAGATAGTGATCAGAGTATTATTGAGTTCAACTTGAAATTTGATAGGAAAAAAGTAAAGTCTGACGTGACAGTATTTCAGTGGAGTAAAGGAAATTAGAGTAGTATGAGAGAGGAGTTGGCCAAAGTAAATTGGAAGGAAATGCTGGCAGAGATGACAGCAGAGCAGCAATGGTGTGAGTTTCTGGGGAAAATGAGGAAGGTGTAGGATAGATGTATTCCAAAAACAAAGAAATACTCAAATGGCAAAATAGTACAACCGTGGCTGACAAGAGATACAAGCTAATGTAAAACCAAAAGGGAGAGCATACAACAAAACAAAAATTACTGGGAAGACAAGAGGATTGGGAAGCTTTTAAAAACCTACAGAGAGCAACTAAAATAATTATTAGGAGGGAAAATACGAAATATGAAAGCAAGCTAGCAAACAATATCGAAGTGGACAGTAAAAGCTTTTGCAAGTATATTTAACAAAAAGAGATGAGAGTGGAATTAGGACCACTAGAAAATGAGGCCAAAGACATAATAATAGGGAATAAGGAGATGGTTGATGAACTAAATTAGTATTTTACTATGGAAGACACAAGCAGTGTGCCAGATCTTAGGGAAGAGACGTGAGTGCAATTACTATTACAAGGGAGAAGGTGCTCAAAAAGCTGAAAGACCTAAGGGTACATTAAGTCACCAGAACCAGGTGAATACTGCACCCTAGAGTTCTGAAAGAGGTAGCAATTGTGGAGGTATTAGTAATCATCTTTCAAAAACCATTGGACTCTGGCATTGTGCTAGGACTCGAAATTTGTAAATGTCACTCCACTCTTTAAGAAAGGATGAAGACAGCAGAAAGGAAATTATAGACCAGTTAGCCTGACCTCAGTGATTGGAAAGATGTTGAGTCAATTGTTAAGGATGAGGCTATTGAAGACTTGGTGACACAGGACAAGATAGGTCAAAGTCAGCATGGTTTCCTTAAGGGAAAATCTTACCTGACGAACCTGTTGGACTTCTTTGAGGAGATTACAAGTAGAATAGATAAAGGGAATGTAGTAGATGTTGTATATTAGGACTTGGTAGGAGGCAGCGAGTGGGAATAAAAGGATCTGTTTCTGTTTGGCTGCCAGTGACTAATGGTGTTTCATGGGGGTTGGTATTGGGACCGCTTTTTATGCTGTATATCAATAATTTAGATGATGGAATCAATGGCTTTGTTGCCAAGTTTACAGGTGATAGGAAATTTGGTGGAGGAGCAAGTAGTGTTGAGAAAACAGGAAGGCTGCTGGAGGATTTCGACAGATTAGGAGAATGGACAAGGAAGTGGCAAATGAAATACAATGTTGGAAAATGCATGGTCATCCACTTTGGTAGTAGAAATAAATGTGCAGAATATTTTCTAAATGGGGAGAAAATCAAAAAATCTGAGATGCAAAGGGATTTGGGAGTCCTTGTGCAGAACACCCTAAAGGTTAACTTGCAGGTTGAGTCAGTGGTGAGGAAGACAAATGCCATGTTAGCATCCATTTCAAGAGGTCTTGAATACAAGAGCAGAGCTGTGATGCTGAGGCGCTGGTGAGTCTCATCTTGAGCATTGTGGACAGTTTTGGGCTCCTCATCTGAGAAAAGATGTGCTGGCATTGCAGAAGGTTCAGGGGAGGTTCACAAGGATGATTCCAGGAATGAAAGGGTTATCATATGAGGAAAGTTTGATGGATCTGTACTTGAATTTAGAAGTATGAGGAAGAATCTCATTGAAACTTTTTGAATATTGTAAGACCTAGACAGAGTAGATGTTTCTGATGGTGGGGGGGGGGGGGTCCAGGAGAAGAGGGCACGACCTCAGGGCAGAGGAGTATCCATTTAGAACAGAGATGTGGAGAAATTTCTTCAGCCATAGGGTGGTGAATTTGTGGAATTTATTACCACAGGCAGCTGTGGAGGCCAGGTCGTTGAGTGTACTTAAGGCAGAGCTTGATACGTTCTTGATCGGCCATGGCATCAAAGAACATGGGAAGAAGACTGGGGAATGGGGTTGAGGAGGGGAGAAAAGGATCAGCCATAATTGAATGGCGGAACACATTTGATGGGCTAAATGCCCTAATTCTGCTCCTTTGTCTTATGGTCTCACGGTCAATGTTAAGAGCAAAAGGGTAACTAGGGAGAAAATAAGAACACTTGAGCCTCAACATAGAACACAGAATAGTACAGCACAGTACAGGCCCTTCGGCCCACAATGTCGTGCCGACCCTCAAACCCTGCCTCCCTTATAAGCCCCCACCTTAGATTCCTCCATATACCTGTCTAGTAGTCTCTTAAACTTCACTAGTGTATCTGCCTCCACCACTGACTCAGGCAGTGCATTCCACGCACCAACCACTCTCTGAGTAAAAAACCTTCCTCTAATATCCCCCTTGAACTTTCCACCCCTTACCTTAAAGCCATGTCCCCTTGTATTGAGCAGTGGTGCCCTGGGGAAGAGGCGCTGGCTATCCACTCTATCTATTCCTCTTATTATCTTGTACACCTCTATCATGTCTCCTCTCATCCTCCTTCTCTCCAAAGAGTAAAGCCCTAGCTCCCTTAATCTCTGATCATAATGCATACTTTCTAAACCAGACAGCATCCTGGTAAATCTCCTCTGTACCCTTTCCAATGCTTCCACATCCTTCCTATAGTGAGGTGACCAGAACTGGACACAGTACTCCAAGTGTGGCCTAACCAGAGTTTTATAGAGCTGCATCATTACATCGCGACTCTTAAACTCTATCCCTCGACTTATGAAAGCTAACACCCCATAAGCTTTCTTAACTACCCTATCCACCTGTGAGGCAACTTTCAGGGATCTGTGGACATGTACCCTGGGATCCCTCTGCTCCTCCACACTACCAAGTATCCTGCCATTTACTTTGTACTCTGCCTTGGAGTTTGTCCTTCCAAAGTGTACCACCTCACACTTCTCCGGGTTGAAATCCATCTGCCACTTCTCAGCCCACTTCTGCATCCTATCAATGTCTCTCTGCAATCTTTGACAATCCTCTACACTATCTACAACACCACCAACCTTTGTGTCGTCTGCAAACTTGCCAACCCACCCTTCAATGTAGTCATCTTTGAGTGGAACAACATTGGTGAGGTCTTAAGTGAATATTTCTCATCTATTTACTATAGCCAAGGTCAGGGAATTCAGGGGAGAGGATAGTGATGTCTTGAAACACAAAATGTGTTGATGGATTTAAAGCGCATTCACAGACAAATCTGTGGGCCATTTCTCTCCTTGGACATAGTGGATGACCTTTGTTCCAATGATAGTATGTGTTGTTAGCTCTATGTCAGGGAGTTGATGGACGTGAACCTTTTTAAAAAATTATTCATTTATGGGATGTGGGCGTCACCAGCTAAGCCAGCATTTCTTGCCCTTGAGAAGGAGGTGATGAGTCCCTGAGGTGTAGGTACATCTGCAGTGCTGTTAGGGAGAGAATTCCATGCTCTTGACTCAGCGACAATAAACCAATGGTGATATGTTTCCAAGTCAGGATGGCGAGAGACTTCGAGGGGGATTTCCAAGTGGTGGTGTTTCCAGCTATCTGCTGTTTAAGCAAAACATTTTCGGAAGTGTGCGTGTGCATTGTAATTTCCAATCAACATGATTTAGGTAATGATGTTGTACTACAGCACAGCATCAACCAGCCCTATCACCTAGAAAAGCACCAGGGAGATTTTTCTCTGCCTTTATGTTGACAGAATCATAGTCACTGAAGAAAGGACAACTTCCATGATTAGATTTTTCACAATCTAAGTTTTTCACAATTAGATTGTGAAAGAAGAGGAAACCCTGAAGAATCAGAATCAGGTTTATTATCACTGGCATGTGATGTGAAATTTGTTAACCTAGCAGCAGTTCAATGCAATACATAATCTAGCAGAGAAAAAAAAATTAAAAATAATAATAAATAAACAAGTAAATCAATTATACATATTGAATAGATTTTTTTTAAAGTGCAAAAAACAGAAATACTTTTTTTTTTAAAGTGAGGCAGTGTCCAAAGATTCAATGTCCATTTAGGAATCGGATGGCAGAGGGGAAGAAGCTGTTCCTGAATCGCTGAGTGTGTGCCTTCAGGCTTCTGTACCTCCTACCTGATGGCTGAGGAACTGGTGCAGGAAGCAAGGATTTACATTCTTGGACCACTGGGGTATGTTTCGGGGTAAGGATGAATTGTACAAAAGGGACGGGTTGCACCTTAATAGGCGGGGGACCAGCGTTCTGGCAGGCAGGTTTGCCACTGCAACACGGGTGTGTTTAAACTGAGTAGTGGGGGGGAGGGGATGAACTGGAAATACAAGGATGGAGATAAAGGGAAAGAGAGAATAAGAAAAGTTAAGAAAGACAGCAGAATCAACAGAGCAGAAAGCTCAAGAAGGGATCGTACAGTATGGCCAAGTGAAATAGGAATTGATATGAAAGGTGAGGGGAGTAATGAATTAAAAGTATTATATATGAATGCACAGAGTATAAGAAATAAAGCAGATAAGCTTGAGGCACAGTTGGAAATTGCTAAGTATGATGTTGTGGGAAAAACAGAGACATGGCTTCAAGTGGACAGGGCCTGAGAAATGAATATTCAAGGGTATACGTCCTATCGAAAGGACAGACTGATGGGCAGAGGGGGTGGGGTGGCTCTGTTGGTGAGGAATGATATTCAGTCCCTTGTGAGGGGGGATATAGAATCAGGAGACATAGAGTCAGTATGGATAGAACTGAGAAATTCTAAGGGTAGAAAGACCTTAATGGGAGTTATTCTACAAGCCCCCAAATAGTGGTCTGGATGTAGGGTGTAAATTGAATCAAGAGTTAAAATTGGCATGTAGCAAAGGTAATGCTACAGTTGTTATGGGGGATTTCAACATGCAGGTAGACTGGAAGAATCAGGTTGGTACTGGACCCCAAGAAAGGGAGTTTGTGGAGTGCCTCCGAGATGGATTCTTAAAGCAGCTTGTACTGGAGCCTACCAGAGAGAAGGTAATTCTAGATTTAGTGTTGTGCAATGAACCGGATTTGACAGGGGACCTTGAGGTAAAGGAGCCATTAGGAGGTAGTGACCATAATATGTTAAGTTTTAATCTACAAATTGAGAGGGAGCAGGGAAAATCAGAAGTGTCAGTATTACAGTTGAACAAAGGGAACTATGGTGCTATGAGGGAGGAGCTGGCCAATGTTCAATGGAACAATACCCTAGCAGGGATGACAGTGGAACAACAATGGCAGGTATTTCTGGGAATATTGCAGAAGGTGCAGGATCAGGTCATTCCAAAGAGGAGAAAGATCCTAAGGGAGTAAAGGGAGGCCGTGGCTGACAAGGGAAGTAACGGACAGTATAAAAATAAAAGAGAAGTATAACATAGCAAAGATGAGTGGGAAGCTGGAGGATTGGGAAACTTTTAAAGAGCAACAGAAGATAACTAAAAAGGCAATACGTGGAGAAAAAATGAGGTACAAAGGTAAACTAGCCAAGAATATAAAGGAGGATAGTAAAAGCTTCTTTAAGTACGTGAAAAGGAAGAAAATAGTTAAGACCAAAATTGGGCCTTTGAAGACAAAAATGGGTGAATTTATTATGGGGAACAAGGAAATGGCAGGCGAGTTGAACAGGTACTTTGGATCTGTCTTCACTAGGGAAGACACAAACAACCCCTGGATAGACTGTTGGGTCTGAAGGCTGATAAGTCCCCGGGACCTGATGGTCTGCATCCCAGGATACTTAAGGAGGTGGCTTTAGAAATCATGGACGCATTGGTAATCATTTTCCAATGTTCTATAGATTCAGGATCAGTTCCTATGGATTGGAGGGTGGCTAATGTTGTCCCACTTTTCAAGAAAGGAGGGAGAGAGAAAACGGAATTATAGACCAGTTAGCTTGACGTCAGTAGTGGGAAAGATGCTGGAGTCAATTATAAAAGATGAAATTACGACACATTTGGATGGCAGTAACAGGATAGGTCCAAGTCAGCATGGATTTTCGAAGGGGAAATCGTGCTTGTCTAATCTTTTGGTATTTTTTGAGGATGTAACTATGAAAATGGACAAGGGAGAGCCAATGGATGTAGTGTACCTGGACTTTTAGAAAGCCTTTGATAAAGTCCCATATAGGAGATTAGTGGGCAAAATTAGGGCACATGGTATTGGGGGCAGAGTACTGAGATGGATTGAAAATTGGCTGGCTGACAGGAAACAGAGTAGCGATTAACGGGTCCCTTTCGGAATGGCAGGCAGTGACGAGTGGGGTACCGCAGGGTTCAGTGCCGGGACCGCAGCTGTTTACAATATATATTAATGATTTAGATGAAGGGATTAAAAGTAACATAAACAAATTTGCAGATGTCACAAAGCTCAGTGGCAGTGTGAAATGCGAGGAGGATGTTATGAAAATGCAGGGTGACTTGGACAGGTTGGGTGAATGGGTGGATGCATAGCAGATGCAGTTTAATGTGGATAAATGTGAGGTTATCCACTTTGGTGGTAAGAACAGGAAGGCAGATTATTATCTAAATGGAGTCAAGTTAGGAAAAGGGGAAGCACAACGAGATCTAGGTGTTCTTGTACATCAGTCACTGAAAGCAAGTATGCAAAATTAGGGCACATGACAAAAGCTAATGGCATGCAGGCAGTGACAAAAGCTAATGGCATGCTGGCCTTCATAACAAGGGGAACTGAGTATAGGAGCAAAGAGGTCCTTCTGCAGTTGTACAGGGCCCTGGTGAGACCACACCTGGAGTATTGTGTGCAGTTTTGGTCTCCAAATTTGAGGAAGGACATTCTTGCTATTGAGGGAGTGCAGCATAGGTTCACAAGATTAATTCACAGGATGGCGGGACCATCATATTTTGAAAGATTGGAGCGACTGGGCTTGTATACACTGGAACTTAGAAGGATGAGAGGGGATCTGATTGAAACATAAGATTATTAAGGGATTGGACATGCAGGAAGCATGTCCCCACTGATGGGTGAGTCGAGAACCAGAGGCCACAGTTTAAGAATAAGGGGTAGGCCATTTAGAACGGAGTTGAGGAAAATCATTTTCACTCAGAGAGTGGTGGATATGTGGAATGCTCTGCCCCAGAAGGCAGTGGAGGCCAAGTCTCTGGATGCTTTCAAGAAAGAGATGTATAGAGCTCTTAAAGATAGCGGAATCAAAGGTTATGGGGATAAGGCAAGAACAGGATACTGATTGTGGATGATCAGCCATGATCACAGTGAATGTTGGTGCTGGCTCGAAGGGCTGAATGGCCTACTCCTGCACCTATTATCTGTGGTCTATAACAGTGAGGAAAAGGCATGCCCTGAGTGCTGAAGGTCCTGAATAATGAACACTGCCTTTCTGAGACACTACTCCCTAAAGATGTCCTGGGTATTTTGTAGAGAGTACCCAAGATGGAGCTGACTAGATTTACAACTTTCTACAGCTTCTTTTGGTCCTGTGCAATAGCCCCTCCATACCAGACAGTGATGCAGCCTGTCAGAATGCTCTCCACGTTACAACTATAGAAGTTTTTGAGTGTATTTGTTGACATGCCAAATCTCTTCAAACTCCTAATAAAGTATAGCCGCTATCTTGCCTTTTTTATAACTACATCAATATGCTGGGACCAGGTTAGATCCTCAGAGATCTTGACACCCAGGAGTTTGAAGTTGCTTACTCTCTCCACTTCTGATCCCTCTGAGGATTGGTATGTGTTTCTTCGTCTTATTTTTCCTGAATTCCACAATCAGCTCTTTCGTCCTACTGACGCACCATTCCACTAGTTGTCATATCTCACTCTTGTACACCTTCTCGTTACCACCTGAGATTCTACCAACAATGGTTGTATCATCAACAAAATCATAGATGGTATTTGATCTATGCCTAGCCACACAGTCACGTGTATATAGAGAGCAGAGCAGTGGGCTAAGCACACACCCCTGAGGTGCATAGGTGTTGATCGTCATTAAGGAAGATTATGTTATAACCAATCCACCCAGATTGTGGTCTTCCGGTTAGGAAGTCAAGGATCCAATTGCAGAGGGAGGTACAGAGGCCCAGGTTCTGCAACGTCTCAATCAAGATTTTGGGAATGATGGTATTAAATGCTGAGCTATAGTTGATGAACAGCATCCTGACATGGGTGTTTGTGTTGCCCAGGTTGTCCAGGTGGTCTAAAGCCGTGTGGAGAGCCACTGAGATTGAGTCTGCCATTGACCTATTGTGGTGATAGGCAAATTGCAATGGGTCCAGGTCCTTGCTAAGTCAAGAGTTCAGTCTAGTCATGACCAACCTCTCAAAGCATTTCATCACTGTTGATGTGAGAGCTACCGGGCGATACTCATTAAGGCAGCCCGCATTATTCTTCTTAGGCACTGGTATAAATGTTGCCTTTTTGAAGCATGGGAACTTCCATCTGTAGCAGTGTGAGGTTGAAAATGTCCTTGAATATTCCTGCTAGTTGGTTGGCACAGGTTTTCAGAGCCTTACCAGGTACTCCATCGGGACCTTCTGCCTTGCGAGGGCTTGCTCTCTTTAAAGACAGTCTAACATCAGCCTCTGAGACGGAGATTACAGGGTCATCAGGTGCAGCAGGGATCTTCACAGCTGTAGTTGTGTTCTCCCTTTCAAAGCCTGCATGGAAGGTGTTGAGTTCATCTGGTAGTGAAGCATCACCGCCGTTCATACTATAGGGTTTCACTTTGTAGGAAGTAATGTCTTGCAGACCCTGCCAGAGTTACCATGCATCCGATGTTGCCTCCAACCTTGTTCGAAATTGTCCCTTCGCCCTTGAAATAGCCCTCCGCAAATCATATCTGGTTTTCTGGTACAGGCCTGAGTTTCCAGACTTGAATGCTACAGAACTAGCCTTCAGCAGACAACGTACTTCCTGGTTCATCCATGGCTTTTGGTTTGGGAATGTACAGTAAGTCTTTGTAGGCACACACTCATCCACACAGGTTTTAATGAAATCCGAAACAACTGCAGCATACTCATCCAGGTTTGAAGATGAATCCCTGAATACAGTCCAGTCCACCGATTCAAAGCAGTCCTGTAGGCGCTCCTGTGCTTCCCTTGTCCATACCACCTTGTCCTCAATGCTGGTGCTGCAGTCTTCAGTCTCTGCCTATACTCAGGGAGTAGAAGCACAGCCAGGTGATCAGACTTCCCGAAATGAGGGCATGGAATAGCACGGTAGGCATTCTTGATGGTGGTGTAGCAATGGTCCAATATGTTGTTTCCTCTGGTATTGCAAGTGATTTGTTGATGGTAGTTACTTAGTGATTTTTTTTTCAGATGGCCTGGTTAAAATCTCCCAAAACAATGGTGAAGGTTTTAAGGTGCACTGTTTCGTTCACATAGCAAAATGATCCAATGACAAATGGTTTTGGTGAGCAAGCAACTTGCGGAAACTAGTGTGGATCTTATTAAATTAAACATCCCTAGGCTTGGTCCTAGTCTTCAGCCTGCCAAGTCTGAGTTCCTTCTTTTCGGACAGTAATTTTGGGTTTAGGATGACTCAGAGTAGTGTATCTATTCTGGGAGTCTGGTGTTGGGGGGTGCAACTAGTTTTTGATACCTATCACAGCAACTTGAGTATAATTGTCGTGTCAATGCTGGTGATGTTAGCCCAAGAGCAGATGCAGATATTTTATTTAAGTTGCCAGTATACAGCATTGGAGATGCCTTTCCACTGCTTTGAGTTACCCGCTGAAAGTAGACCCTGTCTCAGAATTCGGGAGGATAAGTATCACCGCTTAGTTCTACACTTGATGTTGTGATCTTCAAACATACCAGAATGCCAGAGTCTCAATGGCGCACTGAATGTGACGCTGAATTTTATGTCTGACACCTGATTTCATTCACTGGTGGCCCCTGAGATATTGGAGGTGGCTTATGTTTTTGTCTTTGATCATTAGCTGCTATCTTGTATAATGACAGCAGGTTGGCAGCTAATTTTGTTTTGTTAGTGTTCAGCGTGTTCTCATTGATTTCAAAGATTCAAGCTTCAAAGTACATTACAAAATAAGGTATAAATCTTGAGATTTGTTTGCTTACAGAAACATGAAAGAACCCAATTTTTTTTTAAAAAGGCCAACAACCAATGTACAATAGAAAGGGAGAAAAACACAATTCATGCAAACACTGAAATGAGCAACAACATTCTGACCCAAATTGAGTCTTCAGATCTGAACCTCGGAGCAGCCCAGAGTAGGCCCAAGACTTTGCTTATCAGTTCATTATATTAGTGTGCAAGGAGCGCAGCGGCCAGTAGTCTTCATAACCTCAGTGACATGGAGAGAGGAGTGACCATCATGGTGGCCAATTCAGTCAGTGAGTTGATGACTTGGATGTTGAGTTCTGAACACAAGCATATGTAAGTACTATCCTGCTACCCTAATTCAAAGGTTGAAGTATTGACCAGTAGGAGGAAACTGGAGGCCAATGAGCCAGTGCTTATGAGGGGATTGGAAGTGGAAGGGGGCCATCAACTTTAAATTCCTTGGTGTTATCAATTCAGAAGACCTGTCCTGGGCCCAGCACGTAAGTTATTACAAAGAAGGCATAGCAGTGCCTCTGATTCCTTAAGGTTTGTGAATATTTGTCATGACAGCTAAAACATTGACAAATTCCTATAGATGTGTGGTGGAGAGAATATTGACGGGTTGCATCATGGGCTGGTATGGAAACACCAATGCCCCTGAATGGAAAATTCTACAAACGGTAAATACCATCATGGGTGAAGCCCTCCTTACCACTGAGCACATCTACATGGAGCTCTGTCGCAGGAAAGCAGCAGCCATCATCAGGGACCCCCCACCCCACCACCCAGGTCATGCTCTCTTCCTGCTGCTACCATCAGGAAGATGATACAGGAACTTCAGGACTCACACCACTAGGTTCAGGAACAGTTATTTCCTCTCAAACATCAGGCTCCAGAACTAGTGGGGATAATTTCACTCATCCCAACTTTTGGAATCACTTTTAAGGAATCTTCATCTCATGTTTTTGATATTTAATGCTTATATATTTATTATTGTTTTATTTTCTTGTTGTATTTGCGGTTTGTTGTCTTTTACCCATTGGTTGTCTATCCTGTTGGGTGCAGTTTTTCATTGACTCCATTATGGATTTTGGATTTACTGACTATGCCCACAAAAAAAACATATCTCAGGGTTGTATATCGTGACCTATATGTACTTTGATAATAAGTTAACTTCGAACTTTGAAGTTGGAGTGATTTTAGTTTCAGAGCAGAGACATACACTCAGTGGACAGTTTATTAGGAACCTCCTGTATCTAATCAGGTGGCCCTGAGTGTATGTTCGTGGTCTTCGGCCTCTGTAGCCCACCCACTTCAAGGTTCAATGTGTTTTACATTCAGATACTCTTCTGCACACAACTGCTGTAACGCATGGTTATTTGAATTACTGTTACCTTCGTGTCAGCTTGAACCAGTCTGGCCATTCTCCTCTGACCTCTCATTAATAAGATGTTTTTGCCCACAGAACTGCCACTCACTGGATTTTTTTTTGTTTTTTGAACCATTCTCTATAAACTCTCGAGAGTTGTCTGTGGAAATAAGCCCATAAGACATAGGAGCAGAATTAGACCATTTGGCACAACGTGCCTGCTCTGCTATCTCATTTTGGCTGATCCGTTTTCCTCTCACCCTCAATCTCATGCCTTCTCCCTGTATCCCTTCATGTTCTGACAAATCAAGAATCTATCAACCTCTGCCTTAAATATTCATAACCACCTGGCCACAACAGCTGCCTGTTGCAATGGATTCCACAGATTTATCACTCTTTGGTTAAAGAAATTCCTCCTCATCTCTGTTCCAAAAGGACACCCATCTGTGTCCTCTGGTCTTAGACTCTCCCACCATACGAAACATCCTTTCCACATCCACTCCATCAAGACCTTTCACCACTGAAAGGTTTCAATTAGGTCACCCCTCATTCTTTTGAATTCTAGTGAAAACAGGCCCAGAACCATCAAATCCTCTTTATATGACAAGTCATTCAATCCTGGAATTATTTTTGTGAACTTCCTTTGAACTCACTCATGTCAGCACATCCTTTCAAATATAAGGGGCCCCAAAGTGCTCACAATACTCCAAATGAGGCCTCACCAGTTCTTAATAAAGCCTCAGCATTACATCCTGTCTTTTATATTTTAGTCCTCCTGAAATGAATGCTAACATCGTATTTGCCTTCCTCACAAGTATTTAATCTGCAAGTTAACCTTTAGGGAATAATGCACAAAGCTGCCAAGTCCCTTTGCAACTCAGATTTCTGAATTTTCTACCCGTTTATTTCTACCACCAATGTGCATGACCATACACTTCCTGACACTGTAATCCATCTGCCACTTCTTTGTCCATTCACCTAAATTCTTCAGTAGCCTCTCTACTTCCTCAAAACTACCTGCCCCTATAAAGCCATCAATTCCATCATCCAAGTCATTTGACATATAATCTAAAAAAAAAACGACCCTACATAGATCCCTGTGGAACACTACTAGTCACCGCAAGTTAGTTAGAGTTAACTCCTTTTATTCCCACTCTTTGGCTCCTGCCAATCAGCCACTGTTTTATCCATGCTAGTATCTTTCCTGTAATACTTGTTAAGTTGCCTCGTGCAGCACCTTGTCAAAGGCCTTCTGAAAATCCAAGTAAACAACAATCACCAATTCTCCTTTGTCTATCCTGCTTGTTATTTCTTCAGAGTTCCAACAGATTTTTCAGGCAAGATTTTCCTTTAAGAAAACCATGCTAACTTTGGCCTATTTTATCATGTGCCTCCCAGTACCCTGAAACCACATCCTTGGCAATCAACTCCAATGTCTTCCCAACTACTGAGGTCTAACTGGCCTACAATTTCCTTTCTTCTGTCTCCCTTCTTGAAGAGTGGAGTGAGATTTACAGTTTTCCTCTCTGGAACCATGCCAGAATCCATTGATTCTTGAAAGATCATTACTAATGCCTCCACAATCCTTTCAGAGAACTGCAGTGTAGACCATCTGGTCCACATGATTTATGTAACTTCAGACCTTTCAGTTTCCCAAGTATCTTCTCCCTATTAATGGCAACTTCACACGCTACTGCCAACTGACACTCTTGAACTTCTGGCATAATGCTAGTGTCTTCCATAGTGAAGACTGATGCAAAATACTTATTGTTTGTCTGTTATTTCCCCCCCCCGCCCCATTTCTACCTCTCCAGCAACGTTTACCAATGGTCCAATATCCACTCTCACCTCTCTTTTACACTTTGTTATCTGAAGGAGCTTTTGGTATAATCTTTAATATTATTGGCTAGTTTACTTTTGTATTCAATCTTTTCTTTCTTAATGACTTTTTTTTAGTCCCAATCCTCTAACTTCCCACTAATTTTGCTCTATTATATGTTGGCTTTGATTTTACTTGTTAGCAACAGTTGTGTCATCTTGCCATTAGAATACTTATCCTTTTTGGGATCTTCCTTTTGGAAATCCCAGATCATCAGCAGTTTCTGAAATGCTCATACCGTTCTGCCTGGCACCCACAATCATCCCATGGTCAAAGTCACTTAGTTCACATTTTTTCCCCATTCTGATGTTGGTCTGAATAACAATTGAACCTCTTGATCATGTCTGCATGCTTTTATGCATTCAATTGCTGCCACATCATTGATTAGATATTTGTATAAATGTACAGGTGTAGCTAATAAAGTGGCCACTTGAGTGTGCATTGAACAGTGTACCATTTGTCCTACAGATCAGTTCAATTCCAGGGTGAAGTTCAGTGAAGGTGAGTCGCAGCACTGCTGAGAAACATTGAGCAATGACACAACTTTACCTGCACTGAGACTAAATCTGATGTAACCTATGATTTAAAATTGAAGTATGATCCTGTGAGATGGAGATATTTTTGGCAAAAAAAGTTGAGGTAAATGCTGCACAGTCACGCTTGATAGAGTTAACAGCTTTTATTATGGCAAAAATACTTATATATGGTGCTGGATGCTCCGCCCTGCATCTTTTCTTGAGTTGATATTTGGTGAAGATCAGGTACATTGCTCCTTTAACTGGATGGATTCTGCTCTGTGATTCAGAGACCCTTTGGCTGCTGGATGGAGGCTGTTGATGAGAATACTGACAATGGCTTTCCCACTGGTAGACAACAGGGAGATCCTTTTGTATTGAGACTGGATTTTTCTCCTTTCTTGTTTGCGTCAAGCTGCTGGAGATAACTGAGCAGATTAGGCTGGTCTCTCTGACGAACGTCGGTTCCCTCCTTGCCAGTGTTTCTTCTTTTACGATCCTGATGACTGAAGTCACCCTGCGGCAATAGTTTTTCTCCCACTCCCTGTCAAGAGCTGGTGTAGAAATCTACCTTGGCCTTATCTGTAGCTTCTACATTGAGTGTTATGTGCTGATAGCAACAGTATTGCTGGGTCCTTGTTTGTGTGAATCCAAGATTAAGGTGGCATTCAATTTTCTCCATGTGGTAATCATTGAGACTACCTCATGCTTCAGGCAAAGCCTATGCCACAAAGACAGTGTTATCTTTTGATTTGGCCTGGGTCTCTATTCTAGTTAAGAAAGCTGGGGCCCATTTTCCTCTCACTGCCCCAAACCCCTGTTGCCTCCAAGTTCCACCCGTGAATCTCACATGCTTCTGTGAAAATTGGGAAGACAGTGGTTCTACTTAACTTAGGGAAGCTTACTTCAAGTCTAACTGGTTGCAAAAACTAGGTTAAAATACCTAGATTAAATTTTGAACTGAGCAAAACTGATCACTCACACTAAGTGGTTAAACATTGATTATAAACTTCTGATTGTTGTTTTATATGAATGAACCCTCTGTGATTTTGTCACTCCTATCTCTGTATTTGCGTGCAGCATTGCTAAAGTCTCAGTGCTCCAAATACGGCCTCTTACTCATTCAGGAATTTAGTTGCTCCATGGCAATTCCTTCCTTTAGGCAACAAGATCCAAAGCCCTGGAATTTCCTCCTTAAGTCCCTACCTACCATTTCATGTTTTAATCTCCTCCTTAAATCCTAGCTCTTTAATCTTGCATCTCCTCTTTGTGACTCAATGTTATTTTTGTTTTAAAATATTCTGGGCCCCTTTACAGGAATATTATTAAATTTTAAAAGATTTTTCTAAAGTAGAAACTACAGTAAATCGACAACCCAACACATGGAAAATTTCAGAGCTGCCCATCTTGTCAAGATCACAAATGCAGTTGAATAATAATGCAGAACTTGCATTTATGACCATCCCAAGAAAACAATGCTTTCTTTCTAAAATTTCACAGTCTGTCTTATAACAACAAAGTAATTTCCCAAATATATTAAAATATACAGATATACCTTAAAAAAAAGTTTAGAATAAACAACTAATTGATACTTGCTCCATAGAACTTTCCAATTACTAATGACACTATTTACAGTAAATGATAGTTTACAATGGATACTTCTTTAAAAAAAACACAATTTTAATATGTTCAATTAACTTTTTAACTATAGTAGGCTTTTGTTTTGCACTTTCTTCTTGATATATACAATTATTGCCATCACAGGAATACAGCTTATTGAAACAGCCACAAGGAGTCCAATTACAGCCAGGGCATAAGTAGGATATTCCATCTTCACCGATTTTCCCTGGAAAAAAATAACATCACAACAACTTAAATAAGAGTCTCAAAAACCAACACAAAAGAAAAACACAAACTTGTTCCCAGTGCAAAAATCATCACTGTAATTTCACAGAATAACAGTGCCACAAAATGTCTGCATTTCTGGTGATTACATGATAGGAATTGGGTAATGTCTCCTGAGAGGGCACAGAGGAGATTTACAGGTATGCTACCAGTGCAAAATAAATTGGCTATGAGGACAAGCTGGCTACCCTAAAGGTTCATAGACACACACAGCACAAAAATTGGCCCTTTGGCTTATCACATTCATGCTGACCACTAGTTCCATCTACTGACACTTGCCATGTAGCTTGTTGTGTCTTGGTGATTCATGTGCTTGTCTAGGTGAATCTTGGGTGTTATCTGATTACCTACCTCCACCTTTTCTTGGGCAGATTGCAACCAACTTGGTGAAAAAACTCTTCTTCAGATCCCCTCTAAATCTGTCTCGCACTAAACCTATATCCTTTGGCTTTAGACACCTCTCCCCCATGGTACTGTTTTTACCATCAATCCCCATCCATGCCTCTCATAATTTCATATTCCTCTGTCTGGTCAGTCTCCTCTGCTCCAAAGAAAACAAATCTAACTAAAGGCTTTGTGGCCAAGTTTGCAAATGCTGTGAAGATAGCTGGAGGGTCAGGCAGTGTTGAGGAAACAGGATGTCTACCGAAGGACTTAGACAGATTGGGAGAATAGGCAAACAAGTGGCAGATGGAATATGGTGCAGGGAAGTGTATAGTCATGCACTTTGGCACAAGGAATAAGGTGTGGACTATTTTCTAAATGGGGAGAAAATTCAAAAATTAGAGGTGCAGAGGGACTTGGGAGTCTTTGTGCAGAATTCCCTAAAGGTTAGCTTGCGGGTTGGGTCAGTGGTAAGGAAGGCAAATGCAATGTTAGGATTCATTTTGAGAGGACGGGTATAAAAAGCGAGGAAGTAATCTTAGGTTTTGTAAGGTATTGCTTAAACTACATTTGAAGCATTGTAAGCACTTCTGTGCCCCTTATCTAAGAAAAGATGTGCTGGCATTGGAAAGGGTCCAGAGGAGGTTCACGAGAATGATCCCAGGAATTAAGAGGCTAACATTTGAGGAGCTTTTGATGGCTCTGGGCCTGTACTCGCTGGTGTTTAGAAGAATGAGGGGCGCGTCCTCATTGAAACCTGTCACATATTGAAAGGCCTGGATAGAGTGGATATGGAGAGGATGTTTCCAATAGTGGAGGAGTCTAGGACCAGAGGGCACAACCTCCGAATTGAGAGACATCCATTTAGAACAGAGATATAGAAAATTTTCTTTAACCAATGGGTGGTGAATCTATGGAATTCATTGCCACAGATGGATATGCAGGCCAAGTCACTCAGTATATTTAAGGCGGAGGTTGATAGGTCTTGATTAATCAGAACATCAATTGTTATAGGAAGAAAGCAGAAAATGGGATTGAGAGGAATTAATCAAAATTTTGAGTCTGTCATTAAAGAAGCAAAGAAAACCCTTTTAGCAATATGGAAAAATGCTAATGAATAAATAAAATAAATTAGTACTAGTGAAAAAACAGAAATTAATGAGCCTGAAGGCTGAAAAAAAAATCCCAATGACCTAATGATCTGCATCTCATAGTTTTGAGGGGGAGAGGGGGGAGGAGATATATACAGTTATGGAGATGCTCTACTTATCATCTTTCAAAAAATCTGAATAGAAAACATGATACTAGCATTTAAGAACCAAGAAAGGAACAATAAAAGCCACTATTATCTTGATATTTGTAATTGGGAATATTCTGGAACCTCATTGAAAACAAGTGATAACAAGACACTTACAGAGACAACATGGATACATGAAAGGAAAATCAAGTTTGAGTAATGAGAATTTTGACGATATATATAATGGAGTGAAAGCTATGAAGGTAGATTTTCAGAAAGCTTTCAATAAGGTCCTACACAAAAGATAAATAATAGATATCATATGGAATTATAATATAAGAACACAGATTGAGAGTTGGATGACAGAGTAGGAATAGACAAGTGATTAAGAATAAATGTAATCTTCTGTGACTAGTGGGTTACCACAAGGACTCCTGTGTGGTCCCAACTATTCAAAAGTCTTTATTAATAATTTAGCCAAGTGTAAAATCTCCATGATTGCTGATAACACAAAACTAAGTGGGAATGTGAATGATGACCTGGATGCAAAGACGAGCTAAGTGAGCGGACAACACGAAAGGAGGTGAAGTATAATATGGGAAAAATGCATAGTTATCATCAGAAAAAGCAGAAATGACAAATATTTTTTTAAATAGCGCAGGATTGAGACATGTTAGTATTCAAAGGGACTTAAGTGTCCTCCTTTTGCAAGTCAATGAAATCCAATGTGCAAGGGGTAAATAGGAAGGCAAAAGATATGTTTGCTTTTATCGCCAGAGGATTTTGATATGAGAGCACTGATGTTCAACCATAATTCTATGAGGCCTTGCTGGAGTACTACTACGTTGACTCAGGCCTAGGGGGCTGGCATCGGGCAAAGGCAAAGCTTGCTGGAGTACTGTGGACAAATTTGGTCTCCTTACCCAAACAAATGATGAGCTATAAAAAAAGTACAGCTAAGATTCACCAGACTGTTTGCTGGGATGACAAGCCTGGCATGAAAAGGGATTGAATAAGCTGTTTGTTTAAAAATCTTGAACTTGCCAGGACAAATAATGGAGGAATGTTTCCCGGGTTGAGGAGTCTGGAACCAAGCATTCCAGTCTCAAAATAGGCCATTTAGGACTACTACAGAGTGGTGAATCTTTGGAATTCTCTCATTCAGAGAACTGTGAAGGGGTCAGCCATGGAAATTTTCTTTATTTGTTATTTTTCAGGATCAGCAAGGCTCGTATTAATGTTCATGCTGCACTGTCCTTGGAGCAAAGTTGTGAACTGTCTTCTAGAATTGCTACAATCCTTCTACTCTTGGCTAGGGAGTTCCAGGATTTAGGCCAAGCACTGTGAGAGCCGAGTGCTATATTCCCAAGTCAGTTAGTGTGCAACTTGAAGTGGAACCTGTAGATGGCGATGTTGTCTTGCTGCCCACGTCCTTAGTGGGAGAGGCAGAAAGTTTAGCAGATGCCATTAGAAATCTCTGGGCGAGTAAATGCAATGCGTTTCATGAGTGACACATCCTGCAGCCCATGTGTGTTGGTGGTGGAGGGAATGGATGTTTTGGGTGGTGCCTGGGGTGCCAATTAAATGGGCAGCTTTATCATGGACAATGCCAAACTTTTTGAGAACTAATGGATCCGCACTCATCCAGGCAAGTGATGAGCATATTACAATATTCTTGCAGAACCTTGTGGTTGTTGGAAAGACTTTGGGGGTCAAGAACCAAGTCACTACCCATACGGTATCCAGCCTTTAATCTGCTCTTGTAGTCATGGAATTTATGTGATCGGTTAATTTGATTTTTTATTTGTTGATGGCGACTCTGAGAATGTTGAAAGTCAGATTCTTAGCAATAGCAATGCCATTGAATATTAATAGTGAGTGGTTAGACTTTTTTTTGTTGGAAATAGTCGTTGCTTTTAGTTTTTCTAATACAGATGTTACTTGGTAATTACCAGACCATTGCCTGGCCTTCTGAGATCCTCCAGCATTTTGTGTGTGTTGCTTGGATTTCCAGCATCTGCAGATTTTCTTCTGCTGGAAAATGCAGGCATGGACTCGTTCCCTTACTGAGGAATTCGGATTTGCAAAGAACATATAGAGTCCCCCTGAAATCCCCATTTCTGATCTTATGATGGAAGGCAGTTCACTGATGAAGCACCTGAAGACAGTAGGGCTGAGGAAACTCTATACACCACTCTAAACATTTCATTCCTACCCCTCCCCCTGGTGGATGGTGGATATTACATGTACCATCTATAAAATGCACTGCAGTTCTAAAGAGGTTCTACAGTGATGTTCTGGGGCTAGGATGATTGACTTCCAACAGCCACACTGTAACCACCTATATTTCAGTTGAAGTTTGGCTTGATTAACTTTGTTGCTTGAGGTGGCAGTGGAATTGGATCACTAGATGGGCTGAAGAGTCTACCTGTGCTGTAGTGCTCCAAGTATTTACTATGGGGTGGAATCAAGGACATTCATGTGAAGAAACAGTCTTGGCTGAGGAGGTCCTGGAAGAGTTCCTTCCAGTGAGGTGCTGATTGTCTCTCTATCCTCTAAGCTTTCTTCTGTTCATGTTTTGTTAGATCACTTTGGTACATCTCTGCTTATTGTGTGAGGGGGAAAAGGGAGAATGTCAAAGTTGTTGAACGGTG
This sequence comes from Mobula hypostoma, assembly GCF_963921235.1. NCBI lineage: Eukaryota > Metazoa > Chordata > Chondrichthyes > Myliobatiformes > Myliobatidae > Mobula > Mobula hypostoma. Next base: position 20,338,951 of record NC_086113.1, read on the forward strand.
TGGAGATTACAGGTGACAATTACAGGCAGATGATAAACAGTACCCATTGCCTACTTCTGGGGGCTATATGTGAAATCAATTGCAGCCAAACTAGTCCTGTCAAGTATTGAATATTGATGAGGAAAGTCAGCAATATGAGATAATTACTACAGTACATCAACAGGATTGAAAGAGTACAGAGAAAATTTACAAGTATGTTGCCAGGACTTGAGGACCTGAGGTAAAGAGAAAGATTGAATATGTTAGGACATTTTCCCCCCGGAGCATTGGAGAATGAACAGAGGTTTGATAGAGGCATGTAAAATTAACAGGGAGATAGATATGGTAAATGCAAGCTGGCTTATTCTACTGAGGTTGGGTGAGGCTAGAACTAGAGTTCAAGGTTAAGGGTGAAAGGTGAAATATTTAAGGGGAACCTGAGCAGCTGGGGCAATTGTCGAATGTGAAAATGGTGGATGTGGGTTTGAGTGAAATACTTAAGTATGAATAAGCACAGTGATGGGAATGGTGTGGAGGGCTATGGTCCAGGTGCAGGTTGATGGGATTAGGTAGATTAATAGTTTGGCATGAACTGGAAGTGCCAAGGGGCCTACCTGGGTGGTGTAGTGCTCTATGTCTCTGTCATATATTCATATACTGAATTATCTAATAGTGAGAATTCAAGCTGCACTGCTTAAGATATGACAAGTATGAATAAATGTCTTTCACACAGCATGATGAAGCTACAAATCCCAAAGAAGTGAAACTTTAATAATGGTGCAATAGATCTTGTTTTAACCAAGTCTCTGAAAAGATTTTAAAAGAATGGGCTGAGTTAAATATTCAGATATAATGGCATTTGTTACTAACATTACAAGGTTCTATCCCAGACTTGCAACATTGAGAATATTGAGAAGGAATATTTTAGAAGAGCTTCATACTGAACTTTCTGAACTGTGAACATGCACTTGCCAAAGGTGTTGTACCTTGGCATAGGCAAGATAATGATTTTGAAAAGTCAGCAATGCATTATCTGTCAAGACTGTAGCACTAGGCCAGAAAAGGCAACTTGATAAGAGGCCTTGCTAAAAATACACATTTTTATTACGAGAAAGGAACTGATAACTGTTTAGTGCTTCCATAGTCATTTGAAGTGGATTAAAACAATATTGGTTTCTGTACAAGAGAAAATTTGAGAACCATTTTATCATGGGCTACACAAAAAGCTAATCTCAGATAATGATTCCCAGTTTCTTCCATTTCCATTTGAGTCTTTATGAAACAAAATAAACATATACTTTCTTCACCTTATCATCCCAAATCAAGTGATGTGCAAAAAACTGAATTATAACTTAAGCCCTGGAGAGCAGCAAGTAGCATGTTAGTACCACCCAACAAGTCTGAAAGTTAAAAATGGGACGTTTGAATAAAGGGACAGGTGTATACGTGACACTCGTCCATATGCCCACTGCATTTGTAGGGAGCGGAATGAGAAGATACATATTTAACACTTCTCCATGCCTCTATTTCTGTCCAAGGCATGAGTCAAGGAGCAAAACAGCCCACATACAGGCCCCTGTTGACCATGGTGCCCACTCAGCTAGTCCCAATCTCCTGTGTATGCACCATATCCCCCTAATCCCCTTCCCTCCAAGTGCTTCTTAAATGATACTACTGTACCTGCCCCAACCATTTCCTCTGGCAGCTCTTTCCACATAATCACTGTCCTCTGTGTTGAAATGTGGCCCCCCAGGTTCCTTTTAAATCTTTTCTCTCTCACCCAAAATCTATGCCCCCTAATTGTCGATTCCTCCACCTTCTGGAAAATACTGTTACCATACACCTTATCCATTCCTGACATAATTTTATACATTTCTATAAGGTCACCCCTCATTCTCCTATATTTCAAAGAATAAAAATCCACCTTAGCAACACTCCCTACATCTCAGATTCTCTAGTACAGGAGACAGCATCATAAATCTTTTCTGCATCACCGTTCCTATAACAAAATGAGCAAAACTATATATAGAACTCCAAGTGCAGCCTCACCAAGACTTGTACAACTACAAAAAAATGTCTCAACTCCTGTACTCACTGCCCTGACTAATGAAGACCACCATGTCTACCTGTGATGTTGCTTTCAATGAAGTTATACTCCTCAGTCCCTCTGTTCCAATATACTCCTTAATGCCTGACCATTCATTGTACAAGTCCCATGCTGGTCTGACTTCCAAAACACAACACCTCACACTTGCCTGTTTTGGAATCCTTGGTCCATTTCCCTAACCGATCAAGATCCCCTCATAATCTACGACAACCCTCTTCACCAAAAGCAACAACTCCTAAATTGGTGTCATCCACCAAATTACTGATCAAGCCTTGTGGATCCAAATAATTCATACAAATAATGAATAACAAGGGTCCTGTGGCACGTGACTAGTCATCGGCCTCCATTCCAAGAAACAATCTTCAATCACCACCCTCTCCTTCTTATCTTGGAGTTAAATCCGACTCTGCCTTATTAGCTCTCTCCGAATTCTTGGGATCTAAACTTCCAGACTAGACCACCATGAGCGACCTTGTCAAAGGCCAAGTAGACGACATCCACTGCCCAACTCTTGTCTACCTTTTGATTACCTCTTCAAAAAAGGTTAATTAACCGTAACTTTCCAGGCACAAAGCTATGCTGATTCTTCCTAATCAGATTCTGTCTATCCAAATGCTGGTAGATCCTGTCACTCAGAATCTGCCCCTCCCCACTAGCAACTTCCCCACCACTGATATCAGGGTAACCCTGACAACAGGGTGTGGTCATGTCATTTATTTCTCTGCATTCCTACTGCTTATAAATAAAGAGATTCTGCAGCTGCTGGAGGGACTCCAGGATTGGAAAGGAAGGGGGAAGAAGCCAGAACAAGAAGGGAGCGAGGAAGGGGAAGGGGTACAAGCTAGAAGGTGATAGATGATGCAAAGTGAGTAGAGGAGGGATATGAAGAAAGGAGCAGGGAGATGATGGGCAGAAAAGGCAAAATGCTGGAGAAGGAATCTGATGGGGAAGAGAGTGGAAGATGGGGGAAGGGAAGGAGGAAGGTTACCAGGGGTGACGGGCAGGTGAGGTAAGAGGGGAGCCAGAGTGGGGAATGGAAGAAGAGGGAAGGAGGAAAATTACCAGAAGTTAGAGAAACTATTTATTACTGTTTGTAAATAATGTGAAGTTATGTGCCCTGTCATAGGACCTAGGTGATCACAGTCTTTCCATGAACATGATTGTTCCTGGCAAATTTTTCTACAGAAGTGGTTTGCCATTGCTTTCTTATGGGCAGTGTCTTTATAAGACGGGTGACCCCAGCCATTACCAATACTCCTCCGAGACTGACTGCCTGGCGTCAGCGGTCGCAGAACCTGGATTTGTGATTAGCACCAGCTGCTCATACAGCTCCCATGGCTTCTCATAACCCCAATTAGGGGAAGAGAGGGCTAAGCAGGGGGGTGGTTGCAAATATAGGTAGTTGCATTAAGCACTTGCACTGCACTCATCATACAGGGGTGGTGGGGAATCTCATCACTGAGAACACATCAGCTACTGCTGTGTAAGACAGTAGACCCTACTTTGCAGAGCTTGAAGTATACATGGCAAATGGGAGCTATTAAATGTGTGGTCACAGCTAAATCAAGTCAGATAGTGCACATACCTTGGATGAATCCCACGCCGTATACGTTAACCTTCCAGTTGTGGTGTAATCAACAATATAAAATATCAGGAGGCTTACAATTAAAACAGGGCTTACGATCACCCAGGTAATTATCCAGTACCAGTTTGGTTTTCGTCCCACCATCATTTTAATCTCATTCCGGAACCTGTAACAGACAACTTTCTCATTAGTTATTATTCCATATCATCAAAAAATGTTTGCAATTGTAATTAATTCTACAAAACAGCCTTTTATAGTGCCCTTCTAGGCTAGATTTCCTTAAAGTACTTCGGAAGCGTTGCTACTGTGCTAATATAGAAAACAAAACAGCAGCCAATCTGATCACAGTGAGCTTTCAGAAGCAAGAATCAGGTTCTAACAATGCCTTACAGTATCAGCGACCCAGGTTCAATTCCCGCTGCTGTCTGTAAGAGTTTGTATGCTGTACCTGGGACCCTGCGGTTTTCCTCCCACAGTCCAAAGATATACCAGTTGGTAGGTTAATTGGTCATTGTAAATTGTCACCTGATTAGACTAGGATTAAATTGGGGGGTTGCTGGGCGGCGTGCTTGATAGGCTGGAATGCTGTATCTCAAAAATACAAAAATAAATGATCTTTGTGATGCTTTTTCATGTGTAAATATTTATCATAACACTGGGGAGAATACTTTTACCTCTGAAGAGTGTAACTAGATCTTTTATGTGTGCTTGAGAGAACAGAGAGCTCCTTGGTTTAAAGCCTGATTCTAAATATGGCATTTCCAGCAGTGCTTTACTCTCTCTGTACGGCATGGGACTGTCGAGTTCAAATTCAAGTTTAATTATCATTCAACCATACATGAATACCCATGAATAAAGCCAAACAAAACAGCACCAACAGTCATACACAGCACAAGGCACATTGTGCACGTATAAAATAGCAAGTGTACAGTTACACATGAAAAACAAAAAAAATAGTTCAACTCCTGGAGTGACATGGCCTGTAAATTGATGGTGCATAGGTGTTATTGGCAAGAACAAGCAGTTCAATCGTGGTGCTTGAGCTTAGGTCTCTGGAGTGGGGGCATTTCTGGTGAATACATAGCACAACATGTATAATGAATAGATATAAAATGTCTGACAGTATTATTGTATGTGTTTGTTAAATTACTGAATGGTCTCTTATTTCCACACAAATGCACTTCCATATAAAATGGATTCTGGTTAATTGGGCCATTGGTTCAGCAGCTCAGCCACTAATCTAGGGCAACACTAAGAACAAAAGCAATTTGAGAAAATCGCCGTGATCCCCTTCACTTATCTGGGACACTGCCATTTAACTGGGTCAGGAGACTTGCTGAACATTTCCTAACTAGTGTCAGTCATGTGCCAAGTCGTGTAGCCGTTAGACACTAGATCATGCTTAGAGCAAACAATTTTTAAATGGTGTCTCTTGTGCATGTCTATATTCATAGAGCAGTGATTTTTGTCACTGATAGTTGGTCAGTAATGAACAGTAAGACAATTCCGAACTGCTTTGCTCACTGCGGTTTGAAATATTCAGGCTGGGAGGTGCCAGAAATGGCCGGGAGTGAAAATGTAACAATTTTACTACTTCAACAAATTACTGGTTGAACAATTACTTCAACAATACGAAGAATTTGAAGGTACTGACATCATCTTGAATGTTACAATGAAAATGAAGATTTTGAGGATGCAAGCATAAAAAGCATTGTATGAAAGCAGTCCACTTTTTGCACCAGATGTCTGCGCTAATTTTGATCATTTACTGTCAATCAAAAGAACACAGCACTGTACACTGAATTTCTTTACTGATAACTATTAGGAACTAACATTTATCAATGGAAGAATTTTTTTTAGTATTGATAGTACATAGAACATAGAAATTTACAGCACATTACAGGCCCTTCGGCCCATAATGTTGTGCCGGCCATGTAATGTACTCTAGAGACTGCCTAGAATTTCCCTAGCGCACAGCCCTCTATTTTTCCAAGCTCCATGTACCTATCTAAGAGGCTCTTAAAAGACCTTATTGTATCCGCTTCCGCCACTGCTGCCGGCAGTGCATTCCACGCACCCACCACTCTGTGTGTGGAAAACTTACCCCTGACATGCCATCGATACCCATTTCCAAGCACCTTAAAACTATGCTCCCTCATGTTAGCCATTTCAGCCCTGCGGAAAACCTTCTGGCTATCCACACGATCAATGCCCATCATGATCTTATACGCCTCTATTAGATCACCTGTCATCCTCCGTTGCTCCAAGGAGAAAAGGCCAAGTACACTCAACCTCACTGGTCTGTAATTTCCTGGGTTATCTATACGCCCTTTCTTGAACAGGGGAACAACATTTGCAACCTTCCAATCCTCTGGTATTTCTCCCGTCCCTATTGATACAAAGATCATAGCAAGAGGCTCAGCAATCTCCTCCCTCACTTCTCACAGTAGCCTGAGGTATATCTCATCAGGTCCCGGTGACTTATCTAACTTAATGCTTTTCAAAAGCTCCAGCACATCCTCTTTCTTAACATCTATATGCTCAAGTGTTTCAGGCTGCTGCAAGTCATCCCCACAATTGCCAAGGTCTTTTTCCCTGGTGATTACAGAATCACAGTATTCATTAAGTACCTCCACTTACCCCCCCCCCCCACCAAACTCCATGCACACATTTCCACTATCCCACCTGATCGGTCCTATTCTCACACGGCTCATCCTCTTGCTCTTCACATATTTGTAGAATACCTCGTGGTTTTCCTTAATCCTGCTCACCAAGGCCATCTCATGACCCCTTCTGGCTCTCCTAATTCCATTCTTAAGCTCCTTCCTAGCAACAGTGTAATTTTCTAGAGCTCTAGTTTCTTGAACCTTTCACAAGCTTTTCTTTTCTTCTTAACTAGATTTTCTACAGATTTTGTACACGATGGTTCTTTAACTCTACCATCCTTTCCCTGCCTCAATGAAACATACCTATGCAGAACTCCATGCAAATTTTCCCTGAACATTTCCCTGAGAACATCTGCTCCTAAGTTCCAGCCTAGTAGCATCACATTTTCCCCTACCCCAATTAAATGCTTTCTCAATTTGTCTGGTCGAATCCCTCTCCAGCGTTATGGTGAGGGAGATTGAGTTGTGGTCACTACCTCCAAAATGCTCTCCCACTGAGAGATCTGACACCTGACCAGGTTCATTTCCCAATACAAGTACAGCCTCTCCTCTCGTTGGCTTATCCACATATTGCATCAGGAAACCTGCCTAGACACATGTAACAAACTCCACCCCATCTAAACCCCTTGCGCTAAGGAGATGCCAATCAATATTAGGAAACAATAACCCTATTATTATTGCACCATTCCAGAACCTGCCTCCCTATCTGCTCCTCAATATCCCTGTTACTATTGGGGGGGGGGTCTATAAAGAACACCCAGTAGAGTTATTGCCCCCTTCCTGTTTCTGACTTCCACCCACACTGACGCAGTAGACCATCCTTCCATGACTTCCTCCTTTTCTGCAACCGTGATACTATCCCTAATCAGCAATGTCACACCCCCACCTCCTTTGCCTCCCTCTCTGTTCTTTTTGAAACATCCAAAGCTCGGCACACTCAGCAGCCATTCCTGCTCCTGAGCCATCCAAATTTCTGTAATGGCCACAACGTCACAGTTCCATGTACTGATCCATGCTCTAAGCTCATTCGCCTTGCTAATGATATTCCTTGGATTAAATTGGATGCATCTCAAACTATCAGGCTGAGTGTACCTTTGCTCTAACATCTGTCTATCCTTCCTCACAAACTCCCTACAAGCTGTCCTTACTTATGCTCCAACCTCCCCATCCTCTGCCTCTTCACTTCGGTTCCCACCCTCTGCAAATCCTCCCCAACAGAATTAGGAAACCTCCTTGCCAGGATGTTGATCCCGCTCAGATTCAAGTGCAACCCGTCCTGTACGTACAGGTCACACCTGCCCCAAAAGAGGTCCCAATGATCAAAAAATCTGAATCCCTGCCCCCAGCTCCAATCCTTCAGCCACACAGTTATCCTCTATCCCATTCAATGCCTATACTCACTGTCACATGGCACAGGCAGCAATCCTGAGATTACTACCTTTGAGGTCCTGCTTCTCAGCTTCCTTCCTAACTCCCTGTATTCTGCTTTCAGGACCTCCTCCCTTTTTCTACCTATGTCCTTGGTACCATTATGCACCACGACCTCTGGCTGCTCACCCTCCCTTTTCAGGATATTGTGGACACACTAAGAAACATCATGAACCCTGGCACCTGGGAGGCAAACTACCACCCTTGTTTCTTTCTCATGTCTACAGAATTGCCCGTCTGTCCCCCTAACTATAGAGTCCCCTATTACCGCTGCCCTCTTCTTCCGTTCCCTACCCTTCTAAGGCACAGGACCAGACTCGGTGCCAGGGCCATGGGTCACTGTTGCTTCCCCCGGGCAAGCTGTCTTCCCCCCAGCAGTACTCAAAATGGAGTACTTATTGTTAAGGGGGCAGTCACAGGGTGCTCGCCACCACCTGATGCCCTCCCTTCACTGTCCTAATGCTCACCCACATAGGTCTCCTGTGGCCCTGGGGTGACTACCTGCCTACGGCTCCTGTCTATCACCTCCTCACTCTCCCTAACAAGCTGAAGGTCATCAAACTGCAGCTCCAGTTCCTTAACTTGGTCTCCAAGGAGCTGTAGCTTGATGCACCTGGTACAGATGTGGCCATCAGGGAGGCTGGTAGTCTCCTGGACATCCCACACCTGACACCCAGAACAGAAAACTGACCTCGCAGTCACACCCACTATACTGATGCACCAAGCCCCGCGAGACACTCCTTTTTAAAACTCCCTGACCTGTGCAAAGCTCTCTCTCCCTCTCCTCTTCGAATCGATTGGTCCACCGCTAATGATAGTGTTCTAATTTATTCTGTATTTCACTGAAATACATTATTTGTTACTCAGTTAAATGGTAGTTTATCTTCTTTATACTTTTTTAACTATTTCCATGAAAGTTCAGCTAATTGGAGCAGCTGCTTAATTGGGCCAAAATGTACTGGTCCTGATGTGTCCAATTAACCAGAATCCACTGTACATGGCAAATTATAATGCAAAAAAGTACTTAATCATTAACTTTATCAATTCATTTGAAAGCAATTTCTTTGAAATGCCAACAGAAAGGTTGTCTGAGTCTTTTAATTTCTTGGCACAGGGTAGCACCGCTGCAACAGGGAAACATTTCTTATAATGTCCCTTATCAATGTCTCTCATAATTCTGTATATCTCTGATATTTCCCCCTTCAGCCTCCCCATGTTTCAGGCCAATAAACCCAGCCCATGCAGCCTCTCCTCAACTGAAATGGTCCATCCCAGCAAACAGTCTGTAATCTTCTCTGCACCCTTTTCACAGCAATGTTGCAATATTCCAGAAGTGGCGTCACTAACGTTTACAACAGCTGTACCAAGATGTAGGTGCATCTGTATTCTTTTTCCCAGATTTATTTATTTATTGAGATACAGCATGGAATAAGCCCTTTGAGCCGCGTTGCCCAGCAACCTCGAACTTAATCCTAGTTTAATCACAGGACAAGTTACAATGACCAATTAGCCACTCCGTATTTGGCCTGTGGGAGGAAACCTAAGAAAGCCACAGGGAGGATGCACAGACGCCTTACAGATTACGCTGAAATTGAACTTTAAACCCTGACACTCCGAGCTCTAATAGCGCCGCACTAACTGCTACTCAATCGTGACGCCTGTATCCCACAAGTAAGCATCCCATTGCCTACGTCATTCCCCATCTACCTATACAGCCACCACCAGGAATCTTTTGATTTGTATGTACTTTGTTCCTCAATACTGAAAGAGCCTCTGACCAGATAGCACAGCTTCAGAATAGGAGGGTGTCACTTTGGAATAGACTTCTTTAGCCTGAAGGTGATGAATCTGTGGAATTCATTGTTGCAGATGGGTGTGAAGGCAAAGCCATTGTGTATCTTTAAAGCAGAGGTTGATAAATTCATTGGAGATGATGACCTGAGGCTAAAGGAATGAATATCAATTTCTCCTTCTGGAGAACAATCCCCCCCCTCCCCCCCCCGGCCTTCTTTTCCCCACTGACCGTTTACTCTTCTCACTTGCCTAATACTTCCCCCTGGTCCCTACCCCCTTCCCTTTCTCCTATCGGCCACTCTACTCTCCAATCAGATTCTTTCTTCTCCCAGTCCTTGACCTTTCTGCCCATTGGGGTTCACCTATCACCTTCCAGCTAGCCTCTTTCCCCTCCCCGCCACGTTTTTTTTTAAAATATTCTGGCATCTCCCCCCTTCCTTCTCAGTCCTGAAGAAGGTTCTCAGCTCCAAACAGCAACTGTACACTCTCTTCCATAGATGCTAAGTTGCTACAGCATTTTGTGTATGTTTCTCTGTACTTCCAGCAGCTGCAGACTTTCTCATACTTGTTGATGAATCTTGCCATTCTAATCAAGAATTTAAGTTTTAAGTTTATTCATCACGTGTGTGTCAACATAGTGGAATGCATCACAGCATAAACAACCAACACACCCAAGAGGGTGTGCTGGGAACAGCCCGCATATTCCACTGCCAACAACGCTTGGCTGAACAACACAGAACACAGCAAGTAACAGCAGCAAAATCGAGCCCTGTTCCTCCTTCCTCCTGTCCACACAGATCTGACTCCAGAGCCCACCTGCTGACTTGGGGAGGAGTGGCCCTTTGTCCACACGTTGCAGGTCTGACGTCCAACATCTGACCCAGACGTCTTGCGTTCCTGTCACCGGTCTTCAAAGCTGGAGCTGAGACTTAAGACTCTGGCCCGACTTCTAATCCCGGTTCTTTAAACTCTATCTTGACCCTCTATGCCCCCAAAACCATCAGAACAAACTTAAAGCCATTAAAAATTAAGCAAATAAATTAAAAACAACTAAACTGGAGCTCAGCACCATCTTGAACTTGGTGTCAAAGATTATGGAGAGAATGTAGGATTGAAAGAGAAAATAAATCAGTCATGATTGAATGACGGAGCAGAACTGAAGCATTGAATGGCATAACTGCTCTTTTGTCTTATTGTCTTACTCTCTTGGGCTCTTTCACAGTATATGTTGAACACTTATTGCCCCCCCCTCCCCAAAATGCATCACCTCATATTTATCAGGATTTAAACCTACCCTACATTGCTCAGTCCAAGTTACCAGCTGATCAATATTGATTCTTCAGCCCAAAACCACTGTTCCCAGCATTATCTACAACACCATTATGATTCCAAAATGGGCATTGAGCCCATGAACACTTTTTCATAGATTAAAAATAATGCAAAACAGAAATATAACTATTAAACCTACATGCATATACTTATTGTAATAGATTTATTTTTTTCCTTTCTATATGATCATGCATTGCATTGCACTCCTGCTGCTTAGTAAACAAATTTCATGACATACGCTGGCGATAATAAACCTGATTCTGATTCACCACTGTAGGGAATATCACCTGCTTCATTCATTCATATCTAAGTTGTTAATGTATATAACAAATAGCAAGAGTCACAGCACCCATCCCTAACATACAGCACTGATAACAATTTTCCAGTCAGAAAGCCTTCCACCACTACCCTCTGTTTCTGATAATCAAATTAATTTTGGATCTCTTGTCCCACTTCATCTCAGGGGCTCAGTCTTTTTGAACCCGCCTTCCATGTGGGATCTTGTTAAAGATGTGTATATATGTATATTTTTTTCATGGAAAGAGTCAGTTATTCAGTGAAGTAGTACAGAAGTATTTGGGTGTTCTGGTACATTGAGCACAGAAGTTTTCAGGTAGCTTCAAGTAATTTAGAAGGCAAATAGCATGTTGGATTTTACTGTAACGAGGTTGGAGTTCAAAAATAGGAATTTTTTTTAAAGTACAAAGGCTGTTTGTGAGATCGCACTTGAAGTACCATGTCAAGGCTTGGTCCTCTTACCTAAAAAGGGATTAGCAGCTTTACAGACTGTCTAAAAAAAATACCACAGGCTAACTTGTAGGACAAGAGGACGGGCCTGTCAAGGGAAGCTAGAGGTTGGAATGTAGGAGTGATCTTATTGAAACATTTAAGATTCTTCTGGGGGGGGGGAGGGGTTGATGGGGTAGGTATTGGAATGTTTTCACTCACAGAAAAGTCTCATATGAGGGGAGATAAGGGGATGGTGATGCAGAGGGTGGTACATCTCTGGAGTTGTGGAGGTTAGAGGTAGGTAAGATTTTGTAAGGTCAATTGATTGGGGGATTTGTAGATCTGTCACAGAGAAGGAGTTAGGCCAGTGTGGATATGCTCTGATTATATTAAAGATGGGATTGTTTCCTGTGTTCTTGTGAGAGCAAACAGTCTCGGGGGAACAATGTGGACTCTTTTTTTCCCAAATGCCATTGGTCCTACCAGAATAAAATACTTCTGTAATAAACTGTCTGAAATAACTAAAAGGATAAGATTTATAGCAAACGGCTGAACTAGGAAGAGTGTGGTAGAAATGAGTTTTTCTGAAAAAGAAAAATTTTGAATCAGTCAATTATTTACTACTTTATGATTATCATTTGCCCTTTATGACTTACCACTTTATGATTATTATAGCCACAAAGATGAAATGATTAATTTTTTAAATCACATTTTATAGACAGCACCGCATAACATAGTCAGGATCCTCAGACTAATTTCTAAAATATTATAAAAGCCTTGGTTAGTGTTGAAATCTAGTTTGCAAAATATCATGAATATGCTTTTTCCTGAATTCTTTTTAAGCCTTTTCCATTTTATTCCTTGCTGGAAATGCAAACTCTGGCAGAAGCAAGATTAAATTCCGCCTAGCAAGTTATCAGAGAGAGATCATAACTTGACAAACTGCCAGAGGAATGGCTCAAGCAAGTGCTGTAAAGGAGAGGCAGTACTTTTCCATTCTGACCGTTTTTAAAAAAAACGCATTTCAATGACTGGCGAGGGAAATAAAAGAGACTCCTTTATGTAGTTTGTGGGTGGGGTGAGGTTTGGAGTGGTTTGAATTGAGATTCAGTGTAACCTACATGTGAAGGTTTGTACAGAAGCAGCGTGCTGTTGACTTCAGCTTTGCATATGGACTTTAGTTTGTCTCTGAGCCTGATGAATGTCAATTTGAATGAAGTACGGACAGAAAACCACATGAGATTAAAAATTAAAAAGGGGAGTTACAAAGTTCTTCAAGGACAAGCAAAATAATAAGTAATCTTATTGTAATAATGGTTTTAAATATATCTTCTGTTAATCTAAATGATGCATCCAGGGAATGCACATTCTGCACCGTATGGGAATTTCTGCTGGCTTACTATGAAGAGGGCAGCCATGGGGGCAGGAATAGTTTGCTTCAATTTGAGCACCGTGTTTTGGAGCCTGAACAACAGTTGAGGTCAGAGTGATTAATCTTTGAGTTTGTGGCCGATATCATTCAGGAAGTGATGACACCAGAGCTCAAGAGAATGTAGGCAGAGAAGCAATGAGTGACAAATGGACAAAAAAAAAGCAGTTCAGGAGGTAGCTAAGGGCATTTTATTCTCTAACCAGTATTAATTTCTGAGTACTGATGGGGAACAGGTTTCCCTTGGGGTCTGCAGCCAAGGGTGTAACATTCAGACCATGGAAAAGAAGAGAAAAATCAATATAGTTGTCAGGATTCTATCGCTAGAAGAGGAGGCAGGTGTTGCAAGAGTTAATGAAGCTATTCATCATGATTCTTTGCTTCCCTACTCACAGGGATAAAGACATCACTGAGCACCTGCAGAAAATCTGAAGGGGGTAGAATGGACAACCAGATGGTCCATATGTAGTGCTGCTGGGATGAGATCCTGTGGGAAGATTGTAAGGAGATAGGAAAGAAATTAGAAGCAGGACTTCAAAGATAATAATCTTCAGACTGCTCCTTGTACCATTGAGAATAGAAAGTAAGATAGCACAGATTCCATCAGTGAGGCATCTATCGGACAGGGCTGACTATAGCTGTGGCGGTCTAGCTGTCTGGATACGCAGGCCTGGGCAGCACGATATGGACAGCAAGCTGTTCACAGATAAACACATGACTGAAAATGTGGTTCAGGAGGGAGAAATTTAGGTTCCTGGTTATCGGGACCAATTCTCGAGGAGGTGGGCCTGTATCTGCAAGACAAACAGCAGTTCAACTGATCTAGGACAATGTCCTCCATGGACATAAGACATAAGAGTGGGGTGGGAGAGGGCGAAGGGAGGGGCTGAGGGTTGAGAGGGGGGAGGGGGTGAGGGTTGAGAGAGGGAGGGGGAGGGAGGAGGGGTGAGGGTTGAGAGAGGGAGAGAAGGGGAGGGGGAGAGTGTGAGGGTGGAGAGAGGGGGAGGGTGGGGGGAGGAGGAGGGGGTGAGGGGTGAGGGTGGAGGGAAGGGGAGAGGGGGGGTGAGGGTGGAGAGAGGGGGAGTGGGTGAGGGTGGAGAGGGAGGGGGTTGAGAGAGAGGGAGGGGGAGGTGGAGGGGGTGAGGATTGAGAGAGAGGGGCAGAGCAAGATATAAAATGGGGCCCGGTATTCAAATGTGAGATCTACTCAACATGGTTGCTGGGATGCATATCCAAATATCAACACTTTGTTTATTGGTACTGTTTGTTCATGCCCAGCAGTGTGTGATGTACTGAGAACTGTAAGAAACATTCAAGCTTGACCTTTCATTCCTGCGGCTCTACTTTGTCTGTCTTTGTTTTACAGACACAATAATAGCATTCTTTGATAACATATTAAATTCGTCCAATTAGTGAGCATGGCTTTGAGTCCAGAGTGTGTTCTGGTTCCACTCCATAAAACAAGAATCATACTCCACTGCAGTGCAGAGGGAATACTGCTCTGTCAGAGGCCTTTTGTTAAGACTTTGAAGAACTCAAGGCACAATAGCAAGGAAGAATGGAAGAATTTGCCTCATTTTTCTGGCCAAAACTTATCACTTCAATAGAATAAGTGGTCATTAACATGTTGCTATTTGTGAGAGCTTGCTGCGTGCAAATTGGCTACAGTGTTGGCTATGTTGCAAATGGTATTGTGTTTCAAAAATATTTAATGTGGTATAACATTTTAGATATGTAGGTATATTCTTCAGTTAATTTTCCTTCACTAATCTCAAAATGCGAATGAAAATGTCAATCGTGTAGCCTTAAACAAAAACAGTAGGGGAATTCCAGGCAGTTTCTAGAGTAGGTTACATGGCCAGCACAACATTGTGGGCCGAAGGGCCTGTAATATGCTGTAGATTTCTATGTTTCAACATTTCATCTCTACATGGATCTCATTCTGAAAATGTGCCATTGATTGGAAAAAAGATTAATGTACTCACCTTCTTATTCCGTGGATGTAACAGATTCCAATGACTTCAATCAGAACGATTATTAAAAGTGCCAGCGTTGCTGCATAGTCATTAAATATAACAAACCAATAGTTGCCTGCTTCAGTGGTGAAAATGATCCCTATAAGACAAGCTATAAGGCACGTGATACCTACAAAATTAAAGACAGGCAGGACTTAGTGCATGATAATCAAAAGCATAACATGAAACACGTTAACCCCAGCCTGATATATCATGGCTTTTATCCACAGTATGTAAACCACCAGTTTCAGTTATTGTGAAACTCTATTTAACACCCTCTTTCACTGTTAATTTTTTTTCCACTGTTAATGATCTGAATTATAAAATAAATTCAGTTAAAAAGCTTGCCAACCTTTCCATAGTTAAGAGCTTCTTTCACGTCTATCACACTTGTATTGTGAGAAGTGCCTTGATACTGCACATGAAAATTATCAGATAAATAGCTTATGCTGAGCTACATGAGGAAACATTAGGGCTTTCAGCTGAAAGCTTGGTCAAACAGATAGGTTTAAAATTGTTATTGGGTTCCACAACAAATTAGAGAATCACCATCACTGTGAGTGGGAGTTTACCACACACAAAATCGTTATAATATTTCCTCCATTTCTCATGACAATGTTTCTAAAATATCTAATTGGCTATAAAGCTCTTTGAAATTCCTGCCAGATATTTTTTGTTGGCTTTATTTCAGCTTGTGAGAGGAACCACTACAACTTACAGGGTTAATAGCAGGATTTTTAAGTGTGAACGAGCATTGAGATCTTGGAATTCCTATTACATAGATCCCCTAAAGTTGGAGTGCAAGTTGATAGGGTGGTTAAGGCGGCGTATGGTGTGTTGGCTTTCATTAGTCAGGAGATTGAGTTAACAGACCGACAAGTAATGTTTCAGCTCTATAAAACTCTGGTTAGATCACACTTGGAGTATTGTGCTCAGTTTAGATCACCTCATTAAAAGAAGGATGTGGACCTTTCGAGAAGGTGCAGAGACTTACCAGGACACTGCTCGGATTAGAAAGCATGTCTTATGACAATAGGTTGAGACAGCTAGGGATTTTCTCTTTGGAAAGGAGGTGGATGAGAGGCAAGTTGAATGAGACACAGGGTGGACAGCCAGAGAGCGTTTCCCAGGGTGGAAGTGGCTAATAAGAGGGGGAATTACTTTAAAGTGATTGAAGGAAAGCAGAGTGCAGATGTTAGAGATAGACTTTTTACACAGAGATTGGTAGGTGCATGGAATGTGCTGCCGGAGTGATGGTAGAGGCAGATACATTAGGGACATTTACGAGATTCTTAGATAGTACATGGATGAAAGAAAAATGGAGGGCTATGCGGGAGTGAAGGGTTACATTGATCTTGGAATAGGTTAAGTGGTTGGCACAACATTGTGAGCCGAAGGCCCTGTACTGTGTTGAACTGTTCTATGTAAATATTCCTACACAGATTGTAGCAGGCATAGAAGGTTGGCAAGATCTTGCTGAACATATTTCGCCAACATAAGGAACTTTTGCTACAATTCAAGCTTCGTAGATTGAACAACTAGTATTGTGAAGGTTAATTTACAGTTGACAACCTAGAGCACCCCTTCATTGTAACACTCTGGCTTACCTTGAACATAATGCATAAAGCAGTGTCTATTATTCATCAAATCCCAGTCAAGAGACTTAAACACATAAAGCTAGACAAGCCTTCTTCTGAAATACTGAGGGAGTGCTCAACTGTTGGAGATGTCATCTTTGCATTAGATATAAATCAAAGACTCCTTGCTCTTTTTGGGGCTAATAAAGGGTTGTGACACCATATAAAAATAAAGAGTGTGATCAGATCAGGGCTTACCTATCATGACCTCCCTTGGAAGGTACTTTGAAATGATCTTCATGTCGCTGAGTGGCGTGATGACTCCTGCCATGTTTCCCAACATGCTGCCAATTCCCAGCATCAAGACCATCAAAAAGAACAATATCGACCAGATCTGTGATGGTCCTGGCATGTTCACAATGGCTTCAGTGAAGACTATAAATATAAGCCCAGTACCTTCAGCAGCCTAGTAAATGAAAGGATAAAATTCCATTAGAACACAGAGCGCCAGAAAGATTCAAGGAATTGCAGAACGATAGGTTAAAGTAACAGGCTATCTTGCTTATTATGCCTGTACCAGAAATTGCTCCCTTTCTAATTTTGTTTTTTTTTGCCCACAAGTTTGCTGTTTATCTTAGGGAAAATGGAAATGAGACCTACCTAAGTATTCTAATGGGAGTAACAAATTGGGGAGTTGCAAAACATCTTGAAAAGGGATGGTGAAGAGCTAGAAGTTGCAGACAAAAGAGACTGCATATGCTGGAACCTAAAGCAACAACCAATTTGTTGAAGGAACTCAATGGGCTGAGCATCATCTGTGGGGGCAAAAGAGCTGTTGATGTTTTGGGTTAAAACTCTGTAGCAGGACTAGAAGTTGCAGGTTACATTGGTACCAAAGACGAAGGTAGAAAAAGGAATGAGGTTCTTTAAAGAGCCAAGTCAGATTTTAAGAAGAACTTCAGTGATAATAATGATAGTTTACTTGGAATACTGCATTCAGTTCTGGTTGCCTCAACATAGGAAGCAACAAACGCAAAATGCTGGAGGAATCCAGCAGGTCAGGCGGCATCTATGGAAAGGAATGAACAGCCAGTGTTTTGGATCACGACCCTTATCAGGTCCTAAAGAAGGGTCTCTGCTGAAACGTCAAATATTTATTTATTTGCATAGATGAAGCTTGGCCTACTGAGCTCCCCCAGCATTTTGTGTGTGTTACTTTGGATCTCCAGCACCTTCAGAATTTCTCATGTCTGTCATTATAGGAAGGTTACAGAAGCTTTAGAGAAGGTAACAGAGCTTGGACTTTTTCTCTGTGGAGAGGAGGAGAATGAGAGGTGACTTGATAGAGGTGTATAAGATGATAAGAAGCATCGATAGAATGATCAGCCAGCGCCTTCTTCCCAGGGCAGCAAGGGCTAATACGAGAGAGCATAATTTTAAGGAGGTTGGAGGAAAGTATAGCTGATGTCAGAGGTAGTTTGTTTTATATTACACAGAGATGGATAAATGAATGAAGTGCCCTGTCAGGGGTAATGGTAAAGGTGGATACATTAAGAGACATTTAAGACCCTTTGATAAGCACAAGGATGAAAGAAAAATGGAGAGTTACATGGGCGGGAAGGGTTACTGATCTTGGAGTAGGTTAAACAACACAACATCATGGGATGAAAGGCCTGTACTACTCTATGCTCTGTTTATCTCAGGATTACTCCCAGTGCTGCTTGCTAGTAAGTACAGGAATAGGAGGACAGTACAACTGAATGCATGGCTGGAGGAATGGTGCATGAGGGAGGAAGGGCTTCAGATATCTGACGCACTGGGGCTGTTTCTGGGGCAGGTGAAACATGCAAATTGGATGCGTAGGACTGGAAGGAATATTCCTCACAGGGTTGGGTTGCATGTACAACTGTGGAGATTTAAACTACTTTGGCTGGAGGATGAGGATCTCAAAGGAGGGGAAACAAAAGGAAGTGGAAGGTGCAGAAGTTGTAAGTGAAATAATTAGAAAAAAGGTAAGTAGTAAACGGGAGATCGTGTGGAAAATGGTTAGAATGGCAAAATCAATAAATGCTTATAGCTTTTTTTAACAAGGTAACAGTTAATGACATGACTGGTAGTATATTGCCATTGCAGAAATGTGGCAGTGGGTCATTCAAAGAAAAGGACTGAATATTCAGGGATATTTAACTTCTAGGAAGGAAAAGCAACAGAAAATAGGTATAATTAACTTATCAATCAGAGATGAAACTAGCACAATAACGAGAAATGAATTGAGTCAGCAAACAGGAAAGAGCAGGAAACACGTGGGGATGTATTGGACACCGAACAGTTAGTTGCAAAATTGGGCAGAAGTCAAGAAATGAGAACAATGTGTAACAATGGTAATGCAGTAGACTTTAATCCACATATACACTGTAGATGGAAGTGATAAGATGGAGGACAAACTCATTTATTTCTTTATTTAGAGAGAGAGCAGGGAACAGGCTCTTCCAGCCCACCAAGCTTCATCATTCTGCGACCCATCCGTTTAGTTCTAGCCGAAACATAGGGCAATTTACCATGACCAATTTAGCTTATTAACTGGCACAGCTTTGGACTTTGGGAGGAAGTTGAGCACCCGGAGGAAGTCTGCATGCACATGGGAAGAACATACAAACTTCCTTACAGAGGAATAGTGTTGTACTAACTGTTCCACTACCATGGCTCATGGAAAGTATATGACATAAGCTTCTAGAATAAACTAGGGAGAAGGCTATTTTAGTTTGACTTGTGCAATAAGAAAAGATTACATAATGACATTATTGTAAAGGGTCCTTTGGTGAAGTGTGCCCCTAATATGATAGAAATTTACATTGCACTTGAGAGTGCTGGACTTCAGTCTGTAACTATGGTCTTACATCTCAACTAAGAAAGCTACAACGGTACGGGGAGAAAGTTATTATTTGTCGTTCGGAAGATTTAAAGTTATTTTGCTGGTCAGCCAGTGGGTAATATTTAAATAAATAATGCAATAACTTGGAGGAAAAAACATCATTCTATTAAGAAAAACCTCTATTATAAAAATTGAGCATGTGGAATATTGCAGATTAGCCTTTGAATGCCACTGTTGCCTGACTGCTTAAAACACAATATTTCTTGATGGAACACACATCAAAGTTGCTGGCGAACGCAGCAGGCCAGACAGCATCTCTAGGAAGAGGTACAGTCGACGTTTCAGGCCGAGACCCATCGTCAGGACACTTTCTTAGTATTTCGGGTTAGCTACAAACGTTCAAGGGTTTACCAACTCAAGACATAATTTTCTCAGGAAACAGATAGATGTGTATAGAGTTAGTGGCCAAATAGGGAAGCATGTTGGAGTTCTTCCTACAGTTTTCCTAATATAGGAGAGTTTTTGTAAATTCCTACCCAACTCAACTGGTGCTACATTGAATGGTGTCAAATGTGGCTGCTTGGATGCCTTCACCGCTGAAGGATACAAAACCTTCCAGCAGGATATGGGTGAAATGAGGGGAAATGGGACAAACTCAAGTCAACAACTTAGCTGGCATAGATGAGCGGGGCTGAGGAGTCTGTTCCAGTACTGTATAACTATGATTCAAAAAAAACATGGAGCCCCAGCCCATAATGATTACCCTCAATTGCATAATCCAGGAAACTGCCATCAGTGCATGTTTCATTTTTGAAAGAGCAATTGTCTCATTCCTTATTCCCCGTGTTTTTATTTAATTGTCCTTATTAATTCAGGCAGTTCATTCCAGGCTATACCTTAGAAAAGTATCTCGACCTCACCATTTTTTATTAGCAATTAAAACTGTAACCACCATTTACTAATCTTCGGCTAATGAAATCAACTTCGACCAAAACTATTCTTCATTTTGAACATCTCTTCTCCTTCTCTGCTCTATGGAGAGCATCAGCTTCTCCAATCTCTCTGCGTAAATGAAATCCTGAATTTGTGATACCATTGTAGCAAACTTTCTTTACATTATCTCCATAGCCCTGATAAGTTTTTTTTTAAGTCTGGTGCCCAGTCAAAGCAAGCACTTTTTTTTTATATCCTATAGCTGGCTGAAAACGAAGAAGACCTGAAGGAACTGCTAACCAACATCATGGAACATAGCCTCAAGATGGGTCTGCACATTAACCTGAAGAAGACTAAGATTATGATTACTGGCAGCACAACCAAGTTCAATATCGATGGAGAGGAAATTGAAGTGGTTGACAGCAACAAATGACTTGGATCAATGAATAACATTGAAGCAGTAAGCTGTCAATAAATCCAACTCAGAATTGCCCTTGGCAGAGCAATTCTGAAGGACTTAGATAAGATACTTGGGAACAAGCATCTATCTCTACATACAAAGGTTCGACTCATGGCCCTCTCTCAGAACAAACTAATTGGTCCTTAATGAGATCAAACTAAGTCTCTCTCTGGAGGCTCAAATGACAAGACTCTGCCTATCATATTTTGGGCATGATGCAAAGAAGCAGCTCCGTGGAAAAGGATATCATGCTCGGCAAGGTGGAAGGAGAGCGGAAGAGAGGAAGGTCACCATCCAGGATATGGACACAATAAGGACAGCTATGAACGCAATGTTAGCTACAATGAGCCGCATTTTGCGAGGACTAAAACTCGTTTAGGGCAACCATCCACAGAGTCAGCATGAGTTGCTGAAATACGACTCGATGGCACTTAACAACAACATGACTGTGTATATGTAACTTTACAATAGCTGCATAAACTTGTCTTTCTGTCATTAAACTTCCCTGTACCAATAGCCCAAGGTCTCCCTATACAGGTACATTTAAAATTGTGCAGTTTTGTTTACTGTCTTACCTGATTCTTATCCCAAACTACACATCTACAGAGGCTATTTTCATGATAGATTAGAACATGTACACATGTCCCAGGAGGATAGAACAGTGGAATAGCAATGCAGTCTCACAGCTCCAGAAGCCTGGGTTTGACCCAGACCTTTTGTGTTTGTGTGGAGTTTGCACATTCTCTCGGTGACTTTGTGGGTGTCCTCTAATTGCTCCAGTTTCTTCCACAATGCAAAGATGTGTTGGTAGGGTAATTGGTTGCTATGAACTGCGATTTCACTAGCTTTAAAAAGTATACGGTTATGGCAACAGCACGGCACTGAGCTATAATCCCATGGTGGAGCAGGCCCAGAGAGAGGAGTGGTCTAATCTGGCTCCTATTCTTTAGTTCTTACCGTATCTAAATTAGACTGCAGGTCGCAGACTTCAATTTGTGAGGAAATGCTGGCAAATGTGTCCGGTGCTGTTGAATTCAGGTGTGTTATCCATTTGCTGAGCGTGTCTGGCGTTATTGCCCTCTCCTCCAGCTCAAAAGTATTAGTTAGTAAAAGAATTGTCCTGCAATTAGAACAACAATACTTAAGGTTCAAAAGTTGAGCATCCAAGTGATCTTTTCAAAATTACTGGAGTAAAACAATAACCAGCCACAATTACTCAACAGGAATGCAATGTCAAAGCCAAGGCAGAGCTAATGCCTTTTATGACTGTCCTTGAATAGATAAATCTCAAAACGACCTCTTGATAACAAAGCTGTAACTGATTTTATCATGACTATGCACAACTGTACAACGGATCTTTTAGTCTCCTCCCTACACTCTTTGTAGGCTGTCTGCAGCTCAGTGGCCAGTAGTCTTGCCTTTGGGTGAACTTGAGTTCCCCTCCAGGTTACATGGGTTGAGAATGTCCTACATTGCTGGAAATGCCAGCATGAGATGCTAAACAAATGGTTTGTCTACACTCTCAGGTGGATACAAGGTGGTCACATTATTCACAGGAGCAGCCATTGTTTGGCGCTCTGGAAAACACCTCTTTTCACAGTGATGCTGGTTTGCATTTTTGTTTTCCTAAGGACCTTTCCACACCCCACCACCCCAAACTCCATTCTGATATGGCAACATCCATCTAACCGTGCCTTCTGATGAGTCTCAGCTCCAGACTCAAAGGAAACGGTAGATGCTGGAAATCTGGATCAACACACATAAAACACTAGAGGAACTCAGCAGGTCTGGCGTCACCCATGGAAGAAAACTACCATTCAACATTTCAGGCAGGACCCTTCATCAGGATCCTTCATTAGGAGCTGATGAAGCCCTGTTGAAGGGACATCGTCCTGAAACGTCAATTGTTCATTTTCATCCATAGATGCTGCCCGATCTGCTGAGACCCTCCAGCATTTTGTGTATGTAGCTCTAGACTCCTAGTTCAAGTCCAAATCGTGCACCACCCACCCGCTGATCTCCAAGAATCACCTTTACGTGTACTCTTCAAGGCTTTGATATCAACCCTGCTGCCTTCCATTAAAGACATGTGAATTTTATTTCTTCACAGGATACAGGCATCACTGAGCATCATGAAATGTATCTAAACCGAAGAGGAAATTAAAAGGCAAATTGGTGAGTTAATAGTCACATATGGGTTAGCTCAGATTGGAAATGCAGATTTGCTTTCCTGAGGTCCATAAAGTAACCCAACAGGATTTTTTCACCAATACACTCATTTCATGTTTACCATGACTACAACTAACTTCTTATTTTTAAAAAAAATCCATTTTTATTTAATTACTTGAATTTACATTCCCAGTTGCCATGGTGGGATTTGTACACAGGTCTCTGGATCAACATCCAAAACTCCAGTTGCAGGTCCAGTATATTAACTACTACACTTTCAGGCCTTTATCTGATCAATATTACATGCTTCTGTGGGAAAATGTAAGAAATAGAAGCAGAAATAAGTCATTTGCCCAGGGAGCCTGTTTCAACATTCAATAAGATGAAGGCTAACTGGATACTTCAAATCCATTTTCTCACCCAATTATCATACTCCTTAATTCCTTTGGTGTCCAAAGAATCCTATGGATCTTAGCATTGAATATACTCAGTTATAGACATTTATGGCTGGTAAGACAGTAGGCTCAAAATATTCACAATATAATAAAAGAAATTTCTTCTTATCTTGGTCATAAACGGCCAAACTGTTAGTTTGAGATTATACCACCCACTTTTGACTCTTTAGCCATAAGAAGCAACGTTTTACCATCCGATATGTCAGTCCCTCCCAGAATCCTGGATGCTTCAAAATATTCATTGGAAATCTGAACCAGTTTTGCTCAATATCAGCTCATAGGATAAACCTTTCAATGCTGAACTTAGTCCAGTGAATTTACCTTGTGGCGTGTGCATATTTACTATCATGTTTCCTACTGCTACAGTAACTCACTTCATAAGCACTCTGGAGTATCCATAAATTGAACTGAAAGGGGGTATACACATACAAGTCTTTAATTTTTTTTTACCTTTAAAAATATTGATGAATAAAGATTGACCAATTACAGTGGTGTATACCGTACACTGCGAAGTCAGCTGAGCTGGTCTGTGTTAGTATCTCTTTCTCTCAGGCCTCCTTATTAAACATGAGCACTATGTTTTTCCTTTCTCCCTCAGTATTCTGCTGTTTGGCACTAGGCCACATAATATTTGAACAAAGGCATAAAATATTTGGGAGAGGGGGACTAATTAGCCAATTCTGTTATGGGCTTCAATATTTATGGTCTTTTTCCTTTAGGTTTGCACAGTTTAAGGCAGGAAAAAAAAAGCTAATTTGCTTTAGTTCATTTCACTTTAATCACCAGGGTACCAGTTGGAGAGCAAAATCTTTGACAGCCATTCACAACTAATATTGTACGGGAACACCATGGTTCTCCTTCATCTGTAGAGCTGTAGAACACTATGCTCAGAAACAGGCCCTTTGACCTATCTAGTCCATGCTGAACTATTAATCCGCTAGTCCCCGTGGCGTGTACCTGAACCAGGCCCTTCAAACCCCTTTCATTCATGTATCGATCCAAATTTCTCTTAAGTGTTGAAGTCAAACGTGCATCCAGCACTTCTGCTGGAAGCTCGTTCCACACTCTCAGCGCCCTCAGAGTGAAGAAGTTCCCCCTTATATTCCCCTTAAGCATTTCACCTTTCACCCTTAACCTTCATCAGTTTTGGGAACCTTACCTAGGAAAGGACGTGCTAACAATGGAGAGCTTATAGAGGACATTTGATCCTGGAAAGACAGGGTTAATGTATGAGGAACATTCAACGTCTCCAGACTGGAGTTTAAAAATGAAGGGGGAATCTCATTGAAACCTATCAAATATTGAAAAACCTAGAAAGAGTGGACATGGAGGTAATATTTCTCATAGTGTGGGAATATGGGACACGAGTGCACAGCCTCAGAATGGAAGGATGTCCTTTTAGAACAGAGATAAGGAGGAAATTTTTATTCCAGTGGATGGCAGATCTGCGGAATTCATTGCCACACAAGGTTGTGGAGGCTAAGTGATTAGGTATATTTAAAGTGGAGCTTAATAGGTTTTTAATTAGTTAAGGTGTCAAAGGTTACGAGGAAAAGGCAGGCGATTACGGTTGAAAAGGATAATAAGTCAGCCTTGATGGAATGGCAGAGTAACTCGATGGCCTAAATGACCTAATTCTTGCTCCTATGTTTTCTTATTTAAATTTACTCCATATAATTTTGGGACACTACAAATCTAAGGTGACTTGGCCCTTGAGTTTGGAGATACCTCTTCCGAGTCCTTGCATTCCAACTCCTCACGTATTTATCCCCTTCCTTTTTTAAGGTTATGTTGAATCTGTTTTCAAGCAACTTCTAAAACCTAATCATTTAAATTTTTTTTTTACCCATACGCGATTTCCACAGGTTAGGACGGTGTTCTTCTCCTGAGAAACATTCGTAACCCGAGCAGTGTGTAAATGAGAAATGAATTAAAATGGTGTGCGGGAGGGGATCATGGAAACCGGTGTGATGGAAGAATGCGCAGTTGTGGGAAGCCAGCCTTGCAGACTCATTGAAGGGGGTAAGTCGAAACAGTGCTCTTGGCTCTGCTCAGGACAGATGTTACGGATTGGGGTCAAGAGGGCGGGGGGGGGAGGGGGGTGGGAAGGGAAGGTACCTAGAAATATCCTATTTTCCCACAGCAGAAGATGTCTGGAATTCTGTAGCAGTTGGCACATCCATCCTGATGGTCTTCCAAATGCTTGTTCATACTCTCAGTGGCCACCTTATTAGGTATTCCTGGCCCCAATAAATTGGCCTCTCAGTGTATGATCATGATCTTCAGCTGCTGCAGCCCATCCACTTCAAGGTTCAGTGTTATGACTTCAGAGATGTTCTGCTCACAACTGTTGTAACGTGATTATTTGAGTTACTGTCGCCTTCCTGTCAGCTTGAATCATTATAGCCTTTTCCTCTGACCTTTTTCATTAATAAGGCATTTTTTGCCCTCAGAACTGTCACTAACTGGATGTTTCTTTTATTTTTGTTTGTTTCTTGCAGTGTTCTCTGTAAATTCTAGAGACTGTTGTGTATGAAAATCCCAGGAGATCAGCAGTTTCTGAGAAACTCAAGCTACCCTGTCTGGTACCAACAATTATTCCACGGTCAAAGTCACTTTGATCATATTTATTCCCCAATTTTGTGTTTAGTCTGAATAACAACTGAGCTCTTGACCATGTCTGCATGCTTTTATTTAATGAGTTGCTGGCTACATAATTGGCTGATTTGATAGTTGCATTAATGAACTGGTGTACAGATGTACTCATAAAGTAAATATACCACTTGTCCATAAGTTGGGCAGTCGTGGCTAGGGGAAGATCAATCTGGAGCTGCCTTTTGTTAGTCCAGATCTATCCCTCTGTCCTGCAAATCAAATGTGGAGTGTTATGTAGCACTTTTAAAATTCACAAAATGTGTCAAGCCACTTCACTGGAGTGCTGTCAAACAGAAATAGACACTAGACCTTGTAAAGGAATATCAAGTTAGATAAGTAACATCTTGGTTAAAGAACATCCTAAGGAAAGAAAGAAGGCAAAATGTTTTTAGTTACAACTAAGCTGGGGTGGTGTAAAATATTCATAACTTAGGCTTGGTCAAAGCCTTCATGATTTGGAATTTTTCCTTTTTTGTGTCACTTTGCCCTTTATGTCAAATGCATCATGTATTTAAACAACACAGCACTGACAATGTTCAGAAGATAAGAAGACTGACATTGGCCAGACTGGAACTGATGATGCCAATTCCCTCCCCTTTGGAATGCTAGCGAACCAATAGGGATCTTCTGCAGCAAACTCTGCTGAACAGAATCACAATAATGTAGCAGAGGATACTATTACATGCAAGTGACTGTGCCAGCTCTTTCTAAATGCAACAGTTAATCCCATCCCTTTATATTCTCCATTGCAATTTATGTTAGGCACTCTCAATGCAGTGAAAGTTAATCTTATGTCATTATATAACCTCTAGTTTCGATTCAAGGTCACTTGGTTCCACAGAATTAAAATGACAGTATTCTAATCCATTGCAATTATTTTATAGTTTATCGAGCATAGCTGTTAAAAACAATTGTTCTTAAGGCAGTCAACTCATTTATTGCTGTTAAACAACAAAAATAATGTTCTGAAAATAAACAGGCTGAAGGATTGTTCATAATAGTGACCTTTTTCATCTTTGGACTTTATACATGGTTCACATGGAGAAAATGCTATTTACTGGCCATCCATTGTTGCTCTGAGAAGGATTTGGTGGGCTTTCTCCTGATGCAATATTTGTGACCTACTAGTTATAAAAGAATTGAAACATGTGACCAGGTAATAAGTTCTGATGCTGTATGAATTGGATGGAACTGAAAATCTTTTATAAATGTGAAAGGCCAGAGCTCTGGGTGGCTAACTGAGCAAGGCATCCCCATTTCCACAGGTTTCACAAGGAACGAAGAACTCTGCAAATTTTATCATCCTGTCACTATAATTTTTGACGGGCTGTTTAAAATTGGGGCAGTCTCTCTTATGGAATAAAATCTATGGTTATCTCTATTGATGTAAACTCCTGCATGCCTACAATTTGCCAAGATATCTTTAAATATTGACACTCGATCATCTCCGAATTTAATTGCTCTAACAATGGCAGCCTTCAGCTGTCAAGGTTGAAGCACAAGCACGTTGTCCTTAAATCCTTTCACCTTGCTTTACTCACTTTTAATGAACACATTCTTGCGAAGTGTCTAAGGACATTTAATTAAGTTAGAGAATGTTATTATTAGCAGGGTGGAGTATCATACAGAAATTCTCCACATGAGGATTAGAACACTGGAAACAGTCAGAATGTCAGGCAGTATCTGTGGAAAGAGCCACAAAGTTAATACTTCATGTCCAAGACCCTTCATCGGGTCTTTGAACTGAAACATGAACTCAGTCTGTCTTTCCACAGATGCAGCCCGACCTGCTGAGTAATTTTAGCATTTCAAACACAAGAAAGTCTACAGATGCTGAAAATCCAAAGCAACACACACAAAATGATGGAGGAACTCAGCAGGCCAATCAGCATCTATGGAGAAGAATAAGAGTAAACTTGTCCATCCCCACTGATCTCCCACCTGGTACTCATCTTTGCAAACAGAACAATTGCCAAACCTGCCCCTACACTTCAGCCCTCGCTACCATTCAGGTCCCCAAACAGTCTTTAGGTGAGGTGACACTTCAGTTGGGGTCATCTACTGTATTTGGTGCTCCTGGTGTGGCTTCCTGTATATCGTTGAGACCCGACATAGATTGGGAGACCGCTTTGTTGAGCCAAAAAAAAAAAATCGGGATTTCCTGGTGGCTATCCTTTTCAATTCTACTTCCCATTCCCATCCTGACATGCCAATCCATGGCCTCCTCTACTGCCACAATGAGGCCACACTCAGGTTGGAGGAGCAACACCTTCTATTCTGTCTGGGTAGCCTCCAAATTGATGGCATGAACATCGATTTCTCTAACTTCTGGTAATTGCCTCCTCCCCTTCACCATTCCCCATTCCTGTTTCCCTCTCTCAGCTTATCTCTTTACTTGCTCATCACCTCCCTCTGGAGCTCCTCCCCCTTCCCTTTCTTCCATGGTCTTCTATCCCCTCCTATCAGATTCCTCCTTCTCCGAACCTTTATCTCTTTCACAAATCAAGTTCCCAGCTCTTTACTTCTCCCTTCCCCCTCTCCCGGTTTCACCTATCACCTTGTATTTCTTCCTCCCCTCCCCACCTCCTTAGCCTGACTCCTTTCCCATTTCTTTCTAGTCCTGATGAAGCATCTCGGCTTGAAACGTCAACTGTTTGCTCTTTTCCATAGATGCTGCCAGGCCTGCTGAGTTCCTCCAGCATTTTGTAAGTGTTACTTTTAGCATTTTCTGTTTTTATTCCACACTTTCAGTACCTGCAGCTTTCTGTTTTGATTTTTCTTCCTACTTCAGGACCTCCTGCCTGTATGGCTCAGAATAGCCAGTCTAATATTGGAGTAGAGTACATCAAGTAACATGGGATGCACTGCTCTTCAAAAGGGTGAAGCTGGTTCTGGTATTCAATCTATAGAGGAAAAAGAAATTTGAAAAAAAAATGTTCTTAACCCAATACTGGACCCGTGTAGCCTCTCAACTGATAAGCAAGGATGGAGAGAGGCACTGGCCTTGTTAAATTAGCTTCACTGAGGCCACATTACCATGATTTCAGGCCTGAGTTAGTTGGAAACAAAGGCCTGAAAATCACTGATGATGTGGCCTCAGCTGCTGAGGTCATGTCACCATGATTTTCAAGCCAGTATTTCTCATTAACTTATGTATTCACGGACCAAAATTTCCTGGATTTTATAGAATGCAAGCCTCTGGAAGGCTGGGGAAGGTTTTCACTGCTGTTCCTCAATCAATGCCATTAAAACAGATGACCTGGCCATTGTTGCTTTGCTGTTTGTGAAAGCTTGCTGTGAAATATATTTTTAAAAAAATGTCTGGTGCATTTTTCATATCAGAGCAGTGACAAAACTTCTATATGCATTTAACTAACTGTAAAACATTTTGGAAGTTTGAAAATTGCCACATGAATTGACAAATCTTTCTCAATAAGGAAATAAAAAGGGAAGAGTGGTAGATGCCAGTGGTCCATCATTGCGCTCCAGGACATTTCATAACAGTGTAAAATGCTGCAATGCATTGTATCTTTGCAGTTATGACTGCAAAGAGACAGAATGCAACATTAGAGTATGTGAGATGCTAGACAAGTTCTCTAATATATTTAAAGAACTTGCAGGCATTGAAATTATTAATGGATATTGTTGTTGATACTTTATACATTTTAGGCAAAAGTTTTATTGCTTTCACTTAATGACCTGGGCATTTTTCTAAAAAAAAAATCTTTCCGAATTGACACCTAGATCTTTCTAGTGGCTTAACAAGGGATTGGGTTGGAGGAATGAAAGGGCAAATCAATCAAGCCTTACAGCTATCGCCCATTTAATCTAGGCTGGCGGAAACGTAGGTTAAGTAATGCAATTACTTACGGTGATACAAGTGTCTTTTGAGCATCACTCCTGTTCAGCAAGTAAGCAGAGACAGTGAGAAAGTATGTAAGAAAAAAAATGTGTAAAATGTGCATAACGTACTTCAGGAATGTGACATAAACAAGAAAATGATAGATAAAAAAAGAAATAACCTTCAAGAAAGGTTGGGAGAGAAAGAACTAGTGCAGGAATTCAGATTCTCCCTGTAAAACACTCTTACCTTTCAATACAGCTTTCATAATTATATGTAGCTTTGAAACCATATATGGCAAAAGTGACAACGCTGGCAAATATGGATGTCAGACTGTTAATTAAAGCAATGATTACTGCTTGTTTCTCACAGTTGTTGCTTTTCTCATTGAAACTGGCAAACGCAATCAGGCTCCCAAATCCCAGGCCGAGTGAGTAGAAGATCTGTGTGGCTGCATCAATCCATGACTTTGGGTCCATCAGCTGTTCAATCTGAGAATGAAGTACAGTCAGGCTCAGTGAGCGGAGCATATCATGACATGAGAGTACTTTAATCAAAAACTAGGCTGAATCCCAAAGCCTGCTTTGAAAGCTAATAGTTCAAAGAAAAAAATATAGACAGAATAAAATCTAAATTGATCTTAAGTAGCTTTCTTTTTAATAAGTATACTCAAGGTAAGGAAAACAGAAAATACTGAAACACTAGGTAGCACCTGTGGAAAGGGAAGTAAAAAATGTTAATATTTCAACTGGGGACACTTTCACCTTTCTAAAATGTTGTAAAAGGGTCTTTGGCTTGAAACGGTAACTCTGCTTTCCTTTCCACAGATGCTGCCTGAACTACTAGGTGTTTCCAGCATTTCCTGTTTTTATTTCAGATTTCTAGCATCTGCAGTCATTTCATATATATAAAAATAATTAAGAGTTAGTTTAAAACCAGAAGATAACAAATCTTTAATAGCAGAATAAATTAGACCAGAATTTATTCCAATTTAATTTTTAAAAAATTTAGCTTTGGCCGATAATATTGATCATTTGTTTAGTAAGGAATAAAATACCTGAATCAAGGTTGTTGACCTGATGTTTTGTACTTCTCTCTGATTATGACAAGATCAAATTCTAAATGTTTTATCAAAACAATAAACATTGACTGTTTATTCTTTGTTGCTGTTTTCTGTCTGCTAACTAACCTTCAGTCCGTGCCAGCTTATTACCCAAAACTGGGGAGTCAAAGTTCAAAATTCTCACATATGGCATCTCATTGAAGTGGAAGCCCGAAAACATCATCAATTGGTTCACTTTTATTATTCTGCTGTTTACATCAGAACTTTGAACTTCAAAATTTCTAACAGATACATTGAATACTCTTTCCCTTCATAGATGTATTTTATTCTATCCAGTCTGAACTTTATTTTCCACTGCACCACCGTTAGCACTTCCTCAATAATAATTTCCCCATTTTTTGTTCTTTACTGCTGCCAGGCCCATAGTTCCCCATTTTCTGTTGCTCATTTCTCAAATAGCAGCATTACATTTGCTACCTTCTGATCTTTGGAGCAATTCTAGTATCAATAAAATTTTGGAAAATGGCAGCTCATGTATCCACCATCAAAATAGTCAGTTCCTTCACAATTATGTTGCCATGTTCTGGGAATTATTGCTTTTATATCCACTAATTTATCCAATTATAGCATTTTGATACTAATTATTCTCAATTTGCAATTTAGTCTGGATCTGTCCTCCCAACTATATTCAAAGGCTTTCTGTACCATGAAGACAAACATTTTAAAAAATCTCTACCAGCTCCGGATATCCAGATCATTTCTCCTACACCCTTCATACTTCCTGCTCACTTATACTTTTATTTTATTTTTCCTTTCCTTATCAAAGTCTCTGTTCTCTTATACAAATTACTGATATGTTTTCAGTCCTCAGACTTGCTACATTTTTTGCTATGCGATCAGCTTTTTCCTTTGATCTTATACAATCTTTAGCTTCTCTGGAACTATAAGATAGTTTCTTAACCTCACAATTTAGCAGGATGTGCTCTTGCACCTTATTGTCCACCTGACCTGCACTTTCCCTGTAGCTGTTGCACTTTATTCTGCATTTTATTACTGTTTTAACCCTGAACTAGCTCAATGTATTTAATCTGATTAAGCTTTTCACTGTACCCCATTACAAATGACAATAATAAACAAAATCTACCAATTTATATTGTTTTAGGTTTTTGTATGTTAAAGGGGTACATGCTACTTGTAAATTGTGCATTAAGTTAGCCACTGTTTGCTTGCTCTGCTCTCATTCCATTTAATGTGGTTCCCTGACTTGCCATAATCACTTATGCTTCATTGGTATCTTGCTTAATTTAGATTCAAGAGCCTGCTTTCCAGTTTAAGTAAATTATTTCTAATCTTTTTAGAAAGTTCTATCATACTATGTTCACTTTTCCCAGAAGGCTTATTAACTATTCTATTATTAATTCTTCTTCACTGCACAATGATAGATATAAGATCATTCACTTATTCATTGGTTCTTCGATGCCCTGATCTAGGAAATCAAATCCCATATACCCGATT
The DNA here is from genome assembly GCF_963921235.1 of Mobula hypostoma. Lineage (NCBI taxonomy): Eukaryota > Metazoa > Chordata > Chondrichthyes > Myliobatiformes > Myliobatidae > Mobula > Mobula hypostoma. Next base: position 20,371,552 of record NC_086113.1, read on the forward strand.
ATGTGTCAATCTCATTTGCTGAACAGTGAGCTGAATACGTTGCAGCCTAGTCTAGTGTAAAGTCATGGTTGAATGTCTAATTTGGCCCCTTGCACAGGACAATGGGGATAAAGCCTCTGCTCTTCTTCCAGATGGTACGATGGAATTTTTGTTCACCTTGGAGTCCAAGAATTAATAAGATTGTCATCTCTGTATGCAACCTTATATAAATTTATTTTCAACAATACTGTAAGATTGTACCTTTGGAGTGAACATATAAATAAGACCGTTTGTTGCTCCATGTAGTGTCAATCCTCGAATTAGATATATAAGTAGCACTGCATATGGAAAGCAGGCTGTTACATAGACCACCTATGTCAAGGAAAAATATATTAGTACCAGTCTTTCACAATCACAGTTAGTGTTAGTGTTTTATTACCCTCTATCTAGCATAACAGGTTTCAACTTTCCAATGTTCCATTAGTCTTTGAAAGTTCTTGGATGAACAAAAATTCAGGATGATACTCAAATGTTGCTTTAACCTTCATTCTGCTGCACAGTGTGGGTGCTGCTGTTGTGCTACTTGTTCACCATGATAGACCCTCCTTCATGGGGCAGACACACTGGCAAATGTCTCTACATTAAAAGACAAGACCAAGTTTAGAGACTATGTGGCAATTAGAGTTAAGGTACTAGTGGTAACTTGCCAAAGTTGTCATGGAGACACCAGGAATGAATGCAAATCTCCTAGATGTAAAACAGCGTCATTGTTAGTTTGCTTCAAACCTTTGGTTGATTGGTTATACTGAAGATCAGGGAAAATATTTTTTAACAGGCAGCCTAAGAATCATTCTATTGAATAACCTAAGTGCTTGTTCATTCAAAAAACTGGAGAAGTGCCAAAAGAATGGGCACTTATTATTCATTTCTGACATAGGTCTCGGTAGGGAGCCATATGCTACCTATGCCCATGAGTAGTAGATGTTGAACCCCTTTCTGAAACTATTGCACTTTAAATGGTAAAGTTACCCTTCGGCACATTGATTTTGACACAGTATCAGTGAAGAAATAGTGAATTTCATACAGGTCAGGATGGTGTGTTAGTTGATTGGAAACTTGAATGTGATTATACCCAATGCCTGGTCCTTTCTAGTGGTAGAGATCATAGGTCTGGGAGATGTTGGTGAGTTAGTCAAAGTGAGAAATTGTAACAACTTATGGATTGTCATCACACTATGCCATTGGTGGAAGCAAAAAATAATTATCATTGAAAATGGAAGCCAATCAAGTAGGCTGTTTTGACCCGGATGATGGCAAGTCTCTTGAAAATTTTAAGAGCTGAACTCATCTAAGTAAGATGTGGTACCCTTTACCCTCTGGACTTGTGACTTATGACTTGCAACTTGAGAATCAGGAACTTTATCACTTCACTCATGACAGGATACATGGCTAGCTCAGTTAAGTTTCTAGTCAATGGCGATCTTCATTGGGGGATTTGAACATCAATAATAGAAACAGAGAAACAAATTGTTAGGAAGAGAGTGACTTTGGTTGAAGAATGTGCTTGAAGATAAAAACTACTTCAGGAATTTTGGCAACGGAAAAACAACATTTCTAGAATTAAAAGAAATACTTTAAATATTCTAAATTATTTATTGATTACAGTAAAAATATTCAGCAATAATTACCTTGCCAGTAGATTCGGTGCCTCGAATTATGCAGACATAGACTATAAGCCATGACAGTATGAGACACAGAAGCATTCCCCAATGGATAATTCCAGTATCTTCGATTGTTGGAGATATATTTAATGTCCTTCTGTACCAAAAGTATTCAGTGGCAGAACTTTTTGCACATTCCTCAATATATCCAGTCTTGTTTCTGTTTAATGGGCAGCTAGCCCAAGGTAGGGGATTCTGCAAATGGAAGAGTTAAAACAAATCCTAATTCTTAACATGTGAATAACTCTAACAAACTTCTGCAGATGTACTGTTGAAATTATCTTGGCTGGTTGGGCCATAGTCTGGTATGCAATTCAAATGTACAGGAATGTAAGAGGCCGCAGAGAGTCGCCCAATGCATCACAAGCATATCCTCTCCCACTGTGAGTAGTATCTACAGGCGGTACTGACAAGAAGGCAACATCCATCATCAAAAATCCCACCATCTTCTCACAGCGACCACTGGGCAGGCGGCACCAACAGGTTCAAGAATAGTTTTTTTCCCTTAACTACTTGGTTCTTGAACCAACCAGTATGACCTCATTCACTATAGCTTAGCAACATTGTGGCCACTCAGATTAAAGTATGTTCTTTCTTGTAAAAATTTTTTTTGTTTAAATTATGTTTTTCTTGTGAATGCTGCTTGTATGATACTACATGCCTGCGATGTTACTGCAAGTGAGATTCTCAATGGACCTCATGTACTTGCACATATAACAATAAACTCAACTTTGACTTTAAATAACATATGCAAAGTAAATTCTCCTGGACTTTGTCTTTTAATTCATAGTAGTGCTTTTTAGGCAGATCATAAATTCATCATCATTGATTGGACAATAGAGCCAGGACCTGATTCATTGTAAATATACGTGCAAACAGTCCGAGACAGACTCAGGGAGAGATGAGAGGGAATTCTCCTCATGAAGCGTAGTGGGAGCTGGAACATTGAAGACAGCGAGAGTGGCTGTTGGAGGGCTCTACGCTTGGTAATCGATTTGCCAATTCTCAAGTTGGAGAAGACTAAATTAAAAGCAATGCTTCATACTGGCTGTAACATTGAAATAGCAACAGTTGTCTCCCCTGTCGTTATGGAAGGGGCGATATTTGTCTCTCCCTTGTTAGAAAGGGGGCCTGTGGGATGTCAGAAATGTTGAAGTGAACAGTTAGTTTTTGAAGTACTATACACCATAGTCTCTCTTTGAGGGCTTGGTGGGTGGTGGGAATGCTGATGCTTTATGCTAGACTAAGTGAAAGGAGAGGGTTGATGCTGCTTGCGTACGGGAGGGGAGCAGGGTGCTTTGAGGGCCTTATCCTCAAAACAGAAGAAAACTTCCAAAGAATGAATGACAGAAAAGACATGTCTGCAGACAGTAAGAATTTCAGGTTGTATATTCTATACATTCTCTAATATTAAATGCAGCTATTGAAATTGCAATGTGTTATGGCAATTACAAAGGCACTTCAACCTGGATTCGCAGCTGTTTACAGTTATTTTGGTGGTTATTAGGAATGGAACTTTGCTTAAATTTGGCTTCAAGCTCAGATCCTATGGTTAGTATAAAGTCAAGCCTGTTGCCCATTATTATCAGTGAATAGGTGGAAGGTATTAGTAATGCTGTCTTTAGATCTGGTAATGACAGAAGAATTTTTTATGAAATGTAGCACTTTGGATAAAAGAAAAATGAGGGCATTTAAAAAAAAAAGTAGTATAACAGAAATCCTGTTAAATGCAGCAAAACATGTTAAGGTTAAGGAAATTACACTTTCTTTTAACCAAACAATTTATGTATCCAGGTACCTTGGAAGGAGACTTCCAGATGTTCCCAGATACCTATTGTCCTTGTACAGTGTGTTTGAGGGTGTGAGAGTTACTGTTGAGTCAGCTTTAGCAAGAAGTAACTGCAACCATGGCGTTAAAGAAATGAATTATTAGGGTGGAAAACTTAATGAAATCAAGTGAGTTACTTAAATCTGGAAGACGATAAGCTTCTTGGGTGTTGCAAAATTGCATTTATCTATTCAAGTGGAATGCAGTCCATTTTGTTCCCAACTTACTGTACAATTGGCAGAAAGGATGCCAGGAAATACCTAACTTCTGATGTGTTCTTGTAATCACAGTATTCATGTGGGTGATTCAGTTAAGGGTATAATTAAATTTCAACACAATTTCAACTCTTCTCACCTCAAATGAATGAAATAGATACCAAAGGCTCCAGGAATTGATGGCATTGTAATACACAGAGACAAGGAATGATATAACAAGACTTCCTGCGCCTGTTGATGGGAGAAAGAAAAGTTGACTCAACAAGTTCAACAAATTTTCTTCTTGGATTAACTTTCAGGATAGAAAACTACATACCAACACCAATCAAAAATGGGTTTACTGCTTTCCAAGCACCGATGCTTCCTTTCCTCATCAGCTGCCCTATTGAAAGCTCAAGATAAAACAAGGGGAGTCCTTCCACAATTAACATTATGACATAAGGAATTAAGAATCCACCTGAAAGAGAAAAAATATTTGTGGAATACATTAAAACCTATGGCACACAGTTCCAACTATCGCTTAACTTATACACTGCTTCACTTTTCTTTTCCTTAAGAGATTACTTCCTTCTGTGAAGAAGGTAACTTCAAGGTAAAACATTTTACCTCTTCATATGTATTCAAATTGCAAATCTTAAGTGTCTTTCATGAATAAGGCAATCCAGAGTCACAAGTGATTCTCTCAAATACACAGAAAACATTGTTCAAAAAGAAATGGAATACGACACTTTAATAAGACCATAAGACATAGGAGCAGAATCAATGGGCTGCTTCCTCTATTCCACCCACCATGGCTGATTTATTATCCCTCTCAACCCCATTCTCCTGCCTTCTCCATGTAATCTTTGACACCCTACTAATTAAGAACCTGTAATGTATGGATCTATTTCTTTTAGAGCAATGAACACCCTCTTAGCACTACGTATTCATCTGTTGTCTACACATGCACATTGTTCTCTCTCTCTCACTGCAATGTGAATACACCAGTTAAAGCCATCTCCTGCTTGTGTGCTTTCATTTCATTGATATGTATTTGTGCAGAGACACAAACTTGTACAAACTTAAATGTCAGAAAATATTATGAAATGCACCAACACTTACAGTACGATCACAGGATGAAACAGTGACAGTTAAACAGTACAGAGAAGGCCGTCATGGAGGCTAACAAAGGCGTGAGCACAGTGTATAGCAATAATGGCTTCAATCGGGAAAGTTGATGAATTTGATAGGGCTAATGAAGGCTGGGAGTTGTATATCGAGAGGGTTGAACTGTACTGTAATGTGAACAACGTGGAGGAGCAAAAGAAAGTCCCTACACTTCTTAGCTTAATAGACCCAAGAATGTACAGTCTGCTATGCAACTTAGTAACCCCTGGAAAGCCAGCAAGAAATACATTCGATGAAATTGTTGCAATTTTTCAAAAAACATGTGAGCTCTAAACCTCTGGTAATAGCTGAGAGATTTTGATTTTACAAAAGGAACCAAAGGATGAAAGCATTTTTGAATACATTACAGAACTATGCAAACTTTCCCAGAACTGGGACTTCAGAGCTGGACTTTCTGATGCATTAATGGACAGACTTGTATGTGGCATGCATAGTCCAAGCACTCAAAAGAGGCTATTGTCCTAAAGAGACCTAACCTTAGAATTGTCACAGACCATTGCAATATCGTTAGAGACTGCAGCAAAGGATGCAGAACTATAGAAAAGGAGGTTAGAATATAAGATGCACAACATGTTCCTGAATGGTGCAAAAAGCCAAAGATGTTATCAATGTCTTCAGAAAGTGTCACAGACAAGGTCACATAGAGAGAATGTGCAAGGCAGACAAAAAGCACAACCGAGTGAAAGGTCTCAAACATAAAACTAAGCAAATGCATGAAGTTACTTTCAGAATCAGACAACATAAGAGTCTGACAAAGGTGAACTGTCATGCCAAGAACTGCATAATATAACTGAAGCAGATAACAAAATCATCTAGATCACAATAGATGTGTCCAGTGTAAAACTGAAAATGGAGCTGGATACAGGACCAGCTTTGTCCATAATTCCAGAGACTGACTACATCAGACTGTTTACTAAGACACCATTAGAGATTACCTCAGTGTTGCAAAAGACTTACACAGGTGAATAACTGTCTCTCAAAGGCAAACCTAAAGTAAGTGTGATGCATGGAGGCCAAACACAACAGTTAGAGCTTTATGTATTGAAAAGTGGAGGGCCGCTACTTTCCGAATGTGAATGGTTGAGAAAAATCCAACTGGACTGGCATGCAAAGCTCTCAGAGTGACATCAACAGGCAATGGCAGCCCAAATGGCAGTACTTACCAGAGGTTGGCAAAGCTGCTTAATGCTAATGAGAAGGTGTTTGAGAAGGGACTAGATAAATAGATCGAAAGACTTGGCTAAAAGCTGTTCAGGATGCCAAAAAGTTCAAAATGCACCTCCATTACACCTAGGGGAGCACCTATTGACTTTGCTGGACCAGTCATGGACTCTGTTTCTGATTGCTGTGGATGCTCACTTAAAGTGGCTGGAGGTTATACCAATGAAGTCATCCACCTCAGCAAAGCCTGTCTCCGCTCTGAGAACTATCTTGGCCAGAAATGGCTTCCCAGAACAAATTGGACCACAATACACATCAGAAGAATTCCAGCTGATCATGCAGAAAAAAGGCATCAGACATTTCAAGTAAGCTCCTTACCATCCAACAATGAATGGGTTAACTCTGGTTCTCCCCCCCCCCCCGTCTTTCTCCCCGGACCTCCTGTCCCATGATCCTCTTATATCCCCTTTGCCAATCACCTGTCCAGCTCTTGGCTCCATCCCTCCCCCTCCTGTCTTCTCCTATCATTTTGGATCTCCCCCTCCCACTTTCAAATCTCTTACTAACTCTTCCTTCAGTTAGTCCTGACGAAGGGTCTCGGCCTGAAACGTTGACTGTACCTCTTCCTAGAGATGCTGCCTGGCCTGCTGTGTTCACCAGCAACTTTGATGTGTGTTGCTTGAATTTCCAGCATCTGCAGAATTCCTATTGAATGGGTTAACTGAAAGGTTTATCCAAACTTTCAAGAAGTCCATTAAAGTGTTGGATAAGGAGCATGTTTCTCTACAGCACAAGGCGTACAACTTCCTTTTTGTGCATCGGAACCCTGTTCATGCAATGACAAATCAAACACCTGCAATGCTGTTCACGTACAGGAATCTGAGACCTTGAATAGACCTCCTGAAACCAGATCTATAGAGGGAAGTGCAGAATAAACAGTTCAGCCAGTTACCAAGTGAATCAAAGAGGTCTGAGGTTGTACAGGAAGTCCTAGTGCGTGATTACTGAGAAGACAAGTGGACACCGGGTAGGATAGCTCTAAGAACTGGACCACTGATGTACACAGTGGATTTTGGAGATCTGACATGGATATGTCATGTGGACTAGATACTAGATACTTAACCATAAAACACACCCGAGTTGGCTGCATCCAACAAGACAGACACATTAGTCACTGGACTTGCCTCTCAGTTATGATATCGCTGACAGCAACATGACACTAGAAACAGAGAATGTTGTCTTAGACAAGATACCCGATACCACTCACTCCACAGGTCCAGAAGTGCTATTCTGAAAGAAACAGAGTACCACCCAAAAAACTGAATCTATTAAACTGTGAAGTTAGTTATGGACTGTTATTGTCAAAGCATATTTATTTGGAATATGGGTTTATGAAAGGGAAATTGAATGTTTCCTACATATACAGTTTTATATTGAATTAATCTAAAGGGGGTGGAAGCGTAATGTGTGGATATATATTTTTTGGAGCGATGAACTCCCCCCCACCCAGCACTATGTTGTCTGTGCAGGCGCTGTGCCCTGTGCATTGTTCTCTCTCTCTCACTGCAATGTGAATACACCAGTTAAAGCCATCTCCAGTGTGCATACTTTTATTTAATTGATATGTAGTTGCGCACAGACACAACAGAACCTATGAACCTCTGTTTTAAATATATCCAACAACTTGGCCTCCACAGCCATCTATGGAAATAAATTCCACAGATTCACCACACCCTGGCTAAAGAAATTCCAACCAACGAGGTCAATTTGCATGTTAAGAACATTTGAAAAAGAAAAATGGGTAGCAGCTTAGCTGGCTCCACTGTTCAGTTATACCAGTGCTGATCCTCATATTCTTTTACGACCATTAAGATATAGGAGAAGATTAGGCCATTTGGCCTATCTAGTCTGCTCTGCAATTCAATCATGGCTGATCCTTTTTCCCCTCCCCTCAGCCCCACTCTCTGGCCTTCTTCCTATAACCTTTGATGCTGTGTCCAGTCAAGAACCTATCATGCTCTGCCTTAAATACACCCAACAACCTGGCCTCCACAGCTGCATGTTGTAACAAATCCCACACATTCACCGCCATCTGGCTAAAGAAATTTCTCCGCATCCCTGTTTTAAATGGATACCCCTCTATCCTGAGGCTGGGCCCTCTTGTCCTAGACTTCCCCCACCATGAGAAACATCCTTTCCGCATCTACTCTGCCTAGGCCTTTCAACGTGCAAAAGGTTTCAATGAATCCCCCCCCGAATCTTTCTAAATTCCAGCGAGCACAGACTCAGAGTTATTAAATGTTTCTCGTACGATAACCCTTTCATTCCCAGAATCAAACTTGTGAACCTCCTATGAACCATCTCCAATGCCAACACATCTTTTCCTAGATGAGGAGCCCAAAACTGTTCACAATACTCAAGGTGAGGCCTCACCAGTGCCTTATAAAGCTTCAGTATCATATCTCTGCTCTTGTATTCTAGACCTCTTGAACTGAATGCTAATATTGCATTTGCCTTCCTCACCACCTACTCAACCTGTAAGTTAACCTTTAGGGTGTTCTGCACAAGGACTCTCTCAAGTCCCTTTGCATCTCAGAATTTTGTACTTTTCTCCCCATTTAGAAAATAGTCTGCGCTTTTATTTGTACTACCGAAGTGCGTGACCATCTATTTATTTTCCAACACTGTACTTCATTTGGCACTTTATTGCTGATTCTCTTAATCTGTCTAAGTCCTTCTGCAGCCTACCTGTTTCCTCAACACTACCTGTCCCTCCACCAATCTTCATGTCAGCTGCAAACTTGACAACAAAGCTATCTATTCCATCACCTAAATCATTTATATACAGGATAAAAAGTAGCAGTCCCAATACCGACCCCTGCAGAACACCACTAGTCACTGGCATTCAACCAGAAAAGGATCCTTTTATTCCCACTCGCTGCCTCCTACCAATCAGCCAATGCTCTAACCATGCCAGTAACATCCTGTAATACCATGGGCTCTTAACTTGATAAGCAGGCTCATGTGTGGCACCTTGTCAAAGGCCTTCTGGAAGTCCAAATATACAACATCCACTGTACTGCCTTTATCTATCCTATTTGTAATCTCCTCAAAGGATTCCAACAGGTTAGGCAGGATTTCCCCTTAAGGAAACCAGACTGACTTTGTTCTATCTTGTCCTGTGTCACCAAGTACTCCATAACCTCACCCTTAAAAATTGACTCCACCATCTTCCTAACCGCTGAGGTCAGGCTAGCTGGTCTGTAATTTCTTTTCTCCAGCCTTCCTCCTTTCTTAAAGAGTGGAATAACATTTGCAATTTTCCAGTCCTCTGGCACCATGCCAGAGTCCAATGATTTTTGAAAGATCATTACTAATGCCTCCACAATCTCTACCGTTACCGCTTTCAGAACCCTAGGGTGCAGTTAATCTGGTCCAGGTAAATTATGTACCTAAATCTTTCAGCTTTTTGAGCACTTTCTCCCTTGTAATAGTAACCGCATTCACTTCTCTTTTCTCACACCTTTCAACATCTGGCACACTGCTAGTGTCTTCCACAATGAAGACTGATGCAAAATACTCATTTAGTTCACCTGCCATCTCCTTGTCTCCTGTTATTATTTCTCTGGCCTCATTTTCTAGAGGTCCTATATCCATCTCTTCTCTTTTTTCTTACATACTTGAAAAAGCTTTTACTATCCACTTTGATACTGCTTGCTAGTTTGCTTTCATATTTAATCTTTTGCTTCCTAATGATTCTTCTCTTTGCTCTCTGTAGGTTTTTAAAAGCTAGCTTCTTGTTAATTTTTGCTTTGTTGTATGCCTTTTTTTTTGCTTTCAGATTAATTTTGACTTCCCTTGTCAGATACGGTTGAACTATTTTGCCATTTGAGTACTTCTTCGTTTTTTGGAATACATCTACCCTGCACCTTCCTCATTTTTTCCAGAAACTCATGCCATTGCTGCTCTGCTGTCATCCTTGCCAGCAGCTCCTTCCAATTTACTTTGGCCAACTCCTCTCTCATACCACTGCAATTTCCGTTACTCCACTGAAATACTGCTACATCAGATTTTACTTTCTCCCTATTTGTTCCTTTGTTCCTTCAACAGTCCAAAAATATCTGTTACTCCTGAAAAACCTAGATACTGTGCATCCACAGCTCTCGGGGTACACGATCCCAAAGATCCCGCTTCATATCAATACTAAATGGTTGACTCATTACAAGAAAATCAGCTCTGGTTCAAGAATTTTCATGTGAAGAACCCAGATTTTAACATGGAAATATAGTCACAGAACATGATAGCAGAGAAACAAACCCTTTGGCCCATCTAGTCAATGTCAAACCACTTATCTGCCTAGTCCCAATGATCTGCATCTGGACCATAGCCCACCATACCCCTCCCATCAAATTTCCCTTAAATATTGAATTAAAACTACATCCACCACCTTCACTGACAGCTTGCTCCTCAGTCTCACCACCGCCTGATTGAAGAAATTCCCTCTCATATTCTCCTTAAACATTTCACCTTTCACCCTAACTCATGACCTCTAGTTCTAGTGTTCCTCACCTCAGTGGAAAAAAAATCTGCCTGCATTTACCCAATCTATACCCCTCATAACTGTGTACCTCTATCAAATCTCCCCTCATTCTTCCATGCTCTAAGGATTAAAGTCCTAATCGATTCAACCTTTCCCCATAACTCAGGTCCTCAAGTCCTGGCAACATCCTCGTAAATTTTCTCTGCATTCTTTCAATCTTTTCTGTTCTACAGGTGACCAAAACTGCACACATACCCCAAATTAGGCCTCACCAAATCTTATACAACTTCAATATAACATTCCAAATCCTGTACTCCTGTAATATTTTATTTAGGAAGCCAGTGTGACAGAAGTTTTTACAAACCAATCTATCTGTGACACCAATTTCAAGGAATTAATGTATCTGTATTCCCAAATCCCCGTTCTACCACACTCTTCAGTGCCCCACCGCTCACAGTGTCAGTCCTATTCTGGTTTGTCCTCCCAAAATGCAACACCTCACACTTATCTCAATTAAATTCTCTCTGCTATTTTTCAGCCCACATTTCCTGCCGGTCTAGATACTGCTGCATGATTTGATTGTCTTCCTTGCTGTCCACTACACCCCCAGTATTGTGTCATCCACAAATTTGCTGACCCAGTTTACCACATTATCATCCAGACCATTGATACAGATGACAAACAACAATGGACCTAGTGCCAATCTTTATGGCATACCCACTAGACACAGGCTTCCATCAAAGAGGCAACCATCTATCACCACTCCTTGGATTTTCCTGTGTGCCAGGCTCATTGGCCTTTAATTTCCTGGCTAATTCTTAAAGCCTTTTCTAAATAATGGAACAACATCAGCTATCTTCCAATCCTCTGGCACCTCACCTGCTAGGGCCCCTGCAATTTCTACGCTAGCCTCCCACAGGGTTTGAGAGTACACCTCATCAGGCCCTGGGGATTTATCCACCCTAATTTTCATCAAAAAAGCAAACACGTCCTCCTCTGTGATCTGTATATTATCCATAACCTCATTGCTGCCTTGCCTCACTTCTATAGACGCTGTGTCCTTCTCCTGAGTAAATACAGATGCAATAATAAATCGATTTAAGATCTCTCTCATTTCTTTTGGCCCCATTCATAGATGACCACTTTGATCTTCCTGAAGACCAATATTGTCCCTTGCTATCCTTAATAGATAATAGATAATCCTGTAGATCCTTAATAGATAATCCTGTAGAAGGCCTTAGGACTCTCCTTCATTTGTCTGCTAAAGCAAACACTTATCTTCTTTTAGTACCACAGATTTCCTTCTTGGTGTTCTCCTGTACTGCCGTACTCAAGTCTTTATCTCATTTGTCCCTTCCTGCCTATACCTGCTACGCACCTTCTTCTTTTTCTTAACTAGGGCCTCAATCGTCTTCAAAAACCAAAGTTCTCTAAACCTGTCATCTTTGCCTTTCATCCTGACGAGCATTGAAATTCTGTACTAACGAAATACATTTACCCTGCCAATTCTATAATTTAATAAGATTACCTCACACACATAAATTTCTCAAATTTCTCCTCCATTTGTCAAATCCCCGCAGCCCCTTAATCAATATATGAAGTTTGACCATGAGCTGGACTGAGCTCCATGCAGCAGGCTGGCAGGATAACCTCATTTTATATTTAGCACAGTCCCTATTGATGTTAGCTGAATTCTCTTGAAAGATAAATGTACTGACTCATCAAAGGTATTACCAACCCTGTTGCCTCAGATTTTTGGGAACTGGTGCTGGGAGAGAAAGCTATTAGAAAATAATGTTTCTTCTGTAACTTTTTTTCCCTCCATCCTGAAAAAAAAGTTGATCCTTACTTCTAATGATAAAACAGTAAAATTATTTAAAATTAACCATTTTGGGAAAGTCCAGTGGATTAGTTCTTTATATACTCCCTCAGCTGACATTTGAATATGAAATCAGTAGTGTGTTTGAGACTTTTCAATATGCAAGATCAGGGAAATGTGAAAAAACCAGTTACATTGCACAATATACAAACTCTCTTACAAGCTCTAAGAATTAATTTGCTCTCACAATTACTATTTAGATATTAACAAAACACCCATTAACTTGAAGCCATTTGAGATTTATATCTTATTAGTAATGCCTGACAGGAGTAGTGGAGCCCTGAAGTAAATATTATACAGCTGTCAGCTAATGTTGACAAATTACATTCTAAAGAAACATCCATATGTAAAGGAGTAACTTTTGAAAGGTCCTAAACATTCTTAGATCTATAATATAAACAGTATGTTATCAGTTAGTCTTAAAAAAAGGGGCATTTTTGGTAGATTAGGTCTCTATATCTCCAAGTTCCCCTCTTTGAATTTCAAAACCTTTACTTGTACTTTCTGCAATAACATGTTCAGAGATGTATAAAAGAGAACATGGTGGACGTCAATAACTCAAAAAATTTGACTCATTTCCTGTGGAGAAATACCAGATAGTGACTTCTTTTCAACTTCTGATATTGAAGACACTCCCTAGAAATTATAACTGCATTGTAGCAAGTCACCTTTAGTCACCAGTGCCAAAAATTTACGAGACATTATCAATTATTTATGAGCTGCTTATAGAACGGCACCTCGCAGCAGAGGCCTTCAGCCATGATGTTGTGCCAACTGTTTAACATATTCTAAAAACAATTTCACTCTTCCCTCCCACATAGTTCTCCATTTTACTTTCATCTATGTGCCCATCTAAGAAACTCTTCAATGTCTCCAACGTGTCTGCCTCTGCCACCACGATCCACACCACTCTGTGTCAAAAACCCTCCTCTGACATTTCCCTTTGTAGCTTGCTCCAATCACCATAAAATCCTGCCCCCCACCCCCCATGTCAGCCACTTCCTCCCTGGGAAGCAGTCTCAGGCTATCCACTCTTCCTATGCCTCTTATTATCTATCAAGTCACCCCTCCTTCTCTCCAAAGAGAAAAGCCCTAGCTCACTCAGTCTATCCTCATAAGACATATTCTAATCCAGGTAGCTTTCTGGTAAATATTATGTGCGCACTCCATCTAAAGCTTCCACATTCTTCCTATAATGAGGTGTCCAGAAATGAACACAATACTCCAAGTGTGGTCTAACCAGGTTTTTATTGAGCTTAAACACTACCTCATCGCTCTTGAATTGAATTCCTCAACTAACAAAGGCCAACAGACCATACCTCTTCTGAACCACACTATCAACTTTCTCTGTAACTCTGAGAGACCCATGGACATCAACACACCACAGATATCCTTAACTGCCCTGTTGTATTTCACTCATTTTGCAGGCAATGGAACTGAATGGGATGAACAAAACTTGTGTTTGATATTTTCTTCTAATTTGTGCAACTGACTTCCAGAGCTACAGACAGTAGGACTGTGATGTTTGAAGGTTGTGAAGATCCTTACCCTAACCCAAAACTCAGAACGGATAGAGTTAAAAAAAAGTGACTTCAAAGTTCCCTCCATTTTTTTTCAGGTTGGCAGAATCGTCGAAGCCAACCTTAGACTTGAAATCGGCCCCTTGAGACACGTCATTACCCCACTTATACATTCAGTTACAGCTTTGTACAGTATTATTACGCATTTTAGAAGTAAACATGGTATTTTAGATTTCCAATTACTAGATGATGCTTTTTTTATATGTACAGCGTTCTTCATGCATTTTACAAATTCACCACAGCACACAAATGGAATTTTCCATCAATTGTTTTATACTCTCAAGCTAAATTTCAAAAAATACAGTCAAATCCGAACTGAAACCACTTTTGTGCTCGGAAATGAACGCGGTTAAGGACGAGAAATGATGGCTTTAGATTTCACTTCTGCTGTAAAGGCTCAATACTTCTCTACAAAACCAGCCGCCGACTCGGCAGGCTTACAAGCTGAGGAAAAGATCTATTTTGAGATTTCCCTCCCCATTTGATGCCCGTTAATGCGAGCAATCGATAGAGTTCACCTACTTGACAGGGATGGATCGCAGATATATAAACAAAGGACCGACTTACCTCCACCATGCATCTGACAGAGGTAAGGGAATCGCCAGACGTTCCCCAGCCCCACCGCGAACGAAATGCAGGCGAACACGAACTGCAAGGGATTGTCCCACGAAGGTCTTGTGTCTTCCATGTTGGAGAACGTGGAATCGTTTTAGCTGCGAGATGTTTTAAACGTATTACTGACCCGGTGATAAGTTGTTGAGGAACTGTCCAGGAATCTAGCACTGGTAAAATCATATGTTTAATTTTTAATCCTATTAACCATGACGTTACGGCAAATAGTTAACAAAGAGAAATGAGTCTCCTACGGATGTGCCGTGTAAGATATCTACCCACAACGTTTATTTTCGCAGAGAGCTTACAAGCTATTGGCTGGAATTGTAAACGGAGGATGGACAAGTTTTCGCAGTTTATAAATTTGCATTTGGTGCCGTAAATCGACTGTGATGGTCACAGGAAGTTATTGAAAAAAAGGAAGCGTGTAGCGCAGAAATTATTAACCAGTTAATCTACAATAAAACATTTGAGCCACTGAGTCATCGAACACTGCGGAACGGAACAGGCCCTTCGGCCCGTTTAGTTAATGCCGAATCGTTAGTCCCACCGATCCGCGGCGGGGCCATACCCCTCCCGTCCATTATCTATCCACATTTTCCGTTAATGTTGAAATCAAATCTACATCTACATCCACCACTTGCCCGTGTACAGCTCATTCCACACTCCCACTACCCTCTGAATAAAGAAGTTCCCCATGATCCCCTTAAGCAATTTCACGCGGGTTCAATTCCCGCCGCCGCCTGTGTGGGAGTTGGTATGATTTTCCATGACTATGTGGGGTTTCTCCCCACAGCCCAAAGACTCGCCGATTTGGCAGGTTAATCGGTTATTACAATTCGTCTCGTGATTAGACTAGGATTAAATGAAGGGATTACTGTGCGGCGTGGTCTGAAGGACCGGAAGGGCCTATTCCGCGCTTTATCTCAATGAATAAAATGTAGAAGGGACGGGCAGGAAGGCGGAGAGGACAGGGTGGCTCTGTAGGGGAAAAAATAAAATAAAATCATCAGAAAGAGGCGATGTGGGACTAGACAGTGTAGAATCGTTAGAGCTAGGAAACTACAAGGGTATAAAGACCCCGATGGGAGTAATACTGTATACAGGCCCCAAAACAGTTTACAGATCTACAAATCACACTAGGAGACAAAAAATAAATGCCAAATATGTATGGAGATTCAGAAAATCGGGTTTGTGCTGGATCCCAGGGGAGAGAATTTGTAGAACGCCTATGAGATGGCGTTTTAGAGCAGTTTGTGGTTAAAACCACTAGGGGATCAACTGTGTTGTGCGATGAACTGGATGGAATTGATTAGAGAGCTTAAGGTAAAGGACCATTAGGGAAATCGGTATTATAATATGACAGATTTCACTCTGAAATTTCAGGAGTATTACAGTGGAGTAGAGGGGATTACAGAAGCATAAGAGAGGAGCTGGCCAAAATTGATTATAAGGGAACATTTGCAGGGATGACAGCAGAGTGGCAAAGGCTGGAATTTCTAGGAGCAATTTGGAAGGCACGGGATTAAAACATCCCAAAGATGAAGTACTTTAAAGGTAGGATGATGTACCGTGGCTGACAAAGGAAGTAAAAGCCAACATAAAAGCCAGGAGGGCATATAATAGAGCAAAAATGAGTGGGTAGTTAGAGGATTGGGAAGCTTTTAAAAACAAATGGAAGGTAACTAAAAAAAAAGACATTAAGAAGGAATATGAAAGTAAGCTAGCCAGTAATATCAAAGAGGATACATAAATTTTCTAAAGATATATAAAGAGTAAAACAGAAGCGAGAGTAGATATTGGACTGCTGGAAAATGATAGAGAAGTAATAATGGGGGACAAGCAAATGGTGGATTAACTGAATAAGTATTTTGCATCGGTCTTCACTGTGGAAGACAAAAGCAGTAGGCTGGAGGATTAAGAGTGTTGGGGGCAGAAGTGTGTGAAGTTACCACTACTAGAGAGAAAGTGGTTGGTAAACTGAAAGTTCTGAAGGTAAATAAGTCATCTGCACCAGAGAGTTCTGAATGAGGATGCTGAAGAGATTGTGGAGGCATTAGTAATAATCTTTCAAGAATCAATGGATTCTGGCATGGTTCCGGAGGAGAGGAAAATTGCAGATGTCACTCCACACTTCAAGAAGGGAGAGAGACAGAGGAAAGGAAATTATAGGACAGCTAGTCTGATCTCAGTAGCTGGGAATATGTTGGAGACAATTATTAAGGACGTGATTTTTGTAGTACTTGGAGGCACATGATAAAATAGGCTGTAGTCAGCATGGGTTCCTTAAGGGAAAATCTTGCCTGACAAATCTGTTGGAAATCTTTGAAGAAGTAACAAGCAGGATAGACAAAGCAGAATTGGAGCATGTTGTGTACTTGGATTTTCAGAAGGCCTTTGATAAGCTGCCACACATGAGGCTGCTAAACAAGTTAAGAGTCCGTGGTATTACAGGAAACGTGAGCATGGAGAGAGCATTGGGTGATTGACAGGAGGCAAAGAGTGGGAATAAAAGGGATTCTTTTCCAGTTGGCTACCAGTGACTAGTGGGTGTTCCACAGGTGTCTGTGTTGGGACTGCTACTTTTTACATTATATGTCAATGATTTCGATGATGGAATTGATGGTTTTGTAGCCAAGTTTAGGGACAATACAAAGATCAGTAGAGGAGCTGGTACTTTTGAGGAAGCAGAGAGGCTACAGAAGGTACTTGGGTAGATTAGGAGAATGGGCAAAGAAGTGGTAGATGTAATACAGTGTCAGGAAGTATATGGTAGAAGAAATAAAAGCATAGACTATTTTCTAAATGGAGAGAAAATTCAAGAATCTGAGGTGCAAATGGACTTGAGAGTCCTCATGCGGGATTCCCTAAAGATTAATTTGCAGGTTGAGTCAGTGGTGAGCGAGACAAATGCGATGTTAGCATTTATTTGGAGAAGAGCTGAATATAAAAACAAGGGTGAAATGTTGAGACATTAAAAAGCACTGGTGAGGCCTCACTTGGAGATTTATGAGCAGTTTTGGGCCCTTATATAAGAAAGGATATATCCTGACATTGGAGAGTGTTGAAAGGAGGTTCATGAGAACAGTTCCGGGATTGACTGTCTTGTCATATGAAGAGTGTTTGATGGCTCTGGGCTTGTATTCACTAGAATTCAGAAGAATGAGGGGTGACCTAATTGAAGCCTACTGAATGTTGAAATTTCTCGTTAGTGTGGATGTGGAGAGGATGTTTCCTTTGGTGGGGGACTCCAAAACCAGAGGACGCAGCCTCAGAATAAAGGGTCCATTTAGAACACAGTTGAGGAGGAATTTCTTTAGCCAGAGAGAGGTGAATTGGTGGAATTCATTGCCATAGTCAGCCGTGGAGGCCAAGTCGTTGGATATATTTAAGGCAGAGATTGATAGATTCTTGATTAGTCAGGGCTTGAAGGGATATCGGGTGAAGGCAGGAGATTGGGACTGAGAGGGAAATGGATCAAACATGATGAGGTGGAGGAGACTCGATGGGCCAAATGGACTATTTCCACTCCTATATCTTATGGACCTAATCCGGGACCTCTAGTTATAGTCTCATCTGACCTCAGTGGAAAAACTTGCATTTACCTTCTATACCCCTCATAATTTTGTAAACTTCTATCTAATCTCCCCTCAATATTCTACGTTCTAGGGAATAAAGTCCTAACATTTCCTGATAACTCAGGTCCTTATGTCCCAGCAACATGTTTGTAAATTTTCTCTGTGCTCTTTCAGTCTTATTTACATATTTCCTGCTACGTAGGTGACCAAAATCTACACACAATACTCCAAATTAGGCCTCAGCAACGTCTTGTACAATTTCAACAAAGCATCCCAATTACTATACGCAGTACATTGATTTATGAAGACCAATGTGCCAAAAGCATTCTTTAGGACCCTATCTACCAGTGATAACACCTTCAAGGGATTATGGATCTGTATTTCCAGATCCCTCTGTTCTGCTACAATCCTTGGTGCCCCACTGCTCACCGTTTAAGACCTACTCTGGTTGGTTCTCCCAAAGTGCAACACCTCACACTTGTCTGCATGAAATTTCGTCTGCCATTTCTCAGTCCATTTTTTTTTCTGCTGGTCAATATCTCACTGCAAGCTTTGATAGTACTCTTTGTTGTTCACTGCACCCCCACCATCTGCAAATTTGCTGATCCACCTTACTACATTATCATTCAGATCCTTGCTATAGTTGACAAACAACAGCAGACCCAGCACCAATCCCTGCAGCACTCCACTAGTCACAGGCCTCCAGTTAGCGAGGCACCCATCTACTACCGCTCTCTGGTTTCTCCTGTGAAGCCAGCGTCTATTCTAGTTTATTACCCCATCTTGAATGCCAAGTGACTAAAGCTTCTTGACCAAATTGCCATGCAGGACCTCGTCAAAGGCCTTGCTAAAGTCCATGTGGACAACATCCACTGCTTTGCCTTCATCATCTTTCCTGGCAGCTTCCTCAAAAACTCTGTAAGATTGGTTCTACCTACCACACACAAAGCATTGTTGACTATCCATAATCAGTCCCTGTTTATTCAGATACTTACATACTGTATCTGGCCTCTTAGAATACCTTCCAATAACTTTCCCACTACTGATGTCAGGTTCACTAGCCTATAATTTCCTGGTTTATTTTTAGAGCCTTTCTTAAACAATGGAATAACATTAGCAATCCTTTAATCCTCTAGCACCTCACCAATGGCCAATGATGTTTCAAATATCTCTGCTAGGTCCCCTGTAATTTCTGCAGTAGCCTCCCACTGGGTCTGAGGGAAAACCTGGTCAGGCCTTGAGGATTTATCCACTCTAATTTGCCTCAAGACAGCAAACAACTCTGTCCATGACCTCGTTGCTGCCTTGCATAGACTCTATAGACTCTGTGTCTGTCTCCTGAGTAAATACAGATGCAAGAAATCCATTTAAAATCTCCCCTATCTCTTTCAGCTCCACTTATAGATGATCACTCTGATCTTCCAGAGGACCAATTTTATCCCTTGGTATCCTTTTGCTCTTAATATTTCTGTAGTTGCCCTTAGGATTCTCCTTCACCTTGTCCGCTAGAGCAACTTCACGCCTTCTTTCAGCCTTCCTGATTTCCTTCTTTAAGTGTTCTCTTGCCTTTCTTATACTCCATTAGCACTTTATTTGTTTGTACCTGCCTATACCTGCTATGCACTTCCTTCTTTTTCTTAACCAGAACCTCAATATCCTTGAAGGCTAAGATTCCATAACCCTGTTATCCTTTCCTTTTATTCAGACAGGAACATACAAACTCGGTACTCTCAAAATTTCATGTTTGAAGGCCTCGCCCTTACCAAGTACATCTCTGCCAGAAGCCAACCTATCTCAATCAAAACTTGCTAGATCTGTTTCTCATAAAAATTAGCCTTCCTCCAGTTTAGATCTCAACCCAATGAAGAGGCGAGGGAGGGCAAAGTGAGTTTGAGAGATGTGTCCTGCAAAATTGATGCACTTGGAGTTGGAGCCCTGCTGGTTGGAGTGAACAATTTGGAGGGGAGAGAACAGCATCTTTGGCAGCAAAATCTAGGTCCAAAGCAAATTGCTGGTCGTCATTTTCTAGGCCCAGAGCAATTTGCCACAACGAGGCCCTGGTCCTAATGTGAGGCACAACATGTGGTTAGGACAATCTAGATACCAGCCCAGATAAACTGGAAAGGAGGGTGTCAAGTGACAGATGAGGTATGATAGTGACACTCGTTTAAAAGGAGAGCGTCGTGAGCATTCAGGTTCATTTCAAAGCATTTGCTACCGGGCCGCGAGGAAACGATATGATTTGGCGATAGGAGTCAGCTGCACCTTTCCTCATTCCCTGTCATGCACTGTTGAGCTTGAACGCACGCGAGGTCATTACGCACGCGTCATCCATGTCAGCGTGGGAAGGAGATCAACTCCTCGTGCTTGCAAATGACGGCGGGCTGAAAAGCATGTTTGACATAACATCTCTGCTGGCATTCTGGATCAAAGTCAAGGCTAAGTATCCTGAGACAGCCATGAAAGCACTGAAAACGTTGCTTCCATTTCCAACATATCTCTGCAATGAATGCAACGAAAACTAAATTGCGGAATAGACTGGACATAAGGAACCTCCTTCGAGTATGGCTGTCTCCCATCACCCCTTGATAGGACCGTCTTGTTGCAGGAAAACAAGCCCAGGGCTCCCACTGATTCAGTGATATTGGTGTGTTGCAATGATTTTATATGTTCATATGGCGAAAATATGCGCTGTATTTAATATCCAAACGTTACTTAAAATGTTATGATGATATTGACATATAAGTGACTTGTATAACAATATAACAATTACAGCACGGAAATAGGCAATCTCTGCCCTTCTAGTCCGTGCTGAACGCTACTCTCACCTAGTCCACCGACCTGCACTCAGCCCATATCCCTCCATTCCTTTCTTGTCTATATACCTATCCATTTTTTCTTTAAATGATAATACCGAACCTGCCTCTACCACTTCTACTGGAAGTTTGTTCAACAGTTACTTCAAGCTCCCCTGATAATTGACTTATCGCCATATTCATGCGAGGAAAATATGCGCTGTGTGTTTAATATGAAATTCGTCAGATAATCCCTTTTAGAAACGAAATTGAGTGTATTAGCCACTTATCACCTATATTGCGTTCGTGATTAACCCCTTCCTCCCCCACACAGAATAGTCAAAAACGATTTGTAGAAAAAAATTGGCACGTGCACGCATGTGCACTGGTGCCCTTGCAAGGCTTCATGGTCATTGTAGTCTTTCTTGGGGTAAACCCAATGTATTTGACTGCTACTCTTGTTCGTTGGCAACCCTCCACCATCCCCCCACCCCCGGTCGGCCGGTCCGCAAGAATATTGTCAATATGAAACTGGTCCGCAGTGCGAGAAAGGTTGGGGACCCCTGATGTTAGAGATCTGGAGCAGCAACTGGATGACTATTTGGCTTGTACAGGAGAGTGAGGAGATACTCAATCAGAGTTACAGGGAAGTAGTCACCCTGAAGTTGCAGGAGGTGAGTAGCTGGGTGACTGTCAGGAGAAATAGAAATGTGACTGGGCAGTTGGCGTAGCGCACCCCAGTGACCATTCTCCTCAATAATAAGTATACCGTTTTGGATACTGTTGTGGGGGAATGACCTCCCAGGGGGTTGCCATGGAGACCGGGTTACTGGCGTTGAGTGTGTGTCCGTGGTGCAGAAGGGAAGGAGGGAGAAAAAGGGAGCAAAAGTGATAGGGGACTCAGTGGTCAGGGGAACAGAGAAGAGATTCTGTGGACATGAACGGGACACCCGAATGGTATGTTGCCTCCCAGATGCCAGGGTCAGGGTCATCTTGCATCCACAGCATCTTGGAGGGGGAGGTAGAGCAGCCAGATGTCTTGATACGTACTGGTACCAGTAACATAAGAAGGAAAAGCATAGAGGTCCTGAAAAGAGAATTTAGAGAGCTAGGCGGAAAACTGAGAAGTAGAACCTCCACGATATTAATTTATGGATTGCTGCCTGGGCCACGCACCAGTGAGTGTAGAAACAGGATGAGTTGGCAGATAAATGCATTGCTGAGAAGGTGATACAGGAGGTCGGGCATCAGGCTCTTGCATCATTGGAATCACTCCTGGCGGAGGTGTGACCTGTTCAAAACTGACGCATTGCCACACATGTGGGTGCTTACCAAGTTGAGAGCTCATGGTATTACAGGAAAGTTACTGGTATGGTTAGGGCATTGGCTGATTGGTAAGAGGCAGCGAGTGGAAATAAAAGGATCCACTTCTGTTTGGCTACCAGTGACTAGTGGTGTTCTGCAGGGGCAGTGTTGGGACCGCTTCTTTTTATGCTGTATATCAATGATTTAGATGATGGAATAGATGGCTTTGTTGCCATATTTTCAGATAATTCGAAGATTGGTGAAGGTGCAGGTAGTGTTGAGGAAACAGGTAGGCTGCAGAAAGACCTTGATAGATTTGGAGAATGGGCAAGAAAGTGGCAAATGAAATACAATGTTGGAAAATGCGTGGTCATGCACTTCGGTAGTAGAAATAAATGTGCAGATTATTTTCTAAACAGGGAGAAAATCCAAAAATCTGAGATGCAAAGGGAGTTGGGAGTTCTTATGTAGAACATAGTGAAGGTTAACTTGCAGGAAGAGTCGGTGTTGAGGAGGGCAAATGCAATGCTCGCATTCATTTCAAGAGGTCTAGAATACAAGAGCAGGGATGTGATGCTGAGGCTTTTTAAAGCACTGGTGAGGCCTCACCTTGAGTATTGTGTTCAGTTTGGGGCTCCTCTTCTAAGAGAATATGTGCTGACATTGGAGAGGGTTCAGAGGAGGTTCACAAGGATGATTCCAGGAATGATAGGGTTATCATGCGAGGAACGTTTGATGGCTCTGGATTTTATACTTGCTCGGATTTGGAAGGATGTGGGGGAATCTCATTGGAACTTTTTGAATGTTGAAAGGCCTAGACTTGGTAGATGTGGAAAGGATGTTTCCCATGGTGGGGGAGTCTAGGACAAGAGGGCACAGCCTCAAGATAGAGAGGTGTCCATTTAAAACAGATGCGGCAAAATTTCTTTAGTCAAAGGGTGGTGAATTTGTGGAATTTGTTGCTGCAGGTGGCTGTGGAGGCCAGGTCATTGCGTATATTTAAGGCAGAGCCTGATAGGTTCTTGATTGGACATGGCATCAAAGGTTATGGGGAGAAGGCCAGGGATTGGAATAGGTCTGAGGAGAGGAAGAAAGAATCAGCCACAATTGAATGGCGGAGCAGACTCAATGGGCCAAATAGCCTAATTCTGCTCGTATGTTTTATGGTCTTATGGTCCATGGATCGAAGGCTGATCTGACCAGGGGTTGGAGATGAGCCAGGACCAACCTCTCTAGAGTCTTCATGATGTGTGGAGTCAAGGCCACTCAAGGGTCAGGGTAGTCATTCGAGACTTCCTGTTGGCCCTTCTTGGGTACTGGTTGCACACATGATGTTTTCCACACAGTTGGGACCCTTTCCAGGCTGAGACTCAGATTGAAAGTGCTGGAGAACTCCACATAGTTGTCTGGATGCTGGGGTTCACACCATCCGTTGCCAATGCTTTGCTGTGTCTGAACTTCCCCGGAGCCCTTCTCATCTGCTCAGCAGTGAAGGTGAGTCCTTGACGACTGGGGAATAGGTGGAAGGTAGGGGCTGGGGGAAGTGAAGATCGGGATGATAGCAGTTGGTATGTGAAGGTGTGGACAGTAGATGCAGGACAAGGAGGGGATATAGACAATGTGTTGAACTGGAGATGGGAGGAAGGAGGAGAGGAGGCGTTGGTGCTGACGGGGCATTGAATGCCTCCGCACCTGGACTAATGTGCTGAGAATGGTGTGAACACGAGGGCAATTATCAAATCGGATGAAGAATGGGTTTAACCCATTAGCCCATTCACGGCTGCATTCCAAAGTTCTACAGCTAGGCTGAATGAATTGTACAGAGTGATATTTAATTGTGTTACTATTTTGTTTGTGTGTTTCGATGAGATTTTCTTTGCAAAATAGACTATTGCCGTAGAATGACAATAAACTTGAACATGAACTAAAGGTTAAAGAAGTCTGCAAATGCTGGAAAACTGAAATAAAAACAGAAAATGCTGCAACAAACTCTGGCGGCAGTTATTGTTAAAGATTTATGCTTGCTGGTCATTGCTTTCCCATTTCTCTTCCAGGTTAAGTAAAGATTATGATAATTTCCCATGAGGTCTGGGATCATGGCAGGCCCAATAATTCAGCGTGGGAAAAAGTTTGCTAAAATTTGTAATATTCCCTCATGATCATGCGATCCCTTATTTTTATGGTAAGGTGATATTTGCAATTTTTGAAATTATTTGTTGGAAATGTTGAAACATTTCAAAAGTAAATTTGTACTTAAAGTATTTTAAATCTGCAAGTAAAATAAATATCCTTGCAATTGGAATATATTATGTGGAATTTTATTTTTCTAAGAAGGTTTGCAATTTTATATATAATGCATTTTGTTTTTTCAATCTTTCATTCCCCTCAGCATTTCTGAACACTTTAATCAGGTAATGATAGGTGTTAATATTTCTTTAGTGATGCCGAGACTCACCTGTGGACAGTACAGCATCAATGGTGTCAAGAGTTTTGCCGCGTGTCCCAGCATCATAGGACCATAAGATATAGGAGCAGAATTAAGCCATTTGGCCTATCAAGTCAGCTCCATTTTTCCTCTCAGCCCCAGTCTCGTGCCTTCTCCCCGTATCCCTTCATACCCTGACTAACCAAGAATCTATCAACCTCTGCCTTAACTAATGACTTAGTTTCACAGCCGCTTGTGGAAACGAATTCTACAGATTCACCAATCTCTGGCTAAAGAAATTCCTCCTCTTCTCTGTTCTAAAAGGCCCTCTATTCTGAGCTGTGTCCTCTGGTCTTAGACTCCCCCACCATAGGAAACATCCTCTCCACATCCACTCTGTCAAGGCTGTTCACCATTCGATAGGTTTCAATAAGGTCACCCCTCATTCTTCTGAATTCTAGTGAATACTGGCCCAGAGCCATTAAATGCTCTTCATATGACGAGCTTATCAGTCCCAGAATCATTCTCGTGAACCTCCTTTGAACACTCTCCAATGTCAGCACATCCTTTTTTAGCTAAAGGGCCCAAAACTACTCACAATACTCCTAGTGAAGTCTCACCATTACGTTATAAAGCTTCAGCATTACATCCTTGCTTTTATATTCTGATCCTCTTGAAATGAATGCTAACGTTGCATTTGCCTTCCAAACCAACGACTTAACCCTTTAGGGAATCCTGCACAAGGACTCCTAAGTCCCTTTGCACCTAAGATTTATTAATTTTCTCTCCATTTAGAAAACAATCTACATTTTTACTTCTCCTACCAAAGTGCATGACCTTATACTTCCCAATACTGCACTGCCTATTTGCTTAATCTAAGTCCTTCTGTAGCTTCTCTACTTCCTCAAAACTACCTGCCCCTCCACCTATCTTCATATCATCTGCAAACTTAGCAACAAAGCCATCAATTCCATCATCTAAGTCATTGGCGTATAATGGATAAAGAAGCATTCACAACACTAACCCCTGTGGAATGCCACTAGTCACTGGCAGCTAGCCAGAAAAGGCTCCCCTTATTTCCACACCTTACCCTTTGTCAATCAGCCAATGCCCTATCCCTGCTAGTAAAGGATGCCTTTAAAATATGGCCATGATGACCTCGTTGCATTGAGTACATGAGACACATTGCCTCAAGATGAGATCACAGAGGACTAGAAGGGGTGGGAATGTCACAATGAGAGGTGGTTCAGCTGAGTTTGTGCTGGCTTGAGTGGTGCCACTTGACCAGGTAGAGCAGGAAACTTGCATCTGTCTGCATCTGTAACTTTGACACCTTGTAATTCTTTCTTTTCAACTGGGATTGAGGTTAAGTACGATGTAATTTGTAAAAAGATGAATAGTCAGATCCTCTTCACCACGTGACGGATATTCTGTCAATTTATCCAATGATAGATATTGACAACTAACTTCGTTTGATGGTGAATACCTATATCAAACACTGAATAGTGCATGAGAGATTTACAGATGTCTCCACCGATGTCTCTAAGCATACAATACTTGTTTTAGGTGTTTTTGTCCACCATATCTTGCATACTTAATTTTTGGGGTAACGTGTTTATTGCTGTAATTTTTCTAAATGATTATTTACAATTTATAAAAGAACTATTCATAGAGTTGTTAAGCCTGATCCTTAGTCTCCAAGCTTTGGTGATTCATATGTTTGTCTCGACACTTCTTAAATGTTGTAACAGTTCAGGTTCCACCACTTACACAGACAATGTGTGGTGGATTATAACTTCACCTGCATTCTCTGATTTCATGTAACTATCTTGTTTTCTTACACATCTAAAATGGATTGGGATTTTCCTAAATTTTGTCTATCCGTGTTATTTTGTGTCCATGTTTTGCCTTCCAAATTTCATTTCTATGTACTCCACCCCTGCACAGAAGGTCTATAGGCTTCCAAAGGCTTCCTTTTTTACTCCAATCCTT
Source organism: Mobula hypostoma (assembly GCF_963921235.1). NCBI lineage: Eukaryota > Metazoa > Chordata > Chondrichthyes > Myliobatiformes > Myliobatidae > Mobula > Mobula hypostoma. The sequence continues at coordinate 20,398,329 of NC_086113.1, forward strand.
GAAATCCATAGTTCCTTGGATGTTGTCCTTGCCCTTTTCTTTGTGGGAAAATGTTGACCCTGAAGTCACATTGGTATTTGTCCCTGGAGACTTACACAGGAGAGCAGGTTAAAAGGCAGACAAGAATCTATTAGCCAGTTCTGATACCTGTGTAACTGAGATAAGTTTAATTTAATTTCCGCATTTTTGTGCCAGGCTTTGTATTTCTGTGATACAAAGAAAATTATTTGACCTCAAAAATAAGAGGAAGAGACAGGGAACAGCGTGCAACATGATATTTTATGGAAAAGACAGAAAATTTTACAGTATTATCATGACACGTCTACAACAGTTTAATAAATTTTCCTCTTCTTGCATACATGCAAATAACATTCTGATATTAAAATCCATACCTACAGCAGCAGTCCAGAACTAAATCAAAATCTACCTGTAGAATTATATCCCGAATATACAAGGAGTGATTGATAAGTTCATGGCCTAAGGTAAAAGGAGTCAATTTTAGAAAACCTAGCACATTTGTTTTTCCTACATTTACACACTTAGTCCAGCAGTCGTGGAGCATACGGATCCCTTCTTTGTAGAAGTTGGCGTCTTGGACCTCCAGAAAGTGGTCCACAGCAGGGGTGATTGATAAGTTCGTGGCCTAAGGTAGAAGAAGATGAGTTATTAACTTCAAACTTTCTGCATTTTCACTCAAAGAGTTGAACTGTACGTGCTTGTAACGAGAGCGTCTTGGACCTCCAGGTGGTCCACAGCAGGAGTGATTGATAAGTTCGTGGCCTTAGGTAGTAGATGAGTTATACAGTTTTTGTTACATGCACGTGCAGTTGAATTCTTTGAGTGAAAATGCAGAAAGTTTGAAGTTAATAACTCATCTCCTTCTACCTTAGGCCACAAACTTATCAATCACCCCTGCTGTGGGTGTGGACCACTTCTACAAAGAAGGGATCCGTATACTCCATGACTGCTGGACTAAGTGTGTACATGTAGGAGGGGACTATGTTGAAAGATAAATGTGCTAGGTTTTCTAAACTTGACTCCTTCTACCTTAGACTACAAACTTATCAATCACCCCTCGTATTTCAGTTGGAATACTTTGAACTGGTAATGCTAATTTAGGATTGACCTGTCGTTGATTTTAAAGATTTCCAGAAAAGCTAAAACAAAATCATGTCACCAAGAGCATTTTGAATTTCAATGACACCCTGCGTTTTGAACTTGCAAATTGCACCTTCCAAACTTTGTCAGCTTTACAGTTCCAAACTGAATCTCCATTTTATTTCTTCAGGAGTTCAGCATTAAAGAAGGTTTTGAAATTGTTAATCATATACTGTCATTTGATCTGTTTGGAATGTAAGTCTCTTTTGCACCAGTATTTGCTAAACTCTGGGCTTGCGTGATAGAAAATTGCTAACTGCTGCACTTATTACAATCATTTGTCTTAATCTGTCCTTAAGGGCAGGGTCTGCTGTAAGATCTTGAAGACCACTCAACAGCATTGTGAAAGATGACCCTGTCAAGAAGTAATAGAGTAAGATCATATTCTTCCATGGTTTGCTAATCGTTTGCCTTCCAATTTCACTGGACAACAAAGATTTTGCTTCCTGAATACTCCTGGGTGTATCTTATGGATTTTGGACTGCTAATCATGAAAATCACCATGAAATTTCCCACTTTTAAAAAATTGCCAATATTTGTTATTTCAATTTATAATTTAAATCAGACTGACTCATGCCAGGATTAAGGAAGACAATTGTGTTGGTACACAAATCAAGCAGGCAATTAGAAGAACTTCTTTTGGGACTGGAGGAAATTGCATGGAAGGAATTCAAGGATGTTGATTTTTTTCTCGGCAACTACAGAGCAACAAACTACGTGCAGCTGGTTGATAACATGCTTGAAGCATATAGAACTACGAAGTGCAACATGTCACAAAAGATTCATTTTCTGCATTCCCATTTAGGCTCCTTCTCTGAAAATCTTGTCACTGTCAGTGACGAGCATGGTGAAAGGTTTCACCAGGACATTGCAGTCATAGAGAAACTGTATCAGGGCAACTGGAATCCATCAATGCTGGCTGATTATTGTTGGGACACTTAAGTGAGAAGCCTCAGACACTGAGTACAAATGAAAATCATCAACAAAACATTTTTAGCTTATTTGAACTAAGTAAGGGTGGATAAAACTGGTTCAAATTTAGGAAAGTGTGAATTTCTTGGATTTCTTTTTCCGTTTTATCATCCCTAAGTTGTTGCAACAATAATTAGAACCATTATAAATAAAGAATGCTGATAAAATATGCTGGCTATTTGAAGACACTAATAGCCAGAGTGAAAATCCATTTGTTATACAAAACCTTCACTGAAAGACCTGAATGAATATCTGATTAGGTTCAGGACCATGGGTTGTAAGCACTGAAAGAGATGATAAGGAAATGTTTGGAATAAGAAAGAACTCCTTTTGTTTTTAGTTTGACTCAATTGGTTATACTCATGCCTTAGATCTTGAAAACCACATGAGAACCCCAAGGAAATTATCTGGCCTGACAAATATTTTGTTGCAACATTGGACCTGTATTTTGGATAAAGCATCAGGCCAATCCTCCTATAAGTAAAGTAAGACCATAACATTATTTAAAGAAAAAGGTTGGTTTCTGGATAAATAATAATAATAATAAAAGTATAGAAGATGGTGGATCAACGTCCCAAATAAGAATTAGTTACAATGTTGTAAAGTGGGAAGGTGTGTAAGCAATTTATGATATGGCCAGATGTGTGTGGATGGAGTTCAGTGAGGGAAGATATTATACCAGAATATCAATGTAAATTCTCCTGCTATCCTTTGCAATATTGCTGTGTGATATTTTATATATAAAAAATGAAACGGATGGTACCTTATGTTAAGCTGCTATCAATTGCAGTGCAGGCTGGATTATTGTGCTACAGTATCTAAACTTACCAACTGACAGGAAAATCTACGGAGCCCCCTTGGGGTGCACAGAAGCTCTGAATTTCAGTTAATAGTTTCAAGGTATAGTAAAATGGAAAATCATATTTTGATTAAGGAATATTGAAAATATAGAGAGAAAGTATTTCTCTCATATTGCATATAGTGTAAAAAGGAAGCAGCACTCCTTGAGCCAAACTCTTTTCTAATGAAGGCAATATCATGTGATAACATAATGTGCTGATATAAAGAATGCCACGTGTTTATCCTCTTCTCCTGCATACCTTTGGTCCCAAGGATAATTTGCTTCCACAGCATGTTCTGGGTTCTGAGGTAACAGATGAAGCTAATATAGAAAATGTGGACTCATCCATAAATGGGACAGGTGGTGTCTGATAGGCTAGGTGGGTGGAGAATTTTTGAGGTGGCTTTTGTATGATCCTGATGCATGGATACAGTTTTTGAATCACATTTCAAATATTTCTTCTCTACTTTGAAGAGACTTGGGCTAGAAATTCCAAAATTCAATGTTTTTTCATTTTTGTTCAAAAAGGCTTTGGATCATCTTTGAATCTTTTTCCCTGAACTGGAGACTCAGACCATGTTATACAGTCTGTTGAAATTTCACTGGGCTTTAAGCTGGGCCTTCTAATTTCTCCGCAAGTATTTAATGAATGGGAACAAAAGATAAAAATTGACCCCAAAAGTTTACTGGCAACAGCTGTGGCAGAGGATATTTGAAGTGACAGAGAAGTGAGCAGCTCAGATAAAATATTAGTGAATCATAGTGATGTATTTGGGATTTATAGTTTATTGTGTTGGTTTTCACAAATTCTTGTAATTTTGCTTTTAAGAGGAAAACATTCAACAGTGCAATCTGGGAACAGAGCTAAATGAAGCCAATAGACTAGAGATAACTGAAAAGCTGTGCATTGAACTTTTGTTGAATAACCAGAAGCTGGTGAGATACTATCACAATTGAATTATTGTTGCTTCCACATTCTGTTAATTTCCACTGAACAGCTGATGAATCTCTCTCACTTTCATTTAATAGAAAGAAGAGAACAAAAGGCTGTTGTTTCTTGATGCCAACCTTGAGAAATGGGCTGGTTGTCAACTTACTCAATTTTTATTCTGTCAAAGATTCAACCTTTCTCTTTACATGCATTAAAAAATAAACCTGCCAGATTTACAAACTCGCTCTCTGCTCCACATTGTCAAGTATAGAACTGTGCAAAAGTCTTAAGCACCCCGGGCTCACATACATACATACATATATATATACCTAAAACTTTTGCACAGTACTGTATACACTTAGCTTTTTTAAAAATTCCTGCACAGTTTGAAATATCTATCAGCAAGGCCAGTATTTTTATTCTTTTGTAATTACTCTTTAGTAAGTGGTGAGTCATCTCCTTCTGACCAATTTTATCTATTTGATAAAGGGATTTGCACGCAATGACAATAAAACAATGGCAAGATACACATCAAGACAATGTGTGATGTGATGGGAAATATACTGAGGGTGGCATTCCCATGTGTCTGGAGCCTTTGATCCACATTATAATAGTCACAGGTTGGGTGGGCCTCCAAGAAGGATCACTAACTTGCTGTGGCTTGAAGGCTCTTGTGCCACAGTGAGCTATGTTGAATGGAGTCAGGGCTTTATGCTTTGGCTCTTGGTATGTTCACCTATGCCAAACAGATCAAAGTGTAGACAATAGACTAAGAGTGGTCCACTGGTCCTATAGGTTTGGAGGTTCAGCTCAGGGCTAACAACCCTGACTGGTCAAAAAAATTGTTTTGGAAACAGCAGTGAAGAATCCTTCTACATCTGAATTCAGTGGTAATCCTGAGTCTCCACCCAAGACTTACATGACTGACTCAGTTAAAACCGAGAGGAAGCTACTGACACATTTGAATGATACTCTGAACACCACCGGAGATGAAGAATCCTCACTGCCGCCCTAAACACCAGTGGTGTAATTGGCTAGAAGTAAGTCAGGTTGGGTGGAGCTTTCAAAATCAGCTAGGCAGAAGTTTCACTGTATTTTGCTGATGACACAGAAATGAAACCATGGAGACAGTGAAGTGTTTATGGTGGTGAAAGGGATATCAACTATTCGGGCCACTTTATTCTGAATAGGTTTGTATTTCTTGGGTATTACTGAGCTGTAGACTCTATGGCTACTTTATTAGGCACATCTGTACACCTGCTCATTAATGCAAACATTGAATCAGCCGATCATGTGGCAGCAACTCAATACATAAAAGCATGCTGACATGGTCAAGTGGTTCAGTTGGTGTTCAAACTAAACATCAGAATTGGGAAGAGATGTGGTCTGAGTGACTTTGATCGTGGAATGCTTGTTGGTGCCAGAAGGGGTGGTTTGAGTAGCTTGGAAACTGTTGATCTCCTGGGATTTTCACACCCAACAGTCCCTAGAGTTTGCAGATAATTGTGTGAAAAACAACCAAAAAACAGCCATTGAGCGGCAGTCTTGTGGATGAAAATGCCGTGTTAATAAGAGAGGACAGAGGAGAATCCCCAGATTGGTTCAAGCAGACAGGACGGCAACAGTAACTTAAATAACCGTGCATTACGAAAGTGGTGTATAGAAGAGCATCTCTGAACACGCAACACATTGAACCTTGAAGTGGATGGGCTACAGCAGCACAACACCACGATCATACATTCAGTGGCCGCTTTATTAATTACAGGAGGTACCTAATAAAGTGGCAACTAATTGTATGCTTCTAGGCACAGATCTGTTATGTGAAGGCAGGAGTTACTTCATTTTGGAATAAGGATGTGAGTGGAATGAAACATAATGCAGTAATCTATGAACATTCTGTTGAATAGAATAGTGATTGCATGGCTGATAATTTATACAACAGTTCCTTTTGATGTTCAGCCTGCTACTTTGAATTTTGAACAAAAAGAATTATTAATCAGATCAAGATAATTGTAAATAATGGATTGCTTCTCCCAGAAAATGTTTTACTTGAACACCCACTCACCTGCACCCGCCTCGATGAGGCAAATCTTCCTCGGTGCCTTCCTCGATTGCTCAATTGGCCTGAAAGCCCACCAGCAAAACGCAGATCACAGGCCCCAATAGTACCAGAACCACATCTGAAAGAAAAAGAAGTGAAAGAAGCTGTTTCGTGAACCGTCTGGAGGATGTCGCCCTTGGTCACGTTGTTTGCTGGCACCACATTCTCTCAAGTTCACATCTCCATGTTTTAATTTCAATTCCATTTGAAGGGCACATCAGGCTTTCTAGTTTTCTCCTTCCTCATCTCCTTATTCCCTTGACCCTTTCTGTTACTTACATGGCATGACAGGGCAGTGTTGGAACACATATATACTGTAGCTCAACAAACTCAGCCTCATACCGGACAAATGAATCTGTTTGTTTGTCACCCCATTCGGCAGCCTGAATGCTTGATTTCTCTACTGGTGCACAAGGCCAGAGAGCATTCTATCTACTACATACAGTATGCCACATCAACTCAGCAAGGCTGCCTTGACAGCACTTTCCAAGCTTGCAGACGCTATTACATAAAAGGACATGGCAATGGGTGTGTTGGAATGCCACCATCAGCAAGCAGCCCTCTACATCTGCAGCACCTTTTCTTGGAAATATATCACTGTTGCTTCTTTATTACTGGGCTAGAATCCTTGCTCACTACCCACAGCAACTGAGGAGTAACTACACCAGAAGGACTGCAATGGTTCAAGTAGGGGTGTTGAGCAATGAACTCTTACTTTCCTAGGAAACTCACATCCTGCATATAGATGAAATCAAGACAGGTCCACACTGGATTAGTACTAGTAAGTCATAGAAACATAGAAACATAGAAAATAGGTGCAGGAGTAGGCCATTCGGCCCTTCGAGCCTGCACCGCCATTTATTATGATCATGGCTGATCATCCAACTCAGAACCCAGCCTTCCCTCCATACCCCGTGACCCCTGTAGCCACAAGGGCCATATCTAACTTCCTTTTAAACATAGCTAATGAACTGGCCTCAACAGTTTGCTGTGGCAGAGAATTCCACAGATTCACCACTCTCTGTGTGAAGAAGTTTTTCCTAACCTCGGTCCTAAAAGGCTTCCCCTCTATCCTCAAACTGTGACCCCTCGTTCTAGACCTCCCCAACATCGGGAACAATCTTCCCGCATCTAGCCTGTCCAATCCCTTTAGGATCTTATACGTTTCAATCAGATCCCCCCTCAATCTTCTAAATTCCAACGAGTACAAGCCCAGTTCATCCAGTCTTTCTTCATATGAAAGACCTGCCATCCCAGGAATCAATCTGGTGAACCTTCTTTGTACTCCCTCTATGGCAAGGATGTCTTTCCTCAGATTAGGGGACCAAAACTGCACACAATACTCCAGGTGTGGTCTCACCAAGGCCTTGTACAACTGCAGTAGTACCTCCCTGCTCCTGTACTCGAATCCTCTCGCTATAAATGCCAGCATACCGTTCGCCTTTTTCACCGCCTGCTGTACCTGCATGCCCACTTTCAATGACTGGTGTATAATGACACCCAGGTCTCGTTGCACCTCCCCTTTTCCTAATCGGCCACCATTCAGATAATAATCTGTTTTCCTATTTTTGCCACCAAAGTGGATAACTTCACATTTATCCACATTAAATTGCATCTGCCATGAGTTTGCCCACTCACCCAACCTATCCAAGTCACCCTGCATCCTCTTAGCATCCTCCTCACTGCTAACACTGCCACCCAGCTTCGTGTCATCCGCAAACTTGGAGATGCTGCATTTAATTCCCTCATCCAAGTCATTAATATATATTGTAAACAACTGGGGTCCCAGCACTGAGCCTTGCGGTACCCCACTAGTCACCGCCTGCCATTCTGAAAAGGTCCCGTTTATTCCCACTCTTTGCTTCCTGTCTGCTAACCAATTCTCCACCCACACCAATACCTTACCCCCAATACCATGTGCTTTAAGTTTGCACACTAATCTCCTGTGTGGGACCTTGTCAAAAGCCTTTTGAAAATCCAAATATACCACATCCACTGGTTCTCCCCTATCCACTCTACTAGTTACATCCTCAAAAAATTCTACGAGATTCGTCAGACATGATTTTCCTTTCACAAATCCATGCTGACTTTGTCCGATCATTTCACCGCTTTCCAAATTTGCTGTTATCACATCCTTGATAACTGACTCCAGCAGTTTCCCCACCACCGACGTTAGGCTAACCGGCCTATAATTCCCCGGTTTCTCTCTCCCTCCTTTTTTAAAAAGTGGGGTTACATTAGCCACCCTCCAATCCTCAGGAACTAGTCCAGAATCTAACGAGTTTTGAAAAATTATCACTAATGCATCCACTATTTCTTGGGCCACTTCCTTAAGCACTCTGGGATGCAGACCATCTGGCCCTGGGGATTTATCTGCCTTCAATCCCTTCAATTTACCTAACACCACTTCCCTACTAACATGTATTTCGCTCAGTTCCTCCATCTCACTGGACCCTCTGTCCCTTACTATTTCTGGAAGATTATTTATGTCCTCCTTAGTGAAGACAGAACCAAAGTAATTATTCAATTGGTCTGCCATGTCCTTGCTCCCCATAATCAATTCACCTGTTTCTGTTTGCAGGGGACCTACATTTGTCTTTATCAGTCTTTTCCTTTTTACATATCTATAAAAGCTTTTACAGTCCGTTTTTATGTTCTCTGCCAGTTTTCTCTCATAATCTTTTTTCCCCTTCCTAATTAAGCCCTTTGTCCTCCTCTGCTGAACTCTGAATTTCTCCCAGTCCTCAGGTGAGCCACTTTCTCTGGCTAATTTGTATGCTACTTCTTTGGAATTGATACTATCCCTAATTTCTCTTGTCAGCCACGGGTGCACTACCTTCCTTGATTTATTCTTTTGCCAAACTGGGATGAACAATTGTTGTAGTTCATCCATGCAACCTTTAAATGCCTGCCATTGCATATCCACCGTCAATCCTTGAAGTGTCATTTGCCAGTCTATCTTAGCTAATTCATGTCTCATACCTTCAAAGTTACCCCTCTTTAAGTTCAGAACCTTTGTTTCTGAATTAACTACGTCACTCTCCATGTTAATGAAGAATTCCACCATATTATGGTCACTCTTACCCAAGGGGCCTCTCACGACAAGATCGCTAATTAACCCTTCCTCATTGCTCAAAACCCAGTCCAGAATAGCCTGCTCTCTAGTCGGTTCCTCGACATGTTGGTTCAAAAAACCATCCCGCATACATTCCAAGAAATCCTCTTCCTCAGCACCTTTACCAATTTGGTTCACCCAGTCTACATGTAGATTGAAGTCACCCATTATAACTGCTGTTCCTTTATTGCACACATTTCTAATTTCCTGTTTAATACCATCTCCGACCTCACTACTACTGTTAGGTGGCCTGTACACAACTCCCACCAGCGTCTTCTGCCCCTTAGTGTTACGCAGCTCTACCCATATCGATTCCACATCTTCCCGGCTTATGTCCTTCCTTTCTATTGCGTTAATCTCTTTTTTAACCAGCAACGCCACCCCACCTCCCCTTCCTTCGTGTCTATCCCTCCTGAATATTGAATATCCCTGAACGTTGAGCTCCCATCCCTGGTCACCCTGGAGCCATGTCTCTGTGATCCCAACTATATCATAATCATTAATAACAATCTGCACTTTCAATTCATCCACCTTATTACGAATGCTCCTTGCATTGACACATAAAGCCTTCAGGCGCTCTTTTACAACTCTCTTAGCCCTTTTTAATGCTTGCCCTGGATTTGTCGGCCTGCCACTTTTACTTTTCCCCTTTGTACTTTTTGCTTCTACGCTCACTTTACACTCCTCTGTCTCTCTGCACTGGTTCCCATCCCTCTGTTGTGAACTAACCTCCTCACACCTAGCCGCTTTAATTTGATTCCCACCCCCCAACCATTCTAGTTTAAAGTCACCTCAGTAGCCCCCGCTAATCTCCCTGCCAGGATATTGGTCCCCCTAGGATTTAAGTGTAACCCGTCCTTTTTGTACAGGTCACACCTACGCCAAAAGAGGTCCCAATGATCCAAAAACTTGAATCCCTGCCCCCTGCTCCAATCCCTCAGCCACGCATTTATCCTCCACCTCATCGCATTCCTACTCTCACTGTCGCGTGGCACAGGCAGTAATCCCGAGATTACTACCTTTGCGGTCCTTTTTCTCAACTCCCTTCCTAGCTCCCTATATTCTTCTTTCAGGACCTCATCCCTTTTCCTACCTATGTCATTGGTACCTATATGTACCAGGACCTCTGGCTCTTCACCCTCCCACTTCAGGATATCTTGGACACGATCAGAAATATCCCGGACCCTGGCACCAGGGAGGCAAACTACCATCCGAGTCTCTGGACTGCGTCCACAGAATCGCCTATCTGACCCCCTTACTATCGAGTCCCCTATCACAACTGCCCTCCTCTTCCTTGCCCTACCCTTCTGAGCTACAGGGCCAGACTCTGTGCCGGAGGCAGGGCCACTGTCGCTTCCCCCGGGTAAGCTGTCCCCCCCAACAGTACTCAAACAGGAGTACCTGTTGTTAAGGGGCACAGCCGCCGGGGTACTCCTCATCACCTGCCTTTTCCCCTTCCCTCTCCTAACCGTGACCCACTTGTCTGCCTCCCGTGGCCCCGGCGTGACCACCTGCCTTCCACTCCTCTCTATCACCTCCTCGCTCTCCCTGACCAGACGAAGGTCATCGAGCTGCAGCTCCAGTTCCGTAACGCGGTCCCTTAGGAGCTGCATCTCGATGCACTTGGCGCAGATGTAGACGTCCGGGAGGCTTGGAGACTCCAGGGCCTCCCACATCCGACACCGAGAACAGCAAACTGCCCTCACAGTCATAATGCCCCTCTCCTCAAATAGCAACAGAAAATGAATGTCAAACCTTCCTCGCCTCGCCCGCTTCCGCCTAAGCCCGTTGAGCCGAAGCCCTTAAGTCTTCACTCTGCTCCCGGCTCACTCCGCCGCCCGCAAACTACGCTGCCCGCTCTATGAGGCTTTGTTCCTTTTAAATCTGCCGCGCTGCACTGCCCGACGTCACACGCCTGCGCAGTCCCGCCTCTCAGAAAGCCGTTGGAGAAAAAAAAATAACGAAAATTTCAAAAATCTCTTTCTCGGCACTCCCACTCAGACTCTCAGACTCCTTCTTCGAATCAAATCCGAAGCAGGATGTCTGCCCTTTTAAATCTGCCGCGCTGCACTGCCCGACGTCACACGCCTGCGCAGTCCCGCCTCTCAGAAAGCCGTTGGAGAAAAAAAAATAACGAAAATTTCAAAAATCTCTTTCTCGGCACTCCCACTCAGACTCTCAGACTCCTTCTTCGAATCCATGAAAGGTGTCATCTTCCATTTCAGATTCACTGTGACTAACATTAATACTGGAAGTACTAAATGTGCAACTTGAGAACCTTATTACTTTGAGTATTAAAGACTATTGATTTATTTCCAAATGAAATTATCTTAAATTATATTAAATATTATTATCCAAATAATATTTAACTCAGTTGTAGGATATTGTAGCAAAGAATAATTAGGAGCTGAAAACAGTACTTTGGTTCAGTTTATTTGAACCAGACTTTCAGATGTCGAAGGGTACTACTTATTTTAAATTTGTTCCCAGAAGTTAACTCACCTAATGATGAAATACTGATCAAAATACGTATATCAATAATTATTGCGTACATGCCGAGAACTTCACTTAGGTGACTCATAGAAAGGCTAATGAATCATAAAATAATAAAATCTGGCTTCACTGAAGAAAGAGATTTCACCCATTATGTTTTTGCTATCCCTTTGAAACACCAATTCAATTAGCCACACACTCCGACCCTTGTTTTTTTTTTAAAAAAAGTCCTGCTCTAAATGTACCCATTGCAATTCATTCAATCATCACTTTGGGCGGTGATTTCCAGCTGAATAGAGGTTGCTGGACTAAAATACTTCTTCACCTTCTCTGTTCTATTAACTTTAAATCTGTCCTCTTTGGTTATGGCCATCTGCCACTGGAAATGATCTAACACTTACAAAAACATTACGTAAGTTTAAGCACCTGCATTAAACTTTGCCTAAACTTGTCTCCTCATTGCGTTAATCATCCCATGGGCGGAAGGAGTGGAGACAGCCCATGAATGGAAGAGGCTGAAGTACTCAGACCTGGCAGTTGAGTGTAAGGAAGTTGGCTGGAAGACCCTCATCTACCCTGAGGAAGTAGAATGCTGGGGCTTCGCTGGCACATTGAAGACAAAGTTACTCCGTGATATGGCAGTGACTGGAGCAAGGCTCAGGAGGGCCACCAGATCTGGCAACTTCTGGCTGTGGCTAAGGAGAAGGGGTAGGAACTGGGGGGACCGACCAACCAACCCCTTGGAAGCTGCAGAGGGTGGCAGGGAGATGTTCCTGCCACTGCTCCACCACCAGGAGATGTACCAGGACCAAGGGAGTGGAATGTCAATGAACGATGGTTCCTGACTGATGATCCTGCAGCTGACCTGAGAGTACTGTTGAAGGGGCGGCAGGCAGCAATGCCAAGCAAGAAACATCTTCCTCTAAACCTCATTCTACTCCGAAGAAAGTAGTTTAGTTTCTCTGTGTAACCGATTAAATGAATTAAATATGTCAACAAAGGTGTCATGGGTCTAATTGAAAATTGCTACCTTAATCAGCTACAAGGACTGCTGACATGAAATTTTAAAGTTTTCCTGGTGGACAATATGATGTTAGAAAACAAAAGTGAAGAATAATATGGAAGGTGTAATAATTACAAGAGTAAAAGGCTATCAAGGGAGAGAGTAGGTTCCCTTAGAGATCCCCAGGGCCATCTATCTGGATGCTTTTTGTTTTTGGATCTCTGATATGCTTATGCACGGTAGGCTGGTCTGGAAGATTTGGTCCCATGGAATTTGGAGATAATTAGGTGGATTCAAATTTAGCTCAGAGATAGGAAGCAGAGGGTGGTGGTTAAAAATTGTTTCTCAGAATGGAGGTCAGTGACCAGGGCTGTGGTGTAGGGGCTGGTGTTGGGAACCTTGCTAGTCATTATTTACATAAGTGATTTGGACGTGGCTGCACAAGGCTCAGTCAGTAAGTTTGCAGATGACACAAAATTCTGCCAAACTGTACTTTTATCCATAGATGCTGCCTGGCCTGCTGAGTTCCTCCAGCATTTTGTGTGTGTTGCTGACAAAATTGGGAGGTGGTATTGATAGTGAAGAAAGTTATAGATTACTTGAACAATTAGGGAAGTGGGCCGAAGAGTGGCAAATGGATTTCCATATAAATAGTGTGATGTGGTGTAATTTGGAACGTCAAACTAGAGCAGGATTTGTACTATGACTGGTAGGACACTACTGAGTGTAAGGAAAAAGGGGAACTGATGAGTACAAGGGCATTGTTTATTGAAAGCAGCGTCACAGGTAGGCAATACACAGGCCTTCATCAGTCAGGGCAATGATTACAGAAGCTGTGACATGACATTGCAGTTGTATAAATTATTGTTGAGGCTGCTGTTGGAGTTTTGTTCACCCTGTTATAGGAAACGTGGTTACACTGAAAATGGTGCAGAGAAGACTTACAAAGATCTTCTTTGTACTCTTACTCCAGGGGCTGGAGGTTCTGAGTTATAGGGAGATGTTGGCCAATTTAGGTCTTTATTCCTTGGAATGCAGGAAAATGAGAAGATACCTTATAAGACATAAGACCATAAGACATAGGAGCAGAATTAGGCCATTCAGCCCATCGAGTCTGGTAACCATCATGGGTAATCCCGGATCCCACTCAATCCTATACATCTCGCCATGCCCTGACCAATCAGGAAACTATTAACTTTCACTTTAAATATACGCATGGACTTGGCCTCCACTGCAATCTGCGGCAAAACATTCCACAGATTCACTATTCTCTGGCTAAAAAAAATTCCTTTTTACCTCTGTTCTAAAAGGTCACCTTTCAATTTTGAGGCTGTGGCCCCTATTTCTGGATACCCTGAACATCCTCTCCACATCTGCCCTAGCTAGTCCTTTCAAGATTTGGTAGGTTTCAATGAGAACACCCCACAGTCTTCTAAGTTCCAGTGAGCACAGGCCCAAGGCTGCCAAATGTTCCTCATATGTTAACAACTTCGTTCCTGGAATCATCCTGTGAACCTCCTCTGGACTCTCTCCAATGACAAAACACCCTTTCTGAGATATGGGGCCCAAAGTTATTGACAATACTCCAAGTGCAGCCTGACTAGTGTGTTATAAAGCCTCAGCATTATCTCCTTGTTTTTATATTCTATTCCCCTTTAAATAAATGCCAACATTACTTGCCTTCTTTACCACAGACTCAACCTGTAAATTAACCTTCTGGGAGTCTTGCACAAGGACTTCTGTGTCCCTCTGCACCTCTGATGATTGAATTTTCTCACCATTTAGATAATAGTCTGCACTATTGTTCCTTTTACCAAAATGCATTGTCATACATTTCCCATCACTGTACTCCATCTGCCACTTTTTTGCCCATTCTTCCAATTTGTCTAAGTCTTGATGCAACTGCATTGCTTCCTCAGCACCACCTACCCCTCCACCTATCTTCATATCATCCACTAACTTTGCCACAAAGCCATCAATTCTGCTATCAAAATCATTGACAAACAATGTGAAAAGTAGTGGTCCTAATACTGACTTATGAGGAAATCCAGTAATCTCCAACAGGCAACTAGAAAAGGCCCCATTTATTCTCACTCACTGCCTCCTGCCTGTCAGCCATGCCTCTATTCATGCCAATATCCTTCCTGTAACGCTGTAGGATTTTATCTTGTTAAGCAGCCTCATTTCTGGTAACTTATCGAATGCCTTCTGAAAATCCAAGTAAGTGACATCCACTACCTCTCCTTTGTCCATCCTGCTTGTTACTTCCTCAAAGAATTCCAACAGATTTGTCAGGCAAGATTTGTTTTAACAGAAATCATACTGACTTTGACTTATTTTATCATTAGTCTCCAATTACAGTACCTCAAAGCCTCATCCTTAATAATAGACTTTGCTAACCACTGAGGTTAGGCTAACTGGCCTATAATTTCTTTTCTTTTGCCTTCTTCCTTTCTTAAAGAGCGAAGTGACATTTGCAAACTTTCAGCCCTCCAGGACCATGCCCGAATCAAGTGTTTCTTGAAAGATCATGACTAATGCACCTGTTACCTCTTCAGCAACCTCTTTCAGGACTTTGGGATGTAGTCCATCTGGTCCCGATGACATCCACCTTAAGACATTTGAGGTTGTGTGTATGGTGACATATTAGTCCATGCAAGTATATGTACAATTTCATTTTTGAAATACATATTCACGGGTTTCATTAGACTTTGCAACATGGCCTAGGCAGAGGATCCATACATGCACATACTCATACACAGTGCTCACTTTTTTAAGTGTACGTTCATGGTCTTCTCCTGCTGCAGCCCATCAACTTCAAGATTTGACATGTTGTGCATTCATAGGTGCTCTTCTGTTGTAAAGCATGGTTATTTGAGTTACTGCTGTTTTTCTGTCAGCTTGAATCAGTCTGGCCATTCTCTTCAGACCTCTCTCATTAACAAGGCATTTTCACCCACAGAACTGCCACTCAATGGATGTTTTTTTTTGTCTTTGCACCACTCTCTGTAAACTCTAGAGACTGTTGTCTGAAAATCCCAGGAAATCTACAGTTGCTGAGATACCCAGACTGGCACTAACAATCATTCCACAGTCAAAATCACTTAGATCACATTTCTTCCCCATTCTAAACAAGATCTGAAAAACGGAACCTCTTGACCATGTCTGCATGTTTTTGTGCATAGAGTTGCTGCCACATGATTGGCTGATTAGATTTTTGCATTAATGATCATGTGTATAGCTGTAACTAATAAAGTGTTCATTCAGTTTACTCTGTCCAGTCCTAATTTTATTTTGAAGACAAAGAGATGAATTATAAAAGCTTTGCACTATTTGGTTAATTTTTGACTTATCAACCCAACACTGCTTGAGCTTAGATTGTTCCCACTAATTTCCAGTGACTACATCTTGCTGCCAGATTTCCTGCTCTTATAACAGGACTCGTAAGTGACTCATAGAAGTGACTCATGTTGTCTCTAGTTGGAAACTGGATCTTCCATATATGACTGCAATCTGGAAGCTAAATTTTCTAACTCCAGCCCTCTTCACTTACTGAACCCAATCTAAATTAAAATCATGGGCACGGACTCCGTACTTTAAGAATTTTCTCTATAAGGAAGGTTAAAACATACTAAATTGCTATCTGATAACTGATTTCATTCTGTGTATTCTGAATGTCAGGATAGGGAAGAAAACATTGTTTCAAAGGAAGAACAAATTGGAGAGATCAGGGAGTATAGTGGAGTTCTTAGTGTTTAGTTGGGTTACGATATCTCTTGGCATATTTAAAGCTGAAGATTAAAATTGCATGGCCAATCTCTATCCTTAAACCAATCTCATCAAAAGGATAATCTGATTATGACCATATTGTTGTTTCTGAGAGGTTACTCAAAGTTCAAATTAAATTTATTATCACTGTATATATACAGTATATTACCATATACAACCCTGAGATTTGTTTCCTTGTGGGTATACTCAATAGACCCAAGAGCTCTTTTTGCTACTTTACAGCAATAACTATTGAATGCTCTTCAATTGATTTAAAGTTGTTCGACATCCCACTGTAGAGAATCCGGTTAAATACAACAGTATACATGGATCAAATGAAGAATGATTATCTGTTGAAACCCACCCTACTGATCCATTTTTTTTTACTTATTCTTATTCCTGGACTGTGAAGGAAGATAGCTGGATTGTAATGCTATTATTGGTCATTCAAAGCTCTCATTTCGCTTTTAACAGTTTTTCTGCAGCGTAATGTTAATTGGTATTACATCTCTTATGACATTCCAATTGAGGACTAGATCATAAGACATAGGAGCAAAATTAGGCCATTCAGCCCATAAGTCTGCTCCACCATTCTATCATGGCTGATCCTGGATCGCACTCAATCCCAAACACCTGCCTTCTTGACATATTCTTTGATGCCCTGACCAATCAGGAAACTATTGACTTCCACTTTAAAGATACCCACGGACTTGGCCTCCACCACAGTCTGTGGCAGAGCATCCCACAGATTCACTACTCACTCCCTGGCTATAAAAAAAAATCCACCTTACCTCTGTTCTAGAAAATCACCCTTCAGTTTTGAGGTAGTGTCCTTTAGTTCTGGATACCTCCACCATAGGAAACATCCTCTCCACATTTGGTAGGTTTCAATATCATCACCCCGCATTCTTCTTAATTCCACTGAGTACAGGCCCAACGCTGCCAAATGTTCCTCATATGTCAACACCTTCATTCCTGGGATCATTCTTGTGAACTTCCTCTGGACTCTCTCCAATGACAACACATCCTCTCTGAGGTAGGGGGCCCAAAACTGTTGAAAATTCTCCCAAGTGCGACCTGACTAGTGCCTTATAAAGCTTCAGCATTGTCTCTTGTTTTACATCCTATTCTCCTTGAAATAAATGCCAACATTGCTTGCCTTCTTTACCACAGACTCAACCTGTAAATTAACCTTCTTGCACAAGGACCCGCATGTCCCTCTGCACCTTTGATGATTGAATTTTCTCCCCATTTAGATAATAGTCCACACTATTGTTTCTTTTACCAAAATGCATTGTCATACATTTCCCAGCACTGTACTCCATATGCCACTTTTTTGCCCATTCTTTCAATTTATCTAAGTCCTGATGCAATCACATTGCTTCCTCAACACTACCTACTCCACCACCTATGTTCATATCATCCGCTAACTTTGCCACCAAGCCATCAATTCCATTATTAAATCATTAACAAACAATGTGAAAAGTAGTGGTCCCAATATTGACTTCTGAAGAACACCACTAATCACAATATCAACTCTTACCTCCCTCTTACTTTTGAAAAAACTTTTGGTATCCTGCTTTATACTATTGGCTAGTTTGCCCTTCTTATAGCTTTTTTAGATGTCTTTTGTTGGATTTTAAAAGCTTCCAAATCATCCAATTTTCCACTCACTTTTGTTACCTTATATGCACTGTCCTTGGCCTTTTTGCAGTCCTTAACTTCCCTTGTCAGCCACGGTTGCCTACACCTGCCATTTGAGAACAACTTCTTCTGTGGGACATATCTATCCTGTGCCTTGTGAACTATTCACAGAAATGTCAACCAGTTCTGCTCTTCTGTCATCCTTGCCAGCATCCTCCTCCAATCCATCTGGGCAAGCTCCCTTTTCAACCCTCTGTAATTCCCTTTATTCCATTGAGATACTGATACATATGACTTATGCTTCTCCCTCTCAAACAGCAGTATGAATTCAATCATATTATGATCACTGCCTCCTATGGGTTCCTTTATGTCAAGCTCTCTAATATGATCTGGGTTATTACAACTCACCCAATCAATCTAAGATAGCCTTTCCCCTAATAGGTTCAAGCTCAAGCTACTCTAAAAAGCCAGCTCGTAGGCATTCAACAAATTCCGTCTCTTGCAATCTGACACATGGGGTTGAGTGGGATCCAGGTTCAACCATGATGGAATGGTGGAGCAGACTTGATGGGCTGAATGGCCTAATTCTGCTCCTATGTCTTATGGTCACTAACCTATTTCCCCAATCCCCTTGCATATTGAAGTCCCCCATTACAATTGTGACATTACTCTTATTACATGCCTTTTCCAGCTGCCTTTACAATCTCAGCCCCACATCTTGGCCACTATTTGAAGGCATATATACGATTCCCATAATGGATTTTTTTTATCCTTGCAGTTTCTTTACTCTACCCACGAAGATTCAACATTCTCTGATCTTCTTTCTAAAGATGAAATTCCATCTCTTCCCAACAAAGCTACACCACCGCCTATGCCTTCCTGCCTGTCCTTTTGATACAAAATATATCCTTTGATGTTAAGTTCTCAACTATGGCCTTTCGGCCATGATTCAGTGATGACCACAACGTCATGCTGACCAAACTCTTATGGTACCACGTGTTCTTCTACCTTATTTCAAATACTCCAAACATATAAATACAGCACCTTCAGTCCTGCATTCTTCACCCTTTTGAATTTGCCTCTGTGGTACAATTTAACTCTTTGCTCTGTCTGCAGTTGTACCCAATCATTGCCTTGTCCTTCCTTACGTTTATGTTACGTCCATCACTACTTGTAAACCTTCTGGGTCATCCTCAGCTCTGTCCTCTGCCATGTTAGTTTAAAACAATTGCAACAGTTCCAGTAAACCTGCCTGCTAGAATATTGGATTCAAGAGCCACCCAACACACATCAAAGTTGCTGGTGAACACAGCAGGCCAGGCAGCATCTCTAAGAAGAGGTACAGTCGATGTTTCGGGCCGAGACCCTTCGTCAGGACTAACTGAAAGAAGAGCTAGTAAGAGATTTGAAAGTTGGAGGGGGAGGGGGAGATCCAAAATGATGGGAGAAGGCAGGAGGGGGAGGGATGGAGCCAAGAGCTGGACAGTTGATTGGCAAAAGGGATATGAGAGGATCATGGGATGGGAGGCCTAGGGAGAAAGAAAGGGGGAGGGGGGGAAAACCCAGAGGATGGGCAAGGGGTATAGTGAGAGGGACAGAGGGAGAAAAAGGAGAGAGAGAAAAGGAATGTGTGTATATAAATAAATAACGGATGGGGTACGAGGGGGAGGTGGGGCATTAGCGGAAGTTTGAGAAGTCAGTGTTCATGCCATCAGGTTGGAGGCTACCCAGACGGAATATAAGGTGTTGTTCCTCCAACCTGAGTATGGCTTCATCTTTACAGTAGAGGAGGCCGTGGATAGACATATCAGAATGGGAATGGGATGTGGAATTAAAATGTGTGGCCACTGGGAGATCCTGCTTTCTCTGGCGGACAGAGCGTAGGTGTTCAGCGAAACGATCTCCCAGTCTGTGTTGGGTCTCGCCAATGTATAGAAGGCCGCATCGGGAGCATCGGACGCAGTATATCACCTCAGCCGACTCACAGGTGAAGTGTCGCCTCACCTGGAAGGTCTGTCTGGGGCCCTGAATGGTGGTAAGGGAGGAAGTGTAAGGGCATGTGTAGCACTTGTTCCGCTTACAAGGATAAGTGCCAGGAGGGAGATGGGTGGATGAATGGACAAGGGAGTCGCGTAGGGAGCGATCCCTGCCAAAAGCAGGGGGGAGGAGGGAAAGATGTGCTTAGTGGTGGGATCCCGTTGGAGCTGGCGGAAGTTACGGAGAATAATATGTTGGACCCGGAGGCTGGTGGGGTGCTAGGTGAGGACAAGGGGAATGGTATTTCTGGTGGGGTCGCGGGAGGATGGAGTGAGAGCAGATGTGCGTGAAATGGGGGAGATGCGTTTGAGAGCAGAGTTGATGGTGGAGGAAGGGAAGCCCCTTTCTTTAAAAAAGGAGGACATCTCCCTTGTCCTGGAATGAAAAGCCTCATTCTGAGAGCAGATGCGGAGGAGACGGAGGAATTGAGAGAAGGAGATGGCATTTCATCCGTTTTGTACAGGTTACACTTGCCCCAGAAGAAATCCCAATTACCCAGAAATCTGAATTCCTGCTTCCTGCTTCAATTCCTCAGCCACGCATTTAAGACCATAAGACCATAAGATATAGGAGCAAAAATAGGCCATTTGGCCCATCGAGTCTGCTCCACCATTCAGTCATGGGCTGATCCAATTCTTCCAGCCATCCCCACTCCCCACCTTTCACCCCATACCATATGATGCCCTGGCTAATCAAGAACCTATCTGTCTCTGCCTTAAATACACCCAATGACTTGGCCTCCACAGCCACTCGTGGCAACAAGTTCCACAGATTTACTACCCTCTGACTAAATTAATTTCTCCACATCTCAGTTCTAAAAGGACGTCCTTCAATCCTGAAGTTGTGCCTTCTTGTCCTAGAATCCCCTACCATGGGAAGTAACTTTGCCATATCTAATCTGTTCAGGCCTTTTAACATTCAGAATGTTTCTATGAGATCCCCCCTCATTCTCTTGAACTCCAGGGAATACACCCCAAGAGCTGCCAGACTTTCCTCATACGGTAACCCTTTCATTCCTGGAATCATTCTCATGAATTTTCTCCGAACCCTCTCCAATGTCAGTATATCCTTTCTAAAATAAGGAGCCCAAAACTGCACACTCCAAGTGTGGTCTCATGAGTGCCTTATAGAGCCTCAACATCACATCCCATTTATCTGCAACCTCATTCTATTCCTATCCTTACTGTCGTGTGGCACAGGCAGCAGTCCTGAGACCATTCAGGTCCTGCTTCTAAATCCCTGTATTCTGTCTTCAGGAACTCTTCCCCTTTTCTACCTATGTTGTTGGTAGCAATATGTACCACAGCTTCTGGCGGCTCACCCTCCTTGCTGAGGATTTCGTGGATGCATTCAGAAACATGGTGGACCCTGGCACCTGGGAGGCAAACTACCATCTGTGTTTCTTTTTCGTGTCCACAGAATTGCCTATCCGTCCCCCTAACTATGGAGTCCCCTATTACTGATGCTATCCTCTTCCGTTCCCTAGCCTTCTGAGCCACAAGGCCAGACTCAGGGTCAGGGCCACAGGGGTGCTCTCCACTATCTGAAGTTCTCCCTTCCCTCTCCGGACATTTACCTGGCTCCTGTAGCCTTGGGGTGACTACCTCCCTGTAGCTCCTGTCTATCATCTCTTCACTTTCCCTAAAAAGCAGAAGGCCATTGAGCTGTAAACACAAAATAATCTGCAGATGCTGGGATCAAAGCAACACTCACAACACACTGGAGGAACTCAGCAGGTGGGGCAGCATCCGTGGAAATGATCAGTTGACGTTTCAGGCCGGAACCCTTCGTCAGGACTGAAGAAGGAAGGGGCAGAGGCCCTATAAAGAAGGAGGGGGAGGGTTGGAAGGAGAAGGCTGGTAGGTTCAGTTGAAAAACCAGTAATTTGAAAGACAAAGAGGTGGGGGAGGGGAAGCAGGGAGGTGATAGACAGGAAAGGTGAAGAAGGAATAGGGGAAAACACAATGGATAGTGGAAGGAGGCGGAACCATGAGGGAGGTGATAGGCAGCTGGGGGAGGGGGCAGAGTGACAGAGGGATAGAGGAAGGGAGGGGGAGGGAATTACCAGAAGTTGGAGAATTCTCTGTTCATACCAAGGGGCTGGAGACTACCTAGACGGTATATGAAGTGTTGCTCCTCCAACCTGAGTTTAGCCTCATCGTGGCAGTAGAGGAGGCCATGTATGGACATATCTGAATGGGAATGGGAAGCAGAGTTGAAGTGGGTGGCTACCGGGAGATCCTGTCTGTTGTGACAGACGGAGCAGAGGTGCTCGACGAAGCGGTCCCCCAATCTGCATTGGGTTTCACCGATGTAGAGGAGGCCGCACCAGGAGCACCGGATGCAATAGTTGACCCCGACAGACTCACAAGTGAAATGTTGCCTCACCTGGAAGGACTGTTTGGGGCCGTGAATGGTGGCAAGAGAGGAGGTATAGGGACAGGTGTAGCACTTACACTTACAGGGATAAGTGCCGGGTGGGAGATCCGTGGGGAAGGACGTGTGGATAAGGGAATCGTGGAGGGACCGACCCCTGCGGAAAGTGGAGAGGGGTGGAGAGGGAAAGATGTGCTTAGTAGTGGGGTCCTGTTGAAGGTGGCGGAAGTTGCGGAGGATAATGTGCTGGATCCAGAGGCTGGTGGGGTTGTAAGTGAGGACAGGGGGATCTCTGTCTCTATTGGGGTGGTGGGAGGATGGGGTGAGGGCCGAAATGCGGGAAATGGAGGATTTGTGGGTGAGGGCATCATTGATGACGGTAGAAGGGAAACCACGATCCATAAAGAAAGAGGACATTTCAGATGTCCTGGAATGGAATGTCTCATCCTCGGAGCAGATGCGGCGGAGACGGAGGAACTGGGAATAGGGAATGGTATTTTTGCATGTGGCAGGGTGGGAAGAGGTATAGTTGAGGTAGTTATGAGAGTCAGTGGGCTTGTAGAAGATGTCAGTGGACAGTCTGTCTCCAGAGATGGAGACCGAGACATTGAGAAAGGGGAGAGAAGTGTCCGAGATAGACCAAGTGAATTTGAGGGCTGGGTGGAAGTTAGAAGTAAAGTCGATGAAATTGACGAGCTCAGCATGGGTGCAGGAAGCAGCACCAATGTAGTCGTCAATGTATCGAAGGAAAAGTTGGGGAGCAGTACCAGAATAGGTTTGGAGCACAGACTGTTCCACATAACCAACGAAGAGGCAGGCATAGCTGGGGCCCATGCAAGTTCCCATAGCTATACCCTTAGTCTGAAGAAAGTGGGAAGAGCCAAAAGAGAAGTTATTAAGTGTGAGAACCAGTTCCGCCAACTGGAGGAGGGTAGTGGTGGTGGGGAACTGGTGAGGTCCATTATCCAGGAAGTAGGGGAGGGCTTTGAGGTTATCTTGATGGGGAATGGAGGTGTATAAGGATTGGACATCCATAGTAAAAATGAAACGGTTGGGACCGGGGAACTGGAAGTTATTGAAGAGGTGGAGGGCATGGGATGTATCCCAGGTGTAGGTGGGGAGGGACTGAACTATGGGTGACAAAATGGAGTCCAGGTAGGCTGATTCAAGTTCGGTGGGACAGGAGCAGGCAGAAACTATGGGTCTTCCAGGACAGTCAGGCTTGTGTATCTTTGGGAGGAGGTAAAACTGAGCGGTACGGGGTGTGAGAATAATGGGTTTAGCTGCTGAGGATGGAAGGCCTCCGAAGTTGATAAGGGCGGTGATAGTGTGGGAGACAATGGTTTGATGTTTTTTGGTGGGGTCCTCCGCAACTCCCTTATCCACACGTCCCTCCCCACGGATTTCCCACCCGGCACTGATCCCTGTAAGCGTAAGTGCTACACCTGTCCCTACGCCTCCTCTCTTGCCACCATTCACGGCCCCAAACAGTCCTTCCAGGTGAGGCAAAACTTCACTTGTGAGTCTGTTGGGGTCATCTATTGCATCCGGTGCTCCTGGTGCAGCCTCCTCTACACTGGTGAAACCCGACGCAGATTGGGGGACCGCTTCGTCGAGCACCTCTGCTCCGTCCGCCACAACAGACAGGATCTCCCGGTAGCCACCCACTTCAACTCTGCTTCCCATTCCCATTCAGATACGTCCATACATGGCCTCCTCTACTGCCATGATGAGGCTAAACTCAGGTTGGAGGAGCAACACCTCATATACCGTCTAGGTAGTCTCTAGCCCCTTGGTATGAACATAGAATTCTCCAACTTCCAGTAATTCCCTCCCCCTCCCTTCCTCTATCCCTATTTCACTCTACCCCCTCCCCCAGCTCCCTATCACCTCCCTCATGGTTCCGCCTCCTTCTACTTCCCATTGTTTTCCTGTCTATCACCTCCCTGCTTCCTCTTCCCCACCCCTTTGTCTTTCAAATTACTGGTTTTTCAACTGAACCTACCAGCCTTCTCCTTCCAACCCCCCACCCCACCCGCACCTTCTTTACCGGGTCTCTGCCCCTTCCCTCTTCAGTCCTGACGAAGGGTTCCGGCCCGAAACGTCGACTCATCGTTTCCACGGATGCTGCCTGACCTGCTGAGTTCCTCCATCGTGTTGTGAGTGAGGCCATTGAGCTGCAGCTCCAGTTCCTTAACACAGTCTCTAAGGAGCTGCATCTCGATGCACCTGGTGCAGAGGAGGCCACTGGGGAGGATGGTAGTCTCCTGGAAATTCCATATCTGATACCTAGCACAGAATACTGGCCCTGTAGATATATTCTCTCATTTGAAGACCATTTGAAGTTTTGTCACTTTTGTAATATAGGAAGCATGGAAATCACCACAAACTGGAATGGCGTAATAATCCCAATGATTTGTGATAAAACTAATTCAGATATGAGGAATAACTTATTTTTGCTTCTCATTGCTACTATAAGGAAGGAGGCACAGGATCCTGAAGACACACACTGAACGATTCAGGAACTGCTTCTTCCCCTTTGCCCTTCGATTTCTGAATGGATATTGAACGTATGAACACGACCTCACCACTTTTTTTTTGCACTAATTTAATTTAACTATTTAATATATATATATATTACTTCATGTAGTTCATGTTTTATCCATTACTATATATTGCATTGTACTGCTGCCGCAGACAACAAATTTCACGACGTATGCAGGTGATATTGAACTTGATCCTGATTATGAAACAGAATTAAAGTTTTAAAAAAATTTTCCTTGCGACAAATGTATCATTTTAAATATATAACTCACAAACATAGTTAAGGG
Source organism: Mobula hypostoma (assembly GCF_963921235.1). NCBI lineage: Eukaryota > Metazoa > Chordata > Chondrichthyes > Myliobatiformes > Myliobatidae > Mobula > Mobula hypostoma. The sequence continues at coordinate 20,423,599 of NC_086113.1, forward strand.
TATTTTGTCCTTTCAAGTATGTGATCTTGGATTGATGTATGAGAAGAGCTTTTCTTTCTGCCTCCGTAGATCAGATAGCATCCTATTGACTATTTGCAATGTTTTGTTTTTTGCCGTGGCAAAGCTTGCGTTTGCCATTTAATCTTGAAAGCTGGCATCTCTAGCGATGTAGAGATTCCTCAGCATGGCAGTGGGACATCAACCTTGAGTTTTGTGCAAATGTCGTAGAAGTGGGTGCTTGAACTTGCAGCCTTCTGGCTGAAAGGCAAGAATGCTCCCAACTAATCCTTAGCTGACATTGTAAGCCTGTAGTCATATAAAGATGAGTTGTTAAAAACCAAGCATTCTTTTATTTTCTCCACCAACATTAATGAATAGATTGTGCTTTTTGCAATAACGTCGATAACAATCCAGCAACCCTCATGACTATTTCAGTGCTAGAACTTAACTTTTAATTCAGGCTTTGACAGGGACAATCAGAGAACCTGAAGCAAAAGAACCAAGTTCGAACCATTAAATGGATTAGTTTTATAATTTGTTATCATATAATTTTTGTTTATATAATGGATCCTTTTAATAAAGGATTAAGGGAAATCTCCTTTTGCAAATTCTTAATTAGTTTGAATAATTTGTTTTAAATGTAAAATTAACAGAGAAAGGTGCAAAGCAATTGCCTGAGTACCAGTGGGCAATTAGCTCAGCTTTGGTCTCCTCTCTTACCGCTTCTCTTCTCTTCACCTGTCAATCATCTCCTTCTGGTGCCCCTTCACCTTGGTTTCTCCTCTCTTAGAACTTCTCCTTTCCTCACCTGCCTATCACCTCCGCCTGTTGCTCCTTCTCCTTCCCTTTCTCCCATGATCCACTCTCCTTCTCTATCAGATTCCTCTTTCTTCAACCCTTCACCTGTTCCACCCATCACCTCTCAGTTTACCACTTCATCCCACCTCCCCCACTCACACACATCCCCCTCACCTGGTTTCACCTATCATCTTCACGCTTGTATGCCTTCCCCTCACCCCACCTTCTTATTCTGACCTCTTCCCCCTTCCTTTCCAGTCGTGGTAAAGGCTCTTGGTGCAAAACATTGGCTTTTTATTCCTTTCCATGAATGATGCCTGGCCTACTGAATTCCTCCAGCATTTTGTGTGTGCCTCAGCTCAGCCTCCAGTTTCCATACATCGATGTATATGTAAAAGGTTCCCATCTAAATAATGCCTCTGTTTTAAAATCATCACTCAGATCTATCTTGTCTCAGTAATTTCCTTCATACCCCTTCCAGCCTGGCTTCTTAACCCTTTTGATATATTTTCTCTGTTTTCGTGTTTTTGCCATAATCTCTCTCCATCTTCCATTACATTCTCGAAAATTTGCTTCTCTCTTTGTAAAAGGTTTTGATCTTCCACTCTAACATCAACTTCTGTTGCCCGATCAAAAAAATGTTATTAATACGCCATTGGGACTTTTTACGACATTCAGGATGCTCTATAAATGGCAGCTGTCACTGTCACTGCCTTCTCAGTGTTTCATTTCTGCTGCCGTTGTGTGATTCAGCATTGCTTTTTATTTCCAATTTTCAGAATTTGTTATATGTTGATGTTAGCTTAAGTTATTTGATTCTTTATGAAATACTTTGAGCTGTCCTGAGGTCATGACAGATGCAAGCCTATTTCTCGCTGGCCATGTTGTTTGTGTGTTGTTTTTATCACATGGAGGTAGTTCTTATTAGAATATGACCTGCCACATCATGAAGACCCTGCAGAGACTTGTTCTGGAGCTGCTCCGGCCTATGGTCAGGCCACACTTAGATCCTCTCCAGTTCGCCTACCAGCCCCGACTAGGAGTTGAGGATGCCATCGTCTACCTGCTGAACCGTGTCTACGCCCACCTGGACAAGCCAGCGAGCACTGTGAGGGTCATGTTTTTTGACTTCTCCAGTGCGTTCAACACCATCTGCCCTGCTCTGCTGGGGGAGATGCTGACAGCGATGCAGGTGGATGCTTTCCTGGTGTCATGGATTCTTGATTACCTGACTGGCAGACCACAGTACGTGTGCTTGCAACACTGTGTGTCCGACAGAGTGATCAGCAGCACTGGGGCTCCCCAGGGGACTGTCTTGTCTCCCTTTCTCTTCACCATTTACACCTCGGACTTCAACTACTGCACAGAGTCTTGTCACCTTCAGAAGTTTTCTAATGACTCTGCCATAGTTGGATGCATCAGCAAGGGAGATGAGGCTGAGTACAGGGCTACGGTAGGAAACTTTGTCACATGGTGTGAGCAGAATTATCTGCAGCTTAATGTGAAAAAGACTAAGGAGCTGGTGGTAGACCTGAGGAGAGCTAAGGTACCAGTGGCCCCAGTTTCCATCCAGGGGGTCAGGGTGGACATGGTGGAGGATTACAAATACCTGGGGATACGAATTGACAATAAACTGGACTGGTCAAAGAACACTGAGGCTGTCTACAAGAAGGGTCAGAGCTGTCTCTATTTCCTGAGGAGACTGAGGTCCTTTAACGTCTGCCAGACGATGCTGAGGATGTTCTACGAGTCTGTGGTGGCCAGTGCTATCATGTTTGCCGTTGTGTGCTGGGGCTGTCCAAGTTGCATGCCATCTTGGACAATGTCTCCCATCCACTACATAATGTACTGGTTGGACACAGGAGTACATTCAGCCAGAGACTCATTCCTCCGAGATGCAACACAGAGCGTCATAGGAAGTCATTCCTGCCTGTGGCCATCAAACTTTACAACTCCTCCCTTGCAGGGTCAGACACCCTGAGCCAATAGGCTGGTCCTGGACTTATTTCCTGGCATAATTTACATATTACTATTTAACTATTTATGTTTTTATTACTATTTATTATTTATGGTGCAACTGTAACGAAAACCAATTTCTCCTGGAATCAATAAAGTATGACTATGACTAATATTGTTTACATCCTTTCCCTATAATCTCCACCTGGGTATACCGTCCTAATGAGGTATTTACTGTTTAATGACTGACCTTCCATTAGTTGCTGACTCTCTCTCTTCATATTGATAATTTTCCATCCTTGAATATTAACACAACTGCCTTATTTTTAATAAGCATGTCATTTTATGGCATTTTCATATGCCTGCCTTTTGTTGTGGTAGTTGAATCCGTTTCTATTAATTCCTCTGCTGCTCTCAAATGGGAGGAGTTCACATATTGCACAAGCAGTGTTATCAATAAAGTTCACTTGAATATCCTGCGGGCTGGCCTCAGGTGTGTGCTCTGTACTCTCTCAGTATCGAACACAACACCTTTTGCTCTCAAGTCTTTTTCTTAGGTCTGAAGTAAATTTCTGCACTACATATCCTTTTTGATAGCCGTCTGATTCAGATGCAACTTCACCCAGCATTCCATCTTATTCCTGACCCTAGTTGCAGCACCAATGTTAAAATGAAATGGAACATTCTCTTTCCTATATCAGATTTAGATTTATTACACTATTCCCATGCTAATTAGCATTTGGCTGTTGCAGTAATTCTGAGTTTGCTGCCCTCAGGATCATGCTCTTTAATCTGGTCGCATGCTCCTTTCAGGTGGTCAGGGGTATCTGGTGTGGATTTGCAAAGGAGTGCATTTTCTGTTTGTATTTTACAAATCTAGAATCTGTAGTGTTTTACTTTCATGATTTCACATACTGAATCTCCTTTTTCATTTGTACTTCCTCCAACCTGGCCACTTTATTCATTTACTTGTCATTTTACTCTCACCTTTCACCTGCTGCATTTATTCTCTTTGATATTTAATCTCTCCTATCTGTAACTCTTCCATGGACCTTCCCTCCTTCTCGCACCTGCCTTTCCCCTGTTTCTGTTTTTAAAAGCTTGTTTACATTTCCTGGTTCTGTGAAAGCTGATAGATCTGAAAGATTATCTCTAATCTACAAATTATTTCCAGTTCTTTTAAATTGGGATTGTAGAAACGCCATACCTTACAAACTGGAGTTTTCATGGAGAGATGATTTAAAGTAACAGCGAGGCTAACGTATATTAACATATATATTTAATGAAGTTATAGAAGACATCATAGTCATACTTTATTGACCCGGGGGAAATTGGTTTTCGTTACAGTTGCACCATAAATAATAAATAGTAATACAACCATAAATAGTTATAGTAATATGTAAATTATGCCAGTAAATTATGAAATAAGTCCAGGACCAGCTTATCGGCTCAGGGTGTCTGACCCTCCAAGGGGGGAGTTGTAAAGTTTGATGGCCACAGGCAGGAATGACTTCCTATGATGCCCTGTGCTGCATCTCGGAGGAACGAGTCTCTGGCTGAATGTACTCCTGTGCCCAACCAGTACATTATGTAGTGGATGGGAGACATTGACCAAGATGGCAAGCAACTTAGACAGCATCCTCTTTTCAGACACCACCGTGAGGGAGTCCAGTTCCATCCCCACAACATCACTGGCCTTACGAATAAGTTTGTTGATTCTGTTGGTGTCTGCTACCCTCAGCCGGCTGCCCCAGCACACAACAGCAAACATGATAGCACTGGCCACCACAGACTCGTAGAACATCCTCAGCATCGTCCGGCAGATGTTAAAGGACCTCAGTCTCCTCAGGAAATAGAGACGGCTCTGACCCTTCTTGTAGACAGCCTCAGTGTTCTTAGACCAGTCCAGTTTATTGTCAATTCGTATCCCCAGGTATTTGTAATCCTCCACCATGTCCACACTGACCCCCTGGATGGAAACAGGGGTCACCGGTACCTTAGCTCTCCTCAGGTCTACCACCAGCTCCTTAGTCTTTTTCACATTAAACTGCAGATAATTCTGCTCACACCATGTGACAAAGTTTCCTACCGTAGACCTGTACTCAACCTCAGCTCCCTTGCTGATGCATCCAACTATGGCAGAGTCATCAGAAAACTTCTGAAGATGACAAGACTCTGTGCAGTAGTTGGACATTGAACCCATGAACACTACCTCACTACTTTTTAAAAAGTATCTGTTTTTGCATTAATTATTTAATTTAACTATTTAATATACATATATATACTTATTGTGGGCACGTAGCCAAGTGGTTAAGGCATTGGACTAGCTACCTGAAGGTTGTGAGTTCGAGCCCCAGCCAAGGGAACGTGTTGTGTCCTTGAGCAAGGCACTTAATCACACATTGCTCTGCAACGACACCGGTGCCAAACTGTATGGGTCTTAATGCCCTTCCCTTGGACAACATCGGTGTCGTGGAGAGGGGAGACTTGCAGCATGGGCAACTGCTAGTCTTCCATACAACCTTGCCCAGGCCTGCGCCCTGGAGAGTGAAGACTTTCCAGGCGCAGATCCATGGTATCGCAAGACTAACAGATGCCTTTACTATATACTTATTGTAATTCGCAGGTTTTTTTTCTGTATTTATCATGTATTGCATTGTACCGGTGCTTCAAATTTAACAAATTTTGTGGCATATGCTGGTATTATTGATTTTGAGATTGATTTAGGGTCACCTGAAACAAGCCATTGATCTGGTTAACTGATGTCTGAGAGGCAGGAGACAAAAAAGTACATAAGCTAGGTATATAGTCAATGGTAGGATATGATGAGTCCTGCCTTGGAGATGCAAGTTTAAACTATATTTATAGCAACAACAGTGATAGAATATAAAATTCATAATGTATAAAGATATTCATAGGATAGTTAATAATATGGATGTAATTATTATATTGCAAATTAGTAGAATTTTTAATTCTGCTAATATGCAGCATAATGCTTACATCCATATCCTAGAGGGAAACGTTGTAATAAATTTATTTCATTGTAGACAAATATGGAGTTTTAGAAAGGATGTGAAACTCTTTCAGATAGGACATACACGATTGCAGCAAATTGTTGAATAAAACAATCTTTTGGTCCTTTCTTATAAGAACTGTATTAAATATTTCCATTGGTTTCTGACCCTTGTTGCACCAGAAGCAGTTTCTCCTCACTTACCCTGTTAAAGATCATCACAAGAAAACTTTTATTACTTCCATTCTCACTCAAACAGTTACAGATCTTCACGTGTTTCTGCACTGAATGAATTTCTTCAGCACTGTCTCCAAAGCTACAGAATTCTTTCAAAGTTCAGTGGCCAAATTGAACACAATCATCCATCTGAGGCTTAATCAGTGTCCATATGGCCTGATAAAGATGGAAACAATTGGTACCTTTTTGATTTAACCTATGCTTATTTATGATAAACCTTACCTTGGCAACAAGTGGCAATATGCCCTATTAAGCGCTCAGTGCTGTGACTACCTCCTTTATCTCTCCAACTGCAAAAGCAATTCAAATATTTCTTCTACGAATGATAATTGATGCAAAATATGGAAGGTTTGGTAATTCTGCAAATGCCACTTGTTTTGACAAATGCTGAGAGAAACTGGGGTGGAATGGGAATGGGGTAGAGTGTTCTGAATGGAGATCACAATTATTAATAATTGCCTTCACATCTCCTTCATTCTCCGAAATGGAATAAGATGAGCGATTAGGGTTAAAATCTACTTGACACATTTAATGCAAAATATATTCTAATATTCCAATGCAGTGCTGAGGAATATTATAGAAGATGCCAGTGTGCTGCTTCGAGGAAGAACAGATGAATTATTTGTACAATATAGTTCTTCAGACAACTTTATTTGAGGAAATTTCCTGACATTTTTTCTAACTTTTAGAGCATGCTGTATGTAAATTTGTCGCTGTGATATCCATGTTCCGTAATGACTAAAATAAAGTGCTTTATTGACGTTGAAGCACTTTGGGATATACAAGTACAGATGTAAAATATGTTATATAAATGCAAAACTTTTCTGTAGTTGCTTACTAAAAAGATTGGCACTCTGATTAAAAATATTCTATGATGAACTCATATTCACTGTTTTAATCAAACTTTAATTTATTGCCCTTATATGTATGAAGGAAAATTATTAATGCAATACCTTTCTTTCAAACATTGACATTATAAAATAGAACCTGATTGTGCTCACTCATGAGGTAATTTGTTTCGTGTTTGGCAAGTGATATTGAGAGGAAATACAGAGAAACTGAACACTAAAACGCTGAGATCTTGCACTGAAACTGCAGATCCCGCTCCATAAAATCTAAATGCATTTAGTGACTTTGATTTTAGCCAAACCATACCATAGAAGCTTTGTGGATAACTGTAGATAAACTAGCATTTTAAAATTATGCTCACTGATATAAGAAATGAAAATTACTCTGTAGAAATACTCTTGTCTAATGTGTATGATGGAGATAATTATATTTAAAATCTAACATTTGGGATAGGTAATACTAGTTTCTGTGTTTTGGTTAAGCCTGTTTAAGATTTTCAAAAACTCTTTGACATCTACCCAAAGAATCTCTTGATAGGATTGTTAAAATAAAATCAAGATTTTCAATTCTTGATTTACTGTTTTTGTCTTATCCCGTTCTTTGAACTCAAGAATCAAATCTTTTTGCTGTTAAGTAAGAATAGTAAAAATTTACTGGTCGTAAGTTATACAGTGGGACATTAAAACAGTGATCAGAAATTCTCCTGTCTGTTATTTTGTTGGACTTTTGTTGAGCAATCTATTCTTCCTGTAAAGAGGAATTTCAGACCAACTGATGAAACACTAATTTACCAAAAGTTTATGATGTGTTGGCTGGACCTGTGCTGTTTACCTTCAGCCATCCGCCACTCTTCACTCTTGACGGTTGGGAGCAGTGTTTAGAGTACCCCAACCCCCGCCACTCTTTAACCTTAGATTTTACATCTTCTCAACTCATTGCTCATCTAGAATGCACCCAAAGGTGAGCAGCTATCAGGCTGACTGGAGGTGATGCTGAATTGCTAAGTGGTATTTCAAATACATAGAAAATATGTAGGATAGGGTACAAGCAGTGACAAGAATGACATGTGGGGAATAAACTGACTTGAAGGTGGGTCTTAATTATAAATGATTAATGGTTTTGCTGTTATGTCCTTGTAAAATGTAAGACCATAAGACCATAAGACATAGGAGCAGAATTAGGCTATTTGGCCCATCGAGTCTACTCCACATTCAATCATGGTTGATCCTTTTTACCCCTCCTTAAGCCCATTTCCCAGCCATCTCCCCATAACTTTTGATGCCATGGCTAATCAAGAACTTATCAGTCTCCTCCTGGCCTCCACAGATGCCTGTGGTTACAAATTCCACAATTTCACCACCCACTGGCTAAAAGAATTTCTCCATATCTCTGTTTTAAATGGACACCTCTCTATCCTGAGGCTGTGCCCTCTTTTCCTAGACTCCCCCACCATGGGAAACATAATTTCCACATCTACTCTGTCTTGGACTTTCAACATTCAAAAGGTTTCAATGAGATCCCCCTTGATCCTTAGCACTCAGATCTGCAGCTGGATCTTCAACTTCCTCACAAACAGGACCCAGGCTGTAAAAATAAGGGACAAGCTCTCCTCTACAATCACTCTGAGCACCGGTGCCCCACAAGTCTGTGTACTCAGCCCCCTACTGTACTCACTGTACACCCATGATTGTGTAGCCAAGTTTCCATCAAACTCAATATACTGTATAAGTTTGCTGATGACACAACAATTGTAGGTCGTATCTTGGGTAATGATGAGTTTGAGTCCAGGGAGGAAATTAAGAACCTGGTGGCATGGTGCGAAGACAATAACCTATCCCTCAACGTCCGCAAGACGAAGGAATTGGTTGTTGACTTCAGAAGGAGTAGCGGACCACACGACCCAATTTACATCAGTGGTGTGCAAGTGAAACAGGTCAAAAGCTTTAAGTTCCTCAGGGTCAATATCACAAATAACCTGACTTGGTCCAACCAAGCAGAGTACACTGCCAAGAAGGCCCACCAGCGCCTTTACTTCCTGAGAAAACTAAAGAAATTTGGCCTGTCCCCTAAAAACCTCACTATTTTTTATAGATGCACCATAGAAAGCATTCTTCTAGGGTGCATCACAACCTGGTATAGAAGTTGTCCTGTCCAAGACCGAAAGAAGCTGCAGAAGATCGTGAACACGGCGCAGCACATCACACAAACCAATCTTCCGTCCTTGGACTTACTTTACACCGCACGCTGTCGGAGCAGTGCTGCCAGGAAAATCAAGGACGCGACCCGCCCAGCCAACAGACTTTTCGTCCCTCTTCCCTCTGGGAGAAGGCTCAGGAGCTTGAAGACTTGTACGGCCAGATTTGGGAACAGTTTCTTTCCATCTGTGATAAGACTGCTGAACGGATCCTGACCCGGATCTGGGCCGGTTCCCTCCAAATATCCGGACCTGCCTCTCGGTTTTTTTGCACTACCTTACTTCCCATTTTTCTATTTTCTATTCATGATTTATAATTTAAATGTTTATATTTACTAATTTTTAATATTTTAAATATTTAATATTTGTAATCCAGGGAGCGGTAAGCGCAGAATCAAATATCGCTGTGATGATTGTACGTCCTAGTATCAATTGTTTGGTGACATTAAAGTATAAAGTATAAGTATCCTTCTAAATTCCAGCGAGTACTGGCCCAGAGCCATCAAATGTTCCCCATATGATAACCTTTCATTCCCGGAATCAACCTTGTGAAACCTCTGAACCCTCTCTAATGCCAGCACATCTTTTCCTAGATGAGGGCCCAAAACTGTTCACAATACTTATGAGTCCACAACAGTGCCTTATAAAGCTTCTTCATCACATCTCTGTTCTTATATTCTAGACTTCTTGAAATGAATGCTAACATTGCATTTGCCTTCCTCACCACCAACTCAACCTGCACGTTGACCTTTAGGGTGTTCTGCATAAGGACTCCTAAGTCCCCTTGCTTATCAGATTTTTTTGATTTTCTCCCCATTTCGAAAATATTCTGCTCATTTATATCTTCTAGCAAAGTGCATGACCATGCATTTTCTAACATTGTATTTCATTTGCGACTTCCTTGCCTATTCTCCTAATCTGTCTAAGTCCTTTGGTAGCCTTCCTGATTCCTCACAACTACCTGCCCCTCCACCAATCTTTGTATCATCTGCAAGCCTGGCAACAAAGCCATCTATTCCATCATCTAAATCATTGATACAAAGAATAAAAAGAAATGGCCTCCACACCGATCCCTGCGGAACACCACTGGTGACTGGCAGCCAACCAGAAAAGAATCCTTTTATTCCCAGTCGCTGCCTGTCACCAAACAGCCAATGCTTTGACCATGCCAGTAACTTTCCAGTAGTACCACGGGCTCTTAACTTGGTAAGCAGCCTCATGTGAGGCATCTTGTCAATGGCCTTCAGAAATCCTCAAAGAATTCCAAAACGTTCATCAGACAAGATCGTCCCTTAGGAAACCATGCTGTCTTTCTGTTATAACTGTATACAACTGCCATCAAGGTTCTTTTACCCTTGCAGTTTCTTAACTCAACCCACAAGGATTCAACATCTTCTGATCCTATGTCACACCTTTCTACCGATTTGCTGCCATTCTTTACAAGCAGAGCCATGCCAGCCCCCCTGCCTACCTTCTTATCCCTCTAATACACTGTATAACCTCAGACATTCAGCTCCAAACTACAATCATCCTTCAGCTGTGATTCTGTCATCGGCAAAATTTGCTGATCCTGTTTACCACATTATGATTCAGATCATTGATATAAGTGGCAAACACCAACAGGCCCAGCATTGAATCCTGTGGCACTCTACCAGTCTAGACATCCCACCCTGCAAAAACTCATTTCAGGGAGGTAGCCCCATCAACTTGCGGGAGACTCCCGGATCTTCCGGGAGAGGTGGGATGTCTGCAATAGCGCAACTCCTTAGCAGCTAGCCAGCTAGTTTAAATAATGTTAGCTATGCTAATGAATGAATGACACCTGTTAAACTCACCTCAACACGTCTTTTACGGTCTTAACCCACCATGGGCAATAGAAAAGTCACATTGCAAACAGTGCAGCGAGCAACACTGTCACTATTGTTGACCCCTATTAGGCAGGGGTACACTTCAGTGTAGTCTGGGCTGATGTACATTTTATATTTTCTTTTTTTGGAGCACTCTGCCATCGCGCGCTTGCTCTCTCTCTCTCTCTCTCTCTCTCTCTCTGTCTCTCGTGGTCACTCTTGCTCTCTCGCACGCACTCTTGCTCTCAATCTCTCGTGCTGGCTCTCGCGCTCTCTCTCTCTCTCTCTCGTGCTCGCTCTCTCGCTCACTTGCTCTCAAAAAAATTGATTTCCAGGACATTGTATATAATTTGCAGGCATCAGGGAGCCACTATTAATATGCGGGAGTCTCCCAGAACTTCCGGGAGAGGCGGGATGTCTGCCAGTCACAGGCCTCCAGTCAGAGAGGCAACCATCTACTACCACTCTCTGGCTTCCTCTGCAAAGCTAGTGCTGAATCCAATTTACCACCTCATCTCGAATGCCAAATGACTGAACCTTCTTGACTACCCTCTCATGCAGGACTTTGTCAAAGGCCTTACTAGAGTCCATGTAAACAACATCCACTTCATTTCCTCCATCAACTTTCTTGGTAGCCTCCTTAAAAAACTCTGTAAGATTGGTTAGAAATGAGCTTTCATGCACAGAGCCATGTTGACTATCCCTAATCAGGCCCTGTCTCTCCAGAGTCTAGTGTTTGATAGGTTCTTGATTAGTAAGGGTGTTAAAGGAGAAGCCTGGACAATGGATTTGAGGGAGGGAAGTAAATCAGCTATGATTGAATGCCAGAGCAGACTCGATGGGCCAAGTGGACTAATTTAGCTATCTCAGTTGGACTTACAAGATATCATGGCACTTTTGCGAAGAAGCTCAGGAACTGATCTGGCCAATACCCAGTCCTCACTCAATATCATTATAACAGACAATCTGTTATTTATAACATTCCCGTTGGTGGGGTTTGTTGTGTTCAAAAACATTATAATAGTGATCATACCTAAATCGGTGGGAGGAGAGAGAGCAGCGCGCCATGCGTGCGCAGCCCTCCTGTGAAAAATAACATTGTATCCGTTAAAGAGGGGCCGTGGACAATTCTGATTTGATGGAGACGGACGTGAAAGTACAGAGGAACATCTGGAGAAATTTCTGAAACGCTCGTTCGCTGCTGTCGTTACTACGTGGTCGGGTATCTTCTGGAGGGAAGGCCTCAAAATCCCTGGCTTTGCCTGCTGTTGGCGACTGAGATTGAGGTCAAATCCTTCAGACAGAGATGGCACTCAGTACTCCATGTCGGAGAGCTGATTCGGAGGCTCGAAGTTTTCGATGACTCAGAGTCGGATTGTGGTCGGGCATGGCAGGGAGAGTTTTCTTCCTTCTCCCGTCTGCGTGAGATGTGGGACATTTGAGAGACTTTGAACTTCTTATTGTGCTCATTGACTTCTTTATCAAGTTATGGTACTGTTGCACTGTTGTAACTATATGTTATAATTATGTGGCTCTGTCAGTTTTTTCAGTCTTGGTCTGTCCTGTGTTTTGTGATATCACACCGGAGAAAATATTGTATCATTTCTTAATGCATGCATTACTAAATGACAATAAAAGAGGACTGCTTGTCTTCATAATCTAAAAAAAAATGCTGCTCATTGCCTTTAAAAGGATTTTCGACATTCTACAAGGACCATGAGAGGTGCAATATAAATAGAAGTCCCTGGCTCCTTAAGGATTTTTGATATCCTAAGCTAAAAATAGAAAATGTTTGGCTCCAGTCTCACTTATGATCAAACTGAAACACACAATGCAGCTTTACTTTGGTGAAGTCCTAGATTGGGTGGCACTGTGGTGCAGTTGGTACTTCATATCTTCTGTGACCCGGGGTTCATTCTGCTCTCCAGTGCTGTCTACCTTCTCCCTGTGATCGAGTGGATTTTGTTTTGACGCTCTGTTTTCCTCCCACACCCCGAAAAACCACTGACCGCTAGATTAATTGGCCACTGTAAATCAGTAGGAATGTGGGAGGGGATAAAATGGGTTAGGGTGCCTGATGGCTAACATGCACTCGGTGATCTGAAGGTCTTGTTTCTGTGCTGAATCTGTCTATGATTTAATAAATGTAGCAATTTAGCTAAATCCATGTAATTGTTTCGTTGAACAAGTTGGTGCATGCTTCACATAAGTGAATCTTTTAGTTAGTTAAGGGATTAAATGTGGGTGTGGGCTGAAAGCCTGCATTATCATTTGAAAGGAATGATGAATAAGGCACATTGAAAGGAAGGAAATAAACAAATACTAAAGACAAAAGAAGCTGAAATCCCAAACAGATGAGCCCTGAAAGAGTCCGGAAGGAATTTTATTAAAGATTCAAAGATTCAAAGTATACGTATTATCGAAGAATGTACAAATTATACAGCCTTGAGATTTGTCTGCTTACAGGCAGCCACAAAGCAAGAAACCTGAAAGGACCCAGTTAAAAAAGGAATAAAGAGCAACACCCAATGTGCAGAGAAAGAAAATAACCTTAAATCATGCAAGCAAAGAAGTGAGCCACAGCATTCGGAACCAAATTGAGTCTTTAGATCTAAATCCCTGGAGCAGCTGGGAGTAGACCCAAAGCCTCGGTCTCAGCTCATCATATTAGCAGGGCAAGTTGCCACAAAACTCACAGGCACGAAGCATAGCAGCCGGGACAGCCTCATGCCTCTACGCGAAATCGCCATGACACTTGCCTCCGATCCTGACAACCTCCCTTTCCAGTCTATCTGGGCCGACGTTTAAATTGTCCAAACAGTAGATCGTGGCTTGTGCAAGGACCCAGAAATTGCAACAAAATGCTCCGGGCCTGGACTATACTGCCCAGTGATTCACTCTGGGCCTAGATCTTGCTGCCCAGCCCAAAGTTGTTCTTGGCCTCTCCAAATCTGCTCGCCACTTAGAGCGATCCAACCTTGTACTGGGATTAGTTGAACTGGCATCAAAACTCCTCTGCCTCGACTCCTCCTCTCCAAATCGCTCACTCCAACTCCATCTGAATTGATTTTGCGATGCACCGGCACTGTTCACCCCTTGAATTCGCTTCTCCTTCGCTTGCCTCTTCATTGTTGGCAGTGATAGTTTACTACAATTTACTTCCGAAAAGGTGTTATTAATAATGTTTTACTTCAACTTCTTGTCCTTCGAACTACCAGTCTGCTGTTGCTTGCCTTCAGTAGCGCCATCTTAAATACACATCCTTCAAAATGTTGGATACTGGATGATAAAACGTATGCTTGGTCACTGACAACAGCCATGCCACATATTCTGAGTTTATAAAAAAAAGACAGCTCCTGCTTCCTGACTATAAGGAGTAACAGCTGAAACTTGTGATTGAGGTCTCAGGGTGTTGAGGTTGATGTATCAAAAATAAAACTTTAACATTCAACATTTTTAATGTTTTTTTTGTGTCGTGCTTTGTTGTGCAGTCAATGTACAGAACGGTTCTTTATCCAGTATTCAGGCTTAATTGACTGGAGGAAAGATTTGTAGAATAATTAAAAGAAAGCCCTTTGTACAGTTGAAAACAAAAGATTGTTAACGCTGGCAATTTGAAATTAAAGTTTATTATACTCAACAGATTTTTGTGGAAAGAGAGATCACTGATCCTTCATGAGAACAGGAAAATAGAGGAAACAATTGCGTTTAAAGTTGTAAGGGGATTGTTGTAACTGTGAACAAAGTCACTGGAGAAACACTGAAGCTGGTGGATATAAAAGTTTTTGTTCAGCAAAACATGCAGACATCATAAGCAGACACTCTTGGAAGAAGAGTGCTTCTAAACTCAAAGTACATCACATTTTATACCCTTAAGATCAATGGTAACTCAATACAGTTTCAGCGGTTACAATGACATACTTTGGGTTGACAATGTTTCATTTAAGTTACATATAATTTTCAAATATCTAAATCTTCACACCAACACTCCAGACACCCTAAATGAATGTTAATCACCATTGTCTTTCTAGCTGCTTTCATGTATATGCAGACATCTTGGGTGAATGGGCATTTCCTGGTTTGCAATCAACCCCAGTCTGCAACTCCAGGAAAGCCATTGTTCAGAGCTGCATTTTAAATTCAATCTACAGTCCAAATTCAGATCTGAAGACAGGTTGCTGTTGAAATTAATATTTGCTATATACCTTAACTCCAGAATACACCCTAACGGGGATAAAGGGTGGAGTAACAAAGGGAATGTCTGTTTATAGGGTGGTGACCATGGTTGTCAAAGTGATACAGTTAGTTCTTGTGTCATTCACATTGTCACGTGTCTGTTGGATTATAAATAAACAGAAGTGAATTCAGACCATTGCAGGGTGGAAAAATACCAACAACGTCATTGCTGGAACTGAGCTCCAGAGCAGAGAAACTGCAAGAAATCTGAAATAAAGGAAAATGCTAGAAATGGTCAGCAACTAAGTTTGTGGAGTGAGGGAAACTGAGTTACTGCTGAGTTGAATGATCTAGCATCAGAACTACTGAGTACAGAACTTCTACATAAGTATCCAAAAGTGCTAATCAAAGACTGTAGTTCTTTGGAGTCAATATTGAAATGAGCAATGTGCTGTGAGGGATGAAATAACACCATTCCACAAGAAAGAAGCAAGCTGGAAAGATTTGTAACAATGCAATGCTAAGAGAAATTTATAGCTCATTATTAAAAATGTAAAGATCATTGGCAGAAATAATTTGGAAAAAATTAGGTGAACAAACGTAGAGATCCATGGGAGAAATTCCAAATAAATACAAATACAGACTTGCTTTTACTTTTACAGTTTATTCTATCCAGTGATTTTCCATTAACTTTTGGTACAAGTTTTGAATAAATCCTTTAACTTCAGCCAACTTTTGTTCAGTTGCTACACACACACACAAAACAAAACACAAAACTCTCACTGTGTTAACAGAAAAAAGCTACCATTCCCATGTCTGCAGTTGAAAATTGAACAATTTTTTCCATTTCTAAAATTTAATTGCTGACTGTTAAACAGCTGCTTGACCGATGGCAAGTAAGGTTCAAATTATAAATGCTTAAAACACCACATATATTACTATTTTGATTTTTTTTTTCTTTTATCCACGACAGTTAATGGAAACTAAACCATGTCTTCTGAGAGACCATGGCTTGTAAGGAACCTTTCTGATATTTAAGAACACTTGGATGCAAGGGACTTCCCACTTGTAAAATGTTGCAACCACAAACATTTAACTGACTTATCCCAACATAATTTAAGCTTTCTACCTCAATTCGTTGCTTTCTTTAAGATGGAATACAATCCATTGTACATAACTACAAACTGGCTCATGAGCCAACTGAGTTTTTAACAGTGCTCACTACATTCAGTCTTATGGCAAGCATTGTTTTCTGCACAGTGAAACCAAGCACTTTTGTGTTTCCTTTAATTTTTCACAGGATGTGGGTATACTTAATAATCTAATAGGCTTGTTCATTGCAAGTTACCCTTGAACTGGAATAAAAAAAACAGGAAATGCTAGAAATATGTAGCATGTCAGATAGAGTTCATCAAAAGAAAAAGTTATTTCCTGAAGTGGGGACTCTGTTTCTTTCCCACAGATGGTGCCTGACCCACTGAATTTCTCTAGCAATTTATTTCAATCAAATACTTCAAAAAGTTCATCTTCGTGGAGCTCTTTGGAATATTCTGAGGCTATTAAAGGTAGTACAGAAATTTGTCTTTTTCTTTACAACACTAAAATAGTTCACTCTTTCCATTATTCCACATTGGAATTGTGTTTGTTCATCGTGTGCTATGTTTTATAATGTGGATGATCATGGTCTTTCCATGACCATGATTATACTTGGCAAATTTTTCTACAGAAGTGGTTTGCCATTGTCTTCTTCTGGGCAGTGTCTTTTCAAGACAGGTGACCCCAGCCATTATCAATACGCTTCAGAGATTGTCTGCCTGGAGTCAGTGGTTGCACCAGCTGCTCAAACAACCATCACTTGGCTTCATATGACCCTGATCAGGGAGCTAAGCATGTGCTACACCTTGCCCAACAGCTTACCTGCAGGCTAGCGGAGGGAAGAGTGCCTTACACTGCCTTTGGTAGAAAGGTATCTCTGCTGCTTCTCCACCCAACATTGGTATCCTTATCCCCCATGAGACCTTCTCCCAAGTAATTGCACTGAGGTTTGGCGAAGGGCAGTTGTGTATGAATTTTCCTCTGTCGCAGCACAGAAACTTTATAGAGCAGCTGATCTTATCCCAGTTTCACGTTTCAGATACTGGATAATCATTGAATGGTAAGTTCCAGAGATGGTGATAGTTGATTTGACTAACTTATTTTATTGTAGCACTAGACTGATAATTCACAATCAAGATCTCAGAGCCACAGTATTCACCAAGGACTGTATGTAATTTTTTTTCAATATGCTTACACTAAAGATGTAATCTTTCTTCTCTCTGAAAGCTATGATGCATCAAGCAATGTAATTTAATTGTTCTTACCCCAAATGGCTGCAATAAAATTGAACAAGATAATGTTTTGAATTTAATTGTGTGTCATAGAGTAATTATCTCAATTCACAGGCTCCAATCAGTGACCATAAACAGCTCCAGCTTTAGTTTAATCATTTGTGATGTTATCTGATACTTCCTGGTAAACATATTTGAATATCTAAAAAAACAAAATTGTTTTCTTCTCCATCTAATCAGCTTGATGCTTATATTTCCCTGCTATGTTATGTTAGGTATTAATTGGTTCCGAGTTTTAGGTACAGCGAGTGTCCTTACTCTTTATCAAATCTTTGCATGCTTAAGATCTTATGGTAAGAGCGCCTAAAAGTCCACCTCTGGCATCAAACAAATCTGCTCATCAGCCTCAGAAAACTCTCATTCTTGCTTTAATTACATCCATCTGTATCATTCCAACGCAATCTTGTCAGCCTCTCTTCCCCACTAAATAAATGTGGCCATCACAAAAATTCTGTTTGCTGTATCCTATCTTGCACCAAATCCGATCACCCAGGCATGCTTATCCTGTGTTAGCTCTCGATCTAACAACATGTCAATTTTAAATATACCTAATTATTTATTTTTTGCAGTGTTTATGTAATGCACTCTATTACTGCTGCAAAACTTACAAATTTCACGACATAACAAGTGATAATAAACCTGATTTCTGTTGTGCAGAAATTGACATTGCATTTCCCACATTGTAACAGTGACAAATCCAAAACACTTCATGATTATAAGGAACTTTAGGGCATCCTGAAAAACATGTGAAAAGCATTTTGCAAATTTGACTTTTTTTTCTTTTAACTATACAATACTTCTTGTTTGAAGTGAAGCTAGTTAGCCTTTTTTCTTCAAAACTCCTTATTTGAGGAGTTACAAGAATTTGTGTTGTTGGAATGTGCATGTGCACATTCCTTACTTGAATGGAAAAAAACCCGAACCATGAGACAAGAGATGCTTGCTGTTTGGATGACTTTCATTCCAATGATATTCAGCTTTGTTATTCTGATGAATTAATGCATGAAGCTTGCACATCGTTGTGTCATAATGTCATGACTGTGGGATCAGTTACAAGTACTGTAACTTTCCACTGTTCGCTTGCCTTCCGTAGGGTTTAATTATTTAAAGGAGCACTGTCACAGTAATTCCAAATACACAGATGCTTCTTGGAAGAATACTTGATTATTCTTAGGGCTTTAAATATTAATCTTTAAACATTTAGAACTACACTGCACCTTCCTAAATATGTGATTTCTTTAAACATAAAGTGGAAAAAATCTCTCTTTCATCTCATATCCTGGTAACCAATGTCTGCTGATCATATGCACCTTTTCAATTCCATTGCCTCAATAGGGAGTTAATGGAACTGATCAAAACATTCTCTTGTGCAATTAATATTAGTGTCAAAAACTGTTTCTATTTACCCCAGGCATATTTCAATATTATTCTCTTTTAAAAAAAAATTAAGTCTAATGTTCGCCACAATGGAAATGTAGATGAGTGGACACATTTTATTTGACACGTTACTTTTACCCTGAATTCATGAAAAATTAATAAAATGCAGAGCATAACTCCTGCTTATTGTACCTTTAAAGTCTGTCTACGTTCAAACTTACTGCAGTTTGCTGTTTTTCATATGAATGCTTTCCAAGTCTTCCAGTTTCCAAACATAAGAACTTCATTATAAAAGCAAAAAAAAATGCAAATGCTGGAAAATTGTATTATATAAGTGTAATGTGTTAACAATAATCATCAGGTCAGGAATCATAGATGTTGAACAAAATAGAATCAGTGTCTCAGTCTGACAACCTTTCATCAGTATTGGGACAGGTAGAGAAAAACAGATTCTAACATGCAGAGTCATGGGTTCTCAGAACAAGTTCTAATATGAATATTTACTCTGGCATGCAAATAAAGTGGGAAGAATGGAGAGGAGAACAGAGGTCTGTAATAGGATAATAGTCGCTTGAAATGAATTGACACGACAAGGTAAATTATGTTCATAATGGATGGGACCAGTTATGAAACCAAAAGACAGTCCGTAGGTCATTTACACTCAGTGTTTGTTCGTGGTCTTCTGCTGTTGTAGCCTGTCCACTTCAAGTTTCAACATGTTGCACATTCAGAGATACTCTTCTGCAAACCATTGTTGTAATATGTGGTTATCTGAATTACTGTCACCTTCCTATTAGCTTGAATCAATCAGGCCATTCTCCTCTGACCTCTCTCATTAACAAACACAGAACAATGAAAAAAAAATCTTTTTTTTTGTTTTTTTGCATCATTCGGTGTAAAATTGAGAGACTGTTGTGTGTGAAAATCCCAGGAGATCAGAAGTTTCTGAGATACTCAAATGGGCTCGTCTGGCAACAACAATTATTCCGTGGTCATAGTCACTTAGATCACATTTCTTCCCAATTCTGATGTTTGGTCTGAACTACAACTGAAGCTTTTATGCATTGAGTTGCTGCCACACAATTGACTGATCAGATGTTAATTGATTGATGTTAACAGGAAGAAATAACAATAAGACCATAAGATATAGGAACAGAATGAGGCCATTTGGCCCATTGAGTCTGCTCCGTCATTTCATCAGGACTGGTCCATTTCCCTCCCAGCCCTAGTCTCCTGCCTTCTCTCCACATCCCTTCATGCCCTGACTAATCAAGAATTCAACAACCTCTGCCTTAAATATACACAAAGATTTGGCCTTCACAGCTGCCTGTGGCAATGAATTCCACAGACTTACCACTCTCTGGCTAAAGAAATTCCTTCTCATCTTTCTAAATGGATGCCCCTCCATTCTGAGTCTGTGGCCTCTGGTCTCAGACTCCCCCACCATAGGAAACATCCTTTCCACATGCGTTCTGTCGAGACCTTTCAACATTCGATGAGTTTCAATGAGATCCTCTCTCATTCTTCTAAATCCCAGTGACCACAGTCCCAGAGCCATCAAACGCTCCTCGTATGTTAAGTCTTTCAATCCCGGAATAGTTTTTGTGAACCTCCTTTGAGCCCTCTCCAATGCCAGCAAATCCTTTCTCAGATAAGGGGCCCAAAACCGCTCACAATACTCCAAGTGAATTTCATTCAGTTGATTAAATTTTTTTTATGTGTGCTAGTATAATTTAGTTTTTAAAGTTAATGAACAGAATTCTGAAATTTCTTGGTTGACTTTGAATGTTTGGGAATTATATAAGTGTTCACAATATTTTTTAACCAGCAGCCTTGACAGCTGTGGGTTTGACGAGGTCCTTTGCCAGCAGGGAAGGCAATCTCGAGGGCAGAGACTGCCAAATTGAACTTTTACTGCATTGGTCATGCACTTTGGGAGAATGAATGAAGGTGTAGGCTAATTTTAAATAGGTAGTGAATTCAGAAATCAGGGGTGCAAATGGATTTGAGTGTCCTAGTGGAGGATTCCCTGAAGGTATCATGGTCAGGTCTGTGAAGTCCGTGTTCCGGTTCACATTCCGGTCCATAGACTCCGGACTCCGGGTCTTCTGGGTGTCTCTTGTTTCAGTTGGGCTTAATCATAGGCACCTGATGCTCCTCTTGGGGCTGGAAATATAAGTGGCCCTGGGTTGGAGTGTTGTTGAAGGTCTGTCTTGTCAGTATCCTGTCCTTGCCTCTGTGGGGTAAGTTAGGCTGTCTTTGCTGTTACCCTGCAGTTGGATCTGTCCCTTCTTGTCCTTGCCTCTGTTGGATTAGCCAGGCCGTCTTTGTCGTTACGCTGAGTCTGGACTGTTCCCTTCCCTTTACCTTCCTTCCTCTGCCTGCAACCTCTGCCTGAAGCCTTGGCCTGAAGACTTGCCTGCAACCTCGCCTGCATCCTTGCCTGTATTGCTGTTAAGTTCTACTACTGGAGCCTTGCTGTGCCTAGATAAGGAACTATCTTTTGTTGTTTGGAACTGCCTCTGCGTCCACGCTTTGCTAGGTAGGTCCGGCTGTTTGCCGCTACCTAGTGTTGGGAACCATCTTGTCGTATTCAGCATTCTGTGTAGAGCCCTGGCCCCAAGTCCTGTTCCCAAGGAGGGATCCTGGCTCTGTGTTCTGTATTCCATGTTCCTGTCTCTCAAGTCCAAGGCTCTGTGTTCCTGTGCTCTAGACCAAGGGTCTGTGTTCCTGTCCTCCCAAGACCAAAGCGCTGTGTTCCGCATTCCTGTTGTCCCACGTCCAAGGTTCCTGTTGTCCCAAGTCCAAGGCTTGGCTGTTCCTGAGTACCCAAGTCAAGGCTTTGTGTTCTTGTCCTGTGCTGGAGTTCCCTCATCTTGCCCAGGAGTCTCTCGTTCTGTCCTGTAGCCTTGCCTAGTCCTGTCTCCCAAGACCACATCATGCCTTCGCCTAGTTCTGGAGTCCGAGCCCAAGTCAAGACCCGGTTCTGGGTCCTTGTCCAGTCTCTGGCTCGGGGTCCGAACCCAAGCCTCGAGGAGCCCAAGCCGTGTCCAGTCCTGTAGCCATGTCATGTCCTCACCTAGTTCTGGAGTCAAGACCCAGGTTCTGGGTCCTTGTCCAGTCTCTGGCTCGGAGTCCAAGCCCTGATCCTAGTCGTGGTCCTGCTTGCATAGCTAATGTCCCAGCCCAAGTCTGTGTTCTTGTCCCAGCTCCTAATCTGCATCCAGTCACGTCCCTAACTCTAGTCCTGTCCTGTTCCTAGTACTTCCGTGTCTGTGTCCTGCATTTGGGTCCGCTCCCAGTGCCCCACCGTATCACGGAAGGTTAACCCGCAGCTTGAGTTGGTTGTAGGAAGGTACTGTAAATGCAATGTTAACATTCATTTCGAGAGGACTATAGAAACAAGGTTGTAATCCCCAGTCTTTTCAGGTGTTATTTAGACTCC
Organism: Mobula hypostoma; assembly: GCF_963921235.1. NCBI lineage: Eukaryota > Metazoa > Chordata > Chondrichthyes > Myliobatiformes > Myliobatidae > Mobula > Mobula hypostoma. The sequence goes on from NC_086113.1 coordinate 20,445,878, forward strand.
TTGTATTGAGAGCAGTTTTGTGTCCCATATCTAAGAAAGGATATGCTAGCATTGGAGAGGGTCCAAGGAAGTTCATGAGAATGATCGCAGGAATGCGGTCAATATATGAGAAGCATTTGATGGCTCTGAGCTGTACTTGATGGAGTTAGAACAGTGGGAGGGGGGAATATCATTGAAAACTAACATTGAAAGGCCGAGTGGATGTTCAGTGAATGTTTCCGTTAGTGGGAGAGTCAAGATCCAGAGTACAGCCACAAAATAGAAGGATGTACCTTCAGAACAGAGAGTAATTTCTTCAACCAATAGGAGGTGAATCTGTGGAATTCATTGCCATAGACAGCTGTAGAAGCCAAGTCACTGAGTAACTTTAAACTGGAGGTTGATAGATTCTTGATTAGTAAGGGTGTCAATGGTTATGGGGAGAAGGCAAAAGAATGGGATTAAGGGAGAAAATAAATCAACCATGACTGAATGGCAGAGCAACTCGATGGGCAGTATTGATTAATTCTGCTTGAAGATAGATGAGTCACCTGGACCAGATAGTATACACCCCAGGGTTCTGAAAGAGGTGGCTGAAGGGATTGTGGAGGCATTAGTAATGATTTTCCAAGAATTACTAGATTCTAGAATGGTTCTGGAAGACTGGAAAATTACAAATGTCACTCCACTCTTCAAGAAGGGAGAGAGACACAAAAAAGGAACTTACAGGGCAGTTAGTCTGATCTCAGTGGTTGGGAAGATTTTGGTGTCGATTCTTAAGGGTGAGGTCTCGGTACTTGAGGCACTTGGAGGTACTTGGATAAAATAGGCCATAGTCAGCATAATTTCCTCAAGGGAAAATTGTGCCTGGCAAATCTGTTGGAATTCTTTGAAGAACTAGCAAGCAGAATGGACAAAGGAGAGTTGGTAGATGTTGTGTCCTTGGATTTTCAGGAGGCCTTTGACAAGGTGCCACACATGAGGCTGCTTAACAAGCTATGAGCCGATGGTATTACAGAAAAGATTCTAGCATGGATAAAGCAGTGGCTGATTGGCAGAAGGCAAAGAGTGGGAATAAAGTGAGCCTTTTTTGGTTGGCTGCTGGTGACTAGTGGTGTTCCACAGGGCTCTGTGTTGGGACCAATTCTTTGTCAATGATTTATAACCTCCTCTGGACCTTCTCCAATATAAACATATCCTATCGTGGATACGGGTCCCAAAACTGCGCATAATACTTCAACTGAGGTCTGACCAATGCCATATAAAGCCTCTGCACTACAGGTGCAAAATTCATGTGGTGGTAAGATCTGTACCAGTGTTGCTCTGTCTGCGATTGGAGTTAATGGAAGTTAGACTTGAGAGGATTCTCTAGTCCTCAAGGAAATCCTCTCTTTATTGCCATTTTCTGCCTCTTCTGCCCCTGCCGACGCCTGCCCACCGCAGTAATACCCTCAGAATATGGAGAGTACAGGATGGGATAAGGAAGAATGATGTCTTCTCTTGCTAGTCATACAGAGTGTCCCTATGCCAGCTTTGGTGAAAAGTTGCGGTAATCAGCAGCACTTTACACAAAGTTCCTTGTGGCCTGTTGAATTTGCCTTAGAGGCATTTTGTAACACAACCAGGAACACGGAGAAGACTGATGTGGAAGACACCATATCTCTCAAAAGACAACTTTCCCTGGAGCACAGCGGTCACAGTCATGTGCAGTCATATCCTTGTTATGTGCACAAGTACAATGAAAACCTTGCTTCTAGTGTCATCATAGGCCCATAGCATTATATAATCAGCATTCACAAGAAAAACATATATTAAACATAAATTTTGTCCAACTTTGCAAGAAACCTCAATTAGAACAACAGTCCATTTTAGTGCTGCTAAACTCTAATGATTAGGGTTTGCCAGTTGGTCAAGCAATGATTGGTTGAATGGAAATTGCTGCTCTTGAGCTTGGTGGCTGTTAGGTAGTTGTGACAGCCAACAGGTTCAAGAGCAACTATTTTATACTTAGATATTCCTTTTAGCCATGGTATTGGCATCTAGTTTTTCATTTGAGAGTTTCAGTTAATGGCCCTGTTTGGCCTAGTGTTTATTTTCTTTTCCCCTAAAATACCATTTGCATTAAAGTCTGTGACCGATCGACCTGCTTCAGTGTCTCTCTCTTCGCACCTGGGTCATATTTGAACGTACTGACAGGTGGCGTGGGATTTCAGGCTTCTGTATCTCAAAAAGACGGCATAGCCCTGATGGTGGGACCTTTAAGGATAGATTTTCCTTCTTGATCCCCTGGTGGTGAGAAATGTGCCTATGGTATATGGGCAGAGTCCACTACTGTCTGCGGCTTCTTAGAGTCAAAGGGTAGTAGAAAAGTACAGCACAGAAACAGACCCTTTAGCCCATCTGGTCCGTGCCAAGCCTTTTAAACTGCCTGCTCCCATCGACCTGCATTGGGACCATAGCCCTTCATACCATACCCCTATGTTCTATACACCTATCTGACTTCTCTCAAACGTTGAAGGTGAGCTTGCGGGCACCAATTGCACTGGCAGCTCGTTCCACACTCCCACGATCCACTGAGAGAAGAGGTTTCCCCTCAGGTTCCACCTAAATCTTCCACCTTTCATCCTTAACCCATGACCTCTAGTGGTAGTCCCACCCAAACTTGTGTGCTTGTGTATTTGAAATGATGAATTGCACAAGAACATTAAGACCCCCGGTGTAACCAGCACATCTGCAGAAGTCTGTTAAGAGTGTTCGGTAGCAAGCTGAACCTCCTTAGCTTTTGAACTAAGTAAAGACACTGGTGTGTTTTCCTTATGACTGCATCTATGTGCTGAGCGCAGGACAAGTCAGATGATATAGTCACACCCTGGAACTTAAAGCTGCTGACCTCATCCCTAACCGAGTCACCCCAACCACAAACGGTTCCAGCTGCTACCATCCGAGAAATGGTACCGCAGCTTTAAAGCCAGGACCAACAGGCTCCAGGACAGCTTCTTCCAACAGGCCATCAGACCGATTAATTCATACTGACATAACTGTATTTCTATGTTATATTGTTGCACATACTGTTTATTATAAATTGCTATGAATTTCACATTGCCCATTTAGACGGAGATGTAACGTAAAGATTTTCATTCCTCATACACTCCTTAGTTAATAAAGGCAATTCAATTCATTGTTCCCCAGTGTCAATTGGCACATGTTCACCCTCCGTCCAAAAGTCAACAAAGAGCTCTTTGACTTTGGTGACATTAAGCAGGAGGTTGCCTTTGTGGCACCACTCAGTCAGGTGACCTATCATGACTACCTGTGATTTATTCAACAAAAGTAGTGTTGTTAGCAAATTTCAAGATCACACTGGAGCTGTGCTTCACCACACAGTTGTGTGTGTGAGAGAACAGAGCAGGAAGCTAACCATGAGGCCTCAAGGTGACCCCGCATTGATGGTCAGTGGGGAGATATTGTTAAGAGTTCTCACTGACTGAGGTCTGAGGAAGTTGAGCATCCAGTAGCGTCTCTTCTTTCTTAAAAGTTTGTGTAGATTCGGCATGTCATCTAAAAATTTGATAAATGTCTATAGCTGGACAGTGGAGAGTATCCTGAGTGGTTGCATCATGGTCTAGTATGGAAACACCAATGTCCATGAATGGAAAAGCCAACAAAAGATAATGGATACAGCCCAGACCTTCACAGGAAAAGCCCTCTCCACCATTGAGCACACTTACAAGCAGAGCTGCCACAAGAAAGCAGCATCCATCATTAAGGACCCCCACCATCAAGGCCATGCTCCCTTCTCACTACTGCCATTGGGAAGGAGGCTGCAGGAGCCTCAGGTCACACACCACCAGGTCCAGGAACAGTTATTGCCTTTCAACCATACTCAAAATAAGTACTTTGCATCAGTCTTCACCGTGGAAGGCACTAGCAGTGTGCCAGATGTTGAAGGGTGTGAGAGAGGGGAAGTGAGTGCAGGTACTATTATAAGGGAGAAGATGATCAATAAGCTGAAAGACTTGAGGGTACATAAGTCACCCAGCCAAATGAACTGCACCCTAGGATTCTGAAAGAGGTAACGGTAGAGATTGTGGAGGCATTAGTAATGATCTTTCAAAAATCATTGGACTCTGGCATGGTGCCAGAGGACTGGAAAATTGCAGACAGAAAGAAGGAAGGCAACAGAAAGGAAACTATAGGCCAGTTAGCCTGACCGCAGTGGTTGGGAAGATGTTGGAGTCAATTGCTAATTATGAGATTATGAAGTACTTGGTGACACAGGACAAGATAGGACAAAGTCAGTATGGTCTCCTTAAGGGAAAATCTTGCTTGATGTATCTGTTGGAATTCCTTGAGGAGATTTCAATTAGGATAGATAAAGGGAATGCAGTAGTTGTTGTATATTAGGACTTTTAGAAGGCCTTTGTCAAGGTGCCACACATGAGGCTGCTTACCAGGTTAAAAGCCCATGGTATTACTGGAGAGTTACTGGCATGGTTAGAGCATTGGCTGATTGATAGGAGGCAGCAAGTGGGAATAAAAGGATTCAAAAATCCAAAAGTCTCAAATGCAAAGGGACTTGGGAGTCCTTGTGCAGGTCACCCTAAACATTAACTTGCAGGTAGAGTCAGTGGTGAGGAAGGCAAATGCAATGTTAGCATTCATTTCAAGAGGTCCAGAATACAGGAGTAGGGTTGTGATACTGAGGCTTTATAAGACACCGGTGAGTCTTACCTTGAGTATTGTGAACAGTTTTGGGCTTCTCATCTAAGAAAAGATGTGCTGGGATTGGAGAGTGTTCAGAGGAGGTTCACAAGGATGATTCCAGGAATGAAAGGGTTGTCATATGAGGAAAGCTTGATAGCTCTGGGTCTGTACTCACTGGAATTTGGAAGGATGACGGGGATCTCATTGAAATCTTTCGAATGTTGTAAGGCCTAGACATGGTAGATGTAGAAAGGATGTTTGCCATAGTGGGGGAGTCTAGGACATGAGGGCACAGCCTCAGGATAGAGGGGCATCCATTTAGAACAGAGATGCAGGGAAATTTCTTTAGCCAGAGGTGAACTTGTGGAATTTGTTATTACATGCACCTGTGGAGGCCAGGTTGTGGGTGTATTTAAGGCAGAGCTGGACAGGTTCTTGATTGGACATGGCATGGAAGGTTACGGACAGAAAGCCGGGGAGTGGGGCTGAGGAGGGGAGAAAAAAGATCAGCCATGATTGAATGGAGGAGCAGACTCGATGAGCCAAATGGTCTAATTCTGCTCCTGTGTCTTATAGTCTTTTTGTCTTTTCAGGCTCCTGAACCAGCGTGGATAACTTTGCTTACTCCCAAAGCTGAATTGATTCCACAAGCTATGGACTCACATTCAAAGACTCTGCAATTCATGCCCCCAATTATTTATTTATTTATCTGTCCTATTATTTATTATCATTTGTTTTTTTGGTATTTGCACCTTTTGTCTCCTTTTGCACATTGTTTGCTTGACTTTGTGTGTCATTGATTGATTCTATTGTGTTTCCTTGTATCTACTGTGGATGCCTGCAAGAAAATGAATCTCAGGGAAGACTATGGTGACATATAAGTACTTTGATGATAAATTGCTTTGGACTTCGAGTGCTTGAGGGAAGTAAAGAGACCCAAGTCTTGAACTTTGATGATGAGATTGGATGGGAGGGTTATGTTGAATGCCGAGCAGCAGCCTTGTCAGCAGTCGATGAACATATAAACTCTGGTTCTCCAGATGGTTCAGAGCAGGCTGAAAAACCAGAAAAAATGTGTCTGCTGTTGACTCATTTTGACTGCAGGCAAACTGAAGCAGACCCAGGTCAGCTCTGAGGCAGGAGTTGATTTGCACCAAAACCAATCTTTCGAAGTACTTTATTACAGTTGATGTTCGTCATTGAGGTAGGTCACCATGCTCTTCTTGGGCACTACTACAATAGATGCCTTTTTGAAACAGTTGGGAACATCAGACTGCAGAAGTGAAAGACTGAATCTGTCCATTAGCTACAGGGGGAGGAGAAGATGGCGGCGTGACGCAGTGCACGCGGCCGCTCTGAATGATGTGGTATTTGTGAACTAGGATGCCGTGCACAATCCTGATTTGATGGAGACAGCCTTGAGAGGCACGAAGGAACATCTGGAGAAACTTCTGAAATGCCTGCTTCACTGCTGCTGCTACTGTGCGATCGAGAATCTCCGGAGGGGAAGTCCCCAAATCCTCGGCTTTGCCTATTGCCTTTTGCTGGGGCTGGGGTCGAAGCACTCAGCAGAGATGGTGCTCGGTGCTCGGTGTCGGACAGCTGGTTGGAGGCTCGAAGTTTTCGGACGCACTCAGAGTTGGACTGTGGTCGGGTGCTTCCAGGATGCTGCATCGGCAAGTTTGCGGCGCTGGAAGCTCAAGGCAGGGAGAGTTTCTCCTTTCAACCGTCTACGTGAGATGATGGGACTTTCGAGAGACTTCGAGACTTTTTACCGTGCCCATGGTCTGTTCTTCTATCAAATTACGGTATTGCTTGCACTGTTGTAACTATATGTTATAATTATGTGGTTTTAGTCTTGGCTTGTCTTGTGTTTCTGTGATATCATTCTGGAGGAGCAAATTGTATCATTTCTTAATGCACGCATTACTAAATGACAATAAAAGAGACTGTGTGTCCTCATAATCTAATCTAATCTAGTACTCCAGCTAATTCGTCTGCACAGATCTTTAGTACTTGGCTAGATAAGGAATTATGATGTTGGAATTTGATGTTGTAGCAATTAGTGAAACTTGGCTACAAGAGGGGCAGGACTGGCAGCTTAATATTCCAGGGTTCCGATGTTTCAGATGTGATCGAGGCAGGGGAATGAAAGGTGGGGGAGTAGCATTGCTTGTTAGGGAAAATATTACAGCAGTGCTCAGGCAGGACAGATTAGAGGGCTTGTCTACTGAGTCCTTATGGGTGGAGCTGAGAAACAGGAAAGGTATGGCCACATTAGTGGGATTGTATTACAGACCTCCCAATAGTCAACGAGACTTGGAAGAGCAAATCTGCAGAGAGATAGCAGGCAACTGCAGGAAACATAAAGTTGTGGTGGTAAGGGATTTTAATTTTCCATACATTGATTGGGACTCCCATACTGTTAGGGGTCTAGATGGTTTAGAGTTTGTAAAATGTGTTCAAGAAAGTTTTCTAAATCAATATATAGAGGGACCAACTAGAAAGGATGCAATATTGGATCGCCTGTTAGGAAACGAATTAGGGCAAGTGACAGAAGTCTGTGTAGGGGAGCACTTTGGTTCCAGTGATCATAACACCATTAGTTTCAATTTGATCATGGACAAGGATAGATCTGGTGCTAGGGTTGAGGTTCTGAACTGGAAGAAGGCCAAATTTGAAGAAATGAGAAAGGATCTAAAAAGCGTGGATTGGGACAGGTTGTTCTCTGGCAAAGATGTGATTGGTAGGTGGGAAGCCTTCAAAGGGGAAATTTTGAGAGTGCAGAGTTTGTATGTTCCTGTCAGGATTAAAGGCAAATTGAATAGGAATAAGGAACCTTGGTTCTCAAGGGATATTGCAACTCTGATAAAGAAGAAGAGGGAGTTGTATGAAATGTATAGGAAACAGGGGGTAAATCAGGTGCTTGAGGAGTATAAGAAGTGCAAGAAAATACTTAAGAAAGAAATCAGGAGGGCTAAAAGAAGACATGAGGTTGCCTTGGCAGTCAAAGTGAAGGATAATCCAAAGAGCTTTTACAAGTATATTAAGAGCAAAAGGATTGTAAGGGATAAAATTGGTTCTCTTGAAGATCAGAGTGGTCGGCTTTGAGCGGAACCAAAGGAAATGGGGGAGATCTTAAATAGGTTTTTTGCGTCTGTATTTACTAAGGAAGCTGGCATGAAATCTATGGAATTGAGGGAATCAAGTAGTGAGACAATGGAAACTGTACAGATTGAAAAGGAGGAGGTGCTTGCTGTCTTGAGGAAAATTAAAGTGGATAAATCCCCAGGACCTGACAGAGTGTTCCCTCGGACCTTGAAGGAGACTAGTGTTGAAATTGCGGGGGCCCTGGCAGAAATATTTAAAATGTCACTGTCTACGGGTGAAGTGCCGGAGGATTAGAGAGTGGCTCATGTTGTTCCGTTGTTTAAAAAAGGATCGAAGAGTGATCCGGGAAATTATAGGCTGGTGAGTTTAACGTCAGTAGTAGGTAAGTTATTGGAGGGAGTACTAAGAGACAGAATCTACAAGCATTTGGATAGACAGGGGCTTAGGGAGAGTCAACATGGCTTTGTGCGTGGTAGGTCATGTTTGACCAATCTGTTGGAGTTTTTCGAGGAGGTTTCCAGGAAAGTGGATGAAGGGAAGGCAGTAGATATTGTCTACATGGACTTCAGTAAGGCCTTTGACAAGGTCCCGCATGGGAGGTTAGTTAGGAAAAATCAGTCGCTAGGTATACATGGAGAGGTGGTAAATTGGATTGGACATTGGCTCGATGGAAGAAGCCAGAGAGTGGTGGTAGAGAATTGCTTCTCTGAGTGGAGGCCTGTGACTAGTGGTGTGCCACAGGGATCTGTGCTGGGTCCATTGTTATTTGTCATCTATATCAATGATCTGGATGATAATGTGGAAAATTGGATCAGCAAGTTTGCTGATGATACAAAGATTAGAGGTGTAGTAGACAGTGAGGAAGGTTTTCAGAGCCTGCTGAGGGACTTGGACCATCTGGAAAAATGGGCTGAAAAATGGCAGATGGAGTTTAATACTGACAAGTGTGAGGTATTGCACGTTGGAAGGACAAACCAACGTAGAACATACAGGGTTAATGGTAAGGCACTGAGGAGTGCAGTGGAACAGAGGGATCTGGGAATACAGATACAAAATTCCCTAAAAGTGTCGTCACAGGTAGATAGGGTCGTAAAGAGAGCTTTTGGTACATTGGCCTTTATTAATCGAAGTATTGAGTATAAGAGCTGGAATGTTATGATGAGGTTGTATAAGGCATTGGTGAGGCCGAATCTGGAGTATTGTGTTCAGTTTTGGTCACCAAATTACAGGAAGGATATAAATAAGGTTGAAAGAGTGCAGAGAAGGTTTACAAGGATGTTGCTGGGACTTGAGAAACTCAGTTACAGAGAAAGGTTGAATAGGTTAGGACTTTATTCCCTGGAGCATAGAAGAATGAGGGGAGATTAGATAGAGGTATATAAAATTATGATGGGTATAGATAGAGTGAATGCAAGCAGGCTTTTTCCACTGAGGCAAGGGGAGAAAAAAACCAGAGGACATGGGTTAAGGGTGAGGGGGGAAAAGTTTAAAGGGAACATTAGTGGGGGGCTTCTTCACACAGAGAGTGGTGGGAGTATGGAATGAGCTGCCAGACGAGGTGGTAAATGTGGGTTCTTTTTTAACATTTAAGAATAAATTGGACAGATCCATGGATGGGAGGTGTATGGAGGGATATGGTCCGTGTGCAGGTCAGTGGGACTAGGCAGAAAATGGTTTGGCACAGCCAAGAAGGGCCAAAAGGCCTGTTTCTGTGCTGTAGTTTCTATGGTTTTCTATGGTTCTATAAGCCAGCTGGGCCAGACATCTTTTGTGGGATAGACCACTTGAAGGATGCCCAGACATTGGCCCCTGAGATTATAAGGCCATCAGGAGATGTGGGTGCTTGTGTGGATGTATCGTGTATCATAGGTTGTGCATAAAGACATTGAATTCATCCATGTGATGTGTCATTGCCGCTCAGCCAGCCGATCTTGCCTTGCAGGAAGTTGTATTGTGCAAGCCCAGCCTTAGCTGTCAAGCGTGCATCTGTGATTCTAGTTTAGTCCAAAATTGCCTCTTTGTAATTACAGTCGCTTTCTGGAGGTCATACGTGACTTTCTTTTTGGGGGAGCAAGCACGATAACATTAGAATTAAAATTATGTTTATCTCGACATACAGGTGAAGAAGTTGTATCTTCTGGAGAAACACGCTTTCAATTGCCATTGTGTGGAGAATGATCAGAGATCTCGGAGGTATGTCTTTTGCATAAAAACGCATGTATTTTGCATGTAAATAACATGATCCTTGAACCTTTAGCCCACTTGTGCCGAATAACAATGCATGGGAATAAATACTGACCAGGAGACTGGGGAAATAACTCCCCTGATTTTCCTTTAAATAGAAACAACCTTCTAATTTCAAATGCTTGTGTAGGCACTTCTTAAAAGTTGTGAAAGTCCCTGATTTACCTAACTCTCAAGGACATGACAGAAACAAATTATCAGTGTTGCCAGACTACAATGAGGTTTATATTATGGAAACTCAAAACAAAATAGCAGAGCTGTCATCAATGAAGAATATCCTGATATTTGCATCTTCACCATCCAGATGTTCCAGGGTTGAGTGAAGACCCAATGAAATAGCATCTGCTGTGGACCATACATGGTAAAATACATGGTAAGCACAGTATAATTGGGCAGCACTGGTCACTGGGCCAGAAAGGCCAGTTACCATTCTGTATCTCTAAATAAAAAGTAAATAAAACCCATTTAGTCCAAGAGACCTTCATCTCTGTACTGATATCAGCACTTAACTGGGTTGGAATTGATTAATATTGGAACAGGTATTGAGATACAGTGAATTTCTTCTTGGTTATGCAGGTCAAATCATTACACAGTGTATTGAGGGAGAACAAGGTAAAACAATAACAATGCAGAATAAAATGCAACAGCTGTAGAGAAAGTTCAATGCAGGTAAACCATAAAGTACAAGATCATAATGAGGTATATTAAGAGCTCAAGAGTCCACTTCTTTGTACTAAAATAACATTTTAGACCCATCTGTCTGCATTATTTTGCACTGTACCTTTTGGCATTATTATCAAATTATTTTAAAATGATTTTCTGTGGTAATTAATCCCATATTTTGGTAATTCTCTGAGCAAACCATTGCAGTGATATTTCTCAGTGTTTGAATCCTAATCGTCATCAAGTAGAAATGACCTCACTGATCAGCTAAAGGATTTAAAAGAGATGAGCAGGATATATGAGGGATTATTTTTTTTATGATTGAAGAAACCTGAACAAGGGGCCATTGTTTTAGACTAAGCAGTTTGCTATTTTGGATTGAGATTAATAAATTTCTTGGAGGTTGATCTGTGAAATCCTTTAATTGTTTGGGCATGTACTCAAGGCAGAAGTTGCTTAGTTTTGTAATGATGCACTATCAATTACTCCAAAAGACTGGAAGTAGAGTAAATACTGAAAGGATTTTATTAACAGTAAAATGGACCAACGAAAATGCTGAATATTTGCCCTGGACTGAGGGAGGAGCAGTGACACAATCGCCTTTATTCAGGGGTCTGTGGGAGGTGCCACAGGAGCAGTCAGCAGAGGGGTGTGTCCAGGCATGTCCGGACAGGTAACCCGGTTACAACATATATATGTGTGTGTGTGTACATATATATATATAGTTTACCACATGTACACTAGTGTAATCAAAGGTTTATAGAGATATTGTAGGAAAGTGGAGTTGATGCAAAGGATCAAGTATGCTTATATTTCATACTGGAGTAGACTCAAAGGGCCTGATGGCCTACTTCTGCTCCTATTTCTTAAAATTATTAACTAATTGCATCCAACTCTATCGTGCCTGATTGTTTATTAGTTGCAACACACATCAATGTTTCCTTAAGTTGAATCATGTTGGTTGTTGCCTGAAAAACATACCACAAGATATGGTTTTGTGTCCTAAAGAAGGGTCTCGCCCAAAACGTCGACTCCTTGTTCCTTCCCACGAATGCTGCCTGACCTGCTGAGTCTCCCTAGCGCTTTGCATGTGTTACCCTGGATTCCCAGCAGCTGCAAAATCTCTTGTGTTTATACCACAAAATTAATGGATTTCCTTCTTTACAAAAAGTTACGCCCCAGAGTGAGATCAATGCCTCAATAACTATCGTCCGGTAGTACTTACATCCACAGTCATGAAGTGAGGTTGGTGACGAAACATATCAACTCCTACCTGAGTAGTCACTTGGATCCACTTCAATATGCCTACATTGCCACTGGTCCACAGCAGATGCCATTTCATTGGGTCTTCACTCAACCCTGGAACATCTGGATGGTGAAGATGTAAATATCAGGATATTCTTCATTGATGACAGCTCTGCATTTATCGCTACTATCGCCTCAAAATTCATCAATAAGCTTCAAAACCTTGGCCTCAAAGCCTCCTTGTGCAACTGGATCCTTGATTTCCTCACTTGCAGATCCCAGTCGGTTCAGATTGGTAACAACATCTCCTTCAAATCACCATCAGCTCAGGTGCACCACAAGAAGGTGTGCTTAATCCTCTGCTCTACTTGCTTAATATTGTGAGAATAAGTACAGCTCTAGTGGCAATCCAATATAAGTGTAAGGGGTTTCTTCTTTTATGTTATTGCTAAGGTGAATAAGGTCCTGACGAAGGGTCTCGGCCCGAAACGTCGACTGTACCTCTTCCTAGAGATGCTGCCTGGCCTGCTGCATTCACTGGCAATTTTTATGTGTGGTGAATAAAATGGCTTCTTTGTTATGTTAAAATAAAATGGCTTCTCTGTACTGTTAACTGCTGAGACAGTGCTTCTCTATAGCAGCTTGTTTGGGTTATAATTACTGATAATGAGAATTGTATTCATTTTCTATCCAACCGGGATAGATGTTATTCTTTCTTGTGTGTCTGTAAGCTATGGTTTTTGTGGGCTTTGGGGCAGAAGGCGCGATGGGGACAGAGAGAGGAGACGCGATGCTGTAAGCTGGGCGACTGAACGGACCCCGAGTGGGAGTCCGTGGCTCAGGGTTTTCGGGAGGAGAACGGAAGAGGAAGGACGTGCTGGATGCGCTCTGGTCGACCACCGTGGTTGGTCCCAGGCGGCGGGTCGAGGGCGTTGGAGGAGATCTCATGGTGGAAAGAAGACCCCGTTCATTGTGCTCCAACGGTTGTGCATGAAGTAGTTGAACTTTGATAAGTTTGGCGCCTTTTACTTTCCTTTTATATTGTATCTTTATTAATTGTGTAGTTCCAGCAAGATCTATAAAGTGTAATCATTCAATCGCATATGGTGTACTGTTTGTTATTTGGCGTGGTGGGGTACATCACACAGCATCTACACAAACTCGATTACGGAGTTTGGCGGTCTAGACGAAAGTGAGCTGAGTGAGCCTGAGGCTTACCAGGGGGCTACATTGTGGGGTTATTCGTCTGGAATGTGGATTTTTGTAAGGTGCTGTGTGATCGGCCTGTTTAGATCAGGGCTGCTGTGTCTCTGGGATTGCTGTGAGTAACAGGATGAGTGGGGTGGATAGTCATACCCCGGAGGAGTTGATAATTCGATTTTTGAGTATGGTTAAAGCTGATGGCGTGTTTGAAATCGTAGTGCAAAAAGTTGATGAAATGGTGGGCTCAGACCTTGCTTCAGCGTGGGCTAGCACTGATGTCACGGAGGTGGGATTGCCAGTGCCTATTGTGTGCCCCGGGGGAGGCGGGGCCAGGGGCTGTCCATACTGTCAGGAGGGAGGGGGCGGAGGTGTTTGAGACATGGGCAGAACGGATCTCTCAGTTGTTAGATGAGTGGCAGTGCTCGGTTGAAGGAAAGTGATAGGGATTGGTTGGAAGTTTGGATAGGTGGGCTGTTGATGGTGTCAGAACTGTCAGGTTCAATTACCCCATAGTGACAGCTGCCAGTTATCTGAAAGTGGGGGAAAATGCGTTTGGTTTGACTGGAAGTAAAATGCAGCACCAGGGGGGCTTTCTATACCTATGTCAGGAGATTGGGTAAAAGCTTTCAGTGTACTGTATCTTCTCTGGCTGGGGAGGGGGGCAGATAAATTGCTTGCAGTGCCTGAGGGATCATTTAAGGGGATCAGCCCTTCCCTCAGTTGTTCAGCTGATCAGAGAGGGGTTGGGAAACTTAGTGGAGGCCCAGTGTGGGAACTCTTTTCACATCTTTTTATTATTATTATCCAAAATTAACACGAGTACATGGAACACGAGTACAACAGTACATTGTAGGCAACACTTACAATGTCTCAAGAAAAAAAAACATTGTTTTAAAGATTGAAAAAATTTTGGTGACAGAAAAAGAGGGAAAAAAACCCCTACTAAGCAAGGAAATGTGAGAAAAAAAACCCATTAGGTGTTCAACCCTGGAGCCATGCGTCATACAAAAAGCTTCTAAAGATAAACATCAAATTGCCAGCAAGAAAAAAAAGTACCAAAAATTTACAATTAGACCATGGAGGAAATCTATCAATTAACTCAAATGATAGTAACGAGCAAATGAACCCCATCTTTTCTCAAAATCAAACATAGTTTCAAAGGTTCGACTTCTAATTTTCTCCAAACTAAGACATAGCATCACTTGAGAGAACCATTGTGACAAAATGGGAGCTGATGTATCCTTCCACTTCAACAAAATGGCCCTCCTAGCTATCAATTAAACAAATGCAGTAACATGTTGGTCAGACGAAGAGATACCGTGGATATTTTGAGGAATTATTCCAAAAAGCACAGTTAATTTATTAGGTTGTAAATTAATTTTAAGTGCTTTAGAAATTGTAGAAAAAACTGACTTCTAGAACTGTTCCAGTATAGAACAAGACCAAAACATGTGTGTCAGTGTAGCTGTCTCAGTTTTACACCTATCGCAATAACTATCAACATTAGGAAACATTTTAGAATGTTAGACCCTATTCCTGAAGGCTTAGAAGGACTATGCCCTCAGGTGTCATTACGGATAGATGGAAGCTATGCTAAAGCCATACTCGACACCGGGGCGCAGGTCAAGTTGTTGTACAGTTTGTTTTACAACCAGTTTCTGAAGCAGTTACCCTTGACAACATTAAAGGCACTGCAAATTTGGGGTACCAATGCCGGTAATTATCCAGACGATGGTTATTGGTCAGTGAAACTGGAGTTCTTGGAGGCCAATGTGTGGGTGTCAGAGGGTTGTGAATCGTTAATACTGATGTGTCCGGACCCTGGTGTGACAGGTAGTGTTTCGATTCTGGGGGCCTGCCAGGAGGAGGTGGGTGAGAGCTGTTCGGGGGCATTGTCTGTGCACCCAGTGTTTCGAGCTGCTTGTGAGGACGTGTGTAGCAGCATTGGGCCGGTACCAAATTTAAACGAGAGCCAATGGTGGTACGGCCTGGGGGAAGTATCTGAGGGTGAGACCCTCTTAGTGGACGCTCCGAAATACCACGGGGGAGGGGAGTTGACCGCTGAAGACATCTCCTTGAGAGAGAGGTTGCGGCGACTGACCCCTGCAGCCGTGGAAGACGTAGGCAGCGTGTGTGTGGATTATAGGACTCTGAACAGGTGCACTGTCATTGACCAGAATACAGTCCTGACGGCCGAAGACGTGATGGTCTGTTTGAGTGGTGCGACGTGGTTTAGTGTGCTGGATCTGAGGAGGGGATGTTGCCAGGTCCCGATGAGTGAGACCGACAAGGAGAAGACGGCTGTTATAGGTCCCCTAGGATTCTTCCAGTCTGAAAAGATGCCACAGGGCATATCTGGAGCCCCTGCAACCTTCCCACGGTGCTTGAGGAAGACCATGGGGGATGTGGACTTGCTTGGAGTTTTGGTGTATGTGGATGATCGCCTAGGGTTTGGATTCGCCTTGGGGGACTATGATGTGAGGCAAGTGTCGGAGCCCGGGCAACAAAGAATTCACAAAGTAAAGCTTTCTTTGGACAAGTGCCAGGTCTGGAGAAGGACGCAGATCCTGAGGGTTTGGCTAAGAGAGGAGATTTGCATCGCTGAACTGAACGGTCAGAAATGCAGGCTGGAGACTGAGTGCTGCAATTTTGGGACAGCCACTGAAGAATTGGAGTCCACACTCGTCAAAGTGGAGACGGAGAAATGGAACTCCGAGCCGAAACGGCGGTCATTTACTGATGAATTAATCCAGAGAGACGGAACAATGACCAACCTTTGAAAGGATCAGCAGAAACTCAAGAAATTGATCCAGAACAGATTGGAAGAAGCTGGTGGTGTAATTGTGTCCCAGATGGAGATGGACACGAAGCGGGAGTCAGAACTGCTGAGACTGGGGCGAAAGTTGGAGGAGTCCAGGAAGAAGCTGACGTCTCGACTGCAGGAGGCTGAAGAGGCTGCAGAGGCAGCCCAGGCTAAGTACTTCAGTCTGGAGAAAATCAAACAGCAGCTACCAATCGAGGAAAGGGGGAAGAATACGGATTTGAAGGATGATGTGCTGGATGTGTGGTACATGCTGCCTTTCGCTAACTTCCCCTTGATTGAGGAAGAGACTTTTGGCCCTTCTCCCACTGTCAGGGGTAGTGAGGAGGGCTATCTGTGGGTAGCCTGGGTTACAGCAGGACCCTGAAGGAAAAGAAGCGGGGCCCTGGGCACAGGACAGGGGGCTCCGAGTTGCAGTGGGGGCATGAGTGAGAGATTGAGAGAGAAGATGGCAAGCAGACCTGAGGTATTCCCAGTAGTGTCCGAGCCTGAAGGGTTTAGGTGAGAGGGTATGGAGATCTCGGAGGGTTAGGAAACTCCTAGATAGGTTGGCCTATGTAGCGCCTGAGGAACAGGGTGTAAGGTCCACTGTTTGGGGGGCAATGTCACTGTTTGTACCTGGATTGGGTTTTTGTGTCTGCAGGAATGGTTGGCGAGTTATTTAGAAGTCATGAGGACATGACTAAATTTGGTGGGGGGAGAGTGTAAGAGGTTTCTTCTTTTATGTTACTGCTAAGGTGAATAAAGTGGCTTCCCTGTACTGTTAACTGCTGAGACAGTGCTTCTCTATAGCAGCTTGTTTGGATTATAATTACTGATAATGAGAATTGTATTCATTTGCTAACCAATTGGGATAGATGTTATTCTTTCTTGTGTGTCTGAAAGCTATTGTTTTCACGGGTTTTGGGGCAGAAGGTGTGATTGGGACAGAGAGAGGAGATGCGATGCTGTAAACTGGGCGATGGAACGGACCCCGAGCGGGCGTCCGTGGCCCAGGGTTTTCGGGAGGAGAACCAAGGAGGAAGGACATGCTGGACGCGCTCTGGTTGACCACCGTGGTTGGTCCCAGGTGGCTGGTCGAGGGGGTCGGAGGAGATCTCATGGTGGAAAGAAGACCCCGTTCATGGAGCTCCAACGGTTGTGCACGAGGTTGAACTTCGATAAGTTTGGCACCTTTTTACTTTCCTTTTATATTGCATCTTTATTAATTACATAGTTCCAGTAAGATCTATAAAGTGTAATCATTTAATCGCATATGGTGTACTGTTTGTTATTTGGCGTGATGGGGTACATCACACAGCATCTGCACAAACTTGATTACAGAGTTTGGTGGGGTGAAGGCTGCTCCCCCTAGACAAAAGCAAGCTGAGCGAGCCTGAGGCTTACCAGGGGGCTGCATAAGGTTGCTGACAACACCATTGTTGTTGGTCGAATTAAAGGTGGTGACAAATCTGCATACGGGAGGGAGTTTGAAAATCTAGCTGAATGTTGCCGCAACATTACCTTCTCACTCAATGTCAGCAAAACCAAATAACTGAATATTGACAACAGGAGATACTTGAGCCAGTCCTCATCATGTGATTGGTGTGGAGAGGGACAGCAATTTCACAGTAATATAATTTCGGAGGGTCTGTCTTGGGTCCACACGTAATTGCCATTACAAAGAAGGCACAGCAGCGCTTCTACTTTTGGAGAAACTTGTGAAGATTCGGCACTTCATCAAAAATTTTGACAAACTTGTATAGATGTGTGGTGACTGGTTGCACCACAGCTGAATATGAAAGTACCAATGCCCTTGAATGGAAAATGCTACAAAAAGTAGTGAGCACAGCCCAGTCCATCGTGGGTAAAGCACTAACAGGAGAAAATCTGCAGATGCTGGAAATCCAAGCAACACACACAAAATGCTGGGGCGACTCAGCAGGCCAGGCAGCACCTATGGAAAATAGAAAACAGTTGAAGTTTTGGGCCGAGACCCTTCATCAGAACTCTCGGCCCGAAACATTGACCGCTCGCTGTTCTCCATAGATGCTGATTTGCTTGCAGATTTCCTTCGGCACTTTGTGTGTGCTGCTTGGGCAAAGCACTCCACACCATTGAACACATCTTTAAGGAGCGCTGTCACAGGAAAGCAGCATCCATCATCAAGATCACAAAGTCGAGGAAAGAGGACCGGGTCGAGACAACAGAGACTTATGGAGAAGAGGAGTTCGGTGGGTAGTAAAATGGACGAGTTCATGGCGCTAGCCAGGCGTCAGAGAACACTTCGGGAGTGCAGTGTTATGTGTTTCACTGGAACGGGGCTGCACAAGGACATACCCGACCAAAACTTTTCCATGGACGGCTTCCAGACCGATCGGGCTGACCGGAAGTGCACTGAGAGCGGTAAGCGTAAAGGAGTTGGGTGCTTACTGTTCTGGTTAACAACAGATAGTGCAATCTGGGTCATATTACGATCAAGGAACGTATTTGTAGACTGGATATTGAACTTTTTACTGTTGGACTTCAGCCATATTCCACTGAGATACAACACTGGGCGGCACGGGAGGTCGTTTCTGCCTGTGGCCATCGAACTTGCAGCTCTTCCCGTGAAGGGTCAGACACCCTGAGCCAATAGACTGGTCCTGGACTTATTTTCCATCTGGCATAGTTTGCATTTTGTTGTTTGATTGTTTGTGGTTTTTGTATTGCTATATTTATGCTCTATTCTTGGTTGGTGTGGCTGTAACAAAACCCAATTTCCCTCAGGATCAATAAAGTATATCTATCTATCTATCTGTCTATCTTCTCCTATCCACACCATGCTCACTCTTCACACTGCCATCAAGAAGGAGGTACAAGAGCTTTGGTTGCCATGCCACTAGGTTCAACACGTTATTTCTCCTCATCCATCAGTCTCTTAAACCGGCGGGGGGCGGGGGGGGGGGAATAACTTCACTTAATTTCACGCCCCATCACTGAACTGCTCCCAAAAGCTATGGACTCACTCTCAAGGTCTGCACAACTCATGTTCCTGATGTTTATTATTATTTTGTTTTTTTTCTCTCTCTTTTTATATATATATACACTTTGATAATAAATTTACTTTGAACCTTAATGTGTACCAAGTACTAGTAAAAGTTCTGTAAAAATGATTAACATTCATAATAAGTGTATCATGTGGTGCACATTTATTACTATCGGTAACACATTCTCTCTGAATCATGATTACCTCAGTACTTGGGAATATAAAAGTCACATGTGATCAAAAATCTATTTCCTTAAAGATAGAATTACTGGCCTTAATTTATACTTTAGTTTATACTTCATACTTTAAGGAAATTTAAATGAGTTTGGTCCACTCTTGGGAAAACTTCCTTTTAGTGATTGAGGGGATAAACGCTAATCATAAATTCTGCTCGCATTTGAGGACATCTGCTGTGGATTCTGCCCAGCAGTTTCCACATGTAGAGCTAGAGAATATGCCATGGAGCGTTAGTGTTAATCTTCCCTGTTACCATTGGCCTGGATGGCATGGTTTCTAATTCTAGTTATTTAAGTCCAACCTAATTCAAGTTCATTTTCAGGTTTAATTGTCATTCAACCATGCATGAGTACCCATGAGTACAGCCAAAGAAAATAGCACTTCCCCAAGGCCAAAGTGCAAAACACAGTACCAACAGACACACACAAGCTGAGAGGCTGAATGTCTTCTACGCCTGATTTTTGATGCGCAGGATAAAGTGCTGGTGAGGAAGGCATCCCTCCCCCCAGGGGAGCAGACACTCCTGGCTGAAGCTGAGAGGAGGAAGACCCTGGCCTGAGTCAACCTGTGCAAAGCTGTGGGGCCCAATAATACACCAGGCCAAGTTCTGAAGTCTGTGCTGCCCAGCTGATGGAGGTGTCGACAGATATATTTAACATCTCTCTGGAACAATTCATTGTCTCTTCAGTTTTCTAGGTGGCAACCATCATTCCAGTGTCAAAGAAGGCGACACCTTCGTCCAGTGGCATTAACCACAACCATTATGAAATGCTTTGAGCGGCTGGTCATGGAGCATATTAAAGCCTTTCCAGTTCACTCATCATTCAGATCAATTCACTGATGATGCAATAGCCTCTGCCCTCCACTCTGTCCTGTCCCACCTGAAATATGCCAGACTGCTGTTTATAGACTTCATTCTGGTGTTCAACACTATCATACCCCAGAAACCGATGAGGAAACCATCCTCACAGAGCCTCAACACCTCCCTCTGCAATTGGATACTGACTTATTAACAGTAAGGCCACAGTCGGTCCGTGTGGACAGCAACATCTTTAGTCCCATCATACTGAGTACTGGCGCTCACCAGGGCTGTGTGCTCAGCCCGCTCCTGTTCACACTGCTGATACATGACTGTGTCACAGGACCCAACTCAAACTGTGTCATCAAGTTTGTGGTTGGTCTTATTAGGAACAATGACAAAACGGAGTAGAGACAGGAAGTGGAACAGCTGGTGGATTGGTTTGAGAAGAACAACCTAAGCCTCCGTGTGGAAAAGACAAAGGAAATCTTTGTGGACTTCAGGAACGTGCAGCCAAACCATCCCCTCTGCGAATACATGGCTCCTCAGTGGAGAGAGTTAAGTGCACCAAGTTCCTGGGAGTTCACATCACAGATGACCTCACTTGATCCCTTAATATCGCCTCCATGAACAAGAAGGCACAATACTGCCTCCAATTCCTAAGAAGATTGAGGCAAGCAAGGCTCTCCTACCATCTTAACTGTGTTTCACAGGAGCACCATGGCGAGCATCCTGACAAGTTGCATCTCTATCTGGTATGGGAGCAGTCGAGCATCAGACCTGAAGTCCCTACAAAGGACTGTGAGAACAGCTGAGAGGATCGCAGGGATCTCTTTAACATCCATTAAGGATATTTATCAGGAGCGCTGTGTTTGCAGGACCCTTAGTATTATTAAGGATTCCACCCATCCATCCAGCATCCTCTATGGCTTTCTACCATCAGATAGGAGACTATGATGCATAAAACAAGAACAATCAGGATGAGAAACAAGCCAATAGGCTTCTGAACTCCCAGCTGCATCGTATTCGAAGTGTCACTGGTTGGTCTGTTCTATACGTTACGATATTTAATATTAATGCACTTCAGTTTGTTATTTATGTGTGATTCATCTGTAGATTTTATCCTTACCTCTATAAGTTATTGTGTGTTATGTGCTTTACACCCTGGTTGAAAGAAACATTGTCTTGTTTCTATATATGGTATATACGTGTATGTAGTTAAATTACAATAAACCTCACTTGTCACTTGTCAATACAGATTTAAAGGTGAAACTTGCAGAAAATGCAACAAAGTAGGACACATACGAGGAGCATGCCAGGCAGACACAAACAAGTGGACTAAACGGGGAAAAGGATAAAAGGTCAAGTTACAGTTTCAAAAAAAGCTCTAATCTGTATGCAGTTGATTAAAAAATGTTGATGATGATGACAATGATACCGGTCTGTGTAGCCTTAAAATTTACAATGTGAAAACTAACAATAGACAAGAAACATGGCTTACACCAGAAGTGGACGACAGATTAATTAAAATGGAATTGGAACTAGCTCGGCTGTTTCAATCATTCCACAAAATAAGTTTGAATGATATTTCAAGATACTGAATGAAGCCTGCAGATATCCAAATAAGAACTTCTACTGGAGCAAAGATAACTTCTGTGGGAATGACATTTGTATCAGTGAGATACAACAACCAACAAGCCACATTGGGCCTGTATGTGGTAAAAACAGGTGGGCCAGCATAGTGGGGGCTTGATTGGCTGAGACAACTACAAATTGATTGGAGATCCAATCACCATTTGCATGCCACATCTACTGTAAAAGGTTAACTGAAGGTGAATAAAGAAAGGTATTGGATGATGCCACAGGTGTCTCCATGCTCTCCACCATGAATCATTGGAGGAAGAACCCTGCTTCTCAGGAGAGTCGTGAAAGTGACAAAAGCACTGGTCCAACTACAACAGTTTTTGTAGGCAACATATTTGAGAAAGACAAGGCTCCATAAGACCATCAGAGATAGGAGCAGAATTAGGCCAACTGGCCTTTTGAGTCTGCTCTGGTAATCCATCATGGCTGCTTTATTATTCCTCTCAACCCCATTCTGCTGCCTTCTCCCCGTAACCTTTGGCACCCTTACTAAACAAGAACCTGTCAACCTCCGCTTGAAATATACCCAATGATTTAGCAACCACAGCCGTCTATGGTGAAGAATTCCAAGGTTTCACCACCCTTCACCCATATAACCATATAACAATTACAGCACGGAAACAGGCCATCTCAGCCCTTCTTGTCCGTGCCGAACTCTTACTCTCACCTAGTCCCACCGACCTGCACTCAGCCCATAACCCTCCATTCCTTTCCTGTCTGTATATCTATCCAATTTAACTTTAAATGACAACATCGAACCTGCCTCAACCACTTCTGCTGGAAGCTCGTTCCACACAGCCACCACTCTCTGAGTAAAGAAGGTCCCCCTCATGTTATCCCAAAACTTTTGCGCTATAACTCTCAACTCATGTCCTCTTGTTTGAATCTCCCCCACTCTCAAAGCCTATCCATGTCAACTCTATCTATTCCCCTCATAATTTTAAATACCTCTATCAAGTCCCCCCTCAACCTTCTACGCTCCAAAGAATAAAGACCTAACTTGTTCAACCTTTCTCTGTAACTTAGGAGATGAAACCCAGGTAATATTTTAGTAAATCTCCTCTGTACTCTCTCAATTTTATTGACATCTTTCCTATAATTTGGTGACCAGAACTGTACACAATACTCCGAATCTGGCCTCACCAATGCCTTATACAATTTCAACATTACATCCCAACTCCTATACTCAATGCTCTGATTTATAAAGGCCAGCGTACCAAAAGCTTTCTTCACCACCCTATCCATTTGAGGTTCCACCTTCAGGGAACTATGCACCATCATTCCTAGGTCCCTCTGTTCTACTGCATTCTTTAATGCCCTACCCTACCAATTCCCCCTTATCACTTTTCTACAGGGATATCAAAGTAATACCAATTCAAATCAGATTTATTGTTTTTGTGATATTGACTCAGATGAAAATATTCACTGACACAGCAGAGATAACAACTCTTTATATATGTAATAACATTTTAAGATCCTCTGATAGAGCATGCAGTTCTTCAGAAATCATTGACAGTTGATTCAGAGGAACATTTCTCATCTACTAAGCCAAAGGTATATCAATACAGCAGATGTTGATTTGCTGACTTCATTGATGTACAAAACAATAAAGTTGTGAATACTATACCTTTGCTCCTTCTTATCTCTATTACCCCCCTATCTATTGTTGCTATAAACCACAATCCCTTGTTTCCTGGACAAAGTTTATTGCTCACTGAATAGTTGCAACTCTGGTCATTATTGTATTGCTATTTGTGGTATTTTCTTGTAAGCAAATTAGTTGCCATCTTTCCTTTGGCAAATACTGATTTTCATTGGCTGTAAAGAGCTTTAGGATATTCTGAAAGGGGTGTGAAAGGTAAACTTCTCCTTTCTGCGGCTTTGTCCCTCTCAGTGGAAGACACAACTAATATGTAGCACTAATTCTGAGTGACCAGAGTTTATTCAGGAACCCTGTTCGCAGCAAGGGAAGATGTGGCATTTTGTTCGAAGTGTACCAACAATCATCAGTAAGCTGTCACTTCAAAGTATATCACAGTGATTGAGCAGCTAGTTCATGTTGCACTGAAGGTTAAAAGAAGGTTAGCTTTATTTGTCACAAGTACTGAAACAGAATAAAATGGGTGCATCACTGACTGGTACAGAGGGGCCACTGCACAGAACCAGAAATAGCTGCAGAAAGTTGTAAATATATACTTTTATTGTAATTTATAGTTTTTATAATTAATTATTTCAACTTACTGCTGCTGCAAAACAACCAATTTCACAACATATGCAAGTGTGATATTAAACCTGATTCTGAAAGGCACTGTTGACATTAATGACCAACACAGTCCAGGGATGTGCTGAGGGCAGCCTACAAGTGTCTACATGCTCTGGCGCCAACATCTTACTAAATTCTTACTAACCATCCATCTTTGGAACGTGGGAAGAAACTGGAGCACTTGGAGGAAAGCCACATAGTCGCTGGGAGAATGGCCAAGCTCCTTGCAGATAATGGCAAGAATTGAACCTTGATTTATACCTTCAGCAAATGCGGTACCAATCTCTAATTAAAGATACCAAAAAGCTTGCAACATCACAAACAAATACATTCTGATTAACATGCATAGCCATTTTCTTGGGGTATTATTTTGTTTAACATCTCAAAGTATGTGTGAGAACAGGATTACCGGATCAATTAATGAACTCCTAGGATACCTGTAGAGGGAAAATTTAAGGGCAGCACAGTAGTACGGTGGTGAGCATGGCACTATGTCACAATCACGGATTCAGCAGCGCAGCAAATACGGCAATTGCGCTCGTGAATATGCATGTGACAGCTAATTACTATTTTCACTGCGATAGTATTTAGCTCCATTCGTTCCGTCGTAGTGCTTGTCGGGACTTGAACCCAGCACAGCAACGCTTTGCTGCCTGCTTGCAATCGGCCTTGCCTGAGAAATTGGGCTGTTGAGTCAACTGATGCTGAAGACCAGCGGTGTTTGTTTTATGTTTAGTTATTCCTTTCAGCCGCAGTTTAGGCTTTTTTTTCCATTTGAGAGCTTTAGTTAACGTCCCTGTTTGGCCTAGCATTTATTGTTTTCTTTTCCTTCTAACACTGTTTGTATTAAAGTCTGTGAGCTACCGACCTGGTTCAGTGTGTCTCGCTCTGCACTTGGGCCGTATCCGAACCCGGTGACACAGTTTCACAGCGCCACTGATCTGGGCTCAGTTCTGCTGCTGTCTGTAAGGCGTTTGTACGTTCTTCCCGTGACTGCAAGGTTTTCCTCCAGGTGCTCTGGTTTCCTCCCACATTTCAAGCAAGAATATGGCAGATAAAATATCATGAGGGAAAAATATGACAAATTCTGGACCTGGTGGCGTGCTTGTGTATCTCCTGCCTGAAGGAGTCTGGGATTGTGGGGATACTCGATGTGGCAGTGGACCATGCAGATGTGATAAAGATGCCAATACTCAGAGGGAGCTGGTAAACCATTAAATGTTTACATGGGCAGCAAACAGTTAGGAAGGCAAATGACATGCTGTCTTTTCTTGAAAATACATAGACCCTAAATGTGACTATAGCTATAATATTGTGTATAGGTCTGGACAAAGCAAGAGGTAGAAGGAGCACAACAGTGATTTCTGGGACAGAGGATTGTCCTCTCAGGAGGGCTGAAGCAGAATGGGCCAATAGTAGCTTGATTTAAAGAAATGAATGGTGACCTCCCCCCTGGTAGAGTTTGTGGGCTTGGGAGGTTCTGTCAGAGTAACCCAAGCATTTTGTTGATGATAGAGAGTGGTATAGAGAATGAAAGTTTCAAAGTTCAAAGCAAAATTTATTATTAGAGTAGAGTACGTCAGCATGTATAACTCTTGTTTTGCAGGCATACTTAGCAAATCTATAGGACAGTAACTGTAAACAGGATCAATGGACAACACACTGTGCAAGTGCAGATATAAATAAATAGCTATAAATAACGAGCATGAAATAACAAGATAAAAGAGTCCTTGAATGAATGTAGTTGTCCCCCTTTTTTCAAGACCCTGATGGTTGAGGGGTTCATGAACCTGGTGTTGTGCCTCCTACTTAATGGCAGCAATGAGAAAACATTGCAATTTTACAGCAATTTTCATGTCGATGTCCTCAGTGGCTGGGAGGGTTTTACCCGTGATGTTCTGGGCCAAATCCACTACCTTTTGTCGGATTTTCCGCTCAAAGGCATTGGTGTTCCCATACTCGGCTGTAATGCAGCCAGTCAGCAGGTAGTGCGCGAGTTATCTACCAAATGAACTGTTTATTGTGGATTCCGTTGAGCCTCTTGAGAGATGTAATTACTGAAATCCCCAAGCAAGTGAAGAGTATTCCATCATGCATCTGACCTGTACTTTGCAGCTGGTAAAGTGGGTCTGGGATGTCAGGAAGTGAATCATGCTGCTCTTATGGCCATGATAATTCCAGGGTGACAGAGGGGGATTTGGTGAGGGTGGTGCTGCTGAATGTCAAGAGTGGGTGATTGGACTCTCTCCTGTTGGTGATCAATGTTGTCTGGAATTTTTGTGCTGCGAATATTACTTACCACTTATCTATCCATTCCTGAAAGTTGTCATGATCTTATACATTCCTGTAAGGAACTGGTTGATTTACTGAAGGGCTATGAATGAAATTGAACACTGCACGATCATCAGTGAATGTTTGTGTTTCTGAGCATATACTGGAAGGGAGATCACTTATGAAACTGCTGAAGGTAATTGATGTGACGATACTTTCCTGAGAAGCTCTTGCACTGGAGCCCTGGCTCAAGGGTGATTTACCTCCAGTAACCTGTGTGCAATATACTCTATGATTACAAACGTTGGAATGCTTTTTCCTAGATGCCCTTGATTTCAGTTTTCCAAAGAAACCTTGATAATGGACAGTGAAACGCTGCCCTGATGTCAAAAGCAGTCACTTTTATTTCAAACAACAGGAATTCTGCAGATGCTGGAAATTCAAGCAACACACATAAAAGTTGCTGGTGAACACAGCAGGCCAGGCAGCATCTCTAGGAAGAGGTGCAGTCGACTTTTCAGGCAGAGACCCCCCTTTCCGAGATTCCTCTTTTATTTCAAGCTGGAAATCAGTTTTTTTTTCAGTTCATGTTTGAAACAAGAATGGGGCGAAACAGTCCCAGTGAAATCCGAACAGACCATTGATGAGGGGCTAATGGATGAACTGGTGTCATTGACACCTTCCTCCATTTTGCTTATAGTTGATAGCTGATTGAACTGTGGTTAGCTTGACTGGATTTGCTCTCTTTTTTTTGTGAAAGGCATATTCCTGTGCACTTTTTCACACTGTTGTGTAGATGTAACTGTACTGGAACAGAATGACTAGAGGAACGGCCAGTTCTGGAATTCTGAGAACTCTTGTTTTCAGAGCTTTTATTCGCTCAATTTGTCTTCTTTTGCACATTGGTTGTTTGTCAGTCTTTGTTTATGTATATTTTTTCATAAATTTTATTGCTTTTTAAAAAAATTCCTCTCAAAATGGATTTCAGGATAGTA
Organism: Mobula hypostoma; assembly: GCF_963921235.1. NCBI lineage: Eukaryota > Metazoa > Chordata > Chondrichthyes > Myliobatiformes > Myliobatidae > Mobula > Mobula hypostoma. The sequence goes on from NC_086113.1 coordinate 20,473,064, forward strand.
TATGGTGACATACGTACATTCTTTGATAATAAACTTACTTTGACTTTTTGACTTTAGAACGCAGATTTTCTGTACTGCATCTGGGATATCGTTAGGTGCTTTGCCTTTGTTGTATCCTGTTCACTGAGCCTTTTCTAGATTTCACATGAAGTGGATTGAATTGCCTGAATATTGATTTCTGTAATGGTTTGGTATCTTAGTAGGAGGTCAAGATACATTATTTATTTGACACTTCTGGCAGAACATGCCTGCAAATTCTTCAGCCTCTTTAACTGCTGGATTGTGCCATTGATAAGGGTGGGGACATCCTCAGAAAATCCATCCCTCATTAAAGGTTTAATTGACGTGGTAGGAATGGAAGTTTGATTGGAGTCATTAGTTTTGTGATTGCTTAGCTCTGCCATTTCTATGTAGCTTTTGCTTCTGATTTCAGGGAGCGTTTGCTGCTGTTCCTGGCATGCCCTTTATTTGTCATTGAACTTGACTTGATATAGTAATTATAGCTGAAGGGTTCTCTGTGATGTGGTAACCAGAAGCTCCTAACGTTGATATCCTGTACTCTTACGATAACAGAATGGAAAACAGAAAAATTAAAGCGATTTTAATCTGGGCTTTACTTTAACCATCACTGTGAATGTACCACTTTTCGATCTGATGCTTAGAATAGAAATTTCAGATCATTAGGTCTCTCTTTGAGTTTAGTTTTTTCCAGTGTGATTGCAACATGATTGCATGTCAAAGTTTTCACATTCATTGAGCGTTTTGAAGAAATCTGCATGTTCATGGATGAATGTCAATGATAATGCAAACTGAAACAAACAACCCTAGTGTGAGTCAATATAACTCATAGGATCATCTGTCTCTAGTCAAATTACCCTCAGAGATATTTCAATATCATGTAACAATAAAAATATTTCAAAACACAGTCATATGCTTGTTATCCTACATCTACATGAAATGTTGCTTTATTTCTCTGCACAACGTGATTTTTATTGAGAGCACAACCTTTGTATGTTGCACCAATCACTCTCTCTCACTCAATGGTGAGGGAGAATTTGCTGCTGATGCTTGAGTGGAGGAACTCGAAGTAAAGCAATGCAGCAGACTGTAACATTAAAATAGTGATCTGCTCGCCTCCCCTCTTGCTGTAGGAGGAGCGATATCTCTCTCTCCCTTGTTAGTGAGACAGAGAGAGCCTGTGGGATGTGGAACTGTTGGGATGAACAGTGGCTTTTCGATGGACTCTAGGTCATGGTCTCTTTGGGGGCTTTGCTATTGCTTGCATGGTAGGGAGTGGAGGGTGCTGATGCTTTCTGCTGGAACGAGTAGGGGGAGGATTGATGCTTTGCTGCTGCATGTGGAAGAGGTGAGAGGGATATTTGGGGTTCTACCATTTTTCTGTCATTCATTCTTTGGGGTTTTTTTGCTGTCCTGTGGATGCCCGTGAAGACTAAGAATTTCACGTTGTATACTATATACATTCTCTGATATGAAATAGAACCAATGAACATTGAAAGGTGAATTTACATAAGTATTCTGTCAATATCTGATGTTACCTTTGGAATCCGGAACAATATTTTGTATTGCTGTAGTGTGTGGCTTACATGAATAATGTACAAAAACATGCTGAATTGCAAATGAGAACATATTGTTGATTGTTAGTGTGATGCTCCTCTTGTATGAAGCATGAAAATATCATTTTATGGGATTTGGAACGTGCCAACATGCTGTCTATTTGATAGTGAATGAGTTAAAAATGTAGACTGACGGCAAGAGAGTACTGCGGTGTCAAAGGCGCCATCTTGAAGAAGAGATGTTCAAAAGAGGCATTTTTATACTCTTTCAGGTCAAAATCCCGAGGAAGGATGGGAAAAGAGAATCTGAGAATGCAATAAGTAGCGCAGCAGCATCAGGTAAGCCTTAGACTTCAAAGAGGAGTAGCGAAATTATCTCGGATATCTTGTTCAATATTTAATCTACACCATTAAAATTGACTACAAACTATCTCTATGTTATAAATACTTGCCATATAAACAGCTCCTATAAATGAATTAACTACCATAATATTATTAGTTCAAAAGTCTGGTGTACATCAAGTAGCACTGCTGATATATTCATTCATTCTCTCTCTCTCTCTCTCTTGCTCTCTTTCTCTCTCTGTCTATCTCCCTCTATCTCTATCTCTCCCCCTCCCTCCCTCTCTCTCTACCTCTATCTCTCTCTATCTCTATCAATCTCTCTCTCTCCCTCTCCTCTCTCTCTCCCCCTATATCTATCTCTCTCTCCATCTCTATCTCTCCATCTCTCTCCCTCACCCTATCTCCCTCTCTCTCTCTATCTCTCCCTCTCCCTCTCCCTACCCCTCTCTCTCTCTATCTCCTTGATACTGTCACTGTCTGTCTGTCTCTGTCACTGTCTGTCTCTTTCTTAATTTTTTCTTAGTGTGGAAATGGCTAATATGAGGAAGTATAAATTTAAGATTATCAGAGGAAAGTATAGGGTGGATGCAGGAGGTATGTTTTTTTTACACAGAGAATAGTGAGTGGATGGAACTCCCTGCCGGGGTGGTTGTTGCGAGAGGCATGTAGGGGCACAGGGGCATTTAAGTAACTGGATGGTAACAAAATGGAGGACTATGCAGAAGGGAAAGGTTAAGTTGATCACAGAGTAGGGTAAAATGTTGGCAGAACACCACTCTGTCTCTCTCTCCTTTTTCTTTACTTAATTAGAAGTTCTTTCTTGTCAATCTCATAAATTTTCACTGCCATTTAGGGCAATATGGAGAAATGCTTACTACATTGAGTAACGCTTGTATATTTTCCAACTTATTCAACATAAGGCTGTCTCTAGAACGGGATCTTGTTCATGACCTGGGGCAGCCTGCCTTGGGCTGTTATCAATGTGAAATGTTCTAGTTTGCTCTGCACAGCTGGTTGCCAAGTTTCCAATGTCACTATAATCACACCATTCCATTTTTGAGGTGTCATCGGGAATCTTTATTTTTATTCATATAGATACTAGTTTATGCCCTGATGTTCCTAAGAAATAGTCAAAAGATGTCTCGGCACCTAGATGTGTGATTTAGTCTTGACATGTACCACGTGTCTACTTCACTAAGAAATTCAAGAGGAAAACTTGTATTTTGGACAACTAAGATGGAATAAATTAAGCATAGGATGCCTATTGTTATTGTCATCCCCTCAGACTGAATAGGGTGTGTGAGGGAATAGATTGAGTTAGGAGAGCGGAAGGAAAGGAGTAATTACTCTCCCATCCTGCAAAAACTTGCCCAGCCCACAATTCTCTGCATATCCCGTGGGACCAGGATTATCCCTGACTTCCACCTCTTACACTCGTGTTTCATGATTTTTCTGTCCACCATGGTGTACAGGTCCTCCCCAGGTTATAGGCGCCTGACCTATGCACTGCCTGTGTTTCTGAAGAAGCATTTGGGAGAGCGGATGCATGGATTAGCTGCCTGTTGCAGTGCTGCAGACATCGCCTGTGATGTGAGAACGTGGTTTGGTTCAGAACCGGAACCAAAGTTCAAATTTTTGCATGCTGGTTGAAGGTCCAAGTTGGTGTGGTCCTGCCTTCAATAATTCTGTTATGGTTATTATTCTATTATTGATTTATTGAGTATGCCCACAAGAAAATGAATCTCAGGGTTGCATATGGCGACATATATGTACTTCGATAATAGATTTACTTTGAACTTTGAACTTTGAAATGCAAACATATGTCCTGTATGGTTGAGAAGGTTGTCTGTCACATTATGGGACAGCTGGATAGATTGCACAACTTGTAATGTAGATTATCAACTGTTCATGAAATCTATCTTCATGTAGCCTCAATACCAGCCATACATCTCCCGCAGAGGCAGCTATGTAAATGCTAACACTGATAGAGAAGGTTAAGAAATAATCAATTAAAGGTTTATAAATGATGAAGGATTTTGATAATACCAGAAAAAGACATTACCTTCCAAATTTCTACACTTGGATTCTAGAACATTCCATCTAAATTTATGGAGCTGCAAGAGACTGCTGGATTCTGGAGTAACAAACAATCTGCTGGAGGAACTCAATGGGTTGAGCAATATTTGTGGAAGGAAAGGAATTGTCGACTTTTCAGGTCTAAACCTTGTGTCTTAGAATAGAAACATAGAAAACCTAAAGCACGATACAGGCCCTTCGGCCCACAATGCCGTGCTGAACACATACTTACTTTAGAAATTACCTAGGGTTACCCATAGTCCTCTATTTATTTAAGCTTCATGTACCTATCCAGGGGTCTCTTGAAAGACCCTATCGTATCCGCCTCCACCACCCTCGCCAGCAGCCCATTCCACACACTCACCACCCTCTGCATAAAAAAACTTACCCCTGACATCTCCTCTGTACCTACTTCCAAGCACCTTAAAACTGTGCCCTCTCGTGTTAGCTATTACAGCCCTGGGAAAAAGCCTCTGACTATCCACACGATCAATGCCCCTTATCTTACACAAAACTTATTTATTCTATTCATATAAGCAGGAGAGTATCTTTCAGTACAATTGAGGTTAGTTGGGAAACAAAATGAAGTGGCAAAGAGAAGAGTTCATGAATGAAAATTACTGGCAAAAAAAAATCAAGTGACATGCAGAGAAGATACTTTGCAAAATAATTGTAAACACAAGAGATTCTGCAGAAGCTTGAAACCTTGAGTAACACATGCGAAATGCTGGAGGAACAAAGCAGGTCAGGTAGCAGCTATGGAGAAGAATAAACAGTCAACACCCTTTATCAGGACCCTTTGGATAATGACCTTTCATCATTGCAAAATAGTGGTACATTCTGCAGTATCCTACTGGGGTGGAGACAGTTTTGTTGATCAAAAAGGTACTGAATAAGTAATTAAAAAGGGAGAGAATTGTAGATCAAGGGGAGAGAGCAGTAGATTTGAATTTGGATTGTTCTTAGACCATAAGACCTTAAGAACGTGAGACATAGGAGCAAGATTAGGCCATTTGGCCCATCGAGTCTGCTCTGCCATTTTATCAAGGCCGATCCAATTTTCCTCTCAGCCCCAATCTCCTGCCTTCTCCCAAATCCCTTCATGCGTTGACCAATCAAGAATCTATCAACCTCTGCCTTAAATATACATATTTAAGGCAATAAATTCCACAGATCCACCATTCTCTGGCTAAAGAAATTCCTTCTCATCACCGTTCTAAATGGATACCCCTCTATTTCAGCACATCCTAAGTAAAGGGGCCCAAACCTGCACACAACACTCCAAGTGAAGCCTCATCAATACTTTATAAAGTTTCAACATTACATCTTTGCTTTTATATTCTAGTCCTCTTGAAATGAATACTAAAATCTCATTTGCCTTCCTCACCATATACTCGGCTGGTAAGATAATGTTTTAGGGAATCCTGCACAGGGACATCTAAATCCCTTTGCACCTCAGCTTTTTATTATATTTTCTCTCCATTTAGAAAATAATCAACCCTTTCATTTCTTCTATCAAAGTGCTCGACCATACTCTTCCCGACACCATATTCCACTTGCCATTTCTTTGCCCATTCTCCTAGTCTGTCTAAGTCCTACTGTTGCCTCTCTACTTCCTCAACACTACCTGCCCCTCCACCTGTCTTCATATCATATGCAAACTTTTCAACAAAACCATCAATTCTATCATCCAAATCATTGATATATTACATAAAAGGAATCGATCCCAACGCTGACCCGCATGGAACACCAATAGCCACTGACAGCCAACCAGAAAAGGCTCCCTTTATTCCCACTCTTTGCCTCCTGCCAGTCAACCACCGCTTTATCCATGCTAGAATCTTTCCTGTAAAACCATGGGCTCGTAGCTTGTTAAGCAGCCTTATGTGTGGCACCTTGTTAAAGGCCTTCTGAAAATCCAAGTACACAACTGTAATATTGATGTGACTCAGACACCGCTGTTGATTGAACAACCACGTTTATTCACCAGACTTCCATTTTACTTCTCCACGTCCTGACGTCATATGCACTCTGACGCTACGAATACTCACACAATACATTACATCCCCCTTCTCAAGATTTTTTTTTCTTTTTACAACACTGTGAATTACCAAAACAATGCCTCTAGGTATGCCCTTCTCAGAGTGCAACAACCATGACATAAACTAAAAAAATCTTACCTTCTTGTACTGTATTCTGCATTGTATTTTACAATACTAACAGCAGTGTATTTTCTTTTACTAACATAGACTAATAAACCTTTTGTTTCACACCTTGGAACTTATAACATGTGTGACTTTGCCTCAAACTCTCTGAGACTGTATTATGTCTAGTCTCTGTATCTAGCTGGAAGTTTGACTTGTCTCCCAGACCGTGAATGATACAACTGTGACTGTGCTTGTCCTTCATCAGGGTCAGTCACAAGATCACAAGACAAAGGAGCAGAAGTAGACCATTCGGCCCATCGAGTCTGCTCCGCAGCTCCCCCATGAGCTAACCTATTCACCCATCTAGTTCCAATTTCTGGCTTTTTCCCCATATCCCTTGATACCCTGACTAATTAGATACCTGTCAATCTCCTCCTTAAACACACTCAATGATCGGGCCTCCATAGCCATATGTGGCAACAAATTCCACAAATCCACGACCCTCTGGCTAAAAAAATTTCTCTTCATCTCTGTTTTAACTGGGTACCCTCTAATTCTAAGACTATGGCCTCTTGTCCTGGACTCACCCACCAAGGGAAACAACCTTTCCACATCTACTCTGTCCAACCCTTTCAACATTTGAAACGTTTCTATGAGATCCCCTCTCATTCTTCTATACTCTAATGAATACAATCCAAGAGCCGACAGACGCTCCTCATATGTTAGCCCCTGCATTCCAGGAATCATCCTCGTAAGTCTTCTCTGAACTCTCTCCAACATCAGTATATCCTTTCTAAGATAGGGGGCCCAAAACTGCACACAGTATTCCAAATGAGGTCTCACTAATGCCCCACAGAGCCTCATCAACACCTCCTTACTCTTATACACTATTCCTCTTGAAATGAATGCCAACATAGCATTCGCTTTCCTTACCGCCAATCCAACTTGGTGGTTAACCTTTAGGGTATCCTACACGAGGACCCCCAAGTCCCTTTACACTTCCGATTTTTGAATTTTCTCCCCATCTAAATAATAATCTGCCCGATTATTTCTTCTTCCGAAATGTACAACCGTACATTTGTCAACGTTGTATCTCATCTGCCATTTCTTTGCCCACTCTCCTAAACTGACTAAGTCTCTCTGCAACCTTTCCATTTCTTCAACATTTCCTGCTCCTCCACCTATCTTGGTGTCATCCGCAAACTTGGCCACAAAACCATTTAATCCATAATCCAAATCATCGATATACATCGTAAAAAGAAGCGGCCCCAACACCGACCCCTGCGGAACACCACTCATAACCGGCAACCAATCAGAATAGGATCCCTTTATTCCCACCCTCTGCTTTCTGCCTATCAGCCAATGCTCCACCCATTTCAATATCTTTCCTATAATTCCATGGGCTCTCATCTTATTAAGCAGCCTCATATGCAGCACCTTATCGAAGGCCTTTTGAAAATCCAAATACACAACATCCACAGCCTCTCCCTTGTCAATCTTATTCAAGATTACCTCAAAAAATTCCAATAAGTTGGTAAGGCAGGATCTTCCCTTCATGAAACCATGCTGGCTTCGGCCCATCTTGTCATGCACCTCAAGGTATTTCATAACCTCATCCTTGAGGATTGACTCCAATATCTTTCCAACCACCGATGTCAGACTAATAGGTCTGTAATTTTCTTTTTGCTGCCTCCTTCCTTTCTTAAATAGCGGAACTACATTTGCAACCTTCCAGTCCTCCGGAACCATGCCAGAGTCTATTGATTCCTGGAAGATCATTTCCAATGCTTCCACAATCTCCAAAGCCACCTCCTTCCGAACCCTTGGGTGCACCTCATCCAGGCCGGGAGACTTATCTATTCTTAGTCCACTTAGCTTCCCAAGCACTTTCTCTCTAGTTATCTTGACTGTACCTAATTCTATTCCCTGATACCTCTGGCTATCAGGTATATTGCTCATGTCTTCCACTGTGAAGACTGATGCAAAATACTCATTCAGTTCCTCTGCCATCTCTTTGTTGTCCATTATAATTACTCCAGCATCATTTTCAATCGGTCCCATATCTACCCTTGTCACTCTTTTACTCTTCATATATTTAAAAAAACTCTTAGTATCCTTTTTTTATGTTAATCGCCAACTTCCTTTCATAATTCATCTTTTCTTTCCTAATGACTTTCTTAGTTTCTTTCCGTAATTTTTTAAAGGTCTTCCAGTCCTCATTTTTCCCACTAATTTTTGCTTCCTTGTACGCTGTTTCTTTTGCTTTTATTTTTGCCTTAACCTCTCTCGTTAGCCACATTTGTGCCATTTTTCCATTCATGATTTTCTTTTTTCTTGGAATATATTTTTCCTGCATTTTCCTTATTTCTTGTAGGAATTTCATCCAATTCTGCTCTGCTGTCCCTCCATTTAGTTTAATTTTCCAATCGACTTGGGCCAGTTCCTCTCTCAAACCACTGTAATTTCCCCTGTTCCACTGAAATATCGATACACCTGATACCAGCTTCTCCTTTTCAAATTTGAAACTGAACTCAATCATATTATGATCACTACTTCCAAGAGGTTCCTTTACCTCCAGCTCCCTAATCGCCTCAGGTTCGTTACACAGCACCCAATCCAAAACAGCCGGTCCCCTGGTGGGCTTCTGGACAAGTTGCTCCAAAAAGCCATCCTGTAGGCATTCTACAAACTCTCTCTCCTGAGATCCATTACCTTCCTGACTTTCCCAATCCACTTTCATATTAAAATCCCCCATAATTATCTTGACATTGTCCTTCTGACGTGCTTTTTCTATTTCCAGCTGCAACTTGTAGTCCACATCCCGACTGCTGTTTGGAGGCCTGTATATAACTGCTATTAGTGTCTTTTTACCCTTGCCATTTCTTAATTCTACCCATAAGGATTCTACCTCTTCTGATCCTATGTCCCTTCTTTCTATTGATTTGATATCGTTACTTACCAGCAGGGCCATGCCACCCCCTTTACCTACCTTCCTATCCTTTCTGTACACTGTGTATCCTGGGATATTCAGCTCCCAATCACATCCATCATTTAGCCATGACTTGGTGATGGCCACAATGTCATACCTTTTAACCTGCAGCTGTGCAGCAAGGTCATCCACTTTATTTCTAACGCTGTGTGCATTTAAGTACAGTACATTTAGATCGGTACCTGTTGCCACTTGTGCTATATTTCTATTTTGCAGCAAATTATCCTGTATATTCACCGGCCTGTCCTTCTTACCATCATTGCTGCACAGTATTTTTGACTTATTTCTATTTTCCTCTTCCTCGATCCTAACACCTTGGTTTCCTTCCCCTTGCCAACTTAGTTTAAACCCTCCCTACCAGCTATATTAAACAATCCCGCTAGGATATTAGTACCTTTTGAGTTCAGGTGTAATCCATCTTTTTTGTACAAGTCATACCTTCCCCAAAATAGATCCCAATGATTCAAGAATTTGAAACCCTGTCCCCTGCACCAGTTACTTAGCCACACATTCATCCGCTTAATTTTGCTATTCTTGCCATCATTAGCGCGCAGCTCAGGCAGCAATCCTGATATTATTACTCAGGAGGTCCAGCTTTTCAATTTTCTTCTTAGCTCCCAGTAATCTTTCTTCAGGACCTCCTCTCTTTTTCTGTCTATGTCATTGGTACCAACATGTACCAAGACTTCCGGCTGCTCTCTCGAGTGACCTCTGTGTCTTTGCGGTCTGCATCACTCTTGATGTCACTTGTTTCCATGTCTGTGTATGTGGAAATGTCCTGTGCATCTGTATGTGGAAACTCCCTCTCGCCTGTCTTCAGCAGATGCTTCCTGTTCCTCCTGTAGACTCTTCCATCCGGCGTGCGAACTATGAAGGATCTTGGTTGCTGATGTCTGTTCACAACCACAGCTGGTTGCCAAGTGTCTCCTCTCTGTATTCTGACATTTTCACCCGTATGCAGATCTGGCAACTGTCTTGTATGTCTGTCAGAGTAGCTCTTTGCTTTATTTGCTTGTCCTTTTGCTTGTCATGTACTTGAGCATTACCTTCAGGAGTCAGTGGAGTTGTGGATGTTGGCAGTTTGGACTTCAGACGACGTCCCATCAACAGCTGCGCAGGAGAGAACCCCACACCCTCAATCGGTGTGTTGCGGTATTCAAGCAGAGCAATGTAAGGGTCACCATTGCTGCTTTGTGCCTTCTTGAGCATGTTCTTGACAGTTTGTACAGTTCTCTCTGCTTGTCCATTAGACTAAGCGTGCCCTGGACTGGAAGTAACATGTTGAAATTCCAAGCTTTCTGAGAACCCTCTGAACTCACCACTGGCATATTGTGGATCATTGTCACCAACGACAATATCTGGAATCCCATGTCTTGCAAATGTCGACTTCATTGCGGTAATGACACCTCGAGTGGATGTGTCACTTAACTGTGGCGCTTCTCTTCCTGACGAACTTAACGTATTCTACGCAAGATTCGAACAGCAGAGGAGCGTCCCGCTCCCTCCAGATGAACTGGACCTGGTGGCATCGAGATTCATCGTCACCAAGGAGGACGTTAGAAGGGCCTTCCTGAAGATAAATCCAAGGAAGGCGACAGGTCCAGATGGCGTCCCAGGACGGGTTCTCTGGGCCTGTGCAAGCGAGCTAGCTGGAGTGTTTGCTGACATCTTCACCTGCTCCTTGCTTCAGTCTAAGATCCCCTCGTGTTTTAAGAAGGCAATGATAATCTCAGTGCCGAAGAAGAGCAAGGTGGCATGCCTGAATGACTATTGACCTGTGGCTCTGACATCAATTGCTATGAAGTGCTTTGAGAGATTGCTTATGGTACACATCAACCACAGCTTACCAGTCAACCTCGACGTTTGCAATTCACCTAGCGGAGCAACAGGTCAATGGCAGATGCCATCTCTCTGGCCCTACGTTCCTCCTTAGAACACCTGGAGAATAAAGATGCATATGTAAGGCTCCTTTTCATTGACTACAGCTCTGCCTTTAATACCATCATTCCAAATAAACTGATTCCTAAGCTCCGGAACCTGGGCCTTAGCACTCAGATCTGCAACTGGATTCTCACAGACAGGACCCAGGCTGTAAAAATAGGGGACAAGCTCTTCTCTACAATCACTCTGAGCACCGGTGCCCCACAAGGCTGTGTACTCAGCCCCCTGCTGTACTCACTGTACACCCATGATTGTGTAGCCAAGTTTCTATCAAACTCAATATATAAGTTTGCTGATGACACAACAATTGTAGGCCGTATCTCGGGTAATGATGAGTTTGAGTACAGTGAGGAAATTGAGAATCTGGTGGCACGGTGCGAAGACAATAACCTATCCCTCAACGTCAGCAAGACGAAGGAATTGGTTATTGACTTCAGAAGGAGTAGCGGACCGCACGACCCAATTTACATTGGTGGTGCGCAAGTGGAACAGGTCAAGAGCTTTAAGTTCCTCGGGGTCAATATCACAAATGACCTGACTTGGTCCAACCAAGCAGAGTCCACTGCCAAGAAGGCCCACCAGCGCCTTTACTCCCTGAGAAAACTAAAGAAATTTGGCCTGTCCCCTAAAACCCCTACTAATTTTTATAGATGCACCGTAGAAAGCATTCTTCTAGGGTGCATCACAACCTGGTATGGAAGTTGTCCTGTCCAAGACCGAAAGAAGCTGCAGAAGATCGTGAACACGGCGCAGCACATCACACAAACCAATCTTCCGTCTGTGGACTCACCTTACACCGCACGCTGTCGGAGCAGTGCTGCCAGGATAATCAAGGACATGACCCACCCAGCCAACACACTTTTCGTCCCTCTTCCCTCCGGGAGAAGGCTCAGGAGCTTGAAGACTCGTACAGCCAGATTTGGGAACAGCTTCTTTCCAACTGTGATAAGACTGCTGAATGGATCCTGACCTGGATCTGGGCCGTACCCTCCAAATATCCGGACCTGACTCTTGGCTTTTTTGCACTACCTTACTTCCAATTTTTCTATTTTCTATTTAATTTAAATTTTTAATATTTACTAATATTTACTATTTTTAATATTTAATATTTGTGCTCCAGGGAGCGCGAAGCACAGAATCAAATATCGCTGTGATGATTGTACATTCTAGTATCAATTGTTTGGCGACAATAAAGTATAAAGTATAAAGTGATCTCCGGATATTTTGAATAGTAGTCCACACAAAGCAGATATTCTGTACCATTATAGTGAAAGAGGTCTGTCCCAAACTTCTCCCATGGTCTTCCTGGTAGTGGGTGGGAAAGCAGAGAGAACTGTACAAACTGTCAAGCTTAAATGTCACATTCCTCCTATTTATTATAGGATCTTGAGTCCATATTATGAGATCTTCATCCCACTTCTGACACCATGTAATACTGATGTGACTTGGACACCGCTGTAGATTGAACAACCACGTTTATTCACCAGAGTTCCATTTTACTTCTCCACGTCCTGACGTCATACGCACTCTGACGCTACGAATACTCACACAATACATTACACACAACATCAACCGATTCTCTTTTGTCTGTCCTGTTTGCTATTTCTTCAAAGAACTCCAACAGATTTGTCAGGCAAGAGTTTCCCTTGAGGAAACCATGCTGACTATGGTCTCTTTTTTTAATCATATTCCTCTAGGTTATTTTGGACCTCTTTCTTAATAATCAACTGCAACATCTTCCCAATTACTGAGGTCAGACTAATTGGTCTATACTTTCCTTTCGTCTGACTTTTTCCATTCTTGAAAAGTGAAGTGAAATCTGTAATTTTCCAGTCTTCTGGAACCATTCCAGAATCGAGTGATTCTTGAAAGATCCTTACTAATGCCTCCATAATCTCTTCAGTCACCTCTTTCAGAACTCTGGGGCGTATACCATCTGGTCCAGGTGACCTATCTACAGTCAGACCTTCCAGTTTCCCAGGAACCTTCTCTCTAGTTATGTTAACTTCACACACTTCATGCCCCCTGACACCTGGAACTTCCACCATACTGCTTGTGTCTTCCACAGTGAAGACTGATGCAAAGTAGTTATTCAGTTCGTCCACCATTTTGTAGTCCCCAATTACTACCCCTCCAGCATTGTTTTCCAGCGGTCTGTGTCTTGGTCAATGTCTCCCATCCACTACATAATGTACTGGGTGGGCACAGGAGTACATTCAGCCAGAGACTCATTCCACTGAGATGCAACACAGAGCGTCATAGGAAGTCATTCCTACATGTGGCCATCAAACTTTACAACTCCTCCCTTGGAGGGTCAGACACCTTGAGCTAATAGGCTGGTCCTGGACTTATTTCATAATTTACTGCCATAATTTACATATTATTATTTAACTATTTATGGTTCTATTACTGTTTATTATTTACGGTGCAACTGTAATGAAACCCAATTTCCCCCGGGATCAATAAAGTATGACTATGACTATATCCGCTGTGATTAGCAATCTGATACGATGTGTTCTTGCATAATGCAAGCATAGACTCATAGTCTGAATGGGCAAATTCTGAACTGTAATATATTTTAGATTTTTAGATTATGAGAACTCTCAGTCCTCTTTTATTGTCATTTAGAAATGCATACATGCATTAAGAAATGATACAAGGTTTCTCTGGAGTGATATCACAGAAAACAGGACAGACCAAAGACTAACACTGACAGAACCACATAATTATAACTTATACCATAATTTGATGAAGAACAGACCATGGGCACAGTAAAAAAAAGTCTAAAAGTCCCGAGTCGATCGACTCCCGAGTCCCCGATAGCAGGCGGCAAAAGGGAGAAACTCCCTGCCGTAAACCTCCAGGCACCGTCAACTTGCCAGTACCTTGGAAGCAACCGACCCCAGCCGACACTGAGTCCATCAGTCCAAAAACTTCGAGCTTCCGACCAGCCTCTCCGATACAGCCTCCCGAGCGCCATCCTCTGCCGAGCGCCTTCGACCTCGCCCCGGCCACTGAAACACGCAAAGCCGAGGATTTCGGGGCCTTCAGCTCCGGAGATTCCGGTTACCACACAGTAGCAGCGACAGTGAAGCGGGCATTTCAGAAGTTTTCCAGATGTTCCTCCGTACTCTCACGTCTGTCTCCATCAAATCAGAATTGTGCACAGTCCCCTATTTGACAGATAACAGATATTGCTTTGTTTCTGTGATATGATTGCTTTCAATATGAGGCAAAATGTGGACAATTATTATTTAATTATTGGCTGAGTGAGTGGGTCAAACATACCATATGCAATATAATGTGGAAACAATGCTGTGCAATATTGGAAAAGAGTATTTTTTAAATGGCGGGAAATTGGGCTGATTTTCAAAAGGATTTAAGTGCCTTTTTGTGCAGCTCATTAATAACCAAGATGGTAGGTCAGAAAGCAAATAATATGTTGTTCTCTCCTCCTATCCCCAAATCATCTTGTAACCTATCCCTTTGCCTTCACAGATGCTGCTTGACCTGCTGAATTCCCCTTTCAGTTTGTTTCCCGCTTTTCCAGTAGAAGTCTCTTGATTAGTAAGGGTGGCAAATGTTATGGGGAAGTGGCAGGAGAATGGGATTGAAAGGGAAAACAAATCTGCGTTATTGAATGGCAGAGCAGATCTGATGGGCTGAATGGCCTAATTCTGCTCCTACGGTCTTATGGTCATTCTTCGAATTAGCGATTGAGAGATTGGCATCACTGTTGGATGGGAGTCATTTGAAAAAGACCAGTCTCTATATGACCCTAAGGAGTAGAATTAGGCCACTAGGCTGATTGAGTCAGCTCCACCATTTCATCATGACTGATCCATTTTCCCACTCAATCCCATTCTCCTCCCTTCTCCCTGTAAACGTTCACACCATGACTAATCAAGAACCTATCAACTTCTGCCTCAAATAGACCCAATGACTTGGTCTTGACATGGGCCTGTGGCAATGAATTCCGCAGACCCAACACCCTCTGGCTAAAGAAGTTGCTCCTCACCTCCATTCTTATTGGGTATCCCTCTATTCTGAGGATGTGCCTGCTGGTCCTGGACTCCCCTACTATAGGAAACATCCACTCTGTCTAGGCCTTTCAATATTTGATAGTTTTTAATGAGATCCCCCATATTCTTCTAACCCTTTCATTCTGAGCATCATTCTTGGGAACTGCCTCTGAACCCTCTCCAGTTTCAATACATCTTTTCCTAGATAAGTGGCCCAAATCTGCTCACAATACTCCAAATGACGTTTCACCAGTGTCTTATAAAGTCTCAGCATTACAGCTTTGCTTTTACATTCTAGGGGGTCCCCACCACTAAGCACATCTTTCCCTCCCCCCATCTCTCTGCATTCCGCAGGGATTGCTCCCTACACAACTCCCTTGTCCATTCGCCCCCCCCATCCCTCCCCACTGATCTCCCTCCTGGCACTTATCCGTGTAAGCGGAACAAGTGCTACATATGCCCTTACACTTCCTCCCTTACCACCATTCAGGGCCCCAAACAGTCCTTCCAGGTGAGGCATCACTTCACCTCTGAGTCGACTGGGGTGATATACTGTGTCCGGTGCTCCCGATGTGGCCTTTTATATATTGGTGAGACCCGACGCAGACTGGGAGACCGCTTTGCTGAACATCTACGCTCTGTCCGCCAGAGAAAGCAGGATCTCCCAGTGGCCACACATTTTAATTCCACATCCCATTCCCATTCTGACATGTCTGTCCACGGCCTCCTCTACTGTGGAGATGAAGCCACACTCAGGTTGGAGGAACAACACCTTATATTCCGTCTGGGTAGCCTCCAACCTGATGGCATGAACATCGACTTCTCTAACTTCCGCTAAGGCCCCACCTCCCCCTCGTACCCCATCTGTTACTCAGTTTTATGCACACATTCTTTCTCTCACTCTCCTTTTTCTCCCTCTGTCCCTCTGAATATACCTCTTGCCCATCCTCTGGGTCACCCCCCCCCGTCTTTCTTCCCGGACCTCCTGTCCCATGATCCTCTCGTATCCCCTTTTGCCTATCACCTGTCCAGCTCTTGGCTCTATCCCTCCCCCTCCTGTCTTCTCCTATCATTTTGCATTTCCCCCTCCCCCTCCAGCTTTCAAATCCCTTACTCACTCTTCCTTCAGTTAGTCCTGACGAAGGGTCTCGGCCTGAAACGTCGACTGCACCTCTTCCTAGAGATGCTGCCTGGCCTGATGCGTTCACCAGCAACTTTGATGTGTGTTTCTTGAATTTCCAGCATCTGCAGAATTCCTGTTGTTTGCTAACATTGCATTTGCTTTCCTCACCACTGACACATCCTGCAAATTAACCTGTATGAGGACTCCCAAGTCCCTTTGTACCTCAGATTTTTGATATTCTGCCCGTTTAGAAAATAGTCCACCCCTGTTGTTCCTTCTACCAAAGTTCATAACCATACACTTCCCGACACTGTATTCCATCTGCCATTTCTTTGCCCATTCTCCTGATCTGCCTAAGTCCTTCTGCAGCCTCTCTAATTCCTCACACCTGCCTGGTCCTTCACCTACACTATCTTTGTATCATCCACAAACTTGGCCACAAAGCCAACAATTCCAGCATCCAAGTCACTGACGTATAACATAAAAAGAAGTGGTCCCAATCCTGATCTCCCTGGAACACCACTAGTCACTGGCAGCCAGCCAGAAAAGGTTGTCACACAGGAAACGTCACCTCGAAAGGGTGTCTGTAATGAACAGTAGATGACTCCGGCAGCTGAAACCCACAGTGTTCACAAACATCTGACGTTCTGATGCACTGCCGCTGTTGAAGCTGCAAGGCGGTCCGCACTTCCTAGTGGTTGTACCGAAGTGAGCATGGTTAATGCACAGCCCCAGTGTTGTCTGTTTCTTGGGGATGGGCCTGTGTGTACTGGAGGCCCTGCCTTCGGGCTTATAGAGGCAGGGAAAGAAGGAAGAATTATGCATCTCTGCCTGGCTGAGTGAGAACTATCAGCCACTTTAGCAAGCTCCCTATAGACCTTCACGGGCGCATTAGTGAGGGCTATGCAAATTTGATCAGGCACTTGCTGCATGAAGAGTTCTTTAAAAATAAATCAAGGATGATGATTTCCCAGAAGAGACAGCATGTGGTCCATTAGTCCTGAAGGCATAGCAACGCCAAGACTGGGTAAGGAGAGCAGCTGCTTGGTGCTCTTGATAGTCCGAAAGTCTGTAAAAGGAGCTTTCAGTGATCGGTATTTATCGTGTTCAGGTGGGTGTTCCAGGAGACTCACCACTTTTGCCTCTGTGGAGCTGCTGAGCAACACTACGATGTAGTAATATTTGGTGTCGTCCATGGAGATTTCTCGCAAAGCGTATTGGGCCTTGGCTTGTACAAAACAAGCAACAGCATTTCGCTCCCAAAACTCTGGCAGTTTCAAAGTGACTGTGTTGGCCAACATGATCAATAACTCCAGAGTCGTCTGAGAACATTGGGGTCACATCTGTAGATTTTTGCATATAAAATGGCATGAGGTTTTTTACGTTTAAGGAAAACTGTAACAAACTCCTTTATTGTCCTTCAAACACAGAATATAAAGCGTGGTAAAAGCGTCACATAATTATGCCATCACATCAGATCAGCTTCTTAAAGTGAACCCCAACTCAATGTCAATGGTTATGAATTATGTACATTTCCATCAATTATATTTCCCAACAGAGTTAGCCAACTGTTTGGCTCATCCTTGCTAAATACTTCGTTCATGATTCGAAGGAAGACCTCATCTTCAATAGGAGGTGCCAAATTATCTTCACCTTCCAAGTGACAGAAAATCAACTTGCCTAAATCTTGAGCATAGGCAAGTATGTCAGGGTGCTTTGTATGCTTAGCGGCAATCTTCTCTTTCATACAGATTTGACTCACACAGGGTCTGAAATGACTTGGATGCCCATTCGCTAGGACATTAGTCTTAAATGTGCATCATCAAGGCAGACTTCACCCACTATGACCCAACACAGGTCCAGTCAAGGTGCATCATTACATTGCATTGTTCAATGACCTTATATACATGGATGGTGTGCCTATCAAACAACAGTAGAATCAGCAGAAGAGTTAAGTCGGAGAATCTTGTCAGCTCAGCCCTTAAAATGCGAATGACCGTGTGCAGCTTCAGGAGCTGCGATTTCATCCCTGTTGTTGGAATGTGGTCGCACTAAATGAGTGTTGGCAAGGGTAAGCAGACCTCCATTCCCATTGACTCCATGACAAGTCCATTGGCTTTGAATCTGGCTACTTCTGATGTTCCTGAACATGTCTTTAGAGTATATGAGGAAAGGTAACTTTGAGTACTGAATGTGTCAGAGAATGCTGATTTTGCCAATGACATATTGTACGATCATCCAAAATCACACACCCTTTGCCTTTATTTATTTGCACAGGATCTCCTTTCAGGTAGACGTTGGGCAGACATACTTTAGAGTGGGATTTGCCTGGAAGCCTTTCCCATATTTTTCTGTGCATGAGGATGTAGCTCCATCTAATGACTGCTCTTGTGGTTCCTCGCCATGCTCTGCTGCAGGTGTGCTGGAACCATTCGTAGCCCAAGGTGGTGACCTTGAATGAAGTGGTGATATACAGTGCCTATAAAAGGTCTCAAATGTTGGGCTTCAACAGCACACCAAGCAAAAGACTGTAAACCTATCATATACTGTACTGAGTAGAATAGTGAACAACATACAGTGCCTTCAAAGAGTATTCAACCCCCTTGGAAGTTGTCATGTTTTATTGTTTTACAACAGTGAATCACAGAGGATTTAATTTGACTTTTTTGACACTGATCAACAGAAAAAGGACTTTTGTGTCAAAGTGAAATCAGATCTTTACAAATATAAAACACAAAATAATTGATCACATAGTACTCTTTCCTCTAGTAGGCTCAGGCACAAGTTGCTCTAAAAGTCATCTCGTAGGCATTCAACAAATTCCTTCTCTTGCAATGCAACACCAACCTGATTTTCCCATCCTCTTGCATATTGAAGTCCCCCATTACTATTGTGACATTACCCTTATTACATGCCTTTTCCAGCTCCCTTTGTCATCTCAAACCCACACCTTGGCAACAATTGGAGGCCTATATATGATTTCCAAAATGCTTTTTTTACCCTTGTAGTTTCTTAACTCCATCCACAAAGATTCGATATTCTCTGACCCTATGTCACCTCTTTCTAAAGATGTAAGTCCATCTCTTACCAACCAGAATCACACTACCGCTTCTGTCTTCCTGCCTGTCCTTTCAATACAAGGTATATCCTTTGATGTTAAACGGCCAACCTTGACCTTCTTCCAGCCACAACTCAGCAATGCTCACAACGTTAGAGCGACTGATTTATAATTGCACCACGAGTTTGTCCACCTTATTCCAAATGCTATGTGCATTTAAATACAGAACCTTTTGGCAAACTATAGCCGAAATTTCATTTGAGTTTTTTTCAACAGTGGCTTTCTCTTTGCCACTCTCCTGTAAAGCTTTGACCGGTGAAGCACCTGCGCAGTCTCTCCCATCTCAGCCACTGAACTTGCAACTCCTCTAGTGTTTTAATAGGTCTCTTGGTGACCTCCTTCACTATTGCCCTTTTTGCACGGTCACTCAGCTTTTGAGGATGGCCTGCTCCGGACAGATTTACAGTTGTGCCATATACTGTACTTTCTATTTCGTGCCCAGGGATATTCAGTGACTTGGGAATTTTCTTGCATCCATCTCCTGACTTGTGCTTTTCAATAACCTTTTCACAGAGTTGCTTGGAGTGTTCTTGTGGTAAACATATATATGTTGTAACTGGGTTAACTGTCTGGACACGCCCCTCTGCTGACTGCCCCTGTGGCTCCTCCTACAGATCCCTGAATAAAGGTGATTTCGCCTTGCCCCTCCCCCTCAGTCCGGCGGCAGACACTCACAATGGAAGTTGTGTCTTACTGCGAATAAGAGCCTTTCAGTATTTACCCCACTTCAGTCTTTTGGAGTTATTGAAGGTGCTTCAGTTCTTTTGTCTTCGTGATGTAGTTTTTGCCAGGATACTGACTCACCAGCAGTTGGACCTTCCAGATACAGGTGTATTTTTACTACAATCAATTGAAACACCTTGACTGCACACAGGTTTCCAAAATCAAATCTCCATTTAACTATTTATGTGACTTCCAAAACCATTTGGCTGCACCAGTGATGATTTGGTGTGTCATATTAAAGGCGGGGGGGGGGGGGGTGAATACTTATGCAATCAATTATTTTGTGTTTTATATTTGTAATTAATTTAGATCACTTTTTAGAGATCTGCTTTCACGTTGACAAGAAAAAGTCTTTTTCTGTTGATCAGTCTCAAAAAAGCCAAATTAAATCCACTGTGATTCAATGTTGTAAAACAATAAAACATGACAACTTCCAAGGGGGTTGAATGCTCTTTCAAGGCACTGTATGTTGGTCACTATTCTACTCAGTGCAGTATATGATAGCTTTACAGTCTTTTGCTTTGTGTGCTGTTGAAACCCAACATTTGAAACATATTGAGTGTTTTTTTAGAAAGTATCTCCAGTTTGCAAGGGGTTTTTCTCTGAGTCCTCTGCATTTCCTTAAGGGACAAAGTTTCTTATGGACAGGACCCTATCTATAGGAGTTCATAATAGGGATTGAATTTTTCTGTTTTGTTGACCATCATTGGGAGTTTGGATTTCCATTCTTTTGCTGGAGACCTCCCTTTGAATGAGATGCTGCCAGAAGTTGAGAGCATAAAACTAGGGTCATTTCACATTTTTGTGTGGTGGCAAGGAATAAAAATGGCAGATAGCAGGCATGACGCTTCATTTTATACTTGGGACCTTCAGTAATCCACTGTTCTTGCATGTTGTCCAGCAGTTTCTCCACTTGCTGTATCCAAGTAGCCCACTCCTAGTAGGTAAACGTCATTTTTTGTTGCTTGCAATTCCAACAACAGGTTTGTCAGCCAAATCCATGTATAGATCTTCCAGTAGCTTTGGAGCTTTTCATTTTCCCTGGAGAGCCATAGCATTTGTAAACCCTTAGCTGGATTATTAATGTGAACTGCCCTAAACCTACTTGCATAATGCAGTGACTCCCCATCAAACCATTTACACTGAAGGTCCATCTCTTTGTTAGGGTTGAGACTTATTCTTTGCACAGCACTGTGCCCCAACCTATATTGTCCCGAGTCAAACATCTGCTGCAAAATGCGAGGAATTCACAATACTTTTCATCAGTAAAATTTCTTCCATTATGGGGAGTTTAGCTACAGATACTGGCAACCTCTGAAGCCAACCTTCTAAAAAAGTGGCAACTATGTCAAAATTTACGAGTACTGTATTTCTGATTTAGAGCTCTAAAAGTTTGTAACAAAGTGTTATTTGTCTGCTTGGTGTCTTGGCCCTGTCCCTATCACTCTTTTTAAGGACTCTTTTAATAGTGTTTTCAATTTTGTTAGGAAAATTATTAAGACATTCCTTAAAGCTGGTGTTTTCTCCGATATCTTCAAAACTGTGGCTGTCAAACCCCTACTTGAAAAGCCAAACCTGATAGTGAGGTACTAGCTGATTACAGGCCGATGTCAAATCTTCCCTTCCTTGGCAAGATTCTTGAGAAAGTCATTTTCAACCAACTCAACAACTTTCTGAATGAGAACAATATTCTGGAAAAGTTTCAGTCAGGTTTTAGAGCAAAGCATGGCATGGTAAAGACCCTTACCAAAGTTGTCAGCTCAACACGGATGTCAGGAGTCTCAGTTATAATTCTTCCTGATCTAAGTGCTGCCTTTGACACAACCGACCACAACATTCTCTGAGACACCTTGAGAACTGGGTTCTGGTAATGCCTTTAGTTGGTTTCGTTCATATATCTTAGTCTTGGAGACCAATTTTCTAAGAGATACGATGTATCTTTTGGTGTTGATCAAGGAAGCTGGCTTGGTCGTGTGCTCTTCTCCTTCTACATGCTACCCTTAGGAGACATCATTAGAGAACATGAACTTGATTTGCCACAGTGATACAGCTGGCACACAATGGTATATCTCGGTTGAACCTGATGATGATAACACCCTATCTTTTTAACTTCTGGTATGGCTCCAATAAACAAATGGATGAGCAATAATTTCCTAAAACTACTGTAAATGAACATAAAACTGAAATACTTTTGGTTCATCCCCAAACCAAAAGAGATAAGCTTCTTGATAAACTTGCTCCCCTTTTAAAATCAGAAGTAACTAGCCTGGCCATTATCCTTGATTCAGATTTGAATTTTACCTCCCACATAAATAAAGCAAAAGAGTAACATTTCTATACTTATGAAATATTACAAAGGTATGTCCGTTTCTATCATGTAATGATGTTGAAAATCTAATTGGTGCCTTTATATTGAATAGACTAGATTACTACAATGCACTTTTTCCTGGCCTTCCAAAGTAATTTATTGATAAACTTCAACTCATTCAGAATGCAGTTGCTAGACCTTTAACCAAAATCGGGATGAGGAAACATATCACTCCTGTACTAGTTATTCTACATTAGCTTTCTGCGTCTTTTAGAATTGATTTGACTGTAAGTTTTCTTACTTGTTTTGAGAGCTCTTAATAGTCTGGGTCTGGAGTACAGTACATCACAGCATCATTTTTTTTTATAATCCTTTTTGAGCTCTCAGGTCTTCTCTGACTGTCTCTTAAATTTAAACAGACTCCCTCAAAAGATAATTGGCAGATTAGGTTTTCTGAACTACGTTTATAAACTGTGGAATTCAATACCTAAACTATGAGGGACGTGGTCTCAGTTGACACTTTTAAATGCAAACTCAAATCCTATTTATTTCATACTTTATACTTTATTGTCGCCAAACAATTGATACTAGAATGTACAATCATCACAGCGATATTTGATTCTGCGCTTCATGCTCCTTGAAGTACAAGTCGATAGTAAATATTAAAAATTTAAATTATAAATCATAAATAGAAAATAGAAAAGGGAAAGTAAGGTAGTGCAAAAAAATCCGAGAGGCAGGTCCGGATATTTGGAGGGTACGGCCCAGATCCAGGTCAGGATCCGTTCAGCAGTCTTACCGCAGTTGGAAAGAAGCTGTTCCCAAATCTGGCCGTACGAGTCTTCAAGCTCCTGAGCCTTCTCCTGGAGGGAAGAGGGACGAAAAATGTGTTGGTTGGGTGGGTCGTGTCCTTGATTATCCTGGCAGCACTGCTCCGACAGCGTGCGGTGTAAAGTGAATCCAAGGACGGAAGATTGGTTTGTGTGATGTGCTGCGCTGTGTTCACAATCTTCTGCAGCTTCTTCCGGTCTTGGACAGGACAACTTCCGTACCAGGTTGTGATGCACCCTAGAAGAATGCTTTCTACGGTGCATCTATAAAAATTAGTAAGGGTTTTAGGGGACAGGCCAAATTACTTTAGCTTTCTCAGGAAGTAAAGGCGCTGGTGGGCCTTCTTGGCAGTGGACTCTGCTTGGTTGGACCAAGTCAGGTCATTTGTGATATTGACCCCGAGGAACTTAAAGCTTTTGGCCTGTTCCACTTGCGCACCACCGATGTAAATTGGGTCGTGCGGTCCGCTACTCCTTCTGAAGTCAACAACCAATTCCTTCGTCTTGCTGACATTGAGGGATGGGTTATTGTCTTCGCACCATGCAACCATGTTCTTTAATTTCCTCTCTGTATTCAAGAAAATGTACTCATTTTCATGTTTGCACTTGAATTACATTATTTGTATGAAAAGTGCTCTACAAATAAAGTTACTGTTATTTTTATTGATTCTCAGCTCAAGTTGGTAAAACCCGAGATGCAGGTATAGCCAAGCACGCTCGTTACTCAATTGCTAGAAAAATTCACACTATTCTAGTGATGTTTAGTGTTGTGCCTTTCTGGAGATTTACATAAATATTGCTGTGTAGTCCTAATTGTTTAATGCTATTATGTAGTGACTTTGGGATTATACCAGTTGTGGGTATTACTATTGGGACAATGTATACCCTGTTCATGTTCCATAATCTTTCAATTTCCTCTTTTAATTCATCATATTTCTGGTGATATCACTTACTGATTTCTGTATTATGAAGGACCCCACGCACCCCTCATACAAACTCTTCTCCCTCCTGCCATCTGGCAAAAGGCACGGAAGCATTCGGGCTCTCATGACCAGACTATGTAACAGTTTCTTCCCCCAAGCCATCAGACTCCTGAATACCCAGAGCCTGGACTGACACCATCCTACTGCCCTCTACTGTGCCTAGTGTCTTGTTTACTATTTATTGTAATGCCTGCACTGTTTTGCGCACTTTATGCAGTCCTGGGTAGATCTGTAGTCTAGTGTAGTTTTTGTGTTGTTTTATGTAGTTCAGTGTAGTTTTTTGTATTGTTTCATGTAGTACCATGGTCCTGAAAAACGTCTCATTTTTACTGTGTACTGTACCAGCAGTTATGGTTGAAATGACAATAAAAAGTGACTTGACTTGTATGTTATGTGTGTTTGGAATGGCTGTATCTATTAAGTACGTTGTTATTGCTTGTTTACCCTGTGTTATTATATCTGGATGATTATTATGGATTGTCGTATCTGTAACAGCAGATTGGTCATAATAAAATTCGTGGGTTTCTTATTATCATTGTTATTATTAGTATAACTATATAGGACCATGGTGAGGCTGCATTTGAAGTATTGCATTTGGTCTTGGTCTCCTTATTCTGCAAAGGATATATTTTCCATTGAAGATTCACCAGATTAGTTCCAAATTTGACAGGTTTGTTAAATGAGGTGACATCAAGTAGAATAGACTTACATTCTGCAGAGTTTAGAGATTACACTGCAACTTCCAAAAGTTAAAGAAGGGTTGACTGGCTGGATGCAGCAAGGCCATTTCTCTTAGCAAAGGAGTGCAGAGTCGGGGGACAGGGTTTCACAATAAGGCATAGGGCACAATAAGGTGAGAAAAATTTCTTCATGCAGAGGGTGGTGATCCTAGAATGGTTTACCCTTGAACATTGTGAAGGCTCATTGCATGGGTTATTCAAAACACATCCACAGATTTCTTGATATTAAAGGGATCAGAGGATAGAGATGCAAACAACAGGAATTCTGCAGATGCTGGAAATTCAAGCAACACACATCAAAGTTGCTGGTGAACGCAGCAGGCCAAGCAGCATCTGTAGGAAGAGGTGCAGTCGACGTTTCAGGCCAAGACCCTTCGTCAGGACTAACTGAAAGAAGAGTGAGTAAGAGTCAGAGGATAGAGATGTTAAAATAGAAGATCAGCCATGAACTTTATGAATAGTTACGCTGGCTTGAAGGCCTGAATGTCCTATTCTTCCATTCTAATGGAGAGCTCTGCATTTTGAAGCTCTATTTATAATGGATTAGACTTGCTGCTTTTGAAGCTGCTAGAAAATAATGTTTGCCCTTGATGTAAGTTGGGGGATGAAGGAAAAATCATTACAGGTGCTAAGCTGCTTGAAGCTTGGGATGAAGCATTGACTTTATTAATGTGTGTAAGTTTATTTGCATTGTGGAAATGCTGTATGAATAGTTTCTGGTCTTGGTCAATGGAAGGGATTTTTTTTAGTAGTTTTCCTTGTATAAGAGATAAGTATCTCACTCATAGGATTGCTTTATTTCATTATCCTGAAGATCGAATTTATCACTTTCCGAACAATGTCCATGAAGTATTTGAATCAAATGCAGTCATCTAGAAGAGACATGGTTCCACATTTGCTTTATTGCAGGATCTTGTATGGATAAAGAATGAACGGAGTAACCAGTTTTTCCATTACTTTGTCCTATTTTTGATTTCTTTTCTCTCTTTTACCACATTTTCATCTTGCTGCCTCTTCATGATGAAGGACAAATACTCATTTTCAAGTATAGGTATTTTCAATTTGTGGCTGTGTCATTTCAGAATCTGTTCAACCAACATAGTGAATGTGAATTTCCTAATCCACAGCATCCATGGATGATCAAAGGAATGTTCTCTGAGCCAAGGTTACTTCTTTACAAATTACAAAATATATCTGCAGAAGTCAAATTTTATTGATCCCAATTTCCCTCAGGATCAACAAAGTATGACTGTGACTATGACTATGACTAAAAAAATAAGGTGCTCATTCCTTTTAGTGCAGTAATACAGAGATCTAATTCCAATGTTCAAGCCCATGATAGACTCCATTGTTTCTCTCTGAAAGAGGTGTTGAGCAAGGTTGAAGTCAACTAAGATGAGGGCGGAGTACGGGCAGGTTCTGAGCGTCACCTGCCTGTGTTTAACTGGTCCTCCTCTCCCTCTTGCGAGCTGCTGTCGGAGGAAAGTATACAAAACTTGTGTTCCATGTGGCAAGGATTGATGGCCCAGTCTCTACCTTTCCCTCAATTGCTTCACTGATCTACAGCTCTGATTGACAACCCCAGCCATTCTAGCTTAAACTCTCATGCGAAGAGCCTGCGATTCACCCTGTGAAGATATTGGCAGCATCCCACTTTAGGTGCCTCCCATCCTTCTTGTACAATCAGTTTAATGGGGACCAGCAAACTCTCTGCTTGAGGAGCACCAATAGATCATGTATCACTCCAGATTCCAGCATCTGCAGTCTCTTGTGTCTCTATTATACCACAGGCTTCCCAATAAACACGGAGAGAAAGAGGAACAGTAATGCAGACACACTATGGAAAAATATAAAGCAATATGGTTGTTGAAGTGGGCAACTTCAATTTCCCTGATATTGACTGGGGCTCCCTAAGAACCAGAACAGATGGGACAGAATTTATTGGAGGCATCATGGAAGGTTTCTTGACATAGCATGGAGATAGTCTAACTAGGGAAGGAGCCATACTGGATTTTGGAAGAGAGCCCAGAGATCTATGTGCCTGAAGTCCTCTCCTTCTCCACATCAACTTCTTAGCCATGCATGCAACTATACTGCGTTCCTATTTCTTGCCTGATTAAAATATGGCACGGGGAATAATCCTGACATTACAACACTGGAAATTATGTTTTTAACTTTTTAACTAATTCTCTAAATGCATGGTAGTGCAGTGGTTAGCATAATGCCATTATAGTGCAAGCAATACAGGTTCAATTCCCAACGCTGTCTGTAAGGAGTTAGTATGTTCTCCCTGTGACTGCATGGGTTTCCTCAGGTACTCAGGTTTCCTCCAGTTGCTCAGGTTTCCTCCTACATTCCAAAGATGTATAGGTTAGTAGGTTAATTGGTCACATGGGTGTAACTGAGCGGCACAGCCTCATTAGGCTGGGACGGCCTGTACTATATCGCTAAATAATTTTTTTTTTTGAGAATTCTCTTTGTAGGATTTCATCTCTCTTCCTACATTGTTAGTATCAATATGGACCATGACCTATGGCTGTTCATTCTTCCCTTTCAGCAGGTCCTATGCCTGTTCAGAGCTGCCTGTGACCCTGGAACTGGGGAACATAGAACATAGAATAGTACAGCACATTACAGGCCCTTTGGCCCACAATGTTGGGCTGACCCTCAAACCCTGCCTCCCATATAACCCCCGACCTTAAATTCCTCCATATACCTGTCTAGTAGTCTCTTAATCTTCACTAGTGTATCTGCCTCCGCCACTGAAGGAAACGAGGCAACGTGACATGCTTGTCCGTCTATCAGCCACAGAAAATGCCCATCAATTTCCCTGACTATTGAATCCCCTGTCAGTATTGTGACCTGAGCTCTACTCTCTGTCATTTTTTCTGGTTAGCTGAAAAATAGAGAGTTTATAGATGGTTTTGGCTTAGTACCCGTGGGGAGAAGCTTAGCAGTTCAAAAGCTGCTGGGAATTGTTTCTTCTTTAGTCTGGAAAGTAGTTGGATGCAGGATGCCTGTCAGGTGGAGAAACAGAGATGTGTGCAGTTCTGTATGTGTTGAACTGAGAAGGAATTGATCAGCCTCTGTTACGGTTTTCTCAGTCTTGAGAAGTTGATAGCAGCTTATGTTCAGGTAGACACGCGCTGAAAGGCCTTGGAGAATCTGTCCACATTGTATCATCAGAAGACTGATAAGCAGATCATTTGTTCTGAGCCTCTCTGCCTTGGTACAAGATCCCCAAGTATTTCTGCCCAGGGCTGCCTCTGTACTGGAAGGTTGAGCACTCCGCTTGCAGTGTCTGTAGATTCTTTTGAGTTGCTGTTTGTATTAGCAAATGAACAGGCATATAGTTATAAGCAAAACATTCTTTATTCAAGGCAGTAATTCTCAAAATTAGTAATTAGTACAACAATGTATTAAAGTCATAAAGTCCAAGTCATTAATTGGTATATTAATTCTTAGAAGTGCATTTATGTTAGCTATATTGGTTCCCTTTTTTAAAGTTAAAACCATATAAATCATCAATCATTGACATTCATGAATTGATATAATCACACCTGTCACCTCTGAAGCATCGGCTCCAAGCATAAGTATTGGCAGTGGATGTACAGGTCGGGGTCCTGGCAGGGCGGTGAGGTTGTGGAGGTGCCATGTTGCAACAGTCCCTTGTCCTGTAGCTATTCTAGTGAACCTCTTCTCCAGGTAGATCTCGTTTTTGAAGCCGCAACATCATCTCCTCTGATACTTCCTTTTGGTATTATCTCCAAGGTTTTCACTTCTGAATTGATTATTCTCAGTCTGCCTTGTTCTATTTTTCCCAAGGTTATGCTGACACTAATATGTTCATGCCTGCTGTGACATTCTTCAGAGGGTTTGTAGAGCTTTATGCTATGCTGCTATACACGGTCCATCAAAGCATTCAACTCTGTGTGGAATTCTGTCCATTGATCAAATCTGTAAACAGCAAGTGTCTTTTATACAATGAGTACAGTCCCTGAGCTTGGATGTGCCAATTCGTCTCTGTGTTTCAACTTTGCCGGTCCTAATCAATATATATTCACCTCAGCATCTTTTGCTTCTCTCATTGTCCGTGGGCTCTTGTAACAGTACAGCTATTCTGAAATTCCCTGTGAATTGGGTCTCTAGTGCTGATCAAGGAGATCATGGGCTATTCCTCCGATTTCCAGAGATGCTTCTTGTCCTGCTGCCTTTTCCCAGCATGCCGTTTGTTGGTCTGGTTTCCAGCAATTGTAGTCTCTTTGGTCTTCATTCCTTTGATGTATCTGCCATTGAAGTCTGTGAATAGATCCACTGATTTGAGATGGCCAAGTCATTTTCAAAGTGATGCCTTTGATTTGCCAACTCACAATGGACTGTCTTCCATTGACCCTAAACTCAGAAAGTCTTTCCGGTTGGGCCTTCCCTTTAATCAGTTTGTCCCTTTACATTGCTCGGCTGTTTCACAACCTTAATGGCTGCCTTTGCAGCTGCTTTTTTGATCACCTGGAATTAATCAAGAATTGATCATTGGTTTATTCTTGTCTCAATTTATTATTGGGATGCTCTCTTGACCTGACAGAAAAAAAAAGGCATCCGTTAGTCTTGCGAGACCATGGATCTGCGCCTGGAAAGTCTTCGCTCTCCAGGGCGCAGGCCTGGGCAAGGTTGTATGTAAGACTGGCAGTTGCCCATGCTGCAAGTCTCCCCTCTCCACAACACCGATGTTGTCCAAGGGAAGGGCATTAGGACCCATACAGCTTGGCACCAGTGTCGTCGCAGAACAATGTGTGGTTAAGTGCCTTGCTCAAGGACACAACACGCTGCCTCGGCTGGGGCAAGAACTCACGGACTTCAGATCGCTAGTCGAACGCCTTAACCACTTGGCCACGTGCCCACCTGACGATCTACCTCATTATGGACTTTACCTTACAGTTTGCCCTCACTGTACTTTCCTTGTAGCCAGTACACTTCATTCTGCATTCTGTTATTTCTTTTGCCTTCTACTACCTTGATGCACTGATGTGATGAAATGATCTGTTTGGATGGCAGATAAAATCGTTTTTGACTATACCTCAATACACTTGACAATAGTAAACCAACTACCAGTTCTTGAATTATTTCACTCCTTTTAGTGAAGGCATTCCCACAAGATTTTCAGTAGGCAGCTCTAAGAGTTAGACCAGTAACAATCAGTGATATCTTTCAAATCTTGTAGACAGCTTGGTTCAATTTGAGTTAATTCATTCAGACTTAAGGTTGGGAAACAGGTGGAGGAGGGTGGAATGATCATTACTGCTCAATAGCTACATTCCAGTCTAACAAAGATCCAGACCAACTATAAAGCTATGTAAAATGTACTTTCTGATGCCCCATGCATGATTTGCCAAAGTAGTTAACCCTCACTCACCTTGGCTATCTGATCTGCAGTGTTGCCTCTTGAATCAAGATACACCATACCCAGAGCAACTGAGATAACTAATAGATATAGTTATGGGTAAAACGTAATGGGTACAGATAGGGGAAATGCAAGCAGGCCTTTTCTCTGAGGTTGTTTGAGGCTAGAGCTAGAGGTCATGGGTTAAAGGTGAAATGTTTAAGGGGAACCTGAAGGGGGGGGAGGGATTTCTTCACTCAGAGGGCGGTGAAACTGTGGAACAAGCTGCCAGCGCACGTGGTAGATGTAACTTTGTATTCAACATTTAAGAGAAATTTAGATGGGAAGGGTATGGAGGGCTATTGTCTGAGTGCAGGTCAATGGGACCATGTGGATTAATAGATTGGCATGGGCTAGATGGGCTGAAGGGCCTGTTTCTGTGCTGTAATGTTCTATGATTCTATGAGACCGAAAGGCAAATTTGCTATTCGCAGCAATCAGAGACACTATTGCCAAATCAATGAGAAACTGAACGTGCTCAAAAGTAAATGCCAATTTGTTGCAAAATGTATTGAAGTAATTATAGATTTTATTCCACAACTGTCTACTACTGAGTTACTGACCTAAGACATATTTTCAAAAAGAAGCATCTACTAAATTTCAGTAATTTTCTTATGAAGAAAAGGAAATTCGGAAAAAAAGTACCTTCCTTGGTTCCGTTAACAACAAGCACGTGAATCTTGTAAAACTAAATACCTGTGAACACACCCACAAGATTTCCCCAACTCTCTCTGAACAGTCAAAGGGAAAAGGAGATCATGCTGGCCAGGCGTTGCTCTTGATCCAGATATCACCTCCACGTTTCCAATACAGGGCCATCCACTTCCACAATGGTTGGTCTCCATAGTTATTGCTATCTGTACTCCAAAAAAGCCTCCATTTGTATCCTTTTTCTTACCAGATCAATCTGTTATGTTTTGATTTTGTTAGCTCAGGTTGACCTGGCTGACTTGTGCCTGCTTCTCATTGGATCTTGCCCAAGACTGCAAAAAACATGTTGGCGTCTCAGGTAACACCCTTTGTTCTTTCTGAAACAGCCTAATGTAAAGCAGTTGAGCTAGGCCAGCCAAAAACTGGACTCAAGCCAACTCAGGTTTTATGCTGTTATTTCTACAAGTCTGCAATTATCACATAACCGAATAAATAGTCTTGTTATGTTTTCTAACTTCAAAATATGAAACTAATTCAAAGGAAGGCACATGAGTCAGAAGAATGTGGGCCCTTCTTTCCCTTTTACTTTTTTAGCAAGGCATGCACATATCACGTGGTAGTGTGATGTATTTACTTATCTTTACATATAATCCATAATGAATTATTTAAAAGAACAATGCTTTATCAAACAAAATATACACAATAGTACTCAAATATTATTGATATATCAAATGCAGAACATCCCTCCCTGCTTAGCTATAAACTCCAACTCATACAGAATGCATCTCAACTATATACACAGTATATTATGTAATACAACTACAACAAACAGACATCACAGTAAATTTTAAATTGTCCCATTGAGACCTAAAGGTTTAATCACTGTGGAGGCCTTCCCACTCTTGTGGGATAACGTTTTTCTTGACAGAGGGGATCACTGCTTGGCATGTGAACCTCATAGCTGTGAGAACAATTTCAGGTTCTGAGGTCTGCTCCGTGATGTTGTAGTAGTTGCCTCAGACTGCAGAAATGGTATTGACAATTCTAGACACCCTTCTTCTCATTTTCTCTCACTGGATGTAGTTTGATCCCTTTCTTTTTCTTTCTCGTGGTCCTTCTCTCTTTCACACCTTTCTCTTTCTCATTCGCATTATTTCTCTCCACCCCTCCTTTTCTTTCTTCTAGTTTGTGCATCTTGATCTTTGGAAAGTCCATTTATTTCACAGGAGTATTCTAATATTAATCCTTCTACTGCTCCCATTACGATCTGATCTGTCCTCTGAGCAGCATCGTCCTTCCATGGCCCAATGTGCTTTCCAAACTGAGGTACAGGGTTTGGCTCCAACACCTGTTTTGCCTCTGTACATGGTGTTCAGCATGAAGTTATGACATCATCCAGTACATTTCCTAATTCGCTTTCGTGTGGCTTCATTGCAAGAGATGTGGCATGCAAATTGTGGATGGGTAGCTAATTAAGTTGCAGTTGTCTCAGCCACTCACTTCCCCACAAAGCTGGTCCTTCTGACTTTACCACATACAAGCTCAATGTAACTTGTTGGTTGTTGTATTTCACTGTTACAGGTGTCATTCCCACGGGTGTTATCTTTTCTTCAATATAAGTTCTCAGTTGGATTTCTGCAGGCTTCTGTTTGGAATGCCTTTCAAACTCTTATTAAAATGACTGAAACAGCTGAACCAGTGTCTAACTCCATTTTAATTTATTTGCTGTTCACTTCTGGCATAAACCATATTGCTTGTTTATTGCTAATTTTCACACAGTAAATCTCAAGGCTACACAGTCCTGTGTCACTCTCATCATTATTAGATTTTTCATCAACAGCATGCAGGTTATTGCTCTTCCTGAAACTGCAACGAGACTTTCTAGCTTATCTCTTCCATGAGCAGTCCATTTGTTTTTGTCTGTCGGACATGCTCTTTGTATGTGTTCTACTTGGTTGCATTTTCTGCTAGTTTCGCCTTTACATTTGCATTTGTTTGCTGTATCTGATCCCCTGCCACAATGGTCGCACAATTTTTTCAGCCAGCCCAGGTTCTGTTAAGACGATGCTATTTTGTTCATGCTCCTTTTCATTCTTCACTGCTATTCAGTTGCATCTCTGTCTGCTGTTTCCATTGATACAGCAGTTTCCACCGCTCTTTGAGAAGTAAGCTGCTCTTCAGATAGGAGCCATTTTTATATAATTTCTTATAAGATTCCACAAACTAAACAATCTCTCAGTGCGTCATTAAAATTATTATTGAACTGAAAGTGCTCAGATAATCTCTTCAATTCAGCTATGTACACTGAAATCAATTCTTTTTTTTTTGCTTCCGCTTATGAAACCTAAAGCATTTTGCAATCAACAGTGGCTTTGGTTCTATGTGTTCCTGTATCAGTTTTACAATAGCAGCAAAGCTCACTTTTGCAAGTTTGGTTAGAGCAGTCAAACTTCAAAGCAAACTATATGCCTTTAAACCTAACACGCTTTGCAAAATTGGCCCTCGCTTTTCATTGGCTATTTAATTTGCTTCAAAATACTCTTCCTCAGTATACATGAGCCAATTACACATTGTGTAATCAAATTTGCCAATCTTCCCAATGTAACCAGCCATTTCTGATATTTTTAAATGATTATTACTACTCGATATTCACTCTTTATGAATCCGTGAATTCTTGCATTTTCTGGCTTGAAAAAAACTCAATTGTGTCTTGCCTTCCAAAGCCTTTCTCTGCAAGTGCCAGGCTGAGCTGGGTTGCGCAGGTTTTTTTTAGAACTCGACCATTTTGCTTCACTCGAACAGGCCAGGACCTGTCTCTGCTTTGTTTCAAAAATACGTCGTCACCAATGTTATGTTTTGTAACTTCAAAACATTAAACTAATTCAAAGGAAAGACGCGGAAGTCTGAAGAATGTGAGCCTGATTTCACCTTTTACTTTTGTGCGATGTTCGCACGTATCATGTGGCAGCATGATAGCTAGATAGACACTTCATTGATCCCAATGGAAATTACAGTGTCACAGTAGCATTACTAGTGTACAAATATAAATATTAGAAGAGAAGTAGAAAGAATAAAAAAATAAGTTACCACAAACAGTCTAACAGGAGGGGGAGGTCATCACTTTCCTGGCTATACATTGACTCATTATAGAGCCTAATGGCCCTATAAGGATGACATATGCAATTAAGATATTTTTACGTATAACCCCATAATGAAACAAACGAACAAGAATGTTTCATCAAAATTAAATATGCAAGATTATTTAAATATTATTGAGATATCAAATGCACAACAAGTGTCCAATTTGAAATGATCTCAAGTTTGGCAGGTCATCAGCAGGAGACTCATTGTGCCCACTTTTAATTACCTTGTTTGAGCCATCCCTGAGCAAGAACCAGTTCACCCTACAGTTCACAAAATGGTTGCTGCAAGAAGAGTCTCACAAAATGGCGCTCTCCATTCCTTCAGTGCCACGGCAGGAAAAAAGACGTTTGATTTGTCTGCTTCCGTTGCTCTTGACTCATTCCTGTCAGCTGATTCACAGATTTTAATCACTCCTAGCCAGACTCTCTTGTTATTTCTTCTGGACAAGCCCAGTGCTCTCGCCCTAGATGGCACCTTGATAAATCTAAACCTTTCCCAGTACCATTTATAACAATAGCATGTGTTCTCATGATACTTACCCTCATTGTGAACCCATTTTGAAGAGTAGGTTAACTTATTTCCATGCTGGGGAATGCGGAAAACTACACTAACATAAAACCTTCCTTTACCATTGTCACACGTAAGTAATACACTGTTGGTTCATGTAAGATTACTAAGGTGCCATAAGGACATCTTTTCTCCAAACCCATTCTCTTAGCTTCTCGCTTGATACCCAGTTTGGTACTTGATGTGCATGAAGATGAAATTAACTTGTACCAATCATGGCCAATGCCCAACCTGCATATGTACTGTAGCACATGTCTCAGTCTTATTTCAAAGTTCAAAGTAAATTTATTATCAAAGTGTATATATGTTACCATATACAACGCTATCCTGTTTTGTGCCCCCTCATGGTTTGGTATTTTTGCAGTTTATTATTCAAGTTATCGCTCACCACTGAATCGTCTTTGCTGCTGTGTATTTTGCTCAGGTCTCCTCTACGTTTCCTGACAGAGGAAGCTAACATGAACA
Organism: Mobula hypostoma; assembly: GCF_963921235.1. Taxonomy (NCBI): domain Eukaryota; kingdom Metazoa; phylum Chordata; class Chondrichthyes; order Myliobatiformes; family Myliobatidae; genus Mobula; species Mobula hypostoma. The sequence continues at coordinate 20,508,247 of NC_086113.1, forward strand.
GCATCTCCGCCTTAATGACAACGCGATGGGCAAGGGAAAACCTTCTAAGATAATATAAAATTCAGCTGAAGAAGCTCAACATTACATCTAAAAGCTGGGAAGACATTGTACTCAAGAAATACACCTGGAAGAAATCAGTTCAAGAGAGAGCTGTGCTACATGAGAACAATTTTCACTGTACCACAGAGAAGAAACGGCAGCTGCAAAAGGAGAGACTGAACAACCAACAACACAACCTCTAACCACAGGCTTACTTGCTGTTGCCCACTCTGCACTAGATCGATCTCTACAGGCGCCTAGGGATCCACCAGTAGACAGCATCTGAGGAGAGCATCTTATTGACTCAGTGATCGCCCTGCCACTAGTCTCAGTTACTTATGTGTATGTGGGGTAGCAAGTTTTCTAGTAGTTTTGCAAATCTTGAAGAGTCCAGGGCCTTGACGGAAACTTGCCAGCCCTTTTCACTCTAATGTGCTTTCCCCCCTGCCCCGTCCGACTTGCTATGTCTTCCTGTGTGGAGCTTATAATGATTGAAGCACATTTCTTAGGTACTTTCTGTACCTAATATAGTGGCCACTGAGCGTACCTTCATGGCCATTTGCTACTGTAGCCCAGCCACTTCAAGATTTGATGTGTTGTGCCTTCAGAGATGCTCTTCTACACACCATTGTTGGAATGTGTGGTTATTTTCAAGAATGTTCAAGATTATTTAATGTTATTTCCAGTAAAGGAGAATGGAAGATCTGAAGCAGCAAAAAACAACATAATAAAATAAAGAACACAACAGTAATAAAGTAACACAATAAATGTAAATATGTAAGATAGCTTATATGCATAGTTACTGTATGTCCATAAAGTGACACAAGGCACAGGAGTGTCTGTACATAAGGTGATTGACAAGAAATGATAAAGTAGTGGTAGCTGGGGGTGCGGATGGGTGGGTTAGTGGTTGGTAGTGCTTGTTTTGGAGTCTGGTGGTCCTGGCATGAATGCTATGTACACAAATACTCCCTGATGGGAGTGAGAAAAATATTCCATGAGCAGGGTGGGTGGGATCCTACATGATGTTACTGGCCCTTCCCTGGCACCGTTCAGTATATATGTCTTTGATAGTGGGTAGGCTGGTGCCAGTGATGCATTGGGCAGTTTAAATTACCTGTTGTAGAGCTTTCCTGTCTGCCGCAGTGCAGTTTCCATTCCATGTAGTGTTGCAGCTTATTTGGAAAGCTGCAACTGTGCATCTGTAGGAGGATGTGAGTATAGATGTTCATATTCTCATCACTTCAGCCTAGTCAGAAAGTAGAGGCTTCGGTGAGCTTTGCTGACCCTGGATAAAGTGTTAAGAGACCATGAGATGTTGTGCAAGATGTGCACTCCCAGGAGTTTGAAACTGTTTGCAGTTTCCACTGTTGTGCTGCCAATATAAAGAGAGTGAGAGGTGCGAGTTCTCCTGAAGTCGACAACCATCTCCTTTGCCTTGTTGACATTGAGCAAGAGGTTATTTGCCTGACACCAGGCCTCAAGCTCTTCCACCTCCTCTCTGTAGGTCATCTCATTTCGGTCATGAACTTGACGATATGACTACCTCGGTGAGCGGAGTGCTCAGCACACAGCCTGTCTTGAGGATGATGGGGAGGAAGGAAGGAATACTTTTGCATCCTGGCTGTCTGAGGTCTGTTGGTTTGGGAGACCAATACCCAGTTGTAGGTCTGTGGTGTACTTAGACTGAGGAACAGGAGCTTGTTCACTAAGGTCCGTTGGACGATAGTGTTGAATGCTGAACTGAAGTCCAGAAACAGCGTCTTGACTAAGTGTCCTTGCTTTCTAGGTGTGTCAGGGCATCTGTCTTGGAGCAGTTCTATCTGTGAGCATTTTGATGAGTATCCAATGTGGCAGGGATTGAGTTTTTGATGTGTGCCATTACCAGCTGTTCAAGCACTTCATTGGTGCCACTGAACAGTTCTGAAGGTGTCCAAGGAGCAGGGATGATGGTGGCTGACTTGAAGCATGTGGGGACAGCAGCCTGGAAGAGTGAAGTGTTATTGAATATGTCTGTGAGCTCCATGAGTATTTGGCCTGGGACGTTGTCAGGCACAGCCGCCATATGGAAGACGGCCCTCTGCAGAGTCCTTCGCACAACTGCTGGTGTTACAGACAGCGGCTGCTCACCCAGGGGAGGGGTAGTTCTCCTGGCTGGCCTTGTGTTGCATGCCTCGAAGTGTGCATGGAAGTTATTCGGTGTCAAGGAGGGAGGTGTCACTGGTGCGGTTGATGCTGTTTTGCTTTGCTTACTTAGTAATGCCCTTGAAAGAGGAATAGATAGAGTGGATAGCCAGCGCCTCTTCCCCAGGGCACCACTGCTCAATACAAGAGGGCATGGCTTTAAGGTAAGGGATGGGAAGTTCAAGGGGGATATTAGAGGAAGGTTTTTCACTCAGAGAGTGGTTGGTGCGTGGAATGCACTGCCTGAGTCAGTGGTGGAGGCAGATACACTAGTGAAGTTTAAGAGACTACTAGACAGGTATATGGAGGAATTTAAGGTGGGGGCTTATATGGGAGACAGGGTTTGAGGGTCGGCACAATATTGTGGGCTGAAGGGCCTGTACTGTGCTGTACTATTCTATGTTCTATGTTGAAACTCAGTGACATACGCCGGGGATTGTTCTCAAACAAGAGTTCCTGAATTTTCTGAAAGTAGACAGTCTTAACCCTCTTGATGCTCAAGATGAGGTTTCTCCTTGTTGCTCTGAGAGCTATTCCATCACCAGACTTAAAAACACTGGCAAGGCTTTTATGAGGGAACACACCACAGCGTTCAGCCAGGGCTTCTTGCTGGGCTGTGATTGTTCTTGAGGTACAAATGTTGTTCACACACTTACTGTTGCAGCTGGTGACAGATGAGGCATATTCTTCATGGTCTATGTCTTCTCTATTTGTGGCGATCTCCTTGAATATCCACCAGTTAGTCCATTCTAAACAGTCTTGAAACATAGAGATTGCTTCAGTAGGCTGTATCCTGAAGGTCCTCATGACTGGTTTCTCCATTTTCAGCAGGAGACATTGGTCATTTTAACCCCAGTATACTGACCGCTGCTGAAAATGGAGAAACCAGTCAAGGGGACCATCATGGTATGGCCTAATGCATTAAGGAGCAGGTATACAGGTGAATCTAATAAAGTGGCCCCACTCAATATTCACAGGTATGATCATAAACATAAGAACATAAGAAATAAGAGCAGGAGTAGGCCATCGGGTCTGTTGAGCCTGCTCCGCCATTCAATAGGATCATGGCTGATCTGGCCATGGACTCACCTCCACCTACCTGCCTTTTCCCATAACCCTTAATTCCCCTACTATGCAAAAACCTATCCAACCTTGCCTTAAGTATACTTACTGAGGTAGCCTCCACTGCCTCATTGTGCAAGGATTCCACAGAGACTGGGCAGAGATCCCACAAAACTGCAATCTTACTATGGCCACTTTGATGTTTTGAAAACATGCGTAATTCATTCTTTATATTATTACATAATAGACTCAGCTGGATTGGCAACACGTAAACCTTCAGCAAACAAGGCATATTTTGTGAATCTCCTTCATCTGACTGCCTTTTCTGCTCGTTTCACAACAGTATGTCTAGCTTTTACAATGCTTCTTCCAACTACCAGAACACTGTGGCTGATACGTACTGTAAGTGTAACTGCTGCTGAGGGCCAGTTCAGCAGCATAGCAGTTAGCGTAATGCTATTAAAGCACCAGCATCTTGGGTTCATTTCCCTCCACTGTCTGTGCGGTGGTTATCTCCGTGACTGCGTGGGTTTCCTCTGGGTGCTCCGGTTTCCCCCCACATCCCAAAGCCATACAGGTTAGTTGGCTAATTGGTCTTAATGGGGCAGCACAGACTCATCAGATTGGAAGGGCCGGTTACCATCCTGAATCTCTAAACAAATAAATATGGTCTTCAAACCTGTATTTCTGGCAAGACCATAAAAACTGCATCATATTTTTGTGTGCTTTCTGGGTCTGGATCGAGCGCTGGCTTTTTGGAATCTGTTCAAGTACTGATGTTTCAAGGGTACAGTACATCTTGAATGGAGGTAGTTCTTAATGCGTCAACACTATGCAAAAGCAATATTTGCTTCTTCACTCTCCAATTTTTCTGATTTGCCCGCATATGAAATCAGACAGACATGCATAGACATGAAAACAAAGGTGAATTAAACATTCAGATTTCTGCTACTTTTCTTGGAAAGCCCATCCTGTTAGTGATGTAGATTTATACTGCACCGAAATGGGCCCTTAACCCCAAAGTGTCCATGCCAACTTTTGTGTCCAGCTACATTTATTCCACCTGGCCACATTAACACTTATACGTTTTCTATTTCAGTTGCTCCCTTTTAAAGGTGGTTAATACCACAGCTGAAGTACAAACTAGAAATGCTGTCTGAACATGTACTAATGCATTATTGAACATTTTTGAACTAATACAGTTATAAAGAAACAATACAATTACTTTAGTTAGCAATCCTTTCATTTGCACACAGTTAATTAATTAATTTAGAGATACAGTGTGGAACAGGCTCTTCTGGCTCAACAAGCCACACTGGACAGCAAGCCATCGATTTAACCCCGGCCCAATCACAGGACAATTTGCAATGACCAACTAACCTACTAGCAGGTATGACTTTGGACTGTGGGAGGAAATCAGGGCACCCAGAGCAAACCCATGTAGCCACTGGGAGTAGGTCCAAACTCTTTGCGGCCAGTGCTAGAATAGAACTCTGAACCCTGGGGCACCCTGAGCTGTAATAGTGTGGCACTAACCCGATGTATTGCCATCTCTTCCTGCAGCATTGATTTCATATTCTACAATAATGGTTATTCGAAATTCTGTGCTCTTTTGGGGCTGTAATTATGCAATTTTAAAAAAATGTAATTGTGTTTGGTTTCTAAGGTATTGTAAATATTAATTTGTTAAACTCAGTGGCAAGGGTACATTGAAAAGTGAGTTTGCCAAGACTCCTTTCCAATATCTCATTTACTACCTTTACTCCAGTAATACCAGGGGTGATTGATAAGTTTGTGGCCTAAGGTAGAAGGAGTCAATTTTAGAAAACCTAGCACATTTATTTTTCAACATAGTCCCCTTCTACATGTACACACTTAGTCCAGTGGTCGTGGAGTGTACGGATCCCTTCTTTGTAGAAGTTGGCATCTTAGACCTCCAGAAAGTGGTTCACAGCAGGGGTGATTGATAAGTTTGTGGCCTAAGGTAGAAGGAGCTGAGTTATACAGCTCTTGTTACGTGCACGTGCAGGACAACTCTTTGAGTGATTATGCAGAAAGTTTGAAGTTAATAACTGATCTCCTACCTCAGGACACGAACTTATCAATCACCCCTGCTGTGGACCATTTTCTGGAGGTCCAAGACGCTGACTTCTACAAAGAAGAGACCCGTACACTCCACGACCACTGGACTAAGTGTGTAAATGTAGGAGGGGACTGTGTTGAAAAATAAATGTGCTGGGTTTTCTAAAATTGACTCCTCCTACCTTAGACCATGAACTTATCAATCACCCCTGGTAGAATTCCATTGAACATTTAACTGATACTAAAGTAAAGGAGAATAATTTTCCTCAACCAGCCTCCTCTCAGTTTCTTTGTTAGCATCTATTTATTACTGTGCCCACTACACAATTGTTCTCTAATAGATGTTTATACAATTCTAATGAGGGGGACAGCTCTACCATTTTTTTTCACTTTGCTTATATGTTCAAAGATATAATTATTGTTCATCCATTCACTGAACATTTTTGTCACTGACAAAGTCTATTTTATTAGCCATTTTAGGCTGTCTTTATGAAAGTGGCTGTGAGTTACTTGCACCACCACAGTGTGTTTGATGAAGGTGCCCCTACACACCATAAAGTAACACACACTGAGTACCCCTTACCCGAAATGCTCGCGGTCAGAAGTGTTTCAGATTTGGATTCTTTGGATTTTGGAACATAATGAGATAGCTTGGACTGCCATTATTTCCGACTCTGAATTTATGTGCTACTGGTAATCGGTCTTTGTTTTACACTTGTTCATCACACATATGTATGTAACTGTAAAACTTATTATATACCATTAATGTAATGAAAATATAATATGTTCAGGGTACCAAAACAGCACAGCAGCATCAGGAGAATACCTGAATCAGCTGTTGAACAACAATAAACAATGGCGAGGTTAGTCTCCACCTTTGATGCTGTGTTTTGATTACAAGGTTACAGTACACTCTATATGTATTTTACTTTTTTTTAGGTTTTATGTAAGGTATAAAAGCAATCAGCATTGTAGACTTGTTCGGCGTGTTAGACTTTCATCAGCGACGATCTTGGCAAGATCATCAATTAACTTCTCTGCTGCTTTGTGATCAGCAGATACTTTATTCACCACAAATATTTGAAAAAATTAAGGCTGTGCCTTTCCTTAAATTTCTGCAACCAGTCTGCTGAATATTCACAATTACTGTCAATTTTCTGTTAATCATGAAAGAGGCAGAGCGAAGTTAAGATGGCGCTAAACGGCGACTCCTCTGCTTGCATCTTCGGGAACAGCTCTACTTCCATCTTTAATATCTTTTTCTTTTCCCTTTCAGGGTTCTTTCGAAGACCCTGACCTGGAGTTACACGCTGATTTCAGTTCTTTGTGGGAATGGGATCCACTCTCAGGGTTTCAGGTCTGGCCGTTGTTCAAGGGTTTGGCCTGAGAGCCGAGCTTGAATTTGGAAGCCTAAGATCTCGGGGCCCTGGAGACGGGCCTATCGAGGGTCGGTGTCACGGCAGGAGACCCGTGTGTCGTCAGGGAAGTCATGGTATCTGCTGTGGGCCCGAAGACCCGGGATCTTTGCGATCTTCGGCGCAGATCTCGAAAAAGGCGACATAACAGTCTTCTTAACATCGTAAACCAGCGAGTTGTTTGTTATGTCTCCCCGCTCACTGGGAAAATGGAGACACCTTTTTCTCCCTTATTAGGGAGAGAGAGAGAACCTGCAGTATGTCGAATACTGGGTGTAACACAAAGTCTTTGGGGTAACTGTAAGTCTGTGTCTTTGCTATTGCTTTGCTCACACTGAGAGCTCGGTGGCAGTGCTGATGCTTGCTGCTGCTTATGCATGGGAGGTGGGAGGGAGGGAGCTGGGGGGAACTTTGGGGCTCTTACGTTTGTCTGTCGTTCATTCTTTGGGGCACTTCTCTGTTTCCGTGGATGTTTGCAAGTAAAAACATTTCAGGATGTATATTGTATACATTTCTCTGATATTAAATAGGACCTTTGAACCTTTGAACCTTTGACCTTTGCTTGGTTCATGACCAGCAAGAGGCATATGTTCACTCCGACACTGACAAAACCACTCTTTCAAAACACGATCGAGATCTTCAGGTTACATTTTATGCAGTGTTTTTTCAATGTTTCATTAACGTCTGTTCATTGCATATGAAAAGTCACTTTTCGGAACTATCGGTGGTGTGCAGAGACCTGTGCGTCGCCTGGAAACCTTCCCAGTGCCTTGCGGAATTTTCCATTTGTAATGCCATTTCAGTGCTCAGGAAAAAAATTTGGATTTTGGGGGTTTTTCAGCTTTTGGAATTTCGGATAAGGAGTGCTCAACCTGTATGATGTATGTGAGTTGTTTCATGGCTTATTTCACAGAGCAGTTCAAGTTCAAGTTTATTGTCATTTTAGTGACATATAAAACCAAATGAAACAATGTTCCTCTGGATGACAGTACACTCACAATACATGTATCACAAAACAGCACTTAAAACAAATTAGTGCCACAAAAAGTTAATAAAATACAATTCAAAATGCAGGTGAAGTGTGCAGCACAGATAAACAGTAAACAATAAGGAGCTTCCTGTCCTAGCGATGAGATCTCATTGGTGTCAGGGTATTTGCTAGTCTCACATCATGAGGAAAGAAGCTGTTGCCCAGTCTGGTAATCCTAGTCCTAACACCCCTGTACCCCCTTCCTGGTGGTTATCAGAAGCATCTGGTCATGAATCAATCATGTTGCTGATGCCTTGGGGATCATATACTGTATATACAGTTAGTATCCTCTTTATGAAGTACCTCCTGTACCTGATAAAGTTATGACTCAGTGTATGTTTGTGGTCTTCTGGTTTTGTAGCCCAGCCACTTCAAGGTTCAACATGTTGTGCATTCGGAGATGTTTTTCTGCACACCACTGCTGTAACATGTGATTATTTGAGCTATTGTTACCTTCTTGTTGGCTTAAACCATTCTCCTCTGACCTCTTTCACCAACAAAGCGTTTTCACTCTCAGAACTCCCATTCTCTGGGTGTTCTTGATTTTTTTGCTCCATTCTCTGCAAACTCTAATGGAGGGGTCCCCAGCCTTTCTTACGCAATGTACCCCTACCATTAACTGACGGCTCCATGGACCCCAGGTTGGGAAACCCTCTGGCAGCCCCTCTAGAGGCTGCTGTGCATGAAAATCTAGGCGATCAGCAGATTCTGAAATACTTAAACCACTCCATCTGGCTCCAACAATCATTCCATGGTCAGTAACAAAGATCACATATTTTCCCCATTCTGATGCTTGATCTGATCAACAACTGAACCTTCTGACCACGTCTGCATGCTTTTATGCATTGAGTTGCTGCCATATGATTGGCTGATTTAGATTTTCCTTGTTAAACGTGCTTGTACATAGTAAGACTATTCTTTACCTCAATAACTTCCTGTACAGTGGATCCATCACATCAATTAGCTGCTCATTGTCTGGAGTTGCCAGCTGGGGTATCACAACAGTTGGCCAGAGGTTCGGAGAAGGCAAGTCGGCCCTTCAGGCCATTGGGCCAGGGAGGTCAAATCGGGCTATTGGGCCGGGGAGATCAAGACAGGGGATGCCGAATCAGGCCATTGGGCTGGGGAAGTCGAGCCAAGCTGTCGGGCCTGGGGATTCAAGCTGGGCATACAGAACTACAAAGTGCAAAATAACGCTAAAGATTCAGTTTCTGCATTCCCATTTAGACCTCTGCCCTGCAAATCTTGGCGTTGTCAGTGACGAGTATGGTGAAAGGTTTCACCAGGACATTGTGGTCATGGAGAAATGGTATCAGGGCAACAGGAATCCATCAATGCTGGCTGATTATTGTTGGGACACTTAAGAGAGAAGCCGCAGAGTACGAATGAAAATCATTAACCAAACATTTTTAGCTTAATTAAACTCTTGCAAAGCATCAGCACTGTTATCCAATTAAATGGATTATATTCAGTAAAAGTTAATTTTTTGTTTCTCTGAATTCTTGCCTGATACAAGTAGTCTGAAATTATATTTGTGTTCAGCTTCAAGTGGTCTATCGTAAACAAAAAAAAAGTTGTTGTCCAGTATGTTGCATTAATGAGGTGTACAGTTATACCTTAATAAAGCAACCACTGAGTGTAGACTACATCAGTAGATTTCCTATCCAAGATTATGTAAGTGTTTAGATGGATTGTTGGCACATTAGTACAAAAGAATAAGAAGCCTACCTTATTTTCCTCCCGGCAAACAAGTTTTAAACGCTGCTGGGTTTTTCTCTCTGTGTCTGAGGCAGCTGGATATTAAAAGCAATATTTCTGAGAAATAAGTTGCTCAGCCTGTGAAGCCTCATACCGCAGGCAAGGTAATGTTAGAGGCATTATCCTCTCTGCTTCCTCTTCCTGTGCCCCCAATTACTGCTGTAGGAAAGAGGTACAGTGGGTTGAGCACGTTGTTGTATGTGTTCCGTGCATTGTGCAAACTGGAGATAAGATGACTCAGTTGAGATGAGCCATAAGCCTTCCTGCAGTGACCCTTTTCCTGTGTGTTTCTGTGGGTGTAAATGCAGGGACAGCCCTGACCCAATTGCCAGGAGTTGTGAAGGTGCATAAAGGTGGAATGGTGCTAATACAGTGCGTCCCAGAGAGCAGCACTGTGAGCAAATTCAATGTACACTGGTACAACTCACGCAATGAACTAGAGCTTAATCTTTACGGTATTGGCCAAGTTTACAGGTCATGGGGCTTCTCCAGTTGATTTCAGCTTTCCAGGAACGTCACCATAAACAACTACTCACCGAGCATCAGCAACGTGAAGGTCACCGAATCTAATCAATACACGTATGGAATTTGCGGGGGGGTGGACTTTGGAGGTAGAACCCAGCTGAAAGTGACCATTGCTGCCTGGCCCAGTGATTCTGTCCTGGGACTTCTGGTCAAGATGGTGCCTGTGTACAACACTCCCTCCATTGATACCATCTGGATAGACCATGAAACTATATATTTCACATCCTTTACATATTTTACATCTGTTTGGTTTTGTCTTGAATGTGTTTCTGGAACAGTTGGAGCCTTTGAATGGAATTGAATTGAATTTATTTCTTAGGAGTAAAAATCTTCACGTTACATCTCCGTCTGAATGTGCAATGTGCAAATTATAGTAATTTGTAATGAATAATATGTACAGTAAGATATACAGTACAACAGAACAGTCAATATAAGAGGGGTGATTGATATGTTCATGGCCTAAGGTAGAAGGAGTCAATTTTAGAAAACCTAGCACATTTATTTTTCAACATAGTCCCCTCCTACATTTGCACACTTAGTCCAGCGGTCGTGGAGCATATGGATCCTGGACCTCCAGAAAGTGTCCACAGCAAGGGTGATTGATAAGTTCATGGCCTAAGGTAGAAGGAGATGAATTATACATCTCTCCTTACATGCACATGCAGTTCAACGCTTTGAGTGATTATGCAGAAAGTTTGAAGTTAATAACTCATTTCCTCCTACCTTAGGCCACGAACTTAACAATCGCCCCTGCTGTGGACACTTTCTGGAGGTCCAAGATCCGTATGCTCCACGACCGCTGGACTAAGTGTGTAAATGTAGGAGGGGACTATGTTGAAAAATAAATGTGCTAGGTTTTCTAAAATTGACTCCTTCTACCGTAGGCCACAAACTTATCAATCACCCCTCATAGCTTAGAAATGCAATTGTATCAGCATGAATTAATCAGTCTGAAGGCCTGGCAGAAGAGGCTGTCCCAGAGTCTGTGGTCCTGACTTTAATGATGTGTTTCCTGGATGGTAGCAGGTGGAACTGTTTGTGGCTGGGGTGTCTCAGGTCCCTGGTGATCCTTCTTACGCATCTGTTGCTGTAAATGTCCTGAATAGTGGGAAGTTCACATCTACAGATGCGCTGGGCTGTCCACACCGCTCCCTGCAGAGGCCTGCGATTGAGGGAAGTACAGTTCCCATACCAGTCAGTGATGCAGCCAGTCAAGATGCTGTCACCTGTGCTCCTTAAGAAAGTCCTTAGGACTTGGGGAGTCATGCCAAATTTCTTCAACCATCTGAGGTGAAGGAGGCGTTGTTGTGCTTTTTTCACCACATAGCCAGTATGTACAGACCAAGTGAGATACTTGGTGATGTGTATACCAAGGAATTTGAAGCTGTTCACCCTCTCAACCGCAGATCTATTGATGTCAATATGGGTGAGCCTATTCCTCCTGTGGTCCACAACCAGCTTCTTTGTTCTCGCGACATTGAGGGAGAGGTTGTTTTCTTGACATTACTGTGTCAGGGTGATGACTTCTTCTCTGTAGGCTGCCTCGTTATTATTTGAGATAAGGCCAATCAATGTAGTATTGTCAGCAAACTTAATTAGCAGATTGGAGCTGTGGGTGGCGACACAGTCATGGGTATGCAGAGAGTAAAGAAGGGGGCTTAGGACACAGCCATGGGAAACTCCTGTGTTAAGGGTCAGAGGGGCAGAGATTAGGGAGCCAACTCTTACAAGTTGCTGGCAATCTGACAGGAAATCCAGGATCCAGCTACACTAGGTAGGGTGAAGGCCGAGGTCTCTGTGCTTCTTGTTGAGCCTGGAGGGATTTATGGTGTTGAATGCTGAACTGTAGTCCAAGAACAGCATTCTCACATAAGCATCCCTCCTCTCCAGGTGCGTAAGGATGGTGTGTAGAGCAGTGGCTATTGTGTCATATGTCAATTGGTTGTGTCGGTAGGTGAATTGTAGGGGTCCAGTGTGGATGGTAGCAAGCTGCAGATGTAGTCCTTGACCAGCCTCTCAAAGCATTTGCTTATTATTGAGGTGAGTGTGACAGGATGCCAGTCGTTCAGAAATGTTACCTTGGTCCTTTTAGTACAGGGATAATGGTAGATGTTTTGAAGCAGGAGGGCACTCTATATTGGGAGAGGGAGAGATTAAAAGTGTCTGCAAACACACCTGCCAGTTGTGCCACGCACACTCTGAGTGCCCGCCCTGGGATGCCGTCCGGTCCCACAGCCTTGCGACGGTCCACTTGTTGGAAACACCTGGGTACTTCAGCCTCAGAGATGACCAAGGTGCAGGTCGCGTCAGTAGCTCTCCTCAGGGGCTTAGTGTTGGCAATTTGAAATGAGCATAAAAAAGATTTAGCTCATCTGGGAGAGAGGCAGCGATGTTGGCAGCACCACTGCGTTTAGCTTTAAAGTCTGCGATGGTGTGCAGACCTTGCCATAAGCTGTGTGTGTTGTTGGTGGACAGTTGTGTCTGGATCTTGTCCCTGTATTGTCGTTTTGCTGACTTCATGACTTTGCGCAGATCGTAGCTGCATTTCTTGAGCTCCTGGTGGTTGCTGGTGGCGAAAGCTCTGTCTCGTGCGGTGAGTGCAGTGTGCACAGAACTGTTGATCCAGGCTTTCTGGTTTGGATAGACCCTGACCGATTTTTGGGGGGCAACGTTCTCAAAGCACTTCCGGATGAAGCTCATGACCCCTTCCATGAACTCAGAGACATCCTCATCACAAAAGACATTCCAGATGATGTCATCAAAGCAGTCCTGTAGCATGGTGACTGACTGGTCGGACCAACAGTGGACGGTTTTAACTATGGCCGCCCCTTGTTTCATCTTCTGCCTGTACGGGGCAGAAGCAGGATGGAGGAGTGGTCAGACTTTCCAGGTGGTGAGTGGAAGACTGCTTTGCAAGTGTTGTGGAAGGGAGAGTAGCAGTGGTCATGGATGCTATCTGGATGTGTTGACAAAACTTCAGACAGACTTCACTCTCCTCTAGGAGACGCAACGCGCAGCTACCACTCCGGTGATGAATATCTGTAATCTGTTAAGTAGGGTGCCGTGCACAATCCTGATTTGATGGAGGCAGACGTGAGAGCACAGAGGAACATCTGGTGAAACTTCTGAAATGCCTGTTTTGCTGCCGCTGCTACTGTGTGATCCAAAATCTCCGGAGGGGAAGGCCCTGCGCCCTCGGCTTTGCTCGTTGCTCGATGGCCGGGGCGGGGTTGAAGTGCTTGGCAGAGATGGTGCTCGGTGTCGGAGGCTCGAAATTTTCGGACGGACTCAGAATCGGCTGCGGTCGGGTGCTTCCAGGGTGCTGCATCGGCAAGTTTGCGGCGCTGGAGGTTCGTGGCAGGGAGAGTTTCTCCCTTCTACCGTCTGCGTGAGATGATGGGCTATTGGGACTTTGAGACTTTTTTTTATCGTGCCCATGGTCTGCTTTTTATCAAATTATGGTATTGCTTTGCACTGTTGTAACTATATGTCATAAGTATGTGGTTTTTGTCAGTTTTAGTCTTGGTCTGTCCTGTGTTTCTGTGATATCATACTGGAGAAACATTGTATCATTTCTTAATGCATGCATTACTAAATGACAATAAACAAGGACAGAGTGTCCTCATAATCTAATCTAATCTAATTAAAGTGTCCGGTGACGATGAAAGCAGCCTCCGGGTGTACGGTCTCCAGGGTGCGGATGGTCTCGTACAGTTCCTTGAGAGCCAGGTCAGTATCAGCCTGCAGCGGAATATACACAGCGGTGATAATAACAGCTGTGAACTCTCTAGGCAGCTTGGAAGGTCTACACAGCAGCTCAAGGTACTTCATATCCAGGGAACAAAAGGATATGAGGGCATGCACATTCCGGGGCTCACACCAGGCATTATTGACCACGAAACATACCCCTCCTCTTTTACTCTTCTGTTGTAGGTGAGGAAACAGATTCGATAAGTCTCACGGACAAGGACTGTGGACACGCAGCCTTGGTAGTAAAGGATTTTATTTACAGAAGGTAAACGTGGAAAAATGGCAACACGCACACACACACAATTTACAGTAGACGGATCAGCAATAAAACACATGCGGACAATTAATAAAATCGCGTGGGAACAAGGTACACACACCCACAACCAAGGGAAAAGTCAACACGATACCTGACACCTCTTGACTCTGTGCGAGCACGGCTCTTATGATATTAGAGACAATACCCACACCCCTAACCCTATTCAAAACACAACTCACCAACGGCAGGGTGGTCCCTCAGAGGTAGCAGAAAAAGAGCAAGGGTCAAGCACACGTGGCTTCTTTTATACTGCAGCAGGGCTGATGAATCCAGCCCAGGTGATTCACAGGGAAGCCAGTGGCTCGTGCCAGCAGGGTTAAGCCAGTTACAAAGGCCAATCGCCCGAGGTCAAGTACAAGGCTAATTGAAAGGGCCAATGGTTAGGTGTGCATTGATGGGCGAGGAGGGGGCAAACCTTGATTGGCAGGTGGCGTGTCTTTCGACCAGGTAAATGGGCAGCGCTGTCATGTGACAGTCATGACCCCTCCAATACATCTTCGCAGAGAGGTCTATAGACCTGTCCGCCCAGAACAGGGAGAACCCGAAAGGCTCAATAGCATGATCCGGTATCTCCTCCATCAACCAGGCCTCCACAAATCAGAGAACGTTACATTCCTTTCTTTCCCGCTGGTAGGAGATTCTGGCTCTCAGTTCGCACAGCTTGTTGTCCAAGGACTCCATGTTAGGGAGTGGCAGCCGACCAGCACGCTGTCTCAACCTCGCCAGGACGCCGGCCCTTCTCCTTCGCTTCTGGCGCCGCCTCCGAGGTAGCGACGGTGTAATAAATGAGCCTCCAATGGATCACGTAAGCAGCGGTTCCCAGTGTAGAAAAGGCAGCACATGGTGCGTAAATGCCGTCCTCCCGATGTTCAGAAGAGTCAGTCGATCGTACCTGATGTGACTATCAGCTTCTTGAACAAGAATTGTGAAGAAAGTTGCAGAAATTAGCAGTACACTGTAAAGTTGGTATGGAGCTAACAACGTGGCTGCTGTATGCAGCACCATCTTGGTGACTTGCAGTTTGGAGATTGTTTGGGTGATACAGTGCTTTGCTATCTCCGGGAGGATTCCGGGAGACAGTGAGTGCGAGCCTCGAGGTGAGGAGGCTGCGGGATGGGTTGCGAGATGATATTCGACTCCATTTCACTGATTAAAATGATGAGGGAGATTGAAACATAGAGGCAAATGCGGAGGGTGAGCACCTCCTACTTGTCTTCTGAACGCTGGTAGGATCACTTTACTGCCAGGGGGTGTGGGGAGCCTGTGTGGCCTGTCACTGCGCCCAGAGGGTGTTACCGAGGTTTTTTGTGTTTATGAATGTGGATATGAATTTGGACAATGGACCTTTTTCAGTCGAATAGCTTTTTTATATCTTATGTTTTTGCCTGTCCTTATTTTTATCGTGTGGGGAGAGTGGAATCTGGGGGCTGATGTTCGTGTTGGATTTCATTGGGGAGTGTGATGATCATGTTGCTGTTCTTTTTTATTTGGGCAGGGGGGTGTGGGTTTGCTGTTTCTCTCTGAATTGGCTTCTATGTTTTTCTTGGTTTCATGGCTATCTGGAGAAGGAGAATCTCAGTCTCGTATATTGCGTACATACGTTGATAATAAATGAACTTCTGAACTTTTGAAGTTTTACTTTTCAACACGATGCCAGCTTTTTGTTTAATAAAAAGCTGGCATCGTTATGAAGGGAAAGTAATGAAATATTGCCTTGAACAAAATGTAGGCACAGTTTGTTCAAGGCAACACTGAATTAACTTGCTGAATTTATATTCCCCACTTATTGCAATTTCAATTCATATCCATGTCATTCATCATCAGTCCAGCCAGCGGAATTTCTCGGGGCGCTTACGGAATGAGAGGTAATGTCATTGACATATAAAGGTTCCGAGTGCGATCGACAGAGTAAATGAAGACAGGCTTACTTCCAGTTGAACAAAACAGAACCAGGAGGCATCAGTTCAAAAAGAGAGCGTCATCAGTTAGATGAGAAGAAGTTTCCTTGGATGAACTATTGTAAATTGTTAGAATCCTCTATGCCAGATTCCATGTCTGCTCAGTTGTTCAGTGTATTTGGGCCTGAGATGGATAGCTTTTAACCAACTAAGGGAATCAGGAAATATAAGAGGTGGTATGAAAGTGGGCACGTGGCCAGGTGGTTAAGGCATTGGACTAGCGACCTGAAGGTCGTGAGTTCGAGCCCCAGCCGAGGCAACGTATTGTGTCCTTGAGCAAGGACACTTAATCACACATTGCTCTGCGACGACACTGGTGCCGAGCTGTATGGGTGCTAATGCCCTTCCCTTGGACAACATTGGTGTCGTGGAGAGGGGAGACTTGCAGCATGGGCAACTGCTGGTCTTCCATACAACCTTGCACAGGCCTGCGCCCTGGAGAGTGAAGACTTTCCAGGCGCAGATCCATGGTCTCGCAAGACTAACGGATGCCTTTACTATGAAAGTGGAGCTGAGGGACAAAAATCGTATTGAATGTGGGGTGGGATCAAAGGACTGTCTGCCTGTCTACTCCTGTTTTGACTTCTTCTAATATCAGAATCAGAATTAGAATCAGGTTTAGTATCAGCAACACGTTCTGAATCGTGAACTGAACTGAAGCAGTACATTGAAATCTATGATAAATAAATATAGAGGAAAAACCGAATGACAGTAAGTATATATAAGTCTAGTAAATAGTTAAAATAAATAGTGCAGAAAAAACAAATTAAAAATTAGTGAGGTAGTGATTATGGGTTCAATGTCCATTCAGAAATCAGATGTCAGAGCGGAAGAAGCTGTTCCTGAATTGCTGAGTGTGTGCTTTCAGTGTGTACCCCCTTCCTGATGGTAACAATGAGAAGAGGGCATGTCCTGGGTGGTGGGGGTCCTTAATGAGCACTTTCTTAAGGCACCGCTCCTTGAAGATGTCTTGGATACAGAGGCTAGTACCTATGATGGAGCCGACTGATTTTACAAGTTTCCGGAACTTACTTCAGTCTTGTGCTGTCGCACCCCCTCCCCCCCGCCCCATACCAGACGGTGATGCAGCCAGTCTGAATTCTCTCCATGGTACATTTGAAGAAGTTTTGTGTGTTTTAGTTGACAAACCAAATTTCCTCAAAATCCTACTGAAGTATAGCCAGTGACTTGCCTTCTTTATAGCTGCATCAATATCTTGTAAACAGGAGGAAATCTGCAGATACTGGAATTTCAAGCCACACACATCAAAGTTGCTGGTGAACGCAGTAGGCCAGGCAGCATCTCTAGGAAGAGGTACAGTCGACGTTTTGGGCCGTCCTGACGAAGGGTCTTGGCCTGAAACGTCGACTGTACCTCTTCCTAGAGATGCTGCCTGGCCTGCTGTGTTCACCAGCAATTTTGATGTGTGTGGCTTCAATATCTTGTATTCAGGTTAGGTCCTCATATATATTGACACTCAAGAACTTGACATTGCTCACTCTCTCCACTTCTGATCCCTCTATGCGGACTGGTGTGTGCTCCCTCATTCTAGCCTTTCTGAAGTTCACAATCAGCTCTTTGGTCTTGCTGACGTTGATTGCAAGGTTGTTGTTGGGCCACCACTCAACTAACTGGTATATCTGTCTTGCTATTGTATGCCCTTTCAGCACTATCTGAAATTCTGCCAACAATGGTTGCATCGTCAGCAAATTTATAGATAGCATTTGAGCTATCCCTAGCCACGCAGTCGTGGGTGTAGTGAGAGTAGAGCAGTAGGCTATGCACATATCCCTATGGTGTGCCAGTATTGATTGACAGTGAGGTGGAGATGTTATTTCCAATCCTCGTTACTAATCCAGTAACGTAACCATATGTAAAGTCAGTATTAGACCAGCATCTGATAGTCTTCAACATTACTTTGACACACCAGCAATAAATCATATCTGAAGAATTGATTAAAGAATTATTTGGTTCTTTCCGCTGATCCTATGACCTTTCCCCCAGTGGGCAGTCCTGACGTTCACCATTAACTCCCTCCACAGAAATAATTTACTCTCAGCATATGCAACTAACCTTGCACAGGATGTCAGGAGCTTGATGATTCCTACCACAAGTTGAACTTGCAGTCTTGAAAGAAGCAAATTTCACGAAGCACACAGATCCATACGAGCAACAAAAATCTGCCCAGGGCAGTCCCTTCATGTCTATTAGGCAAGACTAATAAGGCAAACTGTCTCATCAATACTTTGCAATAATAATGTGAAATGATCCTTTTGAGATGGTTATTGCCTGTGACCAGCTCCGCAGTGAATCCATTTAAGTATGTTATAAATCTCCTTAAAAAGCCAAGGTCTTGAATGTTTTGTCAATTTAACAACACAAGTGTATGAAAGACAAGTGTCTGATAATGTACAAGTGCCTGGTAAATTTTCTTTTTCCTCTTAGGTGCTCTCTGGGACCCAGGATGACCTTAGTGCAGAAGTAAACTGCCGACTCTGTCGCAAATGCTGCTGGTGTGTCTAATAGGGCAGGTAATGCAGTTCCTCTTTTGTTCTTCACCCATCGTCTCTGTGGCTTTCAAGTTCTCTATGCCATTTCAAATGTTCCTTCTCTACTTTGAATTGCTGTTGGCCGGGCATTCACAGGAGTCAATGGAGAATTTAGATTAGATTAGATTCAACTTTATTGTCATTGTATCGAGTACAGATACGAAGCCAACGAAATGCAATTAGCATTGGACCAGAAGTGCAAAAGAATAGTATTATTTACAAAATAACTGCGAATAAAAAGTAAGTGCTACAGCATACAAATATAAAAGTACTGAGACAGTCCAATATGGGTGCAATACTGCTTAGTGCTGTGATGTGAGGTTCAGCAGGGTCACAGCCTCAGGGAGGAAGCTCTTCCTGTGCCTGCTGGTGCGGGAGCGGAGGCTCCTGTAGTGCCTACCGGATGGGAGGAGAGTAAAAAGTCTATGGTTAGGGTGCAATGCATCCTTCATAATGCTTTTCGCCCTGCCCAGGCAGCATTTATGGTCGATGTTCTCAATGGTGGGCAATTGGGTGCCGATAATCCGCTGGGCAGTTTTCACCACCGGCTGGAGTGCTTTGTGGTCTGATACGGGACAATTGCCATACCACACTGAGATGCAGTTGGTGAGTATGCTCTCAATGGTACAGCGGTAAAAGTCCGTCAGTTTCCCGGTAGGGTGTATAACAAATAGTAAGCTCAACAGCAGCCGTTTGTCAGACATGAGCATGGATTGTAGATTAAATTTAAAATCCAGCTCTGAACAATAGTTTTCCTGGAGCTGTCAACACCAGCTGATTGAAAACCAGCCAATGCTGATTAACATTCATTTTGGGTGCCTGATGTGTGGGTGTGTAGAAGGAAGTGTTTGAAAACCATATGTAATTAAAAGGAAGCATTGTAGACACAGTGTAGCTATAGAATTGTCCTGTTGTTACCTTTGATCTTTAGCATATAAAATGTCATGTAATATTGGGTCAAACAGGCCTCTTCTTCCAAGAGTATTGTGCATAGGGAATTCTCTTGGTTACTATTTGACCTTGGCCGAGCACCATTTCTGTTCGGGTTAGCAGACATGTAGAGATCAGTAGTCTTCAACAAAATAAGTTAAACAGGTCACAGGTTAACTGTCTCCTTTTGGTAACATTGAACGCAAGTTCTGGAAAGAATTTTCAGGTCTATGGGGAATGGGGCATGTCGGACTGGTCAATGGGCCAAGTAGCCTTTTTGTCTGTTACAGCTGTTCTATCATTCTGTCTGATGGAATCAATCTAGAATACTGATCCTGATCTTGCTGATTACTTCCAGAAATTCTGTTTTGTTGCAAAAAGTTGTGGAGAGGAATGTGTGCAGGGAGGCAAAAGAATCGTGATCAGAAATTGCTGAACTCAGTATTCAGCTCAGAAGGCTGTATTGCACATTGCACCATCTTAAATCTATTTAAAGAAATGAGCAAAATTAAAATATGGTGGAAGCCACATTTCCAGAAGCAGAAATCCCATATCACAATGTTATAAAGCATGCTGATGAATTACTCCCTTGAGCCAAATCTTCACAATTTCCCTCTTAGTAAATGGGTACTTCCTAAGATCTAATATAAACTCCTCTATCGCCACATTGAATAATTCATCTCCAGCCTGCTACACTGGCACACCGTCCTTTTTAATACTTTGCATCTCACTGAAAGATCATTTTTAAGATATTGCTTTTTGTGATGGAAGAATTCCATATCGTCTTGTTATTGCCCCATGACTCTTCTCTCCAAAGTAAGTATATTGTCATTGTATGTATATATTACCGTATACTACCTTGAGATTCATTTTCCTGTGGTTATTTATAGGAAAAAGAAGAGATACAATAGAATTTATGAAAACTATACATAAACAGGCAAAGTCTGATTAATAGCAAATGTACAAAAGAACACAAACTGTGCAAACAAGAGTCCTTGAGTCTGTAGGTCAGAGAATCAGTTCAAATAGTGGTGAGTGAAGTTATCCCCTCTGGTCAGGAGTCTGATAGTTGTAGTTTAATAGCTGTTTCCTGAACCTGGTACCTCCTGCTGGATGGTAGTAGTACAAAGAGGGCAAGGCCTGGATTGTGGGGGTTTTTGATGATGGACGCTCCATGTAACTGTTCTCAATGGAAGGGAGGGTTTTGCCTCTGATATGGTGTCTGTGTCTCCAAGAACAACAATCAGCTTCATTATGCCCTGTGTAGGATTTGGAAAACTTCATTACATGCTGGTGAGGAGGAGACCTCCAATCTGTCCGATCACAAGGTCAAATCTCAGTGCGGCTTTGTCACATTCTCTGAGGATGAAAGGGGTTTGCTAAAACAAACTCTGTGCTAGTAGTTTGGTTTTATATATGTGATAAAGATGCACTGTTTAGATACACTGCCTGGGGTGGTGGTAAAGGCTGATACAATAGGACTATTTAACAGACTCTCAGAGAGGCATATGAATTTAAGAAAAACGGAGGGGTTAGATTGATCGTGCAGTCGGTACAACATTATAGGCCAAACAGCAGGTACTGACCTGTACTGCTCTTTCAGTGACCATGACCAGAAAAGGTCATAGAAACTTGTGGAAACCACTCAGCCTGCTTGTCCATATATCCACAGGACTATTGCGCACACTAATTCTCTTGCCATAGATCATGGCAGAGATATCGACAGCACATCAACTGTTCATCCAGATTTCTTAAAAATGTGATTATGAACACACTCTGAAGGCACACATTCAACATTTCAGGAACAACTTCTTCCCCTCTGCCATCAGATTTCTGAATGGACATGGATCCCATGAACACTACGTCACTCCTTTTTGTATTACTTAATTTAACTTTTTAAATATATAGATATTTCTTACTTTGTTACAGTTTTTATTATTATGCATTACAATGTATAACAACAAATAAAAACACATTTTATACAATATGCCAATGATATTAAACCTGATTCTAATTCTGATTTTGAATTGAGCAAAATGTTCATTTCCTCTTATTTTTATTTTTATTCTTATTCTATTATTTGCATCAAAATCTGGGCCTCTGAAGTTTGGTTGAAGTTTGGTTGAAGTTAGGGTTGAAGTTAAGTCCAAAATTTAGCATTCATATCAAGAGGACTGGAATATAAAACCAAGGATGTAATGTTGAGACTTTAAGAAGCACTGCTGAGGCCTCACTTGGAGTATTTGTGAGCAGTTTTGGGCCCCTTATCTTAGAAAGGATGTGCTGAAACTTGGCAGGGTTCAAAGGAGGTTCACAAAAATGATTCCAGGATTGAATGGCTTGTCATATGAACAGTGTTTGAAAGCTGTGGGCCTGTATTCACTAGAATTCAGAAGAACGAGGGGTTACCTCATTGAAATCTATTGAATGGTGAAAGGCCTTGATAGAGTTGATGTGGAGAGGACGTTTCCTATGATCAGAGAGCTTAAGACCAGAGGACACAGCCTTAGAAAAGAGGGGTGTCCTGTTAGAATGGAGATGAGGAGAGTGGTGAATCTGAGGAATTCTTTGTCACAGGCATTTGTGTAGGCTAAGTTTTTATGTATATTTAAAGGATAGGTTCTTACAACACACACAAAACGCTGAAATGTCGACAGTACTCTGTTCCACAGATACTGCTTGGCCTCCAGCATTTTGTGTGTGTTGCTTGGATTTTCAGCATGTGCAGAGTTTCTCTTGTTTGTTCAGGGCATGAAGGGATATGGGGAGAAGGCAGGAGCCTGGGGCTGAGAGAAAGATTGGATCAGCCAAATGGCCTAATTCTGCTCCTATATCTTATGGTCTAAAGGATAATTCCAGTAATTATAGTCACTGGTTTTGGCATCCAGAGATATCTATCTTGTTTATCGAGGGCTGATTTAGAATTCCTTCCTTGATAGGAATGGAATGCAGGGAATTTCTGAGATATGCAAATGTCCAATTCAATATGAGTCAGATAAATTTCTGTGCAGGTGATGATACTGGAAAAAAATGTAGTTCCTAGATTGAAATTAGGTGTGGAAACACCCAATTCTAAACGTACCTAACTTTCTTTACCGTTTTATTGTGAACAGCTAATAGAAAAAAATCAATTGAAAAAAATTAAAAATGTAATGTAAAATGCGAATTGATAAAAAGGGTGAACAAACGTGATCAACCTTTCACCTTCCACCTTCCATAGATTTTCTGTAGTTCAGGGCATAGTTTCAAATCAGATTTGTGGTTTCCGATTTAAAGAACTAAACAAGAGAAGATCTGCGGTTGCTGGAAATCCAAGCAACGTACACAAAATGCTGCAGGAGCTCAGCAGGCCAGGCAGCACCTATCGAAGTGAGTATAGTTGATGTTTCAGGCTGAGACCATTCATCAGGACTGGGGAAAAGAAAGGCAAGGATTCAGAGTAAGAAAGTGGGGGGGAGGGGGAGGGGAGGAAGAACCACAAGGTGATGGGTGAAACTGGGAGTGGGTGTGGGTGGGATGACGTAAAGAGCTAGGAAGTTGATTAGTGAAAGAGATACAGGACTGGAGAATGGGGAATCTGATAGGAGAGGACAGAAGGCCATGGAAGAAAGAAAAGAAGGAGGAGCACTAGAGGGAGGTGATAGGCAGGTAAGGAGATAAGGTGATAAAGAGATAATGGGAATGAGGAAAGGTGAAATGGTTTGGGGGCGGGTGGGGGGGGGGAAGGGCTTTACCGGAAGTTCAAGAAATCGAAGTTCATGCCATCAGGCTGGAGGCTACCTAGACAGAATATAAGGTGTCACTCCTCCAACCTGAGTGTTGCCTCATTGCGACAGTAGAGGATGCCATAGACAGACGTGTCAGAATGGGAATGGGAAGTGGAATTAAAATGGGTGACCACTAGGAGATCCCACTTTTTCTGGCGGATGGAGCGTAGGTGCTCGGCGAAGCGGTCTCCCAATCTGCGTCGGGTCTCCACACCAGGAACATTGAATGCAGTAGATGACCCCATCAGGCTCGCAGCTAAAGTGTCATCTCACCTGGAAGGACTCTTTGGGGTGCTGAATGGTAGTGAGGGAGGAGGTGTACAGGCAGGTGTAGCACTTGTTCCACCTGCAAGGATAAGTGCCGGGAGGGAGATCAGTGGGGAGGGATGAATGGACAAGGGAGTCTCATAGGGAGCAATCCCTGAGGAAAGCAGAAAGTGGGAGGGAGGGAGGGAAAGATGTGCTTGGTGGTGGGATCCAGCTGGAAATGGTGGAAGTTACAGAGAATTATGTGCTGGACACGGAGGCTGGTGGGGTGGTAGTGAGGACAAGAGAAACCCTATCCCTGGTGGGGTGGCGGGAGAATGGAGTGAGGGCAGACATGTGCAAAATGGAAGAGATGCAGCTGGTGGAGGAAGGGAAGCTCCTTTATTTGAAAAAGGAGGGTATCTCCATAGTTCTGGAATGAAAAGCCTCATCCTGAGAGCAGATGCGATGGAGACGGAGGAAGTGAGAGAAGGGGATGACGTTTTTGCAATTATCAGGTCGAGAAGAGATATAGTCCAGGTAGCCGTGAGAGGTAGTGGATAATCTGTCTCCAAAGATAGAGACAGAGAGATTGAGAAATGGGAGGGAGGTGTCGGAAATGGACCAGGTAAATTTGGGGAAAATGTGGAAGTTGGAGGCAAAGTTGAATAAGTCAACTAGCTCAGCATGGGTGCAGGAGGCAGCACCAATGCAGTTGTCGATGTAGTGTAGGAAATGTTGAGGAGTGACGTTGGTGTAGGCTTGGAACATAGACTGTTCCACATGGCGACAAAAGGACAGGAATAGCTGGGACCCATGTGAGTGCCCACAGCTACACCTTTTGTTTGAAGGAAATGGAGGAGCCAAAGGAGATGTTGCGGATAAATAAATCTCAGGAGTAGCAGACAGAACAGATCAGGCCGACTCAGAGAACTGTTTCAGACTAAAGGGTTTTATTACATGATATCATGGAGAGTGCAGACTCCTAAAGCGGAGCTCTGCAGCTCTGCTCAACAATGGAGTACACTCTTATTTATAGTCAAAATATACGTGACAAAAAGCACTTTCTCACACAAAATAGAATAGAGAAGTTTCACAGCATGTTCTAGATGATAACCCGAAACACCAATCAGCTTAAAAGTTACTCTGCCTGCAGTGTTAGGGCAGATTACAGAGCAATGATTCCTGAGAGAAACAAGTTATCACAAAATTCTTTTTCAATCTTTAAGATAATGTCTTTTTTGAGACATTGTAAGTGTTGTTACTTCAATGTACTCATGTTATTTTTCCTGTATAATATAACAATAAAAAGATTTGAAAAGAAAGAAAGTTACCACTTCTTTCTCAAAGTGCAAGCAAGCACGCGAGTCAGTTACTTGTAGCTAGGTATGGTGAGTTCTCAGGACAGTATATCAGGCTTTCCCAAGCACAGACATGTGATGATTCTTAGAACAAGGAAGCACAGATATAGTTATTTTCCCACCCCATCTACAAAGCACATTTCACTCACACAGTGTACATTAGTCGCAGATAAGTGACTACAGACTTTGAATTCACATACCAGAACAAGGTCATTAACCCCTTAACGTTCGTCACAATGTCTTACTATTTTTCTTCCACAGGAGAAATTATTAAGAGTGAATTCAAGTTCTGCCGAATGGAGGAGAGTGGTGGTGCAGGTGAACTAGGTAGGTCTGGTGTCCAGAAAGAAACGGAGAGCATCGAGGCGTTCCTGGTGAGGGATGGAGGTGTATAGGGACTGGACAAGACAGATGACTAAATGCTTTGATGAAAAGCTGCATTTTAAGGAACATCATAAGTAAGAGGAAAGAGATGAGGAGATGGAAAATCTTAAAGAAGCAATCCAGGACCTTAGGCCTTGGAATTAATGAATCTCGCTAGTGAATGAATTTAAATCTGCAATAATGAAGACATTTGAAAGAACACAGATACCTCAGAAGTCTGTAGGACTGAAGGAGATTATGGGAGGATCTAAGACATGCTGATTGCTATATTAATTTGTCTGCTGTAAATTTCTCTCTTGTTTAGGTTTGTAATGGAAGAATTAGATATAATTAACATATGAGAGAGTGGTTTGTTGGAAAACAAGTGGAGGAATGGCATTGATGTGAGAGTGTGCATTGACTCAATGTGGCAAATGACCTGGAAATCATGAGGAAATATGAAATATGAAAGTATCCTATTTGACAAGCCTTTAAGTTATCTGTCCCTTGATTAAATGTGTGTTCTTGTTCAGGTGTTGTCGGCAGAACATCACATTGTAGCATCAGATATTTTTCACAGACTAGCATCCCATATATTTTCATTCTGAATTTTGAAATTAGATTTAAAAAGTTTTGATCTACAGGTTTAATTTTGTTGTTGACAGTATCACCAAGTACCCCGAGTCAGCTCTTCCTTTATTTCAACTTCCCAACAATTCACAAATCCGTTGGTGAGTGGTTGAACTCGCATACAAAAAAAAACTAGAACTTGACTAAATAATCATTTTTAAGGAATAATCCTATAAATGTTATATTGCCAAGGCATCAAAAACCATTTACGTCTATCAGAGAACGGATAATGGAGAGCAGTCTAACTGGTTGCATCACCGCCTGGTCTGGAGGGCCCACAGCACAGGGTTGGAAAAAGCTGCAGAAAGTTGCAAACTCAGCCAGCTCCAGCAAGGACAAAAGGTGGTACCTCAGAAAGCAGCATCCATCATTATGGACCATCACTATTCTAGAACATGCCCTATCCTTATTACTACCATCAGAGAGGAGGTGCAGGAGCCTGAAGACAAGCACTCAATGTTTTTGGAAGAGCTTTTCTGCTCTACCATCTGGTTTCCAAACAGACAACGACCTAACCCATGAATACTACTTCACTATTTTACTCTCTTTTTGCACTCTATATATTTTTTGTACACATTTCTTCTTACAATTTATAGCATCATTTATTTGTTGCGCCGTGCTGCTGCTGCAGAACAACAAATTTCATGACATATATCAGTGATAATAAACCCGAATCTGATTCTGATCCTAGTGCTTCAATGTAACATTTCATCTGAAAGGTAGTACCTTTGAGAGTGCAGTACTCCCTAAGGACTCCACTGGAGTGCCAATGTACACGTTTATGTTTAATTCTCCTGTGGACCTTGAAATCACAGCTTTAAATCTTAGCAGCTAACCTCGCGGAGCCTCAGCTAACACTGTGTGGATAGGAAGTTAATGGACGTTGTCTCAACTAAATAAGTAAATTACTAATTGAAGTATATAGTTGCAGTTGATTAAGTATGCTTGATATCGTTGTTTCAACATTCCCTAACATTAAAATAACTTAACTTCCTCGAGTTTGCACTAACAAATAGTTATTGATTAAAGATTTAGAGAGGTATGATTGCATTATCATTGTAACCTTGGCATGCTTCTTTTCAAATACTGCCAGAACCCAGAATTCATCGAAACTCTTGAAATACCTCCAGTTCCTCAATCTGAAATAGTTAACTACAAAGAAGGTTTGCTGAACTCTTCTTAATTAAATAGGCCTATTGTGTTCAATGATCCTTTAGCAGCCTGCCAACGGCAGCAAGATTGTCTGGTTGGAAACTCATTTGTTATAACATACTGTATACGTGAGGAGTGATGTGGAACTGAATGAAAGGGCAAGCAGAGTGAATAGGAAGAATAGGAAGAATAGGAAGAGCACATCCCCCCCCCACCCCCGATTAGAGAGCTCAATAACCTAGAGAGCACAGTGGAAGGGTTTGAGGGGACTTGCAGATTTTATCTCCCAGGCAGCAGTGGTGCTTTAGCACTTACTGTCCAATACATTGATGGAGACAGAATCCTTCATCACATACATGAAGTATATGAATGGGCACTTAACAGGACCAACGATGAAGAATAAGAAACTGGAATTTTTCTGACTAGATTTTTTTTGGCGGCATGCCACAAAATGGGCTGAGTTGCCTTATTCAACCCAATAAATCAATAGAAGTTTAACAGTATCCTTGTTGAACTAAAAGGAAACGAGATTTGCTGTGAGTAATCACTCTTTCGTAATATATTGTAACTCCTGATGAAGTTGCTGTAGCGTCTCTTTTTCGCAACGTGGATTTATCCAAAATACACAGGACAGAGGTAAAGAGTTTCTATTTGTAAGGTGCCACGTCACATTCAGCACAGTACATGACATTTCCATACTGATAAATGAAATAGTGATGCTGATGGAAAGGTGGTGCATGATCTTGGAATTTGACTTTCATGTTCATCTTGATACAAAGCTTGAAAAATATTGTATTTCATTTGCAATTCTAATGCAGCAATTGTTAGGAAGCAATATTAGTTGTTTTGATTGCCACCTTCAATTCTACTTCCTACTTCACAACTTCATTAACTGGGATATAAATGACATTGGTTGAAATTGGGTTTCATGAAATCAGAGAAGAACTTAGAAACATCAGATAGAAGAGTAAGATCTCTGGCCTCCTCAGTTATTTAGCAAAATCTCAGGTCTATTTTCCCACTCAATCTTCATATCCTGTTTCTTCAGAATCCAAAAGCCTATTGATCTCAACTTTGACAATGTTCATTGACAAAGCATCCACGGCATGGTGGAAGTGAGAGTTTCAGAAGCTGACAATTGTCCAACTGAACACAAAGTTATGGATAAAAGGCCAGCCATTTGCGATGGAACTGACAAAAACTTTTATCACTCTGAGTATTCCGAATGTTTAGATTTTTCTTCTTCAGAGAGCTGAGAATGATCAGTCAGCAATGACCTTTAAATCTGATATCAGAGTAGGGTGGAAAACATAGAGTTAGTGGAGAAGTTCTCATTTGAGCAATACAATGCAGGAATATTTGGTGTTGCTGTCTGTCAAGAACCTGGGTTTGATCCTGACCAATGGGCTGCCTGAGGAAGTGGTTGAGGTAGCTATGTTAATAATGTTTAAAACAATCCTGCACAAATACATGAATAGGAAAGGTTTCGAGGGATATGGGCCAAACATGGGCAAATGGGACATTTTGATGGGATTCTTGTTTGGAGTATTTCTGTACCGTATGACTCTGTGTCTCCAAACCAAAAGGAATTTACAGCAGCCAGTTTACCAAGCAACACACCACTGGGTCAGGAGAAGTAGAGAACCCAGCAGAAACCTACACAGTCATGGGGGGAATGTTCAATCTCCAGACAGATAGGAGTCAAGGTCAGGATCAATATTCTCTCTAATTTGTAATGGCCAGTGTGCGCAAAAATCTTGTGCCATACCATTTTTTCCGGTCGTGGGGAGAGGATAAGGCCATAAGACATAGGAGCAGAATTAGGCCATTTGGCCCATTGAGTCTGCTCCGCCATTCAATCATGGCTGATCCTTTGTTCCCCTCTCATCTCCTCCAATTCAAATACCTGGAAATGATTCACTCTTCCATTGGTAGCTGTGCTTTAACTAACAAGGATCTAAAGCTCTAAAATTTGCTCCCTAAACCTCCTCTCAATATTTATTTTCTTTTGTACTGAAAGGAAAAGTATTTTATAGGACCATTAACATATGTATCTTCAAGAGGACCACAACCTTGTCATGGTAAACACGAGGAAATCTGCAGATGCTTGAATTTCAAGTAACACACATAAAAGTTGCTGGTGAATGCAGCAGGCCAGGTAGCATCTATTGGAAGAGGTACAGTCAACGTTTCGGGCCGAGACCCTTCGTCAGGACTAACTGAAAGAAGAGATAGTAAGAGATTTGAAAATGGGAAGGGGAAGGGGAGATCTGAAATGACAGGAGAAGACAGGAGGGGGAGGGATGGAGCCAAGAGCTGGACAGTTGATTGGCAAAAGGGGATACGAGAGGATCATGGGACAGGAGGCCCAGGGAGAGAGAAATGGGGGAGGGGGGGAAAGCCCAGAGGATGGGCAAGGGGTATAGTGAGAGGGACAGAAGGAGAAAAAGAAGAGAGAGGAAAAGAATGTGTGTATATAAATAAATAATGGATGGGGTACGAAGTGGAGGTGGGGCATTAGTGGAAGTTTGAGAAGTCAATGTTCATGCCATCAGGTTGGAGGCTACCCAGACGGAATATAAGGTGTTGTTCCTCCAACCTGATTGTCTTTATTTCCTCTGTTCCTTTAGAAAAGGAAACAGGAGTCCAAGAAAGTTTAGTGACATGATGAAAATTTCAATTCTCCCCAGTAAGATATTAATTAAATGAAACTAGTTTAAAGTTTCTTCAGTGTTGGCATTGAGGGATGAAGCAGTGTGAGAAAGATTAATTAATAGTTCTTGTTTAAACTATTCCCAGCTTTTATTGTTAACTAGCTGTTTGGAAAGGTTGAATTAATTGTACCTTCTATGATATTCAGTCATATATTCCAGGTCTGGCCATAAAGCAGTTTGAATACTGTGATGAGAACATAAAAGACACAGCAGAAATAGATCTCATCTCATCTCTTCTTTCAGTTAGTCCTGATGTCTGTGTAGAAATAAATGTTTTTTGTTTAGAAGTGTAACCACTGTAGTAGAATGAGAACCACATGAGAAACAAAACAGCCGGCTTTTGCACAAAGTGTGATTATGGACAGATAATCTATTCTAATAACAACGCATGACAGAAAAATATTAGACAGGATACTACAGATGATTCCCTCCATTCCTTTGCTGGTGTGCTAAACCAATCTGTGAGGCATTGGTCCAAAGCCTCATTTAAAAGGTGGCACCACCAGGTGACACTTAACATTGGACATTGATGTTAATCCCTTTATCTGCCTTTGGATGTGTCTCACTCAAATGTTATCTCTACAGAAACAAAATGATTTGCTGTTTACTTTCCACATACTGCAGATGGATCTTTCGCATGGATGTTGACATTGGGCTGATCTGGTGCTACATCTGTTCATCTGCAAATAGCAAACTAAACATCTGCCTATTTATACATCTCAGCAGGTTTATGATAAACATGGCTGGTTATATATCATATCATATGCACAGTTCCTTTGGGATTGCCAGTGACTTGCTACACTCTGGTTTGGTTGGTTTTGAGATAGCTGATTAGGCCAATGGGAGATGTGGTCGGAGCAGGCGGGTGGGCTGTTTCTTGGGTAATGTAGACCATCTGCTACCCACACAGAGCTTCCCTGCGATCCTGATTTGGGATACTGCCCTGATAAATGGATAATCACATCCAGGTATTTTCAAGAATCATTGTGCAGGTTACGTTTTTTTGAATGAGGTCTGAAAATTCCTTCAGTTAATTTCTTTTCATGTTGGTGTCCCATTCAGAAAAGTCAGAAAAGAACCCAAGTATGGCAAATACCCCTGTAACATCTACTGAAAAAGGACAAGGCACTCTTTTAGGTAGAGACTAAACTGCACGGAGTAAATCACATTCAAAGTTCTGAAATTAGACATCATTTACATCTTAATCACACCTGTTAAAAAATTTCAACTCATTTGTCTTGAGTGACATTGTGAAGTATATAGAGAAGACAAAATGTATGTAAAACATCATGTGCTATCTTTGTCAGGCACTTAACAAATATTTGCTTCAGAAATTTAAGGAAATAATTCATCACTTTCATTAATCATTGGGAAATACAGACACTACGAGAAGGATGACCTATGCCTGGCTAACCAAGGAAGCTTAAGGTGGTATTGACTTGAAAGAAAAGGCATATAAAATGACAAGGGTTAGAGGTAGCCAAGAATAATGGAAACATTTTAGAAATGTAAAATGTCCCATCATTAGGATCGGGTTAAATCGGGGTCATCGGCAGTTGCTGGTGTGGCAAGACTCGATGGGCCAGCAGCTGATCACTAACTAATAACAACAACAGGTTACAAGTGTAAGTTAACAAGAAATGTGAAAAGAGACAGTAAGAACTTCTACAAGTCCATAAAAAGAGACCAACCAGGATAAACATTGGTCACTTTAGAAGAAAGCAACTAGGATAAATATAGGTCACTTTAGAAGAGGAGACTGTTGTATGGAATTAATAATAGGATATAGTCAAACAGCAATGGCTTTGAACAAATATTTAATATCATGGTAGAAGTCACTGAAATTAAAAAGAAAATCCCAATAGTGGTACAAAGATGACTGAATGAAATACAGGCATTCACTGTCACTGGGGAAAAATACAAGGCAAACTAATGTGGCTAAAAGCTGACAATTATCCTGAATGTAATAACTTAATCTTAAAAGCAACTGCAGAGAACGTGGATTTATAGGTTGTGATATCCCAACATTCCCCATATTCTGAAAAGGTTCCAGTTATCTGGACCTCCACAAGTGTAATGATCCTTGTAAAGGAATGTTAGTACTAGAGTTCTGGAATCTATTATTTTGTGGCAGTAACAACAGCTCATTTAGAAACTCAAAAACATTAAGCAGATTAAATGTAAATTGGTGAAAAAGAAATTCCTTTGAGGATATGGTCATAAGGGTGGATAGAAGGAAACCGGTAGATGTGGAATGTCAGAAGATATCAGATAAGGTGCCACATAAAAAATATTGCACAATTTATAACGTCATTGAGCTGGGGGCTAAAATATTAGCATAGATAGAGATTTGGCTAGCTTCAGCAATAGAAAACAGAATTGGGGTAAATGGATTATTTTCAGGTTGCAACTTGTGAAATTCCATAGTGACTACTGACAGCTCAACTGTTCATGTAGACTCCATACAAATGAGTCAGATGAAAAGATGACGGAAGTCTCTTCCAGGCAAGTCCACAGGTGATGCAAAGGTGTTTTGAAAGGCATAAAGGAAAGCAAGATGTGAGGTCAATGCAGAGTCTGCAGAAACAAACAGGCAGGTTGAGCAAGTGAGAAAACTATTAGCAAACAGAGTGTAATGTGGAGAAATCTGAGATTATCCATTTTGGTGGAACTGAATAGAGACACACAACAAAATGTCTTCAGATGCCATTAGATAAGTTGCCCCATAAAAAAAATACTTTAGGAAATTACCCTATAAATTGTGCAATAATATTTTTCAGTGGCATCTTATCTGATGCCTTCTGATTTAGGTGAGCTTACATATTAAATTTTACAAGCAATAAGGAAGGCAAATGAATCCACAACCTTATTGTAAAAGGATAGAGTTTTAAAGAAGAGAGTGTTGCTTGTTGGTGAAATGACACTTGGAATACGATGTAGAGCTTTGTACTTCAACACTTCTGTAGAAGAGAGTTCAGAAAAGTTTCACGAGGTTGGTTCCTGGGATGAAGTGATTGTCATTGGAAGAATATTAGAGCAAGAAGGGTCTATTGAAGAGGGTCTTACTGAAAGTCTGAAGGGAATTAACAGGGTAGATTGGTGAATGAGGGAATCTCAAATAGCAGACTCAGAAGAGGGGTTTGCCCATTTAACATAGACATGAGGAGAAATTTCTCTCCGAGAATCACAATCCTTTGTAATTATTCTTCATATTACTTCCATCATGGAGGAGATGCAGGAGCCTAAAGACCAACAATCAACATTTCATGAACAGCTTCTTCCTCTCTGCCATTATATTTCTGAATGGTTGATGAACACAATGGACACCATCTCATCATTTGTCTTTTACACTATCTAGTTATTTTTGTACCTTATTTGTATGTTTTGCACTGTACTACTGCAGCAAAACAGCAAATATCATGATATACAGTATATCAGAGATAATAACTGTGATTCTGACTTTGATTCTGCAATCCTCTACCTCACATCACTGCGAAGGTGAATTGTTGAATATGTTCAAATTGTGCCAGAGGGTTCTTGGTCAGTTGTGGGGGAGTGAAGGGATGGTGAGCAGTGTCAATCAAAGTTTGTGGCTTTGGGCTGTAAAGTGAAGCTAGACTAAGATCCATATTAGCCACAACCTTATTAAACGGTAGAATAGTATTTGGCGAAATAGAGGAGTCTATATATAGGGAAATCACGGATAGGTGTAGAACTAATAAGGTTATAAAGTAGGTGATTTTAATCTCCCTAATATTAATCTTCTGGTACAGCCATTAGTGCTAAGGGATTAGAGAGGACAGAATTCGTTATGCGTTTCCAGGAAAGTTTTCTGAAGCAATATATATAGATGGCCCTGTTAGAAAATGGGCAGTACAGTGGATTCCATTTAATTGAGCCTGGAGACTGTTGCCAAACAGTTTCTAACTGGAGTCAGTTGCGTGCATTTGCGTAGCCATTAGATACTACACTGTGCTTAGAGTGAACAGTTTTTAAACAGTGCCAGTTGTGTATGCTTGTGTTATGTTATTCATTTGTGCTGACCGACGCTGAATTAAAAAGAAGTGATTTTTAATACTATTTCGTGCAGGAAGGCAATGAAAGCAGTCCATTATCTGCACTACATGTCCGTGCTGATTTTGTTTGTTTACAATCAATCAAAAGAATGCAACAGTGTACACGGAATGAATTCCTCCATTGATGACTACTAGGAATTAATACGCAGTCTTATAGTACTGTAAATACTGGTAATTTGTTCCGTATTTCATTTAAATACACAATTTGTTACTTAGTTAAAAACTATTTCCATGAAACCAGCTAAATTTGGCAGCCACTTAACTGGGAAAAAGTATATTGGTCCCAATGTGTCATAATTAACTGGAATCTACTGTAATCAAACTCTTCCGAGGAAATGAGCCTGGGCAAATGGCAGACAATTGGTGGAAAGCACCTTGAAACAAGTAACCATAATTCTATTACTTTTGAGATACTGTAGGGATGGAAAAAGATAGGACGGTTCTTCAAGTTAAAATTGTAAATTGGAGTTAGGCCAGTTTTAATGGCATCAGACGGGAACTCACAGAAGTTGATTGACAGAGGTCATTTGAAGGTAAAAAGACATCTGGCACATGGGAGGCTTTCAAAAGTAAGATGAGTTCAGGACCTGTGTGTTCCTTATGAATAAAGGGTAAGGCTGGCAAGATTATGGAGCCATAATTAATGAGGAGTTCCAAGAGGTGGGCTATATTTACGTTTGCAAAGACAGGGACTGATTAGAGTTGTTAGCATGGGAAATCATGTCTCATAAATTTGACTGAGTTTATTTCAAGATTCAAGATTCAAGATTGTTTAACGTCATTTCCAGTACACAAGTGTAAAAGAGAATGAAATAATTGTCACTCCAGATCTAATACAGCACAAAAAAGCACAATTAAGATAAGGGATACAATAATAATAAAAAATCAATAAATATAAATAAGTAAGATAGCCTATATGCATTAATTGACTGTACAGTATATGCATAAAGTGATGCTAGGTTCAGGAGTTTCTGAACATAAAGTGAGTTGATTTAGAGCATTAATAAGGGCCGGTTGTTTATATAGACCAGCAAAGCCTTTGACAAGATCGCAATGGTAGGCAGGTTCAACAATGAAATCACATGGGATTCAGGATGAACTAGCCAGTTATATATAACATTCGTTTATTAACTGGAGGCAGAGGTTGTGGTGGAGATTTAATTTACCAATGCAAGTCCTGTGACAGAGGCTTTCTGCAAGTTTCAGTGCTGGATACGCTAAACTAAACTATATCATGGGCACATCCCTCCCTGCCAGTGGTAGTATCTAGAGGCAGTGCTGCACCAAGTAGGCAGCATCTATCATGGAAGATCCCCACCATCCGGGCCATGCCATCTTTCTGCAGCTACCATCAGGCAGCAGGCACAGAAGCCTGAAGTTCCACTCCACCAGGTTCAAGAAAAGAAACTTCCCTTCAACTATTCACTTCTTAAACAACTGGCAAACCCTAATCACTGCAGTTTAGCGACACTATTGCTACTTTGAACACTTTGCACTAAAATGGAATTTTATTGTCCTAATTGTGTTTTTATCATGTAAAAATTGTATAAATTCTTAGAGGGTGTTATGTTCCGTGATGCTGCTGCAAGTTTTCCAATGAACCTATGCATGAATGTACTTGTACATATGATAATAAATTCAACTTTGATTTTGATTGTTGCGTGTCACGTATGCTGTTGATTTCATTGAGAATGTGTGTGTGATGACTGGTAAGCTTATGGTCGCTTCAAATCAGATAGTCAAGGAGGTTGCCTACAATTACATCAGATTATCAACTGGGATAGTGGGAATTTAACTCAGACAAATGCGAAATGATGCATTTGGGGAAGTGAATCAGGCAGGCATACACAGTGAATATCAGGTCTCTGGAAGTGCTATTAAATAGAGATCTCGGAGTGTGAGTATATAGGTCAGTGAAAATGGCCACTCAGGTAGACTGGATGGTGAAAGAGCCATCATTATCCCTTCATAATCCAAAGCATTGAATACAAGAACTTGGAAATTACATTGCAGTTGGACAGAACATTCGTTAGGCATAGCTGGAATATCATGTGGAGTTCTGGTCACCATTCTATAGGAAGGATGCTATTAAGCTGCAGAGGGCATAGAAGAGATTCAGAAGGATGCTGCCTGGATTGGAGGTCTTGAGATAAAATGAGTGATTGGATAGGATGGGTCCATCTTCCCTCAGGCATCAAGGAAGCTGAGAGATGACATGAAAGATGCATATAAAATTATAGGCATCTGTTAGTCTCATGAGACCATGGATTTGCGCCTTGGAAGGTTTCCAGGGCGCAGGCCTGGGCAAGGTTGTGCGGAAGACCAGCAGTTGCCCATGCTGCAAGTCTTCCCTCTCCATGCCACTGATGTTGTCCAAGGGAAGGGCACTAGGGCTGATACAGCTTGGCACCGGTGTCGTCGCAGAGCAATGTGTGGTTAAGTGTCTTGCTCAAGGACACACACGCTGCCTCAGCCAAGGCTCGAACTAGAGACCTTCAACTAGAGACCTTCAAATCACTAGACAAACACCTTAATCACTTGCCCACGCGCCAACATATATAAAATTATGAGAGGCATATATTATATAGACAGAGTCTGATTCCTGTGGCAAGGAATTCTAAAACTAGAGGGCATGGGTTTAAGTGAAAGGGAAGAAATTTAAATAGGATTTGAGGGAGCAATTGATTTTACACAAAGAGTAGTTGGTACCTGCAATGAGCTGACAGAGAGTGTGATGGAGGAGGAAAAGCATTAACCACTTAAGTCTTCTCAACAGGAATTAATACAGACAAGTTGAATTAGTATAGATGGGCATGGTGGCTGGCATGGACACAATTGGCCAAAAGGCCTGTTTCTGTGCTGTACAATGCTTTGATGCCTTGACTCTGAGAGTCTGTGGTCTATTCCTGCTTCTATTTCAAAAAAATGTATATGCTTATTTTATACCCTGAAGTGACCTTGACAATATAAGGCTAAAATTCTATTGGTGTGAACTGAATAGAACCTGTGATAATGGAAATAACAAGATCTTCTGCCTGGATGTCCTTGGGATATCATTGTTTTAAAACTCAGGGACGAAACAGTGTTTGTTCACTTAAGCTTTCAGGGACTAGAGATCAGCCTTTGGGGAAAAAGAGCTTTTTCAGTTATATTTTTTATTCAGCGGGTATATACAGTTATCTTCTTCTATTCAGATGTTGAAGAAAAAGTTGCGGATATGCTACCGAAGTTCCTCACCCCATGGTTTTAAAACTACAGTAGATAAACTGGTCCTTGTTCAGGATTTGTGGCAAAGCAGGGCCCAGTACGTTACTGGAGGATGCAATCAAGAGCATGTACATCAGAGATAGGGTATGGATGAGGAAGTCTTTGAAATATTTCTCTCCATAGTTGTCTCATTCGCTATTCTTCATGAATTCAATCCATCTTGACTCTGTATGTCTGCCACTAGGAACAAATACTCTGTCCATCACAACAAGGACTTGCTTGGAGGACAGGGACGGCTTCAAGGGTATTTCTTAAACACTCTCTCTTATCTTCTCCTCACCTACCTAGCACCTCCATCTGATGCCCCTCCTCCTTCCTTTTCTCTCATGGATCACTCCCTTCTTATTGAATTTCTTCTTCAGCCCTCTGCCTTTTCCACCTATTACCTCCCAGCTTCTCACTTCACCCTGTCCCCACCCCCTATCTCTCCCCTCACATGGCTTCATCTATTGCCCTCTAACTTGTACTCCCTCCCCTACGTGTGACCCGAAACAGACTCTATTCTAAGCTCTGTCATGGTAAGATGGACAGAGGAATCGATTGAAACATGTTCTGAAAGCCTTTTGAAAAAAAGTGTGACTCCTGGGAATCTTTCGACCACTGGAAAGTAAGGAGGAGAATACAGATAGCGTGAACCTGAAACATTGCTGGGAGCACATAGGTGCCCAGTTTAACTGGGGGGAGAAAAAGCACACCAGTTCTCTGGCTTACTCACCCACCTGCTCCATAAAGCACTTACTGCCCCATCTTTGGCAGAACCAATGGTCTCATCAGTCATTTCTGAATCTACAAAACAAATGGAGGGGGTAAGTCATTTCTGATTCTGAGGAGTCACCTAGGAATTTCAGATTTACCTCACAATGCTGATGATAAGCCATTGACAAACTTTAGGGTGAGTTGGAGGAGGAAAGGGAGGAATTATCACTATATTTTGGATTTACAGTTCCTCCAGCCTCAAGTCCTCCGTCTTTAGACTTTTCCAATTCTGATCTCTTACCTACTGAGCTACTGAATTCCTCCAGTAGAATGTGTGACTCTTACATGTTCAGTTTAACTTGCTCTATCACTGGTGACCATGCCTTGAGATATGATGCTCAGATCTCTGGAAAGTCATTCACGTACCTCTCCATCGCCACCATACCTCAAGACCCAACCCACCTCCTCTCCTAATTTCAATTTACGTGGCTTGATGCTGTATATTATCAAAACAAGGAAGTGTAAGTGGTGTGAACTACCAGCAGGTCAGGCCTCAAGCAAGGTGAGAGGGAAATAGTTAACGTTTCAGATGATAATCAGGACTGCAAAAGGATAGAGAAGATGGATTGAAGCATGAAAGATAGAATTACGCAGTTTTCTGTGCTGTGTAACTCGATGAATAGGACAAGGGAAGTTTTAAAATACAGAGGAAGCAGGAAGAAGAGGAAAGAACAAAAAGGACATGATGTGACACAAAATGCTGGAGGTACTCAGCAGGTCAGGCAGTACCTATGGTATATAAATAATTAAACAATCAACGTTTTTGGCTGAGATCCCTCTTCAGGACTGAGAAGGAAAGGGGAAAGATGCCAGAATAACCTGATGGCATGAATATTGATTTCTCTAACTTCAAGTTATTTCTACCCCCTCCCTCCTGCTCTTTTCTTCCATTCCTCATTCTGGCTACTCTTTCTCTTCTCTCCTCACCTACCCATCATTGCTGTCTGGTCCCCCTCCTCCTTCCTTTTCTTCCATGGTTTACTGTCTTCTGTTAGATTCCTTCCTCTTCAGCAACTTACCTCTTCCACCTATCCACTCCCACTCACTTCCACCTATCCACTCCCACTCACTTCCACCTATCCACTCCCCACCCACCCACCTTTTGCCTTGCCTGCTCGTTTGTACTCCTTGCTCTCTCCCCACCTTCTTATTCTAGGTTCTTCCCCTCTTCTCTCCAGGCCTGATGAAGGGGCTTGGCCCAAAACACTGACTGCTTATTCCCCTCCTTAGATGCTGCCTGAGCTGCTGAGTTCCTCCAGCATTTTGTATGTGTCGCTTAAGATTTCCAGCATCTGCAAAATCTCTTGTATTTATGTTCAGATTTCTAGTGTTTCTTTTCATACTTGAATAATCATTCAAAAAAAATTTCTATAACTTCATGACATCCATTTTCTCCCTGTGATGTTTGCATGTTCACTTGATGCTCTGGATTCTCTAATGTACACATTCTCCTTAAGGAAACATTCTTTAGCGCTTCAGTCGATAGAGTGTAAATTCTCTCATAAACTGGTGCAGCAAGTTGCCTAAGCCTATGTGAATGGTCAAATCTATATAACAAAAGGGAGCATTGTGCTCTGAGTGAACCACTTCACATGGAACTAAGCCTCTTGATTCTAGTGAAAGCTCTTTCACATTTGGATCAACTTGACACCCAAATGTTTAATCGCCTGGTAATTACTTGTAATGCTCAGCTATATTGGCTCGTATATGTCTAGGGGAAATCTCGCCCAGCACCTGCCTGAATGCTTCTCACTGAGTCGGTTGCCGCCCGAATCAATCCCAAACATCAATCATCAGCCGGCACACCCAGTACGTTTTACCAAGTACACTTTATAGATATTACTAAATCTATGAAATTATTATAAATTCGACACAGAAAAGGAAGTAATGGAAAAAAAAAGGCGCCCTCCTTATCAAAGTCTAAGTTCTTCGTGCACAACCGTTGGAGCTCAATAAGTTCCTGACCTCCACCCAGATCCTGTCGACTCACAGCTTGGGACCACCCGGAGTGATCGACCAGAGCCTTTTGCACGTCCGCCGTCCTCCATATCTCTCCTCCGACTCCCCGCCAAAAATCCCCGTTCCCAGTCATATCAGACAGCATTATCACCCGGAAAAAACGATAACATGAATACCCATTGGCTAATAGCACCCTGCTATCTGTACTAACCCAAGCAAGTGTCTAGCTAGAGACTTTCTCAGCATTTAACATAACAAAGAAGCATTCCCAAGTATAACATAACAAAGAAGCCATTTTAATTAGCCTACGCAGTAACATAAGAGACAAAACCCCCTTACATACTTAATAGAAAAGTAGAACACTTCCCAAATAAGGCATGAATTAATCTTTAATTCATGATTCTAAATGTATAGCATAGAACATAGAACATAGGAGACTACCCCATGATCTTGTGCTGACCCTTTAACCTATTCCAAGATCAATCTAACC
The DNA here is from genome assembly GCF_963921235.1 of Mobula hypostoma. Classification (NCBI taxonomy): domain Eukaryota; kingdom Metazoa; phylum Chordata; class Chondrichthyes; order Myliobatiformes; family Myliobatidae; genus Mobula; species Mobula hypostoma. The sequence goes on from NC_086113.1 coordinate 20,548,626, forward strand.
CTTCTCTCCCATAGCCTCCATTCATCCATGTGCCTATCTAAGAGTCCCTTAAATGTTCCCAACGTAGCTGGCTTGAAACCGCCCACGGCAGGACCTCTATGCACCCACCACTCTCGGCAAAACAAATTTACCTCTGACGTGCCCACTATACATTCCTCCCACACCTTAAAGTTATGGCCCCTTGTATTAGCCATTTCTGCCCCAGGAAAAATAATCTGTGGCTGTTCACTCATATCGCATATTGGGATGACTTCAACGGGGAAGGCACCGCAGAAGTTCAAGCCGCTTTTTCCTTTGTCAAAAGTTAATTGGAGTCATTGGTCAGAATAATTTTCTAATGGAGTTCCCCAGCCCGAACAGCATGAAATCATTATAGCAAAATGAAAGAAATGGTGAGTAAGTGGCAAGCAACATTTATATCACACAAGTGTCACCCATAGACCACATCTAATAAGAGAGAAGTAACACTGGCATTCAAAGTTATCTCAGTTACTGAGAACTTTATCAAAGTTCTTGAGGTCAGCATTAATAAGAAGTATAGCTGGAGAACCATATAAATAATATAGGCCTAAGGGATGGCTAGAACCTGATTATTCTGCACAGAGTCATTCATCTTTTGATGCCCAGAAGCCTTTCTCAGCAACCAGAATTTACATCAGGAGAGTGATGATGGGATATTTCCCACTTCCCTGGTTGAATGTTGCTCCGACAACACTTAGGAAATTCGACACTCTTCAAATGTCTTAATACATTTCAAGTTCTAGAAGAGTTTGAGTTTCAAACTTCAGGACAAAGCAACCTCCTGAATGGCACCCTATGGACGCAGTGTCTATCAGACTCAGATTTACCTTTATTTATCGTATGAACATCAAAACATACAGTGAAATGCATTGTTTGCATTAACAAGCAACACTCCTATGGATGTGCTGGGGGCAGCCTACAAGTGCCACCACCCGTTCTAGTGGCAACATAGCTTGCCCAGTATGCTGGGCAGAACCCAAAAAACAGAACTTTCAAGGTTCGAGATTCAGATTGCTTCATGTCAGTTCCTGTACCCAAGTGTGGAGGTTGGCATCCGTCTGCCTCGATGGACAATGGGTGATGATGATGATCATCATAAGCCTGGGCAGAAGGTAAGGCGATCCTGAGATGCCTGGTCATCAAGATCCCCCTCTCGACCTCACCAGTGAAGTCCAAAGGAAAGCTTAGGAAGCAATACGTTTGGCGTTGCTTTGCAGCAGGAGCTGCCAGACACCGACGGGCCTGCGTGCGGGGGCCAGACCGCCTCCCTGTCCTCTGTAGTTCAGCCTGAGTCCGAAAGGAGTTAAGGTTCCATGTGTCGCCAGTGAGGAGGCACTGCATGAGGCTTGCTGCTGGAGAGGCTGTGTACAGGCAGGAAGAGACTTAACATTCAGCTCTCCTTTTTGCAAGACTGCTAGCCAGCAGTTGAGGCTGAAAGTGAGAGCGACAACCACGACCCAATACACCACCACACTAGACACATCACAACAACCATTTTCTTTCTCTCTTTCTCAGCTCTCTCTCTCTCTCTCCCCCCCCCTCTGTCTTTCTCTCTCTTGTGCTTTTCCTTTACTTTTTAAGGTTTTGAAGTTACAATACATACCAGAAATTACTTAGAATAGCCATTTCTAACAAGTTTTTGAAGAGTCATAAAGCTTTAGGTTCAGCTGTCATTGCAATAGGTTTCAGATGCCTGCCTTCCAGATTATTAAACACATTAAAGTGCATTGAAACATAGAAAAACCTACTGCACAGTACAGGCCCTTCGGCCCACAAAGCTGTGCCTTAGAACTACCTAGGCTTTACCCTCTATTTTTCTAAACTCCATGTAGCCATCCAGGAGTCTCTTAAAAGACCCTATCATTTCCGTCTCCACCACTGCTGCCGTCAGCCCGTTCCATGCACTCCCCACTCTCTGCGTAAAAAACTTACCCCTGACATCTCCTCTGTACCTAAGCCATGAGGGCTGGAGGATCTGTCTTGGATGTTGAACTCTTCCTCGGTTGATGTGAAATTTGATGACTGATCGCAGAGGGTGCCGGGGAAAGAGTTAATTGAAAACAGTCTCCTGTGTAAGGTGGTAGCTTCTTTTTGATATGTTTTCTGGGCCCCGCAGGGAGCAGTGGCAGAAACATCCTCACTCTCTGCATCTGAGTGGGACTCGAGATCTACATCAAAGCACTGCTCTTCCAGAACCGGCTCTGGATCTCCATTTGGTAACACAGCACTCAATGGCTGTGCCTGCAACTTGGACAATGGTGGACTGCTCCAAGAAATATACGGGCAAGGGGACAGATTCAGGGCAGACAGAGGAGCAAACAAAATGCTCACACAGCTGCTTATGGCAATAAATTCCACAGTTTCACCATCCTCTGGCTAAAGGAATTCTTCCTCATCTCTGTTCTAAATGGATGTCCCTCTATTACGAGGCTGTGTCCTTTGGTCCTGGACTCCCCCACCAAAGGAGGCATCCTCTTCATATCAAGTCTATTTATGCTTTTCAACATTTGATTGGCTTCAATGAGATCCCCCTCTTATACTTCTAATTTCCAGTGAGTGTGGGTCCAGAACATTGGACAATATCTAGTAACATGAGGAAACGAACTGAAGTAGCAGAGATGTGATTTTTGAGGAGGATGCAAAGAACATCATGGATGAAATGAATATCTAATAAGGATGTTATGAACAGAGCAAACACAAAAAGTGAAATAATGTATGAGATCATGAAAAGGCAATGTAACTTCATTGGACATGGGAGTTAGAATGCACGGTAATTATGGGAAAGATTGAAGGGAAGAAAGCAAGAGGAAGACAAAGACAAATGATGATGGAGACAGCAGCCAGAGAATTGGAAATGAATACCAATGAATTGATCCACTTGACCTGAAACAGGAGTGTGTGGGCCATGGCAGTCAAAGCTCAAACTGGGCACGGCACCTGATGATGATGATGATGACAGGTCCAGAGCAGTCAATTGTTTCTCATATGATAACCATCTCATTCCCAGAATCATTCTTGTGAACCTCCTCTGAACCCTCTCTAACATCAGCATGTCCTTGCTTAAATAGTGGGCCCTAAACTGCTCACAATACTCGTGTAGCCTCAGTAGTGCTTTATACAACCTCAGCATTACACCCTTGCTTTTATATTCTCGTCCTCTTGAAATGAAAGTTAACTTTACATTTGCCTTCCTCACCACTGATTCAACTTGCAATTAACCTTGAGGGAATTTTGCACAAGGACTCCCAAATCCTTTTGCACCTAAGAATATTGAATATTCTCCCTGTTTAGAAAACAATCTATGCTTTTATTCCTTCTACCAAAATGCATGACCATACACTTCCCGACACTGTATTCCATCTGTTACTTTGCCCATTCTCCTAATCTGTCTAAATCTTCTTGCAGCCTCTCAACTCCCTTGACACTACCAGCTTCTCCACCTATCTTCATATTGTCTGCAGACCTAGCCATGAAATATACAATGTCCTGGCCTCTTAACTTGTTTAGCAGCCTCATGTGCAGCAATGTCAAACACCTTCTGAGAATCCAAGTACACAACATCCAGCGATTCTCCTTTATCTATCCTGTTTGTTATTTCTTCAAAGAATTCCAATAGATTGTCAGGCAAGATTTTCCCTTAAGGAAACCATACTGATTTTGGCCTACTTTCTTGTATGCCTCCAAGTACCCTGAACCCACATTCTTGACAATCAACGCCAACATCTTCCCAACACTGAGGTTAGGCTAGCTGGCCTATAATTTCCTTTCCTTAGCTATAAAAGATAAACTCCAATTTTATAGAGAATGCTTCTCAACTATATACACAATATATTATATAATACAACTACTATATACAGTCAGCCACAGTATAGTAAAAATAAATTCTCCCATTTAGGTCTAAAGATTTAAACACTGTGGAGGCTTTCTTACTCTTGTGGGATAATGTCTTTCCTGACAAGGGGGCTGGGGTGGTCACTGTACTTGACAGATGAGACTCGTGGCTATGAAACATTCTAGGGTTCTGGGGCTTCCTCTGTGCTGGTAGTAGGAGTTGAGTCTATTGCAGGATGGATCTTGAAGTAGATGTCTTCCCAACATTTCCTCCCAGTGTTAGACTTGCTATCACTACTTTCCTGGTACAAAACATTCCTTTGGTTTCTACTAGGCAAATGGTAGTTGATGTAGGAACTGAGGGACAGGTAGCCATGAAATCATTGAGGTAACACAATTATAAGGCCTGATACTGATGTGACCGCAGTCTACAGTCTGTATGTTGTGACCTATCATAAGTAAAGCATTTTGGTGGTCACCATTCTCTTCGAGGAAACTTTGAGCTCCCTTGTCTTTGCTCCATCTGGTTTTCTGGCTTATCATTTGCAGGAGAAATTACAGGATCTGGAATCGGTTGACATGCAGGAAAATCACTTGGGTCACCTGGTTCCAATGAACGTACAGGAACTGGTGATGATTCGCAATCAGGTAAGCGTCTAGGTTATTTGGTACAAATGAAGATACAGAGACTGGTACTGATTGACATGTAAGAAAGCTCAACAACTGTTCCTTAGGCATTTGTTGCTGGAAGTATCGCGAATCCTCAGGCCTCAGTTGCTGCTCAGCAGGTTGTAATAGGCTCTACTTCAAAACTATCACAGTCCTCGCTACTGTGAGGTCGGGGACTTGCTAGTAATATTCATGCTCACTGTCACAGGCTGCTTCACACTCTTCCCTTTCTTTAGGTGGACGAACTGTGGTGCTCCGTTTTGGCAGATACTCTTGCTTTGTAGCAGTATCCATTTGTGGTTCAACATCCAAAGGTAGGTGTTCACATGGCATGGGAAGATTGTGATGTCGTACATTGGATCTTCCCCTTCCTTGTTCCGGTTTTAATTTATAGATTGGCATCTCCTCCCTAATTTTTCATACAACAATATGGATGCAGTCCTCCCAATAAATCTGAAGCCTCTGTGGGGTGTCAGATTCTTTAATAGGACATGATTCCCACGTTGTAACTCTGTAAATCTCACTCTGTAAGTTGCTCTTATTTCTCCCCGAGATCTTTTACATATACTCCTTGGCAACCTGATGGGCTTCTCACATGCCTCATTCCCACCTTTCCCAGTATTCACTGTGGGTTGCAGGACTTTTGCCAGTGTTCACGCCAAAGAATATATCCATGGGCAACCTCAGCGACCTACCGAGAAGGTAGAACAGAGAGAGTCCTGCTACCTCCAACCTTGTACAGTTGTAAGCATGGACCATTTTATTCAATGACTTCTTCCAATTTTCTTATTATCTTTCTGTTTCAACATTTGCACAAGAGTCCAGCTGGACCTCTCAACTTGTCCATTTTCCTGGGGGTGGTACGGTATAGTTCTTGATCCTGTCACACCGTTCTATTTTCTCAGTTGTGTGAAGAGTTAGTTCTCAAATTTAACTCCTTGGTCTTGGTGATTTGTCATGGAAACCCAAACTTCAGGGCAAAGTTATTGAAAAGAAGATAAATGCCAGTTTTTTTTGACTCAAAGTATGACCGTGTAAGTCATGTAAAATGGTCAATAATCACCAGAATGTACTTGTATCCACCCTTGCACTTGTTCGGTTGAAGAAAGCCAACTGACACAAGTTCAAATGGCTGCATTGTCACGATGCCCTTGAGTGCTGCCCTTGTTTCCTGATGCAGCTTCTTTTCCTTGAGACAGGTGCAGACTCTTAGCACATGGTGCTCAGTGTCCCTCTGCAGGTAAGGCCAGGAATATCTCTCTCCTCCCAGAGGTGCTGTATGATTGATGCCCTGGTACCCCATGTTATCATGTAGCTCTTTCAGGACTGTACACTTGAACCAGTTTTGTCCATTGGGTAGTTCTCTGATGAAGGATGCCATCCTCATCCAATTCTAACTTATCCCACTCTCACAGGAAGCACCTGGTTCGCTTGCTTAATGTCTGTAATTGTTGAAAAGTAGGTTTTGCACCTGAGCGTACAAAGTTGATAACGGTTTTGAAGTCACCATCATCTTCCTGTCCTTGCTGGATCTCTCTCCTGGAGAGTAGTGGAACTGATGTGTTCATGACGTTGATGTTTATTGCATTTAAAGGTACAGGTTCTGCCATAGACCAGGGTGTGTCTGCACTTTGCTGCATTTCAACCAACCTGCACTGCTGGGGTCTTGCAGATTGACCGGCTTGCCCCCTCTGTGAGAAGACCGGTACGCTAGAGCATATTCTGAGCTGCTGCCTGCCCCAGAGCTCTTGCCGATGGCCGTTATCCATGGTGGCATGACCAGGTCCTCCGGACAATTGCTGAGACAATCTGCAGCACCCTTAACATCTGCCGGAAAACAAGTCCGGTCAAGAATACCATCTGTTTTGTCGAAGAGGGGGAGAGACCAACAGAACACCAGAAAGCAACCGGGCTGCTCTTCACTGCGCAGGACTGGAAGCTAAAAGCAGACCTGGGAAAACAGCTGCAGTTTCCTCCCCACATCACAGAGATTACATCGCGGCCCGACATTGTGTTGTGGTCCGACTCATTGAAGCATGTTTTTGCTTGAGCTTACCGTGCCATGGGAAGAACGCATGGAGGAGGCCTACGAGTGGAAAAGAACCAAGTATGAAGATCTGAAGAACAACTGCCAAAGAAGAGGGTGGAGGGCAAAGTGTTAGCCCGAGGAGGTTGGGTGTCGTGGCTTTGCAGGCCAGTCGCTCTGCAAAGTATACACTGCATTTGGAATCACAGGAGAGAGAAGAAGGAGAGCCATTTCGACCATCACAGATGCAGCAGAGAAAGCATTAGGTTGGCTCTGGATAAAGAGGGCAGGTCCGTGGGTTGCTGCTAGAGCACAGGCCGGGGTCTGATAGGGCACAGGCTGGGGTCTGATCAACCCCAGTCGGGTTGCCTGGGCGAGGGTGTATGATGTTGGAAGTCCTGAAACACCTGACGACCCCAGGTAACATTACTGATGATGTACTCTAGCTTAGCATCATGCACATGTTTCTGTAAGAAAAGTGGCCTGGTTCCTAATGAATCCTACAGGATTTCTCCATTTCTCACTCATAGTTGTTTCCATGGCTACTGGTATTCGGGACAAAGGTTCAGCATCAACATTTTCGTTTCCGGGGAATAACGTAGAAATCAGCCAGTTCAGCAACCCATCTACATCCCAGTTGCATTCAACTTTGCTGAAGACAGAACATATGTGGGAGGGGTCGTTGTCACCGTAAACTATGAATGTCAGGGCATAGTACAGATAATCCCTAAATTTTTCAGTAGTTGCCCACTTCAAGGCAAGGAATTCCAATTTCCCGTTGTGTAGGTGGTAGTTTTTTTCCCTGCATTCCTCAATATTTGTGAACCATAAGCTATAACTCTCAATTTGCCATCTTGCTTTTGATACAGGACTACTCCCAACCCTTGATTGGGGGCATCAATGTAAAGAATGAACAGTTGTACTAAGTCTGGGAACCCCCACAGGTGGCTGTACTAGGCAGTCAATCAGTTTCCCCAAAGTTTTTTGATGCGTCTCTGTCCAGTGATCGGTTTGCAAGAGGGCACGCAGATCCTCTTCTTATTTGTCTTTCTGATGCTACCCCTACTGGGCTGGTCACTGTCATCTCTGTTTTTTTAACAGGTCAGAGAGGGGGGGGGGTCACAATTCTAGAGAAATCTTTAATGTACTGCTGATAGTAGCTTAATAGACCCAGAACCTTTCTCAGTTCTCCTGGTGTGCCAGGCCTCTTCTCTTTCAGAGCTGTCACTGTCACGGTGCCTACAGCATCCATTCCATTTCCCTCTGTTGACACAATTCTCCTCAGGTAGTGAACCTCAGCCTTGAAGAACTCACACTCACTGGGTTTAAGTTTCAGTCTAAGCACCTGCACTTACTGTAGCTGTCTTCTCACCGCATCAACATGCTCATCGAAGGTCGTAGTGAATACCAGCGTGTCATCCAGGTATGGGACACAGACTTTGTCTCTTAATCCTTCAAGGAAGTCCTCCATGAAACGTTGGTAGGCTGCAGGCGCATTCATGGGTCCAAAGCAAATTTGAACCCACTTGTACAGGCATCAGGTGATTATGAAGGCTGTTAGTGGCCTGCTTTCATCCATCATGAAGCCTTGGTGGTTTGATTTCCCCTGGTCAAGTAATGAGAACCAAGCATTACCCCGTAAACTGTCCATAATGTCTTGCACCCGTAGGATGGGCTAACGGTCAGGAATAGTTTTCATATTCAGGTCCCTATAGTCAATACAGAGACAAAGGTTTCCATCTTTCTTTCTAACACACACGATTGGCGAGGCATCAGGCAAACTAGATACCTTGATCCACCTGTGGACGTTTAAGTCATGCAAGTATTCCTTCATTTCTTTGTCGGGGGGTTTTGGAACTGAAATATAAGAGCCGGTTCATCATCTTGGGGAGAGATGCTCAGCTGCAAACCACCGACACATCCAATGTCAATATCTGATTTTGAAGAGGAGTGACGTTCCTCTCGTAGCATCTGCTTCACGATCTGCTGCTGTTGTATATTTAGGTGGCTCACATCAACTAGGAGATCCCATAAATCAGAGTCAAGTTCATCCTTATCGTCCTCTATTTGGTGTTGAGTAGCTGGATCAAATATGGCACCTTCCTGCACAGTGACCAGGAGCACGGACTTAACTGGTTGCAACGTCCCAAGCACTGTCTCCTTAGCAAGCTCAATGTCATGGTCTGTTCTGTTGTGCGCATCAATAGCAATGTACGGACGTGCACCCCTCTGGAGTGATCAGCAGCACTGGGGCTCCACAGGGGACTGTCTTGTCTCCCTTTCTCTTCACCATTTACATCTCGGACTTCAACTACTGCACAGAGTCTTGTCATCTTCAGAAGTTTTCTGATGACTCTGCCATAGTTGGATGCATCAGCAAGGGAGATGAGGCTGAGTACAGGGCTACGGTAGGAAACTTTGTCGCATGGTGTGAGCAGAATTATCTGCAGCTTAATGCGAAAAAGACTAAGGAGCTGGTGGTAGACCTGAGGAGAGCTAAGGTACCGGTGACCCCTGTTTCCATCCAGGGGGTCAGTGTGGACATGGTGGAGGATTACAAATACCTGGGGATACAAACTGACAATAAACTGGACTGGTCAAAGAACACTGAGGCTGTCTACAAGAAGGGTCAGAGCTGTCTCTATTTCCTGAGGAGACTGAGGTCTTTTAACATCTGCCGGACGATGCTGAGGATGTTCTACGAGTCTGTGGTGGCCAGTGCTATCATGTGTTGCTGTTGTGTGCTGGGGCAGCAGGCTGAGGGTAGCAGACACCAACAGAATCAACAAACTCATTCGTAAGGCCAGTGATGTTGTGGGGATGGAACTGGACTCTCTCACGGTGGTGTCTGAAAAGACGATGCTGTCCAAGTTGCATGCCATCTTGGACAATGTCTCCCATCCACTAGTTGGGCACAGGAGTACATTCAGCCAGAGACTCATTCCACCGAGATGCAACACAGAGCGTCATAGGAAGTCATTCCTGCATGTGGCCATCAAACTTTATAACTCCCCCCTTGGAGGGTCAGACACCCTGAGCCAATAGGCTGGTCCTGGACTTATTTTTTGGCATAATTCACATATTACTATTTAACTATTTATGGTTTTATTACTATTTATTATTAATGGTGCAACTGTAACGAAAACCAATTTCCCCCAGGATCAATAAAGTATGACTATGACTATGAGTGTTTTGTGTTTCACACAATCCAAGGTCTTCTGCCCATTGTGGGGTCGCTTCTGGTTCAAATAGCATCATTTTGTCTTCCCTCTCAAATGGAGACTGTACATAGCATTGAACTTGCGTTGCTGTATGTTCTGGTGTGTTAACTCTCTCCTTTGTTGTCTTTACTTGATACTCACAGGGATCCATAATGCGAATCAGATTGATAAATGCCTTGATTTTGCTTCTCTTGAGGCTAGAGAATGCAGCTCTTACTGTTTCGTACAAAGGTTCGTTATGTCTTCTTTCGTCACTCTCCTTTATAATCTGTTCAATCACATTGAATCCAATGCTGGGGTAGGATAGAGCTCTGCATTTCAAAACTGAACTGGTATGATCAGTTCTTCTGCACCAGGCGAAGCTAATTTGAAAGTGATCTCAACCCATCCGACATATGACATGCTTGCACCATTGGCTGCTACCAGCTGTAATGCCTCGGGCATCTCTACAGCCTCTGAAACACCCCTCAGTTTAACTCCAGGTAAGTGCCTAGTTCTCCACTGTTTGTCTATGAGGCACACCTGTGAACCTGTGCCCCATCTTGTTTCACTATGACGCCCCTATAATTAGCATTACGCGAGGTGTTGTCTGCCCACCGGTGAAGTTACAGTCGAATGTTGATTGACTTGCACTGCTCAACTAAAACACTGGTGGATGGCTGTCTCATTCCTCGTGCTTTACATCCGGCTAAGTAGTGCCTACTGTTACCATAGTTGCAACAGTGGGTGGAAAGTTCTTCACACCCTCTCTGCTGACAGTGGAAGCCCTTTCTTGTTCGTGGTGAATGAAGCCGCTGAGGCAGGCCAGGATACGCGCATATTGGGACTGGATACTGCTGTGCAACTTCATGCTGCTGTGGGAAAAATGAATAATTCTGTAAGTAGTGTAATTGGCATGGCTGCTGGGCTTCAGGTGGCAATGCATATGATGCTGTTACATACTGCTGGTAACTCTATGCTAGATCCTGCGGTTAAGAAGAAGTTGCCCTCACTTCCTGTTTTTTTATTTGAAACTGTAAAGCATCGTTGGTGCACAGGTATGGGCTGCTGAATTTGCTCCTTGACCTGTGCAATGTCTTCACTAAGTGTTTTCAACTGTCACACTAGGTCTATATGAGCCCTTTCCATCTGACATTTATACTCAACAGGATGTTCCTCTAACGGTGCGGTGTTATCAGTGGCAGTGCCAGCTGACCCAGCTGACTTCTGTTTATTCTTTTTCTCTGCTTCATTTGCACGTGCAATGTTTAGCTTCGCTAATAGTAGTTCATCTGAGGCTTTTGAATCTAAAAGGTATGGCTGGAGGTCTTTTTAAATACAACCACTTTGTAAACCAGGGAGTACAAGATGTAAAATCATACTCTGCACTAAGGCTGGATCATATTTTAGACCAGGCTCCGCTTCCTGTGAGGCCAAAAGTACTTTCTGCTTCAGACATCAAAGTCACTGGTGAACGCAGCAGGCCAGGCAGCATCTCTAGGAAGAGGTACAGTTGACGTTTCAGGCCGAGACCCTCGTTCACCAGCAACTTTTATGTGTGTTGCTTGAATTTCCAGCATCTGCAGAATTCCTTGTGTTGTCGTTTCTGCTTCAGATCGAGGATATGTATGAAGAAACTTGCTGGCATCTCTGTACTGCTGTCAGCTGCTTATACAGCTCAGTTGCCCCTTTTTCCTGATAATGTCAGCGAAAGATCTGTCTAAGGGTAGGTAAGTTCAAGTCTGATTTACCCTCAGGTAAAGTACTGCAGAACTGGAGCCCAGGCATAATCACTCTGATCACGGTATCAACTGTCTGCACCCCGGGTAACCTCTATTTAGAGCGCTTTCTGTCTGGCAAATAGATAGTCGCCAACAACTCGTCTTCCTGACTGGGCTCACCAACCTGACTAGATGTTTTAAAACCTGTGCGCCATGCTGGTGGGACGATTTCCCTCTGAACCAGCCGCTGCGGATCGCTCGAGTTCATCCTGTTAGGAGCTGACCTTTGTATTGAACTGTGAGATACTATAATTTGCCTGTTTTCCTCCTTCGTTTCATCAGCCACAGCAGCTGTAGCAACCGCTGACTTACTTAACTTGTCTCGAACCTGCAGAAATTCAATCATGCCATTGCCCTCCAGGTTTCCCAACTCCTCTCTTCCCAGATAGTGACTTTTTAGGGGTTATATTAGGGATACAACAGAAAAATGTGTTTCCTTAACTATGTCCTCTGTTGGGAGTTGAAGGAAGCTTACTGCGTTCCACCAGCTTGTTTTTGGGCAATTTGCACACTTTCTCACTAATTTCTTCTTGGAGATTCCTAAGCACCTCTATTTTCTTTTCTCCTTGGCAGTGGTGCAAGTTATTGTGGTGACGGTAAGATTCCCTGCTGCTGACTGGATGCTCCTCGAGCATTCGCTGTGCCTCATGTGCATGCACTGTTCCACCAGCTCTCAGCCTCTCCCACCTCAATCAACTGCCTCACTCTCTGCTGCTCTAGGCGATTCAGAAAAGGCTGGGTGCGGCTTGGATGAACTCAATCCACCTGCACGCCCATCTCAGCGGTGTATCCAAATTTTACGGTAAAATCTGAAAAGGATATGGTAACCAAAACCTATATACACTGTACTCTTCATGCATCAATAACTCTGATGAACCAACACATCGTGTTCTCCTCCCCCTCCATCCCACCCAGCAATCTGGCTGGCATGAGCAATCAATTGCGTGCTGAAGACTGAATGCAAGTCCTTACCAGTCAATGGCAGATTCAGTGCTCAATGCTATAAAAGAATGCCTTGCACACAGACACTCTTGAATTTTCAACTAAACACATTTGCAAGTTTTTCAAGTAATATCCCTTTTCTCCCCAACATGAAATGATATTCACATTAAATAAATTATTTTAACTTTTTAAAAAAATTATTTGAACAATTATTTATGAGTAAATTGAACAGATTTCAACCTTGTCACACATGCTAGGACATGTATGTTCCTATCTCACTGGAGTATAAGGGTCTCGGCCTGAAACGTCGACTGCGCCTCTTCCTATAGATGCTGCTTGGCCTGCTGTGTTCACCAGCAACTTTGATGTATGTTGCTTGAATTTCCAGCATCTGCAGAATTCCTGTTGTTGGAGTATGAGGCCTATCTGGTTTAGCCCACCTGTCGAAGTGATGTACCATGGTGTGGCCTCTGTTGCATGCCAACAGCTACTTGGAGCTACAGGTAAGAACTAAGTGTCTGGTGGGGATTAAAGGTGAGTGAGCTGCCACAAATTGGACACAACAGCCCCTTTACCAGAGGTGGTAACCCCATACACCCCTATGGGGATAAGTACTGTCACATTTATAAGATACCAAGAGGAGCACTTGAATGACCAAGTCACAGAAAGATACAGACAAATTGCTGGTAAATGGGATTAGTGTTGTCGCCTTCTTGGTAGTTTACCTAGACAAGGCTCACAAAGTGTCTACTTCTGCGCTGTTTGACTCTGAGGTACGGGAAGCAATTTACTTTTAGGATAGCTTATCATCTTCCCCTCTGTTCAAAGTTTAAAATGGGCTCTGTTCCATAAGGCAGCAAATGCAGAACAAAACCAGAAACTGCTGAAAATACATTGTGTGATGTTCTGGTCACCTCATATATGAAGACAGTGGAGTGTACAGGAGAGAATCGCCAGGATGCTGCCTGAATTAAAGAGGTGAGAGAAACTTGGACTGTATTCTCTGAACTGTCAGAGACTGTGGGGAGACTTGATAGGTACAGCAGATAGACTCTTTTCCCAGGATATAAATGTCCCCACTTTTCTAGAGGTCTCCTTACAGCCCTGTGTCAGTCCTCAAGTTAATCTAAATGCCCTGGTCTCTTCCTATCCAGGACTCCTGCAGTTGTGGAAATGTTTCAATATCTATCTTGTCATGTCCCCTGGAGATATTTTATGTTCCAATAAGATCACCACTCATTCTTCCAGAATGTCCAGTGGTCAAGTTTCTGGGGACCCCTTATATTTCAGTTTTAACTTTGCCATTGCTCAACCTGTCCTTATAGGACATGCTCTCTAAATCAGGTAGTATGCTGGTAAATCTCCTTTGTACCCCCTCTAAAGCTTCTACATCCTTGCCGAATGCCAACCACATAAGTAGGTAGAGCCTCAAACATGTTTATTCCATTTCCTGATCTCCTGCCCCCTGCCTTTCCTCTTTCTCTCAGATAAATGCAGAGGTTCCTATTATTCCTCGCCTTCCACCTCAGCAGCCTTCATGTTAAATGGATGTTTCTCTGCTATTTCTGGCCACGTGTCCCCCACGCAAATCTTCCCTTTCTCTGCACTTCAGCATTCCAAATGGAGCATTCTGTCCTGGAACACACTAACAACCAGCCCCCTCCTTCCCATAACCTTTCTTATGCAGCTGCACGAGACACAGCATCTGTTACTTTACCTCCTTCTTTCCAGCTATTTAGGGTTTCAAAGATCCGCATATCAAGTAATAATTGTACTTCCTTCACTTTAGAGCCCCTTTGTCTTGCTCATTTTGAGATGCCTTCTGCTTTGGGAAGATGAAGCAAACCACTTCCTCAGGAGGCTAAAGAAATGCAGCATGTCCCTGTCGACCCTCACCAGTTTATATTGGTGCTCTGTATTCTGTCTGGATGCAAAACAGCTGGGTATGGCAACTGCACTACATGTGACTGCTAGAAACTGCAGAGAGTTGTGAACACAGCTCAGCACATCACAGGAACCAGTCTCCTCTCTTTGGACTCCGTCTCTACTTCTCGCCGTCTCAGTAAAGCAGCCTCTCACCCCCCTCCAAACATTTTCTTTTCTCCCCTCATCCACTGGGCAGTAGGTAGAAAAACCTGAAAGCACTTACTACCAGGCTCATGGATAGCTTCTATACCACTGCTATTTCACTCTTGAAAGGACCTTTTGTACAATAAGATTCTTGGCCTCACAATCTATCTCATTATGATCTTGCACGTATTGTTTACTCTCTTGGTAGCCTTTAGACTTTATTCTGCACTGTTATTGTTTACCTTAGGCCATTTTACCACAGTGCCCAGTGCACTGTGTAATGATTTGATCTGTATGAACAGCATGCAAGGCAAGCTTTTCACTGTATCTCGGTACATGTGACAATAGTAAACTATTTCCAGTACCAATGCTTTGCCAAGCATTTCTGTTCTGTCCTGAAGCACAATCCCAGCATTCAGATCAGTTGGCACTTTAATTTTCCAACTCACTCCAACATCGACCTCCCTGCGAACATTGTGCTGATCAAATTCCATGTGAACTCACAGACGGAGTCAGCCCTTTAATTAGGCATGTTACATCCTTCTGAATGTAACACTGAAATAAACAATTTCAGGCTTTGGTCAACCTCCACCCCCTTGCCTCTCACTCCATGTGCTATGATCTCATATCAATCTTACAAGTTGTTGTGGTGTATTTGTATGGCAATCTTCGGGAAACAAAGGGGTTTTTTAGATATTGCAGTAGCTTTCATGGAATGGAATCCTCTGTTGTCCTTTCAAAGACAAGCCAATTTTAAAAGAAACATTAATAATTTATTTCTTTTTCGATGTTTCATTTTAAGTATAACTTTTTTACTTTGTAAGGTATGTAAGAAAAGAGCACCATCATCATTACTTGACATTCTAAAATGGAGTTGCAGATGAAATACCACAAGGAGCTTGAAATGCATACATTAGTCATTCATGGGTATACCTGTCAGGTAAAATTACCTTTAGGGCAAAAATAAATATTTCAACAACCATCTGACAGTTGGTTTAACATCTTCTATTTATAAACATTCAAAAACTTTGTAAACTCTTACATAAACCATATGCAATTAAAATTATTGCAACATTATTATCAGGTGACTCGAGCAGAACTATATTTCATTTCATTCTTATAATTCCACAGAGTAAAACTCAGTTCTAAAGTACTATGGAGAGGATGGAGGATGAGTTAGTTCATTGTAAGAAATTCCATAACAAATCCTCAAGACATCCTAAAACATTTCAGAGCAAATAATTTAATTTTGGATCTTGGTCACTGTCATTGTCGATATGTAGATGGCTTTGGCAACTGATTTATATGCATCAAAAACTGACAAAGAGCAAAGTTGTAGAAAAATATACTTGCTGTGGAGTTAGTTCATTGTAGATATGCTTCATTGATTCCAGTGTTTATTAACTTTAAAAAATTCAGAATCTTCGAAGAAATAATGTTAACTTTGCACTGGTGTTAATTTTGAATATACTCTATGTTTAAATCTTAAGCAGGAGGTTTCTTAAACTTACTTAAGGTCAAAATAACAAACTTAATGCATCAACGTAGATGGTGCCTGACCTACTGAGTCCTCCAACTTTTTGTGGGATACTTCTTTGGGGAAGTTGTTGAGTCTGAATCGTCTCAGAACGAACGACTCCAGGTTGTGAGAATAGTTGCTGATGTGGTGTTCAATGGTGTTGTCACTAGAAGAATCCTACATGACATCAGTTGATTGGTTGCTGTGCTCTAACCAAGCACAGGATTTCAGGTGTTGTCTGCCTGTCTATGTTTCCCTCCTTCACCACAGATCCTTTCTGGATCTCTCAAGACAGGTACTTTTCTGTTGAGGATCTTAAAGTTGTTCTTGATCATCTGCAGACAGCCAATTAGCCAAATTAAAGATTTAAATGCTCTTTAAATCACCAGTGTGTTAAGAAATGCAAGCCACTTGCATGTTGCTGGTGGAATTTCCATTTCAACAGCATTTAGACTATAGGCAAAGCTTGGCAAAGGACATGCAGAGGAAACCTAGTGCAACCCATGTAAAATGCTGGAGGAATGCAGCAGGTCAGGCAGCATTCATTGTGGAGGCAAATGAACAGTTGTCGTCCCAATCTCAACACAGGACAATTCAGAACGTCCTGCTCTGACTCACCCATGGTGTCCACAAGCTCCACAGCATTGGAGTTGAGAAAGGATTGATAATCACTGGTATCTCCTTGCGTTTGGACTCTGTTCTCACTCCCTGATGGCACTGAAAGTGTAGATAAAGCATATGAAATCCAGAAGAGTTTCTGAGGGATGACGAAGGGGTCTTAAAAATTAAAGATCAGATTAAAATTTGTAATCTGTAGATGTACAAGTTGACATAAAGTGCATATATAATAAAGACAGGTGGAGGGCAGGTAATGTTGAGGAAGCAGGGAGCCTGTAGAAGAATTTAGATAGGTTAGATTAGATTAGATTAGATTATGAGGACACTCAGTCCTCGTTTATTGTCAATTAGAAATGCATGCATTAAGAAATGATACAATGTTCCTCCAGAGTGATATCACAAAAAAAACAGGACAAACCAAAGACTAACACTGACAAGACCACATAATTATAACATATAGTTACAGCAGTGCCAAGCAATACCATAATTTGATAAAGAGCAGACCATGGGCACGGTTAAAAAGAGGTCTCAAAGTCCCGATCAACTCCCGATAATCCCGATAGCAGGCGGCAAAAGAGAGAAACTCTCCCTGCCATAAAACTCCAGGCGCCGACAACTGCCGATGCATTGGAAGCACCCGACCATAGCCGACTCTGAGTCCGTCCGAAAACTTCAAGCCTCAGACCAGCCCCTCTGATACAGCCTCCCAAGCACCATCCTCTGCTGAGTGCTTCGACCCCGCCCCGGCCACTGAGCAACAAGCAAAGCCGAGGACTCAGGGTCTTCTTCTCGGGAGATTCTGGATCACACAGTAGCAGCGGCAGCGAGGAAGGCATTTCAGAAGTTTCTCCAGATGTTCCTCCGTGCTCTCACGTCTGTCTCCATCAAATCAGGATTGTGCACGGCACCCTACTTGACAGATAACAGATATCATTCACCGGAGTTAGGGGAATGGACAAAGAAGTAGCAGATAGAATATAGTATTGGGGAGTGTATGATCATATATTTTGGTAGAAGGAATAAAGGCATAGACTATTTTCTAAACAGGTGAAAATTCATAAATCAGAGATGCAAAGGGATTTGAGAGTCCTCATGCATGTTTTCCTAAAGGTTAACTTGCAAGTTGAGTCAGTGTTAAGGAAAGCAAAATACAATGTTAGCATTCATTTTGAGAGGACTAGAATGTAAAAACAAGGATGTAATGCTGAGGCTTTATAAGACATTGGCCAGACTGCACTTGGAGTATTGTGAGCAAATCTGGGCCCTTTATCTAAGGAAAGTTGTGCCTGCATTGAAGACAGTCCAGAGGAAGTTCGCAAGAATGATTCTGTGAATGAAAGGGTTAATGTCTGCACCTCTAGTTGCTGGAATTTAGAAGAATCAGGGGTGAGGGATCTCACTGAAATCTGTTGAATATTGAAAGACTTAGATAGAGTGGATCTGAAGAGGATGTTTCCTATAATGGGGGAGTCTAGGACCAGAGGGCACAGCCTCAGATTAGAGGTCCTCATTTAGAACAGAGATGAGGAGGAATTTATTTAAGCAGAGGGCGTGAATCTGTAGAATTCATCCTCACAGATGGTCGTGGTGGTCAATTTATCAGGTATATTTAAAATGGAGGTTGATCGGTTCTTGATTAGTAAAGTCATGAAAGGTTATGGGAAGCAGGCAGGATATTGGATTTGAGAGGGATAATAAATCAGCCATGGTGGAATGACAGAATAGACTGGATGGCTGAATGGCCTAAGTCCGTTTCTAGTCTTATGATCTTATATAGTTAAATATACAACAGTAAAATGCTTCTAGTGCTTTTATGAGTAATGTATTCTGGGTGGTAGCAGAGTGTTCAGAAGTTTCAAAGCCTGAAGGAAGAAGCAGTCACAACACGCACAAAATGCTGGAGGAACTCAGTGGGCTGGGCAGCACCATGGGAAAAAGTACAGTTGACGTTTCGGGCCAAAACCCTTCTGCAATCCTGTACTCTTTTCATAGATGTCCTGAGCTCCTCCAGCATTTTGTGCGTGTTGCTTGGATTTCCAGCATCTGCAAATTTTTGTCTAGTTTGTGGGAAGAAGCTGTTACCCAGTTTAGCATTCTTTGTTCTTACACTTTGTTCTTATTGTTCCTGTTGGTAGGAGGCCAAGGAGATTGTGGGACAGATCTCCTTGACAATGCTGAGGTCTCTTTGAAACCAGCACTTCTGGAAAGTGTCCTGGAAGTAGTGTTCCAGGTTGCAGAGGCTGAGAGCGACCTCTCATTACTACATATCTGTATATTATCATAGGCCCAGCTATTTGGACAGAATTTAACAAAATATTGAGTTTGAAAGCAAAATATAAATAAGTGAAATCCAATCAAAATTCAACTATTCCTGATGTAAAGGAATTGAAAGTGGGTTGAAACTTACATCTGACTTCACAGCAAACAGTCTTTAAAAAGTAGAGAAGGCAGAATTTATGGCAGAAATACAACAACTTCTTCCAATAAAATCAGAGGCAATTCTCTCAGAAAATGCAGTGAGTAGGGAATAGTTGCATCCAAAATTGTCTACAAAATAACAATATCAGTCACTTACAACCATGCAAATGCCAGACTTGATTCATAAGGGAAGCAACCAGTTACCTTCACTCTTTAAAGAGATACGATTGCCAGTATATCCAGCCAATAAATCATGTTTCTGGGCTCAGTGGAAATGGTTGTCAAACACTGTTGAGAAAGGAGGATCTGGGAATTTGCTATCTTACACCCAGTCTTTATGGCAACCATTAATATCCATGCTAGAGGGCCAGCAGAATGAAAAGATCAAATATGGATTTTAGCCAAAAATGTATGTGTGATAAGATGTTTGTTTCCTTCAGGAATCAGCCGTAGCTTATGGAACCAAACACATTAGATCAGAAGCCTTTTCCTCTTGGAACACGATCTTTACCTTGGCATTCAATGTAACAGCAGCTCTGCCTCTGTGAATCCTGCATTTGCAGGCAAACCCTCAGAAGACAACAGGCACACCTATCAATGAGGTAAAGAGGAAAGCGGTTTTGATCTGAAACATTAATTCTGTCTCTCTGACCATAGATGGTGTCTAATTTGCTGGAAGTCTCTAGCATTTTCTTTGTAATTTCCAATATCTTCAGCTTTTTATTTAATTTTCATTTGAGATGGATGCGCAATACAAATTTCAAGTGACAGCAGAGAGAGCAGTTGAATTGAATCAAATTGAAGATTTGTGCATGCTCTCAAAGAGCTTGAAGAGAAGCCTTCTGTCAGGAAGAGCCCATTTGGAAACACCCATTAACAGAGAGGCTTATTATGCATCTTATAATTTGTACCACACTCATTTTTTTGCACACCGTGAATCCAAAATTTACCTTGAAAATTGAATCTTTTGTTTTTGTTGTCAGGGAAAGCTTTGTTGACATGGAACAATTCAATTCAATTCAAGTTTAATTGTCATTCAACCACCATGAATACCCATGATTACAACCAAACAAGACAGCATTACTCTAAGGCCGAGGTGTAAAACACAGTACCAACAGTCAAACACAGCACAAATGGAGACGCCTCTTTCTCCCTGTGGTATGTCGAATGCCGGGTGAACAAGTGATCTTTGGAGTACTGCAAGTCTGTGTCTTTCCTGTTGCCTTGCTCATGCTTGAGCGCACAGTGGAGGGTGCCAATGCTTTTTTTTGCCGGTGGGGTGGAGGGGGGTTGTTGCTTGCTGTCGCTTATGTGTGGGAGGGAGGGGAGGGGAGCTTGAGGGGGGGGGACTTTGGGGTTCTAACATTTAACTGTCATTCATTTTTTTGGGAGCACTCCTCTGTTTTCGTGGATGTTTGCGAAGAAAAAAAATTTCAGGGTGTATATTGTATACATTTCTCTGACATGAAATGCACCTTTGAAACTTGAAGCATACATTGCCCACACAAAATAGAAAGCACATGTAAGATATCAGTAAAATACAGCACACAAAAAAAAGCCCAGACACTGACTCCACGAATGCAGCAGAAGTTTGCAGTCAACCACAATACAGCTTGTCTTCTGTTGGGCGAACACTGGGAGGCAGCACCAACTCTTGCCTGGATGCCCCGCTCCAGCAGCCCCAGTGGAGCACACCGGCTTCGCCACCTCTTTCCTGGTCACTGTAAACAGGCAACACCACGGCTTGAGGCTTAGTCCTCACTATGACTGAGGAAACCCAGCTCCCCCGCCGTCAGCTCCTGCTGTCCGCCAATAAATCAGTGAATCGGACATGTGTCAGAGTTATTTCTTAAAGATCAACATGGCCTCCTTCAACTGTGGCTCCAAAGTGACATCAACCGAAAGCAAACAGCAGGACTGATGAAGTCTTAGTAAATCCCAGCATCATTATTGATTGGTGTACAGAAACATAAACAATGCACAAGAATGGGCTCGAGGGGGATGATAAATCAGCCATGACGGAATGGCTGATCAGACTCAATTTGCCAAATGGCCTAATTCTGCCCTCATGTCTCATGGTTGATGAGAATTATAGTGGCATATTGCCAACCGTATAATACAGGTGCCAAGAATGGAACAGATCATAACTCTGTTGACAGGAAAGGTAAAATGAGAGAGTGCTGCGTCATGAAAAGGGAGCATGTGCTTTATTTCTTTTGAAATATTCAGTCTAAATTAGATTAGATTGGATTATTAGATTATGAGGACACTCAGTCCTCGTTTATTGTCATTTAGAAATGCATGCATTAAAAAATTATACAATGTTCCTCCAGAATGATATCACAAAAAAAAGGACAAACCAAGACTAAAACTGACAAGACCACATAATTATAACATATAGTTACAACAATGCAAAGCAATACCGTAATTTGATAAAGAGCAGACCATGAGCACGGTAAAAAAAAGTCTCAAAGTCCCGATCGACCCATCATCCCACGCAGGCGGCAGAAGGGAGAAACTCTCCCTGCCATGAATCTCCCAGCGCCGATTACGTGCCGATGCATTGGAAGCACCTGACCGCAGCCGACTCTGAGTCCGTCCGAAAACTTCGAGCCTCTGACCAGCCCCTCCGATACAGCCGCTTTGAGCACCATCCTCTGCCGAGCACTTCGACCTTGCCCCGGCCACTGAGCAACAAGCAAAGCCGAGGACTCGGGACCTTCTCCTCCGGAGATTCCAGACCACACAGCAGCAGCAGCAGCGAAGCAGGCATTTCAGAAGTTTCACCAGATGTTCCTCTGTGTTCTCACGTCCTTCTCCATCAAATCAGGATTGTGCACGGCACCCTACTTGACAAATAACAGACATCACCACCGGAGTGGCCACTGCGAGCTGCGTCGCGCCGCCATCTTCTCCTCCTGTATTGTATGACATTGTGGTATCTAGTGCTGGAGGAATGGGAAAACTAGAGCTATGTTCAACACTATCACTAACTAAATCCATTTCAAGGCCATTCATTCCGTCATTATCACTGGCAACTGTTTGAGGCTGAGCCAGACCCTAGTCAATTTCAATCCAAAGATGAGCTTTACACAACCTTCACTGAGAATGCCTATTTCCAATGGTATGAAATTGCCCTCAGCTATGCCACTCTCAAGTCATCTGATACTGAAATCCTCAGCCAATTGTTGCGAATATTTTTATCTACCTTCCCCTTTCTACCTTGATAAACCCTGGGCATCCAGCCAGAATTTACATTCAGTGACTATTTTATAAGGTTACCCCCACACCCCCATACCTAATAAAGTGGCGACTGAATGTACGTTCCTAGCCTCCTGCTGCGGGAGGCCATCCACTTCAAAGTTCGATGTGTTGTGTGTTCAGAAATGCTCTTCTACACACCATTGATGTAACGCATGGTTATTTCAGTTACTATCACCTTCCTGTCAGCTTGATCCAGTCTGGCAATTCTTCTCTGACATTTTCATTAACAAAACATTTCGCCCACAGAACTGCTGCTCACTGGATGTCTTATGTTTTTCACACCATTCTCTACAAAGTCTAGATACTGTTAAGCGTGAAAATCCTGAGATCACTCTGTCTGGCACCAACAATCATTCCACAGTCAGTCCCTTAGATCACATTTGTTCCCCATTCTGATGTTTGGTCTGAACAACAACTGATTCTTTTGACACGTCTGCATACTTTTATGCATTGAGTTGGAGGCACATGATTGGCTGACTAGATATTTGCATTAAAAGGCTTAGACCATAAGACAATGAGACTATAAGACATAGGAGCAGAATTAGTCCATTTGGCCCATCGACTCTGCTCCACCATTCAGTCATGGCTGATCCTTTTCTTCTCTTCCTCAACCCTAGTTCCTTGGCCTTCTCCCCGTAACCTTTGATGCCGTGTCCAATCAAGAATCTCTGCCTTAAATACATCTAACAACCTGGCCTCCGCAGCTGCCTGTGTTAACAAATTCCTCAAATTCATCATTCTCTGGCTGAAGAAATTTCTCTGCATCTCTGTTTTAAATGGATGCCCCTCTATCCTGAGGCTGTGCCCTCTTGTCCTAGACTCCCCCACCATGGGAAACATCCTTTCCACATCTACTCTGTCTAGGCCTTCCAACATTCGAAAGGTTTCAATGAGATCTCCCCTCATCCTTCTGAATTCCAGCGAGTGCAGACCCAGAACCATCAAACGTTCCTTGTATGATAACCTTTTCATTCCTGGAATCACCCTTCTGAACCACCTCTGGACCCTCTCCAATGCCAGCACATCTTTTCTAAGATGAGGAGCCCAAAACTGTTCACAATCTTCAAGGTGAGGCCTCACCAGTGTCTTTTTAAGCCTCAGCATCTTGTATTCGAGCCCTCTTGAAATGGATGCTAACATTGCATTTGCTTTCCTCACCACTGACTCAACCTGCAAGTTAACCTTTAGGGTGTTCTGCACAAGGATTCCTAAGTCCTTTGGATCTCAGATTTTTGAATTTCCCCCCGTTCAGAAAATAGTCCACACATTTATTTCTTCTAGCAAAGTTTCACATCAGGTATGCCTCAAAATTTTGCACCTTTTTCTTGTTCTGAAGATTTTCAGAAGCTTCACTCTAGTGCTTCTGTTTTACTAATGGTCAGAAGTGATTCTGAAGGAGTGCTGCATTGTTGGTAAATCTTTTCACCCTAAACCCTAACAGGCCTACCTGTTGAATACAAAATATCCCATGGTATTATTCTGTAGGGCGGGGGGAGTTTTCCCTAATATAATAGTCAATAGTTCAATTAACACACATAAAAAAATCTGGTCATTACTATTTTGCCGCTTTGGGAATGTGATATAGAAACCACAGAAACGATAGAAAAACTACAGCACAGAAACAGGCCTTTTGGCCCTTCTTGGCCGTGCCGAAGGTTGGACACATTTCACTGTATCCTTCAATGTACATTTGATAAATAAATTAATCTGAATCTTAAATTTGCCACTGATTTTTTTGTATTATATTATTAGATAAATTTGAAAATTGCAACATTAGTTAGCATGCTTGCCTGACACTGAAGGCTATGGGATTAAGCCACATTTCATAGACTTCTGGGTGAAGAAGTTCCTAAGACGTTTTGGTATTTATTATCGTTATCCCCAGCCAGCATCCTTTAATCAGGTTTTATGATAATTATTAGATGCAGGCAACACAGTCATGCAGTTCTTCGAGCTGCTTCCTCTCAGTTCAGGCAGCCTGGGTTCAAACCTGACCTCTGGTGCTGTCTATCTGAACTTGCATGTTCTCCCTTTGACTTCTCTTGTTTCCTCCCACGTATGTTTGGATTGGTAGGTTTAATGGCCACTGTACATTAACTCTACTGTGTAGGTGAGTGGTAGAATCTGGGGAGAAGGTCTTGGAAGTTGAAGGAAATGTGGAGATTATGAAATGGATTACGGCAGAATTGCTGAAAAAACTAATTGGTGCCTGTTGGTCAGCACAAACCATGAGAGCTGTCACGTATGGTCTGGTTCCATGCTGTTTCTCTCCATTACTCTGGCAATTGGTAATTGCTTTATTATTGTCACATGTTTGAGGAGGCAGTGAAAGGCTTTCATCTCCATGCCATCCAGACAGATCATTCCATAAGTACATCAAGGAAGCACAAAAGGAAACTGTGGAAGCTGGCTGTGCTTAAATTGGCTGCCATGTTTCATTCGTTATAAAAGTGACCAACTTCAAAGCTAGTTCATTGGCAGTAAATTAGTTTGAGACTTCCTGAATGAGTTGGAGGAAGAGCTTTAGATTTTTGTCTTTTTTCATACTACTAATCCTTTGCTTTCAGATTTCTTGCCAACATCTTCTTTACATGCCCTCAACAATTTTACTGAACTCAGTTTGCCTTCCTCGATAATTTATGCAGCCTCTCTACTTAGATTTCATTTGTTGCCTTTCCACAGTGATTCACAGAGCCCACGACTTCAAAGCCAGCCACTTAAGCAACGACTTAATTCAAGTTTCAAGTTCAAGTTTATTGTCATTCAACCATACAAATACACAGATGAAAACAAGGCTTCCCTCCCAGATGAGCTCAATCCCTTTATGCTTGCTTTGACCAACGAAATATGGAGACACCATCACAAACTCCCACAACCCCCCAGTATCAGTCTTTGAGGCTGACAAGAGAGCATCCTTCAGCATGGTGAACCCATATAAAGCATCTGGCCCAGACAGAGTAGCTGGCTAAGCACTAAAGCCCTGTGCTGATGAACTGGCTGGAGTGTTCTCTGCTGTCTTTAACCTCTCACTTCGGCAGTCTGAGGTACTCACCTGCTTCAAGCAGGCTTCAATTGTATCTGTGCTAAGAAGAATGAAGTAATCTGCCTCAATAAATATTGTCCAGCAGCACTTACATCCACTGTGATGAAGTGCATTGGGAGGTTGGTGATGAAACATATCAACTCCTGCCTGAGAAGCGACTTGGATCTACTCTAATTTGTCTTCCGTCACAATGGGTCAACAGCAAATGCCACTTCATTGGCTCTTCATTCGATCATAGAACATCTGGACAGCAAAGATGCAAACATCAGGATGCTCTTCATTGACTACAGCTTGGCATTCATTTCTGTCACCCCCCTCAAAACCAATCAATAAGCTTCAAGTCCTAGTCCTCCTTGTGCAACTGAATTCTCAATTTTCTCATTTGCCCACCCCAGTCGGTTTGGATTGAGTACAAAGTCTCCTCCACAATCGCCATCACTTATCACGTGGGTACAGAGTTCTATTCTCCATTTCCTTCATGAGTTCCCATTGTTCATGTATCACTTTTACAGTCGGGATTTGGCTGTGTTAATGCTATACAGATAAGTAGGAAAAGGGCTGCAGTGAAAGATAGGAACATATTTATATTTAAAGTGTGTGGGAAGATTCAAAATGAGTGGGCTTAAATTTTGAAGGTATGAATTCATGAACAGTTGAGACAGTTGCACCATCAATAACCTAGATAAAGAATGAAATGAGAGTCGGGGCAATGGTCCCGAAACTACTGGATTGCTTGAATGACTCATTTTGTAATCAACAAGCCTAAATGTGACTCCAGACTCTGATGATTAGGGAAGTGATTGATTTTGTTTGCAATGTTAATTGGCCATTGTAAACAATTAGTACTAAGAGGGAAATATGCCACTAGCCTGAATGATAATTAGGTGATCAGGTAAAATTAGTTATTTGAAGTCAGCTGATGAAATCTAGAATAATAGTTGTGGTTTGTTAGAGTGTGGCTTCTAAGTGGGGGAAAAAAAACATTATTAAAAGTGAAATCAAATGTGGAGAAAACAATGGGATGAAGAGAGAACAGGAAGGCATCTTTATCATATCCGGAAAGGAGTGCAATGGTCAAGGAATACAGGAAAAGCAGAAGGGAGGAGGTGATAATATGGAGATTGAGGTTTGGTGATACTGAGTTTAATAGTACATTGTTTTTAATAAAGAGGCATAATAATGAGAAGTCTGAGTATTGTAATCAGCGAAAAAAAAAACAGTTGGGCATATACTGGTGATGTGTCCAAAATATAATCAGGAGAGGGGATGGTTGATTTTAAAGCTGCCGTGGAATAAAATACCACGAACATGAACATGAACAATATTTTGCAGAAAGAATCACAGGATGATTGGTTTAAATTCATAGTGCAGGTTTTTTTATAGAATTTGATACAAATATAAATATATAAGATTTAGATATCCTGACCCACACTTCAGTTCAGAAGGTGGTGGTAATGCATCTTAAAGCTGTTTGCCAGCCACCATAAAACCTCAGAAGAAGAAGAGTGTGGCTTCTAGCAAGTAAGATGTTTCAGTGAGACATGGTAAGAAGAAACGGTGACTTGTTTATTTAAACTTATGATATTAATTAAAGGTAGGAAAGCTAAGTGATATGTTGTATCGGTTGGAAACTACTCAGAGTCAAGACAGCCACATCTACAGCTCAAAGAACTTCTGCTTAGAGTTGATGAACTAGAATCTGAGATTTGGATGCTGGTTTCATTTTTTAGGAGTTGTACAAATTTATCAGTATTTTTTTTAAGGAGCTGGTTGTTGACTGAGATACTTGGGTACCAGGTCAAGGAAAGTAACACTAGAGAAGCATCAAACCTTGAAATTTCCTTAAGGTATGGGAGTCTTTTATTGTGTGAGACTTCCCTGAGGATTGTCACCTTGCCATGGTGGGGAGTCTTCTGAGATCCCGAGAATGATGCTGTCTGGAGCTCAGCTCCTGGAAAGGTCTCCCATGGCTCCCTGGTGAGGTCAAAGGAGAGGATCCAGACAAAGAACAAGCCAACCAAGACCTCAGTGTTGGAGTTGACGGAAGATGAAGACACATCACATTGACAGTGAGGGTGGAGGAAGGCTGCAACAAGTAAAGGGTCCTCCATTGTCTTGTGTGCCATGCCACTGGTCCCTGACCATGATCTGTCGAGGACTGTGTGGTGGCCACCCATGCATCAGCCTCCCCATGTTAAACAAGGTCACTCTACATTAAGACATTAACCCCTTGAGACAGCATCATACTCTCCTTGAGTGATCACATTACTATTTGGTGAGAATGAGTAAGGATGAATAAACTAAACTGATACAAGCTAGTGTGCGAGGAGGGGTTGTGAGTTGATGTGAAATGTAGTAATGATAAGTAGGGCTTTGCTGCTTGGTAACTGGAAACCTGAATGAGGCTGCAGACTCTGTTTCCTACCAAGTAAGGATATTTTGAAAAAGAAGGTTCAAAGGTTTATTTTATTATCAAAGTATGTATGCAGAATACATCTCTGAGATTTGTCTTCTTCAGATATCCACAGAATAGAAAAAATATAAGTAGTTGAAAGAAAGACATCACTCCCCCATGGAAAAAAAAGAAACACAAACTCTTAAACCACAAACACCCCCAACCCCTCCATCACACTAAAACTGACAGATCACCAAACCCCAGTCTGCCAGTTGGCAACAAGAAAGAATGGGTGAAACAAGAAAAATACAGAACTGAAAGAAAAAAAAATATGAATTACAATTAGTTTGAACTACAGTCCAATCCATGAATCTCAGAATTTTGATAACACCTCTGAGGGCGCAAAGACCCAGCAACCAAGGGCAGCGACTCGAACCAGTAGCCCCTCTGACAACAGCGACTCGAATCAGTGGCCTCTCCAATGGTAGGTCAATATGACCAAAATGGAAGTGTGGTTAAAAGATAGGGTGGGAGAAATGGGTTCTGTTGTGTCTTTAATATTTCAGTAAAATTGTAAATGTGGTGTTTAATTAAGCATTCTTTGTTGTTGATCGCATAATGCATTGTAGCTTATATGTAAAAGTATGTAAATGGCATACGTCATCATGTCACCACTTATAAGTGGACATATTGCTAAAAGTAAAGCTGAGAATGTATACGAGTTACCCCAGCTCTGTGTCTTTCTTTCAATTAGTTTTTATATTTTGGAATTACAGAACATAACAGTGGTGACAAGGAAGTTTTAAATGTCCTCGGGACAACTACCCACCTGCTAAAGCACAGTTTAAAAAAAAGCGTTGTGAGAAACAGTCAAGTAAAAAAAAAAGCAGAGCAGCCATCAGGTACTTCTTCGGGAAGGAAAAAGAAACAGCTGAGTTAAAAATAAGGCAGAAAATGGACATTCATGGGTTCATAAACACATGATTATTATAACTTGGTAACAGTGAGTACCAAGTTATAATATTCATAATTAAATAACAAAGTAGAAATTGCTGGCTACATTGGAAAGATAGATGTGTTCAATTGCACAAGAAATAACTATATTGTATGCTGAGTAAATTGAACCATATTTTAAAGCAAAGTGAATAGCTGATGAGAAGCGTGTGCCAGATTTTCTATGTGCATTGGGTTTAAAGGCATAGAGTTTGTATAGAAGTTTAACTGCTCCAACGAAACCAGCCAAAATGAGCTTTGCTGATATTGTGAAAGTAATGCAAGGAACATTTAAAACCAAAACCATTGTAATTGCAGAATGTTTTAGGGTTCCTAAGTGCAATCAAACGGAAGGGGAATCCATTTCAGAGAACATAGCTGGATTGAAGAAGTTGTCTAAGCATTGTCAGTTCAGTGTTCGGCTTAATGATGCACTGAGAGGTAGTTTACTTTGTGGAATCTTACAAGAACACATTCAATACCAGCTCCTAACAGAAGCGCAACTTGCATTTAAAAGAGCAGTTGAAATAACTGTCAATGGAAACAGACAGCAGAGATGCAATTGAGTTGCATTCAGAAGTGAAAGTGTGCATGAACAAAATTGCAACTTCTAAACTGAAACCTGCCGTGACAAACAAATAGTGTTACCATTGTGGCAGGGGCTTACATACACTAGGTTTAACAGTGAATCTTGCAGAAAATGCTTGAAAGTAGGATACATACAAAGAGCATGTTGGGCCAACAGAAGTAAATGGTCTGCACAGGGAAGAGTGAAGTAAATATTTTAGAAAGAGTAGTAACGTGCATATTGTTAATGAAAAATCTGATAATGATAAGAGTGACCTAGGACTGTGTAGCCCTAAAATTTACAATGTGAAGACCAGCAATAGACAGGCTATACAGTTTACACCAGAAGTTAATGGCAAATTAATTGTAATGGAATTGGACACTGGCTTGGCTGTTTCAGTCATTCCACAAGATGAGCTGGAATGGCATTTCAAAGATACTGAACTGAGACTTGCAGATATCCAACTAAGAACTTATACTGGAGAAAAGATAACTCCTGTGGCAATGACATCCATAACAGAAAAATACAACAGCCAACAAGCCACATTGGTCTTGTACATGGTAAATACTGGAGGGTAAGCTTTGTGGGGCCATGACTGGCTGATATAACTACAACTTGATTGGAGATGCATTCACCATTTGCCTGCTACTTCCCTTGTAATAAAGTGAACTGAAAGCGAATTAAGAAAAGTTCTACATGATGCCACAGCAGTGTACACAAATGGCATTGGAAACTCAAACATATCAAGGATAAAACAGCGCTAAATGAAAATGCCACACCCAAGTTTTCAAAAGCCCATCCAGTTCCTTATTTTATCCATGGTAAAGTAGCCAGTGAGCTGGATTGCATGGAAGCTGAAGGAATTCTTTCCAAGGTTGAGTGGAGTCCATGGGCAATATCATGGGCAATATCAGTGATCTCAGGAACCAAGAAATTGGACAATCCATAGCGGGAGTGTGTTAGTGAGTTACCTTTTAATTGGACGTCAACTGAGATCTTAAAAGCACAGACTGCAGCAATTTCTCTGAGTTGAAGAGTAACCAATCGGCAAGAGGCATCATGTAAAAAGAGCTGCCTTTTGGTCAGATTCACAGAGCTTCACCCCTGTTTTCTCTGAGTTGGACAATCCACGGCAGGGAGTGCATTGGCGAGCTACCTTTCAATCAGGACATGATTGAGAGCTTAAAGGCAGAGTTTCACAGCAATTTCCGAAGAAGAGCTTTGACTAGTGACCAATCGGCGTTTGGGATTGATTAGCAAGATAAAATTAAAGGAAGGCAGGGGCAAGCACAGTGGCCATCGTTGGAGTAGACAGAGTCAGAGTGGTCATCCTGCGGCTTTAACTCTGCTTGTCTTCAGTCAGAAAAGGCAAAGGAAAGAAAAGCTCAAGGTTAAGTTTATTTTTCTTTCTCTTCTTTATATCTGCTCGGCTAGGACAGTACAGGTGCCAGCCAGGATAGTTGAATGTTCCTCTTGCAGGATGTGGGAAGGCTTCCAGTGTCTCTGATGACTAAAACTATGAGAAGTGAACTCAGCTGCAGCTTCTAACAATCCGCGTTAAGAAGCTGGAGCCGGAACTGGATGAATTTCGGATCATTCGGAATGTTGAGGGGGTGATAGATAGGACATATAGAGAGGTAGTTACACCCAGGGTACAGGGCGCAGGAAACTGGGCTCTGCCCATTGGGTCAGGAAGGGGAAAGGTATTAAGGAGCCAGTGGAGAGTGCCCCTGTGGCCATCCCCCTCAACAACAGGATAACCTCTTTGGATACCATTGGGTGGGGTTGGACTACCAAAGGAATGTCACAGAAAGTCCCAGTGATCAGGTCTCTTGTACTGAGTCTGCTTCTGTGGCTCAGAAGGGAAAGGGGAGAGAAGAGGCCTGCTGTGCTGATAGGGGATTTGTTAGGAGAGTGAACAGGAGGTGCTGTGGGTGAGAACGAGATTCCCAGATTGTACGTTGCCTTCTGGGTACCAAGGACTGGGATATCCTGGAATGATCCCTTGGCATTCCTAAGTGGGAGGGTGAACAGCCAGAAGTCATGGTCCATATAGGTACCAATGACATGGGTAGGATGAGTGATGAAGTTCTGCATAGAGAATTCATGGAGTTAGGTGCTAAGTTAAAGGGCAGGACCTCCAGAGTTGTGATCTCAGGATTGCTACCCATGCATGTGCTAGTGAGACCACAACAAGGAAGGTTATGCAGTTTAACATGTGGCTAAGGAGTTGTTATAGGAGGGAGGGCTTAAGTTTTTGGATCACTGGGCTCTGTTCCAGGGAGGGTAAGATTTGTACAGAAGGGATGGTTTGCACCTGAATTGGAGGGTGACTACTATCCTAGTGGGAAGATTTGTTAATGTAGCATGGTGAGTTTAAACTCGAGTTGCTGGGGGATGGGAACCAGAGTGCCAGAACAGAGAGTGAAGAGGTTGTGGAGACAGATGTTAGTGAGACCTCAAAGTTAGGAATCAAAAGGTTGAGCATGGTGCGACTAGTGCCCGGAGCTGTGTATATTTCAATGCAAGAAGTATCGCAGGAAAGGGGGATGATAGTACTAAAGATGAGGTAGATGGCTTACAAACAGAGGCAATGTGTAAGAAGGAGAGGCTGTTGATAGGGCAAAATTGCAGTCAACAGGATGAGTTACGACGTAAACGGTGGACAAAATTGAAGGGGATGAATAAAGGACTGAAGGTGTTATATTTGAATGTGTGCAGTGTACGGAATAAGGTAAATGAACTTGTAACACAGTTGCAGATTGGCCGGTATGATGTTGTAGGCATCCCTGATCAGACCATGACTCTCTAAATGCCCATAGATCCTATCTCTAAGAATCTTTTCCAAGAGCTTTCCCACCACAGACGTAAGGCTTACTGGTCGATAATTACCCTACTACCTTTTTTGAACAAGGGACAACATTTGCCTCCCTCCAATCCTCCGGTACCATTCCCGTGGACAACGAGGACATAAAGATCTAGCCAGAGGCTCAGCAATCTCTTCCCTCGCCTTGTGGAGCAGCCTGGGGAATATTCCCTCAGGCCCTGGGGACTTATCCGTCCTAACGTATTTTAACAACTCCGACACCTCTTCTCCCTTAATATCAACATGCTCCAGAACATCAACCTCACTCATAATGTCCTCACCGTCATCAAGTTCCCTCTCATTGGTGAATACTGAAGAGAAGTATTCACTGAGGACCTCGCTCACTTTCACAGCCTCCAGGAACATCTTCCCACCTTTATCTCTAATCGGTATGGCCTCACTTGGAGCATTGTGAGCAGTTTTGGGCTCCTTATCTTAGAAAGGATGTGCTGAAACTGGAGTCTAAGACCAGAGGACACTGTCTCAGACTAGAGGGGCGTCCTTTTAGAATGGAGATGAGGAGGAATTTCTTTAGCCAGAAAGTGGTAAATCTGTGGAATTCTTTGGGTAGAGGCCAATTCTTTTCGGCTGTAGAGGCCAAGTCTTTATGTATATTTAAGGCAGAGGTTGTTAGATTCTTAATTGAAAAGTGAAGAAAAAGCATTTCAGGATGTATATTGTATGCATTTCTTTGGCATTAAATCATACCTTTGAACCTCCGGTCAGGGTATGAAGGAGTTCAGGGAGAATGCAAGAGATTTAGGCTGAGAAGAAAATTGAATCAGCCATGATGAAATGGCAGCACAGACTCGAAGGGACGAATGGCCTAATTCTACCCCTACATCTTATGGTCTTATGGTTTAAGAATGGGCGTGTCAGTATCTGTGGTGATTTTAAGGTCACCCTCAACCCAGTACTGAAAATAGATCAATAACCTCTGCCCAGGGGAGAGGATATCTTTGTAAACCTTTCTGGAGGGAAACCCTTCTGCAAAGTGGATTTAGCAGAAGCCTATGTACAAATGGAGATGGAAGAAAAGCAAAAAGTATTTCTTACCATACACATTCAAATATTGCTATTATAGGCTTATTTTTGGATTAACATCTGCACCTGCACCATGGCACAAAGCTATGGACCAGGTGCTACATGGCTGCTCGGGCACACAGTGCTACTTGGATTGTTACTGTCGAGGAATGACCAGGAACATCTCCAAAATCCTAAGACAGTGCTAAACATGTTAGCAGAATATGGGCTCAGAACACAATGCAACAAGTGTGAATTCTTTAAATCAATCATCTCTCACTGTGGCCACACCATTGATGCACAAGATTTATCCAAGTGTGCTGAGAAAATTCAAGCGGTGGCAGACACCCCAAGGCCAAAGGATGTGTCACAGTTGTGGTCCTTCTTAGGAATTTTCAACTACTATACCAGGTTCCTGACAAACCTGGCTATCGTGCCCTTTGAACTCATTGCTACATATTGCGAAGAAATGGCAAAGGAAAAGCAGTGTGACGTGACTTTCAAAAAGGTAATGAAAAAGGTAACATCAGACATTTTACTCACAAATTGTAATCCACATCATAAAGTGAAACTTGCCTATGACACCTCACCTCATGGTATAGGTGTAGTCAAGTCAACACCCCATATCTTTTGCATCATGTTCCCTTACTGTTGTAGAGAAAAACTATGTACAGATTGACAGAGAGGCTTTGAGTCTGGTTTGGGGTGTAAAACGTTTCAACTAGTATTTGTATGGGAGATAGTTTATCCTCATCGCTTATCTTCAACCATTGGTGTCCATTTCAATCCACAGAGGTCTGGTCCATTACCAGCAGCAGCACAAATACAAAGACGGGCAGCGTTTCTTGGAGGACAACAGCGAATTCAAGAGGACAACTAATCATGGAAATGCTGATGGAGCATTTTGGAAAAAGGAGAAGGATGCCCTGAGCTGTGAGAACCACTTCCTCCAGTCCCAGAGTCAACTCGTATAACAACCATGGAGGAGGCTCCAGAATCAGAGATTATTTCATAGTCACAAATCAAACAGAGTGAACCACACACCCCTCCCCCTCCAGTCAGGGAAACCATTTATCTCACAAAAGTAAGAACTTCTCCATAGCGATTAAATCTTTAGGCCTGAATTGGAACATTTAAAATTTACTATGCTGTGGATTTCCATATTGTATATTGTTTATGTAGTTGAGATGCATTCTCTATTGAGTTGAAATTTATAGTTAAGCAGGGAGGAGCATTATGTATTTAACATTTCAGTAATATCTGAGTAATATTGTAAATATATTGTTTGATTAAGCATTCTTTGTTGTTTACATAATGCGTTGTAGGGGATACGTGAATGGTATATGCCATCGTGACACCATGTCATAAGTATGCATCTCGCTAAAAGAAACACTAAAAATGTACTTGAGTTATCCTGATACATTTTTTTATATGCTTTGGAGTTACAAAGCATAACAGGTTCCTTTCATGGGAAAACTATCACTGGTGGTTGGGAAAAGAGAAGTGATTAGTCGGAATGGGTTTCACCTAAATTATATTAGAACAAGTGTTAGGCTTTAAGATAAACTGGCTGGGGAGTTGTGTATGGTTGTGGTTTTGCAAAGGAGTAATTTTAAAAGTTAAAGAGGGAGAACAAATTGATAGTGTATTGATACCAAGTTTGCAATGATAATTACTGTGTGGAACCGTTTTCCTTTAATTTGTTAAGCCAAGGTTTATTTAAAAAATGTAGATTCTTAGAATATCTAAGAATTTGTAACAATAGAAATAAATACTTGGGTATAATATGGTTGTCATTTGATAGGATCCAAGGTTGGGAATTAAATATTTCAGGACACTTAAACATGGGAAAGAAAGAAACGGGGAGGAATTAAATGGAATGGGCCATTGTACTCTAAGAGTTTCGAAAAATGAGAGGCAATCTCATTGACACTTGCAAAATTTTTAAGGCTTTACATGAGCATGCAAGCCTGGTTTGGTCATTTAGAACCAAGGGTCGCGATCACAGAATAAATGCCTCCAGTTTATGATGGCTGAAGTGAACTTCCGTCACATGGAATCTTGATAATTCTTTCATGAAGAGGCCTGTGGTAGTTCTGTTGTTGAGTATGGTTAAAACTGATTTGATAGATTTGTGGATATAAAGGGAATTGGAAGATCACACAGCCCTTTCTCTTCCCCTCCTGCACCATCTTGTGTTGTAAATTTATTTTCTAACTAATATTCCAATACTAAATGCCAAATATTCAAAATACAAAACTTTCATTGCATGTTAGCCTTGATATAAAGGATTGGCCACAAAGTAATGGCCAATGAGGCTCAATGGTCTTGTGTAGCATTCTGTTGGTGCTATTTCCCTTGATCTTGTGCTCATAAATAGATGTAAAAGTTAACCTTTTATTGATTTGTAATAGACTTGCTAATTACCTTAACACATGCAATCCATAATTCCCAACTCTTCAGCTTCTGCAAATGGCTTGACCATGTTTCCTCAACGTAAAGCTTTCATAATTTTAAGATATTTCTTGACTACCTTTTGCTGTAAGAGAACAATTTTGGACCTATAATCTAGCCATACAGCAGTAATCCTATATAATTAAAACTGTGGCTCAGGTAAAGAGTCAAACATAATATACCAATAGCATTTTAAAAGATTAATTACCTCAGAAGTTTTTTGGGGTAGGTAGGGTATGTCTGTATCTGGTGTTTTATAAATTTTTAGCTGAAATTACTTTAGCTTTTCACATTTTTCAATGTGATGGCATTACACAAAGGATTTTGTAGTAAATGGTTTAAGGTTTAAATTGAATACTGTAGCTTTATAGTCCTGACTGAGAACAATGCGGGAAGAAAATGAGTGCACTTCAAAATTTATTTTATTTCTCAGCTTATACAATTCCAAAAATAAAACCTTAAGGCCTCTTTGCTAGATTTGAGAGTCATTCCGTGATTTAGAAATAGCATTCTGAATAGCAAGCCACACTTCATAAGATTAGATTGGCCGAGTAGTATATGGAAGAAGGATTCTAAGAGAATTTAGATACTTTTTTAAAAGTTTAACTTTCTTGTACGCAGATAAAGGCAACAGAATGATATTTTGCATTGTTTTTCTTCATGTCGCTTCACAATAAATTCATCCCCTGATTGCTTGGCAAATGCAGATATGTGGCTTTCCACTTCTTTTTTTATATAACCCCTCCTGTGAATTTCCATAGGTTAATTGAGCCCTCTTAAAACAGCATCCATGGTTTGGTTGTTAGCATTTGCATTTGGTAAGGAGTCACTCTGGAATCTGAGCCGCTGTATCAGTATTGCATTTATGGGCTGCGACTCTGAATATGGCATATAGTTCAGACGGACACGATGCCTTGTCAGCTTTCAGTAGCAGAGAAAAATCTCATAGTTATATTCTGAAGAGAAGTATGTGACCTACCCTGGTGTTCTGACCAAAATTTATTCTTTGACCAATCATGGGGTTACTGTGACCTAGCTACATGTCAGTGCTCACTGCTCTCAAATTGTCCTCTGCATTCTCTACATCACAACACTTCATATATACTTCACTAGCAATAAGGTTCTCAGGAAGATGAAGTACAGTAATGAAATAAGCAAAACAGCAGCCTCTATGTAACTAGAGTAAACTGATACTTTCATCTGAGACATTTAATTACAGTTCTTATTATTTTTCCCCTGTGAAGACCAGAACTATCTTTTTCAGAACACTAGCAATTTTACTTTAGTCTCACGCATTTTTACTATATTTCTTAATGAGAAGAAATTTCTCTGTGTTTTCGGTTGGATTTTTTTTTTAAAAAAAGCTTTTCACTTCAGCTACTGTTAACTGCAATCACCAGCTGGTGGTGTAGTGGCATCAACACTGGACTTCAAAGCAGATGCTCCTGAGTTCAATCCCAGCTGGGTCCCAACCTGGGCAGCAGTGGCAGCATTTGAGCGGAAGAAAGGCCTGGCAATCTACTTCTGTATCTTGCCACATGGACCCCATGGTCTCAGGAAGAGTTGGACTTGACTGAACAACAACAACAAACTGTTAACTGCATATTTCATTTTAGAAATGAGATGCTGACTGAAGCCTGTCTATGTCCACTTTTTCTTCATAACACATGGAAATATTGAGGAGTTTTATTATGCGTGGCATTGTAACTGACTGGAGAATGAGAAGTACTTCTGCTGTCGTCACCTGATATCACAAGAGGAGATAAAATTCTGTTTGACTAACAGCATATATTACTGGTTCTATACATTCGTAAACAATGCCATGCAAAACATGTTTGCTGCCATAAGAGCCCAAAGGAACATGAAAGCATAATTTTGACATGCTGTTCTGGTGGTTGACCTATAATTACACACAAGCATTGGAAATGTCAATTATCTTGTCCATGAGTAAGAGCAAGAAACAAATGTCAGCACAAGGTATTTGCAAAAATTTACTTGGTGTTGTTTACTAATAAAATATTTCCAGAAAATCAACAGCAAAGCACACTTGGAATTTTTAAAAGAAACACATGCATTGGTTTCTGTTATTTTCATAATGAAGGGGACAGGGAAGCCAGTATGCACACTGTAAACATTGGAAAAGCAGCGGTAATATTCCTTTTTAAGGTGTTATTTAAGTCAACGTATTGTCTGGGACATCCTGCTCTTCAAAACCATTCTCTGTGATTCTTACACATCAATCCATAGGCAGCCAGGGCCTCAGTTTTGGATATCATCTGAAAAATGGCACCCCAGACAGTGCTGCCCTCAGTCAGGAGTGGACTAGCTCGAGAGCCTAATCTTTCATGCTCCGCTCTCCTTTCATGCAGGAAAACAGCTCAGTGCTCAATAAAGAGGGCACCTGATGGGGAATTAAGGGCCCAGCTATGAGTAGGCCTTTAAAAAGAGAACTGTAACAGAACTGGTTGGCAATGCTAATTCTCCTGCTAACCTTGCCCTTTCGCGCAGTTAGTCTCTCCCCCTCGTTCTGTCCCTGGTCTAGTTTCCCCAGTAGTTCACACACATTGCGTCCCATTCTGCAGTTCTTGGGAGTTCACCATTTACACACCCCAACAGTAAAACAATCACTAGCCTGGCTAATCAAAACAATCCCTTCAGTTAATGTGCTCTACTGGTCCGTAACTCATAAAAATAGGGTTTCTAGACACAGGCATTCTAGAAAGTTTAATTTATTTTCACTCACATCAGTTTGGCCCCAGAGTGACCCCAAAAGACCCAAGGGACAGTTTGGGGCGTCCTAAAATAATGCCTGTGTTAGTGGGAGCAGGCGCACTACACACTAGGCAGGCAGATTTAAACCTTCAGTTTGGCTTTGCTGAGAGATGTGGAGGTTGGATTTGACTGTTGGTGAACAGTTACATTGGAAAGTTAATGACAAAATGCGTCGTGGAGAAAGCTTGTTACATGTATGTTTTCATTTGTCTATTTGTAAGCACTTCTTTCCTTCACCTGGCACTAAATAAAACCACTTGCACTAACATGTTGGTGTGGCTTGCCATCTGTTTTTTTCCCCAATTGGCGACCTTCGCTGGGCACATTTACCCACACCTGATAGCGAGGTGTGGCAGGAACAGAGGTGACGTAGTTCAAGGAGAGATATGTAATGCCAACTACTGTAATAGTGGTTCAGAGGGAGGAAGAGATGCGGTGATGAGAAGGAAAATGCATGGCTAAACAGGGATTGAAGGGATTTGCAATAAAACTTGGCTTTTCTTGGTAACTTTCTGGGGCACGAGTGAATGGTGTGAATCTCCTGGGTTTACACTGCTTATAATGGTGTTAGTTTCAAAATCTGTGTCAGCCAGATCAGAAACATTATAGGATCAAGTCCTTCTACACACACTTAAAAGCAAAGCTCCAGGCTAATTCTCCAGTGCAAAAGTGTGTTTATGATGTATAGTCGGAGGTGCTATTTTTGGGATGAGATGTTAAACCAAGGTTCTGTCAACTCCTCTGGAAGTGTAGACATCTAGTTTGAAGAGGACCAGCAGAGACTTTCACAATATTTACAAGAGCATGAAATAGAAGTGTGAAAATGCCATCAGGAAGCCACTCTGCTGGTTGGCTCATGGCTTCCTGAGCCATGGCTCATTCCTCATGGCTGTTCCTTGCCTCAGGCCCTTCTACCCCATCACAATGAGATTCATTATCACTGGCCCATGATGTGAAATTTATTGTTCTGCGCCAGCTTTGCAGTGCAGCGATGCCAAAATCTGTAAACTGCAAAAATAAATAAAAGGTGCATAAAAAAGGAATACTGAGGTAGCATTCATGGGGCATTGGACTGTTCGGAAACCTGACGTGGAGGTGAAGAAGCTGTTTCTAAATCGTTCAGTTTGGCTCTTCAGACTCCCCGATGGTAGTGATGAGAAGAGGTGATCTAAACAATCTCTTGATTCTATTAATGCTCTCATCTCACTTTCAATTATGCTCAAGGTTTAAGAATTGCAATGAATTCTAACAATCTACAATATTGTGTGGGTAGAAAATTCTCATTGTCCCAGTCTTAAATTGCCCATTTATCTTGAGACAAAATTTAACTTATGCGCTTTACTTTGTTTATCTATGAGCAATTTATTTTGCAGATTTAATTCTTACCTTCCTAAGTTATTGTGTGTTATGTGTATAACTGTGCTTTACACCCTGGTCCGGACTGTACTTAGAAACTTGATTTGACAATGACCCACCCAACATGGCAAAACAGATTTGGTCATTCGCACGTTATTGTTTGTGGAATCTTTGCAAGTTGAGCTCTGATTTAAATGTTAAAAAAAAAGAGCCACATTTCAAGAAGTACTCCTTTGAATAAAACGGGCTTTGCTCGATTGGCGTTATCGAGAGGCAAGTGCTTGTCCTGTTTCGATAAAAATGAGTGGAACAATATTGTCGACTCGGCAGCGATGAAGCTGCAGAGGGCGCTGGTGTTGTATCTTGCAACATATCTTGTTCTCTGAAGAAGGAAGGCTCTGATTTTTATTTAGAAAAGGAAAGCTTGAGAAAGCGCTGAGTAGTGTCTCTAGCTGTCAACTCTGCGCGCGTTCAATCCGCTAGAGTCTTTTCATCCCAACCGCAGCGAAGAGCATGGATTGTATCTTCCACCACTGGATCCAGAGTCCACACACTTCGCTACTGCTGAAGTAGACTGAGGAGACTGAGGAAAAGTAAACCGTCATCTACCGGTACCTGGTGGGCTTTTACTGATAATTTCCAAAACAGGTAATTTTATTGATCATTTCCCTCCAATTTTCCTTTTTTCTATCACAATTGCAGGACTTGCCGTGACAACTTTGCAAAGTAAAATAAGCCGTGTATTTTGATTACTGAATGATACAAAAGGTGATGTTACAAATTTTAGCCACTAATTTCTCGTTTATAACCTGATTTAATTTTCCTTTACTTCAATAATTTTTTTTTTGTAAATTGCCATGAAACGTTTCAAGCGAAATTCTCATGGACTCTAAACAATTTTCAACGGTGCAACCTATCTCACCTTAATGCCAAATTCACTTTGGGCTCTTAATTCTTACCCTTGTTGAAGTAATATAAGAACAACGGAGGTTCCCCACTTCCCAATAGAGGACGCTGATTGGAGGGAGGTAAATCCCTAACATATTGAGACTTGATGCAAAGATTTATATTTCAAAGCAAGCTTAGGTAATATTTTAGATAATATAGATGGACATCGATGTGGATCACTTGCTGGGACTTTTCTTGAAAATTGCAAGCATACTAAAACATAACAACAATTGCACTGTAGATGTCTGGGGAAGTCGGATTGTTTCAGAGTCTGAAGCAGATAATGTTCTCTCGGGGAAGGTTTAATCAGTTCTCATCAAACT
The DNA here is from genome assembly GCF_963921235.1 of Mobula hypostoma. Classification (NCBI taxonomy): domain Eukaryota; kingdom Metazoa; phylum Chordata; class Chondrichthyes; order Myliobatiformes; family Myliobatidae; genus Mobula; species Mobula hypostoma. The sequence goes on from NC_086113.1 coordinate 20,589,726, forward strand.
GCTCTCGGGTTATTTCCAAGGACGTGGCCAAGTTTTAGAAACACGTTTAAACAAGAATTTTGGATCAAATGAATGGCCAAACTTCAGCCGCCCGAAGCCCTCTAAGCTCACGCCCTGGTCAGATTTGCTTTGAAGTACGAGGCTGCGATGTTGCTGTTCTGAGCTTTAACTGGGACGACAGCGGAAGCGAAAATGCAGATTTTTGACATTATTTGGAATGCCAGATTAATGACAAAATTGCCGAATGTAACGTCTTAATTCCAGAAACACCTTCAAACGGGGTACTTGGAGATTGTGCGCAGCTTGTCGGAATAGTAGCGCGGCACAGCATTGAAACTCGGGATCGGGGTTCTCCGTGAACAGGAGCTTTATCTATGGTGGCAGCAAGTGTTATTGATGCTTGGTGAATGAGCCCAATTTATTGCATATTCAAAATAATTTACCTGTATGAATGTGCGTACTTAAAGTTATAGCCTAGTTTGTGTCCCATCCATTTGACCAATGTTTGCAAACTTTAATTTGTATTGGAGAAAGATCCTTCAAAACAAAGCTTCAGTGCAATTGAAAAAGAACGATGTACAAATTAATATACATTTGGCTTTAATAAAGTGACGGACAGTGGCCGGCTTCTGCCACCTGCATTGTAGATTTAGAATAGAGGAACGTTTGGCATTCCCGTTTGCCAACGAGCATAATAATCAACTATGTGGAAACATAACGATTCGCGTACACGCACAGAGCTGAGAAAACGCTTACACTGATGATAAAAGGATGTAGAAGTAATATGTCAGACCAAGAACACAAGAGTGTGATCGAGCTTTAATCACTTGTATGTAAAGTTCTACAAATAATTTACTTTTTATTATTTTAACTGTTGTTTTGAGTTAATATGTTCTGGGACTTTTTTTGCTTTTAAATTTTAAATTTAATTTTCTGAGGGGGAGAAATGCTTCTCATTGAGTAGATTTTGTTCAAGGATGTGATTAAAAGGGGAAAAATCTGTTTTTCTCCATACTCATCATAATACAATAAAGTACCAGGGAGTTTGTGTACAAAAACTGTAATGTTATTATTTTTCTGAAAGATATTTATACTTTATGCTGATAATATCGGTGCTCCAGTTTTGACAGTGAAATGCAGTCAATGGAATCTGGTGATTGGCTTGCGGGGTGGGGGTGGGAACGTGTCTGATAAATGGTAAAATGTGGAAAAATGGTAAAGTGGGACACCAAAGCTTTGAAATCAAATATTTGATGGAACTTTGATAACAATTGGTATAATACAAACTATGTGAAAGAATTATGGTGAAGAGTTCCTTATCAAAATATGACTTGATATATTATGATCCTGTCATCATTAGAGTCTAATGTACTAGAAGTAAAATAATACAATTCACTCGTTGTATGCTGATGAGAGTGGAAATGTGTGTGTAGTTGATTTTGTGATCGTCAGTTAAGTAAATGAATTGAAAGCCAGATGCTTGTGTCCTTTTCCATTTAGCTTGGCAGCTATCACTGATAATCTGGTAATACTCTTCATATCAGTGGGAGCTCAGTAGACAGCATTTTTACCGTGAAGTTACAGTTCTGAGTTCAAGTCCCACTCCAGTGTCTTTGGAATAAGAATTTGAGCTGATGTTCCAATGTTGAAGGTGCTGAACTGATAGTGTGCTCTCTTTAGAACGAGATGCTGTTTGCTAAGGTGAACACAAAAATGATGCCATGGCTCATTATTAAAGAAGATGAGTGGAGCTACCACCAGTGTCCCAGCCATTATTCAGCTTTCAACCTGGATGATTAGAAACTAATATCTGACATATTGCTATTTGTCAGAGCTTCACAGGTTAATTTATAGTGTTTCTTGCTTTATCAGAGTGATTAGCTATCAAATGCATTTCATTTAATTTAAAGTGGGGGCTAAAAAGGGAGGTAAAGCACTATAGAAACACAATTTTTCATTTTTTTGGTATAAACATTATGATTATTACTTTAACATCAGCATAATTAAGCACCGAATTTTGTGACCTTTTAAAGTTGGGGATTGAGTTATCTAACTGCACCATTGCCATTGTGCCAGTTGTAAGTGATGCATATTCCAATTAGTAGAGAAAGGAAGCAATGGGCCAAATCTTGCCAGAGCAAAGCATCTTACATTATGACTGATGAGAGATTTCTTCCACAATTTGGTTTCAGGTCTGGTGCTGTAAGTGCCAACTGGCATGATTGGGATTGTAGGGCTGCTGGCAGTCTGGGAGCCTATAGAATGATGAACCAGCTTATGCCATGTGATTTCTTTACTGAGAAAGAAATAGGATGATTTAGAGTTACAAAGAAAAATGTGGCAAAATAAACACAAGATTAAAAAATTGGCCTTTAAGTCTAACAGCAAATGGCAACTTGCATGAATGAACTTGAACAATTTAAACTGTTCCCCTTCAGGTGCAGTGAGATTCTGCAGTATTTCACTAATAATCACTTCATCGACTAATCAGCCAAGATCATTTTGATGGGCAGCGGGTTCAGAGGAGTGAATGACTAATCCTGCTATTTTGTATTTAGATTTCTACAGAAAACCCAGTCTTTCTGTGGTGAATGTAGAATTCAATTAGTCCTTAAAGAGGCTCAACGTTTTCTTGATTTAGCAAGTGAATTTCAGCACTAGGTAAACTGAACAGCTACCTGTTCCTTTAAACTCGCTTTCCTTGACCCCTCCTTTCCCTTAACTTGCTAGATTTGTATGTTAAAAGCAACCCATGTTGTGATTTCTTTTCCCCCTGCCAGAAATGGCTTGGTTTTGGCTGATTTTTGGCTTGGCGTGATTTGCGGTTAGCAGGTATGCATTCAGTGTTTTTCTTGACAAGTATTTCTTTGCCATTTCCAGATTTGGCTTGCACATTTCAAGTGGCAATTCCTCTTTTGGAGAGCATTTTGTTTCTGCTTTCTGTCACTTCTTCCTTGTGTATGTTACTTGCTTCAACCCAGTCTGTTCAGCCAGGAGAGTGGAGATATCCCAACAAGATCGCAGCCACTAATAATCTTATCCTACAGTTCTCCATCTGTCTAACATACCTTCAGGAATGTCATGTATATTAAGATGCAAGGCTATTACCCTAATGATTCGGATCATATTATTTTTGAGTGCCAGTCTGCTAGGGCTGCATACCATATCTTAGAGATGGAGTACGTGTTGCTTTCTCTTCTCAGAGACTGGGATTCATTTCTTTGTTGGTGAGGATCCTTTTCACGTCAGGTGTGGTGCATCTGAATCAGGCAGTTTTGAACTTAAGTCCCACTCCAAAGACGTGCACAAAAATGTAAGCAACACTACTGAACGAGCGTCAATGGTATGATGTTCTTTAGTTTAGATATTAAATCTACTGCTACAGGTGGAGTTAAAAGATTCCATGGCACTGGAAGTTTGTAAGATTATGAGAGATACAGATAGAGTAACTCTATCCCCCCAGTGTTTAACTCCCTAATGTTAGAGAGCATTGATTTAAGGTAAGACAGGTTAACCTCAGAGGAGATGTGCGAGCCAAGTTTTCTGTTATATTCAGACAGTGGTGGGTACCTGGAATGCACTGCCTGGGTTAGCAGTGGGGACAAATAGAACAGAGGCATTTAAGAGGCTTTTAGATAGGAAAACGAATGTGAAAAGAATGGATCAAAATGGACATTATGTAGGTAGGATTAGTTTAATTAGGCATTTAATTATTTGCTTAAATAATGGGGCTGAAGGGTCTATTCCTGTACTGTGCTTTTCTACGTTTACTATTTTCGGTCAAAAGGGGAGTTATCTCTAATGTCAATAATTCAAAGTAAATTCTATTATCAAAGTACATGTATGTCACCATATACACCCTGAGATTCATTTTCTTGCAGGCATTCACAGTAAGTACAAAGAAACACAATAACATCAAAACAGACAAACAAGGTGCAAAAGACAACAAATTGCAAATATAAATAAACAAATAAACAAACACTAAATATTGAACACGAGATGAAGAGTCTTTGAAAGTGTGTCTGTAGGTTGTAGGAACAATTCAATGTTGGGATGACTGACGTTCTATGAAGTCATCCTCCCCGGTTCAAGAGCCGGATGGTTGAGAGTTAAAATCTGTCCCTGAACCTGGTGGTGGGGATCCTTGATGATTGATGCTGCTTTCCTGCGACAGCATTTCGTGCAGTTGTGCTCAATGGTTGGGAGGGCTTTATCCGTGATGGACTGGGCTGTATCCACTAATTTTTGTACAGGTTTCCATTCAAGTGCATTGGTGTTTCCGTACCTGGCTGTGATGCAACCAGTCAATATACTTTCCACCACACATCCATAGGAGTTTGTCAAAGTTTTAGAGGACATGCCAAATCTTTGCAAACTTCTAAGGAAGTGGAGGCACTACTGTGCTCTCTTTGTAATGTCACTTGCATGCTGGACACAGTTCAGATCCTCTGAAATTATAACACTGAGGAATTTATAGTTGCAGACCCTCTCCAACTCAAATCCCCTGATGAGGATTGGCTCATGGACCTGTGGTTTCCTCTTCTTCAAGTCAGTAATCAGCTCCTTAGTCTTGTTGACGTTGAATGAGTGGTTCTTGTTCTGGTACCACTCAGCTAGATTTTCAGTCTCCCTCCTATATGATGATTCGTCACCACCTTTGATTCGGCTGTGGTGTTGTCAGCAAACTTAAGTATGGCATTGGAGCTATACTTAGTCTCACAGTCATGAGTACAAAGTGAGCAAAGCAGGGAGGCAAAGTACACAGCCTTGTTGTGCACCTGTGCTGATGGAAGTTCTGGAGGTGATGTTGCCAATCCAAACTGACAGGGGAAATTGAGGATCTGGTTGCCCAAGAAGGTATTGTGGCCTTGGTCTTGGAGCTTTTTGATTGGTTTTGAGGGGATGTTAGTATTGAATGCCGAGCTGTAGTCAATGAAGAGCATCCTGGTTATGTATGTATGACGTTGTATGCATCTTCCTTTAATCAAAATTGTGAAACAAAATATATGGTCGACTTACAGATGTCGATGGGAGATGGATGTGTGCAAAATTGCACAGTTACCAAAATTCCAACAATACACTAAAGTGTACCTCAGTGGCTGTAAAGCACTTTGGGATTTCACTGCATAAATCCATTTGATTGTTCTGATGCTTTCGAGAACATAGTGTATAAAAAGATAAGCAATTTAGGTAGACAACAGCAGAGGGGCATAGCAAGGACGTTCTTGTAGGAGAAACTTATTTAATTATAACTGTGAGAAATGGTTAGAGATATTAGACATTGAGTGGAAAGGAATTAACAATGCAGCAAAGTAGGTGGAATAACTCAATTTGTCTACGTCCAAAACCAGCAAATAGCAGGAGATTATGGTGAAACTGAGGGGCAGAATTATTACTTTTCTGCTTTCAAAATCTTAATCATTTTTCTTTCAGACGTTATTTCACACTGCATGAAATTTTTGAATGTCCCCACATTTATTATCACCTGAGGTATGATTCTTTAGTTCTTATAGCATTGTTGGGATTTTAACATTGAAGATATTCCACTCTACATCTTGCCACAAACAATGAATTGCACTAAGGAATAAAATATAACTTTTCACTTTGTCTTTCACAGTAGACTTAAGATACATTTTAAAAAGCAGCCTGCTTTACGAGTCTTCTTTAACCTAGGGCTGCCAAACCATGCTGACAGAATCGTTTTGTCCAGCCTCCCTCAGTGATAGGTGAACTGACTATGTTCACTGTTCCCTCGCAATTGCATTGTAGAACTGGCTGCTGATTAGTGAGTGCAGGATCCCACTGCCAAGAAATGCAAGCTCCGCCTACAGAAAGGTTCTGGCTGTTTAAACCACGCCTAGACCTAACAGCTATCAGAACTGCCAAAAGATCTGTGAATGTTTATGATAGAAACATTGAAAAACATTCAGAAACGATTATCAATGTTAAAACATACTATTAAGATATCTATATAAAAATTAACAAATCAAATGTAATTAAAACACTCAAGTGATTATAATATTTAATTCAACAATTAATTTATCTCAATTCAAAAAGTGTCAATGACACGAAAATTACTTATCTTACTTGAAAGCATTAATTTCCATTGAGAAGAATGGAGCTGTCAAACCTGGTGCCAGGTCTAAACTGCAGTAGGCTTGGGGCCCAGGTTTCACTTGTGTAACTGCTGGGAAGCTGTTGGATCTTGGTGGTGGACTCCGGGAGAAATCCTGCCCTAGAACACAACTGGAATGTTGGATAGTGGGGATCTTGTGTCAGTTTCAGGATCTCTGCATTCATCTAAGTGACCCTTGCAAGTGATTCACATATTTGGTCCGGCTATCACTGCAAAAAGAAAAACTCCATCCCATTGATTTGGTTCACTCACTATACTGGATCGGTTTGTCTGAATTACTACATGGAAACTTGCCACTACTCCTTTGCATCTACTTTTTTTTTTGACTAGAGACTTTCGATTCTTGATATTGTGTTGCATTTTGTTTTTGAATCAAAAACTTTGTGGTGGCATTCAGTGTTTGTGATTAAGATGAGATTTTTTATAAAAATCAATTGGTAACTGATAGCAGTTCAAAAGATAAACACCAAGAGATGCTTTTCTGGAGATTGTACTGGACCAGATGGAGAAAATTCAAACCTACAGCATCTGTATCTTTATTATTATTATTATGTTGAGATACTACATGGAACAGGCCCTTCTGGCCTAATGAGCCTCACCAGCCAGCAACCCATCTATTTAGCGGGGCCTAATCACCGGATAATTTACAATGACCTATTAACCTACTAACTGGTACATCCTTGATCTGTGGAAGGAAACTGGAGCACCCGGTGGAAACCCACGGGGAGAACATACAGACTCCTTATAGATGGTGCTGGAATTGAGCTCTGAACACCAGGAACACGCTGAGCTGCAATAGCATTGTGCTAACTGGGGTGCCCACATCTGACCGTGCAAAATGCAGATTTGCTGGTGGATTCCTGGCAGCAAATTAGGCATTTGTCAAACCAACTTGGGCATTCAACCAGTGTACAAAAGACAATAAACTGTGCAAATACAAAAAGAAAGAAATAATAATAAATAATTAAACAATACATCTTGAGAACATGAAATGAAAGGTCCTTGAAAGTGTATTCATAAGGAACAGTTCAGAGATAGGGCGAGTGAAGTTGAGTGAAGTTATCCCCTTTGGTTCAAGGGCCTGATGGTTGAGGGGTAGTAACTGTTCCTGAACCTGATGGTGTGAGTCCTGAGGCTCCAGTACCCTCCTTCTTTGGCAGCGCAAGAAGGGAGCGTGTCCTGGGTGGTGGGGTCCTTGATGATGGATGTTGCTTTCCTGCGACAGTGTTTACTGGGCTCAGTGGTGGGGAGGGTTTTACCTGTGATGAGGATGTTGCCAAGACTAGTAGACCTGAATTAGAAGGAGAGGTAGGATAGACTAGATCTTTATTTCTTGGAGCATAGGAGAATGAGGGATGGTTCTTAAAATAATGAGAGGGATAGATAAGTATAGTAACAGTCTTTCCCCAGGGTACGGGAGTGCAAAACTAGGTTTCTGGTGTGAGTGGAAAGATTTAAAAGGGGTATAGAGTCAACTTTTTCATGCAGAGGGTGATGAGTATATAGAACAAGCTGCCAAAGGAAGTGGCTGAGATAAGAACAATAGTATCATTTAAGAAACCCTTGGTTGGGGACATGGAGGGGTGGGGCTTTGAGGGATATTGGCCAAATGAGGAAGCTGGGACAAGTCGGGTGGGTACTTTTGTTGGCACGGACAATGGGCCTGCATCCATGCTGTACCCCATGACTAAGTATCTGGTCTGAGGTGATGTAATTATGAGAAAAGGTATAATGGGCTGGCATGGAACTGTAATGCTGTTAGTGCACCAGTGAACTCCAGTTGGGGTTTAATTCCCTCTGCTGTCTGTAAGGAGTTTGTACGTTCTCTTACAACTACGTGGGTTTCCTCCAGGTGCTCCGGTTTCCTCCCACAATCCAAAGACGTACGAGCTAGGGTTACTAAGGGGCACGTTATGTTGGAACTGTGAGTGTGACCATATGTGTGAGCTGCCCACAGCATGTCTTGAACTTTGTGTATTGCTTGCTGAGAAAGCAGTGCATTTCACTGTATGTTTTGGTGCACGTGACAACTAATGCTAACCTTTTTCTTTAAAATTGTTTTATTGGACTAATTCTGAGGCCTACCGTCCTCCGCTAATATTTGGGTGTAAAGTGGGGCAGCAGCTTTGGGTAAGAGTAGCCCCTGCACAGGGACTCTGTTGCCTGCCCTCTGCCTGCATTTGCAGCTATTTAGTCGATATTACAGTTAGAACTGAAAGCCATAGGCCCAGCTGTGATCTATGCCAAACCCCAGTACTTGCCTTGCTCCAGCCAAACCTGTTTTTGTTCTAAATGTTAACAGAATTATTTCTGATTCTTTGATTTATATGTTTCCGTTGTGGTATAACGCAACAGTCGGTTCATTAGTTCTACTCAAGCACACTTAGAGATGGTTAATAAATTCTGGATGTCCCAGTGAAGCTCACATCTCATAAAAAAAAATTAGGAAAAAACAATTGATTAACAATGCTGGTGGAAGTTCCTGGAATCCAAGGCACATTTTAACAGCAAAACACACAAAATGCTGGAACTCAGCTGCTCAGGCAGCATATATGGAATGCATAAACAGTCGATGTTTCGGTTTGAGACTCTTCATCAGGACTGGGGGAGAAGTAGTCAGGCATAAAGGTGGGGGAATTTTATTTGTATTTTTACCCTGTTAATCAGAAATCAGTTGCATACTTTGTGATACATTCTGCTTAAAAATGATCAAAATTTAATGTTTTCAGTTAGGAATAGATAACTACTGGTAAAACTGGCAGTAGATTTGATCACTTCTCATTTTGGCTACTTGCTCCTTGTGATAAAAGGAGCAGGAAATCTAGAGTTTGCTTCATGTTCCTGAATTAGATAGCAAGGGAGAATCCCGGCAGACATTTCACTCCTGTTCCCTCCTGAGTGAGCAATTACCCAGATACTAGTTAGGCAATGATGCTTGCTGCAATGTTAATAAAACATCTGAGGATTCCTGTCAGCAATAATGCAGGCAGGCAATCGATCTTTTTGGAAGAGAGGAAATAATCAAAATGAAAGAATCGTAGATCTGTAATGATTCAGGAGACCATGAGACCTCTCAGCTCAAAATGTCTAAGTCAGACGATGAATATATTATATAGCTTAATCACATTTTCTAGTTTGTGGTCTGTAACCTTGTTGGTTAATTCACACCAAGATGAAAAAGACCGCAGATGCTAGAATCTGGAGCCAAAATCAAACTGCTGGAAGGACTCAGCAGGTCAGGTAACATCCGTGAAGGCAAAGGAATAGTCGATGACTTCAGTTGAACAATTTTCACAGCAAGAGCTTAGCTAAGCTTCTTGCATCTGCTACAAATATCTGAGAAAGAAAAGACTTATGTTTCTGGCTCAAAGTTTCAATGCCACCTGCCCAGAGGATTTTCAAAGTGGTGACCACATTGGGTGGCATCATGAAGAAAGGCACCTTCAGAAAAGGGAGAGAAGAAGTAGGGGTGGCTGACTAATGTAGCTACTACTGCTATTACTGTGCCAACAACCAGTTTGTACATTCTCTCCCTGACTGCATTGGTTTCCTATGGGTGTTCTGGTTTCCTCCCACATTCCAAAGGTAGACCATAAGATATAGGAGCTGAATTAGGCCATTTGGCCCATCTGTTCTGCTCCACCATTTCATCATGGCTGATCCATTCCCTCTCAGCCCCGTTCGCCTGCCTTCTCCCTGTATCAATTTGTGCCCTGACTAATCGAACATCTATCAACCTCTGCCTTATATAGGTGTACGAGTTGGTAGCTTAATTGGTCACATGGTGTAACTGAACGCCACAGGCTCATTGGGCCGGAAGGGCCTGTTACTATGCTGTATTTCTAAACAAATAAAATACATTTACTTCGGTGTTAGAATTTTGCCTGATATAATATGGGTATTTATTTACCTCAGGGATGGCTCAGTTATTCAATTTCTTAAATTGCATTTATTAAATTGGTTAAAATCTGAATGTTGATTTCTAAATTTTCTTTTTTTATTCCCCTTGAACATAACATTCTCTAGGTTTTGCTGTACCGAATATCACTAAGCTCTAACTTTCCATAAGATTGAAAATTTTCACAGTTGCCTGGTTCACTAGGGGCAGAATAATTCATCAGCTTTGAACCAGTCTGAAAATCTGGTGCTGGGCATTCTGACCTTGAATCACAATGCATTTACAAACGTGGAGTGTATGATCAGAAACAAAAACAAGTTGTACAGTGGCTTTTTATGCACCTTCAAATGTCATTCAGATCTCAGTGAATGGCACCCTTGTACTTTAGTCAGAAAGTTCTACGTTTCAAGTCTCTCTTCAGGGATCTGATCAAACAGAACTAAAACTGACGAGAACTGAGATTTTCTCTCTGTCTTCACCAAGTAGATTTCAAAGTTCAAAGTAAATTTATTATTCAAGTATGTATATGTCACCATATACTACCCTGAGATTCCTTTTCTTGCAGGATCTCACAGTAGATCAAAGAATCAATGAAAAATTACACATAAAGACTGACAAATGATCAATGTGTAAAAGAAGGGAAATACAAATAATAGTAATAAATCAGTAAATAAATAACACTGAGAATATGAGTTGTAGTGTCCTTGAAAGTGAGCCCATGGGTTGTGGAATCAGAGAGTGAAGTTATCCATGCTGATTCAGGAGCCTGATGGTAGCAGGGTAATAAATGTTCCTGAATCTGGTAGTGTGGGACCTAACAGTGATCTCTGTGTTATTTTGAAGAGTATAGGAAGGTTCCCTCTCCCATACTCCTATGAATTGAATTGGAAAATGCCTTACCTGGTCATTGGGATGTTACTGTCTGTGGGCCTTTACAGGGTGCCAGTTGGATCCTGTGTTTCTTCAATTACAACAATTGCTGCACCAAAATTCTTCACTGGCTACAGCACACTTTGAGACAACCTGAAAAGGGCTACCAATATGCAGCAAAAGGTCCTGAGGCACTGTACAAGCAAGCAGCATTGTCAAGGGAAATTTGCTGTCACAAAAGGAGTTATTGGTGAAGACGAGCAAATGCCGGTGAAGGAAATGGATTTTAAGAAGCATCTTAAAGAGGGAGAAGAAGTAGAGAAAGCAAAAGGGTTATCATCATATGCAATAATAGATTGTGATGGACCACCTGATCTCCACATAAGATTGGGATCTAAGATCATTAAAATTAACCACCCTGTATTATGAAGAGCTATTCTGAGCAACATAGAAGTAATAAGTATGAAGATCATGATTAATTACAGTGTCTCCTATTATTTTCTTGATCAAATCAAATGCAAATGTGATAAGATTTGAAATGTAATTTTTTTTTATCAGTAATGATGATAAAGGTACAATCCTGAGAGAATTTGACATTTCCAATGAGTGTTCATAATCTCAGGCTGAGGGAGCTTGTGATTAATTGTGATTACTTATTAATTTATATTAAGCCAGCTCTGATATCATTGCACCTTAGGTTCAGAAGTAGGGACGGAGAATTGATGGTAGATGGCAGGTTATTAATCCAGACCTTGACATTTGTTGAATGAATTTAACCCTTATCCCACTAGACTCAAACTCATCATCAATCACTTTAGTACTGATCACTGATTGTTTGTTTTAATGAAGTAAATGCAATTTTTCTGCACGTGACCCTGAATAGATGTAGCAATTGAGTCACAGTGAACCAAGGACTAGGCTGTTATATTTCCTCAGCATCCAGATCAAGTGTGCAATGACCTCAAAGATTGGTGTTATTAACAGAAGATAGAATACAGACTGCTGATTTTCATTTTCAAGTTTTAGACTGTACAAGTTTCTTTGATATTTTCCTCAGTGTCACCTTGTGTATTCTTTCTTCGGTCTCTGTCCTGATTTGCTTTTAACGAACTCACACAAATCATCATTCGTATTTTCATTGTACTTCGAATGTAGTGAGTCACCTTCTGTTATTACATAGATAACACTCAGGAGCAGCAATTCCTGCCATTACCTGTAAGGAGTTTTACGTTCTCCCCATGACCGCGTGTGTTCCCTCCAGGTGTTTTGGTTTCCACCTACATTCCAAAGCCATACAGGTTAGGGTTAATAAGTTGTGGGCTACATTGGTACTGGAAGTATGGCGATTCTTGTGGCTGCACCCAATACACCCATGGACTGTGTAGATCATTGACACAATGGACACATTTCACTATGTTTCGATGTACATGTGACAAATATGCCTGTACACCTGCTCATTAATGCGAATATTCAGTTAGCCAATCAGATGGCAGCAACTCAATGCATAAAAACATGCAGACAGAGTGAAGAGGTTCAGTTGCTGTTCAGACCAAACATCAAAATGGACAAGAAATGTGATCTAAGTGACTTTGAGTGTGGAATGATTGATGGTGCCAGACGGGGTGGTTTGAGAATCTCAGATACTGCTGAACTCCCAGGAATTTCATGCACAACAGTCTCTAGAGTTAACAGAGAATGGTGCGAGAAACAAAAAAAAATCCAGTGAGTGGTGGTTCTGTGGGCAAAAATGACTTGTTAATGAGGGAGGTCAGAGGAGAATGGCCAGACTGATTGAACTGAATTGAATTGACTTTATTTCTTATAAGCTTCACATACATGAGGAGTAAAAATCTTTACATTACGTCTCCATCTAAATGTGCAATGTGCAATCATAGTAATTTATAATAATTTATAATCAATAGAACAGTCAATGTAATATAGAGTACACTCATATCAGCGTGAGTTCATCAGTCTGATGGCCTGGTGGAAGAAACTGTCCTGGAGCCTGTTGGACCTGGCTTTTATGCTGTGGTAGCGCTTCCCGGATGGTAGCAGCTGGAGTAGGTTTTGGTTGGGGTGAGTTGGGTCCCCAATGATCCTACGGGCCCTTTTTACACACCTGTCCTTGTAAGTGTCCTGAATCATGGGAAGTTCACATCTACAGATGCGCTGGGCTGTCTGCACCACTCTCTGCAGAGTCCTGCGATTAAGGGAGTTACAATTCCCATACCAGGCAGTGATGCAGCCAGTCAGGATGCTCTCAATTGTGCCCCTGTAGAAAGTTATAAGGATTTGGGGGCCCATACCAAACTTCTTCAATCTTCTGAGGTGAAAGAGGCGCTCCTGTGCCTTTTTCACCACACAGCTGGTGTGTACAGACCACGTGAGGTCCTCGGTGATGTGGATGCCAAGGAACTTGAAGCTGTTTACCCTCTCAACCCCAGATCCATTGATGTCAATAGGGGTTAGCCCGTCTCTATTCCCCCTGTAATCCACAACCAGCTCCTTTGTTTTTGCGACATTGAGGGAGAGGTTGTTTTCTTGACACCACCGTGTCAACGAGATGACTTCTTCCCTATAGGTCACCTCATTATTGTTTGCGATAAGGCCAATCAAGCTGAAAGGAAGGCGACAGTAACTCAAATAACCACGCGTTGTAACAGTGGTGTGCAGAAGAGCATCTCTGAATGCACAACAAGTCGAGCATTGAAGTTGGTGGGCTACAGCAGTGGAAGACCACAAACATACACTCAGTGGCCAGTTTATTAGGTGCAGGAGGTATCCAATAAAGTGGTCACTGAGTGTATTAGCTTTCCTGCTTACACTGCTCTGTGCCTGCTGATAGATGCAAACGGTGGCTCAGTAAGTAGCTCTCTTGACTTTGAATCAGGTGTTTTATTGGTTCAAATGCAACCACAGAACCTTAAACGCAAAATTCAAAGCTGATACTCAGAGTATTTCGGAGCACTGTACAGTTAGAGGTCATATTTTTGAGGTAAAATATTAAGCCAAGCACCCTGCATGGCCAACATACTGCTCTCAATCATCAGCTGAGTAATACAGTGGATATGGCTGTGCTTGTACGTCAACTACCTATGCAAGTTACCACTTCTGTAAATGGATGGCAGGATCAGGGTGGGGTGGGTGCAGGGGGTTGGGGGTGTGAAGAAGATGCTCAGAGGTCTGTGAGAGTGGCTTGCAGGTTAACACATCAGGGAATGGAAATGCTAGGAGAGAACGTCGGAAGAGCAAAAAGTTAATGTATCGGGTTGATGAGTTTTCTTTTGATGGATGCCGTCAACCTGAAATGCTAACTCTTTTTCTCGTTTCTCAGATGGTGCCTGATTTGCTGAATGTTTCTAACATTTTTCATTATTACATTGACTGAAGCCTCACAACTCATCAAATTTTCTACATGTGCATCATTCCTGAGAGCTGTTTCAAATGTGTTATGGAGTCATAGTCATAGAAAAGTACAGTACAGAAACAGGGTCTTTACTCCATCTAGAATTGTTGAGCCACTTAAACTGCCTACTCCCATTGACCTGCACTGGGACCACAGCCCTCTATACCCCTTCCATTCGTGTACCTATCCAAATTTCTCTTAAATGTTGAAATTGACCTTGCATGCACCACTTGCACTGGCAGCTTGTTTCACACTCTGAGTGAAGATGTTTCCCCTTGTGTTTCCCTTCAACTTTTCACCTTTCACCCTTAACCTTTGACTTCTAGTTGTAGTCCCACCCAACTTCAGTGAAAAAAGCCTGCTTGCATTTATCCTATCTATAATTTTGCACACGTCTATCAAATTTCCCCTCCATCTTCTACATTCCAAGGAATCAAGTCCTAACCTATTCAATCTTTCCCGTAGGTAGTTGACCAAAACTGCACAATTAGGCCTCAACAATGTCTTATACAACCTCAACATAACATCCCAACTCCTTTCTTTATTTCTTTTTCAATCTTTTTATTAGTTTCATAAAAATAAACATAACATTACGTTTACAAAGTTATTGGGAATACATTGTTATAATTAACATGAGTGATTATAAAGCCAAATAACACTTAAATGATAAAACTCCCAATCATATAGGATACAAATGAATCATATAAAACAAAGAAAAATATCTAAAAAAAATCATCCCAACTCCTGTACTCATACTTTGATTTATGAAGGCCAATATGCAAAAAGCTTTATTTACGACCCTATTAACCTGTGATGCCACTTTCAATGGATTATGAATCTGCATTCGCAGATCCCTTTGGTCTACCGTACTGGTCTTTATCCTACCACTCACCGTGTAAGACCTACCCTGTTACAAGGATGTTTTCTGTATGGCACATAATGAATTGCAAATGTGACCATTCTGTTTACCAAAACTATTGACAAGTTGATTTAAATGTTAAAAATACATCTTAACTGCCATTTATTTAAAATATAATAAGGTTTCATGTATGGAAATAAGCAGTAATTAAAACAGAAAACTCTAGAAATAATCAGCAGATCAGGCAGCATTTGTGGAATGAGAAAATGTTCATGTTTCACATTAAAGGCCACTCGTTAAAACAAAAATGATGAACACATGCAGCAAATTAGGTGGCATCTGTTCTGACAAAGAGTTCTGGACTTGAAATATTAATTCTGTTTTTCTTTCCACGGATACTGAATGTTTCTGGTATATTTTTTCTGTTTTAGTTTCAGTTTTGTGCTGTTTTTAATTTTCAAGCACTATGTAATTAATCAGATTTATTATTGCTGACGTGTGTCATGAAATTCATTGTTTTGCAGCAGCAATACATAAAATTGCTTTAGGTTACAATAAGAATACATAAAATGTGCAAAAATAAAGCAAAAAAGTGAGGTTGTGAATCATGGATCATTCAGGAATCTGATGGTAGAGTGGAAAAAGCTGTTCCTGAAACATTGAATATGTGTCTTCAGGCTTCCGTACCTCCCTGATGGTAGTAATGAGAAGAGGGCATGTCCCTGATGATAACGATTCTTCATGATGGATACCTCCATTGCAAGAGGTTTAGTCAGATCAGGACAATTTGATGCAGTTGGACCAATTCCATCCAAAATGGTCAGCCAGGATCACACCACCATGCCAGAAAGACAAGACAAAGAAGTAATTACAGGGAGGAGAAAAAACAGAGGAAAGATCATTATCATGTTTGCTCCTCAAATAGCGAAGAATCATAAGGCCATCACCAAGAAGTAGAAAAAATGAACATAAGGAAAAGATAACTAACTTAAGGAAATAAATTATTGCGAGATATTCTGAGTGTTTATTGGTGTCACGCACTAATTGATGAGTCACAGCAAACCAATAGAACTAAATAGAATAGAATAACCTGAACTGAAATATTAAAGACATCCATCATTACAGGGTGATGTTGGAAAAAAATTTGAATGCACTATCTGAGGTGAGAATTTCTTAACCATTATTTTAATATGCCTATGGGTTTATATTTGAAGTATCAATGTGCCCACTGTAAAATTGGAAACAGATTGATTTTAAAGTTCCTGAATCAGTTTGTAGGTGTTCATGTATTTTTTACACGTCTTCATTGCTATGTTAGCTGGGAGTTCAATGAAGCACTAATAAAAGAACCCAGTTGTTTACCTGCATTATTTTGACCAATGGCATGGAATTGATATAATCCATGGTGTAAAGCAGTGTGCAAGCGAAATACACTGCAAAAAATCTGATCATCTTGCACTTTGATCTAACAAAGTGCAAGTTGGAAACCTGATCCTTTTGTCACTGACAGTTTTCATTTCCTTTGTTCTTTACCTAGCTGCATATTCTAGCACAGAAAGCAATCCTTTAGATTTACAGCTATTCTAAGTGATACTGAACCATCACAATTTGAATGCACTTTTTCCAGAACTGCAATATTTTGTAAGTATTATAACTTCTATTAACCATCTTTCCCTCTACTAATCAGGACAATCTCATCTACAATTTACCTCGGGATCAATAAAGTATGACTATAACTAATGTAAGCAGTTCATTCTGCTGCATTATCAATACTCCATGGGATAAGGTTTTAGAAATAGATTTTTGGTGTGATTTTCGAATGGGATCTGAATGTATGTTCATTTGCTTGCTGATCTGATGCAACTGTGCTACTGGGTAAATACGTAATCACCTTGCAGTGCCAGCTTTCTTTCAGGATGCTTAATTGAAATCGATAACTTTGCTTAGCAGTCTTCATGTGAATTTGAAACACCAAATCTGATTGTTCATATGGAACCTGCTTTGTCAATGGTCTCTGTGTGCATTGATGTGTGCGTAGTGCGGGTCGCCATAGTGACAAAGGATAGAGACATTTGATATATTGCTGGGCCAAGTCAAGTAGCACATTTAGCTGTGTCACAGATGTAGGACCGATGATTTTTGCTAAGCCTGTTTATGTTTACAAAGAAACTGGTACAACAGCCCAGTCCAGGAATTTACTCAGTGACAGGAAGCCAGTTCTTCCAAGATGCTTCACCTTCACTTTAGCTGAGAGATGACACTGACTTCACATAACTTTAGATAACTTTGTATTAGTTTGCACACTTAAGGCTGGCCAATGATCTCACTGCTGACTTTTGCTAGCTTCCCCTTTGTTCGTCATTGTGAGTTTTACCTTCATTGTACTTCCAAACAAGCTGACCTGTATAAATTCAGCTCAGTCTATGTCATTCTCCCTGTAATAGCTTCATATTGCTCTTAACACCATTCTAAAGATTACAGATCCACAATTAAATTATACATTGTCATATAAAAAGTATTAAGTGACATTGTACATCATTCTATAAAAACTGATTTTTCTACATCCTACACAGCTGACTCTCCCCTTCAGGAACAACTTCATTACACCACCTTCACCTGTTTTTTTTCGTTGCTTTCTTCCAAGCTAGTGAGTTAACCAGTGCATCGACATTGAAGAAATATCAGAACAATCCTTTGAATCAATTAATTCTGATAAGTGGATTTCATTCTAGTGACAATCATAACATCAGTCCCAAAAGAATCTGGGAACGATGCCAGATTTTCTACTCTTCAGATCCCTTCAGCACGAATCATACACACTGTTGCCACTTTATTAGGGACCTCCTGTATCTACTGGAGTGGCCATTGAATGGATGTTTGTGGTCTTCTGCTGCTGTAGCCCATCCACTTCAAGGTTCAAAATGTTGTGTGTTCAGAGATGCTTTTCTGCACACCTCTGTTGTAACTTGTGGTTACTGTCACACCCCCACCCCACCCTCTTCCTCTTCCTCTTGAACCAGTCTGGTCAATCTCCTCTGATTTCTTTCATCAAAAAGGCATTTTCACCATAGAACTGCTGCTCACTGGATTTTTTTTTTAGCTTTTCATACCATTCTCTGTAAACTCTAGAGACTATGCATGAAAGTCCTAGGAGATCAGCAGTTTCAGAGATTCTCAGACTACCAACAATAATTCCACAATCAAAATGTTTGGACTGAACAACAACTGAAGCTTGTGACCATGTCTGTATGCTATTATTCATTGAGTTGCTGCCACATGATTGGCTGATTAGATATTTGCATTAATGAGTAGGAGCACAGCTGTACCTAGTAAAATGGCCACTGGGTACATTTCTTCAAGAGTTCTTTGGCTCTGTAAGAAATGTTGGATTACTAATCACAATCAATCCAGCCTGCTGATCCTTTAGTGTGAGTTGACTTACTGGGCCTATTTTGTGCTGTCTGTATGTAAGTAAGTAAGTAAGTAAAGAAATGAAATAAGGAAATGAAATGAATGAACTCTTGTTGTAGGCTTACAAAATTGAACAGGGTTGCCTGGAATGGTTAACTTGGCAGACTTGGCATGTATGTTGAGGTGAAAATATTTAGTTTGTATATTGAAGCAGTGGTAAATAATATGAGAAGGGAAAGGAGAAGGTAGCATCTTGAGCCCAAAATATGTGACTATGTAAGTATGCAATGTGATGGCCCTCAGCCAGAATCAGATTTGTCATCTCTGACATATGACATGAGGTTGCGACAGCAGCATGTTGCAAAGAAATAAAAATACATAAATTACAAATTAAGTGCAATAAAGAAGGGAAATAACAAAGTAGTGTTCATGGACTGTTAAGAAATCTGATAGCAAAGAGGAAGAAACTATTTGCAAACTATATGCTGTGATGATAAATGTTCAGAGATTAGAAAGATTCCACTGAGCTCAATGTTTACTTTAGTACAAACCATTAGAAATAACTTGAAGGACCCCCAAGCAGATGGGATCATTGATAGGTATCTTCTTTTGTTAAATATCTTTGTGGGGAATCTTCTGTGACTTTTTAAATTGTCCTTGATGTGACAAGTTTGTGTGTAGATTGGTTAATGAACAAATTTAGTTGGCATTGAGTATGCAGGACCAGTAACTTCGATCAAAAGTTCAAAAAAGAATTCAAAGTAAATTTATATCAAAGTACATAAATGTCACCAGATACAACCCTGAGATTCATTTTCTTATAGGCATACTCAATAAATCCATAGAATAATAGCCATAACGGAATTCATGAAAGACTGCACCAACTTGGGCATTCAACCAGTGTGCAAAAGACAACAAACTGCAAGTACAAAAAGAAAGAAATAATAAAAATAAATAATAAATACTGAGAACATGAGGTAAAGAGTTCTTGAAAGGGAGTCCTTTGGTTGTGGGAACATTTCAAGTGAAGTTATCCCCTTTGGTTCAAAAGCCTGATGGTTGAGGGGTAGTAACTGTTCCTGAACCTAGTGAGTCCTGAGGCTCCTGTACTTTCCTGATGGGAGCAGTGAGAAGAGAGTATGTACCCACAGCAAGTAAGTAGTGTTGCTGTAGTCCACAGTCAAGGGGCCCTAGCTAGTCCACACTATTATCATAGCCCAATGGCAAAACCCTGAAGGCCTGTCTTGGACTCGAAGACTCTCTGTCTGACGAGTTGTAGAGAGAAAGGGGCTTGTTCTGTTATTGTTCTTTTGTTGCTTGTCGTGTTCTGTATTGTTCTGCTGAGATTGTAGGCATGCTATGTTGGTGCCGGAATGTGTGGCGACACCTACAGGCTGCCCCCAGCACATGTGTGTTGTTGGTGTGTTGGTTGTTAACACAGATGACACATTTGACTGTGTATTTCATCATGTATGTGACAAGCTCAGAGCAAATTCCTAATAACATTGACTGTTTGCTCATTTCCACAGATGCTGGCTGATCTCCTACGTTCCTCCAGCATTTTGTGTGTTTTTGCTGTCAATTTAGAAGTCACATTTTGACTCTTGATGATTCAAGGCCACAGGAAAATCGGCTTCATGAATTTAAAAGGCAATGGAAAAGGAGGTCTCAGTTTGAAAATTCCTTCAGGAGCCGAGGATATGGATTGTACAATATTCATGCTGCAGCAGAACTCCAGCAATCAGGATTTATTTCTGACCTATGGTGCTGTGTGTGTGGCTTTTGCACCTTTTCCCTGTAACTGCTGCCTCATCCACTCTTGCTCTGTAAAGGTGGTCTCTTTTATGCTTTGTTACAATCATAGTAGGGTGAACCCTGTCCACTTTGTTGCATTTCACACACTACTGCCGCTGATATCTGGAAAAACCTTATCAGAGTAAGTTTGGTTTGACAATGCTCTCTAGCAATGGTAGGTAGCTGAAGTTAATAGGGTAAGTACCTTGGTTTTCTCGTTTCCCAGAGCTGTGCAGGTTGTCAGGTTAACCAGCCACTGTAAATTGTTCCTAGCTTGTCAATGAATGGTAGAACCTGGGGTGATCTGATGGGACCATGGGGAGAGTTCAATCATAAAATGGTTGGCATGGACTTAGTGGGCTGAAGGGCCTTTTGCTATGCTATATAACTCTATGAATTCTAAAAAGAATTAGCAGCAGTTAGACTTTTTGCTAAGATTGATTAACCAATATATTGACCTTCAAGTTGATACTGCTGCAGACAGTTTAGTAAGGAGGCAAGGTTTTTCAGCAAATGGTGGATTCGAAGGCAGAGTCTCAGACCAGACCATGTGCTTCAGAGGACCAAGCTGAGAAGGAAACTAAATAGGCTAGTCAAAATGGCAGGCTGGTGAAGCCAGACTAGAATTGAATGGCTAACACCACCTAAGTCAGATAAAGGACAATAGTTATAAGGAGACAAACACGGTCACACAAAATTCATCCATAGATGGTGAGCAATATCTGCTGCCTACTTCACAAGGCCTTCATGCTCAATCTTTTCCATGCCTACGTACAATCATTTATCAATGAATTCTCAGCCAAAGTACCTGGCCATCAGCATGCACAAGGGTTCTGCCCCTGCACAGAAATAGCCTACAACATCATAATAGGACTGAAGTATTCCAGAGCAAACAGAATGTAGCTTTGCAGTGGTTCACTGATTTTGTTAAACCAAAGTGATTTGTTGAAAAAGTCTTGATTTTTGAAGGCAACAGTTTCTGCAGATGCTGGAAATCCAGAGCAACACACGCAAAATGCTGGAGGAACTCAGTAGGTCAGGCAGCATCAATGGAGGGGAATAAAGAGTTGACATTTTGGGCTCAGAACATTCATCTGGGCTCTTTTGAAGAACTTGTTCAGGTAATTGTGTGAGCTCAGTGAGAACTTGGAATGAAGAAAACGCATGCATTTCACTAAGAGAGCCCTTCAGGACCTTGGCTTGCAAGTTGACATCAATGGGTTAAAATCAGCAAAGGAAGTTGCAGACAAGAACAAAGAAGAGATTGCTGGAAGAATTCAGCAGGTCAGGCAGCATCAGTAGCATAGTGGTTAGCACAATGCTTTACAGTGCAGGCAACACAGGATCAATTCCCTCCATTGCATGTGAGGAGTTGGTACATTCTTCCCATGACCACGTGGACTTTCTCCAAAGATGTACCAATTGGTCATTGTACATTGTCCCATGATTAGGTTAGGATTAAACTGGGGGTTTGCTGGGCAGCGTGGCTCGAAGGGCTGTAAGAGCCTATTCAGTGGTGTATCTCAACAAAAAAAATAAAATCTGTGGAGGTAAAAGGAATAAGTCAACATTTATGATCCAGTGTTGATGCAGAAGTGAAAGGAAAGAGGAAAGCCTGAAGATTGCCATGCATTTCAGTCCTAGGGAGGGATGAGACAGAAGATGGAAAGCAATAGTTGGAACCAGATTGGGGGGGGGTGGGGGACAACGAAGAGGCGAAACCAGGTAGGAGTGGTGAGGGTAATTTGGGAGAGGGGGTGGGACAGGTGAACCAAAAAAAAAGAAGAAAACTGACAGCCAGGTGAATGTAGTGATGAAGAATGCTAGGGGCTGGGTATAGATCAAGGGTGTACAAGATAAATGGCAGAAATGATTAGCGAACTTCATAGTAAGTATGAATAATCGATTAAAAAAAGTAATTATTTTTCTGTTGCAAATTTTATGAATTGGAATGGTCTACTTCTGTTATGAGTATCACTTGGATTCATCTGGAGTCGCCAAAAATTCACAATGTAATTACATCTTGATTGCTGCAGAAATATTGAAAAATTGGGAGTGAATATTGCGGGAGTAATTTCATGTTGAAGTACAGAAGAAGTGTCTCCTGCCCCTATCAAGCTAATCTTAAGAAAATTGGAGGTGACGGCAGTAGGATAGGGTTCTGCAACCAGGGTATATTTGGTTGTAAGTGCTGAGAATATTATAAATAGTCATGAATCCAGGCCAGGATTTTGCATCACTGAATCATAAAGTTGTGTCTGTGTCCAGTGTAGACTTTGAGCAAATCCCAGTAGGTCTGACAAAGAAACAACCTTCTATGAGTTCTGATCCAAAGGGTTCAGAAGATGAGTCAATGGCAACACCTGGAAAGTGACCAAGATGACTCTGAAAACTAGTTACGAGGTTTGATTTGTAGTTCATTACATTTGATCATCGTTAACATAGATAAAAGTAGGATCCTGAAAATATTCCACAGTTCAGGCAGCAATTATCAAAGGATCTATTAAGTTAACTAGCCAATCCTGGAAGAATAGTTAACTGAAATTGTTGAACTCAATGAGTTTTGAGAACTGTAAAGAGCCTTAGTGGAAGATGAATTGCGAGTCCGTGAGCCTGAAGGTATTTAATGTTTAATTTTCTTTGGTTGGTGTTTAAATTTTTCTTCTTTTTAGTTGATTGAATAAAACCATGGCAGCTTTGGAACAGAAATTTGTGAAAATCAAATTAACTTTGAATCCTCTGTACTGAAGATGAAATAATTTTCAGTGTTCTCAAACAGATTTAAGGTTTCAGGCAGTACAATTTGTTTGCAGTTATAATTTTTCTTAAGATGCACTGATGACACTTGGAAGAGATTTGCTCTTTTGCACGCTGTGACATGGGTGGGATGAATGACGAGGTACTGAGTTCGGGGAGTTAGGTGCCATGTCAATGGACAGGACCTTAATAGTTGTGATCTCAGATTTGTTACCCATACCATGTGCTAGTGAGGCTAGAAATAGAAAGATTATACAGTTTAACACATGGTTCAGGAGTTGGTGTAGGAGGGAGCGTTTCAGATCTTTGGATCGTTGGGCTCTATTCCAGGGAGGCTGGGAGCTGCACAAAAGGGATAATTTGCAATAATACCTGGAGGGGGGCTAATATCCTAGTGGGAAGATTTACTAACAACACATTGTGGGGGGTGTTTAAACTAGAATTGCAAGGGATGGGAACCAGAGCGGTAGAACAGATAGTGGAGTGGTTCTGGAGAAAGATGTTTTTAAGCCTACATATAGGGTCAGCAATCAATAGGTTGAATATGGTAGGGCTAATGTTCTAAGCTCCGTAGACTTCAATGCCAGGAGTATTGTAGGAAAGGTGGATGAACTTGGGGCATAGATCAGCATTATGATTATTATTATGATTATGAGGGCATGCAGTCCCCTTTTATTGTCATTTAGTAATGCATGCATTAAGCAATGATAAAAATGTTTTTCCAGAATGATATCACGAAAACACATGATAAACTAACTTTAAAAACTAACAAAAACCATATAATTATAACATATAGTTACAACAGTGCAAAGCAATACTGTAATTTGATAAGAACAGACCATGGCACAGTAAAAGTCTCAGAGTCTCTTGGAAGTCCGATCATCTCACGCAGACAGTAAATCTCCACCGCCGCCAACTTGCCGATGCAGCATCCCGGAAGCATCTGACCACAGTCCGACTCCGAGTCCGTCCGAAAAACTCCGAGCCTCCGACCACCTATTCGACACCGAGCACTGAGCACCATCTCTGCCGAGCGTTTCGACCCCGGCCCCGGCAACAGGCGATATGCAAAGCCGAGGATCTGGGGCCTTCGTCTCCAGAGATTATCGATCGCACAGTAGCAGCGGCGGTGAAGCAGGCTTTTCAGACGTTTCTCCAGGTGTTCCTCCGTGCTTCTCACGGCTGTCTCCATCAAATCGGGATTGTGTACGGCCCCCTAGTTAACACATACGATATCATTCGGAATGGCCGCGCGCGCTGCGTCACGCTGCCATCTTCTCCTCCCTCCTAAAAAGGAAAATTGATGAAGGCAAGGCAGTGGTTGCTGTCTACATGGACTTCAGCAAGGCCTTTGACAAGGTTCTGCATGGGAGGTTGGTCAAGAAGGTTCAGATGCTTGGCATTCCAGATGAGGTAACAAGTTGGATTAGACACTGGCTTTGTAGGAGAAGCTGGAGAGTGGTAGTGTATGCTTGCCTCCTGATTGGAGACCAGTGACTAGTGCTGTGCAGCAGGGATTGGTGCTGGATCTGTAATGTATGGATCTATTTCTTTTGGAGCAATGATCCCCCCCCTTAGCACTACGTATTGATTTGTTATCTGTGCATGCAATGTTATCTATGCATGTTCTCTGTCTCTCTGTCTCTCTGTCTCTCTGTCTCTCTGTCTCTCTGTCTCTCTGTCTCTCTGTCTCTCTGTCTCTCTGTCTCTCTGTCTCTCTGTCTCTCTATACACCAGTTAAAACCATTTCCCGTATGGGTGCTTTTATTTAATATATATGAGGTTGTGCACAGACACAACAAGTTGGCAATAAGTACAAACCTGAATGTCAGAAAACATCACAAACTGCACTGACAGTTGTGGGACGAAACAGCGAGAGTTAAACAGCATGAGAAAGCCAAAGGTCATGTGAGTAACAGCGAAATATGTTCTGAATTTAACATGAAAATAACTTCAGTTGGGGAAGTCGATGAATCTGATAGCACTAATGGATGCTGGGAGTCATATCGAGAGGGTTGAACTGTATTGTAACATGAACAACATGGAGGAGGAAAAGATAGCCCCTGTACTTTATATTAAAAAAAAGACAAAAATCACAACCGAGTGAAAAGTCTTAAACACAAAACTCAGCAAATGTATAAAGTAAAACAGAATCAGACAACATAGAGCCTGACAAAGGTGAACTGTCAAACTTAGAACTGCATGCTACAACTGAAGCAGATCACAAAATCATCTGGATCACAATAGATGTGTTTGGTGTAAAACTGAAACTGGAGCTGGATACAGGGTCAACTTTGTCCATAATTTGACTTTGACTACAACAGACTGTTTTCTAAGATACCATTAGAGAAGACCTCAGTGATGTCAAGGACTTGCACGGGCAAAATAGTGAAACCCAAAGGCAAACTGAAGTAAATGTGATGTATGGATGCCAACCACAACAGTTAGAGCTTTATGTATTGAACAGTGGAGGGCCAGCACTTTTCAGATGTGAATGGTTGAGAAAAATCCAACTAGACTGGCAGTCAATCGAAGCTCTTACTGTGACATCAATTGGCACCGCAGCCCAAATGGTAGCACTAACTAGAGACTGGCACAGCTGCTTAATGCTGATGAGAAGTGTCACGTGACCAGCAACAATGAATATATAATTGAGTCAAGTTTTATAAACAAACATAAACATTTATTAAACTCTGCTCAACAATAGCGAAAAGTATTCAAACGACTAACTTAACCGGAAGCTAAGTGCTGTACGGCAACGCTGGAACAGTTCTTAAAGTGGTAAATTCGAAAACAGTCTTAAAGTGGTAAATTTGAAAGTCAATAAGGAGAGATTTCTCTGGAAACGGATTTCTTCGAAGATGTGACGTTACTGCTGGTTCTCCAAAGGATTCACGACGAAGGAAATAAAACGGCTTAAAGGAACTGACCTTTTCTTGGTGAATGAACACTGCAAAAACCTTCCTGATCTTACAGGAGTTATCTCAGATGCAGGTCATTATTTCTGAACGAGGATTCAATAAGGCCGATCCTGTATTAAATCGCAAATGACACCAACTTTGCTCAATCCTTCAGATTCCCGCACTTTAGTAAGGTCCTCACTCTCCAATACTAGACTGTAAAGGTAAATCAAAGATACCCCAAGCAAAACTGGCAGCAATCAGTGAAACTGCTGGCACAACGATTTTACCTTACAATAGAAAGTAAGGAAACTGCGTCATGAGACAAATATGCGCATACGGAGTAACTGACAAATTAAACAACGAATCAACTGCGTAACAACAGGGGTTTCCCGTTGTATACCTGTTGAGAACATGTCATTACGTGACCTCACACTGGTGGGAAAAATCACATCACCCCACCATCACAAGACCATTATATTATGCTCACAAGATACTCAATCACATCATGGTCATAATACAGTCACAAGATACCCACAAGGTATGTAACAGAAGGTGCTTGAGAAGGGAATAGATAAACAGATCGAAGACTTGGCCAAAGGACGGCAAAAAGTTCAAAATGCACCCCTACAGGCAGTGTTACACCTGTGGGAGTGGCAGTCATCATCGTGGCATAGAGTACAAATTGACTTTGCTGGGCCAGTCATGGACTCCACGTTTCTGATTATAATGGATGCTCATTTGAAGTGGCTGCAGGTTATACTAATGAAGTCAACCACCTCAGCAAAGACTGTCTTTGCTATGAGGATTATCTTCACCAGAAATGGCTTACCAGAACAAATTGTGAGGGACAACGGGCCACAATACTCGTCAGGAAAAATTCCAACTGTTCATGAAGAAAAATGGCATTAGACATTTCAAGTCAGCTCCTCACCACACAGCAATGAATGGGTTAGCTGAAAGGTTTATCCAAACCTTCAAGAGGACCATTAAAGCAATGGATAAAGAGGGCATTTCTCGACAGCACAAGGTGAACAACTTTCTTTATGCATATCGGAACTCTGTTCATGCCTCAACAAATCAAACATCTGCAATGCTGTTCATGAATAGAAATCTGAAATCTCACATCTCCAGACCTCTGGAGGGAAGTACAGAATAAACAGTTCAGTCAGTTGCCAAGTGAAGCAGCAAGGAGCTTCAAGATTGGACAGGAAGTCCTGGCACATGATTACCGAGAAGACAAGTGGACACCTGGTAGGATAACTACAAGAACTGGACCACTGATGTTACAAAGTGGATCTTGGAGATCATACATGGAGACATCATGTGGACCAGATACTGGATACTCTACCAAAAAACACACCTGAGTCAACTGCATCTAACAAGATGGATACATTCCAGTCAATGGGCTTACCTCTCAGTGATCATGTCACTGACAGCAATGTGACACTGGAAACCGAGAAGGTTGTGGTAGACAAGACGCCCACCAAACCTGATGCCACTCCACAGGTCCTGAAAGAAAAAGAACGCCACCCAAAAGATTGAATTTTTAGAACTGTGAAGTTTGTTATGGACTGTTATTGCGAAAGCATGTTTATTATGGTGCATTAATCTAAAGAAGGAGGAAGTGTAATGTAGGAATCTATTTCTTTTAGTGCAATGACTCCTTCCCTCCCTTAGCAGTACATATTGATCTGTTGTCTACGCATGTGCATTGTTCTCTCTCTCACTGTAATGTGAATACACCAGTTGAAGCCATCTCCACATGTGTGCTTTTATTTGATATATATGTAGTTGTGCACAGACACAGGGTCCATTGTTGTTTGTCATCTATATCAACACACTGGATCAGCAAATTTGTGGATGACCTCAAGATTGAGTGTGTAGTTGATAGGGAGGAGGACTATCATAGCTGGCAGCAGGATCTGGCCCAGCTGGAAAAACAGGCTGAAAAATGGCTGCTGGAATTGAGCAGCAAAAAGTGCGAAGTTTTGCACTTTGGTAGGACCAACTAGGGTGGGTCTTACATGGTGAGCGGTAGGGCACTGTGGATTATGATAGAGCAAAAATCTGGGAATACAGATCCATAATTCCTTAAAAGTGGCATCATAGGTAAATAAGGTCATAAAGAAAACTTTTGGCATATTGGCCTTTGTAAATAATGTATTGAGTACAGGAGTTGGAATTCTACGTTGAAGTTGTGCAGGACAACTTTAATGAGGCCTTATTTGGAGCATTGTGTGCAGTTTTGGTCATCCACCTATAGAAAAGATGTAAATAAGACTGAAAGAGTACAGAGAAAATTTACAATGATGCTGCTGGGACTGGAGGACCTGAGTTGTAGGGAAAAGCTGTAGAGGTTTGGGCTTTATACCCTAGAATGTAGAGGATTGAGGGAAGGTTTGATGGAGATGTACAAAACTATGAGTAGTATAGATTGGGTAAGCTGACTTTTTCCACTGAGGTTGCGTGAGAGTACAACTAGAGATCATAGGTTAAGGTTATGTAATGCCCTGGTTAAGATTTTTACTGCTATGCTGTAGGTATTTTATTTTGGTGGTCCTGCAAGAGCAGTCTGTTCAGCTTTCAGCTTGTTTGGGTTTTAGTTGAGATAAGGAGCTTTGCTGTCCAGCTTAGGAAGGTGGTGTCAGCCAATCAGAATGGTAGAAATAGGGGAAGGTTCCAGAGGACGCTTGGCGGAGAGGTCTTTGTTGGCGGGAACTGGGAGAAGACAGGAGGGGATGTGGCTGAGGATCTTATTCATGTTGCACAAGATGCTTTGTGCAGATGAATGTCTTCAAGGAGGAAGGACCAATACTCCTGTGAGAGAGCCCATTTGTTCCAGATGCAGGAAGATGCAGTGTGCACATAGAAAACAATGGCTTTTGGAAGATTTTGGGCTCCATCGTGCACATGTGACTGATTAAGTATAATGGGTCTTTCTGGTTTTTTCTTTCTTTCCATTAATAACTGGTTGCTTAAGTTAATATTCTTAAATATGCTTCCTTATAATTGTATGCAGTGTACGGCCTGTTACTTCTTGCCGATGGGCAATTGCGGGGGGCAGTAAATCAAACAGCATTCACACAAACCTGGGTTTGGGTGGGCAAGACATCCCAACCTCTCAGAGTTGGTGGGATCAAAGTCGTCTACACTGTAGGCGTACGGAGCCCGAGAAAGGTGGGTTTCTCACCGCAGAGTCCTGTGGCAGTTACTGAGGGGCTAACGAGTCGCATTTCCAGAGATGCCTAGTAAAAAGGGGTTTCAGTTAAAAGATGAAATGTTTAAGAGGCTCATGAGGGGGAAGTTCTTCACTCAGAGGGTGGTGAGAGTGTGGAATGAACTGCTAGCGGAAGTGGTGGATACGGTGTCGATTTCAAATTTGGAGAGGTGCATGGATGGGAGGGGTATGGAGAACTATATTCTGGGTGCAGGTCAATGGGATTAGGCAAATTAATGGTTTGGTACAGACTAGATGGCCAAAGGGCCTGTTTCTGTGCTGTTGTTTTCTATGACTCTGTGACGCCCCGAGATGGAAAAAGGCTCACGTTGAATGCAAGTTTGAAAATACCAATTCTGAAATCGATGGTGTCTCTCCAGTGCAGTACTTGGAGACTGCTGCACTGATAGGTGTGTTGAATTTCAGATAAGATGTTATGTCAAAGCCAAGACTACTTTACAAGAATGATGTCGAGGAAGAGGAAGGAATTATCCCCAGAGTCCCAGTCAATATTTACTCCTCACTCAATATTGCTGTAACAGCGTGTGAGAGTGATGTCTGATAAAGCTTGATAAGCAGACATTGGCTTCCATGTAGCCCATGTCACAATAGCAATAATATTTCTGAAATTGTGCAAAAGATTAATATACACTGAATGGCCACTTTCTCAGGTATCTCCCATACCTAATAAAGTGGCCACTGAGTGTATGTTCGTGATCTTGTGCTGCTGTAGCCCATCCACTTCAGGGTTCGATGTGTTGCGCATTTAGAGATGTTTTTCTGCACGCTGCTGTTGTAGCATGTGGGTAATTGAGTTACTGTCGCCTTCCTGTCAGCTTGAACCAGTTTGGCCCTTCTCCTCTGACCTCTCTCATTAACAAGGCATTTTTGTCCTCAGAACTGCAGCTTACTGAATGTGTTCTTTTTTGCACCATTTTCTGTGAACTCCAGAGAACATGAAAATCCCAGGAGATCAGCAGTTTCTAAGATACTCAAACCACTCCGCCTGGCAGCAAAAATCATTCCATTGTCAAGGTCACTTGGATCATATTTCTTCCCTGTTCTGAAGTTTGGTCTGAAAAACAAATGAACCTCTTGACCATGTCTGCATGCTTTTATGCATTGAGTTGCTGCCACATGATTGGCTGATTAGATTGATGAACAGGTGCTTTAACGAGCAGGTGCACCTAATATAGTGGGCATTGAGTTTATATATATTATATGAAAGTCTTTTGTCAGTAATCTTTTGGACTGAAGGCATTTCGGCTTGTACCATCAAAAATTCTTTAGCCTGGTTTATTGTTACGCTGTGCTGATCACAGCTGGGCTAAACAAAGCCATTTGCCAGATCCATGATTACAGTGTAAATACACTTCTAGGCTGCTACAGAGAGGTGGTGATTTCGCAGGCAATCAGAGCAGGATAGAATCACAGTCTAAATTTAGCAGAGACTGAATAAGTAACGTTTCAGAAATGTTCTGCTTTGTACAGTTCTCTTCCATGGGACCGGTTGGAAAATGGTCCTGTGGAATAGACCTTTTTATTTATCATGTTTTGTGCAGACTCTGGGAGTTCTGTGACTGAGGCATTGCCTCATTGGTGCATGCAGCAGTTTTTGAAATGATTGTGCATATCTGTAAAGCACACTCTATATTCCTGAGCATCCTCATAATGGTAGGAGCTCTTGGGTCCTGTGGTGGTCAGCTGGTTATCAAAATGTTGTTCTAAATGTGCAAGAAGGTAAGAATACTCAAAGAATTTGCACTGTTTGGCTCATATGGTGTCTTGGTGTGTATGTCTTTATTTGTGTTAACTGTCTTTAACAAAGAAATGGATCCAGAAGGATGCTTCACAAAAATGGAGTAAAATGATGTACAGTGTTTCGAAGAAGATACTAGTGAGTGATTAAAAGATTAGTCAGACTTGAGTTTGGAGGGGAATCTTGAGAAGTGGAGATGCAAAGGAGATTATTCCAGGAGAGGGGACCAGGTTGATTGAAGGTGCAGTTGGCAATGGTAAGGTGAATGTCTCGATATATAAATTGTTAACAGATTCTCAATTAGTCAATTGCTATTTGGAGAAGTAAGTGAATGATTCATAGTTTAGCAGTTCTTGTTTTTTTTTAACTTGTGCGTGTGCCAGCAAGTTAACATAATAAGAATGTTAAACAATGAGAGAGGTCTGTCAAGTCCAATCTCTCCACAGAATGATGCAATCTGCTCAATTATGGGCTCTTGCTCCAGTGCAAATTATAGTTAAGAAAGTGTGCAGAATGTTTGTTTATCTTCATTCTTTCGCATTCAAGTTTGATTGGCTGATCTTCACTGCTGCCACTAGCCCTGAGCTCCAACGTATTGAGCTAATGTATTATTTATAAAACACTTACACATTTTGACTATGGATTTTTGTTAAATATAAAATAATAGCAATAAATTGAATTGGTCTCATTGTATCCCTCAGGGAGGGAATGGGCATCGTTCTTTTATTCTGTCAGCTATGTCTTGGTTTGTAAGGCACTCATCTCTGAGTGAAGTTCTTGGTTTTTGTCGGCTTTCAAGGACAAGTTTAAATTCAGGCTGACAATCCATTTCAATACTGATGGAGTGTTGCACTTAAAAATAGTCAGACCTTTGAATGAGATGTTAAACTGCGAACCAGTCTACAGAAAGATAACAATAGGGTATTTTGATTCAGACCAGGGAACTTCTCCATGGTGTCCCGGCTGATATTCGTCAATTTTTTTCAGTTATCCAGTCATTACTTTTTGAGGGGATTTCAAACGTACAAATTTATTTCTGTGTGTTTCTATAGTAGAGACCATCCTTGAGGAAAACTTTATTGACTGGGAAGTGCTTTGGGATGTCATGGAAGGAACATAAAGATCATTCGTAATAATGCAAATCTTTTCATCAGTCTCTGAGTTCACAACTAAATGTCACCACAGGGGCTTGGTGTGAAAGAGCCACAGTATAGGATTCTTTCACTACTGGACAAGGAGGGGCCAAGTGGGGCAAGTAAACTCCTCAATTATTGTAGTAATGTACCAGCCCAGAACACCACATCAATGGCAACAATTCTCTTGGCTTTAAGAAATGTACCAGAGTACTGCTTAAATAAAAGGTATTGCATGGTTTATTCTTGTAAATATTTTTATGAATAAAGATTTTTTTGAAATATTAGGAAAAACTGAAAGGGCTAACAAGGCAGTTTGAACTCATTTTGCAATCTCTTTTCTGAGGCTATTGAATGTAATCCCCACTCCCTGATTACTGAGAAAGGTGAGCCTATTTTGTTCAGTCTTGAGATTCTATTTGACCTCCATGCTGATCTTCCAACCTGAAACCACCTCCATCATACATACTACCTACTCCCACCTTTGAAACATGTTAAAAAATATATTAATGTCGTTACATTGTTCAACATCCTTTTATACTGTCGAATTATTTTGCTTGTGGTTTACTGTCTGCAATTCACTCCATATCTGTCATGAAAAGCTGGTTTTATCACTTTCAGAGGTACTGGTTTTTAAAATAGCGTCCTTGTAGATCAAAACAACAATAGCAAAAATAGCAATTATGCAATGACACAGTAAAACAAATTCAACGTGCTTCAAGGGAGCAAAATTTAACGTGGAGCCATGTAAGAACTTAAGGCTGATGTCAAGTGGTGCAGATGATTCTTGGGAAAGAATTCTAATCGACAACAAAGTTCGAAGTACATTTATTATCAAAGTATGTATATATTATACAATCTTGAGATTCGTCTCCTTACAGAAAGCTAGAAAACAAAGAAACCTCAAAAGAACCTATTTAAGAGAACAGGAAGAGTATCAGACACCCAATATGCAGAGAGAGGGGGAAAAAACAAATTGCACAAACAGTAAAAGTAAGCAAGTATCGTAAGAACTGAAGTTTTATGAAAGGTGCAAAGCCAGGTGTCACTGAAGCTGAAGCAGGCCACTGCCTCTGCTCATCGCCAAGCCAAGTGAACATTGCGAGACCACAGACACGAAGCCAGGCATCACTGCAGCCAGAGAAGGCCGCAGCCTCCATTCAGCGTGGAGCAGAGTAAACGTTGTGGACCAGCGAGCAGAACTTGTCTTCGCCTCACTTCCGGTCCCAGTGCCCTGACCTTTTCATTCTGGCCTGGCACTTAAATCGTCCTCATCTGGCCTGGTATGTTGTTCCTCAGTCTCAGACCGCTCTGGGAACTGAACTCTACCGCCACGATTCGACCTGTACCTGACCTTTCCAATTCGGCCCGGTGCTTAAATTGATCAGGCATTGGGACTTTGCTTACTCGCAGGGACTCTGCCTTGACTGTGCTTCGACCTCACCCCCTCCTTCACTTGCCTTGACCATGCCTCTGCCACCACTCGCCTCCGTTTTCCTCAACCATGTCTCGCTTGGGTCTCTGCCGCCACTCACCTCTCCATTGTTAGCCTTGATCGTTAAGAGAACTCAGTGTTCTGTACTGGGTGTCAGACATGGGATGTCTGGGAGACTCCCAGCCTCCTGGATGACCACATCCGTGCCAGGTGTGTTGAGCTGCAGCTCCTTGGGGGCCGGGTTAGGGAACTAGAGATGTAGCTTGATGACCTTCGTCTGGTCAGGGAGAGTGAGGAGTTGATAGAGAGGAGCTATAGGTAGGTAGTCACACCAGGGCCTTGGGAGACCAATAAATGGGTAACAGTCAGGAGAGGGAATGGCAAGAATCAGATACTAGAGAGTACCCCTGTGGCTATCCCCCTCAACAGTAAGTATTCCTGTTTGAGTACTGTTGGGGGGGGACGGCCTACCTGGGGGAAGCAACAGTGGCTGCATATCTGGCACAGAGTCTGGCCCTGTGGCTCAGAAGGGTAGGGAAAGGAAGAGGATGGCAGCAGTGATTGGGGACTCTATAGTTAGGGGGTCAGACAGGTGATTCTGTGTATGCAGGAAAGGAACACAGATGGTAGTTTGCCTCCCAGGTGCCAGGGTCCGGGATATTTCTGATCGCGTCCATGATATCCTGAAGTGGGAAGGAGAACAGCCAGAGGTTGTGGTACATATTGGTACCAACGACATAGGTAAGAAAAGGGAGGAGGTCCTGAAAGCAGACTACAGGGAGTTAGGAAGGAAGTTGAGAAGCAGGACCTTGAAGGTAGTAATCTCAGGATTATAGCCTGTGCCACGCGACAGTGAGTATAGGAATAGTGAGGTGGAGGATAAATGTGTGGCCGAGAGATTGGAGCAGGGGGCAGGGATTCAGATTTCTAGATCACTGGGACCTCTTTTGGGGCAGGCATGGCCTGTATGAAAAGGATGGGTTGTACTTGAATCCGAGAGGGAGCAATATCCTGGCAGGGAGGTTTGCTAAGACTATTGAGGAGAGTTTAAACTAGAATTGCTGGGGGGTGGGACCTGAACTGAAGAGACAGAGGAAGGGGCAGTAGGCTCACAAACACAGAAAGTTTGTAGGCAGTGTGAGAGGGAGGATAAGCAGGTGATAGAGAAGGGATTCGCTCAGACTGATGGTTTGAGATGTGTCTATTTTAATGCAAGGAGTATCATGAAAAAAGCAGATGAGATTAGAGCATGGATCAGTACTTGGATCACAGAGACTTGGATGGCTCCAGGGCAGGAATGGGTACTTAGAGTGCCAGACTTTAGATGTTTCAGAAAGGACAGTGAGAGAGGCAAAAGAGGTGGGTGTGGCACTGCTGATCAGAGATAGTGTCACAGCTGCAGACAAGGAGGAAGTCATGCAGGGATTGTCTACTAAGTCACTGTGGGTGGAAGCTAGGAACAAGAAGGAGTCAATAACTCTACTGGGTGTTTTTTATAGACCGCTCAATAGGGACATCGAGGATAAGATGGGGAGACAGATTCTGAAAAAGTGTAATAATAACAGGGTTGTCATGTTGGAAGATTTTAATTTCCTCAATATTGATTGGCATCTTCCTCGAGCAAGGGGTTTAGATGGGGTGGAGTTTGTTAGGTGTGTTCAGGAAGGTTTCCTGACATAATATGTAGATACGCCTACAAGAGGAGAGGCTGTACTTGATCTGGTATTGGGAAATGAACCTGGTCTGGTGTCAGGTCTCTCAGTGGGAGAGCATTTTGGAGATAGCGATCATAATTCTATCTTCTTTACCATAGCCTTGGAGAGGGATAGGAACAGACAACTTAGGAAAGTGTTTAATCAGAGGAAAGGGAAACATGAAGATATCAGGCAGGAACTTGGAAACATGAATTGGGAACAGGAGTTCTCAGGGAAATGGCATAAATGTGGCAAATGTTCAGGGGATATTTGCGTGACGTTCTGCATAAGTACATTCCAATGAGACGGAGAAAGAATGGTAGGGAACCGTGGAATACAAAAGTTGTTGAAAATCTAGTCAAGAAGAAAAGAAAAGCTTATGAAAAGGTTCAAAAACTAGGTAATGATAGAGATCTAGAAAATTATAAGGCTAGCAGGAGCTTAATAATGGAATTAGGAGAGCCAGAAGGGGCCATGAGAAGGCCTTGGTGAGCAGGATTAAGGAAAACCCCAAGGCATTCTACAAGTATGTGAAGAGCAAGAGGATAAGGCGTGAGAGAATAGGACCAATCAAGTGTGACCGTGGAAAAATGTGTATGGAAATGGAGGAGATAGCAGAAATACTTGATTCAATTACGGAAAAGGACCTTGGCGATTGTAGGGATGACTTACAAGTGGACTGAAAAGCTTAAGCATATAGACATTAAGAAAGAGGATGGGCTGGAACTTTTGGAAAGCATCAAGTTGGATAAGTCACCGGGATCAGACAAGATATACCCCAGGCTACAGTGGGAGGCGAGGGAAGAGAGGCAATGATCTTTACATCATCAATGGGAACAGGAGTGGTTCTGGAGGATTGGAGGGTTGCAGATGTTGTTCCCTTATTCAAGAAAGGGAGTTACGAGAGCCCAGGGAATTATAGACCAGGGAATCTTACTTCAGTGGTTGGTAAGTTGATGGAGAAGATCCTGAGAAGCAGGATTTATGAACATTTGGAGAGGCATAATGATGCAGAATAGTCAGCATGGTTTTGTCAAGGGCAGATCGTGCCTTATGAGCCTGATTGAATTTTTTGAGGATGTGACTAAAAACATTGTTGAAGGTAGAGCAGTAGATGCAGATTTCACCAAGGCATTTGATAAGGTACCCCATGCAAGGCTTATTGAGAAAGTAAGGAGGCATGGGATCCAAGGGGATATTGCTTTGTGGATCCAGAATTGGCTTGCCTACAGAAAGCAAAAATATTCTATATGGAGGTCGGTGACCAGTGGTGTGCCTCAGGGATCTGTTCAGGGACCCCTTCTCTTCGTGATTTTAATAAATGGCCTGGATGAGGAAGTGGAGGGATGGGTTAGTAAATTTGCTGATAACACAAAGGTTGGGGGTGTTGTGGATAATGTGGAGAGCTATCAGAGGTTGCAGTGGGACATTGATAGGATGCAAAACTGGGCTGAGAAGTGGCAGATGGAGTTCAACCCAGATAAGTGTGAGGTGGTTCATTTTGGTAGGTCAAATATGATGGCAGAATATAGTATTAATGGTAAGACTCCTGGCAGTGTGGAAGATCTGAGGGATCTTGGGGCCTGAGTCCACAGGATACTCAAAGCTGCTGCACAGGTTGACTCTGTGGTTAAGAAGACGTACGGTGCATTGGCCTTCATCAACTGTGGGATTGAGTTTAAGAGCCGAGAGGTAATGTTGCAGCTATATAGGACCCTGGTCAGACCCCACTTGGGGTACTGTGCTCAGTTCTGGTCACCTCACTACAGGAAGGATTTGGAAACTATAGAAAGGGTGCAGAGGAGATTTACAAGGATGTTGCCTGGATTGGGGAGCATGACCTATGAGAATAGGTTGAGTGAACTTGGTCTTTTCTCCTTGGAGCAACGGAGGATGAGAGGTGACCCGACAGAGGTGTATAAGATAATGAGAGGCATTGATCCTGTATATATTCAGAGGCTTTTCCCTAGGGCTAAAATGGCTAACACAAGAGGGCACAGTTTTAAGGTGCATGGAAGTAGGTACAGAGGAGATGTCAGGGGTAAGTTTTTTATGCAGAGAGTGGTGAGTGCTTGGAATGGGCTGCCGGCGATGGTGGAGGTGGATACGATAGGGTCTTTTAAGAGACTCCTGGATGGATACATGGAGCTTAGAAAAATAGGGCTATGGGTAACCCTAGGTAATTTCTAAAGTAAGTAAATGTTCGGCGCAGCATTGTGGGCTGAAGGGCCTGTATTGTGCTGTAGGTTTTCTATGTTTCTATGTTATGAATGAAGTGTTATTAATAAGGTATTTAATAGTTTTCTTTCTTTTGTTTTTTACCGCTAATAAGTAATCGCTGGGCATCACCAGTGTCATCTTAAATAACCTTGCTAGAAGAACTCAGCAGATCGAGCAGCATCTGTGGGAGGAAAGGAATTGTCAATGTTCTCCAAAATGTCGACTGCTCCTCTCCTGCAGATTCTGCTTGACTTGCAGAGTGCATCCAGCAGATAATTTTTTTGCTCCGGATTCTAACGTCTACTGTCTCTGTCTCTTTTCATATCAGTCAGGGTTGCTTTTAGAAAGGAATATTCTCATCTGAAATTTGTTTACTGAATATGATCCAGCAATAAAGCTTACATTTTCAAAGCATCTACGTAGCAAAATACCCTTGATGTTGCATAGGACTCATTTTTAAACACTAAACTATGTCGCGGCACAAAAGGAGATTCAGAGGTTAGGTTAAACAAATATGCTTTAAGAGAGGTTTTGAAGAGAAATATGTGCACAAACTGCTGAGGAGAGGAATTCCACATTTTATATCCTTAGAAAGCAATATACACCTCCTTTTCACTGCACTGTTTCAATGCACAAAAATAATCTGGGTCCAATTGCCAAAGAAAATTGTGTATTTAAGTGTTTGTGCATTAGATTCTTTATCAGCATTTTCCTTTTACATCTACAGTACTGTGTCTAAAATTATGCTGCCCCACCTGTAGTTACTTTGATGAAAAATTAATTCAAAGGAGCCATGCCTCTGTGTTCAGAAGCTTGCTTCTGGCCCGATTTGGGATTTGCCAAACTTGGCAGCAGGTGTGACATTACGCATATTAACAAAGTTGCTGTAATGGACAATGCCACATGTGCACAGATAGATCAAACGAAGTATCCAGAGGGCGTTGTTGCTCATGCCTGTTCTCTTCTGGCCAGCAATAGATTTTGGCAGATTCAAAGAATAGGAGTTTAAAATGGGCCAGGATTAAAACTTGCTGACTTTTGTTTCTGAAAATAAATTGCCTAAAATTAAACACTGTTCCATTTTATTTTCTCTTGTATCATAATGCACAAAGAAATATCTCCTGTGGTTGCCCGGTATTGAAAGATGTACGGTTTTCAGCTTGACCCTTGTAGCTCCTCTATCAACCTTTGTTCTTGTCTCCATTTTCTCAGTCTGATTGTCCAAAACAAGTCCTAGCCGAGTAAAAATGTCTTGCTGAAATGAGATAAACGTGGGCCACGAGGCTGGATGTTGTGAAGGGAAGGTCTCCTGGTAAAGTGAATCACTGACGTTTGTAATAAGTTCGCATTTCACTTGAGGGGGTGTCTGATGGCAGGCAATTGCTTCCCGTCTGCCAAATTGTAAGCAGGCTTGTTGTCATCGCTTGGATAGGCCTTTAATGGATGGAGTGCTGCTGCACGTTCCGAAGGGAATCTATTAGAGTGAGCAAAGCCAGTGGGAAAAGTCAGGGCATCATGCAGCATTGGTG
Organism: Mobula hypostoma; assembly: GCF_963921235.1. Lineage (NCBI taxonomy): Eukaryota > Metazoa > Chordata > Chondrichthyes > Myliobatiformes > Myliobatidae > Mobula > Mobula hypostoma. Next base: position 20,628,747 of record NC_086113.1, read on the forward strand.
GAATGAATAGGTGGTCCACAGATCGGGACCACTTTGAGGAAGAGTGAGTTGATGCTACTATGGACAAAGATCAGCAGCATCATGTGTCAATGCGGAGATACCAGAATGCAACGGATCTTACAGGACTTGACAGGATAAATACAGGGTTATCCTCTGCAACTTCTGCCGTCTTCACCATCAGTTAACACATCTTGACCTCCGCAGATTCTCTGTCTTCCATAGGGATTGAACTCTGTGATTCCTTGTCCATTCATCCCTCACTGCTGATGTCCCTCCCGGCACTCATCCCTGCAAGTGGCGCCAATTGCTACGCCTGCCTACTTACCTCCTGCTTCACCACTATTCAGGCCCCAAGCAGCCACTTTGACTCTTGCCCAATCATATTATGATATTCTAAGCACCTTTGACATTGATAGAAGTTCCTGAGCTGGCGATTCTGCTAATGCGTGCATTATAAATAGCAGGACCAGACCAACAGATAAAATTTCATTTAATTTATGAACAGGAATTTAATCAGAGAGGACAGTGAGTAAGCAAAGACCTTGAGAACTATTGAGAGGACTGAGGTGAACTGGAAAGTATAATAAATACATAAGTATATAAACCAGAGATGGGCCAATCCAGTCACAGAAATGGGCAAGGGATAAGGGAAAAGGAACGATGGAGCTTTGCTAACTAGTGTCTCTCTTTCACAGGTAAGGGCGATAAAGTAAGTTCTTAACATGTTTATTCTGGCCTTATTTTCAGTAATGTCTTTATTACATAGGTCATTCGAGATGAATTCTCTTTAGATAGATTATCATGAATCTTTCTTTTATAGATTTCTCTCGGCCTTGACTAGTACAGCACTTAAGTTTATTACATAAACAGAATTTCTCACTAGGCAGTGTAATGTGGTAATACACAACATAATTCAATGATTGTAACATTTAGAAATATCTAAATAAAGCAATATGATAGATATTTCATGCTGTGTGGGTTATATTTTGCATCCCATCACTTTCTGTCCCTGCGTTTACCAAGAATGATCACTTGCTTACATGCTAGAACAAGTCGTGGAAGTGGAATATTGAGGCAATGAGATTCTGGGCTTGTATGTGGGAAGGAATATAAATGGCTCTGCTGTTCATCAGACAGCTTCATGTGTGCGCCCCTTGAACTTGAAGTGTAAATCAGAGACAGAATGGAACTGGAAATGAACGGTGAGCCGGGAGAACATCCAGGATAAGAATGTTTTTAATGGAACTGCCAGTCCAGTGTATCGGAGGCAAATCCATCACTTTGATAAGTGTACGTCCTGATCTATAAAGGCCAAGGGACGATTTCATTGAGATTGTCAAGAAATTTGAGTGGAGCTGATCGGATAGACAAAGGAAAGCTCTTGTTGCTGAATGAGAATGAACAGCCTGCAGTAAAGGAGTAGAGACTGAAAATTTGACCCAGTAATTTTAGGAGTGAGATTGGGAAGTCCGTCTGGCTGAAGTGAAGGTTAAGGTTCTCGAATGCAAACAGCAATTCATACTAGATCATTTGTTAAAATGACATTGATCAGCTTTTGTTAATCAAACATACACATAGGTATAAGAGGTACCTAATAATGTGGCCACTATAGCAGTCTTCGGCTGCTATATCCCATCCACTTCAAGGTTTAACCTGTCGAGTGTTTGGAGATGCTCCCTTGAAAATCGCTGTTGCAAAGCATGGTTATTGAAGTTACTGTCATCTTTTTGTCTGCTTGAACCAGTCTTGCCATTCTCCTCTGACCTCGCTCAATAACAAGATGTTTTCACCCGGAGAACTGACGCTCTCTGGATGCTTTTGTTTCTTGCACCGTTCTCTGTGAACTCTAGAGACCGTTGTGCCTGAAAATCCCAGGAGATCAGGAGTTTCTGAGACACTCAAACACTCCATCTGGCACTAAAAGTTATTCCACAGTCAAAGTCACTTTGATCACATTTTTCCTCAGTGCTACGTTTAGTCTGAACAACAACTGAACCTCTCGATCATGTCTGCATGCTTTTATACATTGAGTTGCTCCCACATGATTGCCCGACTAGCACTAACAAGCAGGTGCGCCTAATAAAATGGCCACTGAGTGTATAAATCAATACAGGATTTTATGTGACACGAGGTCCTACCAAGTTACAGAACAGGCTTGGGTGTAAGTGGTCTCATTGGGTTCTTGCGTTCCTGTTTCTTTAGCTGAGATTTCAGTGATGCCACCTAAATTATTGGGTGACCCCTCCCTCCATTGATGTACTTTGTCCCAATTGAGTCATAGGAACAGGAATTCCTTGTCTCTTGCAGTAACCTCCTTTGTTGATAGCATGACAAGCATTAACAGGAAGCTTTGCACTTTTGGATGAAGAGTTGGCAACCTAGATAAACGTAGCTGGATGAACATCAGAACTTTTGAGGGTATGGCCCAGAATCTGGGGATGTGAGATAGCTAATTTTGTGGCCTGCATGGGTATTATGCAGAAAGTGGCCTAAAAGTGCCCTAAGTTTCTATGATTCTCACAATGTGTTTGAAAGAGGTCTGGTTCCTGGAACAGAATCAGAATCAGGTTTATTATCACCGGCATGTGATGTGGAATTTGTTAACTTAGCAGCAGCAGTCCAATGCAATACATAATCTAGCAGAGAGAGAAAAAAATAATAAAATAAAACATAATAAACAAGTAAATCAATTAAGTATATTGAATAGATTATTAAAAAATGTGCAAAAACAGAAATACTGTATATTTAAAAAAAAAAGTGAGGTAGTGTCCAAAGCTTCAAAGTCCATTTCGGAATCGGATGGCAGAGGGGAAGAAGCTGTTCCTGAAACACTGAGTGTGCGCCTTCAGGCTTCTGTATCTCCTACCTGATGGTAACAGTGAGAAAAGGGCATGCACTGGATGCTGGAGGTCTTTAATAATGGACGCTGTCTTTCTGAGACACTGCTCCCCAAAGAGGTCCTGGCTACTTTGTAGGCTAGTGCCCAAGATGGAGCTGACTAGATTTACAACCTTCTGCAGCTTCCTTCAGTCCTGTGCAGTCACCCCTCCATACCAGACAGTGATGCAGCCTGTCAGAATGCTCTCCATGGTACAACTATAAAAGTTTTTGAGTGTATTTGTTGACATGCCAAATTGCTTCAAACTCCTAATAAAGTATAGCCACTGTCTTGTCTTTATGACTACATCAATGTGTTGGGACCAATGTGCTGTTGACCTATTTGAACAGCAATAATCAACTGTCTTATCAAGCTTTCCTCACAAATAAATGACTGGAACATGAAGACAGAATATTTAAACAATACTTGTGCCCTCTGGTGAATGCCCAGTATAGAAAAATTACAGCTATCCAAGCCTGATTTTAAAGTGAAAATAGATAATTTTGGTAAATCCTTTTCTCTAACCAATTGAAACCATTTCAAGAGATTTGTCTTATTGTGAAAATTATAACATCATATTAAAGAATGTTTAAAAATGAGTTTAAGCTTAAAATGATTCGGACTTGCAATAATTTTCAGTTAAAATTTGGGACAGGTACTGAATTTAAATGATTCTCGCCACAGCTAAAGCAAGTCAGTCCTGCTTCAGTTTTGTTATAAGTACACTAGGGCAAATCTGAATACATTAGATTATTTTAATCTGAGTATTTATATAGTAGGTCCCAAAATGAAACTATTTCTTATTTCTTTATGTCAGGATTTTTCTTCTTTCTTGCTTTCCTCTTAATTAATTCCTTTGTTCCCAAGTGTTTTTTTCTCTCTCCATTAATTTTTGTTTTTGTATATTTCCACTGTCAAATATCCCATTGTAATGTGTGTTACTTAATTTTGTCCTCTCTCATTATTGTTGTGGATTTAGGAGTGTGACATCTGGGCTGGTAGCCTCAAATGTTCCACATTTAATTGTTGGATGCTAACTTTCGTTATACCTTCGTCCAGTTAACAACGGGAAATCCTGTTTGAGCATGAGAATAAAATCCATAAGCACCTTGCCTATAATTCTGAAAGAATAATGGAACTGTTAAAAGGGTATAGGAATAAATTAAACTGCACTTTCAAAGATCTAGCATTGAATGCATGAGGCAAAAGGCCACCTGTATTGTATGGTTCCATGAACCTAGTATTTTCACTCATTCACTCAGCCACTCTGCTACGCTCTCTCCATACACCCCGTATTTCTTGGAGCACCTATCCCATAGCAACAGAGATCAAAAAAAAAAAAAATTCCCTTCACTTGCTGACTAGGTTTGAACAGGGAAGGGCAGAATCCACCCAGGACATGCCCTCTTCTCATTGTAATCATCAAGAAGGGTGAGCAATTCAGGAACAGCTTCTTCCTCTCTGCCATCCAAATTTCTAAATGGACACTGAACACATGAACACTACCTCAATACTTTTTATTTAAGCTTTTTGCATTGCTTATTTTAACTTAACTGTTTGAAATACATATATATATAATTACAGTAATTCAGTTTTTCTATATTATGTATTGCATTATACTGCTGCTACACATGTCATGACATATGCCAGTGATATTAAACCTGATTCTGTTTTTGAAAGACAACACATGAATGCCTTCATTGTTTCTGGTGGTGATGGCAAGGTCAGCAAACAGGTGGTTGGGGAAAAAAAAGGAGTTAGAACCGAAGCAAGGAAAATTCACTGAAAGGGCACTGGAAGTGAAATCAGCTGGCACTTTCAGAAAGGGATTGGTTTGAAGGACACAACTTTGCATGGTCATGGAAAAAGCATACCATGATCAATTGGGAAGTTCCTTCAAAGCGCCAACCCTGGCATAATGAGATGAATAGTCATCTCCTCTGCTGTATCATTTGATGCTTCTATCATTTCACTTCACACCCAGAGCACTCTCCAGCAGGACCCTGCAGGAACTGCCTTCCCAGAGCTTAATGGGCTAAATAAATTATTCCTCTTGCAGGTAATTGGATCCCTAAACTGATCTCCTTATAAAAATTGTTGAGTAACTCCGAGGTTTAAATATGTTCTGACAGCATTGGCTATATTGATAGAAGATTATTAAGCAAATAGTTGGTTGGAAGAAATTATTGCTAAGTAAATACCAAATAGATTGTACAGGTGAACAGCTCCCATTATGATTGAGTCTTCGCTTAAATAAATAGCTGGCTGCAATAAATAATTAATTTTTTGAGTGAGTGCAGTAATTTTCAGCTGGCTTTGATGAATAATTCACTCACTGAATGAAAAAAATAAACTATTGATTTTTTTTTTTGAATATCAATAACCTTCTAAGTGAATAAACCAAGTAGTCACGAACCAGTTTAAATCATCCGATGGGAAATTAAAACAACTTTGCTGAGAATTTCATTGGGGAATAAGTTAAATAGTAAACAAGGGATTTTCTGAGTTAATTCAAAACTATCCTTGGAGAATTGCCATACATTTATCTCAATCCAGATTAACTGAACTGTTCACCTTGTTTTAAACATCTCTGTGAATGTTGGAGATTCTGTTGCATAAATGGGTGGCTGCATTTCCCACATTAAAACAATGAAAGTGATTCAAAATATAGCTAATTAATCCTAAAACATTTAGGAATGCATTGAGAATGATGAGCAAATAGCAGATGGCATAAAAATTGTAATGGTGGACAGCGAAACAGGTTGTCTACAGATGTTAATTGACTGGGAAAGTGGGTAAAGGATGGCAAGCGTGAAGTGATGCATTTTGGGAAGTTGATCAGGCCAGGACATATGTGAATGGCAGGGCCCTAGGGAGTGCTGTTGAATAGAGAGACCTCGTGGTACAAGTACCTATTCTCTGAAAGTGGCAATACAGAGAGACAGGGTAATGAAGAAGGTATATTGCATGCTCGCCTATGTTGGCCGTGGCATTCTTGCTTTCAATGGCTGTGGTACAGAGTTCAAGAGCTGGAACGTCATGATGCAGTTGTACAAACAATAGTTAGACCACATTTGGAGATAGTGTGCATTTTTACTCACCGTATTGTACGAAAGGTGCGACTGAGCTTGAGGGTATAAAACAAATTCACAAGGATGCTGCTGGGACTGGAGGCTTGAGTTACACCAACATATTCGCCAGGTTGCGGCTAGTTGGAGGCTAATGGGTGAACTTGTAGAGGTTCATAAATTTAGCGTGAGGGCATTCATAAGGCAAATACAATTTTTTTTTTCCCCCAGGGAGAGGAGTTTGGAACCAGATGGCATAGGTTTAAAATGAGAGGGGAAAGGAGTAAAGGGGATGTGAGGGGCAAATACTTCTCACGGAAGGCAGTGGGTATATGGAACGAGGTCCCAGTAAAAAAAAAAAAAATTGGACAGATGCAGAGATGGGAAAGATTTACAAGGATATGGGACAAAGGTGACCAAATAGGATTATTTTAGATGAGCATTGCGTTTGCCTTTGTCGAGTTAGTCTAAAGGACCTGTTTCTGTGCTGAAACACTGTAACTCTATAATTTCCTCCTTTTATTGAGATTGTCATTTCTGTATCTGCTCTTCCTCTGGATTTTCCGTGTATGATTGTGAATGACACCAAAATACTTTTGACAGTATTCTGCTGACTCAATGCTGGTTGACATTTGTGCTGTCAGAATCAGGTTTATTATCACCGGTATGTGATGTGAAATTTGTTAACTTAGCAGCAGCAGTTCAATGCAGTACATAATCTAGCAGAGAAAAAAAAAATAAATAAAATAAAACATAATAAATAAACAAGTAAATCAACTATGTATATTGAATAGATTTTAAAAAATGTGCAAAAACAGAAATACTGTATATTTAAAAAAAAGGTAGCGTCCAAAGCTTCAATGTCCATTTAGGAATTGGATGGCAGAGGGGAAGAAGCTGTTCCTGAATCGCTGAGTGTGTGCCTTCAGGTTTCTGCATTTCCTAACTGATGGTGACAGTGAGAAAAGGGCATGCCCTGGGTGCTGGAGGTCTTTAATAATGGACACTCCTGCCCATAAAGACAGCAGCCTTTCTGAGATGCATTTCATGATTTTTTGCTGAGCCATTATAGGTATGTAAGAGTTGGTTGTTATTCTCAAGGACAAAGTACTGGGTCTCTGGTGTTACGATCAGGGATGAGTGGGGAACCCAGGAAGGCTGTTTCTATGCATCAATAATAAAACCATTCAATATCCATCATATAACTGCGACCTTTCACTGGACTGGGATCAATATTCTGGTGAGGATTGGAATCTGAGTCTACAGATTCACACATTTGGTGCTCTGACGTTGTTCTCCATTGCACAATTTTTGGGCAATGTGAACCTGTTTGGTGCTGTGTTTAACAGGAGTACGACTAAATTTACTGCGAAGTGCAATGATTAATCTGCATTGAAACTGCTTTGCCTTCTAAGCACCAAGGATATATTCCTCGAAGTTATTGTCCCACATTGCAACAGTGATCACACTTTCAGGAAACATCCAGATCTAACATACAGAGAGACTTGAGGAAAGAGAAGCAGAATAAACAGTGTAAAGACAGTAAGGTAGAAGGGCTGAAATGTGTGTACCTCAATGCAGGAAGCATCAGGAACAAAGGTGATGAACTGAGAGCTTGGATACATACATGGAATTATGATGTAGTGGCCATTACAGAGACTTGGCTGGCACCAGGGCAGGAATGGATTCTCAATATTCCTGGATTTCAGTGCTTTAAAAGGAATAGAGAGGGAGGAAAAAGGGGAGGAGGGGTGGCATTACTGGTCAGGGATACTATTACAGCTACAGAAAGGGTGGGTAATGTAGCAGGATCCTCTTTTGAGTCAATATGGGTGGAAGTCAGGAACAGGAAGGGAGCAGTTACTCTACTGGGGGTATTCTATAGGCCCCCTGGTAGCAGCAGAGATACAGAGGAGCAGATTGGGAGGCAGATTTTGGAAAGGTGCAAAAATAATAGGGTTGTTATCATGTGTGACTTTAACTTCCCTAATATTGATTGGCACCTGATTAGTTCCAAGGGTTTAGATGGGGCAGAATTTGTTAAGTGTGTCCAGGACGGATTCCTGTCACAGTATGTGGACAAGCCGACCGGGGGAATGCCATACCAGATCTAGTACTAGGTAATGAACCGGGTCAGGTCACAGATCTCTCAGTGGGTGAGCATCTGGGGGACAGTGACCACCGTTCCCTGACCTTTATAATTATCATGGAAAAGGATAGAACCAAAGAGGACAGGAAAATTTTTAACTGGGGAAAGACAAATTACGAGGCTATAAGGCTAGAACTTGCGGGTGTGAATTGGGATTGTGTTTTTGCAGAGAAATGTACTATGGACATGTGGTCGATGTTTAGAGATCTCTTGCGGGATGTAAGGGATAAATTTGTCCCGGTGAGGAAGATAAAGAATGGTAGGGTGAAGGAACCATGGGTGACAAGTGAGGTGGAAAATCTAGTCAGGAGGAAGAAGGCAGCATACATGAGGTTTAGGAAGCAAGGATTAGATGGGTCTATTGAGGAATATAGGGAAGCAAGAAAGGAGCTTAAGAAGAGGCTGAGAAGAGCAAGAAGGGGGCATGAGAAGGCCTTGGTGAGTAGGGTAAAGGAAAACACCAAGGCATTCTTCAATTATGTGAAGAAAAAAAGGATGACAGGAATGAAGGTAGGACCGATTAGAGATAAAGGTGGGAAGATGTGCCTGGAGGCTGTGGAAGTGAGCGAGGTCCTCAATGAATACTTCTCTTCGGTATTCACCAATGAGAGGGAACTTGATGATGGTGAGGACAATATGAGTGAGGTTGATGTTCTGGAGCATGCTGATATTAAGGGAGAGGAGTTGGAGTTGTTAAAATACATTAGGACAGATAAGTCCCCGGGGCCTGATGGAATATTCCCTCGGCTGCTCCACGAGGCGAGAGAAGAGATTGCTGAGCCTCTGGCTAGGATCTTTATGTCCTCGTTGTCCACGGGAATGGTACCGGAGGATTGGAGGGAGGCGAATGTTGTTCCCTTGTTCAAAAAAGGTAGTAGGGATAGTCCTGGTAATTATAGACCAGTGAGCCTTACGTCTGTGGTGGGAAAGCTGTTGGAAAAGATTCCTAGAGGTAGGATCTATAGGCATTTAGAGAATCATGGTCTGATCAGGGACAGTCAGCATGGATTTGTGAAGGGCAGATCATGTCCAACAAGCCTGATAGAGTTCTTTGAGGAGGTGACCAGGCATATAGATGAGGGTAGTGCAGTGGATGTGATCTATATGGATTTTAGTAAGGCATTTGACAAGGTTCCACATGGTAGGCTTTTTCAGAAAGTTAGAAGGCATGGGATCCAGGGAAGTTTGGCCAGGTGGATTCAGAATTGGCTTGCCTGCAGAAGGCAGAGGGTGGTAGTGGAGGGAGTACATTCAGATTGGAGGATTGTGACTAGTGGTGTCCCACAAGGATCTGTTCTGGGACCTCTACTTTTCGTGATTTTTATTAACGACCTGGATGTGGGGGTAGAAGGGTGGGTTGGCAAGTTTGCAGATGACACAAAGGTTGGTGGTGTTGTAGATAGTGTAGAGGATTGTCAAAGATTGCAGAGAGACATTGATAGGATGCAGAAGTGGGCTGAGAAGTGGCAGATGGAAGTAAACCTGGAGAAGTGTGAGGTGGTACACTTTGGAAGGACAGACTCCAAGGCAGAGTACAAAGTAAGTGGCAGGATACTTGGTAGTGTGAAGGAGCAGAGGGATCTCGGGGTACATGTCCTCAGATCCCTGAAAGTTGCCTCACAGGTAGATAGGGTAGTTAAGAAAGCTTATGGGGTGTTAGCTTTCATAAGTCGAGGGATAGATTTTAAGAGTTGCGATGTAATGATGCAGCTCTATAAAACTCTGGTTAGGCCACACTTGGAGTACTGTGTCCAGTTCTGGTCACCTCACTATAGGAAGGATGTGGAAGCATTGGAAAGGGTACAGAGGAGATTTACCAGGATGCTGCCTGGTTTAGAAAGTATGCATTATGATCAGAGATTAAGGGAGCTAGGGCTTTACTCTTTGGAGAGAAGGAGGATGAGAGATGATAGAGGTGTACAAGATAATAAGAGGAATAGATAGAGTGGATAGCCAGCGCCTCTTCCCCAGGGCACCAGTGCTCATACAAGAGGACATGGATTTAAGGTAAGGGGTGGGAAGTTCAAGGGGGATATTAGAGGAAGGTTTTTTACTCAGAGAGTGGTTGGTGCGTGGAATGCACTGCCTGAGTCAGTGGTGGAGGCAGATACACTAGTGAAGTTTAAGAGACTACTAGACAGGTATATGGAGGAATCTAAGTTGGGGGCTCATATGGGAGGCAGGGTTTGAGGGTCGGCACAACATTGTGGGCCGATGGGCCTGTACTGTGCTGTACTATTCTATGTTCTATGTCTATCTTTGTCTGTAAAGCATTTTTGGAAGTCTTGAGATTAAGAAAAGGGCTGTTGAATACAGCAGAATAATCAAACTCATTGACCTCATCTTTTTGGATCTGATTTAATGATTTATGTATTGGCCAGGATTTCTATAGGTAATTTGCAGTTTAATAAAAAATGATTTATGTCCTATTCACATAGAACCGTAGAACATTGTGTATGAATCAGAATCAGAGATCAGTTTTATTATGGCATGTGGCATGAAATTTGTTAACTTAGCAGCAGCAGTTCAATGCAATATATAATCTAGCGGAGAGAAAAAAAATAAAATAAAACAATAAATAAGCAAGTGAATCAATTATGTATGTGTGTATATATATTGAATAGATTGTTAAAAATGTGCAAAAATAATCAAGTTGTACTGTTGCAATGTGATTTTAGTGTATATAGAGTTGGCAATATGGCAAGATTTCCTCGGCGTGCTTTGTGTGTTGAAATTGTTAGCACTTCTCCAGTTTCCATTCAGGTAGTCTCATTTCCTACTATGTGCTGAAAGATAATGAATTGGAGAGATCCTTTGTAAAATGAATATTTATGATTTAAGAGTTATTAGTTATTCCTTTTGTTGAAGTTTATTAACCCTTTGGGGGTATTATGCTATACCACTCCGAGTTAGTTGAGCAACTTCCCTTGTGTGAAGTTTTCCCTTCACTCTATCAATCTTTTGGAAGAAGTTTAATTTGTTTGTCTGCAGTCTTATCTAACCAAAGTATGTTTCTTTTTTCTATTGAGGGGTGAACATTATTGTGTAATTATGATGCATTAGAACCTTCTATGAAGTGCTTTGGGATGTTCAATAAAGTGGGGCACTTTAAAGTGACAATTTAAAAATAATCATGATTAAAACTTTCATTCACAATGAAGTTGAAACCGATCAATCTCTTCCTGAAGAGAGATGCTAGCAGCTATCTGTCAGAGGGAGGTTAATCTGCATCCTTCAGATAAGAGGATGGCGTTCAAATCAGGAATATTTGAATACGTTTCAGTCATATACATTTCTGTCATTGCTTATTGTTTTCCTTGTGGTGCGGCCTTGTTGCTGTTGTTTGAAACTCCTTCCCATTACTGTAGCTCTTGACAAATCTTCTCTATAGACAATAACAGAATCTATTTTTGAACCTGAGCAATGGATGGCCTACTTAAAACAAAACATACTAACAGGCACTGCTGGGGACCATAAATATCTCTTTCTCCATCTGTAGACATCTTTGGTATTGATACGATCTCAGATTAATCATTAAATATTAAAGATAAAAGAAAGACTTTCATAGCTAGAGCATATTTCATCATCTCGTAAGAAATAGAAGCAGGGATATGACATTCACTCAAAATGCTGGAGGAACTTAGCAGGCCAGGCAGCACCAATGGAAAAGGTTCCATAGATGCTGGCTGACCTGCTGAATTCCTCCAGCGTTTTGTGTGTATTGGTTTGATTTCCAGCATCTGCAGATTTTCTCTTGTTTATGATCAGGATAATGCCAGCTGGGATGATGTCTAATCTCTTACTAGTGGCGTTCTGCGACCCTTGCTTTTCTTTTGTGATTTTTACAAATGACTTGGGTGAAGAAATGGAGTGGTGGGTTAGTTAAGTTTGCAGGTGACGTCAAGGTTGGAGGTGTTCTGGATAGTGTATAGGGTTGTTAGAGGTTGCAATGGGTTATAGACAAGATGCAGAGCTGGGTGGAGAAGTTCAATCCAGAGAAGTGACCACACTTTTGAAGATTGAATTTGAAGGCAAAGTAAAAAGTTAATGGCAAGATTCTTCACAGTATGGAGGAACAGAGGGATCGTGGGCTCCAAATCCATAGGTCCATCTGTGTTGCTGTGCAAGATGATAGGGTTCTAATGTAGACGTATGGTGTGCTGACCTTCATTGGTTGGGGAATTGAGTTCAAGAGCCAAGAGGTAATACTGCAGCTCTATGAAACTTGGAATGAACTGCCAGGGAGAGTGGTACAGGCTGATACAATAGGAATTTTAAGAAGTGTGTGGAAAATGGAGGGTTACAGAGTGTGTAAGAGGGAAGCGTCAGATTGATCATGGAGTAGGTTTATGTTGGTTGGCACAATACTGTGGGCTGAATGGCCTGTACTGTGATGTACTCTTCTACCTTCAATGTTTTTACCTGCTCTAACCCTATAACTCTGCATTCCTTTAATATCTAAAAATCCATTGACCTATGTCTGGAATATAATCAGTGACTGAGTCTACACAGATACTTTAGGGAGCAAATTGCAAAGCTTTGCTGCCATCTGGGTGAAGAAATTTCTTCTCATTTCAATTTTGAATGCCCAGTCCTTATTCTGGTGTGACTGCCAAAGCCAGAGGAAACAACTTTTCTGTTGAAGCCAGTCAAAGCCTGTAGCTATGTTTCACTGAGAGCTATTCATTTCCTTCCAAATTCAGAAGAATATATATACGTGCGTGCACACGCACACACGCACACGCACGCACACACACACATGCCATTGGCATTTGTATTGATGTGTGCTTAATGGTCCATGAGGAGAAAGATGACACAGTAGTGTAATGGTTAGCATAATGCTTTACAATGACAACAACTGGGGTTCAGTTCTCACTGATGTCTGTAAGGAGCTTGTTTGTTCTCCATATGACTGCCTGATTTTCCTCCGGATTTTCTCCCACATCCTAAAACATAAGGGTTAGAATTAGTAAGTTGTGGGCATGCTATGTTGGCGCTGGATGTATAGCGACACTTGCGGGCCATTCCCAGCACATCCTGGGACAGTGTTGGGTAGTGACACATTTTACTGTACGTTTCTATGTTATCCTAATGAAGGGTCTCGGCCCAAAGTGTCGACTGTTTATTCCTCTCTGTGGATGCTGCCTGACTTGCCGAGTTCCTTTAGCATTTTGTGTGTGTTACTGGATGTTTTGTTGCTTCTATGTACATGTGACCAGTAAAGCTAATCTTGTTCTTTATAATGTGTGTTGAGAGGCCTGTTTCCATGCTGTGCATATCTCTATGGTTATCACTTTAACTGTTTTATCTACCTGCATCAACAACACCTTTCTAATAATCATTATTCTCAGTTTCTTCTTGGCTTTTCTCCTACCAAAGTGTGTTCTGTAGATGGTGCAAATTGCTGCTACCGTGCCTTGGTGGTGGAGCGAAAGAATGGTTATGGGTGGGGTGCCTATCAAATGGGCTGCTATATCCTGTAGGGTATTGGGCTTATTTAACGCTGTCGAAGCTGCACTCATCTAGTCAAGTGAAGAGTTTTCCATCACACTTCTGACTTGACCCGGGTAGATGGGGGCAGGCTTTGGGGAGTTTTGAGATGAGTTACTTGCCACTGGGTTCCTAGCCTTCGACCTGCACTTGTTACTACATTGTGTAATTGATTTTAGTTCCTTAACCAATTGATTGTTTCATTACAACAACAGCTCTATCCCATTCCCTTTCCGTATTCCTATAAAGCCTTCCAAGACCTATGGCACTCAAACCTCTTCACATGTTGGATGTGGACTTCTTCAAAAAACAACTGTTTGCAATTAACTCTCCTGAGTTCCTGCCTAATGCACTCGTAATTTGCCCTAATCCTGTTTAATGCTAGCACACAAGGTCCATACTTGTCCATATCTATAGCTATCTTAAAACTTAAGGAGCTGTTTTTACTGTTTCCTGTTGCTCACCCATTGAAAGGTCAGTCACCTGGCCAGGTCCATTACCCAACATGAGATCCAGTACATCCCCTCCTCTTGTTGGTCTATCTACATGTTGATTTAAGAAATCTTTTTAGATGTACCTTAAAAAAAAATTAAATAAATAAAAAATAAATTCTGCCCCGTCTATACCTCTTGCACTAAGATGGTCCCAGTTTATATTAAGGAAGTTGAAGCCCATCATGACAACAACCTTATTAATTTTATACCCTTCCTTAATCTGGTTTCATATCTGATCCTCAATATCCTGGAGGCTATTGCAGGGGGTGTCTGTCGTACAATGCCATCAGATTGATCCTTCCCTACATATTTACCCCCATATAGGCTCAGTAGATGAGCCCTCCATTATGTCCCCACTGTGCAGCTATGACATTGTCTCCTTGATTAGTAGTATAACACAAATCCTGCCCCCCTCCGCCCCCAACCATCTTTTACCTCCCTCTCTATCCTCCTTATCTTTTCTAAAACATTGAAACCCTGGAATATTAAGCATCCATTCAAAGTTCACATATGTCACTATATACTTACCCTGAGGTTCACTTTATTACTGGCATTCATAGTAAATAGAAAGAATTCTTTCTACTTACAGCTTTCCCTCTCAACTGAAAGAGTGCTCAGCATTGAGCCTTACAGAGGATTTCTCTCTTAAGCATTTTCAAATTACAAATGATTTCTAAAACACAGGTACAATTCCTATAAACCAAAAAGACAAACTAATGCAGACAAACTAATCGTCCATCACAGAAATCAAAGCCAGAGGAATGGATTCTAGTTCACCCTATGTATCTTTCATGATTCTTGATGTTCTTTTACCCCATTCCTAATAACCCTGAACTGCTCTTTACATTTATACACTTTTCTTCTCACTTGTGTGATTTCATGTGATATTATTCAGATACAAATGAGTTGAAAGCTTTTAGGAGACATAACACCCAGCTACCCACCATTAATGCTATGAAGCTAAATTCTATTAGTACATAAAACTTCTAATGTTAATAGATCAGATATTTGTCTGCTAAATGATACCATTCATCTGGTCTGCAAATGACTTTGAACTAAGTAACTTAGCCAGTGTTGTCTGTTTTGAAACAAGCCAAATTAAATAACCTATTGTCTTATACTGTACCCTTTGAGCAACAATAAATTTGGTGTTGTCGGCTTGCCATCCGCTCCATAGATGGAGGTTCTTTGCCAAGCTGTATTTTAACTTCAAGCTGATTACTGATTCCAATTTACACTTCAGGAACTGAAGACTGGCTTCCATTTACACCCAAAAACTAAACAAAGAAATGGTAGGTTTGAGTTGTTCTTCGATCTTAGCAATTCATTTGCAAACATTTCATCACCATGCAAGGACACATTATCAGTGCACTATCAATTTTTGGTGTGTCCTCTGAACGCTAGGCCTTTATATACTTACCAGTCAGCTGATTGGTCATCATTACAGAAACTCGGTTATGATGCAGGAGGAAATCTCGTCGCTGATTGGTTGCGTGGTGAACTCCACGTGTTGTGGTCTGGAATTTTGCCCGTATTGGCTCATAAATGGGATTGAGGTCTACATGTCTATTTACAGAGTCGTTTGTGGAAAACCACACTCTATGAATTCCCTTGCATGCAGCGTATTTGTTTGCACCATGACTTTCATTGATGCCTAGCTGATTGTGTGCCCTTTTTGATCTTCATGGGTAGAGACCGCAGGGACTGCAGCAAGTATTATGTCAGCCAAACCAGGAGAAAATGATCCACAAAGATCCATGAAATCTACTGGTTGTAAAGCAGCATGGCCAACTCTCCCTAGTCTCTACCCAAGAAGATGGAGAGTGGCACAAATTCGGCCGGGCACCAGTGAAAGTCAAACACACAGCATGCAAGAGAATTTGCAGAAGCATAGTTTTCTGCAAACAATTCTGTAAACAGACGTTGTTACCTATTTATGAGCTAATCTGGGCAAAATTCTAGTTCACAACAGATGGAGTTCACCACACAACCAATCAGCGACGCAATCTCTTCCCTACATTGCAATTGAGTTTCTGTAATGATGACCAATCAGCTAATTGATCAGTATGTAAAGGCCAAGCATTCAGAAGACTCATTACAAATTAGCTGATGATATCTCCATGTATGGTGATGATCGGAGGACAACTCAACCCAACCAGCAACCACCCGAACTGCACGTTTTCTGAATCATCGCCAGATCTCACCAACAGGCACCAAGACCTCGCCTGGCTGGCGGTGAGAGGGGCCCTCCCAGTCAGAGCCCTCCTGTATGCCCGGAACGTCGTCTCCGCACCCCACTGCCCACGGGAGGGCTGCAGTGAGGAGGAGTCTGTGACCCACCTCTTTGCACACTGCCAGTTCGCAAAGAGGGTGTGGAGGAGGATGGACGGGCTAGTGTCACGTTTCATCCCCAGCAGCTGCGTAACAGAGGACTCTCTGATCTACGGGCTGTTCCCGGGGACGCACACGGAGACCAACATCCGGTGCTGCTGGCAGATCATCAACTCGGTGAAAGACGCTCTTTGGTCGGCCCGAAACTTGATGATCTACCAGCACATGGAGATGTCCGTGGGAGAATGCTGCCGACTGGCACATTCTCGGCTGCAGGAGTACGTGCTGAGGGACGCACTGAAACTCGGTGCAGTCACCGCAAGGGCCCGGTGGGGAAGGACCACAGTATAGGTTTCCCCACCCGTGGGAGTGGGAGGGGTCGGTGGGCGGGGAGTATACCCCTCAACAATGATATGGTAAGCTGAACTACTGGAGTGCCACGTGGGTGGCTATAAATACGGATATGTACTGAGTATAATGGAAATGTATGTAAAGGATGAAAAGTTATTGAATGGTTTATCGTATATATTTATTTTTGAATAAAGTATATTTTGAAATATAAAAAAAAAATTTCCAATAAACCAAAAATATTAGTTGGAAAATTAACATGCACTGCTTGATCTTACAAGGGGTAACTGTTGTAGTTAGAATGCTAAGCTTGGTAAAACATGAGGCCTCCTTGCCCAAGAAACGAAGATCCCATCACAGTATAAGTAGGTAGTGCGATCGCTTGAGTCGAGTATGATGTCCTCCTAAAGGGTTGTCTATTGGCGGGTCCTCAGGTGGCTGATCCAGGATCTGCGTGTCCAGGATGTCAGAGTGGATTCCCTTGATAAGAATGCCTTTGCGTGTCTTTGTGGCCTGGAAAGCAAAACAGCTGGGCATATTTCATTGCTGCAATTCTCCTCCGCTGCCATTGTGACGTGTCATCATCTTCTACCAACTTCACTGTTGAGGTCTTGATTGGACCGCTCTTCGTCTGGAACACACCCACCCCCCCCACCCCCCCCACCCCAACCTTACCATCATGGGTGACTCTTCAGGCCCTCAGGAACTCCCAAGGCTCTCCACCATGAAAAAGTGATGATCCTTGGAGGGAATACTGAAAGTATTTGAACTGCAGCACAGCACTTAACAGTTGAGGGTGACATGGTCTGCGATGGACAGAGGCTCTGGAGAATGTGCAGAGAAAAACTGAATGCCATCAGCAATCTGAGGTTAAATTTTATTGATAAGGCTGATCATAATGGGAGTTTTCTTTGATAAAAGAAGTATAAGGTTGAAATGATAGAATTGCAAAGTTTTGATAAAGTGAACACAAAATATTTCCACGCAGTAAAAACAAACTAGAGTCTATCAACATAAGACCATGACATTGGATAAGAAATTTGGGAGAAACAACTTTATGACGGAAACGATGGGAATGTGAAACTCTCACTTTGCTAAGATGAGGTGAATGGGATAAATACATAAGGGTAGGGAATAGAGTGATTTCTTGATGAAGAATGGGCTGTGTTTGAATGGGACACATGCTGGCTTAGACCAGATGGGCTGAATGGCCTACTTTTGTACCGCAGATTCTTTATAACTTATGCATCCATTAAAGCATCTCAGAATGGATCAAAATGAAAAGCTTTAAAACTACTTCAGACTTTAAGAGTAAAATAAAAACATATAAAATGATCCTCCTGACAGTTAATTATAGCTTTTACATTTATAATTAATATAAAATTAGGCCATAGTATTGTAAATGAGAGCTTCATAATGATGGTACAGTGTGTGACAGATTTTAAACTGAGCCTTATAATAAGGATGTAGTGTTATTAAGGAGTGTTATTACCAGTGCCATGTAATAGAGGTGCATAGCAGAGGATTTAACCTGAATACTTCATCTTGAAGCTCTGATATATAACTGTGCAACACACACAAAAAGCTGGAGAAATTCAGGAGGTCAGGAGGCATCTATAGACATCTTGGGCTGAGACCCTTCAGCGTTTTGTATGTGTTGCTCAAGATCTCGAGCATCTGCAGTATATCTTGTGTTATATTAACCCTTTAGTGCAGTCGGATGTGTATCAGAGGGAATGCTAGAGTTTTACTCTTGTTGCAACAGCTGACTTTACACATTCTCGATCTTTTCACAGAGCAAGTAATGTAGGGCCCAGCCCATCCTTGCTTAGGCTGAAATGCACTGTGATGGATTATTATTCAAGTATTTTGAAAGCATGCTGGTTAAGTCAGAGACGATTAAATGGAACGAGATATTTTTCTGTATGAACATTCTCAATCTCATGGAAACTGATCTGATGTGGAGATCTGAGATAATTCAAAGTCTTGCCACTAGCTTTCTAATTCACACCAAGCCCTGTATACTCACAGCAGCTTGCTTGCTGATTTATACTAGATATGATTTTTAAATTTCTCATCCTTATTTATAAACCTGCAATGACCTTACATCCACCCCAATCTTTAGCAGTAATCTTGTTGAGTCCTACAATACTCCAAGATGCCTGAATTTCTCCACTTCTGGGCACTGGCTCACTCCTGAATTTAATCACGCTATTCTCCAGCTCCCATCACCTTAAAGGCTGAAAGTTGCTAACTACACCTCTGCACATGTCCATCTCTTTCCTTTATCGGGTGCTTTACACTTATCCTTTTAATCAAGCTGATGGTCATCTTCCTCAGCATCTCTGAGGACAGTCATATAACAGTATTTACAGTGCAGAAACTGGCCATTCTGCTCACCATGAAGTGCCTGGAGATATTTTACACAGTGCCTTTAAAATTGCCCATGCAAATCGTTTATAACATTAAAACACTGCAGTTTATATTTTCAACATTGGGCAATATTTACCAAATCCTTGGAGCTCCCTCTTCCCAAAGACTAGCAAACTTAGAAGTATGTCACTTTTTCTTGCAGTGTAACGTGTTGTGAAGAGGATGAGCAACATTTATGAATCAGCTGCCAATACGCTTGGGCTATTTTCCAGCCCCTGCCTGACGAAGGTGGAATTGCGGGTATCGTGCAAAGGGATATCGGATCGGGACGCGCTCTCCAAGCCAGACCCCTGCGTCATCCTCAAAATGCAATCACATGGACAATGGCTAGAGGTATGGTTCAGCAAAAAATGGTTCCTCTTTGTTTTTGAGCATCATGCTCTGTATATATCTGCAATTCTCATTATTTGTGCTGTACGGGATTGCTGTGGTGTAAAAACTCAAACAGGGAATTTGCTCTAGATATACTTTGTAAATAACCTACTTCTCTTTGCTATTGATTTAAAGATGCAAGACACAAATAATCTAGTCTTGATGATCAGCTTCTAGCATTACTCCTTCACTTTTTTGTGTAGAACTGACCAATAGTACCCATTCAATGTACATATCTATTGCCCAGTTATGTTAGCCTCCACCTTTGGATAGTCTTCTTCACATGCGTGGATTACTAATCCAGTTGAAAAAACGTTTTCCAATGTGCTCATCACTGAAAGAACAGATTGCACATTTTCTCCATAGGAAACTGGACCTCTTTTCTATGTGTTTCAACTTGTGTTATATTGCCTGACTCCTCCAATGTTTCAGCTCTGCTGCAGAGCTGTTGCAACCTTTAGCTCTCTTATTGCTACCTTTTTGTAGCTCCCTGACCATCTTCCCTCAGTGTCCTCTCCATAGACCTCCAGGCCATCCAAATCTCTGCTGCCCTCATCGTACCTTGCGTCATGTGAATGTAAGAACTGATTAGAGGTGGGAGTGAGCCATGCAGCACATTACCCCTGCTGTGCTATTTAATAAGATCACAATAGATCTGAATGTAATCTCAGTTCTTCATTCCTGTCTATCTTTGATGATCTTTCACCTCTTTGCTTACTAACAATCTCTCTACCCCAGTCTTAAAAATATTAAATGTCTCTGCTTCCTATAACCTTTGAGGAAGAGTTAATTTTGGCATATCTAGATGAGCACATGAATTACCAATGTATACAAGTGTTGCTTCCTGATCAAAAAGGCACAACAGAGCCTTTGTTTCCTGCGGAGCATGAAGAAAGCTCACCTCTGTCCCAGGATACTGACGGATTTTTACCGCTGTACCATTGAGAGCATACTCACCAACTGCATCTCAGTGTGGTATGGCAATTGTCCCGTATTGGACCACAAAGCACTCCAGTGTGTGGTGAAAACTGCCCAGCAGATTATCAGCACCCAATTGCCCACCATTGAGAACATCTATCATAAACGCTGCCTGGGCAGGGCGAAAAGCATTATCAGGGATGCATCTCACCCTAACCATGGACTTTTTACTCTCCTCCCATCCGGTAGGCACTACAGGAGCCTCCGCTCCCGCACCAGCAGGCACAGGAAGAGCTTCTTCCCTGAGGCTGTGACGCTGCTGAACCTCACATCACAGCGCTAAGCAGTATTGCATCAGCATTGCACTGTCTCAGTACTTTTATATTTGTGTACTGTAGCACTTTTTTTATTCACAGTTATTTTGTAAATAACACTATTCTTTGCATTTCTGGTCAGATGCTAAATGCATTTCATTGGCTTTATATCTGTACTCGGCACAATGACAATAAAGTTGAATCTTTATCTTTAAATGGGATTACTTTAGATGATTGACATAGACATGAAGGCTCTGTTTCTACGCTGCATGACTTTGACTCCATGACATTATTTTAGCTCCTACTTGTGGACAATGTCTACATTTTCTCATCTACTTACTGGCATACACTGACTCCTTTTTGATCAATAATTTAATTTTTTTTCACTTTTTCAAATGTCTTCTATGGCCTGTATCATTTTAGCTGGATAATTCCCCCCAACCCCATATCCGTAATTTGAGATTATCTACATTTGAGATTATATACCGTCCTCTAATACTGGCCTTTTGATGTGGCCACATTTTAATCTCTAACTAAGCCACCGATCTTCATCACAAATACCTTCTTATGTACCATTTGGCCAGTTTTCTTTTTATTTCAATAGCACTCCAATGTAACACATGGAATGTTCTTGCTTTGATAAAGGTTTTACGGAAATGAAAGTGGTAGTAAGTGAAATGTTTTCGTCTGCCTGCATCTGACATTATACTGACAAGTGACCTCATCCCTTTGGCAACGCCTGTCAGATGTTTCTGTTATCAGGAGGGATGAGGGAGTGACTTTCCTGTTTTCTTCCTTCCTCCTTGAGCTTGCCTTGGTTACACATTAAAACTCAATATGCATATGAGCAGTCTTAATGTATAACCACATGTGATTGTGATGAGACTCTAATTTACTGCTTCCTTTTCCTTCGTGCCTTTATTCTTTCTCCAGAAACAGTTATTGACTATTTTTCTCCAGAGCTACTCTACAGTTCTTTAATTTTAGGATAGCATATCTGAATTAGCCTATGCTCAAAGTAATGCCCCATTTTCTTTCACAGTGAGTAATTCTTCATTAGAAAAGTATAATTGAATGGACAGCATAGGGTGTTATATTTTGTAATTCTAAAATATTAAACTAATTAGAAGAAAAACAAGGGAGCTGGGAGATAACTTGACCGTGTTCTTAGTTTAACTTTTGGCAAGGTGCGCACCCATCACCTGGTGGCATGATAACATATGCCATTCACATACTTTACAGATAACCCACAATGCATTATGTAAACAACAAAGAATTCCTAATCAAACAATATATTTATAATATTACTGGAACATAAAAAGCACAATAGAGGGAAGGTCACTTGTACAACTATTTGTTGTACAAGTCATATCATTAACCACTATCATGTGCACCAAAGGAAACTGTTCAGCAATTTTTTCCACAGGTTATCTTGAACAGTTTCAAAAGGGTGTACAGTCACCTAATGATCCTGTGGACCTCAATACTTCAAAATTTTCCTGATCTGTTCCTTACATGTCGCTGTGGTTTGGCTCAACAATATGATTTCATGATGATTATGCGCTGCAGCAAAATGAATTGGAAGGCTATGTATTGTCTGGTGTTACTATGAAGTCTGCTGGAGTTCAATGTAAATCTACTTTTGTTCCCAGTATTTCAAACATAATTATGAGAAGATGATGGCGCCACGCAGCTTGCAGCGGCCACTCCGGTGAATGATATCTGTAATCTGTCAAGTAGGGTGCTGTGCACAATCCTGATTTGATGGAGACAGATGTGAGAGAACGGAAGAACATCTGGAGAAACTTCTGAAATGCCTTTTTCACTGCCGCTGTTACTGTGTGATCCAGAATCTCCGGAGGGGAAGGCCCCGAATCCTTGGCTTTGCTTGTTGCTTGGCGGCCGGGGCAGGGTCGAAGCGCTCGGCAGAGATGGTGCTCTGTGCTCAGTGTCGAAGGGCTGGTCAGAGGCTCGAAGTTTTCAGACAGACTCAAAGTCGGCTGCGGTCGGGTGCTTCCAATGCATTGACAGTTGTCGGTGCCTGGAGGTTTATGGCAGAGAGAGTTTCTCCCTTCTGCCGCCTTCTGTCGGGAACTATTGGGAGTCGATCAGAACTTTGAGACTTTTTTTTTTACCATTCCCATGGTCTGCTCTTTATCAAATTATGGTATTGCTTTGCACTGCTGTAACTATACGTTATAATTATGTGGTCTTGTCAGTGTTAAACTTTGGTTTGTCCTTTTTTTTGTGATATCACTCTGGAGGAACATTGTATCATTTCTTAATGCATGCATGCATTTCTAAATGACAATAAACGAGGACTGAGTGCCCTCATAATCCAATCTAATCTAATAATTATATGCTTTCAGTATATGGGTATTACCAAGATAATCCAACTTTGGAGAACATTTACCTACATTTATAAATGTGCATATGTTAAGTAAATTGATTGTTTTGTGACTCAAAGTAAAATTTACTATCATGGTGCATATATTTTACCATGTGCTACCTAGAGATTCATTTTCTTGCGGAGATTGAGAGGAAAATGAAGAAATAGAATATAATTTATAAAAAAATGCATAAATAAGGACTGACTTGAGTCAATATTTTTGTACTATGTTATTGTCTTCTGGTAGGTGATATATTTGCAGCAAGATATTAATGTTTCAAGGAGAGTTGTGAAGTACAATGCAAGGAATAAAAATAAAAGCTGCTGATTCTAGTCTGTTGGGGTAGTAGCTATGTTGTGCCAGTTAAATTTGCTGAGGAGAGAACAAGGATGTTTAGGTGACAGATATTAGTAGCAGCTGGGGGAATGTTTTAGGAGGTAGAAGGTCATCTGCATAGATTATCAAAATGATGTGGTTTTTGTGTTACTATTGCTAACAGAATCAAACGTGCAGAGTGGGATATAATCAATAGCTAATGTACGTGTTCATATTTAATATTAGCAACCAAAGACGAAGAGCAAACTGCCAAGATCTTGTAGTGACATTGGCGATGAAAGAGAATTGAAATGGTAGTGTAGGTTTTCATAAATCAAATAGCTGAGGTGTTTTAAGTTTAAAGGAAACCGTAGCAACTCGCTTCATTGTCAACCTAATGCAGAACGTAAAGCACGGTAAATAACTTCACGTCATTACATCATCACATCACACCAGCCTCTTAAAGTGATCCCCAACTCAATGTCAGTGGTTGCAAATTATGCATATGTCTCCACCTCTTACATTACCCTTCAGTATTAATTCGGTTATATTCCGAACTACTTTGGTTCTGTTTCTCTAGAGTGCCTCTACTGCTTTTGGATTCCAAAGGGTGATTCCCAGTGAGTTGAAGGGCCAGCTTGTAGTTAACGAATGCTATGTAAATCCGAGAGCAGCTCTTGGATTATATACGTCTTCAGTTAAATGCAGAAATCCCCGAGATGCTGCCCGTATTTCTTTGCTACGTGGTTTCACAGACGTTTCTGGAGTAATCTTGGGAAATTGATGATCTAACAAGAATTTCAGGTTCTTAAAAGCTAATCTCACTGTTTTGAAAAAAAAACCTTGAAGTGCTATGAATTTTCCATGAGTTTTTGTGGAGGCATTCTCATGCATAATTTATGCTTGACAACATCCCTAGCCTCAAAACAGTAATTTAACTGCATGGTTTGTAACTCTCTCAGAATCTGTTTCAAAACATAAGAGATTCACAGTGAGATACAGCATAGAAACAGGCCCTTTGGCCTACTGAGCCCACGCCAATCACACACCTAAATTAATCCCAATTTTTTTATTCTTTCCACATTTTTGTTATCTCCTCTGAGATACTATCATTTATCTACTCACCAGGGGCAATTTAGAATGGTCCAGTTAACCTAGCAATCTGCAACTCTTTGGGATGACGGCATACTAGGACGTCCAGAGAAAACTGGCATGGTAGTTTTGTGTTTAGCATGATGTTATTACTGTGCCTGTGACCTGTGTTTATTTCGGGCACTGCCTGTAAGAAGTTAGTACATTCTCCCTGTGACCACATGGATTTCATCCAGGTGCTCAGATCTCCTCCCAGTTTCATCAAAGGATATGGCGAGAAGGCAGGTGTATGTGGTTGAGTGGGATCTATGATCAGCCATGATGAAATGGCAGAGCAAATTCGATGGGCTGAATGACCCAATTCTACTCTTATGTATTATGGTCTTATTTACACAGGTAGTAGTTTAATTGGTAATATCTATAATTGGATGGCGTGGGCTCATTGCAGACATCCCACCCGGCAAAAACTCATTTCAGGGAGGTAGCACCATCAATTTGCGGGAGACTTCCGGGAGAGGTGGGATGTCTGCAATAGAGTAGCTCCTTAGTAGCTAGCCAGCTAGTTTAAATAACGTTAGCTATGCTAATGAATGAATGACACATGTTAAACTCACCTCAACATGTCTTTTACAGTCTTAACCCACCATGGGCAATAGAAAAGTCACTGTTGCAAACAGTGCAGCGAGCAACACTGTCATTATTTTTGACCCCTATTAGGCAGGGCTACACTTTAGTGTAGTCTGGGGGTGACGTACGTTTTATTTTTTTTGGAACACTCTGCAATGGCGCGCTCTCGCTCTCTCATGGTCGCTCACGCGCTCTCAAGCGCTCTCGCTTGCTTTCTCTCATCGCTCTCGCGCTCTCTCTTGCTTTTCTCCCGCTTGCTCTCAAAAAAATTGATTTCCGTGATATTGTATATAATTTTCTGGCATCAGGGAGCCACTATTAATATGTGGGAGACTCCGGAAGTTCCGGGAGAGGTGGGATGTCTGTCATTGAGCTGGAAGGGCCTCTTACTGTGCTGTATCTCTTCGGGGGAAAAAAAAACGATCTGGGAGAATATGCATGCAGGCAGCCTCAATGT
The DNA here is from genome assembly GCF_963921235.1 of Mobula hypostoma. Classification (NCBI taxonomy): domain Eukaryota; kingdom Metazoa; phylum Chordata; class Chondrichthyes; order Myliobatiformes; family Myliobatidae; genus Mobula; species Mobula hypostoma. Next base: position 20,654,423 of record NC_086113.1, read on the forward strand.
CAGAGCTGTACTCTGATCTCTGGTGCATGCACAGCATTTATTTCCATTCTTATTTTAAAGGAGAAGGAGAAGATGGCTTTGCAACACAGCGCGCGCAGCCCCTCCGGTGAATGATGTCTGTAATCTTTCAAGTAGGGGACCGTGCACAATTCTGATTAGATGAAGACATGTAAGAGTACGGAGGAACATCTGGAGAAACTTCTGAAATGCCCGCTTCACTGCCGCTGCTACTGTGTGGTCCAGAATATCCAGAGCAGAAGGCCGCGAATCCTTGGCTTTGCTTGTTTTGGCGGCCGGGGAAAGGTCGAAGGCGCTTGGCAGAGGGTGGCGCTTGGAAGGCTGTATCGGAGGGGCTGGTCGGAGGCTCGAAGTTTCGGATGGACGGACTCAGTGTCGGCTGTGGTCGGATGCTTCCAATGCATCAGCAGTTGTCGGTGCCTGGAGGTTTATGGCAGGGAGTTTCTCCCTTTTGCTGCCTGCTATCGGGGACTCGGGAGTCGATCGATTCAGGACCTTGAGACTTTTTTTTACTGTGCCCATGGTCTGCTCTTTATCAAATTATGGTATTGCTTTGCACTGCTGTAACTATATGTTATAATTATGTGGTTCTGTCAGTGTTAGTCTTTGGTCTGTCCTGTTTTTCTGTGATATCACTCCGGAGAAACATTGTATCATAATGCATGTATGCATTTCTAAATGACAATAAACGAGGACTGAGTGTTCTCATAATCTAAATAGTTGGATGTTCCAATTTTAATTTTAATTTTTGATTAAATGTTTAAAATTTTAACTTATTAACTTTTGCTAATTGAGTGAATTCTTCATTGTGTTTGGTTGCCTAACCTGATGACCTCATGCACTGGATGTTGGGGATCTCGTTGAGCTGATGCCCAACTAACACTGGGAGAAAGGAAGTCTGTGTCACCGGTTTTGTTAGGTTTTTGCTTTTCTTTGAGTTCAGCAGAAAGTGTTTTGACTCTACTGCAGCCTGCAAAGTATCCATTGATATATAATTTTCAACTGCTGTTCTCAAGATAGTTTGAGCATATTGCATCTGCCCTTGCATTGACAAATAAAATGTAGGTTCCTATCACTTGCTTAGCTCCCCAGTTTATCTAATTTCTGCGAAATGTGTAGGTTTAAATTGGAATTGCTAAATGTTACTAGATATCTGTAGGAGATCTAGATCAACTTTACCTGGGCTTGTCTCATAACCCTGAGCACCCGTCTTTCCAGGCAGCAATATCCTCGGGATATGTCCAGGGCTGGATCTCTACTAAGTGGAGCCTGGAGCATGCATCGTCACTGGCTGGCTCTTTGAAGAAGCTCACAGCCATGCATTTCTATTCATGCCTGTCATTTCATTTGACAGTTCTGCTGCAATCTCCCAGGAGCTCTTAAACTTGTTTTCTCTCATGTTATCTTTCTAAATAATTGCAACCTAGACTAATTATTATCAAAAGAATCGCCATCACGTGCTATAAAAGAGCATCAAGCTACTTTATCCATCTTCCCAGTAACGATATAATAAATGAGCAGTTAACGTATCACTTCAAAGAAGCTTTTGTCCTTTGTGCTTTTCAAAGGCAAAGCATGTTTCCAACAGCTTCAAGTTCCTCGGCATCCACATCACTGAGGACCTCACGTGGTCTGTACACACCAGTTGTGTGGTGAAAAAGGCACAGCAGCGCCCCTTTCACCTCAGATGGCTGAGGAAGTTTGGTATGAGCCCCCAAATCCTAAGAACTTTCTACAGGGGCACAATTGAGAGCATGCTGACTGGCTGCCTCACTGCCTGGTATGGGAACTGTACTTCCCTTAATCGCAGGACTCTCTGCAGAGTGGTGTGGACAGCCCAGCGTATCTGCAATTGTAAACTTTCCGTGATTCAGGACATATACAAATACAGGTGTGAGAAAAGGGCCCAAAGGATCATTGGGGACCCAAAGCACCCCAACCACAATCTATTCCAGCTGCTGCCTTCTGGGAAACGGTCCTGCAGCATAAAAGCCAGGACCAACATGCTCCAGGAATCAGGCTGATTAACCCAGGCTGATTTGAGTGTATTTCTATGTTACATGGACTGTTCTATTTATTATAAATTATTATAAATTACTATGATTGCACATTTAGTTGGAGGCGTAGTGTAAAGATTTTTACTCCTCGTGTATGTGAAGAATGTAAGAAATAAAGTCAACTCAATTCAATTCAAAACTGTTTCTGCAGGCAGCAATATTTTCTTAAATATAAAGTAACACATGATAATATCACAAACAGCCAATTGTAGAATTTACCTCCCTGTGGAGGGCTTCAAGATTTCTACCTACAGTCAACAGCTGAAATGTTTTATCAATTTTTAGATAAACTTCTTTTTCTGATTAATAAATAATGCGCTGAATGATTATCTCTGCCTATTGTCCACCATATTTCCAGAGATGAAGGTGAAATGCTCTCTGACAAGAGATACCTTAGGAACATCTTCCACAGAGAGGCTGGGAATCTACTTGGACTTGGGGTGCGGGAGGGTCAGCATACATGATTGATTGGAAGTTTCTAAAATCACAATTTCATTTTCAAAGCATGCAGTGGGTGCAACACAGAATGGTGGAAACACATTTTGGGGTCTGGAAGGTGAATCACTCCCTGTGGGATCCACTGCCTCCGGTAACTACAGTAGTTATATGGCTTGTTCAGAACTAATTGTAGATAATTATATCAGGTTATCCATTCAAATGAAAGATTTGTTTTTGTTTAATGAAAATCTCATTTAGATTTTCTGATTGTCCAAAGTAGCAACTGGATCTGAGGGAGATCATTCAGCTCTTCAAGCTGTTTCCATTTAAGCAGAACTTGTCCTTGATGTTTCCAAAATTGTGAGTGTTCTTCCACAGCAAATATTGCTCAATATAAGTTTTTCTCCTTTGAGTTGATTTAATATTAATGTATCTTTGGTGGGGAGGAGTTTCAGATTTCCGCTCTGCTCTGTGTAAATACGTGCTCCCTAAAGTCACTAGTTCAGCTACCTAACTTGGAAATGGATCCTGACTGCTGGTGCTAAATGAGATGTATTGACACAGCAGTGCATTAGGCAGGGTTTCTGATGTCTAGCTGATTAAGTTCAAAGCAGAAATTTCGTGGTATGCTGCCCCCCCCCACTACTGCTGACACCCATCTTTTTTCAACATTATAATCATTTTTCTCTCTAGATTCTACCAAATTTAAGGGTATAATTACTCCCTGTCTTTATAAAATTCTTTCATCATCTTAAACACTGTGATATCACTATGTTCTGTACTTTCAGAAAACCGTTGTTTAATATTTCAATAATTGGGTAAGTTTGTAAATATGTTGTTTGATTAAGCATCCTTTGTTGCTTATACAATTCATTAAGGTTATATGTAAAAGTATGTGAACTGCATATGTCATGATGATACCACATAATATCTGTACGCCTCGCTTAAGGTAAAAGCACAAAGATAGACTCACACTTCAGACTCTCCGTCTTTTCCTTTGAATTAATTTACTGTAACATAGCATAGCAAAAACCATTTTGACTTTTGCTTTATTTTCATGGTTTTGTAAATATCCTACTATTATTTCCTCAATAATGGGTTTCAGCATTTTCCCTCAGTAAGTTGTAACTAATATATCCTCTCCATCTGCAGCCACCTCTTTCAAGATCAGGTCTAATGAGTTGTCGATCAGAATCAGGTTCAATATCACTGCTATATGTCATAAAATTTGTTGTTTTGCAGCAGCAGTACTTTGCAAATACATAAAATAAAAACCCTATAAATTACAATAAGAAGTGTGTGTGTGTGTGTGTATGTGTGTGTGTATGTGTATATGTGTGTATGTGTGTGTGTGTGTGTATGTGTGTGTGTGTATGTATGTGTGTGTATGTGTATATGTGTGTGTGTGTGTGTGTGTGTGTGTATGTGTGTGTGTGTGCGTATGTGTGTGTGTATGTGTGTGTGTATGTGTATGTGTGTGTATGTGTGTGTGTATGTGTATATGTGTGTGTGTGTGTGTGTGTGTGTGTGTGTGTATGTGTGTGTGTGTGTGCGTATGTGTGTGTGTATATATATGTGTGTGTGTATATATGTGTGTATGTGTGTGTATATATGTGTGTATGTGTGTGTGTAAAACTAAATGAAATAAGTAGTGTGCACGGCTTGAAGGGTCAGAAAGGCTTATTCCTCATTGTATCACTAAATAATATAAATAAATAAATGGAGGAAGCAAAATAGTGAGGTAGTGTTCATGGGTTCATCGTATATTCAGAAATTTTTCAGAAATGAGGATATGGCTTTAAGGTAAGGGATGGGAAGTTCAAGGGGGATATTAGAGGAAGGTTTTTTACTCCGAGAGTGGTTGGTGCGTGGAATACACTGCCTAAGACAGTGGTGGAGGCAGATACACTAGTGAAGTTTAAGAGACTACTAGACAGGTATATGGAGAAATTTAAGGTGGGGGGTTATATGGGAGGCAGGGTTTGAGGGTCGGCACAACATTGTAGGCCGACGGGCCTGTAATGTGCTGTACTATTCTATGTTCTAAATCTGCTGACAGATGGGAAGAAGCTGGTCCTGAAATGTTGAGGATATCCGCAGGCTCCTGTACCATCTCTATTGACGGTAGCAATGAGAAGTCCTGGGTGATGGGGTTCTTAATGATGGATACTGCCTTCTTGAGCCATCACCCTTTGAAGGTGTCCTTAATGCTGGGGAGGAGATCTGTGATGGAGCTAGGTTTTTCTGATGCTGTGCAGTGGCCCCTCCATACCAGATGGTCAGGCAGGGGATCCCATCCTGTGGCTCATGGACCCCTTGGTTAATGTTGGGGCTCATTGGCATAAAAAAGGTTGGGAACCTCTGTCCAGGTGAGGCAACCAGTTAGAATGCTCTCCATGGTGCATCTGTGGAAATTTGCAAGTGTTTTTAGTGACATACCAAGTCTTCTCAAAACCCAAATGAAATATAGCCGCTGTTGCCGCCTTTGTAATTGCAACGGTATGTTGGGTCCAGGATAGATCTTCAGAGACGTTGCCACCCAGGAACTTGAAACTGCTCCCCTTTCCACTGCTGATCCCTCGATGAGGGCTGATGTCTGTTTCCCTCAACTTCCTCTTCTTGAAGACAACAATCAATTCCTTGCTCTTACCGGTGTTGAGTGCGAGATTGTTGTTGTGATACCACTCAACCAGCTGATCAGTCTCACTCCTGTACTCCTCCTCGTTGCCATCTGAAGTTCTGCTTGGCAATAGCTGTGTCATCAGCAAGTTTCTAGATGGTGTTTGAGCTGTGCCTAGCCACACAATTGTGGGTGTTGAGGGAGTTAAGCACACATCATTGAGGTGTGCCAGTGTTGATTGTCAGTGAGGAAGCGATGTTATATTTGATCTGAACTGACTGTGGTCTGGTGAGGAAGTCAAGAATCCAGTTTCAGAGGGAGGAACAGAAGCCCGGATTTTGGAGCTGATTGATTATAACTGAGGGTATGATTGTAAATACTGAACTGTAATTAATAAACAGCAGCCTGATGTAGGTACTAATGATCTAAGGCCAAGTGGACAGCCAGTGAGGTTGCATCTGTTATAGACCTAATGGGGCGATGGGCAAATTGCAGCTTTCTTGGTTAGGCGGGAGTTGTTTCTAGCCATGACCGACTTCTTAAATCACTTCATCACAGTAGATGTGAGTGCGACTGAGGCTGCTCACCCTGCTCTTCTTGGACACTAGGATTGCACCCATTTTGAGACAGGTGGGGAGCTCTGACTGCAGGACTGCAGCACTGAGCGATTGAAGATGTCCTTGAACACCCCTGCAAGGTGGTTGGCACAGGTTTTCAGGATCCTCCCAGGTACACCATCAGGGCCTGATGCCTTGCGAGGGTTTACCCTCTTGAAAGATGTTCTGACGTCAGCCTCCGAGACAGAGATTACAGGGTCAACGGATAGTGCAGGGATTTGCACAGGCGTAGTTTTATTCTCCCTTTCAAAGTGTGCATAAAAGGCATTGAGCTCATCTGGGAGTGGAGCATCACAGCCATTCATGATGTTGGACTTCGCTTTGAAGGATGTAATAGCCTACAAGCCCTGCCAGAGCTTTAGTCCCATAAGTTTGCTTAATTCTTTCTTTCTAGTGATTGTTTAAAAGTCCTCCTTCATAACCTCGATTATGTATTATTATTGGGATGCTGTTAGTGTATTTTGCTATGAAGATCAAATTAATTATTCAGAATCTCTGAATTCTCTTTCACATTATTAATTCCTTGCCTCATCCTCTGTTGTTCACTTTAGCTCTTCTCTTCCTTTTTATACCCAAGGAAGCTCTTGCAGTCATTTTTCATATTATTTGTTAGCTTGCTCTCCATGCTTTCTCTCTTCATATATTTTTAGTCAGCCTCAGATTATTTCCTAATCTTCTGGTCTACCAGTCAGCTCTGCAACATTGTGAACCTGTTCTTTCAGTCCTGATACCACCTTTACTTTCCTTGGGTCAGCCACAGACGGTCCATACTCCCTAAGGGGCCTTTCCTACTCAATGGAAAATACCTTTGCTGAGATTTCTGAATTTTGTTTCCTTCAGTGTCTGCTACTGTTCATCTACCATCATACTCTTCAATCTCTATTCCTGGCCCACTTTAGCCAATTTTGTCCACATATTAATGTAATTGCTTTTATTTAAGTTTAGGACACCTGCTTTATATCCTCAAAATGAACTTGATATTCCACAATGCTGTGATCACCCTTTCCCCAGAATTCCTTTAATATGAGATCACTAATTAATCATGTCTCGTTATTGATTTTCATGATTGAAAATCTGTCTGAGAGGTGCCATAACAACAACCTCTCACCCAATGTCAGCAAGACCAAGGAACTGATTGTAGACTTCAGGAGAGGGAAACCATAGGTCCACAGGCAGGTCGTCTGAGGATCAGAGGTGGAAAGAGTGAGTAACTTTAAATCCCTGGGTGGTACTATCTCAGAGGACCGGTCTTGAACCGCTCATATAAATATAATTGCAAAGAAAGCCCGACAGCACCTCTACTTCCTCAGGAATCTGTGGAGATTCAGCATATCATTGAAAACCTTGACAAACTTGTATAATTGTGAAGTGGAAAGTGTATTGACTGGCTGCATGATGGTCTGATATGGGAACACCAGTGCTTTTGAATGGAAAATCCTACAAAAGGTAGGAGTCAGCCCAGTGCATCATGGGTAAAACCCTCCCAACCCTTGAGCAGACCTACATGAAACGCTGTTGTAGGAAAGCAGCATCCGTCATCAAAGATGTTCCTACAACCAATGATCTCAACTTAAGGACTCTTTGTTTTTGCTATTTCATGCTTTCATAATTTATTGCTATTTATTTACATTTGTTGATGCTCATTTAATTGGCTTCTATGTTCTTGCTCTTTCATTGATCCTATTTACAGTTACTGTTCTACAGATGTGTTTACCATACCCACAGGAAAAATAGTCTCAGGGTTGCATGTATGTACTCCGATAATAAAATTTTACTTTGAACTTTAAAATAACTGTTCCCTGGTTCCTCAATGCATTGCTTGAATAAATCATTCCAAATTCACTCAATGCACTCACCCGCAAAGCAGAGTTTTGTGAAAAAACAGGAAGATTACAGTGACTAGTGGTGCTCCATAGAAATTAATGTTGGGTCCGCTCCTTTTCACATGATATGTTAATAGTCTGGATGATGGAAATGATGACTTTGTCGCCAAGTTTGCAGATGATACAAAGATCAACAGAGAGGCAGGTAGTTTTGAGGAAGTGTGGAGTCTGTAGAAGGACTTGGGAAGATTAGGATAATAAGCAAAGAAGTGTCAGATAGAATACAGCATGTTGAAATGTTTGGTCATGCACTTTATCAGAAGAAATAAAGATGAAGACTATATATTAAATGGGGAACAAATTCAGAAATCAAGGTGCAAAGGGACCTGAAAGTCCTCGTGCAGGATTTCCTAAAGGTTACCTTGCAGGTTGAATTGGAAGTAAGGCAACACAATATTGGCATTCATTTTAAGGGGACTAGAATATAAAAACGGCGATGTGATGCTGAGGCTTTATAAAGCATTGGTCAGACTACATTTGGATCATTGTGAGCAGTTTTGGGTCTCTTCTCTAGAAAAGGATGTGCTGGGTTTGGAGCGTGTCCAGATGAGGAATATGAGAATGATCCTGGGAATGAAAGGGTTAAGGTATGAGGAACATCTGATGGCTCTGGGTCTTTACTCACTGGACTTTAGAAGAATGATGGGGGACCTCACTGGAACCTAGATTGAGTGGACGTAGAGAGGATGTTTCCTATAGTATGAGAGACTAGAAATAGAGGGTATAACCTCAGAATAGGAGAATATCCCTATAGAACAGAGATGAAGAATTCCTTCAGCTAAATGGTGGTGAACCCATGGATCCCTTTTAAAACTGCTTCCTCTCATCTTCAACCAATTGGTTCTCTCTTTCTCCCCCTGATACCTGATTATCTACTCTCCCTCTTCATAAATCTCTATCCCTCAGCCTCCTTTGTTTCGTGGAAAATGAACTCAGTCTATTTGATCTCTCCCCATAACTAAAGTTCTTCAACACTCTGTCCGATTCAATAATATCCCTTCTATGGTGTGATGACTGCAAGTGTGCTCCAACCATTGTAAAGTTGCAACATAACCTCCCATGGGTTAACTGGCAGCATCACTGCCTGGTATGCAAACACCAATGCTCTTGAAAGGAAAATCCTATGAAAAGTAGTGGAAAAGGCCCACTTCATCATAGGTGAAACCCCCTCCCGCCATTGACAACGTTTACGTGAAGCATCGATGCAGGAAAGCAGCATCCATCATCAGCAACCCCCACCACCCAGGTCATGCTGTCTTCTGACTACTGCCAACAGGAAGGTGGGACAGAAGCCACAGGACTCACACCACCAGAGTCAGGAACAGTTGTTACCCCTCAACCATCAGGCTCTCGAACAAAAGGAGATAACTTCATTCACCTTCACGTAGCCATCACTGAAATATTCCCACAAACTATGGACTCACTTTCAAGGACTCACCATTCCATGTTCTCAATATTTTTTTACTTACTTAATTCTTATTATTTAGTCCTTTTTGTGTTTTGAAGAATGTGTTGTCTTTTTCACACTGATTGAATGCCCAAGTTGGTGCGGTCTTTCATTTGTTCTATTATGGATTTATTGATTATGCCTGCAAGAAAATGAATGTCAGCGTTGTATATAGTGACACACATGTACTTCGATAATAAAATTACTTTGAACTTTGAATATTTCCTTGCTGTGAAGTGCTCTGAAATGTTTTGCTGTAATCAAGGTATTTATAAATAGAAGTTGTAAATTCAGTTCAAGGAAATTCCAAAACTTACTCTAATTGCTAACATGCATAAAAATAGAAGAGGAAGCATGAAACCCAGGTATATGAGGTATTTTGTTTCTGAAGACATAGGAAAATACAGATTATAGCCAAGCGTCCTTACAGATAATGTGTATTAAATCTTGATGATTAAAAGCCTGCGCTGCCTTAGCAGCATGACAACTGCATGCTGGGGTTTGTTAGCTGTTTGGAACCCTGCTGCTAGCAATGTCAGGGAGCAAACATCACCAATACAATTCGCATCTCATCAAAAATAACTTGCTGGAACTTAAAGAAATCAATTATTCCAGCAGGATGCGGTTGCCAATCACTGAAGTGGCAATAATTTTAAATCAGGCTGCCAAGCTCATTTAGGAGTGCGAATAAGGTGAACTTTAACCCTGCAGTGCACTCATGAGTGACCGATATCAAATCTCAAGCTGTGCCAAAGTCTTGTTAAATGCTAATGCAAATTATTATACCACTTCACCGCAGTATTTTGTTAATAAAATGTACTGAGCTGTAACAGATTGGAACTACTAGGTGTACATGCAGAACAAAATGAGAGACTGATTAACAAGAATGGGAAAGTGATTTCCTATTGGTTAGTAGGTTGGCAGGTGACTAGAAGTTGGTGCTGTGGGTACCAAGGAGGGTCACTTATGGCTACAGCAGGATATGGATAGAAAGTAGCACAGACTGTTGATGGTGGAATTTAACTCTGACAAATGCACGACTCTGTGTTTTGGGAAGAAAAATAAGGGGTCGAATGCAAAGTAAATGAGGAATGTTGAATAATGGAAATACCTCAGGTTTCAAATCCATAGGCCCTTAAGAGAGGTATCATAATTTGATATGGTAGTGAACACAGCATATGGTGACCTTCCCTTCATAGGTCAGGGATATAAAGTAAAATTTGAGTAAAGATAAAGATCAGCTTTATTTGTCACATGCGCACTGAAACATTGAACTACACAGTGAAATGCATCATTTATATCAACACCAGACATAGCCAGTGTGTCGCCATCCTGCTGGCAGCAACATAGCAAACTCACAACTTGGAAAGCATGACCCATATATGTTTAGAATGTGGGAGGAAACCCACACAGTCATAGGGAGAACATGTAAGCTCTACACAGACAGCAGTGGGATTGAACCCAGGTCAATGGTGCTGTGAAGTGTTACTCTAACCTGCTACACTTTTGTGGCATCTTTAATATACTTTCCATCACACTTCCATAGAAGTTTATTGTGAAAAACTGTGACATGCTTTCTTCATAGTTGCACTTATGTGCTGGGCCCAGGACATGTCCTCCAAAATGTTAACACTGTGGTATTTAATGCTCCCCATCCTTTCCATTGATGAGGACTAGCTGATGGATCTCTGGTTTCCGCTTGAAGTCAATAATCAGCTCCTTGGTCTTGTTGACATTCGGTAAGAAGTTGTTGCTGTGGCATCACTCAGCCAGATTTTCTGTCTCCCTCCTATATGCTGATTCGTCACCACTTTTGATTTGGCCTTTGACAGTGATCTCGTCAGTAAACGTGTATATAGCAATGGAGCTGTGCTTAGCCACGCAGTCATAAGTGTAAAGTGACTAGAGCAGGGGGCTAAATGCACAGCCTTGTGGTGCACCTGTGCTGATGGAGATTGTGGAGGACATGTTTTTGCCAATACAAACTGACTGCGGTCTGCAAAAGAGGAAATCGAGGATCCAGTTGCACGAGGAGGTATTGAGGCCCAGGTCTTGAAGCTTAATGATTAGTTTTGGGGGATGATGTTATTGAATGCTAAGTTGTAATAAAGAGCATCCTGATGTATGCACCTTTGCAGGGTTGAGTGAAGAGCCAAAGAGAAGGCACCTACAGAGGACCCGTCGCTCTCTTAGACAAATTAGAACAGATCCAAGTCACCTATTAGGCAGAAAAATTAAACTGCTCTGGACAAGGAGATATTATTATCAAAGTTCAAAGTAAGTTTATTATCAAAGTATGTGTATGTCACTATATACTACCCGAAGATTAATTTTCTTGTGGGCATTGTCAGTAGAACAATAAATTCAATAGAATCAATGAAAAATTATGTACAAACTGAGACTGACAAACATCCAAAGTGCAAAAGAAGACAAATTGTGTAAAAACACAATAAATAAATAAATAAATAATAAGTAAGTAAATAATACTGAGAACATGAATTGTAGAGTCCTTGAAAGTGCGTCCATAGATTGTAGAATTAGTTCAGCATTGAGGTGAACAAAGTTATCCACCCTGGTCAGGAGCCTGATGGGTAATAACTGCTCCTGAACTTGGTGGCTTGGGACCTGAGGCTCCTTTACCTCCTCTCCAATGGTAGTAGAGAGAAGGGAGCATGGCCTGGACGCTGGAGGCCCTTGATGGGGAATGCTGCTTTCTTGTGGATGTGCTCAGTGGTAGGGAGGGCCTTCCCTGTGATGGACTGGACTGTGTGCACCACTGTTGGCTGAAGAGGAAGAATTTGAGAAGCATCTTAAAGGTGGAAAATGAGGTGGAGGGCTTAAGTTTCAGAGAGGAAACTACAGACTTTAGGAAATTGACGGCCTCTAGGAAGAGGGGGCTGCAAATATGTTCAACATGTGCAAAAGCTAAGAGCTGAGGAGTCAGATATCTCAAAAGAATGGAGAATGGGAGAACTGTGAACTTGGAGGAATCTTAAAATTATGTCAGTGTTGGTTAGTATGCACAAGGGTCAGGATAAATTTGGACTTGATTTGAGCTAAAATGTGAGCAGTAATATTTTGATTGACTTGCAAATTAATGGAGTTTTGCATGAGAGATGCAGAGGAAGAGTGATTTGGAATGGTCAGCTGTAGAGTTAACAAAAGGATGGGTGAAGATTTCAATAGCAGATGAGTTGATGTTAGGATGGTATTGGTTGATGCTTTGGAGCTAGCATGAATATTTATGGTCTGAAGTTATCTTTCGTAGCAAGGAGGCAGGCAGTTGCAGAGAAGGATTGAGTGAGTTGCAAAGGAGAATTTTGATTGATTTCTTTACTTTGCTGATGAAACATACACAAATGTTTCCTGAGCAACCCCTAAATGTGCATAAGGTGGTGAGATTAAAATGATCAATAATCAAAACTTAAAGAGAGGGTAGAATAGTGACAAGCTTCTCCCAGTACACATCAAAGTTGCTGGTGAATGCAGCAGGACAGGCAGCATCTCTAGGAAGAGGTACAGTCGACGTTTTGGGCCGAGACCCTTCGTCAGTCTCAGCCCGAAACGTCGACTGTACCGCTTCCTAGAGATGCTGCCTGGCCTGCTGTGTTCACCAGCAACTTTGATGTGTGTTGCTTGAATTTCTAGCATCTGCAGAATTCCTCGTGTTAACCTTCTCCCAATCCTCTTTTACTTAATTGACATTATGAGAATTAACATTATAGCTACTAAACTATAGCTTTAGCATGTAAAAGCAGCAGAATTAGGTTTCCACTTGGTGCTTTGAAATTTATGCAAAAAGTGAGGCTGCTTTGGAAAAATTCGACCCCCCCCCCCGCCCCGCCCCATACCACTTTCTGCTATAGACCATTTCCATATGGCCAAATGTAAAATCTCTCTCAGCTAAACCAGTGGTGTAAAAAAGTGATAATTGTCAATCACAGTCCCAAGTCATCATATTTATATTTCAATGTTGCTGTAAATGTTCAGCGGGTCAGCGAGCTTCTGTGGGAAGATAAACAGCTATCTCTTTTGTTAATTATTTATGATCTTGTTCAAATAAAATACAACTGCTTCCAAGTTATGTGAGGGTATAGTTTCTTGTAAATTTAAAGCAATATTTGTATTTAACAGTTTGAAGTGGAATAGATGATTAAAATTACACAGCTAGAGCTGGGAAGTGAAGTTCAACAAGCATTATTACCTAATGATTCCATATTCTGAGCCAAAGTCCAATCTTTTAAACGTATACTGGTGTAGGAAACACCCTATTCTTTAGTGGACTTCCTACATTTCTTTCAAATAACCTATCTGTAAATCCTCTTGTATCCCATGGGAAAGCTTCTCACTTTGTGATCTCTTCCTGCTTTTAATGTTCTGGCAGAAAGCTTCATCATATTTAAAAAGTGCATGAGAGAGTATTTGAAATTCTGTAATCCATAGGTCCATGGCCCAGGGGTTGGAAAGTGCTCTGCTCTAAATAGCCTTTCCTTGGCGAGTATGAAAACCATGAGCGAATGGTCTCCATGCTGTTAGTTTCTGTGATTCAACGTATATCCCACATGGAGCAATACCACTAAAGTCAGTCTTCAAGTAAGTCTTCTTACTTGACCTCTTGGGGGGAGAAAACACTTCTGTTCAGCATATTTGCCACGTTACATCTGATGTTTAATTCACCACCTGTATGAGGTTAAGCTGAGACTCAGAGGAGGAAAAAAACTCCTTCAAAGCAAGCTTTATTACAACTCATAAATAGATCCTTTTCTGGAATGCAGCCAGTAAATGCTGAAAAGTGTCACCTTAGTTGGACTGCTGCTGCAATGTTGTATGCTCTTCGTAAATTCCATTTTAAGAAAGATATAAAAACACCAGGGGAAAGTGAAGCACAGACTGTGTAGCACCTTTCACATTCTCTGCAGGATGTCTCTCTGTGATTTATCTCCAATGATATCCATCTTCAATGAAGGATGCTGCAACCAGTTTGTGCAAAACAAACCCAATCATCAGCAATGATCTGGTTTTCAGTTTCATACGAGTATTGAGTGAAGGATAATTATCAGCCAGGCATTGGGGGATAATTAGTCTACTTTTGAAAAATAGGAGGAGATATTTTATCTTCACTGAAAGACCATATTGAGTACAGATTTAATCATTTGAATGAAAGTTGGAGCTTTTGTCAGTGTAGTACTCCTAGTGAATGGTCAGCTTAAGCCATCAGTGCTCTAGGTTCTGGAAGGACGTTCTCAGGGATGAAGGGTCAAGGTTAGGCAGTGATTCCAAACTGGATTTTGTTTTGCACAGAGCAGGTTGGGTGAAGATGGATCCTGACTGAGACGGGAAAGATTATGAAGAATGGGAAAAGACCATGCCCATTGCTGGTGGGGTGGTGGGTGTGTGTAGGAAGCTGGGTCATGTTGCCATTATGAAAATAACATTGGAAAGAAAGTAAATGATACATTTTTGTAAAGACACAAAGATAAATTTCCTCCCCAAAACCAGTGCTGTGAGATGTTGACACTTGGAAATTTATCCCCAATCAGTAGCTGCATTAGAGAGATTCACTGCTGTATTTTGCTTCGAGCACCTGGAGTTTCGGATTGCCAAATAGGGATGAATTTGAATAAGATGCATGGAAAAAGAGAAATATTGCAAATTATGGAGGATATGAAATAGTGGTTTATGTAGAAAACCTCGTCACAGACTTGATAGATCAAATAGCCAGTTTTATGCTGTGATATTTCATGATTCCAGAATGATGGGAACTATCCAATTTACATTTGCAGTTCAGCTCTTGTTTAGCTGGAGCACCGATCTAAAAGGCAGCTGTCTGAGGCCTGAGCACAGAAATCTAGGCTGACACCCCAATAGGGGAATGTGGGAATGCTGCCTGTTAGAAGACCTGAGGCCCATTTTTCTTTCTTAAGTTGGATACTTGATGGCATTATTTTGAAGAACACAAAGGAGGATCCACTGGTAAAATGAGAGCCAGGTTCACTATCACTGACATACGTGGTGATATTTGTTTTGCAGCAGCAGTACAGTGCAATAAATTTAAAAAGTACTAAGTTAGAATAAGAGATATATTAAAAAAATAAGTCGTGCAAAAATAGCCGAGATTCTGCAGATGCTTAAAATCTTCTGCAGCATATACAAAATGCTGGAGGAACTCGTCAGGTTAGGCAGCGTCTATGGATGGAAATACACAGTCGATTTTGCGGGCTGTGACATTAACTGTTTATTTTCTTCCATAGATCAGAATCAGAACCAGAACAGATGTTGCCTGACCTTCAGCAATGCTTTATTCAATATATAACCTTTAGCCACCTTCACTAAAACAAATTATCACACGATAAATGGAGCGAGCTTTCTGTAGAATAATTGGTAGCAGTGCTTCCTACTTCAGGGAAGTAAATGTGTAATATTTATTTGAGAAGGGCAGTGGGAATAAGCCAGGAAATTGTACATCTAACACAATGGCATTGGTAGATATGGTTGAAATAAGCATGTGAGATACTTGCCTACATAGCAGGGCAGTAGAGCTACTAGGACTTGATGTTTCAATCCCTATGGTAAGTCGGCACTCTCGATGTTGGCAGTGGGCTTAGAGTGGTGACAAGGAGGGAGGGTAGGTACGTCATCGGGGTCATCAGGTGGGCAAGAAGTTACAGTACAAATATCTATTGTAAATGTTAGTTAGTCCACAGCTAGAATTTGTATGTGGTTTAGCTAGTTACATTATGGGAAGGATTACATTGCTCAAGAGAGGGTGCAGAAGGGATTTGCCAGAGTCTTCCTGGGATGGAGCATTTCACAATGAGAAGAGAGGCTGGGCAAATTTTGTTTGTAACGGAGAAGGCTGAGGGGTAACTAATTTGAGAGAAGATAATGAGGGGTAAGAATGAGGTAAGCTGTGAGAAGACTTACCCCTCGGGTGAGGTGGGAGTACAGGTTTAAGGTAAGAATTGGGACGGGAAGGTGGACGAGATCTGGGATGTACTTCAAGAAGGGGTGGCAGTGCCAAGGGGTCGCACATCGTTTATGATACAGTTAGTCGAGCATCTGAAATTCCACAATATGGAATACTACAGGCTGACTGCTGGAACATGGAAAATGCAGAGGGAGTTGATGGTCAACATGGATGTAGTTACTCAAAGGACCTGTTCCAATGCAACATAACACTAACACTCTGTGACTACCCTGAAAAACGACTCCCTTGGCTTCAAAGCAGTTTGAGATGTCCTGAAAGCGCTGTGATAGAAACAATAGAAGGAAGTCTTTTTTACATGGAGATATTATCAATCCTTCAAAATTGTTTTCAGTTGTTGCCTTGAGCAGTTTAACAGAAGAGAAACTTCGTCTTCATTTTCCCAAGTTTCCTTTTTCCATTGCACTCAGTCAGCTCCTCAATGTGTTATTTATAAGGCACTTGACATTCAGGCAGGCTGTGCACGAGGTTACTGAACTCTGCTGTTGGCTGTGGCTCTTGCTGCAGCTATACCGACCTCTCAAAAGAGTCAAGGAGTTAAAGTTAATTTACGTAAAACAAAACTGTCAGCCTCTTAAGAGGGATTAGCTTTATTTGTCACACATGCATCAAAACATTACAGTGAAATGCGTAGTTTTGCGTCAACGACCAACACATCTCGAGGATGTGCTGGGGACAGCCCGTAAGCGTTGCTGCACGTCCAGAGCCATCATGGCATTCCCACAACTTACTAACCCGAACCTGTGCGTCTTTGGAATCAGGGAGGAAGCCACAGCACCCGGAGGAAACCCACACAGTAATGAGGACAGTGCACGGTTACAGGGTAAGCTCCTCTATTGCATTTAGGTCATCTACCAGCTGGTTGCAGAATGATGTTCTTCAGTAATCAGATGATAGATCAGGCATTGCAATATTTTATTCTGTTTAGAATGTAACTAGAGCAGGAATTGGTTAAGTAGTTTCCAGAATTAGTTCTGCCTTCCAGTAAGCCCATGGCAGAATACAAGCCTCATCCATATTCCCCTCCAATATCCATATCCTCAGATTCCAAATCACTGATGATCTCAGTTATCGAGTCAATTCACCTACAGTTCCCTAGAGTTGCAACCCTCTCAGAAGTTTCTCCTCATTTGTTCTAAAAGTCAACCCTTGATTCTAAGCCCAAGCCAATTCATTTTGAACTCTCCCAGCAGGTGAAATATCCTCACCCATTCCACTCTGACAAGTCCCCTCAGCAAATTCTATTTTTTCCATTGAGCACTGGGGAATTTTGCTCAGCCTGAACTCGTAGGACAAACTTCACATCTCAGGATCAATCTGGTGAATAACTCAAGCTGTGTATTTTCTGATTCTCCATGAATGATGTTGCAAATGGAAATGCTCATGCATTCATTCTTGTTGATTTCTCCTTGAGATGCCATTCTACTGTTTCACATTATCCTTCAGCACGTTAGAGTTTGGCTGTTATTCATGAATGAACTGTCAACATCTAAGACCAGAGGACCTTGTGTTTCTAACAGGAGAATGGGCAGCAGGAACCCCAGCTGACCTTTCTTTCCTAAACTGAGCACAGATGTGAGCAGTAATGCTTTTAACATAGCCCTGATAGTAGATCAGGGCACTCAGCATAGATTGGAAGGAGGTCTCCATTGCTGTTGGGCAAAAGCATTGAAGGAGAAGATCTTTTTGATTAGCAGATGAATAGTGCTTCAATCTTATTAGTAGCATTTCTTTTTCTTTTATAAACTTTCTATTAATTTTCAAGCTCATAAATATAATAGTGCTAATACAAAAAGATTGGGATTACATTATTGGTAATTGACATATGCAAGTAAAAACTACAGATAATACAAGTATAATAGACCTCCCAAACTCTTGATATAGTTAACTATAATAAAAAGAGAAATGAAAAAAAAAATCACGAGGGGAAAAAAACCCAAAGTGAAAAAAAAAGCTAAGAAAAAAAAAACTAAACTAAGCTAAACCAAAAATTGACCTAAACAAAGCAAAACAAGGCTGGGCTAATATATTACATCGAATATAATCATTAATGTCGTTAACGCCACTCCTCTATCCGTATATTCTAGGTTAGTAAAAAGGATTCGGAAAAGGTCAAGCTACATCATATGAAAGTGTTGAGTAAATGGCCTCCAAGTCTCTTCGAATTTAACCAAAGGATCAAAAGTGACACTTCTGATTTTTTTCTAAATTTAAACATGATATAATTTGGGAAAACCATTGAAAAGTAGTAGGGGGATTGGACTCTTTCCAATTCAGTAAAATGGATCTTCTAGCCATTAATGTAACAAATGCAATCATCCAACGAGCTGAAGAGGATAAGGAGCTACGTTCCATCATTGGTAAAGCAAAAATTGCCGTAATAGGATGAGGTTGTAAATCAATACGCAAAACTGTTGAAATAATATCAAATATATCTTTTCCAAAATGTTTTCAAAAGAGGGCAAGACCAGAACATATGAGTCAAAGAGGTTACCTCGGAATGATATCTGTCACAAACAGGATTTATTTGAGAGTAAAAATGAGCTAGTTTATCTTTAGACCTGTGGGCCCGATGCACCACCTTAAATTGCATCAGCGTGTGTTTAGCACATATAGAGGAAACGTTAACTAATTGAAAAATTTTCTCCCATTTCTCTACAGGTAAGAGAAGTTGAAGTTCCCTTTCCCATTCATTCTTAATTTTATCAGATATACCTGGCTGTATTTTCATAATTGTATCATAAATAGTTGCTATTAAACCCTTCTGATAAGGATTTAAACCTAAAATTTTTCCATGGTATCAGTTGGATATGAAGTCGGAGAGGTAGGTAGCGTAGTATTTAAAAAGTTTCTTATTTGTAACTATTTTTAAAAATGGGATCTGGGCAAATTATATTTATTAGATAACTGTTCAAAAGACATGAAACAATTATAGTCATAGTCATACTTTATTGATCTGGGGGGAAATTGGTTTTGTTACAGTTGCACCATAAATAATAGTAATAGAACCATAAATAGTTAAATAGTAATATGTAAATTATGCCAGTAAATTATGAAATAAGTCCAGGACCAGCCTATTGGCTCAGGGTGTCTGACCCTCCAAGGGAGGAGTTGTAAAGTTTGATGGCCACAGGCAGGAATGACTTCCTATGACGCTCAGTGTTGCATCTCAGTGGAATGAGTCTCTGGCTGAATGTACTCCTGTGCCCACCCAGTACATTATGTAGTGGATGGGAGACATTGTCCAAGATGGCATGCAACTTAGACAGCATCCTCTTTTCAGACACCACCGTCAGAGAGTCCAGTTCCATCTCCACAACATCACTGGCCTTACGAATGAGTTTGTTGATTCTATTGGTGTCTGCTACCCTCAGCATGCTGCCCCAGCACACAACAGCAAACATGATAGCACTGGCCACCACAGACTCATAGAACATCCTCAGCATCGTCTGGCAGATGTTAAAGGACCTCAGTCTCCTCAGGAAATAGAGACGGCTCTGACCCTTCTTGTAGACAGCCTCAGTGTTCTTTGACCAGTCCAGTTTATTGTCTATTCGTATCCCCAGGTATTTGTAATCCCCATCATGTCTTCACTGATCCCCTGGATGGAAACAGGGGTCACCGGTACCTTAGCTCTCCTCAGGTCTACCAACAGCTCCTTAGTCTTTTTCACATTAAGTTGCAGATAATTCTGCTCACACCATGTGACAAAGTTTCCTACCATAGCCCTGTACTCAACCTCATCTCCCTTGCTGATGCATCCAACTATGGCAGAGTCATCAGAAAACTTCTGAAGACGACAAGACTCTGTGCAGTAGCTGAAGACCGAGGTGTAAATCGTGAAGAGAAAGGGAGACAAGACAGTCCCCTGTGGAGCCCCAGTGCTGCTGATCACTCTGTCGGACACAGTGTTGCAAACACACGTACTGTCCAAGAATAAATCGCGAAAACATATTATACCCTTCATTTTCCATATCAAAAAGGCTTGATCCATAACAGAGGATGGGAAAAAAATTAGATATAGTAGGGCTTGATAAAATAAACAACTGGTTAATCCAATAATTAAATACACATTACAAATATTAGCATCTCTATCAGCACTCAAATCTTGCCATAGCATAGTGCCTTCTCAGTGAAAGGATTCCGTAGACTAATCAGAATAATACCTGGAATCCCACGTTTAAACCTTGAGGGAAGATTACCCAAATTGGTAGCATTTTCCACAATTTAGAAGTTCAGAAGTAATTTGATCAAAGTTCTTCAATGTATAATATAGGTCTATGGGACTTGTTGCTATATGTGTTTACCAGGACGTTCAAGACTTTGGCGCCTGGTGTATGCAAGTAGTGAAATCCTGAACTTGCTTCCTGATTCTTACTGGTGAATGTCACTATGCTTGACTGCTGGGCCAACATGGAGACCATAAGGAAACCAACTATGAAGCACAAACTTTGCTGAAATTTTGTGGCATTTTCTCTGGGGAAATCAGCCCTCACCTCTTGCGGCAGGTTAGATGTGATGCAGAATCTGTACACCCATTCACGTCCTGGCCATGTCTGCAAGAAAAGTAAAAGTAAGTTTTGCTTTTTTTTTTACCATAGTTTTTTGAGAAATGCTTATTATGTGCATTTTAGGTGCTTCAATCTTAAACTTATTGCTTATTTGACGCCAGTAATCAAGGATGGTTCTGAATGCCAGGAATATTCCCTTCATGAATTTTGTAGGTATATGATTGATATGCAACACTGTGGCAAGTGTGAGCAGTGAACCACATCCATAAAGCCTGGGCCTGAAAGTGTAGAAAGGGAAAGAATCTGTTTCTGAAAGGAGTAGAGATAAAGAGTAAGAAGAATAGTCTAAAATGTAGAGCTAGACCTTTCTGGCATGAAGTTAAGACATACTTCATATAAGACCATAAGACATAGGAGCAGAATTAGGCCATTCAGCCCATTGAGTCTGCTCCGCCATTCCATCATGGCTGATCCCGGATCCCGCTCAACTGCATACACATGCCTTCTTGCCATATCCTTTGATGCCTTGACCAATTAGGAAACTATCAACTTCCGCCTTAAATATACTCACAGACTTGGCCTCCACCGCAGTCTGTGGCAGGGCATTCCACAGATTCACTACTCTCTAGCTAACAAAAATCCTCCTTGTCTCTGTTCTAAAAGGTCGCCCTTCAATTTTAAGGCTGTTCCCTCTAGTTCTGGACACCCCCGCAATAGGAAGCATCCTCTCTGCATCCATCCTATCTAGTCCTTTCAACATTCAATGAGAACCCCGTCCCCCACATTCTTCTAAATTCCAGTGAGTACAGACCCAAAGCTCCCGAATGTTTCTCGTATGTTAACCATTCAATCTCGGAATCATCCTTGTGAACCTCCTCTGAACTGCCTCCAATGACAACACATCCATTCTGAGATATGGGGCCCAGAACTGTTGACAATAGTCCTAGTGCAGCCTGACTGGTGTCTTATAAAGCCTCAGCATTATTTCCTTGCTTTTATATTCTATTCCCCTCGAAATAAATGTCAACATTGCATTTAATTTCTTTACCACAGATTCAACCTGCAAATTAAGCTTCTTGCACGAGGACTTCCATGTCCCTTTTAACCTCTGATGATTGAGTTTTCTCCCCTTTTAGATAATAGTCTGCATTATTGTTCCTTTTACCAAAATGCATTGTCATACATTTCCCAACACTGTACCCCATCCGCCACTTTTTTACCCATTCTTCCAATTTGTCTAAGTCCTGCTGCAATCGCATTGCTTCCTCAGCACTACCTACTCCTCCACCTATCTTTGTGTCATCCTCAATCATTGCCACAAAACCATCAATTCCATTATCTAAATGATTGACAAACAATGTGAAAAGTAGCAGTCCCTACATGTAGAGTTGTCAGTAAATCATTAGCAAGCTGATTCTTGGTGAATTGTTAATTTTAGATCTGAGGTTGGTGGATTATTACTAACTGAAAATATTAAAATATCTTCAGCGATGATGAGAATATGAACTTAGTTATAGGTTGGATGGAATTGAATGATAGCTTAAGGAGCCAAATAGCTTCTGCCTCTTTCTGTGTCCATAAGGCAATCACCTGTATTCCTAGTAATTATTCACAGTCAGCATGTTTTGGAATGTGCTTCTTGTGGGAGTTAGTGGGCATGAACAAATTTTTATCTTGTGAATTTTATTTATAAATGTAATTGTTATAGCTTCTTGATTTTATTTTAGTTGAAAATGCAGTGAATCAGTTTCAGGTTTATTATCACTGATGTAAGTGGTGAAATATGTTTTGTGGCAGCAGTACAGTGAAAAATATGAAAAATAAATTACAATAGAAGTATAAAAAATATAAGTAGTGCAAAAAGAGAGCAAAATAAAGATTTTATAGACAGTTCAGAAATCTGATAATGGAGAGGAAGAAACTGTTCCTAAATCTTTTCAAATCTTTTTATTATTTTTATCCAAAATAAACACGAGTGCATCGAAGTAAACAACACTTACAATGTCTCAAGATAAAAAAAAACATTATATAAAGATTGAAAAAATTTTGTGATGGGGGAAAAAAAACCCCCTACTAAGCAAGAAAAGTGGGAAAAAAGAAAAACCCGATTAGGTGTTCAACCGCAGAGCTATGCGTCATACATAAAGCTTCTAAAGATAAACATCAATCAGCCAGCAAAAAAAAGTACCAAAAAATTTACAATTAGATCGTGGAGAATCCATCAATTAACTCAAATGATAATAATGAGCAAATGAACCCCATGTTTTCTCAAAATCAAACATAGGTTCAAAGGTTCGACTTCTAATTTTCTCCGAACTAAGACATAGCATCACTTGAGAGAACCATTGTGACAACGTGGGAATCCTTCCACTTCAACAAAATGTTGGGCACGTGGCCAAGTGGTTAAGGCATTCGTCTAGTGATCTCAAGGTCGCTGGTTCGAGCCTCAGCTGTGTCAGTGTGTTTGTGTCCTTGAGCAAGGCACTTAATCACACATTGCTCTAGTGTCTGTGTGAGGAGTGGCGCCCCAAACAGACTTCCAATCTGTCCCTTGTAAGGCATGAAAATGCCCGACGCAGGCCTCTCATGGTCTGAGTCGACGCTCCCCCGCCTCCCTCCCTCAACAAAATGGCCCTCCTATCTATCAATGTAACAAATGCAATAACATGTTGGTCAGACACAGAGATACCATGGATATTTTGAGGAATTATTCCAAAAAGCACAGTTAATTTGTTAGTTTGTAAATTAATTTTAAGTGCTTTAGAAATTGTCGAAAAAACTGACTTTCAGAACTGTTCCAGTATAGAGCAAGACCAAAACATGTGTGTCAGTATAGCTGTCTCAGTTTCTAAACTGAGAATAGTTTCTAACTGTTCCTAAATCATTGAGTGCATGCCTTCAGGCTCCTGTACCTCCTCCCTGATGGTAGTAATGAGAAAGGGGCTTGTGGGGTGGGAGTCTTTAATGATGGATGCCTCCTTTTTGAGGCATCATCTTTTGAAGATGCCCTTGATGGTGGGGAGAATCAGGATGGAGCTGGCATGAAATCATTGGGATGTTTTACCACACTAAAGAGCTAAATTAATAAGTTATTGAAGCTGTCTGCGGCTAACAATGATTGACCAATGGCAGCTAAGGACTTCTTGATTGCATAGGAAGTGTGTTAGACCATAAGACCATATGGTATAGGAGCAGAAGTAGGCTATTTGGCCCATCGAGTCTGCTATTCAATCATGGCTGATCCAATTCTTCCAGTCATCCCCACTCTCTCCCCCCACCCCCCAGCCTTCTCCCCATACCCTTCGATGCCCTGGATAATCAAGAAGCTATCTATTTCTGCCTTAAATGTACCCAATAACTTGCCCTCCACAGCTGCTCATGGCAACAAATTCCACAGATCTACCACCCTCTGACTAAAGTAAGTTCTCCGGAGCTCTGTTCTAAGTGGATGTTGTTCAATCCATCTTGTTCTAGACTCCCCTACCATGGGAAATAACTTTGCCATATCTAATCTGTTCAGGCCTTTTAACTTTCCAGATGTTTCTATGAGATCCCCCCCATCGTTCTCCTGAACTCCAGGGAAATCAGCCCAAGAGCTGCCAGACATTCCTCATACAGTAATTCTTTCATTCCTGGAATCATTCTCGTAAATCTTCTCTGAACCCTCTCCAATGTCAGTATATCCATTCTAAAATAAGGAGACCAAAACAGCACACAAATAATTTATATTTAAATTATTTTTCTTTTGTTTAGATTACCATGGGCAGGCCAGATCATGTTGTAAATAGTTTAAATTGTTTGAAATTTGTCTGTAAAAGAATAGTGTAAGTAAGAATACATTTGACTTTGAGTCAGTTCCATCATTTAATGAGACCATTGTTGATCAGTAACCTGTTCATAGGTCTCATCCATTGTCTATTGCTCTTTGGTTAATTAAATATCGATTACAAATTTGACTTAACAATAAACCCAATATTTGCCATTTATAAAAGGGAGTCTTACATTTCTACTACCCTCAGTGTGTAATATCATTTACTTTATTGGAGGGTGGCCTGCTCTTTTTTTGATAAAGCTCTCTGTTCTAAACTCTCAATCAATAGGAATATTTCTCCCTGAAGCATATGAATAAGATTTAAACCATCTTGCAGCATCACTGAGAGAGGGGGATGGTGCGAAATTAAGCCAGAGACTTTCTATTTTAGGTTTTGACATTTAATTCTTTGCAACACACATTTATCCATCTCTTTTGATTATTGTTTCACACATCCGTGTTAGGAGAAGCATTGAAGCTGGGAGATAAATGTGTAGCAATAGTGACTAAAGCAAAGAAATTATTTAAAGTGCTGTCTTCAGGAAATGCAGTCTGACAAACTCTGGATTAGAAGTGAAGTAGATCAGAAGATGTATGTGCTATGTTCACTATGGCAACATGAAGGTGATACGATGCTGCATATTGTTGTGATGTGAAGTTTATTAGGCAGGTGCTGTGTCATTGGAAGTGGTGAGCAATACCAGTGTGGCAGATTGAAGAGAATTGTCAGCAAAAATTCAATGGTAATCACTAAAGACTGCAGATGCTAGAAATCTTGAGCAGCACCAAATGCCGGAGGAGCTCAGCAGGTCAGGCGGCATCTGTGGAGGCAAGACCTTTCTCTGCTCGAAACGTCAACTGTTTATTTCCCTATATAGATGCTGCCTGACCTGCTGAGTTCCTCCAGCATATAGTTTATGTGCTGAAGTAGTTAAAACAAACTCTTTATTTCTGTGATGCCATTTGCAGTATCAGCCAATTAAATGTCCACCACTGTCT
This sequence comes from Mobula hypostoma, assembly GCF_963921235.1. NCBI lineage: Eukaryota > Metazoa > Chordata > Chondrichthyes > Myliobatiformes > Myliobatidae > Mobula > Mobula hypostoma. Next base: position 20,679,809 of record NC_086113.1, read on the forward strand.
GTGAAGTGCTTGTATGCTCTCCCTGTGATTGCGTTGGTTTCCTTTGGCGCTCTGGTTTGCTCCCACATTCCAAAGACATACAAGTTAGTAGATTGGACCGTAGTAAATCAAGCAACTAGACTTGCTGTGTTGGCTGGAAGACATTTCACCACTCATCCCAGAGGCGTCTTCAGTTCTATCCATGGTGGGTACTTTTCCAGCTTATAAGTTCTGTGAGTTGTTTAGAGATATAGCAATCACATGAAGGTGGGTAAGAGTCATAGAGGAATGAGAGGGTCACTCATCTTGTCTTTGCATGAATGGAGGTGTGAACTGTTATGGAGATGCTGAGGTAAAGATGTTAGGACCACATTGTAAGTAGCTGATTGATGGAATCATACCCCGCCTCCTCTGTCAGGGATGGGTTTTCCAGTTTGACAAAGATGGCTTCTTTAACCACTCTTTCAAACCACCTGTCCTCCCTGTCCTCCTTGTCCTTTAGGTGTAGACATATAGTCCAATCTTGACCTGAGTAGAGGGGGTGGGGTATGACACCACTGATCAGCTATTTACAATACAAAGCACTTTAAATCGCAAAGAAGTAATTTGGAAAAGCACATGCATACATTTGACTCACAAGATTCTGCAGATGCTGTAAATCTTGAGCAATGCACAGAAAATGCCGGAGGAACGCAGCAAGTCAGGCAGTGTCCATAAAGGGAAAAAAAAAGAACAAATGAAGTTTTTGGCCGAGACCCTTCACCAGGACGAGAAAGGAAGATGGTAGAAGCCAGAGTGAAAAGGAAGGGCGGAAGGGCGAAGTGCACAAGCTGGCAGGTGATAGGTGAGTCCAGGTGAGGGAGAAGGGCTGTGGGTGGGAGAGAGGGGATGAAGGGAACAGTGCGAGAAGAAATTTGATGGGAGAGGACAACGGACCATGGAATAAAGAGAGGCAGGTGTGAAATCAGAAGAAGATGATTAGCAGGTGGGGGAGGGGGAATAGAAGGGGTGAGAGGCCCCCAGGTATTAGGGAAACAGAGGGGAGGAGGAAGGAAAACTGGGCAGTGGTTACCGGCAGATACAGAAATCGACGTTGTCGACTGAATGGAGACCCTCAACACAATATGAGCTGTTGCTTTTCCAACTTGGATCCGGCCTCAACATGGCAACAGGTAAGGCTGTGGGCAGACATGTCACTGTGGGAATGGGAAATGGTACTGAAGTGAGTGGCCCAGCAGGAGATCCTGGTAGTGTCAGTGTCAGCCCCTCTCAGCCCCATCCACCTACCTTCCTCTTCTCACCTGGACTCGCCTATAACCTGCAGCATGCTCCAAACCCTCCCTCTTTTTCTGCCCTCTTCGTGTCCTGATGAAGGACCTAGTTCTCTTCTCTCCATAGATGCTGCCCGACCTGCTGCATTCCTCCAGTGTTTTGTGTGCATTGCTCATACTTACTTATTCTTTGTACATGGAGGTGGGGTTGTCACTTCAGCCAACCTCCTGCCGCAGGTTAATGACATGCCTTCTGATCCTTCAGCAAGTCACTGCTGACTGGTGAGTCAAGTGACAGAGCAGTCAGCTGTACCCACTTCACTCTAAAAAGGTCAGCCCTCGAGCAATATCAGGGTCACTGACTGTCCAAGCACATTCATACATTGTATACATTCGCTTCCAGATCTAATGATATTGAAATCAACACGAGTACTTCTCCACTTTCAATGTACTATGTGGACGGCATCCATACAAGTTCACTTATATAAAGACAGCTGGGGAGGCCAAGTTATTGGGTTTACTTAAAGTGGAGGTTGATAGGTTCCTGATTAGTCAGGGCATCAAAGGTTATGGGGAGAAGGCAGGAGAATGGGATTGAGAGGAAAATACGTCGGCACGATTGAATGGTGGACCAGACTAAATGGGTAGAATGGCTTGATTTTGTTCCTATGTCTTATGATCTTATAATGTAGAAATGATGAGCTTCTGCAGTTTGACATTAAGACTTTATATATTAATATTTTGCCATATCTCTTACTTCTACACTGTGAGAGTCCACAAAATGTATTTTAAATGAGAAAACGAAGTAAAAGCAGCAACCGCTGAAGCAACGTTTGGAAACCTTTTTTTCTCAATGATGAGATGTGCATTGCAGCAGGGTGCTGTTTGGGTTGCAACCTGTGGATGAATACACCTGAACGCACGTGTACACCTGTGGATGAGTACACCTGCACGCACGTGCACACCTGTGGATGAGTACACCTGCACGCACGTGCACACCTGTGGATGAGTACACCTGCACGCACGTGTACACCTGTGGATGAGTACACCTGCACGCACGTACACACCTGTGGATGAGTACACCTGAACGCACGTGCACACCTATGGATGAGCACACCTGCACGCACGTGCACACCTGTGGATGAGTACACCTGCACGCACATGCACACCTATGGATGAGCACACCTGCACGCACGTGTACACCTGTGGATGAGTACACCTGAACGCACGTGCACACCTATGGATGAGCACACCTGCACGCACGTGTACACCCGTAACAACTATGATAAGTGTGGAGAAGCAGGGAAACCACAATCAAAGTGAAAAAAGAAGGTAACAGCGGCGCAAAGGGTATATGCAAGTGCTATATTAAATGTAAAGATTAGCTTTATCCCATGTACATCAGAACATGCAGTGAAATGCATCATTTTGCATCAACAACCAGCACAGTCTAAGTAGGGGTTCCCAACCTGGGGTCCATGGACCCCTCAGTTAATGGGAGGGGTCCATGGCATAAAGAATGTTGGGAGCCCCTGGTCTAAGGATTATGCTAAGGCAGCACCCAACATAGCGCGCCTTAAAATCATTAACAGTTATTGTCGGTTTTCGGAATGTGGGAAGAAACCGCAACACCTAGAAGAAACCCGGACAGTTACGGGAAGAATGCACAAACTCATTGCAGACAGTGGCGGGAATCAAACCCCCGATCGGTGGTCTCTGGTGTCATGAAGCAGTTGCGCTAGTCTCTACACTGCTGGGACATATATGCATACAATGCAGCCATATTGCTAATAGTAGACAAGAAATGTGTTCCTGTTGCCAAGAAGTAGGCCTGTAGGGATCTGGAAACAAACTGGAATGCTGGTGTCCTATTTGGGCTGGCGTGCTATGATATACATTTGACTGCAGAGATGATACTGCTGCAGCCCACTTTAGTGACAAAGCAGTTCCCAGTTCACTTTTCTGCAGCAGAAGCCAATAGAAGACCATGAAATTAGCGTCTGTGCACTGACAGCCTGTGCAGTGTTGTCAAATTTCCGCTGTGCTCGCTTGGAACATTGATTTCATATATTTAATTGGATCTTCTGCATGACAGTTTGCCATTCTGGCAATGTCAGAACTATCGTTCAAACTCTGTTTAAAAAAGAACATTAGGCACAGCTGCCGATGGATGTCAAGACCTCGGAGAAAATGTCAGCAAGATTAAGTGGGATAGCACTGGGGATGAGGGACTTCAGTGATGAAGAGAAGTTGGAGTGCTTTCTCCTTGGAGAACACAGGTTAAAAGTGGATTAATAGAACAACACAGATTTAGGAAGGACTTTGATATGGATAAGTCTTTGGCAGCTGGATCAGAACTACTGTGGATAGATTTAAGGCCAGTGAAGGAAGGACAGGGAAATTGTTGTTACAGCAATTTTTTGCATGACGATAGAAAATTTACAATGGAAGTAGGTAGTTCAGCCTATTGGATCATTGGGGATTAACAAAGAGCTGCCAACAATTTAATTTTTTTAAAAAGGCAGCACAATAGGTAGGTATCAGTTTATGTAACACTATTAGAGTGCCAGCACGACCATGTAGGTTTCCTCTGGGTGCTCCGATTTCCTCCCACATTCCAAAGATGTATAGGCTAGTTGATGAATTGGTCACATTGGTGTAATTGGATGGAGTAGGCTCACTGGGCCAGAAAGGTCCATTACAGTGCTGTTTCTCTCAGTAAAACAAAAAAAAAATCTAATTCTATCTTCTCGTCAAAAGTTATGTCCATCTTCAAGTCACAGTTCTTATTGTATACATTGTATACATACGGATCCTGACCCGGATCTGGGCCGTACCCTCCAAATATCCGGACCTGCCTCTGGGTTTTTTTGCACTACCTTACTTCCCATTTTCCTATTTTCTATTTATGATTTATAATTTAAATTTTTAATATTTACTAATTTTAACTATTTTTAATGTTTTAATATTTAATATTTGTAATCCAGGGAGTGTGAAGCACAGAATCAAATATCGCTGTGATGATTGTACATTCTAGTACCAATTGTTTGGTGACAATAAAGTATAAAGTATTAATTTCTAAACTCAATCAGTTTCCATGTTCTTGAAATATCTATTATATAATGCATGGTTATTCATTTTTTTGACATTAATTCTTCTGTATTACTATGAATGCTCTGGGCAGTCAGATAAAGAGCCGTCTGTTTGTTGTTTTACGACTTCCAAATTGGTAGTCCGATATACTTGCATGCTCTGATGCTTCCTGATTGGCTCCATTTATTTTAATTTGTCTCACTATCCTGCCTTATCTTGTTTTTTACTGTATAAATTTACCTGTATTGGAACCCGAGAAAGGGCTAGCGCACTAAAATCAAGCAAAACGTAAGCATTTCACAGATGATATTGATGCAAGACTTAGAGTTGAAAAGAAAGATATACTTTTCTACGATGGGTTTCTTGATCTCAGCAATGCACTAACGTGATACTGGAACTAATGGCTCAAACACCAAACTTGATTTGCAGTCATTTTGTCTCCAGTAGCCATTTTTCTTATTGGTGATTTATTTTCATAGAACATTTAAAAGGATAAGAGTTCAGAATTATTCATTAGACCCGGCAACATGTTTACTGGTAGTTCAATCAGGATACTTAATGTGGCTACACTTGATATCGTGTGATTGGCAATGGACTAAATTATGAAATTTCCATCAGTAATCGAGAGTTTAACTACATTTTAATTAAAAGCAATACAAAATAATGCTGGAGGAACTCAGCAAGTCAGGCAGCATCTATGGAAATGAGTAAACAGTTGGCGTTTTTGGGCTGAGAGCCTTCTTCAGGCCCGAAACATCAACTGTTTATTCATAGATACCTCCTGTCCTGCTGAGTTCCTCCAGCATTTTTTGTGTGTTGCTTTGGATTTCTGGCATCTGCAGACTTTCACGTGTATATGTATTTTACGAGGGGTGATTGGTAAGTTCATGGCCTAAGATAGAAGTTGTCAATTTTAGAAAACCTAGCACATTTATTTTTCAACATAGTCCCCTCCTACATTTATACACTTAGTCCAGCGGTCGTGGAGCATACGGATCTTGGACCTCCAGAAAGTGTCCACAACAGGGGTGATTGATAAGTTTGTGGCCTAAGGTAGAAGAAGGTGAGTTGTACAGCTCTCGTTACATGCACATACAGTTCAACTCTTCGAGTGATTATACAGAAAGTTTGAAGTTAATAACTCATCAGTTAATAACGCATCAGGGGTGATTGATAAGTTTGTGGCCTAAGGTAGGACATGAGTTATTAACTTAAAACTTTCTGATTAAAAGTGCAAACAATGCTATACTTATTTTAAAAGAAAGATTTAAAACCCCCAAGACCCTAATACTTGTCTGAATGATATTGAGTACCCTTTCCTGCTGATGAAGCTGTGAGCATTGCAAGACCAATAATTCCTCATCATTTGTCTAGTCCCTTCCCCCTACATCCACAACACTTTGCATGATCTCGATCTCTTAAACAACTTTCAATTCCCTGGCATTGACTGCCTCATTTTTACCATGGATGTACAGTCTCCATACACTTCCATCGCCCATCAAGGTGGCCTTAAAGCACTCTGCCTCTGTTTTGACAAAAGGCCCAACCGCTTCACCTTCACCACTACCCTCCTCTTTCTGGCAGAACTGGGCCTTGTCTCAAAAACCTCTTTGACTCTTCACACATTCTCCAAACTCAAGGGGTAGCCATGGGCCCCAGCTCTGCCTGCCTTTTCATTGGCTGTGTGGAACAGTCCATTTTCCAAGCTTTCCCTGTCGATGCTTCCCAACTCTTTCTGTGTGACATTGAGGACTGCACTGGAGCTGCTTTATTCACCCATGCTGAGCTTGTCAATTTCAGCAACCTTGCCTCCATTTCCACCCTGCCCTTAAATTCACTTGGTTCATTTCTCACCTCCCTCTCCTCTTTCTCAATCTCTCTGGAAACAAACTGTCTACTGACATCTTCTATAAACTTACCAATTCTCACAGCTATCTTAACTATCCGTCTTCTAACTCTGTTTCCTGATAAAATGTTATTCCCTTTTCTCAGTTCTTTTCTCTTTGCCCCATCTGTTTCTTTCCTTTTTCAGAGCATCAGAGATGTCGTCCTCCTTCATGAGTAGGGATTCATTGATGCTGCCCTCACCTGCATCCTTTGGCCTCACCTACCATCCCATGAGCCTCCGATTCCAACGCATCATTCTCCACAACTTCCGCCATCAACCATCAAACACAATTTTAAGTCCCCCCCCCCCCCACCACACTCTTAATTTTTTGCAGGGATCTTGCCCGCCATGATTCTATTGTCCATTTGTCCCTCCTCATTAATTTTCCTTCTGGCACATGTTTCTTCAAGTACCAGAAATGCTACAACTAACCATTCGCCTTCATTCAGGGCATCAAACATTCCTCCCAGGTGAGACAACACTTCACCTGCCAATCTGTTGAGGTTGTCTATTGCAGCTGGTGCTCCCGATGTGGCCTCTTCTAAATTGGTAAGACCCGATACAACTTGTGGGAACAATTTGTCTAGCACCTTCACTTCATCCTCCAAAAGTAGAATTTCCCAATGGCCAACCATTTTAATTTCATTCCCATTCTGATGTGTTGGTCCATGGCCGCCTCATCTGCCAAAGTAAGGCTGGAGGAGTAACACATCATATTCGATCCAGGAAGCCTCCAACATGATGACACAACCATCAACGTATCCTTCTGCTAACTTTTTTGTTCTTCTCTTTTCCCCTCCCCTTCTCTCTTCTTTTATTCTCCATGCTGGCTTCTTGACTCTTCTCTTCACCTACCTGTCACCTCTCCCTGGTGCCCCTGCTTCTTCCCTTTCCCCCATGGCCAACTTTCCTCTCCAGTCAGATTCCCTTTTAACCCAGCCCTTTACCTTTCCCACCCACCTAGCTTCACCTATCACCTTCTAGCTTGTCCTCTTCCCACAAATTCACCGTTCTCTGGCTAAAGAAATTGCTCCACATCTCTGTTTTAAGTGGGCGCCCCTCTATCCTGAGGCTGTGCCCTCTTGTCCTATACTCCCCCACCATGGGAAACATCCTTTCCACATCTACTCTGTCTAACCCTTTCAACATTCGAAAGGTTTCAATGAGATTTCTCCACCCCCCCCATCCTTCTAAATTACAGTGAGTACAGACCCAGAGCTATCAAATGTTCTTTGTATGATAACCCTTTTATTCCTGGAGTCATCCTTGTGAATCTCCTCTGAACCCTCTCCAATGCCAGCCCATCTTTTCTTAGGTGAGGAGACCAAAACTGTTCAGAATACTCAAGGTGAGGCCTCACCAGTGCCTTATAAAGCCTCAGCATCATATCCCTGCTCTTGTATTGTAGACCTCTTGAAATGAATGCTAACATTGCATTTGCCTTCCTCATCATCGACTCTACATGCAAGTTAATCTTTAGGTTGTTCTACATAAGGACTCCCAAGTCCCTCTGCATCTCAGATGTTTGGATTTTCTCTCTATTTAGAAAATAGTCTGCACATTTATTTTTACTACCGAAGTGCATGACCATGTATTTTTCAACATTGTATTTCATTTGCCACTCTCATGCCTATTCTCCTAAATTGTCTAAGTCCTTCTGCAGCCTATCTGTTTCCTCAACACTACCCACCCCTCCACCATTCTTCATATCATCTTCAAACTTGGCAACAAAGCCATCTGTTCTATCATCTAAATCATTGATATACAGCATAAAAAGAAGTGGTCCCAACACCCAATGAACATCACTAGTCAATGGCAGCCACCCAGAAAAGGATCCTTTTATTCCTACTCACTGCCTCCTACCAATCATCCAATGCTCTAACCATGCCATTATCTTATCTGTACTATCATGGGCTCTTAACTTGGTAAGCAGCCTCATGTGTGGAACCTTTTAAAAAGTCTTCTGAAAGTCCAAACATACAACATCCATTACATCTCCTTTATCTGTCCTACGTGTAATCTCCTCAAAGAATTCCTACAGGTTCATCAGGTAAGATTTTCCCTTAAGCAAACCATGCTGACTTTGTCCTATCTTGTTCTGTGTCTCCAAGTACTCCATCACCTCATCCTTAACAATTGACTCCAACTTCTTCCCAACCACTGAGGTCAAGCTAACTGGTCTATAGTTTCCTTTCTGCTGCCAACCTCTTCTTAAAGAGTGGAGTAACATTTGCAATTTTCCAGTCCTTTGGCACAATGCCAGAATTGAATGATTCTTGAAAGATCATTACTGATGACTCCACAATCTCTACCGCTACCTCTTTCAGAACCCTAGAGTGTAGTTCATCTGGTCTGGGTGACTTATGTACCCTTAGGTCTTTCAGCTTTTTGAGCACCTTCTCCCTTGTAATAGTAACTGCACTCACCTGAAATTTATCCAGTGAGTTTGATGGGAGATAGTATACACTTGTTTTATGAACATCACATTATCATCAGGTGTTGTTTCCACTGGTTGACATTGGTTCTGCACAAATCATTCATCTTGTTGATTTGTAACTCAGGATGTTGTTCCCCTCCAGTGCAAATTTTTGTGAATCCTGGAAGAAAGTATGGATTAGTAAACCAGTTCCTAGACCTTTTACCTCCATAAGGTTTGGCTTGAATATAACCCTAAAGAATAGATGATGTGGTCCTGGAATGCGATAATCTTCCACAAGGCATCTAGAATCTAGCCACTCCATTGTACAAGTGAAATATTGGTGGAAAGAAAAGTTCTGGATATTTGAGGCAGTATTTGAAATATCCTTGAACTCAGGCTACGTCCACACTAGACCGGACAATTTTGAAAATGTCAGTTTTGCGTAAAAACGATAGGCTGCCACGCTAGGCGTTTTTGAAAATACCTCCGTCCACATTAAAACGAGTATTTGGGTGAATCTCCTCCTACTGGGCATGCGCAGGACACACAGAAAACAAGCAAAAAGGAAACGGTATACTTGGTGCGCATTTGTCCAGTTACAGACTAGAAAAACTTAAAAGAAAATTGTCAAACGAAAGACTTGGTTCGCGTTTGTCCAGAAACATTTCCTACAGCCGTAGTCTCTTCACCGATGAAAGGGTCGACAACTACAACTAAATGCAATAAGGCTTATTACTGGGGAAAAAGTGAAATTTGCTGTTATCTCATTTGTTTGCCTTTACTTTTGCCATGTCTTTGTGTATTATTTTGCTGTATCAAACATGTGGAATAAAACGAGTTACTGGGCAGAAGTGACAATTGCATCTATTGAATGTTTGCACAAGCAATACATTAATAAAGCACCTTGTTAAATGTATAAAACATGTCGGCATAAGTGTTATCTTGTACTTCCATACAACGTTACATTGGGATGTTACACATCTATTGTCAGATATTGTTGTGGTGTTGGAGGTTGTGTTCAAGAAAACAATGAAATGCCGCACTACCATCACCATTTGTTCCCGCACGTCACGACGGCGTTTTTAAAATTAGCCGGTTACCCCGTGCACACTACGACTGCCAGCCGGCGTTTTCAGATTTAAACACTCTGGAAAGTGTTTTAGAAAAGCTCCATTTTCGGGGGAGGAAAATGCCGTTTCAGTGTGGACGGAGGGTCAAAATGAAGAGAAAAAGCTTCGGTTACGGATTTATCCGGTTTAGTGTGGACGTAGCCTCAGGCGGTGATGTCTGCTTGCTTTAACAGAACACAGTGAAAAATACTGAGCATGAAGTATTTGCTAGTAATTTCCTAAATTCTATTATTGATCTTATTCTGCAGAGCAGGCAGTGTCTGTGGAGAAAGAAATAATAAGCTGTTGAGTATTCTTTAGCCTTCACACTTTTTATCAGGTCTTTCCACCAATTGCAGTACTTCAAGTGGCCAGACAAAACTGAGATAAATGTGTATGTATTGAATACTTTCACACTCGTTAAAACAATTGGTTTGCTGTCTTGCTCAAATTCATCATCTGACACTAAAAGTGGATTACACACAGGTGCGCCTCTATAAAAACCCAGCCAGCTTTATTGGGACAGCCAAGCTCTCAATGTTCATGTCTATGCTGCCGTACAGCACTTCACCCAATGCCTGCTGCATTCACCAGCAACTTTTATATGTGTTGCTTGAAATTCCAGCATCTGCAGATTTCCTCGTGCCAATGCTGTGCCTGTTTTCCTTCCGGTTACTGCATTTCATGAACACTGCTTGGTAACTCATAGTGAAACAAGTGGAAAACAGTTTTTAAATGTATCAGAGCCCAAATCGAAATTGCTTGTCTTTTTGACCCTTATGTCCACTCAAATCCTTCTGATTATATTAATTGTAGCACCCACAAACTCTCCCTTTAACCTGCAGAAATCTGAAACTTCCCCAAAAAATCCGTAATGTGTTCTCAATTGCAAGCTGTTTTAACCTGTTTTATGCTGATTCCACAGAGAATCAGTCAGACGATGGAGCAAGGGTTCCAACCTGGAATCCACAGACCCCTTTGCTGATCCGTTGCTTAATAAAGGTTGTGAACTCCTGCTGTGGAGGGATCCAGTTAACACAGAAAATTATGAGCCCTCGTAAATTGTTGAGAAATTGAAATCTGTAAATGCCATAACCTCCAATAATTAGGCTTCTGGCATTTTAGTCTCCTTATTATGATAATAGTGTCAACTGGCATCTACAGTATATTCAGATGTATTGTAGTGAATTTCAGCACAATTAGTCACTTGCGTCTCTGTTTCTGTTTTCATGTCACCGTTGTGTTCATAAAGGCTTGATGTCCTTGTATGAACTGCAATCGTGACTGAATGATCATTTCTACCTCATTAAATTTAAATCCCTTTGTTCTACATTTTCTGCTGCTGAGTGTCAGCTTCTTGGGCATCTTGGAGACGATGGTGCTGCCATTAAACATTCCGGAGTAGATAAGCAGCAAACTCGTTGACAGAGTAAAAATTATTAGTGCCCATTTTCTGGCTGAAAAGGTATTGCAAGTGGTTGCAATTTACTACCTCCAGTTAAGCAATGCCTTGATTTTAAAAGTTTTCACATCCTCATCTCATCCTCTGTTTAAAGCTTGCAGATATCCCTAGTCTCCTCATTCTGCCTGCTTGCATATTCCTGAATTAAATTGCTTCTCCGTCAGAAGATCAGGCTCCAAGCTCTGGAATTCTCTGACTGTGCTCCCCTGCCTCTTCACTTACTGTGTTCCAGGGCTTCTCGAGGGATTTCTTAAAATCCTTTGTCCAAGCTTTTAATCACCTTCCCTAATTTAATCCTTAGGCAGTTTGGCATAATTTTGTCTGACAATGTTCCTGGTAGGAGGATGAAGGGAGGGTTCAGGGGTCGTTGACAGGTAAGGTGAATGGGCAAGGACATGACAGTTGGTAATCAGATAGTTAGTTTGGAAAAATATGAACTCATCCATTTTCATAGGGAAAACAAAATGGAGTATTTTTTTTTAAATGGTGACAAATTGAAAGGCTTTGGTATCCAGAGGGGTGTGGGTGTTCTTTGTATCCAAAGCATATTTATATCATAGAATAACGCCATTCTGCCCATTGTAACAATGCCAGCTCTCTAGCAGAATAAGTCTGCAGTTCTACTGAATGCCTTGTTTCTCCATAGTCTTATCCAGTTCTTTCTTGATGGCCACAATGGTCTTGTCTCCAGTTACTCTGGTGCTAGTAATTCCAAACACATGCTGCATTAAAAAGAAAGATATTCCTAAAGTCTCTTCTCCCTTTGCTTTGTCCCTGTGACAACTATTCTTTGACCCTCCACCAAAGAGAATTGATCAAAGCAACCAGATTCCAACTGGAGTTGAGAGGATGTGTTTTCCTGTGAGAGAATCTAGAATTAGGGATCACTTTTTAATAATAAGGAACCAGAGATGAGGTGATTACTTTCTGTTTTCCTCTGCGTTGTGCCTGAAGCTCTCTCACAGGATGCAGGGAGCAGAGTTGGAATATTTTTAAGGCAGAGGTTGGTAAGTTCATGATGAGCAAAGGAATTAAGTGTTACAGAGGTAGGTGGGAATGCAGAGTTACATTTGCCATCAGATCATCCTTGATTTTATTAAATAGTGGAGCAGACTTGAGACCTGAGTGACCTGTTTGGGCTCTTATTTCATACATCTGTATGTTCCTTTTAGGTGCTTTGGCCATCAGGTCTAATCCCTCAATTTTTGTTTGGATATCTTGGCTAGCTACTATACAAACGCAAATTGTTGTTGCGTCATATCTGACCTGAAGAGGCCTTGTTGATAGAGAGGCGGATACGGAATACATGAAATGCAAAAGCATTTTGCTGAGCACAACATTTCCTACAAAAGTAAAGATTGAATTTATTTTTGTTTTGTGTGCGGAGACAATGATAAATTTCAGCCACTCAACCCAGTTGTGCAAGTTGCATATATGACCCAGATTTTCTGCAAAATCATTACTTTTTTTTCTAATGCTCAATCCTGGGTTTTACAGAAAAGAGTTGGGGAATCCTTTTTAACACTCTGGTGTCAGTGGGTGAGAGTGGAGAATTGTTCTTTGTGGGGAGATTGAATGGAGATGGACTATTCGTTTTGATTTTTTTAAAGGTGAGAGGTAAACTTGCTTGCCTACAAAAAGTAGTGGATACAGCCCAGTCTTTCGCAGGCTAAAGCCCTCCCCGCCACTGAGCACATCTAAAAGTAGTGCTGTTGCAGGAAAGCAGCATCCATCTTCAAGGATCTCCAACACCCAGGCCATGCTCTCTTCTCACTGCTGCCATCAGGAAGAGGATACAGAAGCCTTGGGTCCCACACCACCAGGTTCAGGAACAGTTATCACCCCTCAAGCTTCAGCCTCCTGAATCAGAAGGGACAACTTCACTCACCCCCAACCCTGAGCTGATTCCACAACCTATGGATTCACTTTCAAGGACTCTACAACTCATGTTCTTAATAGATAAATAATTAATAAATAATATTATGAGTTTGTTTGTTTTTCTTTTTGAATATGCACAATTTGTTGTCTTTTGCACATTGGTTGTTTGTCTTTGTGTGTAATTTTTCATTGATACAATTTCCTTGTATTACTGTGAATACCCACAAGAAGATGTATCACAGGATACTATAATGACATATATGTACTTCGATAATACATTTACTTTTACTCTGATTACTTTGAAAAACAAAATTCTGAATTCAAATAGACACAGAGAAGCTGTTTCCTCTAACTGTAGAATATAGAACTGTGCTTATAAAAAGATAGCTAACCAGGGGAATTTTGTTTCCTCGCATGACTGTGAATTCTTAAAACTATCCATTCTAGGATGCTCCATCAGTGAGTGCATTGAAGACGGAGGTGTTTGCAATTTGAGATACCAGGTTAATAAAGGTAGAAAGTAGATGAGATAGAAGATCAGTAAACTGCTGGGTGAACTGAGCAGCATCTGTGTAGGCAAAAGATAGTTGACATTTTGGGTTGAGACCCTGTATCAGACCTCATGAAGATCTCCTGCTGAACCATTTTTCATCCCTTTGCCTCCACAGATTTTTCCTGACTCACTGGCAATTTGATTTTGCTCCAGACTACAGCAGCTGCGGTCTCTTGTATCTCTAAGGTAGAAAACTCAGCTAGATCTTATTGAATCTACCTTACTGAATGCAAGGACCACATGGAAACCCCTCCCCCTCTTTATTTTTAATGTGTTTTTCTGCACATTGTTCACCATAATTCAGCCCCTCAGTTGTTACTTTGCTGTGCTATCTGTTTGGATTTCAATGTAGGAATAAGTAATGAATCAGCCTCTCTCACGGCTACCTGCCCGGAGAGGTTCACAGCTGACAAACAGCACAGCCCAGAGTGATGGACGCACATTGGGAAACAAATTGCTATTAGTAGTTTTTGTTGTCAGTTTTCCTAAGAATTCAATCAAGCAGAAGGGAAAGAGTTGAATTTGGAGCTGTGCCATAGGCTTGAAGAAGAGGGTAGGATTTAGACTCAACAGGACTAAGGAATGTAACCATTAGTTAAACAGAAAGGAGAGTGAAATATAATTGTTAATTTCATGCCTTATGAAAGGAAAACTATGACCATATAAGTTATTAGGGTATATATCATTAAAAGAAAACTACTATTTACATGACACCTTTCACTAATCCAGGGGTTAGACCACAAGACTATAAGACATAGGAGCAGAATTAGGCCTTTCAGCCCATCAAGTCTGCTCCACCATTCCATCATGGTTGATCCCGGATCCCACCCACCTCATACACCTGCCTTCTCGCTATATGCTTTCATGCCCTGATCGATCAGGAAACGATCAACTTCCGCCTTAAATATACCCATGGAATTGACGTCCACCGCAGTCCGTGGCAGAGCATTCCACAGATTAACTACCCTCTGGCTAAAAAAAATTCCTCCTTACATCTGTTCTAAATGATCACCCCTCAATTTTGAGGTTGTGCCCTCTAGTTCTGGATACCCCCAACATATGAAAGATCCTCTCCACATCCACCCTATCTAGTCCTTTCAATGTTCAGTAGGTTAAAAAGGTTCCCAAACTTTTTTAATGCCATAGACCCACTACCATTAACTGAGGGGTCCGTGGACCCCCAGTTGGGCAGCCCTGCACTAATCCAATCTTTGCAGAGCATTTCACAAGCCAGTAGTTGATGTGAAGTTATTCTTGCAATGCAGGAAGCACAGCAGCAAGCTTGTACCCAGCAGGATCCCACAGACACCAACTTAGTAAGTTGGTCCTTTCAGTCTACAGATCACATTAGAGCATGAAAATGGGCCCTTCAGCTCGACATCTCCATGCAGAACTAGATGCCCATTTAAGCTAATCCCATTTGGCCCATAAACCTCCAAACCTTCCTATCCCTATGCCTGTTCGAATGCCTTTTGAATGTTGTTATTTAACCTGCTTCAACCACTTCCACTGGCAGATCGTTCCATATCCGGTACATACTACCTTCTGTGTGAAGAAGTCACCCATCAGATCCCTTTTAAATCATTCCCCCTTCTCCTTAAATCTATGTCCTCTGACTTCTGATTCCCTTTCCCTGGCATTCACCCACTCTCTACCCCTCAGGATTTTATGCACCTCTACAAGATCACTCCTCAATCTCCTAGGAATATAGTCCTAACCTGCTGAATCCCTCCTTATCGCCCAGCCCCGGCAACATGCTTAAATCCTTTTATCTTGTTGTTCATCATAGCAGATGCTTCTGTGACCGTTGGTTCAATCTCTTGCAAACAGTTCTGAATTTTGGAATATTCTTTAATCCTGAGTTGAAGTTCCGTTCCCATATCATTGTCAGTCCTGTCAGTTTCACAAATGAGTCGTGTCAAAGCCCTGTTGTAATCCTTGTCAGGGTTTGTTTGAGTTATACTGGTGGCGTGTATATTTCAGGAATTAATTTTAAAGTATAAAGAACTTCTGTTGAATTTTCAATTCTTTTTCTCCATCTTCAAATAGCATGGCCAACGAGGTGCTTTTTGATATGCATCCAGAGGTGACATCGAAAACGTGGAGCCAGTTTCTGCTTAGTCAGCTCCCACAAAACTGCAAGGTGATAATGACCAGTTTTTATTTTTAATGAGGTTGATTGAGGGATTAGTAATAATCAGAACATTAAGATAACTCCTCTTTCATAAAATGCTGCCAGGGGATCTTTTATACATTCACTTGCAAGAACATGTGGGCCTTTAGTTTAACACCTCATTTAAAAAATTTTATTTAGAGATACAGCATGGTAATGAGCCCTCTGGCCCAACGAGCACACAGTGCCCAGTTACACCAATGTAGTCAATTAACTTATTAACCCTTCACTCGCCTCAGTGCTGAACCAGCTCTTTACCTCTGTGGTTCATGTTCTATGTGGAATTTGCTTTTTTTTTATTGTTTGCATGATTTGTTCTTTTTGTGTGTGTGTGTGTGTTTTAATGGGTTGTCTTTTTGTTTTTTGTGGCTTCCTGCATGAAAACAAATCTCAAGGTTGTATATAATATACCTCATACTTTGATAATAAACGTACTTCAGAATGTGGGAGGAAACCCACGCTGTAATGGGGACACGTACAAACTCCTTCCAAACAGTGGTGGAATTGAACCCGGGTCTCTGGTGCTTTAACAGCTTTATGCTAACTGCTAGGCTACTATGCCACTCCAGGAACATAAGACCATAAGATATAGGAGCAGAAGTAGGCCATTCGGCCCATCAAGTCTGCTCTGCCATTCAACTGGAGACTTCTGCTCCAATTCTTCCAGTCACCCCCACTCTCCTGCCTTCTCCCCATTCCCTTTGATGCCCTGGCTAATCAAGAACCTGTCTATCTTTGCCTTAAATGCACCCAATCACTTGGCCTCCACGGCTGCTTGTGGCTACAAGTTCCACAGATTTACCACCCTCTGACTAAAGTACTTTCTCTGTAGCTCGGTTCTAAATGGACATCCTTCAAACCTGATGTCGTGCCCTCTTGTCGTAGACTCCCCTACCATAGGAAATAATTTTGCCATATCTAATATGTTCAGGCCTTTCAGCATTCGGAATGTGTCTGAGATCCCCCCTCATTCCCCAAGAGCTGACAGACGTTCCTCATACGGTAACCCTTTCATTCCTGGAATCATTCTCATGAATCTTCTCTGAACCCTCTCCAATGTCAGTATATCTTTTCTAAAATAAGGAGCCCAAAACTGCACACAATACTCCAAGTGTGGTCTCACGAGTGCCTTATAGAGACTCAACATCACATCCCTGCTCTTATATTCTATACCTCTAGAAATGAAGGCCAACATTGTATTTGCTTTCTTCACCACTGACTCAACCTGGAGGTTAACCTTTAGGGTATCCTGCACAAGTACGCCCAAGTACCTTTGCAAATGTACGAGTTCACGGCGCTAGCCAGGAGTCAGAGAACATTTATGGAGTGCAGTGTTATGTGTTTTACTGAAATGGGGCTGCACGAGGACGTACCTGACCGAAACTTTTCCATGGACGGTTTCCAGACCGTTTGGGCTGACCGGAAGTGCACTGAGAGCGGTAAGCGTAAAGGAGTTGGGGGCTTGCTGTTCTGGTTAACAAAGGATGGTGCAATCCTGGTCAAATTACGATCGAGGAACGTGTTTGTAGACTGGATATTGAACTTTTTGCTGTTGGACTCCAGCCATATTCCACCGAGGTACAACACTGGGCGTAATGGGAGGTTGTTCCTGCCGGTGGCCATCGAACTTTGCAGCTCCTCCCATGGAGGGTCAGACACCCTGAGCCAATAGGCTGGTCCTGGATTTATTTCCATCTGGCATAGTTTGCATATTGTTGTTTGATTGTTTGTGGTTTTTGTATTGCTATATTTATGCTCTATTCTTGGTTGGTGCAGCTGTAATGAAACCCAATTTCCCTCTGGATCAATAAAGTATATCTATCTATCTATCTCTGCATTTTGAATTCTCTCCCCATCTAAGTAATAGTCTGCTTGTTTATTTCTTCTACCAAAGTGCATGACCATACACTTTCCAACATTGTATTTCATTTGCCACTTCTTTGCCCATTCCCCAAACTATCTAAGTCTCTCTGCAGGCTCTCTGTTTCCTCAACACTACCCGCTCCTCCGCTTATCTTTGTATCATCGGCAAATTTAGCCACAAATCCATTAATCCCATAGTCCAAATCATTGACGTACATCGTAAAAAGCAATGGTCCCAACACCGACCCCTGTGGAACTCCACTGGTAACTGGCAGCTAGCCAGAATAGGATCCCTTTATTCCCACTCTCTGTTTTCTGCCAATCAGCCAATGCTCCACCCATGCTAGTATCTTCCCTGTAATTGCATGGGCTCTTATCTTGCTAAGCAGCCTCATGTGGGTCAAAGGCCTTCTGAAAATCCAAGTACACCACATCTACTACATCTCCTTTGTCTACCCTGCTTGTAATTTCCTCAAAAGATTACAGTAGGTTAGTCAGGCAGGATTTTCCTTTCAGGAAATCATACTGGCTTTGGCCTATCTTGTCATGTGCCACCAGGTACTCTAATCTCATCCCTCACAATCGATTCCAACAACTTCCCAACCACTGATGTCAGGCTAACAGGTCTATAGTTTCCTTTCTGCTGCTTCCCACCCTTCTTAAATAGCAGAGTAATATTTGCAATTTTCCACTCATCTGGTACAACACCAGAATCTATTAATTCTTGAAAGATCATTGTTAATGCCTCCGTAATCTTTCCAGCTATTTCCTTCAGAACCCAAGGATGCATTCCATTAGGTCCAGGAGATTTATCCACCCTCAGACCATTAAGCTTCCTGAGCACCTTCTCAGTTGTAATTTTAACGGCACATACTTCACTTCCCTGACACTCTTGAATGTCTAGTATACCGCAGATGTCTTCCACTGTGAAGACTGATGCAAAATACGCATTCAGTTCCTTTGCCATCTCTGCGTCTCTTATTACAATATCTCCAGTGTCATTTTCTATTGGTCCTATATCTACCCTCAACTCTCTTTTACCGTTTATATACTTAAAAAAAGCTTTTAGTATCTTCTTTGCTATTAGTTGCCAATTTCCTTTCATAATTCATCTTTTCCTTCCTAATGACCTTCTTAGTTTCCTTCTGAAAGTTTTTAAAAGCTTCCCAATCCTCTACCTTCCCACTAGCTTTGGATTCCTTGTATATCCTCTCTTTTGCTTTTACTTTGGCTCTGACTTCACCTGTCAGCCACGGGTAGTGTCCTTCTTCATACAACATACAAACTCCTCGCAGACAGCAGTGGGAACTGGACTCTGGCACTGTAAAAGTGTTAAACAATCTACTATACTACTGTGCCCCTCCCAAGAATACTTGTGTGAACCTCCAGTAGTGCAGGCCCCTGTGTCAGCCTAGATTATCATGCTGAAACCAATGGGGTAAGATTTGAACTCTAAAACCTCTGGCACGGAGGAGAGAGTGGTAATCTGAGTCATGGTTGATAACTATGTATTATCTCTGTGCTGTATCAGTATCCCAATAATACTGAAAGGTCAAATGAGTAAATTGGAGGATGGAATGTGATTCTACAGTGTTGATTTCCACATTTGGGTTTGAAAGAATTTAAATTATTTGCCTGAGGTGAGATTAAGTCGAGTGTCATCTCTCCTGTTTCCCATCCTGAAGTAGAACATCCTATTTACAGAAGTACATGGACACTGTAAGGATGCTGCAGAAGAGGTCAGACGATTTTGCCCAATCAATGTTCTGTCCATTGCAAATGAATAGGAAAGTTTAATTAATTTCACTGTGTAAAATGGAGCTCAAGTACTAACTCCCTGGAGAAAAATTTAAGTGAGGTATTATGGAGTCAGTGGTTGGCTGACAAAATCTATGTTTTTGCATCAATAACTGGAGCCATAATAACCCAAGTGTCTAAACTAAATCACTAAATGCTTGACGAACACCACTCACAAGTAAAGGTCAGTTTTTCTAAATTGATGGCTTCAGTAGTGATCTACGAGGGGTGATTGATAAGTTCGTGGCCTAAAGTAGAAGGAGTCAATTTTAGAAAACTTAGCACATTTATTTTTCCTACATTTACACACTTTGTCCAGCGGTCGTGGAGCATACGGATCCCTTCTTTGTAGAAGTGGCCCTCAGCAGGGGTGATTGATAAGTTCGTGGCCTTGGGTAGAAGGAGATGAGTTATACAGTTCTTGTTACATGCACATGCAGTTCAACTCTTTGAGAAAGTTTGAAGTTAATAACTCACCTCCTTCTACCTTAGGCCATGAACTTATCAATCACCCCTTGCTGTGGACCTCTTTCTGGAGGTCCAAGACGCCGACTTCTACAAAGAAGGGATCTGTATGCTCCACGACCGCTGGACAAAGTGTGTAAATGTAGGAAAAATAAATGTGCTAAGTTTTCTAAAATTGACTCCTTCTACTTTAGGCCATGAACTTATCAATCACCCCTCATATGCTTGTGCCAGAGGTTCATTGAGCCAAAAGTCTGCTCTGTCTCCCACTGTAACCAGGAAAGTCCTATTTAGCCAACCACCCTCACAACTCCTTAATACTTTCCAGAAAGAGTCAGTGATACATGATACATCCTAAGGGGGAGAGGTTTACTGCAACATTATGAATGGTGAACTAGCAACAATGTCTGCTGATTGACAATCTCTTGCTTTGTGGTTGAGAAAGGGATCGCTGATGAACTTTTGGACTCTGAATTTCCTTGTACGGGCTGGCTACAATTGCAGCACCATTATTCATGCTTTGGCCTGTACGTGGTGGGTATGATAACGAGAGAAGATGAAGGACAGATTTCTGGCAGCACTGGAGAGTTCTAGGGAGATTGTAAAGGCTGAGCTTGTTTCACTTAGAGCAGAGGAAGCTAAGCAGAGATTTAGGCATGATAATTATTTGAAGCTTATTTGAAGATTTCCCTTCACAGACAGATCAATAGGTTTTTTTAAAAAAAGTGAAATATCGGAGTTAGGTTTATTATCATTGACTGTCGTATGTTGTGAAATTTGAAGTTCTGCAGCAACAGATGTTAAAAAAACACTAAGTTATAATAAGTAAATAGTGTAAAGGGGAATAGTGAGGGAATGTTCATCAACTGTTCAGAAACCTGATGATGGAGGGGAAGGAGCTATTCCTAAAATATAGAGTATAGGTCTTCAGACTCCAATACCTCCTCCCCAATGTAGTAATGAGAAGAGGATGGGGAGGGTCTTTAATAATGGAGTGTAGGTTTGAAGCATTTGGTGGAGGTATTAGAGGAATTGAAAGATATTTTTATCCAGAGGAGACTTGGGATCTGGAACTTTCTGACAAGGGAGTGGAAGCAAAACCCCTCATCATATTTAAAATATGCTTGTTGAAGCAAGTAATGTGCATTAATGTGCAAGGCTACAAACCAACTTGGATTAGACAAGACAACCAGCATGTACATGATGGGTCAAATGGCCTCTTCTGATCCATAAATTTCTATGATTCCACAACTAAATTGGAGTTGATCTGTGTTGATTGTGGGATCTGCTTCCTGAGCATTATTACCCTTTTGTTCAAGCAGTGTCAAATGTTGTTTAGCTGATGTGTTATGAAGAATCCTGCCATTAAGCTTCTACTCTGCCTTCAAATTCAATCTTCCAGACTGATTCACCTCACATGTTTCCAGATTGAACTCCATCTGCCACTTCTTGGCCCAGCTCTGCATCCTGTCAATGTCCTGTTGTAACCTGCGACAACCTTTTACACCAGTCGCTCCCAGCCTGGGTCCACGGACCCCTCAGTTAATAGTGGGGGTCTATGGCATAAAATGTTGGGAACCTCTGTTCTACACCATCCACAACACCCCTAATCTTTGTATCATCTGCAAACTAACTAACCCACCCTTCCACTACCTTATCTACATCGTTTATAAAAATCACAAAGAGCACGGGTCCCAGAACAGATCCCTGTGGAACACAGCTGGTCACCGAACTCCAGGCAGAATACGTTCCACCTAGTTTGATGTGGGAAAGCCGATTCCAAATCCACACAGGCAGGTTAGCATAACCACCGCTCTAGCTTCATCAGTTTGTTTCGTCATTTCTTAAAAACACCCAGTCAGGCTCATGACACACAACCTGCCCCTCACAAAGCCATGTTGACTGTCCCTAATAAGTTTGTGCTTCTCCAAATGCTCATAATTCCTGTCTGTAATCATCCTCTCAATTACTTGCCCATCACCGATGTAAAAGTCATTTGCCTCCTCTACTGCTACAATGAGACCTCACTTGGTTGGAGGACCAATACTTCATATTCCATCTGGGTATCCTCCAACCTGATGGTATGAACATTGATTTGTCTAAGGTCTGGTATCCCCCTACTTCTTATTCTGGCTTCTTCACCCTTTCCCAGTCTGACGAAGGATCTCAGCCCAAAACATCAGCTGTTAATTCCTCAAGATGCTGCTTGACCTGCTGTGTTCCTCCAGCACTTTGTATGTGATGCTGTTGTCTTTAATTTCCAGGATTATTCTTATTACCTTTTTTATACCACATTTACCGTCCTCCAATCTTTTGGTACACTCCTATAAAGAGGGAAGGATGCAAAGATCCTTGTCAAATATATGGTATATTATATTGATATAAAGGGAAATCAAACATCCTCTTGGAGAATAAATGTACAACTCTTTCAGGCTGCCAAAGTTGTCAATCCTCAAAATTGTGTTCACATAGGCATAGTTAACATTTCAAGAGGCTATGGATGGGTTTTGTGTATGTCTACCATTCCCCTCACTCCCTCACTCCCTCATTCCCCCTCTCCCCTTCTCCCCCTCTCCCCTTCTCCCCCTCTCCCCCTCTCCTACAACCTTCCAGCTGCTGATCTCTGACCCTGCCCATTCTCTTCCACATTCCCACTTCTCCTTCCTCCACCCATACTTTTCTATCCCTCCTCTCTACTCCTCCCCAACGCATACCTCCTCTCCTCCTCATAGCTCATTCCCTGACCTCCCTGCCATCTCCAATGGCCGCCCCCTCCCCTCCGCTCCCTCCTGACTCCCAGCCTCTGAGTCCATCTGACCTACTGTTCTATGGTGAGACCTCAGCTTTGAGCCCGACGGCTGTTGTGCTTGAGAGAAAGTATAGGTACACTTTGCATCTGGCCCCTCACCTCGATGCTTGTGCTAACAGCTATACAAGTGAACGGAAACAAACTCAAAATGCAAGAGGAACTCTGGAGGTCAGGCAACATTGATGAAAGTGAATAAAGGGTCAATGTTTTGGACTGAGAACCTTCTTCAAGACTGGAAAGGAAGGAGGAATAAGCCAGAATGAGAAGGTGGGGAGATGGGGAGGAGAGCAAGCTGACAGGTGAGACCAGCTGAGGGGAAAGGTGACTGGGTGGAGGAGGGAGGATGAAGTGAGAAGCTGGGAGAGGTGACAGGTGGAAGGGGTAAAGAGCTGAATAAAAAGAATGTGATCGGAGAGGAAAGTGTGCCATGGAAGAAAGGGAATGAGGAGAGGTACCAGAGGGAGGTGATGGGCAAGTGAGGACAAGAGGAGGGGTGAAAGGTGAACGAGAATGGGGAATGGAAGAAGATTGAAGAGGAATGCGGGAGAAGTTACTGGAAGTTAGAGGAATAGATGTTTATACCGTTGGAGGCTATCCAAATGGAATATAAGGTGATGCACCTCCAACCTGAGAGAGGCCTCATCCTGGCAGTAGAGGAGACCACGGACCAACATGCAATGCAAATGGGAAGTAGAATTAAAATTGGTGGCCACCAGGAAATCCCGCCTGTTATGGCAGATCGAGTAGTGGTCATCAATGAAGCTTCCAGCAACTCCAGCATGTCTCGTACATACAAGTAAATGGATCATCCACTTAATATAGGAAGGCTAGTCCAAATAAGGACTTTGAAATATGTTACTTTAACAAATAAAAGCATCAAAATATTTTGTAATATTGCATTTTAAATTGGAAGTGGTGAATGCTGGTTTGATTTTAACATTTAAGAGAAATTTGGATAGGTGCATGGATGGAAGGGTATGGAGGACTATGGTCCGGGTGCAAGTCGATAGGACCAAGCAGATTAATGGTTTGGCAAGGACTAGATGGGCTGAAAGGCCTGTTTCGGTGCTATTTTATGACACAATGTCAATTTATTAATCAGTTCAAGATAAATTATTCAAATCCATTTCAATTATTTTAATTGCATCTGAATATTTAGAGAAGGGTTGAAACGCCACTGATAGCTGTGAGCTGGCTACTCTTATTCTGGGGAGGGACCTCAGTGATTATGTAACCTGGAGAGGACCTACCCATTTTATGCTTTCATAAATTAAAGGAGGGGTCACCTGTGCAAGCTACAAAAGATTTCCCAGGTCATGTGCCATCCTTGGAAGGAAATGTATTGTCATCTTCCATTGTCATTTGGTCAAAATTCTGGAAATCCCTACTCCGAAATGTCATGTGGGCCTCTTCACCATGTTAAAGAGGGTAGCTAACTGTCATAACAGCAATTGAGGGTGGGCTGCAAGTGCTGACTTTCTGTAAACAACCAAAGAGCATCTGGCAGCAAAGATGCATCAAAGGCTGTGACATTATTGAATACTGGGGTGGATTTGAGAGGCAATACACCCTACTCCTGCTTCTGTTTCTTGTGTTTCTATGTACAGGTCTTTAGAACTGACAGATGAGGAAGGTCTTGCTATGTTGCAAGCTGTCACAAAGGTTAATAAATTCAAATAGTAGTTTGTCTGAGCCCGGAGGAAATGCAGGAGCTTTAAAACTACCTGAATCAGTAGGCAAACACAACGTGACTTATCTAATGAGCTGTCACTTCCTGAGCTTTGCACATAGCGCCCATGTCAGATGTTTGCAGTGCAGGTCTCGAGGACACATTGTGCTTTGTCACCAGAAGTTTTGGACAGCGACAGATGGCCTAAAAAAAACGCAGAATGGGAACAGGGAATTGGATGGACCAAGCAAATTCGAGCAGGAATAATGACTATACAACAGTTAATGTGGAGTTGGATTAGTATTTCCCACTGACCAATGTAACTGATCACTAATTCTATGAAATATATTTGTAAATGCAAGTATTTTGTAGTGAAACACTGTACTACATTTCATCATTTATTTGTCATTCTGCTAGAATAGATAGTTAAAGCTTTTGGCCCCAGGCAAACTGTTCAAAACCAGTTTCAGTGAGGCAAAAAAAAACAGGCAAAGTCGCCAGATGTTGCAGTATAATTGTTTGATTCCAAAAGCTGATTTGTACACTTTTTGTGTTAGCATTTTGAGAGCCGGGGGAATTTGCTGACAGTAAAGCTGTTGCTGCTAGATC
Organism: Mobula hypostoma; assembly: GCF_963921235.1. Classification (NCBI taxonomy): domain Eukaryota; kingdom Metazoa; phylum Chordata; class Chondrichthyes; order Myliobatiformes; family Myliobatidae; genus Mobula; species Mobula hypostoma. The sequence continues at coordinate 20,704,846 of NC_086113.1, forward strand.
TCTTGTCTGCTGTGCAGGTGTTGGGATGTTAGCCTTCGTTGCTAGAGGGACTGCATTAAGAGCAGTGGGGTTATGCTGCAACTGCACAGGGCACTGCTGAGGCTGCACCTGCAGTCCTGCATGCAGTTCTGGTCTCCTTGCTCGAGGAAAATTGTACTGGTTTGGCAGGGCGATTCCGGAGACGAGAGTATTAGTTTATGAGGAGAGACTGAATTGCTTGGGTCTAGATGGAATTCAGAACAAGAGGGAATCTCATAGAAACATATAAAATTATAAAAGGGATAAATAAGTTGCTTCCACTGGTAAATGAGAATACAATTAGGGGACACTTCATTTTGTGTTCTTAACATTTATTACTTATTTATTATTATTTCTTTCTTTTTGTGTTTGCACAGTTTGTTGTCTTCTGTATATTAGTTGAACTCTCAGTTGATGAGGTTTTTCATTGATTCTATTATGATTTTTATTCCATCATAGATTTATTAAGTATGCCTTCAAAAAATGAATTTCCGTGTTGTATATGGTGACATATATGTACCTGGATAATAAATTAACTTTGAACTTTGGGCATACATTCGAGATTCAGGGGAAAGACTTGGGATGGAGTTGAGAAGGAATTACTTTTCCCGGATAGCACTGAACCTGTGGAATTCTCTGTTCACAAAAGAAGTAGGGGCCACATCATTAAGTATATTTAAGACACAGTTAAATATTTGTATAACAAGGGAATTAAGGAATATGGGGAAAAGGCAGGTAGCTGGAGCTGAGACCATGGTCAGATCAGCCATGGTCTTATTGAATAGTGAAGCAAGCTCGATGGGCTAAATGGCCGACTGCTGCTCCTATTTCTTATAGAAACACGGAAATCTACAGCACATTACAGGCCTTTCGGCCCACAATATTGAGCTGACCATGTAACCTACTCTAGAAGCTGCCTAGAATTTCCCTACTGCACAGCCCTCTATTTTTCTAAGCTCCATGTACCTATCTAAGAGTCTTTTAAAAGACCCTAAAGACCAGATGTTCTTACGTGTTTCACTTAGCTGCATTCCCTCGCTCCTGCTCCTTTCTCTGGCTAAACTAGATTAGGAGCAACGTTGACTCTGCCATGTGTTTAGTATCAAACATCCACGTCGTCATCATTTCTACCTTGGCAGAACTTAAAATGCTGGGGGAAACTCGGCTAGTCAGGTAGCATCAACAGAAGGAAATGCACTGTTGATGTTTTGGGTCAAGACCCTTTCATCAGGGCCCAGCATGTGGAGAATCACTTCTGTCATCAATTCCACCTCCTTTCAATCACCAATACTGCATCCTGCTTTGTTCATTTGCTGCAGAAATATTGGTTGCAATTAGATTAGAGTATTCCTGGCCAATGTAACTCATTCTCCCACTTGTAAGCTTTGGGAATTCCAATACTCTGCTGCCTGTATCCATGTCCTGTTCTGCATCACTCTTGTTCTTAATGATCCACACTGACTTTTTTGTCACACTTTCTCGACTTTAAAACACTCATCCCTGTTTTAAATTTTTTTCCAGGGCCTTGTCTCTCCCCTCTCTGTAAACTCCTTGTTGACCAATCTTCTGATCATCTCGCTCGTACTACTTCTATGTGACATGTTGTCACCCTCTTGGTGGGCAAGTGGCCAAGTGTTTAAGGCATTCGAATAGCGACCTGAAGGTCGTGAGTTTGAGCCCCAGCTGAGGCAATGTGTTGTGTACTTGAGCAAGGCACTTAACCACACAGTGCTCTGCAACGACACTGGTGTCAAGCTGTATCGGCCCTTGCCCTTCCCTTGGACAACATCGGTGTTGTGGAGAGGGGAGACTTGCAGCATGGGCAACTGCTGGTCTTCTGTACAACCTTTCCCAGGCCTGCGCCCTGGAGAGTGAAGACTTTCCAGGTGCAGATCCATGGTCTCGCAAGACTAACGGATGCCTTTAATTGTAACTATTAGATGATGCTTTTGTGAATGACCTTTTGAGTTTTTAATTATGTAACTACAAGTTATTCATTTGCTTTCAGTAAAAACCTATTTTGCAGTGTCCTGATTCAGAATTTTTATTAAGTTATCTGATTGGTCAGAAAAACCTGTTATGTTTTTATGGATCGAAGAGTTAAAACTGAAGCGAAGAGGATTCTGGGTCGTGCTACAGAGTTCTATGTGGTTAACATTTCCCTTTAATACAGAAGTCATTTTTTTGTATTAACTGTGAAGTTTCTAGGTTAAATTGTTTTGAACATTCCTAGCACAGCCACTAGTGATCTTTATTCAAAAGCAATCTAAGCAACTTGGATATCAAATGGGAATTAAAAACAGAAGCTGACAACACTTAACAGGTCAGAGAGCATCAGCGGAAAGAGAACCAGGGTTTGTGTTTCAACGATATATACTTCATCAGAACTCGGGAGGTGCGAAAACATTAATTTTAAATTGTGGGAGGGGGTGGTTGCAGATATGATGAAGGAGTGTAGGGGTGCCAAAATCCAAATGTTGAAGCTGTGAAATCTAGTTCAAGCTGCTGCCAAAACATGCTGGAAATGCTCAGATGTTCAGGCAACTTCTGTGTGTAGAGAGATAAATGGATCGGACATCACAGATAACCTTCTAGCAGAATTCATGAGCGCTAATATAAACAGGAAAAAAAAACAATTTATCTGCATTTTTGAATTCAGCTTTCAGCCTCAAAGGTGACGGTATACCTAAACAGAAGGTGAGCTACTGCTGGGCTCCATTGGGACCATACAGGAGGCTACAGACAGAGGCAAGAAAGAGATGGAGATCAGGATCACCCTATCTGCATTTCCTTACTCTAATGTTCTCAGACTTGAGACTTGTTTTCTCACTTCCTCAGTTCTGACGAAAGGTCTTTTGACCTGAAACTTAATTCTGTTCCTCTTTTCACAGATTCTTCCTGATGCTGAGAGTTTCTGTTGAAACTAAATTGCTGCTGTTGTTTCAGGGGACTCTAAAGATGAGCAGCAGGAGAAATGACACAGTGCTTCAGAAGAAAACTGACCTGTCTGGATCTGCCCTTCACTAATTTTTGATTTTTCTCGTAAAGCTATGTCAGATGCACTGTACACCAAACTATTGAAACACGGAGTGAAATGCATTGTTTGTGCCAATGACCAACAGTCCGAGCAACACACACACAAAACGCTGGAGGAACTCTGCAGGCCAGGCAGCATCTATGGAAAAAAGTAAATAGCCGATGTTTTGGGTCTTCCTGATGAAGGGCCTCAGCCTGAACCATCGATTGTTTACTCTTTTCCATAGCTGCTGCCTGGCTTGCTAAGTTCCGCCAGAATTTTGTGTGTGTTGTTTTGAGTGTCTCGTGTTTGTAACGCAGTCCGAGGATGGACTGGGAGCAGCTCACAAGTGGCTCCATGTTCTGGCATGCCCGCGACTTACTAACCTTAACCTGTGTGCCTTTAGAATGTAGGAGGGAGCCAGAGCACTGGGAGGAAGCCTACGTAGTCATGGGGAGAAGACACATACTCATTATTGACAGCAGCAAAAATTGAACCCTGGTCACTGAGGCTGTAAAGCAGGATGCTGGCTGCTACGCAGTTTAAAATAATTTGCATATTGAAAAAGACTTCTGTGGATGTACTTCCCCAGTCAATTAAACTACAGCAACACCGGATGTGTTTTGGTTGAAACCTCTTCTCCTTATGACAATGAGAGTATGAGGTCAGTGGGGTAGGGGTGAGGAGAAGTTAATTCTAAAGCAATCTGGTACTTTTTGTACTGACGTGCTGGCACTATGTGGCATTTTAAATTAAAAAGTACTAGGTTCCTGTTTGTATTTTTTGTCAATATTCCAATAAACTGGGTATTATTGATTACTGGTGGACTGCCAGGGATTTTTGAAGAAGGGACTTTGCATTTCTACAGTACCTTTCTCAGCTCCAAGGCACACACACAAGTTCTTTAGAAGTGTAGTCAGTGGTGATATTTATGGTTGTGATGTTGACTTAAGGATTAGTTATGGAGATACTGGGGAGAACTCCCCTACAATGATGGTAAACAATGCTTCGAGACCTTATCCATCACAGAGGCAAGATCAGGCCTGACCTCGATATCTAGATGAAAAAGCTTCCATGATAGAGTTATAGAACTGTGCAGCATAGAAACAGACTCTTTGGCTTATCTATTATGTCCATCTACGGTAATCCCACTTGCCTGCATTAATTCTGATTCGGATTCAAGTATCTGTCTGGATGCTTCTTAAATAGAGTCATAGAGTTGTAGAAAAATACAGCAAATAAACGGGCGCTTCAACCCGTCTATCTGTGCTGATCCATTTAAACTGTGTGCTCCCATCGGACTGCACAAGAACTGTAGCCCTCCACACCCCTACCATCCACGGACCTATCCAAACCTCCTAAACATTGAAACTAAGCTTGCATGCACATCTCGTGCTGGAAGTTTGCTCCACACTCTCATGACCTTTTGAGCGAAGAAGTTTTCCCTCATGTTCCCCTTAAGCTTTTCACCTTGTTACTACTGTTTCTGGCTCCTCTCTGCCGCCTTTGACTGTGCCTGGTTTAACGTGCCAAAATGCATCACGTCACACTTTTAAATTTTAGATTTCATCTGCCATTCCCTTGCCCAGTTTCCTCATTGCTTTTGTAACCTTAGACAAGGAATACAATAATAAAGAATTTTCACTCTTGCTTGATTCTCTGAAGAGAGAACAGAAGTAATGGAAGAGGTTAGTGCAGTAGATGTAGATCCAGATGCAGGAGAGCTTCAGTAAGGGGGTACAAATTAAATTAATGAGACAGGAACGTGAGGATCAGGGGCAGAATGAAGAATGAACAGGATTTAGAGTAGAGGACATGGATAAAGGAATGTTGAGAGATAAACAGTAGAAAGTGAAATCCCACAGTGATAGTGGCTGGGGACATTGCTGCTGTCAACTAATTTAAACTTTAAACTAAAAATTACGATTTAAATAATGAGGGGGAGGCAGAGTGAGAGGTAGTGGAAAATGAGGTAGAGAATTATTACAGATTATAATGAGACTGATCTCCCTGTTATTAAGAGGATATTTGGGCATTGGATAGGGAATGTCAAGAGAACTGTTGGAGAAAAGAAGAACTGAGCTCCTCTTTTGGTAAAAGAAATGTTAATATGTGATGAAATAGAGGCGTTTAAAATTAAGATTTTTCCTATGTTTGGGGTAATTCAAATCTAGATGAAATTAACATAAGATATTCACCCAGGAATTAAATTGGGAATGTAAACTGAACCATTTTACCCAGTGAGTGGTGTTATGGAGTCATAGATCACAGAAACAGGCCCTAAAGCCCAACTGGTCCATACTGGCTACTGTATCCTCACTGCTAGTCCCATTTGCCCACATTCAGCTCATAACTCTCCAAGCCTTTCTCCTCAATGTACCTTTCCAAACGCCTCTTGGATGTTGCAATTGTACTGCCTTGACCACTCCTTCTGCCAGCTCATTTCAGGTACTACTGTCTGTCAGGTCTCTTTTAAATCTCTCCCCTCTTATCCTGTATCTGTGCTCCAATAATGAAAGTGGAGATGAGTCGATGGCCAGATCATCCATGATCTTATTGAATGGCGGAGCAGGCTCGACAGGTCAGATGGCCTACTCCTGCTCCTGTTTCTTATGTTCTTATGTAGTACTCAATACCATAGGGAGTGGCTTATTCAGAGATGTAGCATGGAATAGGCCCTTCTGGCCCACTGAGTAGTGTTGCCGAGCAACCCACTGGATAATTAACACAGGGTAATTAACCTACCTACTGGCACGTCTTTGGACGGTGGGAGGAAACCCGAGCTCCTGGAGGAAACCCATGCACACACGGGAAGATACTTCCAAACCTGCTTACAAAGGACGCTGGAATTGAACTCTGATCTCCGATGCCCTGAGCTGTAATAGAAATGTGCTACAATGGCACCCCTATGTGTTTAAATACAAGTGTTAAAACGTGCGGAGGAGGAAGAGAATAAAATATTAATAAAAATTAAGTTTGATGAGGATGGATGAGAGAGATTTGAATGAAGCAGAGGTGCCTACATGAACGTTTAGGGCTGAATAGCTAGATCTGTGCAGAAACAATGCTTGACAATGTGCTCAGCATTTTCATTCTGCATTATTTTGTAGTTCTGATGCAGCAAATCAAAGAAAGTGGATATGGTATAGCCTTTGACATAGCCTACATTACAATGTCCTTTATCTGCAGATGAACAACAGAGGTGAGAGAGAGAGACACTGGAGATCTCCCTGCCTTTCCGCATTCCACAAGAGGAACGTTCAGCTATTCTGACTAGCATCCCTAGTGTTCTACTGTGCAAATATAAAAAAGGGGAGAAAAGCTTTCTACAGCTTTTCACCTTCTCTCACACAAGTCTCTCCCTGATGAAGCCTCGAAGATCTGAAGCCTCAAATAACCACTCTAACACTGTCCACTCCCACAATGCCTGTTCTGCTTGTCCCTGTCTTATTTTAATTTGTTCTTGCCTTTCAATCCTGATTGCTGATTGGCCACTGTTTACACATGAAGCAGCCACGAACCGATGCCTTGCGTACTTAATTGGTGAAACTGAGTGAGCTAGGATTTGTCACGCTTCGGATCACTGATTGCCACAGCTCAAAACATCAGACTAACACAACTCAATGCCTTAGGTACTCAGTCGGCGAACCCGAGTGAGCTACATCTTCGCACGCTTTGGATCACTAATTGGCCACTGCTCAAAACACCAAACTGCTGCAACTTGATGCCTTATGTACTCAATCAGAGAACCAGAGTGAACTGTGTCTTCTCAAGCTTCAGATTGCTGATTGCCGCTGCTCAAAAAACTTGGAACAGTTCCAAAGCAATTTTGTTTGTGATGAAAATCATGTCATTGTTACTTGTTTCATCGTGTTGCTCCTCAGTCAAAGGCAACCATAACTATAAAAATAATTTGAATTTTGACCAATGGTGTTGACTGTCCTTAATTGGCTTTGTGCTCAGAAAAGTTTCTTGGATCCTCCAATAAGTCATTCTAAAAGTACAGAATCCTATGCATGTTTTAAACCTAAATCTGTCCTAATAGATCATATACAATCTCATTTTTGATTAAATCCTTGATTCTGTCCACAATTGTGTTTATTTCAGAATTCTTGATGTGATAGTGCTCTGTTGTTGTTTGAATCCTTTATGATACATTTCTACTTCATTAGCAGAGCTGTGGTTAAAATGCTGCATTAGCAATCCATAGGCCTCGATTTAGCTGTTCATCCTGTATAATGCATTGCCACTTGCTGGACGTCAGGGATCTCTTTGACTGAAGCCTGACGTGAGCCAATATTAGATAATTGGGGGTGTGTGTATCAGCATTCAGCAGCATTTTGAGAAAAGAGAGAGTGGAGAGGATGTTGCTTTACTGACTACAAACATTAAACCAAATTTATACCTTTAGTTTAGTAAATAGTTCAGATAAGCAAACTGTGAAAAAGATTTTGTTTGCCCTGTTCAGGATTAGAAATGACTATTTTTGTGTCATTGTCAGATACAGAACATTTGCAAAGTTGGAAAAGAAACTTTTATAATTGATAAGTTTGGAAGAAATATTGATTTCATAAATAAATACTATTTTTACCAGTAGCTAATTTGTTTCATAAACAAACCTCAACATCTATTGAAGTTTAGCATGATTGCAAAATGCTTGTAAAATAAAATCACTCTGTGCCTACTAAAATAGTCGCGGTTGGTAATGAATCCAAAATGTCACTTAAAACTCACTTTCATTTAGTCTAAATATAGGCCGACATTTAACATTAGTTACTACTTCAGAAATTTAGTGATATGAATGTTCATCATCATTGCTTTGCTATTCCTGTTAGTACCCTATGTGAGCAGACCGATGCAGTTTTTGACCATTTAATATTTTCCCCAACCTGATAATCAATTTCATCATTGCTTCTTTTATGTTCATAGTTCAGTTATGATCATTCTCGATTTCTCTCCATGTTGAACGGACAGTCAATATTTAAGACCTTCTACAGAGTTTAATTGCAAGGTGTCAGATTGTTCTCATGATTAACAGATGATTAGGCTTCTATTGGCTGCCTCAATGCTGACCTTCTCTGCAGATGTCAATAAAATTGATCTGGCTGAGATTGAATAACTGGATAAATGCAATGAAGCACAATTATCCCTAGCCATTACCCTTGGTCAGGTCACACTATTTGTTCATGAAGAGACCATCCTACTACAAGCCCCTAATTTACCTCATGGTTCCAATATCATTAGAATGGGATGGTACTGAATCGCCACAACCTTAATTTGGCTGTTTACCTTCCTCAAAATCTTTAATTTGTTTTCAGAAAATCAGTCTGATAAAAAAAATCAAGGTTCTAACTGCCCAACATAAAATATTCTGAGGGGATTGACAGATGGTACATCTGTGTAGGTTGTGATGTCTGCAGTATGGCAGTGTTTCCAGTGCCAATGTGGCAGTAAACGAGCTGCCACTGATTCCACAACCAACATCAGAAGAATCGATTAATTGGCCCATTGTTGACTGCAGAGGCTTCCTGTGTGCAAATTAACTGCTGCATTGCCAATATTACAACAGTAGCTATGTTTCAGAATTAGTTTTAATATCACTACCATATGTCGTGAAACTTGGTGTTGTGGCGGCAGCAGAAAATTGAAATATATAATATATTTGTCACTGTAATGCAGTTTTTATTTTTAAAAAGTTAAATTAAGTAAGTAGTGCAAAAAGCAAAATGAAAAGCAGTGAGGTAGTGTTCATGGGTTCAATATCTATTCCAAAATCAGATGGCAGAGGGGAAGAAGCTGTTCCTGAATCATTCTCCTCACACCTCCTCCCTGATGGTAGCAATGAGAAGAGGGCATGTCCTGGGTGATGGGGGTCCTGAACGAAGGATGCCGCCTTTTTGAGGCATCGCTCCTTGAAGATGTCCTGGACGTTGGGGAGGTTAGTGCTCATAATAGAGCTGAGTTAAAAACTTCCTTGCTTCGATCCTGTGCAGTGCCCACTCCCCCATACCAGACAGTGGTGCAGCCAGTTAGAATGCTCTCCACAGTACATCTGTAGAAATTTGTGAGAGTCTTTGGTGACAAACCAAATCTCCTCAAACTCCTCATGAATGATAGTTGATGTCATGCCTCCTTTGTAGCTGCACTGGTATGTTGGGTCCAGGATAGATCCTCAGAGATGTTGACACCCAGAAACTTGAAATTGCTCTACCTTTCCCCTTCTGATTCCTCTTTGGAGACAGATGTGTGTTCCCTTGTCTTGCCCTTCCTGAAGTACATTACCAATTTTTTGATGCACTTTATTACTGATAAAATGCTTTGGTACAATTTGGGATAGAGTGGTATAGAACTGAACATAATTTCATTATTTAAAAATTTCTATCATAGAAGTCTGGTTATATTATCTTCTCCCTGTAGATGTCATGGGGAAAGTTTTATTTTCCTTTGTGTTATTTTTAGAACCTTGAATAAATTGGAAGTATTTTGAATCTGTTGATAACTGCTAAACCGTTCCCTCATTTCACCAGTTTTCTCTCCTTAGAGTATACTTTTGCCCCTACTCATTCCATCCTATTCTTTTTCATCTTGGGGAATGGTGCGTCAGGTTTAATTTCTCCAGCGCTTGGTAAATGCCGGCTGGTGTTGCAGTGGCATCTGCTCTGGACTTCGAGGCAGGTGGTGCCAAGTTCTAATCCAGCACGGTCCGTGCATGCTTTCCACCTGTGCTGGTTTGAGCGAGCAACTGGGCCTCGTAAAAAAAACAACAACAGCCACATGCGAAAGAAATGGCAGGTCTGCCACCCGATGTGGCACGGAGAGGAACACCAACCTTGGTAAATGCATGGTATTGTACACTAGATGAGTCCAGCTCTGATGCCTCACCACAAGCTACTTCCATCTTGCTTTGGTGATCTTCTTCAATCATTTCAGAACATTTCTTTCAACTTCTGTGGGAATCTTGGGTCTCATTAGTTTGGAATCTTTTATCCCCTGCCTGTATCAAATCTTGTTCTGCATGGGATCATCACTACATGTGCCTTCTGTAAAATTACTAGAATACTCACTTAACAACAGCAAACTGAAATTGTTTGGCACCTTTTAACAGGGCAAAACAACTAAGGGAACTTCAGAGATGTGTTTTCAGTTAAAAATAGAGTGGTGCTGAGATATCAAAAGGTAGGGGAGAATATCCAAGGCTTGGTCAAAACTTGGTTTTAAAGGACATCTTAAAAAGAGGGAAAAGGTGGAGGCATTTTGGAGGAGCTCCACGTCCCACCTCTGTCTGTCAGATGTTTGTACATTCTGCCCGTGACTGCATGGGTCTCCTCTCGGTGCTCTGGTTTCCTCCCACACTCCAAAGATGTACCAGATGGTATGTTAATTGTCCCATGATTAGGCTTGGGTTAAATTGGGGGGGGGGGGGTTGCTGGATAGCACAGCTTGAAGGGCCAGAGGGGCCTATTCTGTGCTATATCTCAATAAATAAATAAATAAATTTAAAAATTGGTGCAGTTGTAGCTGAGGGCACTGTGCAGATTATGGAATATTAAATTTAAGAATATACAATAGTAAAAGTTTGGAAGAGCACTTAGATTTGAGGATTGTAAGAAGGTGAAAAGCTGCAGAAAAACAGAATGATGAGGCCAGGGACAGTTTTAAAAAAGAAAGCTGAGGATTGCAGTTGGAACTGCTAAGCACAGGTGACCCCTGAATTGGAGTTATGTGTCTACGGGCTCCTTGATCATCTTTAGCATACATAGATTATACTGAGAAAGACTGGCCAGAAGTGCATTGAAATAGTCAATCTGGAGTTTGCAAAGGCTTGAGTGAAGGTTTCAGCAGTGGGAGAACGGAGGAAGAACTGAAAGGAGGACAGAATCATCTGAATCAAAAGCTGCTGAACATATCTGACCAGTTTTCAAAGCAGGGAATGGTGAAAGCCATACTTTGCCATCTACGTGGGAGTTTTGCTTTTTAGTCCAATCAAGTGCTAACAACAGCATGTTTATTTTCATATATAATAGTAGATGTCTTGCCTTTAAATTAACTTTAGCAAAAATTGCTGTAATGCAACTGCTCTGCATGCTCCCACCCCCAACCAGTCTACCATAACTTCTCTCAGTTAGATCACCAAAAATAGGTTTGGCATCTTGTGCTCAAATTGAAGTCTCTATTGCCTGTTTCTTAATTATTACTATGTATGTTTCTGTATATATGTGTATATGTATGTGTGTGCACACGAGAAATGGCTTTAACTGGTGTATTCACATTGCAGCGAGAGAATGACAAAATGATGTGCATGCGTAGACAACAGCGCATGTGCAGACAACAGATCGATACATAATGCTGGGGGGTGGTCATTGGTCTAAAAGATTTAGATCCATATATTACACCATAAAATTATACCATTTTATGTTGCATACATTAATGCAACCTAAAATGGTATATGTACAGAACATTCAATTTCCCTTTCATAAAACAATATTCCAAATAAACATGCTTTCACAAAAACAGTTCGCAACTAACTTCACAGTTCAAAAGGTTCAGTCTTTTGGGTGGCGCTCTGTTTCTTTCAGGATAGCGCCTTTGGACCTGTGGAGTGGTATCAGGTTTGCTAGGTGCCTTGTCTAAGACAATGTTCTCGGTTGCCGGTGTGACGTTGCTGTCAGTGACGTGATCATCACTGAGAGGCAAGTCCGGTGACTGTAATGTGTCCATCTTGCTGGATACAATCGACTCAGGTGTGTTCTTCTGTTGAGCATCGAGTATCTGGTCCACATGATGTCTCCATATTTGATCTCCAACATCCACTGTGTACATCAGTGGTCTGGTTCTTGTAGCTATCCTACTGGGTGTCCACTTGTCTTCTCGGTAATCATGCGCCAGAACTTCCTGTCAAATCTTGAAACTCCTTGCCTCTTCCACTTGGCAACTGGCTAAACTGTTTATTCTGTACTTCCCTCCGGAGATCTCGTTTCAGGATGTCTATGCAAGATCTCAGATTCCTGTTCATGAACAGCATTGCAGGTGTTTGATTTGTCATTGCATGAACAGAGTTCTGATACACAAAAAGGAAGTTGTCCACTTCGTGCTGTTGAGAAATGTTCTCCTTGTCCATCCATTAATGAACCTCTTGAAGGTTTGGGTAAATCTTTCAGCTAACCCATTCGTCATTGGGTGGTGAGGAGCTGACTTGAAATGTCTGATGCCATTTTTCTTCATGAACAGTTGGCATTCCTCTGGCATGTATTGTGGTCCGTTGTCACTCACAATTTGTTCTGGTAAGCCATTTCTGGCAACGATAATCCTCAGAGCAGAGACAGTCTTTGCTGAGCTGGTTGACTTCATTGGTATAACCTCCAGCCACTTTCAATGAGCATCCACAGCAGTCAGAAGTATGCAGCCCATGAATAGCCCAGCAAAGTCAAAGTGTGCTCTTTGCCATGGTGATGACAGCCACTCCCACGGGTGTAACAGTGCCTGTGGAGGTGCATTTTAAACTTTTAGGCAGCCCAAAACAGCTTTTGGCCAAGTTTTCAATCTGTTTATCTTTTCTAGCCTCCACACATAGCTCTGGGTGAGACTCTTCATCTTGACTGTACCCAGGTTTCCTTCATGCAGATTCTCTAACACTCTGGTTCGCAGTTTAGAGGGAACTGCAACCTGAGATCCAGACCATCAGCGTTCTTTGACATACCGATGATTGGTCTCACCTTGCTGAGAACTCTGGAAACATAGGATTACCATGAACTGGCCATCCTTGCATTGCGATTTCATAGATTTTTGACAATGTCTGGTCATTCCTTGCTTCCCTTTGTATTTCAGAATTTGTTACAAACAACTGGTCCACCAATACAGTGTGAAACACTTCTGCTAGTTACAGTATAAAGACTTTTCTTCTTCAGTTGTCAATAGTGCAAGACCTGACAAGCCAACAGCTCTGCTGTGTTGTCTGGGACCCTTGATCTCCATGTTATATGAGTGTGCTCCTAGGAACAGTGTCCAATGTTATAACTGGTAGCAGTCATCACTAGAGTTCTCTTCTTGGGATTGAAAATGGGCACAAAGGGCTGGTGATGTGTCAGTAGCATAAACCTTTGTCAGTAGAGGTAGGTTTGGAATGTCTTTGTTCTCCATACTAGACTAAGGACCCCTCGGTCAATCTGTGTGTAGTTACATTCTGCGCTTGTCAGTGATCTTGAAGTAAACTCAATCGGGGCGTTCAGATCCATCTTTCATAGTGTGTGACAAAATGGCTCCAGTGCCATGAGGGGATGCCAGTCTGATGGGCAAGGATGGATCACGGGTGAACAGTTCAATGGAATTTATTACTCTCTTTGTGTTTCCTTGAATGCTTTTTCACATCTTTCTGACCATTCCCACTTTGCTCCTGTCTGTAACAGGGCGTTCAATGATTGCAGCACTGTAGCAATGTTGGGGAGAAACCAGTGGTAGTAGTTTACAAGGCCCAAATGTGACCTGAGTTGTGACACATTTTCTGGTTTGGGTGCCTATAGTCACTGCTTCACTGTCCTCTCTTGTGACTTAGGTAAGCCATGCTTGTCAATGACATTTCCAAAATATGAGATTTCATTCTTGAAAAACTCATTCTCTTGGTGTGCAGACCATACTCCCACAGCCCAGTAAGCACTTTACCAAGCTTCTGGAGGTGCTCTTCAGCATTTTTGCCAATCACAGTGATGCCATTGTGTTCCTGGGATATCTTGGAGCACTTGTTTCATTGCTGTTTGCCAAATTGCTGGACTTCATGTGACACCAAAGACAAGACAATTATACTGGAACAGTCCCTTGTGAGTGTTGATCATGAGGAACTTCCTGCTTGCCTCCTCAGTCTCCATTTTCAAATAGGCTTGTGACAAGTCAGTCTTTGAAAACCTCTCCCCGTCCGTCTAGGATGCAAAAATGTCTTCTATTCGTGGCAGGGGATACTGCACAGTACGCAGCACCGGGTTTTTTGCTCACCTTGAATTCTCCACAAATGTGAATGGCTCCGGCCTGCCCATTCTTGATCACCAGGACAACGGACGTGGTGTAATTGCTTCATTCAACCTTGGAGAGAATTCCAGATGTCTCCAAGCTTTGCAGTTCAGCATTAGGACATAGTGTGAAGGGCACTGGACGTGCATTATAGAATCTTAATGTTGCTGTTTCATCCAGTTCAATTCTGGCCTTCATGCCTTTGAGTTTACCAGTCCCCTTCTCAAACATCTTCTCATTGGCATTAAGCAGCTATGTCAATCTCTGGTTCCTGTTACCATTTGGGCTGCCATTTCCAGTTGATGTCACACTGAAAGCTTTCATTGAGTGCCCGTCTAGTTGGAATTTTCTCAACCATTCATGTCTGAAAAGTGCTGGCCCTCCATTTTTCAATACATAAAGCTCTTACTGTTGTGGTTGGCCTCCATACATCACATTCAATTTCAGTTTACCTTTGGGAGACGCTTCTTTACCTGTGTTGGCCTTTAGCATCACTGAGGTCTTCTCAAATAGTATCTTAGAAAACGGTCAGTTATAGTCAGCCTCTGGAATTAAGGACAAATCTGACCTGTATCCAGTTCCATTTTCAGTTTTACACGAGACATCTATTGTGATCCAGATGAATTTGTGATCTGCTTCAGTTATACTATGCAATTCTAGGCATGACAGTTCACCTTTGTCAGACTCTATGTTGTTTGATTCTGTTTTACATTTAGTAACTTTATGCATTTGTTGAGTTTTATTTTTGAGACTTTTCGCTCAGTTGTGCTTTTTGTCCGCCTTGCATATTCTTTCTGTGTGACCTTGCCTCTGACAATTTCTGCAGTCTTTTTGAACCAGCAGTGATTTGCAGCATGGGAGGATTTGCCACATTGATTTCACCTTTGGTTTTTTGCATCTTTCAGGGACATTTTGCGCACTTCACATTCTAACCTCCTTTTCTGTAGTTCTGCAGCACCCTTTGCCGCAGTCACTAACAATATTGCAATGGTCAATGCCCATTCAAAGTTTAGGTCTCTTTCAGACAATAACCTCTTTTGGTTGCTTTGAATATGCATGCCACATTCAAGCCTATCCCTTACTGCATCAGAAAGACAATCTCTGGAGTCAAAGAACTGGGGAAGTTTGCACAGTTCCACAATATATTCAGAAAATCTTTCATCCTCTGACTGATTCCATTTGTAAAATCTGAATCTCCCAGTTATTACCTGTGGTTTAGGGCTCAAGTGATTTTGTAAAATTGTAACAATTTTATCAAACATTTTGCTTGATAGCTTTTCACTGGTTACTAGGTTGTGTAAGAGACAGTAAACTAAGTAGTGTAGGGGCTCTCTTTTGCTTCTCCATATTGTTCACGTTACAATACAGTTCAACCTTCTCCGTACACAATTCCCGGCCTTCATTAGCGCTATCAAGTTCATCAACTTTCTCAACTGAAGCCATCGCCACGTTATTTTCACTTGAAATTCAGTATGTCTTTCACTTTTACTCACGCATTCTTTTGTTAGCAACTGTGACACTTTCTCATGCTGCTTACCTCTTGCTGTTTTGTCTCGTAACCATCGGTGCAGTTTCTGATACTTTCTGACATTCAGGTTCATTATCGTCGCCAACTTGCTGTGTCTGTGCAACTACATATATGTATATTAAATAAAAGTACGCATGCAGGAGATGGCTTTACCTGGTGTATGAGAGAGAGAGAGAGAGAGAGAGAGAGAGAAAATAAAAGAAAATATATGTGTAGACAATAGGTCAATGTGTAATGCTAAGTGGGGTGTGGTGGTGGTGTCATTGCTCTAAAAGAAAGAGATCCATACATTATACTTTGGATTTCCAGCATCTGCAGATTTTCTCGTGTTTGTGACTCCCTATTCATTTATTTTTCTCCTTTTAAGACCTGATTTAGGACCTATCTTTTTGGTCAAACTTTTGATAAGGTGTCTTAATTGGGTTGAATGCAATATTTAATAAAGACCGTTGAGTGGTTTGTGCATTTATGGTATTAAATAAAGAGAATTTTTTATTAGATTGACCAAGCCACATCACAAATTAGTTTTTAACCATGATTTGCTAACAAAAACAATTCTGCTTCTGTCTAAACCATGATTTACAAGGCCTCGCGGTTTGTTTCCTAGGGGAACACAGTTGTTTTCCTTTCCTAAGTAATTTATCCTGAAGGTATCCTGCCAACTGTTAATTGTATTATTTCTTCTTTTCAAAATCACACATTATAGTCCAATCTATCGGGTTACTCACACTTGCAAAATCTCCACTGTGGTTTTAAAAACTAACCAATTCATGCTCCTCCTCCATTTCCTATTAAATTTCCAATTAGTGCATTTTGTGGACTGTCCATGGCTGTTGCCAGGGCAACCTGTTTATAGTAAAGTGGCCTTCTGAGTTTGAAAAGCTAACTTCACTTTCTTGAAGTATGTATTATAACTATGGTGTGTGTAGACATCTGGTTCCTGGTCAGAATCTAGTGCATACTCTGTACATTTTGAGTTAACTGTTAGAGGATTAAATTGTGCAATATCTTAGTCATGTAGCACACATAGAAATTGCTGGTGAACGCAGCAGGCCAGGCAGCATCTCTGGGAAGAAGTACAGTCGACGTTTCGGGCTGAGACCCTTCGTCAGGACTAAATGAAAGAAGAGATAGTAAGAGATTTGAAAGTGGGAGGGGGAGATCTGAAATGATAGGAGAAGACAGGAGTGGAGGGATGAAGCCAAGAGCTAGAAAGTTGATTGGCGAAAGGGATATGAGAGGATCATGAGACAGGAGGCCTAGGGAGAAAGAAAGGGAGAAGGGGGAATCCCAGAGGATGAGCAAGGAGTATAGTGAGAGGGACAGAGGGAGAAAAAGGAGAGAGAAATAAATAAATAACGGATGGAGTATGAAGGGGAGGTGGGGCATTAATAGACACCTTATATTCCGTCTGGGTAGCCTCCAACCTGATGGCATGAACATTGACTTCTCTAACTTCTGTTAATGCCCCACCTCCCCTTTGTACCCCATCTGTTATTTATATATTTATTATTATTATTATATGTATATTTTTTCTCTCTTTTTCTCCCACTGTCCCTCTCACTATACCCCTTGCCCATCCTCTGGTTTTTCCCCCTCCCCCTTTTCTTTCTCCCTAGGCCTCCTGGCCCATGATCCTCTTATAGCCCTTTTACCAATCACCTGTCCAGCTCTTGGCTCCATCCCTCCCCCTCCTGTCTTCTCCTATCATTTTGGATCTCCCCCTCCCCCTCCCACTTTCAAATCTCTTACTAGCTCCTCTTTCAGTTAATCCTGACGAAGGGTCTCGGCCCGAAGCGTCGACTGTACTTCTTCCAAGAGATGCTGCCTGGTCTGCTGCGTTCACCAGCAATTTTTATGTGGGTTGCTTGAAATTCCAGCATCTGCAGATTTCCTCCTGTTTGCGTCTTAGTCAAGTAGCCTAGTTATCAACAACAGAACATGAAAATGTAGAGGATTTTGGAGGAATTACTTTGCACTTAATTCACCAGAAGCTTCACAGTGACACCACTTTCTCTATTTGCTAACAGTTTCAATTCCCTTCGCACAGAAGTCCTGTGCAGGTTAGCCGATATCACCAGGCACTGCTATGTAAAGAGATTCTGAGAACTTCCACAAATACTTGGGTGCTTGTGAGGCCGACATAACAGAAATCTATAAATCCTGCGAGATGGGAATATTTGAAAGGGAATGAAGTTCAAGTATGTCATTTTAACTATATACACGTATACCAGTGTTCCTCTGGACCAAGGTGCACAACACAGTGCATAAAACTTACACAGAACACACAAAGTAATATTACTACAATAAATTAACAAATAATAACATGCATTTATGACAGAATTTAAGAAGTAAATAGTATAATGCTACTGGAGCTTCATACGTGGTGAGGCCTAGGTGGCGGCAGGGAGTTCAGTAGTCTCACAGTCTGGGGGAAGAAACTGTTCCCATCATAACAGTCCTTGTTCTAATGCAGGGGTTCCCAACTTCTTTTTTATGCCATAACTCCTCCCATTAACCAAAGGGTGGACCCTGGGTTGGGAACCCATGTTATGCCATGGTACTTCCTGCCTGATGTTAGGGGGGGTCTGTGTAATTAAAAGATTTTAATGGTCGGGACTTCTTGATTCAGCATTTGATAGAATGTTTGTTTCACTCCATACACATAATTATGGATCATGTTTATTCTTGCTATATACTCTTAAGAATTTTCTCAGAACTCTAAATCACTATCTTTTTAGCACCATTAATCAAGATCATTCATTGCCATGATATCAGCAAACTTATATATATATTACAACAGGAAAGGGCAAAGTCAGGTAAAACTACAATGCTACCGATGCACTCAATCCTCTTCTTGATCTGTGTGTATTTTAAATGACACGGTCTTGGTTTTCCTTTGTGATAACTCGGATGGGTCTAATCTAGCAATGGTGTCTCTGGCATTCAGTTTATAGGGGAGAAACTTGGCCCATGCAAAATGCCCACTGACCTAGCATCCAGTAAAAGCATTGGGAAAATAATCAACACTGTTTCATTTGGCTGTATTCATGTATAGTTAAATATCAATTTAACTTGAACTATCCCCTTTTAACTATAATACATGGTTTTCGATAACATCAATTATAACTTCTAATAATTGGAAAGATATCTAAAAGATGTTACTACCATAGAGTGGCTACCACCATTGGGTAGGAAGTACAGGAGCCTTGTGTCCCATGCCACTGGGTTCAGGAACAGTTATTACCCTATAATCATTGAGTTCTTGAACCAGTGTGGATAACTTCACTCACCTCAACACTGAACTGATTCTACAGCCTATGGACCTGCTTTCAAGGACTCTACAACTCATGTTCTCAGTATTATATATTTATTTTATTTGCACAATTTGTCTTTTGCACATTGGTTGTTTGTCAGTCTTTGTTTATGTCTAGTATTTTTTCATAAATTTTATTGTATTTCTTTACTTCCTTGTGAACTCCTGCAAGAAAATGAATGTCAAGGTCATATATGGTAACCTATAGATGTATTTTGATAATAAATTGACTTTGACTAAAGGAACATGACAGAAATGTTATCAAACAGACAGACATTGAGATAGTAGATGAAAAGGTTAGGAAAGGAATTCCAGGGCTTGGTCAGCAGATATACAACTGGATGGATAGAGTTTTTTCTCAGGATGATCATGAGGCCCGAACTGCAGAATTACAAAAATCTTGGGAAAGGACTGGTGCAGACTAGAGATAGTAAGGGCTGAGGATGTGTTGTTAACAAAGGGGAAAATCCTAAAGTAGAAGTGTTTTTTGAGAATGCATGTCAAGTTTGGCCACTTAGAGCAGTGTGTCCACGAAATTTGGTTGATAGGGGAATCATTGAATTGTGGCAAGCCTGAATACAGAGTTATCATTCAATGCATTCTTGCGATTGGTGTACCCTGGCATAATTCTGCTTCTGCTGCTCAGTATATAAAGGTAAAAGTAGCATTATGTGAGATGTTGCTGCACTCAAAAATATGCTCACACTTCAGAGCATATGAACTTAGGCCATTTATAACAGAGGAAGAGAAACGTCTTCACTCTGAAAATTATGAATCTTTGGAATTCTCTAGCCTAGAGAGCAATAGATGCTTAGTCAGTGACTAAACTTAATATCCAAAACTTTTGCACTAAGGAACCAAAGGACAAATGGCATTAATCAACCAGATGTGTTATTTGACAACAATCCAGTAGTTTTATGATCACCATGATGACAACTTGTAATGGTATGAATAATTAAATAATGGTATGAATTAACAAGCTTTAATTCCCTACCTATTTCATACTCCAGCTGGTATTGGAGGTTTCAGACTTGTATTTCCTGGATTGTTCCATGAACCAGGTACTGAAACCTTTGAAGGGGAGATATGTGACAAGCTAGATGGATTGAAGGAAAGAATTCCAAGAGAGTTGCGAGAAGGCAGTAACAACGTGTCATTTATATGCTGCCTTTAATAGAGAAAACCATCATAAGCACTTTACTGAGCTATTGGTAAACTGATTTAATAACTTGGCCAGAAGGTAAGAGTATATTGATGAGGCTGATTTCAGAACGGGGAGGTTGTCTTGTGAATCAATTATTCATACCATTACAAGTTGAGAAGGCACTCATAAAACTCATCAGAATCAATTTTGTAGTGTTCAATTTCTCCTGATCCTCAAAGGTACAATTGTAATGGCATTAATTTTGTGATTAAAACCACAATATTTATAGAGTATCACGCTCCAACCTGAATATAAAAATTTGAGCCTTGTCAAGATTGAGTATTGACTTCTTTGCATAGTTTTGGAGCCAGTTGACCTTTGAGTTGAAGGGGAGAAAGAAAAATGGCAAGCAATGCTTACAAAATACTGGAGGAACTCAGCAGGCCAGGCAGCATTTATGGAAAAGAGTAAACAGTCGATATTTTGGGCTGAGACCCTTCATCGGGTCTGGAAGAGAAAAAGATAAAAAGTCCGAGCAGAAGATTTAAACGTCTTCAGGGTAGGCATCCCTAGAAGAAAAATGGCAAGATTAGTGGCACCAACCTGCTATCTTATTAACTATTGCAGGACTGTCTCAAATTGCCCCATTATTTGGTTGTATTCAGAGTGTTAAAAGAGTGGTAGAGAGGCCATTGGTTAGGATGGAAGATAGATAAATTCAGCTTGTTATGAGATTGAACTTGATTACAAGGAGACTTTATATTACTGGTCAACCATCTGCAGTGAGCTTCGTGCTTATTTCTGATTTCGAAGCATCAGAGTCACTGCGGATTTCAAATCACAGCAGTAAAGCTTTCTGCAGAAAAGATATTGGGATAAAATACTTGCAGCTACTCATGGTAAATAATGTCTTGTTGCTTTAAGGATATTTCAATATAAGCCATTAAAAATACTCATGAGAAAAAGTCACTGCAAATTTAATGTGCTTCAATAATAAGCGAGGGCACCAACTTGAAACTGATCATCAGTGTTACTAATCTCAGTGGAATTCTTTAGAAGTATTTCCTTTCCACTCATCTGCTAGCATTCAAAGATTCATTTTATTGTCAAAGTATGCAATAAAGTGAGGAGTTCATGGACACTTGCTGTGGTAATGTTGATTTGCGTTTCAATAATATTGTATATGGCTCCAAGCAATTTAGGGAGGACGTCCATGGAGTGTCTGTACAGTGGTTGTATTCATAGTGGGCAAAGACCATCACTTTATCTTGGACAGGATAAGAAATGGACAGAATAAACAGCCCCCAACCCGAGAAAATCTGCAGGGTCTGGAAATCCAAAACAATGCACACAAAATACTGGAGGAACTCAGCAGGCCAGGCAGCATCTGTGGGGAGGGGGGTTGGTAAGGAAATAGTGATGTTTCAGATCGAAACCCGAGATGAAAACTGAAATGAGAGATGGCCTTTATAAAGTGGTGGTGGGGGGGGGGGGAGGGAATGGTGAGACAGAAGCCAGAAGTGATTGGTGGGCTGGCAGATGATCAGTAGATTGAGGTAGGTTGGGAAGTGGTGGAGCTGGAACATGGAAGCAGTTGTTTGATGGATGGAGAACAGACCAAACAAAAGAGGAAGAGGGAGCCTGGTGGAGGAAAGAGTGAGTGAGTAGACAGCTGCCAAGACATCTGTTTGAAGATTATACTTCAGTGTGAATCTCTCTCACCTGTGGCTCAGTGATAGCACACTTGCCTCTGAGCCAGAAGGCCATGAGCTTGAAACTTGTGCCAGAGATTTAAAGTTCAAACATTTCCATAGCTGCACTGAGAAGCAGAGATGATATCTCTCAGGTGAAGAATTTTTAAGCTGCAAAAGCACCAAAAATATATTCAAAGTTGGAAGAGTCAGAGCCTGCACAGATCTGATATTAGCCAATGGAAGGGAAGCTGAAGCAATGCCCTCAACCATTTGAAACTAGTTTTGAAAGTGTTGTTGCAATCTGTAAAACCATTTGCAGAATGACAAATTAAGTGCTAACACGGAGGTTTGATGACCTTTTACTCCAAAGCATCACTTCCTAATCAGTACTGACCTTTACTGCCTTTTCTACAAACTTGCTAGTTGATATCAGTGATACTGGTAGAAATGCGCTTGCATTTCATTGGGCTACGTCAGAAACTTATTTCTATGTAAATTGGTGCACCTTTCCCTAAATCGACATAGCAAGGGCTAGTCTGAAAAATATTTCCAAAAATGTCAATGCAGCTGCGGAGAGATTTGTGATGGCCAATTTCCTGATAGGATCAGGAGGCTGTACTTTGATATTTAGTTGCTTATGATAGCAAAGTAGAATTTACAGTTTGATAATCCTTGAGCTTCCAGAGGAAGTTATCGAGGCAGGTACAACTGGAACATCTAAAAGGCATTGGGATAAGTACATGGAGGGGTGGGACTTTATGGGCCAAATGCTGGGAGAATGCTAGCCAAATGTGCAACTGGGATGAAAGATCATAAGACTACAAGACATACAAGCAGAATTAGGACTTTTGGCCCATCAAGTCTCCTTTGCAATTTCGTCATAGCTGATCCAATTTTCCCTTCAGCCCCAATCACCTGCCTTCATCCCTCTGACCAATCAAGAATCTATCAATCTCTGTCTTAAATATACATAAAGACTTGGCCTCCACGGCTGCCTGTGGAATAGAATTCCACAGATAAACCATTTTCTGGCTAAAGAAATTCCTCCTCATCTCCTTTCTAAAAGGATACCCCTCTATTCTGAGATTATGTCCCCTGGTCTTAGACTCTCTCACCATAGGAAACATCCTCCCCACAGCCACCCTATCAGGGTCTTTCATTATTTGATAGATTTCAATGAGGTCACCCCTCATATTTCTGAATTCTAGTGAATATAGACCCAAAGCCATTAAACACTCTTCACATGAAAAGCCACTTAGTCCTGGAATCATTTTTGTCAACCTCTTTTGAACTCCCTCCAGTTTCAGCACACCCTTTCTAAGATAAGAGGCCCAAAGCTGCTCATAATACTCCAAGGGAGGCCTCAAGTGTGCTTTATAAAGTCACAACATTACATCCTTGCTTTTATATTCTAATCCTCCTGAAATGAGTGCTAACATCACATTTACCTTCCTCACCACAGATTCAAACTGCAAATTACCTTTGGGGAATCCTGCACAAGTACACCCAAGTCCCTTTTCACCCCAGTTTTTTTTTTTGTATTTTCTCTTCATTTAAAAAATAGTCAACTCTTTCATTTCTTCTATCAAAGTGTATGACCATACACTTCCCACTTGACACTGTATTTCACCTGCTACTTGCCCATTCTCCTAATGTCTACCCTTCTGTAGCCTCTCTACTTCCTCAAAACTACCTGCTCCTCCACCTATCTTCATATCATCTGCAAACTTTGTAACAAAGCCATCAATTCCATCATCCAAATCATTGACATATGACGTAAGGAGAATTGGTGCCAACACAGACCCCTGTGGAACAATATTAGTCACCGGCAGCCAAGCGGAAAAAGTTCCCTTTATTCCCACTCTTTGCCTCCTGCCAATCATCCACTGCTTTATCCATGCTAGAATCTTTCCTGTAATACCAAGGGCACATGGTCTGTTAAGCAGCCTCATGTGTGGCAGCTTGTTAAAGGCCTTCTGAAAATCTAAGTGCACAATATCAACCAATTCTTCTTTGTCTATCCTGTTTGTTGTTTCATCAAAGAATTCCAACAGGTTTGTCAGCCAAGATTTTCCCTTGAGGAAACCATGCTGACTAGGGCCTATTTTATCAAGTGCCCCCAAGAACCCTGAGACCTCATCCTTAATAATCAACTCCAACATCTTCCTAACCGTTGAGGTCAGACTAACTGGCCTATAGTTTCCTTTCTTCTGCCTCTCTCCCTTCTTGAAGAATGGAGTGACATTTACAATTTTCCAGCCTTCTGGAACCATTCAGAATCTAGTGATTCTTGAAAGATTATTACCAATGCCTCCACAATCTCTTCAGCCAACTCTTTCAGATCCCTAGGGTGTACCTGCTCTTTTCTAGATGACTTACCTACCTTCAGACCTTTCAGTTTGCTAAGAACCTTCTGTCCAGTTATGGTAACTTCACACACTTCACGCCCCCAATACCTGGAACTTTCACCATACTGCTAGTGTCTTCCACAGTGAAGACTGATGCAAAGTATTTATTCAGTTCGTCCGCTCTCTCCTGCCCCCCATTACTACCTCTCTAGTATCATATTCCAGCGGTCCAATATATACTCTCGCCTCTCTTTTACACTTTATGTATCTGAAGAAACCTTTGGTATTTCAAGAAACTATTGGCTAGCTTATTTTCATATTCCAGCTTTACCTCCTTAATAACTTTTGTAGTTGCCTTCTGTTGGTTTTTAAAAGCTTCCCAATCCTCTTGCTCCCAAATAATTTTTGCTTTATTATATGCCCTCTCTTTGGCTTCTATGTTGGCTTTGACTTCTCTTGCTAGCCACAGCTATGTCTTCTTGAATTTAGAATACTTCTTCCTCTTTGTGATGTATGTATCCTGTGCTATCAGAATTGCTTCCAGAAATTTCAGCCTTTGCTGCTCTGCCATCATCCCTGCCAGTGTTCTTTTCCAATCAATTCTGGCCAACTTCTCTCTCATGCCTCTGTAATTCCCTTTACTCCACTATAATACTAATACATCTGGCTTTAGCTTCTCCTTCTCAAATTTCAGGATGAATTGATTATATTATGATCACTTTCCTCTAAGAGTTCTTTTACCTTAAGCTCTTTAATCAATTCTGCTTCATTGCACAACACCCAATCTAGAATCCAGAATAGATGATTTGCTTTTGGGCTCAACCATGAGATGCTCTAAAAAGCCATATTGTAGGCATTCTCGAAATTCCCCCTTTTGCAATCCAGCACCAATTTGATTTTCCCAATGTACCTGCAAATTGAAATCTCCCGTGACTACCCTTTTGGCATGCATTTTCTACCTCCCATTGTAATTTGTAGACCACATCCTTACTATTGTTTGGGGCTCTGTATACAACTCCCATCATGGTTTTTTTTACCCTTGCAGTTCCTTAGCTCTATCTACAATGATTCAACCCCTTCCGACACTATGTCTCCTCTTTTGAATTATTCGATTTCATTTTTTTTTACCAGCAGAGCAATGCCACCCCCTTTACCTTCTTGCCTTTTCTTTTGATACAATGTGTATCTTTGGACATTAAGCTCCCAGCTCTAATCTTCTTTCAGCCATGATTCACTGATGCCTGCCACAGCTTACATACAACTGTGTGACAAGTTCATCTACCTTATTCCGTAAGCAGCATGCATTCAAATATAACACCTGTATTCACCCTTCTGGATTTTGTCCACCTTTTACATTGCAACTCATTCTGTTGAGTGCAATGTTGACCCATCAGCAGCCTTCCCTCACAACACATTGCCTCTGTTTATAAACCAGCTATATCGTCTTCATCCACATTTCTGCCTCCACAACCTCTCCACTGGCAGTTCAGGCAGTCTGGCTCCCATCCCCTTGCAATTCTAGTTTAAACCCCCTGCACAGGGGGTTAGCAAACCTTCCCACTAGGATGTTAGTCTCCCTCCAGTACAGGTGCAAACTGTCCCTTCTGTACAGGTCCCACCTTCCCTGGAAGAGAGCCAATGATCCCAAAATCTTATGCTCTGCCTCCTACACCAACTCCTTAGCCATGTATTAAACTGTATAATCTTCCTAGTTTCTGGTCGTACTAAGCACCAGGCATGGGTAGAAAACTTGAGCTCACAACCCTGAAGGTCCTGCCCTTAAACAGGGAGGATGCTATGGTCAGTATGGACCAGTTGGTCCAAACAACCTGTTTACGTGTTGTACTATTTTATGACATTTGACAAGGTTCCACACGGTAGGCTTATTCGGAAAGTCAGAAGGCATGGGATCCAGGGGAGTTTGGCCAGGTGGATTCAGAATTGGCTTGCCTGCAGAAAGCAGAGGGTTGTGGTGGAGGGAGTACATTCAGACTGGAGGATTGTGACTAGTGGTGTCCCACAGGGATCGGTTCTGGGACCTCTGTTTTTTGTGATTTTTATTAATGACCTGGATGTGGGGGTAGAAAGGTGGGTTGGCAAGTTTGCAGACGACACAAAGGTTGGTGGTGTTGTGGATAGTGTAGAGGATTGTCGAAGGTTGCAGGGAGACATTGATAGGATGCAGAAGTGGGCTGAGAAGTGGCAGATGGAGTTCAATCCGGAGAAGTGTGAGGTGGTACACTTTGGAAGGACAAACTCCAAGGCAGAGTACAAAGTAAATGGCAGGATACTTGGTAGTGTGGAGGAGCAGAGGGATCTCGGGGTACATGTCCACAGATCCCTGAAAGTTGCCTCACAGGTAGATAGGGTAGTTAAGAAAGCTTATGGGGTGTTAGCTTTCATAAGTCGAGGGATAGAGTTTAAGAGTCGCGATGTAATGATGCAGCTCTATAAAACTCTGGTTAGGCCACAATTGGAGTATTGTGTCCAGTTCTGGTCGCCTCACTATAGGAAGGATGTGGAAGCATTGGAAAGGGTACAGTGGAAATTTACCAGGATGCTGCCTGATTTAGAGACTATGTATTATGAGCAAAGATTAGGGAGCTAGGGCTTTAATCTTTGGAGAGAAGGAGGACCAGAGGAGACATGATAAAGGTATACATGATATTAAGAGGAATAGATAGAGTGGATAGCCAGCACCTCTTCCCTAGGGCAGCACTGCTCAGTACGAGAGGGCATGGCTTTAAGGTAAGGAGTGGGAAGTTCAAGGGGGATATTAGAGGAAGGTTTTTACTCAGAGAGTGGTTGGTGTGTGGAATGCACTGCCTGAGTCAGTGGTGGAGGCAGATACACTAGTGAAGTTTAAGAGACTACTAGACAGGTATATGGAGGAATTTAAGGTGGGGAGTTATATAGGAGGTAGGGTTTAAGGGTCAGCACAGCATTGTGGGCTGAAAGGCCTGTACTGTACTGTACTATTCTATGTTCTATGACTCTATGTTGCTTTGAGATGAAAAGATCTGTTTTGAGCCATAAATTAGAATGCCTTACATTTACCATCTTCTATGGATTGGGCAGCCAGGAATTCTTAAAAACTCCATTCAATAACTTGTTACATTTATAGCTGACAAAGGGGAACTTTGATCTCTCTTCATATTTGCTGTATATCCATGTGGAACTGATCCTCGTATACCCTTCTACTCAATTAGCCAAGAAACAGTGCCTCAAGTCTGCCAAATTCATAACAGACTGCTCAAAACAATTAGTGATACAGTAGGCAATGATTGCTTACATGATAGAGATTGATTGGGTACAAGCATATATGTTCACAATGATCCTTCAGATTACTATATGAATCAGCAGATGCTGGTGTGAAGGTTCAGTTTTTATGTTGCAATTCATCGATGATTTCTCATTAGCAGTCGCTGAGATTGCTCTCATGATTGAGGAAGATGTAGAGCTGAACATGTCAAAACACACACTTTTTGGAAGGTAGAGAGTTGGAAGGGAAACAGCAGCAATGATTCAAGAACAAAACAGGTATGTCTGAGGTAGCACACATCAAAGTTGCTGGTGAACGCAGCAGGCCAAGCAGCATCTGTAGGAAGAGGTGCAGTCGACGTTTCAGGCTGAGCCCCTTCGTCAGGACTAACTGAAGGAAGAGTGAGTAAGGGATTTGAAAGCTGGAGGGGGAGGGGGAGATGCAAAATGATAGGAGAAGACAGGAGGGGGAGGGATGGAGCCGAGAGCTGGACAGGTGATTGGCAAAAGGGATATGAGAGGATCATGGGACAGGAGGTCCGGGAAGAAAGACAAGGAGGGGGGGTGACCCAGAGGATGGGCAAGAGGTATATTCAGAGGGACAGAGGGAGAAAAAGGAGAGTGAGAGAAAGAATGTGTGCATTAAAAAGAGTAACAGATGGGGTACGAGGGGGAGGTGGGGCCTAGCGGAAGTTAGAGAAGTCAATGTTCATGCCATCAGGTTGGAGGCTACCCAGACGGAATATAAGGTGTTGTTCCTCCAACCTGAGTGTGGCTTCATCTTTACAGTAGAGGAGGCCGTGGACAGACATGTCAGAATGGGAATGGGATGTGGAATTAAAAATTAAATGTATCCAGAACGATACATTTTCTGCAATTTATGAAATGTTTGTGTAGATGAAATATCACAACAAGAGACATACCAGTCAGCATAGAAACAGAGTATGATGAATCTATTCTGAATATTGGGGAGTTGACCACAGTTTAAGTGTCTTAGACAGCTTTGAATTAAGACAAGACATTGTCATTTCTTCAGTAATATGTACAAGTAAAACGTTAGCAGTTAGATCATTATTGAGGTAGTGAGAGAATCGAATCCAAAGGTTCATCACAGAGGAAACACCCATAGAGTTTTGTTAACCATACCCAAAAATACGCTGAGGGTACCTTCACTAGACAGTCCGCTGCTACTCGAAGATTCAGATCCAGAGAAAATAAAAGAAAACTTTTAAAGAGATCAAGCATTGTATTTAAACTGGAACACCTGACCAAGTGTCAGTTGTAAAACCCTCGGCACAGTGTCAAAAGAGAGTACGTTTAAATCTGAATGCAGAGCACAGGAATTTAAACTGACACTTCAATGCCGTATTGAGAAAGTGTTACACAGCTGGAAGTGTCGGCTTTCTGACCAGATGTAAAACTAAAGCACTCTGTTTTCTTGGACATATCTTGAAGATCCCACTACACCACTTCCAGAGAATAGCAGTGCTATTCCACGTGACCTAACCAAAATTTGTCCTCCACTCATATCTACAGCACATGTACACACAGGGCTGTAGCAGGAAAGCAGCATCCATCATCAGGGAGGCCTACCACGCAGTTCATGCTCTCTTCGTACTGCGGCCCTCAGGAAGAAGGTACAGGAGCCTCAGGACCCACACCACCAGGTTCAGGAACAGTTATTACCCCTCAACCATCAGGCTCTTGAAATGGGGAGGGGGATAACTTCACTCAACTTCATTTGTCCAATCACTTACAAACTATGGACTCACTTTCAAGGACTCTTCATCTCACGTACTCAATATTTATTGCTTCTTTCTTTATTATTATTATTTCTTTTCTTTTATATTTGCACAGTTTGTTGTTTTTTGTACACTCGTTATTTATCTGCCTGTTGGATGCAGTCTTTCATTGATTCTATTACTGCGTATGCCCGCAAGAAAACAAATCTCAGGGTTATATATGGTGACATATGTGTACTTTGATAATAAACTTATTTTGAAATTTGATCTGACTATTATCGTTGCTGTTCATGGGAGTTTGCTGTGCACTATTTGGATTCTTGAAGGTAATAAACTATTTTGCCCTCAGCTCATTACAGATGTCACATTAGTTAAAAAAAAATTGTTTATTTGCCCCATGCCCTATCTCTCAGATATTTGAAAAATCCAATTAAATCTTACGGCTACCACTGAACACCTTAATTTGATGTTGGTTTAGGTGCCCCAGGTACAAAATACTATTCCATTCAGTTCCTGGTTTAATTGAAAGTCAGCAAATGCCTCCCTGGGAAAAATTAGTGGTTAAAACTCTCCTGTCCTGGCTTTGTAGTTGGTTAAATAAACAAATAGGTTGCCATGGTAGAATGGCGGGTAGTGCGAAGCTATTACAGCGCAGGGCATTCCGCAGTTCAGAGTTCAGTTCCAGCATCCTCTGTAAGCAGTCTGTATGTCCTCCCCATGGAATGCGTGGGTTTCCCCCGGGGGCTCTGGATTCCTCCCACAGTCCAGAGGAACACCGGGTAAGCTAATTGTAAATTGTCCTGTGATTAGGTTAGGGTTATTGGGTTTATTGAGGATTGCTGGAATGGGACGGGGGGGCTCAAAAGGCTGGAGGGGCCTACTGCATCCTGTATCATTAAACAAGTAAATAGTTGGTGTTATAAAGGGTCAAGGAATTCCAAACCCATAACCAAATTAGTACATGTGTGCTCATAATGTGATAATGAAAGGGAAAAACTAGTTGTCAGAAATGTAATAGTTTTTTTGTAATCTATCTTGTTGCCATCAGCCATGAATGTGCTAAACATTTTCTGCTCAGTACCTGTGAGGCCTGATGAATATGGCATGGTAGAAAGCTTCTTAAATCTACTCTGCCTTTACAAAGGCTTTTTACTTCTTACTTACAGCTTAGAGCTCTCACTCAGCAAACAAATGGACTCAAATATATTGAGGAGGATCGGGGGGGCGGGTTCCTCAAGAGGACTGAAACCATGTTGCAGATTTATTAACGGCCAAAATGCAATCTGGCACAAATCAAGTTTGGAAATGTTTATTGTTTTTGAACATTGTTAAACTTCTATTAATGCATATCGTTACCAGGGTTTATTGCTCCTTTTTGCACCTCCTCCTCTGTTCTCTTCCTTCACATTTCTATTCACTCCTAAACATATCGAAGATAAAGATTAGTTTTATTTGTGTCATGTAATTGGAAACATACAGTGAAATGTGTTGCTTGCATCAAATCAAATCAGTGAGGAATGGGCTGGGCAGCCCGCAAGTATTGCCACACCTCTGGTGCCAACATAGCATGTCCACGATGTTCTAACTCAAACCCTAACCATAAAGTCTTTGGAATGTGGGAGGAAACCAGAGCACCTGGAGGAAACCCAGGTAGCCTGTGGGAGATTGTCCAAACTCCTTACAGGCAGCGGCAGAAATTGAACCCTGATCTTACAACCAGAGATGAAAAGCTTTGCGGTAAATGCTGTGCTATCGAGTTGCCCCTAGATAATGCTATTCTGTGATCAACCAATCACCTCATTTCGCTTAACATCCTATTGCCATTTTCTATCTTATTTTCTTGCATTCAGATGATAATTTTCTTGCCCCCTAGTTTCCCCTTTCAATCGTGTTCTTTTTTTTGGTACAGATAATAAAGTCAATAACTATCTGTGGTCCAGCCAATATGCTTCCAAATGTAGAATGTTAGGGTGTGCCAAAGGGTCAAAGATGGATACATCTCACACAAATATTTATATTGTGCATGAGATGAGTGTCATCACCAAATTCCACATGTCCCCTGGAAGACTTCGTGATAATTATATTTATGGGCTCACCTCCCCTATGAAATGATGGGCATAATGTTGGACCCTGCCTGTCGCTAATATTCTAATCATTTTCCACAACTTCCAAAATCTCTGAAGAGATCCTACCAGCAAACACGTCTATTCCCCCCCCCCCACCTACGTTCTCCGCTTTCTGCCGGGATCGCTCCCTCCGTGATTCTCTTGTCCATTCACCCCTCCCCACTAGTGTCCCTCCTGGCTCTTAGCCTTGCAAGCGGCCAAAGTACTACACCTGACTATTCACCTCCATTCAGGATCCCAAACAGTCTTTCCAGGTGAGGCAACACTTCACCTGAAGAACTGGGTTTGTGTACTTTATCAGGTACTCCCGACATAGCCTCCTCTATGTTGGCGAGCGCCATCGTAAATTGGGGGATTACTTCGTTGAGCACCTCCCCTCCATCAGACAAAAGCGGAACTTCCTGGTGACCCAATGTTTTAATTCCCATTCCCATTCCCGTTCTGACATGGCCTTCTCTTGTGCAACGATGAGGCCACCCTCAGAGTGGAGTAGCAACACCATATATTCCGTCTGGGTAGCCTCCAACCTGACGGCATGAACGTCAATTTCTCCTTCTGGTAAAAAATTTTTCCCTCCCCATGCCCTCTTCTTCTATTCCCCACATTGGCCTCTTACCTCTTCTCATCTGCCTATCACTTCCTCCTGGTTCCCCTCTTCCTTCCCTGTCCCCTATGGTCCACTCTTCATTCCTGTCAGATTCCTTCCTCTGCAGTCCTTTACCTTTCCCACCCACCTGGCTTCACCTATCACCTAGCTCTCCTTCTTCCCCTCCTCCATCTTTTTATTCTGCCGTTTCCCCCCCCCCCCCATTGTTTCTAGTCCTGAAGAAGGATCTTGGCCCAAAATGTCGATTGCTTGTTTATTTCCGTGGTGCTGCCTGACCTGCTGAGTTCCTCCAGCGTTTTGTGTGTGTTGATAATATCCTCAGTCCAGCTGCAGTCCTGCAGAGAGCCTATTGCCTTGGCTGTTCTCACGTCAATGTGAGTATGTCAGTTAAGAAGTTCCTGATTCAAATTCATTTATTTATCGCATGTACATTGAAACATGCAGTGAAACGTGTTGTTTGTGTTAACAACCAACACACCTAGGCATGTGATGGGGGCAGCCCACGAGTGTGTCACACACACATTCTGGTGCCAATGTATTTGTCCGCCGTGCTCAGCCGAGCAACACAGAACACAACAAAACAAAACACAGCAAGCAACAAAACAACAGCAGCAAAAGAAGCCGCTTTCCTCCCTCCCATCCACCCACCCATACACATGGACAATTCCCCAACCCCAGGACAGGCCTTTGTGCCTCCAATCTCCATCCTCCGGCTTCTAGATGAAAAATCAACCTTTAGGCTTCGACCTTTGGTATCAGTGCGTGGGAAGTCCGTGTGATGTAGTGAGAGGACTTAGGTTACGTGTCTGTTTTTGCCATTGTTGCCTGGTTCCATTCATAGCTCTGTTGATCATGTCACAACAAATGCTTATCCAGGTATTGTAACCACAAACTGGTGCTTCTGCATCTACTACCCTCTCGCGGACGCCTGCTTAGAAATATGATATTGAGGTGCTTCAAAATCATTTTATGTTAGTTGAGTCCAATCACAAACAAAGAGAAAATTGCAGATGCTGGCAACACAACACAAGATGCTAGAGTAAATCAGCATGCCAGGCAGCATCTATGGAAAAAAGTACACTTGACGGTTTGGACTGAGACCAAGGGTTCCTCCAACATTCTGTGTTGTGTTATCATGTTAGGTGAGTTTGTTTTCCTTTATCGCCTTTTTACATTTCCCTCAGACCATACTCTATGAAGGTTCCCTTTCAATTTACCTGATATTTCACCATCTAGGCTATGATTTCTTCTCATTGCTGCCATCAAGAAGAAGGTACAGGAGCCTCAGGACCCACACCACCAGGTTCAGGAATATGCATTACCCCTCAACCATCTGGATCTTGAGCCACAGAGGGTAACTTCACTCGCCCCATCACTGAACTATTCCCACAGTTCATGGACTCACTTCCAAGGACTCTTCATCTCATGTTCTTGGTATCTATCTTATTTCTTATTTACTTTTTAAAAAATTTATACAGTTTGTTGTCTTTTACACATTGATGGTTTTCCTGTCCTGTTGGGCAGTGGTCTTTCATTGTATTTACTGTGAATGCATGCAAGAAAATAAATTCTCAGTGTTGTATATGGTGACATATATGTAGTATGATAATAAATTTACTTTGAACCTTGATCTTTGACCTCTGAAATTTTGTTCCATTGTCTCAAGTACAGTCAGGTTTCGGAAACAGTTAAAAGTGCTGCCATTGTTTTATTGGCATGTTATATATTTCTGCCTGACGACAATTTCTTTTGAATAGCTGCGTTTGAATGTGATATCACATTTCTGCTCACTCAAGTAAAAGATTGAATTAGCCTGTAATGAAGAAGAGCAGAGATTCTCCCCAGTGTCTTAGCCAATATTTAGATCTCAAATAACCTCATTTAAACAGTAACAACATCTATCTGAAAACTTGGCATATAATGGCCTTCATATATTAAAAAAGAGACTAGAATTCAAGAAATACTTCATTGATTGTAAAGTTTAGGATTTTACTGAAGTTGCCAAATAGTACCTGCTTGTGTAATTGGATCCTCGATTTCCTCACTTGTAGATCCCAGTCAGTCTGGATTGGCAACATTTCTTCCACAAGCTCCATCAGTACAGGTGCACCACAAGACCGTGTGCTTAGCCCCCTGCTCTGCTTGCTCTATACTTTTGACTGTGAGGCTAAGCACAGCTCTAATGCCATATTTAAGTTTGCTGATGACACCACTATCATTGGCCGAATCAAAGACGAGTCAGCATATAGGAGGGAGATTGAAAATCTGGCTGAGCGATGTCAACACAAAATCCTCTCACTCAATGTCAGCAAGATGAAGGAGCTGATATTGACTTCAGGAGGAGGAAACTAGAGGTCCATGAGCCAGTCCTCATCAGGGATCAGAGGTGGAGAGGGTCAGTGACTTTAAATCCCTTGGTGCTACATTTCAGAGGACCTATCCTGGCACGTAAGTGCAAATATGAAGAAAGCACCAGCAGCACCTCTAATTTCTTAGAAGTTTGCAAAGATTCGGTGTGGCATTTAAACTTTGACAGACTTCTATGGATGTGTGGTGAAGTGTATATTCACTTGTTGCATCATGGCCTGGTATGGAAACACCAATGCCTTTGAATAGAAAATCCTACCAAAAGTGGTGGATCTGGCCCAGTCCCACATGAGTAGTCTGAGTTGGACAGTTGACGTGAGGGAATGCGTAAAAGGAGCTGCCTTTCTATCAGGAATGCGTTCGAGATTTCAAAGGCAGTTTTGTGGTAGTTTCTCTGAGTTGAAGAGTGGCCGATCAGCAGGAGGGGTTCATTAGAAAGAGCCAATAAAAATAGTACAGGTGGAGAGCAGAGCGGCCGTTTATTGAGTGCGCCTTTGGCTCATTCGGCTTAGCCAAGGTTAAGTATTTGGTAAATTTCTCCGTTTCTGTTCTTGTTTGTTCATTCTTATCTGTTAGGGCACAATAGTTTAGTGAGAATGTGTGTGGGATGTGGGAAGTCTAGGAGACCTCCAGTCTCCTGGATAAACACATCTGCATCAGGTACACTGAGCTGCAGCTGCTGGAAGAATGTATTAAGGAACTGGAGCTGTAGCTCGATGACATTCAACGCATACGGGAGAATGAGAAGGTAATAAACAGGAGCTACAGGGAGGTAGACACCCCAAGATTACAGGACACAGATAACTGGGTGACTGTCAAGAGAAGGAGGGGGAATGCACAGCTGGTGCAGAGTACACATGTAGCCATTCCTCTCAATAATAAGTATACACCATTGGATACTATTGAGGGGGACAACTTACCAGGGGGAGCCACAGTGAGTGGGTCTCTGGCATTGAGTCTGGTGTTGTGGCTTAAAAGCACGGAGAGGAGACGAGACCTGTGGTATTGAAAAGAGATTCCCTAGTCAGAGGATCAGAGACAAGGTTCAGTGGCAGTGATAGAGACACCTGGATGGTTTGTTGCCTCCCTGGTGCCAGGATCAGGGATGTCTCGGATCAGAACATGATGTTGAGGCTCTATAAGGCATTCGTGAGACCACACTTGGAGTATTGTGTGCAGTTTTGGGCTTCTTATTTTAGAAAGGATATACTGACGTTGGAGAGGTTCAGAGACGATTCACGAGAATGATTCCAGGAATGAGAGGGTTACTGTATGAGGAACATCTGGCAGCTCTTGGGCTGTATTCCCTGGAGTTCAGGAGAATGAGGGGGGATCTCATAGAAACACTCCAAATGTTAAAAGGCCTGAATGGATTGGATATGGTAAAGTTATTTCCCATTGTAGGGGGTTCTAGAACAAAAGGACACGACTTCAGGATTGAAGGACGTCCATTTAGAACTGAGATGCAGAGAAATTATTTTAGTTACTTGGTGGTAAATCTGTGGAATTTGTTGCCACGAGCAGCTGTGGAGGCCAAGTTATTGGATGTATTTAAGGCAGAGATAGATAGGTTCTTGATTAGCCAGGGCATCAAAGGGTATGGGGTGAAAGCAGGGGAGTGGGGATGACTGGATGAAGTGGATCAGCCCATGATTGAATGGAGGAGCAGACTCGATGGGCCGAATGGCCTACTTCCGCTCCTAAATCTTATGGTCTTGTGAGTTCATGGCATTCTCAAGGGTGAGGGTGAGTAGCCAGATGTTTTGGTGCATATTGACACCAATAACATAGGGATACAAAGGTGAGGAGGTCCTGAAAGGATATTTTAGGGAACTAGGTAGAACGCTGAGAAACAGACCCTCCATTGTAGTAATATCTGGACTGCTGCCTGTGCCATATGCCAGAGAAGGTAGAAATAGGATGATCTGGCAGATGAATGCATGGCTGAGGAACTTGTTCAGGGGGCAGAGGTTCACATTTATTGATCATTGGCATCTCTTCTGGGGAAAGTACTGTATGAGCTGTACAAAAAAGACAGAGTTACACCTAACCCAAAGGGGCCCAATATCCTTGGGGACAGATTGGCTTGAGTTGTTTAGGAGGGCTGAAACTAATTTGGCAGGGGCATGGGAATGGGAATTATCGTGCTGAAGATGAGGAAGCTGGTTTACAAACAGAGGCAATGTGTAGTGAGGAGATGCTCTCGACATGGCAAAATTGCAGTCAACAGGATGAGTTGCAACATAAAAGGAGGAAAAAATCGAAAAGGGTGAATACGGGACTGAAGGTTGTAGATCAGCATGTATGATGTAGTAGACATCACTGAATCATGGCTGAAAGAAGATTATAGATGGAAGCTTAATGTCCTAGGATACAGAATGTATTGAAAGGACAGGCAGGAAGGCAGAGGGGGTGGCGTGCTCTGTTGATAAAAAAAAATGAATGCAAATAATTGGAAAGAGGTGACATGGTGTGGGTAGAACTAAAGAACTGCAAGGGTAAAAAGACCCTCATGGGAGTTGTATACAGACCCCTAAGCCGTAGTAAGGATGTGGTCTAAAAGTTACAATGGGAGGTAGAAGATGCATGTCAAAAGGGTAATGTTACAATAGTTATGGGGGATTTCAACATGCAGGTAGATTGAAAAAATCAGGTTGGTGCTGGATTCCAGCAGGGAAAATTTCTAGAATGCCTATAAGATGGCTTTTTAGAACAGCACAAGGCTGAACCCACTAGGGGATCAGCAATTCTGGATTGGGTGTTCTGCAATGCACCGGAATTGATTAGACAGCTTAAGGTAAATGAACCCTTGGGAAAAAATGATCATAACATGATGGAATTCACCCTGAAATTTGAGAAGGATAAGCTAAAGTTAACTATATCAGTACTCTTTTTACGTTATATGTCAATGATTTCGTATGATGGAACTGATGGTTTTTTTTGCAAAGTTTTCAGGTGATACATAAATTGGTGGAGGGGCAGGTAGTTTCGAGGAAGTAGAAAGGCTACAGAAGGACTTAGACAGATTAAGAGAGTGGCAGATGGAGTACAATGTCAGGAAATGTACGTTCATGCACTTTCCTGGAAGAAATGCAAGGGTTGACTATTTTCTAAATGGAGAGAAAATACAAAAACAAATGGTCTTAGGAGTCCTTGTGCAGGATTCCCTAAAGGTAATTTGCAGGTTGAATCTGTGGTGAGGAAGGCAAAGGTAATGTTAGCATTCATTTCAAGAGGACTAGAATATAAAAGCAAGGATGTAATGTTGAGACTCTATAAGGCACTGGTGAGGCCTCACTTGGCATATTATGAGCAGTTTTGGGCCCCTTATTTTAGAAAGGATGTGCTGAAACTGGAGAGGATTCAAAGGACGTTCATGAAAATGATTCCAGGATCAAATGGCTTGTCATATGAAGAGTGTTTGATGGCTCTGGGCCTGTATTCACTAGAATTCAGAAGAATGAGGGGTGACCTATCAAATGTTGAAAGGCTTTGATAGAGTGGATGTGGAGAGGATGTTTCCTGTGGTGGGAGAACCTGAGATAAGAGGACACAATCTCAGAATAGAGGGATCACCAACAGAAGAAAATCTGCAGATGCTGGAAATCCAAGCAACACACACAAAATGCTGGAGGAACTCAGGAGGCAAGGCAGCATCTATGGAAAAGAGCACAGTCGGGGTTTCGGGCTGAAACCCTTCATCAGGACTGGAAAAAAAGCTGGGGAGTCTGAGTAAGAAAGTGCAAGGAAGGGAGGAAGAAGAACAAGGTGATAGGTGAATCGGGGAGGGGGTAGGGGTGAAGTAAAGAGCTGGGAAGTTGATTGGTGAAAGAGATACAGGGCTGGAGAAGGGATTATCTGGTGCTCCTGGTGTGGTCTCCTGTGCATTTATGAGACACGATGCAGATTGGGAGACCGCTTCGCTGATCACTTGTGTTCCGTCCACCAGAAAAAGTGGGACCTCCCAGTGGCCACCCATTTTGATTCCACTTCCCATTTCCAATCTGTCAGCACATGGCCTCCTCTACTGTTGTGATGAGGCTACACTCAGACTGGAGGAGCAGCACCTTAGATTCCATCAGGGTAGCCTCCAACCTGATGGCATGAACATCAATTTCTCAAACTTCCAGTAATGGCCTCCCCCACCATTCATTGTTCCCCAATTCCATTTCCTTCCCTCACCTTATCTCCTTGCCTACCTCTGGTGCTCCTCCCCATTTTTCTTTCTTTCATGGCCTTCTGTCCTCTCCAATCAGATTTCCCCCTTCTCCAACCCTATATCACTTTCTCCAATCAACTTCTCAGCTCCTTATCTACCCCCTCCCCACCCCCCCCCCCATTGCCACCTATCACTTTGTGGTTCTCCCTCCCCTCCTCCCTCTTTCTTACTCTGACTCCTCACATTTTTTTTCCAGTCCTGCTGATGGGTCATGGCCGAAACATCGACTGCACTCTTTTCCACAAATGCTGCCAGGCCTGCTGAGTTCCTCCAGTATTTTGTGTGTATTGCTCAGAATAGAGGAACGTCCTTTTACAACAGATGAAGAGGAATTTCTTTAGCTAGAGAATGGGAATCTGTGGAATTCTTTGCCATAGGCAGCTGCAGAGACAAAGTCTTTATGCATATTTAAGGCAGAGGTCGATAGATTCTTGATTAGTCAGAGCATGAAGGGATATGGGAAGAAGGCAGGAAATTGGGGCTGGGAAGAAAATTGGATCAAGCATGATGAAATGATGGTGGAGACTCAATGGGCCGAATGGCATAGTTCTGATCTTATATCTTATTGCCTTATGGATAAAAGCCCTCCCTACCCTTGAGCACATCCACACAGGGAGCTGTCCATCATCAAGGATCCCCACCACTTCACTTCTCATTGCTGCCGTCAGGAAGAAGATAAGCCTCAGGATCCACACCACCAAGTTCAGGAGCAGTGATTACTCTTCAACCATCACTCTCTTGAACCAGAGGCGATGACTTCACTCACTTCACTCGCGCCATCACTGAATTATTCTCACAACCTATGGACTTACTTTCAAGGACTATTCATCTCATGTTCTCAAAATTTATTGATTATTTAGTTTTATCATTATCATTGTTATTTTCTTTTGTGTTTGCACATTGTTGTCATTTGCATATTGATCATTTGTCCGTCCTGTTGGGTGAAGTGTTTCATTGATCCTATTGTGTTGCTTGTATTTACTCTGTATGCCCGTGAGAGGTTGAATCTCAGGGTTGTACATGGTGACATACAGAGTCATAGAAAAGTACAACACATATATAACCCCTTTGGACCATAGCCATCCATACCCCTACTATCCATGTACCTATTCAAACTTCTCCTAAACATTGAAATTGAGCTTGCATGCATCACTTGCGCTGGCAGCTCGTTCCACGCTCTTACGACCCTCTGAGTGAAGAAGTTTCCCTTCAAATTCCCCATAAGATTTTCACCTTTCACTTTTAACCCATGACCTCTAGTTGTAGTCCCACCCAACATCAATGGAAAAGCCAGCTTGCATTTACCCAATCGATACTCCTCATAATTTTGTATACCTCTATCAAATCACCCCTCGATCTTCTACGTTACAAGGAATAAAGTTTTAACCCTCTCAATCTTTCCTTATAACTCAGGTCCTTCAGTCCTGGGAAATTGTTGCAAATTTTATCTGTACTCTTTCAACCTCATTTACATCCTTCCTGTATGTAGGTAACCAAAACTGCACACAATACTCCAAATTAGGCCTCACTAATGTCTTGTACAACTTCAACGTAACATCTCTTCTCCTGTACTCAATACACTGATTTAAGAAGGCCAATGTGCCAAAAGCTTTCTTTAAGACCCTATCTATTTGTGTTGCCACTTTCAGTGAATTATGGACCTATATTCCAAGATCACTTTGTTCTAACGCACTCCTCAGTGCCCTACCGTTCGCTGTGTAAGACCTACCCTGGTTGGTCCTACAGAAGTTGAACACCTCACACTTGTCTGCATTAAATTCAATCTGCCATTTTTCAACACATTTTCCCACCTCAAGCTCTGATAGTCTTTCTTGCTGTCCACTACATCCTCAGCCTTGGTGTCATCCTCAAGTTTGTTGATCCAGTTAACACTATCATCTAGATCATTGATAAAGATGACAAACAACGTCAGACTCAACACCGATCTCTGTGACATTCTGCTCATCATAGGCTTTCTATCAGAGAGGCAATCATCTACTGCCACCCTCTGGCCTCCCCCACAAAGCCACTATGCAATTCAGTTTACTCCCTCATATTGAATGCCAAGCGACTGAACCTTCCTGACAAATCTCCCTTGCAAAGGCATCTTAAATGCCTTCCTGAAGTCCATGTGGACAACATCCACTTTCCTGGTAACTTCCTTGAAAAACTCTAAGTTTGGTTGGACATGACCCACCATGCACAAAGCCCTGCTGACTATCCCTGTCTATCCAAACGGTCATACATCAGGCTCCTTAGAATATCTTCCAATAACATTCCCACTTCTGATATCAGACTCACCAGGTCTATAATTTCCTGGTTTATTTTTAGAGCTTTTCTTAATCAGTGGAACAACATTGGTTATCCTCCAATCCTCCTACCTATCGCTAAGGACTTCTTGTTAGCATTTGCAGATTTGTTTTTTGAATGGAGTGTTGAAGTTTTCTCTTTGAACAATTTCCATAGTTTTTTTGTTTCGTGTCTGTCTGTGGGGGAAGACAAATCTGTTGGATACTGTATGTATACTTTGATTATAAGTGTACTTTGAATCCTTTGAAGTATCTCCGCTAACAGCCTGAAATTTCGGCACTTGCCTCCCACAGAGTCTGAGGGAACACCTTGTCAGGTCCTAGGGATTTATCCACCATAATTCGTCTCAAGACAGCAAACACCTACTCTTCTGTAATCTGTAAAGGGTCCATGGCTTCGTTGCTGCTTTGCCTCACTTCTCTAGACTCTGTCCATCTACCAAGTAAATACACATATGTGTGCTTTGATAATAAATAATAAATTTACTTTGAACTTGAAAACTCAATTTAATACTTACATCATCTTTTGGAAATATTCAACATTTCACATATTGAATATTGCAGTTTTAGTTCCTTCGTGCCTGACTGTTGTTGAACACTCTGTTTTAGTGAGATTCATTTGCTGATGCTTTATTATCCTCTCCCAACCTGCATTAATACTTTGCAACCTACCACTGAATATACCAGACTCTGCCATTAGATGCTGTTCAGGAACATTATTGGATAATCCAATGTCTACTAATGATCTAGAGGTAGAGTTTGAACTCCCAAGGCAAATGTAGAATTTAAGTTTAAATAACTGCATAAATCTGGAATAAAAAGGTAGTGTTGGTAATGATATTAGCATGAGAATCATAAAACCTGGCTTATTAATGCTTTTAAGAATAAGTCTTTGTACCCCTGTTGCATCAGCTGCAAAGGATTCCAGCACACCAGCAATATTCAATAATTTGTAACTGAAATGTCAGGTCACATAATTAAGGAGGAACTCGGAATGAGCAGTAATTGCTGGCCTTACCAGCGATGCTTACACCTTGAATGATGAAAAAGAAGTTTTATCTGCTATGCAGGTAATTCAAGACTAAGAATAACTGGACGAATTACGCATTGTCCTCTGAAACCATCTGCTTGAATCCCAGCGGAGAGAGGAATTGGTGCTTGAAGATACAGGTGTGATGGCCTGTACGATGGCAGCATTTTCTAAGAAATGCAAAATTAGTTAGAAGTCAGTTTGGATACTGTACACAGTTCTGACCACTGTATTACAAGAACAGCAGGATTATTCTGCAAAGGGTGTGGCAGATATTGGAAAATTATAGCTTTGAGGAAAGATTGGATAACCTAGTATTACTTTCTTTGGAACAGAGGAGGCTAAAGTGAGATTTTACTGACATACACTGAGTGGCCATTTTATTAGGTACACCTGTACACCTGGTTAATGCAAGTATCTAATCAGCCAATCATGTGACAACAATTCAATGCATCAAAGCATGAAGACAAGATCAAGAGGTTCAATTGTTGTTCAGACCAAACATCAAAATGGGGAAGAAGTGTGATCTAAGTGACTGTGGCTATGGAATTATTGGCGCCAGTGGAGTGGTTTGAGTATCTGAGGAACTGCTGATCTTCTGGGATTTTTACACACAACAGTCCTCGAGATTGCAGAGAATGGAGTGAACAACAAGCGAAAAAGAGTTTTGTGAGCAAAAAACACTTTGTTAATGAGAGAGGTCAAAGGAGTATGGCCAGAGAGATTCAAGCTGACAGGAAAGCGACAATAACTCAGGGAACCATGAATTACAATGGTCGTGGGCAGAAGAGCATCTCTGAATGCACAAAACATCGAGCCTTGAAGTGGATGGGCTACAGCAGCAGAAGACCACGCCAGATTCCACATGTGTATCTAATAAAGTGGCAATGCGTGTATATAAAATTATCTGTGGCCTAGAAAGAGTATTTCCAATTATCCGATTTCCCTTGGCAGAAGTTTATGTATTTGGGGAAAGTTTCTTTCAGCTATCGGATACCTACTCATTGCCTGTTATGCCACTGAAAACAATGGAGGTCTTCCATTGCTGTCTGTCCCTGACAATTACATATATATAATTCAATTACTGTTTCTGTAACAGTTCTGCTTGACCAGACAGGGTTGTTAGCCCTGAGCTGAACCCCTGAAAATGGAGGACCAGTGGACCACTCTTAGTCTGGCCTTTACCCTTTGACCTGTTTGGCATAGGTGACCCTACTCCAGCTAGTATTGCTGTCCAGGTCATTGGGTCATTGGGGCATTGATGTATTGAGAAGGTTGTGCCTTCTTGGATGAGCTATAGAATAATGGGACCTAGAATTCAATATATGAAAGAGTAGTAGAGGTAGAACCCATCATATATAAGTTACTCATGGATAAATACTTCAACAGGTAAGACTGCCATTGTTATAGACCTGAATGAAGTGCAGATTGGAGAGCACTTTTCTTTGACTATGTAGAAACAATGAGCTGAGTGACCCCCTTCTGTGTAAGAAGTATACTAATTTTAGTCTGTGCTTCTCCACATAAAATTTTTATAGCTTACTGTTATCAAATCAGGCAAGTACCAGATATGAGGAGCAACTTTGGAGCAGTTTCACTGTTCTTTAATATTAAACCAACACTTGGGATCCCTACAGGGCTCCTCACAGGCTATGCACAGCTTATTTTTTGGAAAATGAAACAATAGCTTTCTGCAATTTGCCACAGATTATGAAAGTTTTATCAGCATTTATTACTTTGTTGTTTTTCTTGTGTTAATGCTTACATGCTGTCACAAGTTAAAAACAACAAATTGTGCTTGTATAGTACCTTTAATTGTGCAAAGCATCCCAGGAGTACCTCAAGCCAAGTTTGATATCTTCAAGTACTCTAAGTAGACAGAATCCTTGTGAATAAACTGATTCCTCTCTGGTGCCTAAGGAAGTACATATGCAGATGCACTGCATCGGTACAGGGGGACCAGGTCCAAGTTAGGTTGCTGGTGATATGGATGACTAGGAACTTGATGATGTCTTAAAGGACAAAAGTGACGTGGAGTAGCAAATTGGTTTAGGAAAATAATTCCTGCTGTTGAAAAGTTTATCTCATAGGTGGCCACTACCTGACCGCTGACCTTGTTTTTGATCCAAAAAAAAAATGAGGGTGTGTTATCTGAAGGTAGGAAGGTAGGCAGAAGGGGTGGCATCACTCTGCTGGTAAAGAATAACAGAAGGACTTAGACAGATTAGGACAATAGGCAAGAGCATGGCAAATGAAGTATAATGTTGAAGAATGCACAGTCTTGCATATTAGTAGAAGAAATAAATGTACAGACTATTTTCTAAATGGGGAAAAAATCCAAAAATCTGAGATGCAAAGGGACTGGAAGTTTACTAAAGGTTAACTTGCAGACTGAGTTGGTGGTGAAGAAAGCAAGTGCAATGTTTGCATTCCTTTCAAGAGGCTTTGATTATAAGAACA
Source organism: Mobula hypostoma (assembly GCF_963921235.1). Lineage (NCBI taxonomy): Eukaryota > Metazoa > Chordata > Chondrichthyes > Myliobatiformes > Myliobatidae > Mobula > Mobula hypostoma. The sequence continues at coordinate 20,749,029 of NC_086113.1, forward strand.
AGGATGTGTTGTTGATGCTTTATAAGGCACTAATGAGGCGTCGCCATGAGTATTGTGAACAGTTTTGGGCTCCTCATCTAAGACAGACTGGTTTTGGAGAGCGTTCAGAGTTGGTTCACAAGGAAGATTCTGGGAAAGACAGGGTAATCATACGAGGAATGTTTGATAGCTCTGGGTCTGTGTTCACTAGAATTTAGAAGGATGGGGGGGGCGGTGGGGGATCTCATTGAAACCTTTCCAATGTTGAAAGGCCTAGACAGAGTAGATGTGGATAGCATGTTTCCCATGGTGGGAGACTCTAGGACGAGAGGGTACAGCCTCAGGATAGAGGGGAGTCCATTTGAAACAGAGGTGCAGAGAAAGTTCTTCAGCCAGAGAATGGTGAATTTGTGGAATTTATTACCATAAGCAGTTGGGGAGGCCAGGTTGTTGGTGTATTTAAGACAGAGCTTGACAGGTTCTTGATTGGACACGGCATCAAAGGTTACGGGGAGAAGGCCGGGAAGTGGCCTCCCCCTTGTACCTCATCCGTTATTTATTTATATACACACATTCTTTTTCTCTCTCTCCTTTTTCTCCCTCTGTCCCTCTCAGTATACCCCTTGCCCATCCTCTGGTTTTCCCCCTCCCCCTTTTCTTTCTCCCTAGGCCTCCTATCCCATGATCCTCTCATATCCCTTTTGCCAATCAACTGTTCAGCTCTTGGCTTCATCCCTCCCCCTCCTGTCTTCTCCTATCATTTCGGATCTCCCACTTTCAAATCTCTTACTAGCTCTTCTTTCAGTTAGTCCTGACGAAGGGTCTCGGCCCGAAACGTCGACTGTACCTCTTCCTAGAGATGCTACCTGGCCTGCTGCATTCATCAGCAAGTTTTATGTGTGCTGCTTAATATTAAAGCTTAACCATATAGATAATAAGTTCTCATGTAACTCTCCTAATAATAATGCAGTATATTACTCAATTACATTAAATGGATGATCCAGAAGAATATCAGGAATAGAAAGAAGAGAAGGTAATGTAGCTACGCGAGTTTGCTCTCCCTTTCAATCCGGAGAGTCAGCTCTATTTTCCTGCCTCATCCTAATATCACCTGATTGCCTAGGTGTCCAAAATATCTATTGATGTCAATCTCGAACACGCTTGGCCAGTGAGGCAGAGTTTTCCAAAGATTTACACTGCCCAATCATATGTACAAGCATTGCAAAACATTTCACTAATGAACCACTTTATAAAATGTATCTCAAGCAAGTGAAAGGCAAACATTGAAGACTCTTGATCTTCCAAATCATTATCTCCAGACCACCTCTGCACATAGACCATGGAAAATGTGGATACTTGAAACACAATGGAAATGAAAAGCTTCTCTTCTGTGTGGTTGTCATAATCAAGAAAACATTCTGTGGACCAAATAGTGACTTTTTGCTTGATTTACAAATGAGGGAGATGGCATAGTGATCCTGTCAGCCACTGTGGATATAACCATCTACCTTAAACCTACAAATGTGAAGTTATATTTATGTTCTACTGCTAATGAATCACAATAATCTTGAAATTTACTACTCATCAAATGTTTCTCCTAGAGTATTTTTGCTAGCAGATACTCCTTTAATATCCTGTGAAATTACTAAAGTGGAATTCCATGCTTTTCCGTGTTTCGTATCTGTCTGTGGGAAGACTAATCTCAGGGTTGTATGCTGCATAGTTTAATAATAAATGTACTTTCAATCTTTGAATTACCAAGAATTATCAATACCTCCCAATTAACCACCTGACTCTTAAGCTTCTGTTTCCATGGTAACTGCCAGCCTAGCTGAGCACAGAAAAGTGATGGAGACCACAGAGAGTGTCACATATTTCTCTGATGTGTTGAAGAGCACCCGCCAATCAAGTGAAAATGGCCGTAACCCATCAATTACTGAAAAAGCTTCCCTTCTTTTAGTCCTTAATGCAGTTTTGCTTGAAAGACAGGTGAACTGAGTGTACATGGCACTGTCTGTTCCCCTGTCAGCAGACATTATGCAATCTCCCTGTCAGTTCTTCATGTTAATACCTCAAATAAATGCTTTAGAAACCCCTGACATTGAATTATTTATATTTTGCACTCATATCTAAAGATTCATTTCAAAGATTTTAAAGATGATTTTTTAAAAGACTGGGTGTGGTATTAGTGTCCACAGCTGGTTGGAAATGCCAGAGATAGTATTGTGTTTTTGATCTGGATACTATGTGGCTTCTTAAATCTTCCTGTTGAAGTGTTAGTGCTTAGCATAGAACAGGACAAAAAAGCCAACTTACTGGCTGTCATATTTTTTTATCGAAGTTTGGTTTTTGAAAAGCAGATATACAAGGTGGGGAGCAAGGGAGAGATGTGAACATTGCATTAAAACACCAATGCTCCAAGGCTTTATAAATTATAGTCTCTTAGATGTGCTGTTAGAAGTCTACTTAAACATTAACGTCCTCACACATCCCAGAGATGACTGTATGTTCGTCATCATGGCTGTCCCTCGAGGTCGACGATGATGGTCTTCGTTCTGTTGATCTACTTATGGACTGTCAAGTGGCTTACGAGTCCAATCTACCCACAGAGCGAAGACGCCTGTGCGTGTATTTGTTTAACCTGTACTTGACGTTGCACTCCAAGAAGAACACGATACTTCACAAATCAACCAACTGATTCCAATGGCATGGAAACCACGCTGATTGGAGCTGATGGATTTGTTGAAGCCTTCATCCGCCTTCACAGCCGTTGCGTTTGAAGTAACTTCGTCCGCCTGTTCCACTGTATGTTACTGCATAGATGGAAGACATTCTGCCCTGTCAAGTTAGCCACCTCATACACCTTCCACGCAGTCCTGCAGAGCTTCCTTTTTCTGACAACTGCCCACGAGAGAATGTTTAAGAGGATGTTGTGCACTGTAGTAAAACCTACCCTCAAAACTCCAGATGATTTTACCTCCCTCCCTCTTTAACACTTGCCTTTGTGACCCATCCTTTAGCCACTTCTATTTTCTATATTATTGTCAAAATTTGGTCACCTATTTAATCCCTTTATTCTGTCGGTTACCTTGAATAAATATGCCTTTATGGTGTTTATATCAAATGAGCTGGTTAAACACATAAAATGCTGGACAAACTTAGCAGGTCAGGCAGCACCTATGGAAACGAATAAATGTTTCGGCCCGCCATCCACCATCAAGACTGAAGATTGAACGATAGCTATTTAACATTATTTTGGATATTTTCTGGCCCAAATCATGATATCCTAGTCAATTATTTTAAATCTGATTAAATTAGAAAAATTCTTGTCCATTTAATCTGGTGTTATAGGTCATGTGAGGTGCCATGGTCGTTAGGTGAATTACACTGTAGAGGTCTGAACTGATAATATGAAGCAATGAGTTCAAATCCCATCATAGCATTTTGAGAACTTAAGTTCAAGTAATTAAAGTAAATGTTCTGGAACTTAAAAACCAAATTGTATCAACAGCGGATTGTTCTAAGTACAGCTTTGCCAGTGAGTTTTGAAATGGACAATAATAGTTCCTGTAATGTTGCCACTAATTTAAAGATTGTTTACTGTGACTCACTGCTGCCTGGTATTGTCATGATGATATGTAGGGAAACTAACAGGATGACACTGTCTAGATGAAAGGAACTGGTTGGATCTATAAGCTGTTTCAAGAACAAAGCAGCTTTGTATAAATTGCCAACTATTTCCGGCACTTTAGAGAGTGGCTAAAAGAGATGCTGAGACATGGCGTCAGAGTTGATGAAATTATGAAATGTAGGCAACATGCCCAAACTGGAATCGCAGGAAAGATCCTGATCATATAAAATAATACAAACGTACATTATCATTTGTGAGAAGGAGTGGGCTGTGTGAGTCAGTTAAAACAGTATGTAATTTGACTATTTAAGCCACCTGAGCCTTTGGATTTCCAGACCTGTAACTTGTCTAAAGAATAGAGACAGCAGAACAAGAAATTTGCAGTCTGTATTGAGCTGGCTACCATAGATGAACCAAAGGTAAAGTGGTATTTTTATCTTATTGATCACAAGTGAAGAGAATTTTGCCATTACTAACTCCCTCAGCAACACAAAAAAATCTGCTGGAGGAACTCAGCAGGTTGAGCAGCATCTGGAGGAAAGAAAAGAAATTGTTAATATTTTGGGTTGAAACCCTACATCTCTCAAATGTGATCTGAGAGAACTGTGACAAACATATTGCACACAGCGTACATACATTGGCTGTTAACAGTTTTTTAATTGCAACCAGGAACAAGGAGATGCATTTTCTCCTTTCTTGTAGAAGATAAGGTGGCCAGCAGGTATTTGGAATATGGCAGATTTGAAGGACATGTGCATCAGAGATCAGAAAGTACGTTGCATATGGCATTCCAGCCTGAGGGAATGGTGAGGATGTGAAAACAGTTTACTCTAGGATGGAGAATGTAGGCATACAAAGTTACTCATGTCCAGGCCCTGTAAAACAAAGTGCAGAACAGGAACACTGGAGCCTAGGTGGTTTAGGTATTTCAAGAATTGTGCACAACATGAGTGGCTGAGAAAGAAGTGTGCCATGTGGATTGGAAGATAATCTCTTCAGAACAGATTGAAGGGGACATTGGAAATCTATGGAACAGATAGATGAGTTGTGAAGGGACTGAGGAAGAAGCTGTTCTGGAGTGCTAACTGGGATTAGTGAATCTAGTACCATAGGGGATACGTTTTATGAAGGAATAACCCACTGGATATTGATGCAAGAGCAATCAGTGGCATTTTACTTGACCTTGGAGTAATGAGTAAAGTACTTCCAAAGCCAACTGTTAATCTCAAGGCAGTGGAGTTGAAACCAATATGTAAGCACAGTTAAACAAAATGATTACACTGAAATCAGTTAGAGGTAATGAATCCAAAGAAAAGGAGAGAGGTGATGTGCGTTTTACTCTATTAGGTTGGAAGGATGTCACATCTATACTTAGAAGTATTATAATACAGCAGATGGGATTGATATCTTCAGTAACTTAAGTTACTTCAGTAAGAGCAATCTCTTCAGCCATAAAAGTTACTGATGAATATGCAGACAGAGCAGGGAAACAAGAAGGCAAAAATGATCTACTCAAGATGAGAGGTAGCCAGGTGATCTCATATGTCCATGCACACATACAAAAATGTCCACACACGAAGAACTCCAGTGGCCCTCAAGAACACAAACCTGTCTTGGGGAGACTAACCACAGCACCATCATCAAGAGTGTCCTACCTGGCTGCATCATTGTGTGGTATGGAAGCTGCAAGGCTTTGGACTGCAAGACCCTCAGTGGATAGTAAAAACTACCGACAGAATCTCCCTCTCCCTATTTGAGACATTTACCAGGAGTGTTGTATATAAAGGACACAAAGAGTTGTTGAGGATCCCTACCACTCTTCTTACAATCTCTTTGACCCAGTACCATCAGGAAGAAGGTACAGGAGCATCAGGACTAGGACTGCCAGACTGGGTAACAGCTCCTTCCCCCAGGCTGTGAGACTAATGAATACCGTACCACAACTGAGGTCTCGTCACTAAAATAGCAAGCTGTTAGCTGTTTACTGTACCATTTGCCTGTGCTGCACGCTTCTCATGCATGTTGAATTGTATTGTATTAATTTATTTGTGGCAATATCTTGTTTTTTATGCTATGTAATATTTGTATTGTGGGTGCACCGTGTGCAATGAGAGAGCTGTGGATTAGGGTTACGGTTGCATAGTGGTGAACCTGTGCAGAGTAAGGTCTAGAGTTAACTCAGACTCAAAATAAACAAGATGACACAAACAAAATCCAAAAGCACCAAGTCACAAACAGCAGTACTAGAAATGGAACTCCTACAATTGAGCACAAGGCTCTTAAGTACAGACTCTCCATGAAGAACGTGGCAGTCAATTACAGTCCGCCCTCCTTATCCGCGAGGGATTGGTTCTGGGACCCCTCGCGGATACCAAAAAACGCAGATGCTCAAGTCCCTTATTCAACCTGTCTAAATACGGTGGATCTTAGGACCCAGCAGAACCCTGGACCTTATTTAACCCATCTCAGTGTGATGGACATTAGGACCCGGCGGCGGAGCTCTGAAAATAATCACGATCGCGATTTAAAGTAAAGTGGAAATACAAGTAATGAACCGATTGGAAAGAGGTGAAACGCCATCGGTCATTGGAAAAGCGTTAGGCTACAGTCGGTTAACGATCGGAGCAATTTTAAAGGATAAAGTGAGAAAATCCCTGCCCCGATGAAAGCTACAATTATTACTAAGCAATGCAGTGGTTTAATTATTGGGTTTTGGGTTTTTGATCCTCCACATCAACCGGCAGGGATGGACAGCGTGTTTGGGAACGATCTGTCACTGGATCGAACTCGGGAATTTCCGTTCCCGAGCCCGGCACAAAAACATACCTTTCTTAAGTGTTTTATATGCATAGAAAGGTAAAATATATACTATATGCTAAGACAAACATTTGACTAACTAATGCTGAATAATACCGGATGTACCTGTTCCAACATACTTAGTAAGAGAACTTCCGATTTTTTCGATCCCGATCCACAATAACCTATGCACATCCTCCCGTATACCTTAATTCATCTCTAGGTTACTTATAATACCTAATACAATGTAAATGCTATGTAAAATAGTTGTTATACTGCATTGTTTAGGGAATAATGACAAGAAAAAAAAGTCTGTACATGTTCGAAGAACAAGTGCTGGAAGAGCACTTCCGGGTTTTCTCGATTCTCGGTTGGTTGAATTCGCGCATGCGGAACTTGTGGATAAAGAGGGCAGACTGTATTGGCAGTATGAGTCTTAAAGGGGCAATGGCAACTAGCCATACTCCAGGGAACTGCAGTGCTGAAACTTGGTTGCCTGGCCACTGTTCAGTCAGGACCATGACACCATGATCTGGGGGAATGTTGTTTCATTTGGTTGTATATATGTACAATCAGATGCCAATAAACTTGAAATATGGTAGTGAAATTATCCCCAGTAGACATGGTTACCATCTGGGTATCTAATTTCTAGTGCACTGAGAAATTAAGCAACAAGTTGAGAACTAACAAGACCCCAAAGCCAATGACATCACTGACCAGGGCCATTACTTTATTAAGAAGGAGTTACTTGCTGGATCTTCGGACTTGGGAGGTTTCATCAATACGCATGTGGCCAGAGATCACAAGACACTTTAAATCATTGAGTTAAACCCATCCATAAAGCTTCTTAGAGGTGCTGGAGGATGTTTGCCAGGAAGGCAGACAATGTGAAGATTTGCTGTGATCATGTAGATATGCATATGCTGCTCCATACGTAGCTAAACCTACCTCATAAACATGTGACTATGGAGGATTTGGTGTTTTGACAATGAAGAGAAAGATTTAAAGATTAGCTTTTTTGTGACATGATCATCAAAGTATACTGTGGGATGCATCATTTTGTATCAACGCAGTCCCAATATGCATTGGGGGTAGCCAGTGTGGTTTTCGAACAGGCTGTAGTACAGTGGGACATGATCTTTTCACTGAGGCAGCTCCAAGAGAAATGTGTTGAGCAGCAGAGAAGTCTCTATGTTACATTTGTTGATCTAACCAAAGTGTTTGACACTGTTGGTAGATATGGCCTGTGGAAGCTCCTACCAAAATTCGGTTGTTCCCCACGCCTAACCAACATCATCCGTCAGTTCCACGAAGGCATGGAAGGCCACACCAACATGTGTGGTGAGTTGTCGGACCCATTTTCCATCAGCAACGGCGTAAAACAGGGTTGTGTTCTGGCTCCTACTCTGTTTGGACTATTCTTCGCTGCTGTTCTTCAGGATGCCACCTCAGACCTGAAGTTAGGGGTCTTCCTACAAACGAGGGCTGATGGCGGGCTCCTCAACCTCGCAAGATTGAGAGCAAAAACAAAAGTCAGGGACATTGTGGTGCATGAGCTACAGTTTGCTGATGGCTGTGCACTGGTTGCCCACTCTCTCGAAGACTTACAGGAGATCACCAGTCGCTTTGCCAGTGCAGCCAAAAGCTTTGGACTGACAATCAGCCTGAAAAAGACGGAAGTTTTGTACCAACGGGCTCTTGGCTCAAGCTACGAAGAACCAACTGTCCTCATTGATGACACTCATCCCAATGTTGTCAACAAGTTTTGCTACATAGGCAGCATAATAACATCCTCAGCTTCTCTGGATTTAGAGATTGAGTCAAGAACCAGAAAAGCCTGTTTTGCCTTTGGTCAGCTGAAAGATCGAGTTTGGTCACAGAACATCAGGTTGGCCACCAAGTGCAAGGTATTCAGGGCCGTTGTCATATCAACCTTGTTATATGGATGTGAGACATGGTGACCATATGAGACACTTACGCCAGCTTGACCAACTGCAGCAGCGTCACCTACGTTCTCTGATGAGGATCACCTGGTGAGACAAGGTCTCCAATACCGAGGTCCTCTCTCAAGCCAGAATGCCAGCAGTTACAACCTTGGTAATGTCAGCCCAGCTGTGCTGGGCAGGACATGTTGTCAGAATGCCTGGCGGAAGACTGCCCAAGGACATCTTGTATGGCCAACTGTCCAGTGGTATCCGAAAACGAGGAGGCCAGTGACTACAGTACAAGGATGTTCTGCACAGGAGCCTCAAGAAAGCTGACATTGCCCCATCAACACGGGAGGATCTGGCTCAAGATTGCTCACAGTGGAGGGACGCCGTCAGGAAAGGTGTGGGCACTGCTGAGAACAAGCTCAATGAGGCAACAGAGGAAAGGCACAGGAAGCGCCACAACAGAGCTCCTGCCCCTGGTGCCCCTCCAGGCCTCACCTGCCAAGCTGTACCTGTCAAGGATCGGCCTGTACAGCCACTCCAGGACGCACATATCAACCCCCACTAACTGACTGAAAGGAACCATCATCATCCTATGGGATGGATAGCCAGAGAGAGAGCCCGTATGTCTTTGGAATGTAGTCGGAAACCAGAGTACCCAGAGGAAACCCACGTGGAGAATGTACAAATTCCTTACAGGCAGCCAATTGAACCCCAGTGGCTGATCGCTGGCAGTGTCTTGCATTACTTTAACTGCTATGATAGTGTGCTCGTGTTGCAAGACCTATTCAAGTGTCTTAACCGTGGATGCAGGAGGTGGAGGAGTCTGTCCAGGAAGATGATGTGATGCAGCAAGGGTTTCGGACGGGGTAGAAAGAAATGCAGTGTGATGTTGAGCCTGCTCTCAAACTAACTTCCACATGAGAGACGAGCTGGGAATTCATGGTAATATCATCTTCAGAGACTTGCTGCTGGTTACACAGCTGGCATTTAGGGCAGCAATGAAGGTCCTTCTATCTGTAGTGGTGCTCACAGCTTCCTTCATCATATCAGGAGCTTCCGCTCAGTTTTCACTGCTGTCAGTCATGCAAGTGTCAGGCGGAGACTCAGAAATACCATTACACTCAGGTGTAGAAGGATTCTTCGTTGCTGTTGCCATAACAATTTTGTTTACCAGTTAAGGTTGTTACCCCCGAGCTGTACCCCTGAACCTGGAGGACCAGTGGACCACCCTTAGCCCGGCCTCTACCCTTTGACCTGTTTGTCATGGGTGACCTGACCAAGAGCCAAAGCACAAGGCGCTGACTCCAGCCGGCATCGCTCTCTGGATCATTGAGGCACGCAAGCCTTCAAACCGTATGACAAGCTTGTGGTCCTCTTGGAGGACCTTCAGACCGTCCTTCCTGCCCAAACAAGAATGTGTTCACTTTTTACCTCGAGCACAGCATAGTTTCCTGTGCTGAGTGAGACAGAGATGAATAAGATGCTGAGGGCCTATATGTGGAAGGGTAGGATGTTTAGATTTATAGAAATGAAAGGAAATGCTTTATTCTTGCATACAGAGTCTGGACTATTCAGGTTAGATTTATTTCGTGGCAAGTGATTATTTTTCTCATAGCTGGGAAGCAGCCTTCTTGGAAAACACCCACTCACTGATGATTTTTGACAAGTAGCAGGATGTAGCTGTCCCAGAGGTGCTGATTGCAGGTTATCAACCATGGCTTGCAACGGAGTTTGGAAAGCGTGATCACCTCACTTTCCACAGAGCAGCAAACAGGTGAAGGACGCTGTGACAGTGGCCAACGAACTGCTGAAATAATGTAAATCATCATATTATGATAATGCTGAATATCCCCGGCTTCTGCAATACCCCACCCACGGGATAATGAGAGACCCTGCATTGACCCCTGTGAACAGATCAATTAGGACTCTATTCTCAAGAGCAGAAAGGGCTGCTGGAGCCGAGAGTGCAAAAGGGTGCGGAAAGGAAATGGAAGATGGTGAAAAGAGGACAGACAGACGACTAACAGAGGTGCCAAATACCTGTCACCTCCATCTGAGATGGGAACACAGATGTGATGAAATCCACACCAGTGTGGTAGATAACTGTTTTATGACACCACACGTGACACACTCTAGATCATGTAGGGTTACCCAGGGGGAGGTTGCCCCTCACTGGAGGAACTCGGTCCACCTCAGGAAGATGTGAAGCAAGCACAACTCTGCAGAAAACATCACTAATGGACAACAGGCCCCAGGAAAGCCATAAGACCTGGGAGCAGATCAAGAAGGACACCCCTGCTGCCCAAGTCCTAGCTCTTTGTACCAAAGTAAAGTACAGGCATAGGAAAGTTAATGAGCATTCTTTGGATGGGATGGGGTTATTGGAGATTTATTCTTAAGGAAGGAGTGTAATGTGTTGTGTATAATAAGTGCACTGATAGTAAAGGCAGCTGATTCCAGTGTCTTAGGGAATGAATGAGATGCCAAGACTGTACACATCTAGTCCATGAGTTTTTGTTTAAAGAGCTCCTGCCAGTTACCCCCTCGTCCACCACCACCAATCTTCCAAAAAAACTTTAGCTAAATTGGATTTGGTACATCACCAAAGACTGTAGCCAATTTCTACAGATGTACAGTGGAGAGTATTCTGACTAGTTTCATCACTGCCTGGTATGGAGGTACCAATGCCCAGGATTGAAATAAGCTGCTGAGGGTAATAGACTCAGCCAGCACTATCATGGGCACCAGCCTTCCCACCACCGAGGACATCCACAAAAGGCAGTGCCTTAAGAAGGCAGCATCAAATATCCTCACTATCCAGGACATGTCCTCTTCTCATTACCATCAGAGAGGAGCTACAGGAATGTGAGAAGGCATACTCAATGTTTTAGGAACAGCTTTAACCATCTTCCACCAGATTTTTGGAGGGTGGAGTGGAGAAGGGAATAATTTGAGAAATTGGGAGGTTATACATGGGGAAGGCAAAGCACTGAACAAGAAGGAATCTGACAGGGGAGGTCAGTGGACCAGGAATTAAATAGAAGAAAGAGGGAAACAAGAGGGAGGAAGATAAAGGTGATAGGCAATTGAGAGGAAGGAGAGGTGTAATGGGGACATAGGGGTAAGGGAAAATGGTGGCAGGAGCTGAGGTAGGTACTGAATCCTCAAACCTGACATCATAAAGAAACATTGGATGGTACAACTCCTGGCTCTGAAAATGTGTTCACTATTGAAGTCCTGTGGTTCAAGTGAAGATTTTACAGAGGGGTAGAAACCCTCTATTGAATGGTTTTGGAAAATAAACTTCTAGCTTCCCAAAGCTGTTCCTAGCATTCTTGAGTGAATAGGGAACCATTATTATCTGGCTTTATCTAAACTAATTGAAACATGAATTGCAATGATTGGATTTATTCCTGCTACCTCTTGTGAATTCTCGGAGCAAAGCAGGGTACATTGAACTCCAAAGGCCAGGTTGCTATGATCTGAGCTGTAGATTTCAAGGCAGTGGAATTATAAACATTGTGTTCCATTAATTGATAGGAAATATTCAGTGCAGAGCATTTTAGAAGTCCTGAAACTCTGGCAGATTGTCCCTTGCTAATGATTTATTTCTGCAGTAAGTATCTGGCAGATATAAAACTGACAGTGAAAAAACAGAAGATGACACAAACTAAGTTTAATGAGGAGACCCAATCAATGGATTTTGTATGAATGACTCCCACATTTTCAGTCACCTTGAGAAATGATGAGGGACCCATCATTATTCTGGTTGATTGCAAGGCAATGCAGAGCACTGTGGTCAGCAGAAGTCATCCAACTGAGCTTTGTGATGTGCAACTTTAAATGAATACAGCCAACTCCTATTCACCCATTCTACAGTGTTTGCCGACCAATGTTTAAAGATCCATTTTAAATTTCTCATCTTGTTTTCTAACCCATTCATGGACTCATCCTTCCTTATTTCTGCAGTATCCTGTTAGAGCTCCTCTGAGATTAATGATCCGCACATTTCCCCAAATTTGGCACACAGCTATTGGTAGACTTGATCTCAGCTGCCACGGCTCCAAACTCTACAACTTCCTTAATAACCCTCCATCTTCTTCCTCCTTTCAGGCACTGCTGTATAACGTACGTCTTTCGTCAGCTTTTGCTCACCTCTCCTAAAATTCAGCACACAAAACATTGTAATGAGTTAGATAATGCTTCCCTGCAATGTTTACCTAGTTTAACATAATATTAATCTAAACTGATCTTAAACGTAAAATTTGTCAATCAAAGCAAGAACAGCCTGGGCTCTAACTGTCTGAACACTGAACAAAGATAGTCCAGTTGCTTTCCCTTGTTATGTTTTGCCTTGCCTCCCTGTCCAAATCCTACAGTTCACTTGATGTTTCACTGAGCCATCCCACTTTTTATGTGCCTTTTACCCCCACCACCCCCAAAGTGCTTCCGCATTTCAGTTTCTTTTGTTCAACGTCGATAAACCATGTTACACAGTGGCAAAATTTCCAAAGTTACACAGTGGCAAAATTTCACGTGCCCTGCTGCACAATGCAAGTGCATTCAGTCATAGCACAACTCACCGTGTTGTGTCTGTCTCAGTCACTTGCTGAGCTGGGCAGTGTAGCAGGACACCATGAGCAAGACTGAATAAAGGTGAACAAGCTGCTGATGCAATTTAGTTCCTAAAAATGATAATGTCTGCTATAACTAATACACTGCAAAGCACTCATCTTTTGAAAATCACTTATTATCACTCTCTAGTCCTTCTTTTGTTCCTTTTTTAAGATATCATGGGAAATTGACCCTCTGATTCCTCGGACCACTCCTCAGACCCTTCCAATCCAAAGTGGACTGAGTGTCATAGTGCAGGATATTGGGCACTTAAATCAGCTGAGCAAGAGGAAGGCACAGGAAGTTTCAGGACCTTTACTGCACCATCGACTTTAGGACCCTTTAAGATTGTCATACTATCCCAATTCTAACCGATTGATTATTCCTGAATTTTGTGAGCTGGGTCTAAAAAGACAGAAATAATGGTGCCTACCAGGATGTGCACAATTTAAATAATGAGCTGTTTGGGAATTAGCCATGTGAAGCTTCCTTGGGGAATTTTACTTGCATTAAAAACACATCAGAAGTGATGTTTTAAGAAGGACATGATTCAGCAGAGATTAGAATGTGGGATGCTAGCCTCCATTCATTACACTGACTTACAGACTCACTTTACTGGACTCTTTTCAACTCGTTCTCAGTATTATATTTATTTGCATAGTTTGTCTTCCTTTGCACATAGATTACTTGTCAGATTTTGTCAAGAAGACATCATCTATCTTCACCATTCACTGCTACCATTGGGCAGAAGGCTGAAGTCCCACAGCAAGTGCAAGAACACTTACTTCCCTTCTGCCATTCATTTCTTGAACCAGCTGGCAAAGCCCTACTCCCCCACTGCACTTTAGCAACCCTATGACTTCTTTGATCACTTTGCACTAAATGGACCGTGTTTATTCTCCTTGTCTTAATTGTATTCTTCTTTGTAATGTCATGATTTTGAATTGAAACGGGTTACTTTAAATTTTAGAGCATATATTCTGGATAAATTAATGAATCACTCAAATTTTACTCCCACAGTTGGAATCCCCTCTTACTTGTCTTGTATTCACAAATCAAAACTAGTAAAATTTGATATATTCCCTTACACATTCAGGCTAGGGATGCTAATGCTGAATTGTCAAAGGAAGCAAGGAATCTTTGGTTGCAGAGAGAAAATGTTGACATTTTTCAGCGGAACAGGCAGCATCTGCGAAGAGAAAATCAGATCAACACAATTGCATCAGAACTGGGAAAGTTGTGGCTGTTAGAGGTTTAAGCAAGTCGATGGGCATAGAAAGGGAGAAGAAGGAGCAAAAGGGAATGCTTGTGATGTATTGAAAAGATTATTGAAAGGGTGATGCAAGGCAAACATGATGATAACAGAACAAGAAGTAGTAAATAGATCTAGAGAAGGTGTAAAATGTTACATTCTCAGAAGTCAGATCCGTGTAGGACCTTTACAATGAACAACAGGGCTCTGGGGGGCATTGGAGAACAGAGGAACCTTGGAGTATAAGTACGTGGTTGACTGAAAGAGGAGTTACAGGCAGATAGGTGGTGAAGCTGGCCTTTATAAATCAGGGCATTGAGAATGATTTGGGAGATCATGGTGCAGTTGTATGGGACACTGGTGAGGCCACACCTGGATTATTATGTTCAGTTTTGGTTGCCCTGCTATAAGAAAGATGTCATAAAACTGGAAAGAGTATAGAAAAGACTTACAAGGCTACTGACGGAACGTGGACGACTGAGTTGGATAGGCCAAAACTTAATTCCTTAGAGCATAGGGGACAGAGAGGAGACATTATAGAGGTAGAAAATCATGAGAGGCATAGATAGTGCTAATGCATTCAGTCTTTTTCCCACAGTTGGGATATCAAGAACTAGAAGGCATAGGTTTAAGGTGAGAAGGGAAAATTTTTAGAGGAGCTTGAAGAGCAAATTTTTTTTTAAACACAGAGCGTGCTATCCATGTGGAATGAGCTGCCAGAGGAAAGGGGCTGAGGGAAGTACAGTACCAACTTTTAAAAGACAGTTGGACACCTATGTGAGTTGGAAAGGCTTTGAAGGTTATGAAGCAAACACTGGCAAATGGAACCAGCTTGGATGCGGCATATTGATCGTCGTGGACTAGTTGGGCCAGAGGGCCTGTTTCGATGCTGAGTGACTCTATTCTTTTGTACCTGATCATTAATAAAAAGTGTTAAAGAATCTTACAGGCAAGATTTTTGAAAGGTCACTGCAATTATGGGTGGTATGTTTGCGAAAGTGCTACAGGTAGAAGCGGAGGTCCGGGACCAAGTAACGATGGAAAATACTGGTACGTGCCACCGCAAAGAAGGTTGCAGTTCTACTTGACCTTGCCAATCATGTATGGGCAACTCAATTACATTTGATCTCTCTGCATTTTAATTGGTAGTCCATTTGGTTTGTATATAGTGGAATTTTACCTATTGCTGCAGATCAACAACAGAATTCCAGACTCTGCTCTTCTCTACTCAAATGAGTAGGTACCAGTTCAGAACACTGCAGAGAAATCTTTTGTCACAAGTGTTAACCAGCTGCCATGGTATTTTTAACCAGTTATATACCCCCCCCACCCCCAATCATCTGTTCTGCAGAAATCACTGGGACTGAATTTCCTTAGGGAAGTCGTCAATATTACAGGCACCAATTTAGATCAAGTATCCACTGGTTCAGTATCAATAACCAGTATATCAATTTAATAAGCTACTGTTACTCATGGTGTTGATGTTGTTAAATAATCAAGAATAACAGCTGATTCGGTAAAACCTTCCATACGTGATTCCAAACTGTCAGCAATCTGACTGATGATTCGATTAAGGATATCAGCAACAACCCTCCCCCCCCCATACCAATGTCCTCTTAAAGAATAAACAAAATATTATAAGAAAATGTTGTGCGTGCTGAGTTCTAGATTTAACCAATCAATTATGCAAGAAATCTCAGCTCTTGCAACATTGATTTGGATTTGGTTTCGAGGGTCATGCCATGGATTTGGTTTCGAGGATAGATTAGACTTGGTTTGGAGGGTAATGCCATGGATGTGGTTTCGAGGGTAATGTCATGGATTTGGTTTCAAGGGTAGATTAGATTTGGTTTCGAGAGTAATGCCGTGGATTTGGTTTGGAGGGTAATGCCATGGATTTGGTTTGGAGGGTAATGCCATGGATTTGGTTTGGAGGGTAATGCCGTGGATTTGGTTTCGAGAGTAATGCCGTGGATTTGGTTTGGAGGGTATTGCCATGGATTTGGTTTCGAGGGTAATGCCATGGATTTGGTTTCGAGGGTAGATTAGATGTGGTTTCAAGGGTAATGCCATGGCTCTGCAGTTAATGTAGCCATCTCACAGCTTCAGCAATCTCGGCTCATTTCTGGCTTCCGATGCTGCCTGTGTGGTCTGGTCTACATATTCTAACTGTTGTAACATTGGCTTCCTCCAGGTGCTCAGGTTTTCTTCCACAGTTCAAGGACACGCTAGTTGTTTAGTAAATTGGTGACTATAAATTAGCTCCTCCAAAAGGACCACCACCACCACCACCACAACAACCTCCTCCTCCTCCTCCTCCTCCTCCTCCTCCTCCTCCTCCTCCTCCTCCTCCTCCTCCTCCTCCTCCTCCTCCTCCTCCTCCTCCTCCTCCTCCTCCTCCTCCTCCTCCTCCTCCTCCTCCTCCTCCTCCTCCTCCTCCTCCTCCTCCTCCTCCTCCTCCTCCTCCTTCTTCTTCTTCTTCTTCTTCTTCTAGCAGTTTAGACACATCTAGGCTTATTACAGCCCTCCGCAGGATGCATAATTAATCATAGAACTTCAAGGAACTCAAATTCTCGAATATAACCTAGTCTCACCGAATAATAAACTCTTCAATCGGATGTTGATTCTCTTGATGGCCAAACAAAGATTTAATAGAAAACCAAAATAAATTTAAGCCAGACAGCCTCTTGAATAACATGCTTCTTTCAATTTTGTATCGATTGCAGCTCAGCAAAACATGCTGGACTGTCTCTGGACTACCACAGTCACATAATCCAGTAGGATTGCTCCCTATGCGCATCTTTCCCTCCCCTCCCTCTGCTTTCTGCAGGGATCGGTCCCTACGCGACTCCCTTGTCCATTCGTCCCCCCCCATCCCTCCCCACCGATCTCCCTCCTGGCACTTATCCTTGTAAGCGGAACAAGTGCTACACATGCCCTTACACTTCCTCCCTTACCACCGTTCAGGGCCCCAGACAGTCCTTCCAGGTGAGGCGACACTTCACCTGTGAGTTGGCTGGGGTGATATACTGCGTCTGGTGCTCCCGATGCGGCCTTCTATACATTGGCGAGACCCAACGCAAACTGGGAGATCATTTCGCTGAACACCTATGCTCTGTCCACCAGAGAAAGCAGGATCTCCCAGTGGCCACACATTTTAATTCCACATCCCATTCCCATTCTGATATGTCTATCCACGGCCTCCTCTACTGTAAAGATGAAGCCACACTCAGGTTGGAGGAACAACACCTTATATTCCGTCTGGGTAGCCTCCAACCTGATGGCATGAACATTGACTTCTCAAACTTCCGCTAATGCCCCACCTCCCCCTCGTACCCCATCCGTTATTTATTTATATACACATATTCTTTTTCTCTCTCTCCTTTTTCTCCCTCTGTCCCTCTCACTATACCCCTTGCCCATCCTCTTGGCTTCCCCCCTCCCCCTTTTCTTTCTCCCTAGGCCTCCTGTCCCATGATGCTCTCATATCCCTTTTGCCAATCAACTGTCCAGCTCTTGGCTCCATCCCTCCCCATCCTGTCTTCTCCTATCATTTTGGATCTCCCCCTCCCCCTCCCACTTTCAAATTTCTTACTAGCTCTTCTTTCAGTTAGTCCTGACGAAGGGTCTTGGCCGGAAACGTCGACTGTACCTCTTCCTAGAGATGCTGCCTGGCCTGCTGCGTTCACCAGCAACTTTGATGTGTGTTGCTTGAAATTCCAGCATCTGCAGAATTCCTCGTGTTTGAGGATGTTTTCCTATTATCTTTAAATAATAGTTTAACCCACAATGCCCCAACTTAAGTCTTGTTAATTTCTCCATATCTCTACGACTTAAAAGGTAACAGTCTGAGACCTTTTTAACTAGTGGGTGACTAGAAAAATAATGCTTGCCCCTTAATTCATTTTTTCAATCCTCCTGCCACTTCTTCTCTATATCTTTTTTAATCCTACTTCTCAATTCTGCTCTGCCTAGGGGAACTCTAATTTCTAGTTGCCTGCTCTGTAAGGAATACTTTGCAATGTCATCCACAATTTCATTTCCCTCCACCCCAGCATGCCCAGGTATCCATGAAAATCTAACTGCACAACCCATTTTCCCGACTCTAAACAACACTTAAAGAATCTCAATAACTATGTCAGGACGCTCTTTTGATTTACTCCCTTTTATAGCCTCTAAGACAGCAGCAGAATCTGAACAGATGATAACCCTACATGGTCGAGAATCTTCTATCCACCATAAGGCCCAGAGGATTGCTAATAATTCTGTTGCAAAGACAGAAACACCATCTGAAGCCCAGTGACCAATGTTAACTCCAAGTTGAGACACATACATCCCAAATCCTGCCCTACTGCTCTCTGGGTCCACTGAGCCATCAGTAAAAATCTTCAGATAAGATCCCCATTTATTATTTAAATATTCATTTTTGATCAGCGCTGATGAAATTGCTCTGGTTCCTTTAAACTGAAAAAGGAGGAACAGGTCTACTTTTGGTTCTGGAAAGAGCCAAAAAGGGACGGGTGGCAAGCAAATTTAGTCAACCATGTCTTCCTCAGTCAGTTTCAATTTCCCAGCCCAGTTATTAACCAAATCTAAAAATGGGCATCTTTTAATTTTACTTTGGCACTCCAACTTCCCCTGCAAAAGACACTTTGGCGGACAGCTGTGATTGAATCCATTTAGTTTTGCGCAATACTGCAGGCCCAACTGAATTTGTCTTAAATGTAGAGGCACTTCTCCCATCTCCACACATAATGCCGGGACTGATGTTGTTCTAAAAGCTCCACAACAGAGTCTAAGTGCTTTGGACTGCACAGTGTCTAGTTTTCCAAGCACTGCTGTGGCAGCGGAACCATAAGCAATACAACCATAATCAATAAGTGATCTAATCATAGCTAGATATATTAAGTACATAGTTTCCCGCCCTGCTCCCCAGTCGCATCCAGCAATACTTCTCATAACATTTAAATCTTTCTCACACTTTCCAATTGTTTTATCTATATGAACCCTCCAAGTAAGTCTTTCATCAAACCAGACACCTAAAAACTTGAATACTTTGACTTTTTCTAGTGGACAATCATATAGACACAATTAACAATCAGGAATCTTTCTTCTAAAGCCAAAAATCATATAGTTGGACTTAGAAGCAGAAATCCTGAAACCCCATTTATTAGCCCAGTTTTCAACTGACCTTAAAGCCTTTTGTACCTGCCTTAATATATACTTGATGTTTCTCCCTCTTGACCACAACCTTGTAGGATTTGGAGGCTCGTCTGCTTCAGTGACCTGGAGCGCGATGTTGGCTGGAGTCAGGACTTGTGCTTTGGGTCTTGATAAGGTCACCCATGTCAAACAGGTCAAAGGGTAGATGCCAAACTAAGAGTGGTCCACCGGTCCTCCAGGTTTGGGGGTTCAGCTCAGGGCTAACAACCATGATTGGTCAAAAGGAATAGTTATGGAAACAGCAAGGAAGAATCCTTCTCTATTTGTGTGCCACAGTTTGGACAGGTGGAAATGGAGGATCTTCATTGCTGCCCAAAACGCCAGCGGCAAACAGACGGTTAGCTGTAGTGTAGGTAGTTGGCAGGATCTTTGGAAGGGTGTTAATGTACCTGAGTGAGAATAGGTTGCAGAAAATATCCGGGAAAATGAGGCTACTGTGAGAACTGACTTCTTCCGTCATAAGAACATTTGAAATGAAGGTAAATATCAGGAAAAAAGTATGAAAATGAAAACTGAGTATTCACATTGAACTGAGAAATCCTTCTTGTTAACTCAGGAGACTAGCTATAATGTTTGTATACTTGTCACTACAATTTTGTAGAAAGAAATAATGGAAATGCTGCTCTTAAATGAGTAACTCTTGCTTTTACACAGAGCCTCGGCCATGACGAAAAGCTTTTAGTCAAATCTTAACCATTACTTCTATATTTTGTTTAGTCTTTGATTGCTAGAAGTCTTACATAAATGGAATGTGGAATTGAACAGCAGCCTGCGGAAACAGTTCTGCCAATATCTTTTACGAATCCTCAAGCCAATGTTCTTTACTTGTACTGTTAGAATCTCTTATGCCTTCACAATATGTGGTCAGTCATTTAATCTCTCCTGCCATCCTCACCATCAGAGGCTTTTCTTTTCATTCCGTTTCCTTCTCTTCCTCTTTCCCTGCCTCTGTACTCATTTCAAATCCATTCCTGTGTTAACTCAGTCCATTTCAGATAAAGGGCTGTGGGGTAAGACTGATAACTCAGTCTCTGCTCCTGCTTCCAGCAGAGGCTGCATGACTTGTTGAGCAGTTCCACTTCCTGCTTTTATTTAAAATGTTTCTCCTATTTAGGAATAGCATTCCAGTTGGTTAGATCAACATTTGGTATGGAGGGGCCACTGCACAGGATTGGGAAAAGCTGCAGACGGTTGCAAACTCAGCCAGCTCCACTATGGACACTTGCCTCCCCAGCATCAAGGACGTCTTCAAAAGGCGATGCCTTAAAAAGCTGGCGTCCATCATTAAGGACGTCCATGACCCAGGACATGCCTTCTTCTCATTGCTGCCATTGGGGAGAAGGTACAGGAGCCTGAATACACGCACTCAATGTTTTAGGAAGAACTTCTTCCCCTGTGTGATCAGATTTCAGAAACTCCCACTATCTAATAAATGCTCCCTCTGACAACAAAGTCTAGCTCTCGGGAGCTCATCAAGGAAACTGGTAACTCCTGCTACACCACCAAACTGTATTGCTCTCCGCCATTCCTTTGAATTCATTAGCTGAGTGCAGGGGGGAAGCCTGCTACAAGGGCAACAAGCTTGCTCTCCATATTATACTGCCCTAGTCTGTGTATCATGTAGACAGCTGGGACACAACCTTCATAGTCAACACATATATATGTGTGTGTATTTATATATAAATAGTTACTATGTATTGCAATGTACTGTTGCCACACAGTGACAAATTTCATGACATATGCCAGTGATATTAAACCTGATTCTGGTTCTTAAGGACTCTCTATGCAGCACTATACAAAGTATGAATTGATGCTAGTTTATCCTGAAACTTTTGAACAGCAGCAACATATAAATCCTAGTGTGATTCAGGAATTAAGCTGAATCAAAATAATATATGGGTCTGAACTCAACTGGGATCTCAAGTCAGCAGATCATAAGTATTATTGGTGATCAATATTTGCTAAACCAGTTAAAAATGCTGTTTAGTACATCAAATGAGCAAGTTTAGATGAATGATCTTATGTATTCAATTGATTTCCTGCTAAATTTAATTTCTGGTGAACATTTATTCCTCTCCTTCAGTAATTTGGTAGTGTCATTTGATGGATTTCCATCTCCTTCATAATGGAGAAGAGAGCAGTGAATACAATTCTGGGTGCTTTATCATGCCGTTTATAAATGAGTCTAGCCTCATTTAGAGATGGATTTAAAAATTCTTATCT
The DNA here is from genome assembly GCF_963921235.1 of Mobula hypostoma. Classification (NCBI taxonomy): domain Eukaryota; kingdom Metazoa; phylum Chordata; class Chondrichthyes; order Myliobatiformes; family Myliobatidae; genus Mobula; species Mobula hypostoma. The sequence continues at coordinate 20,770,681 of NC_086113.1, forward strand.
GAAATTAGCATCTGAAGCCCCAGGACTTGAAAGTGTACACATTTCTGCTAAGCACTTACTCTGTTCGGAGAGAGTAATTAGAAGCCATTTCACTTATCATATAGCCCTTTAGAAAGGAAGAATGTATTGAATGATTCAGATGGGAGAATTGCATAGTGCATGCTAATGCAGTTAGTTTCCTTGGAGTGGAGTCTTACAGAAAATTTAATTTAGAAAGTTAGGAATGGAACAGAAAAATTGTTGACAAAGTCCCATTAGAAGACCTTACCAGCTCAGAAATAATAGCTGAGCAAATAATAGATAAAGGCACACTCTGATTGAACACGTGAAATTTTAGAGATTTAAAGATAAGCTTTATTTGTCACGGGTATACTGAAACAAGTCATTACATGAGTGCAGTGTAATGCCACAAACACGAGAAAATGGTGATGCTGGAAATCCAAGGCAAAACACACAAAATGCTGGAGGAACTCAACAGGTTGGAAGCATCTATGGAAACGAATAAAGAGTCGGCACTTCAGGCTGAGACCCTTCATTAGGACGTGTAATGCTTCATTATAGTGTAATGTATTGTTTACATCATATTAAATTAGCGTTAAGTGAATTGTAGCTTGCAATTGTCGCCATGCTTCCAGTGGAACATAGTATGCCCACAACTCACTAACCCTAGCTGTATATCTTTGGACTGTAGGAGGAAAACTGAACTGTTTTACTTTGGAACTTCAAAACACTAAATTAATTTAAGGAAGACATGGGAGTTTCAAATGTGGGTATAACTTCATCTTTACTATAAGTGACGTGCGCATATCACGTGGTAGCGTAGTGACATATTCCATTAACATTTTTACCTTAATATAATGAATTATTGAAATGAACAGGTACTTTAGTCAGTATATATATATATACATACACACTGTTACGTACCCCGTAACTGGGTTGCCAAACCAGCAGAAATGGATCACTCGGTTGGAGTCTGGAGTACTAGAACTAAGAAAGTTTTATTAAAGAAATAAGCAACACAGTAATCGAAAGGATAATAAATGCAACAGTTCAGCGATGATAAACACACATGTGCACAGAATTAAGATAACAGCATCAATCAAGCTCTATCGTTGTCTAGGGGTAAATGACCAAATTTCAAAGTGACTCAAAGTTCAGTCCAGTTTAGTAGTTCAGTTCGCAGTAATCGATGCCATGGCGATGGACAACGTGGGGGGAGAGAGCGAGAGAACAGGAACAACTATTAATACACGGCTTCACTCACAGACCGGCGAGATGGCTCACAAGCAACTTTTGGGCGGATCCTTGGTGATGTCACCTGAGGTCACCGACTGTGACCCCTCCTCCAGATGCGGTCGATCCTCTGCAGTGAACCCGGCACCCAGGCAAGGGCGGACACACACCGGGTTCCCGCTGATCGTACCTTTCCACCCTGGCCGTTGTCTGATACTTCTCACCGACTCGTGAGAAGCGTACCGCTTCCAGGGTCTCGTTACCTCGGGTGGCGTGTGTCCTGCCTTAGCAAACCGGTCCCTTTTTATCCCCCTGCTGGGGTATCGCCTGTCCATCACTTCAAACAGTTCAGGGTTCAAAGGGGGGAGCCGCTCCAGACAGCTCTCTCTCCCCCGTCCCTTCATTACACATCTCCAGATGCTGCTCCATTGTTCCTTATCTCTCCTTCCCCTGAGGGCCGGTGGCAGACCAACTGCTGATGTCACTGATGCTAACCCAGGCCAGCAAACATCTTAATTTTATGTGTATTCTCGTCACAACACAAACACACAAGATTATTCAAACATTACTTAAATACTAAATACACAACAGGGGAACTGAGTTAACCCACATGGTCATGGGGGGAGAAGATTCAAACTTAAGGGCAGTGATGGGAATCGAACTCTGATTTTATTTTACATGATTTTGTTATTACATATTGCCTATTTCTTGTTGAAAATCAAATATGTGCAAGACAAATAATGATACAATCAAGTCCTTATCATCCAGAAAGAGTAAGCCAGCCTAATCTCTCTTTCCAGCTTTCAAGTCCGCGACTTTGCAGGATACAGCACGCCAGGTGTTGCTTTAGATACTTCCTAAATGTGATGAAGATATCTTCTCACTCTCTGGGTGAAAAACTATTTACTTGTGTTCTCTAATCTTTCTGCCTGTGACCTTCGATCCTGGTTGCTTATCACTGCTAAATGAAATGAGGTCTTCCTATTCACCCGACACGGACTTTATTGGACTTGAATGAAATCTTCCCTATTCCAAGCAGAATAGCCCCAAGTTAACAATCTTCCTTCCTAATTCAAACTCTCCAGAATTGGCAACCTTTTAAATCTTTTCTGCAACTGTGTTTGTGTTATCGGATCCTTCTCACAATGACTTGAACTGTACCCTATACACCAGCTGCGTTTTAACATGGTTTATAAAGTCTGGCATGAGATCCCTGCTCTTCAATACTGAATGAATGCCCAATAATTTTATCTACTTGCTGTCTTACCTTTAAGGATCTGTGGCCATACATTCTGAGGTCCATCTCCCCTGCACTTCTCAGTAAATGTGTGAGTGTGCAATTAGAAACAGAATTGTGCTTTCCTCATGTCATTGCTTGAAGTATTGATGGGAATAAGACAGAGGTCAAGGATGAATTAATCTCTCGTAGCTCGTGCTCCTGTCTGAACACATTCAAGCAGGAATCACCTGTTGTCAATGCAACATTATTTCTCTTTTCCAAGCTTCCTGTAGCTTTAACCCCCTTCTCACTGGCAGTAACCATGAGCCACCTTTCTCAGTTCTTTCAGGAAATATCAACTGTTGTAATGCTTCAAGGAAGCATTTTCCTGCAATGGCTTCTCACAACTTTAATAAGATGTTCTATTCCCTACTTCAGTGGCCAAACTGTGACAAACTCTGAGACTGCTATTGTTTAAATTGCAGGTCCATTTTGGAAATCTCACTCTCAGAGAAAGAACACCCTGATGAAGAAGTCAGAGCCTCAACAGGAGGCAAAGCTGATGGAATGAGCACTACCTTTCTAATTCATTTTCAGATTTATTTATCACATCTTCATTGGACACACAGTGAAATGTGTCATTTGCATTAGCGACCAATACACCTATGGATGTGCCGGGCTAGCACATGTGTTGCCACACACTCTAACTCCAACATCAAATGCCCACCAGGCTTGGCAGAACAACACGGAACAAAATAAAACAGAACATACCACACAACAAAGTAACAGCAGCAAAATAAGCCCCATTCCTCCCTCCCTCCTTATCCCATCTACCCATGCACATACACAGTTCTCTAACCCCTCAGGACCGACCATCTTGTTTGGCCTCCAGCGGACCTGTGGACTAGTAGACCCAGTCTCTGGCCATTGAACCTCAACTGGACTTCCAATCGACCTTTGAGCTTTGATCTATAATCAGATCAGCCTTCGGGCTTCGATCAGGATCTCCGATTGGCCATCACCCAAGTGGATCAATCCCTTGTCTAGTCATTCTGAAGGTAAATCTAATGCAAAGAACTTGGAACAATTATAAATCTGAACACCATGCAGTGGAATAGTTACAGTGAATCTGGACAGTATTGCAAATTCCGAGAAGCTGCAGGTCTGGATTTAACGTTGATGGGGAGCTGGTGCTGGATCAGTCCTAGTCCTTCAAAAGGGTTCAGTAAAGCTCAAGCTGAAAGTATGTCTGATAACTTTCTTCATGTATTACAGACAAAGCACCTCTTTTAAACTCCCTTAATTTCTACATGGAGATGCACATAATTTTCAGATACCTACATACGTCATTTTATCTGGGGATAGTGTATAATTTAAGTAAATTATATCATATAATTAAGCATATGAGCTGCCTCCAACATTGTCAAAGGCCCCTCCCATGCTCCCAGGATCTCTTTGACATCGTGTCGTCAGGCGATGGGTACGACAGCATTAAGAACCGGAACTGTCAGACTGGGTAACAGCTTCTGCCCCCAGTCCGTTAGACTTCTTAACACCCTTCTGTCTCTGAGGACACATGTACACCCTGCCTGCTGCTCTCTTTCCCCTCCCCTCCGCCACCAGCTCCCGGACATACTCTCAACCTGCACTGGCCACTTCTTATCTTTATACGACTGTTTGATTTATCTTAGTGGAGCCAGTAACACTATATTGTCTTACATAAAAGTGCACCTTGCACTGGATGTCAACCTGTCAATCTTCAGGCCGTGCCGCTGAGCGATAATGAAACCTTGTGACTCTATGTTGCTGGATTGTTACTCTATGAGCTGTGTGTGACCATATGTACTGTGTTTTCCACCTTGGACCCAGTGGAACGATGCTTCATTTGGCTGTATACATGTGTCTGGTTGACTGACAGTAAACTTAAACGTGAACCTGAAATATTTGCATTCTGTGCGCGTGTGCAGGGCAGGCAGAGAGCTAAATAAACGGGGTTTAGCGTATCCTAGTGGTCCTAGCCTGTGGACAGACTGTGTTAGTAACCACTGCTTAGGGCACTAGCAGCAGACCCCGAGTGAGAGCACAACACAAGGGCAGGGGAGAGCTGAGCAGTTGAATTCAGCACAAACATCATGTCCTGAGCGGCTATACATAGCTCTTGTGAATCAGGATCAGGTTTATCATCACTGACACGTCACGTAATTTGTTGTTTGGTGGCTGCAGTTCGGCGCAATACATGAAAAAGTTATTATAATAAATACATAAAAAATAATGAGATCGTGTTCATGGGTTCATGGACCACTTAGAAATCCAATGCCAGAGGGGAAGAATTTGCTTATAAAATACTGAGTGTGTGTCGTCAGGCTCCTGTACCACCTCCCTGACGATAGCAATGCAAAGAGGACATGTCCTGTGTGGTGAGGGTCCTTAATGATGGATGTCGCCTTTTGGAGCCATTGCCTTTTGAAGATGTCTTCGACGGTGGGGAGTGGAACAGATACGTGCAGGCAACAGGAGCCTGAGGCATGCTCGTACTGGGTGGGGAAGCTCCCAATGATTTTAACATCCTGGGAGCTGTGTTAGAAGATTTGGTTACTGTCTGGGTAAACCAAGCAGACACCAGGGAAAAGGGTTTGTGTGTGACAATGTCAGTTACAGTAGAAAAAGCATCAAAAGAGGGGAATGAAATAGCTCGTACTCAATCTAGTTACTAGTTACACTTTAGTTACACTGGAAACCTTGGTGTGTCAATTGAGCGAGACTTTCAGTTTACTTGATCATTATTAGAGCAGATAACATTGTGGAGACAGGAATGTATCTACTCAAATAATGCTGTTCAGGAGGACAAAAAAGCCATGAAAAGGGTACAGAAGCATATTTGTTTTATTGTTGCTGAAAGCAACTGAAGTTCCACGTACAAAGACAGAATAATTTTAATCCTAAACACTCAGAGATTTGAATTCAGTTAGAATTCGGGTGTATAATATATAGTGTTATAGACTGAGCTCTTTTAGCATGGCAACTTAACTCCAGGACAAGTTTGCTCGATTTATTAGAAACAAAGAATCTGACGTTTGATGCTACGTGAAAAATTTCAGCATCCTTCAAAATGATAGTGAAGAATTTTATCTAATGCCAGATAAATTTGACTATAAGTATGCATACAGTGATAACATGCAGTCTAAGAATGCTAACAAATATTGCAGTTCTATAGCGGAGTCAGAAATTGATGAGAGTTGGATATTGATATCTTGGAAGCCAACCAGTGATTCAAACAAATTCCAAAGAAAAGCCACATATCCTCAGTATTTAAGTCTAAATCCAATAAAGTTGGCCACAGCTGTTCTTGTAGTGCAATATTTTTTCTTAGAAGAGAAATCTTCACAGAAAGAAGTAACAAAGAATACTTCTACATAATATTAAAGCCCATGAGAACAATGGAGAATTGGGCTAATATTTACACTTGAGCAGCAAGGATTAAAAACATAAAAGTTCAAGACAAAGTTATTGTTAAATGGTTGCTATATCTAATGGTCAGCATGGCATTAGGTTACTTCAATGTTGGCAAAATTAAGTTTCGGAGTAAGTCTAGCAAGGTATCACAAAGAAAGAGTACAGCGAACTTAAAAGATGTTAATGTTAAGATACGTAGTAATTTATGACAGCCAGTAAACAGGCTTATCAATGGCTGTAGCCAGTTACACTAATCTGTCGATGCTAATGGAATAGAAACTAATCTAGAAAGAAGTGTCACTCTTAGAAATTTCAAAGTCATTGCCAAACTAAGCAGGAATGTTCAAAAGTACCTGTACAATATTACAGACTATAATCCTCTTACCTACATCAACCAAGATGCTTTGAATCAGGGAGGCCTGCAGGTAATGCAACACAGAGCTGAACTGAATATGGACTCACTCACTTGTTTCTGTGTTTTATATTCCATATTTTTGCTCGTCCCTTTTTATTGCTGCTTGCACAATTAGTTTCTTGCGCGCTCGGGGGTGGGGTATTGACGTTTTTCTTTGAACAGGTTCTGTGGCTTTCTTTGTTTCATGACTGTCTGTGGGGAGACGAATCTCAGGGTTGTGTCCTGCATACATACTTCAATAATAAACGTGCTTTCAATTCTTTCAATGTAGAACAATCAGTAGTCTACAGAGAGGCTCAATCTTTTTTCTGTGATTTGACAAACCAGATGGAGCAATAATGAGAAAGGTTAGAAGAAAATGGAGTTTTGATGAGGAGAAGGCTGAATGTCTGAGCAGTACCAATTTTGGGAGTATCTGCAGTACTGTGCAAAAGTCTTTTATATATGCTGTGTATATATGTGTGTGTGTATGTGTGTGTATATACATATATATATATATATATAGAGAGAGAGAGAGAGAACAAACATGAACTAGGGAGCTTAAGACTTATGAACAGTACTGTATTAATTTTACATATTGCACTGTATTGCTGTTGCAAATAAAATCATGACGTATGTAATTGCTGATAAATCTAATTCTGATATGGGCATCTATTGTGGACTGAGAGTGGGAAGGAGGCAGGGAGAAGGGAATCATGGTTGGGAGAGGGCAGGGAGCGGAAAACACCAGAGAGACATTCTGCAATGGTCAATAAACCAATTGTTTGGAATCAAGTGATCTTGCCTGGCGTCTCAGGGCTGGGTGTGTCTGCACCCGTGTCGGCCCCTGCTCCTGGCACTCCTTCTCTGCAAACTGTCCTACACTCCTCCGTCCTCGCCATTCCCAACATCCTTTGCTCTTGCCTGATTTATAAACTTGCTCTCCGCTCCACATTGACAAATAAAGTACTGTCCAAAAGCCTTGGGTACCCTAGCTATATAAACGTGTGCGCCTAAGACTTTTGCATTATATTGTAAATAGTCAAAATTTCAAAAATGTGTGATAGCAAAGTGACATTGAAGCAGACAGATGATGAATGTTACAAGTGCATCCTGTCTACTCAGTTAACAGAGCACTGCTCTGCTCCGCAGCTGATATACTCTTTCTGAATTACTGATGTGCAGAAGATTTGGAGCTTGACTCAGCTAAGTCTTGAGGGGACACTGGAAGAGAAGGTTAAGAAAGCAACAGAAGTGTGACTTATACTGTGAAGAGAAACATTTTAAACAATGTGATAGTGCATGTGTTAACATCACCCAACAAAACGAACATTTAGAAATGGGATGTCAGTGTGGTCATTAATGTGAACTGTGCAAAGAAATATGAAAATAAAAGATAAATTGAGAAGTAGACATTTTTATTCCCGTAAGGAATATACAAACGATACTGAAGGTTTATGTGATCAGAAATTGATCTTATGGATGCTGTGGAAGAAGTAATACAAGCTTCTGAACCAAGGCAAAAATAAGACTTTCCTTATGTCAACAAATCAAGACAACACCAATGAAATAAGTCCCAACGGCCATAGTCTGAATTGTGATTATGAGACTTTAACTTTTCAAGACTTCTGTCCGAGAAATCAAAGAAAAGAAAAGATCAAGGTTAAGTTTACTTTTCTTTCACTTCTTTATATCTGCTCCGCAATGACTGTAGAGATGTTCCTCATGTGGGGTGTGGCAAGGCAGGGAGATGTCCAGTGTCCCTGAAGACTACAACAGTGAGAAGTGCATCCAGCTGCAGCTTCTAACAAACCACATTAAGGAGTTGGAGCTGGAACTGGATGAGCTCTGGATCATTTGGGAGGCTGAGGGGATGATAGACAGGACATATAGCGAGGTAGTTATACCCAAGGTGCAGGACACAAGAAACTGGGTTAAGGGGAAAGGGGTTAAGGAGCCAGTGCAGAGTACCCCTGTGACCATCCCCCTCAACAACAGGTATATCACTTTGGATGGGGGTTGACCTAACAGAGGAAATTCACAGTGGTTGGGCCCCTGGCTCTGCGACTCAGAAGGGAAGTGGGGGTAGAAGAGGCATGCTGTGGTGACAGGGGATTTGTCAATTAGGGGAATGGACAGGAGGTTCTGTGGGCGAGAACAAGATCCCAGATGGTATGTTGCCTCCCGGGTGCTAGGATCTGGGATATCTCGGATCAAGTCCTTAGCATTCTTAAGTGGGAGGGTGAACAGCCAGATGCCATGGTCTGAGTAGGTACCAATGACATAGGTAGGATGAGTGATGAGTTATGCAAAGTGAATTCAGGAATTAGGTGCTACGTTAAAGGGCAGGACCTCCAGGGTCGTGATCTCAGGATTGCTAACTGTGCCATGTGCTAGTAAGACCACAACAAGGAAGATTATACAGTTCAATACATGGCTAAGCAGTTGGTGTAGGAGGGAGGGCATAAGATTTTTGGATCATTGGCCTCTCTTCCAGGGAAGGTGCGACCTGTACAGATGAGGTGGTTTGCATCCGAACTGGAGATGGACTATTATCCTAGCAGGAAGGTTTGTTAATGCTGCACAGTGGGATTTAAACTCGAGTTGCAGAGGGATGGGAGCCAGAGTGCCAGAATAGTTAGTGGAGAAGTTGTGGAGATAGATGTTGATAAGACGTCAGACAGTCAGGAATCAGAAGGTTGAGCATGGTGTGATTCATGTCCTGAACTGCATATATTTGAATGCAAGAAGTATCATAGGAAAGGTGGGTGCTCAAGGCATGGATTACCCCTGAAATTATCATGTTTTAGCCATTGGTGAGACTTAGTTGCAGGAGGGGCAGGACTGGCAGCTCAATATTTCTCAGTTCCATTGTTTTAGATGTGGCAGAGCGGGAGGGAATAAAGGAGGTGGAGTGGTGTTACTAGTCAGGTAAAATGTCCATCAGAACAGACTGGAGAACTTAACTAGTGAGTTGAAATGGGGGGGAACTGAGAAATAAGAAAGGTATGATAATGTTAACGGGCTATATTACAGACCACCCAACTGTCCTATTGATTTAGAGGAAGAAATTTGTAAAGAGATCACAGACTGTTGCAAGAAACATAAGGTTATTATAATAGGTGATTTTTAACTTTCCACATATTGACTGGGCATCCCACATTGTAAAAGGACTAGATGGGATAGAGTTTGTCAAATGTGCTCAGGAAAGTTTCCTTCATCGGTGAGTAGAAGTCCCAATGAGCGAGCGTGCAATACTGGATCTGATATTAAGGAGTGAGGTAGGGTGAGTGACAAAAGATTGTGTGGGGGAAACTTTGCATCTAGTGACCACAATGCCATTAGTTTCAAAGTAAATATACAAAAAGATTGGTCTTGTCCATGGGTTGAAATTCTAAATTGGAGAAAGGCCAATTTTGATGGCATCAGAAATGATCCGGTAGGTGTGGATTGAGACAGGCTGTGCATTGCAAGGGACAAAATTGGACCTCTGGAAGACCAAAATGGTAATCCTTGTGTGGAGCCAAAACAGATAGGGGAGACCTTAAATGAATACTTTGTATCTGTATTTACTCAGGAGATGGATATAGCGTATATAGAAGTGAGGCAAAGTGGCATCAAATTCATAGACCCTGTACAGATTACAGAGAAGGAGGTGTTTGCTACCCTGAGGCAAATCAGGGTGATAAATCCCCAGGGCCTGACAAGGTGTCCCCTCAGACCTTATGGGAGGCAAGTGTGTAAATTGCCGGGGCCCTAGCAGAGGTATTTAAAGTATCCTTAGCGACAGGAGAGGTATCAAACGATTGGAGGATAGCCAATGTTGTTCCACTGTTTAAAAATGGCTCTAAACAGACACCAGGAAAATATAGGCTGGTGCATCTGTGGGAAAGTTATTGGAAGGTATTCTATGGGACCGGCTATATAAATATTTGGAGAGATATGGACTGATTAAGTATAGTCAGCATGGCTTCATGCATGGTAGGTCATATCGAACCAATCTTACAGAGATTTTTGAGGAAGTTACCAGGGAAGTGGATGAAGACAAGGCAGTGGATGTTGTCTACATGGATTCTAGTAAGACATTTGACAATGCCCCACATGTAGGCTGGTCAAGAAGGTTGAGTCACCTAGCATTCAGGCTGAGGTAGTAAATTGGATTAGACAATAGCTCTATGGGAGAAGCCAAAGAGTGGTACTAGATGGTTGCCTCTCTGACTGGAGGCCTGTGGCTAGTGGAGTGCCATGGGGATTGGTGCTGGATCCTTTGTTCTTTGTCAACTATATCCATGATCTGGATGATGATATTGCTAAGTGGGTCAGCAAATTTGAGGATGCCACCAGGTTTGGGGATGTAGTGGACAGTGAGGAGAGCTATCATGGCTTGCAGAGGGATTGGCATCGGCTGGGAAAATTGGCTGAAAATGGCAGATTGAATTGAATGCAGACAAGTGCGAGGTTATACACTTACACAAGTGTAAGTGTTTTACACAAGTGGTAGGACCAGTCAGAGTAAGTCTTACACAATAAACAGTAGGGCACTGAAGAGTGTGGAAGAACAAAAGGATCTGGGAATGCAGGTCCATAATTTGTTGAATGTGGCATCACAGGTATAGAGAGTCATAAAAAAAGACTTTAGCATACTGGCCTTCATAAATCAATGTACTGAGGAGATGGAAAGTTTTGTTGAAGTTGTATAAGATTTTGGTGAGACCTAATTTGGAGTATTTTGTGCAGTTTTGGTCACCTACCTACAGGAAAGATGTAAACAACGTTGAAATAGTGCAGAGCAAATATACAAGGATTTTGCCGGGTCTGGAGGACTTGAATCATAAGGAAACATTGAATAGTTTAGAACTGTATTCTTTAGAATGTAGAAAATTGAAAGGAGATTTGATAGAGGTATACAAAACTATGAGGGATATAGTTAGGGTAAGTGCAAGCAAGCCTTTCCCACTAAGGTTGGGTAGGACTAAAATCAGAGGTCATGGGTTAAGGGTGAAAGGTGAGAAGTTTAAGAGGAACATGAGGGGGAACCATCTTCACTCATAGGGTCGTGAGAGTGTGGAATGAGCTGCCAGCACAATTGGTGCATGTGAGCTTGATTTCAATGTTTAGAAGAAGTTCAGGTTGGTACATGGATAGTAGGGATATGGAGGGCTATGGTCAATGGGAGTAAGCATGGATTAGATGGACCAAAGAGCCTGTTTCTGTGCTGTACAGGTACTTCTCTCTGACTCAATGACTTTGTGACTAAATTGAGAAGCTCAAAGGCACTCAACATGGTCTGAACAGGTTAAATCTATAAATTATGTGAGTATGTAAACTAGTCCTTTTCAAAAGGAGAAAGCAGTGTGGCTTTGCAAATGTATGATAGTCTTGAATGTCAGATGATTAATGAAAACAGCAGTGGCATAAACAAAGTGCGCATTTTCTAACCTCTCCAGTTTTCTCCAGGAATCTCAGTATTCCCACTACAAGTACTGCATGAAAATGCATGTTGTCATTTTCTGAAAATTCTCTTTCCATTTGGGATCTTTAAAAATATCAGAGACTCTTTCTTTTGAACACACTACAAAATTATCTTCTGGTTTCCCTGCTGAATTGAATGCTGATACTTTCTAGCCACTCACTTCAGTCATAAGTGGCCTGGAGCCTTTTAACACCATGTAGTTGCTTCCTATCTTTGCTACTCCTGCAACCACAGCTTCACTGTAAATTGGTTGATAGATGCTTCGATGGCAGCATAAGGCCTTTTGAATTACAGCAATGCTTCACTTTAGCCTCTGCTGTGACAGTCTGCCTGTGCTTAAAAGGCATGGTAAATTTTGGCTTGCCTTTGATGCGATTGTGGACTGATGTCAGGGTTGACCACGCAGACATTTTTAATCCCTTCTTGATTGTCTTTGAGAAGATGTTGATGAGCTGTTACTTTGAATTATTGGAGTCCATCTGATAATGACGCTCCCACAGCACTGATGTGCTGTGCAATCCAAGATTTAAACCCTGTGACCATGAAGCAACAGAGAGATGTCTTTTGGGCCATTTCAACCAGATATGAAGCCCTATTAACACTCACCTCCCCACAAGACGATTTCTTCACTATGAGCACTGAGCAGTTCCAGACAAGTCCCACGGCTGTCTTTTAACCCTTGCCATCCTCCACACCAGTGGTCCTCAACCTCCGGGCCGTGAAGCATGCAGGGGTGCAGTGGTAGCCGGAGCGCACCCAGCACATCTTTAAGAAAAGAGCCGAAATAAATAAGCTAATTAATTAGGTGCCGCCCAGCACATAATTGTCGGCCCAGATCAGAGGCGATTGCCAATTTCACTTGCTCTACACGATGTTCACTCCTCTTTCCAGGGCGCTGGAGCCTTTAGCTGTTCCATTGTTTGGTGAATTTAAACACCAGCCCAGACAGGCTGAAAAGACAGGGCTGTCAGGATCGAGGTGACATGTTGAATCTACACAAACTTCTAATGAAGTATAGGCACTGCCGTGCTTTCTTTGTAATGACAGTTACGTGCTGGTCCCAAGACAGGTCCTCTGACACTTTTCAGAGAGAGAAACTTTGATCTTTAATGCTGAAGAATTTAAAGTTATTGACCCTCTCCACCTTAGTTCCTCGAATGAAGACTGGCTGCTGGGCGGCGCCTAATTAATTAGCTTGTTTATTTCAGCTCTTTTCTTAAAGATGTGCTGGGTGCGCCCCGGCTACCGCCGCACCCCTGCATACTGCGCGGCCCAGTGTCGGTCCGTGGCCCGGAGGTTGGGGACTACTGCTCCACACCACCAACCTTCCCATCATCATCCACCACATCAGTTCTCAGAGCCTTTCTACCCACATTTCCACAGATTAGAGTATGAACTTTCGGCCTCATCAGCTCCAGTAACACTAATCCACTAAAACTCTCAGTGGAAGCCTGCTCCCAGAAAGCCCAGTGTTCTGGAATTGAGTTTCTAAGTAAAATTTCACAAGCAGGCCGGTGTGCAACTTGGAAGGGAACGAGCACGTTGCTGCCCTTTCTCCTCTAGGTGATAGAGGTCACAGAGTTTCATTCATTATGTGCCATGTTGTATGATGTGGGTGATCATGCTCTTTTCATGACCATGCCTATTCTTGGCAAATTTTTCTACAGAAGTAGTTTGCCATTGCCTTCTTATGCGCAGTGTCTTTACAAGATAGAGGATTGTCAAAGATTGTAGAGACACATTGATAGGATGCAGAAGTGGGCTGAGAAGTAGCAGATGGAATTCAACCTGGAGAAGTGTGAGGTGGTACACTTTGGAAGGACAAACTCCAAGGCAGAGTACAAAGTAAATGGCAGGATACTTGGTAGTGTGGAGGAGCAGAGGGATCTCAGGGTACATGTCCACAGATCCCTGAAAGTTGCCTCACAGGTGGATAGGGTAGTTAAGAAAGCTTATGGGGTGTTAGCTTTCATAAGTCGAGGGCTAGAGTTTAAGAGTCGCGATGTAATGATGCAGCTCTATAAACCTCTGGTTAGGCCGCACTTGGAGTACTGTGTCCAGTTCTGGTCACCTCACTACAGGAAGGATGTGGAAGCATTGGAAAGGGTACAGAGGAGATTTACCAGGATGCTGCCTGGTTTAGAGAGTATGGATTATGATCAGAGGTTAAGGGAACTAGGGCTTTACTCTTTGGAGAGAAGGAGAATGAGAGGAGACATGATAGAGGTGTACAAGATATTAAGAGGAATAGATAGAGTGGATAGCCAGCACCTCTTCCCCAGGGCACCAGTGCTCAATACAAGAGGACATGGTTTTAAGGTAAGGGGTGCAAAGTTCAAGGGGGATTTTGGAGGAAGGTTTTTTACTCAGAGAGCGGTTGGTGCGTGGAATGCACTGCCTGAGTCAGTGGTGGAGGCAGATACACTAGTGAAGTTTAAGAGACTACTAGACAGGTATATGGAGGAATTTAAGGTGGGGGGTTATATGGGAGGCAGGGTTTGAGGGTCGGCATAACATTGTGGGCCGAAGGGCCTGTAATGTGCTGTACTATTCTATGTTCTATGTTCTAAGACAGGTGACCCCAGCCATTATCAATGCACTTCAGAGATTATCTGCCTGACGTCAGTGGTCTCATAACCAGGACTTGTGATAAACACCAGCTGCTCATACGACCATCCGCCACCTGCTCCCATGGTTTTATGTGATCCTGATATCCCGATTGGGGGAGGGGGCAAGCAGGTGCCACACCTTGTCCAGGGCGACCTGTAGGCCAGCGGAGAGAAGGAGCTCCTTACACCTCCTTTGGTCAAGACGTATCTCCACCCCGCCACCCAAACACAGAGTTTAGGAGGGCGCTGTTGAAAGAAGCTGGCATCCGTTGCTTTGCGCACTGCATTGGCAGGGTGTTTGCGGTGAAGGAAATGAATGCTTAGACTGTTGAATGAGTGGCAGTCAAGTGGGCTGCTTTATCTGGGTTGGTGCCGAGCTTTGCAAATGGAGTTGCAACCACACTCATCCAGGCATGTGGTGAATATTCCCTCGTACGCCCAGCTCAGTAATGGTCTGTAATTTATTGCTTGAAGGCACAAGAATTGTGCCGCAAAGGTGAGATGATTTTAGTGTGAAGGAGAAAGATTTGCAGAGAAATGAAAAGATGGCTGAGTAACATTTGGAGCTATTAATTGATCAATGAAAAATATCAAAGTTAATCATAGTTATGATCTCACTATAAAGAAATTGAGAATATTTTGCTTCTATTTCTGCGGTGAAGACCACGTTATCTTTCTTAGTGATCACTGGCGAAGGTATTGCAAGGCGTTGGAGACAGAGGTTTGCAACAAGCAGAGGGGCACAATATATTTTGGCAGCTGGGGTCCCGCAATAAAAAGCTCGATTTTTTAAATCCACATTATCCCAGTGGCTGGAATGGCCTACTAAAATGTGTGGCCTGGTGTAGGGGGAAATGATTTTATGGCCCTGAGAAAATAGTTATGAGGACTCAGCAGGGATGCAATGACATGGATTTGACCTATAAGATGTATTGCACAAAATTTTAAGATTTGCATTGACCTTTTAAAATATTACAACTTAGTCATTTAAATTGGTGGATAAGCAAAGGGGGAAAGAATACTAGAAGCAGCTGACAGTCCAATGAATTCAACTGCCTTAGCAAGGTGACAGCAAAACAAATTAATCTATAGGAAATGGATATCTGCTTTCATTCTAATGAAATACTTTGGGATATTTACTATTGATTACTGATCTGAACTATTAGTAAGCCACTCAGATTAAAGGCAAAAGGAAAGGGCCAATAGAATCTGATTTCACCAGCAATATCCATGTCCTGTGAAATAATGTCAAGGCAGAGATGATGGATAAGGATTGGTGAGTTTGGTTTTGTTGCTACACTTGATTTTGTGAGAGTAACTTTCATGTAAATTGCAGAGGAGTTACAAACAAGTGCATCTAGTAGAGGTATTCAATACTGACTTTCTCTGCTGTCTGTGTAGAGTTTGCAAGTTCTCCACACGGGGCTGGCGTAGTATCATAGCGGTTAGCATAATGCTATTACAGCACTAGCTGTAAGATTGGGATTCAGTTCCTGTCACTGTAAGGAGTTTGTATGTTCTCCCCGTGACTGCATGGAGTTCCTCCAGGTGCTCTGGTTTCCTCCCACAGTCTAAAGGTATACAGTTACGTTAATGAGTTGTGGGCATGCTCTGTTGGTTCTGGTACAAACAGCTCACTTCACTGTATATTTCAATGTATATCTGACAATAAAGCTGATCTTTAAATCTTTTTCTCCCTTTGACCACATGGACTTCCTCCAGATGCTCTAGTTTCCTCTCACACAAATGTGTGGATTGGTCGATAAATTAATTGCTGTCAGTTGCCCCTAATTTATAGATGAGTGGGAGTTTCTTGAGGGAGCTGAAGGGAATAAAGGAGGAATAAAATGGAATTGGAACGGTTGGAATGGACCGAAGGCTGATGGATCTGATTCCATGGTGTGTCATTCTATAAGAGTTCAACTTATTGTCAGTGTAGTCAACACTGCATTGTTGGAGTCATGGTGGTAGATTTGCACATATCAAACTCCCACATGCAGCAATGTGCTAATCACCATACAATCTGTCCTTAAGATAGTTAATGGATAAATATTGGCCAGGATACTAGGGAAACTCCTACACTCTTTTTCTAAATACAGCCATGGGATCTTTTATGTAAAACCAAGATAGCAGGTCTCATTTATCTTTCTCTCTCCTTCACTTTGTTTAGTTTCTTTAAGTCCAAGTGATCCCTTAAATCTCTTAATTCCTCCCAGTAACCAAATTTCATTTGTCGTTTTTCTGCTGCCTTTACCTGGTCTGGATAGTCATGTAGGATGTCCACCACATCATTCTCCACATTAAACTATCAAGAAACACAACCGCTTAAGTAAAGATCCCCAGGCAAAATGCTTCTTGCTTCAAGTCAGAATCAGGTTTTTTGTCACAGGCACAAGATGTGAAATTTGTTGTTTGTGGCAGCAGTACATTACAAACTTTACAAATTACTATCAGTTACAGTGAAAAGTAACTAGTACAGAAGAGGAATAGTGAGGTAATGTTTGTGAGTTCATGGACTGTTCAGAAATTTGATGGTGGTGGAGGAGGAGAAACTGTTTCTTTTTTTGTAATTTATTTTTTATTGTATTTCATCATCAAACAAACATTTCCACAAGATGTATTTCAGATACTGTCCCACATAATATTTATCTGAGGTATACACTTATAGAAAGGAGAGGAAAGAAAGAACAATCGAAAGAAGAAAACTATGTACAAAGTAGGGAGTGATCTTTTTTTTTACAACATATTCATTGACTTGTGAGAATAAAATCAGGCCTATGAGGTGTTATGTAGTTAAACCATTTTTCCCAGTATGAATAAAATTGTTCCAACTGATGATTAACAGATGCTGTTATCTTCTCCATTTTGTAAATGTCCATTGTAATTTCCATCCATACATTTATTTCTAAACCTTTGAGTTCTCCTTTATCTCCTCCTTGTTGGTAGTAATAAGATGGGGGCATAATGAGAAGAGGGCATGTCCTAGGTGGTGAGTGTCCTTCATGGTGAATACAGACTTCTTGAAGCACCAATTTTTAAGGTATCTTCAATGGTGGGAGGCTTGTGCCCATGATGAAGCTAACTGAGTCTACAACCCTCTGAAGCCTTTCATGATCCTTTTCATTGGTGCCTCCATATTCGGCGGTGATGCAAACAGTCAGAATTCTTTCTGTCATACGTTGTACAAATTTGCTGGAGTCTTTGGTGGCATACCCAAATCTCCTCAACTCCTAATGAAATATAGCCATTGGTGTGCCTTTGTCATGAGTGCATCAATATGTTCAGCCCAGGATAGAGTTTCTGAGATGTTGATGTCCAAGAGCTTGAAACTGCTCACCTTTTCCACCGCTGACCCCTTGAGGAAAATAGGTGCATGTTCTTCCGACTTTTCTTTCCTGGCCCATAATCAATTCTTTAGTCTGAAGCTGACATTGAGTGCAAGGCACAACAGACCAGCTAATCTATTTCACACCTACAGAGCTCCCCATCACCACATGAGATTCTGCCATTAACAGTGCTGTCACTGGCAAATTTACAGATGGCGCCCAACCACACATCATCAATGTAGACGGAATAGAGCAGTGGGATATGCACGCATGCTTGAGTTCTGCGAGTGCCAGTTGTCAGTGAGGAGGAAATTTTGTCACCAATCCACACCAATATTTGCAGAAGGAGGTATAGGGGCCAGGTTTTGAAGTCCGCTGATTACTACTAAGGCAATGATAATGTACAACACTGAGCTGTAATTGATAAACAGCAGTCTAGCTTTATGTGTTGTTGTGGTCCAAAGTCCAGTGGAGAGCCAGTGAGATTGTGTCAATTGTAGACATGTAGCAGTTATTAACTTCAAACTTTCTGCATAATCACTCAAAGAATTGAACCGCATGTGCATGTAACGTGTACATGTAGCTGTATAACTCATCTCCTTCTACCTTAGGCCACAAACTTATCAATCACCCCTGTTGTAGACCACTTCTACAAAGAAGGGATCCGAATGCTCCACGACTGCTGGTCTAAGTGCGTACAAGTAGAAGGGGCAAAAAGGGGGAAATCTGCAGATGCTGGAAATTCAAGCAACACACATCAAAGTTGCTGGTGAACGCAGCAGGCCAGGCAGCATCTCTAGGAAGAGGTACCGTTGACGTTTCGGGCTGAGACCCTTCGTCAGGACTAACTGAAAGAGGAGCTAGTAAGAGATTTGAAAGTGGGAGGGGGAGGGGGAGATCCGAAATGGTAGGAGAAGACAGGAGGGGGAGGGATGGAGCCAAGAGCTGGACAGTTGATTGGCAAAAGGGATATGAGAGGATCATGGGACAGGAGGCCTAGGGAGAAAGGAAAGGGGGAGGGGGGAAGCCCAGAGGATGGGCAAGGGGTATAGTGAAAGGGACAGAGTGAGAAAAATGAGAGAGAGAAAAAGAATATATATAAATAAATAACAGATGGGGTACGAGGGGGAGGTGGGGCATTAGCGGAAGTTTGAGAAGTCAATGTTCATGCCATCAGGTTGGAGGCTACCCAGACGGAATGTAAGGAGTTGTTAGGTCTACTGTACAGATGAAGCCACACTCAAGTTGGAGGAATTCCACATCCCATTCCCATTCTGATTTGTCTCTCCATGGCCTCCTCTACTGTACAGATGAAGCCATACTGAAGTTGGAGGAACAACACCTTATATTCCGTCTGGGTGGCCTCCAACCTGATGGCATGAACATTGACTTCTCTAACTTCCACTAATGCCCCACCTCCCCCTCGTACCCTATCCGTTATTTATTTATATACACACATTCTTTTTCTCTCTCTCATTTTTCTCCCTCTGTCCCCCTCACTATACCCCTTGCCCATCCTCTGGTTTTCCCCCCTCCCCCTTTTCTTTCTTCCTAGGCCTCCTGTCCCATGATCCTCTTATATCCCTTTTGCCAATCAACTGTCCAGCTCTTGGCTCCATCCCTCCCCCTCCTGTCTTCTCCTATCATTTTGGATCTCCCCCTCCCCCTCCCACTTTCAAATCTCTTACTAGCTCTTCTTTCAGTTAGTCCTGACGAAGGGTCTCGGCCCGAAACGTCGACTGTACCTCTTCCTAGAGATGCTGCTTGGCCTGCTGCATTCACCAGCAACTTTTATGTGTGTTACATGTAGGAGGGGACTATGTTGAAAAATAAAGTGCTAGGTTTTCTAAAATTAACTCCTTCTACCTTAGTCCTCGAACTTATCAATCACCCCTCGTATCTTTGTATGACATTGTGTAGGGTTAAATGCCACAGGTCTAGCCTTCAGCAGAATGCAGATCTCCTGATTCATCCATGGCTTCTGTTTCGCATATATTCTGCCTGTTCTCAAAAGCATTCATTCAGCCAGACAGGTCCTAATTAAATTGGGGACGACTGTAGCATATTCATTCAGATCCAAAGATAAATCCCTGAGTATAGCCCAGTCTACCAAATCAAAGCCAACTTGTAAGCAGCCTTGCCTTTATTTTTGGAGTCTTCAGTAGAGTGCTATGGTCCTCAGAGGCTGCCTATATGCACGAGTAGAAGTACAGCCATGTGATTGGAGCAATCAGTGTGCAGTGGAACCCCATAAAAATTAACCATTTTATCTTTATATCCAAATGTCCCTTCCAGAGAATGGCTAATTTTAAGATGGGATGTTATGTTGAACTTGTATGAGACATTGGTGAGGTCTAATTTGGAGTATCATGTGCAGTTTTTGTCACCTACCTACAGGAAAGATGTAAAGAAGGTTGGAATAGTATAGAGAAAATTTACAAGGATGTTGCCTGGACTGAAGGACCTGACTTATAAGAAAAGATTAAAGAGGGTTGGACTTCATTCTTTGAAACGTCGAAGATTGAGAGGAGCTTCAATAGAGGTACATGTATACAAAATCATGAGGGGAATAGATAGGGTAAATGCAAGCAGGCTTTTTCACTGAGATTGAGTGGGACTGTAACTAGAGGTCATATGTTAAGGGTGAAAGCTGAAAAGTTTAAGGGAGGACGAGGGGGAAACTTCTTCACTGAGAGGGTCGTGGGAGTGTTAAGCGAGCTGCCAATGCAAGTGATTCATGCGAGCTCAATTTTAACGTTTAAGAGAAGTTAGGATAGGTGTGGATGGCAGGGGTATGGAGAGCTATGGTCAGGGTGCAGGTCAATGGGAGTAGGCAGTTTAAATGGTTCAGCACAGACTAGATGGGCAGAAAGTCATGTTTCTGTGCTGTACTTTTCTACGACTCTGTGACTCTATTTCTAATCTAGTCTCCATACCCAATTATAGATTGTAGAGATGGAACAGAATAATTCCATAATGTTCTTCACTGGAATATTGGGATTAACTCCTGGGATGTCAGGGTTGTCCTGTGAGGAGGAATGGAATACTCCTGTTTCTACAGGAATTTAATAGAACTGGTGAGGACATTGAAATGTCAGGGGGCAATTCTGTTTAGCTCTTTAGGATCGAGAGGCAGAAAATAATTCTATTCCTTGGAAGGTTACTGATCCTTAGCCCTAGAGTCATAGAGTACAGATGTAGGCCATTCAGCCCATTCAATGGATTTACTAGCACTTGGTCATAGCCTTCTATGCCTTGGCAATGCAAGTGCACATTTAGATACTAAGGTGGAACCGCTGTGATAATAAACCTTATTCTGATTCTGAAATGCTGTGAGAAGTCTTTGTTTACAAAACCCGATCAGGTAGTGTGTTCCAAATTCGAACTATCCTCTGGCTGAAAGGATTCTTCCTGTGTCCATAAACCTCCTTTTTGTGCATTTATGTGAAAAGCTTAATACCTGCTTTGGACCTTGCTAAAATTGACATATGATTAGTGGTTCAGGTTGAAGCATTAGGACTGTTCAGAAGTAATAGTGACTTGAATAACGTCAGCCGGAACTAAAATTAGTTTATTATTGTCACATGTACCAAGCTTCAGTGAAAAGCTTGTCTTGCATACTGTTCGTACAGATCAAATCATTACACAGTGTATTGGGCGGTATGATAATGTAGCAGTGAGCATAATGCTGTTACAGCATCAGTTATAAGACCA
The DNA here is from genome assembly GCF_963921235.1 of Mobula hypostoma. NCBI lineage: Eukaryota > Metazoa > Chordata > Chondrichthyes > Myliobatiformes > Myliobatidae > Mobula > Mobula hypostoma. The sequence goes on from NC_086113.1 coordinate 20,792,102, forward strand.
GGTTTCAATTCCCATTGCAGTCTGTAAAGAGTTTGTACATTCTCCCCATGACCGTGTGGGTTTCCTCTGGGTGCTCCAATTTCCTCCCATATTCTAAAGACATATGAGTTAAGGTTTGTAAAGACCATGCTTTCTTGGCACTGGAAGCATGGCGAAACTTGCGGGCTGCTCCCTTCACATCTCGGATGGTGCGTTGGTCATTGACGTAAGCGACGCATTTCAGTGTATACTTTGATGTTTCCATGTGCCTGTGTCAAATAACACTAATCTTTAATTTTTTAGAACAAGCTAAAAGAATAACAATGTAGATGGAAGTGTAAAATCTACAAATCTCAAATCACTGTGGACCAGTTACTGGAATGTTTACTCTCTTGCTTCCCAGGTTAAGTTTCAAAGATCTTGACTTATGTTAGAGTTACACTAATGAGAGCAGTTTGCTGGTTCCCTGAAATCCACATGCCATCTTCTCTTCTGCAGAAAATAAGAACACCTCCCCCCCCCCCACCACCCAGCCCCACCCCATGTCCCCTGTCTCATTCAACAGTGGAATACTCCCATTGCTTCTCTGAGATTCCTGAATTACTTACACCAGGTTTATGGGAAGAAACTGGGTTAATAATACGTGAAACCTCCCAGCCTAGCCCTTTATGAAAGTTGCTTTGGACTCACGGTGCTGATGAATATTTATATTGCTGTCTCTGGGAACGAGCAAATTAAATCCACAGATTAAGTCAGATCACATTATCTGCTTGCTTGCTTTACTGGCAGCTTGCAAGGTCAGCAGAGCTTTGGAAGAACGTAAAGGTTGTGAGTGCCCCATGAGGATTCTCAGGATAGTTGATGATACCGCTGAAGTTCCTGTGATTTGTCACTTCACCAACTTCCAACCATGGATAGGGGGAGAAATATTTCCATATACCTTCGTTTGCATCGCAGCTTTTTAAACCATCCCTTTTTGTAAATCGTGAAGGTTTCGTACCAAAGTGGGCTAGTAGAGGAAAGGCATTGTAGCTTTGTTAAACCTCTCCTGAGATTCAATAAAGTAGCAAAAACAACAGGTGAGGGCTGCATTGTTGATGTTGCCAAGGTGTGGCCACCCTTAGAGGAGGGGTAACACTTTATATTCCCTCTGGGTAGCCTCCAAACTGATTACATGAATGGTGGTTCCTCCTTCCAGTAAATTTTTCCTTTCCCTCCCCTCTCCCATTTTTTATTCACCATTCTGGCCACTTAGCTCTTCTCACTTGCCTATCACCTCCCATTGGGTCCCCTCTTCCTTCCTTTTCTCCTATGACTCTCTCTCCTCTCCTGTCAGACTCCTTCCTCTCCACCCTTTCCCATCAACCTGGCTTCACCTACCATCTTCTAGTGATCCTCCCTCCACTCACACTCCCACTTTTAATTCCGATATCATTCCCCTTCCTTTCCTGTGCAGAAGAAGGGTCTCTGCCCGAAATGTCGACTGTTTACTCATTTCCACAGATGCTGCCTGAACCACTGCTCCTCTCCCATTTTGTGTATGTGGCTATGAATTTCCAGCATCTGCAAAATTTCTTTTGTTTATTGTTGATGTTGTGTATTTGGATTGTGAGAGAGGCTTTGATAACACAGAACACTGCAATATCGGAAAATTTCAAACTCATATGTATCATTATCAATATAATATTGCCTAAGGGATGAAAAACTGAGACCTTAAAAATTCTTGATCACCATTAAAGAGGCACTGAAAAGAAACTGCATGATGTCGCAAAACCTGCTGCAAAATGTAGTTGTGCTTGAGGGTAACGCAGTGGTTGGAAAGATGTTGGAGCTGATTGTTAAGGATGTGATTTGGATGTATTTGGAGGCACGTGATAAAAATGGACTGAAGTCATCATGGTTTCCTTAAGGAAAGATCTTACCTGACAAAACTGCTGGAATTCTTTGAAAAAATAGCAAACAGGATGGACAAAGGAGAATCACTAGATGTTGTGTACTTAGATTTTCTTGTTAAGCAGCACATGAGGCAAGAAGAAGATAAGAGCCCATGGTATTACAGGAAAGATTCTAGCATGGATAGAGCATTGGCTGATTGGCAGAAGGAAAAGAGTGAGAATAAATCATGAGAAAATCTGCAGATGTTGGAAATCCAAAGCAACACACACTAAATGCTAAAGGAACTTAACGGGGCAGGCAGCATCAATGGAAAAGAGTAAACAGTCGACGTTTTGTGCCGAGACTGTTCTTCAAGACCTGCTAGTTCCTCCAATGTTTTGTGTGTGATGCATTGAGTAGGAATAAAGTAAGCCTTTCTAGTTGGCTGTTGGTGACTAGTGCTGTTCCACAGGGGTCTGTGCTGGGACCTTCTTTTTATGTTATATGTCAATGATTTGGATGACAGAATTGATGGCTTTGTGGCCAGGTTTGCAGATGATGCAAAGACAGGTGGAGGGGGAGGCAGTGTTAAGGAAGCAGAGAGAACTTAGTCAGATTAGGAGAATGGGCAGAAAAGTGGCAGATGGAATATAGTGTCAGGAAGTATATGGCCGTGCACTTTGGTAGAAGAAATAAAGGCATAGACAATTTTCTAAATGGGAAGAAAATTTAAAAATCTGAGGTGCAAAAGGACTTAGGAATCATAGTGCAGGGTTCCCTTAAAGGTTAAATTGCAGGTTGAGTCGGTGATGAGCTAATGGCATGCTGGCCTTCATAACACGGGGAATTGAGTATAGGAGCAAAGAGGTCCTTCTGCAGCTGTACAGGGCCCTGGTGAGACCACACCTGGAGTACTGTATGCAGTTTTGGTCTCCAAATTTGAGGAAGGACATTCTTGCTATTGAGGGAGTGCAGCGTAGGTTCACAAGGTTAATTCCCGGGATGGCGGGACTGTCATATGTCGAAAGATTGGAGCGACTGGGCTTGTATACTCTGGAATTTAGAAGGCTGAGAGGGGATCTTATTGAAACATATAAGATTATTAAGGGATTGGACACGCTGGAGGCGGGAACCATGTTCCCGCTGATGGGTGAGTCCAGAACCAAAGGCCACAGTCTAAGAATAAGGTTTAGGCCATTTAGAACGGAGCTGAGGAAAAACTTTTTCACCCAGAGAGTAGTGGATATATGGAATGCTCTGCCCCAGAAGGCTGTGGAGGCCGAGTCTCTGGATGCTTTCAAGAAAGAGATGGATAGAGCTCTTAAAGATAGCGGAATCAAAGGTTATGGGGATTAGGCAGGGACTGGATACTGATAGTGGATGATCAGCCATGATCACAGTGAATGGCGGTGCTAGCTCGAAGGGCCGAATGGCCTACTACTGCACCTATTGTCTATTGTCTTTTGAGGAAGGCAAGTATAATGTTCGCATTCATTTTGATAGGACTAGCACATAAAAGCAAGGATATAATGTTGAGTCTTTAAAAGGCACTGGTAAGGCCTCACTTGGAGTATTGTGAGCAGTTTTGGGCCCCTTATATAAGAAAGGAAGTGCTGACATTTGAGAGGGTTCAGAAGAGATCCCGAGAATGATTCCAGGAATGAAAGTGTTATCATATGAGGGCCTCTGCTCACTGGAATTCAGAAGAATAAAGAGAAGGATCTCATTTTAACCAATGGAAAGTTGAAAGGCCTTGACAGAGTGGATGTGGAGAGGATGTTTCCTATGGTGTGGAATCTAGGACCAGAGGGCACAGCCTCAGAATAGAGGGTCGTGCATTTAGAACGGAGATGAGGAGGAATTTCTTTAGCCAGAGGATGGTGAATCTATGGAATTCATTGTCACAGGCGGTTGTGGAGGCCAAGTCATTTGTTATATTTAAGGCAGAAGTTGATGGATTCTTGATTAGGCAGGGAATGAAGCGTTACAAGAAGGCAGAAGATTGGGTCTGAGTTGAAAATGGATCAGCCATGATGAAATGATGGAGCAGGCTCATTGGACCGGATGGCCTAATTCTGCTCCTATATGGTCTTATGGTTTAATAGTGGTCTTTTACCTACTGGACCGTGGCTAGGCCTGGCATTTGGTGGTCATTAGAGGAGAGGTGACTGACAATGTGGGCATGGTTAAAACATGGGAGATTGAAGTTGTCCCTGGAATCTAAAAGAGGAGGGATGGGTTACAAGGTTTTGGTTTGGTCTCGTGCACTGGGGAGGTTTCAGGGAGTGGTGGTGAGATTTGGAAATTGGGGCAATAGTTACTGGTTTGGAGATTGGATTGGGGTTAGCCAAGTCTGGAGATGGTGGTGTAAATAAAGATTGTTTTGGGGGGGGCTTGATACAGTTGATGGAAAGGCTACTGTTGGGGTGGAGAGGATGCCTTTGGGGGCAATGGGAGGAGAGAAGCTGTGGAATTGGGGTTGGAGAGAGTAATGAGATTATAAAAGGCTAATCATCATTACGTTCCGTGTCGTATGAAATGGGCAATCATGGTCAATGGCCGTGATTGTCCTTGACAAAACTATAACACACGCAGCTGCAAAATATGTTCTTCTGGGTAACATACACAAAACACTGGAGGAATTCAGCAGGTCAGGCAACACCTAAGAATGGAAATGGACAGTCAACATTTTGAGACTCTACAGACCCTCATGTGCCTATTCTTTCTTGTTCTGGTTTCTGTTGCTGGACTGAGACTTGCTTCAAGCAGCTTCCTTCAATCCCAGGAGTGATATGAAAGCACGGCTGTTTCAAGAATGCCCACAAAGCAGTCGTTACTTGGAACAATATGATCCTATTTCTCAGGCACCAGTCCAGGGGGAAATTGAACCAGGAATAGAATTACCCCATGTTTAACTATTACAGACCTGAGTTATATTGCTCACAATTCACCCTTGTATAAATGTGGCTGAAGCAATTTCCAGTGGTGAGGCTCAACACAGACCAAACTTCTAAGCCAGAGTTGTAGTGAGTGGAAAACTGGAAGGAAGTAAATGATGTAGTCTAGCTTCAGGACTGGTATTGTTTCTCTATGTCAATGTTGAATTTCATCAGGCAGAAGATAGGTTCAAACTTTATAGGCAGTATGAAATTAGGACAGCAGTGGATGCTGAGCAGGATAATCACAGACTTCAAAAAGACATAGCAGATTGGTGGAACGGATCCATTTATGTTGAGAGTGATACCTTCTGATGGTAAGAATCAAGTAACACAGTGGCAGCTAATTATTTAAAGTGGGTGTAAAATGAAAGTTCTCGGGATGTTTGAGCACAGTCCTATGGGTCTATAAATAGAGAAAGAGAACGTAAACGCAAAGCAATCTGGTCCATAAGTCATGGTGGGGGTTGAGTGGTAACGTTGGGAACAATCTATATCCTGCAATATTGGTGCCTCCGAAGGGATTCGGAGAATGCTGACGAGGATATTGTAAGGAATGAGGGGCGAGCTAAGAGGAGCGCGAAAGTGGGGAATTTCAGACGTTTCTTGAATTGAGGAGGTGAAAAGCTGTACACAATCTCAGTGTAAGCATGGTGAAGAAGAGGAATTGGATACGTGCTAGTATTTGTTTTTCAGAAAGAATCAGAGGGTAGTCTGTTGTATCTGTATATTAGTTACTGTGTTAAAAGTAGGTTGTAACATGAAGAGAAAGGGCTTACACACTAGAGGGGTGTGTGTGTGTGTGTGTGTGGAAAGCAGCTGGAAACTTCCGGCTTAAGATGGCTCTTTCGAACGTGCACGACAACTCACTGGTAGTTCAAGAGGCCAGAAAGTCAGCTAAAAACTTTACCAATAACACCTTTTCTGAAGTAAATAGTGGTAAATTATCATTACAAACAATGAAGAGGCGAGTGAAAGTGAAGTGAATTGGAGGGATGAGCCATGCTGTTACGTTGCAGAATCGATGCAGATACAGTGGACTATTCGAAGAGGAGAAGTCAAGGAAGAGGAGTTTTGATGCTCATACAACTGGCCCGGGTGTGAAGTTAGATTGCTCTGGGCACCGAGCTGCTTTGGAGAAATCGAGAGCGGTGGTGAAATCTGGGCGGTGTGGTCTAGACCTGGCGCCTTTCACTGCAGTGGTGTCCGGGTCCTAGTGCAAGCTACGATACACTGCTTGGACAACTTAAATGCAGGCCCAGGTAGACTGGAAAGACAGGGGTAGGGATTGGAGGTGAGAGCTGATTTCGCTCATTCTCCCACAATGTTCACTCCTCTCTCCAAGCCAGTAAGGCTATGAAGACTGCTCTGGCTACAGTTCTCTGCACTCACTAATATGACGAACTGACATCAGAGCTTTGGGCCTACTCTAGGCTGCTCCAGGGTTTGGATCTGAGCACTCATTTTGGTTTGGAATGTTGTTGCTCACTTCCATTATTTTCATGATTTCTGTTTCTTTCCCCCTATCTCTGTGCATCGAGTGTTGATCTTTATTTTATGTTTTTAATTGGGTTCTTTCGGGTTTCTTGCTTTGTGACTGCCTGTAAGCAGACAAACCTCAAGGTTGTGGAATTTATACGTACTTTGATAATAAATGTACTTTGAAACTTTGAAACTTTCCTGGATGACTGATTCTCAAGCTAACCTGGGCAGATATTCAGGCACAAACACAGACATCAAATTGATGGTGAAGGAAGCCTTAATGATGAATCTGAGAGAGGAGGTAGTGTGATTGTCAACATGCTCTAACCAAAGATGAAAAGAGCTTCCCACATAGTTATTTTCCAGCTGGACACCTATACTACATGACATTCTGATCCTACATCTAAGAATAATTATTCCTTGTTCCAATTTCAAACATTCTTGGTGACTCACATTTATGTATAAGGTTAAATATTTCTGTCCTTCTGAGAGATTAGTGTCCATGATCATGAGACCATGAGCTGTACGAACAGAATTAGGCCATTCAGCCCATTGAGTCTACTCCACCAATCAATCTTGGCTGATTTATTTTTCCCCTCAAGTCCATTCTCCTGAAAGACACAGTATATTAACTGTGGTAATTACAGAGGTGTCTCCATGCTGTCTGCTTCAGGGAAATTCATTACCAGGGCTCTCCTTCGAGAGACTGAAGATATGATCTCTGAATCATAATGCAAATTCTGTCCATCCAGGGGCAAAGTGGGCATAATCATCACTGAGAAAAATATAAGAAGCTGCAGCAACCACTGCACATGGTGTTAACCTTATTAAAGTCTTTGATTTCTTTCATCTGAAAGGATGATGGAACATTCACCTCCAGTTCAGTTTCTCACATGAATTCATCATCATTTTAGTGCAGAGAAACAGGCCCTTCAGCCCATCTAGTCTGTGCTGGTGTTATTCTGGCTCAGTCATTCTGCACCCCGACCATATTCCTCCTACCCCTCCCTCCCAAACTTCTTTTCAATGTTGAAATCAAACTCTCATCCACCAACTCTGCTGGCGGTTTGTTCTACACTGTTACCATTCTGTGAGTGAAAGAGTTCGTCTTCATGTTGCCCTTGAACACTTCACCTTTCACCATTAACCCACGACCTCTAGTTCTACTCTTCCAACCTCAGTGGAAAAAGTCTGCTTGCATTTACCCTATCTATACCCCTCATAATCTTGTATATCTTTATCAAATCTCCCCTCATTTTATTTTGCTTCATGACAGAGTGCAAATCAGTTGTCTACAATGGAACTGGTCTCGTTGAAGACCAGGCTAAGCATTTGACACTTCCCAATCTCTCTTGTCACAATACTGCATCTCGCCTCCAACAAATTCCCCAAGGGAGCAGAGCTAATCTTTAGCACTGATGGAAAACATTTTAAGCTATGGTGATAACATTCTTGAACCAAGGTCACGTGACCCTTATTACTCAAGCTGCAGTATGCAATGATGCCTGTGTTTGTGTGCGATTTGATGCCAAGTTTCAAGCTGTCTTTGACTCACTCGACACACACACTTTGTAATGTAGTGTCCTCTTACAAAGATCATTGGAAAAGCCTGGAAAGCTGGACCATTTCCTGCATACTAGGAGACACTTCTCAGCAAAGGGAGAAGATGATAAAAAAAAATGTCACCATGATCTTCATTGCCAAGCCTGTGTTCAATTGAAAAAGGCCGTTAATGGCCAGGACCTCCTGGTTTGTCAGGAAGCAGCAATCCCCGCCTTGTTTGCAATCTTGACTCCTACTGTAGAGTCCTCAAGGCACTTGAAAGATACCGCCAGATCCCCAAAATCCACTGGAAGGATATGGCAGCCAACAAAATGGCCTCTTCCAAGTCATCATGCCAGCACTGAGGCCCGTAATTGCATTCAGTTAGTTCTGTCGAACAGGGCACATCATTCATGTGTCCATATACTTGAAACAAGCGCTCAATATTCTCCTGTACTTTGGGAAGCGATTACCAGGTGGAGTATTTAAGAATGTGCCTAAATATACCTTTAAGGAAATACAAGTTCCCAAGTGACTTTGGGAAATCTCTGTCTTGAAGCCACTCATGTTGAAGAAAGAAGTCTTGTGATACTATTGAGAATCAAAGGCCATGTATCAGGGTCATATAGGAGCCTTACACAAAGAGCAGGAGGAGCAGAGTAATTCTTAAGCTACTCAGCTGCTCACCAGGGAAGTGACAAACCCAAACTGGAAGCAAACCACCCTTGCAGGAGAAGAAGTAATTGCTATTATTACCATTGCTAACATGACTGATTGGTTAGCACAAGAGATTCTTCAGATGCTGGAAATCCAGGGTAACACATGCAAAATTCTGGAAGAACTCAGCAAGGCGGGTAGCATCTGTGGAGAGGAATAAACAGTCGACATTTCAGGCTGAGACCTTTATCAGGACCTGTCAATGCTGACGAAGGGCCCCAGCCCGAAGCATTGACTTCTTTATACGCAGGATCACAGAGAGTTTGACGGCCGTGATTCAGTAAAACAAATCCGATAGCACCATAAAAATACTGAAAGGGAAGCTTGGAGCTGGTAATGACCATAGGAAGCCTGAGAATGAGTTACAGTCATAATATTGTTTCCAGTGACTTGTTATACTTGAGCATGTAGATTGAATAGTTCAATTATAGCCTGTTTGTCTTTGGCTTCTCTTAACATGCAGTAGGAGGGCATATCAAATATAGCTGATAACGTATGAAGAAATTATGCAACAGATATAAAGATTTTTTTATTCAGTCCTCAACTGAGATGATGATTGCAGCCACTTAAGCTTAAAAAAGGAGACAGTCTGACTGTAGGAGGTGTGGTTCAATCTAAAGTGCTCTGGCCTCTGAGTTACAAAGTTCAAGGGTGAATCCCAATCCAGAGAAGTTCTGAAAAGGCTAAATTGTCCAAACTTGGTTGTTACAGGTCTATTTTTTTGAAAATATATTGAATCGATTACGTATGACTCCACTCTTAATTCCATTTGAGTTGGGAAAAGTTGAAAGATGGCACAGGTTTTAAGCAGGTGTGGAAGGCAGGAAAGACCAAAGAGGGAGGCCTGCCTTGTGTGAATCTGTGTGATCTACTACCCCGGCAATCACCCCTCAGCAAGAAGTAACAGATCGTACACTACATACAATTATAAAGAAATATATTTAAGATTGTTAACTTAAGCAAACATTTATTAAAAGAAAGAAAGAAAGAAAACAAAAGGCCTATTATTCTTTAACAGTCAAATGTGCACTTGAGTTGGAGCTCATCTTGAATTTGTCACTCACGTGCTGGACCCTCTGTCTACGTGAAAGCACACACCACTTTCTGAATGTCGCTTAAAATCCATCTCGACCAAATGGGTCTCCCACGGGAGTATTGGTTTTTCCTCCTTGCAGACATTCATCTGCACAAAGCACCTTGTGCCTCAGCGATGGCATCTTCAGCCATCTTCCCTCCTGTATTCTCCCAGCTCCCAGCAGCAAAGACCTTTCTACCCAGCATGCTCTAGAACCTTCTCCTAATTCGACCATCCTGATTGGCTGACACCACATTCCTAAGTTGAACGACAAAGCCCTTTATCTCAGCTCAAGCACAAACGAGCTGAAAGCAGAACAGACTGCTCTTATAGAACTGCTAAAACGAAATAGCTACAGCATAGCAGTAAAAATCTTAACCAGGCAGTACATGTAAATAAGAATACCACAAATTGTTGAGCTTATTTTTGAGTGTTATAAATACTTGGTGATTATAACGGGCAGACAAAAGCTATCTGTCAGAATCCCCTTCAGTAACTTTCCCATCACAGATACTAAGCACACTGGCCTGATGTTTTCCGGTTTGACTTGAATCTCTTTTCAAATAAAGACACAACGTTCCCCACACTCCAGTCTACTCAGACCTTGCCTGTGGCTAGTGAAGAAAATCTCTGCCAGGGTCCCCATTGCTTCTCATAATGTCCTAAATTACACTTGGTCAGGCCGTTGGGATTTACATACACCATTGAGTTCATTGTGCTATGTACAAGAACAGCCAAACATGGGTATAATAAAAAAACATGCAGCACCGCAAGTACTGTACTAAGCTTCAGGCAACATACAGAATATAAATAAAACATAAATTATACCTGATGGTGCAAAGAAAAAAAAGTACTGTGCACAATAAAAAACAAATGTTCCTGGTAATGCAAGAGGTGGTTCCTAGTGTTCCACCGCTGAGATAGGATTAAGGTTGCGCAGGTTGGTTCATTAAGGTAGCTGATCTTCAACCTGGTATTGTGAGACTTCAGGGTCCTGATGACAGCAGCAAGAAGTGGGGATCAATGAAGATGGATACCACCATCGTGAGACAGTACCTCCTGTAGATGCAGTCAGTGGTGGGGGAGGATTGTGTCCACTACTCTCTCTAGCCTCCTCCACTTCTGTGTGTTAATATTGCTGTACCAGACCATGACACAACCATTCAGGATGCTTTCAACAGTGCATCTGTAGGAGTTTGTTAGAGTATCGTCACATGCCGAAACCAGCTTTACGTGCCTCAAGACCGCCAACATTTCCTTTTTTTGTAATGCCAATATGTTTCAGGACATAAACTGCTACTTCTCTGAACTTGCCCAACTCCCATGGCTTTCTGTTTTGCTAATAGCTTTCAAGTCTAGTGTTAAACATTTGAACACTACATATATTATATGACCATTTTTTATTTGGTGCTATCATCTTTATTAATTCTGTTGCCAAGCTCCTCAACATTTTTAAAAGTTTCATTGTTACATGGCATGAGAAAGAACAGTATAAAATGCATTTCTATAGTACCTTTCGTATTGCTTTCAGGTCATCCAAACTGGCTTTCAAGCCAATGAAATATATTTTTAAAAATTAGGAGATGCAGCAGCCACTTTGCACGCAGCAAGATCCCATGGACCTGCGATAATGAACACTTTACTAATGTTGACTGAGAGATGAAGCTGTTGGAAATAACTTCCCTTAAAACAGTGCCTTGGATTTGTTTGTTACGCAAAAGACCACATCTTTAGCACCTCCTCCCAAATCTCTGATTTCTTTCCTACACTAAAGAAATCTACTTACGTTGTTGCTTGAGTTGAATTGTATCTAGTATTTTCTAACTTGAAGGCAAGACCATTATGCACTGAAGCAAGTTAATTAATTCCATACCTTATCCAATAAAAACACCAGGGCTTACTAATTTACTGCATTTAATATAATAAACTAAATCTCTCAGTGAATGCAATGACCTACAAATTTGCTTTGAGTACAAGAAGATGACGAGTGTAGGTGGTGAAAAGCTTTGCTATGACGATTTGTAGCAAAGAGAGAGGTGGAGAGGTTAAGGGAGGAACTTACAGAGCTCGGGGGAAAGATGGTTGAGAGCACAGCAGCAGTGAGCAAAGAATGTGAGCTCAAGCAAGAGGTTGACAATTTCTGGAGGTTCAGGAACATCAGAGGGATTTTGAGTAAGTGCTGATTGGAAGGGCAGTTTTCAGGTACAGGCAGCAGATATCTGGTTAGGGTTAAATTTATGGTAGTGAACAGTGATAGAAGTGCCACAGCAGAGACGTGGATGAGGGTCTGGCAACAGGTGAGCTGATGCAGGCAAGAATGATGGGGGATATTAAGTGGTGGCAGCTTCTTGTTCAAAAATCCACAAGATAGATGAGTACAATTAGCCCATTTGACTGATCAAGTTCACTCTACCATTCAGTCACAGCTGAATTATTCTTCCCTCCAGTCCCATTCTCCTGTTTTCTCCCTGTAACCTTTGACAGCCTTCATAATCGAGTAGGTAATCATGAAATCTTTGGGTGAAATGGGATCATTTATGCTGAACAATTGATTTTTGCAACAGTGGCCATGTTGGGTATGATAGAGGATTATTAAACTATTAATGTAAATGTGGATTTTGCGACTCCAGGGAAGAAAAGTAAGAGGAAAGCAAGTTACACTCATCAAAGTTGCTGGTGAACGCAGCAGGCCAGGCAGCGTCTCTAGGAAGAGGTACAGTCGACGATTCAGGCCGAGATCCTTCGTCAGGACTAACTGAAGGAAGAGTTAGTAAGAGATTTGAAAGTGGGAGGGGGAGATCCAAAATGATAGGAGAAGACAGGAGGGGGAGGGATGGAGACAAGAGCTGGACAGGTGATTGGCAAAAGGGATATGAGAGGATCATGGGACAGGAGGCCCAGGGAGAAAGATAAGTGGGGGGGGAACCCAGAGGATGGGCAAGGGGTATAGTCAGAGGGACAGAGGGAGAAAAAGGAGAGTGACAGAAAGAATGTGTGTATAAAAATAAATAACGGATGGGGTACAAGGGGGAGGTGGGGCATTAGCAGAAGTTAGAGAAGTCAATGTTCATGCCATCAGGTTGGAGGCTACCCAGACGGTATATAAGGTGTTGTTCCTCCAACCTGAGTGTGGCTTCATCTTTATAGTAGAGGAGGCCGTGGATAGACATGTCAGAATGGGAATGGGATGTGGAATTAAAATGTGTGGCCACTGGGAGATCCTGCTTTCTCTGGCGGACAGAGCGTAGATGTTCAGCAAAGCGGTCTCCCAGTCTGTGTCGGGTCTCGCCAATATATAAAAGGCCACATCGGGAGCACCAGACACGGTATATCACCCCAGTCGACTCACAGGTGAAGTGTCGCCTCACCTGGAAGGACTGTCTGGGGCTCTGAATGGTGGTAAGGGAGGAAGTGTAAGGGCATGTGTAGCACTTGCTCCTCTTATGAGGATATGTGCCAGGAGGGAGATCAGTGGGGAGGGATGGGGGGGACGAATGGACAAGGGAGTCGCATAGGCGAGACCCAACGCAGACTGGGAGACCGCTTTGCTGAACACCTACGCGCTGTCCACCAGAGAAGCCACACGTTTTAATTCCACATCCCATTCCCATTCTGATATGTCTATCCACGGCCTCCTCTACTGTAAAGATGAAGCCACACTCAGGTTGGAGGAACAACACCTTATATTCCGTCTGGGTAGCCTCCAACCTGATGGCATGAACATTGACTTCTCTAACTTCCGTTAATGCCCCACCTCCCCCTCGTACCGCATCCGTTATTTATTTTTATACACACATTCTTTCTCTCACTCTCCTTTTTCTCCCTCTGTCCCTCTGACTATACCCCTTGCCCATCCTCTGGGTTCCCCCCCCCTTGTCTTTCTCCCTGGGCCTCCTGTCCCATGATCCTCTCGTATCCCTTTTGCCAATCAGCTATCCAGCTCTTGGCTCCATCCCTCCCCCTCCTGTCTTTTCCTATCATTTCGGATCTCCCCCTCCCCCTCCCACTTTCAAATCTCTTACTCACTCTTCCTTCAGTTAGTCCTGACGAAGGGTCTCGGCCTGAAACGTCGACTGTACCTCTTCCTAGAGATGCTGCCTGGCCTGCTGCGTTCACCAGCAACTTTGATGTGTGTTGCTTGAATTTCCAGCATCTGCAGAATTCCTGTTGTTTGTGAGGAAAGCAAGTTTCTTTTTTTCCTTTTATCAGTGTCTTTAGGCATGGACAGGAGAATCAGAGAGATGCCTGCTCCTCAGCAGCGTAATGTTATCACAGAGATGCAGTTATCCTCAACTTTCCTCACTTTCATCACCGTTCTCTTCCTTAAATTTAAACCCAATCAACTGTTTGAGAAATAAATATGTGAAGAGTATAATGAGCTGCCATATAAATACATGAAATATAGTATTTATATCCTAGATTCACATCGATAACAAGAACCTATCAATCTCCACTTTAAGTATGCCCAATTACTTGGCCTCTGCAGCTATTTGTGGCAATGAATTTTACAGATTCATAACCCCCGGCTCAAGAAATTCTTCCTCATCTCTGTGCTAAAGTGACATCCTTTGATTCTGACACTGTGCCCTCTAGTCCTGGAGTCAGTCAGTCAGTTAGTGTCTGTCTGACACACACACACACACACACACACACACACACACTCACACTCACTCACTCTCTCTCTCTCTCTCTCTCTCTCTCTCACACACACACACACACACACTCACACACACACACACACACACACTCCCTCTCTCGCTCACTCCCAGAACTGGGATCACAGTCACTGGGTAAGTGTTTTCCATTTAATATGTGAGGGTGGTACTGCAGTGCGGTGGTTAGTGTGGCACTGTACGGTGACAGCTGTAAGATTGGAGATGAACTCAATCCGCTGTCTGTATGGAGTCTGTGTGTTCTTCCTGAGACCCCGGAACCCCGGTAGGTTTCCTCCAGGTGGTTTGGTTTTATCCCGTGTCATACGGGTGAGGGAGGGGTTAGTAAGCTATGGGCATGTTACTTCGGTGCTGGAAGCAAGGCGACATTTGTAGGCTGCTTCCAGCACTTCTTGGACCGTGTTGGTCATTGATGCAAATGCCAGATTTCACTGCATGTTCCTATGTACACATGACAAACTAATAAAACTAATCTCTTTAATATGGAAATGAGATGCTGTGTCCTTTCAAACGATTCTAAGCTCAGACTTCTTTATCTCAGAGAGCTGTGGGGTGGTCAGTCTCTGAGTGTATTCAAAGCTGTAAATAAATGACTGTTTATGAACTTCAAGGATAAGGAGATGGTGTGATCATGTAGGAGATTTCTTCAGGCACAGGATCAACCATGATACTTTTGAATTCTGGGACAAATGCTTGGGACCATATCGTTTTGTTGTATTTTATTACACAGCTTGAACTTGACAGAAATTGGGACAGGAAAATGGGAAGAAGGTTGTCAGGAATGCAAGATTACCTAAAAAAGAGTACGTTATTTATCTAGACATTTCACTGTAAGATTAATTTTATTTGTTACACGTACGTTGAAACATATAGCGAAATATGTCATTTGCGTCATTGACCAATGCCATCCGAGGATGGACTGCGAGTGTCGCCTAGCTTCCAGCACCGACAACTCAGTAATTAACTCATACATACGTCTTTGGGATTTGGGGGGAAACTGGAGCACCTGGTGGAAAACAGGCAGAATATACAAGCCCCTTACAGACAGTGGCGGGAATTGAACCCAAGTCACTGCCGCTGTAAAGCATTATGCTAACTGGTCTGCTCTAATGCTGAGCATCTCTGCGACAGCTCGTAACATCTCTGCGGAGGTTTGGAGAGTTGTTTTGATGCCGGAGTTCAATGTCAATCTGAATGCAAAAGATATTCATGGAGCTTGCTTAGTCTAGCGCTTAATTTATAAACGTATTGGATGAATAAAAAAATGCTTTTTTTAGAAACTGCGTTTTGTAGTTTCAGTGTACTTAAATGTTGCGTGCCTGTGGAACGTCAGAACTTTGACTTGGTGTTCAAACTGCCTTTCACAGTCTGCTGTATAATTGGAAAATTCAGTGGCTGCAGGCGCGACTCTTCACGTAATAATCTTAAACTGACAACGGAGCCTGACTCTCCAGTTAGTGAACTGTTGACTGTGTCTGTACTTATTAAACCAGTGCGGAGACATACTTAAGCAGTTACATGCCCTTGTGCTTTCCAGTACCACTGAATATCTACATTGATGTTTTCTACAACATTTTGCATTGACATAGAAGCTACTCAAAGTGATAGTAAACCTTTCTGAGTATTTTAGGGGTGAGCTGTGCGAATGAATGCCAGACTGCGCCATTAACCTCACCATTATGAAGACAGGGCTTGCTGTCAGGGAGGTAGAAGACTCAGCATCAATTCCGATAGTTCAATTTTCTTTCTTGCTTTTGGGAAGTCTTTTACAAATCAATATTTTTGCCATGTGACTGCAGTGGTATTCATGAGGGAATATTTTCAAAGTCTCAGATCCACAGAGTGGTCCCTTAGAAAGCACTGTTGCTAGTGTCTTACATAGTAGCATGCATACACTCTGTGGGTTAAAATAAATCTTGGTTATAAGTCAAAGCTCATTCATCTTGCACCTTATCTTGTTTGCCCATCAGCCCTGTGTTCATTGAGTTGCTCTGTTTTCCCCACTCTGGCAGTATCATATTTAAAAACTGTTCAAATCTTTCCAGGGCCTCATTCTTCTCCATCACCATCACGACCTCTAAACTACAGCTGAGTGGTATCTGTTGGCTCTTGAGCATGTCTCTGTTTTAATCTCTCTACTGCTGGCAGTCTTAACTTCAGCTACCAAAGTCCTGAATTGTGCAACTCCTTCTTTAAATATCCCTTCTTTTGGTGCTCTTTAATACCTTCCTTTTCGGCCAAGCTTTACTTCCCATTGGGTGAAAAGGTATCAATGTTTGGCTGCCAACACTCCAGTGATGTGACTCAGGATGTGGCTGAAGTAGTATAACAATATTACGGCACCAGCAATTATTGATCAGGGTTCACTTCTCACTGCCTTCTGAAAGAGAGGAGAAGATGGCGGCGTGATGCAGCGCGTGCGGCCGCTCCGAATTGATATCGCATTTGTGAACTAGGATGCCGTGCACAATCCTGATTTGATGGAGGCAGCCCTGAGAAGCACGGAGGAACATCTGGAGAAACTTCTGAAATGCCCGCTTCGCTGCTGCTGCTACTGTGTGATCCAGAATCTCCGGAGGGGAAGGCCCAAAATCCTCGGCTTTGCCTATTGCCTGTTGCCGGGGCTGGGGTCGAAGCACTCGGCAGAGATGGTGCTCGGTGTCGGAGAGCTGGTCGGAGGCTCGAAGTTTTCGGACGGACTTGGAACCTGACTGTGGTCGGGGTGCTTCCAGGATGCTGCATCAGCAAGTTTGCTGCGCTGGAAGCTTCCTTCAACCATCTGCGTGAGATGATGGGACTTTTGAGAGACTTTGAGACTTTTTACCGTGCCCATGGTCTGTTCTTCTATCAAATTACGGTATTACTTGCACCGTTGTAACTATATGTTATAATTATGTGGTTTTTGTCAGTTTTTTTAGTCTTGGTTTGTCTTACGCTTCTGTGATATCATTCTGGAGGAACAAATTGTATCATTTCTTAATGCATGCATTACTAAATGACAATAAAAGAGGACTGCATGTCCTCATAATCTAATCTAATCTAATCTATATTCTGCATATGGATGCACGGATTTTCTCTGGGTGCACCAGTTTCCTCCTGCATTCCAAAGACCTATGGTTAGGGTTAGTCAGTTGTGGGCAGGCAATTTTGGTGCACAAATTGAGTTGATGCATATGAAGCATTTCACTGCATGTTTTGATGCATGCATGACAAATAAAGCTATTTTTTCTTTCTTTAGGATATTTTACCATGTTAATAGTGATACGCGAATATAAGTTCTGAAAACAGAAACTGTTGGAAATACTCAGCAGGTCTAAGTACTTTTTTTATATTAGATTACCAGCAGTTTTATTTTTGATCTTCTCTTATAAATTGAAGTTGCGGTTGTTATCTGTCCCTATGGATAATACTTAATTTGTCAGCACTTATGTCAAAGGATCACTAGGGTGAAGTCATCAATGACAAGGCCACCATTTGTTTCCCATTTCTTGAGAAGGTGATTTTGAGTTGTCTTCTGTGATGAACATATTCCCACAGATAAATGGGCAGGGACGTGACCCTGGGCACAACAATGTTGAGTCAGGATGGTGCATGATGAAATATGCTTATTTGTAAGTTAAGTGAAGCACAATTGTCCTCATTAAATACAATAACAGCTGATTTAGTACATTCATGAATATAAATACAAGCACTGTTAATAAATTACGCTTTTGGATGAAAGCCTGTTTTTCATAATTGTTCCAAATAGCTCGTACTGTTTTTTTTTAATTAAGCTCTTGACCCCAACAAGTCGGTGTGGGTGTTCAGTAAATGAGATGGATAGCTTGGAGAGGATTGTGAATTAATTAGTATATGATGGCATCAGCTGAAGATAGATTTAGCCAGGTACAAGTGGTAGGCGTTTAATGTGAAATGTGAATACAAAGTAAAGAGTCATCCAGGTGTAACAGAAAACAAAGATTAGTGATCTTTTAATGATGTAATAGATCAGCCATTAATTGGGGGAGGAGTGAACTTGTGCTGGAAGATCTAAAGGGCAGTCAAACACTATACTGACAGATTGCCGGCCGGTAGTGTAGTGGCATCAACATTGGACTTTGAGGCGAATGGTCCCAAGTTCAAATCCAGCCAGCTCCTTGCAGGCTTTCTGTCTGTGCTGCATTGAGCATCTCATTAAAAAAAAGACAAATGCTGAGGATATGGCAGAAATGCTGCCCGATGGGCATGAAAATACTGGGAGATTGAAGTTGTGAGTTTGATGGACTTACATCTAATACTCGTATTTATTAGTTGAATTTGTGTAATGTTGTGAATTCTATCACGATAGAGCCCTAACACCTGTTCATAATGCAAATATTTAATCAGTCAATCATGTAGCAGCAACTCAAGAGGTTCAGTGGAAGAAATTACTGCGGAATGATTGTTGGCGCCAGATGGGGTGGTTTGAGTATCTCAGAAGTGGCTGGGATTTTCATGCACCGCAGTCTCAAGCATTTGTGGAGAATGGTGCAAAAATGAAAAAATCCAATGAGTGGCCGTTCTGTGGGTGAAAATGCCTTATTAATGTGAAAGGACAGAGGAGAATATTCAGACTGGTTCAAGGTGACAACAATAACACAATAATCATGCACTACAACAGAGATGTGTGGAAGAGCATCTCTGAATGTATAACATGCTGAACCTTGAAGTGGATGAGGTACAGTGGCAGACAACCACAAACGTACACTCAGTGGTCACTATATTAGGTATGGGAGGTTGCTGAGTCAATGATCTACCACCATGAATTTTTGAATTGGCTTGACCTCAGTCAAAGCTTATGATGCATCGCTGTTAGCTGGGTGTCAGTGCGAAGCACTGGCCCCTCTTGTGTCAGAAGTTCCACTCCAAAACCTGGAGTCTAAAGATCTCTAGATTGATGTTTCAAGCTGGTGCTTTCTCAGTGGCTTTCTTTGATTGACATGTGAAACCAAGGTTGCAATTTCCCTATCAGGACTTGAATGTTGAAGGACAGCTGGGTAAGTGTGGGCTCGTTATGGACATCAATGGAATAAACAAATTCTGAGGGATAGGACTAATCCACATTTGAAAAATCAAGGGTTGATCAGTGTTAGAAAACAAGGTTTTGTTTGTAAGAGAACCTGTTGGAGAAAAGCGTATAGATTGTATTTGATGGAGTCTGTCTGGATTTCAGTAAGGTCTTTGGCAAGGTCTCACATGTAGGATTAGATCAAAAATTTAGAGTCCATGAAATCTAAGACAAGTTAGTAAATTGGATCCTAAGTTGGTTTGGTAGTAAAAATAGAGGAATATAGAGAGAGTATTTATGTATAGAAAGCCTGTGGCAGATGGTGCTTGGCCTCAATACTCCTCGTGCAATTTGATCTTCGATTTCCTGTCTTGCAGACCCCAGTCAGTTCAGATTGGCAATAATATCTCCTCCACAATCTCTATCAGCACAGGTGCACATGGCTGTGTGCTTAGCCACCTGCTCTACTCACGACCGTGAGGCTCCAATGCCATATTTAAGTTTACTGATGGCACCCCTGACGCTGGCCAAATCAAGGTTGTGACAAATCAGCATATAGGAGGGAGATTGAAAATCTGGCTGAGTAGAGCCACAGCAACAACCTCTCACTGAATGTCAACAAGACCAAGGAGCTGATTATTGAGTACTGGAGGAGGAAGCTGGAGGTCCATGAGTCAGTCCTCATCAGAGGTGGGGAGGGACAGCAACTTCACACTCCTCCACAATTAGTGCTCAGATCTCTGCAATGTTAATTATAGGAACTTCTAACTAGGAGGCAAGGACACTACTGATGCTGAGATATGGTCTCAGTGACTGTCTTTGACACAGCATTAATTCCCAAAACAGAATATTTTGACAGTTCTTCTATGCTTCATATACTATCATTCATTCTAATGCAGTTTTGTAGTTAACAGAGTAAATCCTGTGGTTTTTGACACTTCACATATCAATAATGATGCTTGAAGTTAAATTAAAATAATATTTAGTAGCTCTGTAATTAATCAGTGCTAGGGATGTTATGGATAAATGCAGACATCCCACCCTGCAAAAACTCATTTCAGGGAGGTAGCATCCCCTCCCCCTCAACCTCCAAGGGTGTATGTAATACTTTGTTTAGTGATTTTGTCTAATCTGTAAACCAAGTTGGGTATATGCAGAAAATGTGACATTAAAGTATGTACTTATATTATCATGTTTATTCTATTGCAACTTTAAGCAAGTCTACAGGGAGTTTGGCCTCATCAAGTAGGACATCAATAGAGTAGCTCCTTAGCAGCTAGCTAGCTGGTTTAAATAACGTTAGCTATGCTAATGAATGAATGACACCTGTTAAACTCACCTCAACATGTCTTTTACATTTTAACCCACCATGGGCAATAGAAAAGTCACTGTTGCAAACAGTGCAGCGAGCAACACTGTCATTATTTTTGAGGTTGACTGTAAAGCCCGCCCACAGAGAAAACTGATAGGTCTACTTAGCAGGGGTCCGCAATCGTTTTTACACCGCAGACCGATTTAATATTGACAACATTCTTGCGGACCCGCCGACCGGGGCCGGGGGTGTTAATCACAACCGGAATATAGGTGATAAGTCAATCGCATCATAACATTTTAAGTAACGTTTGGATATTAAACACACAGCGCATTTTTTTCCCCGTATGAACATATAAAATCATTGCAACACACCAATATCGCTGAATCAGTGGGAGCCCTGGGCTTGATCGAGGGGTGATGGGAGACAGCGATACTCGAAGGGGGTTCCTTATATCCAGTCTATTCCGCAATTTAGTTTTCATTGCATTAATTGCAGAAAACTCTGCTTCACAGAGATATTTTGGAAATGGAAGCAACATTTTCAGTGCTTCCATGGCTATCTTAGGATATTCAGCCTTGACTTTGATCCAGAATGCTGGCAGAGATGTTATGTCAAACATACTTTTCAGCCCGTCGTCATTTGCAAGTTCCAGGAGTTGATCTTTTTCCCACGCTGACATGGATGATTCACCAGGGACATTCACAAATGGGTCACGGACCCATTCCTTTGCACGTCTTGGGTCACTGATGACCTCGCGTGTGTTAAAATTCAACAGTGCGTGACAGAGAATGAGGAAAGGTGTAGCTGACTCGTATCGTTTCCTCGCGGCCCGGTGGTTGGGAACCACTCTTAGCATGAAGAGAGACCAATCAGGATGCTTGCCCTCCCTCTCAAAAAAATCTGTTTCCGGGATATTGTATATAATTTCCGGGCATCAGGGAGCCACTATCGATATGTGGGAGACCCCCGGAACTTCCGGGAGAGGTGGGATGTCTGTAAATGCTCACTTGTTCAATTTCATATTTTGTGTTTTAATAGTTCTGCTGAAGCTTGCTTCTATGTTCTTATTATTTCTAAGGCTACAGTATTCCAAGAAAAACCTGCCGTATAAGTGAGTGGGTACAGGAATGATATGTGAATAGCAATTCACTTTCTTTGTTCTACTGTGAATGCTGGCAAGAAAATGAATCTCAGAGTAGTATATGGTGACATATATGTACTTTGATAATAAATGTATTTTGAACTCTGAGAACATCCAAGTCACTTAACTTGCATTAAGTGCCATTCACCCATCATTCCTACATGCACTACCTATGATGTTCTTCGCTAAATTCATGCCTCAATTTTAAAATTCTCAAACTTCATAATTCTTGAAATCCAAACCTCTCCTCCATCTAATATCTCTTTTGACTCCAGAATCCTCTTCCTTATCTCTGTGTGACTAATTTGGGTCTCTTAGACATCTTGGTTTTTAATCATACTAACAGTGATACTTTCAGTTTTCAGATCCCTGAACTGTAGTATTCCTTTTCTAAACCTCTCAATCCCTTATCCCCTTTACGATGCTGTTTAAACCATCGTTGACCAAGCATTTGGTCGTCTGCCATAACATTGCTTGCTGAAGCTTTGTGTTACTTTTTGTTTGATAATGCTCCTTAAAATGTTTTGTGACAATTTTGCCACATTAAAGTCCATTTTGTTCCCTTTGATTTCAAGACCTCAAAATATTGATAGGATCAATATTACATGGTGGAAATGGAGAGTATTGGATGAAAATCTGCAATACTCCGGAGCCTACAGTAAACAGATACTCTTAGACATCCCAGAACAGGAATTATGTTGCAAGGCAGTGATCTTATCCACAGACTTGCATTTGTCTCCTTTCATCTGCCATGTTTCCTGAAGTTAGGACTAAATTTGTGAAACAGGTTAAATTGGAGACTTCCACACTCATTAATATAGCTAGCCACAACTTCAAAGCAGGTTGCTTGACTCCCATTATCTCCCCTATGTTAAACATAGGAGTGGCAGGGTTTCAGAGTTTAGGAAAATATAGCAACTGATTCAATCTCCACAATCTAATTTAGGGGCTCAAGTTCACTCTACCTTTCCCTGTGCAGTGAATTCCAAATTGTCATCCATTTATAAGTGGAAAATCTGAGATTATAATCTTATATGATTATTATTATAATCTTGTATGCATTCTTTCCCAAAGATAATCCATATCTCTGATGTGTTCCTTCAACAGGTTGACCGGACTGAGGTTATCCGCACCTGCATCAACCCCGTCTTTTCCAAAGTTTACACGGTGGATTTTTACTTTGAGGAGGTCCAGAGGCTGAGGTTTGAGGTCCACGATATTGGCAGCAATCACTTGCATAATGGGGTGAAAGATGCCGAGTTCCTTGGAGGAATGGAATGCACTCTTGGACAGGTAAACATTTCGAGCAAACAACTGGAACATGTGCCTTCTGCCTTTACCCACGGTGAACTATATACCACCAGCAGTACAGTTCCCATCTTTGAATCAGAAGGTTGTGGGTTCAAGACCTCTTCCAGAGGCTTGAAAATATAAGTCATACTATGCAACGACTCCAATAAGCATTTACTATTTATAAACATGAGAAAGTCTGCATATACTGGAAATCCAGAGCAACACACACAAAATGCTGGAGGAAATCAGCCGGTTAGGCAGCATCTATGGAAATGAATAAACAGCCGATGTTTCTGGTCAAGACCTTTCTTCAGGATCCTTATTATTCATCCTATCTTTCACACACTTTCACCATATTCCTAAACACTTTATGAATCTTACATGTAGTCTTTGCAATATACACATAGTTGCTGTAGAATTTCTGCACTGTTGGAAATCATGCCTTCCAGGAAAGGCATTTAATCCAGAATTTTTTTAGTAAATTTAATGTCTCAAATGATTAAGCTCTTATTCTTCCTTGTGAAGTCTTGGGTTTCAGTTATGCCTATCCTCGGTGACAGAGCTGAAGAAGGTAAAGGAGGACAGAGAATTCAACTCTCGTACACCATGCTGTGGAGTAGTCATCCATTTGAGATATTCCTGAAACAATTGACATAATTCCTCTTTTTTCAAAAATAAATCACATTACTGCTCAGAGAAATCTATGATAAGAGTGAGAAAGTTCTTGATCCCATTCTGAAAACTAGACCCATCGTTGCCTAGCAATGGGACTGCATGGTACAGAGTCATTGTGTGTTCTAAACAATTTAATTTTGAAGACAGGCCACAGGTTCAGGACTTGAAAAAGATGCTCACATCCCATGACCGGGAAGAAAAGTTGTCTGATTTAACATAATCTTTCCTATTTTTTCTGAAATAGTTTTTTTGAATTCTAGATTTATTCCGATGTAAATTTAAATTCATCTTCTGCTGTGGTGCAATTCAAACTTTCTTCTCCATATACCTGGTATCTTTTTCCCAGTGCTAAAATGTTTAATAAATGAGAGCACACATTTAAGGTGAGAGCGGTAAGTTCAAAGAAGACGTGTGGGACAAGTTTATTTTTTACACAGAGAGTGGTGGTTGACTGGAATGTACTCCCAGTGCTGGTGGTGAAAACAAATATGATAGAGTGTTTGAGAAACTCTTAGATAGACGTATGGGCGTACAGAGAATGAAGGGATGTATTACACATCGATTAAAATTTGGTAAGGGTCGATGAGAGCGTGCCAAATTTCTTTAGCCTCCTGAGGCAATAGGGACGAGGCTAAGTTTTCTTGGTCATGGCGTCTTCATGGTTGGGCCAGGTCAGGTGATAATTCAATCCTAGGATCTTGAAGTTTCTCAACCTCAACACTGTTGATGGAAACAGGAGTATGTGCACCACCCCCACACACCTCCCTCCTGAAGCCAATGACCAGCTCTTCTGTTTTGAGGGAAAGACTGTTGTCATGACACCATGTCACTAAGCTCTCCATTTCCTTCCTGTACTCTGACTTCCCCCGACATCACAAAGTTAACTTGCACAGGTAATACATTACTTCAGTTTTACTGAGAAAACAACTGTCCTGTTACTGGCCACTTCCTTAACATGTGGCTGATGGAAATGAACTTGCCACCTCTTGGCAAGGTGAGAGGGTGTAATAAAGCAGAAGAATGGGAATCCTGTTACTGATCCCCAGTGTTGCTGATACCCTCATCCTGACTGCTCTTTAGTGGAGGATAATATTTCTGGGGAAACCATATGGATAAAATTTTGAGACATGCTCACTTTGGCTATTATTTTACAATGAAAGAAATTGTCTAGTTCTAATTTGATTGTCCCACCCACATGACTACAGAAGACATTTGTCACACAGAGAGTGTAGCTCCCAAGAGTAAAAAGAGGATAGGATCAGAACGTGGCTACTTAATCCTTGAGCCAGCACCATCACTGATTTAAGACTTAATTACATTCATTGTTCTGCACATTTCTTTGATTACCAATAATCTATCGATCTTGGATTTCAACGTGATAATTGATATAGCAACACTTGCCATTTGCTGTTTTCATACATGTTCCATGTCATGTCTGGAGGTATTTCAAAGGTGTAGTTCTAATCCTTAGACTGCATTTCCTGCTCCCATACCATTCAACTGGCAGAAATAGCTCCTTTCCTTGAGATCCCATCACTTTTAATAAACTGGTACCTTCCATTAAACACGAGGCATTCTGCAGATGCTGGAAATTCAAGCAACACACATCAAAGTTGTCCCACTTTCAAATCTCTTACTAGCTCTTCCTTCAGTTAGTCCTGACGAAGGGTCTCGGCCCGAAACGTCGACTGTACCTCTTCCTAGAGATGCTGCCTGGCCTGCTGCGTTCACCAGCAACTTTGATGTGTGTTAACTTCCATTAAATCCATGTTTGATTCAAAGACTTGCTGCAGTTTCTGGCACTTTCAATCTGACAAAGCCTTGCCTATCTGATGTCTGTGCTCATAGCACTGTACATTGGTTTAATGGGCTGTGTTTGATATTATAACAGGTACTTGATATTCAGTATCTCTGCTTAACACTGTGACTCTATAAAGCCTTGACATCATGCTGAAATGTCAATGAGTGGGGCTGTACTTAATATGCAATTTGGCCAGAACTTGCTTCAGGAGAAGAAATGAGCTATCAAGAGAGGCTGGAGAAACCTGCGTTGGTTTCTCAGAATCTGAGGGGCGACCAGATAGAAGTATCTAAAAATATGAGCGGTGTTGATAGAGTAGACAATCGGGGTTTTATCCCTGGAGTTGAAATGTTAAATACTAGAGAGTACAGGTTTAAGTTTAGAAAAAGTTTACAAGAGATTTATGAGGCAAGTTTTTTTTTACACGGAGTAGAGCACATTGCCAGGGAAATGGTAGAAGTAGATATGATAGCAATTACAGCCATTTAGACACGTGAACAGGCAGAGTATAGAGAGATATAGACCATGTGCAGGTAGATGTGCAGTTCAGATTAACATTGTTGTTCACACAAATATTGTAGGCTGTGGGACTTGTTCCTGTGCTACACTGTTCTACGTCCTTTGCTCTTACTAAGATGCAAATCAGACAGTTAAGGAAATTAAGTGAATAAAGGCTTTGTACATTTGTCCATGATGAGAAAGGTCCAGGACTTGCCTGGCAATTCACCTAATAATAACTTGGGGGCCTCAGTATTACATTCATCTTAATACTTCCCATTTTATTCTGCTACTCTGTCACATTTAATTTACACTGAAACTGTCCAAAATTCTTACTCTTCAATGTTTTACACAGTATATACATTGATTTAAATATAAGTCAAGTCAAGTCACTTTTTATTGTCATTTCGACCATAACTGCTGGTACAGTACACAGTAAAAATGAGACAATGTTTTTCAGGACCATGGTGCTACATGAAGCAATACAGAAACTACACTGAACTACGTAAAACAACACAAAAACTACACTAGACTACAGACCTACCCAGGACTGCATAAAGTTCACAAAACAGTGCAGGCATTACAATAAATAATAAACAAGACAATAGACACAGTAGAGGGCAGTAGGTTGGTGTCAGTCCAGGCTCTGGATATTGAGGAGTCTGATGGCTTGGGGGAAGAAACTGTTACATAGTCTGGTTGTGAGAGCCCGAATGCTTTGGTGTTTTTTGCCAGATGGCAGGAGGGAGAAGAGTTGGGGTCCTTCATAATGCTGTTTGCTTTACGGATGCAGCGTGTGGTGTAAATGTCTGTAATGATGGGAAGAGAGACCCGATGATCTTCTCAGCTGACCTTACTATCCACTGCAGGGTCTTGTGATTTGAGATGGTGCAATTTCCGAACCAGGCTGTGATGCAGCTGCTCAGGATGCTCTCGATACATCCTCTGTAGAATGTGGTGAGGATGGGGGGGTGGGAGATGGACTTTTCTCAGCCTTCACAGAAAGTAGAGATGCTACTGGGCTTTCTTTGCTATGGAGCTGGTGTTGAGAGACCAGGTGAGATTCTCCACCAGGTGAACACCAAGAAATTTGGTTCTCCTAACGATTTCTACGGAGGAGTCGTCAATGTTCAGCGGAGAGTGGTTGCTCCGTGTCCTCCTGAAGTCAACAACCATCTCTTTTGTTTTGTTCACATTCAGAGACAGATTGTTGGCTCTGCGCCAGTCTGTTAGCCACTGCACCTCCTCTCTGTATGCTGACTCATCGTTCTTGCTGATGGGACCCACCACGGTCGTGTCGTCGGCGAACTTGATGATGTAATTCAAGCTGTGTGTTGCAGCACAGTCGTGGGTCAGCAGAGTGAACAGCAGTGGACTGAGCACACAGCCCTGGGAGGCTCCCGTGCTCAGTGTGATGGTGTTGGAGATGCGGCTTCCAATCCAGACTGACTGAGGTCTCCCAGTCAGGAAGTCTAGGATCCAGCTGCAGAGGGAGGTGTTCGGGCCCAGTAGGCTCAGCTTTCCAATCAGTTTCTGAGGAATGATTGTGTTGAACGCAGAGAGAGGGAGAGAGAGAAAGAGGAGAGGGGAGGAAGGAAGAAAAGGAGGGGGAGAGAGGGGGAGAGGAAGAGATCATGCTCCATGTAAATATGTGACATTTTTTCTTTGCACAAACATGTTAATGCTGTTTCAAATTTCAAACACCCTCTTTGTACGAAAGGTTCTCCTCATCTCACTAATGCTTTCAGTTACCTTTAATGTAGATTCCATTTTATTTCCATCACTTTATGTTTCAGCTCCTCCACTTTACCAACTTCTGACTCCAGGCTCTGCTTCATTTTCAAAATAACTTTCATGTGAGCTTTCCTCACTTTTTCTGTGTACACTGGTAGATATCACAAGCTACACATCGCTATTTTGTTCATCACAACCAGAAGCATGCAATTCAACAGGACAACAATTTGTTTGGATTATAAACAGTGAATTTAATAGCTTGCCATTTCCAATTTGTCAGTCGTCCAGCAGCTTGTGGTGAGAGCGAGAGCAAGCCCGCGAATAACATTTCGCTTCACGAGCTGCTGGGTGAGTTGTACTGCTCTGCTGTTAACCTCATGAAAATGATGGCTCACTGCCAGCCTTGCAATAGCAAGAACTCGTTGTGTTAATTGCCCAGTAAACTCTTAAGAGTTGCTGCGTAATGACCTTAGAGTGCTGGTAATAATGTGATTTGCATTGCTCAAGCATGACTCAATTATTCAGGCCTAGAAAAGGTAACAATTGGAACTATGGAATCTCGTTCTTGAAGTTAGCATGTAGTCATAGTCTATTACTATAACTTACGCATTTCAATTATTTTGCTTACTTTCCTCTCTCTCTCTCTCTCTTTCTCTCTCTCTCTCTCTCCCTCTCTCTCTGTCTGTCTCTCTCTCTCTCTCTCTCTCTCTCTCTGTCTCTCTCTCTCCCTCTCTCCCTCCCCCTTTCTCTTTTATTACTCTTTCTGAATCTAATTTGACTGTGATTCATCCTCTTTGCCATTCACCTGTATTCCTGAACTTCATGACTGGGGCGTCTTGGTAGTGTAATGGTTAACGCAACGCTGTTACAGCCTGGGGTGTTGGAATTCGAAGTTCCATTCCAATGTCACCTGTAAGGAGTCTGTACATCCTCCCAGTGAAATGTATGGGTTTTCTCCAGGTTCTCCGGTTTCCTCCTATGGTTCAAAGGTGTACCAGTTGGTAGGTTAATTGGTCAATGTAAATTGCCCTGTGATTAGGCTCGGGTTAAATCGGGGGGGGGGGGGGGATGCAGCGCGATGTGGCTCTGAGAGCCAGAAGGGCCTATTCCACACTTTATCTTCAAATAAAAATAAATAATAAATAAAAGTAATGGCCCAATAGCCCATCAATGTCACAGGCATCCCATTTCCCTCATCAGATAATGAGGTGCTCCATTCCAGCTTGTTTTCAGCTTATGTGTGTTCTCAGTGAAGAAACTGAGCAAGCCATCACGTATGTAGTGTGTGTTACAGTATGCGTTAAAGACCTACCCAAGTTAACATGGGCAACCACTACCCTTAAAAATGCAACCCATTGTCACAAGTAACAAATTTAGCCTCAATAAATAGCACAAAAGCTAGCCCAACATAGAAAATGGTTATTTATATATTGGATGGGCAAGAATTGCAAAACTTTTCTCTTTTTTTTTGGCTCCACTCCTGATAACAGAAATGAACATTGAATTGGTGACAAATATGATTATATGATATATAGGTACAGTATCTGAAATACTTCTCATGGAAATGTTTGTTTGATGATGAAATTCAATAAATAATAAATTACAAAAAAATGCAAATTTGCCCATTCACATAGAGGGCCTGACTTTCGTTGCCTTGTGATCTTTCACACAATCCAACGCCATGACAACGACCTGGTTGTCAGACAAGCACATGTTTAATGAGCCTACTACTCTTCATTTGCTGAATTTGTCAAAAACTGGTATCATCATCAGTTATCAACCCTATTTACCATACTTTTGATAGATTTAGGACTGGTTTGGCTGCAAAATCACAATCTTTTATAAGGATCCTTCATCTATAAACTCTTCTCAGGCTTCCAGCCAGGTACAGTTGTTGAGTATAACCGACATTTCAATAACAAACTTTGCCATCTTCTACAGGGTTCGTCCCTGAAGAAGATGGCAGAGTTTGTTATCGAAACGTTGATTAGAATCGATACCTGTACCTGACTGGAAGCCCGAGAAAGTTTATTTGTCATACATGCTGGGGAAACACAGGATCCTTTTTATAACTTCCATCTATGTTCAACAATCTCAGGTCAAATTTCCTTCTATGATATGCAAACACGACGAAATCTACTGATGCTAGAATTTCAAGCAACACACTTAAAAGTTGCTGGTGAATGCAGCAGGCCAGGCAGCATCTCTAGGAAGAGGTACAGTCAACGTTTCGGGCCGAGACCCTTCTATGATAGTTTATCATTCTCTCTCTTTCTCACTCTCCTCTCAAGATTTTAGTTTCTCTCTTAGTCTATTTGTCTTTTGAATCTCTTATCATCTTTCCTTTTAATGTTCTAAAACTTGTGTTGAATGGATTGGAAAATGGCTGTCTCAGAGAAAATAGAGAGTTGGAAAAAATGGCCCTGTTTGATACTGGAAGAGGTAGCCAGTGCCACAGGATCCTTTCTTGGCCTGCAACTGTTCATTTCTGACATTAATGACCTGGAGGAAGGAACAGTATGTAAAGTTTCCAAATTTGTCAGTGACATAAAGGACAAAAAGCATTTTGTGTTACCATTTGGCTCCTTCCACTTTCTTCAGACTCGAGAAGTAGCCATGGGCACCCGTTTAGTCCCCAGCTATGCCTGCCTCTTCGTTGGCTACATTGAACAGTCCTTGTTCCAGGCCTTCCGTGGTAATGTTTTCCAACTCTCCCTCTGCTACATTGACAACTGCATCGGTGCTGCTTCAAGCACCCGTGCTGAGCTCGTCAATTTCATCAACTATACCTCCAACTTCCACCCTGGCCTTAAATTCACTTGGTCCTTTTCTGACACCCCCTCCCCTTTCTCCACCTCTGGAGATAATCTGTCAACTGACATCTTTTATAAACCCACCAATTACCCTGGTAGTCTTGACTATACCTCTTCACATCCTGTCTCCTGTAAAAATGTTATTTCCTTTTCTCAGTTCCTTCACCTTCACTACATCTTTTTCCAGGATGCAGCCTTCCTTTCCAGGACATCGGAAATGTCGTCCTTCTTTAAGGAAGAGAGTTTCTCTGCCTCCATTATTGATGCTGCCCTCATCTGCATCTCCTCCATTTCCAGAACAGGTGCGCTCACCCCATCTTCCCACTGGCTCAACAGTGATAGACTTCCTCGTGTCCTCGCCTACCAGCCCACGAGCCTCCACATCTAACAGATCATCAGCCGCAACTTCCACCATCTCCAAAGGGATCCTACCACTAAGCATAACTTTACCTCCACTACTGCCTCCCACCACTTTCTGCAGAGATTGCTTTCCTTTTCCATTCATCCCTGCCCACTAATCTCCCTACCAGTGCTTATCTCTTCAAGCGGCTCTGGTGTTACACCTGCCCATTCACCTCCTCCCTCACCTCCATTCACAGTCCTAAACAGTCCTTCCAGACGAGGCAGCATTTCACCTGTAAATCTGCTGGGGTTGTCTATTGTGTCCAGTGCTCACGATCTGGTCTCCTTTACCTTGGTGAGACCCACCCCCCCCACCGTCCTAAATTGGGGGACTGCTTTATTGAGCACCTCCGCTCCATTTGCCAAAAGTGGAACTTCCTGGTGCCAAACATTTTAGTTCCGGTTCCTGTTCCCATTCCAACATGTCAGTCCACAGCCTCCTCTTAGGCCTTATATTCCGTCTGGGTAGCCTCCAACCTGATGGCATGAATATCGATTTCTCCTTCCAATAAAAAGTTCTTTCCCTTTCCCTCCCCTATTCTTCTAATCCCCAATCTGGCCTTTTACCTCTCCTCACCTGACTATCACTTCCACCTTGGTCCCCCCCGCCCCCTTCCCTTTCTCCCATGGTCCCCTCTCGTCTCCTATCAGATTCCTTCTTCTTCAGCCCTTTACCCTTCCCGTCTACCTGGCTTCACTTTCATCTTCCAGCTAGCCTCTTTCCCCTCCCCCCACCGTTTTATTCTGGCATCTTCTCCCTTTCACTTCAGTCCTGGAGAAGGGTTTTGGCATGAAGCGTCGACCCTTTAGTCTTTTCCACAGATGCTGCCTGACCTACTGAGTTCCTCCAGCATTTTGTGTGTGTTGCTTTGGATTTCCAGCATCTGCAGACTTTCTCGTGTTTGTGATAAGGATACTGGGATTTTGCAATGAGATCCAGAATTTGTGAATGGGCTAAAGACTAGCAAATGGATATTAATGTGGGATACTATGCGTGATGCACTTTTGTAAGAAAAAAAATGAAAGGAGGATTATTATCTAAATGGAGAGAATGCAGGGGAGTGAAAGACTGCATGAACCACAAAATGCAGCAAAGCATGTACAACGAGTGGTTAAGAAGGCAAGTGGCATTTTGCCTTCCATTGCGGAGGTTGGAGTTTAAAAAGGGAGGTTTTGCTGTAATTGTACAAGATGCTGGTGAGGTCTCACTTGAAAGACTATGTAGTTTTGGTCCTCCTACCTAAAATAGGCATTGGAGGCAGTATAAAGCAAATTCGCCAGGCTAATTCCTCAGATGACAGGATGGTTCTAGCAAGAGAAACTAAACAGTTTTTGCCTCTGTTTATGAGTTTAGATGAATAAGGGGTGACCTTGATCAAAAGTATGAGATCTGAAGAAGAGGCTTGACAAGGCGTATGTCAAGATGCTCTCAATATTGAGAGCATCTCGGACAAGGGAACTTATCTACAAGATAAAGTGCTGGTCCTTTAAAACTGAGGTATGTTGAAATGTCTTCTCACAGAGGGTGGTGAATCTCAGGAATTCTCTTCCTCAGCAGGTGGTGGAAGCTGAATCATCGGAAGTACTTAAAGAGGAGGTCGTATATTGAGGAATAAAGGGGCATGGAGAAGTGGCACAGTAGAAGAGTTGAGAGCAGCATTGATTGGCCACGGCCATATCAAATAATAGTTTAGGCCTAAAGACCTTGCTGGCCTACTCTTGCTTATATCTTCTGTGTTCTTGTCTCACTCCATTCCTTTCACTGGCTCAATTTGTTCATTTATTTTGCTTTGTGTCTCACTGCTCCCCAACTCTCTCTCTCTCTCTCTGCCTCTCTCTCTCTTCACACCTCGCTCCCCCTCTGCCTTTCTTTCTATCCCAGATTCCTCTCACACTATAACGTGTCTCTTTCTTGACGTCCTTTCACCATGATCTAGATGCCTAAGAACTGTTGAACTGACCTTCCAGAAATTGATATTGCCCTCTGGTGTCTGATTTGCTTCACTGCATTGCCACCCTTGTTTTTTCTCTGTTATATAAAAAAAATGAACTGTGTGTCTTTCACATATTTAAATTTTGTTTCAACGAATATTGTAGAAATTTGCATAGGAGCACAGAGGAGTTAATACATGGGATGGCCATAAACACAAGAGATTCAGCAGATTCTGGAAGTCTTGAGCAACACAGGAAATGCTGGAGGAAATTAGCAGATTGGGCAGCATCTATGGAGGAGAATAAACAGCTGACATTTTGGGCTGAGACCCTTCATCAGGGCTGGAAAGGAAGGGGGCAGAAGCCAAAATAAAAAAGGTGGGGGAGGGGGAGGAGTACAAGATGGCAGATGACAGGTGAGGGGGAAGGTGAGTGGGTGAAGTAAGAAGCTGGGAGGTGATAGTTCGAAGAGGTAAGGTGCTGGAGAAGAAGGGATTTAATAGGAGGGGACAGTGGACCATGGAAGAAAGGGAAGGAAGAGGGCAACTAGAGGAAGGTAATGGATAAAGAGAGAAGGAAATCCATATTTATTCCATCAGGTTGGAGGCTGTCCAGATGGAATATGAACATCTTCCACCCCTCCCCCACAATACCCACCTCTCCCCTCACCTACCAGCTTTCACTCCTTCCCCTTCCCCCACCTTCTTATTCTGGCTTCTGCCACCTTCCTATTCAGCCTCGGCCTGAAATGGTCGAACGTTTATTCTCCCCCAAGGGATAACCGGCAGGGTCAGAAAGGCCGGAAAGTCACGGTAGCGTAGCAGTTGGCTCAATGCTGCCACAGCGTGGGCTCACCGGAGTTCAGAGTTCAGTTCCGGGGCCGTTCCGTAGGGGGTCTCTGTATGCGGAATGCGTAGTTTTCGGCTGGGTCCTCTCGTTTCCTCCCGCCATCCAAAGAGCACCAGGTAGGTGAATTGGCCATTGTAAGTTGTTGTGTGATTAGGTTTGGGTTAATAGGGTTTGACGGGGGGTGTTGGGACAATGTGGTCTGAAGGGTGTGAAAGGCCTACACCGCACTGTATCACTAACACAAAATAAATACATCAAGACACTCAGACCAAAAGGTTAGATCTGCGTATCTACTCTTCCACCCTGACATTCTGTTGGTGGGTGGAACCTTTAGACCCAACTCAAAGGTGAGAACACGGAGGCTCTGGCTGATGATGCAGTGCAGGAACAAAACAGCTCGCACCATCAGGAGTGCTGTCGTTTGGAATGAACAATAGGCTGGCTTGTTCTGCTTTGGTATCTGGAGACGTTATCCCATCGTCACCGTTTTGGAGAAGAGCTGGGAGATATCCTTGTTATCTTTTATTACAATGCTCTTGTGGGAAGTGGATGCTGAGGCAAATATTTATCTCTGAACTGACATATTGAAAGGATGATTCTATTTGTGGGAGCTGGTCTATATACAAAGCAGATATGTTACTTGCTATATTACAACAGTGACTGCACTTTGTTGATTATGAAGTACTTTAGGATGTTCTAAAATTACAGTAGGTGTTATAGAAGCCCAAGTCTTTTTTTTTTAATTTTTAGTGCTAAAGCAAAAATTATTGAGCAATGTGACTTGGAACAGTACAGTATAAGATCAGGCCCTTTGGCCCATACTGAAGGTGTTAAAACTGCACGTCTCAGTGTACGTGGTTTATATCCTCAGAGTCCTGCCTATTTATGTATCTGTGTAAAAGCCTCTTAAACATTGCTATCATAACTGCTTTCACCACTTACCTGGCAGTACATTTAAGGCACTCGCTGTAAAATAAAACATTTCCTGCCTCATATATCTCCTTAAACTTTCCTCCTCTCACCTTAAAGTTATGGCCTCTAGTATCTGAGATTTTCATCCTGAGGAAACAGACTCTGACCATCTATGCTCTCAATGTTTCTCGCAAGTTCATATACTTTGATCAGGTCACACACCAGCCCGCAATACTCCAGATAAGACATTCCAAATTTATTTAATCTCTCCTTATAGTAACTACTCTCTAATCCAGGCAACAAGGATGAACCAAGATCTGTTGAGAGCCAGGTCAGTGGCATTCAGATCTGGCTACCAAGTAAAATACAAGAGGTCTAGGTATGATCTCTGGAAAGTCACCTCACATGAGTGGCCATTCCAGGCCAAACTGGAATCACTGACGGTTGCTCGATAGCTATGGCAGGGCTTGAATGCTATCACCTCCTACAAAGTAAAACCAAGCCACGGAGGTGACAACGATGTATCATTCCCAGATGAGCTCAATGCTTTTTCTGCTCACTTCGACAGACAAAGCAGGCAGGGACCTTCATGAACTACCACAGCCCCTTATGATCCTGTGATTTCAGTCTCTGAGAGCATCCTTCAGGATGGTGAACTTGCGGAAAACATCTAGCCCAAGCAGTGTGCCTGGTTGAGTACTGAAGACCTGCGCTGGTCAGCTGTCTGGAGTGTTCACTGAGATCTTTAACCTCTCGCTTCGGCAGTCTGACGTACCCACCTGCTTCGAGCAGGCTTCAATTATACCGGTGCCTAAGAAGTACGTGGTAACCCACCTCAATGACTATCATCCATTAGTACACTTTCATCCACGGTCTGATGAAGTGCTTTGCGAGGATCATCAACTCCTGCCTGAGGAGTGATTTGGTTCAGCTCCATTTTGCCTAAGTCACAGCAGGTCAACAGCAGATGACATTTCATAGGCTCTTCACTCAGGCCTGGACTATCTGGATGGTGAAGATGCATACATCAGGATGATTTCATTGACTACAGCTCTGCATTCAATATTATCAACCCCTCAAAACTAATCAATAAGCTCCAAGACCTTGGGCTCTATACCTGCTTGCGTAACTGGATCCTCGATTTCCTCTCTTGCAGACCTCAGTCAGTTTGGATTGGCAACAAAATCTCTCCCATAATTGCCCAATCTCAAGGCTGTGTTATACTTATGACTGTGAGGCTAAGTGCAGCTCCAATACCATAAATAAGTTTGCTGATGACACAACTGTTGTTGGCCAAATCAAAGGTGATGATGGATCAGCATACAGAAGGGAGATTGAAAACCTGGCTGAGTGGTGCAACGACAATAACATCTCACCCAGTCTCAGTAATACCAAGAAGCTGATTATTAACTTCAGGAGGAGGAAGCTGGAGGTACCTGGGCCAGTTCTCATT
Organism: Mobula hypostoma; assembly: GCF_963921235.1. Taxonomy (NCBI): domain Eukaryota; kingdom Metazoa; phylum Chordata; class Chondrichthyes; order Myliobatiformes; family Myliobatidae; genus Mobula; species Mobula hypostoma. The sequence goes on from NC_086113.1 coordinate 20,828,225, forward strand.
TGGGGATCAGAGGGGGAGAGGGTCAGCAACTTTAAATTTCTCAGTGTTATCATTTCAGGGGATCTGTCCTGGGCCCAGCACATAAATGCCATCAGAAAGAAAGCACATCAGCAAAGAAAGTTTGCAGAGATTTGTCGTGTTATTTAAAACTTTCACAAACTTCTATAGATGTTCTATAGGTTGCTTTATGTCCTGATATAGAAACACTAATGCCTTTGAACAGAAAAGCCTACAAAAAGCCCACCATTGAGAATTTCTATACAGAGCACTGTCACAGGAAAGCAGCATCCATCATCAAGGAACCCCATCATTCAGAAAAAAGTGCCAGAAAAAGTGGGATCTCCCAGTGGCCACCCATTTTATTTCCACTTCCCATTCCCATTCCGATATGTCTATCCATAGCATCCTCCACTGTCATGATGAGGCCACACTCAGGTTGGAGGAACAATATCTAATATTCCATCTGGGTATCCTCCAAACTGATCGCTGAACATAAATTTCTCAAACTTCTGGTTATGTCCCCCCATCCTGGCTCCACCATTCCCCATCCCCTTTTCCCTCTCTCACCTTATCTCCTTGCTGCCCATCGTCTCCCTCCGGTGCTCCTCCCCCTTTTCTATCTTCCATGGCCTCTGTCCTCTTCTACCAGACACACCCTTCTCCAGCCCTGTATCTCTATCACCAATCAACTTCCCAGCTCTTTTACATCATCCCTCCCCCTCCAGGTTTCACCTATCACCTTTCTCCTCTCCCCACCTTTTAACTCTACTCCTCAGCTTTTTTTCTCCAGCCCTGCCGAAGGGCTTTGGCCCAAAATGTCAACTGTACTCTTTTCCATAGATGCTGCCTGGCCTGCTGAGTTCCTCCAGCACTTTGTGTGTGTTGCCCCCACCACCAGGCCATGCTCTCTTCTCACTGCTGCCATCAGGAAGAAGATAGAGGATCTCAGTACCTGCATCACCAGGTTTGGGAATAGTTATTGCCCCTCAACCATCAGGCTCGTACGAGAGGTGATAACCTCTCTTAACTTCACTTGCTCCATCACTGAACAGTTCCTTTAAGCTGCGGTCTCACTTTCAAGGACACTTCATCTCATGTTTTCAATATTTATTGTTTGTTTGCTTATTTGTTAATTTATTATTTCATTTTTTCTCTCTTACTTCTTGTATTTGCACAAATTGTATTTTTCATTGATTCTGTGTAGTTCCTGTATTTACTGTGATGCCTACAAAAAAATAATCTCAGGTTTGTACGCATATGGTGAGGTACTGTTAAGGCACTTCGATAATAAATTTACTTTGAACTTTGAACATTAAACTTCTCATCATTAGTTTCCTTCCCTCCATTGTCTTTCTCCTTATATCTGCTGCCCTAAAAATTTATCTCCAGCCCTCAAGCTATCTGTATTGCTTTAATGTTCATCCCTCAATCATTCTTGAACGTAGTCATCCAGCACTGCATGTAAATAACAGAATAATTTACTAAAATCGTCAAATCATTCCAGAATTCCAGGCCAACTATTTTGACCACTAATCCAACTATTTCATGTAATGACCATTTCCACAAGTTCCACAATTTCAGATCCTGGCACTTTATACAGAGTGAAGAGCAGGTTAGAGATGGGATCTTCTTGTGTTGAGTTATCAGAAGATATGAAAGCAAGTATGTAATGTTGAGGCTTTATAAAGCACTGGTGAGGCCTCACTTGGAGCATTGTAAGCAGCTTTGGGCCCCTTATCTAAGAAAGGATGTGCCGACATTGGGGAGGGTTCAAAAGAAGTTCACGAAAATGATTCCAGGATTGAAAGGCTTGTCATATGAGGAGCGTTTGATGGCTCTGGGCCTTCACTCACTGGAATTCAGAAGAATGAGGGGTGACCTCATTAAAACCTATCGAATGTTGAAAATCTTTGATAGAGTGGATGTGGAGATGATGTTTCCTATGGTGGGAGAGTCTAAGACCAGAGAACACAGCCTCAGAATAGAGGAGTGTCCCTTTAGAGCAGAGATGAGGAGGAATTTCTTTAGCCAGAGGGTGGTGAATCTGTGGATTTCATTGCCACAGGCAGCTGTGCAAGCCAAGTCATTGGGTATATTTAAGGCAGAGGTTGATAGATTGTTGGTTAGTCAGGGCATGAAGGGATAGAGGGAAAATGGATCGGCCATGATAAAATGATGGAGCAGACTTGATGGGCCAAATGGCCTAATTCTGCTCCTATATCTGATGGCCTTATATGTAGTTTTCGAGCATTGTCCACTGTGCCCTGAGCTACTAAGGTCCTATCCTTTGGAATTTCCTTCCTTCCAACTTTCTATCTTTCTTCCCTCCTTTAAATTCAGGACATTTGGCTGCATGGAAGCTGCTGTTTAACTGAAGTTGTCATTCCAGTTCTTGTAGCTGTGTAACATGATTCAAAAGGTATTCGCCCTGTCTCATTCTCTGCCATGACCTGTGAGATATTATTTGTCTTGTTTGTTTTCTTACAGATTATTTCCCAGAGGAAGCTTTCCAAATCACTCCTGAAACAAGGGAATACCGCAGGAAAGTCATCAATTACAGTAGGTCATTTCTGGTGTTTAATAACAGCCTGGAATTTACAATGAATAGTGAAATGAATGAAATGTGACTAGACACATAGATGTGGAAATCCAGTTGTTGCTGTCAGTGGTTTCCAGCTCCTCTCCGGAATGTTCTGCCTCAGCTTTCTCCCACATAGTCTTCCAAAATGAGTGATCTGCTATGCAGTTCAGCTGTTCACCAACTATTACAACTGGCTTTAAAAAAATGATTTTCTTCGATGTATTTGAATATATGTTGAGTCATAATTTCTTTTTAGCAACACGTTTCACTAACAAAGAGCTAAATTTAAGGAAACTAATTCCTCACTGGCATTGGAGAGGGTCCAGAGGAGCAATGTTCCCTTTAATTTTTTACAGCTGTGCGGACCAACCATTGCTCTGAGCAGGAAATTTTTACACGGCCTGACAACTGCGCAGCACTTTAATAAAACATTATATGAAAGAAAATTCCAGCTGTGCAGCAACAAAGGTGATGTGCTTAAGAGCATGTCAGATACTGTGGAGCCATGCACCCACACAGCTTAGAAGGAACAGCGCAGAGAAGGTTCACAGGAATGATCCTGGCAATGAAAGGGTTTACATATGAGAGGTGTTTGATGGCTTTGGGCCTGTACTCACTGCAGTTTAGAAGAATAAGGTGGAATCTCACTGAAACCTACTGAATATCGAAAGGCCTAGATAGACCAGATGTGCAGAGGATGTTTCCAATACTGGGGGTGGTTCTAGGACCAGAAGGCACAGCCTCAGAATACAAGGATGCTCCTTTAGAAGAGACATGAGGGAAATTTCTTTAGCCAGAGAGTGGTGAATCTGTGGAATTCATTGCCACAGATGGTTGTGCAGGCCAAGCCATTCACAGACATCCCACCCTGCAAAAACTCATTTCAGGGAGGTCGCACCATCAATTTGCCGGAGACTCCCGGAACCTCTGGGAGAGGTGGGATGTCTGCAATAGAGTAGCTCCTTAGCAGCCGGCCAGCTAGTTTAAATAACATTAGCTATGCTAATGAACAAATGACACCTGTTAAACTCACCTCAACACGTCCTTTACAGTCTTAACCCACCATGAGCAATAGAAAAGTCACTGTTGCAAACAGTGCAGCAAGCAACACTGTCATTATTTTTGACCCCCATTTAGGCAGGGGTACGTTTTTGGAACACTCTGCCACTCTGACTTTTTTTGGAACTTTCTCACTCTTGCTCTTGCTCTCTATCGCGCGCACATGCTCTCTCGCTCGTGATCGCTCTCAGCTCAGGCTTGCTTTCTCGCTCTCACTCTCTCTCTCGCGCACGCTCTCTTGCTCTCGCACTCCTCTCTCTCGTGGTCGCTTTCACTCGCGGTCGCTCTCTCGCGCTTGCTTTCTCACTCTCTCTCTCTCTCTCTCTCTCTCATGCACACACTCTGTCTCTCGTGGTCGCTCTCTCGTGCTTGCTTTCTTGCTCTTGTACTCACTCTCTCGCTCTCTCTCGCGCGTTCTCTCACGCTCGCTGTCAAAAAAAATCAATTTCTGGGACATTGTATATAATTTGCGGGCATCAGGGAGCCACTATTAATTTGCGGGGGACTCCCGGAACTTCCGGGAGAGGTGGGATGTCTGCATTCAGTATGTTTAAAACAGTGATTAATGAGTTCTTAATTAGTAAGAAGGTTATGGGGAGAAGGCAGGAGAATGGGGTTGAGATGGGAAATAAATCAGCCATGATAGAATGGCAGAGAAGACACGATGGGTGAAATGGCCTAATTCTGCTCCTCTGTCTTTTGGTCTCGTTTTTCTAATCCCTGGTTTTCTATGGTTACCTTGAGAGCTCATGATTCAAGTCCCACTTTTGAGTTTGAGCTCAGAAAGAGTGAAGGAGCTGTGTTTTTCCTTTGGTATGAAATGTTTCACTAAAATTCCACCTACTCTCTGAAGAAGGAGAGTACCCTGGTTATTAATTATTCCTTCATCATCAGCATTTAGAGGAGAATATTAGGTCATTATAGCACTGTGCTTCCTACGTTATAACAGTGACTAAACTGCAAACACAATTGCTTATGTATAACCTGCTTTGTGATCCCTACAGAGGAGTTCAAAAGGAGCCAAAAAAAAGGCAATTCTGCTTTTCAGTACAAATGTCTTCTGATGAACTTGTGATATTTTTGTCTTTTTTATTGTTTCTCCAGTTTTCAAAGTGGGTGATTTTTTTTAATAGCTAACAGCTTGAAGGTAGTCTCCTGTTGCTGAACCAAGCAGTCGCAGATATGCTGGGACCCACCTCACGATCTCACTCCATCTTTTTCAATGACGATGGAAAAGGCATTTGGCCCTTTGAGTCTATTCACGTTCACAGAGCAATCTCACACCCCACTAATTTTTAATTTAACTTATTCTCCCGGGTGGCATGGTTGCACAGTAGTTAGCGAAACCCCAGTACAATGCTACCTACTTGGGATCAATTCTACCACTGTCTGTAATGAGTGTTAACTCTCTCCCACATGATCACATGTATTTCCTCCAGGTGTTCCGGTGTCTCCCCATATTCCAAAGATGTACAGGTTAATAGGTCTTGTGACCTCAGGTCGTCGATAGAGTATTCTGAGGGCTCTGAGGTTTTTGCGATTGCTTCGTTTTTGTATTCTATACATTTTATTTATTATAGCTACCTGTATTGTTTCACTTTGGGTTTTTTTTATGTGTTAAGTCTTCTCTAGTTTACATTTAAGTTGCAGCTGTCTTTGAACACTTCCAACTAATTCTCTGAGACTTTGCAGGTATTCTGTATTGTTGAGCTTCAGGTTTTTAATGTGTTATTGTTAAGTCTTCTCCAGTTAGCTTGCAATTGTCCTTGATTACTTCCAGGTAATTTTCCAAGACATTGCAGGTGTCCAACTGAGTATCCTTGGACTTTTGTCTCTTATTAGAAAACTTCCTTGTAAGCTTGTGATTAGTCTGGGGCTTTATCAGCTGGGCACAGATTCCTTCATGCCCTGGAGTGTATTTCAAAGGGCAGTGCTAACCTTTCGTTCGCTCAGTCGTCCTGATCCTTGCCTAATGAAGTTCTGGTTGAGTAATCCCGAGTTATCCAAGACCTTGCAAGTTTACCTGTTTTGTTTTGTTATTAAAATTCCAAGTTTTGTTTAACCTTTCCCTGGCTCTGTGTGATCTGGCACTTGGGTCCAAAGGGGCCGTGTGACAGTAGGTTATTTGGTCACATTGGTGTAATTGGTGGCACGGGCTTGATGGAAGGACCTGTTAACTGTGCTGTCACTCTTAAGTAAAAAAATAAATAAAAATTAACATTTTCATCAATTCTACCATCCAGGTGAATAAAGCCCACCAATCTGTATGTATTTGGGACAAGGGAGGGAACTGGTGCATCTAGAAGAAACTGGTGCAAACTTAGGGAGAACATTCAAACACCACACAGAAAGCACCAGAGCGTTTGGATTGATCCTGGATTGCTGGGGCAATGGAACAACAGCTTTACCACTGTGTCCTCTCCATCTGCACTAGCTCTTCCCTTGCCCAACCGGTCATGTTTTGCGTCCTTGTAGTGCATCAGTTCCTTTGTGCATTGGACTGCTCTGATTCCATTGTTAGAATGGCATCCTACGTCCTTTGTCTGAAATGAAAAGCGAATCTTAGTTTCGAAAAGAATGTACTGTCTCTGTTCATTAATCTAAAACTCAGATTTCTCATCAGGGCATAATAAACACTAACAGCCATTGTCTGTCCCTGTGGACAGACAGGGAGAAGTTGTTGCTGACAGTCAATCAGCATGATTTAAAGCTCAGGCAATTTTGTAACCCATGAAATGAAATCACTTTATGAATACAGTTTGTAGATCAGCTTCAGTTCTTTCAGTTGTGAGTTATGTTCAAAAACACTTATTCATGTTTATTCTTGAAATGTGAGCTTTGCTGGCAAGACTGAAATTTGCTACTCTGAACACCAGTCCCTCTTCTCTCATCTCTTCCACCAAGGATACCTTCAAGAGGCTTGTAAGTTGTCTTTTTGAAACATTGCATTCCGTGCAGGTTGAAGGCACCGTCCCACCAGCAGCTACCCCTGATTTAGATAGGGGCTAAATGTCTATAAAACCTCTGTCCCGGATGGCCCCAAGCCCAGCTGTGAAAGGAGAAGGGTTAGGTATGGGGCTCGCGACCCCATCCCTTAAGGACTTAGCACTAACACCACAGAAGCTCCAAAGACCTCATCCTTAGGAGTGGAAGGACTTTTGATGGGCTACACCTTGAAAGACTGAAAGATTGGCCCAGGGCAGAGGCCTCTGGCGAGCTGCTGGCTGTAAGACCATAAGACATGGGAGCAGAATTAGGCCATTCAGCCCATCTGCCGTTCCGTCATGGCTGATCTCGGATCCCACTCAATCCTACGTCCTTCTCGCCATATCCTTTGATGCCCTGGCCAGTCAGAAAACTATCAACTACTGCTTTAAATATACCCACGTACTTGGCCTTCACCGCAGTCTGTGGCAGGGAATTCCATAGATCCACTACTCTCTAGCTATAAAAATTCCCCTTTATCACTGTTCTAAAAGGTTGCCTCTCAGATTTTGAGGCTGTGCCCCCTAGTTCTGGATATCCCCACCAGAGGAGACATCTTCTCCATGTCCTATCCTCACCCTATCTAGTCCTTTCAATATTTTATAGGTTTCAATAAGATCCCCATGCATTCTTCTAAACTCTAGTGAGTACAGGCCCAAAGTTGCCAAACGCTCCTCGTATGTTAACTTCTTCATTCCCGGAATCATCCTCATGAACCTCCTCTGGACTCTCTCCAATGACAATGACATCCTTTCTGAGATATGGGGCCCAAAACTGTTGACGATACTCCAAGTGCGGCCTGCCTAGTGTCTTATAAAGCTTCAGCAATATCTCCTTGTTTTTATATTCTATTCCCCTTGAAATAAATGCCAACATTGCATTTGCTTTCTTTACCACAGACTCAACCTGTAATTTAACCTTCTGGGAATCTTGCACAAGGACTCCTAAGTCCCTCTGCACTTCTGATGATTGAATTTTCTCCCATTTAGATAATAGCCTGCACTGTTGTTCCTTTTACCAAAATGCATTATCATACATTTCCCAACCTTGTATTCCATCTGCCACTTTTTTGCCAATTCTTCCAATTTGCCTATGTCTTCCTGCAATTGCATTGCTTCCTCAGCACTACCTACCGTGCCACCTACCTTCATATCATCTGCAAACTTTGCCACAAAGCCATCAATTCCATCCTCTAAATCACTAACAAACAATGTGAAAAGTAACAGTCCAAATACTGACCCTTGAGGAACACCACTAGTCACTGGCAGCCTACCAGAAAATTCCTCCTTTATTCCCACTCACTGCCTCTTGCCTGTCAGCCATTCCTCTATCCATGCCAGTATCTTTCCTGTTACACCATAGGATTTTATCTTGTTAAGCAGCCTCATGTGTGGCACCTTGTCAAATGCCTTCTGAAAATCCAAATAAATGTCATCTACTACCTCTCCTTTGTCCACCCTGCTTATTACTTCCTCGAAAGACTCTAACAGGCAAAATTTCCCTTTACAGAAACCATGCTGACTTTGACTTACTTTATCATTAGTGTCCAAGTACCCCAAAGCGTCATCCTTAATAATAGACTCCAATACTTTTCCAACCACTGAGGTTAGGCTAACTGGCCTATAATTTCCATTCTTTAGCCTTCTTGCCTGATGCCGGCTCCCTAGGCCTGAGTCGATGTAGTAGTAGTAGTAGTAGCCTTCCTCCCTTCTTAAAGAGTGGAGTGCCATTTGCAATCTTCCAGTCCTCCAGGACCATACCAGAATCAACTGATTCTTGAAATATCATGACTAATACATCTATTATCTCTTCAGCAACCTCTCTCAGGACTGTGGATATAGTCCATCTGGTCCAAGTGACTTATCCACCTTAAGACCTTTGAGTTTACCTTGCACTTTTGCTTTATAATCACAATGGCGCTCACTCCTGCTCCCTGACACTCATGGACCTCTGGCACACTGCTTGTGTCTTCCACAGTGAAGACTGATGCAAAGTACTCATTAAGTTCATCTGCCATTTCTTTGTCCCCATTACGACCCCACCAGCATCATTTTCCAGTGGTCCAATATTAACTCTCACCTCCCTTTTACTCTTTATATAATTGAATAAACTTATAGTATCCTGCTTTATATTACTGGCTAGTTTGCCCTCATAGTTAATATTTTCCCTTATAGCTTTTTTAGTTGCCCTTTGTTGGATTTTAAAAGCTTCCCAATCGTCCAACTTCGCGCTCACTTTTGCTGCCTTATGTTCCCTTTCTTTGGCTTTTATGCAGTCCTTAACTTCCTTTGTCAGGCGCAGTTGCCGACCCCTGCCATTTGAGAACAACTTCTTTTGTGGGACATATCTATTCTGCGCCTTGTGAACTATTCCCAGAAACTTCACCCACCTCTGTTCTGCCGTCATCCCCGCCAGTATCCCCCTCCAGTCCACCTGGGCAAGCTCCTCTCATGCCTCTGTAATTCCCCTTATTCCATTGCAATATGGATACATGTGACTTGTGCTTCTCCCTGTCAAATTGCAGTATGAATTCAATCATATTATGATCACTGTCTCCAAAGGGTTCCTTTATGTTAAGCTCCCTAATGAGATCTGGGTTATTACATAACACCCAGTCTAAGATGGCCTTTCCCTGAGTAGGCTCAAGCACAAACAGCTATAAAAAGCCATCTCATAGGCATTCAACAGATTCCCTCTCTTGTAATCCAACACCAACCTGATTTTCTAATCCCCTTGCATATTGAAGTCCCCTGTTACAATTGTGTCATTACCCTTATTACATGCCTTTTCCAGTTCCCTTTTCAATCTCAACCCCACATCTTGGCTACTATTTGGAGGCCTACATATAATTCTCTTATGGTTCTTTAACCTTTGCAGTTTGTTAACTCCAGCCAAAAAGATTCAACATTCGCTGACCCTATGTCACCTCTTTATAAAAATATAATTCAATCTCTTACCAACAGAGCCACACCACCATCTATGCTTTCTTGCCTGTCTTTTCAATACAAAGTATATCCTTTGATGTTAAGCTCCCAACTGTAGCCTTCTTTCAACCATGACTCAGTGATGACCACATTATACCAACCAATCTCTAATTGTGCCACAAGTTTGTCTACCTTATTCCAAATGCTACATGTGTTTAAATACAGCACCTTCAGTCCTGCATTCTGTGCCCTTTTGAATTTTGCCTCTGTGGTACAATTTAACTCTTTTCTCTTTTGGCATTTGTACCCCATCATTGGCTTGTCCTTCCTTACATTCATGTACACCCATCATCTTCTTTTAAACCTGTTGGCTCATTCTCAGCTCTATCACACTGGTTCCCATCCCCCTTCCAACAGCTTCCTGCTTGCAAGAATATTGGTCCCCCTTGGATTCAAGTGCAATCAGTCCCTTTTGTACAGGTCACACCTGCCACAGAAGAGGTCCCAATCCAGAAATTTGAATTCCTGACTGCTGCTCCAGTTCTTCAGCCACGCGTATCTGCCACCCCATTCTATTCCTATCCTCACTGTCGCATGGCACAGGCAGCAATCCCAAGATTACTACCATTGAGGTTCTACTTCTCAGCTTCCTTCCTAACTCCCTCTATTCTGTTTCCAGCACCTCCTCGCTTTTTTCTACCTATTTCCTTGGTACCTATATGTACCATGACTTCTGACTGCTCATCCTCCCTTTTCAGGTTATCATGGACACATACAGAAACATCCATGTTTCCTTTTCATGTCCACAGAATTACCTATGTGTCCCCCTGACTATAGAGTTCCCTATGACTGCTGCCATCCTCTTCAGTTCCCTACACTTCTGAGTCACAGGGCCAGAGGCTGTTGCTTCCCCTAGATGGGTTCCCCCCCAACAAAATGGAGTACTTATTGTTGAAGGGGAAGGCCACGGGGTGCTCTGCACTATCTGATGTTCTCCTTTCCCTCTCCTGATAGTCACCCATTTATCCGTCTTCTGCAGCCTTGGGGTGACTACCTCCCTGTAGCTCCTGTCTATCACGGCTTCACTTTCCCAAACAAAGCTGCGTCTCCAGTTCCTTAACATGGTCTCTAAGAAGCTGCATCTCGATGCACCTGTGGCCATCGGGGAGACTGGTAGTCCTGCAGAAATCCCATATTTGACACCCAGAACAGAACACTGGCCCGGTGGATATACCCCCATTCTCTGAAGAGTTAAATAAGAAAAGAGAAATAAGAAATAAGGAATGAACTTACCTACTCTCCTTGCCTTCTCCTGTTCTTGCCAAAATCCTTTTGAGCCAAAGCCTTACCACTCTGACGATGACCGCTCCGCTAGATGTTAACCCTCTTTTATGGAGATTGTTGATGGCCTATGACCCAATGGGGATAATTGTCTTCAGAAGAAGAAGAAGAAATGTTTATAATGGGTCAGAAAATACTAATTGCGCTATGTGGTTTCAGACTTGCTTTATCTTGAAACATATATGTTCTCAAGACTTTTGTTAGCTATGACTCTGTGGGTAACACTTTCTCCCAACAGAAGGTTCAAAGTTCACTCCCAATATTGAGCAAGACTCTAAATTCCACTGTAGCCCAGAGTATGTAGTGTACTGTTGCAGGTGCTGCTTTTCAGGTGATCCCAGATCTTGAGGTCTTGTCTGCTCTCCTCAATGGATGAAAAATATGGCACTCCATTGTAGCAGAAGAGGGGTGTTATCCCCAATATCCTGGCTAGTGTTAATGTCTTAATTACTACAACATGAGTGGAAAAAAAGTTTATCCATTCGTTGTTTCAATTGTCTATAGTATCTTGCTGTGTTCAATATATATCTGCTGTGTATCCTACATTGCAGCAATGGCTTCACTAATAAAGATTTATATTCAGACTCTACATCCACATTACCATGAATTCTCTTTCTATTCCTCTCCTAAATTAAGTGCTCCTTAAAACTCATTTCATCTAGCTACGTGTTACATTTATTTATTTTATTTAGAGATACGTTACATTAACAGGTCCTTCTGGCTCAACACGCTACACCACCCAATTACATCAAGCGACCAATGAACTTAGTAAACCGGAGCAAACTCACACGGTCATGAGGAGAAGGTACAAACCCCTTACAGACAGCGGCAAAACCGAACACGAGTTGTCGACGCTGTAATAGTTTTACACTCTGCACTGCACTCCCATGCCGCACCATATCAAAGTTTGCTTGATTACACACCTAAGAAGTTCTTTGAGAAGCTTTACCATTATAAAAGTGCCACACAATTAAATGTTTTTTAAGCTGTTATCCAAATCTGAGAACAAAACCATTTAAAAAGTAAAATAATTGTTAAAACTCCAATGCCAATTCATCAGTGACTCCTGACCATCTTCCTATTCTTCAAATCCAATAGTTTAAAGTCTTGTTTCTTCACTGTAGGGGTTGTGAGGAAAGTATTTTTTTTCACTCAGAAATCTGGAATTCGCTACCCATTAGGATGAAAACAGAATCAATCAGTGTCTTCAAAAAATTTAGATGGACACTTGATAGATAGTTATTTGTAGGTCTATGGGAAAAGAATAGTATCAATAAGATTCTTCTATCAAAAGTTAGCATAGACCTAAAGTACTAGATAAACTCTTTTATGTAACAAATCCACTGATGGTATGAGATCTGTAAGCATCTGGAGTTCTACTGTGCTATATAAGACTGCCTCTCTTGGCAACTGGATGGAATCCTGCTGCCAGGAAGAAAGACGTCACCCCCAAGTGCACAGTACGGTGGTGCCAACACACTGAAACTGTAATAATCTGCCACTCACATCTGCTTACCAGCAATGCTGAACTTATCTGTATCCACTTTTTCCCCAAGCATGTAATTTATCTTTGCATTGATTTAGTGATCTTATCCTTGTGTGAATTTAATGCTATTGGCAACAGAAATGTAATGACGGGGACACAAGAGAGACTGCAGATGCTGGATATCCGGAACAATACATAAAATGTTGGAAGAACACAGCAAGGCAGGCAGGATCTGTGAAGGGGAATAAACAGTCGATGGTTTGTGTCAAGGCTCTTCCTCAGGACTGGAAAGGAAGAGGACAGAAGCCAGGATAAAGGGGTGGGGAGTCAGTTGTGGAGCAAGGGATGGTGGGTGATAGGAGGATCTCAGTCAGGTAGGAGAGGTGATTGGTGATAGTGACAAAAGAGTGACGAAGTGGAGAAGATAACGGACCATGGAATAAGGGAAGGAGGTTAGGAGGGGAACTAGCGCGAGAATGTGTGAATGATCGGCAGATCAAGAGGAGGTGGGGGGAGAGAGAGAAAGGGTGATGGAATTGATGGGACAAGAGGAAAGCAAAGGGACACAGAGGGCAGTAGTTACTAGATGATAGAGAAATCGATGTTCATGCCATCTGGTTGGAGTCTACCAGAACGGAATATCAAGTGATGCTCCACTAAATAGCATTTAGCCCCAACTTGACCATGACAGACACTGTGGACATGGTAGTATGGGAATGTAAAGTGGAATTAAAATGGCTAGCCACAGGAAGATCCTAGCTGTTATAATGAATGGATCAAAAGTGCTCCAGTGCCATCCCTGTGGAAGGCAGAGAGAGGAGAGGAGGGGAAGACAAGAATGAGGGTGGGAACCCTCTGAAAATGGCAGAGGTTTCAGAGAATGATCTGTTGAATCCAGACACTCATTGAATGGTAGGTGAGGACAAGAGGAATCCTACCCCTGTTATGGGTTGAGGGCAGACATGCAGGAAGTAGAAGAGATGCCAATGAGGGCTGCATTGATAGCGGTGGGAGAGAGATGCCCATTTTCTGAAAAAAAAAGATATCTAAAATGTCCTGGAATGGAAATCCTCATAATGAGAACAAATGCGGCAGAGATGGGGGAACTGAAAGAAAGGAATTGAATCCTTGCAAGTGACAGCGTGGGAAGATTGTAGTCAAAGTAACTGGAATCAATGAGCTTTTAGAAGGTGGTGGACAATCTGTCAGTGGATCGGTAATGTCAGTGGATTCCACCATTAAGCACATCTTTCCTTTCCTTCCCCTCCACTCACCACCTTCCACAGGGATTTCTCTCTCCGTGACTCCCTTATCCACTTAATCCTCCACATTTCTCCTCTCCAGACACTTAACCCTGCAACCATGTTACAACCCTGCAAGTGTTACACCTGCCCCTACACCTCCCCCCCTCAATATCATTATTGTACTCCTGGTGTGGCATCTTCTTCATCGGAAAGACCCAAGGTGGATTGGGAGACTGCTTCATCAAGCAGCTTCACTCCATCTGCCATGACAGCTAGGATCTGCCAATGGCAAAACATTTCATTCCCACACTGCCATATCTGTCCACTGCCACACTGTGGCTAGGCATAGATATGAGGAACAACACCTCATTTTCTTCTTTGGTAGTCTCCAACCTGATGGGCATGAACATCAATTTCTCTAACTTCTGGGAACCACTTTTCTTTGTCTCTCTCCTAACCCCCATTGTTATTTCTTATCCCACCAGCCCATTACTGCTTCCCTTTCCCCTCCCCGGTCCTCTTGATCTGCCTATCACCCTCAGAAAAATTTCCTTCCTCTGGTTTCCCCTCCTTGCCTCCTTTCCTTTATACCATGGGCTGCTGTCATCTCCAATCAGGTTCCATTTTCTTCAGCCCTTTGTCACTTCCACCTATCACCTTCCAGCTTCTTGCATCCCCTTCTCCCAGTTGCCTGACTCACCCCTCTTATCTGAATTCATCTGCCATCCAACATCCCTTCCCTCCCCACCATTTTATACTGGCCTCTCTCTTCTTTCTTTCCAGTCCCAACAAAGGCTCTTGACCTGAAATGTTGACTGCCTATTTCTCTCCGTTGATGTTGCCCGACCCGTTGAGTTCCTCCAGCATTTTGCATGTTGGTACAAGTGCACTGATAAAAAAGATTTGCGTAGAACTCTGAAAATCAGGTCATTGAAGTTTTGACTCTATTCCAGAATTTATGATAGGCAATATGCTCTTCGAAATATGATTGCTGTTTTCTTTCCTTTTTCAATCTTTCTATTAGTTTCATAATGATAAACATACCATAATATTGATACAAAGTTGTTGGGATTACATTGTTATGATTTACATAGTTAGATATGAACTCATTTAACACATGGGTATTAAACCTTCCAATCACACAGGATGCAAATGTAATAAACAAAAAAAATAGAAAAAAAAATCATGAAAAAGGAAAAAAAAATTAAAAATATACCCCAAAAGAAAAGCTAACCTAAACAGTGTTAATCAACTAAACTAAGAGAAAAAAAAGACATGGGCTGTTATATAACATCAAAGAAAAAGGAACCATTAGTGTCATCGACTCCGCTCCTCTCAACATATATTAAAAAGGAATAGAATAAGTTTGGAAAGGTTGATTGCCGTTTTCTATGTTAAAATACAAAATGCAACAGCAGAGTTTAGATATTTTAGCTTAATATTCCACATTCTCTTTATCACTGAGTCAGCACTTACGCAGCCCATTTGCAATCGGAGCTGGCGCTAATGCTCCTCAAGAGATTCACCTCACCTCACCACACGTTCATTCCTTTCCTGTACTGTATTAATCTTGCTTCTCTTTAAATGCTGTTCAGCTCATTTGATCCTCCTGGTAGTCTATCCGCATAATCATATATTTTGCCTAGAATTTCTCTGTAAATCAGAGTTAAAGTTGATTTATATTTTAACAATGCCTTCTGGCTTATAATGAAGCCTATGGAGTGCTGATAGTTGTTATATGTTTGTTGTAATGGAGCAATAGAAATTGTTTGAGTTAGTAATAGATTTTACATGATGGAGGAATGTTTATATGTACAATCAATTGGAAAATTAGGAACACAGATGAAAATTAGATGATTAAATTTTAATATAAGTGATCAGGTGTTGGAAGGAATAATTTGAAGAAAAGCTTGGGAAGTTTTCCCTCCGTAACTTGGCCGATATTTATCCCTCAGCAATTTGACCAAAACAAATGAACTAATTATAGGAGTATGGATGGTGGAAGTCTCTGGTCCGCATCTTAAGCATTGTAACTGTGACTACTTTTGAAAAGTATTTCATTGGCTGTAGGAGATTTGTTTCACCCTGAAAAGGACACGAAAAGCGTTAATAAAATGCAAGTCTTTCTATTTTAAATCTCAAGCCTGTGAAGTTCTATTTTCATATTTCTGTGTCCGATTTTAACTTGATCTTGTATTTGGGGGCTGGTTCCTCTGCAATAAAAGAAGGCAATGTAAAACACCATCATGTGCATCCATTTCAAGAACTAGTAGATAATCTGCAGTAGAGACCCGACATAAATTGGCGGACTGCTTTGTCGAACATTCTGCACCATCCATCAAGAGCGGAATTTCACACGGAGGCCAACCATTTTAATTCCTACATCCATTCCTGCTCTGATATGTCAGGGTGCAGGAGCAAAACATCATATTCTGTCTCGGTAGCCTCCCACCTGCTGGCTTGAACATCCATTTCTTCTTCCAGTAATTTTTTCCCTCACCCTTCCCTGTTCTATTCCCCACTCTAGCCTTTTATCTCTTCTCCTCGCCTGCCCTAATACCTCCCCTTGGTGCCCCTTCTCCTTCCCTTTCTCCCATTGTCCACTCTCCTCTCCTATCAGATTCCTTCTTCTCCGGCCCATTACCTTTCCCACCCCACTGGCTTCACTGATCACCTTCCAGCTAGTCCTCCTTCCCCTCCCACAACCTTTCTATTCTGCTGTCTTCTCCCTTCTTTCCCAGTCCTGGAGCAGGGTCTTGGCCTGAAACATCAACAGTTTATTCATTTTCATAGACGCTGCTGAGTTCTTCCAGCATTTTGTGTGTGTTGCTCTGGATTTACAGCATCTGCAGAATCTCTTGAGTTTATGAGGTAGCTACTCTGCAGTAATTGTGGTACAAGTTGATTAGACAATATATCAGGCATCTTCCTACCTTCCCCCTCTCACCTGGATTCAGCACTCATTCACCAGCTCGTGCTCCTCCCCCTCCCATCACCCTGTCACTCTGGCATTTAACCTCCTTCTTTCCAGTCCTGATGAAGGCTTTTGTTCTGAGCTGTTTACTTCCCTCCATTTTTGCTGCCTGACTTGCTGAGTTCCTCCAGCGTTTTGTGTCTGTTGCTCCCGATTTCCAGCAATTGCAGAATCTCTTGTGTGTTCATTAATTTCAGTCTTTTGTTCTGTAAGATGCATAGTTTACATAGTCAAAAATACAGTATTTTAGTTATAAAATAAAATATAGATAATGAGGGAATTTGAATCATCATCATGTTATTCCAGCTAATTACCAGTAGCATGACATCAGTTATATTTCAATCATTTAGTATGTACTGGAGTATAATGGCCCTTAGAAAAGGGCTAATGTGTTCCTTAGAGAAGGACTAGGCTATGCATAGTTCAGACACCCCACCCTGCAAAAACTCATTTCAGGGAGGTAGCACCATCAATTTGTAGGAGACTCCCTGAACTTCCGGGAGAGGTGGGATGTCTGCAATGGAGTAGCTCCTTAGCAGCTAGCCAGCTAGTTTAAATAACATTAGCTACGCTAATGAACGAATGACACCTGTTAAACTCACCTCAACATGTCTTTTACAGTCTTAACCCACCATGGGCAATAGAAAAGTCATTGTTGCAAACAGTGCAGCGAGCAACACTGTCATTATTTTGATCCCTACTAGGCAGGGGTACACTTTAGTGTAGTCTGGGGTGTCGTACATTTTATATTTTCTTTTTTTGGAACACTCTGCCACTCTGACTTTCTTTGGAACTCTCTCGCTCGTGGTCGCTGTCACTCGCGCTTTCTTTCTCGCTCATGCTCTGCTCTCTCTCGCAGGCGCTCTCTCTCTCGTGGTCGCTCTCTCTCTCTCTCTCTCGTGCTCTCTCTCTCTCTCTCTCTCTCGCTCTCGTGCTCTCTCTCTCTCTCTCTCGCTCTCGTGCTCTCTCTCTCTCTCTCGCTCACTCTCGTGCTCTCTCTCTCTCTCGTGGTCACTCTCACTCGCGCTTGCTTTCTCGCCCTTGCTCTGCTCTCTCTCGCACGCGCTCTCTCTCTCGTGGTCTCTCTCTCTCTCTCTCTCTTTCTCTCTCTCTCTCTCTCTCTCTCTCTCTCTCTCTCTCATGCTCTCTCTCTCTCTCTTGCTCTCGTGCTCTCTCTCTCTCTCGTGGTCACTCTCACTCGCGCTTGCTTTCTCGCCCTTGCTCTGCTCTCTCTCGCACGCGCTCTCTCTCTCGTGGTCTCTCTCTCTCTCTCTCTCTCTCTCTCTCTCTCTCTCTCTCTCTCTCTCTCTCTCTCTCTCTCTCTCTCTCGTGCTCTCTCTCTCTCTCTTGCTCTCGTGCTCTCTCTCTCTCGTGGTCACTCTCTCTCATGGTCACTCTCACTTGCGCTCGCTGTCTCGTGCTTGCTTTCTTACTCTTGCGCTCGCTCTCTCGTGCGTTCTCTTATGCTCGCTCTCAAAAAAATCAATTTCCGGGACATTGTATATAATTTGCGGGCATCAGGGAGCCACTATTAATATGCGGGAGACTCCCGGAACTTCCGAGAGAGGTGGGATGTCTGCATAGTTTTGCAGCATTTTCTCTTCGACTGTAGAATAGGCCAGGTTAAAGCACCTGGTGTGGGCACCACTTTACTCAGGTAGACCAAAAAGGTATCCTTCGTTGAGTTTGAGGTTCTTTCACAATAAGTAGTATTTGCCTCTGGAACACCCTGTGCAGCACCAAACATTGTGCTGTGGAGCAGCTTGGGATGAGCCCTGACGTACGCCGCAGCATCTCTGGCAAGGCACATTCTAGAAGGAGATGGGCAATGTTACATTTTCAGTGCTGTCATTGTAAGAGTAAGTTGGGCTATCACTGATATTCTAACCGTGCACAAGTATACAATTGTGGTTCACTGCCTTGTGGGTTGTTAGAGCCTTCCGGAGAATATTCCCTTCCAGCGCTCATCAGACCCCCCCTGCGGTTATATAGAGAGTGAATCATTGACTAACACCCTCTCGGCAATCACAACCTTTGCAAGGTATTGTCTAAGTTTCAGTTCAAGGAAAGGTGAACTCTACAAAGACAAGCAGTTACTTCCATCATCTTTCCCTCTATGATTGCTAACGAAACCCTGCTTACTTGACATTATTGTTAAAACCCTTTTGGCACTGAGGACTTCTATGTTATACAGAGCATTCACACTACAATTTAAATGGTGGATGTGTGGCTGGAATAGGGATGAGTCCAGTCTAGTTGAGTGTATTGTTATGTGCAGAAGTATGGTGATTTACAGGTGCGATGAAAAGCTCACAGCAACATTACAGGCACATAGCTACAGACAACACTGGGAATATAAATTATACCATACAGAGGAAAAAAGACTATGCAAGGAAGAACTTAATGCAAAATAAAATCCACAAAGATACAATAAAAGACATGGTAATGCAAGTAACTGTATGGATCCATTGTTGAGGTAGGGTTAGTGATGTGCAGGTAGGTTCAAGAACCATTTGTTGGTAGGAAAGTTGCTCTTCCTGAACCTCATGGTGTGGGACTTCAGGATTCTGTATCTCCTGCCTCTCATATAGTTGAGAGAATATTGACTGGCTGCAGAAAGTTTGGTATGGAAACACCAATACCCTTGAATGGAAAACCCTACAAAAAGAAGTGGATAAGGTCCAGTCCATCACAGGTAAAGCCTTCCCCACCATTGAGCACATCTACTTGAAATACTATCACAGGAAAACACCATCCATCACCAGGGACCCCTTACGACCGAGGATGTGCTACTTGCTACTGCCATCAGGAAGAGGTACAGGAGCCTCAAGACTCACACCACTAGGTTCAGGAACAGTTACAACCCCTCAACCATCAGTCTCTTGAACCAAAGTAGATAACCACTCAACTTCACTTGCCCCATTGTAGAAATGTTCCCACTTCCAATGGTCTCACTTTCAAGGACTTTTCATCTCATGCTCATAGTCATAGTCATACTTTATTGATCCCGGGGGAAATTGGTTTTCGTTACACTTGCACCATAAATAATAAATAGTAATAGAACCATAAATAGTTAAATAGTAATATATAAATTATGCCAGTAAACTATGAAATAAGTCCAGGACCAGCCTATTGGCACAGGGTGTCTGACCCTCCAAGGGAGGAGTTGTAAAGTTTGATGGCCACAGGCAGGAATGACTTCCTATGACGCTCTGAGTTGCATCTCGGTGGAATGAGTCTCTGGCTGAATGTACTCCTGTGCCCACCCAGTACATTATGTAGTGGATGGGAGACATTGAACAAGATGGCATGCAACTTAGACAGCATCCTCTTTTCAGACACCACCGTGAGAGAGTCCAGTTCCATCCCCACAACATCACTGGCCTTACGTATGAGTTTGTTGATTCTGTTGGTGTCTGCTACCCTCAGCCTGCTGCCCCAGCACACAACAGAAAACATGATAGCACTGGCCACCACAGAATCGTAGAACATCCTCAACATCGTCCGACAGATGTTAAAGGACCTCAGTCTCCTCAGGAAATAGATTACAAATGGATTACAAATGTTCTGTCTCTTTATTATTATTATTATTACTTTCTTTTTGTATTTGCACAGTTTGTTGTCTTCTGTAATCTGGTTGAAAGCCCAAATTGGTGCGGTCTTTCATTGATTCTGTTATGGTTATTATTCTATAGATTTATTGAGTATGCCCACAGGAAAATGAATCTCAGGGTTGTATATGGTGACCTAGCTGTACTTTGATAAGAAATTTACTTTGAGCTTGTGATAGCAGCAGCGAGAAGAGGGCATGACCCAGATGGTGGAGATACTTGATGAAGGGAGAAGGAAGATGATGCGAGAGACATTATGAAGGCAGCTGACAGAACTCTTTTCTATTCATGTTCTATCATCTAGGTATGATGCTCATTCATTTGAAAGTACTTCCTTCGGACTGGAAGTCGGGGGGAATTGCAGATAAGAAAACTAAATCCAATATCCAATGAATAAAAGGAAATTTGCATTTCATCGGCAAATCAATTTGCTTACTGAATATGAGGTCAGCTCTGAGACTGATGTGGATCTCCACTTCATTCTAGAGCAGGGGCATTCAACCTTTTTTATACCATGGACCCCCACCATTAATCTATAGGAGTCCGTAGACCCCAGGCTGGGAAGCCCTAATCTAGAACATTAACACAAACTCTCAGCTGTGGCTGCAGTTCCGTACTGAGGGGAGCGCTGCTCTGCTGAAGGTGCTACCATCTTTTTGCAATATTAAACCAAGTTTCCATCTGCTTTGTTAAAACCATGCATAACACTACTTTGAAGATGTAGAGGAGAATCATCCTATTGGCCCGGACAATATTTGTCTCTCAAAGAAAATTTACAAATGGAAGACAAATATCAGAGTTGAATGGTACATACATACTTTGACAATAAAATAAACCTTTGAATATCCAGCCATTACTGATTCTAATTGCTGATTAGTTGTAGCATATTTTGGACTCATTCTGGTGGTTTCATGTTAGTGGGTGGTCTACCATTGAAGGGCTATTTATTGAGTATATTCAAGACAGGGATCAAAATATCCTTGGACTCTAAGGGAATCGAGCTATTGGGTTTCAGCAGGTTTGAAGATTTGAGGATGTGGCTATTTGAGCAACTCCTTTACCTCTAATGTTCTTTTTGGACATGACGTTTTCTGATTCTGTAAAATTATAAAATTATTTAATATTATAGAATTTCTTTATTCTTCATGAGCATAGTAATAGCGTCATCTATCCACAGGGGGGCACTATACTCCCCAAACTGAAAGTAATTGAAGAATTATACATCAAAGTTGCTGGTGAACGCAGCAGGCCAAGCAGCATCTATAGGAAGAGGTACAGTCGACGTTTCAGGCCGAGACCCTTCGTCAGGACTAACTGAAGGAAGAGTGAGTAAGGGATTTGAAAGTTGGAGGGGGAGGGGGAGATGCAAAATGATAGGAGAAGACAGGAGGGGGAGGGATAGAGCCGAGAGCTGGACAGGTGATAGGCAAAAGGGGATACGAGAGGATCATGGGACAGGAGGTCCGGGAAGAAAGACGGGGGGGGGTGACCCAGAGGATGGGCAAGAGGTATATTCAGAGGGACAGAGGGAGAAAAAGGAGAGTGAGAGAAAGAATGTGTGCATAAGAATGAGTAACAGATGGGGTACGAGGGGGAGGTGGGGCATTAGCGGAAGTTAGAGAAGTCAATGTTCATGCCATCAGGTTGGAGGCTACCCAGACGGAATATAAGGTGTTGTTCCTCCAACCTGAGTGTGGCTTCATCTTTACAGTAGAGGAGGCCGTGGATAGACATGTCAGAATGGGAATGGGATGTGGAATTAAAATGTGTGGCCACTGGGAGATCCTGCTTTCTCTGGCGGACAGAGCGTAGATGTTCAGCAAAGCGGTCTCCCAGTTTGCGTCGGGTCTCACCAATATATAAAAGGCCACATCGGGAGCACCGGACGCAGTATATCACCCCAGTCGACTCACAGGTGAAGTGATGCCTCACCTGGAAGGACTGTTTGGGGCCCTGAATGGTGGTAAGGGAGGAAGTGTAAGGGCATGTGTAGCACTTGTTCCGCTTACACGGATAAGTGCCAGGAGGGAGATCAGTGGGGAGGGATGGGGGGGACGAATGGACAAGGGAGTTGTGTAGGGAGCGATCCCTGCGGAATGCAGAGGGGGGGGGGAGGGATAGATGTGCTTAGTGGTGGGATCCCGTTGGAGGTGGCGGAAGTTACGGAGAATAATATGTTGGACCCGGAGGCTGGTGGGGTGGTAGGTGAGGACCAGGGGAACCCTATTCCTAGTGGGGTGGTGGGAGGATGGAGTGAGAGCAGATGTACGTGAAATGGGGGAGATGCGTTTAAGAGCAGAGTTGATAGTGGAGGAAGGGAAGCCCCTTTCTTTAAAAAATGAAGACATCTCCCTCGTCCTAGAATGAAAAGCCTCATCCTGAGAGCAGATGCGGCGGAGACGGAGGAATTGCGAGAAGGGGATGGCGTTTTTGCAAGAGACAGGGTGAGAAGAGGAATAGTCCAGATAGCTGTGAGAGTCAGTAGGCTTATAGTAGACATCAGTGGATAAGCTGTCTCCAGAGACAGAGACAGAAAGATCTAGAAAGGGGAGGGAGGTGTCGGAAATGGACCAGGTAAACTTGAGGGCAGGGTGAAAGTTGGAGGCAAAGTTAATAAAGTCAACGAGTTCTGCATGCGTGCAGGAAGCAGCGCCAATGCAGTCGTCGATGTAGCGAAGGAAAAGTGGGGGACAGATACCAGAATAGGCACGGAACATAGATTGCTCCACAAACCCAACAAAAAGGCAGGCATAGCTAGGACCCATACGGGTGCCCATAGCTACACCTTAAGTTTGGAGGAAATGGGAGGAGCAAAAGGAGAAATTATTAAGAGTAAGGACTAATTCCGCTAGACAGAGCAGAGTGGTGGTAGAGGGGAACTGATTCGGTCTGGAATCCAAAAAGAAGCGTAGAGCTTTGAGACCTTCCTGATGGGGGATGGAAGTATATAAGGACTGGACATCCATGGTGAAAATAAAGCGGTGGGGGCCAGGGAACTTAAAATCATCGAGAAGTTTAAGAGCGTGAGAAGTGTCACGAACATAGGTCGGAAGGGATTGAACAAGGGGTGATAAAACAGTGTCGAGGTATGCAGAAACGAGTTCGGTGGGGCAGGAGCAAGCTGAGACAATAGGTCGGACAGGACAGGCAGGTTTGTGGATCTTGGATAGGAGGTAGAAACGGGAAGTGCGGGGTGTGGGAACTATAAGGTTGGTAGCAGTGGATGGAAGATCCCCTGAGCGGATAAAGTCGGTGATAGTGTGGGAGACAATGGCCTGGTGCTCCTTAGTGGGGTCACGATCGAGGGGTAAATAATTCCACAAGGGCATTTTGAAAGGCACATGATCATGCAGGGAATGAAGGGATATGAGTCACGTGCACTCAGAGAGGGTTAGTTTAATTTGGCACTATTCAGGACATTTACCATGACAGGTGCATAAAAAGGGCCCGATGGATCATTGGGGACCTGAGTCACCCCAACCACAAATTGTTCCAGCTGCTACCATCCGGAAAACGGTACAGCAGCATGAAAGCCAGGACCAACAGGCTCCAGGGCAGCTTCTTCCACTAGGCCATCAAACTGATTAATTCACGCTGATACAATTGTATTTCTGTGCTATATTGACTGTCCTGTTGTACATACAATTTATTACAAATCGTTATAAATTGCACATTTATTCAGAGACGTAGTGTAAAGATTTTTAAACATAGAAACATGGAAAACCTACAGCACAATACAGGCTCTTTGGCCCACAAAACTGTGCCGAACATGTCCTTGCCTGAGAAATTACCTAGGATTGCCCATAGCCCTCTATTTTTCTGAGCTCCATGTACTTATCCAGGAGCCTCTTAAAAGACCCTATCGTATCCACCTCAACCACTGTTGCCGGTAGCCCGTTCCATGCGCTCACCACTCTCTGCGTAAAAAAAAACTTACCCCTAATATCTCCTCTGTATCCACTTCCACGCACCTTAAAACTGTGCCCTCGTATGCTAGCCATTTCAGCCCTGGGAAAAAGCCCCTGACTATCCACACGATCAATGCCTCTCATCATGTTATACATCTCTATTTTTACTCCTCGGGTATGTGAAAGATGTAAGAAATAAAGTCAATTCAATTTAAATCATGGTCAGCGTGGAGACTGGGCCAAAGGCCCTGTTTCTATGCTGTACTATGAAAATCTCCGTCAGTTTTGTGGCCGCATCGTTTTACCATTTTCTTTCCCATCCATCCCCCCACTGTGCAACCATCAGCTTTCCTCAAAGGTACTCGTTGCAAGCACACGTCTAGTTCCTATAATAGCTTATAGGAAAGATAATGCTTGGAGATTTGATCTGACCCATTTTTGGTGTACAGTACTAATATTTCGCCTGACGCTCTGCAAAGCTGTGTGTCATCCCAAAATGGGGGCATCCTTGATGTAAAAATATTGTTATTGCTGTTTCCTTTTTAATATTAATTAAAAGCCACCCTGCACTATTAAACGGGCAGCTGCTGCTCCATTCCCAGACTAAGTCCACGGATGACAGTTAGTGCTATTAAAGAGCTCTTTCCACAGGCTGCAGTTCACATTGGGCAGTGGCAACATCAAGGCCTCAGATCAAGGCATCTGTGACCTAATGCTTCACAGATTATGTTGCAGTGGGTGCTCAAGGCTGCTGATAGTTACATTTTTAATATTTTACAACTGGGGGAGTAGATATAATATAAAAATTATATCTAGTTTGAGGCACTTTAAGTCATGCATGATCTATGTGTTCTAATGTCACAATCCTTGCTTTATTAAAAGTTTAAACAAAACAGTTGTTCTTGATTGAGATTGATGTCACACACATGAAATGTGGTTGATAAACGCAATATGTACTACATTAGAGTGAGTCGTGACAGGAAGTGTCTGGCTCAATTTCGCTGAGCACACACTCCATAATAAGTGTGTAATATATTTTGTGTACAGATTATGCATCAAAGGAGAGGCTCCAGGTTCTATGCTTGAAAATGGCCATTTCTGTAGTTTACAGGAGCTTCCAAAACACCTGACGGTGAACGATGAACACAAGAGATTCTGCCTGACGCTGGGAATCTTGAGCAATACACGCACAAAATGCTGGAGTATCTGGGCAGGTCAGGCAGCATCTGAAGGGGATAAACAATCCTGATAATAATCTTGATGAAAGGTCTCGGCCCAAAACATCAACTGCTTATTTCCCTCTATAGAAGCTGCCTGACTTGCTGAGTTCTCCCAGCATTTCGTGTGTTGTGTTACAGCAAAAGAGGTAGTTCCAAAGTGCAGTCACTGTTGTAAATTATTTAATTTGTTTATGTATTGATATTCACTACTGAATAGGCCCTTCGTCCTTTGAGCTGCATATAAACACAAGCCTAATCACAGGACAATTTATAATGACCAGCATTTCATACACAGTGAGTTCCCACAAACACAATATTTTTAATAGTTCAAAAATAAATTTTATTCATAACAATACATCCAAAGGGGGAAAATACATTTTATTTTACATTCTTTGTCACTTGATCAATGCCCTCAGTTGTAAACATTTTTAAACCATAGCTCATTACCACTCTAGACTCGTTGGATCGTAAAGCTTTTTACTGCTTAAGGGCTTCCCCACCCAACCTTACCAGTCCATATCCAGTAATGGAAGAACCATCGACTATGGACCTTCCTCACGGGGCCTTTGGATCGGCTGCACTGAGCTTCAGTGCGCCCCTCAGCCCGCGCTCCTGCGGCCTGGACTGTGCCTTCTCTCATGGACATCTCACTGTGCTGGAAGCCCAAGATGTTCCAGGAAGGCCGAAGACGGTCTTTCAGTGGGCTGAAGATTTTCCAGCAGCACCTGGCGTCTGTCTCAGTGTGTGATGCAGAGAACAGCCTGTAAATCAGAGAGCCCTCTGTTATGAAGCTGATTGTGACGAACTGAGGCAGCGTCTCCAGCATCCCCGTCTACTCCCTCTTGGCAAATTTGCGGCCTGCAAAGAAGTGGGTGACTATCTCCACCCCACTACAGCCATAAGGTTGATATTCGCCTATACAGGAGGTATCTGATTGGAAGGACCCTTCCCACTGCCAGCCAAGCAAGACCTTAGTGCTTGTTGGTGAGCTCTGGTGAAGAGGTATTCTGCCAGATGATTTGGATCCTCGATCTTTTTGCATTGTGGCCAGTTTGAGTTAGGACTGGGAGCTGGAGTCAACTGCTATAAGAACAAGACCATGTTCTCCAGCAACAGAACTCACCATTGCAATGTCCCCTTCACCATCAGGTCTGACTACCTGAAGGTGCTGGGATCTGGTTTAGACGGGCCAAGGTGAGTAACAAGGATTGTCCGGAGCAGTTAGGAAGGTCAAATGAAAACGTGGACTGTTTTTCCACCCTGCAGAAACTCATTTCAGGGAAGTAGCATCATCAATTTGCGGGAGACTTCCAGGAGAGGTGGGGTGTCTGCAGTAGAGTAGCTCCTTAGCAGCTGGCCAACTAGTTTAAATGACATTAGCTATGCTAAAGAACGAATGACACCTGTTAAACTCACCTCAACATGACTTTTACAGTCTTAACCCACCATGGGCAATAGAAAAGTCACTGTTGCAAACAGTGCAGCGAGCAACACTGTCATTATTTTTGACCCCTATTAGGCAGGGGTACACTTTAGTGTAGTCTGGGGTGACGTACGTTTCATAATTTCTTTTTTTTGAAACACTCGTTCTTGCTCTCGTTCTCTCTCTCTCTCTCTCTCTCTCACACGTGCATGCTCTCTTGCTCCTGGTCGCTCTCATGCGCGCGTGCGCGCTCTCTCACTCCTGGTCGCTCTCACTTGTGCTCGGTCTCGCGCGCTTGCTTTCTCGCTTTCGCGCGCTCTCTCTCTCTCGTGGTCGCTCTCACTCACGCGTGCTTTCTTGCTCTTGCTCTCTCTCTCGCTGTCGCGCGTGCTTTCATGCTCTTGCGCTTGCTCTCTCGCTCTTTCTCGCACGTTCTCTCACGCTCGCTCTCAAAAAATTCAATTTCCGGGACATTGTATATAATTTGCGTGCATCAGGGAGCCACTATTAATATGCGGGAGACTCCCGGAACTTCCAGGAGAGGTGGGATGTCTGGAGATGGTGCTTATTCTCAATAACTGAGAAGAACCTGGTCCCTCAGGTTCAATAAGTCCTCAGGGCTGCTGTGCTTGGCATAGGTATGATCCATATCCCCTGCTCCACTGCCTCACATGGTGTCCCTGTTCATCCGAGGATTCAAATGGGATCAGTCCAATGGGTCACGACTCTCAGAGAGGGAGGGCAAAAATATATCCGACTTCACCACTGCCCAATGACCTCCTTGTGTGGTGCATCAAGCTGTGTGTGGAGCCAAGGTTAGCTGGCACCAAGTGTCACTATGTGGTGATGTTCTACTTGTCGCTGATGTTGCAGATGATAGGTCTGGTCCTGTTGCCATGCAATATCCCACTGAGCTGAGCGTTGTCACACAGCTTGACCTTTGTAGAAACATTCTTCCAAATAAGCCCCTTTGACCACAAGTCCATCAAGCAGTGGGTCGTCACAGAACCTCTTGTGGATTTTGTGAGAAAAGGAATCTATGGATAGCGTGGGGTTGTTCCCTGAGAAGCTACCCAAATCTCCCACAAATACTATTGTGAGCACAACCTTTAATAGTGCAGATGGCTGTGAACTAAATATTGCTCAATGTAACAATCAAAACTCCCTTGCTTCCCTTCAGAGTAATGCCTTGTGACCTCTGAGTGCATATGGTTCTAGATACCTCATTTGGTTCTACATTGGAGTAGCTCATCCCACTCTGAGAACTGAGTGTTTAGATCTCAGTGAAATCTGTACCCAAAACTCTTAAGTGTCATTGATCAGAGATTGTAATCAACCATCCCACCTCTCCCGGAAGTTCCGGGAGTCTCCCGCATATTAATAGTGGCTCCCTGATGCCCTCAAATTATATACAATATCACGGAAATCAAATTTTTTGAGAGCCAGCAAGCGAGAGAACAAGACAGCAAACAAGCGAGAGAGTGAGAGAGCAAGTGAGAGAGAAAGCGAGACTACGAGAGAGAGAGCGAGAGCGCGCCATGGCAGAGTGTTCCAAAAAAAATAGAAAACATAAAACGTACGTTACCCTAAACTACACTAAAGTGTACCCCTGCCTAATAGGGGTCAAAAATAATGACAGTGTTGCTCACTGCACTGTTTGCAACAGTGACTTTTCTATTGCCCATGGTGGGTTAAAATGTAAAAGACATTTTGAGGTGAGTTTAACGGGTGTCATTTGTTCATTAACATAGCTAATGTTATTTAAACTAGATAACAACAACAAACAACAGCAAACAACAGGAATTCTGCAGATGCTGGAAATTCAAGCAACACACATCAAAGTTGCTGGTGAACGCAGCAGGCCAGGCAGCATCTCTAGGAAGAGGTACAGTCGACGTTTCAGGCCGAGACCCTTCGTCAGGACTAACTGAAGGAAGAGCTAGTAAGAGATTTGAAAGTGGGAGGGGGAGGGAGAGATCCAAAATGATAGGAGAAGGCAGGAGGGGGAGGGATGGAGCCAGGAGCTGGACAGGTGATAGGCAAAAGGGATATGAGAGGATCATGGGACAGTAGGTCCGGGGAGAAAGAAAAGTGGGGGGGTGAGAAACCCAGAGGATGGGCAAGGGGTATAGTCAGAGGGACAGAGGGAGAAAAAGAAGAGTGAGAGAAAGAATGCTGAACACCTACGCTCTGTCTGCCAGAGAAAGCAGGATCTCCCAGTGGCCACACATTTTAATTCCACATCCTATTCCCATTCTGACATGTCTATCCACGGCCTCCTCTACTGTAAAGATGAAGCCACACTCAGGTTGGAGGAACAACACCTTATATTCCGTCTGGGTAGCCTCCAACCTGATGGCATGAACATCGACTTCCCTAACTTCCGCTAATACCCCACCTCCCCCTCGTACCCCATCCGTTATTTATTTTTATACACACATTCTTTCTCTCACTCTCCTTTTTCTCCCTCTGTCCTTCTGACTATACCCCTTGCCCATCCTCTGGGTTCCCCCCACCCCACTTGTCTTTCTCCCCGGGCCTCCTGTCCCATGATCCTCTCATATCCCTTTTGCCAATCACCTGTCTTCTCCTATCATTTTGGATCTCTCCCTCCCCCTCCCACTTTCAAATCTCTTACTAACTCTTCCTTCAGTTAGTCCTGATGAAGGGTCTCAGCCTGAAACGTCGACTGTACCTCTTCCTAGAGATGCTGCCTGGCCTGTTGCGTTCACCAGCAACTTTGATGTGTGTTATTTAAATGAGCTGGCTAGCTGCTAAGGAGCTACTCTATTGCAGACATCCTACCTCTCCCGGAATTCTCCCACAAATTGATGATGCTACCTCCCTGAAATCAGTTTTTGCAGGGTGGGATGTCTGTTGTAATCCTTCGAGTGACAGCTTTTATTGTCTTCAAGAAAAACGAGGCACAGTGCATATCTCATTATTCCACCACTGAAGGAAGAATTTCAGTGAATAATTACAACAACAAGGTTATTCTGTTTAATCCCCGGGCCATGGTAGATAATTACAGAAGGCCACACTTTTAACCTCAGTAAATTGTGACCCCTAAGTGAGAAATAGTTGATATGGCCTAAGGTTGTAACATTAATCAATTTATTGATGCTCTCATTCATCCGCTGGTTTTCGCCCATCTTCTGCTGTTCTTTACGGTGGGGATATTTTTAACATCATTATTTTCATCCATCTTAGTATATTAACCACTTTACTTGTTGCAAATTACCAACTGTAGCAGAGAGAATAAACTGTCTTTGTTCCCTCTCTGTTCTAATTGTGCCGCGTGCATTTTATCCTTCCTCGGTTCAGTATTTTTGCCCGCTGCTTTTACTTGAACTCTGTTCTTATTTCGAACATGAACATTATTCTCTGCACATTTTTGCTGTCACGCTATGTTTAGTTTCTCAGTTCCAAAGTGCGCTCTGTAGTGAAAGCTTTAATGATTATTTATAATTGTTTAGTTGTTTTACATCCAGCCGCTCTCTCAAGATTTTCCCCTTGGTGACTCTTTAACTAAATGACGCCCAGTCAGTCCCCTGAGGCAGTCCCATCATTATGTGCACTCGTAAATCAGTTACTGATCTGTCTACTGAAGGGCAAGAATGGAGTGTTAGAATCTTTCAAAGATCTGGCAGAAGGAAGTAATTTGACTGGAATTCCACACATCATAACAAAGATTAGGGCTCAGGGCTAATCACTTGTCAGAGATTGACGAGAATTTTGGGTGATAAAGCAGAGATTTCGATGGCAGCTCAGTGATCAAGCATTAAGAGTTTTCTTTAAAACTGCTACTGCATGTTAGTCAGATATAGGACATTTGTCACAAATCATGCATGGATTTTTATGAGTTCTGGACAATTGTAGGATTCCAGCAGTGCGTATTGCTCATTAAACACAATGTGGAAGTGACTTGAGGGTGCACAAGGACTGTTAATTCATGTCTGGTCTGAAATAACTGTTTGAACAAAAGTTTCTTTCATTCAAATACCAAAACTTCATATTTGAACTTGGATGCCATCTCAGATTCCGATTCCGATTTATTTATCACATGTACGTTGACACATACAGTGAAAAACGTTGTTGTGCCAACATCCAACACACCTGAGGTCTGGGGGCTGCCCACAAGTGTCATCAGACATTCCAGCACCAACACAGCATGCCCACCATATTCGGCAGAGCAACGCAGAACTCAAAGCAAAACATACCAAGCGACACAGCAACAACAGCAAAACAAGCCCTTTTGCCTACCGTTCCATGCCTAGATCACATTTCAGGAAATCTGATCACTTAGCTGTCCTCCCCCTACTTGCATACGGGCAGAGAATAAAGAGAAAACCTGCAGAGAAAAGGGCAACAAAGAGGTGGGAACAAGAAGCTGAGGAGTGCTACAGGATTGTGTTGAGTCGGTACCCTGGGTCGTGCTCAAGGACTCATTGGCGGACCTGAAGGAATACTCTGGGGCTTCATGGACTTTATAAAAATGGTCATAGACAAGTGTGAACCCACAAAATCATTCAGAGTCTTCCCTAACCAGAAGCCCTAGATCAGTCATGAAATCCACAAGGTCCAGTGATCTGCTAAGGGCCAGATCAGTGGCATTCAGATCTGGGAACCAAGTTACATACAAGAGTTCCAGCTACAATCTCTGGAGAGCCATCTCACATGCAAAGTGATAATTCTGCACCAAACTTAAAGCACTGAAGGATTCTCCACAGCTGTGGCAGGGCTTGAATGCTGTCACCTCCTACAAAGTGAAACCAAGTGACAAGGCTTCGATAGAGCTCATTGACTTTTTGCTTGCCTTGACCACCAAGATAGGCAGGCACCTTCACGTACTCCAACAGATCCTATCATTTCAGTCCCTGAGGGTGAAGTAGGAAGCATCAATGAGGAATGAGAAACCATGCAAAGCATTCAGCACAGATGGGGTACCTGGCCAAGTACTAAAGAGGTGCTAATCAACTAGCTGGAGCGTTCACCGATATCTTTAACCTCTCGTTTCAGCAGTCTGAGGTACCACTCCCCCACCATGTTTCAAGCATACTTCAAGTATGCTGGTGCCTAAGAAGATCATGGTCATCAACCTCAATAGCTATCGTCCAGTAGCACTTAAATTCACTGTAATAATGGTGATGAA
This sequence comes from Mobula hypostoma, assembly GCF_963921235.1. Classification (NCBI taxonomy): domain Eukaryota; kingdom Metazoa; phylum Chordata; class Chondrichthyes; order Myliobatiformes; family Myliobatidae; genus Mobula; species Mobula hypostoma. Next base: position 20,860,133 of record NC_086113.1, read on the forward strand.
ACATATCAGCTCCTGCCTGAGGGGTGACTTGGATCCATTCCAATTTGCCTATCATCACGACTAATCCCCAGCAGATGGCTTTTCATTGGCTCTTCACTCAACCCTGGAACATCTGAACAGCAATGTACATACATCAGGATGCTCTTCATCGACTACATCTCGGCATTCAATGCTATCATCTCCTCAAAACTAATCAAAAAGCTTCCTGGGCCTCAATACCTCCTTGTGCCATTGATCTTCGATCTTCTCACTTGCAGACCCCAGTCAGTTTGGATTGGCAATAACATTTCCTCCACAATTGCCATCAACTGCGTCACGCCGCAAGGCTGTGTGCTTAACCCCTGCTCTATTCACTTTATACTTATGATAGTGAAGCTAAGCACGGCTCCAATGCCACATTTAAGTTTGGCAACAAAACCACAGTCATTGGCCGAATCAAGTATGGTGATGAATCAGCATATAGAAGGGAGATTGAAAATCTGGCTGAGTGGTATCACAGCAAGAACATCTCAGTCAATATCAGCAAGACCAAGGAGTTGATTATTGACTTCAGGAGGAGGAAAATGATGAAGGGTCCCAGCCTGAAATTTCGACTGTTTACTCTTTTCCATAGATGCTGCCTGGCCTGCTGAGTTCCTCCAGCGTCTCGTGTGTGTGTTGCTTCAATTCCTTGGTGTTATCTTTTCTGTCCTGGGTCCAGCACAGAAGTGCCATTATGAAGAAAAGAAGGCAGTGCCTCCACTTTCTTAGAAGTTTGCATAGATATGGCATGTCATCTAAAACCTTGGCCCATCCACTTTAGATAAATAGATAGATAGATACATATACTTTATTGATCCCGAGGGAAATTGGGTTTCGTTACAGCCGCACCAACCAAGAATAGAGCATAAATATAGCAATACAAAAACCACAAACAATCAAACAACAATATGTAAACTATGCCAGATGGAAAATAAGTCCAGGACCAGCCTATTGGCTCAGGGTGTCTGACCCTCCACGGGAGGAGCTGCAAAGTTCGATGGCCACTGGCAGGAACAACCTCCCGTGCCGCCCAGTGTTGTATCTCGGTGGAATATGGCAAGGGTCCAACAGCCAAAAGTTCAATATCCAGTCTACAAACACATTCCTCGATCGTAATATGACCCGGATTGCACCATCCGTTGTTAACCAGAACAGTAAGCACCCCACTCCCTTACGCTTACCGCTCTCAGTGCACTTCCGGTCAGCCCGAACGGTCTGGAAGCCGTCCATGGAAAAGATTTGATCGGGTATGTCCTCGTGCAGCCCCGTTTCAGTAAAACACATCACACTGCACTCCCGAAATGTTCTCTGACGCCTGGCTAGAGCCGTGAACTCGTCCATTTTATTACCCACTGAAATCCTCTTCTCCATAAGTCTCTGTTGTCTCGGCCTTTGTGATCCCCCTCTGCATCCTCTGTGTGTTTTCCTCCAGATTTCAGCAGGGGTGTCGCCGCTCTGTTTGCTAAACCAGCCGGCATAAGCGCAATCAGCTGGTCCCTGGAATAAACAATGCGACCATGCTTCTGCCCCGCTAATGAGATGCGTCGGAATGTAACTATTTCCAGCGCTAAAAACCCAAATAAAACTCTCTCCACCAGCATGTTGGAGAGGGTGCAGCTGCAACGTGTTACCGTGGAAAAAAAAATACAAAAAAATAACGTAAGTTAAAAAAGTAAGAAAACTAGTTGGAACGGCTGTAACAGGCTGCACGACTGGTGCATGCGCACTATATTGCTTTAGCTAGCTGAGATCCCATAACATTGTAATTGCCTTTATTTAAATTGAGGATACTTATTTCAGACCCAAGTTTTGCACTGCTCCACACTAAATTTGAAAGTTGACTGTGTTATGGTCGTACTTTCCAAGGTGTATTTTATTTTAAGATCACTAATCTTTTCTCATTACACACCACCAGATTTATTATTATCTGTTCTTTAATACAGATACAGTTGTGGGGAGGGGCACTGTCACTATTTCTTTCCTCTACCCGAACTGACTCCATGTGTAGAGATTCTGAGGCAATATCATCGCTCACCACTACAGTGACTTTACCGACAGAGCCACTTCACATCCTTTGCTGCTGGTCCTTCTGAAATGTCAAATCTTCCTGAAAGCTCAATTCCTAATTTCTAGCCTTAATTATCTTGCAACCATACCTCTGAAATGGGCATGGAATTGCACACATTTATTTCTAATTGTGTCATCAAATTGTCTACTTTGCCACAAGTGCTTCCGACATTCATTCAGGTCACTTTCTCTTACTCTACTCTGTTATACACTCTGCTCCCCCCGGTAAATGTTGGCTATCCTGGCCCCCTTGCGTTCCTAACTCCCTTTTCACCTTAAACTCCATTTCCTACTTCTCGTCTAGAGTGACCCCTTCTGATTCGATCCCCAGAAAGATCTCTTGCATTTCAATAGTACCTTCCATGGTCTTCGGTTATTCCCAAACAATTTCACAGTCTGTGAAGTAGAACTAAAAATGGAAAATTCTGGAAGTATTCCTCGTATCATACAGCCTTTTATGTTCTTAGCTGTTCCCCTTGCTCTGTCTTTCTCCAACTGCCTTCATTAATATATCAAGTGGATGATAACATAGAGTACATAGAACAGTACAAAATAGGAACAGGCCATTCGGCCCACAATATTGTGCTGAACCGGCTACAAAGCAGATCAAAAACACCCAAACACTAATCCGTCCTGCCTACACAACGTTCATATCCCTCCGACTTCCTTGCATGTTTGGTTGCATGTGCCCAAGCAAACGTCTCTTAAAAACCTCTAATGTATTTGCCTCCACCACCATCTGCAGCTACCCTCACATAAATCCTGGCTTTACCCATTTAGAGGTATTCCCTTTGCCCTTCTGCATCTCTCCCCCACCCTGTCTGCAACCTAAAACTAACTTGATTTCAGCTTCCCCATTTCCAACCCAAGTTCTTGAACCTGAAATATTAATTCATTTGTTCTTTCACAGAAAGCTTCTAGCATTTTCTGTTTTTAGTTCAGATTTTCAGCATCTGCACTTTTCTTTATTTTTCAGGTAGTTTGCAAGTATAGCAGTGTAACAGTTTACAGAGACAGGGATCACTGATCGGAGGTTCAATTCTTGCCGCTAAGGAGTAAGGAGTTTGTATCTCCTCCCCATGACCGCGTGGGTTTCCTCTGGGTGCTCCAGTTTCCTCCCACACTCCAAAGATACACAGTTAGGGTTAGTAAGTTGTGAGCATGCCACGAGGGGTGATTGATAAGTTCATGGCCTAAGGTAGAAAGAGTCAATTTTAGAAAACCTAGCATATTTATTTTTCAACATAGTCCCCTCCAACATTTACACACTTAGTCCAGTGGTTGTGGAGCATACGGATCTTGGACCTCCAGAAAATGTCCACAGCAGGGGTGGTTGATAAGTTTGTGGCCTAAGGTAGAAGGAGATGAGTTGTACAGCTCTCATTACATGTAGGTGCAGTTCAACTCTTTGAGTGATTATGCAGAAAGTTTGCAGTTAATAACTCAACAGGGGTGATTGATAAGTTTGTGGCCTAAGGTAGAAGGAGATGAGTTATTAACTTCAAACTTTCTGCATAAATCACTCAAAGAGTTGAACTGCATGTGCATGCAACGAGAGCCGTATAACTCATCTCCTTCTACCTTAGGCCACAAACTTATCAATCACCCCTGCTGTGGACACTTTCTGGAGGTCCAAGATCCATATGCTCCACGACCGCTGGACTAAGTGTGTAAATGTAGGAGGGGACTATGTTGAAAAATAAATGTGCTAGGTTATCTAAAATTGACTCCTTCTACCTTGGGCCAGGAACTTATCAATCACCCCTCGTATGTTGGTACTAGAAAAGTGGTGACACTTTCCGGCTGCCCCACACAATCTTTGCTGATTTGACTTGATGCAAATGATGCATTTCGATGTACGTTTGATAAATAATAGTTCTAATCTTTATCTAAGCACTACTGCAAGTATGGGAAATGCATTGGACTATTTGCACATAGAGCACTCAGACGACACGGTGATAACCCGCTGTTAGCGGTGATGATTGAGGGATATATCTGGAGTCAATGTGGGAATAGCTCCCTTCAAGTTCTTCGAGCTTTGCTGTGCAGTCATTTGCAATGATAGAAAAGAGCAGAGAGGGATTTGCTTTAATATGACTGTATATACAAAATAAGGCACTCCTGACAATGCAATTGTCCCTTGGAACTGCACTGGATAATCAGGCTGTATCTTTGTGCTTTTGTTTCTGGTAAATGGAACGGACCAACAGTTTTCTGATTCTGAGTGGAGGGCACTACCAAATGGATTAACTCTGACCCAAAAAGATACACAATCCCATTCAGAAAAAAACCCATATAAATTTTCAGCATTTTGTCAGCTTAGGTTATTGTTCCAATTGTCTTACATGAAGATTTATGAGCAGTTCACCTGAGCTCAGAGCCCTAACCCATATGATTGCACCAAACGGTTTTCAATGTTACAATCGAATGTCTGTAGACTGAATCCTTATTTAAATTTTGCTAGTTATGTGCATTTTGAAAATAAAACATTTTAGTTGCCAAAATTGACAGAACATTAAGGTGCACTAAAATTGCCCATTTATTGTTATTGAGGTTAAACAGCCAGCAGATGAACATTTGCCACGTATGGTGTCTCAGACTGACTTGTCGTAATTATATAATGTAGTCTGGTAACAGAGTAATTTTACATGATACACTGAATTTCCCAAGGGAATGAAATAGGAATTAAGCTGTCTCTTCAGTTTTTGTTTATTTGCCTGTATTAAATTGAAATCTTAAATTTGATATTTACATTTTTACTTACCTAGAGAGTCCTGACAGTATTCTTGTTATTGTGATATAACAAAAGAATGAAACAGGAAGGTTTCATCAATAAATTTTTCAAATAGGTCAGAAAGACATTTTTCCATTTCCACTGTATAGTGCCTTCAATAACCTCAAGATAATCCTGAGTGTTTTACAGCAAATACATCACAATTACTGTTATAGTGCAACATTACACAAAGCCATTCTAAAATATTCTTAGGATATTGGATGTGGATATGGTGAATGGGAATGTAATCATATAAATGTCATAGTCTTATCACAAATGCTCTCCACTTATTTTGGAAAATACCATGATGTTTGTAAATGTTACTTGGCCACATATCTAAATTTACAGTGCTACCTATAAACTTAGGTTTCCTTAGGGTTGTTATAGCCGGGGATGATAATGGGATAAGCTGCCACTACCTATTAAATGTTCCCACTGATGTGCACCTCAAATAGCCTCAAACAATCAAGTTCAGCTCCTGGCCATCACGTGTGGCTACTAAGCCTGGTGGAATTGGTTCTACTGACAGAACAAGGGGCAAAATTGGGTTACCGGTGGCTTAACACTCGTCTCATCCAGCAGCTGTGATTAGCAGCTCAGCTAGGAGAAGAGAAACTCTGACCTTAAACCTCTGCTGCCTTGCAGCCATGCCCACTCATGTGGAAGGCTTCAGGAGTAAATCCCAAGGAAAAATTTGGAGCTGGAGTCCCCAAGGCTGTCCTACATTGAATTCAATGCTGACTGGCAACTGCTGTGACGCTGCTGATGCCAGACTGTATCAGTCTCTGTCATTTCTTTGGATTCATCAGCTGTCTGGAGAGGAGGGATCTGCTACATGGACAACTGCTTGCTCTCTGCATTGGGTGCTGGCCTATATATCACGTGGACATCTGGGACGCTACATCCATGGTCAACCCCGCTAAACAGAGGGTCTTCAGTCAATATTCCACGTTTAACTTCTGAGGAATAGTAAAGATGGAAATTCTGATTTTTCTGGAGGAACTCAGCAGGTTCAACAGTATCTATAGAGGGGAATAAACAGTCAACATTTTGGGCAGACACCCTTCATTGATGCTGCCTGACCTGTTTGGGCAGACACCCTCCATTGACACCCTGACCTGTTAAGTGCCTCCAAAATGTTACGCGTTTTCCTCTGGATTTCCAGAATCTGCAGAATCCCTTGTGATTCCAATTTTTCTGATTCAAAAAAAAGATTTCCTTTTCTATAGCATTACACATTCCTTTCAGAAAATCTCACGGCCACTGATTTGCATAAAGTAAACTTCCAGAAAATGCCTCATATAATATTTAACAAATAATTTGCTTTTTTTACGGTACTGATTAAGAATACATATTGAACCAGGGTACCAAAATGAGCTCCACACCTTTGATTGAAAATAGATCCAGGAGGTCTTTTATATCTACCTCAGGGAACAGATGCATTCTTGGTTTACTGCCTCAGCCAAAAGACGATAGTAGTTATGATAGTGCAAGACACAAAGTGCCTAATATTTTCTTTTAATAAGGAAATTCTTATTGAGTTAGCCATCACCCTGTATTATCAGCAGCCTCCAGATTTGGCATTCAGATTTATGGACAGTATATTTAGCAAAGCAATGTAGCAATGTAATGCTTTTCCAGTGAGTTAGGCTAGGTTGACGATCCCAGCAGCTGTCTCCTAGTTGATAGCTTTGGTAGTGGCCAGTAGTGGCTCCTTCTGAGTGAGACTATAAAGCCATGGCCCTGTCAGGAAAGAAATGAAAGTGGAGAAAAATTACTACCGTATAAGTAAAGATACAAGCAAATTATGCAATATAAACAACAGGAATTCTGCAGATGCTGGAAATTCAAGCAACACACATCAAAGTTGCTGGTGAACGCAGCAGGCCAGGCAGCATCTCTAGGAAGAGGTGCAGTCGACGTTTCAGGCCGAGACCCTTCATCAGGACTAACTGAAGGAAGAGATTATGCAATATTGCAGCCCATAATTTATTTTATGGTTATTTTACTATATAATGTAAAGTGTAGTAGACAGAGGTATATTTAAGCATTAAGCCTGCAATTGATTCTTTGCGGGTAAATGATAAAGACAGATAGACAGTAGACAAAACGGGGGTAGGTCAGAGTGGAAGAGCTACCGGTCCAGCCTCATTACTTGCATCTCCTTTTGTGTATTAATCCAGCAGAAATGGTTGGTGCCTTTTCTGGGCACAAGAAGGGACTGGTGATTTTGTCCCTTTGTCTCACTGCAAAAGTATGCATAATGCATCTTCACAGCTTTCGTTCTTGTTAAGTGGAAGAATTTTGAACTACATTGGCTTTGTATTAGTGGCAAAGACACAACTGGTCAAGGTGGATTTGTTTATAGGTATATTTATGCCCCACCAATAAATTATCACACTACCTGTCTTACATGTCTTCCATTTGTCAAATCCTTAGGAGAGCATAAACAGATCAGAATCAGGTTTAATATCACTGGCATATGTCATGAAATTTCTTAACTTTATGGCAGTACAATGAAATACATGATGAATAAATATAGAGGAAAAAACCTGAGTTATATTAAATATCTGTATCTATAGCTCATATATAAATAAAGTAAGTAGTGAGGTTGTGTTCATGGGTTCAATGTCCATTTAAAAATCAGATGGCAGAGGGGAAGAAGCTGAGTGTGTGCCTTCAGGTTTCTGTACCTTCTGCGCAATGGTAACAGTGAGAAGAGGGCACGTCATGGGTGTTGGGGGTCCCTTAATGATGGACGCCACCTTTGTAAGGCACCGCTCCATGAAGATGTCTTGGGTACCAGGGAGGCTAGTACCCAGGATGGAACTGACTAATTTTACAAATTTCTGTAACTTATTTTGCTCTTGTGCAGTAGCACCCCCCCCCCGCCAACCGCCGGCTACCCCCAGATGGTGATATAGTTAGAGTGCTTTCCACAGTTTGCAGAAGTTTTCGAGTGTTTTAGTTGACAAACCAAATCTTCTCAAACTCCTAATGAAATATAGCCACTGTCTTGCTTCTTTATAGTTGCTTCGATATGTTGGGACCAGGTTAGGTCCTCAGAGATCTTGACACCCAGGAACTTGAAATTGCTCACTCTCTCCACTTCTGACCCCTCTATGAAGATTGGTTTGTGTTCCCTCATGTTACCCTTTCTGAAGTCCACAGTCAGCTCTTTGGTCTTGCCTTGGACTTTGAGTGCAAGGTTGTTGCTGTGACACCACTCCACTAGTTGGTATTTTTCGCTCCTGTACACTCTTTAGTTACCATCTGAAATTCTGCCAACAAAGGTTGCATCAGCAGCAAATTTATAGATGGCATCTGAGCTATACCTAGCCATCTAGCCATGGGTGTAGAGAGAGTAGAGCAGTAGAACAAATGACTATAAACACAGAGGTCAATAGCAATAAACTACACAACCAGACACAGAAAGACATTTATTGTAATAGAAATTCATACATAATAAAGATTGATCATTAGTTCGTAATATGCCTTAAAAATTAAGTATATTTAATTCAGCAGTGGCTGTGGATTGAGTATATATGAGCTGGCAATTTGAATGCAGTATGTTACGACCTCATCATGACTGATTTAATGCTTAACCCTATTTCAATGCAGTTTATGAAAGTACAGATAAGAGAAGAGCAAGTTCGTTACAGAACCCCTGGGGTACTACAGAAACCATTATACCAAGAGTGAATTTTAATGGTAGTGGTTACGTTGTTGTGCTAGCTTTGGAGGCTCAGACTACTCTTTCAGCCACATAAGTTTGAACTTTCCCAATGTAGCGGCACAATAGTGTGGTGATGATTGAATCATTGAAATAATTTAATTGGTTCACATATAACTGCATTGTGCTGCTTTAATAATAATAATATCCACATTTTATGAAATAATTAGATAGAAATTATTTCTATTTCATAAGAAATAGAGACATTTTGGCCTCTCAACTACTCCGCCATTTAATAAGCTTGCGGCTGACATTTTACCTCAGCACGACTTACTTACACTAACCACTAGTATCTAAAATTGTATAACAATCTGTCTTCAATATGGAGGATGGCATATGCTATTCCTTTGTTTAAGAAATTTAATTGGGATAATCCTGGACATCATAGACAGTGATTCTTATGACAGTGGTGAGAAAACTATTGAGGAGGGTTCCTAGAGTCAGGATTTATGAGTATTTGTGGAGGCACAGGATAGTCAGCAAGGCTTCGTGAGGAGCAGACCAGGCCTCATGAGCCTGATTGAATTCTTCAAGGAAGAGACAAGACAAATGGATCAAGTTAGAGTAGTGAATGTGATGCATATGAAATTTAGTATGGTGCTTGACAAGATATCCCAGGGACACTTGGCTGTATGGATCAGAATTGGCTTGCCCACAAAAAGCAGAGAGTGGTAGTAGACAGAGGGTATTCTGCCTGGAGGTTGATGACCAGTGGTGTTCCACAGGGATCTGTTCTGGGACCCTTGCTCTTTGTGATTTTCGTTAATGTCTTGGGTGAGGAAGTGCCAGGATGTGTAAGTTTGCTGATAAAACAAAAGCTGGTGGTGATGTGGATAGTGCAGAAGATAGGATGCAGAGCTGGGTTGAGATGTGGTATTTGGAGTTCAATCCAGGAAAGTGTGAAGTGACACACTTTGGAAGTGTGAACTTGAAGGCAGAGTAATGGGTTCTTAACAGGAGGATTTTGAGGTCCACATCCCTGGATCTCTCGAAGTTGCTGTACATATTGATAAGGTGGTTAAGAAAGTGTACGGTGTGTTGGCCTTCAATAATTGGGGGAATAAGTTCAAGAGCCACGAGGAAATGTTACAGCTCTATAAAACGCAGGTTAGACCACACTTGGGAGTATTGTTGCTTGAGGCAGATTTAGAAAAAAGGCAGGCTTCTCCGTCTACTGTCAGTCGGAACTCTGTCCATAGCATTCTTCCCTCTGAGGTCCAACACTTGTGGAGTTAAGCTTCACATCAAAGACTTCAATTCAAAAGGTTCCAGTCCAGCACTGAAGGAGTGTTGCACCATCACAGATTCCATCCTTCTGATGAAACATTAAACCAGAATTCTGCGGGTGGTCATAAACAACACGTTGCCATTTTGAAGAAGAGTGGAGAAGATGTCCCCTGACATCAGGGCCAATTTTTATCACAAATGGCAGGACAGCTGCTTGCCTTTGGAGAGGCAATACATTCTGTTACTCAATTCACTGATAGTTTGATTGAAACCAATGCATTGAAAGCTGACCAACTGCTATTCATGTGGCTTGTTGATTTATGGCCAGCCTCTAAATATCAGACAAATTCTTGATACCGTGGTAATCAATTGATTTTATGAGAAATTTAAGAAGATGAGCCCAGTCTCGATGAATGGCTTTCTTGTGTTTCTTGTGTTCTTCATGATCTACTATCTCCATTTATTAGCTTCCTCACCAACAACAACGCAAACCTTCATGACCATATCACTCTATTCCTTCCCTGATACCTTGGAAACAACAATTTTTTGTCATTAGGCCTTCATTTAGCCTTATTAATTTTTCGCTGAACTTTGACTTAGTCCCAGAGGCAACTGGAGGCTAGTAGGAGCATGAACAATCTAATAAGCCATTTAAGAAAAGTATTATGGTTGTGCATGTGCAAGTGACCCTCTCACTCCCAACTCGAATAATATTAAGGAGGCAGGCTCTCATCTCTCTGAAAGTGCTTATATGTAAGTTCCTTCACAGCCTTGACCCAATTTATTGTTGCTTATGATTTCTGTCTGGGCTTCATTTCTTGACATTACTATTGTTGTGAATCTTGTCCACTGGTATGATGTGCTGCATTTTCTCTGTGCAGGTGATTGCCGAAGAACTCTCAGGGAACGATGATTACGTGGAGTTGACCTTTAGTGCAAGAAAACTAGATGATAAGGTAAGGAAATAAGAAAGGGAAGCACTAATCACTAAATCATTCTTTTTTTGCTCAGCTATCAAACAAATGGGAAGATGCATTGTTAAAAACCCACCAGGGCATGCCAAATATCTTCTTATCAACATTGTTCTGAACCTTTATATTAAAGTTATTTTACAGAACTGTTCCAATTCAGAAAGCTACAAATGGCAGGCCTTTCGGGGTTGAAGCAAGGAACACTTCGATATGGGGAAGGTGATAGGGATATGGCTGTTTCTTTCAAAGATGGCAGCTGATGTTGGGACTGCTGTTCATCCAAAATAAGAGCCTGATGGATTGTTGTTAACTAAATGTGAGAAACGTGAGCATATGTGCGCTTCAATCACGTAAATCAGTCACAATACCGCTGAAAGCTAGAGCAGATTTTTTTAAAGATAGAAGGCATTGTAAAGTTGGTGCTGATACAAGGAAGTGAGGGACAGGGTTCACAAATTGGCACTTCCAATCATGTGCTTTTGTGTTGTTGCAAAACGCTTTGCACCCAAGTGCTGGGCACATGACTCTCTTCGGTTACATTTGGCAATAGATCTTATTGTGCTTCCAGCTCTATTAATATTTCAGCACATTAAGCTATATAGCATACTTTCGCCCTTATGCAGGAAAAATTACAACTTTTGGAACTGCTGTAAAGAGCTGAGCTTTACGTTACAGCGTAAATCACTGAAGTGAATGCTGAAATTATGTTACAGGGATGGCTCCAGTTTGGTATAGTAGAAGAGTTTGTAATATTACAGGGCTAGTATTCCAGAGAGACAAGTTCAAATACCACATAATGGGGAAAAAATTAAACTGAGTTCATTAATTAAATCTGGAAAATGAAACAATTCTCAGCCTGACTTGATAAGTTCCTCCTTCGCTCTGGATTTCCAGTATCTTCAGAATCTCTTGTGCTTAAGAAATGAACCTGTTTGTTTTTATTTCATCTCCTTTATATGCAACTCTAGATCCACAAGAAATTCGTAAAAGGTCCACCTGTCGCTTAATTTAAAGACAAACGGGACTGAGCTTTGAAATAATGTAGAAGAATAGCTTCATGCATCCCTTCCATGGGAAATGTCAAACGCCAAACTCTTTTGCACTGTCAGCTACTTTTAATTCAAGTATACCAATATATTTTCTATGAACTTACTCTTTCTTAAAGTCTTTACTTTATCATCGGTACTTAAGTTATTCATTGGCTGCTTCATTTTACAGAGAAGGTGGCTGAGAGGAATGTTTGACAAAAATGTTCAAAGTCATGAAGGCTGTAGACAAGATAAATTGAGGGAGATAACTTCTATCAGCTGAACCAGGCAGCTCAGATTCAAAGTCATTGGCTGAAGAACCAAAGGTTCTTTCACCAGTGGGTTGTTGTGATTTGGAATTCACTATCTAAAAACCTGATGGAAGCAGATTCATTCATGGCTCTTGAAAGGAAATTGAACAATAGGGGCTAATTATGGGGAAAGAGCTTGAAAACAGTATTAATTTGATCACACTTACAAAAAACCATCCAGACCGAATGAGCTGAATAACCTAGTCCATTGGCTAAATTGGCCTAAACTTATGTCCAGCAGAGAGCCTCCATGTTTGCTTACCGGCATGTGGAAAAATATAGTGAGCTCATTTTACAGGTTGCTTAATTTCAACATCCTGGTAATATCCCACCCTAAGTACTAAGATCACATATGGCTGAGTGACCTAGTGGGTTACAGTACTGTGCAGAAGTCTTAAACACCGTAGATTTTTATATGGCTTCCATAGAGCTCTGATCTCCACATCACAGAAGCTGTCTAGGGTTACCTGGAGAAATAGAAGCAAACGAGACAGCAAAAGTCTGCAGAAGAACTGTGGCAAGTTCTCCAAGATGCTTAGAATAACCTACCAGTCGATTTTCTTATAAAACTGCATGACAGTGTATCTAAGAGAATTGATGCAGTTTCAAAGGCAAAGATTGATTTGATTTAGTTTTTTATCGCTTACTCCTCTTTATAGTGACTTTTTTTTGATATGTAGAAACTTGTCATTTCATCATTTTTGGAGGCTCTTTGCTTTACAGATTTTTTTTTACTTATGCTTAAGACTTTTGCACAGTACTCTATCTCTTAAAACAATGTTATCACAATGGGGGAGGAATATATGGCTGAAGAAACCCAACTATGAAGCAGCTGGAAATACCGTCCAGCATCTCATTCATGCTCCATGCTTCCAGTTTCATCAGTGGTCAAATCTTCGAATGCCTCTAACGTCTCTGACATTGGGAAGCAATTAGAACCTATTAAAAATCAGTCATGTAACACTAACACATTAAACAGATTTTCTAGCATAAATTCTCTGTAATTGTTATAAGTTTGAACTCCAAAGTTGAACCTTACAAGACGTTCAGTGTTGGTGTACAAGTACAAGTTCGAGACTTCCATTATTGAGTGAGTTCCCTAATTTCCTGTTAGCTTTATGGGGTAAATAGTAATGGTTCAAAATGGATGTTTCCCATGTCTTGGCTTAACATGTTGACACAAGATTCATTTTGGTGCAAAGATGAATTTAGCTTGTTGAAATCACAAACAAAAAAACATTCAAATTATAACCTGCAATAACTGGTTTATGAACTGGTAACTGATTGATATTAGCGTTTATTCTTACCACTTTTGCAGCTCTGCGTTTACGCAGATAAGACATTAACATATGAATCATTTACATGAATAAGTAAAATTCACAATGTTTAAATAAACAATTGTGCATAATGTATGATTCACATTTCACACTCAACCTATGTTGCATGCATAATGAGAGAATCTTAGTTCAAGTATACTTGAAGTAAATGAAGCCGACTAAATTACTCTGTTTAAAAAGAACAAAAATAAATGGCGACCAGTTCAACTCTCTCTCTTTGAAGACATATTCTTTCTGTCTTGGTAACAGTGATAGTGGGTGGTCAGAGCAGAAGGTATTGACATTTTCGCAAGGTAATGCTTCAAAAGGTGGCATCCATCATTAAGGACCCCCATCGCCCAGGACATCCCTCTTCTTATTGCTGCCATCGAGGAGGTACAGGTAGAAGGGCACTCAACATTTCAGGACCAGTTTCTTCCCCTCTGCCATCATATTTCTGAAGAGACATTGAACTCATGTACACAACCTTTTTTTTTGCTTTAATTTTGCATTACTTATTGAAGTTATTTTTAAAAATATATTTCTCATTGTAATTTATAGCTTTCTCATCATGCATTGCACTGTACTGCTGCCACAAAACAACATATTCATGATATATGCCACTGATTAAGGGCATATATCATGACCCCCAGCACCCAAGTCATGCCCTTTTCTCACTGTTACCATCAGGTAGGAGGTACAGAAGCCTGAAGGCACACACTCAGTGATTCAGCAACAGCTTCTTCCCCTCTGCCATTCGATCCCTAAATGGACATTGAACCCATGAACATCACCTCACTTTTTTAATACATATTTTTGTTTTTGCATGATTTTTGATATATTCAATATACTGTAATTTATTTATTTATTCTATATTGTGTATTGTATTGAACCGCTGCTGCTAAGCTAACAAATTTCACAACACATGCTGGTGATAATAAACCTGATTCTCCCATCCAAGTACTAACCAGGCCTGAGCCTGCTTAGCTTCCGAGATCGGGCGTTTTCAGGCTAGTATGGCCGTAGGCAATAAACCCGATTCTGATTCTGACATTAAACCTTGTTCTGAAATACTGAAAGAAGGCTTGTTTACTGCATGTTAACTGAACTAGTCAGTCATTTTATCGTATGATAGAGCTGCAAAGGTCGAGATTTTCTTTTGAGTTGAGGATGCGAAAGAGAACTTGCGAACGATGGAGCGCTGGAGAGAATAGTTTCTGGAATGTTGAAAGATTATCCATGACAGGGAGTAAACAGAGCAAAACCTGAACACTCAGTGAAAGGCATGGATGAATGGGGAGTGAGGAAAGGAGTCAGTTGCAAGGGAACAGAGTGGTTAAATTGCCTTCAGTTATGGATGAATAAATAGCTAACAGTTGCAGCAAAAGACTGGCATCTCATCAAAAGAACCACCCAATGAATATGCATTGCCAAGCTTTGAAGACAAATTAATTCACCTTTGACTACAAAGGTACCAGGGCAAGGTGAACCAACGTCTGTTGGTCAGCTGACAACCAAACTCAGGTTGACTTTCAGTGATTGGTCATTGTTCCTATCAGTGTCTTGAATGTTCTGGGGTAAACCATTTAAACAGTCGTGCTTTGGAATACACTGTTGAGCTTTGAGGCTTTTGTAGTTGCATGGTTTTGCTAAGTAAAGGTTTTATTTTGAGTTCCAGCTTTGTTCTATCACATGGTTTCAGGTCCCATCAGTAGTTACAGCTGAGCAAACACAACAGAAGGAATAAAAATGCTGCACATGGTATTTCAATGTCTCACAAAGGCCCTGTACCTTTTGTTCACACTTAGAAAGTCATTTAGAGATATAGCACAGAAACAGGTCCTCAGTCCCGTCTCTTCACTGAACAGCACTCATGTGGTTACACTGATCCTTCATTATTCCTCACAGTTAATTCTTCCCACATTCACATCAACTTCTACCTGACTCTCTCACTCATGAGGCAAATTGCAGTGGCTCATCGAGCCACCAATCTGCAAGTCTTTGAGATGCTGGAGGAAGCCAGAGTAGCCTGAGGAAACCCCCTTATATTCAAACGTCCTTGCAAAAAAAAGCAACCTACCATTTACCGTTGCCTTTGTAAATGAACGTTAAGAGATTGTACCAGTACCCAAAGATGCTTTTGTGTATCAGCATGAACTATTCTCGTACTGTTTAAAAATATTTTTGTCGGGCAAGATGTGTCATTCCAATGGGAATGAGTATTTCAAGAAGATTTCAAGGTGACTGATGAAGCTAAAGTTATGGATGCTGTCTATATAAATTTTAGTACGGTGTCTGGCAAGGTCCTTCATAGGAGATTAAGATGCATGGAATCCATGCTGAACTGAGTGTATTGATTCAGAATTAGCTTACCCATTGAAGACAGAGGTAGTGATCAATGGTACTTGCTCTGGCTGAAGTCTATGTCTGGTGTTGTTCCAGGGGATACATACTGGGACCTCTGCTGTCGGTGATACATGTAAATGACCTGAATGAAAATGTGGATGGATGGGTTAGTGGGTTGGCAGATGATACAAAGTTTGCTGGATAACATAGAAGATTGCCAAAGGGTATTGCAGGATATACATCAGTTGCAGATATGGACAAAGAAATGGCAGATAGAGTTTAATCTGGCCAAATGTAAGGTGTTGCACTTTGGAAGAAATTACAGTAGACTGATAGTGACAAGACACTTAACAGTGTTAATATACAGAGGGATCTTGGGGTTCAAGTCCTCAGCCCCTTGGGGCAGAACTGATTCAAGATTCAAAAAACTTTATTGTCATTCTAACCATACATCAGCTCTGCAGGGCGGAATGAGACAGCGTTCCTCAGGGGCAGTGCAATCATAACATAACAAACGCAACACTAAATAATAAACATAACAATAAATAGTAAAACACAACAGCCACATGTCAGTTAAAATCAGTTATAAGTGTCCAGTGCAAGTTAAAAGTGTCCAAAGCAGAGTCAGGTAGAGCAGCTATTTAGCAGTCTGACTGCCTGTGGGAAGAAGCTGTTTAGTAGCCTTGTGGTTTTAGTTTTGATGCTCCTGTAACGTTTCCCTGATGGCAGAAGAACAAACAGTTCATGGAGAGGGTGTGAGGGGTCTTTAATGATGTACCGTGTCTTCTGGAGGCATCGACTCTGAAAGAGGTCTTGGACAGAAGGTAGGGAGACCCCAATGGTTGAGAGGGTAGTAAAGAAGGCATAAAGAATGCTTGCCTTTATTAGTAAAGGCAATGAGTTCAGAGGTCAGGAAGTTACGTTGCAGCTTTATAACATTCTACCCAGGCTGCATTTGGAGTATTGTATTCACTGTTGATTGCTTCTTTATAGGAAGACTTGGGAGAAGGTGCCCGAAGGATTTATCTAGGAAGCTGCTTGGATTAGAAAACATGAAGAGTTTGGACAAACTTGGATTGCTTTCTGTGCAAGGGAGATCTGATTAAGGTTTGTCAGATTATGAGAGGCATAGGTAGAGTAGACAGCTGTTACCTTTTTCTCATTTAGTTTGGGGTAGGGAAATTTAAAGAAAATGTGGGTACAAAATTTTTACACAGAGAGTGACAAGTGCCTGGAATTTGCTGCCTGGAGTGCTCTTGGGCAGGGGAATGTGCAGAGAATTGATGGATAGAGACCTTGTGCAGGCAGAAGGGATTAGTTTAATTAGACATTTCAAGATTCAGGATTAGTTAATGTCATTTCCTGCACTCAAGTGTAAGGAGAATGACATAATTGTTACTCTGGATCAGATGCAGCACAAAAAAAACACAAAAGACAAAGGACACAGTAATAATAATAAAATACAATAAATATAAAAAACATAAGGTAGTTTATATACATTGTATGTGCATTAATCTAAGTTGTAAAGAGGAAGACTGACAGGAAATAATAAAGTCATGGTGGAGTTAGTGGGTGGAGATGTCAATCAGCCTTACTGCTTGGGGAGTCTGCTGGACCTGATGTGGATGCTACATGACTTCCTCCCCAATGGGAGTGGGACAGACAGACCATGTGCGATGTCACTGGCTCTTTTCTGGCACCTTTCTGTGTATATTTCGTTCATGGCAGGTAGGCTGGTGGCAGTGAGGCCTCGGGCAGTTTTGACCACCCGCTGTAGAGCCTTTCTTGCTGCTGCAGGCAGTTTCCGTACCAAGTAGTGAGGCAGCTTGTTAGGGTGCTCTCTCCAGCGCATCCGTAGAAAGACGTGAGTATAGATGTGCAAAGTCCAGCGCTCTTCAGCCCCCTCAGAAAGTAGAGGCATCGGTGAGCTTTCGTGACTGCTAGTTTAATGAGTTTGGTACAATACTGTGGGTTGAAGGTTCTGTTCCCGTGCTGTGCTGTTTTATGTTCTATTCTGTTGATTTAATGCAATTTGACTGTCTAATTGTTTCATTTCTGGCAGACTATTTTTCATCTTTTTCACGGTCTGTGTATCTTTACTAGGGGAATTAGATGGTGTGGGTGTAGACATTTTATAACACATTACAGCACTTTAATTATCTGATGATATATGATTACGCTGAAGCAATCGTCTGTTGATTGTCAGGTTAAGTGAGCAAGGGTACCTTTGCCAGATGAATAGCTAACTCTTTACTGGAAGTAATGCTCGCTGCTTTCTATGTGGCTAATACCTGCAGAAGTGGTGGGAGTTGAGCGGGAGAAACTAATGGTTGTAAGATCATTCAAGGACAGAGCTCACTCAACAGCTTTTGACAACATGGGATGTTGGTAGCTTTTCACAAATGCAATATTTTTTGCATTATGCAATTCTTTGAACCAATATATATCTGAATTATATAATGCAAAATCGTTTTGTTTTCATTGCTACTGAATTAACTAGCATTATTTATGATAGCAGTCAATATAAACTGAACAAAGTCTTCACAGCTGCTAAAGTAGTTGTGATGAAGACATGCAAGGGCAATAAATTAACTATTAAATTTGCAAACAAGCGAAAATCTGCAGCTGCTGGAAATCTGAGCAACACACACAGAATTGGGAGGAGGCTGAATACGGCTACTCTTTGGCACAGGCGTCTTTCTACCCACTATTTTTAGTATTTTAGACAATAAATTAATGTTTGCCTGTATGTATATTCCAATGCACAAAGTAATTTTCAAGTCTAGGAGGTAGATGGAGGTACTGGACGGACAAATGGGTGGTAGTTTAGGAGGAAATAGACACAGGTTGTCCACTACAGAACTAGCAACCATCCATCTTCTGGTCTTCACCACCTCCATGACTTCTGTGTCTGAGTCATGCTGGATGTCAGGTGTTGGTCAGTCAGACCCACTGCTCCACCATGGATTCCCCATTGTTGTGAAAACATGCTACTTATAATGACGATTAGTGAGGCACAGAGAGATCTGTATTTACTGACAAGTACCTTTATTGTTTAAACTAACAAGTCTGTGAATTCATGCACTAAGTACCTTGTGTGCACACCCGCTAAGTAGCCCTGACTCTCCTGAATAGTCAAAGGTATTACCCAGGCAAAGTAGTTTATGCTGGCCAGGCGTTCCTCATTGTCCCCATTCACTCGCCATGTGTTTCACGCAGGGTTGCTCACCCTCGTATATGCGATGGTTATTCTTCAAAGTTACCACTGCAAGCACACACGAAGTGTCCACTTTTATATCCATTCCTTATCAATGCAAGTAGCCACAGGTCATGTGTCTGTCCTTTAGCACCTTGTTATTGGCTCTGCTCCAGGCCAGCATCCATTTAGAAAGATAGAAACATAGAAAGCCTACAGCCCACAAAGCTGTGCCGCACATGTCCTTACTGTAAGATTTACCTAGGATTACCCATAGCCCTCTATTTTTCTAAGCTCCATGTACCTATCCAGAAGTCTGTTAAACAACCCTATCATGTCCGCCTCCACCACCGTCACTGGCAGCCCATTCCACACACTCACCACTCTCTGCGTAAAAAACTTACCCCTGACATCTCCTCTGTACCTACTTCCAATAACCTTTAAACTGTGCCCTCTCATGTTAGAAATTTCAGCCCTGGAAAAAAGCCTCTGACTATCTACATGATCAATTCCTCTCATCATCTTATACGCATCTATTAGGTCACCTCTCATCCTCCATCGCTCCAAGGAGAAAAGGCTGAGTTCACTGAACCTGTTTTCATAAGGCATGCTCCCCAATCCAGGCAACATCGTTGTAAATCTCCTCTGCACTCTTTCTATGGTTTCCACATCCTTCCTGTAGTGAGGTGACCAGAACTGAGCACAGTACTCCAAGTGGGATCTGACCAGGGTCCTATATAGCTGCAACATTACCTCTCGGCTCCTAAACTCAATCCCACATTTGATGAAGGCCAATGCACCATATGCCTTCTTAACCACAGAGTCAACCTGTGCAGCAGCTTTGAGTGTCCTATGAACTCGGACCCCAAGATCCCTCTGATCCTCCACGCTGCTAAGAGTCTTACCATTAATACTATATCCTGCCATAGTATTTGACCTACCAAAATGAACCACCTCACACTTATCTGGGTTGAACTCCATCTGCCATTTTTCAGCCCAGTTTTGCATCCTATCATTGTCCCACTGTAACCTCTGATAGCCATCCACACTATCCACAGCACCTCCAACCTTTGTGTCATCTGCAAATTTACTAACCCAACCCTCCACTTCCTCATCTAGGTCATTTATAAAAATTACGAAGAGTAGGGGTCCCAGAACAGATCCCTGAGGTACACCACTAGTCACCGGCCTCCATGTAGAATATGACCGATCTACAACCACTCTTTGCTTTCTGTGGGCAAGCCAATTCTGGATCCACAAAACAATGTCCCCTTAGATCCCATGCCTCCTTGCTTTCTCAATAAGCCTTCAGTGAGGTACCTTATCAAATGCCTTGCTGAAATCCATATACACTACATCTACTTCCCTACCTTCATCAGCATGTTTAGTCACATCATTTATTGCCCTCTTCCCATCAAGTGACAGTCGATAATTTCTGGCTGTTTGTCCTCAATCAAAAATGAGCTTGAATCACTTCAGGCAGGCATCAGCCCCAACATTCACAAACCTGCATGTTATAGCCAATCAAAGAACATCTCACAAATAACTTCTTATTTCGAAATGATCTCCAGTCCAGCAGATCACCTGAAGTATCATTGTGTCTTCTTTAAAACATTGATCAAGCCCAGCGTGTCAAGCTCACAAAATGGAGAATAGAGTGTCTTCACAAAATGGCAGCCTCCACCTCCAAGCATACAGCAAGAACAAAGATAATTCGTCTGTCTGCTTCCACTGTCCTGATCCATTTGATTTCACTGATTTGTAGATTGTCATCCTTTCTGGCCAACACCATCATGTCCTACAGCAGTGTCTGATCATACTGTGCAATGGAATTATTTTTGGTACATAACTCAGGATCAGCAAATTTGCAGATGACACCAAGACTGGAGTTGTAGAGGACAGTGAGGAAGACTATCATGGCTTGTAGTGGGATCTGGACCAGCTGAAAAAAATGGACTGAAAAATGGCAAATGGAATTTAATGCAGACAGTTGTGTAGTTTTGCCCTTCAGTAGGTAGGGCACTGAGGAGTGCGGTCGAATAAAGGGATCTGGGAATACAGGTCTATAATTTATTGAAAGTTGCATTACAGATTGATAGGGACGTAAAGAAAGCCTTTAGCACATTGGCCTTCATAAATCAAAGTATTGAGTACAGGAGATGAGATGTTATGTTGAAGTAGTATAAGACATTGTTGTGACCTAATTTGGAGTATTGTGTGCAGTTTTGGTCACCTCCTTCAGGAAAGATGTAAATAAGGTCTAAAGAGTACAGAGAAAATTTACAAGGATATTGCTGGATCTGGAGGACCAGAGTTTTATTAGAAGATTGAATAGGTTAGGACTTTATTCCTTGAAATGTAGAAGATTGAGAGGAGATTAGATTGAGGTATACAAAACTATGAGGGATGTAAATAAAGTAAGCACAAACAGGCTTTTTTCCACTGAGGTTGGGTGGGACTACAACTAAAGATTGTGGGCTAAAGGTGAAAGGTGAAAAGTTCAAGGGGAACATGAGGGGAAACTTGTTCATTCAGAGGGTCGTGAGAATCTGAAACGAGCTGCCAGCGCAGGTGGTGTTTGCAAGCTCGACTTCAAAATTTAGGGAAAGTTTGGATAGGTACATGGAAGGTAGGGGTATGGAGGGCTATGGTCCCGGTGCAGGTCAAATAGTGCAGTTTAAATAGTGCAGCACAGACTAGATGGGCCAAAGGGCCTATTTCTGTGCTATGCTGTTCTATGACTCTATGAGTGGCTTCAACTTTACACTAGCCCTTTGTTTCAATGGGGCTCCTTTAAAAAGGTAAGTTCAGGTCACTATTTTGTTTGATTTTCTTTATTTTAATTGGTATTTGTAGTTACTTTGCTACTATTGAATATATAATTAACAATTTATAATTAATTATTTTTATTATTTTAATTATTTAAATCCAAGTCAGCCGCATTTAGATGTCTCTGAATATCATGAAGACTTAACAGTAGTGAGCTGTCAAAGGTCATCAGGGTGGCCCAGGGGAGAGAATCCAGCAACTAAGATCTGCCCACCATTCGGGACACAATATTCCTTTGCAGGGAGGATTGACAATGGCATGAGATACTAGTGCAGTTCTGAAGGTTTCATATGGGGAGCAGGAGGTGTTTTCTCAAATATAAAGTGATGGTGCCAGCAAACAACGATTCCTTGGGTAACATCTCCAAGACAGTCAATCATTTCAGCTTGTCTACATCTTCTACTTATTCTTTTGATCTTAATTTTGTTTTTGAAACTGTTGGAGTCTGTGCTATTTTTGTTTCATGTTGGGCTGGGGGTTTGGGAGATCTGCTAGTTTTTGCGTGAAGGGTGGGTTAAGGGTGTTTGGGCTTTGCAACTTTTTGTTTCTTTTTCTTTCAACTATTTATATGGTTTTCTGTATTCTGTGCCTATCTGGAGAAGACAAATTTCAGAGTTGTGTTCTGCATGCATACGTTGATAATAAAATGAATGTTTGAATCTTTGAACCCTAGAACCCTAGATACTAGTTGCAGTTACCAATTCTAATATCCTTGTATTTGCATGCGACTAAAGCACAATTAAGTTGATATAGCCGGAGTGTGCTTGTTACATGTGAGTAAGGTTGAAACTGCCTTCTTCAGGACTTCTTCAGCAAATCAGACCCATTTCTGGAAATCTTCAGGATGAACGACGATGGAACGCAACAGCTGGTGCACAGGACGGAGGTACTGTCTTTGCTGATGTACTGTTCAATTAAGCCCTAACGTAGCAACTTGCGGACTGTAAGGCAATAGAAGTGGGAAATGGTTTTCTTCATCTTTGATCTTAAATTCATGATCATGACCTACCCTGCTACTAAGCGTGGGTGCATTTGCAACCATTTAGACAAAGTTCATGCCTTGAAGATGGCTTAAAAGCAACATGGAAGCTGGCAACAAATTCACTTATTTTAATCGGAATAAAATCTTGACCTTGCCTGAATTGCCAGCAGTAATTTATTATTTGAAATATTCTCAGAAATTATGCCCATCTCAGTAGGGAAACCAGCCAATCTTAATCAAAGGATGTGAAGGTCTTCTCGCCAACAGAGCCAGTAATCCTCTGGGAACGACAGGAGATTTCATGTAAATGTAATGATCTAAACACACGTGAATCTTTTGCTGATGAAGGTGGGGATTAGTGATGACAATGGACAGGAAGTGGGAAAGCATTCAGTTGCTCTTAATTATTAACAGTTGGAAGTAGAAGCAGGCTATACATCAGTAAAGTGCAAAAACGTTCTCTATTAAAAATCCTGCAATAATAACAGAGCTGTTACTTAGTCATATTCATAGTCATACTTTATTGATCCCGAGGGAAATTGGTTAAGATGTAGGTAATTATTTTAAAGCTATATTTAGATTAGTCTGTGGCTACCTATACATTCTACTCAAATTAAAGTTTTGTGGGTTCAAAGATTACTCCACAGGATTGAGCATAAAAAAGAAAGTAATTTGATAATCCTGAAGAGTACTGATGGAATATTGTTCTCTCAGACATGCTGCATTTTGGTTGAGATATTAAACTGAGTCATGGTTGCCCCCTAAATGAGACACAGATCTCAAGGCCACTGTTTCAGATAAGAGCCGGAAAGTTATCTCGGTTGGCCTGGATGATATTTACCTCTGAATCAACTTCGGTATCACAGATTATCTGGTTGTTATTGTGCCGTTGTGTTGGGCCCCTGATGCACACAAACTGACTCTTGCATTTCCTCCATCGCCAAAATGATGTTACTTCAGAAAGTACTTCATTCATCACCTAAATGATATCTAGCTTATGAACACCTGACTTGCATACAACCCATAGGTACTAGCAAGTTTTTGGGAGACTAAGGAGACTAGGGAATACAAATTGGCTGGCTGCATCTCCTGGCACTTGGGAGCTTGCTTCATAACCACATTTCAGACCTGTGAACTGTTTATTAAGTATCAAGTCAAGTTTATTGACATTTAACTATATACATGTATATAACATATATAATCATATAATGTATATAGAAATGAGACAACATTTCTCCAGACCAGAGTATAAACCATGGTAGTATACATAACATACAAAACACAAATAACACACAATAATTTATGAAGGTAAGGATTAAATCTACAGATGAATCACACATAAATAGCAAACTAAAGTACATTAATACTAAATATTGTAAGAAACAAAACAGATTAATGAGTGTGACACTCTGAACTTGATGAAGCAGGGGGTTCAGAAACCTAATGGCCTGGGGAAAATGCTGTGTCTCATCCTGACATTTCTTGTTTTTATGCATTGTAGTTTCCTGCCTGATGGGTAGAAAGTCAAAGGATGCTGGATGGATGGGTGGGATCCTTAATAATTCTATGGGCCCTGTGGACGCAGCACTCCTGATAAATGTCCCTGATGGATGGTAGGGAGAATCCTACGATCCTCTCAGCTGTTCTCGCAGTCCTTTGTAGGGACTTCAGGTCTGATGCTCGACTGCCCCCATACCGGATGGAGAAGCAGCTTTGTCAGAATGCTCTCAATGGTGCTCCTATAGAACGCAGTTATGATGCAGGGAGGGGGGTGTGGGCCTTGCTTGCCTCAACCTCCTTAGGAAGGTTGACAAAGTGACAAACTGCTCATGGGAAGGGACCCCTTACGTAACCTGGAGTCCACCTCCATGTAAGTGTGAGTCTTCCTCATTTTCCAAATCCTTCTGTAGTCTGTCTGCTCCCATCTGTTTTTGTGAAGTGTGTAAATGTATCATCAATTTCACTCATGAAGAGTGGTCGTGTGGAGGAGAAACCCAACAGCACCAGCAGTACCACAGATGTTGCTGCACTAGGTTACCACCTCGAGGGAGGAATGGATCACTTAGGGCAGGCAAAACAAAAATTAACATTACCCCTTACTTGTCAGTCTCTCTAGAAGGGAATGTTCCTAGCATGCACATGCATAATGCTGAGAAACATTATATGGATAAATTTATATCTGATCTTGGAAATTAATTACCTTGGAGAGAGTCAGCCTCTGGTTGAACACACCTCTGTTCATGCAATGACAATTACAGCCAGCAGCTGGTATCCTTGCAACTGTTCAGCATTTGCAAAGACTACTCATCTCCCCCACCCTAGTCTTTATAGTATTATACGAGTCATGATTTTGTGTAGCTGGAGATTAATTAAAATATTGAATGTGTAGCTCTAGATAGCCCTGAATAGAGCTCCTAATTAAACTTGTCTACAAAAATGAGGAGTGATAATACGACTGCATCCGAAACACTTGCCAAAACCTGACAGATTAAAGTGTTGACAGAGTACATTCTTACGGTATTCAATAACACCTGAGTTGTAGTGGCTTTGATATTGCTGACCCAGAGACAATCTAGGCCAGTAAATCAGTGAAGTAATCACTTCTATTTCAACAAAAGCTCTCTAGTCAGCTCCAGGTTCTTTTTACAACCAGCTCTGATACTGGAGGGAGTGCAGCAGCCAATCTACACACAGGTTTCCTCAAATCACATCATCTGTTTTATTTCTTATGAATCTTGATGAGGAGTTGAAATTGGCCAGGACAGAAGAAATGACTGTCCCTTTTATAGAACATAAAAAGGTACAGGCACTTTGGCCCATGATGTTGTGCCGACCTTTTAAGTTATTCTAAAGTCAATCTAACCCAGGGGTTCCCAATCTGGGGTTCACGGACCTCTCGGTTAATGGTGGGAGTCCATGGCATAAAAAAGGTTGGGATCCCCTGTTCTAATTCTTCACTCTCACAGCTCTCCATTTTTCTTTCATCCATGTACTATCTAAGATTCTCTCAATTGTCCCTAAAGCATCTGCCTCTGCCACCATTCCTTTTATTCTCAGAAGTATTCTCGTGGAAATTTTTATGTCCACCTAAGTAGTAGGTATGGCCTCAGTTTAATGAGTCCAACACTCTTGAGTGTCTTCAGCATTGTTCCAGAACATCAGTTTACATTTTTGTGCTTAAATCTCCGGAGTGGGACTTGAACCCACAATATCTTGTCTCATTGGTAGTGCAGCCCATGGACGCCGTAGCTGGCCAGCAAAGATATGAAAATGTTCACCAGATTATATGTGACTGTATTAGATCTGTGTTTTTTTTTAATTTCCTACTTTCATAGGTCATCATGAACAACCTAAACCCAATGTGGAAAACATTCAAAGTCTCTGTAAATTCACTCTGCAGTGGGGATCATGATCGCAAACTAAAGGTAAGTGTATCACAGAGAATAACCTGACATTTTGGTGTAATGGTTGCTGATGGGACGGAGATAGGGTTTATTTCTGACATAATAATTTTATCTTTAACTTTAATGCACAGTATTTGTGCTGATGTGTATAAGTACAGTTTGTGAGATCTGCATTGCTATTTGCTGAGAACTTATTAGCAGCAACTTTCTCCCATTTGCACGATTCCAGTTTCTGTGGGCAGAAGCAGAGGAGACCGTGGTCAAACACTTCTAGCCCATACCAAGCCTAATTGCCCTGGGGGAGTGCAAGGACAAGAGCAGTTCAAGTCTGCCAGCTGCTCACACTGCTCCTGACTAAGGGCAGAGAGTGGCTTGGGCCTCCTGGAGATAAACATCAACTACTTGAAAGATAATAGCTAAGTGATTCAGGAGCCTGGCACTGTTTAGTTTACCAGTCTTGCACGTACAAGAACCAATTAGTTCCAGATTGTAACATGATTGGGATGATTTACAAGGTGAATCATGTCACTCGAGAAATTTAGGCAGTCATTCCTGATTGCGAATCAGGCTTGTGTTGGTGTGTTTCACCTCAGAGGTGAATGGAGTGACATTATTTCCCACTCAACAATTAGGTTACGTTTTTCAGAGATGGATGGCATGTTTACCATAATTGTGTTTTCATTCTATTCTCAACTCCTCAAATGTCTTTGACTTTTCTACCTGGAGCCCAGCTACTCATTTGCACCCTGCCTATGATGCATTACTCCCCGGTCACCCAACAATTGAGACCCCTATCAAACTATCAACTATTGCTCCTCTCTCCCAAATAACCTCCTGACCTCAGTCTCCACATACTTACTTTCTATTGCGCCCAGCTTCTGCACAAAATCATTTTGTATTCGTCGGTTCTCGGGGGGAAAAAATGTTTGTTGGCTTGCCATGCACTGTTGATTTAATGCTTGTGCTTTGTTGCTTAACGACAATGATTAATGAGCAAGTCCATGTCTAAGCTGCATGTTTCAGTGTCAGCCATGGCACAGTAGGGACCACTGGTCTCTTGACGTCAGAAGGTTGTGGGTTCAATACCCACTCCAGAGAATTCAGTGGAAATGTCTTGGCTGACACTCCAGCGCAGATTGAGTGTTAGAAACACTGTGGAAGGTGCTATTTTTCGGATAAAAATTGAAGCCAAAACTCTCACTTGCCTGTCAGAATGGGGGTAGGGTGCTATCCCCAGAGCGCTGGCCAATGTTTATTTGTGTGTTGCCATTGCAAAAATCTGCAGGAACAAGTGACGTGCAAATTGCCAGCTACATGTTCTACAATATACACCAGTAACAGCAGCAGATAACTACTTATGTACCATTAGCAGCAGTTCAGAACTGCTTGATTGGCTGTAAAGCAGCTTGGGATATTGTGAAAGAAATGTAGAGTTGTGAGTCTTTCTTTTATATGAGGTCATTTTGGGACAATGTAGAAAGGAGCTTGTCTATCAGTACTGCAAATAGAATACTCAGACTGTTGTTTTCCATATTTTCTTTCAAAATAGTTTCTTCTCCCTTATCCATTATCAAGGTGTTCTATCATTTACGGGGAAACACAAGTTCTGGCTTGGCTTGACAATATGCTGCCTCCAGTACTGTCTTCCAAATCTCAGAATAAACAGAATGGTGGAAATATAGAATAATTTAATATTGATGCAGGATATTTGGTTCATCATGCCTGTGACAACTCTTCGAAATATACAACTATTTTTATTTCTCCTTATTTACTTAATTAAGCTCTTCATGATTTTGAACGTTTTTATGAAATGTCCCTTCTTAGCTTCTCTACACAAAGGGAACAACCTCAAATTCTATCTAGGCAGTGCATCCTTCACATGTATTCTGTGCTATATCTCTAAATAAATTAGTTAATGATATCAGCAACACACACACAGTAGGACACAAAAAAATTGTGTTGCTTGGATTTCCAGCATCTGCAGATTTTCCCTTGTTTGTGAATGAATAATCTCAGTTAATTTCATCCACTACTTCTTCAGGACCTTGATATCCTTCTTGAGATGCAGTCGTTTGAGCACTGTTTTATAACATTTTAACTGACTGGGTTTGTTTTGGATGTTATTGGGAATAAAATTCTCATTAGCAGGAACAGAGTATTTTCCAACCCTTCAATTCTTTAGACAAGGCCATGTTAGCCATTTACAGCTGAATGGACAATTCAGATCCATCAACTAAGTACCCAAACCCCTCCAATGCTTCTACTACTGCTGCAAATTATTTAAACTATTTGAGTTCAAATCATTCAGTATTTCAATCATAGGTCCCCAGCAGCTGCTGAGTACAGATGTACCTCACATACTTGGTCTTCTGCTCCTCCTCCACCTACAGTTCAGATGTTCATTATTCATGCTCTTTATCATTTTCCACTCGTGTGGGCATCTGATCAGCAGTATCACCTCTTTCAGATAAGCCACTAGCCATATTTTCTACATTCTTAACTTGTCATATAAACCCGGACTGCTAGCTCCAGAAGGAGCAGTTTTGGCTTTAACGAACTCCGAGGGCCATGTTTATCAATCCACTGTTCTTTTCTGCTTTGCAATCTGTCCTTACTCAGTCAGGACGTACTGCTTCATAGAACTCAAAACAACACAATACAAGGTCCTGAACTGATATTTCGTCCTCTCTCAATTTCTTACAAAATTGTTGAAAGTGACATCTCCCCCGCCATCCCCACACCAGAATCAGAGTTGGGTATAATACCTCCAGCATTTGTCATTAACTTTATTGCTTTGGGGCAGTAGTACATGGTATGACATATACTGCTTCTGCAAAACAACAAATTTCATGACATATTCCAGCTTTTAACCATCTGCAACCTATGGATAATTGTACTTCTTATCACTAGCAGATACTGAAGATGTAGCCAATAACCATTACATTTGCAGGAGTTTAGCACCAGTTCAAATATAACGTTTTCTTCACAAATCTTTATACATGGAACCAAGGATCCCCTGGTTCTTATAGCAACCTCCTTAACTGCTCTGACCACATTCAAAAGCTTGTGGATATGCACCTGCAGATCTCTTAAAGGCCAGTCTCATCTCCCCATGTACCACACAATACTCTGTTGATGGATAGCTAATGTCAGCCTTCTAATCATAAGATTATTTTCTAAATAACATCCTATCAATTTCTTTTATTCATTATTGTTTCTGCTGAGTGGAAGATACAACAGTTATTTTTCTCCAAAGACTGATCGCAAGATCAATATGATCATCTATTTAATTTGATTGATAATTGCTAACTGACAAATGACCACACATTAGTACCCACTGTCTACTCTAAATCATCCTAAAAGATTAGCTTTATTTTTTGGCATGTATATCAAAATAACAAATCTGTCACAACCTCAACTCGGCTGTGCAGCAGATTTGACAATTGCGCTCATGAATATGAATGATCAGGTGATCATTATTTCATTATGGCTGTATTTAACTCCCTTCTTTTCTTTGTAGAGCTTGTTGAGACCTGAGCAAAACTCAGCAAGGTTATGGTGCCCACTTGCATTCAGCTCTGCCTGAGAATAGTGGACTGTTGAGCTGACTGATGCTGAGGACTAGTGGTATTCGTTTTATATTTTGATATTCCTTTCAGCCGCTGTGTTGGCATCTAGTTTTCTGTTTGAGAGTTTTAGTTAGCCATCCTCTTTGGCCTAACACTTATTGCTTTCTTTTTCCCTTAAAATGCTGTTTGCCTTAAAGTCTGTGAACTATCGACTCGCTTCAGCGTCTCTCTCTCTCTCTCTCTCTCTGCACTTGGGTGATATCCAGATGAACTGACAGCAAAAAAAAAAAGAACGTTAGGCCAAACAGGGCCGTTAACTAAAACTCTCAAGCAGAAAACTAGATGCCAACACCTCGGCTGAAAGGAATATCCAAATATGAATTGAATATAGCTAGTTCTCAGCATCAGTTGGCTCGACAGTCCACTATTCTTGGGCAAGGCTGAGTGCAAGCGGGCAGCGCAACGTTGCTGTGCTTTTCTCAAGTCTCAACAAGCGCTACAATGAAAAGAAGGGAATTAAAGACAGCCATAATGAAATAATCATTATCTGACATGTGCATATTCACAAGCACAATCTCTGAATCTGCTGTGCAGCTGAGTTGGGGTTGTGACAGAAACATACAATGAAGTGCATTGGTTGTGTCAACTCTAATCAGCGGGGATTGTGCTGGGCAGCCTGCAAGTGCCACCACTCTTCCAGCACCAAAGTAATATGCCCGCAACTCAACACCCTTAACTGTACATCTTTGAAACGTGGGAGGAAACGTGAACACCCAAAGAAAACCCACACAGCCATGAGGAGAACATACAATCTCCTTACAGACATTGGCGGGAATTGAACCCCGATCAGAGATCTTTGGCACTGTAACAGTGTTACGCTACCATGCTGCCCTAGTTCCTACCCTACCAGGGACTGGGAGGTAATAAGTTCTATTGCAATGTTGTTTGTTTCCTCTGAAAATATCTCATTTCATTTGTCATGTACCTATAATATCCTGTGCGGCAAGTTCACCCAATGAGTACGAATTTTATGCTGAAGGTTCGGAGTTGTGAGTTTGTTAAGCCCGTCTCCCAAATAACAATGTGAAATTGATTCAGACTGTGTAAGTCATGATGTTAAGTTTCAACCCGGGCTAAACTTAGGCCACATCCCTCACTGAGACAGCTGATTCCCATCTCTGTAACATCACCCTGTTGTACACCAGTCTCAGTACAATTGCTGCAGAATATCTTATCTCTTCCACTTTGGCTAGTCTGTAAACCTGGGATCAGCAAAAATCTTGTTGCCCATGGTCTAATTTTCACCAGTTCCCACTTGCCCATTACTTGTCCCCCATTGACGTAGACTAATTCTTGGTCAGGGAAGGCTAGATTTAAAAATTCTCCTCCTAGCTTTCAAATCACTTCCTGGTCTCACCCCATCTCTGTCTCAGTAATATTCTTTGCTAGGACTGGGCATGGCTACGACCACATAGTGTGGAAACAGGCCTCCTGGCTCACTGAGTCCACGCTGGTCATCAAATCACCACTCACTCTAACCCTCATTTTATTCCTCCCCTATTCCCAAAATGTCCAGCATCTCCGCTCCCCCCAGTTTCTACCACTCTCCTACCTACACCAGACGTAATCCATAGTGGTCAATTAACCTACCAACCTTCTCGTCTTTGGGATGTGGAAGGGAACGAACACAGTTAAAGGGAAAATGGGCAACCTGCACACAGAGATCACCAGAGACCAGGATTGAACTCAGCAGCTCTATCGGCTGCTCTCATGTGAGGTGGAAGGTTGTAGCAGAGGCCATTTCGGGATCTCAATCTATTGAAGAATCCCTCACAAGCGATCAGAAGGAAGCCCTTTCTGCAGAGTGCTGACCAGTGCTGGAGTATATACCACCAGGTTCTCAGCATGATAGTCTGGAATGAGTTATGATGCAGGTCTTGCTGAAAGGCCAATTGCTGATTCCCAATTCCACCCCACATTTCCCTTGTCACTTGCTGAATACGTCCACCCACACTGTCCCTGCTACTTTAATCAGATGCAAATCTGCCCCTCTACCCAGGAGCCAAGGATTTATCTATGGACCGTAGATTGGCAACCCTTGCCCTAGAGCCTCTGCTCATGCAAGGTGTTTAACCAGGTGAGATGACCTTGGTCTATTGGGTCATGGAAGTGAGACATGAGATACAGTTTTGTGTGCATCTAGGGCTTGGCATTTAGTCTCCCCAGTTTCTATCCCTTTCAAGTGGATTAGAGTAATTTCTCCATGACTAACTGGGTCTTGTTACCGTAGTGTAAAGAAGACCTAGATTTTTGAATTCAGCTAATAAATTCACAGAAAAACATGCACCTTCATGATTGGTGAAAAGTTAAAATAACAGGATTAATAATATGTTATTTAATCCAGCAATCATCTAGGTTTTCCTGATGTTAATCTGTGTCGATGTTGCCAAAAAAGAAGCTTAATGATGTCAAAGTTTTTGCAGGTTCTGATCCCTGTAGCTGATTCGTGCGCTTTGCATCTCCGAACAGGAACAGGAGTGAGCAAAATGCATGATTGATGGAAACAGCAAATGTATTTACTCCAACCTCCTATACTTCTCAGTTTTATTGCTGCACCCTGAGAGTCATGCCATCCACTGGCAAGATGCTGACCTCTGCAACTTTCTCCCTAAATCCCCTACTTAAACCTTTAGGTGCTACTTAAAACCTAGTTGATTGGCCAGTCTTTTGATCAGATCTGCTAATGTAGCATGGGGTAACATTGCATTGTGAAATGTCTTGGACATTTTCCTCTGTTGGACTATAAAAGTCAACAAGAAATATGCATATGTACTGTGAAAAATTTAATTAAATATATACAAAAATGCAAAAGGAGATCAAAAACTAGTGATGTAGTCTTCATGGTTTAGTTCATTGTTCATTCAGAATTCTAATAGTGGACGAGAAGAAGCTGTGTGTTTTCAGGCTTGTGTCCTCCCTGATGGTAGCAATGTGAAGAGAGCATGAACTGTTGATCTGGGCCTTTAATGATGGATGTCGGCTTTATGAGGCATTGTCTTTTGAAAATGTCTTGACGCTGGGAAGACTAGTGCTCATGATGGAGCTGGCTGAGTTTGCATCCCTTTGCAGCTTTTCCAATCCTGCGCAATGGTCCCTCCATTTACCAGATGTTGATGTAACCAGTTAGAATGCTCTCCACGGTACACCTGTAGAAATTTGCTGGAGTCTTTGGTGACATACCAAATCCGCTCAAACTCCGAATGAAATATTACTGCTGTCATAAACACGAGAAAATCTGCAGATACTGGAAGTCCAAGCAACACACACAAAACGCTGGTGGAACGCAGCAGGCCAGGCAGCATCTATAGGAAGAAGTACAGACGAAGGGTCTCGGCCCGAAACGTCGACTGTACTTCTTCCTACAGATGCTGCCTGGCCTGCTGCATTCCACCAGCATTTTGTGTGTATTACTGCTGTCATACCATCTTTGAAATTACATCGCTATGTAGCACTCAGGATTGATCTTCAGAGACATCGACACCCAGGAACTTGAAACTGCTTATCCCTTTCACTGCTGACCTCTCATTAAGGATTGATGTATGTTCCCTTGACTTTCTTTTCTTGAAGTCCACAGTCAGTTCCTTAGTCTTGCTGGTGATGAGTTCAAGGTTGATGTTGCGACACCTCTCAACCAGCTGATCTACCTTGCTCCTGTATGCCTTCACGTCACCGTCTGATATTCTGCTAACATCAGTTGTGTCGTCGGCAAATTTAGAGATAGAATTTGAGCTGTGTCCAGTCGCACAGTAATGGGTTAGAGGGGTGGGCTAAGCACACATCCTTGAGTTGTGCTGGTGTTGATTGTTACTGAGGAGGAGATGTTATTTCTAACCTGCACTGACTGTTCTTTCCCAATGAGGGAGTCAAGGATCAGTTGCAGAGGGAGGTATGGAGGCCCAGAGTTTAAAGCTTGATGATTGGTACTGAGGGTATGATTATGTTGAACACTAATTTTTAAACAGCGGCCTAACGTAGGCATGGCTGCTGTCCGGGCGGTCCAAGGCCAAGTGGAGAGCCAATGAGATTGCATTCACTGTAGTCCTATTGTGACAGGAGGCAAATCGCAGCCGGTCCAGATCGCTGCTCAGGCAGGAGTTAATTTTGCCCACAACCAGCCTCTCGAAGCACTTCATCATAGTAGATGTGAGTGCAACTGGGCAATAATCATTCGGGCAGCTCACTCTGTTCTTTTTGAGCACTGAGGGTGGGTCTTCAGGCTTACGAGAGACTTTTACTTCATATTCCTTGAACAGCAACGGATAATTTTGTTACAAATTAGTACAGATCTGAGAACTGAGGACTACAACATACAGTTACCTTAGAGTGTAGTTTGGGACTGCAGGATTTAATCCTCAAATTATGACCTCTAAGTTGGGCTAAAGGTTACTTCATGGAGACTACATCTGGGTTTACTTTTGGGTGGCACCGTGCTGCAGTGGTGCTCCTCTCTTACAGATCCAGCAGCCCACGTTCAAACCTGATCACTACTGCTGAACTTGTCGGAGTTTGATTATTCTCCGTCACCACGTCAGAATCTGCTTTGTTTTCACTAAAATAAGTCATGAAATTTGTAGTTTCTTGGCAACAGTATAGTGTTGGCATAACCTACTATAAAGAGAAATAGCAAGGTAGTTTCATGTGTTCATGGACCGTTCAAAGATCTGAGGGCAGACGGGAAGCAACATAGAGTGTGGGTCTTTGAGGTTTCCTGTACCTCCTACCTAAAGGAAGTAATGAGGAAGGGCACTGTCTCAGATGGTGAGGGGCTTTCATAATGGATGCTGCCTTCTTGATGTATTGTCTTTTGAAGATGTCCATGATGGTGGAAATGGGTGGGTTTCTCCCAGATGCCAAAGATATCAGAGGGAATAGGGAATGGTGTTATATAATCAATGGGATTCCTCTAAAGGCTAGCATAAACTTTATGGTCTGAAGGGCTTCTTCTGCCTCATGAGAAAATGAGAAGTATGGGGGAAAAAAAGGTGAAACTTTTGACATTTTCTGAAGTTCCTTTTAATAGAGCCCTTGAAAATCAAGCACAAGATATACCTAAGTTTTTATTATGACGGGCCTTGAAGAAGTTAACTATTGCGAGGTTTTATAAGGGACATACTGTATACACTCAGTGGCCACTTTATTAGGTAAACCTGGACACCAGCTTCTTAATGCAAATATCTAATCAGCCAATCAATTGGCAGCAAAATTAATGCATGCAGACATCATCAAGAGGTTCAATCATTGCTGTTACCAAACGTCAAAATGGGAAAGAAATGTGACCTAAATGACTTTTACCACGGCATGATTGTTGGTGCCAGATGTGATGGTTGGAGTATCTCAGGAACTGCTGATCTCCTGGGATGTTCACGCATAACTGACTCTAGTGTTCACAGAGACTGGTGAGAAAAACAAAATAAAAAAAATCTAGTGATCAGCAGATCTTTGGGCAAAAATGCCTTGTTAATGAGAAAGGTCAGAGGAGAATGGCCAGACTGATTTATGCTGGCAGGAATGTGATAGTAACTCAAATAACTACATGTTACAACAGTGGTGTGGAGAAGAGAACCTCTGATTGCACAGCATGTCAACCTTTGAAGTGGATGGGCTATAGCAGCAGAAGACCACAAACACAAACTCAGTGACTATTTTATAAGGTACAGGTTGATACCCATTGGAAGTTCATATTGAGAGATGGCCTTTTACTTCCCACGTTGCCAGTGTTGTGTGCGCAAGAAGAACCTGTTGAGTTGCGACTGTGCCTGGATTGGCTCTGTGGAGGTTGAGAGTTAAGAATACCTAGCAGTTGGGGAGCTGCTATGGATTGTGAGGTGCTGTCACCTACCAGTGATGGGTGAGTTGTTGGCACTAGGGTGATGGGTTGACTAGTACAGCACAAACCATTTGCTGTATTAAGAATGTACACTTATTATAAGCTAGGGCATCAGGTTACAAGTTAAATGTTGTTCTTGAGTGATCATAGAACATAGAAATTACAGGAAGTAAGACTCACTGGTTTATAATTTCCTGGGTTATCTTTACACTCTTTCTTGAACAAGGGAACAACATTTGCAACCCTCCAATCCTCCAATACTTCTGTCCCTATTGATGATGCAGAGATCATTGCCAGAGGCTTAACAATCTCCTCCCTCGCTTCCCAAGTAGCCTTGGGTATATCTTGTCTGGTCCCAGCACTTATCTAACTCAATGCTTTTCAAATACTGCAACGCATCCTCTTTCCTAATGTCTATAGGCTCAAGCATTTCAGTCCACTGTAAGTCATCCCCACAGGTCCTTTTCCCTGCTGAATACTGAAGAAAAGTATTCATTAAGTACCTCCGCTACCTCCTCCAACTCCATGCACGTGTTTCCTCTATCACATCTGATTGGTCCTATTCTCAAACGGCTCATCCTCTTGCTCTTCACATACTTGTAGAATGTCTTGGGATTTTCCTTAATCCTGCTCTCCAAAGCCTTCTCATGGCCCATTCTAGCTCCCCTAATTTCATTCTTGTTCCTTCCTGGCAACCTTATAATTTTCTAGAACTCTATCAATACCTAGTTTCTTGAAACTTTTGAAAGCTTTTCTTTTCTTCTTAATTAGATTTTCCACATCCTTTGCAAGCCATGGTTCTTTTACCTTTCTATGCTCTTCCCTGCCTCAATGGAACATACCTATGCAGAACACCATTCCAATATTCCCTAAACATTTGCCACGTTTCTGCCGTGCATTTCCTTGAGAACATCTGCTCCCAAGATCCTGCCTAAAAGCATCATATTTCCCCCACCCCAATTAAACGTTTTCCCAAATTGACTGCTCCTATCCCTCTCCAATGCTATGGTAAAGGAGATAGAGTTGTGGTCACTATCTCCAAAATGCTCTGCCATCGATCTGACACCTGACCAAGTTCATTTCCCAATACCAGATCAAGTACAGCCTTTTCTCTAGTTGGCCTATCTACATATTGTGCCAGGAAACCTTCCTGAACGCACCTAGCAAACTCCACCCCATCTAACCGCCTTGCTCTAAGGAGATGCCAGTCAGTCTTAGGAAAGTTAAAATCTTCTATTGCAACGACCCTATTAATATTGCACCATTCCAGCATCTGCCTCCCTATCTGCTCCTTGATGTGCCTGTTACTATTGGGGGGGGGAGGGGGTCTATAAAAAACACCAGCCCCTTTCCTGTTTCTGACTTCCACCCACACTGACTCAGTAGGCAATCCCTCCATGACTTCCTCCTTTTCTGCAGTTGTGACACTATCCCTGATTAGCAATGCCATTCCCCTACTTCTTTTGCCTGCCTCCCTGTCCTTTTTGAAACATCTAAAGCCCAGCACACTCAGCAGCCATTCCAGACCCTGAGACATCCATATCTCTGTAATGGCCACAATGTCATAGTTCCATGTATTGATCCAAGCTCTAAGTTCATCCGCTTTGTTTCTGATACTTCTTGCATTAAAATAGACACATCTCAAACCATCAGGCTGAGTGCTCTAACATCTGCCTATCCTTCCTCACAAACTTCCTACAAGCTGTCTCTACTTGTGCTCCAACCTCCCCATCCTCTGTCTCTTCACCTCGGTTCCCACCCCCTTCAAATCTAGTTGAAACCCTCCCGAACAGCATTAGCAAACTTCCCCGCCAAGCTATTGGTCCCCCTTTGATTCAAGTGCAACCCTTCCTTTTTG
Organism: Mobula hypostoma; assembly: GCF_963921235.1. NCBI lineage: Eukaryota > Metazoa > Chordata > Chondrichthyes > Myliobatiformes > Myliobatidae > Mobula > Mobula hypostoma. The sequence goes on from NC_086113.1 coordinate 20,897,651, forward strand.
TACAGGTCACAGCTGCCCTAGAAGAGGTCCCAATGATCCAGAAATCTAAATCCCTGCACCCTGCTCCAATCCTTCAGCCACGCATTTATCAGCTATCTCATTCTATTCCTGTACTCATTGTTGCATGGCACTGGCAGCAATTCCGAGATTACTACCCTTGAGGTCCTGCTTCTCAGCTTCCTTCCGAACTTCCTGTATTCTGCTTTCAGGACCTCCTCCCTTTTAGATTAGATTATGAGGATTCGTTTATTGTCATTTAGAAATGCATGCATTAAAAAATGATACAATGTTCCTCCAGAATGATATCACAAGAAACACCAGACAAACCAAGACTAAAACTGACAAAACCGCGTAATTATAACATATAGTTACAACAGTGCAAAGCAGTACCGTAATTTGATAAAGAGAAAACTATGGGTATAGTAAAAAAAATTCTCAAAGTTCCGATAGCCTCATCATCTCACGCAGACGGTAGGAGTGAGAAACTCTCCCTGCCATGAACCTTCAAGTGCCGCCAACTTGCCAATGCAGCACCATTGGAAGCACCCAACCGCAGCGGACTCTGAGTCCGTCCGAAAACTTCGAACCTCCGACCAGCCCCTCTGACCAGCCCCTCCGACACAGCCTCTCTGAGCACCATCCTCTGCCGAGTGCTTTGACTCGCCCCGGCCGCCGAGCAACAAGCAAAGCCAAGAACTCGGGGCCTTCTCCTCCGGAGATTCTGGACCACACAGTAGCAGCAGCAGCAAAGCAGGCATTTCAGAAGTTTCACCAGATGTTCCTCTGTGCTCTCACGTCTGTCTCCATCAAATCAGGATTGTGCACAGCACCCTACTTGACAGATAACAGACATCACCACTGGAGTGGCTGCTGCGAGCTGCGTTGCGCTGCCATCTTCTCCGTTTACTACCTATGGCTTGGTACCAATATGTAGCATGATCTCTGGCTGCTCACCCTACCATTCCAGGATATTGTGGAGGTGTTCAGAAACATCACAAACCCTGGCACCTGAGAGGCAAACAACCATCCCTGTTTCTTTATCACGCCCACACAATCACCTATCTGTTCCCCTAACTATACAGTCTCCTATTACTGCTGCCATCCTCTTCCATTCCCTACACTTCTGAGCCACAGAGCCAGACTCAGTGCCAGAGGCACGGCCGCTGTTGCTTCCCCCAGGTAAGTTTTCTTCCTTCCCCCCCCCCAACCCCAACAGTACTCAAAATGGAGTACTTATTGTTAAGGGGACAGCCACAGGGGTGCTCTCCACAACCTGACGTCCTCTCTTCCCTCTCCTGATGGTCACCCACTTATCTGTCTCCTGTGGCCCTGGGGTGACTACCTGCCTCTAGCTCCTGTCTGTCACCTCCTCACTCTCCCTAACAAGCCAAAGGTCATCTAGCTGCAGCTCCAGTTCCCTAACTCGGTCCCTAAGGAGCACCTGGCGCAGATGTGGCCACCAGGGAGGCTGGAGGTCTCCCGAATACCCTACATATGACACCCAGAGCAGACGACTGACCTTGAAGTCAAATCCACTATCCTTAAGTTGCAGGAAAAATGAGATATGGAAGTAACCTACCTCGCTTAGGCCGGTCCTCGCCGAAGCCCAGATGAGCCAAAGCCCTACTACTCTGATTCACGCAATTCCGACAACCACTCCTTTGATGACTGCTCCGCTAGGCAGTGCCTCCCTTTTATCCCAGAACCTTCTCAGCGCCTTGTGCGATGACGGGCTACTGCATCTGCGCCCTTCTCCCAATCGAAACGCCCACTGAAAGGAACTCCTCGCTTTTTAAATCTTCTCAGCAGCCTTGCGTGACGGTGAGCTACTGCGTCTGTGCACTTCTCCCAATCGAATCATCATTGGTTATTCCTGTGATGACCAAGTCTTCTCAATACAATGCAGGATATTGCAGAATACAAATGGGCCAAATGGCCTAATTCCTACGTCTTATGGTCTTGGTCTCATATTTTCTCCAACTGAGGCCATTATCTCTGGTCATATACTCTCCCACACAAATCCTAAGACTCTTGAACAGATCTCTTGTATGGTAATGATAAATCATGATCTAACTTTCTACCTTGTTTTGACCCTTGTTGTCTCCCTGTACCACAATTCTCCATAGTTGTCATTATAACTCTATAATCTGCATTCTGTTATTGCTTTTCCTTTGCACAAGCTCAATTTCTGATGTTTTGAAATGATCTGTATGGATGGTTTGCAAACAGATTTTCAGTCTATCTCCATACATGTGACAATAAGGAACCAATTCCAAATCATATTCCTGACCGTTGGTTTTTCCCCTTGCTCTTTCAACCTGCTACCCACCCAGTTCCAGACTCACCACCATTAGGGAACGTCGACTCAGACCATGAGAGGCCGGCATCAGGCATTTTCATGCCTTACAAGGCGCAGATTGGAAATCTGTGTGGGGCACCACTCCTCGCACAGACTCTAAAGCAATGTGTGGTTAAATGCCTTGCTCAAGGACACAACCACGCTGCCACAGCTTAGGCTCAAACTAGCGACCTTCGGATCACTAGACGAACGCCTTAACCACTTAGCCATGTGCCACACACCATTATCATTCATTAAAGCTCACAAAGCAAGTGCACAAAAGGAAAATGTTATCACAAGTTGTCTTGGGTATCAAGCACTATAGAAAATTGTTGTATCAGGTCAGTGACCCAGGCAGTGTTGGTGTGTTGTGCAATAATGCTTTAGCAGACTGTTAAATGTGTATGATCATTTCTAGAACCTTATTCATATACCTGCCATCCCCCTTTGCAAACCAGATCTTTCTTTTCCCTTTTATGGTCATGTAGCCACAAATAGTTTTGAATTTTGTGATGAAATATAATATTCCTTTGTAATGAATTTGCACTTCTTATAAGTTCGTACAATAGGTTTAGTTAGATGGTTTCTATAGAAATGATGCCATGTCGCAGATCCTTTTGCATGTTTTAAATTAAATAAAATGACACTAACTAATATGATAAAGTCCCATCTGAATATTGAACGGGTCTAGGTGTCATTCAGCTGTAGATTGTGATGTTTCTCCTCTGCCAGCATTTATTTATAGAATGATAAATCATTTTTCCTGGCACCTGCTGTAAAGCCACTCATGGGATGATTCAATGAAACCAGCAGGAAACTTTCACAAATCAATTTGATTTCTGCTTCTGAAATGGTGCTGCGGATACCCAACATCTATTGACAGTTTTCAAATTTATTCTGAAAGGGATTTGCTTTTTAAAGAAAGCTTTCTTTGTGCAGCCTGCTTTTGGAATTATGTAGAAAATTCTGCCCCTTGTTTTCAATTCCCTCCATCTCAACACAATCATTCCTCAGAGACTGATTGGAAAGCTGAGCCTACTGGGCCTGAACACCTCCCTCTGCAACTGGATCCTAGACTTCCTGACTCGGAGACCTTGTTCACTCTGCTGACCCACGACTGTGCTGCAACACACAGCTCGAACCACATCATCAAGTTCGCCGATGACACGACCGTGGTGGGTCTCATCAGCAAGAACGATGAGTCAGCATACAGAGAGGAGGTGCAGCTGCTAACGGACTGGTGCAGAGCCAACAATCTGTCTCTGACTGTGAACAAAACAAAAGAGATGGTTGTTGACTTCAGGAGGACACGGAACGACCACTCTCCACTGAACATCGACAACTCCTCTGTAGAGATCGTTAAGAGCACCAGATTTCTTGGTGTTCACCTGGCGGAGAATCTCACCTGATCCCTCAACACCAGCTCCACAGCAAAGAAAGCCCAGCAGTGTCTCTACTTTCTGTGAAGGCTGAGAAAAGTCCATCTCCCACCCCCGATCCTCACCACATTCTACAGAGGTTGTATTGAGAGCATCCTGAGCAGCTGCATCACCACCTGGTTCGGAAATTGCACCATCTCAGATCACAAGACCCTGCAGTGGATAGTGAGGTCAGCTGAGAAGATCATCGGGGTCTCTCTTCCCGCCATTACAGACATTTACACCACACGCTACATCCATAAAGCGAACAGCATTATGAAGGACCCCATGCACCCATCATACAAACTCTTCTCCCTCCTGCCATCTGGCAAAAGGCACCGAAGCATTCGGGCTCTCACAACCAGACTATGTAACAGTTTCTTCCCCCAAGCCAGCAGACTCCTCAATACCCAGAGCCTGGACTGACACCAACCTACTGCTCTCTACTGTGCCTATTGTCTTGTTTATTATTTATTGTAATGCCTGCACTGTTTTGTGCACTTTATGCAGTCCTGGGTAGGTCTGTAGTCCAGTGTAGTTTTTGTGTTCTTTTACGTAGTTCAGTGTAGATTTGTATTGTTTCATGTAACACCATGATCCTGAAAAACGTTGTCTCGATTTTACTGTGTCCTGTACCAGCAGTTATGGTCGAAATGACAATAAAAAGTGACTTGACTTGACTTGACTTGAGGTTAGTAACCTCAGTAACTTTCATATCCAATACTTTGAAATTCCTCCTTAAATCTTTTCGTACCTCTTGCTCCATTCTATAAAAACCTACCTCTTCAGCTCAGCTTTTTAATCATCTACCTTAATATATTCTTGGGTGAACATAGTTTATGTGATAAATCACGAAGATCAATACTGTTTAAAGTATTGATCGTTAAACACTCATGTAAATACATTTTTATTATTGCAATAGTGGAATCTATTGGAACGCACTTCACTGATAATTTAACTCTGCACACATACTCTGCTCCTTATCAAACTCTTGCTGAAAGTTTTGACTCAATGGCAAATTCAATTACATGAATTATTAATTGAAATGCTCAAACATGCCAGGTCTTTTGACCTGTCAAAAAAGATTAGCAGCTGTGCCAGTACAGCGACAACTGTAGTTTACTGCAGAGACTGAAACACATACCAACATTCTTCAGAATCCTTGCTCAGATCGAGCATCGTCACAGTTTTTAGGAGGATACAATCAAGATGCAGCATTACCCCTAGCCTCCCTGTGTGGAAGCTAACCTTTTATATAACCTGGCTGTCAAGTCATTATAATCCACCAATCAAACTGGGAATATTCTTCTATATGATTTTTTATCACACTGGGGAAATATATTTCTAATTCCAATTTCATTATGATTTTCCCTTACCCACTTATTTTCAAAACAATTTCCTATTCATCAGCAATTTTAATTGTTACCAAAACTGTCATGGAAACATGATTCCAGTGGATTTCTTTCCACAGAATATGATTCACCTTGCCTACATTCTTAAGGAACAAAATAAAAGCATAGAGTTCCCTACCATCATTACTTTGTCTAGCAGTTTAAAGCAAATGATATTACAATTGGAAGTGCTACAGCTCACTCGCTACTGTGAATTTACCCCACTTTGCTAGCCTATTGATAGAGGCTCGATTTTCCAAGATCGAGAGAGTAACTGACTTAAAGAAATACCATTGTCCATATTAGTTCCCACTTCAGACTGATTGGGCGACCATCGTTCACTCGAAAAATAACCCTTTTATTTGTGTTGAAGTTAATCCCTCAAAGTATCCTGACAGAAAATCCAGACAGTGAGGAAGAAGGGTAAGGTCAGCTTTGCAACTCAGCCAACTGTCCTTGAAATGGAGGGCTCTTATGCAGGTGAGATTGTGCTTAAGGACATAGGAGTTAAGAGCAAGAATAGGACATTCAGTCCATCAAACGTATACAGCCACAAAAAAACTGTGAGAGAGAAATAGGTTATGTTTCAGGCCTGAAGCCTTCCAGCTGGAACTGAATCATGAACTGTTTCTCTTTCCACAGATGCTGCCTGACGTGCTGAATGTTTCCCAGCATTTTGTATCTTTATCTCTGATTTCCAACATCTGCCCTTAATTTTCAAATGTATTCTGTCGTTCAGGGTCATAGCTGATCTTCTACCTCAGTTTATTTTCCTGCACTTATTTCCACATCTCTTGGTTACCTTAATGTTTAAAAGTCGATCAATTTCCTTTTCGCATGAGCTCAAACATTCACAAGCCCTTGAGGAGTGGATACTTAAGATTCACCGCCCAAAGAACGATGAAATTTCTGCTATCTGAGAGTGTGATTCCTGTCTTCAGACTCCTGGAACCTTTTTCCTGCTCCTGTCCTAGCAAGACCTGCAATGATTGTATAGTTTTAAATGACATCTCTTGTTCTTTTAACATTTGAGATTTAAGATTAGTCTTATTTGTCACACGCTCATTGAATGATACAGTGAGAAGTGTCACTTGCGTCAAATCGAATCAGTGAGGATTTGCTGGGGGCAGCCGACAAGTGTCACCACACTTCTAGCTCCAATATAGCATGCCCATAGCTTATGAATCCTAAGCTATACGCCTTTGAAATGTGGAAGGAACCCAGAATGCTCGGAGGAAATCCACGGGGTCACGGGGAAAACGTACAAAGCTCCTTACAAACAGCGGAGGAAATCAAATCCCGATCAGCGATCACTGGCGCTGTAAAGAAATTACGCTAACTGCTATGTTACCATGCCGTCCTTTGGTCACATTTAGTTTGGTTTAGCCCAGTCTGTTCTATCTCTTCTCACAAGGCACACTAGCCAATCCCGGTGGAGCAAAGTTATGATGTCATTTATGCATACTAAACATACCATTGGGAATTGATATTATTTAAATAAGCATCTTTTTGGTTTAATGCCTGGCTTCTCTTTTAGGTTTGTTTCCACCCCCACTCCCCCATCTCCTTTATCAGTTTGCATATCTATTTTTCAGGTCTTTGCCTCTCATTTTATGAACTGCTTTGTTTGGGTTTGTTCTTGGCACGTTCTCTTCTCATCCGTCAGCTGGGGCTTAGCAGCCTATAAGGCAGAAAAGTAACAGATGCAGGTTGTACTTCAGAGACAAATGCAAAACCCTAGGCTGAACTCTAGGGCAGTACCGAGGAAGTGTTCTGTTTTTGGAGGTAGAGCCTTTCGAATGAGATGAGAGACTAACATTCTGACTGCACTCCAATGGCACCAACTTGAAGCAAGGCAAATAATATTTTATATTACTTATTAATACTTTCCTTCAGCCAATTTCTCTTTTGCTCTCTTTCTCTCTCTCTCACTGATCTCCTGGCTTTCTCCCATGTTCATGTACTGTAAATTACTGCTGCCCGCCTGTGCCACTGCATAAAGCCAATTTCATGCACCGATTCAAGGTGTCTTGTTCAGGGAGAGTACAGAAGAGCCAAGTAGCAGGCAGTTCATTGTCACCCGATCAGTAGATTTTGTACAGTTCGATGAACAGTCATAAATATGGATATTGGCACTGGAAGCCCTGGAATGAATTTGGCAAGAACATTTCAGTTCCACCATGGGTGAAAATGTATCCGTAAGGCAGAAAGTTTTGTATACATCGTTAGTTTTAGTGATTCAAACAAGTTAAGGGTTTGAGGTAAGAGGGAATCTGTCTCTACCTTCAAAGTTCAAAGTAAATTTACTACCGAAGTACATATATATAACCATCCTGGAGATTCATTTATTTGCAGCCATTTACAGAAAAAATGAAATACAATAGAATTTTATTTTAAAGAAAAACTAAGGCAAAGACTGACAAACAGTAATGTGCAAACAAAGACAGGCTGTGCAATTACAAATAAAACTGAGAGCATGAGTTGTAAAGAGTTCTTCAAAGTGAGACTGTAGACTGTAGAATTAGTTCATTGCAGAGGTGAATGAAGTTACTCACGCAGGGTCAGGAGACTGATGGTTGTAGGGTAATAACTGTTCATGAACTTGGTGACGTGGTACCTAAGGTTTCTGTGCCTCCTACCCAACGGCAGTGGCCTGAAGTGAATGCTTCTGCACTCCCTTCAGCATTTAATGGAACAAATTTGTACTCACCATATTTATGATGAACAGAAGGTGCTCCTTTGTTTTGAAAACCTTCCTTTCTTCATTGAGATCTTAATGAGGATGATTCCTGAGGAATGAGTGTCTATAGTGCAAAGATAAAACAGTTTTAAGCACACTTCAGTTGTCAAGAAAGCTAAGACCCGATGTAAATTGAAGTAATCTGAGCTGGTTCAACCAAATATGCTGTGATTCTTAAAATAACAGCTGTTATCAATAGAGACTGAGAAGCTTTGCAGAACTGTTTCAGGAAATATATGAAAAGAAGTAAGCACTACACTTATCTATTAAAGAATTATTTTTTAAATTTTATTTAGTGATACAGCACTGTCATGGGGCCTGCCAGCTCAACGAGCCCATACCGCCCAATTATACCCATGTGACCAATTGTTAGCATTGTGCTAACCACTACGCTATTGTGCCACTCCTAATATGAAACAAAGTAACTAGTGTCAGTGGAGAAGACGATGGAGATTTGTAAAAACCCAACCACTTCATTAATGGCCCATAGAGAAGGAAATCTTGCAATCTTTCCCATTCCAGCCCAAGTGGGATTCACACCACACAGCAATGTGAAGTCGTAGTTGCCTCTGGAATAGCAATTATGTTCAGGAATGGTCAAGAGGCCAGAATTAGAGGAGTGCTGATATCTCTGTGGGTTACCAACGGAAGTACCACATTGTAATGGGATTCTGATACTGATATGTTTCATCCATTGTTGCCTGTAATTTACGAACTCCCCTCAAAAAGAGCAGAAAGCAGAATTAACATAAAAATATAAGACAAAGAGCAGAATTAGGCCCAATGTGTCTGTTTCATCATTCCATCATGGCTGATTCTTTATCCCTCTCAACCCCATTCTCCTGGCTTCTCCCCATAACCTTTGGCGTCCTTACTAATCAATAACCTATCAACCCCCACTTTAAGTATACCCAACAACTTGGCCTCCGCGGCTGTCTGTGGCAATAAACTCCACAAGATTCGCCATCCTCTGGCTGAAGGAATATTCTAAAGGGACATCCTTGTATTCTGAGGCTGCACTATAGGAAACATCCTTTCCGCATCCACTCTGTCTAGGCTTTCCAATATTAAATAGGCTTCAATGAGATCCCCCTCATATTTATAAACTCCAGAGAGTACAGGCACAGAAGCATCAAATCTTCCACATGAGCTAACCCTTTCAATCCCTGAATCATTATCTTGAAACTCTTCTGGACCCTCTCCAATGCCAGCACATCCTTTCCTAGATAAGATGTCCGAAATTGTTCACAATACATCAAACATTGTTCAACCTATGCCTTATGAAGCATCAGTATTACATCCTTGCTTTTATAATCTAGTCCTCTTGAAATTAATGCTAACATTGCATTTGCCTTCTTTACTGTCACTCAACTGGCAAGTTAACATTTAGGGAACCCTGCATGAGGACTCCCCAAGGTTGCTTGGAAAACCTTTGTGGGAAATATCAGTGCAAATGTTGTGTAAAAATGCTGTGGTAAAGTAGCTTTAATCCAAGAGAGCTTCCTCATGTAGCAGTGAATTCTTCATATTACATTTGCATCAGAAGGTGGGGAAGAGCCTTTGTAGAAAATTAAAGAGTAGCTCCTTTAAATATCAATTGCTTGAGTGTCCATTAATTTTAGTAACCTGACACATGAATGTTAGCAGTGGAAATTCTAACATGCACCAGAAGGATTTGTCTGTTGAGATTTGCATAGCCATCTGCTGGCGCATAATTCAACATAAAAGTCTGCTTTAATCGAATAAAAATTGCTACAGCAAGTCAGTTTCTGGCTTCTGGAAACTCCATGTGCCGATCCCATTACAACAAATGCAATCGTGATATTGTTCACCTGCATCCATCTGGCTTAGTTTAAATTAGAAACCTGTGTTAGTGTCAACAAGCAGACTGAATGTTTGAGGAATAATAGCACTGAATGATCTTGAAGGGGATACAGCTGTCACTTCAGCCCTGTAGCTAGGATACTCAAGGTCTGTGCTCTTTGACAGCAATAAAGCAAGCCGAGCAATGTGAAAGGAAATTTATTCCCTGATTTTATTGACCGCAGATTGGGTTTCTGCACAGAATTTTTTGTTGAAGGTGACATATCAGTCAGTCTCCATGCAGACAATAAAATTGATTTCATTACAGAAGGATTTGAATGTCATTTTTGCTATTGGTGGACAGATTCAAATCCCCAAAGTTTGTTGGTACAATATATTGGCAAAGGTTGCATGGAGCTTGATAAAAGCTGAATTTCATTATTATTACTGTCTGTTAGTATTATTACTGGGAATTTGAGTTCTTTTTGGAACTTGAACAATTATCACTAGATTAATAAATCAAACCTGCTAATCCTGCTCTTCATCTCGTTCCTTTTTCTGACTCTTCGTAGTTTTCTCTCCCTTTCCTTCTCCAATGTTTTATCTCATTTTTAGCTATGCTTCTTTCTTCTCAACAATTCTCATTCTTTCCTTTGAAGCTCCTCTTTCTCTCTACTTTTTCAAGTCTCCTTTCCCCCCATATTTCCTCCCTTTCTCTCTCATCCTGATGCAAATATGATGACAATCTGATGATGTTTGTGAAGATGATTAACTTGTGATTTGCTACCAATGTAATAACACAGTGTTACTTCATAGGGTAATACAGGACAGAAACAGGCCCTTTGGCCCAACAGGTCCATGCTAACCACATCCTCCCTGGTAAACACTTGTTCAGGCCTTAACCCTCCAAGCCTTTCTCCATATACCTGTGCAATGTCTTTTAAATATTGCAATTGTACCTGCCTTGACCATTTCTTCTGGCAACTCATTCCAGGTACTCACTATCCTCTGTGTAAAGAATTACCTCTCATATCTCTTTTAGATCTCTCCCCTCTTGTATCTATGCCTTCTAGTTTTGGACCCCAACCCTGGGGAAATGACTGACCGTCCACCTTATCCATACCCCTGATGATTGTATGAACTTCTATGAAATCACCCCACATTTCCTACATTCAAAGAAATAAAGATCCAACCTAGCCAACCATTCCTTATAACTCAGGCCCTCTAGTCCAGACAATATCTTTGTACACTCTTTTGTACTTACTCAAGCTTGACAATGCCTTTCCTATAACAGATTGGCAAAAACTGTACACAATGCTCCAAGTGCGGCCTTACCAATGACTTATATCATTGCACTATAACGTCCCTGCTCCTAAACTGATGTCTGATCAAGACCAGGATCCTGAAAGCCTTCTTCAGCAACCTTTCTATTTGAGCAGGAACTCTCAGCCAACATGGCACCTGTGCTCCAAGGTCCCTCATTCCACAGCACTTGTTAGTGTCCTGTATTTCACAGTAAAAGTCCTTCCCTGGTCTGACTGGTCAAACTGCTTCACATCGCACTTATCTAAGTTGAAGCCCATTTGCTATTTCTCAGCCAATCTCTAACTCATCAGGATCTCCTTGAAATTCATTGTAACCTGTTTCACTGTCAACAAGACCCCCTAATTTAGATTCTTCAGCAAATTTACTAATTATACCATGTATAATTAGCAAATTATTTACATAAATATTGAATAACAGAGGTTCTGGGACCCCACTAGCCACAGGTCTTCTGTTAGAGTCAACCTTCAACCATCGTGCTCTGCTTCCTATTATTGAGTCAATTCTGAGTCTACTTCAGTAACGCTCCTTGAATCCCATGCAACTTAACCTTCCAGATCAGCCTGCCATGCAGGACTTTATTAAAGTCCATATGGACAACATCCACTGCCTTGCCTTCATCTATCCCCTTAGTTACCTCTTCAAAAATCTCTGAAAGATTCATCAGACCTGACCTTCCACACATAAAGCCATACTGGCTATTCCTGATCAGGCTTTGACTATCTAAGTGTTTAAAGATCGTGTTCCTCAGAATTTCTTCCAGTAATTTTCCTACAACTAAAGTCAGACTCTTTTGTTCTTGCCTGTTCATGTTACCTTTCTTTAACAATTGAACAACATTAGACAGCCTCTAAGCCTGGCCTCCTATGAGGTCCAGGGTGAAGTTGGTCAGGCTCTGGGGATTTGTCCACTTTAATGCACTTCAAGGCTGCAAATATTTTCTTCTTCATAATATGAATATGACCCATGATCCGTCTCCTTATTATCCTCATTTCTTTTGTGTCTATTATATTCCTATTAGTAAAATTGAAGAAAAATAGACATGGCTAACCACTCCCATTCCTCCCTGCACATTTGGTGCAACTACAGCAAGTGTATCTGCTCCCTCACCACCACAACCTGTCAAGGTGAGGTAAAGATTCACGTGCACCCCCTCCAACCTTGCTCATTGCATCGGTGCGCTCCACGTGCCCTCCTTCGCATCAGCAAGACTGGATGCAGGATCAGTGACCGGTTTGCAGAGCTCCTGAATTCTGCCTGTAATAGCTGTCCTCGGCTTCCCTTTACATATCTCAATTCCCATTACATTCCCACATTGACCTGTCTGTCCTCGGCCTTCTCCATTGCCAGATTAAAACGCAATACGAACTAGAAGAACAATATCTCATAATTCCACGTCAGTAGCCCTCAACTCTGCGGGATGAATATTGTTTTTTTCAAATACCAGAAAAACCTCATCAGGTGCTCCTGGTGTGGCCTCCTCTGATGCAGATTGAGGGATTGTTCTGTCTGCTGCAAAAGGCAGCGTCTCCCTGTGGCTACCTGGTTCAATTTGACTTCCCATTCCCACCTCATGTCTGACCATGGCCTCCTCTACTCCCAAGACGAGGCCAAACACAAGATGGAGAACCAACACCCGGTGTTTCATTTGGGTAGTCTCCAGCTTGATGCGATGAACATCGATTTCTCTAACTTCCGGTAACCACCTTCTTATTTTGGCTTCTGCTCCCTTCCTTTTCAGTCCTGATGAAGGATCACAGCCTGAAATCTCAACTGCTTATACCCTCCATAGATTCTGCCTGGCCTTCTGAGCATTTAGTGTGTGTTGCTCATAATTTTCAGCCATCAGCAGAAGCTCTTGTGAAACCCACATTTCTCATCTTCAGCCTCCGCAGTCATATGTGGCAATGAAATCTCACCAAATTCAGGCTAAAGAAATTCCTCCTCATCTTTGTAGGAAAGGGGTGTCCTATTTTGAAGCTACGTCCTCTGGTCCTAGGCTCTTCCACTATTGGAAACTTCACAGTCCATTATATCGAGCCCTTTCGTGACTATGTAGTTAATGACTTCAGCTCTGCCTTGGTGAAAATGGACAGCCGCTGGTAATCAAGTCAATTCAAAATCAAAGGGGCAACCACAAAAATTCTAAAAATTCAGGGAAACTCTGGAATAGCTTGATTCTCCTCCACTAAGAACCAATTGGCTCCTTTGTAGGGACAGTCAAACAACCAGAGTAACAATACTGCAGTGATTCATCATATGATGAGAGCTCAGGTTGAAAGTATATAAGCAAACATACACGGGGTCTGAAACACTAACGTCAGCATTAGAGGAGGTGGCTTGTGTGTGGGGTCCATTACAGAACTGGATCCATTAACTGGATGCTTCTTATAAACTCCTTAACAGCAGGAAACATTCTCCTGTCAAGTCTGAACAGGAATGTTAATTATAGAATGAAAATCCACTCCTCTGTTACTTGAAGAATATTAATTCTTAAAATATAAACAGGAAAAGCTCAGCGGGGATAAATTCTAGCACTTGCAGTTTACATCTCCTTGGCAGCATCTATCATGCTATGGCTTTGTAATCGTTTCTGTAGAGTTAGTAAGACTTTGATGTATTGGCTTCAGACTGTCAAAATAAATGTCACCGCTTCAAGGCATCCTTCACCCGGCATCCTCATGTCTTCCCACAAAAACTCCATTAGTTGAGGCTTCCATGCATTGGTAAGAATTGCCTGAGGAATTCACTCATCATTCTTTACAGCAGGAAGCTTGGGAGCATGTAACTTCAGGCATTATGTCAACCGAGAAAGGAGCTTTGCTTTTTACATCATCTTGTACTTGTACGCTCATCACTAAAGAGACCCAGATCATTTAATCATTATGTAGTTTCTGGAAGCTTGTTGCTTGGGTCTTCCTGCCATGTTTCATAAATTGCAGCAGTGACAAGGAGTGATGGAAGGATCTGCATTTCCATTGCTCCAATCTCAGGTCACCCAAAGCATTTCGCAGACAGTGAAGTACAGTTCCTGATTTATTACATGAAGCACAAGTGCTCGGTTGAGTTTGTCACATGTACATTGAAATATAAAGTGAAATGTGTCGTTTGTGTCACAATCAACACAGCCCGACTATGTGCTGGGAGCAGCCCACACCCCCAGCACCAACATAGCATGCCCACAACTTACCACCCCTAAGTCGCACATCGTTTGAAGGTGGGCGGAAAGTGGAGCAGCCAGAAGAAACCCACGCAGTCATGTTGAGAACATTCAAACTCGTCCCAGGGCGGTGGGACTTGAACTTCATTTGCTAGTGCTGTAAAATGTTACACTAATCAATACACTACCCTGGCGCCCCATGCCACAATCCTACAAAAAGCAGCTTTATTGATGTTAATTATTGACCAGAGACACAAGAGTAAATTTTGCAACATTTAGACTAAACGTTGACTAAAGGGAACTCGGGATTAGTATCACATTATAGTACAATTCCTGCAGCTAAGTTGTGTAGCCTTCTTTCTGCAATGAACAGGAATGAAACCAAAATTGTCTCTGCTCAAGATCCTGGAGTGGTGGCTAAACCTACAACTCCTAATGCTGAGGCAAAGTACTATCAACCCCATCATAGCTGACACGCATAAAGTTTCATAAGTAATAAAGCAGTTTTGGACATACAAAGGAGCCACATTAAGGCAAACACAAGGAAATCTGCAGATGCCGGAAATTCAAGCAACACACTTAAAAATTGCTGGTGAACGCAGCAGGCCAGGCAGCACCTATAGGAAGAGGTACAGTCGACGTTTCGGGCTGAGACCCTTTGTCAGGACTAGTCCGAAACGTCGACTGTACCTTTACCTATAGATGCTGCCTGGCCTGCTGCGTTCACCAGTAATTTTTATGTGTGTTGCTATATTAAGGCAAGTTCATTCTTGGGTATGTTCTGCCCATTTGTACATCCTAACAGATGGGAAGTAATTTTACTTTGTTGCTGGACTGTTCCCCAATATTACTATTATTCCCAGCTCTGAAGGTTCTCAGACATCCAGGTCATTGTATATCAAGCAGTAGTAAATCAAGGCAACTGGACTTGGACTGTGGTCTAGAAGACGTTTTGCCGCTCATCCGAGAGGCTTCTTCAGGGCTGATCTGTGGTGGGTAGTTTTTCAGTTTATAAACTCCGTGAGTTGTCTAAAGGTATAGCAATCACACGAGGGTTGTTAAGAGTCATAGAGGTAATGAGAGGGCCATTACTCTTATCTTTGCGTGAATGGAGGTATTAACTGTTGTGGAGGTGTCAGGGTAGAGATGCATTGTATGTAGCTGATAGATGGTGTTGCATCCCACCTATCAAGGGGTTAAAGAAACCATCTTTGTCAAACTGGAAAAGCCAGAGAGGGAGGGGTATGACACCACCTATCAGCTACTTACAATGCAGTCCAGTTACCTTAAGCTACTACCGTTTGATATTATTCCCACCTATTATTGCCCATTGTGCTCCAGAAGCAAGAGCACTAACAAGTAAAATCAAGTATAAACCAGAGCATTGACAAATTTCGCCCCCTCCCAAAAAAAAAGCCCTGGTTTATTTCCTGATCTGTTTTTTTTTATTATTGTGGATTTGATGATTTGGATAAAATAAATTCCAAATCTGAACTTCACAATCCATTTTCCATCAACAATTTCAGATACGTACAGGGGAAATGAGAAAAAATAATGATGTGATAAATTACCTCTGCACTCTGCTTTTCTATAATAGCTAGAATATCATTGCTTACAGGTTCCATTGGTATACATTTACACAAACATTGCAACATTACTGGGTTTATAATTTTTTAAAAATGGTACAGTTCATCCCTTCTAGACAAATTTACAATCGATGTAAGGTATAAATTTGATATAGATCATATCAGACCATAAGACATAGGAATAGAATTAGACCATTTGGCCAATCGAGTCTGCTCCGCCATTTCATCATGGCTGATCCATTTCCCTCTCAGCCTCATTCTCCTACTTTCTCCCCGTAACCTTTCATATCCTGACCAATCCAGAACCTATCAACTTCCGCCTTAAATGCAGCCTGTGACCTGGTCTCCACAGCCGCCTGTAGCAATGAATTCCTCAGATTCAGCACCCCGCTCTGCCTAAAAATATTGTAAAGTAGTAAGCTGCCGGATGGATCTGTGTACTCTGCCTTAATCATCTTGTCTTCTTTACTTCAACAGAAATGGAAACTAGTCATTGTATTCAATTGGTTACCAAATGGCAACTGCTGATTTTGGAAAGCCTAGCTGGTGGATTGTACATTTTACTTGTAATCCTGTTTTCAGTTGGTTAGTGCTGCACCTCAGGTACCTCAGCTTGAAATTTGGTTTGAGATGATAATGGCAAGTGGTTAATGAAGAATTAATAATTAGTCTTTATATCCTTTCCCAAATGGGGAAAAAAAAACTATTCACATTGTGAACTAAGCTACAAATTCACTCTTACTGGTTTTATCCAAAAACCCAATAAGAATTATTCATGATATTCCTCCTTCATATTGCGAATTTATTCCAAAATGAAACTGTTTCTGTGTGTTGTTACACATGCATTTGACTTTGTTGACATATCATACATATTTATATGTAAACCATTTTGCTGAAAGCACATTATCCCTATTACGAATTACAAAGGAGCCTCATCGTACTTCCCAGTAAAAGCATTTAATTGGTGTCTGACAGGAAAGAATTAACTAACGCTTTGCATTTGTCTACTTCCTCCTGATTACCCAGCCGGAGAGAATGGCTGCTTGGATAATAATATTGATATCCTTGCTAAAATAAACATTGAACCATATAGTGCAGTCTTATGTGGCCATAAGTCTAGAATTAGCCCAAGACCACCTTTTAACATACCCCAAGACCCGACATTTCAGCTTTACCTGGAGACAAAGTAATTTTTAACATGTTTACTCTGACAGTAGGTAAATCATCCCTAGCATTCTTGAGATCCTTGAGCAGTTGCTTATCCATTCATGAGGACCAATCATTACTAATGCCAGGGATGCTAAATGTCAAAATCATCTTGAGAGCTACAGAGACTCAAATTAAATTGCACAATGCTGCACTTCCTGAGATTGTTTCCTGGTATGAAATAGGTTGTCCATTGAGGAGAGGTGAGTAAGGCTGACATATTCCTGCTGAGATTTTAAAAAAATATGAAAGATGGTCTTATTAACATATAAGATGTGAAGAGAATTGACATTTTAGCAATGGGAAAAGATCGTAAAAACTGGGATTGTTCTCTTTCAAAAAAAGGAGTCTGAAGAGTTATTTAATTGACATTTCAAATAATAAGAGGCCTAGATAATAAGGACACATTTCTGCTAACAGAAGAGAATGTAAACCAGGAGGGCAGAGATTTAAAGAACTCAAAGAGAGGAGCTGAGGAAAAACTGTTTCACCAGAGTATGATGAGGTCTGGAACCAAATGCCTGAAAGAGTGGTGAAGGCAGTAGCTTTTACTAAATTTTTTTTTAATTACAAGGAAGAGGCATTTTATAACATTCAATCCAAAGCCATGTGCACATGACTTCAAATTGAATGTTGGAAAGTGGGGTGCTATTGAGTCATAGTCATACTTTATTGATCCCGAGGGAAATTGTGTTTCGTTACAGTTGCACCAACCAAGAATAGAGTATAAATATAGCAATATAAAACCATAAATAATTAAATAATAATATGTAAATTATGCCAGGAAATAAGTCCAGGACCAGCGTATTGGCTCAGGGTGTCTGACCCTCCAAGGGAGGAGTTGTAAAGTTTGATGGCCACAGGCAGGAATGACTTCCTATGACGCTCTGTGTTGCATCTCGGTGGAATGAGTCTCTGGCTGAATGTACTCCTGTGCCCACCCAGTACATTATGTAGTGGATGGGAGACATTGACCAAGATGGCATGCAACTTAGACAGCATCGTCTTTTCAGACACCACCGTCAGAGGGTCCAGTTCCATCCCCACAACATCACTGGCCTTACGAATGAGTTTGTTGATTCTGTTGGTGTCTGCTACCCGCAGCCTGCTGCCCCAGCACACAACAACAAAGCCTTGACAGGTTAAAATGGAATAAGGAAAGAGAAAGTATTCCCATTAGCTCATCTGGAAGATGTCCTGAAGAAATATCTCTGAATGATGAAGATCTGGACTGCTGCCCATTAGTATGTGTACAATATTCAATTGCAGCTTCAAAATGGAATGGATGAATATTTGTAAGTAAAAATAAAAATCAGGGCTATGGGAAAAGAGCAGGATTATGAAACTGGCTGGATTGTTCAACAAAGGGCTGGTACAGATTCAATGAACTGAATGGCCTCAGGCAATAATTCTACAGTCCTATGATTTCTATTGACACACATGAGGGCCTAGTATTTCGTATATATACACTGAGACTCTAAATATATAGCCATTGTTTTGAGAAGTGGCAGCTTCAAGTTCTTTAACATCTGCTGATTGCAAATTATAGTGACACACACATTTGTGTAAATAGAATGTGTTAATGCTTCTTGAGATGGCAAGCTCATTGACAGAGTGCCAGACCTCTAATCATTTCTGATACAATATATAGGTTTCTGTGCTAATAAAATCTAGAGATTATTGGATAATCCATTACTGTTTATTGTCCTTTTATATAAAAATGTCCTTACCTTTTTCAAGAAAACCTGGACTACTGGTAACTAAGCAACATTTTATCAAGGGATATGAAGCCATAAACTCACACCACAAATCCTGCCCTCGTCAACAAACCAGGATTGTGACATCTCCATAGTAGGCCACACCAGCCTGCACATCAATCGTGTCCTCGGAGGCTACAACAGTGTTGCAAGCCCAGCAAACCGAACAACTCCAGGTGCATTAGCTCAAATTGCATCCTTCACAGTGAGTGCCATTGTCTCATTGAACTAAACAGATACGTATAAACTCACACACAAAATAAACTCTTGGATGTACAAAAAAACACAAAATAAAACTATATTGACCATAAATATATAAAAACATACACATATACAGGATGAAAGCCCACTTAACACACAGATATGATATGTGAAGTTAATATACATGCAGACAGTAAAGACATGCACTCAGTGGCAACTGTAATAGGAAGTGGTCACTGAGTATTTCTTCGTAGCCTTCTCCTGCTGTAGCTTATCTACTTTAAGGTTCAACATGTTGTGTATTCAGAAATGGTTGTCTGCACATCACTGCTGTAAAAGGTACATATTTGAGTTACTGTTGCCTTCCACACAGCTTGAACCGATCTGGCCATTCTCTTCTGACCTCTCTCATTAACAAGAAGATTTCATCCACAGAACTGCCATTTAATGGATGTTTTTTTGGTTTTCTCTAGAGACTGTTGTGCATGAAAATCCCAGGAGATTATCAGTTTCTGAGATACTCAAACCACCCCATCTGGCACCAACAATCATTCCACAGTCAAAGTCACTTAGAGCATATTTTTCCCCATTCTGATGTTTTTATGCATTCACTTACTGCTACATAATTGGCTGATTAGATATTTGCATTAACAAACATGTGTACCTAATACATTCACCCAACACACGCATGTGAAGTTTAAATAAAGACAAAAACAACTCACTATAAACACAATGAATACCTAAGAATGCACAATGACAATGCACAGTTGCTCAAATAAATATAATTACTCTATACACAAACAAAATACTCTATGCAACATGTGCAAACACACATGCACAATTGATCAAACACAATAAATACATAATAAATATATTCATTTGTAAATTAGCACATGTACATAATCACTCACATATAATGTTAATGAAGGAATTGCAATGTGTTTCCTACTCAGGAAGGGGAGTAACTTGGAGGGAATGTTGGATACCACATCGTTCCCACAGGTCTGTTGCATCACCCCGAGCAATGAAGATTGTAAGTTTTGGTAATTATTGTTAGAGATGCCTTGTTGCAGTGCACGTTGAAGATAGTAAGGGCTGCAGCCTAATGTGCTGGTGGCAGAGTTAAGTGAATTTGCACAGGTACTGTTGGATTAGAGTGCAGAAAGGTAATTTGTTCTTTGTTCTTGAAACACTTAATAGGGTGGCTGTTAAGCAAGTTTCATGCCTCATCCTTGGCTTCCAAAGAACATTTGGATTGCAAAAGTATCAGGATGCAACAGTAAGGTTGCTCTGTACTGGACAATTCCAAACGTTCATCGTTGTTGAAGCTGCACTCATTTTAGCAATTTCCAAATGGAAAAAAAGAAATAGACAGTATTCTTAATCATGTTCAGCAAGAAGGTGGACAAATATATCAGTTAATTCATTTTTACATGAGGAATGAGCAATGAATTAACTTTAATAATGTGTGATGAGGGCCGTTCACAATAACACATTTCAGTATGAGTTAGTATGAATAGTTGATGATCAGCACAGATTCAGTGTCTTGTATCTACACCCAGTCGCATTTTATTAGGTACATCTGTACATGTGTTCGTTAATGCAAATATCCAATCAGCCAAACATGTGGCAGCAACTCAAAGCATAAAAGCATGCAGACATGGTCAAGAGGTTCAGTTGTTGTTCAGCCCAAATATCAGAATAGGGAAGAAATGTGATCTAAGTGACTTTGAGCATGGAATGATTGTTGGTGCCAGACGGGGTGGTTTCAGTATCCCAGAAACTGCTGGTCTCCCAGAATTTTCACATCCAAAACCTCTAGACTTTACAGGGAATAGTGTGAAAAACAAACAAAAAAATCCAGTAAATGGCAGTTTAGTGGGTGAAAATGCCTTGTTAATGAGAGTGGTCAGAGAGAAAGGCCAGAGTGGTTCAAGCTGACAGGAAGGTGGCTGTAACTCAAATAACCAAGGTCTTTGTATAAGACTTTGGTGAGGCCTAATTTGGAGTATAGTGTGCAGTTTTGGTCACCTATCTGCAGGAAAAATGTAAGCAAAGTTGAAAGAGTAAAAAAAATTACAAGAATATTGCTGGATCTATAGGACGTGAGTTATAAGGAAAGATTGAATAGTTTAGGACTATATTCTTTAGAATGTAGAAGACTGAGGGGAGATTTGATAAAGGTACAGAAAATTATGAGTGGTATAGATAGGGTAAAGGCAAGCAGGCTTTTTCAACTGAGCTTGGGTAGGATTAGAGCCAGAGGTCATAGCTTAAGGGTGAAAGGTGAAAAGTTTAAGGGAAACATGAGGGGAAACTTCTTCACTCAGAGGATTGTGAGAATGTGGAATGAGTTTCCAGCACAAGAGGTCCATGTGAGCTCGATTTCAATGTTTAAGAGAAGTTTGGATATGTATATGGATGGTAGGGATTTGGAGGGCTATGGCCTAGGTCATTGGGAGAAGGCAGCTTAAGTGGTTTTGGCACAGACTAGATGGGCCGAAGGGCCTGTTTCTGTGCTGTACCTCTCTATCACTGACTCTAGATGAGCTACAGCAGCAGAAGGCCACTTTATCAGTACAGGAAGAACCTAATAAAGTGTTCACTGAGTGTATTTCTCTACAACCTAATACATGCAGAGCTGCAGCGCTGCAGGAAAGGAGGGATCTGGGGAAGACCTATTAGGTTTGCTTGCTTGCATGCAGCATGCTGATCTTTCATTAGCTGGCGCACTGAGTGTAAATCTTGGGAATCCATGTTGCAGCCACTTTAAAAAAAACACTGTAGTGTGACTGCATGTGGAATATTAAGTGTGGTTTTGGCCACCATATTAAAGGAAGAATATGGAGTCTTTGGAGAAGGTTCACTGGGATATTGCCTGGGTTGTACTGTATTAGCTATAAGCAGAAGTTGAGCAAACTTGGATTTGTTTCTTTGGAGAGCTGGATGCTGAGGGGCAACTTGATAGGAGTATAATATTACAGGTGACTTAGGGGACTCGGAATCTTTCTCCCCATTGTGGAAATGTCAAATATGGGCGTGCAGAACCTTGAGGTGAGAGTGAGGCAGTTTAGAGGAGATTTATACGGCAAGTTTTTCATAAGAAAGCAGTAGGTGCCTGAAATGGGCTGCCAGGGTTAGCTGTGGAAGCAGATACGTTGGAAATTTTTAACAGGTACTTAGACATATAAACAGGTTAGGAATGAAGGATACGGAGCTTCTGGTGCGATGGCAACGTGCTCAGACACAGTGGCCACTTCAGGTCCAACCAAAGGTGCGATTGTTCATCCCTTATGGTCTTTTATATGATTGCAGGACGCTGCTGGTTATCAAGAACATCAAGTAGTGCAGGTCTGCCCCTTCAGTGAGTCGCTCAATAGCGATGGAGCTGGACTTACCATGTACTGTCACCTGGACTTGTTGCGTGCTGTTATCATGCTGAGGAGATGCCCAGTCCAAAGAAAGGTGCAAGTGATTGTCTAGGAGATTTTTCTTGTGATCAGGAGAACCCTGTTGGACGTTATTAACGTGGTGTACTGCAAGTCAGGTTCACTGGTTCATTGGCGAGTCTGACGGCAAGGGAGCTGCGTTGCCTCAGTTGTGCCAAGAAATAGGCCCTCAGCCCAGAGGGTCACCTCTTGCAGGTGCCCAGGAGAGGAGGCACCAAAGCAGTGTGGGAGAGAGCAGAGGCCTCTCTGGGCATACTGGAATCCATGCTGGGTTGGGAGTTGCCTCCAGTGTTTGCCCAGTGGAAGAACTAGCTGGACCAGGACAATATTCCATACAGCATCCTTCTACAGGCCACACCATTCAGGGATTTGGGCTACATTATTTTTTTGAGACTGTATGTTTTTTGATATCACGACCATATGTGCTATGTGCTGTTGGTAATGTACTTACACCTTGGCCCCAGAAGAACACTGTTTCAATTGGCTATATTCATGTATGGTTGAATAATAAGTGAACTTGAACTCTATGTGCAGCCAGATAGGATTGGTTTAGGTTGATATCATGGTCAGTACGGACATGATGGAACAAATGTCCTGATACTGAGATATACTGTTGTACATATGAAATGCACCTTTGTGAGTTTTTGATGATTCATTGTTTAATGGCAGTTGGTGATAGATTGTCTTGGAAAAAGTTTTTATTAATGATCTATCAAGAGTCACTTGTCTACCATAGTGTGTGTTTGCTTATGGGCTCTTCCTCGATTGCTTCACGAGCTGATCAGGTCTGTGTGTTATTTGCCTTTGGAGAAGATTCTGCATCATGATCAAAGCCGAGCCCCCTGCATAACCTTGCAAAAGCCTTTGCTCAAAATAGCCTGCTGCTAATTCATTCATTGCTTCAAAGTAAACAATGTTTAAATTGTGCAAACCCACCTTTCTGTCCCTTTGTTAAATTAGAAAGATCATTAATTACCCTATTATAATGCAATGGGTGTTTCATTCACGAACACTGGATCATCCATCAATTCCACAAACCCTAGATATTTAATATCAGTGGTAAATAAGGTTTGTTATCTGATTCTAAGGAACCAACAAGTTCTGTTGCCTAATGACTATAATTTCCTTTATTCCTTAAGAGCACAATTTCAATGCCTCATCTGAACGTAGGCAACCCCCAACAGTACAGAGTTTCAACGGCTTTGCACTGGAATGCTAGCCTGTAGTTTGCTCTCTGGTCTTTGGTGTAATGTTATGCTGTATTTCTAGCAACATAATTCTATAACAATGGACAGTAGTTAATACAGGAATTATGACATTCCATTTTAAGTATGTACAAATATTAGCAATTAGCCAGTAAATTAAACCTTTACCGACACTCTCACAAGCAAATTCTTCCCTCACCATTCCAAACTATAAAGCCATCGTCTCCCCCCTGCACTCGTTGAATAAAGTGTATCCCGTCTAACATCTTCCTCACTTCTCACCATTTCCTCTTTAAAAAAAGAAACTGAAACTCGTCTCCATTGGTGGTGCCCCAACCCAATGATGCTGGACTGGCTGCCTATTAAACAGGAGAGGCTGACAATCCCACAGCATGGGTTTTACACCGCTGCATGAATTCAACCTGCATTCTTTTCCATTGTTATCTATTTAGTGTCCGGGTATGTCCTAGTGGCACAGTCTCACTTTTCAGTCAGTGGTATGTGGCTTCATGGAATCAGATCATATTCTCTTTTCCTTCCTCACCACACTGGAAGCTCTGAACTGGGAGTCCTTTTCTTCAAGGGGAAAATTTTTCTGCAAATTACCAACTTCATTCAGTCCTCCCTGTACCCGCAACCCACGGTAGCATAATGATTGGTGCTATGCTATGACAGCTCAGAGCGTCGGAGTTCAGAGTTCAATTCCAACATCCTCTGTAAGCTGTGTGTATGTCCTCCCTGCGGAATACATGGGTTTTGTCCAGGTCCTCCGTTTTCCTCCCATAGCATTTGGTAGATGAATTGGTCATTGTAAATTGACCCATGATTATGTTAGGGTTGAATCGGGGGGGTTGCTAGGGTTGAATCCGGGGTTATTAGGGTTGAATCAAGGGTTGCTAGGGTGACATGGCAGGAAGGGCCTACCCTACACTCTATCTCTAAATAAATAAACTCCATGGAGTAAGACAGAGTTGTTTTTTTTGCAATTTCTTCATACTTAATTTGAACATTTTAACCATACGAACAGACTTTTAAATTAAGCTGCTGAAGAAATGTGCTTAGTGATTCTGGACTAAATGGATTCATCTTTATACCTTAGCTACAAACTGAACTATACATGTGTTTTTGTCTTTCAGTCAATAGTGTGGGATTGGGATTCGAATGGGAAACATGACTTTATTGGAGAGTTCACATCGACCTTTGCAGAAATGCGAGGGGCAATGGATGGCCGACAGGTATAGAGTGCACCATTTGAATCCGTATCTTTCACACCCGCCCTGTAGGCCATCTCCAACGGGATACCACTACTAAGCACCTTTCCCTCCCCCACACTTACTGCTTTCAACAGGGATCAATCCCTATGTGACTCCCTTGTCCATTCGTCTCTCCCTGCTGATCTCCCTCCCGATACTTGCCCTTGCAAGTAGAACAAGTGCTATATCTGCCCCTACCCCTCCTCCCTCACCACCATTCAGGGCCCCAAAACAGTCCTTCCAGGTGAGGCGACACTTCACCTGTGAGGCCTTTGGGGTCACCTACTGTATCCAGTTCACCCAGTGTGTTTTCCTGTATATTGGTGAGACACAATGTAGATTGGGAGACCGCTTCGCTGAGCACCTATGCTCTGTCCGCCAGAAAAAGCGGGATCTCCCAGTGGCCACCCATTTTAATTCCACTTCCCATTCCCATTCCCATTCCGACATGCCAGTCCATGGCCTCCTCTACTGTTGCGATGAGGCCACACTCAGGTTGGAGGAACACCACCTTATATTCTGTCTGGGTTGCCTCCAACCTGATGCCATGAACATTGATTTCTCTAACTTCTGGTAATGGTGCCCCACCCCACTTAACCATTCCCCATTCCCATTATCTCTCTCTCACCTTATCTCCTTGTTTTGCCCATCACCTCCTTCAGAAGCTCCTCCCCATTTTCTTTCTTCCATAGCCTTCTGTTCTCTCCTATCAGACTCCCCCTTCTCCTGCCCTGTATCTCTTTCACCAATTAACTTCCCAGCTATTTACTTCATCCCTCCCTCTCCTGGTTTTATCTATCACCTGGTGTTTCTCCTTCTCCTCTCCCCACGTCCAACTCTGACTCCTCATCTTTTTTTCTCCAGTCCTGATGAAGGGTCTCGGCCCAAAATGTCGACTATGCTCTTTTCCACAGTTGCTGTCCGGCCTGCTGAGTTCTTCCAGCATTTTGTCTATGTTGCATGGATTTCCAACGTCTGTGGATCTCCTCTTGTTTTTGATACTGTAGGTTAATTTGTTTTCATTATTAAATCTAATTGATGTAAACAGTATGCAACATGGCTTTTGTGTCTGATTTCTTCTCCTGCAGGTTCAGTGGGAGTGCATCAATCACAAGTACAAAATGAAGAAGAAAAACTACAAGAATTCCGGCATTGTTATCCTCAATCTATGTAAGGTGACCATCTTTACTCTTTCCTCTGGCTATATGTAGACAGTACCAGGTATGAAAATACACACCACAAACTTAAAATACATTCAGTGGCCACTTTATTAGATAAAGAAGTGGAACTTGAAATGAAATGAAATATCTTTATCTTTATTGTCATTGCACAGTACAATTTGTCATGCACCAATACAGCGAAAATGAATTTGCAACTCTCGTACTCAATGCTATAAAACAACAAATAAAATAAATAAACAATAAATAAAATCAAATAACCAGCCAGTACAAGCTTGGTGTTGTCTTCTGCTGCTGCAGTCCACCAACTTCAACATCTGATGTCTTGTGCATTCAGAGATTATCTCTAGCACACCACTGTTGTAACATGTGGTTCTTTGAGTTACTGTTGTCTCCTTGTCAGCTTGAGCCAGTCTGGTCATTCTCCTCTGATGTCTGTCATTAATAAGGCAGCTTTGCCCACAGAACTGCTGCTCACTGGATGTTATTTGTTTTTCGCACCATTCTCTGTAAACTCTGGAGACTGTTGTGCATGAAATTCCTAGGAGATCAGCAGTTCCTAAGATACTCAAACCACCCCATCTGACACCAACAATCATTCTGCAGCTAAAGTCACTTAGATCATATTTCATCCTCGGTCTGATGTTTGGTCTGAACAACTGAACCTCTTGACTATGTCTGCATGCTTTTATGCATTGAGTTGCTGCCAAATGATATTTGCACCTAATAAAGTGGCCACTGAGTGTATTCATAAAAAAAAATGACAAAATACAAGAATGGAGGCTGCTTCCTCTGCTTAGAAGTTCTTCTTGAACTAGTGGTCAGGAGGAACTAGTGGTCATAGTCTCTAAGTAAGAGATTGGTGCTTTAGGACTGAGATGAGCAAAAGTGCCACCACCCAGAGGGCTGTAAATCTGCTCAACCATCTATTCTAGAAGGTTGTGAATCTTAGCCATTATGTTGAAGACTGATCATATAGGAAACCAAGGCTTATTGTTCAGAAAATGCAGCTGGCTTAGTATAATCTTCTTAAATTATTGAGTAAATTTGACTCAATCCAGATTTATTTTTGTATATTCTAATTACATATTGAGCTGTTACAAAATTATTCTCTAACCAGTTCATCTACTGCTGAAATCTCATCCCTGTGCATAAATATTCCAGTGCAGTCTGGGCTGCCCTCATTCATTTTGTGCTCCATTAACTTGAGAACATTCATAACCTGACATCCTTGTCCTAACTCTAAACACTCGCCATTCACCCTCCACGCTCCCGTGGTCAGTGATGTGCATTAGCACTTCGTTGAGCAACATCTTGCTTTACAAACCTCATCCTGGTTTTAAACTCTCCCTGTGGTTTTACCCTTTGCTGTGACTGAAACTTTTTCAAGCCTCATAACTCTCCACCTCTCTATTTCTGGCCACCTGGATGTCCCTGACAGTGCTTCCCCAATACTGAGGGACTGACCTCTGGAATTCTCCTAACTGCTCTTTTGTTAAATCCACGCTCTGTTTCATTTTGATCATCCTTGCTAATGTCTCCTTGTAACATTGTGTCCCCTTGTATCTAATTTTAATTTAGTAGTATACTATTCATGCACTTTTGTTGATTAGAAGTACTTATACAAAGTTGTTGCTCAGGTAAAAGGATTTGTATCTCTTCAAGTTTTTACTGGAGTTTGAAGAATGAGCTAATTTCTGTCATGTAAGCATAATTAATGAAACATTAGCACTTCTTGTTGGTAGTGGTTGCTGCAACCACCCACATACCAACATAGGAATTGATGAATAGCTTCTGGTCGATCTGTATTGTCAAACCATCAACCCCCTTACCTAACTTACTGGGAATATTCGCTGTTCGAGTATTTCAAGAATAAGACCTCAGACCTCAATTCCATCAGATACCCTTGGATCACGGATCACGCCGACTCCATCCCCAGCCCCAATGGCTCTAGGCACCTCTGGACCAGTGACACTACTATCACCAACACTGGTTCCAATGACCCCAAGCGGATTCAGAATCCGGATTCCACTACTGTCAATGCCAGTTTCTATGACTCTGGACACCTGGACACCTCCAGACTGCTAACTGTATGGCCTCTAGATCTGACACCAGCCTGGACCTTGACTGCCAGAACCTTCAGGCTGAGACTTTATGCACTGCCTTTTGACCGCCCATTGTCCCTTTCCCCCACCACCACTCTGCAACCCTATGTCTTTCAGGCCCCATCATCAGCTCTTTGGTCCTCAGAGTCTCTGTTTTTCTCCCACCCGAACTTCCCTGAACACCCTTACCTTCTTCTCTCCCCTGGCACCACCAACTCTCTGTCTCCTTCAGATCCCAACTCTAATGCTTGCTGTGTCTTCACCATCCCCTCTGACATTCCCCGCTCTGAAGCAGAATGTTCTGTCCTCAGTAAAGGCCCCGTCTTTGCCCCCCCCCCTTTGCCTGCACCTCAGTAAATTCCACGCCCACCTGGACATTGATTTCATCTTCTGTCACCTCTGCCTCTGAGCCCATTTCTTTGTCACCTTGCACTGATGATCCCTTCTCCTGTTTTCAGCCCTCCTCCTCTTCTTGGACACCCCGCTCTGGTTCTCTACCTGTTCTGGATCTTTTCATAAAACATAGAACATAGAAATCTACAGCACATTACAGGCCCTTCGGCCCACAATGTTGTGCCGACCATATAACCTACTCTAGAAACTGCCTAGAATTAACCTTTACTTTATTGTCGCCAAACAATTGATACTAGAGCGTACAATCACCACAGCGATATTTGATTCTGCATATCAACCGCATATCCCTCTATTTTTCTAAGCTCCATGTAACTATCTAAGAGTGTCTTATAAGACGTTGTTGTATCTACCTCCACCACCGTCACTGGCAGTGCATTCCATGCACCCACCACTCTCTGTGTGAAAAACTTACCCCTGATATCCTCTCTGTACCTGCTTACAAGCACCTTAAAGCTCTGTGCCCTTGTGTTAGTCATTTCAGCCCGGAGAAAAAGCCTCTGGCTATCCACACGATCAATGCCTCTCATCATCTTATACACCTCTATCAGGTCACCTGTCATCCTCTGTCGCTCCAAGAGGAAAAAGCCAAGTTCACTCAACCTATTCTCATAAGGCACATTCTCCAATACAGGCAACGTCCTTCTGAGTCTCCTCTGCACTCTCTCTATACTATCCACAAATCTTGAAGTTTCATCTTGAATTGCCAATGAGACATCAACTGTCTCAACCTCAGCGCTCCTCTCTCCTCCTCCAACCTTATCCCCTCCGAATGCACTGCCCTCTCCTCTCTCCGCAGCCCTGAAGAAGGGTCTCAGCCTGAAACATTGACTATCTATTCATTTCTGCAGATGATGCCTGAACTGTTGAGTTCCTCCAGCATTTTGTGTGTGTTTCTCAGGAATAAGATTTTGGATATTACCAGTATGTGTGGGCAAAGTAGAGGGTCACTAACATCTGTCCAAGTGGTGAGGTTGGGGTAAGGTGCTGTATGGCCTTGCCCTCTTCTCTTACGTTCTAACAAAAATTTCATCAACCTCTGTGTCCAGAGCAGAAGGTATCAGATTTCCACTTTGCCTCAAGAGAAGAAAACGATCACTGAATTTCCTCTTAAATCATCTCTAATTTTAAGATTTATCTCCTCTTGCGTTTGGTTCACTGACCAAATGTGAACAGTTTATCTGCAAACATCTTGATGAAATCTTTTAATGTTGTAAACTCCCAGGTAGAGCACTTCGATTTTCTACGCATGAAAAGAAAGCAAGTCAATTGGTATGCCGTGTATCGGAATGTTGTTACTTTAAAACATTCTCGGTGATCTTCTGATTTTTTTAAAAAAGAGATTAATGTAGTCACTTAAAGCACGCGCAGAAATTACCCTCAGAATTTATGCTGCCCTGAGTGAAATCAGATGCGACGTCTCACATTGTGGTAAAAATCAACAGTGATGGATGGAAATTGACTGAGGAGGTTTAAGTGCAGTGAACAGGGACTGAATATAATGGCCAGAGTCACAAATTTTGTAAGTGAATGTCAGGCAGCAGACACTGCTGCTGCTGTGATGCTGCTATTGATGATCCATTGTGCCTGAAGGGTGCTCCGGTTTCACAGGAAAACTGAGTGCTGAACAAACAGAAAACCTATAAATTCCTTTTTAATATTAGCACTAGGAACAGGCTTGAGAGACTTTACAAGGATTTGAGACGCACTGAATGTGATACCTTTTTGAGGCACATTGAATGTGCTCAATAATAGGGATGTGGTACAGTAAATGCCTCGAGACTGGAGAATCAAGAGTGAGAACATCTCTGAATAAGAATTTGGATATTTAAGACATAATGAGAAAAATTTCCCCGGTTGCCAATCTTTGGTATTCTTTATCATAGGAGGGATGGTCAGTTGTTGAGCATATTCATGACTCAGACTGATTACTTTTCAGATTTGAAGAAAATTGGGTTACAGAGATGGACTGGAGAGTGTTCATCAGCCAATGATTTCGGTGAATGATAGAGCAAATGGAGGAAGCAGTATGGCGAGCTGCAACACTTCCTCCTTTTGTTCTTGTGATATATTAAACACCAAAACAAAGTCAAAGAATAATGCAGTGACACTGTCGCGTAGCGGTTAGATTCACGCTATTATATCGCCAGCAATGTGGGTTCAATTCCCGCCATTGTCAGTAAGGAGTTTGTACATTCTTCTCATGACTGTGTGGGTTTCCTCCGGGTGCTCTGGTTTCCTCCCACATTCCAAAGGATATGAGGTCAATTGGTCACATGTGTAATAGGGCGGTTTGGGCTCATTGGGCCAGAAGGGCCTGTTCAGAATCAGAATCAGGTTTATTATCACCAGCATGTGACGTTAAATTTGTTAACTTAGTAGCAGCAGTTCAAAGCAATACATAATATAAAAGAAAAAATAAATAAGTAAATCTTATTCAGTATACTTTATACAGTATACGTATGTTGAATAGATTAAAAATTGTGCAAAAAACAAATATTATATGTTTAAAAAAAGTGAGATAGTGTCCAAGGGTTCAAAGTCCATTTAAGAATTGGATGGCAGAGGGGAAGAAGCTGTTCCTGAATCGCTGAGTGTGTGCCTTCAGGCTTCTGTACCTCCTACCTGATGAAACAGTGAGAAAAGGGCATGCCTTGGGTGCTGGAAGTCTTTAATAATGGATGCTGCCTTTTTGAGACACTGCTCCTTGAAGATGTCCTGGGTACTTTGTACACTGTTACTGTGCTGTATCTCGAAATAAAATGTGGTCATTTAGCCCATAAAATACCTCTTTCAAGGAATATTTTAACTTATTCCAATTCCCTGCACTTAACCTAAACTCCAGTGGATTTTTATTTCCTTCAAGTGGCATTTTCTGTGCTGAGACCGCTAAGTTTTCCCAGGGTGGAAACGGCTAGTAACAGAGGGTATAACTTTAAGGTGAATTTCAAGGATGAGAGAGATGGCAGAGGTAGGTTCTTTTACACAGAGAGTGGTGAATGCATGGAACACCCTGCCAGGACGGGTTGGAGAGTCACATGCATTATGGGCATTTCAGAAAGTCTTAGGTAGGCACTTGGATGATCGAAAAATGGAGGGCTACGTATGACTAGATTGATTTTAGAATAGATTAAAAGGTCATAATCTTGGACCAAAGGGCCTGTGCTCTGTAGTAGTGTTCTATGTTCTACTTATTCATTTCCCATAGTCAGTCACTTGCTCTGATCTACCTTTCTTGCCTCAGCATGAGATTATGTTTGGTGACTCTACTAATGATTTTATCAGCACCAGTTGTTCAAAATAATTGTCCCTCCATATTATTGACTGCCATCTGTTCTCTACAAACTCAAGATTGTTCAAGAACTCAAGAAAGTTCTATTTCTATTCATTTCTTTGAAATCATAAAGAGGCTTTTGTCAAAAATATTTTTGCTTTCATATTCTTCAGCTGCAAATTGTTATTATTAAAATCAGAACAAAACCAGGCTCCACATCCCAGCGGTTATCTTGTATATTAGTTGTTTATCTTGTTGAATTAGATTCAGGAGCACTTGCAAGGGGAGATAGCAGCGAAAGATCTACCTCTGAAATAATCAACAGTCACATTAACAATGGACAGAAATTTCTGAAATGACTTTCTGGTCTTTATAATACGACAGTTGTTCACATTAAAGGCAGCCTGAATGGAAACATCTGAAAGCTGAAGGTAATTAAAGTTCTTTTTAACCCACAGATTCACAAGATGCACTCTTTCCTTGATTATATCATGGGAGGATGTCAGATTCAGTTTACAGTAAGTGACTTTTCATTACAGACTTAAATCAAAATTAAAATCCAGCTCTGCCTCACTGCTATAGCTGCCAAAGCACTCTGTTGGGCAGGTGTATCTGAGTGGTAAGTGCTCTGAAGAATTTATTTCACCAAGTGGGCTTCAGCTATTTTTGCACCACACCTACGTCTCTACCCATACGCACTGAAAGATGTATTTGCCGGGAGAATCATTGGGCTTAATTGAGGAGAGAGACAAAGACAGAGGATGAAGACCAAAGTTTGCCTCTGCTTCACTGCTCTACATTGCCTGGTTGATAGAGGTATTTAGTAGCATCATTATCTGTGACACAGACTATGCAATATCTTCTCTGATGAGGGCATTAATAATCAGAGTAGGTTGTTTTTAAATTACTAAGCCATTCAACTGGAAGACAACTGTTGGGCACAGTGACACATCTAGTAAATCCACTGCCTCACAACACCAGATACACAGGTGAAACCAAGGAGCTTGATCATAAGACCATAAGAGATAGGAGCAGAATTAGGTCATTCGGCCCATCGAATCAGCTCTGCCATTTCATCATGGCTGATCCATTTCCCTCTCAACCCCATTCTCCTGCCTTGTCCTGTAACTTTTCATGCCCAGACTAATCAAGAACCTATCAACCTCAGCCTTAAATGACCTAGCCTCCACAGCTGCCTGTGGCAATGAATTCCACAGATTCACCATCCCTTGCCTAAAGAAATTCCTCCTTATCTCTGTGTTAAGTGGATGTCCCTCTGTTCTGAGGCTGGTCCCAGGCCACCCCACTATTGGAAACTTCCTCTCCACATCTATTCTATCTGCGCTTTTTAATATTTGATAGGTTTCAATGAAGTCCCCCTTCAGTCTACAAAATTCCAGCGATTACAGCCAAAGCCATCAAATGTTCCTCATACACAAACCCTTTCAATCCCAGAATCATTCCTGTGAACCTCCTCTTAACCCTCTCCATTGTCAGCACATAATTTCTTAAATTAGGGGCCCAAAACTGCTCATAATGCTCCAAGTGAAGCCTCACCAATGCCTTTTAAAGCCTTAGCATTACATCCCTGCTTTTAGACTCTAGTCCTCTCAACCTTAATGCATTTGCCTTCTTCACCACTGATTCAACCTGCAAGTTAACCTTTTGGGAATTCTGCACGAGACTTCCAAGTTGCTTCGCACCTCAGATTTTTTAATTTTTTGCCTATTTAGAAAACAATCTAAGTTTTTATTTCTTTCTTAGAATGTGCATGACCTCCCAGCTCTGTATTCTATCTGCCACTTCTTTGTCCATTCTCCTAATCTGCCTAAGTCCTTCTGCAGCTTCTCTGCTTCCTCAACACTATCAGCCCCTCCACCTATCTTCATATCATCTGCAAACTTACTGCAAATCCATCAATTCTTTCATAAAGATCATTGTAAAAAGAAGTGGTTCCAACACCAACCACTGTGGAACATCTCTATTCACCGGCAGCCAAACAGAAAGAGCTCCCGTTATTCCCACTCTTTGCCTCATGCTTGTTATTTCCTCAAAGAATTCCAACAGATTTCTCCAGCATCCTTTTCCAGCAGTCCAACATCTATTCTTGCTCTTTTTTTTACTTTTTATATACCTGGTATTCTCTTTAATATTATTCACGAGCTTACTTTCATATTTCATCTTTTCCCTCCTTATGGCCTTTTTTGTTGTGTTCTGTTTGTTTTTAAAAGCTTCCTAATCCTCTATCTTCCCATTAATTTAAAAAAATCTATTATATCCCCTCTCTTTTGCTTTTATATTGTTTTTGACTTCCTTGTCAGCCATGGCTGTATCATCATGCCTTTAGAATATTAGTTCTTCTTTGGGATATATCTATCCTGTGCCTTCTGAGTTGCTCCCAGAAACTCCAGCCATTGGCGTTCTGCCATCATTCCTGCTAGAGTTCCCTTCTAATCAACTTTGGCCAGTTCCTCTCTCATGCTTTTATTACTTCCTTTACTCCACTGTAATATATATCTCAAATTGCAGGATTAAGTTTGTCATACTATGATCACTCTCTCCTACGGGTTCCTTTACCTTAAGCTCCCTAATCAAACCTTGTTCATTGGTCAACACTCAATCCAGAATTGCCTTTCCCCTAGTGCACACAACCACAAGCTGCTCTAAAAAAACATCTGGTAGGGATTCTACAAATTCCCTCTCTTAAGATCCAGCACCAACCTTATTTTCCAAATCTACCCGCATATTGAAATCCCCCATGACTATCGTAACATTGCCCTTACTACATGACTTTTCTATCTCCCATTGTAACTCATGTCCCCATATCCTGGCTGCTGTTCAGAGGCTTGTATATAACTCCATTCGGGCCTTTATTCCCTGCAATTTCTTCACTCTACCCACAAGGATTCTACACTTTCCACTCCTATGTCACCCCTTTCTAAAGATATGATTTCATTTTTATCAGCAAAGCCATGCCTCCCCCTCTGCCTACCTGCCAGTCATTTCAATACAACGTGTATCATTGGATGTTAAGCTCTCAACTATGATCTTTTTTCAGCCACGACTCAGTACTGCCCACAATATCATACCTACCAATTTCTTTCTGCGCTGCAAGATCATCTACCTTATTCCAAGTACTGTGTGTCTTCAAATATAACACCTGCAGTACTCTTTTCATCACCCATGATTGCATCCCTAGGTTACATTGCAACTCATCCCACTGACTGCAATTTTGCCCTATTATTTGCCTGTCCTTTCTCACAGTTTCGCTGCACACTGCAACTACTTGTATACCAACTGCCCTATCACTCTCATTCCCATTTCCCTGCTAATTTAGTTTAACCCTCCCCAACAGCTCTAGAAAATCTGCCTGCAAGGATACTGGTCCCCCTCAGATTCAGGTGTAACCCATTCCTTTTGTACAGGTTATACCTTCCCCAGAAGAGATCCCAATGATCCAGAAATCCGAAGCCCTGCCCCCTGCACCAGTTCCTCAGCCACATATTCATCAGCCAGATCATCCTATTACTACCTTCACTAGCACGTGGCACAGGCAGCAATCCAGAGATTACTATCCTGCAGGTCCTGCTTCCCTAACTCCTTAAATTCTCTCTTCAGGACCTCCTCCCTTCCCCTACCTATGTCATTGGTGTCAATATGTACCAAGACTTCTGGCAGCTCACCCTCCCCCTTTAGAATGTCATGGACCCAATCTGAGATGCCCCTGACTCTGGCACCAAGCAGGTATCGTACCATCTAGATGTCTCTTTCATGTCCACAGAAATTTGTGTCTGCCCTGTTAACTATGGAATCCCCTATCACTATTGCAGTCCTCTTCTTCCCTCCATTCCCTGCTGAGCCACAGTGCCACAGAACTGCTCACTGCAGCTTCTCTTTGGTACATCACCACCGCCCCCCCCAACAGTATCCAAAATGGTATGATTGAGGGGATGGCTGCAGGCGTACTCTGCACTGGCTGCCCATTTCATTTCCCTCTCCTGACAGTCACCCAGGTACCGGTCTCCTGCAACTTAGGAATGACTACCTCCCTGTAGCTCTTATCTATCCCCTCCTCAGTTTGCCATATGAAAGAAGTTCTCCCTGTGAATATATGGCCCCTTCAGATGTTCTGCTTTCCTTTCACGTCTCAAAGGTGAGCAGGTCATTGGCATAATAGGCCATTCTAGGTCGTGTATGTGAGTGGTTGAATCTGGAAGTAGCTGATGCAAGTGTGCGGAGAATAAAAAAATGGATTAATTTAGGATTGGTTTAAATGGATGGTTCATGATTGGCATGGATTTGAAGGGTGTTTCTGTGCGGCATCTCTCTAGGAAGCTAAATTGATAGAAACAAAGTGTAGAAATACGTTGGAGACTGATTCTTCACAAATTTTACCCACAGGTATGGAAAGTGGTTTGGTTCAGCTCTTGCTTTGAAATTGATTAAAAGTCAATAAGAAACTTTCCATCTGTGCACAATTAGTGTTGCTTTTTCTGATTAGGTGAATGGCAGTGTCCTGATATGAAGCAGGTACTAACAGGGCAGTTGATTGGCCTCAGGAGTTTTGCTGAGGCTTGTTGAAGTATCCAAAACCAATTTTCCCTTTGAGATGATTTCCGCGCAGGTTAAATAAACTGCAGTAGTGGCTTTCAAATCAAATCTGACACAGCTGACAAGAGAGCTCCAAGATTCCATTATTCACTGGAGTCTGTTGTTTCAATTTGAACAAGATGTTAAAGGATGGTTCCACTCATTACTTTGTTATTTTCCTCCAGTATTTTTCATTTCTTTCCTCCTGCTCTCCCTCATGGAGAGGTAGTGTGATGACAATGGTAGGGAAATAATTAACAGGTTTAGAGAGAGAGAATTAGTCTGGATTTGGAGAGGCAGGGCTTAATCAAAGATAGCCAGGATGGCATTATTAAAGTGAGATCCTATCTGACTAATAAGTTCCTCCAGCAACCCTTGGTAAAAGGTAAGAGTCCATGGCATAATAAACGTTGAGAATGCCTGGACTAATGTGTTGACTTTTTTCAAAAAAGTAATTGAGGGCGTAGATTAGGAAAATGTGATTGATATGGTCACCATGGACCTCATTAAGGCCTTCGACCAGGTAACTCATGGGAAACTGGTTCAAAAGTTTGGAGTTCATGAGATACTGGGCAAGTTGCCAGATTAGATCTAAAATTGGCTTGGTTGAAGGTTATATTTCTGATTATAAGCCTGTGGTCAGTAGACAAGACACATAGCAAGAGGATTTGAGTACAGGAGCAGGGAGGTACTACTGCAGTTGTACAAGGCCTTGGTGAGACCACACCTGGAGTATTGTGTGCAGTTTTGGTCCCGTAATCTGAGGAAAGACATCCTTGCCATAGAGGGAGTACAAAGAAGGTTCACCAGATTGATTCCTGGGATGGCAGGACTTTCATATGATGAAAGACTGGATCGACTAGGCTTATACTCGTTGGAATTTAGAAGATTGAGGGGGGATCTTATTGAAACGTATAAAATCCTAAAGGGATTGGACAGGCTAGATGCAGGAAGATTGTTCCCGATGTTGGGGAAGTCCAGAACGAGGGGTCACAGTTTGAGAATAAAGGGGAAGCCTTTTAGGACCGAGATTAGGAAAAACTTCTTCACACAGAGAGTGGTGAATCTCTGGAATTCTCTGCCACAGGAAACAGTTGAGGCCAGTTCATTGGCTATACTTAAGAGGGAGTTAGATATGGCCCTTGTGGCTAAAGGGATCAGGGAGTATGGAGGGAAGGCTGGTACAGGGTTTTGTGTTGGATGATCAGCCATGATCATACTGAATGGCGGTGCAGGCTCGAAGGGCCAAATGGCCTACTCCTGCACCTATTTTCTATGTTTCCATGTTTCTATTGGTGCTGTTTGATATGTACGTCAATGGTTTGGGTGAAAATATAAGGGCTATGATTACAGAGTTACAAATGACATAACAACTGATGGTGATGTTGACTGTAAGGTGGATAATCATAGGTTTCAGGACTATGTCGATCAGTTAATATGTAAGATCAGGACAGGAATCACAGATTGAATTTAATCCCAAACCATGTGAGTTGATTTACTTCAGAGTACTAATAATGTTAGGATAGACACTATGAATGGTAGGACTCTAGTAAGTACTGAGGTACAGAAGGCACTCGGTGTATATGTCCAAGGATTACTGAAGGCACCAGCTTAAGTAGATAATGTGGTTGAGAAGGCATATGAAATACCTGCCTTCATTAGCCTGGGAAAGAAGGAGATTATGGCACAACCAACACAAGGTGCTGGAAATCCACAGCAACACATGTAAAATGCTGGAGGAACTCAGCAGGTCAAGCAGCATTTATGGAAATGAATGTACAGTTGACATTTCAGGCGGAGACCTTTCTTCAGAACTGGAAATGAAGGGAGAAGATGCTAGAATAAAAAGGTGAGGGAGGAGGAGGAATAGCTAGAAGGCCATGTGATTGGTGAAGGGAGGTAGGCGGGAAAGGTAAAAGGTTGGAGAAGAAGGAATCTGATAGGAAAAGAAAGTGGACCATGGGAGAAAGAGAAGGAGGGGCCCGGGGGGGGGGAGGTGAGAAGAGGTAAGAGGCCAGAGTAGGGAATAGAAGAAGAGGAAAGAGGGGAGGGAATAAATTACCTGAAGGAGAAATTGATGCCATCAGGATGGATGCTACTTAGATCGAATATGAGGTGTTGCTCCTCTACCCTGAGAATGGCCTCATCATGGCAAAAGAAAAAGGCTTGGACTGACATTTGGGAACAGGAATGGGGATAGAAATAAAAATAGTTAGGCACCAGGAAACTCCACTTTTGGTGGATGGAGTGGAGGTGCTCGACAAAATGGTCCCCCAATTTACATCAGGTTTGACCAGTGTAGAGGAGGCCGCATCTGGAGCAATAGATGACACAAAGGACAACCCCAACAGATTTGCAAGTGAAGTGGTACCTCACCAGGAAGGAGTGTATGGGGCCCTGAATGGTGAGGAAGGAGGTAAGTGAGGATGAGAATAGGCAGGTGTAGCACTCTGTCACTTGCAGGGAAATGTGCCAAATGGAAGATTAGTGGGGAAGGATGAATGGATAAGAGAATCCCATAGACAAAGGAGATCCCTATGGAAAGCGGAGAGTGGGGAGGGAGATAAGGTTGTGGTTGGTGGTAGGATCCCATTGAAAATGGTGGAAGTTGTGGAGATATGTTGGACGTGGAGGCTCATGGGGTGGTAGGCAAGGACAAGGAATGTCTAAATGGTACAACTATATAAAATATAAGATAGGCATACAGTTCTTGGGTCAGCATGCAATAGGAAGGATGTATTGGACTGGAATGGAGCAGGTGCAGAGGAGATTCAGGAAGATTTTGACCAGGGTGGAGTTATTCTGTCATGGGAAAAGGTTGTTTAGGCTGGGTTTGTATTTCTCGTAACAGTGAGGGCTGAGGGAGGACCTGACTGAGGTACACAAGTTTATGAGGGGTAGTGTTAGGGTAGATAGTGAGAAAATTTCCTCTTAAATGTCTGTAGCCTGAGAGTATATGTTTATGGTATGGAGTGGGAGACTTTGAGAGGATCTGGCAAGTTATTTTTTCAGCCAAGCTGTTGTTGAAGTTAGAAGGCACTACTTAAGGGAGTGGTGGAGGCAGCCACAATATTTAAGAAGTATTTAGGTGAGCATATGAACAGCATGCCATAGAAGGCACAGAACCAGACGTAATTAGTGTAGACATGTACTTGATTGCTACCTTAGATACATAACCTATTTTGTGCTGTGTACTCACTCCTTTAAATATTCACATTTGTAGGAGTGTGCACATACATATGAGTGTGCCATGGATAAATACAAACACATAGGCAAACACATACATACCAACCCACCTGCATACCCAGTTCTCAATCCTCCCCTTAAAAATGCTATTTTTTTTCTGAATTGCTGGTCTCACCACATGCTGAAATCAGAGATTTTGTGCTGAACTTCCTTTCTAACAGTGTCACGCCAATGACCACAATGATGAATACCCCAATTTATGATATCACCGGAGCGCAAATCTTCCCCTGCAGTATTGTGGCATCTCAGGGAATTACTAGCATGACAGCAGAGCCCTCTAGTGATGTGGATGTGTTACGCAAGACATCCATGGATGTCCGGCTGGCAAATACTATGGACGAGGACCAGCCAGGATGAGGACAGTGGCCCCTCAGAGGGCTTGTGCCTCCTAGGCCCGTGAGTGGAGAGCCTGTACTTTGGGATCCTGCGGTTGATACTGAAGACTGAAGCCTGGAGGTTGAACCCTAACAGCCGAAGCACTTGGTGTACGAGTCGGAGAATCGACTGGTGAAGTTAGAGGCCCATTGTCCACGACTCTGTGAGCCCACCCAGAAGCTGGAGGCCGGGGGGAGGGGGTGCCTGTCGTGGAACTTGAGGACTGTTTGTGTGTGTGAATGGGTGGCTGGGAGGGAGGAAAGGGGCTTGATTTTGCTGTTGCTTTTTAGCTTGTAGTCTGAATTGTTCTGCTGAACACGTGGGTATGCTATGGTGTTGGTTGTTCACACAAATGCTGCATTTTACTGTATGTTTCAACGTACATGTGATAAATAAATGAATTTGAATCTGAGGTCACCGCAAAATCTCCCACATCAACAAAGAATCTTATGGAATTTACAACAAACCGGTCAGGACATTCAGCTCTATTGGTCCATGCCACTGAACGCTCTTTCCATGACATCTTCCCGCTCTGTTTAATCTCCACGGTTTGTTCCTCATCTGTTTATTCAGCAGCTCCCAAAGTGCAATCATCTCAGCCATTTCATGGAACAACAAGTCCCACATTGCCATCATTCCCTGGAAAAAGAAGTTTATCCTAAATGAGAACTGAAAATACCCAACAGGTCAGGCGGCATCCATGAAAAGAAAGGCCAATGAACATTCATTCAGCCTTTGAAT
The DNA here is from genome assembly GCF_963921235.1 of Mobula hypostoma. Classification (NCBI taxonomy): domain Eukaryota; kingdom Metazoa; phylum Chordata; class Chondrichthyes; order Myliobatiformes; family Myliobatidae; genus Mobula; species Mobula hypostoma. The sequence continues at coordinate 20,938,401 of NC_086113.1, forward strand.
GAAAGATCTTCAGTCTGAAACTTTTTCTCTGTTTCTTTCCTCACCGATGCTGCTTGACCCACTGAAGATTTCTGTTTTCAGTTTTCCAACATTTATAGTATTTTGGCTTTCTTCACTTTGTCCTGCATAGTTGATGGGTTTATTAATGATCCGAGTAACAGGTTAATGACAGCTGACTGTATTTCTTGGTCTTGCAGGTCGCTATAGATTTCACAGCATCCAATGGAGACCCTCGAAACAGCTGCTCTCTGCACTACATCCATCCCTACCAGCCCAATGAATACCTGAAAGCATTGGTGGCTGTCGGGGAGATCTGCCAGGACTATGACAGGTAATAGTGCTGTTGAAAGACACAAGCTTGGAGCTATTGAGGTAGGGTGTGGAGTGACAGGTGATTGCCTTGATTTTACTCACCAGGTCAAAACTAATCCTTTCAAGCCTCCTATGAAGTAGACAGGAATTTCAGTTTAGAAGTTAAGTATTCATAACAATGGATTTGAACAGGAATTTCAGCTGCATTTACAGATTCTGCAAAAAAGTTTGTGGTTAACATATTTGTTTCAGAGCGAAAGCATTTGGCAAGCCTTTAATTCTGAAAGAGCACTCTGAAGGGTGTTGTTCACATCATGTTACTCTGGTGACAGAATGTCACTTTTCACAAAGACTTTTCCTACCAAGAAAAATTGGAAAACAGGACACCTCCTATACAGGAAAGACGAATAAATGCTGGTGTGAAAGTTCATGAAAGGCAGAAACTAAATGGGAAAGTTGGCCTTTATTACAGGTGCAAACAACAGGAATTCTGCAGACGCTGGAAATTCAAGCAACACACATAAAAGTTGCTGGTGAACGCAGCAGGCCAGGCAGCATCTGTAGGAAGAGGTACAGTCGACGTTTCAGGCCGAGACCCTTCGTCAGGACCGACGTTTCAGGCCGAGACCCTTTGTCAGGACATTCGTCCTGATGAAGGGTCTCGGCCTGAAATGTCGACTGTACCTCTTCCTAGAGATGCTGCCTGGCCTGCTGCGTTCACCAGCAACTTTTATGTGTGTTGCTTTATTACAGGTGGTTTGGATCAACTCCAAGGAAGTCGTGCAGCACATTACAGATCTTTGATGAGTTCTGGTATGGAATACAAAGTGCAGTTTCAGTCTCCTTACTTTGAAACTTGTTTGCCTTGGACGCAGTGCAGTGTAGATTCCTCGGTGGAGCAGTGGTCCTGTAAGAAGAAACTGAATAGGCTGCATCCCTAAACTTTGTGCAGTAGGATGGCAGAAAAAAAAAAGGCTGCACTTGTTTAGTAACTTATGTGAAGTGTTTCAACATAACAAAGTGTAAACACATTGCAGTTATCAAGCAAAATTTAACTAAGAGACTCATAAAGAAATATTACCAAAAATGACCTAAAGGTTGTTCAAAGGGATAGCTCTGAATGGATGTCTTAAAAGAAAGACGGAGAGAAGTTTAGAGGGAATTCCTGAGATTTGGTCTTTGGAGATTGAAGTCACACCAAAAGGCTAATCAAGTTGAAAGGTAACGAACAACCATGATCAATGTACATCATTGTTTTACAAGGGATGGTTAGTGTAACGCTACTACAGCACCAGCAACCTGGGCTCAAATCTGCTCTCTGTAAGGAGTTTGTACGTTCTTAGAGTACTGTGCTCAGTTCTGGTCGCCTCACTACAGGAAGGATGTGGAAACCATAGAAAGGGTGCAGAGGAGATTTACAAGATTGTTGCCTGGATTGGGGAGCATGCCTTATGAGAACAGGTTAAGTGAACTCAGCCTTTTCTCCTTGGAGAGATGGAGGGTGAGAGGTGACCTGATAGAGGTGTACAAGATAATAAGAGGTATTGATCATGTGGATAGTCAGAGGCTTTTTCCCAGGGCTGAAATGGCTAGCACGAGAGGGCACAGTTTTAAGGTGTTTGGAAGTAGGTACAGAGGAGATGTCAGGGGTAAGTTTTTTACGCAGACAGTGGTGACTGCATGGAATGGGCTGCCGGCGGTGGTGGTGGAGGTGGAAACGATAGGGTCTTTTAGGTGACTCCTGGATGGATACATGGAGCTTAGAAAAATAGAGGGCTTTTGATAAGCCTAGGTAGTTCTAAGGTAGGGACATGTTCGGCACAGCTTTTTGGGCCGAAGGGCCTGTATTGTGCTGTAGGTTTTCTAACTTTCTATGTTCTCCACATGACTGCATGGCTTTCCTCCTACAGCCTAAAGAAGTACAGGTTAGTTAGTTAAATGCTCACATTGGTGTAATTAGGTGGTGCAGGCTCATTAGGGCTGGAAGGTCGTTATTGTGCTGTACCTCTGAATAATGAATAAAACCAACCATTAAAGAACAGCAATCTCAAGCAGTTGAGATTAAGGAGATAGGGAGGAATGAGATCATGTAAGGATTTGTAGATGATGAGAATTTTAGTACACCATCACATCTTGGATATCATTTGCACGCATTTCAATGATTAAAAAGTGCCACGGAGCTGAATTTATAGCCCCAATATTCCATGGAAATGAGAATTATTCCTGTCTACATGATTTTCAACATTGTTCCATGTCTTTAGCTGTGATACGTTTTTACCCAGATGTTATGTTCCTATTGAACATTTTAAATACTGATGGTAGTGAATCTGTTAATCAGTCACATAAATCTCAGGCTCCCTCCAAACATGGTTCCAGTAATCGCCCAATCTAATATAAATTCTAATAATAGATCTGTGCTAAGTACAAGTTCAATACTGAGAAATACTGTCCTGTCTGAATAACACACACAAAATCTTGAAGGAACTCAACAGGTCAGGCAGCATCTATGGAGAATGGAGCTGAAGTCGTGATGAAAGGTTTCGGCCCAAAATGTCATCTTTTTATTCTGCTCCATAGATGGTGACCTGCTGAGTTCTTGCAGCATTTTGTGTGTGTTCCTCTTGATTTCCACCATCTGCAGAATCTCTTGTGTTTATGATATACTGTCCTGTCAGAGGTGCTTTTAGTTGGTCATTGAGTAGCTGTACTGAAAGGATTCTCACCTGCGTCCTGGCTGATATTTACCTTCAATTAGCACATACAACATTGATCTAGTCATTATCACTTTGCTATTTGTGTGAACTTGTTAACACACATTGGCTGTCCTGTTTCAAAATTACAACGCTGACAACAAGGCTGCCTCTTTCAATGTAGGGTTGTAAACGTTTTATATAAATGTAGTCTCTTGTCAATTCTGGTTTTGATGAATATTTATGAATTAGGTGGAAGATTATTGATGTTGAGTTCTGCAGTGATTCACAATTTTCAATCACAAATTTTGGTCGTTATTGTACTTTGTGATACTATACTTAATATCATTAAAAGAAAAAGCCATTTGGCTCTCTTAATCTCTAGGAAGAGGTGCAGTCGACGTTTCAGGCCGAGACCCTTCGTCAGGACTGTACCTATTCCTAGAGATGCTGCCTGGCCTGCTGCGTTCACCAGCAACTTTGATGTGAGTTGCTTGAATTTCCAGCATCTGCAGAATTCCTGTTGTTTGGCTCTCTTAATGCTTTGGCCAATGACAAGTTTAAAGAGTGGACTAAAGACTATTTCCTTGTTCATTCTATCTCCTCCCTATGAAAGGATTATTCCATGCACAGCAGGAATTTTAAAAAAGATTATAAATTGGTGACCTTCCTATTAAAGCAAGAGATTATGATTTTCTTTGTTATTTCAGTGACAAAATGTTCCCAGCCTTTGGATTTGGAGCAAGAATACCACCTGATTTTAAAGTGAGTACCTTTAAGAACTCTTTAAGATCTTTGGTTTTCACTAATTGTGTTCTGTTTTCATCCCTAAAATTAATTATTCAACACTATTCAAAGTTGCATTATAGAATATGCTTCTCTTACCAAAATGACTCTCTGCCAGTTTGCACAGTGAAGATGTGATTAATGTTTCAGAAAAGATGAAATTGGAGACTCTTATTAACTGCTTCTAAATTTATCTCCAATCATCGGAATGAATTTCCAAAAGAGTGAATTGTGGTGATGTAGCATACTTAGCATTACTTGTTCAGAAAGAAAATTCTTCAGACAAGTACTTTTCCACCGGACATAAGGCTGGTTGCAAATAAATCACCCTGTTTTGATAATAACATTGCTTAACGGAAGTAATGGGGCCCTTGAACTGTTGCTCATTTTATGCAATTCCCTTTGGTGTTCAATTTTGATTCATAATTACTGAGAATCTCCGAACAGGCTGCTGGTGCATCTCCTGGTGAAGATGAATGTATGACACCCCATAGCACTAATTTGGAGAAGGTGTGTAATTTTCGGTAACCTAGTCAACTACTTCCCTCAACCAGTCTCAATTAAATAATCACACCTTGCTGTCTGTGGAAATGAATTTGGTGCCATGTTTTCAACATTTCAACTACCTGGTGTTTTAACTGGTAAATCATAAGACTGCCAAAGGTGTAAGATAACTGTGAGTCTTTTGTTTCAATTTTGCTGTATTATCTCTTGCCCAGATCTTCCTGAAGATGATAGCTATGATTACAAGAAGCAATTACATCATTTCTACTCTGTAGCAAAAATAAGAGGGCTTAACATTGTAATTAAATCAGATTTACAGGAAGATGTAATTTCTGCAGAGCAAGGATACAGAGTGACGTGTTTGTTTATAAACCACGGAGGTGTGGTGGCAGGTTCTGAGAATGAAATGAAGACTTGCGGAGGCCTAAGCTTTTTCTCGTGCTTTTCAACTGTGTACTGAATTCAGCACTGAGCTGGCTTTACTCCTGTGGGGCACCTCCTCAACCCCCAATCTCAATGTACATTTCCTGCATACCAGGAGGCATTAGATAGTTTAGCAGAATCCACTTCAAGTTCTTTTTCCAGTCAGGGACTGAGCAGCAGCCTATAAATGAAACCCAGAAATTAAGGCACATTTAAATAATCTTCTCATTGCACCACAATCAAAATCAACAAGGAGTAGAAGTCAGGGAGCTATTGCAGATGCTATAGGATTGCAAATTCAGTTTCCAAAAAATATATATATAATATTCATATCTCAACTTTAACTTCGCACTTCTTTATCTCAGTCTCTAAGCATCATACACCATAAGAGATTAACCAGGATACAATCATATTACTTTTGCTGGAGACAGGAAGAAAAAGTCATTATCAGTAAATGAGAAAAATGTAGATTGCATTTTCACAGTGGCTTTTGTGGTTTCATGAAATCCTGAAGGCTGCTGTTGTATCTCTTGAACTACATTTACACTGGGAAATGTGGCACCTAATTTGGGCAAAGCAACCTCACCTCCCCCACAAATAACAATGAGGTAATAACCACACACAATGCTAGAGGAACTCAGCAGGCCAGGCAGCGTCTCTGAAAAGAGAACTGTCGCTGTTTCAGTCAAAGACCCGTCCTGCTGAAGGGTCTCAGCCCAAAACGTCGACTGTACTCTTTTCCATAGATGCTGCCTGGCTTGCTGAGTTTCTCCAGCATTTTGTGGTGTGGTGCTTGCATTTCCAACGTCTGTAGATTTTCTCTTGTTTGTGAGCAAATAACCAGATAATTTGTTTTAATAATTTAGTGAATGTCAGTATATCAAAGTTCAAAAAAAATTTATTATCAGAGGGCATCTATGTCACCACATACAACCTTGAGGTTCATACTCAGCAAATCTATAGAATAGTAACTATAACAGGATTGATGAAAGATCAACCAGATTGCAGAAGACAACAAACTGTGCAAATGTAAATAGCAATAAATAACAAGAACATGAAATAACAAGATAAAGAGTCCTTAAAGTGTGATCATTGGTTATGGGAACATCTCAATGGATGGGCAAGTGAGTGTAGTTATCACCTATTGTTCAAGAGCCTGAAGGTTGATGGGTAGTAACTATTCTCAAACCTTGTGGTGTGAGTCCCGAGGCTCCTGTACCTTCTACTTGATGGCAGCAGTGAGAAAAGAGCGTGGTCTGGGTGGTGAGGATCTCTGATGATGGATGCTGCTTTCCTGTGACAGCGTTTCATGTAGATGTGCTCAATGGTTGGGAGGGCTTTACCCGTGATGTACTGGGCCACATCCATTACCTCTTCTAGGATTTTGCATTCAAAATCATTGGTGTTTCCTTACTAGGCTGTGATGCAGCTGATCAAAACAGTCTCCACTACACATCTATAGAAGTTTGTCAAAGTTTTTGATGTCAAACTTCTATTGTTGTATAAATATGATATCAGGAGAAGAGTCTCTACCTTTTTTTTAAAAAATCAGCCTAGGGATTTTTTTCCTACAACCAAGAGAGCTTAACACAACATAGCCCTTCTGATTTTACATTGATAATCGATCGAAGGATAAAAATGGCTGGCACACTGAAGGGAGTTTTCTAGTAATTTGACAGCGATATGTTCAGGTCAGTATGATGTGCAACCTGGAGGTGCACTTGCAGGCAATGGTGCTCCAATGCAGCTGATGCTCTTGTCCGAGGTAGTTGAAGATGTGTTTGAAGAGGTGCTGGAGGATACATTTTTTAATCAAAATGTGTCGCTGTTGGTAAAAATTTAACATGAAGTAGTTCAAAATACAGAGGATTCCGGATGACTGGGACAAATTGGGACCTGCACATTTTGGCCCAATTAAGCGGCTGCCCTAATTAGCTGAAGTTTCATGGAAATAGTAAAAAAAGTTATAAAATGACAAGCTACTGTTTAACTGAGTAACAAATTATAGAAACATAGAAAATAGGTGCAGGAGTAGGCCATTCGGCCCTTCGAGCCTGCACCACCATTTATTATGATCATGGCTGATCATCCAACTCAGAACCCCGCCTCAGCCTTCCCTCCATACCCCCTGACCCCCGTAGCCACAAGGGCCATATCTAACTCCCTCTTAAATATAGCCAATGAACTGGCCTCAACTGTTTCCTGTGGCAGAGAATTCCACAGATTCACCACTCTCTGTGTGAAGAAGTTTTTCCTAATCTCGGTCCTAAAAGGCTTCCCCTTTATCCTCAAACTGTGGCACACAGAAACACAGAACAAATTAGAACACAACCAAAACTACTACGGTAATATAAAACTGTGTATTAGTTCCTGAGAGCTATCAACGGAGAAATTCATTCAGTGTACACTAACATAATCTTTTTATTAACTGTAAATGGACAAAGTTAGCACAGACTCTTAGCGCTGATAGCGTACTGCCTTCAAACAGTGCTTCAGATGTTTTCACATCCTTCAAATTTTCATAGTATCATTCAAGATGATTACCAATACCTTCAACCCTTTCATAGTTCCTAACTTGTTGAAGTAGTGAAATTGTTCTATTTTCACTACTGGCTGTTTCTGGCATCTTGAAGCCTGAATACTTGAAACCACAGTTTATTACTCACAAACTATCACTACTATTTGAACACAAGCACACGTAATTGATGCTATTTAAAAATTGTTTGGTCTAAGCACAGTGTGGTGTCTAATGGCCACATGGCATGCAGGCAACTGATACTAGTTAGAAAATGTTTGCTAACAGTCTCTTGCCCCAATTAAGTGGCAAAGTGTCTCAAATAAACAAAGGGTATCCTGGTTATTTTCTTAATTTGTTTTTGTTCTTTCAAAATTGTCTCAAATCAGTGGCTGCCTTATTAACCAATGGCCCAATTAGCTGAAATCCACTGTAATTCAAATTTTATTCCCCAACACTAACATCTTGTTATCTCTCTCAATTGATGGCTTCCAGGTCTCCCATGACTTTGCAATCAACTTTAATGAGGACAATCCAGAATGTGCAGGTAAGTCCCAATGGGAGAATATTCTTTCATACTGAGAAGCATCTGTCACGGCTTTCCAGTTTTTGCAATGCCCTGATGGAAGAATATTTTGAACAGTTAATAGCTTTGCCAAATACTGACCCTTTTTCATAATTATATTCTTCCCCGAGGTATACAAGGAGTAGTTGAAGCCTATCAGAAGTGCCTTCCAAAAATCCAGCTTTATGGACCAACAAACATTGCTCCAATTATCCAAAAGGTGGCCAGCTCTGCCTCAGAGGAAATGCACACAAAAGAGGCAACAGTGAGTGATCTTCATGAATGAAACTCAAGGTCCAAAGTTGATGAGAATATAGAGTTATGATTAGTCAGATCTGCCATAATCTTATTAAAAGAAGAGCAAGCTCCATTCCTATTTTTTTTTAAGATCTTTTGTTTACAATGAAAGGTAACCTTTCCTAAGAATATCCAGCTTTCTCCCTGCAGGGCCCCACATATTCTATAAATCACTCTCTCTAAGTGCCCTCTCAAGGACTTAAGCACCTGGACAGCTGTTTGAGCAGACACACTCAGGTCTCTCTATCCCCTACACTCCTTGCAGAACCTATTCTGTCTTATTTTTTCTCTTCATTCCTTCTGCAAAAATGCATTACTTTACATTTCTCTGCGCTAGCTCTCGGACATCACTTTTTATCGCCCCATTCTGTTATCTTTTGTCTACTAGAGATTGTAAAGTATTTATCTTAGGAAGTGAAACTGGGCAGAATGATGGAAGCGCCGTTGGAGGAATACTTTAGGAATATTAACCATAATTCTGCAATTTTCAAGATTGTTATGGAAAGGGTTGGTCCTCAAGTTAATGTCTTGAATTAGGGGGAGAGCTTGTTTCAATAGTGTAACAGTGCACCTAGAGAAAGTAGATTGAGAGCAGATGTTTGTGGGTAAAACAGCTGAGAGGTTTTTAAAAGAGTGTTAGTGAGAGTTCAGAGCAAGCATGTTCTGGTATGAGTCCAAGACAAAAATGGAAAGATTAGGGAACCTTGAATAACAAAGGGGTTGAAGTTTTGATATATTTCAAAAAAATAACAAAAAGCAAACATATAACAGGTATGTCAAGAGAGATCACAGATGCTGGAAACCTGAAGCAAAACATACAAAATGCTAGAGGAAGTCTGAGAACTCGGGGAACCTGGGGGTACCTACTTCACTCAGAGGGTGGTAAGAGTGTGGAATGAGCTGCCAGCGGAAATGGTGGATGCAGGTTTGATTTCACCATTTAAAATAAATTTGGATAGATATGTGGATGGGAGGGATATAGAAGACTATTGTCTGGATATAGGTTGATAGGACCAGACAAAATAAGACCATAAGACAAAGGAGCAGAAGTCAGCCATTCGGCCCATCGAGTCTGCTCCGCCATTTTATCATTGGCTGATCCATTCTCCCATTCAGTCCCACTCCCCCGCCTTCTCATCATAACCTTTGATGCCCTAGCTACTCAGATACCTATCAATCTCTGCCCTAAATATACCCAATGACTTGGCCTCCACTGCCGCCCGTGGCAACAGATTCCATAGATTCACCACCCTCTGGCTAATAAAATTTCGTCGCATCTCTGTTCTGAATGGGCTCCCTTCAATCCTTAAGTCATGCCCTCTCATACTAGACTCCCCCACCATGGGTAACAATTTTGCCACATCCACTCTGTCTATGCCTTTGAACATTCAAAATGTTTCTATGAGGTCCCCCCTCATTCTTCTAAACTCCAAGGAATACAGTCCAAGAGCAGACAAACGTTCCTCATATGTTAACCATCTCATTCCCGGAATCATTCTGGTGAATCTTCTCTGAACCCTCTCCAACGTCAGCACAACCTTTCTTAAATAAGGAGCCCAAAACTGCCCACAGTACTCCAAGTGAGGTCTCACCAGCACCTTATAGAGCCTCAACATCACATTGCTGCTCCTATACTCTATTCCTCTAAAAATAAATGCCAACATTGCATTCGCCATCCTCACCACCAACTCAACCTGGAGGTTAATTTGCTAAATTAATATTCATCATCCATGTTCATCTATGGGAAGGATATGTAAGATAGCGAGCTCTGGGAGTGGCATGTGGTTAATCTGGAGTAGGTCAGTATTAAGGAGGAGGATTTGTGAGATATCATTGGATGCATAAGAATAGATGTATATACCCAGGGCTAGATGAGATTTCTCCAGGTAGGGAATAGCTGGAACCTTGACAAAGTAAGTTAGCTATCAATGTGACTGTATTTCCCATCTTCAATTATCCTTGAAGGTTGTACCAAGCCATTTTTGAACCACTGCAGTCTTCTTGCTGAAGGTATTCATGTAACACTGTTGAGTAGGAAGGTGCAGGATTTAGGCAAGACAATAGTGAAGGAAAACTGATATTCTATTTGAGATCAGGATGCTGTGTGACCAGGGGGAACCTGTGGGTGTAAGTGCTTCCAAAGCACCTGAAGGTGGTAGAGATGACAGGTTTGGAAGATGATTTCACAGAATCCCTGGGAAGGTGATGTGGTTGGTGCACACTACAGCCTTGGTGGTCCAGTAGCAGCGACTTGGTGCCATTCATTTAATTTATGGAGGATGACACCAATCAACATACAAAAGAAAATAAGAAATGTGAGTCCATTTGACTCTGTGTTGCTCTGTCATTTAGTGACATCGTGGGTAGGCTTCTCCTCCCTCAGCATTACCAAGCTCAATCAAATCTCACCTATGGGTCACCACAAAGTTTAACCATCCACAGGCCTCCATTATGTAGAATTGCAAATATTTACAACCATTTGGGTGAAGAAATTTGCCCTCCTCTCATTATTAAATGTCTGACCTCTTATTCGAGGATTGAGATCACTCTCTCTGGCAAGAGAAAACGTCCTCCTGGCATCTCCTGGTTAAAGCCCCTTAAAAGAACTCAGAGCACTTAATTTTCATTTCAGCCTGATAGAATTAGACAGGGTATATTCAAGTCTAATTCTCCAGCCCAGGTACCGGTCCATTCAATTTTTATTACAGTCCATTGAAAGCAACTATCCTACGTTAGGTAAGAAGATGCTATTATCAAATAAGAAAATGGGACAGAAAGATTTCTACACTTTGTCTTATTTTAACTGCCGCATCTCTTCACTCGGCCAAGTTCCCAGCAGGCTGGTAGAGTAAGCTGGTCAGGTCACCCGTCTGAGTGCTACTGGTACCATGTAACCCAGTTCTACCTGTCGCATGGTCGGGTGGTCGGCGACTAAACGGGCTCCCCCACCAGGCTTGCCTGATGAGGAGGGTGGCTAGACACCCTGCAGGGTGAAAAACAAGACCTGTCAAAGGGCGGATGAACCCTCTCGTTGGGTCAACGGCCATCTAGCAAACACGTGCCGTGAAGCGCGGAAAGGGCATCCCTTGCATTGAAGCTTGGTCTGGCCATTCACTGCAACAGAACTTTCCCCAGCCGTCTTGAACCCCACCATGCCGCTGGATCCGGGAGGGGATGTCGAGAGGGTGGGTCTGGACCTGTGCAACCCCCTACTCACATAAAATCCACTCACGCACACACTGTTCCTTTCAAACCTCACTAACTGACTGAAAGGAACCATCATCATCCTATGGGATGGATAGCCAGAGAGAGAGAGCTTTTGATCTTCATACAATTATGTCAGTTTATAAAATATACATAATGTTTTGGCAGTGGGATAAAGTGGGACTCTCTCAATCTATATTAAATTAGCTTAATTTAACAATTCAAAATAACAGCTGGAACCATAAAGGACTTGGGAGGATTCTCTTGTAGATTGAAGAGAAGATTTCTCTCCGTGTGGAGCAAAGGGAAATATCATTCATTTTCTTTACAAACAGCTGGACGATTATGAAGAAGAAACAAGTTAATTGCTACATTAAATGTTGCACAGAGATTAAATTTTTTAAATGCTGTGGGACTGAGAGTTTTGGAATATGTTGTCTAAAAAGATGAAGGAAGCAGATTCATTTGAAACTTCTAACAATATATTCACATGTGGGGTTAGGAGTAATTGGATAAGAAACAGCAGAGGCATGATAGTCTCTGAATGTAATACAACATTCTATGATCTGTTTCTTTTGTTTAACAGCAATACTTTATCCTCCTGATACTGACGGATGGAGTGATTACAGACATGGCTGACACCAGAGATGCCATTGTCCATGCGTCTCACCTACCCATGTCAGTGATCATAGTGGGAGTTGGGAATGCTGACTTCAGTGACATGCAGATGCTGGACGGAGATGATGGCATTCTCCGATCTCCAAAGGGAGAACCAGTTCTACGAGACATTGTTCAATTTGTGCCATTCAGGAACTTCAAGCATGTAAGTAAGAAGTGGAGGCATCCACATGTAATCAAGGAAATTGTTGCTTAATGTTTTGGTAGGAAGAAAAAAATCTGCATTTTTGTAGCTTTTTTTTCAATTCAACCTCAAAGTACTTCACAGGCAATAAAATATCTCTACAGTACAGATACTGCTAGAGTGTATGATCATGGCAGCCAACTTATATACAAACATCCTCCAAAAACATCAATGTGATATTGACCACATCATCTGTCTGATGATGTTGATTGAAGGTAATTATTGGTCAGGACTCCTGCTCTTCAGGGAATCTTTTTACATTCACTTCTGAAAGCCCTTCCACAGCACCACATTGAAAGGTTTATGCTCTTAGAAGTTGTCCTTGGATCATTACCTTCAGAACTCAGGGAAGAGTGAAGTAGATTTCAGCTGAGGCATTAACAATGATATAATGCGATCTATAAATAGATGTGGTTTTGATTTATTAACTTTATAATTGTTCAGTTGTTCAGTGGGTTCAGGAAATTGGGTGCAGCATTATAGTCATAGAATCACAGAACACTACAGCACAGAAATGGGCCATTCAGCCCATCTAGTCCATGCCAAACTATTACTCTGTCATGCTCAATCAACTTGCACTCAGACCATAGCCCTTCATGGCTCTCCCATCCATGTACCTATCCAAATTTCTCTTAAATATTGAAACCAAACCCACATTCACCTCTTCTGCTGGCAGCTTATTCCACACCCTTAATATCCTCTGAGTAAAGAAGATCCCCATCATGTTCCCCTTCAACATTTCACCTTCCACCCTTAGCCTATGACCTCTAGTTCTCGTCTCACCCAACCTCAGTGGAAAAATACTGCTTGCATTTACCCTGTCTATAGACCTCGTGATTTTTATACCTTTTTCAAATTTCTCATCGTTCTCCTATTCTCTAGGGAATAAAGTCATAACCTACTCAAACTTTCCCGATAACTCAATTCTCCAATTCATTCTTCTTACGTTATGTTAGTGAAGTACTAAAGGAGCATGGATTGTTTGTCCCTCTCCCATCAGGGAGGAGACTATGTAGCATCCACATCAAGACCACTAGGCTCAAAAACTGTTAGTACCCCCAAGCAGTAAGGTTAGACAACAGCTCCTCACACTAAATCACCACCACTACTTCATCATTTCCTGTCATTCACCTTATGTACAGACACTCCTGTGCCTAGCATTATTTTATGGACATACAAACAATCTATGAATTCTTAAGTATTTATATTTATTGTGATTTTTTTATGTTCTTTATCTTATTGTGTTTTTTGTTTTGCGCTGCATTGAATCCATAGCAACAATTATTTTGTTCTCCTTTTCTGGAAATAACATTAAACAATCTTGAATCTTCATCTTTGAATTTTAACATATACAGGTTGAGCATCCCTTATTCAAAATGCTTAGGGCTACAAGTGTTTCAGATTTTGGAACGTTTATATCTATATAATGAGATACCTTGGAGTTGGGACCCAAGTCTAAACACAAGATTCATTTACATTACATATACAGCTTACATACAGGTGGTATGAAACTCAGAGTGAGCAGCCCGCAGTCAGAGCACAGTCCAACGTGATGGAGCTAGGTCCTTCACAGACTGTCAGAGTTGAATGGCCCCCTCTCCTGACCACATCTATTACCGAGTTCCAGCACTGCAATTGGCTTCTTACCTGCTATCCTTTTCAAACAACCGCCCATTTCACAGCAATTACAAGGGGTGGTATTAATAATATTTTAATATAATTTTATGCATGAAGCAATCAGTTCATCATAAGACCCCGTTGCTTGTTTCATGATCAGCATACCATTAGGTGGCATATGTTCACTCTGACACTGATGAATCCATTCTTCAATACACACTCAAGACCTTCACTTTTTTTTCTTTATGCAGTGTTTTTCTATTTTCCATTAAATTCTGTTCATCACATGTGGCATCACTTCTCAGAACTGTCTGTGGTGCACAGAGACCTACACATTGCCCGAGAACCTTCCCAGCACCTGGTGGAATTTTCCATTTGTGACTTCATGTCAGCACTTAAAAAACAATTCAGATTACAGAGGTTTTCGGATTTTGGGACTTCGGATGAGGGGTGGTATTCAACCTGTACCACCATTCAGATAAAACATCTAATGCTCCCAGCAGCTTTAAATAGTGGCCCCAAACATTTTAGTTGTGCAGCTATCCCTACCAAAAAACCCTGCAAAAAAAAAATTAAATCAGAAAATGCTGGAGATGTTCAACAGGTCAGGCAGCAATTGTAGAGAGTGAAACAGGATTAACATTTCAAAGTGATGACCTTTTCAGAACCAGAAACCACATATGTTTTAACTTGCAGAACACTGTGTGTGTGTGTTTGTTTTTGGATGGGGGCAGCTGATTTGAGAGAACAGAACTGCAGTCCAAAAGAGAGTGGTGAAATCTTGCTAATCCTCGCTGATCAGTCTGGAGGAGGTGTAAATAGAAGCAAGAGTGATGACAGAGGAAAGAAAACACAACAATGCTACAACTGTAAGATATGTAACACTGCCATTGCTTGTAATCTGAAATTAAAACACACTAAAAAGCACTCAAAGGACAACATTAAAGGGGGAAAATGAGCAGGCTGATTACCTTGCAGCCCAAATGGCCAGTTCTGCTACAAACAGGCAAGGCTGGTTATCTGAAATTGCTAGATGTTAAGTCCCAACTACAGAAATGTTCCCAGACGGAAAATGAGTTGCTTTCCGTCTAGCCTTTGTTTGGCCACAAATGTACAGTGTAAGAGCCAAAAACAAAGAGATTAGAATGGGAGTGGGACGGAAAAGTAAAGCGACAGGCTACTTGCAGCTCAGGGTCACCCATGCAAACATAATGGAGGTTTTCTGAAAAGCAAACTCAGTCTGCATTTCCTTCTTCCAGTATTAAATTATGAGTACAATGCAGTGCAAATCAATTTGTGTTTCGTCTAGAAGGAGTGCTTGGATGTGTGGGAAAGGAAAAGAGCAATGTTGTTTTTCTTATAGTTGTACAGTAAGTGCCTTGAGAAGGAGAATGATTGGCGGTGGAGATAGAGGAGTCAGAGAGTGGTCATAAAATGGCTTCTTCAGAATCTGGACATTGCTGGCATACTCAGTATTTATTGCCCATCAGGAAGATGGTGTTGAGCTTTTCAAAACAACATTTAAGAATTAATCATATGGGTAGGATGGGTCTATGGTCACATCTATGTCTTACGATTTAAAAATGGAAAATTTCATCCCCTCAGAGATATTACTGAATGAAATGGATCTTTTTGTAATCATTGTTACTAATTATCACCCCAAATTATTAACCTGAATCTAAATTCTGCTGCTGCCATCGAATATGAATTTCTGTCACCAGATTAGCAATCTAGGCCTCTGAATTACTAGTTAGGGAACCTAAATGCTGTGGTAGCTCCATAACTATGAGAAAGCAGGTTATCCTTTGTTGCATAGAGGACATCAGTTCATACTGAATAACAGTATAGAGCCCTTAAAGCTCTGCCAATGATCTGCTACGAAGATATATGAGAATGAAATTTCAAGTTATTTCTTAAAAATAATTTCTTCAAATACAAGTTGTCTTATTGCGACTCCCATAGCATCTCAGAATCTAAGTGGTGTGATTCTTAGGGGAAATGGACATAGTAGGTAAATTATGGTGTTTGTAATCCTGTTGCCTTAACTAATGATCTATTAAGTTCAATTCATAACATGGCATCTGGCAAATCTAGAATCACTCCATAAAATAAATCACAATTAAATAATCAATAATAGGACATAGCTTCTTACTGAAAAGCCTCTGCATTTTGCCAATTCTCTTGTAAGAAGGAAAGGAATTGCAGTTTTTCTGTGTTTTCTTTCTCCTTGCCGATTGGTGAGTGGGTGAGATGTTACTTTTTTGAGTGAGGGAGGGGTTGGGTGTTTGATGTTATTGTCGCTGGTTTTTTTTGCGTGCGAGGAGCTTGGGGGTTAGGTGTTTGATGGCTTTGTTGTCTGAGTGGGCGATCTGTTAGTTTTGTGCGAGGGAGAGGTTGGGGGTTTAGGAGTTTGATGTTTTAGCTGCTGTATCTGGGTGGGCAATCTGTTAGTTTTGTGCGAGGGAGAGGTTAGGGGGTTAGGAGTTTGATGTTTTAGCTGCTGTATCTGGGTGGGCAATCTGTTAGTTTTGTGCGAGGGAGAGGTTGGGGGGTTAGGGGTTCAATGTTTTAGCTGTTGTATCCCAGTGGGCAATCTGTTAGTTTTGTGCGAGGGAGAGGTTAGGGGTTTAGGAGTTTGATGTTTCAGTTGCTGTATCCGAGTGGGCGATCTGTTAGTTTTGTGTGAGGGAGAGGTTGGGGAGTTAGGGGTTCAATGTTTTAGCTGTTGTGACTTGTGGGGTACCGCAAGGTTCAGTGCTGGGACCCCAGTTGTTTACAATATATATTAATGACTTGGATGAGGGAATTAAATGCAGCATCTCCAAGTCTGCGGATGACACGAAGCTGGGCGGCAGTGTTAGCTGTGAGGAGGATGCTAAGAGGATGCAGGGTGACTTGGATAGGTTGGGTGAGTGGGCAAATTCATGGCAGATGCAATTTAATGTGGATAACTGTGAAGTTATTCACTTTGGTGGCAAAAATAGGAAAACAGATTATTATCTGAATGGTGGCCGATTAGGAAAAGGGGAGGTGCAACGAGACCTGGGTGTCATTATACACCAGTCATTGAAAGTGGGCATGCAGGTACAGCAGGCGGTGAAAAAGGCGAATGGTGTGCTGGCATTTATGGCGAGAGGATTTGAGTACAGGAGCAGGGAGGTACTACTGCAGTTGTACAGGGCCTTGATGAGACCACACCTGGAGTATTGTGTGCAGTTTTGGTCCCCTAATCTGAGGAAAGACATCCTTGCCATAGAGGGAGTACAAAGAAGGTTCTCCAGATTGATTCCTGGGATGGCAGGACTTTCATATGAAGAAAGACTGGATGAACTAGGCTTGTACTCGTTGGAATTTAGAAGATTGAGGGGGGATCTGATTGAAACGTATAAAATCCTAAAGGGATTGGACAGGCTAGATGCAGGAAGATTGTTCCCGATGTTGGGGAAGTCCAGAACGAGGGGTCACAGTTTGAGGATAAAGGGGAAGCCTTTTAGGACTGAGATTAGGAAAAACTTCTTCACACAGAGAGTGGTGAATCTCTGGAATTCTCTGCCACAGGAAACAGTTGAGGCCAGTTCATTGCCTATATTTAAGAGGGAGTTAGATATGGCCCTTGTGGCTACGGGGATCAGGGGGTATGGAGGGAAGGCTGGTGCAGGGTTCTGAGTTGGATGATCAGCCATGATCATAATAAATGGCGGTGCAGGCTCGAAGGGCCGAATGGCCTACTCCTGAACCTATTTTCTATGTTTCTATGTATCCCAGTGGGCAATCTGGTAGTTTTGTGTGAGGGAGAGGTTGGGGGGTTAGGGGTTCAATGTTTTGGCTGCCATATCTGGGTGGGCAATCTGTTAGTTTTGTGCAAGGGAGAGGTTGGGGGAGGGGTTTAGGGGTTTGCAAGTTTTGTTTACTTTTCATTTTTGTGTGGGGGGGGCCTCAACAACTTCCATCGTTTTTCTGTATTTTATGGTTACCTAGAGAAGACAAATTTCAGAGTTGTATCCTACATGTATACTTTGATTAATAACATAAATAAATGAAAGAAGGAAAACTCTCTCTTCCCCTATGCTTTTTTAAGCTCATCTGACCACTTTCCTGAGGACATTTGTGTTTGATGGTAATACATGGGAACAAGCATAGTGACATATCATAGCCGGTACCTCACAGGAATCGTGACAGGCTGAGAATTCTGACCAATATATTGCTATACAAAACAACATTAACTTGTGAGAAATATGCCTCAGCTATAACCATCCCTACCTTAATCAACATGAACATAGATATTACGACTCAGATATTCAACACATACAAGTTCCATTCCAGAGTCTTTAGCACAAAGATTTGGACCAACATTCCTAGTTGTGCATTGTTGGATGTCTCTTATTCCATATTAGATAGAAAATCTAGGCCCTGTTTGCTCCCTTGAGTAGATGTAGAAGATTTTATTTTTTAAGGAACAGTAGGAGAGTTATCCCTGGTGTCCTGTTCAAATTTATTCCTTAATCTTCAGGAATGAATGATCTGGCCATTATCACATTGCTATTTTGGGGAGTTGGCTGTGCACTGTTTGACTGCTGTGCTGTCCTGAAATGAATGCAAAGGACAGCACAGAAAGTGTGAACTTCTTTATCCACCATTTCTGAAACAGTGTTTGAATAGAAAATTATACAGAATGTTTTTTTTAAGGAATATACTGAAGCTCTTCAATAAACATCATTTAGAATAAAAATCCAAATGCAAACATTTTTTTTAACAGGACAGAAATGGGTGTTAAACAAGAAAGAACACTCTGTTATCATAAGTACCTTGTTCAGTTCTGAGAGTCTCCAGGGAATTAGACGGCATTCAGAACTTTGCTGGTTTGAATTACCACCATTTTCAGTGCTGGATACCAACCTTAAACAATCAAAAGTGATTTGAATTTCAGGCAGACAGCTCAGTAAGTTGATCTGTGCAAATTTCATAAGAGTCATTCATTTGGAATGAACATAATTTGATCAATGTGTAAAAGTTGAAGCACAGATTTACCTAGCTGCACTGCTCTTCGTCATTTCTAGAATCCCCTTAACCAAATATAAAACTGATAAAGGTTGTGGCCCAGTCAGCAGCAGAGTTACCATTAACATAGAGGTTTTAGATTGAAGCCCCAATTCTATGATTTGAACACAAAAATATAAGCCAATACTATTGGAAGTGATGCTTTTTTGCTAAAATGTACTTATCTACTCTCTTGATACAATGTATAAAAAAAAACAACACAATTTTGAAGAACAGGTGAGCTCTTCTAATGAATGCTCAACATGTAATAATCTAGGTCTTTCTGTTTCAGAAATGTGGTTGTTTGTGCATCATGCTAAAACGTGGTGTCCATATCTTCTACTTGATAATGCAGATTAGTACTTCAGAAAGTGTTTGGCTGTAACTTGCAATGACTGGCATTAATGGAAGCCACAAGAGACACAAGGAGCTGCAGATGATGGAATATGGAAGACTCTGTGAAGGGATAGTTGACATTTTGGGTCAAGGCACTGCACCAGAGAGCAAGTTGATAAGTAGAACCAGGTGAGGAAGGATGGGTAGAGAAAGTGAACGAGACTGGGAGGTGATAACGGAGAGCTGCAGAAGATGGAATCTGATACGAAAGGAAGGTGATAAGTGGAACCAGATATGGGAGGGATAGTGGACAACTGAGAACATTAGGGGAGTGGAAAGGGTAGAGAGAGTGGGCAGTAGACAGATGGGGAATGGAAAAGAAAATGGATAATGGGAGGCTGGAAGAGGTATGACTGGAAAGAAGTGTGTGTGTGTGTGTGTGAAACAATCTGAGTGAATCGAAAGAAATGAATTGAACAGAGGGTTGCAGGTTACCTGAAATTAGAGATTTCAAAGTTCGTGCTATTTGATATGGACTGTCTGGGTGGGATGTGAGATGCAGTTCTTCTAGTTTTGTTTGGCCTCAGCCTGTCACGGAAGGAGGTCAAGGGCAGAGCCGGGGGAGGAGGCCAAGAGGTCAAGGGCACAGTCAGGGAAGGAGGTCAAGGGCACAATCAGGGAAGGGGGTCAAGAGGTCAAGGGCACAGTCAGGCCACTGTGAGAATGGGGAAAGTAGTTTAAATAGCTTACAACTGGGAGGTCAAGATGGCCATGGCAGACAGAGCACAAGTGCTCGGCAAAGTGGTTTGCCCTTCAACTTATTGATGTAGAGGAGGCCTCACTGGGAACACCAAATGTGATAGACACGGTAGAGAAAGTGCATGTGAATCTGTGCCTCGTGGAAGAGCTGTTTGGGTCCCTGGATGGTGGTGAGGGATAGGCGTTGCCCCACCTGTAGTTGCAGGGGACAGGGTGAATCAGGTAGAGAAAAGTCTCTGGAGAAAGGAGTGGGAAAGGGAAGGTGTGATGAGATCACAATACATTTGGTGGACATAATGAAGAAAATACTTCACATTCACCACAACAACATGATCCCACCACCAGACATTTCTTCCCCTCCCCACAGGACCACTTTCTCTGTGACGCCTGGTCCACCCATCCACCCTCCTCCCCTGCGACCCTAGCTGATGGAAACCTGCCCCTACACCTCTTCTCTCAACACCACCCATGGACCCTCCCAGGTGAAGCACAGCTTCACACGCATACCCTCCAGCCTTGTCTACTGGATTCAGTGCTCTCAATGAGGCCTTACATGGACGAAATCAAGCGCAGACAAGGCCACCACTTTACCATGCACTTGCACTATGTCTGCAAAGGCATCCTGAACTCTCTTCCCATGCTCACACCGATCTGTCTGTTCTTGGCCATCTCCACTGACAGGGTGAAGTTAAACATACCCTAGGACAGGCATCCCGAACCTTTTTTATGCCATGGACCAATACCATTTGGCAAGGAGTCCATAGACCCTAGACTGGGAACACCTGCACTGGAGGAACTGCACCTCATGTCCTTTTTTTGTGTGTGGGTAGTCTACAATCCAATGGCATGAACACTGAATTCTCTAATTTAAGGTAACCTGCTCCTCCCTTCTGCTCTTTTCTCTTTCTCTCCTGATTCACCCAGGCCCCCTTGCACACTCACTTCTTTCCAAACCCCAGCCCATGTTACCCAGTTTCTTGCCCCATCTCCGCCTTACTCCATATGCCAATCAGCCACAAACTGTACCCACTGGGATCTCTATCTGCTTCCTGCCCCCACCTGCCCATCAGCCCTCTCTTATTTGGTTCCACATCACCTATGTTGCTATCTCTACCCTCTCTCCTCTACTAGGCTCACAATGTCACCTCACCTGGATCCGACCATTGCTTGCCAGCTCCTAACTCCCCACTTTCTCTCAATCCTTTATATTGGCTCTCTGGCCTTTGCACCAGGTCTTGATGCAGGGTCTTGACTCAAACTGTTGACCAAACCTTTGCCTCTAGATGCTGAATGACTTTCTGTTTTCCTGCAGCTGCCTTCTGTTGTTAATTAAATAGACTGTCATTATTCCTAGACATCACAGAGTTATAATCTGTTTGTTCTTACAGGCGTCCCCTGCCGCTCTTGCGAAAAGTGTCCTTGCTGAGGTCCCTAACCAAGTGGTGGACTACTACAATGGGAAGTCAATTCCTCCAAAATGTCTGTCTGACTACGAGTCTTCCCGAACTGTCGGACCCTAATACTTTAGTAACCATTTACTTAGTGCAAATACTAATGTAGAGCACGTCACAGTGACTTTTAAAATGAATGAGAAGAAATGTTTTGCATGTTTAAACAACAAGGCCTGCATTCTTCAAAGCTGTTGTACTGTTAAGAAATTTTTACAAGACAAGACTACTTTGCATAAGAAACAGCATGTCGCCTTGAAATGTATCAGTATCTTTTTTTTATACAGGTTTATCTGGATTTTACTAAATTTCTTAATATTCTTACACTGTAAAACATTTTGGGACATTTATTGAAAGTTGAAAGAGAGCAGTATTGGCTCTGTTACTAATGATGGATTTTTCAAATCAGCAGTTGCATGGACTGTATTTTGCATGTCAGTAAATAAAAATGACAGTTTTCCAATTGTTGTCAGATCTTATGTGGAGCAGACCCTTCAAAAAATTAGTGAACAATGCGTTAATTCAGTACTGTTAGAAAGAGATCAAAATCTGACTGTGGGCATAAGGTTATAAGCGTTGACAGAAGCATTCAGAAATACAATGATCCTGTTGTATTCAGACCACCACACACAAAATGCTGGAGGAATTCAGCAGGACAGGCAGCATCCATGAAAATGAATAAACACTCAATGTTTTGGGGTGAGACCTTTCGTCAGGACTGGAAAGGAAGCAGGAAGATGCCAATATAAGGAGGTGGTGGGAGGGGAAGCAGGACAAGCTAGAAAGTGATGGGTGAAGCCAGGTGTGTGGGAGAGGTGCAATAAGTAAGAAGCTGTGAGGTGATAAGAAGAAAAGACAAAGGGTTGGATGAGAAGGAATCTGTTGGGAAAGGACAGCGAATCATGGGAGAAACGGATGGAGAAGGGGCACCGGGGGAGGTGAAAGGCAGGTGATGAGACCAGGTAAGAGGCCAGAGCAGGGAATTGAAGAAGATGGAAGGGGGAAAGGATTAAAAGTTACTGGAAGTTGGAGAAATTGACGTTCATGCCATCAGGTTGGAGGTTACCTAGATGGAATGTGAGGTGTTGGCCCTCCAACCTGCGAGTGGCCTCATCATGGCAGAAGAGAAGCCATGGACCGACATGCCGGAATGGGAAATGGGAATTGCAAATGAAATGGCTGGCCATTGGGAAATTCCACTGTTTGCGGATAGAGCTGAGGTGCTCGACAAACCAGTTCCCCAAACTACATTGGAGAAAGTGGGAGGAGCAGAAAGAAAAATTGTTGAAGGTGAGGGCTAGTTCTGCCAGACAGAGGAGGGAGAATTGTTGTTTGACAAGAAAGAAGCAGAGAGCTTCAAAGTTTGCTTGATGGGGGAATAGGTATGTATAGGGATTTGACTCAGACCACTATAATTTCACTCCAGGATTGAATACGATAGCTTGGTAATTGTTTTTATGTCCAGAGATTCACTTTAAAAGATTCAATAAATCACCTGACACAAATGCTTGGCAATCTTATGTAACACACACAAAATGCTGGAGGAACTTAGCAAGTCTGGCAGCAGCTACGGAGGGAAATAAACAGTCACTATTTTGGCCAAAAATGTCAGCTGTTTTATTTCCTTCCACAATGCTGCCTAACCTCTGAGTTCTCCAGCATTTTGTGTGCAGATAATTTTTTTAACAGTTCTCTAAAATCTTAAAACGTGCAACAGAATCACCACAAGCCATTTGCACAATTTCAGTGGATTAAGTGGTAGGTTAGGGGGTACTATGTTTCTTTCTTGACAGGAAGGTTATAGATTCCAGTGTCACTCCAGTAAATAGAACATAAAAATCTAGACTGACACTCTAGTATTACACTTTTGGTGGTTCTATATTCTGGATGAACATTTAATGAGAGACTATATACTTAAGGAGTGAAACCTGAGAAATACGAGGGGAAAAAAGCTTCAAATTCTTGAAATTTAATAATTTCATGGCTAACCTTTGACTTCAGCACCACTATAATCCTAGTTTCCTTAATTCCAAACCAAAACACACTGTCTTGAACATGCTCCCAAGTTTCTTTGCACCCTTTCTAGATGAATACATCTTTTCATGGTTAAGGAGACTAAAACTGCAGATAATCCAAGATACTGTGTAGATTTAGTAAAACTCTACTGTAATATTCCAATCCTTTTACACTAAAGGGTCATGTTTAAAGAAAAAGCATTGATAAAGCACAATTGCCATTTCATGGAACCACAGCTTGGCTTTAAGTACATATTGTGATATTTACTTACCTTGTTATCGCATTGGTGATACCAGATTCCGGCCATTTCCATGTTGCAGATGCTAGTTCGTAGTTCTCTCTGAAAACAGCAAAGTTCAATGTACTATTTTTCATAATGTGGGGATCATTCTCAATTGTCTAAATTCTGGAAGACAAAACCCAATAGTAGCCACATCTAATGAAAAACAAGGATATAGACCATCAGAAACAGAAGATTTTACAGTTTTAGCCCAATTATTTCTCAAGTACTTTTACTAAAACACATTTATTTAAACTCTTTGCTCTCATTAAAGGCTAGGTCTTGTACTATTTCTGGAATTTATTTCTTTATTTATTGAGCTGCAGTGTGGTATAGGCCTTCTGGCCCTTCAAGCCACACCACCCAGCAATCCCCCGATTTAATTCTAGCCTAATAATGGACAATTTACAATGAGCAATTAACCTAACAACTGGTACATTCTTGGACTGTGGGACGAGACCCCAGCAGTCACACCAAGAATGTACAAATTCCTTACAGGTATCAGCATGATTTTTATTTCTGCCTTGACTGTGAAGATAGATGCATAACGTTAGTTTAAAGATTCTACCGCTTTCTTATTACAACTTCAAAGAGCAAGGCAGCCAAGCCATCTGTCCTGGCCAATATCTGTCCTTTCATCAATTATCATTTAACAAACAAATTACCTGAAAATTATTACATCAGTGACTGTGGATCTTGCTGTGCCTAAAATCTAGCTCTGCTTGCAATTGCCAAAGAGTGAGAATATTTCAAAAATTATCTCACTGATGCAAAGCAATTTGCAACATCATCAGGTTGAAAAATTCTCTATTGAAATGTAAGACTTTCTTTTAATGCAAACACGAGGAAATCTGCAGATGCTGGAAATTCAAGCAACGCACACAAAACGCTGGTGGAATGCAGCAGGCCAAGCAGCATCCATAGGAAGAGGTACAGTCGACGTTTCCGGCTGAGACCCTTCGTCAGGACTAACTGGAAGAAGAGATAGTAAGAGATTTGAAAGTGGGAGGGGGAGGGGGAGATCTGAAATGATAGGAGAAGACAGGAGGGGGAGGGATGGAGCTAAGAGCTGGAAAGTTGATTGACAAAAGGGATACAAGGCTGGAGAACAGAGAGGATCATGGGACGGGAGGCCTAGGGAGAAAGAAAGGGGGAGGGAAGCCCAGAGGAAGATGGAGAGCACCGAACTATCTCTTCTTTCCATTAGTCCTGACGAAGGGTCTCAGCCTGAAACGTCGACTGTACCTCTTCCAATAGATGCTGCCTGGCCTGCTGTGTTCCACCAGTGTTTTGTGTGTGTTGCTTTCTTTTAACAGTCTTTTTGGGCTACATCATATTGGTAACAAGGTTCCATACAGAAATGCCTCCTTTTCAGTTATTCGAATGAATTGAGTACAAGTTTTCTGTGCAAAAGTAAAAGCTGAGCAAAAGTTAGTGCAAGTCTGGAATTCTCTTCTTCAGAAGTCAATAAAAGTTAAATTAATATTTAATCCACAGTTGGTATATTTTTATAAATCCATTGAGAAGGAGAATGAATATTAAGTTAGGTCACAGATCAGACACACTACCTGAATCTGGAAACCTGAAATAAGACAAGCTGCCGGGATTAATAATGTCTCCCTCTAAACTGAGATATAATTAGAATTTCATGTAGGGAACTAACTGATTTTAATCATCTGCTTCTCCAAAAAGTCACTGATCAGAAATGTTGTTTCCCTCTCCGCAAATACTATCTGACCTACTGAAAATTTCTATAATTTTTTTGTCTCTCTATTCCTGCCTCTAGAAACATAGAAAACCTACAGCACAATACAGGCCCTTCAGCCCACAAAGCTGTGCCGAACATGTCCTTACCTTACAAAACCTAGGGTTACCCATAGCCCTCTATATTTCTAAGCTCCATGCACCTATCCAGGAGTCTCTTAAAAGACCCTATCGTATCCGCCTCCACCGCTGTCACCGGCAGCTCATTCCATGCACTCACTACTTGCTGCATAAAAAACTTAACCCTGACATCTCCTCTGTACCTACTTCCAAGCACCTTAAAACTGTGCCCTCACATGCTAGTCATTTCTGCCCTGGGAAAAAGCCTCTTACTATCCACATGATCAATGCCTCTCATCATCTTATATAATCCTCTGTCTCTCCAAGGAGAAAAGACCGAGTTCACTCAACCTACTCTTATAAGGCATGCTCTCCAATCCAGGCAGCATCCTTGAAAATCTCCACTGCACCCTTTCTATGGTTTCCACACCCTTCCTGTAGTGAGGCAACCAGAACTGAGCAAAGTACTCCAAGTAGGTTCTGACCAGGGTCCTATATAGCTGCAACATTACCTCTCTGCTCCTAAACTCAATCCAACGATTGATGAAGGCCAATGCACCGTATGCTTTCTTAACCACAGGGTCAACCTGCGCAGCAGCTTTGAGTGTCCTATGGACTCAGACCCCAAGAAAGCTCTGATCCTCCACACTGCCAAGAGTCTTAACATTAATACTATATTCTGTCATCACATTTGACCTGCCAAAATGAACCACTTCACACTTATCTGGGTTGAACTGCATCTGCCACTTCTCAGCTCAGTTTTGCATCCTATCAATGCCCGCTGTAACCTCTGACAGCCCTCCACACTACAACACCCCCAACCTCTGTGTCTTCAGCAAATTTACTAACCCATTCCTCCACTTATAAAAACCACTAAGAGTAGGGGTCCCAGAACAGATCCCTGAGGCACACCAATGGTCACCAACCTCCATACAGAATATGACCCGTCTACAACCACTCTTTGGCTTCTGTGGGCAAGCCAGTTTTGGATCCACAAAGCAGTGTCCCCTTGGATCCCATGCCTCCTTACTTTCTCAATGAGTCTTGCATGGAGTACCTTAACAAATGCCTTGCTGAAATCCATATAGACTACATCTACTGCTCTACCTTCAACAATGTGTTTAGTCATATCCTCAAAAAATTCAATCAGGCTCGTAAGGCATGACGTGCCTTTGACAAAGCCATGCTGACCATTCCTAATCATATTATGCCTCACCAAATGTTCATAAATCCTGCCTCTCAGGATCTTCTCCATTAACTTACCAACCACTGAAGTAAGACTCACTGGTCTATAATTTCCTGGGCTATCTCTACTCCTGTTCTTGAATAACAACTTGCACAACCTTTCAAACCTCCAGAACCTCTTCTGTCCCCATTGATGATGCAAAGATCATCGCCAGAGGCTCAGCAATCTCCTCCCTCACCTTCCACAGTAGCCTGGGGTACATCTCGTCCGGTCCTGGTGACTTATCCAATTTGATGCTTTCCAAAACCTCCAGCACATCCTCTTTCTTCATATCTGTATGCTCAAGCTTTTCAGTCCACGGTAAGTCACCCCTACAATCGCCAAGATCCTTTCCTGTAGTGAATACTGAAGCAAAGTATTCATTAAGTACCTCTGCTATCTCCTCCGGCTCCATACACACTTTTCAATTGTCACACTTGATTGGTCCTATTCTCTCACATCTTATTCTCTTGCTCTTCACGTACTTGTAGAATGCCTTGGGGTTTTCTTAATCCTGTCCACCAAGGCTTTCTCATGGCCCCTATTGGCTCTCGAAATTTCATTCTTAAGCTCTTTCCTAGCCTTATAATCTTCTAAATCTCTATCATTGCCTAGTGTTTTGAACCTTTCAGAAGCTCTTCTTTTCTTCTTGCTAGATTTACAACAGCCTTTGTACACCATGGTTCCTGTACCCTACCATCCTTACCCTGTCTCACTGGAACGTACTTATGCAGAACTCCAAGCAAATATCCCCTAAATATTTGCCACGTTTCTTCCGTACATTTCCTTGAGAACACCTGTTCCCAATTTATGCTTCCATAAATTAGGTCTCTGATCATGTTTTCTTTGTGTTGAACAAGCAATTGTAGTATACTTGAAGCACTTAAGTTACATAATTCCTGTTTTAGAGCATAAGACATAGGAACCCGTTTCCTTCTTTCGCCCCGTAACCTTTCACACCCTGACTTATCAAGAATCTATCAACTTCTGCCTTAAATACACTCAATGATCTGGCTGCCACAGCTACCTGAAGCAATGAATTCTACAGAGTCATGACCCGATGGCTAAAGAAATTCCTCCTCATTCCTGTTTTAATGGACATCCCTCTATTCTGGGGTTGTGCCTTCTGGTCCTAGACTCCCCCACTATAGGAATCATCCTCTCTACATCCACTCTATCTAGGACTTCTGACTTTTGAAAAGTTTCAGTGAGATTCCTCCCTCATTATTCTAAATTCCAGTGAGTACAGGCCCAAAGCAATCAAACTCCTCCTACAATTAGCCTTTCAATCCCAGAATCATTTTGTGGTATGTAAAGATTCTTTTCCCAGTAAGTGATGTGCTCACATTAGACTGAAACCATCTTATAAAACAAACTTTTCTCTGCGATACCAGAATGCGTTAGGGACAGTAAGGGGAGTTTATAGTGTGAGTTAATTTCAATCATAATCAGATTTAATATCACTGGCATACAGTATGTCATGAAATCTCTTGTTTTGCAACAGCAGTGCAGTGAAATAGATAATAACAGAAAACCAGCAAATTACAATAAGAAAAAATATATAAAATAAATTAAATAAGTCATGCAAAAACAGTGCAACAAATAGTGAGGGAGTGTACATGAGTTCATTGTCATTTAGAACTCTGACGGCAGAGGGGAAGAAGCTGGCCCTAAAATGTTGAGTGTGTGAGTGAGAACATTTCAGAAAGGCTTGCAGCTCAACAATTTTCGACTTGAGATGTAATTTAAGAAATAATAAGGAAAATTAAACATTAAGAAATATAGCTTGTGTAGTGGCTGGAAACCCACACCAACAAAATGATGCAAATTGGAGCCATGCCAACTTTTTGCAAGGCTGTGTAGGAGCATTTTATTTTACATTTACAGCTTCAGGAGTTTCTCAGGAAGCAGGATCAACTGTTAATGTTAATGTTCTCAGGAAGCGGGAACTAAGCACAAGGTTTACTCATCTCTGTGCTGAACTGAAGCTGTGGTCTTCAACTAACAGGCTCCTGGATCGGCTGCAGCAATAACTGGCTTCGTGGCTGTGGACTCACTTTTGTGAACCTCAGTTTGGAATGCTATTTGCTTACTTTTATTGTTTGCATGATTTGTTTCTTTTCTGCACATTGAGTTTTGACACTTTTTTTTAATGGGTTCTATTGGCTGTCTTTGTTTTGTGGCTGCATGTAAGGAAATGAATCTCAAGGTTGTATATAGTCCACAAACTTTTATAACAAATGTGCTTTGAACTTTGAACTTGAATTCATATGATCTTTCACAATGGCAGAAATACTGAAAGTGGGTCTGCCATTTCAAGTCAATGTAATCCTCAAGCCATGAGTGCGATTCTAAGATGATTTTATTTTTGGAACTGGTTCCTTCATACTCATACCCTTTGAACCTAAATGAAAGATATATAAAGAGCAGGGAGACATCCATTCCTTCAGTGAAATTGCAATAGCTTACCTCAGTCAGAGACTCAACAGCGGCTCAGGAAAGAACAGAGCTTAAACACTGTTCATCTTTCTGTTAATACCTGCTCTTGAAGTCTGGATAAATGTAATTTCTCCAGTGTGCTGTTCCAATTTCACAGCAATGATGCCTACTGTGCGTTGTGTCCAAACCAATATGACCACTGTTCATCCAGAAACCTCCATGGGTGAACCTATTAAGATCAGAGACATCAGGGATTCAATCTCATTCGTGCACATACAATTGCTAATCACATTTCGCGATCAGTTTTCCTCCTCAAATCAAATATGAAGGAGTTAAAAAATGTGCTAACAATGAATATAGACATTCTAATATTGCATGGAGGTAATCTAATCATGACTATTAAAAACTCAAAATGGAAAGCAGGTGATGGTTCAATAAAAAATTATTGTGTGGGCCAATCACAAAAATGATGCTGATTGCAAGCCTGCCTGATTAAATGGGGCTGAAATTACTTTTTTGATACCTTAAAATAGATCATTTATTTTTGAAACAAATACCTCAACAGATCCATGAGAAGAATTTTAATCAGATTTTGGAGAAAGTCCATTTACCAAAACCATTACAAGGACACTAGCAGTCACCAAAAATCAATCTCTGTAAACTGAATTGAAAAGCCACACATTTCTCTTGTGACAACTTTTCTTCCCCTTGGAAGGAATTCAATTGTGTTAAAATAGGGGGGAGGGCAAGATAAAATGAATAAGAAGGACCTACCCTTCTTAGCAGTAAAATCAATCCCAGGATAAATAGTCTTAATGTAATTTAAAGGAATAAACAAAACTTCTGGGGACAAGTTTTCACCTGTAGGGTGTTAGGATCTGAGACTTGCTTCTTGGAAGTTGATGGAGGTAGAACCTGTCAGCACATTTAGCACTGAGATGAGAAAAAAAATCATTATTTTAAATCATTAAATCATTATGAGGAATTTTGAGAATCTTCTACCCCAAAGGGCGATGGGTGTTTGGTTATTAAGTAATATTCACAGCTGAAACCAATGGTCATGAAAATTGTGGACTTGAAGTGGAGGACCAGCAGCATCCGTACTGAATTGTGGAACGAGCTGAAAGGACAATAGCTGACTAACGTTCTTGTGTTCTTATATAACAGATACCATTTAAAAATATTCAGGGTGTTATCCAGCTTCTAGTTTAATATTTATCTTCTCTTTCCCCTACCCAATCACTAAAGCAAATTATCTGGTTCATCACCAGATTACAGAGCAATGCTGAGACAAACTGCTGTTTCCTTAATCACAGAAGTGACAATACTTCAAAAAGTTAAAGTTCTTTTCTACTTTCTTCATATTTCTCAAGTGTCTTGATAACGTCAGCTTCCTAAATCTTATGTAAGCTTACTTTTCTTTTTTGACTCATCATCCCGTATCTCTTGTCCTCTTTGGTGCCTGAACCATGCCATCCTTTTCTTGCATCCTTGCAGCAACATGCTGGTCCTGAACGCTAAATAACTGACCTTTAAATGACTGCCACATGCCAGATATAGATTTAACCACAAACAGCTACTCCCAATCTATTTTGTCCAGTTGCTGCCTAACACTTTTGTAATGAGCCTTGCCACTATCTACCCCTTTCACTCAGTGATCAGTCTTATCCTCATCCATAACTCCCTAAAAATATACAGAATTATGGTCACCCATTTAAACCTTACCTAGCCAAACTCATTTGCCAACACTGGGTCTTGAATGGCACCTCTCCCGAGTGGACTATATACATATTATTTCAAGAAATCCTTCTGGAGGCACCTAATAAGTTCTGCCCCATCTAATCCCTTATCAATAAAGAAGTCTTTGTCAATATTGGGAGTCAAAATCACCCACAACAATAATCCTGTTGCTTTTGAATCCTTTCATGAAATCCTTGTATATGTTCTTCTATCTTCAAAGTAAAATTTATTATCAGAGTACATGCACGTCACCACGTACAACCCTGAGATTCTTTACCTGCGGGCAAACTTGCAAATCTATTGAACAGTAACTGTAAAAAGGACCAATGCAAACACAAATATAAATAAATACCAATAAATAACGAGTATGAAATAACAAGATAAAGAGTCTTTAAAGTGAGACCATCGGTTGCAGCAACACCAGAAATAGAATGAGTATAGTAATCCCCTTTTGTTCTAAAGCCTGATGGTTGAGAAACTGTTCTTGAACTTGGTGATGTGTGTCCTAAGTCACCTGTACCGTCTACCTGATGGCAACAGTGGGAAAGGAGCATGGCCTGGGTGCGATGATCTTTGATGCTGCTTTTCTATGGCAATGTTTCATATAGATGTGCTCAATGGTTGAGAGGGTTTTACCTGTGACACAGTGTGTCAAACCCACTACCTTGTGTAGGAGTTTCCGCTCAAAGACATTGGTCTTCCCACACCAGGCCATAATGCAGCCAGTCAGCATAGTTTGCCTAGGTTTTTGATGACATGCTGAATGTCCGCAGATTCCTGAGGAAGTAGAGGTGCTGCCATGCTTTCTTTACAACTATATTTATATGCTGGGTCCAGGACAGGTCCTCTGAGATAGTGACACCCAGGATTTTAAAGTAACTGACCATCTCCACCTCTGATCCTCTGATGAGTACTGGCTCATGGAGCTCTGGTCCATGCTCTGACTATTGGGAGGTTTAGGGTGGTATGATAGTGTAGCGGTTAGAGTAATACTTTACAGTGCAAGCTGTAAGATCAAGTTTCAATTCCTGCTGCTGTCTTTACAATAAGATCCATCATAGTGATTATACTTTTCTTATTCCTGCCTTCTCCCCATTTGGTCTTTCTGGATGAACTGTCCAAAGTTCCATCTCTTAGTGCAACACTGACTTTCCCCCTAATCGGTAGTGCAACCTCCCCCGGTCCTGCTACGCTTACATCCTCCTCTGTCACATTAAAAATATCTGCACCCTGGAAATGTCACTGGCCGTCCTGCCCTTCCCTCAATCATTTCTATAATGATGACAATATCATAATTCCATGTACTAATCAGGCTTTAGGCTCAGTTGCCTTATCTGTTAACTCATTGCATTGAAATAAGTACATTCAGACCATCGCTCCTAATGTTCATTATCCAGAACCCTGCCTGTTTCTGATATTTAACGTACTTGGCTTAATCACTACCTTCTCCTAAGTCACATCACCTGCTAACTTACTGCTCTGGTTGCTACCACATCAGCTCCTGCCATACTAACTTAAACCCTCCCAAGCAGTACTAGGAAACTCTCGGCAAGAATCTTGGTGCCTCTACATCTTAAGGATCCTTCTTGAACAATAAACTCAAATCTTTTTTCTTAAGGGGGTTGCAACTGGATCTATCATGCAAAAAGAGTGAGGCAAGAGACTCTGCAGATGCTGGGAATCTGGAACAACGCACACAAAATGCTGGAGGAACACAGCATTGGTGTTGATGAGGGTCTTAGTCCAAAACATTGACTGTTCATTTCCCTCTATAGATGTTGCTGAACCTGATGAGTTCCTCCAGTGTCTTGTGTGTGATGCAAAAGAGAAGTCTTTCCTCAGCACCTGCTTCTACCATCAAATAGATTTCTCAGAGAGTAGAAAAATCATAGCTGTCTTATCAAACTTTCAGCTGGCTACATCTCTGGAGGCACTAGCAGTGAAATAAGAAAGGAAACTTAAAATATATAATGGACAGGTTTACCTTATAGAGTATTCCAATCATGCTCCAACTGCTGTACGTATTCAATATCTTCAAATGAGCTCAATTTGATTAAACATGATTCTTAGCACAGCCAGAAACACTTGAGATTTTTTTTCAGGCATACTAAGCACAGCAATAAACAGTAATCAGAACAAGAACTGCAGCTGCTGAAAATCTGAAATAAAATCACAAAATTCTGGAACCACTCAGCAGAAAATGCACCAACCTGAAACAATAACCATTTTTTCTCTCTGTGCAATAAACATTATGAAAAAATGGAGAAAGGACAATATTAGTCAGGAATATCTACAGCATGGCGTCCAGTTTTACTAAAGCACTAACAAATGACAAAAATACATTGCTTCAGAAATAGCTTTACTATGTTTTACTCATGTATTGCTCATATGCTTCACTTAAAAGCTACTATAAAATTCACACCCTTCCATTGCAAAATTCTCAAATTAGTATTGTCACATTTGCTTGTGCTACACTGTGGCAATTGCTGTTTTGACCTATTGAAAGTTCTTACAGCTGTTAATGCTTACCTTAGCATCCAACCAATGCCAAAAAGTTAACACCACGATAAAACCGGCACTCTTCTAACTACTGGGAAGAGTTGATCCTTAAACAGGATGAATCACTTAGGATATTAGAAGTTCCTTCAGGAAACATGTTCTTTGTTCAAAGGGGCACATATATCTTCCAGGTCTATAACCAGGCCTTTCTAGCAAGGGGCTGCAATGGAAGCCTTTGAAAGACTAATACTGCATGTGTGCCATCTATAAATGCCTGATCTTTGGGAAAGACAACAATTCTAATGAACTTTGATCCCTATTCAGCCTGCTCCAATGGGATGAAGGAAAGGTTGGGCTTGGATGAATGCATAATACAAAAGAGAGCCATAAACTGTGAGAATTAACAATGATCAACAGCAGCAGCCTGGAAGAATCCCGAGGCTACGGAACCGAGAGTGCTCTTGACCTTAACCCTGACTTTGATAAACAATGTGGTCCCAGCAGGCGTGGAAGGCTGTATTTGAGGTCCCAGGAGATCACAGAGCTCAGTGAGAGAAAAAGAATGCAGTTGAAGTGTTAACCCTTTAAATTTCATAAATTTTAAAGGAGAGAAGTAAATAAAACCTGGTCATTCTATGAATAAATTAGAAACATCAGTTTTTAGATAGTGACATTGAAAGTCGCATTGGATCTGAACTTTTGTCATTGTAGTACCTTCATATCATTTGTGAACAAAGGTGTTAATGCAAATGAAAATTCTGCCACAAAGTCTTCGGATGAGCTTCCCAATAGATTCGAAGACCCCCCAGAAATAGACATAATATTGCTGTATTTCAATTGCATAGCACCATTTTTTTCCAGAAGTCTGCAAAGGTATTTCTAAGCCATTTTATTTCAGCATATTGCAACGTATTCACCAAATTTAATTCTCAAAGCTTTTACCACCTGACTGCATAGTCTGTGGTGATCAAAGGGACTGCAGATGAACTGAGCTGAGGGTTCCTGTCATCCGCCAGACATCATAATATACACCTATCAATTATTGAGATATCCCCAAAGTGAATTCCCCGCAGACTGGGGTAGAATCCCAAAGATAGGACTAACAATTTTAATCATGCAATGGAAAAGTGAACCTATGAAGGAACAAACTTTAAAGAAAGTTCTCTAACTTGTCTATCATTGCACAGGCCACCAGTTTTGAATTACCTCAGTTCTGGGTAGTGTGGAGTAAGCGACCTGGCAAAGGGTTCCTTGTAATAGTAAACACAAAATACTCTGCAGATGCTGGGGTCAAAGCAACACTCACAACACGCTGGAGGAACTCAGCAGGTCGGGCAACATCCGTGGAAACGATCAGTCAACGTTTCGGGCCGGAACCCTTTCCTGACGAAGGGTTCCAGCCCAAAACGTTGACTGATCTTTTCTACAGATGCTGCCCGACCTGCAGAGTTCCTCCAGCGTGTTGTGAGTGTTTCTTGTAATAGTCATGCCTGGCCAAGGATGAGCCTGATGAATCTTTACTGAGGTCGCGATAGGTGATCTTAGTAATTACAACTGATATTGCACACAAGCTGTCAAGGAATTGAAAGACATTTAACAAAAATAAAATTTTTAATTAAATCACCAAATGTATTATATTGAATTAAGTTCTTAAAATGCTTATGATATAGTTAATATAGTAACTGTCAAAAAAGGAATGGAAGACCAGCCATGATCTTACTCAAGAGACCACCTAGATTTTCTTGCTTTTGTTAATTATCAATCCATTAAGTCAATAATAATCTAACCAGCTGTTTCTATTAATTATTAACTACAAACCAAAGGGATCAGTTTTACCTTTTTACTTTATCAACATCTCTCATAACTCCGCAGTCGATGGGCTCATGCCTGGCAGCGAAAGGAGGTGGGTGGGGCATGGGGCATGGGGCTTGCAACCTTATCCCATTAAAAACCCAGTTTTGCAAGAATGGGGCTGGCAACCACATCCCACAGAAACGTCAACAGAAGCTCCAAAGACCTCATCCCTGGAAGAGGAAGGATTTCGACTCAAAGTCATGTGGTGAAAGCAGAAGGCTCGGGGCCAATCAAATGGGCCCAGTACAGAGGAGTCTGGCAAACTGCTGTTGGGGGGCCTATCCTGAGTAGGGGTGATGGGCATAAGAAGAAGAAGAAAATCTCTCATAATCCCAAGTATCTCTAACAAGGTCCAAGATTTTCCAGTCAGTTCACTGATTGGTTCCTCCATTTTTTTTACCAGTTTGCAGAACAATTTAAATCACTGGGTGGATCTGAGGTCACAATAATTATATGAACTTTCAGTTTAATAAATAAATTGAGCTCATTTTATTTATTACTTGCTATCCATTATTTAGTACAATGTGCATACACTTTAATTGCAAATCTACAACACTAATTAAATGTAGTATTCCAGCACTGTAAATGCCAATTCATTGTTGTCAGTTCATTATTTTATTTATGTTGTTTGAGTAAATGTAGATGATAAATTTAACCTTCTAGTTACTGATTACCAGACTAAAGTAATATATCATGGAGAACTTTTATAACTCTGTTTGCACCTGATGAGCAGCACAATTGGAATTGCAAATACAAATAATTTAAGACTTTTTATTGATATTTGCTGAAATAGCTTTAATTGAGGATGCAGTCCCAAATAACTGGATTTAACAACTGCTATAAATTCTGTTGTCAGAATATCTACTCATAAAATATTTCTGTTGGTTTTCCTTCCATAATGAATTAAGGACAGGCAAGAGTTCGCTACACCCTGTCTTATTTTTGAGATGGGCTGTAGTGAATTCTTGCCTGTTCTTAATTAGTTAAACAATATTGTGCAAAAGTGTTGGGCACATATAGGTAGCTAGGGTGCCGAAGACTTATGCACAGTACTGTAGCAATTTTATGTATTGCACTGTACTGCTGCCACAAAAAAAACAAATTTCGTAACATATGTGAGTGATGATAAACCTGATTCTGATATTTATTTATTTATTGAGATACAGCACAGAATAGGGCCTTTCGACCCTTCGAGCTACGACACCTAGCAATCCCCCAATTTAACCCTAGCTTAATCACAGGACAATTTACAACGAACATTTAACCTACTAACCGGTACGTCTTTGGACTGTGGAAGGAAACCGGAGCACCTGGAGGAAACCCACACAGTCACAGAGAGAACATACAAACTACTTACAGGCCGCAGTGGGAACTCCAATGTGGATTGAGAGTGGGAAGGGGCAGGGAGAGGGAAATCATGTTGGGAAAAGAAGGAAGAGGGGAGGGAGTGGGAAGCATCAGAGAGACATTCTGTAATGATAAATAAACCAGCTGTTTGGAATCAAATGGCCTTGCCTGATTTCTCAAGGCTGGGTGTGTTTGCGCCACCTCCTGGCCAGCATTCCTTCTTGGCCAGCTGTCCCACGTCCCTCCAGCGATGCTAAATCCTCGCCATTCCCAACATCCTTTACTCCTGCCAGATTTACAACACTTGCCCTCCGCTCCATATCCACAAATATAGAATGGTGCGAAAGTCTTAGCTACCTTAGTTTTATATAATAATAATAATAATGGCTCCGTCTGTCTAAGCAGACAATGGATGTGCCCGGTTCCGGGGCGCAGACCTGGGCGATGAAAATGGAGATCCTGGGCTACCCAGACATCAAGATCCCCCTCTCGGTCTCGCGGATGTGGTCCAAAGGAATGTGAAGCAGTACATTTGGCATCAGTTTGGCTGCAGGAGCTGCCGGGAGGTGACGTGATACGTCATCCAACTGCCTTAGGGGCTCCACTCCGGATTTGTGTGGGGTTTACTCCTTAGCCTTCTCTTCTCCCGAAGATACCCACAAGGCAGTGGGATCCGTAACCCTGGATAGGGGCCCATGTCGGGTACTGTCAGCCGGAGCCAGCTGAGCCTGGGACTCGAGTAAAGGCAGGGTCGTCACGCCCTGCAGTAGTGACATATGGAGCCACTACCCACTACCTTAAGCGTAAAGTGTGTGTGTGTGTGTATATATATATATATATATATATATATATATATACATACACATATATATACACACACACACACCCCTAAGTATTTTGCACAGTACTGTACATACAATCCGCTGTACCCTTGGATCAAATGATCTCATGAGATCCACTCTGTCTATTTGGTCCATTGAACCCAGGGCATGTGTGATTTAACTTGATCATATCTATTCACTTGAACCATGGATGGTTATCTAGTGTGCCCAGTTATCCACTATTGATAAGTGATCTACATTATATGAGTGATCCTGTGCAGTAGATTTAGCAACTCAGCATTCCTGGGCATTTAAGCATGATTTATTTTGTGTTGGGGATTCACAATATGCTGGAAGCCAATTTCTTGACGAACATGTTTACATTAAATGTAATGTAGCTCTGCATTACTTTTGATCTGATAACACTCCTGTGAACTGTATTGGAGCATCCTACTCTGTTTAAGTTGCAGAGATTTGAGGCAGACAGTGAAAAGACATTTGTATTTACTCCAATTAGAATCAATGTACAGCAGTTTGTTCACATTCACAGAAGGTGACATATTTAAATTAGAAATATAAATAGGTATAAATTATAGATTCTGGACAGCAGAACTGTGTGCAACGATGTTCCAAGATTCAGCACTTATTATGTGCTTTAAAATCTACTGTTCAAGTCCATCAGGACTGATATTTTCATTATTCAATCAGTGGCCACTTTATTAGGTATAGGACTGGAACCCAGTGCGATCTTCTTCTGCTGTGACCCATCCATTTCAAGGTTTGATTTGTTACACATTCAGAGATGCTCTTCGGCACACCTGCTGTTCTATCAGATGGTTATTTGAGTTACTGTCAGTTTGAACCAGTATGGCCATCCTTCTCTGACCTCTCTTATTAACAAGGCATTTTCAACCACAAAACTAACACTCACTAGATGTTATTTTTTGTTTTTTGCTCCATTCTCTGTAAGCTCTAGAGACGGCTGTGCGTGAAAATCCCCAGAGAACAGCAGTTTCTGAGATGCTCAAACCACCTTGCCTGGCACCAGCAATCATTCCACGGTCAAAGTCACTTCTTCTCCATTATGATGTTTGGTCTGAACAACAATTGAACTTCTTGACCATGTCTGCATGCTTTTTTGCATTGTGCTGCTGCCACATAATTAGATATTTACATTTTTGAGCATGTGCACAGGTGTACCTAATAAATCAAATCAAATCAAGTTTAATTATCATTCAAGCCATAAATAGATACAGCTGAATGAGACAGTGTTCCTTGGGGCCTAGGTGCGGACAATTCAAAAATAGCAAGCAAGCTTTCCTAAAAAATGAGTAATAAATTAAAAGAAGCATATTCACTTGAAAACAAAACACACACACACACACACACACACACACACAGTCCAAGACCCTGAGCGACAATGTTCTGCAATCGATGGTACAGTCTCCCAGCAGTGTGTGGACGCACGCAATCCAGCCTGCCATTCTACCGCTCGAATATGGGAGAGCAGCATTGATGGGTGAGGCTAGGCCAGCTCAACCTTGCTGCAGCAAGTCCGCATCTCTCACCTAGTTAGTAGCAGCAGGCAAGCCCAAGGCTTGTGGCCTAGTTCTCACTACAACCGAGGCTACGCAGCTCTCATGTCGACTGCCCCCCTCCATCAGACAAGGATAGCAGGCGGCCTGCAGCAACTTACATTATCAATATCCAACAGAGTCTTGCGATCGCAAGTGAAATGTCCAAGACAATCTCCCGTGGTTATACTACACCAACTTCGATGCCACTGAATAGTGGGGAGCAACATGGTCTGCATCCAGGCAGCTCTTCTGAACCGAAACCGACTCCTCTGACGTCCTCCAATATCCCAACAGGCTCCTTCAACACCTCAGCCAGCTCTGCTCCTGACACCAGTAGTTACACCAATTAACAAGCAGCTCACTGATGAGATTAACCCTGCAGTATCCAATGTTCTTGGAGTAGACATGTCTTTGGATCATAAAAAAACAAATTTCACAAATTAAAAAGCACCTTCTGTTGGCCCCCGAGAGGCCGCTGCATTTGCACACTCCACCATATTAAAAGAAGTTCTTTCAATGTTCCTTTAATTTAATGTTCCTTCTTTCAGTTAGTCCTGACGAAGGGTCTCGGCCCGAAACGTCGACTGTACCTCTTCTAAGAAATGCTGCCTGGCCTGCTGCGTTCACCAGCAACTTTTATGTGTGTTGCTTGAAATTCCAGCATCTGCAGATTTCCTTGTGTTTGCGTTTTAAAATCCAATTAAACATACTATGTTCCAGCTAATATACTCCATGTAAACAAATACACACCAAGAGGTACAAATTAATGCACAACAATTACCCCCTTCTCTCCAGTCCGGGTGCGACCTGGCACTGGTACGAGAGCTGGTGAGTTGACGCACCTAGAATTTGGGGTCCCACCATTGGCAAGTCCAGGGGGCAATACAGAGATTGAAGCTCGAAGGCAAACGCCTTGGGACTTGAGACTTGCCCTGGAGTTAGAGGACTATCTGCATGTGTGGGAAGGAAGAAATGGTCCTGACAAAGGGTCTCGGCCCAACACATCGACTGTGCTTCTTCCTATGGATGCTGTCTGACCTGCTGCGTTCCACCAGCATTTTGTGTGTGTTGCTTGAATTTCCAGCATCTGCAGATTTCCTCGTGTTTGCGGGAAGAAAAGGGTTTGTTTTGCTGTTGTTGTTTTGTTGCTGTGTTCTATGTTGTTCTTCCATGCATCATAGTCACCGGAATGTGTGGCAACACCTCCAAGTTGCTCCCAGCACATCGTTAGCTGCATTGAAAACTACCTCACTTATTTAATATTATCTCTGATTTGCACTATTTTTTATCTCACTATTTGATGAACACATATATATTTACTGTAACTGATTTATTTTTTTCTTTCCATATTATTGTAAAGCTCAGTTATATTGGCTCGTATATGCCTAGGGGAAATCCCGCCCAGCACCTGCCTGAACGCCTTCCACTGAGTCGGTTGGTGCACCACTGCCGCCCGAATCAATCCCAAACATCAATCATCAGCCAGCACACCCAGTACGTTTTACCAAGTACACTTTATAGATATTACTAAGTCTATGAAATTAATATAAATTCGATACAGAAAAGGAAGTAATGGGAAAAAAAGGCGCCAGACTTACCAAAGTCCAAGTTCTTCGTGCACAACCGTTGGAGCTCAATCGATTCCTGACGACCACCCGGATCCTGTCGACTCACGGCTCGGGACCACCCGGAGTGATCGACCAGAGCCTTTTCGCACGTCCGCCGTCCTCCCCGTCTCTCCTCCGACTCCCCGCCAAAAATCCCCGTTCCCAGTCATATGAGACAGCATTATCACCTGAAAAAAACGGTAACATGAATACCCATTGGCTAATAGCACCCTGCTATCTGTACTAACCCAAGCAAATGTCTAGCAACAGACTTTCTCAGCATTTAACATAACAAAGAAGCATTCCAAGTATAACATAACAAAGAAGTCATTTTAAATTTAACATAAAAAAAACCATACATTATCATGTATTGCATTGAACTACTGCTGCTAAGTTAACAAATTTCAAGACACATGCCAGTGCTAATAAAGCTGATTCTGATTGTTAAGGCAAATGGCACATTTCACTGCATGTTTCCATGTATGTATGATAAATAAATCAAAATATAAATCTCCCTGAAGATTTTGATGTGCTCTCCGTGTCCTTATAATGTACTTCATAGAATTTTCCATTGATATGTCATCAGAAGAGAACTGGAGTTTGTACAAAGGACCAAATTGGTTTAGTCTAGAGCTGGGCCTGGCTCAAGATATAGCAAATCAGAAATGCTAAAGGTGAAAAATATATTTCAAATATATTCAAAAAACATGCTGGCATTTGTATCATTAAGATGGAAAAAGGAGTGTCTGGGACTGTTTTAAAAAGTACGTAAAAAAAGGAACAATTTTGCCCAAACACCA
Source organism: Mobula hypostoma (assembly GCF_963921235.1). NCBI lineage: Eukaryota > Metazoa > Chordata > Chondrichthyes > Myliobatiformes > Myliobatidae > Mobula > Mobula hypostoma. Next base: position 20,979,785 of record NC_086113.1, read on the forward strand.
AAGAAAATAACTTATTGGCAAGACACCAAGGCACCAGTTGACATTTCTTTGCAATGAGTTAGTTTTACTCACTCCTAGCATTGGATTTAGAGACAAGCAGCACAAGTCAAATACATTGCTTTTAGTATCATGAGATCAGGCTTGACTGCACCGAGATGCAATAATAGATCTGACAGAAGGGGATGGATGATAAAGAAAACCTTCTGTGCTAGAAAAACTAATACTACAGTCTTCACTGAGCTGGCACAAAAGCTTGGGAGTAAGAGAAACAATCTGATGCGAGATTGTGACAAAGAAATAATGTAGACTGTCAAGTTGTCTGATTAAGAGTCCTGGTCAGCCTTTTGAGTGGGATGTTATCCTGAGGCACCATCTGCATTCTCAAGAGGACATAAAAGATTACACGACACCGTTTTGGAGAAGAATCATCTCAGTTGTCTAGGTCACTATTTCTCTGTCTATCAGCAAAACTAAAAATTTGCCATTATCACATTACTACGTTTCGGAACTTGGGTTAAAGCATGACTGACAACAATTGATAGGCTGCAGAATTACTCAATTTGACTTCCAATCTGATAGTGCTTAAATTTTAAAATGCCCATCATTACTTCCAAACACCATAATACATCCTACCTTATCCCTATAACCCCTCAGTCCTTTAACCCCCAGGTCTATATACTGCCGATATTTTGCAATTGTGAATATCTGTAAACATACTCAGTCATGCCTTCAGCCACCAAAGTTCTAGGTGTTGCAATTCCATCCTCCTGCATCTCTGTATTTCAAATCTACTTCTTTAGCTAAAGGTTTGTTCATCTGCCATAATATATCCACATGCATTGAAGCTGTTTTTTTTAATACATCAAACCCATTCTTTTAAAGTATTCTGTTGCATTTTTTCATATTAAAGAGATGTCGAAATTGATACCTTCACTGTCAGCTGTTAAAGCACTTTAGCATGTCCTGCGGTCAAGAAATATGCTATATATGCGTAAGTTCTTTTTAAGTGTTAAATTATTTAAGCTAACATATTAGATGTTCTGGAAAGTCTTAATGGGTAATCATTCTATACTCTGAAAATAATGAAAATGTTCTAACCTATTCTATTCGATTGGGAGAATTACGTAGACGCAGTAGTTCGTCATTGCGCAAGGCCGCCGAGAAGATTTAAAAAGCCAGGAGCTTCTTTCAGCGGCAGATTCAACTGGGAAAAGTAGGCAGATGCAGTAGCTTGTCATCGCGCAAAGCCGCTAAGAAGGTCCCAGGATAAAAGGGAGACCCTGCCCAGCTGAGCATTCGTCAGAGTGGTGTGAGTCAGAGTAGTACAGCTTTGGCTCATTGGGGCTTTGGCGAGGTAAGAAGGTAAGTCTCTTTCATACTTTCATAACTCTTTTTTCCCTCTAACTTAAGAATAGTGGGTATGATTGCAGGTCAATTTTCCGCTCTGGGTGTCTTCTGGCCTCCCTGATGGATGCACCTGCACCAGGTGCATCAAACAGCAGCTCCTTAGAGACCGAGTTAGGGAACTGGAGATGCAGCTGAATGACCTTGAGTGAAGAGGTGGTTGATAGGAGCTACAGGCAGGTAGTCACACTGAGCCCACAGGAGACAGATAAGTGGATGACTGTCAGGAGAGGGAAGGGAGAGCGTCATGTGGCCATCCCCCTTAACAATAAGTACTCTATTTTGAGTACTGTTGGGGGGGGGCCTACCTGGGGGAAGCAACAGTGGCCATGCCTCTAGCATTGAGTCTGGCCCTGTGGCTCAGAAGGGTAGGGAACGGAAGAGGGTGGCAGCAGTAATAGAGGTCTCTATAGCTGGGGGGACAGATGGGTGATTCTGTGAGTGTGCAAAAGAAACACAGATGAAAGGTTTGTGATGTTTCTGAATGCGTCCACAATATCCTGAAATGGGAGGGTGAGCAGCCAGAGGTCATGCTACATATTGACACTAATGGCATAGTTAGAAAAAGGGAGGAGATCCTGAAAGCAGAATACAGCAAGTTAGGAAGAAAGCTGAGAAGCAGGACCTCAAGAGTAGTAATTTCGGGATTGTTGCCTGTGCCATGCAACAGTGAGTATAGGAATAGAATGAGTTAGTGGATAAATGTGTGACTGAAAGATTGGAACAGGGGGCAGGGATTCAGATTTCTGGATCATTTGGACCTCTTCTGGGGCAGGTGTGACCTGTACAAAAAAGATGGGCTGCACTTGATTCCGAGGGGGACCAATAACCTGTCAGGGAGGTTTGCTAATGCCAATGGGGAGAGTTTCTACTAGATTTGAAGGGGGGTGAGAACCGAAGTGAAGAGGCAGAGGATGGGGCGGTTGGCGCACAAGTAAAGAGAGCTTGTAGGGAGTTTGTGAGAAAGGATAGGCAGATGATGGAGCAAAGATGCACTCAGCCTAATGGTTTGAGATGTGTCTATTTTAATGCAAGGAGTATCATAAACAAGGCGGATGAACTTCGAGCTTGGATCAATACATGGAACTATAACATTGTGGCCATTACAGAGATATGGATGTCTCAGGGGCAGGAATGGCTGCTGAATGTGCCAGGCTTTAGATGTTTCAAAAGGGACAGGGAGGGTGGTAAAAGAAGTGAGGGAATGGCATCAATAATCAGGGATAGTGGCACGGCTGCAGAAAAGGAGGAAGTCATGGAGGGAGTATCTACTGTGTCAGTGTGGGTGGAAGTTGGGAACAGGAAAGAGGCAATAACTCTACTGGGTGTTTTTTTATAGATCCTTCAATAGTAACAGAGACATCATGGAGCAGATAAGGAGATGGATTCTGGAATGGTGCAATAATAATAGGGTTGTTGTGATGGGAGATTTTAACTTTCCGAATATAGACCGGCATTTCCTTAGAGCAAAGTGCTTAGATGGGGTGGAGTTTGTTAGGTGTGTTCAGGAAGGTTTGTTGATGCAATATATAGGTAAGCCAACTAGAGGAGAGGTTGTGCTTGATCTGGTATTGGGAAATGAACCTGATCAGGTGTCAGATCTCTTGGCGGGAGAGCATTTTGGAGGTAGTGATCACATCTCTGTCTCCTTTACCATAGCGCTGGAGAGGGATAGGAGCAGAGAATTTGGGAAAACATTTAATTGGGGTGGGGGAATTATGATGCTATTAGGCAGGAACTTGGGAACTTAAATTGGGAGCAGAGGTTCTCAGGGAAATGCAAGGCAGAAATGTGTCAAATGTTCAGGGAACACTTGAATGGCGTTCTACATATGAATATTCCATTGAGTCAGGGAAAGGATGGTAGGGTAAAAGATGTGTACAAAGGATGTTGTAAATCTAGTTAAGAAGAAAAGAAAAGCTTATGAAAGGTTCAAGAAACTAAGTTCTGATAGAGTTATAGAAAATTACAAGGTTATCAGGAAGGAGCTTAAGAATGAAATTAGAAGAGCTAGAAGGGGCCTTGAGAATGACTTGGTGAGCAGGATTAAGGAAAACTCCAAGGCATTCTATAAGTATGTGAAGAGCAAGAGGATGAGTCGTGTGAGGATAGGACCAACTGGGTGCAAAAGTAGAAATGTGTGCATTTCAGTTGGAGCAGGTAGCAGAGATACTTAATGAATACTTTGCTTCAGTATTCACCAGGGAAAAGGGCCCTGGCGATTGTGGGACATATAGACGTTAAGAAAGAGGATGTGCTGGAGCATTTGAAAAGCATTAAGTTAGATAAGTTGCCGGGACCAGACGAGATATATCCGAGGCTACTGCGCGAAGCGAGGGAGGAGATTGCTGAGCCTTTAGTGATAATCTTTGCATCATCAATAGAGAAGGTAGAGAAGGGAGAAGTACCAGAGCATTGGAGGGTTGCAAGTATTGTTCCTTTGTTCATGAAAGGGAGTAGAGGTAACACAGGAATTTATAGACCAGTGCGTGGGCAAGTTGTTGGAGAAGATCCTAAGAGGCAGGATTTATGAGCATGATCTGATTAGGGATAGTTAGCATGGCTTTGTCAAGGGAAATTCATGCCTTATGAGCTTGATAGAATTCTTTGAGGATGTAACAGAACACATTGAAGGTAGAGCAGTGGATGTAGTGTACAAGGATTTCAGTAAGGCATTTGATAAGTTTCTCCATGCAAGGCTCATTCAGAAAGTAAGGAAACATGAGGTCCAAGGAGACTTTGCTTTGTGGATCCAGAATTGGCTTACCCACAGAAGGCAAAGGGTGGTTGTAGATGGTTTGTATTCTTCGTGGAGGTCGGTGACCAGTGGTGTTCCACAGGGATTTATTCTCGGATCCCTCCTCTTTGTGATTTTTATAAATGACTTGAACAAAGAAGTAGAAGGGTGGGCTAGTAAGTTTGCTGATGACACAAAAGTTATGGGTGTTGTGGATAGTGTGGAGGGTTGTCAGAGGTTACAGCAGGACATCGTTAGGATGCAGAACTGGGCTGAGAAGTGGCAGATGGAGTTCAGCCCAGATAAATATGAAGTGGTTCATTTTGGTAGGTCAAATTGAAGACAGAATATAGTATTAATGGTAAGACTCTTGGCAGTGTGGAGGATCAGCGAGACCTTGGGGTCCATGTCCATAGGACACTCAAAGCTGCTGTGCAGGTTGACAGTGTTATTAAGAATACATATGGTGAGTTGGCCTTCATCAACCGTGGGATTGAGTTTAAGAGGCATGAGGTAATGTTACAGCTATATAAAACCTTGGTTAGACCCACATGGAGTACTGAGTTCAGTTCTGGTCACCTCACTACAGGAAGGAGGTGGATACTATAGAGAGAGTGCAGAGGAGATTCACAAGGATGTTGCCTGGATTGGAGAGCATGCCTTATGAGAATAGATTGAGTGAACTTGGCCTTTTCTCCTTGGGTCAATGGAGAATGAGAGGTGTCCTGATAGAGGTATATAAGATGATGAGAGGCATTGATCGTGTCAATAGCCAAAGGCTTTTCCCCAGGGCTGAAAGGCTAACACGAGGGGGCATTGTTTTAAGGTGCTTGGAAGTAAGTACAGAGGGGTTGTCAGAGGTAAGTTTTTCACACAGAGATTGGTGGGTGCGTGGAATGCACTGCCAGCGACAGTGGTGGAGGCAGGTACTATTGGGTATTTTAAGAGACTCTTAGATAGGTACATGGAGCTTAGAAAAAAGAGGGCTATGTAGTAGGGTAATTCTAGGCAGTTTCTAGAGTAGGTTACATGGTCGGCACAACATTGTGGGCCGATGGGCCTGTAACGTGCTGTAGATTCTATGTTCTGCGGCTACAAAAGACCAGGTTCCTGGCATTTTCAGACAACCTTTATTCAAGTGGCAAATTATACGTACATAAATAAATGGTCACCTTAACAGTAATGCCTATATTTCATTACAGATGAAAAGAGAATGGGGTTAAGTTTAATATTTCAGATAACAGAGAACACCACAAATAGAGGAATGTTATCCTCAGTGCTGTGTTTAGCAGAACTAGAACATAGAAAGGTTGAAAGCACATACCACCAGGCTCAAGGACAGCTTCTAACCTGCTGTATTAAGACTTCACTGATTCCCTAGTATGATAACATGGATATGACCTCACGATTTACCTCATTATGATCTTGCACTTCACTGTTTACCTGTAGCTGTTACACTTGATCCTACATTGTTTTTTTCACCTTGTTGTACCTCAATGCACTGTGTAATGACTTGATCTGGATGAACTGTATGCAAGCCAAGCTTTTCTCTGTATCTCAGTCTATGTAACAATAACAAACCAATTCCAATTCCATTTCCAACCTTTTGTTTCAGAAGCATACCAATAAAGCCACAAATGAAACTTGACTTTATAATGTGTCCTTTATGCTCAGGGTGAGAGGATTTGTTATTTTCAACGTCATTGGTCAATTTATAAACCACCCATTTGTAACATGCCACAGCTCACAAGTAAGGCAGACAAGGAATATTTCTCTGTATGTGATACGCCAGTGTAGATTACGGAAGTACACCTTAGCTACTTATATAGTGTGCCACACCGCTCTACCACACTCCCCACTTCAACATCCTCTTCTATCGTTTCTGCCTTTCTGGACTCTTCCTTTGGATTTCATGTCCCTTTCTCTCCATCATCCACCTTCTAACCCCAGACTACCAATTCAATAAACTCCTATCACCGTGGCAGACCTGTGCACGATTGATGAGGCTTCACATTCTGGCATCACATGGATAATGGACGACTGCCCTCTCCAGCTCACCAACTAGCATGAACACAACTTGTCAGGTTGTCAAATTGCACTGTGCTTCTCGCTAAATGTGCAACTCTTTTTTAGCTGAATTAAGTCGTTAATATTCTGGAGATGGCCTTATGTCAACATGCAAGCAGTTTCTATTAGCTGGCAAATTATCTCTATGAGAAAACAATACCAGGGGACATGATATTTACATTTTTTAAACTAAAACACCAGCCATCTCACAACTTTCATTGTCAGCAGAGAAATGCAGCCATTACTCATGCACCGTTAAACAACTGACACAATGCTTAACTGAATGTCTAAATGGTAATACCTTAAATAAGATTAAACCTGACTGTTTCAGATAAAATAGATGTTACTCAGTTAAGCCTGCATTTATAAACATGTACAGTTAAATTGTCAGTTCTAGTTAGAAGTAAATTAATTACTTCTAAGAATTTCCAAGAACATAATAAATGGTAGTTTGAGTAGGCTATTCAGCCCCCCAAAACTGTTCTAACACTCAATAAGTCATGGATGATCTTCTCCCTTAACATTTTCCTGCCCTGTCCCAAATCCCTTCATCCCCTTAAATTCCACAAATTATTGGGACCACCCTAAGTTTGGTGAATGGTCAACACAGTTCCTCTACAGTAAGCATGATCTTTATTTGGGTATGGAATCCAAAATTGTCCCAAAAGATCCTGTATGATTGCAGGAAAAACAACTTTACTCTTGTACTCATATTGCATAAAACAATACCCAGCACTTCCTTTCCTAACTGCCTTCTACACCTAGACGTTAGCTTTAAATGAATCGTAAACCTGTAGAATAACAACATTTCCCAATCTCTCACCATTTGAAAAATACATAGCATTTATTCCAATATAGCCAACTTCACATCTTTCCTTATTTTATCTGCCATGTTGTTTTCTATTTAGAATCACAGGGTTGCAGAATTGCAGAGTTCTACATTACACATTGACCTTTTCACCCATCTACACTAATTCCATTTGCCTATATTAGGTTATCATCTTTCTATGCCCTGCTTGTTCCACCACCTCCTCTGGCAGCAAGTCCCAGATATCAAAGTATAATCAAAATTACTCTTCAGTTCTCCTTTAAAATTCCTTCCTCTCTTGTTAAATCTGTGTTCTATTGTTCTTGATAGACTTTCCTTGGGGAAAAGATTATTAGTATTTACCCCTTTATATGTCTTTTATGATTTTGTATATGTCCATCAGGTCACTATTAACTTTCCTCACTCCAGGGACAAAAAAAAAACATCCTATCCAATCCCTTCCCAAATTAAAGTTCTCCAATCCAGGCAACATCCTGATGAAATTCCTGTGCACTCTCTCCAATGCAACCATATCCCTCCTATAGTGTGGCAACAAGAACTGCATGTACTACTCCAAGTGGTGCTCTGTAAAGTTGCAGCATAAGACAGCAATTTTTATATTTTATGCCTTGACCCAAAAAGGCGTATACCATATGCCTTCTTCATCATTCTATATACCAGTATTGCCACTTCCAGAAAACTATACATTTGAACCCCGAGGTCCCTTTGCTCATCAACATTCCTCAGTTCCCTACTATTTACTGTATATGTTTTACCTCCATTTGACTTTCCAAAATGCATTGGCTCATATTTGTCAAGATTAAATTAAATGCTTCATCCAACTTTCTGACTGATCTATATCCTGGTTGTACTCTTACATTATTCCTCATGATCTACAAATCCTCCAGTTTTCATGTCATCCACAAACCTGTTACTCATTCACTCTGCACTCAAATCCAAGTCATTAACATCTACAGCCCACAGCAAGTGTCCCTGCACCAATCCTTGCAGTACATCACTGGTCACGGAGTTCCAACCAGAAAAAAACAACTTTCTATCACCACCCTTTGTCTCCTATCACCAGGTAAATTTTGGATCCAATTAGCCAGCTTGCCTTGGATCTGGTGTACTAAAATTTTTGGATCAGCCTATCATGTAACTTCTTGTCGAATGCTTTGCTGAAGTCCATATAGCCAGCAACTACTGGCATGTCTTCATCTATCACACCTAGTGAGACACGATTTCCCTTGCAAAGAGCCATGTACTTTCCTGATCAGCCTATATTTCAAATGCATATAAAACATATCGCATTGAGTTTTCTCCAAGTTTCTTACTGCCGTCACAAGGTTCACCAGCCTATAGTTACCTGATTTATCCCTGCTGCGTTTCTTAAATAAAGGAATAACATTAGCTGTCCTCAACTAATTAACTTGTCCAGTTCATCTTAAAGCATCTTTGTATCCTCATCACCACTAACATTTCCTCTTAATTTAGTGTTATAACCAAACCTCAAAATGTTCCATTTATTGTCCTTAGCCAAAGGATTACTAATAGTTGTGATCCAATCACTGATCTCTCTGTTACTCTTTCACAAGTTCAAGTGAAATACTCAAACTGACAAAGCTTGCTATGGAATCATTCTTCTTCCTCACTAGTTTAGTTGCTCGGTTGGATATAGAGTTCTATCACATTATGGCTTTGGGTATTATCTGGTGGAAGCTTACTAAACAGGCAACACTCCTGTTGAGTGTGTCTTCAGGCTCCTGTACCTCCTCCTTGATGGTAGTAATGAGAAGTCCTGGGTGATGGGAGTTGTTAATGATGGATGCAGCTTTTTTGAAGCATCCCCTTCTGAAGGTGTCCTCAATGCTGAAATACTTTCCTGATTTATGTTTAGTGTTTGCTGAGTTGCTGACTATTTTGTGGATTTAGAAATCTCAGGGTGAAACAACGTGTTTGAACTGTTAATTAGATTCCGTGGCTCTGATATGTTGTCACTCAGCACGAGTAGCTTGGTCAGAATAGAATTTCAGAATCCTTGTTCTCATTACAGTGTTAACATGCGACTGATCATCTGCAGGTGAAGTATCCCAATCACGTGTGGAGTCGTCGGGTCACCGTCATGACCAGCTTTTTTGGTATGCTCATCGTATGGCATGTCTTGGGCATCTGAAACCTGGCGGAGCCCATCCCTCTCCAGGTTTTTTTTAACGAGGTCCAGTTGTTAGCTCGACACTCAACCCAGGCACGGATGGAGAGTGTGCAAGGCAGCCGGCCGGATTCGAAATCGGGACTTCTCGCCCCAAAGTCCAGTGCTGATGTCACTACGCCACCCAATCATACGAGTGACTTAATTAAGTTCAGAGACTAGAATGGGAGGTCAACTCTTTCAGAAGTCTATTCCCCCTCTCTAGGGAGTAGACAAATCCATTTTCTGTAATTAATATTGCCATTTAATGAAAAGCCATTGCACAATAGATATCTGGGGAAAATACTGTGACACTCTCGGTTGGCGGGGGTGGGGTGGGGGCATGGTCGACAGCCTGCCCCTGCACCTCTAATGACCAACACTGTTCATTGTTCTTGTGTTAAAATGTTTTTGTGGGATTATGGTGGGAAGTTCCAGTTCATTTATTGTTACATTTTAGCTTGGGTTGTACAGTTATTTGCTTGTGTATTTGTGGGTGACCCTAACTGTAACCGGGGTGTGTGATGAAGACCTCCCTGGTCTACATGAGACTGGTTGGGTTCATCCTCCAGGTCACGGTGCCCGGTCTGTTTTATGTTTATCACAACAAAATGGTTGCTGAGCTCAATGAGCATCCTCGTCTGTCATTATGGACCAAATGCTCGCCACAATGCTTTATTCCTGTGGAGTAAAACATCTATTTTTTTAGGCCATGTTTTACACTATAGAGATACGCATGTTCATTACTTTTTCTTATACCAGGAAGGAATTTGGGATGGAAGAGGGATAAAAGATTGGGTGTGGTAGTTTGCAGAGCTCAGATATTCACCAAAATAGTGCCGTTTTAAGGTATTTCATTACAGTGGTAATAGCCTGGCTGCAAGGCTTGCAAGGGTTACCAACGTAGTTGAATACCATCATGCTGGAAAGTAGACAAAGCTACAGTAACTAACAAAATTCATGGTCCGTAAGCAGATGCAGTTCAGTATGGATTAATGTAATATCAAATACTTGGAGATAAGAAAAAGGAAAAAAACAAGATTAATGGAAAAATACCAACCAGGATAGAGCCGGATATCAGAGAGACAGATCATTAAGCCAACGTCTGATTGAAGCACACATTGCTTGAAAATGGGAATGTTTAAAAAATATATACAGTATATTCATTTTTAGAGTGCGGGCATCATCAGCAAAAGCAATACCTATTGTTCATCCCTAACTAGCCTTGAGGTATTGGTCCTGAGCTGCCATTTTGAACTGCATTTTCTGTGAAGGTATTCCCACAATGCTGTTGAGCAGTGAAACCTAGATGATCCATAACTTAACCTTCTGTCTGCCTCGGATCTATATCCTATTATGTCCTAGAATTACCCTAGCCAAGCTAGCGCCCAACAAAGTCGGTTCGAGGTGAGTAACATCCAAGCCAAGAAATTGCAATTCACTCTCTTTAAGTGTATGAAATATTCCACATGTATGGCCTAATGTTCATATCAATCTTTCAGAAGAATTCACAGACTTGTGCAATGCTACAGTAAAAGCAACTCCATGCTACTTAGCACAGATTTAACACTGAGCAAGTCAAATGTATTAGAGCTATTGAAACTGATCTCTTGATGATCATGGCAGAAATGGAGGGGAAAGGAAACAGATGTGACCAGGATACACATTCTCTGAGTGTCTGGGCACCTCCACCTGGAGAACTTCATGATCTACTCCTTTGCCATAACTGATCGCAAGTTACTTTGAGCTGCAGGCTGATCAAGGGGCAGTAAAGCTAACAGTTACTTCTTTAAAAAATGCCATTACTGGTAAGAGCTCAGTGAATTATTGAGCATAATGCTTGCCACTGAAAACTGAGTCTAAGTGAAGCTATATTTGAGGTATCCACATGGTAGCAAACACCATTTAATTGGCACCTCATTCTCAAACTCTCAGTAATGTGTTCCTCATAATGCCCCACAGAAGCTGCAATTTCAAACAACAATAGGGAAAATGTACTACATGTCTATAACAACATTTAAGAGTGTGGATTTATTTCTAGCCACATATCTTCCTTTCCTAGACTCCCTCCTGAATTACCTTCAAGGTCCAAAAGAAAAACATTATTCCTTAACAACAGAAAGATTATTGCTCATCTGAAAAATCAGGATCAGGTTTAATATCACCAGCTTATGTCATAAAATGTGTTGTTTTGTGCAGCAATACATAATGATATACTAAAAAACTATTAATTACAACAAGAAATCTATATCAAAAAATAAGTAAGTAGTGCAAAAAGAGAGGGAAAAAAGTGAGGTAGTGTAAATGGGTTCATTGTCCTTTCCCCTCTGATGGTAGTGGAGAAGCAGCTGTTCCTGAAATGTTGAGTGTGTATCTTCAGGATTCTGTACCTCCTTCTTGATGGTAGTAATGCGAAGAGGGCATGTCCTGGGTGATGGGGGACCTTAATGATGAATACCGCCTTTTTGAGACATCACTTTTTGAAGTTGTCCTCAATGTTGTGGGGGGCTAGTGCCCATGATGGAGCTGACAGAGTCTACAACTTCCTGCAGCTTTTTCCGATTCTGTGAACTGCCCCTCCGTACCAGACGGCGATGTAACCAGTTAGAATGCTCTCCATAGTACATCTATAAAAATGTGCAACTGTCTTTGGTGACGTACCAATTCTCCTCAAACTCCTAATGAAATATAACCCCTGTTGTGCCTTCTTTGCAATTGCATCAATATGTTGGACCCAGGATAGATCTTCTCCCTACCACTGAGCACATTTGAGCACATTTACAAGGAGCACCGCAACAAGGAAGTATCAAGGACCCCCACGATCCAGGCCACGTTCTCTTCTTGATACTACCATCGGGCAGGAGGTACAGGAGTCTTAGGTGCCACATCACTTGGGTTCAGGAACAGTTATTATCCTACAACCAGCAGGCTCCTGAACCAAAGAGGACAATTTCACTCACCTCAATTCTGAACTGACTCCATAATCTACAGACTCACTTTAAAGAACTCAACAATTCATGCTTTCAGTGTTGTTTAGTTAGTTTTTTATTTGTATGCAAATAGTGTAAGGGGTTTCTTCTTTTATGTTACTGCAAAGGCTCTTAAAATGGCTTCTTTGTTATGTTAGAATTAAACATGGCTTGTCTGTAATAAACACTGTGATGTAAGGAGTTCTCTCTCTCTCTGCTTGTTTGGGTTATATTATTGATAAGGGAAAGAACGAATCAGTGGGTGTTCATGTTATTCTTTTTGTGGGTGATATTCTGTCTCATATGGCTGGGAACCGTGTGGTTTGGCGGGCTTTTTGGGAGGAGACCCGGAGAAGAAGGACGTGCTGGAAGCGCTCTGGTCGACCACCGTGGCTGGACTCGAGTGGCGAGTCGAGGGGGTCAGAGGGGATCGCATGGTGGAGAGAAGACCCTGTTATTTGAGCTCCAACTTGTGTGCACGAAGAGGTTGGACTCTGATAAGTCTGGGGCCTTTTTCTTTCTCTTTTATATTGTATCCCTATTAATTACATAGTTCCAGTAAGATTTATAAAGTGTAATCTGTAAATCGTACATTGTGTGCTGTCTGATATTTGATGTGTGAGTTTGTACCAGGTGGCATTACACAGCAACAATGTAACCGTGAAACACGGTTGGGCGGGCGGACAGGGTTTCTCCTAGATAAACACGAGCCGATAGAGCTGAGCATTACACATAATTTGTCCAGCATATTGGTTGTTTTTCTTTGATTATATATAGTTTTCATAATTTCTATTGTGTTTCTTTATTTTCCTGTAAATGCCTGCAAGAAAATGAATCTCAAGGTAGTATATGCTAACATGTACGTACTTCGGTAATAAATTTACTTTGACTTTTTGACGGTAACAGACCCTCCCAGTTCAACAGGCCCACCCAGCACAATTACACCCAAGTGACCAATTAACCCACTAACTTGTATGTGTTTTGGAATGTGGGCAGAAACTGGAGCATCCGGTGGAAATCCCACATGGTCTTGGGAAGAATGTAGAAGCTCCTTACGGACAGTGGCAGGAATTGAACCTGGGTCACTGGTGCTGTAGTAGCATTGTTCTAACCACTACGCTACTATGCCACCCCATTGAGACAGACCCACTCCTTGTGGGTTCTCAGAAATTTTTAAGGCATCAGCAACATTCAATTGTATTCTCGTCTGGGGGAAGTAACACAGTTAACTGTGCAAAGCTACATTACACTGATATAATAGCTGCTGCATACCCTCCAATACCTAACCCTAAAACATCATTAACGTTGTGGATCTCATACTAAAGTACCTGAACAAACTCTGGACATGAGCCAAATATTCACTGGTGCCTTCCCATGAAAGTTGATTGCCAATGCAGCAAACCTCATGGCTGTGCAATAATTATGCTTTGCTGCCTTACCTACCATATTTGCCTGGCAATGATTGCATATGACCTCCAAAAATGAAATTGATTCTACTCTCAAGATTCCTCCTCCCAGTCTGAACTACTTTTACAATACATCATGGCAGTGTCTAAGAGAATGCCTCCGTGAGAGGATGATGCTTTATATTGAAACAAAATATTTGCTCCATATCACACAATCCCCAGGAATAAGACTTAGTGCAGGGAAATGAAAGTGGCAGGTGTGAAAGTATTATTCAAAAATGATTGCAAGAACATGTGGAACAATATGCTGAGAAGTAAATTATATCCACTTGGTGTTAGTGTGGCAGGGTGGATTTGGTGCTTTCACCACAGCAGTTCAGCAGTTCTACACTGTGTTTACCTTGAAACAGTTATTGGGATATTGGCTTAAAATAAACCTTATCTGGAGGGACTTCTCATTACTGAATAAGTGTGGGCTCCATTGGTTTGAAATGTTGGCTCTTCTGATCCATCTTTCTACTCACTGCATACCAATCTGACCAATGTTTTTTTTTAATGCACATTCCGCTGCATTGACATTTTCATCCAAATATACAGATATACTTGGATGAAAATTACTATTTATAGTAAGTGAGATAGCAAATTTGAAGATGACACAAAGATCAGTGGTGTTATGGATAGTGTAGAAGATTGCCAAAAGATACAGCAGGAAGTAAATCAGCTGCAGATATGGACAGCCAAATGACAGATGAACTTTAATTTGGGCATTTTGCACTTTAGGAGATAAAATGTAAAAGGAAAGAACCAAATGGCAAGACCTTTAACAGCATTAGTATACCAGAGGGATATTGGGATCCAAGCCCCTAACTTCCTGAAAGTGACTGCATATGTTGACAAGCTGGTAAGGAAGGTGCATAGAGTTTATTAGTTGATGCATTGAGTTCAGGAATCAGGATGTTATGTTATAGCTTTATAAAACTCTGATTAGGCTGTACCTGGAGTACTGCATTCAGTTCTGGTCACCTTATACAGGAATGATGTGGTACCTCTGGATCTGGCTCAGAGCTTTACCAGGATTCTGCCAGGACGTGTGCTATAAGGACAGTTTGTACAAACTAGGGTTGTTTACTCTGGAGTGACGGAGACTAAAGGGAAAAGCAATGGAAGTTTATGAAGTCATGAGAAGCACAGATAGACAGAAGGTATCTTTTTCCCAGGCTTGGAACGTCCAATACTGAAGGGCAAGCATCTCAGGTGAGAGAGATAAAGTTCAAAGATGTGTGTGGCAGGACTTCATTTACAGAGAATGAACTGCCAGTGGTGGTTGTGGAAGCAGACACAAAGGAGGCTCTAAGGTAGGAACATGAATATGCAGAAAGTGGGCCGAGTGCAGGTAGGTAGGATTGGTCATGAACTTAATTAGTTCAGCACAACACTGT
The DNA here is from genome assembly GCF_963921235.1 of Mobula hypostoma. NCBI lineage: Eukaryota > Metazoa > Chordata > Chondrichthyes > Myliobatiformes > Myliobatidae > Mobula > Mobula hypostoma. The sequence continues at coordinate 20,994,803 of NC_086113.1, forward strand.
GGGCTGATAGGCCTTTTCTCGTGCTATACAGTTCTATGCTCTATGAATCCCACTGAAATTAAAACTCTAATAGCTCAGGGCATCTTAATGACAAAGAAACTGCACCAAGCAATTTACTCTAATTGTGCACAGTTTGGAGAATTGTGTACATTAAAGTACATCTGATGTTGTTAAAAGCATGTTGCTCTCTTTTCAACTAGACTGCGTTCTGATTAGTACCATATAAATAATTCGCCCATATATTACATTATTGCTCATTATTAAGGCTTTTATGTGCACTCTTATAAGGATAACTGCAAACATTAAACATGCCTTGCATAGTAATCAAGCCTTTAAAAAGAAACCTCAAGACACGACTGAAACTGCAGCTTAACAACAGCAAGGAATTACTTTTACCAACTGCTATTATGTATATTGAATATCTAAGATGGGTCAGCAAAGTTCTTATTAATAAGGTGCCTTGAACTAATTCTCAGAAAACCTCAAAGGCAATTTAATTAAATAGCATGCATAATACTTTGCAATCCCAGAATGTGTGCTGTATATTTAGTTCAGTCACCAAATATTTCCAAATTGTAATCAATTTTATTACAGAGCAAAGAATGAGCATTTCCTATTATCTTTGTGGGATATGTGATGTCAATTGATATTTTTATTCCTGTCAATATTTTCCATCACTTGATTCTCATAAAGCAACACACACAAAATGCTGGAGGGACTCGGAAGTTCAGGCAGCATTTATGGAGAGGAATAAACAGTCGATGTTTCAGACCAAGATACTTGGTCCTGATGAAGGGTCTTGGTCCAAAATGTGGACCATCTATTTCTCTCCGTAGATGCTGTCTGACTGGCTGAGTTCCTCAAACATTTTGTGTGCGTTGTTCTAGATTTCCAGTATCTGCAGAATCACTTGTTTTTAAGATTCTCATAAAGGAAGGGAGAATACTTCTCCCACTTGTCTCTAGAATCCAAATACTCAACTGATTCTTGGAAATGATTTAACATTAATTAGCTTCTATTTAAAGAACAGTAGCAGCCAGGATGCATGTAAAAGAAAGACTGACAAGAGTGAAGGCACGGAGCAGAGTTTACAAAGACCACCAAAATGAAGACACTCAAAAATGTTGCAAGGTTCACCCATTCATGGGACATGAAGTAGTGTAATTTCCATGAGGTCAAAATGTCCATTAAAAATATTGAAAAAAAGAACGCTCTGCAGAACTGTTAAAATGTATGTTCCAAGCAGCATGATGTTTACCACTTTCGTATTATTTATACTGAGCTATCCTTGAAACATTATTTTTAAATAATTTGCTGAAATGTTGTGTTATTGTTCAAGGCATTTAACTCATTGAAGTTGTTTAAAATACAAAATTTCCAATAATTGGTTACGTTTTCTTCATTCTTGATGGAAGATTTGAGAAGTCTAATTAAAAGATACTTCTACTATCACACTTGAGGACACTTTGTATACAAGAAGAGTTAGATCTCTAAAAATCAAAGTCTTCCAATCTCCCATCAATAACTAACACTCCAATTATCCATCAATATGGTTGAATTCACACATTTCTTACAACGTAGCTGACTTCATTTTTTTTTCAATATTTTATTCTATCAGCCACATCCACTTCATTTTATATGTACATGAGTGAAGCCTCTCTGAATCCTCCACATAATTCGTTTTGGAAACCAGGTTTGCAACATCAGTGAAGTTTAATTACTTCACTCATTCAAAGCATTGATTATAGATTGAATCACTGAGTTCACAGTCCCTGTTCTTGGGGCTCTCTTTCAGTTATGACTCCCAAACTGACTAATTTATTCCTCCTCTCCATTTTCTGTGCATTAAACAATTTTCAATCTTTTCTAGAATATTGCTCCTGATCTCTTAATAATCCCTGTGGCACCTTATCAAAGGGTTTTTGAATGTTCAATCGTGATGAATGAGAATGTAGGTGGAATGATTAGTAAGTTAGCAGCTGACACCATAATTGGAGGTGCAGTGGGCAGTGAAGAAGGTTGTCTAGGGTTACAGCAGGATATTGATCAATTCAAAAAGAAGAGCTCAAATTTAAATCAAATCAGTGCTAATGCATTTTGGGAGGTTAAACCAGGGCAGGACAGGTACAGTGCCTATAAAAAGTATTCACCCTCCTCCTTGGAAGTTGTCATGTTTTATTGTTTTACAACATTGAATCACAGTGGATTTAATTTGGCTTTTTTGACAGAGATCAACAGAAGACTCTTTTGTGACAAAGTAAAAACATATTTCTATAAATTGGTTTAAATTAATTACAAAATTATTAAACACAAAATAATTGATTACATAATTACTCACCCCTTTCAAGTCAGTATTTAGTAGATGCACCTCTGGTAGCAATTACAGCCTTGAGTCTGTGTGGATTGGTCTCCATCAGCTTTGCACATCTGGACACGACAATTTTTCCCTATTCTTCTTTACAAAACTGTTTAAGCTCTGTCAGATAGCATGGGGATCGTGAGTGAACAGCCCTTTTCAAATCCAGCCACAAATTCTCATTTGGATTGTCATCCAGACTCTGACTTGGCCACTCCAGGACATTAACTTTGTTGTTTTTAAGCCATTCCTGTGTAGCTTTGCTTTATCCTTGGGCTCATTGTCTTGCTAGAAAACAAACTTTCTCCCAAGTCGCAGTTCTCTTTCAGACTGCATCAGGTTTTCCTCCTGGATTTTTCTGTATTTCACTGTATTCATTTTACCCTCTACCTTCACAAGCCTTCCAGGGCCTGATGCAGCGAAGCATCCCCACAGCATGATGCAGCCACCACCATGCTTCACGGTAAGGATGGTGTGTTTTTGGTTATGTGCAGTGTTTGGCTTACCCCAAACATAGCATTTAGTTTGTTGGCCAAAAAGCTCAATTTTGGTTTCATCAGACCATAGAACATTCTTTCAGCTGACCTCGGAGTCTCCCCTGTGCTTTCTGGCAATCTATAGCTGAGATTTCATGTGAGTTTTCTTTTGAAACAGTGGTTTTCTCTTTGCTACTGCCCCATAAAGCTGCCACTGGTGAAGCACCCGGGCAACAGTTGTTGTATGTATAGTCCCTCCCATCTCGGCCACTAAAGCTTGTAACCCCTCCAGAGTTGTTATAAATTTCTTGGTGGCCTCCCTCACTCGTCCCCTTATTGCGCCGTCACTCAGTTTTTGAGGATTTATAGCTGTGCCATATTCTTTCCATTTCTTGATGATTGACTTAACTGTACTCCAAAGGATATTCAGTGACTTAGAAATTTTCTTTTATCCATCTCCTGACTTGTGCTTTTCAATAACCTTTTTGCACAGTTGCTTGGATTGTTCTTTTGTCTTCATGGTATATATTTTGCCAGGACACGGATTCACCAGCAGTTAGACCTTTCAGAGACAGGCGTATTTTTACTACAATCAATTGAAACACCTTGTCTGTACACTACTGATCTCCATTTAACTAATTAGGTGACTTCTAAAACCAACTGGCTGCACCAGTGATGATTTGGTGTGTCATATTAAAGGGGGTGAATACTTATGCAATCAATTATTATGTGTTTTATATTTGCAATTAATTTAATCACTTATTGGAGATCTGTTTTCACTTTGACATGAAAGAGACTTTTTCTGTTGATCAGTGTCAAAAAAGCCAAATTAAATCCACTGTGGTTCAATGTTGTAATACAATAAAACATGAAAACTTCCAAAGGGGGTGAATACTTTTTATAGGCACTGTATAAGTGCATGGCAGGGGCCTGTGAAGTGGTGTACATCTACAGGCTTCCCTGAAAGTGACACACATGTAAGCAGGTTGCAAAGAAGGTACGAGGGGTGATTGAAAAGTTCGTGACCTATGGTAGATAGAGTCAATTTTAGAAAACCTAGCACATTTATTTTTCAGCACAGTCCCCTCCTACATTTACACACTTAGTCCAGTGGTCCTGGAGCCTACGGATCCCTTCTTTGTAGAAGTCAGCGTCTTGGACCTCCAGAAAGTGGTCCACAGCAGGGGCGATTGGTAAGTTTGTGGCCTAAGGTAGAAGGAGATGAGTTATACAGCTCTCGTTACATGCACGTGCAGTTCAACTCTTTGAGTGATTATGCACAAAGTTTGAAGTTAATAACTCATCTCCTTCTACCTTAGGATCTCCCCCTACCCCTTCCACTTTCAAATCTCTTACTATCTCTTCTTTCAGTTAGTCCTGATGAAGGGTCTCGGCCCGATACGTCGACTGTACCTCTTTCAATAGATGCTGCTTGGCCTGCTGTGTTCCACCAGCATTTTGTGTGTGTTGCTTGAGCTATAAGTAGAGATTGGGTCAGTGGAACTGTTTTCTCTGGAGCGAAGTTTTCTCTGGAGTTTACTTTACAGAGGTTTATAAAGCAAAAAGCAGCAGAGGTAGGCTAGAGAGTCATATTCTCTTTTTTTCTGGGCTAGGGAATCAAACACTAGAGAACATAAGTTTAATGTGAAAGGGATCTGAGGGGCAAGTTTTTAATGCAGAGGATAGAAGGTACATGGAACAAGATATCAAAGGAAATGGTGCAGGTAAATCCATTTCTAAGAGTCCTGCTACCTCTTTGTTAATAGACTTTAAGCATTTTTTCCTGCTATTGGTGTCAAGCTAATAAATCTGGTGCCTCTCATTTCCTCTCTCTTTTCTTCTTTCAAATTTGCTACCTTTCAATAGGAGCTGTTCAAGAATCAATGTAATTTGACAGGTGACAATCAGCACCAATGGTGACTGAAGGGATCATTGCCAGTAATACAGCAAATAAATTCAAGGATATACAGATACCAGAATTACAGAAATCTTGGGCAGCTGAAAGGCTGGAAGGAATGATGGTAAAGATGGATAGATAACAGTAAAGCCAAAAAGGGAATTTTAAAACAGGCTTTGCTGAATCAAATAGATAAATTGGTTTATTATTGCCACATGTACTGTGAAAAACCTGCCTTGTATACGGTCCATATAGATCACTTCTTTACAAAAGTGCATTGAGATTGCACAAGGTAAAAGAATCAGAATCAAGTTTATTATCACCGGCATGTGTCATGAAATTTGTTACCTTAGCAGCAGCAGTTCAATATAATACATAAGAAGAGAAAAAAGTAATAATAAATAAATAGGTAAATCAATTATAATACATGTATATTGAACAGTTTAAAAAACGTGCAAAAACAGAAATACTGTATATTAAAAAAAGTGAGGTAGTGTCCAAGGGTTCAGTGTCCATTTAAGAATCGGATGGCAGAGGGAAAGAAGCTGTTCCTGAATCACTGAGTGTGTGCCTTCAGGCTTCTGTACCTCCTACCTCATAGTCATAGTCATACTTTATTGATCCTGGGGGAAATTGGTTTTCGTTACAGTTGCACCATAAATAATAAATAGTAATAGAACCATAAATAGTTAAATAGTAATATGTAAATTATGGCAGTAAATTATGAAATAAGTCCAGGACCAGCCTATCGGCTCAGGGTGTCTGACCCTCCAAGGGAGGAGTTGAAAAGTTTGATGGCCACAGGCAGGAATGACTTCCTATGACGCTCTGTGTTGCATCTCGGTCGAATGAGTCTCTGGCTGAATGTACTCCTGTGCCTACCTAGTACATTATGTAGTGGATGGGAGACATTGACCAAGATGGCTTGCAACTTAGACAGCATCCTCTTTTCAGACACCACCGTGAGAGAGTCCAGTTCCATCCCTACAACATCACTGGCCTTACGAATGAGTTTGTTGATTCTGTTGGTGTCTGCTACCCTCAGCCTGCTGCCCCAGCACACAACAGCAAACATGATAGCACTGGCCACCACAGACTCGTAGAACATCCTCAGCATCGTCCAGCAGATGTTAAAGGACCTCAGTCTCCTCAGGAAATAGAGACGGCTTTGATCCTTCTTGTAGACAGCCTCAGTGTTCTTTGACCAGTCCAGTTTATTGTTAATTCGTATCCCCAGGTATTTGTAATCCTCTACCATGTCCACACTGACCCCCTGGGTGGAAACAGGGGTAACTGGTACCTTAGCTCTCCTCAGGTCTACCACCAACTCCTTAGTCTTTTTCACATTAAGCTGCAAATAATTCTGCTCACACCATGTGACAAAGTTTCCTACCGTAGCCCTGTACCCAGCCTCATCTCCCTTGCTGATGCATCCAACTATGGCAGAGTCATCTGAAAACTTCTGAAGATGACAAGACTCTGTGCAGTAGTTGAAGTCCGAGGTGTAAACGGTGAAGAGAAAGGGAGACAAGACAGTCCCCTGTGGAGCCCCAGTGCTGCTGATCACTCTGTCAGACACACACAGTTACCTGATGGTAACAGTGAGAAAAGGGCATGCCCTGGGTGCTGGGGTTCCTTAATAATGGATGCTACTTTTCTGAGACACCGCTCCTTGAAGATGTCCTGGGTAGTTTGTAGGTTCGTACTCAAGATGGAGCTGACTAAATTTACAACCCTCTGCAGCCTCTTTCGGTCCTGCGCAGAGGCCACCCCATACCAGCCAGTGATGCAGCCTGTCAGAGTGCTCCATAATAAAGTGCTACATTTCAGAGAAAGCACAATGCAGGTAGAGAGTAAGGGTCAAGGCCACAACGAGGAAGATGGTCAGCTCAAGAGTCCATCTGCAGGGGTTCCCAACATGGGCTCTATGGACACTTTGCTTAATGGTATTGGTCCATGGCAGAAAAAAGGTTGGGAACCCCTGTAAACTAGGGAAACTTTCAAGAACCAATGCAGATCAGTAACTGAAGTGGTAAAAGAATAGAAAGCCACTAACCTGAGATAATGCCGTCATTTCTCTCACCACAGATGCTGCATGATTTGCTGCGTACTTCCAGAATTTTCTGTCTCTGTTTCACATTTTCAGCCTGTTTTCTTTTTTATGGGCTGGAGCCAGGGAGGAGCAGCTTAATCGCTGAAGATAACTAAAGGGGAAAATAGTGCAAGTTAGGACACTTCCAACAATATTCTAAATGATCTTATATTTGTGGAGAGTAACAAGAGATTGGCTAGGAGTGCATTATTTTGGTCAAATCTGAAGGCAACAAAAGCATGGATGGGGATTTCTACAGCACATGAACCAAGAAGGAGTAGGGAGTACAGAACATAACAGTGTTGCAAAGGCGTAAGTAGCTGGTCTTAAGAATTGCACAAATATTGTGATGGTATTAGAATTGCTGATCGAAAAGTTCTAAACTCAAAAAAAGACCTTAAGCCCTATCAGATATAAATAGTCACGAGTACTCTCATTAAAGTAAGATTATACTGTAACTACTCAATCTTCAAAGACTAGTTTACTTCCCTGTTTATTCTCCATGGTCGGTTTAGCTGCTAATGCCAACTATTTGAGTGGTGGGTCTCCCCTCCCGGGGAGAAGATACTTCCTGTTAACAAAGTCATTTAAATTATGGTTTATTTATTTTCAGTGATACACGTTTACATCCAAACAACTTTCTTAAAACAGCTTTCTAATTTCTATTTACACATTTCCAAACTACAAACCATTTCTAAAACATTGGAAAACAGACACAATTCTTACAAACTAAAAAGACATACCAACGATGTGGACAAGTGAATTGTCTGTCACAGGAATCGAAGCCAGAGGAGTGGATTCTTATTCACCCCGTGTTTCTTTCATGCTTCTTGATGTTCCTTACCCAATTCCTGATAAGCCTGAACTGCTCTCTACATTTATGATGTCCAATCCCTATACACCTCCATTCCCCATGAAGAAGGCCTCAAAGCCCTCCGCTACTTTCTGGATAATAGACCTCACCAGTTCCCCACCACCACTACCCTCCTCCAGTTGGTGGAACTGGTTCTCACACTCAATAACTTCTCTTTTGGCTCTTCCCACTTTCTCCAGACCAAGGGTGTAGCTATAGGAACTCGCATGGGCCCTAGCTATGCCTGCCTCTTTGTTGGTTATGTGGAACAGTCTGTGCTCCAAACCTATTCTGGTACTGCTCCCCAACTTTTCCTTCGGTACATTGACGATTACATTGGTGCTGCTTCCTGCACCCATGCTGAGCTCGTCAATTTCATCGACTTTACTTCTAACTTCCACCCAGCCCTCAAATTCACTTGGTCTATCTCAGACACTTCTCTCCCCTTTCTCGATCTCTGGGTCTTCATCTCTGGAGACAGACTGTCCACTGACATCTTCTACAAGCCCACTGACTCTCATAACTACCTCAACTATACCTCTTCCCACCCCGCCACATGTAAAAATGCCATTCCCTATTCCCAGTTCCTCCGTCTCCGCCGCATCTGCTCTGAGGATGAGGTTTTCCGTTCCAGGCCATCTCAAATGTCCTCTTTCTTTAAGGATCATGGTTTCCCTTCTGCTGTCATCAATGACCCTCACCCGCATCTCCTCCATTTCCCGCACTTCGGCCCTCACCCCATCCTCCCGCCACCACAACAGGGACAGAGTTCCCCTTGTCCTCACCTACCACCCCACTAGCCTCCGGATCCAACACATTATCCTCTGCAACTTCTGCCACCTTCAACAGGACCCCACCACTAAGCACATCTTTCCCTCTCCACCCCTCTCCGCCTTCTGCAGGGATCGGTCCCTCCGTGACTCCCTGGTCCACACGTCCCTCCCCACGGATCTCCTACCTGGCACTTATCGCTGTAAGCGCAAGTGCTACACCTGTCCCTACACCTCCTCTCTTGCCACCATTCAGGGCCCCAAACAGTACTTCCAAGTGAGGCAACACTTCACTTGTGAGTCTGTTGGGGTCAACTATTGCATCCGGTGCTCCCGGTGCGGACTCCTCTACATCGGTGAAACCCGACGCAGATTGGGGGACCGCTTCGTCGAGCACCTCCGCTCCGTCCGCCAAAACAGACAGGATCTCCTAGTAGCCACCCACTTTAACTCTGCTTCCCATTCCCATTCAGATATGTCCATACATGGCCTCCTCTACTGCCATGATGAGGGTAAACTCAGGTTGGAGGAGCAACACCTCATATACCGTCTAGGTAGTCTCCAGCCCCTTGGTATGAGCATAGAATTCTCCAACTTCCGGTAATTCCCTCCCCCTCCCTTCCCCTATCCCTATGTCACTGCCCCCTCCCCCAGCTGCCTACCACCTCCCTCATGGTCCCACCTCCTTCTACTACCCATTGTGTTTTCCCCTATTCTTTCTTCACCTTTCCTGCCTATCACCTCCCTGCCTCCTTTCCCCCACCCCTTTATCTTTCCCCTTACTGGTTTTTCACCTGGAACCTACTAGCCTTCTCCTTCCCACCCTCCCCCCACCTTCTTTATAGGGCCTCTGCCTCTGCCCCTTCCCTCTACAGTCCTGACAAAGGGTGCTGGCCCGAAACGTCGACTCATCGTTTCCACGGATGCTGCCCGACCTGCTGAGTTCCTCCAGCGTGTTGTGAGTGTTGCTCTGACCCCAGTATCTGCAGATTATTTTGTGTTTACAGTTTCCTTGCCACTTGGGTGACTTCACACATGCATTTCCTCAGGTATCCTTTTTACACAAACAATCTATAAGCTTTTTGGAGGCACAGTTCCACAGCTAATGCTGCAAAGCTAACTTCTCTGAGTGCATAAACCTTTTAACTATAAACCCACCAGTTATTGATATGCTAAGCGTTTGTTTCCACTTGATCTGCATGTTTCCTTGAACTAAGCAACGTAGTCAACTTGTTTATTTTGAAACAAGCCAAATTAAATAACCCATTGCCTTATACTGCATCTCTTGAGCAATACTAAACCAGGTGCATTGAGCTATATCTTTCTTCTAAAGACAGAGCATCTGCTACTTACAGAACTTCCTTGCAAAGCTATCCTATAGTAAGTACTCTGTTTTAACTTCAAATTAATTATTGCTTGCCAGTTATGTTTTAAGGACTGAAGAAGGGCTCCTGTTTATGATCTTAAGATAAACAAAACATATAGTTGGAAGTTTACTTTCATCTGCTTGATCTTACAAGTGGCAGCTGCTGTTTAGATAGCGAGCTTGGCAAAACATGAGCAAGAGGCCGACTGGCCCAGGAAGTGAACATCCATCACAATATGTTAACTCAGATACTGGTAAATGATCAGGAATGAGATAGGCGGGAAGATTAAAGTGTTACAATGTGATGTATAATTTTATTGAGAGGAAGAAGAGGCATCTTAACATGATATAGTGATATCAGAACCAGGTCAAAGAGGAATTTAGGAATGTACACTGTCATATCAGCAACCTGCTTATCAATTATTAAAAGTTTCAGTATTTTTCACAAATTGTTTCAGTTCAAAAATTGCTTATTCAATCAAAAGTGAATACATAATGAGCCTTCAGCATTTGACAAAATACTTACAAAAATCACATTAACTCATTCTGTAACTTGACTAGTCCAGAAGCTCTGATATTAATTCAGAAAGGACTTATTTAATTACTATTAATTCACAGTATTTAATGATAAAGATTTGCTATCTGCAGCAAAATGGTCATAGAGCTGTAGAATGTTGAAACAAGACAACCTTTCCAAAATCCTTTTTTGAAGGAATCTGCTGACCCTCCTACCTCTGTACAAACACAGAAAAAGCGTCTCTAGCCTTTTCTACCATTTAATATAACCTTGGCTAAACTGTGACTTAAATGCATAAGGAAACATTCGTGTTCGTCCATCGTGTCGATGATGACCTCGACACCAATTGATGATGTCGAGACTAGCGCATGATTTGGATTTAAGTGAGGGAGAGTTGCGCAGCGTCAGCCTCACTCTCTCTTCCCAATTCCCATCTGGATCCAGTGGCAAGACAGAGTCGAGACGGCTGGAGATGGGACTAGACGCAATGGACGCCTTCTGTGTCTTGTCCTGCTCTACACGTTCCACAACGCTTGCAGAGACCGCCTTCTTGACTGTTGGACCTTCCATTGGTCTTATCTGCTCAGTCTGCCGGAGTCTGTCTTCACATGCTGGGATAGACAACTCCTTATCTCACCGAGTGTTTGAGACCCGTCGGCTACCCTCACCTGGTTTAGCCAGCTTGTCGAAGCTGTTGCCCGGGGTGTGGCCGTTGTTGCATGCAAACGGCTACGAGGAACCTCAGGTGAGAGCTGAGTGCCAGGTGGGGACCAAAGGTGGACAAACCGCCCTGAAAAAGACGCGACATGTTCCCCCACCAGAGGTGCTACCCCTCCCTGACACCCCCATACACTACTCTATCCCTGAATAGCTCAGTCTAACAAAGATCTAGCAATTTCAAGTTTTAAAAATTAACCTTTGACTAATAGTTCAATAGCTCCATTTAATATCAGAGAATGTATACAATATAGTACAACCTGAAATTCTTACTCTCCACAGACATTCCTGAAACAGAAGAAAAAACCCCAAAGAATGAATGACAGGAAAAAGATGCAAGAACCCCAATACCCCCACCCCCTCCCATGCTCAAGCTGCAATAACCCCTCCCCCAAATTATTCTAGCATAAACAACAGCATTCCCACCACCCATCATGCAAGCAACAGCAAAGTCCCCAAATAGAAACCGTGGTCTACAGCCCATCAAAAATTAACTGTTCACTCCAACATTTCAACATTCCACAGTCCTCTCTCTCAAAGGAGAGAGATATCGCTCCTTCCAAAGCAACAGGGGACACAACAGTCATTATTTTGATGTAACAGTCCACCTGAAGCGTTGCTTTTTTATTTCGAGTTATCCAACAACCGCTCTCACTGCCTTCGATGTTACGGCTCCTGCTCCACTTCAGTCTGCAACACCGGCAAGAATTTGTGTCCACAGGGCTGCGTAGGTCCCGAAATCGCCCGACTTCAGGCCGAGCCTGGAGACACCGAAACATGGCCAATCGGCGTGCTCCAAGAATGGGGAACACGCGGTTGTGCAGAACCAATTGTCATTTGTGAAGTGAGTTCAAAAACACGGAACCCCTTTCTGTGTAGCAATGTCTCTTAACTTCACTGACAAAAGACATAACTCAAACTTGACAGTCCATTCTGCTCATCCTTGATGCTTCCAACAGTGAAAGAGTTTCTTACTGTCTTCTTACATTCAAGCATTTCTCCTCAATAGCTTGAAAACTTAAATCAAATCACTCCATAACTTAAAATTTAAAGAATAAAATCCTGCTTTCTGTAAACCCTAAATTAATCCTGGTATCATTCAAGTAAATCTTAGCTTTGCTCTCTTCAAAACCCATATATATTTTCCTAAAGTACCTTTCCTAATGCTTTCAGGCATTTGAGCCACCTGGGTTCTGAAGGTTATAAGCCAACAGTTGGGTTAGGATTAATATGGATGGGACCCCACTGGTCAGCATAGGCTCTGTGGGCCAAATGGGCTGTTTCCAAACAGTACGCTATTGCAGCTCTGTGTTACTCAGAAGAAATTTATCTAGCTAGAACTTTTCTCAACTGCTGCATAACTTCTACCTCCATGTGTTCTCGTCCAATAGATATAAAGTCCCATACTGCGTGACCCCGGTCTCACAGTGCGGTTGATTTTAATTGCTCTCTGAAGTGACCAGATGAACCAATCACTTACACACCCCTTTGGATTGGATGAATTTGCCACTTTTATTGTACACATCTGCTTAACTTAATTAGCTAGGTGGTGCAAATATGCCTTGAGGGAAACAGACTTATTAGGAATACAATTGCATATCTGTACTGTTCAGTCAAAAGAATTATGCATAAATATTCATTCTGAGAGAACTTTTTAATTAAAATTAATGATTACAGGACGTGTCTATGATGCCACCAGTCAGGCAATTTATAGTCTCAAGACATCATGGAGGGCAGAGTGACAACAGTGAATCAGAAATACCATTGATTAATAATACATTAAAATACACAATGTGATGTCATACGTTAAAGGGTAACTAATATAACATAATGCCACAACACTGAGCTCTTATGATCAGAGAATGTTATTTTCTTCAGAAGACATTAAAACATTAGGGTCCTATCCCTGTGGTACAATGTCTATGTTGAGGGTACACAGGGCAAATAGTAACAGAGCAGAGCAGAAAAATAAATGTTGAAAACCATGAGATATCCAACGTCCATAAACTAAAGCCATGTCAAACTAGTGGTTAAGTAAATGAACAAGAGATCTAGAATTTTCATCAATATATGCTTGAATCACATGAGGTACTTAAATTCAAATAATTAATAATTTTGGTATTTCAACAAAGGTGATCATGATATTACCAGTTTTTCATAAAAACAAAATCTACTTGGTTGAATAATCTCCTTCAAGGAAGAAGTCCAGTATCCGTACCCCCTCAGGTCAAGCATCTACAGCAATGGGAATATTCTCTGAAATGGCTTAAGAATACTAATCAATGACATCCTAATGGATGCAATGCTGAGGCTTTGTAAGGCATTGGTCAGGTTGCACTTGGAGTATTGTGAGCAGTCTTGGGACCCTTATCTTCGAACAGATACGCTGGCATTAGAGACGGTCCAGAGGAGGTTCACAAGAATGATTCTGGGAAAGAAAGGGTTAACGTACGAGGAGCGTTTGACGGCTCTGGGCCTATACTCGCTGGAGTTTAGAAGAATGAGGGGGATCTAAATGAAACCTATCAAATATTGAAAGGCTTCCATAGAATGGACGTGGAGAGGATGTTTCCTATGGTGGGTGAGCCTAAGACCAGTGTACACAGCCTCAGAAAAGAGGTATGTCCATTTAGAACAGAAATGAGGAGGAATTCCTTTTGCCAAAGGGTGGTGAATTGGTAGAATTCATTGCCACGGATGATTGTGGAAGTCAAGTCATCACTGCATACTATTTAGAGAAGAGGGTGATAGGTTCTTGATTAGTCAGGGCATCAAAGGTTATGGGGAGGAGGCAGGGAAATGAGGTTGAGAGGGATAAAAAAATCAGTAATGATGGAATTGTGGGGCAAACTCGATGGGCTAAATGGCCTAATTCTGTTCCCATCTCTTCTGGTCATGTGGTCTTATGGTCTAATCCATGAGTTAGAAATAAAAATCCTTTTAGTAACTGATACACTTTCCAAGATTGGATTGCTCAGACTTTTTAATCTTCCTGCATCTTTCTGCCCTTGGGTTGAAATACTCTCTTTGGGAATTGACCCAGATTCTCTAATTTATCAAACCACCAAAATAAATCTTACAACATCACAATTTGCATCTGTTGAAGATTCTCCGGATGAAATTTTATTTGCAAAGCTATTCCACAAATGTTTCAACAGACCGTCTAGCAAACTCCTCAAGCTTGTTATTGTCATGCTACAATATGGTTGGTATTTCTACAGTGAAATATTGTTACAGTTCTTTGATCTGGCTATAAAAATAGACTCACTCACAATGAAACCTGGCGATTACATTTGAATAGCGATGAGCCGGCTATCCTGGCACTCCTTCTGTGCACGCTAAGTCACTTCACCAGCAGCAGATGCAGGTGACTGCTGTCAGTTTTTGGAAACAGCCTCCTTCTGCCAACATAATCAACCAGATCTGCTCACAACCCACGCATCTGCTGCCTGAACAATCCTGAAGACTAAGATTTTAAAATACCGCAGATTGAATTGGCAGTCACAAAAAGCCTTACTTTGGTAAAATCCCAACTAGGATACTAAACAGAGTTAAGCCATTCAGAAGAATCTGCACCTTGCAGGGAATGACAGTCCATCAAGCAGGAAAATTTATTCTTCTTGATGTTGGTGGTACAAACTACATTTTTGAATAAATTATACAAGCTTGAGATTCATTTGCTTACAGGCAGCCACAAGAAACCCAAAAGAACGCGTTAAAAAGACGAACACCCAATGCTCAGAGAAAAAAACACACACACACATCGTGTAACCAATAAAAGCAAGCATAGACAGGAAGCCTGGAGCAGCCGGAGCAGGCCCACGGCCTCAGGCTCAGTTCCTCACACAGCAGGGCAAATGGCCGCTAAGCTCACAGACACGAAGCCCGGAGCATCCAGAGCAGGACACAGCCTCAGCCTTAGTGCAGCGAAGTGCAGAGCATATGTTGAGGAGCAGTGGCCTGACCTTCCCCTCCTGTCCCAACACCTGGCCTTTCCAACCCATCTGGCCCGGCATTTAAATCATCCGACCACGTCGTTCCCTGAACTAGGACCCAGGCCCTGTCGCTTCGATCCGATCTGGGCCTGGACACCGTCCTCACGTTTCGGCCTGTACCTGATCTTTCCAAATCAGCCCAGCGCTTCGATTGATCCAACCATGCTCTCGGTTCAGGTGGATGGGCTCTGAGACGCCTCCGCTCCGACATTTCTCTGCTTTGTGCGCCCCAACCTCTGATTGCATCACCTCTGATCTGGGCCAACAATTACGTGCTGGGCGGTACCTAATTAATTAGCATGTTTATTTCGTTTTTTTTCTTAAAGATGTACTGTGTGCCTCCCGGCTACTGCTGCATTCTCCGCGAATCGGTATCTGTCCGCGGCCTGGGTGTTAGGGTGGTGGGACACTGGGGTGTCATCTCGTCGTCTGTTTCCATTAAAGCAGGCAGCTCATCTCCTATGACTCCCGCCTCGATGTCGAAGGTCAAGGTTCATCGTCTGCTGTGGCTGATTTGGAAGGCTTGCTTGACTGCTGAGCCTCGCACATTTTTCTATCATACAGTTCTTTGTAAGCACTCAAACCATCCTGCAAATATCCCCTAAACCGACGTACCCTTTCAAAATTAAAGTCGTACTTTATCATTACTCATTCGGTTTCGATTGTTATCCTTTCCTCTTCCAATTGCATTAGCTCTTCATCTATCAGTTCTTGGTCATGGGATGCCAAAACCTCTTCAACATCATCTTCGTCAGCTTCCACAAGCCAAACTCACTTAGTCCTTACTTCATTCACCACGATCAAAACGCATAATTATGTCTAGTTTTACGCTAAGTGTAACACCCTTACGAGCTCTTTCAGGCTTTTCCGATACCATAGAACTCATCTTGCAAACGGCTGCTCACAGGCACGTGTTTAAGCAATGCCGGCGAGAATGCAGTTCTGAATCCGGGGTAGAGCAGCTGCAAGGGGCGCGCAGCGCGCTGCCTTTTATCGCGCCCTGATTTTTTTCGTGGGCTGCTTTTTTGGTAACAGTGAAAACACCTTCTGTTAGCGAAAACAGGCTACTAATGTAGGTCCTTCGTAACAGTGAGGTTTCGTAAAGTGAACGTTCGAAAAGCAGGGGACACCTGTACATTGCTTCCGTGTTTCTCTAGAAACTTAATTTTTATGGTACAGGTGCCACACTACTTGAATCTAGCTAGTCTGAGGTATATAGTGTCTGTATGTGTATATGCACATGGAATGTTGTTTTCTCTTGACTGAGTATGAGAAACCACGGATGCTTTTTCCTTTATCCTTTTGTTGTCCTCTCTGCTTCTGTTTCTTGTTCCGTTTTTCTCTTGTAACTCTCAATAAAATGGCTATAAAAAACACGTTTTGAGCCTCATTCATGACTCCCGAAGAACCTTTGGATCGCAAAAGTATCAGGATGCAACCCAATGAACGTTTTTGCTGGTCTATGCACCAAGACAAAGAATGGGAAATCTAGAAAGAGAAAAGTCAAAAATAAGCCACTTTTAGAAGAGAGAAGGTCTGATGTTGGCAGCAAAAGTAAAGACATTTCCAAGATCTGTAAGACTGTAGAAGCAATATCAGTACAATGGGCACAGTAGGGAGTGGTTTCAACCCTAGAAAACTATCCAAATTGTGATTTTCGGTAATGCAAAACCTATTTCCATTCAATCCTATGTTATAAGCGGAGATGTGTCAGCACACAATGTTTTTTTCCCTCAACAATAAAGATACTTCAGCTGCTGGTTCACCGTAGGGTTGGCACTTAAGAGATTGCCTGGTCATTTTCTAAAATAAATCTCTTCAGTGGTCAGCAGCTGCATATGGAGACGAAGGTGACAATTTCTGTAATCTAAGGCAAATAAACAAAAAACTGAAGGCTCTAGACTGATGGTGATAGACAGAGACAGATAAGGAGAGAGGTAAAATTGAACAGATAGAGCTTGATGGGGGCAGGAGAGAGTAGAGGTAGATAGCAGTCTCTTATGTTCCATTTATTACTTGCTAGCTTTCAGTTTGAATGAGAGATTCACTTGTAAATGTATATCAGATGTAACGCAGACACCTCGAGAATAAGCAATATGGAAAACTCTTGACAGAAAAAAACTGCAAGGCAGAAAAATAAACCTGCATTAAGAAAAATGTAAATTATCTGTGCATGCAATTTCAATTCAAATTGAAAAAAGATTAAACAAAATGTGTTGTTTCTTTCACATTTTGTGCATACCTATTAAATTTATTCCAGCATAAATTCCCTAAGAGCTCATTTAATTCTGTACCTCAAATATTTAGGTAGTGATTTCTGGATTTCCGATGCAAATTTCCATAACCAAATGCCTGTGCAGTCATTGATGTATCAGAGGAAGTGTTGGCCTAGGGGGCTAAGTTGAACTGAAGCAAATCTGTTCCATGTGCCCCACAATAAGATAGGTTGCCACAGCTAAGTCTTTGATCTGGAGAAAGTGAACTGAGAATTCCCATTCAACATGAGAAAAGATTCAGCCGGAAGAATTGGTATTTCGGCCGAGGGAAACCGAATGGGCCTTTGTTCAAGGAAGAAGTAAAGGACCTGTAGACCATCCTGGAGACATGACAATTTGAATGCTGAACTGTTCAAAGCAGAGCCAAAAGTTGCAGCAGGCCATCCCACAACCAATGTTTACTATCATCTGGGAAAAGGAACAATGGGATTGAGCTCTGACCAGCTACCAATCTGGATATCAGAAGTTTGTGAGGAGGGGACTTCACTCAGGTCCACTGCCCCAGTAGAAGAAGGCAGCAGCATAATTGGGCTCAGTGTAGCGCGTGGACAAGTGGTTAGGGCATTGGACTAGCGATCTGGAGGTTGTGGGTTCGAGCCTGGGCCGGGGCAGCATGTGTGTCCTGGAGCAAGGCATTTAACCACACAATGCTCCAGCTGAGAATGGATACCGGCAAAAAAAATACTGGGGGTCAACCTCGCGATAGACTGGCGTCCTATCCGGGGGGGGGGGGTGGGGGGGTAGTCTCGTACTCTCAGTCGCTTCATGCCACGGAAACGGGCATAAGCACTGGCCTGATGGGCCACAAGGCTCGTGACAGACTTTAATAACTGTGCTCTGACCAGTGCCCAATTCATGTTTGAGATTGATTAGCAAGAGCATATTAAAGGAAGGCAGGGACAAGTACCGCAGCCATCTTCTGAGTGGAGAGAGTCACAGTAGTAATCTTGAAGCTTTAGGTCTTCGTGGATTCAGCAAAGAGAGGCTTCAGTAGGAGAAATCAAAAAAAAAAGAAAGCTCTAAGTAAAGTTTATGTTCCTTCCCTTTATATCTGCTCAGTTAGGACAGTAGAGATGTCAGGCAGGATAGTTGAATGCTCCTCTTGCGGGATGTGGGAAGGCAGGGAGACCCCCAGTGTCCCTGAAGACTACAACTGTGAGAAATGCATCCAGCTGCAGCTTCTAACAATCCGTGTTAGGAATTTGGAACAGGAACTGGATGAACTCTGGATTTTTCACTGAGGGGGTGATAGATAGGACATACAGTATATAGAGGTAGTTACACCCATGACGCAGGACACAGGAAACTGGGTGACAGTCAGGAAGGGGAAAGTGGTTAAGGAGCCAGTGCGGAGTCCCCCTGTGACCACCTCCCTCAACAACCGATATACCACTTTCGATACTGTTGTGGGGGGGGGGGTTGGGTCTCTGGTACTGAATCTGGCTCTGCGATTCAGAAGGGAAGAGGGAGAAAAGTCACACTGTGATGAATGGGGATTCGTTAGTTGGGGGAACGGACAGGAGGTTCTGTGGGCGAGAACAAGATTCCCAGATGGTATGTTGCCTCCAGGACGCCAGGGTCTGGGACATCTCAGATCGAGTCCTTAGTGTTAAGTGGGAGGGTGAACAGCCAGAGGTCGTGGTCCATGTAGGTACCAATGACATGGGTAGGATGAGTGACAAGGTTCTGCATAGGGAGTTCAGGGAGTTAGGTACCAAGCTAACATGCAGGATGTCCAGGGTTGTGATCTCAGGATTGCTTCGCATACCATGTGCCAGTGAGGCCACAACAAGGAAGATTATACAGTTTAACACGTGGCTAAGGAGTGGGCACAGGAAGGAGGGCATAAGATTTTTGGATCATTGAGCTCTCTTCCAGGGAGAATGGGACCTGTACAGAAGGGACAGTTTACACCTGAACTGGAGGGAGACTAATACCCCAGCAGGAAGGTTTGTTAATGCTGCATGGTGGGGTTTAAACTAGAGTTGCAGAGGGATGGGAACCAGAGTGCCAGACTAGTTAGTAGAGAGGTTGTGGAGGTAGCTGTTGGTAAGATCTCAGACAAAGTCAGGGATCAAAAGGTTGAACATGGTTCGAATTGTGTCCTGAGCAGTGTACATTTCAATGCAAGGAGTATCGCAGGAAAGGGGAAGGGCATGGATCAACAGCTGGAATAATGATGTTGCAGCCATTAGTAAGACTTGGTTGCAGGAGGGGCAGGACTGACTGCTCAATACTACAGAGGAGGAGGCATTTGCTACCCTGAGGCAAATCAGGTTGGATAAACCCCCAAAGCCTGACAAGGTATCTCTTGGGCCCTAATGGAGGCAATTGCAGAAATTACCAGGGCCCCAGAAGAGTTATTTAAAACATCCTTAATGATAGGAAAGGTACTATTGGATTGTTCCAGTGTTTAAAAAAGGCTCTAAACAAAAACCTGGAAATTATAGGCCAGTGAGTCTGACATCAGTTGTGGCAAAGCTATTGGAAGGTATTCTAAAGGACCGGATATGTACGTAGTTGGATAGACATGGGCTGATTAAGGATAGTCAGCTTGACTTTCTGCATGGTAGGTCATGTCTAACCAATCTACAGAGTTTTTCAAGGAAGTTACCAGGAAAGTAGATGAAGGCAAGGCAGTAGATGTTGTCTGCATGGAGTTTAGTAAGGCATTTGACAAGGACCCACATGAGTGACTAGTCAAAAAGGTTCAGTCACTCAGCATTCAGGATGAGGAAGTAAATTGGAATAGATATTTGCTTTGTGGGAGAAGCCAGAGAGTGGTAGTAGAGGGCTGCCTCTCTGACTGGAAGCCCATGACTAGTTGTGTGCCACAGAGATTGGTGCTGGGTCTGTCGTTGTTTCTCATCGATATCAATGATCTGGATGATAAATTGATTAACTAGATCAGCAAATTTGTGGATGACACCAAGATTGGGGGCACAGTGGATAGTTAGGAAGGCTATCATGTCTTGCAGAGGGATCTACATCAGCTGGAAAAATGGGCTGAAAAATGGCAGATGGAATTTAATGCAGACAAGTGCGAGGTTTTGTACTTTGGTAGGACATCAACATTACAGAGCGCATCAGAACGACCCCACGTTGCTAGCCAAGAAAGATGCCTTTACCAACGCAAGAAGAAAGGTGCAGAAAAAACTTTGCGAGATGCAGGACAGTTGGTTCAGCAAGAAGGCTGATGAAACCCAGGGCTATGCAGACAGCCACGACATAAAGTGCTTCTACGATGCGCTTAAGGCTGTATATGGACGCCAGTCCTCCGGCTCCTCACTCCTCCTCAATGCAGATGAGACACAGCTGCTGACAGAGAAGAAGCAGATTCTGGATCGGTGGGCTGAGCACTTTAACAATGTCCTTAACCGCCCTGCCGACATCAACGACGAGGCCATTGCCCGCCTGCCCCAGGTAGAGATCAACAAGAACCTCGACACCCTCCCCACAGTAGATGAAGTCAGGAAGGCAGTGAAGCAACTCTCCTGTGGCAAATTGCCAGGACCCGATGCAATCCCTGCTGAGGTATACAAAGCAGGAGGCCCTGTCATGATGCAAAAGCTGACTGTACTCTTCCAGTCCATGTGGAAAAAGGGACAGGTCCCGCAACAGCTGAAAGATGCCAGCATAGTCCACATCTACAAGAGGAAAGGCAACCGCCAGTCTTGCGACAACCACCGAGGCATCTCCCTTTTATCCATTGCAGGGAAGCTTCTGGCCCGCGTCCTGCTCAACTGCCTTCTCCAACATCTTGAGCAAGGTCTGCTCCCAGAAAGCCAGAGCGGCTCCCGTGCTGAAAGTGGGACTGCGGACATGATTTTTGCTGCGCACCAACTCCAGGAAAAATGCCAGGAGCAACATAGCGACCTCTTCGTGACCTTTGTTGATCTAACCAAGGCTTTCGATACGGTCAGCAGAGAAGGCTTGTGGAAGATCATGGAGAAATTTGGCTGCCCCAGCAAGTTCATCACAATCGTCCGGCAGTTCCACGACGGTATGATGGTGAAAGTTCTGGATGACGGCAACGAGTCGGAGGCCTTCCCAGTGACAAATGGCGTCAAACAAGGCTGCGTTCTTGCCCCGACTCTGTTCAGTATGGTATTCTCTGCCGTGCTGACAGATGCCTTCCGTAACTACGAAGAAGGAATCCACGTCAGGTACAGGACTGACGGCAGGTTGTTCAACCTTAGGCGCCTGCAGGCAGATACAAAGGTGCAAGAGACTGTCATCAGAGACTTGTTGTTTGCTGATGACTGCGCACTCAACGCCAGCACAGAGCAGGAGATGCAGCGTGAAATGGACTGCTTCTCACAAGCCTGCGACAACTTCGGACTCACTATCAGCACCAAAAAGACCGAAGTTATGTACCAACCTGCCCCGGGAAAGCCATACCAGGAGCCGCGCATCACGGTGAAGGGCCAGAACCTCCAGGCAGTCGACAACTTCACCTACCTGGGCAGCATATTCTCTCACGCAGTGAACATAGACGCTGAGGTCAACAACAGGATTGCCAAAGCCAGCGCCGCCTTTGGGAGACTCCGTGAGAACGTCTGGGAGCGGAGAGGACTCAGCCTTACCACCAAGCTGAAGGTCTACTGTGCAGTGGTCCTTACCACCCTCCTTTACGCCAGCGAGACCTGGACTGTCTACAGCAGACACGCCAAACAGCTCAACCATTTTCACCTGAGCTGTCTCCGCAGACTCCTCCACATCAGGTGGCAGGACAAAGTTCCCGACACGGAAATCCTGGAACGAGCTGGGCTCTGCAGCGCCTACACCCTCCTGCTGAAAGCCCAAGCCAGGTGGGCTGGACATGTGGTCAGAATGCCAGACAGCCGATTGCCTAAGCAGCTGCTTTACGGAGAACTGTGTCAGGGCAAGCGCTCAGTCGGGGGGGCAGAAGAAATGTTACAAAGACTGCCTCAAAGTGTCCCTCAAAGGCCTGGGTGTCGACATCAACACGTGGGAGACGCTTGCCCTCGACCGTCCAGCTTGGCGCAGCAAGATCACCACAGGAGCCCGTGCAGCTGAAGTCAGGCGCATCATCGAGGCTCAACAAAAGTGTGCTGTGCGCAAGGCCCGAGCAGCATCCACTGCCATGACAGCATCCACCCACTTGTGTCCCACATGTGGACGAGCCTTCAGGGCCCGGATTGGCCTCATCAGTCACCTCCGGACCCACAGCCACCAATCTCCCATTTGACTTTGAAGCCATGGTCTTCTTCGACTACGAAGGACGAACAGCAGCAAGGACCAACCAGTGTAGGTCTTACACAGCAAACAGTAGGGCCCTGGGGAGTGTGGTAGAAGAAAGGGATCTGGGAATACAGCTCTATAATTTGATGAAAGTGGCGTCACAGGTAGGTAGGGTCAGAAAGAAAGCTTTTGGCACATTGACCTTCATAAATCAATGTCTTGAGTACAGAATATGGGATGTTATGTTTAAGTTGTAAAAGAGGCCTAATTTGTGAGGCCTAATTTGGAGTATTGTGTGCAGTTTTGGTCACCTACCTGCAGGAAAGATGTAACCAAGGTTGAGAGAGTGCAGAGAAAATTTACAAGGATGTTGCCGGGTCTGGAGCACCTGAGTTGTAAGGAAAGATTAGGGCTGTATTCTTTAGAATGAAGAAGATTGAGAGGAGACTTGATAGAAGTATACAAAATTATGAAGGGTATAGATTGGGTGAATGCAAGCAGTCTTTTTCCACTGAAGTTGAGTGGGACTCCAATCGGAGTTCATGGGTTAAGGGTGAAAGGTGAGAATTCTAAGGGGAACATTAGGGGAAACTTCTTCACTCAAAGGGTCGTGAGAATGTGGAATGAGTTGCCAGTGCAAGTGGTGCATGTGAGCTTGACTTCAACATTTAAGAGATATTTGGGTAGGCACATGGATAACAGGGATATGGAGGGCGGAGGTCCCGGTGCCGGTCGATGGAAGTAGGCAGTTTAAATGGCTTTGGCATGGACTAGATGGGCCAAATGGCCTGTTTCTGTGCTGTACTTCTCTATGACTCTAAGTACCCAAGAACAAGACAAAGGGAGTTATTGTTAGGGTTCTAGGAAAGGAGTGGAAAGTGCTGCCGCATGACAAAGAACCACCTTGCCAAGCTGCTGTCATTCCACACCATGAACCTCCGAAGGATCCTCTGTATTTTCTGGCCAAGAAAGATCTCCAACCACGCCCTACTCCTTCAGTGTCATCTAGATGACATGTCGCAATCAGCATGAGGAAATGTTGGGAGATGGATTGTGCACGTCATGAGAAGAGAGGCCAGCTCTATCATCAAGACAGCACTTCAGTGGACCCCTGAAATGTGGGAGACCAAAGACAACTTGGTGCCGTACAGTAGAGGCAGAAATGAGGACTCTGAACCACACCTGGGGCACCATAGAGAGGATGATCAAGGACAGCCAGAGATGGACGACTTTTATTGCTGCCCTAAATGTCAAGCAGCGTAACTAACACCATCCTGGTGTGGGATGATAGTGTAGAAGGATTGAAGGACCTACTACCCCACCAGCCTCCAGGTCCAGCACATAATACTCCGTAACTTCCGCCATCTCCCAGTGGGAACCCACCACCAAGTGCATCCTCCCTCCCCCCCACCTCACTTTCTGCTTTCCACAGGGATCACTCCCTATGCAACTCCCTTGTCCATTTGTCCCTCCCCACTTATCTCTCTCCTGGCACCTATCCTTGCAAGCGGAACAAGTGCTACACCTGCCCCGACACCTCCTCCTCCCGCACCACCATTCAGGGGCTGAAACAGTCCTTCCAGGTGAGGCGACACTGAGTCTGTTGGGATCATCTACTGCATCTGGTGCTCCCGGTGTGGTTTCCTGTATATCGAGGAGTCCCGACACAGGTTGGGAGACTGCTTCGCCGAGCACCTATGCTCCATCCGCAAGAAAATCTTCCAGTGGCCACGCATTTTAATTCCACTTCGCATTCCCATTCCGACATGTCAGTCCATGGCCTCCTCTACTGTTGCGATGAGGCCACACTCAGGTTGGAGGAGCAACAACTTATTTTCCGTCTGGGTAGCCTCCAACCTGATGGTATGAACACCAATTTCGCGAACTTCTGGTAATGGCCCACCCCCTCTTCTTCACCATCTCTATTCCCATTTCCCTCTCTCACCTCATCTCCTTACCTACCTATCACCTTCCTCTGGTACTCCTCCCCTTTTTCTTTTCTCTATGGCCTTCTGTCCTCTCCTGTCAGATTTCCCCCTTCTCCAGCCCTGTATCTATCTCTTTTACTAATCAACTTCCTAATTATTTACTTCACCCCTCCCCACCTCTCTGTTTCATGTTTCACCCTGTGTTTCTTCCTCCCCTTCCCCCACTTTCTAACTCTGACTCCTCATCTTTTTTTTTCCAGTCCTGATGAAGGGTTTCGGCCCAAAACATCTACGGTACTCTCTTCCATAGATGGGACTTGGCCTGCTGAGTTCCTCCAGCATTTTGTGTGTGTTGCTTGGATTTTCTTGTTTGTAAAATTTGGAAGACCATTTTGACAGGCTGAATCTCTAATAAAAGAATTATGGAAAATGACGCTGCAATGGCGATCGATCAACATCCTGGGAGGGAAGTGTAGCAAGTAAAGGCAGCTCTCTACATGAGGACAGCTGCAATGAACAAATTGGTTCTTGTTTTTTTAAGCTCAGGTTATTTAACTTGGTGAATTTAAATTCCACACATGGCACAGTTGGACTTATTCATGTCTGTGAATTACTGTTAGCAATTTAACCATAAACTTCACCAGTGCATCACACAGAAGCATGCCAATGAGAAGAGGGATTATGGGGCACAAACCAAGGACTGTGACGAAACTGAAAAGCAGTGGACAAAAATGTGCAACTCTAAAAATAGCTTGCAATGAAAATGGGTACAAAGATAATACCTTTAGGGACATAAACAGAGAATTGCCAGTACTCTCCAAGATATATAAATTCAAGTATTTGCCACTAAATCATTCATGAATGGATGCACCAGCTCATATCTGGAGTTATTTTCTGCCATTATTTGGTTATATTGAGACAAGCAACCAATGTCATCTTCACCATACGTTCTTAACTGGCGTCAGTGCTGAAGAGATTTATAAGGGTGTAATGCTTTACTGTAGAGGAAAGATTGGAGAGTGCTTGGCCTCATCAAGAACGATGGCAAGATAGATTGGTTCCATGCTTCTTCTGTGTGTCGTGACTGTCTCTGGGGAAGTCGAATTTCAGGGTTGTGTATACATAACTTGAAAATAAATGTACTTTGAATCTTTGAAAATTCTCCTCCAAGTCATGAAGCATCCTAGCTTTTTGTTCCTGAATTAAAATCTTGGCACTGACCTCAAAACAGTGCTATAAAAGTCCCTTCAACACACCAACTGCAATTAACGACTCACCACCAACTTCTAATTATGAATAACAATAACTGCAGAAAATGTCTCCGTCAACCTTAATGGATTATCCTGAGAATTTAGCCTTGGTTCAAAATTATCTTGGCCAAATATATTGTTTATGACCATTCATCTGGTTTTCTGGTGATAAATTATTTCAAATTGATGGCTGAAGAGGAAATGTAGTGATGTGTCTAAGGTATAAAATTCAGGTTTAATTAAGGGCAAGGCAGCATTTAGCTTCTCAAAGCACATTCCATTAATTATAACACTATATTAAACATGTAGATTACTCACATCAGAGCGGTGAACATATTCCAAAATTTATGTACTTAACGACCGTATGCCACTTTCGAACATCCTAAAGGACAGGTACTATGGAATACAAGCACTTCCGTTCTAATATTACAGTGTTTTGCTTGTTTTCCAGTTATAGCAAAGAAAACACAAAGTTTAGTATTGTAATACATTAAATGGTTATTAATTTAAACATATTCTAAAGTTTTAAAATAAAACATGTGACAAACTGCACTGCAAGGATACGAATTACGTTTCCTAGAGTAATGCGGAACGCGAGAGTTGAGTTTGTAATCCGGGAAGTTCGAAGAGAAGGACCACCGGAAATTGGTGGGGGAATTTTGAATGTGGCCGGAGCACCGTCCGGGGGATGGCGATGGCGGTGGTGGGATGTGGGCTGCGACTGCTGCAGGGGATCCGCTGTCGGGCGGGAAGGACCGAGCTGTTCAGGTTTGCTGTCGATAGCCGGAACTCGCGGGTTAAAGTTGCGGTGCGCTGGGACGAGGCCGCAGATTAGCGGCATGCGGAGGGCAAGCTCCGGTCTATTCACCGGCTGCAGCTTGGGGACCGGGAATAGTTCGTACGTGCGCTCAGCTGCCACTAAACTGCCCTCTGCCCGTTCTTGCTGCCCCCAATCATCGTCGTTACCGACTCTGCCCTTGCTGACAGAATCAGTATTCTCAAATAATTTCCAAAATGTTTTGTCCATCCTTGAATAGGCAACCGATATACGCACATATTCACGGTTCGGTAGCGAGCTTCGGTAATTAAAGCACAATCCTAAACAGATGGTAATATTTCCAAATTAAGATAGTTTGATGTGTTCCCGTGATTGTTGATCTCCTTAGAAACACAAATCATGAGTTTGGGAAGTGTCGTTTAGTTGGAAAATTGCTGCCTTCCATTGGAGAGAATTTAATCCCCTTTCATTTCTCTGGTTTTCTCCTGTCCTCCCACTTTGACTGGCTTGAACTCAATATGAATAAAATTGTGACCTTCCTGGAACGTTCTGAAAGCATGTCCCATGAAAACCAAACTGTACTATCATTCTTTCTCAGATCATCTTGCCTAATGCAGCATGTCTTCATTACAAATACTGACTAGTCGATTTGACACAAAATCACCCACAAGCCTGGTTGTCCCGATAGGCCCACTGTTTCAACTTGTTCTTGTTCCACAGAATTCATTACTTTGGACTTAGACTATATTCTGTCTTCCCTCACCTGTTTTCTCCCCACCTACATTTTTCCAGTGCTTTAGTCCCCTACACTTCCTCCAAAATTGTAGATTCTGATTCTCAGGTTGGTGCAGGATCCCAAGAGAGATTTGTAGAATGCCTACGAGATGCCTTTTTACAGCGTACTAAGGAAAAAGCTATTTTGGATTTGGTATTGTGTAATGAATCAGATTTGATTCAGGAGCTTAAGGTAAAGGTACCCTTGGGAGACAGTGATCATAATATGTTGGAATTCACCCTGCAGTTTGAGAGGGAGAAGATAAAGTCAGCTGTATCAGTATTACAGTAGAGTAAAGGGAATTACAGAGGTATGACAGAGGAGTTGGTCGAAGTTATTTGGAAGGGAACTCTTATCAGCAATGGCTGGAGTCAACCATTTTAATTCTTATCCCCATTCCCATTCTGACATGTCAGTAAAATGTAACTCTACAAGCAACCAAAATGCTACACCTGCCCATTTACCGCTTCCCTTACCTCCATTCAGGGCCCCAAATAGTTATTCCAGGTGAGGCAACATTTCACCTGCAAATCTGTTGGTGTCATCTGCTGTACCCGATACAGTCTCCTCTGCATTGGTGAAACCCAGTGTAAATTGGGGGGACTGCTTTGTCAAGAAACTCCACTCCATCTCCTAAAAGTGGAATCTCTTGGTGGCCAATCAATTTAATTCCTATCTTCATTCCTGTTCCGACATGTTGGTACATGGCTTCCTGCTTTGCCGTGATGAGGTCACTCTCAGGATGGAAGAACAACAGCCTGATAGCTTTCTACCTGATGGCGTGAACGTAAGACCATTAGATAGCCCATTTGGCCCATCGAGTCTGCTGTGCCATTTCATCACTGCTGATGCATTTTTCTTCTCAGCTCCAATCTCCTGCCTCCCTCCTCCCCCCCACCCAACCGTATCTCTTCGTGTCCTGATCAGTCAAGAATCTATCAACCTCTGCCTTAAATATACATAAAGACTTGGCCTCCACAACTCCCTGTGGTAAAGAATTCCACAGATTCAACACGCTCTGTCTGAAGAAATTCCTCTTCATCTCCGTTCTAAAATGATGCCCCTCTATTTTGAGACTCTGTCCTCTGGTTTTAGACAGTCCTATCATAGGAAATATCCACTCTATCAAGACCTTTCACCATTCAATAGGTTTGAATGAAGTCACCCCTCATTCTTCTGAATCCAGGTGAATACAGACCCAGACCCATCAAACACTTCATATAACAAGCCGTTTAATCCTCAAATCATTTTTGTGAACCTTCTCCAGTTTCAGCAATTTCTTTCTAAGATAAGAGACCCAAAACTGCTCTCAGTACTCCAAGGGAGGCCTCACCAGTGTTTTATAAAGTCTCAACATTGTATTCTTTTATATTCTAGTCCTCTTGAATGTTAACATTGCGTTTGCCTTCCTCACCACAGAGTCAATCTGCAAATTGACCTTTAGGGAATCCTGCACAAGCACTCTCAAATCCCTTTGCGCCTCAGATTTTAGTATTTTCTCTCCATTTAGGAAATAGTCAACCCTTTCATTTCTTCCACCAAAGTGCATGACCGTACACTTCCCGACTCGGTATTCCATCTGCCACTTCTTTGCCCATTCTCCTAATCTGTCTAAGTCCTTCTGTAGCCTCTCTATTTCCTCAAAACTACCTGCCCCTCCACCTGACTTCAGATTGTCTGCAAACTTTGCAACAAAACCATCAATTCCATCATCCAAATTATTGACATATGACGTAAAAAGCATATCTGTCCCAACACCGACCCCTGTGGAACATCGCTAGTCACTGGCAACCAACCAAAAAAGGCTCCCTTTATTTTCACTCTTTGCCTCCTGCCAATCAGCTTTATCCATGCTAGTATCTTTCCTGTAATACAATGTCTTCTGAAAATCCAAAGGCACAACATCAATCAATTCTCTTTTGTCAGTCCTGCTTGTTATTTCTTCAAAGAATTCCAACAGATCTGTCAGGCAGGATTTTCCTTGAGGAAATCATGCTGACCATGGCCTATTTTATCATGTTCCTCCAAGCACCCCAAACTATATCCTTAACAATCGACTCCAACATCTTCCCAACCACTGATGTCAGATTAACTAGCCTGTAATTTCCTTTCTTCTGCCTCTCTCCATTCTTGAAGAGTGGAGTAATATTTGCAATTTTCCAGTCTCCAGAACCATTCCAGAATCTAGTGATTCTTGAAAGATCGTTACTAATGCCTTCCACATCTCTTCATCTTCCAATATCCTGAGCCACATCTTTCAGTACCATCTGGTCCAGGTGACATATCTACCTTCAGACCTTTCAGTTTCCCAAGAATCTCCTCTCTAGTAATGGTAACTTCACTCACTTCATGACCCCTGACACCTGGAACTTCCACCATACTAGTGTCTTCCACAGTGAAGACTGGTGCAAAATACTTAAGTTAGGTCTGCCCTTTCCTTGTCCCCATTACTACTGCTGCTTCACATACCACGCTTACACATCTGGAGAAGGAGGATGCGTATGTGAGAATGGTGTTCTTAGACTACAGTTCAGCATTCAACAGCATATTTTGATCCAGGCTCGACAGGAAGCTCAGAGACCTTGGCCTTGACCCTGCCTTGTGCAGATGGACTTCCTGTCAGATCGTCAGCAGGTGGTAACAGTGGGTTCCCTCACCTCCACCCCTTTCACTCTCAACACAGGAACCCCACAGGGCTGTGTACTAAGTCCCCTCCTTTACTCCTTGTATACCATGACTGTCACCACCCACAGCTCTAATCTGCTAATTAAATTTGCCAGTGACACTACATTGATTGGCCTGATCTCAAACAATTACGTGGTGGCTTACAGGAGAGGAGTCATCTGTCTGACACAATTGTGCCAAGAAAACAACCTCTCCTTCAATGTCGCAAAAACAAGGGAGTTTGGGGTTGAGAGCATAAGCAGCTTTAAGTTCCTTGGCATCCACATCACCGAGGACCTCAAGTGGTCTGTACACACCAGCTGTGTGGTGAAAAGGGCACAACAGCACCTCTTTCACCTCAGATGGTTGAGAAAGTTTGGTATGGGTCCCCAAATCCTAAGAACTTTCTACAGGGTCACAATTGAGAGCATCTTGACTGGCTGCATCAATGCCTGGTATGGGAACTGTACTTCCCTTAATCGCAGGATTCTGCAGAGAGTGGTGCGGACAGCCCAGCGCATCTGTAGTTGTGAACTTCCCGTGATTCAGGACATTTACAAAGACAGGTATGAGAAAAGGGCTCGAAGGATCATGGGGACCTGAGTCACCCCAACCACAATTTATTCCAGCTGCTACCATCCGGGAAACAGTACTGCAGCATAAAAGCCAGGACCAACAGGCCCCAGGACAGCTTCCACCAGGCCATCAGAGTGATTAACTCACGCTGATCTGAGTGTATTTCGATGTTACATTGACGGTTGTATTTATTATAAATTACTATGATTGCACATTTCACATTTAGATGGAGACATAACAAAGATCTTTACTCCTCATGTATGTGAAGCATGTAAGAAATAAAGTCAATTCAACTCAATTCAATTCAATTTAATACCCCTCCAGCATTGTTTTCCAGTGGTCCAATATCAGACATCCCACCTCTTCCGGAAGTTCCGGGAGCCTTCCGCAAATTGATGGTGCTACCTCCCTGAAATGAGTTTTTGCAGGGTGGGGTGTCTGCAATATCCACTCCCGTCTCTCTTTTACACTTTATGTAACTGAAGAAACTTTTGGTATCTTATTTAATATTACTAGCTAGCTTACCTTAATGACTTTTTTAGTTGCCTTCTGTAGGTATTTAAAAGGTTCCCAATCCTCTAACGTCCCACTAATTCTGGATGGGGTGTTCTGCAAAGAACTGGAATTGATTGGAGAGTTTAGGATAAAAGAACCCTTAGGGGAAAGTGATCATAATATGATTGAATTCACCTTGAATTTGAGAAGGACATGCTAAAGTCAGATGTATCAGCATTACCGTGGAGTAAAAGGAATTACACAGGCATGAGAGAGAAGTTGGCCAGAATTGATTGGGAAAGAACATTGAGCAGGGATGACAGCAGAACAGCAGTGGGTGAAATTTCTGGAAGTAATTTGGAAGGCAGAGGATAAATAAATTCCAAAGAGGAGGGCATTCTAGAAATTTCCCTTGCTGGAATCTAGCACCAATCTGATTTTCCCAACCTACCTGCGTATTGAAACCCTCCATTGCTTTATCTTTTTCACCAATCAACTTCTCAACTCTTTATTTCACCACTCAACTCTTTCAAGGTTTTACCTATCACCTTGTGTTTCTTCTTCCCCTCCTCCCACCTTCCCACTTTGACTTTTCATCTTTTGTTCTCCAGTCCTGATGAAGGGTCTCGGGCTAAAACATCAACTGTTTACTCTTTTCCGTTGATGCTGCCTGGCCTGCTGAGTTTGTGTGTCACATGGGCACTGATTTGTTCCTTTGGATATCATAACATAAGAAGCACACCATCACATTTGAAAAATGAAAGATAACTATTTTATACATTATAAAACAAACCCCGATGATGCTAAACCAACATATCTCTCATAAGTCAAGTCAGCCACAAAATATTTGATATTCTCAGTAATAACATCTGGACTGGTCCATTGCTCCCTCTATGTTTGTTCAAAGTTCAAAGTAAATTTATTATCAATGTACATATATGTCACTATACGCAACCCTGAGATTCATTTTCTTGCAGGTTGCATATCGGTCAACCACTCCCCCGTTCGCTTTGTCCTGCTTCTACCTGCAGCTTTCAACTTTTTAGGATCCAATTACTGGAATTCCTTCCATAAACCAGGGGTTAGCACTCCTTTTCTGAATCTGATTTAAACTACTTCCTTAGTCAGCCATCCTTGGTTTCAGCCTCTCAGCATGCTTGCATATTCATTGTTATAAAGGATATATTCATGGTATTGCT
Organism: Mobula hypostoma; assembly: GCF_963921235.1. Classification (NCBI taxonomy): domain Eukaryota; kingdom Metazoa; phylum Chordata; class Chondrichthyes; order Myliobatiformes; family Myliobatidae; genus Mobula; species Mobula hypostoma. The sequence continues at coordinate 21,026,988 of NC_086113.1, forward strand.
AACATTTCTGTGACAAGTGTTTCAATAAAATTGTGCAAGTAACAAAGCATTCTGGTTGTGACTTTTCGATTTCCTAGGGATCCCTTGCTAACGTTTGTACGAACCAATACAGAGAGCACCTGGTGGCATGAGCATCTCTCTGAAGAAAACATTCGCCATTTAAGAAAAGTTGTTTCTGAAGAATATAAATCGTTGACTGAGAACAGATCTTGTCCACTAAAAGATGAGCCATGGCCCAGGTTACCTTGGGAACCAGGTTGGTTTAAACTGCAACTTATTACACATTGTAAGTGCTCTGGAATAATTGAGCAAAGAAGGCAATTATTTGGTTGGATCTTATCTTGCCTGACAACTATTTGAAATGGTCTGAGTCTTAATGAATGTTTCACTGTGAAATAGTTAGTGTCCAGTTGTGGAGAAACTTGATAGTTTATACATTTCAAGGATCAGGTAAGGAATAATTTTACCAAAGGAGAACCTGATGAGAGCTCTGAAATTTGGAGATAGTACTCAGGATAGTACACAGTCCCATTTTCCATCATTAATTTTATTTTATTGAGATGCCATGCAGAATAGGCCCTTTGAGCCACGCTGCCCAGCAATTCCCTGATTTTGATCCTAGCCCAGACATCCCCCTTTCCCGGAAGTTCCGGGAGTCTCCCGCATATTAATAGTGGCTCCCTGATGCCTGCAAGTTATATACAATACCACGGAAATCAATTTTTTTGAGAGCGAGCGAGAGAAAGCAAGAGAGAGCGCGAGAGCGACCACGAGAGAGAGCGCGAGAGAGAGAAAGCAAGCAAGAGCGCGCGAGCGAAAGCAAGCGAGAGAGAGCGAGAGAGAGAGCAAGAGAGAGAGCGAGAGAGAGAGAGTGAAAGCGAGAGTGAAAGCAAGTGAGAGAAAGCAAGCGAGAGAGAGAGCGAGAGAGCGAGCGAGAGAGAGAGCGAAAGCAAGCGAGAGAGAGCGAAAGCAAGCGAGAGAGAGAAAGTGAGCGAGAGAGCGAGTGAGAGAGAGATCGAGCGAGCGAGAGAGAGAGAGAGAGAGAAAGCGAGAGTGAAAGCAAGTGAGAGAGAAAGCAAGTGAGAGAGAGAGAGCGAAAGTGAGCGAGAGAGAGAGAACGAGCGACCGCGAGAGAGAGAGAGAGCGACCGCGAGAGAGAGAGAGAGAGAGAGAGCGCACCATGGCAGAGTGTTCCAAAAAAAATATAAAACGTACGTCACCCCAGACTACACTAAAGTGTACCCCTGCCTAATAGGGGTCAAAATAATGACAGTGTTGCTCGCTGCACAGTTTGCAACAGTGACTTTTCTATTACCCATGGTGGGTTAAGACTGTAAAAGACATGTTGAGGTGAGTTTAACAGGTGTCATTCGTTCATTAGCGTAGCTAATGTTATTTAAACTGGCTGGCTAGCTGCTAAGGAGCCACTCTATTGCAGACATCCCACCTCTCCTGGAAGTCTCCTGCAAATTGATGGTGCTACCTCCCTGAAATGAGTTTTTGCAGGGTGGGATGTCTGCTAGCCTAATCACAGACTGTTCACAATGACCAATTAAACTACCAACAGGTACATCTTCAGACTGTGGGAGGAAACTGGAGCACCCAGAGGAACCCACAAGGTCACAGGGAGAACGTACAAACTCCTTACAGCCAGTAGTGGGAATTGAACTCTGGTCGCTGGTGCTGTAGAGCAGGGGTCCCCAACCACCGGGCCACAAAGCATGTGCTACCGGGCTGCAAGGAAACAATATGATTTGGAGATATGAAACGATATGAGTCAGCTGCACCTTTCCTCATTCCCTGTCACGCACTGTTGAACTTGAACGTAGGGTTGCCATCTGTCTTGTATTAGCCAGGACATCCCGTGTATTGGACTAAATTGTTTTTTTTTCCATACGGGACCGCCCTTGTCCCCTATCTTCCCCCCGCTAAGGTAGAGCATTCCTATGAAACCATTCCTAACGTAAGCCGAAGAACAATTACCATTAATTTATATGGGAAAAATTTTTGAGCATTCCCAGACCTAAAAAAAAACCTACCAAATCATACCAAATAACACATAAAACCTAAAATAACACTAACATATAGTAAAAGCAGGAATGATATGATAAATACACAGCCTATATAAAGTAGAAATAATGTATGTCCAGCGTAGTTTCACTTAACAGAATCAGGAAGATTATGCCAAAACCGATCTGTAGAAAAAAAAATCGGCATGTACACGCATGCACACACAGGTGCCCACGCAAGGCTTTGTGGTAGTCTATCTCAGGGTAAACACAAGTGTCCTCTATTTGACTGCTACTTTTGTCCCTTATTTGGGAGTGAGAAAGTTTGCAACCCTAACTGAACCCCCTCCCCCACTCCCCGGTCGGCCGATCCACAAGAATATTGTCAATATTAAACTGGTCCGCGGTGCATAAAAGGTTGGGGACCCCTGCTGTAAAGTGAATGTGTCCTCTTGTTTATCTTTGAAGGTACCCACAGGGTTGGACTTGTTGCAGTGAAGCTTGGGATGATGCCTTTGTGGACGAAGGCGGGCGAGAAACACGCAGTCACATTACTTCAGGTAATATTATGGCATGAAAGTACACAGTGGTTTTAATCACCCTTCAAGTTACTTCGGGTTTCATGGAATTAACAAGAGGATAGAATGTACAAGTAGGAATGGAGCACTTAAAATTTGGTTTGGAATGCTGTTGTTGCTCACTTCTGTTGTTTACGTGATTTGTTTTTTTCATCTTTCTCAATGGGTACTGGGGTTGGTCTTATTTTTTTTCAAATTGGGTTCTTTCGGGTTCCTTGCTTTGCAACTGCTTGTAAACAAAGAAATCTCAAGGTTGTATAATTATACATTCTTTGATAATAAATGCACTTTGAAACTTGAAAAGTCATAGTTACGGTATTACACTGATTAGCTTTTCAGTGCTAATAATAATCAAAAATGTAAGAAGCTTGAGATATATACACACACACACACACACACACACTGGCCTCTTTATTAGGTCAGGAGGTACCAATAAAATGGTTACAGAGTATACACATTCATTACTTAGCTAGGTTGAAATAATTTTTAATAGCAGATTTTGTTGCATTCTCAGTTCATCCTGTTTCTTTCATTATTGATAATTTTGAAGTAAACAGTTTTAGGTAGAGTGATTGTGACATGTTCACATGATTTTCTCATACAATCTGAACTCAGAGAAAGTGATACAGTTAGTGTTTGTAATAAAACTTTGCAGGTGATAGCTGTGGCTCACCTATAGAAATCTCGTGAGAAGATTGTTGGTTCAAGTCTAATTCATGACTCAAGCCATTATTTTAGACAAACACTCCAGTATGTTAAACACAAGATAGACATCAGATCCTGGAAATCCAAAGAAGGATTTTGGCCCGAAACATTGACTGTTTAATTTCCATAGGTACTGCCTGACCTGCTGAATTCCTCCAGCATCTTGTGTGTGTTACTCCAGTATAGTACTTGGGGAAATGCTGCAAGGATGGAAATGCTATATCGAGAAAGAGTTTGCAAATCAAGATCCCTGTTTTTTTTCTTTTAAAAGGATATAAAAGATCCTCTTGGCAGTTAATTTATCCTTATTTTTATGCAACCAGCATCAAAAGAAGACCCTATTTGATCAGTCACAGAACTGTTAGAAGGAGCTTGTTCTATACAAATTGGCAGATACATTTCCTACATTATAACAGGATTTCTTAAAGATGGCTTGTGGCTGATTAAATTTTTTGAGAAAGCAACAAGATGACCGATGAGGTCACTATGCTTAATGTAGTTAAGGAAAAGACATTTGACAAGGTCCCACATTGCAGACAAAAAGAGTAAAAATAAAACTTTTGGGATGGTGGGATAAATGGCAAATTGGATCCAAAATTGTCTCATGGTCAGGAAGCAGAGAGTGTTTTTGTGAATGGGAGTTTAGTATGGAGTTCCACTGGGTTCAGTTCAATTGTGCAGTTCAAATGGTTCCATTTATTATCAGAGAATGTATACAACCTGAAATGCTTGTCTTCGCAGACATCAACGAAAAACAAAGGAATCCCGAAAGAATGAATGACAGAAAAACATTAGAACCCAAAAGCCCCTTCTACCTGCTCCCCTGCACAAGCAACAGCAGGCGTCAACCTCCTCCTCCCCCCCCCCACTGCCCTTTTCAGCAAAAAATAGCAGTGCCCACCATCCACCAAGCAACAGCAAAGCACCCAAGAGACCATATTATTTTAGATTTAAATGTTGGGGATATAAAAAGGATGTTTGCAGATTATAGAAAAAAAGTCATGTGGTTCACGATAGGAAAAAGCCTTAGGCTGTAGGTGGTCAGATCTGTTGGTCGAAAAGTTGCAAGTGATGTTTAATTCAGAAAAGTGATGTAATGCCTTTGGGGATGTGAAAATGGAATTCAAAATTAATAGAAGATATTGTGAGTTATGGAGGAACAGTTTTTTTAAAGCAAGTGGTTGTTAAGATGGGAAAAATGCATATGGGATACTTTTCCTTATAACCTGAGGCATAGATTACATGACAGGTTATACTAGAACTTTATGCAACACTGAATTGCATTGTAGCTTCAATGTTATGCGTATTTTTGGTCATTAAATTACAGATAAATGTGTGATGGGGAGAAGATTTTCAAGGATGTTGCTAGAACTTGCAGATTTTTCATTTGAATGATCAGATACATTGTGTTATTTTCTGTTGCAAAAGAGGAGATTTAATTGAGGTAAAAAAATTGCAGAGGTCATTGTATAAGTCTAGAATTCATTGAATGAAAGGGTGCAGAGACTAAGACTTACTTGCTTAAGCTGTTTGTGTTGAGTTGAGGCCTCCATCAGTCAGAATTGACCGTGGATATTGCATCCTAGCTGTCTACAAACTCAAGCCTGGGCAGTACGGTATGGAGAACAATCTTTTTCCCATGTAGCAAGCTCCCCCTTCTTATGCATCTGATTAACCCAAAGGAACGGCAGAGACCGATACAGTTTGGTACCAGAAGCATTGCAGGAGTTACCAGTCAGCACTGAACTCAATGTAGGACTTCCTTAGGGACTCCAGCTCCCGATTTTTTTTTTTACCTCGGGGTTTGCTCCCGAAGCCTTCCCCATGAGAGGGTATAGCTGGAAGGCAGCGGAGGTTTGAGATCAGAGTTTTCCTTCTCGATGAGCTGCCAACCACAGCTGATGAGCCCCATCTGCCCGAAGTGACTGGTTTTAAGGTGCCAATAATCTGCCTTTGCCCCTTAGAAGGTCAGTAGAAACAGTTCCACCGGGCTTAGTAGGTAAACCACCCATGAGGGCCAGGAGCTAGACTTGGTTGTCAGAGGCTACTTCAGCTGCACACCATTGTGGGCATTTAATAGGTAGTGGGAGCTTGTCCCCATTATCACCCTCAGGGCTATAATGACCTTAAGCTGTACTGGAAATATATATATATATCTCCTAGAATTGCAAGTTAGGATTCGGTTCAATAGCTCCTTTTCAATGACAAGACAACTCAGACATGAAGGTCTGCTTCTGTGTCATCAATTTTCGGTAATTATCTTTGAAAATTGTGTTGTCGCTTGAAAGTGCTTTGGAATTCCTGAAAGAGATTTAAAAGTACTGAAATGCAAGTTGCGTGGCTTTTGTTTCAATAACCTAATGTTTGTTTCTCGTCTTGATGATGATAATTTAAAATGATCAATTAAACGTTTCATATTAAGCATCATGTTAATCCCAGTGCCTTGCTTATGACTGTTTTATAATATCTGATTGTGTGTTTGTGTTTTCCAAGGTCCAAGATTGCCACGTTGTATCATATATATCTAAAGAAAAAAATGATGGGAAAAGAGCCTTGCTGGTAGTGGGTGGAAAGAATACATCTTTATTTAGTGTAAGAAATTGTTTGTTGAATTTATTATTTTATAATAATTAAGTCAATTAATATTTATGCATATTTGCCTGACATACCTCATTTAGTAGGACTCGTGCGTTTATTCATATGGTTGTGCATTCAAGTTCCATTCTAGACAACTGAAGACAGAAAAATATGTTTTGCAGCAAGATGGAATTAATTAATTCAATTTAAGAAAGGGAAGTGTGGGTGTACTATTATTTAAAATTTAAATAAGGATGTTACGACATGGAAGCAAAGCTAGCAAAAGTGAACTGACACATTAGGTTAAGGAATTAATCAACTGCAAAGCAGTGACAGGCATTTATGGAAATCTTTCATAATGCATAGAATAGATACATTCAAAGGAAAACAAAAATTCCAAGGGCAGGGCCTACTATCTGTGATTAACTAAAAATAGTGAAAGATTGCATCAGATCTAAAAGCTTATAGTTGCACAAAATTAGAGAGCCAGTTCGAAAATTATTTCAGAAAGCAAAGAGTGGCAAAAATAATTGATAAGAAAACTACTAGATTACAAGATAAAGTTAACCAGAAATAGTAAAAGGGGGTAGAAAGAATTTTATACAGATATTTTGATTGTATAGGAAGACAGCCTAGGGAATAGAAAAAAATGAGACAACAGATGAATCTAACATGGATTTTATATCAGTTTTTATTGTGAAGTATACTAGCAAAAGAGAAATAATGTATGAGATCATGAAAAGGCAATGTAACTTCATTGGACATGTGATTAGGAAAGAGGCGTTAGAATGCGCGGTAATCTTGGGAAAGATTGAAGGGAAGAAAGCAAGAGGAAGACAAAGGCAAATGATGGAGACAGCAGCCAGAGAACTGGAAATGAATACCAGTGAATTGATCCACTTGACCTGAAACAGGAGTGTGTGGGCCACGGCACCTGATGATGATGATACTAGTAACATCACACAAATCCATAAGTCCATAAGATATAGGAGCAGAGTTGGGCCATTTGGTCCATCAAATCTGCTCAGCCATTCAATCTTGGCTGATTTTTTTTTCAAACCCATTCTCCTGTCTAATCCTTGTAATACTTAACTACTTTACCAATTAATAATTAATTGATAAGGGGTAACTCTGGAAAATTATGTTACTAGAAAAGTGGCACTGAGCAAATTCTTGATGTATTGTTCATAATTTTTCAAAATTCCCTAGATTTTAAGGAAATTCCTTTAGATTGGAAAATAGCAAATTTAACTCCGGTATAACCACATAACAATTACAGCACGGAAACAGGCCATCTCGGCCCTTCTAGTCCATGCTGAACTCTTACCCTATCCTATTCCCACCGACCTGCACTCAGCCCATAACCCTCCATTCCTTTCCTGTCCATATATCTATCCAATTTAACTTTAAACGACAACATAGAACCTGCCTCAACCACTTCTGCTGGAAGCTCATTCCACACAGCTACCACTCTCTGAGTAAAGAAGTTCCCCCTCATGTTACCCCTAAACTTTTGTCCTCTAATTCTCAACCCATGCCCTCTTGTTTGAATCTTCCCCACTCTCAATGGAAAAAGTCTGACCATGTCAACTCTATCAATCCCCCTCATAATTTTAAACACCTCTATCAAGTCCCCCCTCAACCTTCTATGCTTCAAAGAATAAAGACCTAACTTGTTCAACCTTTCTTTGTAACTTAGGAGATGAAACCCAGGCAACATTTTAGTAAACCTCCTCTATACACTCTCAATTTTATTGACATCCTTCCTATAATTCGGTGACCAGAACTGTATACAATACTCCAGATTTGGCCTTACCAATGCCTTATACAAATTCAACATTACATCCCAACTCCTATACTCAATGCTCTGATTAATAAAGGCCAGCAAACCGAAAGCTTTCTTCACCACCCTATCCACATGAGATTCCATCTTCAGGGAACTATGCACCATTATTCCTAGATCCCTCTGTTCTACTGCATTCTTCAATGCCCTACCATTTACCATGTATGTCCTATTTTGATTAGTCCTACCAAAATGTAGCACCTCACATTTTTCAGCATTAAACTCCATCTGCCATCTTTCAGCCCACTCTTCTAACTGTCCTAAATCTCTCTGCAAGTTTTGAAAACCTGCGTCATCATCCACAACACCACCTAACTTAGTATCATCTGCATACTTACTAATCCAATTTATCACCCCCATCATCTAGATCATTAATATATATTACAAACAACATTGGACCCAGTACAGTTCCTTGAGGTACACCACTGCACACTGTCCTCCAATCTGACACACAGTTATCCACCACTACTCTCTGGCGTCTCCCATCTAGCCACTGCTGAATCCATTTTACTACTTCCATATCAATGCCTAATGATTGAACCTTCCTAACTAACCTTCCATGTGGAACCTTGTCAAAGGCCTTACTGAAGTCCATATAGACAACATCCACCGTTTTACCCTCGTCAACTGTATACACAAAGGAGAGACAAAATGTAGGAAACCACATGCCAGTCAACTTAATATCTGTCAAAGTGAAAATGTAAGAAGCTACTATTAAAAAAAGTTATAGCCGGCACTTGAGGAAATAGTTTATGAAAAGGAAATAATGTTTAACTGGTTTATTGGAGTTCTTTGAAGTTACATGTGCAATGTTAAAAAGGAATCAGTGGGATATTCAGTGTCCCATCAGAAGTCTTTGAGAAATTAAAAGCAAGATCATTGACAGGTTTTATGAGTGCATAGATCTGACAGATTAATTCCATAATGGGAAAATGTGGAATTACCTATTTTGACAGGAAAAGATGGAAAATAATCTTATTATGTAAATAGTGTGAGATTATAGAGCTCTTGAGATGCGAGAGAGGTCTTGCTGTCTAAGTATATGACTCACAAAAGGCTATTATACAGACATAGCAAGTAATTGGAAAAGCTAACAGGATGTTATCGCGTAGTTCTAGGGAAATTGGATACAAAAGAAGGGATACTATGCTTCAATTTTGAAAGGCACTGATGAGTACACACTGCAGTTTTGATTGCATTATGCAAGCAATTAAATAGACTGGACGCACATCAGAGAAGGCTTACTAGACGACTACTTGGAATGGGTGAGTTGCCTTGTAACAAAAGCTTACTCAGGATAGGTAGATTCACTAGAAGAGCAAGAGGGAACTTGATTGAAGTTTCAACCGCAAACACGAGGAAATCTGCAGATGCTGGAAACCCAAGCAACAGCCACAAAATGCTGGTGGAACGCAGCAGGCCAGGCAGCATCTATTGGAAAAGGTACAGTGGACGTTTCGGGCCGAGACCCTTCGTCAGGACTAACTGAAAGAAGAGATAATCTCTTCTTCCTCTTCCAATAGATGCTGCCTGGCCGGGCTGTGTTCCACCAGCATTTTGTGTATGTTGCTTTATTGAAGCTTAAATGTTCCTGAAGGGTCATATCAGGATGGATATGAAAAAGATTTTTCATTTATTGAAAGGCCCTGGAAATATGGACTACTGTTTTTTTTGAAAAAAAAAAGGGTTTGTCAGTTTTAGCCAGAGACGACTTTTTCTCTGAGGGTTATGAGTCTTTGGATCTCTTACTCAAAGGGCTGCGGAAGCAAAGTCTTTGAATGTTTATTGATGCACAGGTAGCTCGATTCTGGTTGAACAGGGGTTGAAAGGTTATAGCTGGCAGATCTGAATGCGGGGCTGAGGTTACAATCAAATCTACCATGACTTTTAGTATATGATGTAGAAGGGTTAATAGGTTGAGTAGTCTACTCCTGCCCTTATTCATGTGTCAGTGCTGCACTTTCTCTTGCATGAGACTTTAAAATAAGGGTCCATCTGACTTACTTGTCTGTGTCTAGTGTTGCTTCTGTGAGGGTACCATGGTTTCAAAACTTTTAGTTCAGTGAGGATAGCATGGTTTCAAAACTTTTAGTTCAGTATGAGTAAATAGTTAAGGATATATAATGAAGTTATTGGTAAGACAATGGTTTATGAAGGACTGGGAGATGTTATGGGTGGCAGAGTGGAGATCTGTCTCTACCAAAGGAAGTGTAAGGTGCTCCTTCCCTCTGCTAGCCTGGAGGTCACCCTTGGACAAGGTATAGTACCTGCTCAGCAGCCCCCACCCTGATCAAGGTCACTTGAGGCCATGGGAGCAGGTGGTGGATAGTCGTATGAGCAACTGGAGTCTGTCACAAGTTCTGGTTATGTGACCACTGATGCCTGGCAGACAATTATTGGTAATGGCCGGGGTCACCAGTCTTGTAAAGACACTGCCCAGAAGAAAGCAATGGCAAACCATTTCTGTAGAAAAATTTGCCGAGAGCAGTCATGGTCATAGAAAGACCATGATCGTCCGTGCCATATGACATGGCACATTATGAATGAAAGAAATGTGAGCTGTAGTTTTTAAGAATATATTTAGGTAGCAATTAGGGGCTAGTGGATGATGTCACTGAGAATGATAATTAGGGGAAAAAGCATGATGGATGGATATTTGGGAGTTGGATGAAATGGAAGACGTTGCTGTAGTCATTCCATGAGGCTGTACAAAAAATTGAAAGGACTGAGGAAAGGTAACATGGAACATTTTATAGGATTTTATTAAGAAATCAATTGTGGGCTGGGAAAAGAACAGATTAATGTGGTCAACCACATTGCATAAAAATATCCTAAGTAGCAAATGTGCAGAGTGAGATGTTTTGCAGTTTAATTGAATCTTGTATTGTATACTTGTGTATCATGCACTGGATTTAGTTTTGTTAGCATCTTAAGTTGAGCATTTCTCAGTGTGAAATGTATACTGTCCACTGTATTAGATATCTCCTGTATCTAATAGTGGCCACTGAGTGTATGTTTGTGATCTTCTGCTGCTGTAACCCACCACTTCAACGTTCGACATGTTGTGCATTCAGAGTTGCTCTTCTGCATACCACTGTTGTAATATGTGATTATTTGAGTTATTATTGCCTTCCTGACAGCTTAAATCAGTCTGGCCATCCTCCTCTGACCAGATGTTTAACAAAATATTAACAAGGTATTTTTGCCCACAGAACTGCCACTCACTGGATTTTTTTTTTGTTGTTTTTTGCACCATTCTCTCTCTAAGCTGTTGTTCATGAAATTCCCAGGAAATCAGCAGTTTCTCTGATACTTAAACCACCCTGTCTGCCATCAAAAATCATTTCATGGTCAGAGTCACTTAAATCTCATTTCTTCCCCATTCTGAAGTTTGGTCTGAACAACAACCACGTCTGCATGCTTTTATGCATTCCATTGCTGCCACGTGCTTAGCTAATTAGTTTTTTGCATTAATAAGCAGTTGTACTTAATAAAGTGGCTACTGAGTATATACTCTTAAATGGTTCAGATTTTAACTTGTGATATTTATCATTGAATATCCTGTTGTATCCACAGTTTGCAGTTCATCTCCAAGTAACAGATTGGCCATTTAAAGTACTAAATTATGGCATCTTTTTAGAATTATTCATCTAACATGTAATCTAAAGTTCCAAATTCCCCTTTGAGTATAAGCAATCAACATCCAATGACCTGTAATTGATAGAAATTGGCTTCTCAATTGGCCAAATTAATTGAAATAGCTTCAGCAACCTGTCTTGAGTTAAGCATAGTGAATTGTCACGCTTAAGTAAAATATTTTATGGGCCTTTGCTTTTGTTTTGCAGTAATCCATTCATATTCAATGAGTTACAATTTTTTATTTGCTTTCACTCCATGATCTTTGCAAGGCATAGATCAGACAACAGTTACATAAACAAGTTTTCTCAGGTGTTGAATGAGGGTTATTTTAGCTGAATTATCGTAATTTGAATGGCCTTTGAAAAAATTGTTGCTGAAGTATTCAGTTTTATTGTAGATGAAAAGAGAGTGAAATGTTAAATATCGTTATTAGGAGCACTCAGCTTTTAAATGCAAATTAATTTGGATACTTCTGGTCAGTGACTAGTACTAAAACTAACCATAGGGTATGATTTTATGATAGAATATATTAAGCTATGATAAATTGCTGATGGGAGGTTTAAAAATGCTGCAATACAAAATTCCTCTTTTGCCAAAGTTAAAGATAAAGTAAAAACTCCCTTCCATATGAAAAGGAATGCTTTGCTTTCCGTGAGTTTCTTTATATCTGGGCAGCTGTTTTGTGTGTGTTTGCAGCTTCTCAACAATAGAATGTTTTGCTTTCTGCAGCATATAGAGTCTGGAATTTTGAGCCTTTATCACATTTCCTCCTAAATGGCCATCATCTTTGTCAAACCACGAAACGCTGGAATTGTGTTTTAGGCTGGAGTAGATTTAATTAGACTTTAGAGTAAAGAATTGTTCATTTGACATCAAGTTTCTTAATGTTGATAAAAGCCCCTTCAATTCAGTTAGTTCATATTGCAACAGCTTATCTCCAACAATATAGCCAAAAATATATTGGCTCATGAACAATCCCTTGTGTGCAAAGCAAAAGCTAACAAATCATTATCCTGAGGCCGTCAGCTAAAGATAATACCCCTGCTTCAGGCGTTCATTTTACATTCCAACTTAATTACACCTGTATTCAATTTCATCTTGCTGTGCAACTCATTATTGAGATTGCTCAGTCTTCTCCAAGTGAGCTGTGGTATGTTTATTTGTTAGTTCAATTTTGGTTATGCTCCTCAGCCAGTGTTCAAATGTAGTTGCTGTCTTTCAACATCCTTAGAGTGGTGATAATCTGATTTCTCATTCGCTGTATTCTTTTTATTTTTCACTTTCAACGATACCTCATTTTTTTCTGTCTTTTTGCATTACTTATTTAATTTGATTTTTTCATAGAGATTATTGTAATTTATAGTTATTATTTATTGCAATGTACTGCTGCTGCCCATCAACAATTTTCACGGCATATGCCAGTGATATTAAACCTGATTTTAATTCTGATTCTAATGCTTCAAATAAAGTTCATCTGCCATTCGTCTGTCCATATCTGTGTGCGCGCGCGCGCACACACACACACACACACACCCCACCCAGTATGGACCCCTATGGAATACTACTACTAGTCGTGGACATCTGGTCAGAATAGGCGGGATGGTAATGTACTAGTTAGCACAACGCTTTACAGTACCAGCAACCTGGGGTCAATCTCCCTGTGACTACATGGATTTCTTTTGGGTGCTCTGGTTTCCTCCCACAGTCCAAAGATGTACAGTTTAGTAGGTCATTGGATATTGTCCCATGTTTAAGCCAATGTTAAATCAGGGTGGCACAGCTTGAAGGGCTGGAAGGGCCTATTCCAAGCTGTAAACCAATAAGCAAGAGAAAAGGACCTAAGACTATCACTCTCTCTTTGATTGAACACCACCTTCGTTCCTACACCTCTCCAGCAACATGGTCTGCATCGTCTAGCTCCTCCAATTTCTCTGTCAATGAACAACTCGCTAATGTGGTAGACCTGCGGTACTTTTAAGTTCATAATGTCCAGCAATGTCTTGCATTCTTAGAAAATACACTCAAAAAAGGAAATAGCACTTTTTGTTGGCTCTGTAGAAGCAGCTGCGTCCAAGTGCACCACCACCTTATCAGAATATCCTCTTCACACAGTAATGAACTATGTTGGGAAATGGATTTCATGAGGAAAGCTGGCTTTTATTGCCCATCTTTGAAGGAGGGAATAATAAGTTAATTTCTTGAAGGACTGCATTCCATGTGGTGAAGACAATGCTGCATAATGTTCTATCCCAACTTGAAGTTACAAATTTTTGAGTAGACCAAATTATACTCCGCTTTGGACATTAGTTAGGGGAAATGTTTTCCAGTCACTGGCTCAGAATCTAATGAAGTGGTGCAGTTAGAATATGTCCGTAGGTTTCTTTTTCATTCGTCAATTCAAAATGGAATTCATATTTATTACATGAGAGTGTAGCAATGTCTCAGAATTAATGGGGAAACTGACAGTGATTGTTTTTTTGCAAAGCTAGTGTAATTCATCCAGTAACTTGTGCCAATTTGTAGATCGAGGCATATATTTTGCTTGCCACAAATTATCAAGTGCTTTTTAATGCTCAAATGTAATTAGAAGGCTGTTAATTTCTTCGCATTTTCTAAGCTAATATTTATAATGAAACAACATATGACATAACAAAATATAACCATAGAAATATCAGACAAAGGGGCTTGCAACTTGCACTCGCTGCCCAATTTCACCCATGCTCCAAAATAATCAGGGTTAGGTTCACGAGGTTAAGCTGACTGATCAAAAGCCATCTGAAGAAGCCCTCCATTACACCACGGCCTCATGCAATGTACCTGAACCATGAGGATGGTCCGGAATAAATCCTGCATCAAAAACATGTTGAGGAAGCCTATTGACAATTAGCAAAGTCATGTTCCTGGTTTTGCCACCTATCAAAACTGTTAGAATAGTCATAAGTCATACTTTATTGATCCCGAGGGAAATTGGTTTTCGTTGGTTTTCGTTACAGTTGCACCAACCAAGAATACAGTATAAATAAAGCAATATAAAACCATAAATAATTAAATAGTAATATGTAAATGCCAGGAAATAAGTCCAGGACCAGCCTATTGGCTCAGGGTGTCTGACCCTCCAAGGGAGGAGTTGTAAAGTTTGATGGCCACAGGCAGGAATGACTTCCTATGACGCTCTGTGTTGCATCTCGGTGGAATGAGTCTCTGGCTGATTGTACTCCTGTGCCCACCCAGTACATTATGTAGTGGATGGGAGACATGCAACTTGGACAACATGACATACTATTCATTCAGAACTTTTTCCAAAGCAGTCAAAAACTATTGAATGGAATATTTTAAAAATTTCAACAATTCATTTAAGGCACTTCTAAATATTAAACTTAATTGAAAACTTATAATTAAAAGATGCCACTTGCCTTACTCACTTTATTCTTCCTCCGAGCTGTAAAATGCCAATTGGACTGAATGGACTTGTTGATCTGGTGCAGTATAGCTGATGGGACATCTCTCTCAGTTCATTGGGTCCTATGTGGAGTGCAGCAGTGAGTTAAGAAAACAGTTTCAGTGTCAAAATCTTTCAGCAAATTTGGAGTTTCTGACCTTCACACTGCATGTATTGAGGTCCCAAGTTTGTTTCCATTATGAATTTCAAAGCCAACAGGTTGACATGGAAAAGTTGGCATTTACCAGCAAAGATTCAATCCATTGTTATGGAAAACTGAGAGGAACTTGGTTAAATTTTATATATGTAGTGAACTAAAATCTAGTCTATAGGTGAGAGCTAGTGTATGCGTTCATAATGCTTGCATTAAACAAGCGCTAACAAAAAATGAAGAATAAAGAGTTAATTCTTACTTCAGTGAAAGCTTGTATTTTTCACCAAGCATGCCAGAAATGTACCGAAGAGCACACCTCTTAATTATTTCATCATATTTTCCTGATTTTTTTTTTTCTCACTTTCCCTCCTTCCATATGAAGGTTCTTCCTGACAATAGTGGCTTTGGGGTCTGTGACCTACCAGTCTGTAAAACATCATACTTTTTAACATTTAACAACTAAGTTTACTTCCTCTTTTGATCTACTGATTTATCAGCTTCACCCCATCCCTTTTTTAAAGCATTTTAATTGTGGAAATTGTGTTGATTTTTATAAGGTTATAAAGTGCTCTCATCATTGAGTGGTGTGCCATTAAGTTGTAAGCAATTTCCTGACTGAACAACCATCATCCATGTGTAAATCTTAAGAATACGTTGTATGTGAAGCAATATGTTTTAGATGCTAATAACTGGATCATTTCTTATCTCTTAATTTTTGATGAAATCTGAATATGGGTTTTGCATTTTTATAATTAGAAGTTGATGTTAGTTTGCCATTTGGTAATCTGGTTTGAGCTAAGTTAATCTCGAGTAAATAGAGTGGCACTCTGGAGACCTGAACACTGGAGACTGGCACTTCATTGCAATACTGAGGCTATCTTTCAAGGCAAGACATTGGATTAAAGATGTATCATTCTCAAAAGATTTCACAGCACTACTCAGCTGAGGGCAGAGTTCTGGCTGGTATCCTAGCCATAAGACATAGGAGCAGAATTAGGCTGTTTGGCCCATTGAGTCTGCTTTGCTATTCAATCATGGCTGACTTGTTTTCCCTGTCAACCTCATTCTCCTGCCTTCTCCCTGTAATTTTTAATCCCCTTACTAATCTAGAGCCTATCGGCCTCTGGTTTAAATATACCAGATGACTTGACTTCCACAGCCATCTGTGGCAGTGAGTTTCACAGATTCACTACCATCTGGCTAAAGGAATTCCTCCTTATCGCTGCTAAAGGGATATCATTATATTCTGAGGCAGTGCTCTCAAGTCCTAGACTCTCCCACTACTGGAAACATCGTCTCCATGTTCACTCTCTAGATCATTCAATATTCGATGGGGATCTCATTGAAACCTATCATTCTTCTAAGCTCCAGTGAGTACAGGCCCACAGCCATCAAACACTCCTCATATGCTAATCTATCCTTCCCAGGATCATTCTCGTAAACCTCCTGTAGATCCTTTCCAACACCAGCACATCCTTTCCTAAGATATGGGGCCTAAGACTGTTCACAATACTCTATATGTGGTCTGACCCATGCCTTCTAAAGTCTCTGCATTGCATACAGTACGTTATCTCGATCAAACAGATTATCTCACATTATTACAGTGCACTTTATGGGAGTTTACTGTGATTCATTTGCTGCCTTTGGTACAATACACTTAAGTATATTACTAGTTATAAAGGATTTTGAAAGAGCTGAAATTATTTGTGTCCCTTAATGTACCAACAAATTAAATTCAGTAAAAAATTGCTCGTTAGTATAAATTATAGCAAAATTCTTGTGGAGAGTAACAGTGCAGAATAATTGCAGCCGACAAAATCCTTGCATAGAATTACAGTTTTCCAGTGAACTGGTTATGTGCAAAAAGACATGCTCACTGTAAAGGTGTCATCACTTTATGTTATATACATCTGTTGTTTTTCTCTCTGTAGAAGTCAGAGACTGTTATGGAAAAGTACAGGCTAGCTGGTATACCCCCAAAACAGAAATTATCAACGTTCAAGGTCTCTGAAAATGCTATTATTAAACCAGGTAATGTCTCAAATAGAGCTTTTGCATTTGTTTTGGGATGGGCAAAGACAGGCTGAGAAGATACTGATATTTATTGGACTACACGTAATATTCTCATCTATTTCTGCTATGTGTATCAACAGCCATCCCCAATCTTCCTGAACATGCAAGGCTGTTTCAGAGTCATTTAAGAGTCAGCCATTTTGCTATGCTTGATATGGATTTGCTGATCGGGTAACGATAACGGATTTCCATTAGTGGACCAGATAGGTTTTGAAAGAAAGTAGTCAGCATTGTAGATGTGCTTGTTTTTGTGAAGTTAAATACTGCCAACATCCATGGTATGATACTAAGTTATCACCCGAGATCAATCGAGTAATGTTCTGGATGCCAGTGGATAACTTAATCCTACATTATTCCATAAAATGCATGCAGAATATCAAATGGTGGCCTTATCTGCTCTTTAAGAAGACCATTTAACATTCTATGGCAGTGTTAGAAGGTATATGGAAGATTACCTGCAATGTCTAATGAATAACTTGGGTGAAAATATCAAAGGCATTGTTGCTAAATTTGCTGGTGAGACAAAGATGAGTATGTAAGTAGGTCGTGAAGAGGGTGCATGAAAGTCATGAATGTATTTTCAAGTGGGTAAAGATCTGTCAAAACAGTATAGTATGGGGAAATGTGAAATTGTCCAAATATTTGTGATTGCAGAAGAATGGGGATATCCTAGTGCATAAAGAAACAACTATGCTGGTATAGAAAGTAATTAAAAATCTAATAGAAATTAATCAAATTGTGAAGAAAATTGAATATAAAACTAGGGAGGTTTTGCTTCCTTTTTCTGAAGCATTGATAAGACAGCAGCTGCAATACTGTATTACATTATTGGTCTCTTTTAAGGGAAAATTTATTAGTCTAATACCTTGAATGGCAAATTGTCTTTTAATGAAAGCTTGAACAGGCTTGCCTTATAAAAGAGTAAGAGGTGACTTGATTAAGACACAATACCCATGGGATCTTGACAGATTGAATGTGGGGAGGATTGTCCCATAAAGGGGAAACATCTAAAACAGATGAAGTGAAATTTTGTCTTGAGAGTAATGCATTTTTGATTCTTTCTTCCTTAACGGATATTAGAAGCAGAGTCTTTGACTGAGTTAGATTAATTTCTAATAAGCAAATAGGTGAAAGGTTACCTCAGGCAGATGGGAATCTGGAGCTGCAGTTGCTCCAGATCACTATTCACTATTTTAATAAATAGTGAAATGGGGTTAAGAGGGTAAGTATATAGATGTTAGAATATAGGTAAATAACTTAATTGCTCATTCCTAACTTGGCCAGCTAACTGCAAATTGTAATGCATTCCTATAGTAGTTTGAAACAAAAATGGACCTGAGGTATTAAATTGGTATAAAGAGCAGGAGTAGGCTATCTGGCTTATCAAGCTCACTCTGCCATTCAATAAGATCATGACTGATCTGGCCGTGCACTCAGTTCCACCTACCTCCTTTTACCTGTAACCCTTAGTTCCACTATTAACTGTGTCTTAAATATATTTAATCAAATAGCCTCTGTGGGTTCCACAAATTCACTCCCTTCCGGGGGAAAAACAGTTCCTCGACAACTCTAACCTAAATCTACTCCCCTGAATCCTGATACTGCTTGACTTACCTGAGTACTCCCAGTATTTTTGTTTTTGTTTTCAGATTTCCATTATGCAGTTTATTTTTATTTCATTTTCATGGTCTGTTGTGGAACTTGATATCCACATTTAAGGAAAGAGCTTCAACAATGAATCATGATGAAGATTAAAGTTATCTGGTTTAGTTTTCCCTTGTCACTTTCTGCATTGTCAGAATTCTGGTCCTTGGTGGCGAAATATTTGCTTCTCTTCTAAGGTAGTCAGTTTGTAGTCCTCAGCACGTCTACAAGTCCAGGTTGCAGCCACCCTCAGAGTCTGATTTATACAGCTCTCTAGCCAGTATATTGGATTTCTATAGGCAAAATTTTCCCACCTTGGAAGTAACATTTTGAGAAGAAGAAAACTGGGAAAAGTTTGAAAGTAAATATGATGCATAATATAAATAATTGTTGCATAATTTGCATTACTCCTATGTTTTATCCTTAGTAATTTAATTTTTAATTATGGAATCAGTCATGATGATATGTGGTTGCCTTAAATTTGCTGGTAAATTTGTTCCAGGTACTCCTTTATATGCGGCTCATTTTCGACCAGGCCAATATGTTGACGTCACAGCAAAAACGTAAGCCCTAATATCCTGCTGCTTGAAGTTAAGAGAAGTTAACATTTCTAATGATTCATTTAAAAGTGTATTTCACATTATTGTGTCACCCTGTCCAGAATGCTGAACTTTGTGAACAGAAGTAATTGTTCTAAAACTAAAATAATTGCTGCTGTGCCATTTAAGCACATTTTAGGCTAGATGACCAAAAGCTTAATCAAAGAGCTGGGTTGTAAGAAATGTTCTAAACAATTTAAAACAGAAGGAGAAATCTGAAAGAATACAAGAAACTTAAGGCTTTGGTAACTAAAGACTAGTGGTGAAAATAATGAGTTTGCAAAGGCTTCTGAGGACAAAACTAGAGGATATATCCTGTAGGAATGATGAGACCATGAAGGCATTCAGGCAGTTTTCAACTTGCCCGCCATTAAAGTGAGCAAGAATAATTCTGCTGGGTAAACAGAATTCTGTTGAGAGGTGCTGTGGCATAGAGAATCTAATCAGTTCCTTGTGCTTGTACCTGTTAGTTCTGATCTGTTTCTGCCCCACACCCACAGTACATGATGTATGTTACCCAAAATTATAGAACAGGGTATGCAACATTTTGGGATTTGGAGAGTAGAGTTTATGGACTGCCGAAATTGGAAGCTAATCAGCAGTGTCTAGTTTGCAAACTTATAATAATACGTTGTATAGCTCTGATCTAGATGCAGTATTCAGACTGAGTCCCGACGAAGGTCTCAACCTGAAACGCGAACTCTGTTATTTTCCATAGAAACAACCTAACCTGTTGAGTTTGTCCAGCATATTCTGTGTGTTGTTCTGGATTTCCAGCATCTGCAGAGACGTTTATGTTGTGATTTGCCACAGAGTAGTTGAAAGGGATGTATTTAAGAGGAGAATGGACAAAGGGAAATAGTGGAAGGTTGCACTAATTGATGTAGATGATGATGGGAGATAGGAGAGTGCTTAATGAAGCATAAAAATTGATGCAGTCTTCTTGGGTTAAGCAAAAACACTTTTTTTCTGCCACATTCTATGTATTTACAAACCTCTGCTTTTGAACAACTTTCCTGCTGGATGTCCATCTCTGTCCCTAAGGTATTAACTGTGGTTCTAGTTCTGGGAAAATGCTGAACTGATGGGGTTGCATTCTTTCAGATGATATTAAATCAAGACCCCATATACTTGTTCAAGCTGGGCATTCAGAAATCCTGTTGCCCTCTTAAGCAAAGTACTGGAGGATATTCTATGAGTATTCCAGTATTTATGACTTGCTAGAATTGTTCTAGCTCTCTTTCTTGCTTCTCTCCTGAAAATCTGATTATTTTATTGCTGTTTAAAGCAATGCATCTTTTCCCACCATCATAAACATGAATGTGCTTCTGAGATAGTGCTTGTGAAGTGTTTTGGGATAGCCTAAGGATGTTAAAGGTGTTTTATTTTTTTAAAAAATGCAAGTTCTCTATCTATTAGTTAACTTACTGTTTATCATATTGATAACAGGCCACGGGTGTACAAACCCTTAGTAATTGAAATTTTCAACTGGTGTGGCAGTGAGCAGCCAGTTTTATATGCATGTAGCAAATTAATCTTATCTTGAATGTTCTCTATCTTGTGTGTAACAGAGCATGTGCATTCTGTTAAACTACTTGAAATTAAGAAATATCGGTTTTAAAAGATTATGCACCAAATTGGCAACTTTTTTTTTAAAAGCTGAGCTGTTATTATCAGATCAGTTTGGATGATTGCGGAATACAGAAATGTGCAGTTATTAGCACCTTTTGAAAAATCAGTTGTGAATTTGCATTTCATTATAATTTAATGAGCAGTAGAATGGTACTATTTGATAACTAGATAAGAAGTGATGGTTGTTTAGAGCTGAATCTTGAAATGCAAGATTATTACCTGGCTTCAGAACTTGCTCTTCCTGGAATTCATTATTTTAGTGTTTGAGATCAGTATTAGTCTCAGTCATTTAAAATTAATTGTACTGTGATGCTTTAGCAGCTGGACAAATCAAATTCATTGTAAATAAAACCCAATTTAATTTATAGGACAATTATTTCCATTTTAATTATTACTGTCTCCATTTGGAAAGTGATATATCTGTTCCTGTTTGTCATTAGAAGCAGCTACTGAATTTAAAATTAAGAGCTCCTGCTGAAGATGGTACTCAAACCACTTTGTACAGACAGGATTTTCTTCCTGTATATCTACAGGTTGCAGCCATTCTGTGGCCCACTTTCACTCACCCCCTAAACAAATCAATGAAAGGTTCACCAATTTCAACTGGTTATGGCAGAAATTCAACCAATCAGCCAGCATCTGTGGAGAGAAATGAACAGTCAACATTTTGTGTTGAGACCCTTCATCAGGACTGGAAAGATAGATGGCAGAAACCAGAATAAAATAGTGGGAGAAGGAGGAAGAGCATGAGCTGGCCTTTCCGCTCAACCGTCCTGATGACCTGCCTTTCCTGGTCCCCTTTATTCACTGTCTTCTCCATCAAGTTCCATCTTCTTCAGTCCTTTGCCTCATTCACATCATCTCTCAGCATATTCTCATTCCAACCCCCCACCGACCCCTCACCCGGAATCACTTATCGCCTACCAGCTCATGCTCCTCCCTCTACTCCTGCCCTTTTATTCTGCCCTCTTCCTTCCCAAAATGTTGACTTTTCATCTTCCTCTGTAAGTATTTCCTCACCTGCTGAATTCCACCAACATTTTCTACGTTAGTGTGGCATCTGTAATCTGCCTTGTGTCTTCAGTTAGCTCTGAAAGCGTTTTCTCATAGTTGGGAAGACATTACTTTTTTATTCAGTCTAAGGAATAGCTATATTATAGCTCTTCTACTTCTCAACTATTGGTTGTCCTGGCTGTTTCTCTGGATTAAAAGTCCTTCTGTACACACTACGGCTGGAAAATTTATCAGTACTGCTCTTGTTTTATGGCTGTTGCGCAGCCTGCTTGTGTGGGAGCTTACTCATTATGTGCCATGTTGCATGAAGTGGACGATCATGGTCTTTCCATGACCACGATTGGTCTTGGCAATTTTTTCTAAAGAAGTGATTTGCCATTGCCGCCTTCTGGGCAGTGTCTTTCCAAGATGGATGACCCCAGCTGTTGCCAATACTCTTCAGAGATTACCTGCCTGGAGTTAGTGGTCACATAACCTTGTGATATGCCTCAGCTACAACCATCCACCACTGCTCCCATAGCTTCATGTCACCCTGATTGAGGGAGCTAAGCAGGTGCTGTACCTTGCCTGAGAGTGACCTGCATGCTAGTGGAGGGAAGGAGTGCCTTCAACCTTCTTTGGTAGAGATGTATGTCCACCGTGCCACCGTGTGGGAGAGCAGCCTCCCTTATTTTAAATAAGATGAAAATGTCCAATCTGAGCTATGACTGAACTCAAGACAAGAATTCACATTTATTTAGTGACATCCGCCAATCTCAAAGTTCTTTCCTGCTATGAGATAGATTTGAAGTACCATCAAATCCAAAATGATTCTAGCCACAGGTTTCTGATTATTCAAACAGGCATAATGCATCCAAAGTGAAAAATAGTTCTGCTTTCCAGATACTACCTGTTATTCAGAATAGCTCCATTGGCTGCAGAAGCTAGCCTACTTAACAGATAGTTTTCCATCATGTGAACCAGTTGAACAAGTCTCTGCAAGACGCTGGAGAAAATGTTTTGAGCTCAAGTGACAAGATTCTTGGATTTAAAAGGAAACTGAATCTTTGGAAAAATCATGCTGCAAAAGGAAATCTTGAAGTGTGTCCACTACTGCTTGGGCTTGAGAGTGAGAAAGGATATCAGAATATCTCAAGTCTTATTGAAAACCACCTGGAAGAACTGCAGAACAAAATTGAACAGTATTTCTCTTCCTTGTCAGCGCAGGTGTTGACATCGACGCACGACTCTGCAGTTGCGTGGATGTCAGCGGGAAGAATTTAAAAAGGAGACAGCTTTATAGAGTGGGCGACGAGGTAGAGGGAGTCAGAGGAGGAGAGCTTTGGGGCTTCGGCGATAACGGGTCGAAGCGAGGTAAGTTACTTGTGAAGAATAGGAATTATGTCTGTGAGGCTAGTGTTCTGTACTGGGTGTCAGATGTGGAATGTCCTAGCCTCCCAGACGGCCACATCTGCGCCAGGTGCGTTGAGCCGCAGCTCCTTAGGGACCGGGTTAGGGAACTGGAGTTGCAGCTCGATGACCTTCATCTGGTCAGGGAAAGTTGAGGAGGTGATGGGAGCTATAGGCAAGTAGTCACACTAGGGCTTCGTGAGACAGATAAGTGGGTAACAGTCAGGAGAGGGAAGGGCGAGAGTCAGATACTAGAGAGTAGCCCAATGGTACTCCTGTTTGAGTACTGTTGGGGGGGGGGGGCGTGGGATTCCTACCTGGGGGAAGCAACAGTGGCCGCATCTCTGGCCCAGAGTCTACTCCTGTGGCTCAGAAGGGTAGGGAAGGGAAAAGGATGGCAGCATTGATAGGGGACTCTATACTTAGGGGGTCAGACGGGTGATTCTGTGGATGCAGGAAAGAAGCACAGATGTTAGTTTGCCTCCCAGCTGCCAGGGTCCGGGATGTTTCTGATCATGTCCACGATATCCTGAAGTGGTAAAGTGAACAGCCAGAGGTCATGGTGCATACTGGTACCAACAACATAGGCAGGAAAAGGGAGGAGATCCTGAAAGTAGACTACAGGGTGTTGGGAAGGAAGTTGAGAAGCAGGACTCAAAGGTAGTAATCTCAAGATTACTGCCTGTGCCACACGACAGTCAGTATAGGAATAGAGTGAGGTGGAGGATAAATGCGTGGCTGTGGGATTGGAGCGGGGGCAGGGATTCAGATATCTGGATCATTGGGACCTCTTTTGGGGCAGGCGTGACCTGTACAAAAAGGACGGGTTGTACTTGAATCCGAGGGGGATCAATATCCTGGCAGAGAGGTTTGCTAAGGCTAATGGAAGAGTTTAAACTAGAATTGCTGGGGGCTGTGAACTGAACTGAAGAGACGGAGGAAGGGGTGGTTGGCTCACGAATTGAGAAAGTTTGTAGGCGGTGTGAGAGGGAGGATAGGCAGGTGATAGAGAAGGGATTCGCTCAGATTGATGATTTGGGATGTGTCTATTTTAATGCAAGGAGTATCATGAACAAAGCAGATGAACTTAGAGCGTGGCTCAGTACTTGGAGCTATGATGTTGTGGCCATTACAGAGACTTGGGTGGCTCGGGCAGGAATAGGTACTTAGAGTGCCAGGCTTTAGATATTTTAGAAAGGGCAGGGAGGGAGGCAAAAGAGGTGGGGGTGTGGCACTGCTGATCAGAGATAGTGTCACGGTTACAGTAAAGGAAGAAGTCATGAAGGGATTGTCTACTGAATCTCTGTGGGTGGAAGCTAGGGTCAGGAAGGTGGTCAATAAATCTACTGGGTGGTTTTTATAGACCACCCAATGGTAACAGGGACATCGAGGATCAGATAGGGAGACAGATTTTGGAATGGTGTAATAATAACAGGTTTGTCGTGATGGGGGATTTTAATTTCCCCAGTATTGATTGGCATGACCCTAGAGCGAGGGGGTTTAGTTGGGGTGGAGTTTGTTAGGTATGTTCAGGATTATATTATTATTATTATTATATTATTCGGGAGATGTTCCGAAGGACTGGAGGGTTGCAGATGTTGTTCCCTTAAGAGAAAGCCCAGGAATTTATAGACCAGTGCATCTTACTTCAGTTGATGGAGAAGATCCTGAGAGGCAGGATTTATGAACATTTGGTGAGGCATAATATGATTAGGAATAGTCAGCATGGCTTTGTCGAAGGCTGGTTGTACCTTACAAGCCTGATTGAATTTTTTGAGGATGTAACTAAACACATTGATGAAGGTAGAGCCGTAGATGTAGTGTATATGGATTTCAGCAAGGCATTTGACAAAGTACCCCATGCAAGGCCTATTGAGAAAGTAAAGAGGCATGGGATCCAAGGGGACCTTGCTTTGTGGATTCAGAACTGTCTTGCACACACAAGGTAAAGAGTGGTTATAGACACGACATATTCCTCATGGAGGTTGGAGACCAGTAGTGTGCCTCAGTGATTTGTTCTGGGACCCCTTCTCTTCATGATTTTTATAAATGATCTGAATGAGGAAGTGGAGGGATGGGTTAGTATATTTGCTGATGATATGAAGGTTGGGGGTGTTATGGATAGTATGGAGGACTGTCAGAGGTTACAGCGGAACATCAATAGGATGCAGAACTGGGCTGGAAGTGGCAGATAGAGTTTAACCCAGAAAAGTGTGAGGTGGTTCATTTTAGTAGGTCAAATATGATGGCAGAATATAGTATTAATGGTAAGACTCTTGGCAGTGTGGATGACCAGAAGGATCTTGGGGTCTGAATCCACAGGACATTCAAAGCTGCGGCGCAGGTTGACAGTGTTGTTAAGAAGACATATGGTGCATTGGCCTTCATCAACCGTGGATTTGAGTTCAAGAGCCAAGAGGTAATGTTACAGCTATATAGGACCCTGGTCAGACCCCACTTGGAGTACTGTGCTCAGTTCTGGTCACCTCACTGCAGGAAGGATGTGGAAACTATAGAAAGGGTTCAGACGAGATTTACAAGGATGCTGCCTGGATTGGGGAGCATGCCTTATGAGAATAGGTTGAGTGAACTTGGCCTTTTCTCCTTGGAGCAACGGAGGATGAGAGGTGACCTGATAGAGGTGTATAAGATGATGAGAGGCATTGATCGTGTGGATAGTCAGAGGCATTTCCCAGGGCTGAAATGACTAACACGCGAGGACACAGTTTTAAGGTGCTTTGGAAGTAGGTACAAAGGTGATGTCAGGGGTAAGTTTTTCACGCAGAGTGGTGAGTGCGTGGAATGGGCTGCCGGCGACAGTGGTGGAGGTGAATACAACAGAGTCTTTTAAGAGACTCCTGGATAGGTTCATCATCATCATCATCAGGTGCCATGCCCAACTTGAGCTTTGACTGCCATGGCCCACACACTCCTGTTTCGAGTCAAGTGAATCAATTCATTGGTATTCATTTCCAGTTCTCTGGCTGCTGTCTCCATCATCATTTGTCTTTGTCTTCCTCTTGCTTTCTTCCCTTCAATGGTTCCCATAATTACCGTGCATTCTAACTCCTCTTTTCTACATGTCTAATGAAGTTACGTTGCCTTTTCATGTTCTCATACATTATTTCTCTTTTTGTGTTTGCTCTGTTCATGACATCCTCGTTAGATATTCGTTTCGTCCATGATATTCTTTGCATCCTCCTCAAAAACCACATCTCTGTTGCTTCAGTTCGTTTCTTCATGTTACTAGATATTGTCCAACATTCTGAGCCATATAACATAACTGGATAAACATAACTTTTCAGTACTCTGAGGCGGATTGTCATGCCTAGTTTAGTATTGTTCCGTATACTCTTCATGGATAGGTACATGGACCTTAGAAAAATAGAGGGCTGTGGGTAACCCAAGGTAATTTCTAAAGTAAGTACATGTTCGGCACAGTGTTGTGGGCCGAAGGGCCTGTATTGTGTTGTAGGTTTTTCTATGTTACTAAGTGCACGACTGGGTAAGGGGCCCTATCTCTGAATCTTCTGTTCAGCCTGAGGACTTGACTTTGAGAGAAGAGGAATAGCTTTGTGAGCTGCACTCTGATCATGCACTCAAGATGAGATTTACTGACCTGCCCCTGAAAAAGTTCTTCCTGTGGGAAAAAAAGAGTATCCTACCATTTATAGCAAAGCCATGAACATTTTGCTGCAGTTTTCAACTTCTTGCATGTGTGAGCAAACCTTTTCTTGTTTAACAAGCATCAAGCACAAGGATAGACATTGTCTCATTTCAGTTGAAGGTGAAATCTCTGTGTGTTTTTCTCAAGTTTCAACCAGATTTGAGAAACTTAATGTTTGCCTGAATAAATTTACGAAAGAGAAAGTAATAGTAATGGTAGGCTAAGCTTAATTACCTGCTTTTTTAAAGAAAGGTTGGCTAAAAATTAATTCTCTACTCAAGAGTATTATTTTTGGATTATTATATGTATAACTTACTGATCATGCTAATGTGAACTCTGGATATAATAATTTTTATGTGGGACCTGAAAATTATTTCAAGAGTTTCTCCAGGGCAAAAAGGTTGAGAAAGGCTGGCTTAGAGTAATATACACCGAAAGTGGGTAACTTGATTGGCAGGACAAGTTGGGTTGAAGGGCTGTATAGCTCTGTAGCAGAAGGGATGAAAAAAGTATACCAGTTGTCATTCATGACTTCAGTTTATGCATTCTCAAGACTATAGACGCCGTAGAAATCAGAACAATGAAATGCAAATTAAAGGTTTTAGGAGTGTTATGAGGCATCAAATAAAATTACAACTGAATAAAGAAATGACTTGCATTTAGATAACATCTTCTTTGGCCTTGGGACATCCAAAAGCACTTCACAGTCAATGTAGTACTTATGAAATGTTGTCATTTGGATTGCTCTTTTAAAGATCAGGCACAGTACACCACATGACTACCACCATTGCTGAATGATTCTAAAAATATTTTCCATCTTTGTAATCTTGAATTATTTAATGCTATCTGTAGTTTTATTTCACTTGCTGATGTACCTGAGAAATTTATAAAATGTGAATGCTACACTGGGCAAACACAATGTGTCCTATATTTTTAACAAATTTAAGCATTAAAAGAAAGAAATAAAAATGACACTGAATTATAAAGCATTACAGAGGATGTTGAATGCATTAAAACAAAGAGCAATTGTTGTGCTTAAAGTGATCCACTTCATAGATATCTGTGTATTTCCTTTGGATTGCATTACCATGACTTGCATGGAGTTACCCTCGTGTATCAAATATGAACTTCAGCAAATTATTCTCACAAATTTTCCTATTAAGTTTTAAAGCAGAAGAAAAAAGCATGAATTGTTGTATGCCGTTTTCTTTTGGATGCCCCTGTCAACATTTATGACAGGATCACATTAATAGAAAAATTACTCTCAATCTTCGGCTAAAGTTCATTGGCAGGCTACATGTGCTGTTTAATTTAGAAATGAAATTGGAGGCAGGGATGTGCGGAGTAAGCTACTGCCTCGCCATCCTGTTTTGTCACATCTGAAAAGATGAGGTTCACCTCACGGGTATAATCATTTCCATGGAAACCTTCCTTTCTTTCAGTGGAACAATGACAAAATGGCTTTCTGACAGCAACATTTCAATTTATTGTTAATATTGAAGTAATACCAAATAAAGCAAGATTCTGGAATAGGGTAGCTGCTGTGGGGTTAGTGATTCCAGCACAATTTGTTCTTCAGCTGCCACGATTTAGTGCAAACGCATCTGCTTATTTACAAATGGAACCAATAAAATCATGCAGCACTTTAACATTTAATTACTGTTCCTTTATTTGTGAGTGATGGCATCAGAAAATATGATTAATGCAACTGAGAGGCTTGTTACTAAATGAAATCATAATTTTCAGTTCCTGTCAGTAACCCAATTTTAATTGACTTTTAACAAGTATATGCAATACTGTATTTCTCTTTAGATTGGGGTATAGGCGGTCAAATTAACAAAATATTTTATTCTTGTCAACATCATTACATTTAAAAGAGCAAGCAAGCTTAATTTTCGGAGTACTGCAAATTAATGCACTGAGCAAAAGTTGCATCCATACTAGGTAACTTGAAGCAAAGTAAAACTCGTTCAGTAAATGCTCAAGGACATGCTCTTTTGTTCCTTCATCCTTTCTTTGTCTTATTGTACAGAAGAAACGCTACAGCAGCTGTTTCTCTGCTGTGAACTAAATGTCACTTCCTTCGCTAATCTTCCAGTTGAGCTGGCCTCGAGGGTGAAGATTTGGATTATGATTATGCCATTACACGTAACAGCTGCATCTCCCTCAAGTTCGCTGGTAGCTGTAATTATCTACTAATCTGCATGCTGCCACACTCTATTTTGCTCCCCACTATTGCCCCCTGCAGAAAGTCAATAGGGAATTTTGCAAATGCAAACTCTATCCAAAATATAAATATATATAAATATATAGCTATTCCTTAGCACAATATACTTTTATCTTAACATGTTACAGAATAAGACATCTCATTTTCAACTTGCTGCTTTTTAGAATTTGGGTTGTTTACTTTGAGCTTTGACACAGCACATAATGAATAAACTTCAGGCTCTAAGTGATTTGTGGCAACTGAAGTTTTTCATTTTTAGAAAGGGTTTTACTTTGTGTTCATATATTCTGGGACTTATACTAAGCACATAATAACATTTTATATTCAGTAGCTGTGGTATGGGTTTGAGCAAGAAAAACTGGTGAAGCCATAGTAAATTCTAGCACTTAAAAGAAAAACTTATGACTTAAATTAATAGCAAGAGTAACAGCTACTTAATAATTAACTTAATGATTTAACCGTGAAGCTAAAGTGTAAAAAGTGGATAAAGGTATCTGCAAATGAATGAAATAGGCAGTTGAGATCTATTTGATGTAGTTTTTGTTTGCCTTGGAAAAATTTTGCGACATTTGGGCAGGGGTGGCAGATCATTTTTAAGAGTGTGTACCCGAGTTAGCTATAATCTCTTCTTTAAAAAAAATCTCTTGCATACCATGGTAATTTTCAGTAATCAATAACATTCTTTGCTGAATTATTAACAATAATTATGGACTGTTCTAAGGAAAAAGGATGAGTCCTGTTTATTTATGTGTATTCAATGTTTTATTATGAATAAATATATAAAAGAAACTGATTGAAACAAAGGAAGCATTTTAGAAAACCTGTTCAAAATTATTGATATTATTCTTCTAAAAAGGCAATTGAAAAATTATTTCTATTTAATTTTATGTTTTTTTATTTTATGTTTACTGTCCAAATACTGATGTATACACTAGGTCTTGTGACAATGTCAAAATGTATCCTCCTGTGTCCTGTCTTTTCACAACTGTGTAGCTGGTGCCAAGCGGGCATGAGACGCTTCCTTTAAGAGGATCTCTCTGCCCTCGGCTTGTGAAAAATCATTCACTGCTTCATTTGTCAGTATAGATAATTATTTTGTATATTTTTGTTATGGTTAAAGTTTAAAGAATCAAGTACTGTATAACATGTGCAAACAAAACTTTTCAGCATGTCATCTCGGGCATGTATGCCATAGGTTCACAACCTTATAATGAAGCATACAGAACTGAATGTAATATTCCAAGTGCCCTTTAACCTGAGTTTTATAGAACTGCAACATTACTTTGTGGCTCTGAACTCATTTCCCCAACTAATAAAATCCACACACCATATGCCATCTTTCAACCCAATCAACTTGGGTTGAGATCTGTGGACATGGACCCCAATTTCCCTCTGTTCCTCCACACTGCCAGGAATCTCGCCATTAAACCTGTACTCAGCTTTCAAATTCAACTTTCCAGAATGAATCACTTCACACTTTTCTGAGGTGAACTCCATTGCCACTTCTCAGTCCAGCTCGATATCGTGTTAATGTCCTGCTGAAACGTCCAACAACCCTCCACACTATCCACAACTTCACCAACCTTCATGTCGTGTGCAAACTTACTAACCCCACTTCCACTTTCTCATCCAAGTTGTTTATGGAAATCACAAAGAGCAGGTGTCCCTACATACCACTACTGGTCATCAATCTGCAGGTAAAATATGTTCCATCTACTACCACTGCCTGCTTTGTGGGCAATCAATTCTGAAACCATACTGCCATATTTCACTGGATCTCATGCCCCCTGACTTTCTGAGTGAGCCTACCAATGGGAACCTTGTCGAATGCCTTACCAAAATCTATATACACCACGTTCACTGGTCTACCTTCATGATTGCCAGGCATGTGAGATGGAATAGGTTGCAGGGAAGTGAATGAGGGAATCTGGTTCATCTGATGCGATGAGCCAAATAAATGGCCTCATTCTATATCATAAGGAATAAGATGAGGATGAAAGGGGGAAATAGTTACAACCTCATAATTTGATACCAAAAGTAAACTACAGTGTTGTTCCTATTGCCACTAATTGTAGAATTCTAGAAATGAATTCCTCCTCATTAAGCAGTCTGCTGTAAATGGACTAACAAGTGATGCAAGCAGAATTAATGCAAGCAAAGTATGAAAGTCATAAAATTCATCATTTGCATGCTCAGAATTCACTTTGTTGATTATTGACCAGAAAAAATTGGGTGCCTGTCTGAAAGAATTTCAATTTGGCATATGGTAAGATCCACTGTAAAATAGTCTTCAAATAGTTGAATACATTGCTGTTGTGAATAAAAGAATGCTGTCTTTTCATTTCATCAAAATAAGGTTTTCACTTCAAGCTATGTCTTCCAATTTACATTATTTTTCATCGGCAAATGAGGCCTTCTAATTCAGACACAAAGCAAATTGCTCATAACCTACTACTTGCAAAGTCCATTACATCTTGCAAGTAACCATCTAACCTCTTTTGGTTTTACTAAGATTTAATCCAAATATAAATCTGACAATACTGATTACTCTTTATAGGTGGAAGTCAAACATCCAAGAACACATAACCAAGGGATTCCTGTTGTAATTTGTGTAATCAATCATGTATAAACCAAATTGAACACATTGAATATTCATTTGTCATATTAATAAACCTATCCTCCTTGAAACTCTGGAATCAGTCAGTTCTTGTCCTCTAGTTGTGAAAGTTCAGTGAATGCTATTGCTTGGTGTGTTATTTTAATTGCTAAGGTTTAAGTAGTTTCCAATGACTTATTCTTCCCAGTAATTGAAACTAGAATTCATCTATTTAGTATTTCTAGATTTTAGTTGGTGTTATTTCATTGCAAAAACCTAGGAAAATAGATCTGAATTATGATCTTGAGCTTTGAGATAACATGTATGCAATGTATTGTCTTCCAATTTTATTCCTACAGAATTGGTAAAGGTTTTCAGGGAGTTATGAAGAGATGGGGATTTAAAGGCCAACCTGCAACTCATGGACAAACCAAAACCCATCGAAGGCCAGGGGCTTCGGGCCCCGGTGGTGTAAGTGTTATTTGTTAGTGTAGTATTTCCAGCACTACTGTACACATTGCAGTCAGTTCCATTAATGGTCTGATTCAACAACTCGGCCCTTGAAACTCTTATTCCAGCAGAACTGTTTTCCATTCATTTTGGGGGTGATTGGTTTTTGTCAGATAGTTGTACTACTTCAACTTAACATTAACCACAGTGACACTTACAATAACATTTCTCTAAATTTGAAAACCCAATTTTAAAAATAACAATCCAGCATCCAATGCCGTAAGCAACCAATATTTGAACTTTCAGCTGATTGCTTTACAAATTGAGTTGCATAAATGTGTGGCATGGTATGTTCATTCACCCATATATCCCAATCTGTGCCTGGATTTTAATCAGGATTGCAGTGTGAATTTCTTGGTAGCTGCAGTTTAAATGTTGGTTTCATTTTCTTTTTAAGGACCATGTAGGATATTAACATTCTATAAAAATTATATTTATACAAATATACTGTGAAAATTTTAAATGAGTATTATATAGTCCCAGATAATTACTAGTATGCCATTATGTGCAAGGAATATATTTTTAAACTTTATGTTTAATTTGTTATCTTGCTCACAAACAATGTCTGCTTCCTTGAATACAGGATCCTGCTAGAGTTTTTCCTGGGAAGAAAATGCCTGGAAGAATGGGGAACATCTACAGAACGGCTCATGGCCTGAAGGTGATAATTACTGAACTATGATTAAATCTGAGAAGGGTTGCCCAATGATTAATTCAAGGGGAAGAAAATTGTCCATTTGATTGACGTCTCTTAAACTTTTTGTCCGCTATCTTGTGATCAAACCAAGATGCCTAGTAAGCTTACAGGAGGTAAAAGTCTCAGGCAATTTTTAGTATACCTCCTGAAATTACAACTGCTATAGGTTTTCTGCATTACTACACTCAAGGTTAGATGTTGAACTTTTTAATAATGTTATTGTAGTTTATTTAGTGCATTATTCTTGAGATTCAGGAACAGGGGTGGGCTTTTTAACCCCAAGACCCTATTCCTCCATTCATTGAGATCATGGGTGATCAGTAGCGTAATTTCATATACCAAATAAGGCACAAGACATAAAGGCAGAATTAGGATATTTTGTGCATCAAGTCTGCTCCGTCATTCCATCATGACTGATTTATTATCCCTCTCAATCCCATTCTCCTGCCTTCTCCTGGTAACCTTTGACACCCTTACTAATCAAGAACCTATCAACCTCCACTTTAAGTATATCCGATGACTTGGCCTCTTCTGTCTGTGGCAATGAATTCCACAGATTCACCATTAGATTCAGATGAAGAATAGTTTTACCTAAATTTCACAGCTAGCACATTGTAGGGTTAGGATTATTGGAGTAGTACTCCATAGACTGGAAATCAAATTCTACTATGTGGTCTGGACACGTAAATCCCCATGATTAGGTGTTCTCATCATAAAACCGAGTAATCAGTGATGGTGATCAAGAAGTTTGTGGATTCTCCTAATACCACCTGTACCCTAATGTCTTCTGGTGATGAAGATCTACCTACTTTATACAAAGTAGTGTATAATCTTCATTTTCTCGTGTCAAGTGGAGAAATATAACATCCAATTAAAGTAGTTCATTGGCTTTGAAGCAGTGTGTGAGATCAGGTAGTCGTGAATAGTGTCACATAATGCACCTATTTCGTTCATACTTTCCTTAAGGTCCAAATTATCAACTCTGAAATGTCTTGATAAATAAGAAAAACCATATTTATTGGGCATAGTCCAGTTTTAATACTGCAGTATGAGTTTCCCTAATTTTATAGAACATTTTAAGAGGCTTGAAGGTGAGGTGGGGGGGTGGGTGGCAGCTAGATGGAAATAATAGAAAATTATGTAGTCTCCAAATGTCAGTAACTGGTAAATAGGGTTTCTTAGTTGTCAAAACAAACTTTCTAAAGTAGTTTGATGGAAAGATATTTTTGCACGTGTTATCTCTTCTGCTTATCCTATTCCTGTTACGGATAGTAGTTTACTGGGCTGCTTATGTGTTTGTAGGTATGGAGAGTAAACACAAAACAGAACATCCTTTACATTCATGGTTCTGTCCCAGGGCACAAGAACTGCCTTGTGAAGGTAAGCGATAAATATTTTGTGATTTATTTCATAAGGAATTCTTCATAGTAGTAAGTAGAAAATGAAGGTAATATACAAGAAGAATGAAATAGCTTGTGGCTACTATTGGGTAGAAATTTCTCATGAAGTACTTTCCATCTTTGTCACAGAGCAATATAGCACAGATTGAGGCCTATTCTCAATAAATCTGTGCTGACCATGTGGTCTACCCAACTAATCTCTATTTCTTGTGTTCACCCCATATCCCTCTTGCGTCACCTCCCCTCCAAATACTTCTTAAATGATACGCTATACCTGCCTCAACCACTTCTACTGGCAGTTCTTGCCATATACTCACCAACCTCTGTGTGATAAAGCTGCCTCTTGGGTCCTTTTTAAATCTTTCCCTCCTTACCCTAAATCTATAACCCCTATTTTTGGACTCCCCTATCCTGGGAAAAAGATTGTTATCATTCACCTTATCTACACCTTTCATAATTTAAAACTTTTCTACAAGGTCACCCCTCATTCTCCTATGCCAAAGGAAATGGAGACCTTCCCTCGTCAACCTCGCCTTACAACTCGGACCCACTATGTTGGCAACATCTTCAATATTTTTTTGTACTCTTTCCAATTTAACCACTTCTCTCCTATGACGTGGTGACCAAAACTGTATGTGGTACCCCAAATGTGGCCTCACCAATGACTTCAGCAACTTACACTTCTGTGATATAATGTCTCAACACCTATACTTAGTGCCCTGACTGATGAAGGTCGGCATGCTAAATGCCTTTTTCACCACGTCGTCTACCATTGATGCTGCTTTCAGCGAGCTGCGCTCTTGTACTCCTCGGTCCATTGCACTCCCTTGTGGCCTACCATCCATATTATAAGTCCTATACTGGCTTAACTTTACAAAATGCACCTTCTCTCACTTACCTACTATATATTAAAAATCCATCTGCCACGTGGTCCACTTCCCTAATTTATCAAAATCTGCACGTAATGTACCTTCACTCTCAGCACCCTCCTAATTTTGTGTTGTCCACAAACTAACTAATCAAGCCTTGTTCATCCACAGTCAAATCTCTCATATAAGTTACAAATAATAAAGTCCCAACTAGTCACCAGTCTCCATTCCGAAAAGCAACCTTCCACCGCTACCATCTGCTTCCTACCCACAAGCCAATTTCCATCTTCCCTGCTCTCCCTGGACCTAAACTTCCAGACCAACCTAGCATGTAGGACCTTGTTAAAGGTCTTGCTAAAGTTCAAATACACACCTACTGCCCTACCCTCATGTACCTCTTCCAAAAAAAAACTGAACGATTGATCAAACACAGCTTTCCATGCAGAATGCCATGCTGACTCCTGCTAATCAAACTCTGTCTATCCAAATGTTGGTAGGTCCTGTCTCGGAATACTCCTGAGTAATTTGGCCACTACTGATGTTGGGCTGACTGACCTGTAGTTCTCTGGGTTGTCATTGCTACCCTTTTTGAACAATGTTAGTCGACTTCTAGTCTTTGGGAACTTCACCAGTGACCAATGATGAAGCAAATATCTCTTCAAGGGTCTCCTCTCTTTCCTCTCGAGCCTCCACAAAGTCACTCCCTTGGGGTTTATCCATCTTAATGCGTTATAAGGCTATAAACACCTCCTCCCTGGTAAAATAAATGTCTGCCAAAACATTTCCATTTGTTTCTGTTA
Organism: Mobula hypostoma; assembly: GCF_963921235.1. Classification (NCBI taxonomy): domain Eukaryota; kingdom Metazoa; phylum Chordata; class Chondrichthyes; order Myliobatiformes; family Myliobatidae; genus Mobula; species Mobula hypostoma. The sequence continues at coordinate 21,063,049 of NC_086113.1, forward strand.
TCTATTGAGCAACCACAATTTTCTCAGTAAGTACTGAGGAGAAATTTCATTTAAAAATCCAACCTATTTCTTGCGACTTAAGACGTAGTTGCCCCAATGATCTCTGAGGGGAACTACTCTCTCCCTAGCCACCCTTTTGCTCTTAATATAGCTATAGAACCTCTTGGAATTTTCTTTAATCTTACCTGCCAGGTCCATCTCATATCCTCACTTTGCCCTCTAGATTTCCCTCAGGGCCATCAATTAGGGATGATTTTTATCATACAAACTAAGCAACTATTCACAGCTTGAGAAGGATATATCTCTATTATATGTGCCTTGTTTATAGCTACAAAGCTGTACAATTTTCCTTCCCATCTCTCTACTTTTCCCTGACACTCAGCAAAAGGTTTTGTTTCATCCTCCTCCTACCCTTTCTGAGGACAGGAATAAAGTATCATCATTGGTGAAGTCTGAAGGGCCTTTATTGCTTTAGTTCCAATCAAAAGGCACATTAACGTGAGGCGAATCTGCTTTCCTCCCGATGGAGAACCTCTGGCATTGACTTTTCTTCCCACACAGTACTCAGCGTTTTGAAAGAATCCATCTTAACACAATATAAATTAAAAAATAATAATGTTACCGGATGTGCGTAGAGGATTTTTTCAAACAGCAAAGTTCCTACTAACTTTTAGGATTTACTTGCCTTAGCATTTTGAATAGAAACCATCAAATAATTATACCAGAGCAAGCCAGAAAGACTTCCTGAATGGAAGCGGAAGCTGCCTGAGTTGAAATAAATAGAAGAAACAAGCACCTCACCCCTGTTATCATGATTTTCAAAGGGGATATTCATTTTATATTTACTGAAGTTTTATGATCTATTGTGTTGGTATTTTTATGAAACATTCCATATGACCTATGGGGGGGGAGGGGGGTGGAATAAAAGCATGTGCCATCTAGAATCTTATTTTAGATTCAACAAAATAAGATTTTGTTGACATTGTGTTTGTAAAAAAAATTAGTTTTAATATGAGTTGGAAGAGGAGTTGGTGTATACCCATGGATAATTAACTAATGATTTCTATCGGAAGTGCAAATGCAAATAAATCTTAAAAATTCTTGAAAATGTTATTGTTTGAAAGGAATCTGTATTTGCATCTGGCAAGATTACATTTTGGTACAAAGTGTGTGATTAAAATTCAAAGAATTATATCTTTCTATTAAACCTCATTACCCAAAGGTAATGTAGCTTTTTTTTTATTCTGCAAAACCAAGGCCAGCAATTTATGTTCATTTCAGATTGCCCTTGAGAAGAATTCTTTCATGCCAAGGTCCTTATGATGAAAGTGTTCTGAAAAGATGTAATGATTTTGGTAGACCATTTTGCTGATCAGTTAAGAGGAAGACATTTTGTTGGTATCTAGACCAGGTCAGCATAACAGATTACTTTTTTAAGGACTGGATTAGATTTTTATAACAGTCCAGAACTGTTATGATCACAGTTGGTTCTCTTTTTAATTCTAGACCAGCTGATTTTGAATTACCAGTGAAGCTTGTGTCTTCAGATCTTTATTTCTTGTCTTAAAGTTACCACCTGGGAACCCCTTGGTTTCTTTCTTGATCCTTCAAATAAATAACTCAGCAATTTTTTTCCTGAGCTTTCTAACTGCGTTGGTCAGAATTTATTACATGTTTTTCTATTTTGCATTTGGTTCATAAGACCTCAGATTTCAACATTCGTAAAGTCAATCTGCAGAGTTTTTAAACAGAAATCATTTCCTATCAGACTACCATTTCTTGGTAATTTCCTTTCTTCATTCTTCTATCATAAATTATTAACCTTGATTTTTACCTTCTTAGATGAGATCATTATTAATGTCTGTTTATTATGTAAGTATAATACCTGGGTATAATTAAGGTGGATGGATTTACTGAAGTTAGGCTTAGCCTTTCTGTGTTAATGTACTGAAATTCACAAATTTCTGATAAAAATTATATAAATACTTTTATAATAAGTAGCGGATTTAATGGTATATGGAAGATTTTTTTAAAGCAAAGTTCCTGGAGTAAATTAATTCACTTTAAAAATGGTTGCTATCTGCTGTTTTCAAGTAGAAATTCCAAATGTATAACATTTTCTATTATACATAGGCAAGGAGTTTTGAAAGCTTTGTTAGTAAGGTTTTACAAAAGAGATTTTTTAAATGGGGCAGCAACCTTAAACAGTATAAACGTGCTTGATTTATAAGTTAATTTTAGTGACTTAAGAAGTACATCACTTTGCTCGTAAACATTTGAACCGAAGTACATGCAGCAAGTAAATATAACAAGAAATGCTTTGACCCATTTAAAGTATCCATCATGGAACTGTATTAGACATTGCTTTGCTTCAAGCCGGAATCTCCAGCTAGCTTCTCCGACAGATTTGTTTCTAATTATTTCAGCAGAACTGAGCATGGTGTGTTCTTTATTCAGCACTGTTGTGTATAGCTTCATTGACTTTGTGAATTCCTTTGTTTTCTTCCTACTGGTCCCAAGATAGATTGAGGAACTCTAAATCATAAACAAGAATTGATAGGAAATCTGCTTGGTTTTGATAGCTGGTATTGCAGGACATACATTTAACTTTGCAATTATCACTTTTATTGTTTTAAAAGCAAGGCCAGTTCAAGTAAGCAGAGAATTTAAAATTAAATGCAATATCCAGCCAAATTATCATTGAATTATTGCATTATCAATATTATAAACTGTTAACGTAGGAGGTGGTATGATTGTTCCACTGTTTATGCTAAGCTTCTGTGTGCTTCTGAAAAAAAAGACTCAAAATTATTCTCAACAGTATCCTTAATATTCTTTCTGTATTTTGAGGAATCGAGACAGAAATGGTGTATGTCTTCAAGGGTGCCTTGAATTATTCCCACTGTTCACCTAGTAATTTCATGCCACGATTGTACAAGCTGTCGGTGAGGCTGCATTTGGAGTACTGTCTTCTGTTTTGGTCACCTTGCTGTTAGGAAAGCTGCCATTAGGCTGTGCAGAGGACGTTCACAAGGATGTGGTTGGGATTCAGAAGCTGAATTGAGCAGAGAGGTTGAGCAGGTTGGCACTTTTTTCATTGGAGCATGTATTGGAGAGTGATCAGTGATCTTATACTGTAGTGGTTGTCTGTCATGTCCAACAATAACAGGAAACTTGTTCGGGAGAGTTTTTAAAGTGGAAAATCCATTGTACTGGGGCAGTTCCACTCTCTTGACCTCATAAGTCCAAGTCCAGTGGTACGAACAAGCATCACAAACTGGGGTCTTCCTCAGTTGCAGTGTATGACCATGACATTTCCTGTGCCTTGTCATGCACTTCTCTCTCCGCAGAGTGTTGCAATACTGCCTTCCTGGCCATTGGATCTCATCCGCCCAGGCCGTTGGCGCTTCCTTCATATGCTGGGACAGACATGTCCCCAACTCACCAGAGTGTGAGGCTACCCTCACCTAGTTTAGCCCGCCTATTGAAGCAGTATACCGGTATGTGGCCACTGTTGCATGCAAACAGCTGCTCGGAGCCACAGGTGAGAGCTGAGTGTCCAGAGGGGACACTCTGAACTGCCCCAGAATTGACATGACAAACCTCTTCATCAGAGGTGCTACCCCTCCATTGACACCCCATACATAGATGTATATAAAATTATGAAGGGCATAGATAGGATGAATGTGCACAGTCTTTTTCCCAGGATTGGGGAATTAGAAACTAGGGAGTAATGGTTGAGACTGTAAAGAGTGAGATTTCATAAGATCCTGAGGGGCAACTTTTTCCACCCGGACAGTGGTCAGTATACGGAATGAGCTGCCAGAAGAAGTGTTCGAGGCAGGTACATTAACAACATCTAAAAGGTCCCTGTACAGGTATATGGATTGAAAAATTTTAGTGCAGGGATTCCCAACCTTTTTTTCTGCCATGGACCAATACCATTAAGCAAGGGCTCCTTGGACCCCAAGATGGCAACGCCTGGTTAAAAGAGTATGGATCAAATGTGGGCAAATTGGTCTAGCTTAGATGGGAATCTTGGGCCATTTGGACTGAAGGGCCAGGATGATTCTATGACACCGAGCTCTGATTAAAAAGGCTTTTTTGAGTGTCTAATGTTGAACACCTGAATAATGTGGCTTGTCCATTGGAGCAGAGCATAGATTAGATTAGATTATGAGGCCACTCAGTCCTCGTTTATTGTCATTTAGAAATGCATGCATTAAAAAATGATACAATGTTCCTCCAGAAAGATATCACAGAAACACAGGACAAACCAAGACTAAAACTGACAAAACCACATAATTATAACATATAGTTACAACAGTGCAAAGCAGTACCGTAATTTGATAAAGAGCAGACCATGGGCACGGTAAAAAAAAGTGTCAAGTCCCGATAGCCCCATCATCTCACGTAGACGGTAGAAGGGAGAAACTCTCCCTGCCATGAACTCCAAGTGCTGCAAACTTGCTGATGCAGCACCATTGGAAGCACCCGACTGCAGCCGACTCTGAGCCCGTCAAAAATCTTCAAGCCTCCGACCAGCCCTCCAGCACCAAGCACCATCTCTGCCGAGCGCTTTGACCCCGCCCCAGCCGCCAAGCAACAAGCAAAGCTGAGGACTTGGGGCCTTCCCCTCCACAGATTCTGGATCACACAGTAGCAGCAGCAGCGAAGCAGGCATTTCAGAAGTTTCTCCAGATGTTCCTCCGCGCTCTCACATCTGTCTCCATCAAATCAGGATTGTGCATGGTACCCTACTTGACAGATGACAGATAACAGATATCATTCACTGGAGTGGCTGCTGCAAGCTGCGTTGCGTCGCCATCTTCTCCTCCTGCCTAGAGCTTCAGTGCTGGAGATCTTTGCTTTGGAAAGGATTGTGGTGTTGGTTCGCTTAACTTGCCAGCATATCTAGAGAATTTTGAGGAGGCAGCATTAATACTTCTTCTCCAATGGCTTGAAGCATCTGCTTCAGGTAGTTCAGGTCTCAGTGAGTACGTGAAAACAATTATTATTGTTGATACATCTAAAGCAATTCGTTGGGTTTGATATTTTGATCTTCAAAAGCTTCATTTCTGAGACTACCAGAGGCTGTGCTGGTTTGCTTCATCACCAATGTCTGACTTCACTGAAAAGTAAATCATGAGATATGGGAAGTACTTACAATTTTCAAAGTAAACGAAACCAAAGAAATTTCAGTTGCTGGAAGTGTGCAACAAAAGCAGAAAATACTGAAAACACTCAGCAAGGCAGACAATATTTGTTGGAAACAAAACAAATTAAATGATTGTATTTTTTCTGGTAAGGCCTGTGATCACATTATATCTGGATATGATATCTTGGCATGAAATTAAAAAGTGTTTTAACTCTGATGACATGCCATTTACCTAGAAAATGCTTTTAGCTTCATTGATAATTTTTTGATTCAGGATTTTGTTTGCCGTTTAAATCTGTGACCAGAAAAGTCACTTTTCAGAGATCCTAGCTGCATCTCAGAAGCTATTATCTGTATTTCTGTTTTTTTTTAAAAAAATGAAGAAAATTGACTGTTTATCGATTGAAAGTGTAGTGATGATTGCTAGTACCAATAAGGTTGATGTGCTCAATTTTTCCCCTAATGTTATGGTTCTTTGCTGATGGTTTATGTTGGGTTTTTCTGCTATGGACAGTTCAGCACTTAGAACAAGTTCCTTATTGTATTACACACAAAGAAATTGTATTGATAGTTTGCACTGAGGCTACTTAAAGGTTGATTTGAATGTTTTTGCATCAGTGTAGTCTTTCAGAATAATTCTTGACATCTTGTTGGATCTTAATCAAAATGTGTGGTGAATGTTGCAGTGAGTAATGAAAACTGAAGAGGGATATTGTTGGTTTGATCTGGGAAAAGGAGGAAGTGCAAGTCAGATATAGGAAATTCAGATGCATTTATTTATCATATGTAATTCAAAACAGACTGTGAAAAGCATCATTTGCATTAGCTAAGAATGTGCTGGGGGCAGCCTGCCTGTGTCACACATTCCCACACTGACATAGCATGCCCAGAATGCTCAGTAGAACAGCACAACAAACCAGAACACAGCAAGCAACAAAACAACAATAAAATGGCAACACACATCAAAGTTGCTGGTGAACGCAGCAGGCCAAGCAGCATCTGTAGGAAGAGGTGCAGTCGACGTTTCAGGCCGAGACCCTTCGTCAGGACTAACTGAAGGAAGAGTGAGTAAGGGATTTGAAAGTTGGAGGGGGAGGGGGAGATCCAAAATGATAGGAGAAGACAGGAGGGGGAGGGATAGAGCCAAGAGCTGGACAGGTGATAGGCAAAAGGGGATACGAGAGGATCATGGGACAGGAGGTCCGGGAAGAAAGACAAGGGGGGGGGGACCCAGAGGATGGGCAAGAGGTATATTCAGAGGGACAGAGGGAGAAAAAGGAGAGTGAGAGAAAGTATGTGTGCATAAAAATGAGTAACAGATGGGGTACAAGGGGGAGGTGGGGCCTTAGCGGAAGTTAGAGAAGTCGATGTTCATGCCATCAGGTTGGAGGCTACCCAGACGGAATATAAGGTGTTGTTCCTCCAACCTGAGTGTGGCTTCATCTTTACAGTAGAGGACATTAAAATGGGTCCCTTTATGCCCTCACACACACGAACAACCCCAGGACAAGCCACCGGGCCTCCAGTCCCCAGGCCCCGGCCATCAGGCATCGACTTCTTGACGCCGGTTGATCTTTGGTATCAACCCCACAGTAGCCAATGACGGGACCCTGAACTCAGGCTTTTTGACTCACTGGCCCCCATGCCTCCTGCTTGCACTGATATCCTTTGGTATCAAAAGGATCTCCTGACGTTTATTAGCGATTAAGGAGAGAACTAAAGAAGGAAATTAGGAAAGCAATAAGACTATAAATGACTTTGGCAAGGAGGATTAAGGAGAATCCATTATTTTTTTAAGGAGGAAGAAGACAGCTAGGGAAAGTGTAGGTCCTCTCAGAGACTAAAAGTGTTATCTATTTGTGGAGCCAAAGCATATGAGTAGGGTCCTAAATGTATACTTAACATGAGTATCAAAAATGATGTGGAAGGTGGAGAGTTAAGGGAGTGGAAAGCTGATATTCTGGAGTATGTATGAGGAAGGAGAAATCATTAGATATATTGAATGCACGTTGCAGTGGATAAATCCCCAGTGTGGGATCTATCACAGGTTGCAATGGGTGAGATTCGTGAGACGCATATGGAGATTTTTGAATCTTTGTTTGCTACAAGACAGGCACTGAAAGATTGGAGGATAGCCAGTGATGCTTCCAAGGGCAGAAAGGATAAATCTACTTAGTAAGTACGTCTGTTCACTTGGATAGCCGGGATAACGATGAGTCAGCATGGTTTTGTATAGGGGAGATCATGCCACAAATCTGATTAAGGTTCTTGAGGAGGTAGTTAAAAAATTGATGAAGGCAGTTTCATAGATATGAGCTTCAGTACGGCCTTTGACAAGGTCCTATGTGGTGAGCTGGTTTAGAAGGTTAAAGCACAGTCAACTCTGAGGAATATTGGCAAACTGAATGCAAAATTGTCTTGGTGGTAGAACACACAGAGTGTGGATGTTTTTCTGACTATTTTGGAAGTCTGTATCCAGTGGTGCACTGCAGGGATTATTCCTGGGATCTTAGCTCTTTGTAATAAATATAAATGAGTGAGAATGTTGGTATTCTTGTTAGTTACTTTGCAGATGACACAAAATTGGAGTCGTGGGTAGGAAAGAAAGTTGTCTAAGATACAGTAGGATGTATATCAGCTAAAAGTTGGATTGAGCAGTGGCAAATAGTATTTAATCTAGTCAAATGTGAAGTAGTAAGAAATAAAGTAATGCATTTTGGAAAGTCAAATTCTGGTGGAACATGGAGAAAAAAACAGCTCCTCAAGAGCATTGATGTACAGAGAAACCTTGGGGCACAAATCCATAGTTCCTTGAAAATGATGACACAGGTGGATGGGGTAGTGAAGAAGGTATTTCATATGTTTGCCTTCATGCTGAAGAGACTCACCAGAATGCTGCCTGGAATGGAGAGTTGTAATTATCAGGAGAGGTTGGATAGGCTCAGTTTTTTCTCAGTGAAATGTAAGAGACCGCTGGATGACCTTACTGAAGTGTATAAAATTATGAGGGGCATAGATAATCTGAGACTTTAGAACTAGAGCAAACAAGTTTGAGGGGAGAAATTTAAAGAATTGTGTGGTATGTTTTTCACACGCATTTTCCAGGTTATTTGAAATGGGCAGCCAGAGAAGGTGGTATCACAGATATAATTACAACACTTGAAAGCCATTTGGACAGATACTTAAATAGGAGAGACAGGGTGGGGCATGGCCGAAATGCTGGAAGAACTCAGCAGGTCAGGCAGTATCTATGGAAATAAATAAACATTCGAGGTTTTGGGCCAAGACCTTTCTTGAGGACTGGAAAGGAACGGGGAAAATGCCAGAATAAAAAAGGTGGGAGGGGTGGAGGTAGCTAGAAGGTGATTGGTGACTGCAGGTGAGTAGGAAAAATGGATGGCTTGGAGAGGAAGGAATCTAATAGGAGAGGAAAGTGAACCATATGAGAACGGGAAGGAGAGGACCCAGCAGGAAGTGATAGGCAGATGAGAAGAGGTAAGAGGTCAGAGTGGGGAATAGAAAAAGAAGGGAAGGGAAGGATTTTTTTTAACCGAGAAGGGGAAATCAATATTCATTCCATCAGGTTGGAGGGTACCCAGATGGAATATAAGGCGTTGCTCCCTCACCCTGAGGGTGGTCTCATCTTGGCACAAGAAGACACTATGGACCGACATGACGGAATGATAACGAAAATTGTAATTAAACTGTAATCAGGGAGTTCCGCTTTTGGTGGATGGAGCAGAGGTGCTGGACAAAATGGTGTCCCATTTACGACAGGTCTCACCAATGTAAAGGAGACTGCATCAGGAGCACTGGACACAATAGACAACCTCAGCAGATTCATAGGTGAAGTGTTGCCTCATGTGGAAGGATTGTTTTGGGGCCCTGAATGGAGGTGCAGGAGGAGGTGAATGGGCAGATGTTACACTTTGGCCGCTTGCAGAGATAAGTGCCGGAAGGGACGAGTGCATAAGGGAATCATGGAGGAAGCGATCCCTGTGGAAAGCGGAGGTGGGGGTAGAAATAAAGATATGTTTGGTGGTAGGATCCCTTTGGAGATGCTGTAAGTTGCAGAGGATCGTGTGTTGGATGTGGAGGCTCATGGGTGGTAGATAAGGACAAGAGATGTTCGGAAAATGGAGGAGATAAGGGTGAGGGCAGCATGGGTGGAGGAAGGGAAATCCTGTTTTTTGAAAGAGGATTTCCGGGAAAGGAATGCCACATCCTGGGAACAAATGTGTCAGACGATGGAACTGAGAAAAGCGAGTAACATTATTACAGGAGACAGGATGGCAAGAGGTATAGTCAAGATAACCATGGGAATCAGTAGATTTATAAAAGATGTCAGTCAGCAGTTTGTCTCCAGAGATCAAGGGGAGGGATGTGTCAGAAATGGACCAAGTGAATTTAAAGGCAGATTGGAAGTTTGAGGCAAAGTTGATGACATTGATGAGCTCAGCATGGGTGCATGAAGCAGCACCAATGCAGTTGTTACTGTAGTGGAGGAAGAGTTAGGGCGCATTACTGGGGAAGGCTTAGAACACTATTCTACATAGCCAGTGAAGAGGCAGGCATAGCTAGGGCCCATGCAGGTGCCTATGGCTACCCCTCGAATCTGGCAAAAAAGGGAGGAGCCAAAGGAAAAATTGTTGAGGGTGAGGACTAGTTCTGCCAGACTATGGAAGGAACTGGTTGGTTCTTTTATTGAGAAAAAAGCTGAAGGTTTTAAATCCTTCTTGATGGGGGGTAAAAGTTCATAGGAACTGAACATCCATGGTGAAATGAGGTAGTCAGGGCCCGGGAATTGAAAGTGAGGTGTTAAAATCGTAGAATGCATCTTTGACATTGTCAGAAATCACTCAGTTGATTGGCAATCAGAAAAATTAGTGCCCTTTCAAACATGATTTCAAGCTGACACTGGAAAAGTCTTTAAACAAGATGATAGCTACAAAATATTTACACCCTTGAATATGCTGCATATTGTACATTGATATGAAAGAGAGAATGCTTTCTTCTAATTCCACACAAATTATATAAAGTTGTTGAGGTGTTTCCTAATTTACATTATCCTGTTTGGATGTTATATAAGTTTTTCTCCATTATCCTCGATTAATAAATATACATTAATTATTGTAAGTAACTGTCTAATGTCATTTGGGTGTTGTAAAGATCTTTATGTAAATATAAATCTGCCAAGATTGATTTCTCCTAATCTGTGGAAGCCAAATGCCCAAGAGCCCAGAAGCTAAGAATTTCTGTCTTAATTTGTGTAACCAGGTCACTTATAGATCAATAATTGCATAAACTGTCTATGTGTCAGATTAAATCAATAAACCAATCCACCATAGCTGATTTTAACACTGTAGAATCAGTTAGTTTATATCTTGTAGAATGTATTTCTGTTGAAATCCTGTGAAAGCCATTGGGTTTTATGTATTCGAGAGATTGCTAAGTTTAGGGTGTAGCTTCCAATGTATTATGATTTTTCCCTCTGATGGACACCACATTTTATCTATTCAGTGTTTTCTCATTTATAATTACTGTTATTCAGTCATTGGAAGAATGATGTTTTGAAATAACCTGTGTTAAATATAAGAATGAGTTCTAGTGGTAAGGAGTATAGAACAGTCTGTTGCTTGTGAGTGTCCCATCGCGTATTACACTGGTAGTGTCATTGACCTTGCGTTTTGTCACATGGATTAGGAGGGACTATAAGCATCAACAAAAATAAAGGAATTTATACTTTCATCTACGAAACGAAAAGTAATTTGTGATAGATTGGTGGTAATGCTGCACAATTCTCAGGTCCAGGTTTCTTGAGGACTCTTGGCCGAATAATAGGTCCACTCTTAACATTATATTGTACTGTTTTATTGGATGGATGTCTGAAATCTTTGGATGAAATTATTTATGTCATTGCAGAATGTTGCAGAGAGCTATCACAGTTAAATGAAAAATATGCAAAATAAATAATTCATTCAGAGACAGAAAAATATTGTTCTATGTTGCAGATTAATTTGAGCCATCTGTTTATATTTAAGAAGCAAGATATTTCATGTATTAATCATTATACGTATAAAAATATAAATGAACTTATTGCATTGGAATCTGCAATATTTTGGTAAGAGCAATATCCAGCTGTATTTGTGCTGCTGTTACTACTGGAGGTATCTTTTGACTGATTCTGTTTACAACTAGTCATTTTTAAAAAATGACCTCTTGCCTGCATGACTTTGCAGTCAACAGTGAGTCAACTGTGTTCTTTCTTGCCTGTGTTTGTTTGTTTCTTACCTACAGAATAGAAGTCGCCCTGCTGCAGTTCCCCTGGCAGAGACTTGCTGCCAGAAGTCAGCTTCAGTAAAGCAAGGCAAGACTCTTAAGTGGCACCAGGGCTATCTGCTGTGCAAATAGCATCATGTGTGAGGGAATGGCACAACATGCCCCATCTAGGAAACATTTGGAAACATTCAGGTGCCATGGTAGCGTAGTGGTTAGCGCGACACTATGTAAAACCCAGAGTTTAAGTCCTTATAGACCTTCTTCTTTGAAAGTGATGGAGAAGAGCTCCCTGGACCACGTCTAACTTTGCACAGATTATTTGAATGGATTTCTCACCTTAAGTGTTGAGCAGCTACCACAAGTTAGCATTCCAACACTGTTCTTCACCTGACAGAAAAAGGTTTTGTAGAAAAATGCCACTAATATTGACAATAACTTCCAAGACGTGTGCGTGCGTGTCAGGTTAGGAAACGTTAACAGTTATGTGAGGAGTTGCTGATTTCCCCTGTGTATTCAGACCTAATTTTTATTTTTTGCAGGAAAGATAGTATTCATTAACGGAAAAAATCATCACATAGAAGTTGCATAGACACCTTTTGGTCATTAAGTCTGCAACCTGAATTTGTCATTATTATGTGTAACAATGCAGTGTTCTATTTATATATCCCAGGGAAAAAATGATTTTATAAGCACCCTCACATCTTTCCTAAACTTAAAATCGTAGGCTTTTGAAGACCTAGGTAATGTGGCAAAGATTGTATATCTTTTTAATCAGTGTTAAACTCTGCAGTGTTAGGTGTTTTATCCACCGTAGATTGTTGTCTCCCTTCCATGCAATGGTAAGAAATTGTGGCAAAGATTATCCCAATGGTTGGCCTTGTTTTCTTCACTCTTTTCACCTTGATGCACTGGTGGTTTAACTCACCATATCTGTTTCTGCACTTTGATTCCTCATAACTTCCTTGGCTCTAAGTAATTTGGTCTTCCAGAAATGTAAAAGTATGCACCACCATTTCCCAAGAAAGAGAGAGTCATAATACATTTGCATAATAAACTCCTAGGTTTCAAAGCTTAGGTCTAAATTGCAAGGAATAAATTGCCAATCTGTCCCTTTCAGTAATGATCTTGTCATAGAAAAAAAACAGTAAAAGGATTGGAAATGGTCTTTAATAATGGAAAAGCTGTTTAAAGCAAAGATGAACTTCTCATTTCTTCACTGTCTTCATGAATACTTGATTATGCGTTTACACTGTTGTGACAAGAAGTAGGCATGTGGCAAGAGTAGTGAAGAGTGTGGAAATACTGTTGCATTTTTTCATACAAAAGTTACATGGGATCCTTGGACATTTTGATTCAGAATTAGCTTGCCCTTAGAAGACAGGATAGTGGTTAAGGGGACCTATTCTGGCCGGTAGTCTGTGACTCATAGGGTTCTGTAGGCATCTGTATCTGAACCTCTGCTGTTTGTGGTTGGATGGGTTAGTAAGTTTTCAATGCTTAGATTGGCGCTCTTGTGTATAGCGCAAAAGATTGTCAAAGGATACTGTAGATTGTGGTTCATTTGCAGATATAAATGGATAAATAGCGGTTGGAGTTTAATCCAGCCAAATGTGAGGTGCTAATACCAAGATCTTTAGCGTTGCTGAAGTCCATAGCTCCTTGAAAGTGGCTGCAAAGATTGATAGGTTGGTACAGAAGGCATATGGCATGCTTGCCTTTATTAAAGGGTGATGCTACAGGCAATGAGGTAGAGGTAATCAAGAGGCTTTTGGATAGGCATATGGGTGTGCAGCAAATGGAAGGATATAGACATTATGTAGACAGAATAGATTAATTTGGGTAGACATTTAGTTACTAGTTTAATTAGTTAAGCACAACATCATGAGCCAAAGGGCCTGTTCCTGTGCTATATGCTCTAAATCCATTATGTTGCTAACAGTATAAAGACAGTTATTGCTGGATTAAGATGCCACATTGTGTTTAAAAACTACTACACAATAGTTTTTTATATAGGAACTAGGTTTTTAACATTCAGCTTCCCAAGGTTTTCAGAATTGTCATATTTCTGAATTTTCACACATTCATTCTAAAAAACAAAAAAGTCTTGACAAAGCTGTCCATTAACAGTTAATGTAATCCATCCAGACCTGTTAATAGTTGTTTACGATATCTACTCCATCCTCTAGCCTTAGATATAGATGGTGAAGATTAAGAGGATTGTGCTGGAGGAACGACCAGCATCAGTAAAATTAAATATTTTGCATCAGCTGCAGTGATGTTGTAAATGGAATAAATTTTTGGAATAATATTGAATAGAAGTTGGGATTTTCCATTCTAGGACTGCATCAGCACTTGTAGTGGCTCCAAGAGTCCTTCAGCATTTATACTGTTTGCCCATACAGACAAGTTCACGTACCATAATGCAAAATGAGAACACAGCAGGTGTTGAATATCTAAAGTTTGGAAAATCTAGTAAAATTAGTTAAAAACGTTCCGTAGCAATCAGTCTTATGGTTAGTGTCAAATTGTACAGTATGTCTTTGTTGCATTAATCCATTCTGTCTGATTTAAAAACCAGATTGGCTTTACAATATGTTTTGTTTTGAACCAGGTAATTGATTCTGGGTTGCCTAACCTTAAGGAGCATAATAAGAATCCACCATTTCCAACTTACTTTGCTGATGATGAAAATGAAGAGCTGCCAGAAGACCTGTTTGATGACGAGGTGTACCAATTCACTGAGCCCTCTGTTAGTGTTACCTAATGTTTGAGATGTTTGAAGTGTCGTGATGTCAGGCTGAGCTTTAATATCCTAACTGGCTGTTTTATCCGGAGCTGGTTTTTTTCCCAATATCTTGGTTTATGCCAATTGCCTTATTTTGTCGTGAAAGATGAAGTAAATTTTAAACCAACATGTCAGTGAAGAATTAAAATACATTGAAGACACAAGGTAAAATAAGTATTTCAAAGCCACTTGTCTAATCTTGAAGTATGAGATGGTCATTCTACAGACCCAGGACATTCCATTCTTTTAACGATATGATTTGTGGCACATCTTCCGGGGACGCATTATGAAAAGAAAAGGAATTATGCAAAAGCAGTGATTTTAATTCATTGAAACCCTGCTATGCAGTGCAGAATTCATAACCTTTTCTAGATTTATTAAATAAATGCATCTGATTTTCATTTAAAACAGAGAGAATGGTTGTAAGGAATGTATCCAGTAGAAAGAATATATGAAATAAAGTATTTTTTACAAAGTCATCATTCCAGGCATTTTGATTGGTGTTTAAATTATATTACAGTGACTGCAGGATAATAATATTTTGCTGCCAAAAGAATCTTTTGATTCCTATCTAGTTTTGGCTTGAGTTTGCTAAGTTAGAAAGAGAAGTAATATTACAGTTTTTCTGAGTTGTCTGGTTACTTCAGTCAAGCCAGCAGTGCATGTGGTCAATTCTAAACCCCAACTGAGCAAAACAGCATGACAGTCAACCAGTTCTCATTGCATGTACACCAGTCGCAATTGCTAATGAACCTTCTGCAAAATATTTGACACAGCAGTCATTAGAAGACAGAAGAATTGACTGGAAGTGACAGGTCAAGCAAAATACAATCAAATGCCCCCAGATGACATTCAATCTCAAAGTAGTTCTATTTTGCAAGGAATTAAGCTATCATTGCAAGTCGGTTGATGCACCGATCAGCACATACTTACATACTTTAAAAAGTTGTTGGTAGTGGTGTCACTTTATTTGAGCGTGGGAAAACGAAGGTAGAGGACATCCACAAGCCTGACGAGGAAGGAGGAAGAGTATAGACACAAGCCGATGAGGGAAGAGAAAGGGGAGGAGTACAGACATATGCTGAAAGAGCTGATGGAAAAGAACAGTGGTCTCTAATGACATACAAGCAACCATTGTTGACCATGTTCTCATTCTTGGTATGTGCATGTGTGAGGCTGGTCTAAGGATGCAGCTTAATGTGTCATGTTTACGTGTGTCATCAATTAATCAGACATTCGAGAATGAGATCAGTAAGACACTACATAGCAAATTTACACCTGTATGTTACATAAATTTGATCTCCAACTATACAGTAAAACTGCATAGTTTTCCTTATACAAATAGTATGCTTCATTGTGATTACAGAGGACAATGGAGTTGGAGTCTGATGCTGGCTTCCATTTTTCGAAGACGAGGAGATGATAGACAAATGTTATAGGGCAAAGGTTCAGGTACCATGTAGAGTGATTCAATATATAACCATGCGTGCAGCCAAATCAAACGCGTGTTCTGGCATGCATCCCAATGATTGGGCCATAGAACACCCCACACCTTAACATATTCCTTAATGGTCTTTACAGATAATGCTTAGCATCCAAAGAGATACAGATTGCCAGGGTCAGTGGCCCATACTATTTCATCATATGGGACAAGGTATCCTTCCTCCATACTCACCATTCGTCAACCCTATTGAGTTTCTTTCGTCCTGGAGATGGAAGGTCTATGACAAGCATCCTTACGATGGATGCTCGCTGGGTAATCACCAGGTCAGACTGTCTGGGTTAGATTAGGCATTCCCGGTGGTCTTTCCCCCAGTGCATCATTAAGGAATGCATATATGTAACGCTGATGAAAACGTGACCCAATATTAGGGACAATAGATCAAAGACGATCATTATTGTACTGTGTTATCAAAGATGTATGATTTTTTCTAAAGGTGTGAGCAATTTTGTCTTTGGCTTTAATGTAATGACAGATAATAAACTGCTGAGATTACAGTGAGTGAGTTTTCATTCTTGCATCTTATTCTGTTTGTCCTTCAATGTTCTTATTCATGGTTGGAGTTGTAATCACTATATTTACAATAATTGACAGAATGTCCTGCTGTCTAGCATTATACACAATAAGCAAAACCATCACACTGTATGACTGACTACACTGTAATGTTATGCCCTGGTAAGAAGGATGGTCTGTACTTTGCCAGCGATTGCTCATATGTGTTAATGATGTAATGTGTGCTACTGTTTTAATTGAATTATTCGCTTTTGCTTTAATCATTTATTGTTTTGATTGGCTGAGTGCATTTTGTAGTGAAAATGAGGAGTCTTGCAAAAGGTGTTGGTGTTTTGCAGGCTCTGTCGACTGTTTTGAGAATGTGGCTACTGTTCGGACCAGCATGGTTTAATCGACAAAGAATAACTGTAAAATTAAAGTTGGCTTTGCATTGAATTTTGTATAGAAGTACCACGGTTAGGCCATATATACCACAAAGCTATTATTACTGTATGAGACGTTAGTTCAAATGGTTCAGTTTATTAGCAGCGACTGTATACTGTGTACAGTCTGAAATACATGTCTTCGCAGACATCCGCGAAAAACAGAAGAACTCCAAAATAATGAATAACAGAAAAATATTGGAATGCCAAAGCTCCCTCTTCGCCCTCGCATAAGCTGCAGTAAGCATCAAAGCATCAACCTCCCCCTGCCCTTTTCAACAAAAAACCCCAGCGCCCACCACCCACCAAGCAACAGCAAGACACTCAGAGAGACCATGATCTGCAATCAACAAAAACTATTGTTTACCCAACAGTTCAATGGCTCCCTCGCTCTCACTAACAAGGGACAGAGCGATAGCACCCATTTTTCGCAGCGAAACAGGAGATTGACTGTTTCTGTTAGGGTGTTACTGTCTGCCCCATCACTTTCTATTCTGAGATTCCTGACTAGAGAATTGGCAGCGAGAGAGAGTGTGGCTTCTGAACTACAGAGACCTCCATCCATAGATCCACTGCAGTAAAATCCTGATGTTCCATCTCCTGCAACACCTCAGCTGGTAACACCAACCCGGAATTGCTCGTCCATAGGTCTGCACTCCGGAGTCACCATCTTTCAAGCCGCGCCTGGAGAACGTCGGAAAATGGCCTACAAGCTCCAGGAACAGGAACTCATCCATCTTTGAAAAAAAAGTTTGAGTGCCACTTGCAGATCAGGACCTCAAGAGAACACCAACCACCTTGAAAAGGAGATCAGGACCTTTAAAGAGAGGAATGTAAGCTGTTTCAGCAGGTGAGCTCGAGAGGCAGCCGCATGGCACCATCTTAACTCCAGACATTAGATCTACAAAAGCACTAAGCATATTTCAACATTAACTCCTAATTAAGTAGCAGCATCTTTTAAAGCAAAAATACCTTGGCATTCTTCACAGGTATGTTCTCAAGCATAGCAGTTGATCAAAATTTTTAAGGAAGGTCTTGGAGGAAGAAAAAGAGGTTGAGAGGCATAGTGGTTAGGAGAGGGAATTCTAGATCCTAAGCCTTGATACTTAAAGCCAAGGCAGCCAATGTGGATTGAAAAAGGATGGACAAAGGATCAGAATAACAGGTGTGCAGGTATCTCAAAGTTTTAGGGCTGGAGAAGGATTCAGAGAAATGGAGGACAAAGATCACTGAGATTTTTAAAAAAAAGAGGGGAATTTTTAAAATGTTTATTAACTGGGTTCCATTGTAGCCCAGCAAGCATGTAGGTCATGAGTGAACTTCATGAAATTTAGAACACAAGTGGATGTGTTTTGATTGATTATTTATGTACTGTAGAACGATGGAAGTTGGAACAATTAACTCCAAAATAGCAAAAATGTGGATGAGGGTTTCAACAGCAATTGAGATTATCAAAGTATGAGTTCCAGAATAATCAACAAACGATTTGCTTCCGTTTCAGCGTGGGTAAAACTTGAACTTTAGTATGCATTAATTTTTTAGGAAAAGTTTGCATTTGGAATAGTTTATTACAATATACACTGCTGCAATGAAATTCCACATGAAGCTCGTGGAAAACAGTACAAATGGTAATATTAATTACTGTTCTGTAACAATTTTTGACTTGTCCAGAAATACTGATTGCTTTCATTTGCTTTGTTCCAATTTAAATTAAGCAACTGTCACATTAGTTCTTCTGGTAAGATGGCAGCATGCTTGGATGCAGTGGCTTCTACAGGGTTAACCAAAGGTGTCCTGACGAAGGGTCTCGGCCTGAAACGTCGACTGCGCCTCTTCCTATAGATGCTGCTTGGCCTGCTGCGTTCACCAGCAACTTTGATGTATGTTGCTTGAATTTCCAGCATCTGCAGAATTCCTGTTGTTTAACCAAAGGTGTTAGTGTCTTTTTTTTTAATGTATTTTTTGTTATCTCAAGATCCGACTGGACATTAAGAGCGAACTGCTCGTTGGCAAAGAAACTGAAGGACCTAGACAATGAAGAACGGGATGCTGCCTGCGACAGAGAGGTGTTAGCGCGCAGTCTAGCAGCAAGTGATAGTCTTAGTCGCTTTTCTTGTGATGGCGAGGCCCTGGTGGATATTGTTAATGTGGAATGCTGCATGTGCATTGGGTTATTGGCCAATGGCAGAGGAATTGTGTGACCTCAGTCGTAGCAAGGGCTAAGCCTCAAGCTGCGGTGTCACTGTATCTGCCCAGGGGAGGGGGGTGCTTTGGAGTTGGGCATTCCCCTGGAGTGCTGGAGGTGATGTGGCACGGTATACATGCTAGAATCTGTACCACCACACACCCCCCACCCCCCAGTGCCCAGTGCTCACTGGCAAAAGACAAGCTGCATTGTGTTCAACTGCAACTGCTAGGACATTCATGGCCTCGGACTATATTTCTTTTGTGTGACTGTATTTTACTGCTGTCTCATGGTTTATATGTGCTTTGTGCTGTATAGGACTGTTGGTGCTATGTTTTGCACCTTGGTCCTGGAGAAACACTTTTGTTTGGCTGTATTCTTCGGTATTCATATATGGTTGAATCACCATTTCCCCTTTTTTTTAAATAGCTGCATGGAAGTGAATAGGAAATGTAGATATTGCCTGAAAACTTAAGCAATTTAGATTTTTTAAAATAATATTCACATCAGACAAACACAAACCAAAACACACAACACAAGTCAGACAGCCAAAACAACGACAGGCACAATGACAAAGGTAAAATATTTTGATGAGATGGCGTGAACATTCAGCGAGCCATTGGTTTATTAACAATGAACTAGCAACTTCCATTCTGTATTTATTGTTACAATTTGTAAACAGCATTGTAACTTGAAAGTCTGATGATGTAAATAGATTGAAGCTCTAAAATGTTTCAAAAGTGTATGTTTATTATTTAGAAAATGTAAGGATTATATTCATTAACATAATTATAGGGTATTTCACAATTATGTTAACGTATTTCAAAATTGTATGAGCATATTTTAAAAATTATATTAACATTATATAAAAGAAAATTCCAGCTGCGCGGCAACAATGGATATGTGCACGGGAGCATTTCAGTCCTGCGTGGCTACACACCCATCCAGCTGAGAGGGAACAGTGGTTTGAACGAAGATTAAACTTGTTTGTAAATTTGCTTTGTCCACCCTGTTATCAATTTGCATTGTAGATTATCAGAGCTACTTCAAGGTGATAAAAATGTCATAGATTTATATTTCTACTGACCATGTATTAAGGGCAGACATTTCTAAATAATCTGAGACTTAACCTCATCCATAGGACCTGAAGTTCAATTTCATTAATACTTGCCACCTTTTTCCATGCTACCATCGGATTTCCGAATGGCCCATGAATGCTACCTTTTATTTTGCTCTTTTTGCGCTATTTGTTTATATATTTCGGCACTGTACTGCTGCCAGTAAAAAACAAATTTCATGACATGCCAATGATAATAAACCTGATTCAGATTTGTAGTCAGCTACCAGATATTCAACATTATTTCTTTTTAGGTATTGAAATAGTATTAAAGAGTACTTAATTATTAGGTTAAATTTAGGTTAGTCCATTCAAGTTCACTAATTACCGTAGAAAACCTAATCCATGCTTTTTTTTATGAAGTTAGACTTGACTCCCTGGAGATGAACCCAAACATTGATATCCACCTTCCAATATGCACTAAGGGTTTGCTCATGAACATAATGGTTATTGTTCAATGGCACTGGTGACCAGTAGCAATGTCAATGAATGATTACAACTCTCTTGTGTTTTAGTTGAGTAACAGACTACTTCCAATACTGGAGCATCCAGCCATTTACTTCAGTATTGTTACCAAGCTGTTAATACAGGAATAACCATGAACAGAGCAGAACAAAATCAGTGTTCAATGCTCAATTCAGCAGTGTGGTGACATTCCAACCATGGTAGCTTTTACCAAGCTTTTGTTCATCTCCAGTTTATAAAATGGTGCAGTCTGTTGCTGTTTGTTAGAAGGAGAGGGTGAACAGTTAACTGAGGTCTATTCCTGATCAGTTTGCTGTTTGCTGTGGCTCTGAAGTAGCACTTTAGCTCAGAAAAATTTGGGGTTTGAGTTCCAATCAAGCAGTGCAGACAAATACTCCAGTACAGTGCTAAAGGATGGTTATATATCACTGGTGGTGCAGTGTTTCTAATAAGAAGCTAAATCTAGGCTCTATTTGCTCTGTCGGTTGAGTAGAAACTGATTTGCTAGGGTTTTAGGTTGACGGGTCTTTTTTTTCCCCTCATGAATTGGCAAAAGGGTGGTGGAGGGGAAAAATTGAATGGCTTGTCATATGAAAAGCATTTGATGGCTCTGAGACTGTATTCACTAGAATTCAGAAGAACGATCAGTGACCTAATTGAAACCTATCGAATGGTGAAAGGCCTTGATAGAGTGGATGTGGAGAGAATGTTTCCTGTGGTTGGAGAGTTTAGGACCAGAGGGCACAGCCTTAGAATAGAGGGGTGTCCTTTTAGAATGGAGATGAGGAGAAATTTCTTTATCCAGAGAATGATGCATCTGTGGAATTCTTTGCCACAGGCAACTATGGAGGCCAAGTCTTTATATTTAATGCAGAAGTTGATCAATTTTTGATTGGTCAGGGCATGAAGGGATGGGAGGGAGGGCAGGAGATTGGGGCTTGAGAGGAAAATTTGATCTGCCATGATGAAATGGCAGAACAGACTTGATAGGCCAAATGGCCAAATTCTGCTCCTATATCTCATGGTCTTATGGAAATCCATGAATATGAGGGAAGTTTGCCAAGCTCATATTCTTTCTGTCTCCCTATTTCATTAGCTGTGGTGTATTTGCTGTTTTCTGTTCTGCTCATGCCTTCCCAGAGTCTAGGAAACCTTGGCAGGTAGCTAATATTCAGAATTTAGCAAGAAAGTGTCTCTGAAAGATGGTAATACAAAAGTGCAGCACTCGGGACTCCAGTGGAACATCAGCCAAGAACTCTGCATTTTGAGATTTGGGAGCAGGACTTCAACCTGCAGAACATTAATACAGGTAGTCGATCAACCATTTACAGGCACACAGTGGAGACGGCAATGAAAGTTAGTTTCTTTTAAATTGATGACCACACTTGACAGATGTGTGTGTGACAGAAATTGATATAGCAGTTACAGTTGCAGAGAGTAATCACGACTTTTCGTTCAGGGTGCTCTGTGCTTCAGCCCATGTGTCCATTAAAGTGACAAGAGAACTACAGGCTGTCAATTACAGAAATGGAAAACTCTATTGTGTTTAGTCAGTATTCCATGGGATTTCGCTAAGTAATAGTGTGTTGAGAAATACCAGTTTATTGTCAAAGAGTGATCCTATGCTCAGTGAAAACAGAGTCTGTCATCATAATTACAGTGTGTTTTAAATATGCCATTGATGTTATCACTCACATGGGGCATACAGACCATGGAGAGCATTGTAAACGAGCAACACACGAAGCTCTAGAAGAACTCTAAAAGTCAGGCAGCATCTGTGGAGGGAAGTGGACATCTAACATTTTGGGTCAAGACCTTTCATCTGAACTGGAATATTGAGGAAAGGTGACAAGTATAAAATAAATGGTAGAGGGAAAGGGAGGAGCAAGAGCTGGCATTATCTCATAATAAAGGCAAAGATGCAATCTTCCTTCCTGATTTCTTTCTGCAGTTGCATGCTAGCTGTCAGTAATTTAATACCAGTATTGCACAATATCCCATCGTTCAGACGAAAAATATATACTGCTGTGGATGTTTTGGAATGAGAGCATTCCTTTGTATGTCCTGATGAACGGTCTTGACCCGAAACATCCACTGTTTATTCCCCTTCATTGATGCTGCCTGACATTCTAAGTTCCTTAACCATTTTGTGTGTGTGTTGCTCAAGGTTTTCAGCATCTGCATAATCTAAATATTTCTCTCTCCTGTTCCAAAGTGGATGGCTGGATTTCTTTCTTCACATTATGTTACATCTGTCAGGTTCTTGTCATTTACTGATGCTCCCTTGAGACATTTCTACATCTCCCAAAATCTCAATCCCACCTAGTTCTGGAAGTTGATGTAGATTATGAATAGCTAGGGACCAAGCACCAGGCACCAAACCTCAGCCTGCCAACCTGAGAAATTCTGATTAATGCTCATTCTTTGAGGAAAAAAATCAATTCCCAATCTAGGTCAGAGTTTTACCCTGACTCCATGTGGTTCAATCTCACTTAACAACCTCCTTTGCAGGATTTCATTGAAAACCCAAATACACCAAATTCTCTGTTGTCCCCTATCCTACACCACCAGGTTCTGGAGCAGTTGTTGCCCCATAGTCATGAGTTCCTTAACTGGCTTCACTCACCTCAGTGCTGAACTGAGTCCACAGCCTGTGAACTCTCCAGCACATGTTTTTCAGTATTATTTGTTTACTTTTTTATTATTTGCATGATTTGATCTCTTTTGCATAATGGATATTTGCTGGTCTTTGTTATGTGTAGCTTTTTTTTGTGGATTCTTTTGTGTTTTTTTGTTTCCCCAGTGCATGCCTGCAAGAAAATGAATCTCAAGGCTGGATATGGTATACTTGACAATAAATTTACTTTGAATGTATTCTACTAGTGGTTGGCAATGAATTCCAGAAATTTCCTTGTGAATTCTGCCATTTTTTCTCATTGACATTAGTCTATCAGGTCAGTGCTTCCCCATTTCACCCCCCCCCCCCACCTTAAAGAGTGGGTTAACATTTGTTTCCTTCTAATCCACAGGAACAATTCCAGAGTCTTTAAAATTGGTAGATGTCTATAGCCACCTCTTTCAAAACTCATGTTGATCTTTGGGTCCTTAGGGCTGGTCATGGTCATAGTCATAGTCATACTTTATTGATCCCGAGGGAAATTGATTTTCATTACAGTTGCACCATAAATAATTAAATAGTAATAAAACCATAAATAATTAAATAGTAATATGTAAATTATGCCAGGAAATAAGTCCAGGACCAGCCTATTGGCTCAGGGTGTCTGACCCTCCAAGGGAGGAGTTGTAAAGTTTGATGGCCACAAACAGGAATGACTTCCTATGACGCTCTGTGTTGCATCTCGGTGGAATGAGTCTCTGGTTGAATGTACTCCTGTGCCCAACTAGTACATTATGTAGTGGATGGGAGACATTGTCCAAGATGGCATACAACTTAGACAGCATCCTCTTTTCAGACACCACTGTGAGAGAGTCCAGTTCCATCCCCACAACATCACTGACCTTACAAATTAGTTTGTTGATTCTGTTGGTGTCTGCTGCCCCAGCACACAACAGCAAACATGATAGCACTGGCCACCACAGACTCGTAGAACATCCTCAGCATCGTCCGACAGATTTTAAAGAACCTCAGTCTCCTCAGGAAATAGAGACAGCTCTGACCCTTCATGTAGACAGCCTCAGTGTTCTTTGACCAGTCCAGTTTATTGTCTATTCGTATCGCCAGGTATTTGTAATCCTCCACCATGTCCACACTGACCCCCTTGATGGAAACAGGGGTCACCAGTGCCTTAGCTCTCCTCAGGTCTACCACTAGCTCCTTAGTCTTTTTCACATTAAGCTGCAGATAATTCTGCTCACACCATGTGACAAAGTTTCCTACTGTAGCCCTATACTCAGCCTCATCTCCCTTGCTGATGCATCCAACTATGGCAGAATCATCAGAAAACTTCAGAAGATGACAAGACTCTGTGCAGTAGTTGAAGTCCGAGGTGTAAATGTTGAAGAGAAAGGGAGACAAGACAGTCCCCTGTGGAGCCCCAGTGCTGCTGATCACTCTGTCGGACACACAGTGTTGCAAGTCGGGTAATCAAGAATCCATGACACCAGGAAAGCATCCACCTGCATCGCTGTCAGCTTCTCCCCCAGCAGAGCAGGGCGGGTGGTGTTGAACGCACTGGAGAAGTCAAAAAACATGACCCTCGCAGTGCTCGCTGGCCTGTCCAAGTGGGCGTAGACACGGTTCAGCAGGTAGACGATGGCATCCTCAACTCCTAGTCGGGGCTGGTAGCGAACTGGAGGGGATCTAAGTGTGGCCTAACCATAGGCCGGAGCAGCTCCAGAACAAGTCTCTCCAGGGTCTTCATGATGTGGGAGGTCAATGCCATCGGTCTGTAGTCATTGAGGCCGCTGGGGTGCGGTGTCTTCGGCACAGGGATGAGGCAGGACGTCTTCCACAGCACAGGAACCCTCCGGAGCCTCAGGCTCAGGTTGAAGACATGGCGAAGTTCTCCACATAGCTGAGAGGCACAGGGTTTGAGCACCCTGGTACTGACACCATCCGGTCCTGCAGCCTTGCTCAGGTTGAGACGTTTCAGCTGTCTTCTCACCTGTTCAGCTGTGAAACCCACCGTGGTGGTTTCATGTGGGGAAGGGGTATAGCCAGGAGAGCAAGGTGGGGGACTGTGAGGTGGGGTAGGAGGGGAGAGTGGAATATGTGTTGGTTGGGGGCCGACAACAGATGACTCATGTGGGGGATGGGCAGGGGCTATCAGCTTACAGTCTACCAACTTCTTTGGTACTTTTGTTACATAATACTTAATGTCCTTCCATTCCTGATTGCTATTAGGCTTCCTGGCATTAGATAAAAGTAAAAGACACCCACTTTCAACATGTGCCTGCCAGGTATTGTAATAATGGAAATGATAAAACTGTGAGATAATGTAATATCTCCTTTTCCAGAAATAGAGATTTTGTTAAATAATAAACAGTACACTTAAGTTTTAGGGTCTTACCTTTAGAATGCATTTCATTTTTGTTGCTCATCTCATCACTAAGTAGGACCATGAAAAACACATCTATTAACTCAGCCCTATTGATTTTGATTGCGTGAAGTGCCTCAGTGAATGGGGTAATCCATTTGAGCTTTTTAATCAATGAAATGTGCATTGCATTAGGAAATGAGCTTTAAAATGTATTTATTGCTTAACATTCAAAATGCTGGAGGAACTCAGCACGTCAGGCAGCATCTATGGAAAATAAAGAGCTGACGTTTCAGGCTGAGACTTGTGTTTATTGTTTAAATTCACTTACAGCATGAGCGGAATGTCAGTAATAGACACTTGCAGACCAAGTATTGCCACCCTATTCTTTCGTGTATTAAAATGGATTTCTTACAAATTAAATTGCAGTTACAAATACTGTAGTAAACCGTCTGATTAATTCTAGCTTCTGAGCTTCTACTTGGGTGCTACATTGTATAATTGCTATCTTGAGGCAAATTAGGGAGGATAGATCCCCAGGGCCTGACAAGGACCCTATGGGAGGCAAGAGCAGAAATTGCATGGGCCCTAGCAGAGATATTTAAATCATCCTTGGCAACAGGCGAGATACCGGAGGATTGTATGATAGCTAATGTTGCTCTGCTGTTTACGAAGGCCTAAGAATAAAAGGAGCCTGACAGTAGTGCTATAAAGTTATTGGAAGGTATTCTAAGGGACCAGGTATATGAGTATTTGAATAGACATAGACAGATTAGGGATAGCATAGCTTGTGTATGGTAGGTCTTGTCTAATCAATCTTATGGAGTTTTTCCAAAGAAGTTACCAGGAAAGTTGATGAAGGCAAGGCAGTGGATGTCGTTTACATGGACTTTGTCAAAGCATTTAGTCAAGAAGGTGTTCAGTTGCTGGGCATTCCAGATGAGGTAGTAAATTAGATTAGACATTGGCTTGGTTGGAAAAGCCAAAGAGTGGTAGTAGATGGTTGCCTCTATGACTGGAGGCCTGTGAGTAATAGAATGCTGCAGGACTTGGTATTGGGTCCATTGTTGTTTATCAGCTATATCAAAGATCTAGACTGTAGTATGGTTGACTGGATCAGTAAATTTGCAGATGACACCAAGATTGGTGGTGGCGTGGACAGCAAGGAAGACTGTCAGAGCTTGTAGAGGGATCTGGACCAGCTGGAAAAATAGGCTGAAAAATGGCCGATGGAATTTAATGGAGGCAAGTGCAAGGTGATGCACTTCAGTAGGGCCAACCAGAAGTGGGTCCTGCATATGAATGGTAGAGTACTGAGGAGTGCTGGAGTTGAAAGAGATCTGGAATACAGGTTCATAATTCATTGAAAGTGGTGTTACAGATAGATAGGATCATAAAGGAAGCTTTTGGCACATTGGCCTTCATAAATCAATGTATTGAGTACAGGAGATGGGACGTTATGATGAAGTTTTATAAGACGTTGGTGAGGCCTAATTTGGAGTATTGTGTGCCGTTTTGGTCACCTACTGGAAAGATGTACATAAGGTTGAAAGAGTACAGAGAAAATTTACAAGGATATTATTGGGACTGGAGGACCTGAGTTGTAGGGAAGATTGAATAGGTTAGGACTACATTTCTTGGAAAGTAGAAGATTGAGAGGAGATTTGATGGAGATGTACAAAATTATGAGAGGTACAGATAGGGAAAATGCAAACAGATTTTTTCCACTGAGCTTGGGTGTGACTAGAGGTCATGGATTAAGTGTGAAAGGTGAAAATTTAAGGGCAACATGATGGAAAATTTCTTCACTCAAAGGGTTGTGAAAGTGTGGAATGAACTGCCAGAGCAAGTGGTGCATGTGAGCTCGATTTCAATGTTTAATACTTGGATAGGTACATGGATGGTAAGGGTATGGAGGGCTGTGGTTCTGGTGCAGGTTGATGGGAGTAGGCAGTTTAAATGGTTA
The DNA here is from genome assembly GCF_963921235.1 of Mobula hypostoma. Lineage (NCBI taxonomy): Eukaryota > Metazoa > Chordata > Chondrichthyes > Myliobatiformes > Myliobatidae > Mobula > Mobula hypostoma. Next base: position 21,090,437 of record NC_086113.1, read on the forward strand.
GCTATGGACTAGATGGACAGAAGGACCTGTTTCTGTTCTGTACTTTTTTATGACTATGATTCGAATGGAGAGCATAAACCTGCTTAAGCATAAATTAGAGTCTTATTTTTACCTTATTTGCTGCTGAGTGTGGTACTACATCTGATCTTTGACACATCACTCGAAGCCAAATCTCTCCCAAATTGGACTTGAACTAAGGGCTGATGTTGGGATGTGCTGAATTAAGCAATCTCATGGTGACAGGCAATGCCATGTTCAAGCTGATGCTTTGTGTGAAATTCAAATAGTAACCATCCATTGTTTCATATAACTGCCCAGGTGTTGTGAGATTCATAAAATCACTCACAGGAAGCATTGAGTGTTCTGTGTGTGAGGAAATTGCTTTCCACACTCTTGCATAAAACTAGCTCAGTTCCTTCCATATTCCATATCAATATTGAAAACATCTTGAAAGATGTGAGAAATGTTTTTTTAATTTCTTGAAAGTTCTTTTCTATTGTATGTTAATAATGTATCTAAAGTTACAAAATCTCAGGGTGGTAACTGTCCCTAAGGTTATTCCGAAGTTGGTGCATCACATTTTTTTATAAGGATCCCCACATCAGAGCTGAGCAATGTAAAGATTGTTTAAAGAGAAAGAAATGACATGAACAGACATGAAAATAATGATGAGTGGTAATAAACAGAATTTTAAAAGCTCCAGTGCTTACCCTTTTTTACAATAAATGTTTACAAGAATAAAAGATATTCAAAAAGATTAAGGCTAATCCATTGGCATAATACCTCATTCCCAGCATTTCCATAAGTTTTTTGATACCCTTAATTGCTGATTATCAGCCCTGGTATGCACCACAATGAATATCCATAGTCCTCTGAGCTTGAATGATTCAAAACTTCAAAGGGTAGTTTTTTTCTTCATCTGTCCAAATTGGCTTGTCCTGACATTGTTGTCCAAGATGCACATCAGCTTCTTGCTCTCTGTTACATTTATTCCTTTCAGAATTTTGTATGCTTCTCTTTTACAGGAGAAAGTGAGATATTTGCAAAAGATAAAATTTAAAATAAAAAAAATAACTGGAACATGTATGGATAATTTGTATTTTGAGTCTGCACCAGTATGAAAATAGATCCTAGCTCATCTGCACCTTCTCCTTTTAAATCCCTAGACGGGATTCTTTCTTTCTTTCTTTTTAAATCTTTTTATTGAGTAAGTATACAAAAAAGGTAAGCCATATAAACATTAATACAATGTTAAAGTATAATAAAATTCCAAAAGATAACAATACCAAAAAGAAAATACTACAAACAATGTAATTTAAGCATAAGAAACCAAGATAACATAATAGTATACTAGATTTTATATATATCAATGGAAAAAAAAGAAAAAAAAACCCCAAAAAAAAACCCACCGTGCAACTAACTAAAAGCAAAGCAAAGCAATGGGCTAACTTGAAACCAAACAGAGTTAAACTTAAAATCACGTCCTCAATCCCGACCTCCATTAAAACAGTGAAAAAAAAAACAAGAAGGGTAAATATTACATTAAATGAAAATATCGAATAAAAGGTCCCCAAATCTGTTCAAATTTAAATGAAGAATCATAAAGGTTACTTCTAATTTTCTCCAGATTCAAACATAAAATCGTCTGAGAAAACCAAAAAAAGGTAGTTGGAGCATTAAGCTCTTTCCAATGTTGTAAAATACATCTTTTCGCCATTAAAGTAAGAAATGCAATCATTCTACGGGCTGAAGGGGAAAGATTACTAGAAATTTTAGGTAGTCCAAAGATAGCAGTAATAGGGTGAGGAGAGATATCTATATTTAATACCTTAGAAATAATATTGAAAATATCTCTCCAAAAAGTTTCCAAAGTAGGGCAAGACCAAAACATATGAGTTAAAGAGGCTATCTGCCCCGAACATCTATCACAGAAAGGATTAATATGCGAGTAAAAACGCGCTAACTTATCTTTGGACATATGTGCTCTATGAACCACTTTAAATTGAATTAGGGAATGTTTAGCACAAATAGAGGAAGTATTAACTAATTGTAAAATCTGCCCCCAATCATCCACAGAAATGGTAAGCCCCAATTCCTGTTCCCAATCTACCCTAATCTTATCAAATGGAGCTTTCCTAAGTTTCATAATAATGTTATAAATCATAGCCGATGCACCTTTCTGACATGGATTAAGGTTAATTATCGAATCTAAAATATATATAGGAGGAAGCATTGGAAAGGAAGAAAGTATAGTACTTAGGAAATTTCTAACTTGTAAATATCTAAAAAAATGTATTCTTGATAAGTTATATTTATTAGATAATTGTTCAAAAGACATAAGGGAACCATCTAAAAATAAATCCAAAAACCGTAAAATACCCTTAGTCTTCCAAGTTTGAAAAGCGCGATCCGTAAAAGAGGGAGGAAAAAATATGTTACCTAAAATAGGAATCGCTAACCCGAATTGATTAAGATCAAAAAATTTTCTGAATTGAAACCAAATGCGCAAAGCATATTTAACTATCGGGTTAGAGACCTGCTTAAGGCGTTTCGAATCAAAAGGAAGAGAGGAACCTAAAATAGAACCAAGTGTATAACCCTGAACAGATTGTAATTCCAATGCTACCCATTTAGGAATAGATAGTATGTCCCGGTCAAGTAACCAAAATTTCATATGTCGAATATTAATAGCCCAATAATAAAATCTAAAGTTAGGTAATGCTAAACCTCCATCTCTCTTAGCTTTCTGTAAATGTATTTTACCCAGTCTCGGATTCTTATTCTGCCAAATAAATGAAGAAATTTTAGAGTCAACTTTATCAAAAAAAGATTTAGGAACGAAAATTGGTAATGCCTGAAACACATATAAAAATTTTGGCAAAAAAAACATCTTAACTGCATTAATACGACCAATCAAAGTTAAATATAAGGGAAACCATTTAGATGAAAGTTGAGTAATATGGTCTATTAATGGTAAAAAGTTAGTCTTAAATAAATCTTTATGTTTACAAGTAATTTTAATCCCAAGATATGAAAAATAATTATTAATCAATTTAAATGGAAATTTATAATATAAGGGAAGATGTTTATTAATCGGAAAAAGTTCACTCTTACTAAGATTTAATTTATAACCTGAGAAAAGACCAAATTGTGCTAATAACTCTAAAACAGCAGGAATGGATCTCTCAGGATTAGAAATATATAAAAGTAAATCATCAGCATAGAGTGATAATTTATGGGACTTTAATCCCCGAGTTATCCCAGTAATATTTGAAGATTCTCGAATAGCAATTGCAAGAGGTTCTAATGCAATATCAAATAATAGGGGACTAAGAGGACAGCCTTGTCGAGTACCACGAAAGAGAGGAAAAAAAGGTGAGTTTAAGGAGTTAGTACGAACCGAGGCTACAGGGGAGTGATATAACAGTTTAATCCAGGATATAAATTTCAAGCTAAAATTAAACATTTCAAGCACCTTAAATAAATAAGGCCATTCTACTCTATCAAAAGCTTTCTCGGCATCTAAAGAAATAACACACTCAGGAACATTTTGTGAGGGAGTATAAACGATATTTAACAATGTACGAATATTATAAAAAGAGTAACGACCTTTAATAAAACCCGTTTGGTCTTCCGAAATAATAGAAGGAAGTACTTTTTCTAGTCTATTTGCTAATAACTTAGAAAAAACTTTAGAATCAACATTTAATAAAGATATTGGTCTATAAGATGCACATTGAGCAGGGTCTTTATCCTTCTTTAGTATTAAAGAAATTGATGCTCTATTAAAAGATTCCGGAAGTTTACCAAGTTTCAAAGAAGCCTCAAAAACCTTATAGAGCCAAGGAATCAATAAAGAAGCAAAACATTTATAAAATTCAACGGTAAACCCATCAGGGCCAGGAGCTTTCCCCAGATTCATAGAAAAAATAACATTCTTAATCTCATCCATTGTAATGGAAGTATCTAATAAAGAAGACATATCCTGTGAAATCTGAGGGAAGTCTAACTTATCTAAAAAATCATTCATATATTTAGAATCTCGAGGAGACTCTGATTGATATAAAGAAGAATAAAAATCACAAAAGGTTTGATTAATCCCCACATGATCCAATATCAATCGATCATTTTGGTTATAAATCTGATTGATTTGAGATTTAACATAATTAGATTTCAATTGATTAGCCAGCAGCTTGCCAATTTTATCACTGTGAACATAAAAATCACTTCTTGTTTTCTTTAATTGGTTTACAATCGAGGACGAGAGTAGTAAACTGTGTTCCATTTGAAGTTCAGTTCTTTGTTTGTATAGCTCCTCAGAAGGAGCCATAACATATTTCTTATCAATTTCTTTAATCTTGTCCACAATTGCCATCTCCTCCTGCTTCTGTTTCTTCCTCAAAGCAACGGAATACGAAATAATCTGACCCCGAATATAGGCTTTAAAAGTGTCCCAAAGAGTGTTAACCGAAATATCTTCTGTATGGTTAATTGTAAAAAAAAGCTCAATCTGTTCATTCATAAAATTAACAAAGTCCGAGTCCTGAAGCAACAGCGAATTAAAACGCCATTGTCTATTGTTTGGTATATTGGCCATAATTTTAATAGAAAGCTTAAGTGGAGCATGATCCGAAATGGTTATAGAATCATAATCACATTTAATCACTGAAGGAATGAGACGAGAATCAATGAAAAAATAATCAATTCTTGAATAGGAATGATGAACATGTGAAAAGAAGGAAAAATCTTTTTCCTGAGGATGCAGAAAACGCCAAATGTCCGTCGACCCAGAATCAGAAAGGAAAAAATTAATCAAATTTGCAGATTTATTAGGTAAAGTTCGTAAAGGAGCCGAACGGTCCAAAGCTGGAGATAAACAGGTATTAAGATCTCCGCCCCAAATCAATGAAAACTCGTTCAAATTCGGAAACTGATCAAACAATGATTTATAAAATTCCGGACAATCCATATTAGGAGCATAAACATTAACCAAAACTACTTTTTTATTAAATAGTAAACCACTAACCAGTAAAAATCTACCATTCGGATCAGAGATAATATCCTGTTGTATAAAAGTAACTGAGGAGTCTATAAAAATAGAGACGCCTCGAATCTTAGCATTGGAGTTCGAATGAAATTGTTGTTCCTTCCAGAATTTGAAAAAACGTAGTCTGTCCCCCCTCCGTACATGGGTCTCTTGTAAAAATAAAATTTGTGCTTTAAGTCTCCGGAACACTTTAAAAACTTTTTTCCTTTTAATAGGATGCCTAGACGGGATTCTTTAACAATGATCAAAATACCCTAATACTGAGTTTTTAAAATTCACCCTTGAATTGTCCAGTATAAGCTTTCCACTGGGCAATTCCTCCTTTTGAACAGTATTTTAAAAGTAAACTTCACTAAACTCTAGTAATATATGAAGAAATCCAACCTAACACCTCAGAAACAGTGGCATGCATCATTGCTTCCGTTCCCTGCTGAATGTTCTTTTATCACATGGAATTATTGCACTAGTGAAGTATTTGTAAATTTAAAAAAAGTTTTGTGTCCCAATAGTGCAGCCACAGAAGTCATGTGTTATCACTAAGGCAACCAGTTTCCACGTAGCAAGTTCCTACAAGCACCGATTTTCTCTTTGTTACGTACCCCGTAACTGGGTTGCCAAACCAGCAGAAATGGATCACTCAGTTGGACTCTGGATTACTAGAACTAAGAAAGTTTTATTAAAGAAACAAGCAACACAGTACTCTAATCAAAAAGGATAATAAATGCAACAGTTCAGCAATGATAAGCACACATGTATACAGAATTAAGATAACAAGATTAATCAAGCTCTATCGTTGTCTAGGGGTAAATGACCAGTTTCAAAGTGACACAAAGTCCAGTTCAATTTAGTTCAGTTCGCAGTAATCGTTGCCATGGCGATGGACAGTGGAGGGGAGGGAGGAGAGAGAGCAAAACGAATGAATATTCAACACAGCTTCCACACACAGATCTTCGCAGTCAGCTGTCAGACGAGTCCTTTGTGATGTCATCTGAGGTCACCAACCATGACCCCTCCGTTTCCAGATACGATCGTTTCCCTGCGCTGAACCTGGCACCCAGGCAAGGGTGGACACACACCAGGTTCCCGCCGATGGTGCCTTTCCACCCTGTGCGTTTATGGCTTGATCCCGCGATCAGCCATCCAAAAGCTTCCCACCGACTTGTGAGAGGCGCGCCGCTTCCAGAGTCTCGTTACCTTGGGTGTCGTGTGTGTCCTGCCTTAGCGAACCCGTCCCTTTTTATCCCCCTGCTGGGGTATCGCCTGTCCATCACTTCAAACAGTTCAGGGTTCAAAGGGGGAGCTGCTCTAGACAGCTCTCTCTCCCGTCCCTTCATTACACGTCTCCAAATGCTGCTCCATTGTCTTCCTTATCTCTCTCTCTCCCGAAGACAGGTGGCAGACCAACTGCTGATCACACAGGACAGCTAACATCTATGTGTATTCTTGTCACACTTCCGCCCTTTAAGGATTTTTACCGGGGGGGTAAAAATTACAAACATGAATACATTATCTGATACACACACAAATATACATCTTTATCAGCTATTTGGCTAACCCAGCGAGTTTGAAGTTGTTAACACCTGACAGACAGTCAGCCATCACATTTTCTGTTCCTTTTATATGTGTTATTAATAATCCGTTAGACCAGGCTCCAACTTAGCAAACTTCATAGTGGCCAAAAACACTGATGAATTGCGATCAATGGAACCTCTCATTTGGTTTTGTCCCGGACCACAATAACAAGGGTCGTCCCATTCCGATCTAGTTTTCTCTCGCAAGGGCTTAGTAGGAGGGGGAGGAGTAGTGACCGCAGAGTTATTGCAAAACTTCCTACAGTACCCCACCATCTCCAAGAGCCTTCTGAGGGCCCTCTTGTCTGTCGGGGTTGGGAGGTCAGTGATAGCCTGCACTGTAGCTTGCATCGCTGCCAGCTGCCCCTGTGTCACCACAATTCCCAGGTGAGTGACCTTCATGTGGCCGAACTCATTTTTTTCAAGGTTCACTATCAAGCTGGCTTCAGACAGCCGTATTAAATTGCCAATACACACCTCTGTGTTCGTCAGCCCTTTAGTCACAGAATTACTCATTCTATAGGGCTGTTGCTTACTAGGCTGAACTATTGTAACAGACACCACCCAACGTCCCAATTCTTTGCATCGCCTCGGGACAATCAAACACACGGGTGCGAGTCGTTTAATTACTTCTCCTAAAGAATTGCTTTGTTCGGGGATTAAGGGAGAGACCTTATCAGCAGACCTGGCCAAAAAAATAGCCTTCTCCCATCTGGTCGATACCATACGCATCTTTTCAAAATGGTTTTTCTCTCTTATCGGGGGGACCCTAGCTTCATTGATTTCCGTGCTAACACCGACTAGGTTTGTTAGCATATCAAAAGCCTGTGACCGTCTCAGTTCGCGTCGGTCATAATCAATAACATCCTTCCCCCTGGGCAGCCGGTAAACCTCTTTCATGGTTCCACCAACTGTTCCCTCCAGTACCACAAAATGTCCACCAGGGGGTACCTCGTGGGCCAGGTTAAAAACCTCATCCCCATAACTCTTTTGCACCACCCCCTATTCCTCATCTGCGGGCACGGTACTTGGTATCCCTTGCTTCCTTAGCACTTCCTCCTCCACACAATAGCCTACTAGTTCCCTTGTCAAGTCTGTGTCAGAGAGAGCTGTCTCTGCCAAAACCATCAGCCCCTCGTCTCGCTCCTGCATCTGCACAAATTCTTTCCTGGCTACTGCTATGTCTGTCCCAGCTCCCTCACTACCTCTTGTCTCACTACACTCCTTCTTTTCATTTTCTACCCCTGACTTGTACAAGACTGGCAGAAACGTCTCAGTTAAATTCACTACCGCGGTCCCGTGATGAACCTGTGAGTCCATGGGCGGGGCCTCAATGCTGGCAGGCTGACCTGTCAATCTCACGACTGGGAACACGATTCCCTCGGTGATGTCATTACCGAGCAAGACTTCCACGCCTTTCATCGGTAATTCGGACCTCATCCCGATCGTGACTAGTCCAGAGACCAGGTTGCTTTGTAAGTGTATCTGGTGCAAAGGGACTGACTCTGTCCCTTCCTCAACACCTTTGACCTCTACCTCCCCAGTCTGGGTCTCTGAACTAAACTCTAATACACTCTTCAGTATTAGTGACTGACACGCTCCCGTGTCTCTCCAGATCCGCACTGGAACTGGTTTTAACCCCTCCTTCACCGACACCAATCCGGCTGAGCTAAACTTCTCGCGCCCTTCCTGAACTTTGACAGACCTGTCCTTCCCTAGCGATTCGTGTACCAGCTCGATACAGCCAGTCAAAATTGCCATTTTTCCTTTTCCCGTCTCCTTCTTTGGGGCAAAGTACCTGGACGCAAAGTGTCCGACTTTCCCGCAATTATAACAGACGACCCCAGGAGACTTCCTGCCAGACTGCTCCCGGTCTACCTTATCCTTCTCACTAGTCCCCGGCTTACTTTCTGACTTTTCCGGCGGACTCTCGCCGCCGTCCTGACTACCCTTCTGGTAGCCTTTACTCGGGGCAAACTTCATTTTATGCGTCAACGCATACTCATCCGCTAACTTAGCAGTTGCGGCTAACGTGGCTGCCTCTTTCTCATCTAGGTAGGGTCTCATACCCTCAGGGTCACAACCTTTAAACTGCTCAATCAGGATCAGCTGTAGCAGTCTGTCATAATCCCCCTCTACCCCCTTTGAGGCGCATCAACGCTCACAATATGTCTGCATCTCACGGGCAAACTCTAAATACGTGCGGTCCCACTGCTTCCTCGCATTCCGGAACCTCTGCCGGTATGCCTCCGGGACCAACTCATAAATCCTGAGGATGGCCTCTTTCACCACCTCATACCTCTGGGCATCTTCCGCGGACAAAGCTGAGTAAGCTTCTTGTGCTTTCCCTTTCAGTACAATCTGAAGTAAAACAGCCCACTTATCCCTCGGCCAGTCCTGACTTATTGCCACTTTTTTGAAATGGAGAAAGTACCGATCCACGTTGGTATCGTCAAATGGGGGAACCAGCCTAATCTCCTGGGTCGCCCGGAACCCTCCACCTTGGTTCGGCACGAGCCCCTGCTCTGCCCTTATCTTTAACTTCTCCAGCTCGAATTCCCTTTCCCTCTGTTTCTCCAACTGCCTCTCTTCTCGCTCCAACTGCCTCTCTCTCTCTTGCCTTTCTAACTCTCTCTCCTTCTCTTCTCGCTCCAACTGCCTTACCCGGAACTCGTGCTCGAGTCTCAGTTTTTCAAGCTGCACCTGTACCGCGTCTCCAGCAGGTTTTTCAATAGACACCACCCCCAGCTCGCCTTGGGGAAACACACCTTTAGATACATAGTGCTCTACGATAGCTCTGTGTATCTCCTCTCTCCTCATTGTCGACTTCCCCTTAGCAAGATTCAACCGTTTGGCCACAGCTACCAATTCCGATCTCCTGGCATCCTCTAATGCCTCCAAGGTCGACGCCTTTATAAATTCCTCAGCCTCCATTTCTGCTGTTAGTCTTTTCTTTCTTTTGGGAATTTTAACCCAATCAATTTACTCCGTCCCAAATTTAGCGTTCAAAATCCCGGACGAGCCCCCACTTATGTTACGTACCCTGTAACTGGGTTGCCAAACCAGCAGAAATGGATCACTCAGTTGGAGTCTGGATTACTAGAACTAAGAAAGTTTTATTAAAGAAACAAGCAACACAGTACTCTAATCAAAAAGGATAATAAATGCAACAGTTCAGCAATGATAAGCACACATGTACACAGAATTAAGATAACAAGATTAATCAAGCTCTATCATTGTCTGGGGGTAAATGACCAGTTTCAAAGTGACACAAAGTCCAGTTCAATTTAGTTCAGTTCGCAGTAATCGTTGCCATGGCGATGGACAGTGGGGGAGGGGGGGAGGGAGGAGAGAGTGCAAAACGAATGAATATTCAACACAGCTTCCACACACAGATCTTCGCAGTCAGCTGTCAGGCGAGTCCTTTGTGATGTCATCTGAGGTCACCGACCGTGACCCCTCCGTTCCCAGATACGATCGTTTCCCTGGACTGAACCTGGCACCCAGGCAAGGATGGACACACACCAGGTTCCCGCCGATGGTGCCTTTCCACCCTGTGCGTTTATGGCTTGATCCCGCGATCAGCCATCCAAAAGCTTCCCACCGACTTGTGGGAGACGCACCGCTTCCAGGGTCTCGTTACCTCGGGTGTCGTGTGTGTCCTGCCTTAGCGAACCTGTCCCTTTTTATCCCCCTGCTGGGGTATCGCCTGTCCATCACTTCAAACAGTTCAGGGTTCAAAGGGGGAGCCGCTCTAGACAGCTCTCTCTCCCGTCCCTTCATTACACATCTCCAAATGCTGCTCCGTTGTCTTCCTTATCTCTCTCTCTCCCGAAAACAGGTGGCAGACCAACTGCTGATCACACAGGACAGCTAACATCTATGTGTATTCTTGTCACATCTTCACCAGATAATTGTTTTAAGTGACACATACACACACACACACACAAAATGCTGGAGGAACTCAGCAGATCGGGCCATATCTATGGAAAAGAGTAAACACTCAACATTTCAGACCAAGTCCCTTCATTAGGACTGGAGAAAAAAAGATGAGAAGTCTTCTTGTCCATTCATCACTCCTGGCACTTATCCTTGCAAGCAGAACAAGTGCTACACCTCCTCCCTCACTACCATTCAGGGCACCAAATAGTCCTTCTAGGTGAGGTGACACTTCAGCTGTGAGTCTATTGTGGTCATCTACTGTATCTGGTGCTCCTGCTGTTGTCTCCTGTATATTGGTGAGACCCAGCGTAGACTGGGAGACTGCTTCACTGGGCACCTACGCACCATCCATTAGAAAAAGCTAGATTTCCCAGTGGCCATCCATATTAATTCCACCTCCCAGTCTCATTCTGACAGGTCAACCCATGGCTTCCTCTACTGCCATGATGAGGACACACTCAGAATGGAAGAGCAATGCCTTATATTCTGTCTGGGTAGCCTCCAACCTGATGGGATGAGCATCGTTTTCTCAACTTCCGGTAACGGTCAACTCCCCCCAACCCTTACCATTCCCCATTTCCCTCTTTCACATCATCTTACCTATCCATCACTTCCCTCTGGTGGCCCTCCCCCTTCCCTTTCTTCCACTGTCCTCTCCTATCAGATTCCCCCTTCTCCAGCCCTTTATATATTTCAATCGACTTCCCAGCTCTTTACTTCCCCCTTCACCCTACCTCCCGGTTTCACCTATTACCAAGTACCTTGTATTTCTTTCTCCCCTTCCCCCACCTTCTTACTCTGACTTCTCATATTTTTTCTCCAGTCTTTGATGAAGGGATTTGGCCAGAAACATCAAGTATTTACTCTTTTCCATAGATGCTGCCTGGCCTGCTGAGTTCCTCCAGTATTTGTGTTTGTGTTACATGGATTTCCAACATCAGCAGATTTCCTCTCGTTTCTGATTGGTTTAAGTGATATTGGTTGAGGAATAAGCATTGGCTGGAACACTTGGGAGAAGTACCCTGTTTTTCAGAAGGGCGCCATGAAATATTTCCCAATCCCCAAATTTAACAGATGGGACGATAGTTTAGTTAAGTTGGTTGTTGAGTGGAGAAGTAACAGAGATCAGGGATTTAACTCTAGAAAGCAGTCCAGAAAGAATGAAACAAGGTACCAATGGAAATTGGTGGACGTAGGTTCAATTTAAGGGAAGTTTGGATAGGTACTTGGATGACAGGGATATGAAAGGCTGTACAGGTGCAGGTGGATGGGATAGGCTGAAGGGCCTGATTCTTTGCTGTGGTACTTCAGGACTCATTGGAGAAAACTCTAAAGTAGAGTAGGCAACTTTTTTTGTGTGGAGAAAGTTTTAGAGATCTAGTTTGGTCTTCCTGGAAAGGCAAATCCAGAAGAATTTTGAAAATAACTTGGACATGTATTTGATCAAGTCATTATGAAAGACAAAGATTAAATTACTGTTCTTTCAGAAAGCCAGAAGGAACATGAAGGTTGAATGTGCTCCTTCTACCTTAGATTCTATGATGCTAGAAGACATGAGGTTGACAGTTTTGTTTAAGAGTTTCCACTTCATGGGAATTGAGGCCAGTAGAAACATTGGAGAGAAGTCTTGACCTGGATGGGAGCAAAGTTACGGTAGAAAGATCAGGTGGGGCTATGGAGAGTGCATCTACCCAATTAAAGCCAGGGAGTTCTGAAAAGTGGTGATGGTGCTTGTGTAAAAATTCAAACTAAACTAGCAGCTGTATGAAACTATGGAAAAGAACAACAGCAAACCCATGTGCTGAATATTGTTAAAGGCAATAATATCTCCTGCAGGAACTCAGCAGGTCAGGCAGCATCTATGGAAAAGATTAAACAGACGACTTTTCTGTGGACGGTGTCTGAGCTGCTGAGTTCCTCCAGCGTTTTGTATGTAGCTTTGGATTTCCAGCATCTGCAGACTTTCTCATATTCATAATATCACCTGTCCAGGGAACCAGGCAACTAAAATAGCAGCAGAATATAAAGAATAACAAACACGGAATGAGGATATTTGGGATAATAAAACTTTTATAGGGGGCATTGTGGTCCATTACCAAATGAAAGATATTTAACACTAATGACTTATGAATTATGAGCATGTTAATTAACCAAGGCTACAGGACCAATTATCAAACAACAATTGATACCAACCATGTAAAAAGAGAACTCTTGGGGCACAAAACCAAAAGTTTATCCAAAAAGATAGATTTTTATGGAATATATGTACAGAAGAGGGAGAGAAGTTCAGAGATATAGAAAGAGAATTCCTGACCTTGGCAGCTGAAGGCATGTGCATCAAAAGTGGAGCAACAATTGATGGGGGTGGGGTGGGGTGAGCAGGAAGCCAGATTTGATCTTGCAAGTTTCTGGAGCTAGAAGTGATGACAAAGGTGGAAAGTGATGGTGGGATTAGAAATCACAAAATGTTTGGCGCTTTGTTTAATCTGAGCCACCGTCAGCTGACAGTCATAGATATGATGTATGAATGGGTTACGGTTCGAGTCAGGACAAAAGCAGCACAACTTATACAGCTTCAAAGTCTAAACAGGATAAAATGTTCACGTGTATCTGTGATTACAGTGTTGGACAAAAGGTCAGTTGGAAGTCTGGAGGTCAAAGCCTATAGACTAGAGCAGGGTTTCTCAACTGGGGTTCTGCGAGAGGTCATGATTTACAAAAATATGAACCGTGTTTCAAACTTCGCCTGATGCACAATGCTAGCGCTCACAGTGGTGGGCAGTGACCAAGCAGCCCCGATATCAATCTGGTCAGAGATCGCCTAGCCCAGTATGGCAGTGTGCAGTAGGAATGTGTTTATTTGCTTGAGTCCATTCTCAGTTTTTCATGCAAGATAGGGGAGACCGTTGATAATTGGTGACCGCTGTATTGCACGGAGAGGATGGTAGGCTGATGGTGAGTGTTGTGTTGCACAGAGAGGAGGAGGATAGGCTGATAATTGGAGAGCGCTGTTTTGCATAAAGAGGAGGACAGTAGGCTAATGGCGAGCGCTGTATTGCACAGAGGGGAGAATGGTAGGCTGATAAGGAGTGTGAAGCGCGTTTTCCGAACATTGAATAGACTCGCCAGCTTGGGTTGTGACGCCAGCCCCTCCCTCCTGATTTATCTCCTCCGACTTCCCCTTACACACCACCAACTGACTTATGGAAGCGAACAAACTACCAGTGAGGTAGAAAATTGGAGGAAAATTTTCATTCTAAAGAAGGAATTTTTACATACCATGATTTAACTGCTGGCTGCTGCTCTGCTGTTGCTGTAGATGTTGAACAGAAATTTATTATGTTTGCCTTAGGTATTTTTAAAATTTAAGAAAGGGAAAAAAAGAAGTTAATTTCAAGAAAGGTAAGCTAAGCTTAACTTCCTGTTTTATTCAAGGAAATTTGGCTAAACTGTTCTGGCAGAATAGATGAGAGGGCTCGTCTAGGGAGGCCATTTGGGTGGAATTGAGGCATGGGAAAGGTGTAGTAATACTTATAGGTGTGTATTATAGACCACCTAATGGGGGGCGAGAATTGGAGGAGCAAATTTGTAAGGAGATAGCAGATATTTGTAGTAAGCCCAAGGTTGTCATTGTGGGAGATTTTAACTTTCCACACATAGACTGGGAAGCCCATACTGTAAAAGGGCTGGATGGTTTGGAGTTTGTAAAATGTGTGCAGGATAGTTTTTTGCAGCAATACACAGAGGTACCAACTAGAGAAGGGGCAGTGTTGAATCTCCTGTCAGGGAATGAGATAGCTCAGGTGATGGAGGTATGTGTTGGGGAACACTTTGGGTCCAGTGATCACAACACCATTAGTTTCAATATAATTATGGAGAAGGATAGGTCTGGACCCAGGGTTGAGATTTTTGATTGGAGAAAGGCTAACTTTAAGGAGCTGCGAAAGGATTTAGAAGGAGTGGATTGGGACAAATTGTTTTATGGGAAGGATGTAATAGAGAAACGGAGGTCATTTAAAGGTGAAATTTTGAGGGTACAGAATCTTTACGTTCCTGTTAGGTTGAAAGGAAAGGTTAAAAGTTTGAGAGAGCCATGGTTTTCAAGGGATATTGGAAACTTGGTTCACAAAAAGAAAGATATCTACAATAAATATAGGCAGCATGGAGTAAATGAGGTGCTCGAGGAATATAAAGAATGTAAAAAGAATCTTAAGAAAGGAATTAGAAAAGCTAAAAGAAGGTATGAGGTTGCTTTGGCAAGTAAGGTGAAAATAAATCCAAAAGGTTTCTACAGTTATATTAATAGCAAAAGGATAGTGAGGGATAAAATTGGTCCCTTAGAGAATCAGAGTGGACAGCTATGTGTGGAACCAAAAGAGATGGGGGAGATTTTGAACAACTTCTTTCCTTCGGTCTTCACTTAGGAGAAGGATATTGAATTGTGTAAGGTAAGGGAAACAGGTAGGGAAGTTATGGAAACTAGAATGATTAAAAAAGAGGAAGTATTGGCGCTTTTAAGGAATATAAAAGTGGGTAAGTCTCCGGGTTCTGACAGAATATTCCTTAGGACCTTGAGGGAAGTTAGTGTAGAAATAGCAGGGGCTCTGTCAGAAATATTTCAAATGTCATTAGAAACGGGGATTGTGCCGGAGGATTGGCGTATTGCTCATGTTGTTCCATTGTTTTAAAAGGGTTCTAAGAGTAAATCTAACAATTATCGGCCTGCAAGTTTGACGTCAGTGGTGGGTAAAATAATGGAAAGTATTCTTAGAGATGGTATATATAATTATCTGGATAGACAGGGTCTGATTAGGAGCAGTCAACATGAATTTGTGCATGGAAGGTCATGTTTGACAAATCTTATTGAATTTTTTGAAGAGGTTACTAGGAAAGTTGACGAGGGTAAAGTGGTGGATGTTGTCTATATGGACTTCAGTAAGGCCTTTGTCAAGGTTCCACACGGAAGGTTAGTTATGAAGGTTCAGTCGTTAGGTATTAATATTGAAGTAGTAAAATGGGTTGAACAGTGGCTGGATGGGAGATGCCAGAGAGTAGTGATGGATAACTGTTTGTCAGGTTAGAGGCCGGTGACTAGTGGTATGCCTCAGGGACCTGAACTGGGTCCATTGTTGTTTGTCATATATATTGATGATCTGGATGATGGTGTGGTAAATTGAATTAGTAAGTATGCAGATGATACTAAGATAGGTGGCGTTGTGGATAATGAAGTAGGCTTTCAAAGCTTGCAGAGAGATTTGGGCCTGTTAGAAGAGTGGGCTGGAAGATGGCAGATGGAGTTTAATGCTGATAAGTGTGAGGTGTTACATTTTGGTAGGACTAATCAAAATAGGACATACATGGTAAATGGTAGGGCATTGAAGAATGCAATAGAACAGAGGGATCTAGGAATAATGGTGCATTGTTCCCTAAAGATGGAATCCCTGTGGATAGGGTGGTGAAGAAAGCTTTTGGTACGCTGGCCTTTATAAATCAGAGCATTGAGTATAGGAGTTGGGATGTAATGTTAAAATTATACAAGGCATTGGTAAGGCCAGCTTTGGAGTATTGTGTACAGTTCTGGTCACCGAATTATAGGAAAGATGTCAACAAAATAGAGAGAGTACAGAGAAGATTTACTGGAATGTTACCTGGGTTTCATCACCTAAGTTACAGAGAAAGGTTGAACAAGTTGGGTCTTTATTCTTTAGAGTGTAGAAGGTTGAGGGGGGACTTGATAGAGGTATTTAAAATTATGAGGGTGATAGATAAAGTTGACGTGGATAGGCTTTTTCCATTGAGAGTAGGGGAGATTCAAACAAGAGGACTTGAGTTGAGAGTTGGGGGGCAAAAGTTTAGGGGTAACACGAGGGGGAACTTCTTTACACAGAGAGTGGTAGCTGTGTGGAATGAGCTTCCAGTAGAAGTGGTAGAGGCAGGCTCGATATTGTCATTTAAAATAAAATTAGATAGCTATATGGACAGGAAAGGAATGGAGGGTTATGGGCTGAGTGCAGGTCGGCGGGACTAGGTGAGAGTAAGCATTCAGCAAGGACTAGAAGGGCTGAGATGGCCTGTTTCCATGCTGTAATTGTTATAAGGTTATATATAGAAATTTATTCTCTACTCAAAAGAGCATTGACAATTATTTTTGAATTGATATATCTACAACTTACTGATCATGCTAACGTACTGTGAGTTGTAGATATAATAATTTTTATGCAGGGGTTCCCTGAGACCTGAAAATAATTTTGAGGGTTCCTCCAGGACAAAAAGGTCGAGAAAGGCTGTACTAGAGGCTCAGAGGCCTGGCCTGGAGTTGGAAGACTGTCTTCGTGCCTGGGTGGGAAGGAAAGTGGGAGAGAAAAGGGGCTTGTTTTTCTTGTTTCTTTGTTGCATTTTGTTGCTTCCTGCGATGTTCTGTCAGGCATTGTGGGCATGCTATGTTGTTGCCAAAGTGTATGATGGCACTTGTGGGCGGCCCCCAGCTCATCCTGAGGTGTGTTGGTTGTTAATGCAAATGGTGCATTTCACTGTGTTTCAATGTACGTGTTAAATAAACCTGATTCTGAAAGGGTATTTATGTCTTAAGGAATTAAAGTGGATGACTGGGGTTAATCTGTAGTTCTGCCGTGATATGACTGAATGGTGGAGCAGGCTTCAAGGATTGATCTGCCTGAAAGAAGAGCTGGTGGCACGTGTAATGCACTGAACTGGCCTGAAGAGCTTCATTGGAAGTATTCAAATGAAAATTGATGCCAACGCATAAAAACAAATATTGCAATAAATGGCCAAAGACTTGAGAAAGGGAAAGATTTTAAGAAATATTTAAAGGAGAGACACTCCACTCACTTATGTAATACAGAATTGGTAGCCTGTTTTACAGATCTCCCAATAATTTTCTTTGACAAATCGCAAGTAAAAATGAGGAATAATATATGACATGCCATCTGTCTGCAGTTTTACACTGTAGTACAGAACAAAATCTACCTTAAGGCTCTGTCAAAAGCTGCTGATATGAATAAATTGCTTTGGTTAGCACATAATGCATGATCTTCTTATGGAGTACGTGTATCCTATATTTAATGTTTAGCTCAAAGCAGTCTTGCTTCTCCTGTCAACACATATTTCAGCTTCCTAAAGTGTAGCACAGCACAAAACAATAACATATTTTCATCTGTTTCAGATTTCCACTTTTGTAGCAGAATTCCTGTTTTATTTTTTTTATTGATAGTTGTGCATAAACATCTATCTGTACCAATCAATAATAACGATGAATTAGGCACATTTTTCTCCAACTTTGCTGGACTATAACACCAAAGATGAGAATCTCAGCATTATTATCAGCTTAGCTAGGTATTGCTTGTTCAGTTGTGTACTTGCCCCACAACAGAATGATCGCAATCCCAATCAGGCGAAATTTTATCTGTGCAAGAGTGGAAAGGTGAAAAAGGACGATGGATAAGGATAAAACTGAAAAGATATTTTCTGTTGTTGTCTAATGCCCTACTAGTTACGCTATTCGGAGTTCAAAGTACATTTATTATCAACCTTGTGTATACATTATACAACCTTGCGATTCGTCTCCTTACAGGCGGCCGCAAAACAAGAAGCCCAAAAGAACCTATTTTAAAAAAGACTGACAAACACCCAGTGTGCAGAGAAAGAGGGACAAAAACGAACTGTGCAAACAATGAAAGTAAGCAAATAGCATTTAGAATAAAAGTGAGTTCTCAGACACGGAGCCTGGAGCAGCCAGAGCAGGCCCACAGCCTCAGCCTCAGTTCAGCTCCTAGTAGAGTACGTGTCACGGAGCCTGGAATGTGCTATTGAGCTCGTAATACAGAAGCATTAAGTAAAAATGTTTATAATAATCAGTAATGTTGTATCATGGCCTGGTCGTTATGTTACTGAACTAGTAATGCAGAAGCCTAGACTGATGATTAAAAGACATGAGCTCAAAATCCACTACAGCAGCAGAGGAATTTAAATTCAGTTAATTAATTGTGTGACTCTGCAATAAAAAGCTAGCATCAGTAATATTTATCCGAAAGCTACTTTCAATGCAGTGGAATGTGTGTCTGTGAAGAGGAGCGCATTGGCTTGGCCCAGCTGATGTGCACACTACGAAAGAAGATCAGGGTCCTCCGCCGGGCACAGTGGCATTGGAGGCGGCGTCGTGAAAGGGCCCAAAAACGTGCTGCCTTTATCGCCAACTCATTCAAGTTCACCAAGGAGTTGCTGGGGGAGAAGAGCGGAGGGAAACTGGCCTGTTCACAGGAAGACATAGACCAACATCTGAAGAAGATATATAATGATCCTGAAAGAGAGCAGGAGTTGGGAGAGTGTGACATCCTAATAGACCCACCTGAACCGGATGTGCAGTTCGACATGTCAGAGCTGCAACTAAAGGAAGTCAGAGAGGTCGTCTGCAAAGCAAGGGCAAGTTCGGCTCAAGGACCAAGCAACACCTCGTACAAAGTGTACGAGAACTGCCCCAAACTCCTGCCGCGTCTGTGGAAGATCCTGAGAATCTTCTAGAGAAGGGGGAAGATCCCAGAACAGTGGAGAGTGGCTGAAGGGCTGTGGATCCCGAAGGAGGAAAATGCCACCCAGATAAATCACTTTCGCATCATCTCCCTGCTGTGTGTCGAGGCAAAGATCTTCTTCAGTGTAGTTTCCAACCGGTTGTGCACCTACCTAGCAAAGAACACCTATATTGATACATCAGTCCAGAAGGGTGGCATTTCAGGGATGCCGGGCTGTCTGGAGCACATCAGTGTGGTGACACAGTTCATCAGGGAGGCCAGAGAGAACAAGGGCAACCTGTCAGTGTTGTAGCTCGACCTGGCAAATGCATATGGCTCCATTCCACACAAGCTGGTGCAGCTCACACTGACCAAATATCACGTCCCCAGCAGAATCAGAGACCTTATCGCTGATTATTACAGCAACTTCAGGATGAGGGTCTCTTCAGGAGAAATTACATCAACCTGGCACAAGGTGGAGGTCGGCATCATCACAGGGTGCACTATCTCAGTGACACTGTTCTCCCTAGCCATGAACATGCTCACTAAGTCTGCTGAGCCAGAGTGCAGAGGGCCCAGAATGAATTCTGTACAACGGCAACCACCTATCAGGGCATTCATGGATGACCTCACAGTCACCACAGAATCAGTCCCAGGCTGCCGGAGGATTCTGCAAGGGCGCGAAAAGCTGGTGGAGTGGGCCCGGATGCATTTCAAACCTGCCAAATCAAGATCGATGGTGCTGAGGAAAGGGAAGGTGGAGATTAAGTTCCGGTTCAGCATTGCAGGCACAGCCATCAAAACCATCACAGAAAAGCCAGTCAAGAGCTTAGGCAAAGTTTTTGACAGCTCTTTGAGGGACACAACATCCATTCAGGCAACCTGCACCGAGTTGGATGGCTGGCTGAAATCTGTGGACAAGTCTGGCCTACCTGGGAAGTTTAAAGCCTGGGTGTATCAGCATGGCATTCTTCCCAGAATCCTGTGGCCCCTCCTCGTCTATGCAGTTCCGATATCAACAGTCGAAACCTTAAAGAGGAGGGTTAGCAACCACCTCAGGAGATGGCTGGGGCTGCCAAAGAGCCTGAGCAGCATCGCACTCTATGGACACCACAACAAACTGCAACTGCCCTTCAAATCCTTGGAGGAAGAATTCAAGGTAACAAGAGCCAGAGAAGTGCGACAGTATAGGGACTCAAGTGACCCGAAGGTGGCTAGACCAGGGATCTAAGTAAGTACTGGCAGGAAGCGGAGGGCAGAGGAAGCTGTTCAGGAGGCAGAGGCGAGGCTGCGTCACAGGAGGCTAGTGGGAGTGGTCACACGAGGCCGAGCTGGGCTAGGATCCTTTCCACTCCCCAAATGGACACCAGAGGGAAGGAAAGGCATCATCTAGTTCAGGAGGAGGTGAGAGCAGTAGTGGAAGAGATGAGAGCCTGCAAGGCGGTGGGAATGAAGCAACAGGGAGCTTGGACAAGATGGGAGAATGCAGTTCAGAGGAAAGTGACCTGGGCTGATCTTTGGAAAGCCGAACCACACCGCATCCAATTTCTCATCCAGGCAGTGTACGATATGCTTCCAAGCCCATCAAACCTGCACACATGGGGCAAGGCAGAGTCATCTGTGTGCCCACTGTGCTCCAAGCGAGGAACCCTGAAGCACATCTTCAGCGGCTGTGCAAGGGCACTTGGTGAGGGACGGTACAGGTGGAGGCATGATCAGGTCCTGAAGACCATCGCTGAAGCCGTCAGCGCAGGAGTTGAGTGGGCGAAGCGGTCCCGACCCTCCAAACAGACCATTGCCTTTGTCAGAGCTGGGGAACAGCCAATACCTGCCAAAAGAACATCTGCAGGCATTCTGACCTCTGCAGGGGACTGGCAGCTGTTGGTGGACCTCGAAGGGCAGCTGTAGTTCCCCAACCATATCGCAGCCACCACCCTGCGACCAGACATTGTCCTAGTGTCTGAGTCTACTAAGCAAGTGGTGCTGCTGGAGCTGACAGTCCCATGGGAAGATAGCTTGGAGGAGGCCTTTGAAAGGAAGCTCTCCAAGTACGCAGGACTGTTCAGCAACTATCAGCAGGCTGGATGGAGAGCGAGGTGTCTCCCAGTGGAGGTTGGTTGTAGGGGATTCGTAGCCCGTTCTTTAGTTAGAGCCTTCAGCATTTTGGGCATCGAGGGAGAGAGGAAGAGGAGAGCCAACCGCAGTACCACCGATGCGGCAGAGAGGGCCTCAAGATGGTTGTGGCTCAAAAGAGGGGAGCCATGGAGTCGTAAGTAGCTGGCCATCAGGACACAAGCTGGGGTCTGATCAGCCCCAGCTGGGTCACCTGGAGGAGGTTGTATGATGTTGAAAGACCCGAAACACCCGATGATTCCAGGAACATCACTGAAGATGTGTCCAGAAGCATCAATAGATGTATGTACACAGTGAAGATGTCTACATAGGCTCTTTAGAATGAAGGAACATTAGAAATAGAACTGAGCTACTTGACCAGTTGACCCTCCCATCCACTGAGGTCATGACTGCTCCTGTATCTCAGTTTCACATTTCTGCCTAATCTCCATAGGGCACGCTTCCTTTAGTGTCCAAAAACGATCACCTCCAGGGCCAATCAATCTTTCCTCAGAAAATGAAAATCAGGGAAAACTGCAAATGCTGGAAATCTAAAATAAAAACAGAAAATGCTGGGAACACTCAGAAGGCCAGAGAGATAACATTGCTGGATGAAGGTTTTGTCAAATGGTCTTTGATTTAAAACATTAACTCTGTTTCTCTTCCTACAAATGCTCCTCATATTTTAAGATGAGAGACCAAAAACTGCATACATTAATCTCACAGGAGATTTGTACATCTACAGCACACTTTCCTGACTTCTTTTTAACCTGAAACTCTCACAATAAAGCCTAAAGTCCCACTTGCTCCATAAATACTTGATGTAACTACACATTATTTTTCTCTATTTCATAAACATGCGCACCATGATCCCTCTATAAATCAACACTTACTTGTTATTTCTATGACTTTAAGTCTTTTGTCTTGTTCTTCCAATCAAGACAAATAACCTCATAATTCTCACACATAATCTCAAGGGAAATAAGCCTAGCAGACTATTGGTATACCAGATAGAGTATTGCTGTATATCGCTGTTCAGTGACTCCTCCCGTTTGCATGCAAGGACAGCTTCAGCTCTAAGTGTTCATAACAGTGGATGCCCACAGTACGTCCATGCAACAATTCTCACCCAGGCAAGGTTCCAATATTCACCTGGAACCATAGAACAAGAAGTCACTGCTCACAGCATTGCAAGACCAGGGAAGAAAAGTAGTAAGAAAAAAGATCAAAGAAAAAGACCAAAACTCCCTAAAGCATCAATGTAATAAGTGACTGATTTAATATTATTTGCACCGCACTATTGTCCACCATCATAACTCCACCACAGGGATCTGATGGAGAAAATATCATCATCTACTGATTTAGGGGAAGTCCTTCAGCAAGTATATTGTGAACATGAAAATGATGAAAAAAGGATCTGACGTTGGAAATGATGTTGGGAGGGAACGTCGACTCAGACCATGAGAGGCCTGTGTCGGGCATTTTCATGCCTTACAAGGCGCAGATTGGAAGTCTGTGTGGGGCGCCACCCCTCGCACAGACACTGGAGCAATGTGTGATTAAGTGCCTTGCTCAAGTGCACAAACACGCTGCCACAACCGAGGCTCAAACTAGCGACCTTGAGGTAATTAGACGAATGCCTTAACCACTTGGCCACGTGTCCAAACACAATGATGTTAATCCATTATAATCCTGACTCTGATAACAACTCTGTGATAATAATCCTTGCTTTGCCTTGTGCCCCAACTGATTTGAGGTTAAGTGGGAGTTGAAGGTGTCTGTATAGTTCTCAGTTTCAAAACCTGTTTGATAAAAACCAAAAATGATGTATGCTAAAAACTTATGCTTAATTTTGAATGTAGCCAATTTGTATTATTATTAATAGGATTAGTTCAATTCTCAGAGTGTTCTCATATGGGGGCAATTTGAAACGAGGATAAATGCTTATTTTTTTTTCTGAGGGCTTAAAAGATTTTTGATTTAGAGATACAGCACGGTACCACGCCCCTCCTGCTCGATGAGCCTGTGCCTCCCAATTACACTGTGTGACCAATTAACCTACTAAACCGCATTTCTTTAGAATGTGGGAGGGAAGTGGAGCACTCGTGGGAAACCCCTGCGGTCACGGGGAGAACATACAAACCCCTTACAGACAGCGGTGGAGCTGAACCTGGGTCACTGGCGCTGTAACAGCGTTACGCTACCATGCCGCCCACACCACAGGATAATGGGAGCTAGTGAATGGCTACAAGCCCACTCTGAAGAAGTTTGCCTCCACCTGAAACATCAACGATCCCTCTCCCTCCACAGATTCTTCCTGGCTCAATGAATTCCTCCAGCAGTTTGTTTTTATTTTGTCCCAGATTATAGTATCTGCAGACTCTTGTGTCTCCAAGCAGAAAAGTAAGGAAGTTCTGCGGTACAGCTGCCTAAATTAAATCAGCACAGCCTTAAGAGAAAGAAAAACTATCAGTAACTTCACCTATTGTAAATAATTGCTTTGCACTGTTGTAACTATATGTTATAATTATGTGGTTTTTGTTAGTTTTTAAGTCGGTTTGTCGTGTGTTTTCGTGATATCATTCTGGAAAAACATCTTATCATTTCTTAATGCATGCATTACTAAATGACAGTAAAAGGGGACTGCGTGTCCTCATAATCATATAATTCTCCTGATACCCCATTAGTTTGGAAATTACTTAAGATTTAGCTATGTCTTCATTGAGATAAAATGGTGCAGGTGAAAATTATGACTGGAATTGCCTAAGTACGCACAACGTGACCTTTACCTTAGCATACTGAGTAAATGATCTCATCAATGTTGTATAAGAGTGCCCTGTCTGGTTATGATATAGTCTGTAGCAGTTTTCAGAAAAGCCAGGCTTCAGATTAATGATTAATTGATGATTAAACTAATAAGATGCTGCACATTTTATTCACTATCTTTTAATTTGCACCAAGACTCATCTTGGTAACATAGCGGGTGTACCGCTATTACAATGCAACATGGGTTCAGTTTTGCCACTGTCTATATGTTCTCCCTGTTGTGTTATTTTGTCTGTATGTTCTCCCCATTGTGTTATTTTGTCTGTATGTTTTCCCCATTGTGTTATTATGTCTGTATGTTCTTCCCGTTGTGTTATTTTGTCTGTATGTTCTCCCCATGACTTGTGTGGGTTTCCTCCAGGTGCTTTGGTTTCCTCCCACTTTACAAAGATGTACAAGTTAATAGGTTAATTGGTCACATGGGTGTAACTGGACGGCGTGGGCTCTTTGGCACCAAAGGGCTATATATATATCATGCTATATTTCTAAATCAAAAAGAAATAAATAAAATGATAAGAGACAAATATGTCCTTTTTATTTCAATAATTGTCCCAATAAATCTTCATTTTCCCTCCCCCCATCTGATACAACATAACGAGTGCTATTATTGCTAGTGACTTAGAGCGTCAGAAACAGAAACAGTACAGAAACAGGCCTCTTTAGCCCATTGAGTCCACGCTGATGTGATATTCTGCCTAATTCCATATACTATATCTGCACCTGGACCATAACTCTCCAAAACGCTCCCATCCATGTACCTATTCAAACTTCTCCTAAGTGTTACATTGAACCAGTATCAGACATCCCACCTCTCGCGGAAGTTCCAGGAGTCTCCCGCATATTAATAGTGGCTCATTGATGCCCGCAAATTATATACAATGTCCCGGAAACTGACTTTTTTGAGAGCAAGCGTGAGAGAACGCACGAGAAAGAGCATGAGAGCAAGCACAAGAGCAAGAAAGCAAGCGTGAGAGCAAGAGACAGAGAGCGAGCGAGAGCAAGAAAGCAAGCGTGAGTGAGAGCGACCACGAGAGAGAGAGCGTGTGAGAGCATGAGCAAGAAAGCAAGTGCGAGAGAGCGACTACGAGAGTGAGAGCGTGTGAGAGCATGAGCAAGAAAGCAAGTGCAAGAGAGCGCGAGAGCGAGAAAGCAAACGTGTGCGAGAGAGAGAGCAAGAGCGCCCACGAGCGAGAGAGCGAGAGCGAGAGTGTTCCAAAAAAAGAAAATATAAAACGTACGTCACCCCAGACTACACTAAAGTGTACCCCTGCCTAATAGGGGACAAAAATAATGACAGTGTTGCTCGCTGCACTGTTTGCAACAGTGACTTTTCTATTGCCCATGGTGGGTTCAGACGTAAAAGACATGTTGAGGTGAGTTTAACAGGTGTCATTCATTCATTAGCATAGCTAACGTCATTTAAACTAGCTGGCTAGCTGCTAAGGAGCTAGTCTATTGCAGACATCCCACCTCTCCTAGAGTCTCCCGCAAATTGATGGTGCTACCTCCCTGAAATGAGATTTTGCAGGGTGGGATGTCTGCAGTATCTACCACACTTCCACAGGCAGCTCAATCTGCCCTCCGATTGAAGAGGTTTCCTCTTCAGATTCCCCTTAAATATTTCAATTTTCACCTAAGCTTGTGATCCCTACTTCTAATTCCACCCAGCCTGAAGGGAAAGAGCATGCATTGCATTCACCTTATCTGTACCCTTCATAATTTTGTTCACATCCATAAGATCGTCCCTCATTCTCCCGCCGTCCAGAGAATAAAGAGTCTAACCTATTCAAATTTCCCCATCATGCAGTATTTATAAATAACTGTACCTCCTAACACTTGTCCTTCCTAAGGAGAAAACTTTTACCTCCAAGAAGCCTTGCCAATGAAAAGACTCTATTGCAATTTAATCTTAAGACAGTGGACTTAAATCATTCACTCTTTGAAAAGGGAGTAAACAAAAAAGAACACTTGTATCACTTTTTGTAGCAAAGGATCAATCCAGCATCTCCTCCCAACTAAGGCAGATTTCAGGGCACTGTTCAACTGCACGAAACCCAGCAAACAACTCGTGCACAGCAAGAACCCACAGACAGCCAAGTGAGGACAACCAGATAATCTATCTTTATGACGCTGATGAAAAGATGGATATTAGCCAAGATTTGATGGGTGAGATGAGTTCAAAATCATACTATCAGCTCTGCAATACTATGCTGTGAGTAGAGACAAGGCCTTTGTTTAATGTTCCGCCTAAATGTAGGCATCTCCAAGAGTTAAGTACTCAGTATGATACAGGGGCTTGAGTACCCAAATGATATCTGTGGGCATTTTGTTTAGCTGTAACCATTGGTTTGGCACAAAGAAGGAAAAACTTCATTCAGCTTCATTTACTTCATCATTGAGATGTTCCCACAAAATATACATTCACTTTCAGGGACTCTTCATCTCCTGTTCTTGATATGTATTGCTTTTTTGTTTTTTATTATTTCTTTCTTTTTGTACTTGCACAGTTTGTTGTCTTTTGCACACTGGTTGAACCCAAGTTGGCGTGATCTTTCATTGATTCTATTATGGTTATTATTCTATTATAGATTTATTGAGTATGCCTGTAAGAAAATGAATCGCATGGTTGGATACAGTGACATACGAGGCGTGATTGATAAGTTTGTGGCCTAAGGTTGAAGATGAGTTATTAATTTCAAACTTTCTGCATAATCACTCAAAGAGTTGAACTGCACGTGCATTTAACGAGAGCTGTATAACTCATCTCCTTCTACTTTAGGCCACGAACTTATCAATCACCCATCTGTGGACACTTTCTGGAGGTCCAAGATCCGTATGCTCCACGTCCGCTGGACTAAATGTGTACATGTAGGAGGGGACTATGTTGAAAAATAAATGTGCTAGGTTTTCTAAAATTGACACCTTCTACCTTAGGCCACGAACATATCAATCACCCCTCATATATGTACTTTGATAATAAGCTTACTTTGAATCTCGAACATTAACTCTACCATGCACGAGGACAAAAGTGTGGCGCATAGTGGATTAACCTTTTCTATTGAACATTTTGCCGTTGTGCAAGTGGAGATTTGGGGTGGTAGATGGGGTTCTGATCAAGTAGGTAGCTCGATTTGGGCGATTTTGTTCTCTTGAGTGTTGCTGCCAAGGGAAGGTGTGTATCATTTCAATTAATTCCAAGGCAAGGGAAAGAACTCAGTTATAATCCTGGCCTGTAGACAGAGGGAAAGCGATCGGACGATTTTGCCACAGTCCTACTGTGATAAGTCTATTTCAAAGCAACTGTATTGAAGTCCTTGGCTCACTCTGCATGAATTCTTTCATTTCAAGTTATCAGTTCTGCTTCATTTTTAGTTGTATTTACCTGTATATTATGTCCTCTTTTAGCATCAATTCTTGGACAACTGCAGAATTTTCGAACAATGATGCGGCATTCCCTCATTCTTTATAGTCATCTATTCTTATTCCCCTTTGTACTAGTTTATAATCTTAACTGCAGCTCTTTACATTCTTCCTGCTCATCTGGCTCCAGATTTATGTGCACAATGTAGCAGTTTCTTGCTCCGGTACAGGTATTCGTATCCAGAAAACAGATCCTGGAAAAGACTGTTGAAGCCCCCCAGTGTCTAAGAAATATTGTAATATTTGATATTCGCTTTACATTTGCCAGACAATAATCGACTAACACAGTAGGCCCTGTGCCTCCTTAGCAATCCACCTCTAGCTCCCCTCTTTTGAGCCACAGCCATCTTGAGGCCCTCTCTGCCGCATCGGTGGTACTGCGGATGGCTCTCCTCTTCCTCTCTCCCTCGATGCCCAAAATGCTGAAGGCTGTAACTAAGGAACGGGCTGCGAATCCCCTACATCCAACCTCCACTGTAATAGCTTGAGTTAAATTTTGAACCAATTCTATCTTGATGCTAATGTTACGGCCTGACATGGGAACACCAATGCCTTTGAGCGTAAGGTCCTGCAAAGGATTCAGCCCAGCACATCATGGGTAATACCGTCCCAACCACCGAGCACATCTACATGAAACGTTGCCAAAGAAAAGCAGCATCCATCATCAAAGATCCTCACCACCCAGGCCATGCTCTTTTCTCACTGCTGCCATCTGGCAGAAGGTACAAGTGCCTTAGGACTCACTCCACCAGGTTCAAGGACTTCCACTCAACCATCAGGATCTTGAACAAAAGGGGATAACTACACTCACTCAAGGACTCTTTTATCTTGTTATTTCATGCATGTTATTTATTGCTATTTAATTATATCTGCACTTCCACAGCGCATTGTTCATTGATCCTGTTTACAGTTACTGTTCTATAGATTTGCTAAGTATGCCCACAGAAAGAAGGACTTCGGAGTTGTATGTGGTGGCATGTATGTACTCTGA
This sequence comes from Mobula hypostoma, assembly GCF_963921235.1. NCBI lineage: Eukaryota > Metazoa > Chordata > Chondrichthyes > Myliobatiformes > Myliobatidae > Mobula > Mobula hypostoma. The sequence goes on from NC_086113.1 coordinate 21,118,871, forward strand.
TAATAAATTGTACTTTGAATTTTTTAAAAATTTTAATATTAATGATCACATTAGTCGATATTTTTCTTGTCCATTCCTTACAAGGTTTAACATTTCAATTATCTTTTTGCCCACATCTCTACAAGCCTTTTTTTTTCACTGCTGTAAGCACTCACTGCTTTTGCAGATCCTCCCAAAAATAGTACCCCATGGAGCTATTAGTTTCAATAGTAGCCCCCCCCCCCACCTATGTTACCTTTTCTGTAATGGGGAGACCAAGAAGGGTGCATAACAGAGCAAATTCAATCACAAGCCTAAACTTCCTGAACTGTAGAGTTGGCACAAAGGGCTGAGAAGTTAGCTGACCTACTCCTCATCCTAATTTATATGTTCTTCAGAATTTCCTTCCTGTTATCTGACAGGAACAGCATGAGATCCTTTTTGACCTCATTACTACTTTGCACAACATGCTGATGGATTTAGTGATTTATCCACCGTTGTGAAAGGAAAGAAGATACAGATACGAAAAATTATTCAAGAATGCCTGATAAAATCAAAGAACCATTACAACTCACAACTGGTCTGTTTGGCTTATCGAACATGTGCTGGCTTTATATACAAACAAGCCATTAGCTCCACCAAGCTCCCACAGCCAGCACTGCAAAAATAACTCATTGGCTCATTTGGAGATATTTTGATTAAATTTTAATGAGGTCTACTTTGAAATGGGAATCTTCTGCATTCTTGTGAGTGCTTAGCCAGAACCTCAGTTTAATATCTAATCCAGAGGATGGCACGTTCAACAGTGCAATACTCCCTTGGTGACTGCAGCTCAGATCTGAAAATGCTGCCTGTTAACAAGAGTTGTACTCTGACATTAAAAATATCTGGAAAGATAATTTTTTGAACTTATTTCCTTATTTTTGAATGCAACACTGATAGTAAAGTGGATATTAATAAAAAAAATTAATGCTCCTTTAAACCAAGCCTTGCCAGTTTTCAAACTGCTAACCATGCTTGACTAATCTGTGCAGATCATCCCTCTCCAGCAGCTTACGTCCAAACCTGCTTGTTTTCAGACATAATTATGATTCTGCCCATGACTCATCCAACAACTGGGAAGTTATTATCCATTACTATGATTTAGTATCTAAAATACGTTTATTAACAGTTGACCTTTTACAAAATTGCAATACAATTTATCCTTTAAAAGATATTGTATTCAAAGGGGTCATCATTTGACAAATTTCCTGCTATGTAACTAATTAATCAACTTTACTATTCATTTATTAAGCAAATAAGGATGCATAAAACTTCAAAAAAATTTAATTGGTTATTATGGATTTGGGTATTTTGAAAGAAATATAATTGCCAGTCTTTGGTTCTTTTAACTGATGAATTCTCTTCTTGAAAAGAGCCTCGCAGGCAAATAAGTGAAAATCTTGCATTTAGAGTTGTCCAATGTCTGGCATTTGAAGCTTCTTGTGAAGTCATATTTCAAGGGAAGAGAAAATCAAGGGTACTGGTTGGAACCCAAATGTGATGTGAGAAGGATATCTTTCTATGCGAACAGCAAGAAGTTATTCTATTAAAAAAAGACTATCTCTCGCTTGCTTAGTTTTATCCAGCCAAATCTAATTTGCAGACTATATGCACCACAGCCACTGGATTACCCAATGACTCATAACATTGTTTTGAGAACCAGTTTGTTGCTGGATATTTTATAGAATTTATAAAATATGCTGTCCAAGTTGCATGCCATCTTGGACAATGTCTCCCATCCACTACATAATGTACTGGGTGGGCACAGGAGTACGTTCAGCCAGAGACTCATTCTACCGAGATGCAACACAGAGCGTCATAGGAAGTCATTCCTGCCTGTGGCCATCAAACTTTACAACTCCTCCCTTGGAGGGTCAGACACCCTGAGCCAATAGGCTGGTCCTGGACTTATTTCCTGGCATAATTTACATATTATTATTTAACTATTTATGGTTTTATTACTATTTATTATTTATGGTGCAACTGTATGAAAATCAATTTCCCCCGGGATCAATAAAGTATGACTATGACTATAAAATACATTATGTGTAATCATATATCAAAAAGCTACAGCTAAATTAGCATTAAACTAATAATTTTCTGGTACATAGAACACGGAATTTTATCCAGCGATTTCATGTATGAAGATTACTGAGGTTGAAGTAAAACTATAGAGTGCATGGAAGAGAAAGCTCTACTACATGACATAACACTTGAGATGTTTAATGTGGATTTGAAAGAAAAAAAAATGGCATTTCCCTGGAATGAGAAATTCAGCCTTGAGTATGTACAACTCACACTTCAGAAGAGGATGAAAAAATATTTCAAAGAATGATCGTAGAACTTCAAGGTTACACCTATTGAGAAAAGATGAAGAGCCTGTCTCTCCTTTTTTTCTTGGAACAAAAGGTCAAGTAATAACCAAGCAGAGATCTTTAAAAGTATGAAAGGTTTTGAGAGTATTGATTGATAAGAACGTTTCTACTCATGGGACAGAGCCTTACGAGATACCATAACATAAGATGGTCAGAAATAAATCAGCTAATGAGTTCACATGAATCATTTTCAATCAGGAAGGAGTGAGAACGTGGAATTTGCTTCTACAGGGAAAAATTGAGACAAACACCAAAGGTGCATATGAAAGGAATCTGTATAAATCCTCATCCACCCCGGACATTCTCCCATCGGGTAGAAGATACAAAAACATGAAAGCACGTGCCACCAGGCTGAAAGACAGCTTCTAAGAAATTGTTATTCTAGCCCAGTGCACTGCATAATGCATTGTGTAATGTAATTGATGGTTTTTGGTGCCATGAGGTGCTGCACTAATCGCTATGCTGCTGCACCAACCCTTGATTTATGTGTTACAAATTAGGTCTTTTTGTGAATATTTTAGCACCAGGTTTCCCATGAACATTCACTGTGCTAAACTGGTTTAGAGGCCTGCACCGGCCTGTGTACACGCCAAGCCAGAAGCAGCAGCGCTCTTTGATGGCGACAGTACTGGGCCAGTTACCCCAGAACAACCAGTAACCCTTGGAGCTAGGTAATCACTTTATTTATGTGGTATTCCGATTCAGAGGTATTCAATCACAATCCCACAGATGGTAGTTTCGCACCCTTGGGTCTTGGCCAAGTATATATACCACATGTCCAAACCCTATGTTCCTCTTGTACTGAGCAGGATTACTACTGCAATGACACATTATCAGTACGGTAAAACTAACTTTGAATGTCCCTCCATAAATACTTCACTATTTGACTACCACAATAACACAGGAAAACAGGAGCAGGAGTAGGTCTGCAGGCTTTTCACATCTTTCAATATACTTATTGCAGATGTATGCTGTCCTCATCTCCTTTGCTTATTCCCTAAAACAATGAATTCCTCCATCTTTCAAATATTTGTCTCCAGCTTAATTATATCAAATGATCTGTCCTCTACTGCACCCAGGAGCAGAGAATTTCAGAGGTTCACTAAACCAGGGGTTCCCAACTATTTTTATATCGAGGACCAACAACATTAAGAAAAGTGTTTGTGGACCCCAGGGTGAGAAGCCCTGCACTAAACTGAGAAAGGAGAAAATTTTATGCACCTCAGTTTTAAATAATGAGCCCTTTATTTGTGGCTATATCACCTTGTTCATGACTCTTTTACGAGGGAGTACATCTCACCATCTACCCTGACAGACTCCCTTAGGATCTTATATGTTACAATAAAGTCACCCCTTTATAAATTCCTTCATTTTCATTTTTAAAATCTTTTTTTTTAATTATTATTAAAGATCAACGAAAAATACATATGGTAATCAAGTCAATAAGTCAATATGTACAATGAAGAATTAAATTAGCAAATAACTGATTAACAAAGCTAAGCAATATGTCCATAACAATACGAAAAAATAAAGTGTTAAGAATATTTTTTGAAGGAAAAAAGAAAGAAAGAAAAAAATTAACCCCTACTAAGAGAAAAAAATCCCTACTAACTAAAAAAGAGAAAAAAAAACCATTGGGAGCACAACCCTAGAGCTATACGCCATACAAGATTCCCTAAAAGAAAAACATCAATCGGCCAACTCAAATTCATTTAAACAAAAATCGGAAGGAAACCATATTAATTAACTCAAATCAGATGATAGTAGCGGGCAAATGAACCCCAGCTTTTCTCAAAATCAAATCGAGGATCAGAAGTTCGACTTCTGATTTTCTCCAAACTAAGACCTGAGAGAACCATTGTATCAAAGTAGGAGCAGAAGCATCTTTCCATTTCAACAAAATCGCCCTTCTGGCCAATAATGTAATGAATGCAATTACATGTTGGTCTGATAGAGAAATACCATGAACATATTGAGGGATTATACCAAACGAAACTGTCAATTTATTAGGTTGTAAATTAATTTTTAAGCTTTAGAAATTGTGGAGAAAATAGATTTCCAAAAATGTTTCAATACAGAACACGACCAAAACATCTGTGTCAATGTAGCTGTCTCAGTTTTACATCTATCACACTGACTACCAACATTAGGAAACATTTTAGACAGTCTCCTTTGTCAAATAGTAACGATGTACAATTTTAAATTGAATTAAAGAGTGACTGGCACAGATTGACGAAGAGTTAACCAACTTCAAAATCCGCAACTAATCCTCTGTTATCAAGGTTATGCTAAGCTCTCTCTCCCAATCTTGCTTAATCTTAAGTGAAGGGTGATTGTACTGTTGTAACAATAAATTATAAATAAAACCTTTCACTAAAGGGTGAAAGAATTATTTAAAATAATATCTAACAGGTCAGAATCCTGTATATATGGAAAATTACTTAAATATTCCTGTAAGAAGTGTCTGACCTGAAGATATTGCAGGAAATGTGAACGAAAGACAGTGTGTCTTTCTCAAAGGACATCAATCAGCCATCTTGGAACAGATCCATAAAGGAATAAACTCCTTTATTCCTCCAAAGAAGAAAGGTAGGATCACTTAATGAAGGTTTAAATAAATAATTTCAATAAATTAAACTAAAAAGTTTAAATTTTTTGAGATTAAAAAAATTACGAAACTGGAACTAAATTCGTAATGACTGCTTAATCACAGGATGTAAATTTAAATTAGCAATTTTGGCCAGTTGTACAGGTAGAGGAGATCCTAATAATGAGGTTAAGTGAAACTGTTTCACAGCTTTCAATTCCAAATCAGCCCAAGGTGGTCGTTCATTTTTATCAGCCCAATATAACCAAAAACGCACATAACGTATATAAACAGCCCAATAATACATTCTTAAATTAGGCAGGGCAAGACCTCCATCCTTTTTTAATTTTTGTAAATGATATTTACCAATTCTTGGTCTTTTATTATTCCAAACAAAAGATGAAATTATAGAGTCAACCTGATCAAAAAACTTCTTAGTTAAAAAAATAGGGATATTTTGAAATACATATAAAAATTTTGGTAAAATCATCATTTTAACTGCATGAATTCAGCCAGCTAATGAAAGTGTAAGTGGATTCCATCTACAAAATAATTGCTTCATAAAAGCCACTAAAGGAACCAAATTAGCTTTATAACGGTATTTATGATTCTTAGTAATAATAATACCTAAATATTTAAAAGAGTCTGTAACTCTAAAAGGAATATCATCATATATAGAAGCAGAATCAGTTAGGGGAAATAATTCACTTTTATGAAGGTTTAGTTTATATCCCGAAAACTTTCCAAATTCGTTTAATAGTTTCAATAAACTAGGAATGGATTCTTCAGGATTCGAAATATAAACTAAGAGATTGTCAGCATAAAGGGAAATCTTATGAATAGTTCCATCTATGAAAATTCCATGGATATTTTTAGCTTCACGAAGTGCAATAGTCAAGGGTTCCAGCATCAAATTAAGTAACAAGGGACTTAACGGAATCCTTGTCTCGTACCCTATGAAAGCCGAAAAAAAGATCTACAATTATTGGTAATAACAGTAGCAATAGTGCTTTTATATATTATTCTGATCCACTAATTAAAATTAATACCAAAGCCGAATTTCTCTAAAACGTTAAATAAGTATTGCATTCAATTCTGTCAAACGCCTTTTCAGCATCGAGAGACAACACATTGGGGAGTCTTAGAAAAGGATGAATATATAACATTTAACAGTCTCCGAACGTTAGAGAAAAATGCAGACTACAAGGGCAAAAATGGCTGCTGGACATTTCAAGGGTTAAGTGTATCAAAAGGAACAGGAAAGGGGTTAAAAGATGTGGGGGAGCGGCATTACGAATCAGAGATAGTATCACAGCTGCAGAAAGGGAGGACGTCATGGAGGGATTGTCTATTATGTCAGTGTGTGGTGGAAGTCAGAAATGGAAGGGGAGCAATCACTCTATTGGGAGTATTCTCTCCGCACCCCCCCCCCATAACCACAGAGCAGATTGGTAGGAGAAATTGGAAAGGTACAAAGATAACGGGGTTGTTATCAGGGTGACTCAACTTTCTGACAGGCCAACCAGAGGAGGGGCCATATAGGATCTGGTGTGAGGCCAGTAGATCTGGACAGGTGTCAGATCTCTTAGTTTGTAAGCATTTCAGAAACAGTGGCCACAACTCTCTGACCTTTGGTTTAGCTTTTGGACAAGGATAGGAGCAGAGAGTAAGGAAAATATTTAATTGAGGGAGGGTTAATTATGATACTATTAAGCAAAGGTTTGGAAATGAAAACTTAGAACAGATGTTCTCAGGGAAACGTACAATGGAAATGTGGAGGCTTTCTCGGGAGCATTTGCATGGGGTTCTGGATACATTGATCCCATTGAAGCAGGGAAAGGATGGCAGTGTGAATAAACCATGGTTAACAAGGGAACGTGAACGTCTCGTCAGGAGGAACAAAGAACCTTACTTAAGGTTTAAGAAGCATGGATCAGACAGGGGTCTTGGGTAGCCAAGAATGAGCTTAAGAATGGACTTTGGAGAGCGAGAAGGGGATATAAGAAGGCTTTGGCAAGTAGGAGTAAGGAAACCCCGAAGGCATTCTACATTTATGTGAAGAACAGGAGGATGACTAGAGTCAGTGTAGGACTGATCAGTGATAGGAAAGGAAACGTGCCTGGAGTTCGATGAGATACGGTGTGCAAATTGATAGGGTTGTTAAGACGGCATATCACCAGCTGTTTGGAAATGAAGCAGCATTTTAGGTGTTTGAGTGCATGAATCATAAAAGACTCACAGGTGTTAAGAAGCAGGTAGAACTTAAGAATAGGGAGATATTGTTTCAGGTTTTACAGGGTGGCATCACACTCGAAATCCTATGCAGGTCAAGATTCTCAAGATTGCTTCATATCATTTCCAGTACATAAGTGTAAAGGAAAATGAAATAATTGTTACTCTGGATCCAATGAAACACAAAAAAGGATGCAATAATAATAAAGAACACAATAAATATAAGTACCTCAGGTTGCTTATATAAGCTTCAGAGCCAGATCCAACTACAAAGCAGGAATTCAGAATACTTCTAAGAGAAGGTGGTATGTGCAGTACTGTGAAAAAGTCTTAGGCACCGTAGATTATGGTTTCGGATGGTATGGCCTCCACAGAGCCCTGATCTCAATATCATCGAGACTGTCTGGGATTACATGGGGAGAGAGAAGCAAATGAGACAGCCAAAGTCTGCAGAAGGAGTATGGCAAGTTCTCCAAGATGCTTGGAACAACCTACCGGTTGATTTTCTTATAAAACTGCACGACAGATTACCTAAGACAATTGATGCAGTTTTAAAGGCAAGGGTGGTCACACCAAATATTGAAATGATTTAGTTTTTTTCACCATTTATTGCTCTTTATTGTAATTTTTTGATGTTTAGAAATGTTCACTTCATTATTTTTGAAAGCATCTTTTTGTAATTTTTTTACACTTGCCTAAGACTTTCGCAGATTACTGTATCTTGAGAGGAACCGGGATATTCCCACGTGGCTTCTTTCCTTGTCCTTATTGGTGGTAGAGGTCAAGGGTTTGGAAATGCTGATGGAAAAATCTTGGCAAGTAGCTGCTGTACATTTTGTAGATGGTAGTAAACACAATTAGGTTGTACAAATGGTGAAAGGGAAGCACATATGATTGATGATGTCCCAGTTGAAAGGGATATCTCGTTCAATGACATGAAGTTTCTTGAATATTGTTAGAGCTGCACTCACACAGGCAAATGGATAGCATTCTGCTAGTCTCCGGTCTTGTGTCTTATAGATGGTGAAAAAACTGTGTGGATACCCAGCCGCTGATCTGCTTTCCCAGCCACAATACTTACTGTGAGTAACTGGACGAGTTAACTCTGTGCCTATTGGCTCTTGATGTTCATGAAGGGAACTGCATAAAACTGGTACTGCTGAATATCAGGAGTAGATATGTAGACTTTTTCTTGTTGTAAATGGTCATTGCCTGTTCACTTCAATATCAAAGCATTTTACATTGCAAACATAGGTATCTCATGTGGGGCTATTCAGGCCATCTGCTGAATAGACCACTATCAAGATGTAAGGGAGAATTATGGGCTTCAGAGCACTTGGATAAGCAATCCAATGAAATATAGGTACAAAGATTTGGAGATTGTCATTGTAGTGTTAATGTTGGAATAGGGCAGGAATTCTTCAAACTTGAAGTTTATCAAAACCATTTTACCATTAATATGCTTCTACAGCTTTTTTGTTCATGATTCTTACAACGCTTGATTATCCAATGCTCAGAGATCCATCAGCCTCATTCTTAAATGCACTCCATGACTAACTACCTACTGTCATCTAGAAGAGAGAATTCCAAAGATTAACATCATCTTCTGGGTGATGATGTTTCTCTCCATTTCATTCCCAACAAAACATGCCATTCAGATGAACTTGGCTTTCAGCATCTAGATTGTCATGTCCACCAAGAATGTGTTACAAGTTGAGTACCCATTATCTGAAATTCCAGAAACCTCTGAAATCCCAAATTTTTTGAGCACTGACATGATGTCACAAATGGAAAACTCTGCAAGGTGTTGGGAAGGTTCCCAGGTGATGCCAGGCCTCTATGCACCACAGACAGTTCTGAGAACTGACCTCACATATGCAATAAACAGAAGTTTATGAAAAATAGAAAAACACTGCATAAAGTGACAAATGAAGATGTAAAGCATTTGGAGAAAGGGCAATGTGTTCAGCACCCTCTCCTCAAAGTCCTCCATATAGAAATTAGCAATAGCCAACAACAAGGGTGACCCCATGTCCTCTCCATCTATTTGTTCATAGTAGTTCCCCTTACAAAGGAACTATGTCAATTTAAAGTCAACAGTACCCTTATCTTCAGATACGTCGATGACACCTTGGTAGTGTGGCCGCATGGACTCCAGGCACTCCAAAGGTTCCACAACCATTTGATCAGCATACATCCAAACCTTCAATTTACAATGGAGATGGAGAAGAATGTTTGCCTCCCATTCCTGGATGTTCTAATATGATGGCAACCAGACAGTAGCCTCAGGCATGGCATCTATCCGAAGCCCTCTCACACGGACTTATACCTCGACAATAATAGTCACCATTACACCTCCCAGCTTAGAGCGGTCCTTCCTACTTCGATTAACTATGCGAAAACTATTTTGGATCCAAGAGTCTCCATGAGGAAATAAGACAATTATGCAAGATGTTCCTACAGAACGGCTACAAGGCGAAGGAAAACAATTAGGCCCTTACAAGGGCCAACGGAAAAAATCAGGAGGAGGAACCTATTGCTACTGCCTGTTTTTCCTGTATTTCCCTCTTCACCACTGAGCACATCTACACGGAGCATTGTCACAAGAAAGCAGCATCCATCATCAAGGACCCCCGCTATGCTCTCTTTTCACTGCTGCCATCAGGAAGAAGGTACAGGAGCCTCAAGACCTGCACCACCAGGTTCAGGAACAATTATTACCCCTCAACCATCAGGCTCTTGAACCAGAGGGGATAACTTCACCCAGATTCACTCACTCCATCACCGAAATGTTCCCACACCTATGGACTCACTTTCAAGGACTCTTCATTTCATGTTGTCAATATTTATTCTTTATTTATTTATCTTTTTTTTTGTCACTGCATTGTTTTGTTTTTGCACATTGGTTGTTTGTCTTATAGTCATAGTCATAGTCATACTTCATTGATCCCAGGGGAAATTGTTTTTTGCTACAGTTGCACCATAAATAATTAAATAGTAATAAAACCATAAATAGTTAAATAGTAATATGTAAATTATGCCAGGAAATAAATCCAGGACCAGCCTATTGACTCAGGGTGTCTGACCCTCCAAGGGAGGAGTTGTAAAGTTTGATGGCCACAGGCAGGAATGACTTCCTATGACGCTCTGTGTTGCATCTCAGTGGAATGAGTCTCTGGCTGAAAGTACTCCTGTGCCCAACCAGTACATTACGTAGTGGATGGGAGACGTTGTCCAAGATGGCATACAACTTAGACAGCATCCTCTTTTCAGACACCACTGTCAGAGAGTCCAGTTCCATCCCCACAACATCACTGGCCTTACGAATGAGTTTGTTGATTCTGTTGGTGTCTGCTACCCTCAGCCTGCTGCCCCAGCACACAACAGCAAACATGATAGCACTGGCCACCACAGATTCGTAGAACATCCTCAGCATTGTCTGGCAGATGTTGAAGGACCTCAGTCTCCTCAGGAAATAGAGACGGCTCTGACCCTTCTTGTAGACAGCCTCAGTGTTCTTTGACCAGTCCAGTTTATTGTCAATTCGTATCCCCAGGTATATGTAATCCTCCACCATGTCCACACTGACCCGTTGGATGGAAACAGGGGTCGTCGGAACCTTAGCTGTCCTCAGGTCTACCACCAGCTCCTTAGTCTTTTTCACCTCCAGTCTGTGCTGTTAGGTGCAGTCTTTCATTGATTCTATTGTGTTTTTTGTATTTACTGTGGTCACCCCGATCGTGACTAGTCCAGAGACCAAGTTGCTTTGTAGGTGTATCTGGTGCAAAGGGACTGCCTCTGTCCCTCCCCCAAAACCTTTGACCTTGACCTCCCCAGTCTGGGTCTCTGAGCTAAACTCTAATACACTCTTCAATATCAATGACTGACACGCTCCCGTGTCTCTCCAGATCCGCACTGGAACTGGGTTTAACCCCTCCTTCACTGACACCAATCCGGCCGAGATAAACTTCTCGCGCCCTTCCTGAATTTTAGCAGACCTTTCCTCTCCTAGCGGTTCGTTTATCAGCTCGATACAGCCAGTCAAAATCGCCGTTTTTCCTTTTCCCGTCTCCTTCTTTGGTGCAAAGCACCTGGACGCAAAGTGTCCGACTTTCCCACAATTATAACAGACGACCCCAGGAGACTTCCTACCAGACTGCTCCCGGTCTACCTTATTCTTCTCACTAGTCCCTGGCTTACTTACTGACTTTTCTGGCGGACTCTCCCTGCCATCCTGACTACCCTTCTGGTAGTCTTTACTCGGGGCAAACTTCATTTTATGCGTCAACGCATACTCATCCGCTAACTTAGCAGTTGCGGCTAACGTGGCTGCCTCTTTCTCATCTAGGTAGGGTCTCATACTCTCAGGGACACAACCTTTAAACTGCTCAATCAGGATCAGCTGTAGCAGTCTGTCATAATCCCCCTCTACGCCCTTCGAGGCGCACCAATGCTCACAATATGTCTGCATCTCATGGGCAAACTCTAAATACGTGCGGTCCCACTGCTTCCTCGCATTCCGGAACCTCTGCCAGTATGCCTCCGGGACCAACTCATAAATCCTGAGGATGGCCTCTTTCACCACCTCATACCTCTGGGCATCTTCCGCGGACAAAGCTGAGTAAGCTTGTTGGGCTTTCCCTTTCAGTACACTCTGAAGCAAAACAGCCCACTTATCCCTCGGCCAGTCCTGACTTGTAGCAATTTTTTTGAAATGGAGGAAGTACCGATCCACGTCGGTATCGTCAAATGGGGGAACCAGCCTAACCTCCTGGGTCACCCGGAACCCTCCACCTTGGTTCAGCACGGGCCCCTGCTCTGCCCTTATCTTTAACTTCTCCAGCTCGAATTCCCTTTCCCTCTGTTTCTCCTCTCACTCCAACTGTCTCTCTCTCTCTCTCTCTCTCTCCTGCCTTTCTAACTGTTTCTCTTTCTCTTCGTGTTCTAGCTGCCGTACCCGGAACTCGTGCTCGAGTCTCAGTTTTTCAAGCTGCACCTGTACCGCGTCTCCAGCAGGTTTTTCAATAGACACCACCTCCAGCTCCCCTTGGGGAAACACACCTTTAGATACATAGTGCTCTACGATAGCTCTGTGTATCTCCTCTCTCCTCATTGTCGACTTCCCCTTAGCAAGATTCAACCGTTTGGCCACAGCTGCCAATTCCGCTTTCCTGGCATCCTCTAATGCCTCCAAGGTCGGCGCCTTTATAAATTCCTCAGCCTCCATTTCTGCTGTTTGTCTTTTCTTTCTTTCGGGAATTTTAACCCAATCAATTTACTCCGTCCCAAATTTAGCATTCAGAATCGCGGACGAGAACCCCACTTATGTTACGTACCCCGTAACTGGGTTGCCAAACCAGCAGAAATGGATCACTCAGTTGGAGTCTGGATTACTAGAACTAAGAAAGTTTTATTAAAGAAACAAGCAACACAGTACTTATATCAAAAGGATAATAAATGCAACAGTTCAGCAATGATAAACACACATGTACACAGAATTAGGATAACAGGATCAATCAAGCTCTATCGTCGTCTAGGGGTAAATGACCAGTTTCAAAGTGACGCAAAGTTCAGTTCAATTGAATTCAGTTCAGTTCGCAGTAATCACTGCCATGGGAGATGGACAGTGGGGGGGAGGAGAGAGAGAGCAAAACGAATGAATATTCAAATGGCTTCCACACAGACCTTCGATATTCTTCGCAGTCAGCTTTCGGGCGAGCCCTTTGTGATGTCTTCTGAGGTCACCGACCGTGACCCCTCCGTTTCCAGATACGATCGTTTCTCTGCGGTGAAACTGGCACCCAGGCAAGGGCGGACACAGACCAGGTTCCCACTGATCGTGCCTTTCCACCCTGTGCGTCTATGGCTTGGTCCCGCGACCAGCTTTCCAAAACTTCCCACCGACTTATGGGAGGCGCACCGCTTCCAGGGTCTCGTTACCTCGTGGTGCCATGTGTGTCTTGCCTTAGCGAACCTGTCCCTTTTTATCCCCCTGCCGGGGTATCGCCTGTCCATCACTTCAAACAGTTCAGGGTTCAAAGGGGGAGCCGATCTTGACAGCTCTCCTTCCGTTAAACTCTCCCGTCCCTTCATTAACATCTCCAAATGCTGCTCCATTGTTTTCCTTATCTCTCTTTCTCCTGAAGATAGGTGGCAGACCAACTGCTGATCCCACTGGTGCCAGCACAGGACAGCTACATCTTAATCTATGTGTATTCTCGTCACATTCTGAATTAAACTCTACCATGCTACCATGATGTTCTTCAGAAAACTCATCTGCAGAATAATGATTTATTGCAGCGTATAATTTATAAAAGTCTGAAAGCATTACTAGAAAGAAATTACTAACTCCTACATAGGTAGGAAAAGGGATGAGGTCCTGAAAGAAGAATATAGGGAGCTAGGAAGGGAGTTGAGAAAAAGGACCGCAAAGGTAGTAATCTCGGGATTACTGCCTGTGCCACGCGACAGTGAGAGTAGGAATGCGATGAGGTGGAGGATAAATGCGTGGCTGAGGGATTGGAGCAGGGGGCAGGGATTCAAGTTTTTGGATCATTGGGACCTCTTTTGGCGTAGGTGTGACCTGTACAAAAAGGACGGGTTACACTTAAATCCTAGGGGGACCAATATCCTGGCAGGGAGATTAGCGGGGGCTACTGAGGTGACTTTAAACTAGAATGGTTGGGGGGTGGGAATCAAATTAAAGCGGCTAGGTGTGAGGAGGTTAGTTCACAACAGAGGGATGGGAACCAGTGCAGAGAGACAGAGGGGTGTAAAGTGAGCGTAGAAGCAAAAAGTACAAAGGGGAAAAGTAAAAGTGGCAGGCCGACAAATCCAGGGCAAGCATTAAAAAGGGCTAAGAGAGTTGTAAAAGAGCGCCTGAAGGCTTTATGTGTCAATGCAAGGAGCATTCGTAATAAGGTGGATGAATTGAAAGTGCAGATTGTTATTAATGATTATGATATAGTTGGGATCACAGAGACATGGCTCCAGGGTGACCAGGGATGGGAGCTCAACGTTCAGGGATATTCAATATTCAGGAGGGATAGACATGAAGGAAGGGGAGGTGGGGTGGCGTTGCTGGTTAAAAAAGAGATTAACGCAATAGAAAGGAAGGACATAAGCCGGGAAGATGTGGAATCGATATGGGTAGAGCTGCGTAACACTAAGGGGCAGAAGACGCTGGTGGGAGTTGTGTACAGGCCACCTAACAGTAGTAGTGAGGTCGGAGATGGTATTAAACAGGAAATTAGAAATGTGTGCAATAAAGGAACAGCAGTTATAATGGGTGACTTCAATCTACATGTAGACTGGGTGAACCAAATTGGTAAAGGTGCTGAGGAAGAGGATTTCTTGGAATGTATGCGGGATGGTTTTTTGAACCAACATGTCGAGGAACCGACTAGAGAGCAGGCTATTCTGGACTGGGTTTTGAGCAATGAGGAAGGGTTAATTAGCGATCTTGTCGTGAGAGGCCCCTTGGGTAAGAGTGACCATAATATGGTGGAATTCTTCATTAACATGGAGAGTGACGTAGTTAATTCAGAAACAAAGGTTCTGAACTTAAAGAGGGGTAACTTTGAAGGTATGAGACATGAATTAGCTAAGATAGACTGGCAAATGACACTTCAAGGATTGACGGTGGATATGCAATGGCAGGCATTTAAAGGTTGCATGGATGAACTACAACAATTGTTCATCCCAGTTTGGCAAAAGAATAAATCAAGGAAGGTAGTGCACCCGTGGCTGACAAGAGAAATTAGGGATAGTATCAATTCCAAAGAAGTAGCATACAAATTAGCCAGAGAAAGTGGCTCACCTGAGGACTGGGAGAAATTCAGAGTTCAGCAGAGGAGGACAAAGGGCTTAATTAGGAAGGGGAAAAAAGATTATGAGAGAAAACTGGCAGAGAACATAAAAACGGACTGTAAAAGCTTTTATAGATATGTAAAAAGGAAAAGACTGATAAAGACAAATGTAGGTCCCCTGCAAACAGAAACAGGTGAATTGATTATGGGGAGCAAGGACATGGCAGACCAATTGAATAATTACTTTGGTTCTGTCTTCACTAAGGAGGACATAAATAATCTTCCAGAAATAGTAAGGGACAGAGGGTCCAGTGAGATGGAGGAACTGAGCGAAATACATGTTAGTAGGGAAGTGGTGTTAGGTAAATTGAAGGGATTGAAGGCAGATAAATCCCCAGGGCCAGATGGTCTGCATCCCAGAGTGCTTAAGGAAGTGGCCCAAGAAATAGTGGATGCATTAGTGATAATTTTTCAAAACTCGTTAGATTCTGGACTAGTTCCTGAGGATTGGAGGGTGGCTAATGTAACCCCACTTTTTAAAAAAGGAGGGAGAGAGAAACCGGGGAATTATAGGCCGGTTAGCCTAACGTCGGTGGTGGGGAAACTGCTGGAGTCAGTTATCAAGGATGTGATAACAGCACATTTGGAAAGCGGTGAAATGATCGGACAAAGTCAGCATGGATTTGTGGAAGGAAAATCATGTCTGACGAATCTCATAGAATTTTTTGAGGATGTAACTAGTAGAGTGGATAGGGGAGAACCAGTGGATGTGGTATATTTGGATTTTCAAAAGGCTTTTGACAAGGTCCCACACAGGAGATTAGTGTGCAAACTTAAAGCACATGGTATTGGGGGTAAGGTATTGGTGTGGGTGGAGAATTGGTTAGCAGACAGGAAGCAAAGAGTGGGAATAAACGGGACCTTTTCAGAATGGCAGGCGGTGACTAGTGGGGTACCGCAAGGCTCAGTGCTGGGACCCCAGTTGTTTACAATATATATTAATGACTTGGATGAGGGAATTAAATGCAGCATCTCCAAGTTTGCGGATGACACGAAGCTGGGTGGCAGTGTTAGCAGTGAGGAGGATGCTAAGAGGATGCAGGGTGACTTGGATAGGTTGGGTGAGTGGGCAAACTCATGGCAGATGCAATTTAATGTGGATAAATGTGAAGTTATCCACTTTGGTGGCAAAAATAGGAAAACAGATTATTATCTGAATGGTGGCCGATTAGGAAAAGGGGAGGTGCAACGAGACCTGGGTGTCATTATACACCAGTCATTGAAAGTGGGCATGCAGGTACAGCAGGCGGTGAAAAAGGCGAACGGTATGCTGGCATTTATAGCGAGAGGATTCGAGTACAGGAGCAGGGAGGTACTACTGCAGTTGTACAAGGCCTTGGTGAGACCACACCTGGAGTATTGTGTGCAGTTTTGGTCCCCTAATCTGAGGAAAGACATCCTTGCCATAGAGGGAGTACAAAGAAGGTTCACCAGATTGATTCCTGGGATGGCAGGTCTTTCATATGAAGAAAGACTGGATGAACTGGGCTTGTACTCGTTGGAATTTAGAAGATTGAGGGGGGATCTGATTGAAACGTATAAGATCCTAAAGGGATTGGACAGGCTAGATGCGGGAAGATTGTTCCCGATGTTGGGGAGGTCTAGAACGAGGGGTCACAGTTTGAGGATAGAGGGGAAGCCTTTTAGGACCGAGGTTAGGAAAAACTTCTTCACACAGAGAGTGGTGAATCTGTGGAATTCTCTGCCACAGCAAACTGTTGAGGCCAGTTCATTAGCTATGTTTAAAAGGAAGTTAGATATGGCCCTTGTGGCTACAGGGGTCACGGGGTATGGAGGGAAGGCTGGGTTCTGAGTTGGATGATCAGCCATGATCATAATAAATGGCGGTGCAGGCTCGAAGGGCCGAATGGCCTACTCCTGCACCTATTTTCTATGTTTCTATGTTTCTATGTTTCTTTCATGCATATATCCAAAGCAACTTTCAAGTCATGTTAAACCAAAGAAAGAAAATGTTTCCCTGCTATTGCCCCTGAAAAGTTTGCCAACCTGGTTGGACTTTTTTCATCACATTAATCCTGTGACCACTCCTCCCACCTTCGCCCACCACCACCCCCTACCTTCCCACGTCTGCTGCCACACTCCTCTGGCTATGTAACAAGAAATTAAGATTGTTCAAAGTTCACGTACATGCCATTGAGATTTATTTTGAATGGTGGACCGTAACTTAGTTGGGGGCATTCTTGTCTCTAAGTCAGGAGGTTCTGGACTCCAGACCCACTCACATGACATGAACAGAAATATCCAGTCCAACTTCTGAGAAGATAGCTGTCCTACCATGGCTAGTACAAGGGGTCATAATTTGTAGGTGATTGGAGAAAATTCTGGGTGAATGTCAGAGGTACATTCTTTACACAGAGACTGGTGGGAGCATGGAACATGCTGCCAGTGGTGCTGATAGAGGCAGATACATTGAGGACATTTAAGAGACTCTTAGACTGGCAGATGGATGACAGATAAATGGAGAGCTGTGTGGGAGGGAAGTTAGATTGATCCTAGAGTATGTTAAAAGTTTGGCACAGCATCCATACTGTGCTGTGATTCTCTGAGTTCTATGTTCTATGTACCATGCTAATGTAGCTGTGACATGGAGTACAAACTTTCAAAATTGGCCAGCACAAGTGTGAGTCTGTGGGGAACAATGTGCAGGATAGTAGCAGCTACAAGAGGACACAGGTACTCTGGCAGAATGGGCTGACAATGGCAGATGCAGATGTGCAAAAAAAATTGTTTTATGGGAGGAAGAAACTATATTTTCTAAATGACATTTTCCTTAATGATACATGGTAATGTTACTACTTTGGAGTATATGTGCAACACGTTTTGAAAGAAGAAAACATAGGATAACCTGGTTTTATAAACAAAAGCATTGAAATCAAAGCCAGGGTATTGGTGAAGATCCTAGAACAGATTAAACATCCTGCCAAAGGGTTTTGGCCCAAAAAGTCGACTGTACCCTTTTCCTAGATGCTGCCTGCCCTGCTGAGTTCCTCCAGCATTTTGTGTGTATTGCACAGATTAAATAGAGTTCATACAGAATGAAGGACTTCTGCTAGCAAACAAGACTAGAAACGTTGGGGTTGTTCTCTTGGAATAAAGGAGTTTGAGTGAAAATGTTATTGTTGTGTGCAAGATAATAGTGGATTTAGAAAAGATAACTATGATTATGATTATGAAGACACGCAGTCCCCTTTTATTGTCATTTAGTAATGCATGCATTAAGATATGATACATTATTTCCTCCGGTGTGATATCACAAAACACAGGACAAACCAAGACTGAAAAAATTGACAAAACCACATAATTATAACATATAGTTACAAACGGTGTAACAATACCATAACTTGATGAAGAAGTCCGTGAGCACAGTAAAGTTCAAAGTTTCTCAAATATCCCACATCTCACGCGAACGGGAGAAGGAAGAAAATCTCCCTGCCATGCCGACCACAATTCGACTCTGAGTCATCAGAAAACTTCGAGCTCCGATCAGCTCTCCGACACCAAGTACTGAGCGCCATCTCTGTCCGAACAATTCGACCTCCTTCTCGGTCGCCAAAAGTAGGCAAGGCCGGGGATTTTGAGGCCTACCCTCCGAAAGATTCACGACCACACAGTAACGACAGCAGCGAACGGGCATTTCAGAAATTTCTCCAGATGTTCCTCTGTGCTTTCATGTCCATTCTCCATCAGATCAGAATTGTCTGTGGCCCCTATTTAACAGATGTGATATCATTTTCGCCAGAGAGCTGCGCAAGCACGGCACGCCACCATCTTCTCCTCCCGCCTGTTGTCACCATTAATGGAAGATTCAAGAACCCAAGGTAGTAAACCCATCTGAAGTAAAGGACAAAAAATACAGGAGGAATGTAAAGAATGTTCAAAGTAAATTTATTATCAAACTACGTATTCAGTATGTCACCAGATACAAGCCTGAGATTTATGTTCTTGAGGGTATTCATAGAAAATACAAGAACCACGAGAGAATCAATGAAAGACTTCATCCAATGTGCAAAAGACAACAAACCGTGCAAATACAAAAAGCAAGAAAAATAAGTAATAAATATCAAGAATATCTGGTGACGAGTCCTTGAAAGTGAGTTTATAGGTTGTGGGAACAGTTCAGTGATGGAGGAAATAAAGTTAAGTGAAGTTTTCCCTTCTGGTTTAAGATAGTTGAGAGGTAATAACTGTTCCTGAACCTGGTGGTGTGGATCTGAGGCTCCTGTACCTTGATAACAGCAGCAAGAAGAGAGCATAGCTTGGATAGTGGGGATCCTTGATGATGGATGCTGCTTTCCTGCAACAGTGCTCCATGTAGATATGCTCAGTGGTGGGAGGGCTTCAACCATAATGGACTGGGTCATATTCATTAATTTTTGTAGGCTTTTCCATTCAAGGGCATCGATGTTTCCATACCAAGCCATGACTCAGTCAGTCAATATACTCCCCGCCATACATATATAGGTTTATCAAAGTTTTAGATGATATGCCAAATTTTCATAAACTTCTAAGAGAGTAAAGGCATTGCTGTGCTTTCTTCGTAATGATACTTACTTGCTGGACCCAGGATAGATCATCTGAAATTATAACACCGAGGAATGTAAAGTTGCTGACCTTCTCTACCTCCGATTCCCCGAAGCCGGTCGGCGCATGGACCTCTGGTTTCCTCATCCTGAAGTCAATAATCAATAACAACACACACAAAGACTGCTGGTGAACGCAGCAGGCCAGGCAGCATCTATAGGAAGAGGTACAGTCGATGTTTCAGGCCAGGGCCCTTCATCAGGACTAACTGAAAGAAGAGATAGTAAGAGATTTAAAAGTGGGAGGGGAACGGGGAGATCCAAAATGATAGAAGACAGGAGGGGAGGGGTGGATCTAAGAGCTGGAGAAGGGAGAGGACCATGGGATGGGAAGCCTCGGGAGAAAGAGAAGGAGGGAGGGAGCACGGAGGGTGGAGAGCAGGCAAGGAGTTATAGTGAGAGGGACAGAGGGAGAAAAAAGAGAGAAAAACAAAGGGGGGAAAAAAATTAAAAAAATATTAAATAAATAAATAAAGGATGGGGTGTGAAGGGGAGGAGAGGCATTAACGGAAGGTAGAGAAGTCAATATTCATGCCATCAGGTTGGAGGCTATATATCCCAGATGGAATATATTGTCCCTCCAACCTGAGGGTGGCTTCATCTTGACAGTAGAGGAGGCTGTGGATAGACATATCAGAATGGGAATGAGACGTGGAATTAAACTGTGTGGCCACTGGGAGAAATTGCTTTCTCTGGCAACAGAGTGTAGATGTTCAGCAAAACGATCTCCCAGCCTGCGTCAGGTCTGACCACTATATAGAAGGCTACACCAGGAGCACTGGACACAGTATATCACCCCAGCCAACTCACAGGTGAAGTGTCGCCTCACCTGGAAGGACTGTCTGGGGCCCTGAATGGTGGTGAGGGAGGAAGTGTAAGGGCATATGTGGCACTTGTTCCGCTTACAAGGGTAAGTGCCAGGAGGGAGATCGGTGGGAAGGAATGCGGGGGAACGAATGGACAAGGGAGTCGCGTAGGGAGTGATCCCTGCGGAAAGCGGGGGGGGGGAGGGAAAGATGTGCCTAGTGGTGGGATCCCGTTGGAGGTGGCGGAAGTTACGGAGGATTGTATGTTCGACCCAGAGGCTGGTGGGGTGGTAGGTAAGGACAAGGGGAACCCTATTCCTAGTGGGGTGGTGGGAGGATGGGGTGAGAGCAGATGTGCGTGAAGTGGGGGAGATGTGTTTGAGAGCAGAGTTGATAGTGGAGGAAGGGAAGCCACTTTCTTTAAAAAAGGAGGATATCTCCTTCGTCCTGGAATGAAAAGCCTCATCCTGAGAGCAGATGCGGCGGAGACGGAGGAATTGCGAGAAGGGGATGGCATTTTTGCAAGAGACAGGGTGAGAAGAGGAATAGTCCAGGTAGCTGTAAGAGTCCATAGGCTTATAGTAGACATCAGTGGATAAGCTGTCTCCAGAGATAGAGACAGAAAGATCTAGAAAGGGGAGGGAGGTGTTGGAAATGGACCAGGTAAACTTGAGGGCAGGGTGAAAGTTGGAGGCAAAGTTCATGAAGTCAATGAGCTTAGCACACGTACAGGAAGCAGCGCCAATGCAGTCATCGATGTAGCGAAGGAAAAGTGGGGGACAGATACTAGAATAGGTTTGGAACATAGATTGTTCCACAAAGCCAACAAAAAGGCAGGCATAGCTGGGACCCATACGGGTGTCCATGGTGACACCTTTAGTTTGGAGGAAGTGGGAGGAGCCAAAGGAGAAATTGTTAAGAGTAAGGACTAATTCCGCTAGACGGAGGGCAGTGGTGGTAGAGGGGAACTGGTTAGTTCTGGAATCCAAAAAGAAGCGTAGAGCTTTGAGACCTTCCTGATGGGGGATGGAGGTATATAGGGACTGAACATCCATGGTGAAGATAAAGCAGCGGGGGCAAGGGAACTTAAAATCATCGAAAAGATTCAGAGCGTGAGAAGTGTCACGAACATAGGTATGAAGGGATTGAACAAGGGAGGATAAAACAGTGTCGAGGCATGCAGAAATAAGTTCGGTGCGGCAGGAGCAAGCTGAGACAATAGGTCTACCTGGGCAGGCAGGTTTGTGGATCTTGGATAGGAGGTAGAAACGGGAAGTGCGGGGTGTGGGAACTATAAGGTTGGTAGCAGTGGATAGGAGATCCCCTGAGCTGATAAAGTTGGTGATGGTGTGGGAGACAATGGCCTGGTTCGCCTTAGTGGGGTCATGATCGAGGGGAAAATAAGAGGAGGTATCCGTGAGTTGATGCTATGCCTCTGCAAGGTAGAGGTCAGTACACCAGACTACAACAGCACTCCCCCTTATCTGCGGGTTTTATAGTAAGGTTAGGATTAGTGTGGAGGGAGTGAAGAGCAGTTTATAGTAAGGTTAGGATTAGGTTAGGATTGATAATCAATAATCCTTGGTCTTGCTGACATTAAGTGAGAGGTTGCTGTTGTGACGCCACTCAGCCAGATTTTCAATCTCCCTCTGATATGCTGATTCACCACTACCTTTGCTTTGGCCTACAATAGTGGTGCTGTCAGGAAACTTAAATACGGCATTGGAGTCATGCTTAGCCTCACAGTCATAAGTATAACATGAGTTGAGCAGCGTCCTAAGCAGACAACCTTGTGATGCACCTGTGCTGATTCAAACTGACTGGGGTTTGCAAATGAGGAAATGCACAAGAAGGTATTGAGGCCTAGGCTTTGAAGCTTATTGATTAGTTTTGTGGGGATGATATTATTGAATGGTGAGCTTTAGCCAATGAAGAGCATCCTGATGTATGCATCTTTGCTGACCAAATGTTCCAGGGGGTTGAGCAAAGAGTCAATGGAATAGCATCTACTGTTGATCTGTTGTGACATTAGGCAAATTGGAGCAGACCCACATCGCTTCTCAGGCAGGAGTTGATACATTTCGTCACCAACCTCTCAAGGCACTTCATCGCAGTGGATGTATGTGCTACTGGATGATAGTCACTGAGACAGGTTACCACGTTCTTCTTAGATACTGGTATAATTGAAGCCTGCTTAAAGCAGGTGGGTACCTCAGTGAGGGGTTAAAGATGTCAATGAACACTCCAGTCAGTTGTTCAACACAGGTCTTTAGTACTCAGTCAGATACTTCATCTTGCCAGATGCTTCTGTGGGTTCACCTCCTGAAGGGTGATCTCACATTGGCTCAAAGACTGGTCTTCGGGGGCTGTGGGAGTTTGTAAAGGTGCCCCCATGTTTGGAAGTCAAAGCGAGCATAATGGCATTGAACAGGAATTCTGCAGATGCTGGAAATTCAAGCAACATACATCAAAGTTGCTGGTGAACGCAGCAGGCCAAGCGGCATCTATAGGAAGAGGCGCAGTCGACGTTTCAGTCCTGACGAAGGGTCTCGGCCTGAAACGTCGACTGCGCCTCTTCCTATAGATGCTGCTTGGCCTGCTGCGTTCACCAGCAACTTTGATGTATAATGGCATTGAGCTCATCTGGGAGTGAAGCCTTGTTACCGACTATGTCACTTGGTTTCACTTTGTAAGAAGTATAGCATTCAATCCTTGTCACAGCTGTCAATCATCGTTCAGTGATTCAAGTTTGGCCTGGAGTAACCATTTCATATGTGAAAGGGCTTTCTGGAGATCGTACATGAACTCTTGTATTTTACTTGGTCGCCAGACCTGAATGCCACTGATCTGGCCCTGAGCAGATTACGGACCTCATGGTTCATCCAGGGCTTCTGATGGGGAAGACTAAATGATTTTTGTGGGAACACACTCATCCACTACTGTTTTAATAAAGTCCATGATAACTTTGGTGCGTTTGTTCAGATCTTCTGATGAATCGTTTAACCTGACCCAGTCCACCAACTCAAAGCAATCCCATAGCTGTTTTTCTACCTCCCAAGAGCATCTCCTTGTTTTCCTTATCTCTGGAGCCCTGCTCTTTGACTCTGCTGTATGCAGGTGGGAGGAGGACAGCCAAGAGGTCAGATTTCCCGAAATGCAGTCTCGGCATGGAGCAGAGGGCATTCCTAATTGCAGTATAGCAGTGGTCAAGTGTGTTTAGCTGCTGGTGCTGCAGATGGTTTGTTAATGACAATTGGGGAGAGATTTCTTCAAACAAGCCTGACTGAAGTTCCCAACAATGACTCGAAAGGCGTCAGGAGAGGGTGTTTCTTGCTTTTTGATGGCAGCACTCAGTACCTTGAGTGCCTGCTTAACATCGGCCTTTGGCGGTATGTAAGGTTGGGTTAGGATCACAGGGGCAACTCTCTTGGTAAGTAGAATGGTTGGCATTTAATTATTAGGTGTTACATTTTGGGGGAATAAGAGTGTGACAAGACTGCTCCCCTGAGCACCACAAAGAGTTTATCATGAGGCACAGACTCCAGATTTTGACTTCTCTGAATCAGCAGTCTGGTCCACCCTGTGTATCGAGAAGCCCTTGGGTCTCACCATCATATTCAGCGTGTACGCAGTGAGCCATGTCTCAGTGAAACAGAGAACTCAGCAATTTCTCATTTCCCTCCGAAACAGCAATCTTGCCCGTAGATCCTCAATCTTGTTCTCCAGTAACAATATACTTACTACCAAGATGCTGGGTAGAGGAATTTTCATACCCTGGCATTTTAGCCTGGCTTGGAGTCCTCCCATCCTCCCCGTCTTTCGTTCATGGCAATGTACCTTCATCCACTTTAAGGTGTC
Organism: Mobula hypostoma; assembly: GCF_963921235.1. Classification (NCBI taxonomy): domain Eukaryota; kingdom Metazoa; phylum Chordata; class Chondrichthyes; order Myliobatiformes; family Myliobatidae; genus Mobula; species Mobula hypostoma. The sequence continues at coordinate 21,143,219 of NC_086113.1, forward strand.
ATACCTGCATGCATGAGTAAAGTTCACTGAGTGCTTCAGAAGATTGTGAAATCACTAGTTTGTTAAGATAGTTACTTAAAAGGAAATTACAGCCTGCAGCTTGCAGTGAGAGTAGTTCAGAGGTAGTGTACTTAGAAATTATTTAATCCTCACACAATACATTGCCACGGTTTGCCAGCACCACCTTGGTGTTTTTTTGTAGAGGTTGTTGGTTACTAGATTTCACTAAATGTAAAGCTTATGAACATTCTCAGTCAGGGCTTTCAAAGGAATTGAATGGACAATCAAAGGAAAGAGCAACTGGGTGAAGAGCGAATAATATGACTAATTAGGTTGTGCTTAAAAGAGCCATCCTGGACCCCGTGGTCCTAACAGACTCATGTACCATGACATTTCCATAACAGTGCCATTTTTAGATTAGGTTCAATGTATTCTCAAAAGGATTTAAAAAGTCTCTTATGTTTATTATTTTGAAAAATAGCAGTTCATTGACCAGAAGCACAAGGGATTCTGCAGATGCTGGAAATCCAGAGCAACACACACAAATTAAATCAGACAGCATTTATGGAGGGGGATAAATAGTCAATGTTTCAGGCCGAGGCACTTTATGCAGTTATTATCCACATGTTCAGGGCAATATTTATGCCCTATGCAATATGACTTCAACAACTTGTCCGCTCATTATCAGCACATATGACTCTTCAGATGCTGGATTCTTCATTATTTTCCATAGATGCTGATCTGCTGAGTTCCTCCATCATTTTGTGTGGTGTTCATGTCAACCTGCCTTCATAACAACAGTGATTACATTTCAAAAGAACTTAATTGGCTGTAAAATCCTTTGGGACTGAAACAGGCCCTTTTTTGGAGACTCCAGAGAAGAGGAATAGCAGTCACAGTTCCTGAGAAAATTAACTGTGCTCCTGCCTATGTATGGAAATACCTCCTTGTATTTCTGTTCTGTTTATTGAGTACTGTTATTACATCCTGGCCCTTGTGCACTTGTGAGATCTTCTGTCTCGTTAATTCTTGGACAAATGCTGTCTGTGATACTAAGTTACAAAAGAGCAATTTCCCTTCTTGATTTGAAAGCAGTGGAATGCTTCAAGCAGGCATTGCAAAATAGATCCAAACAACTAAAAGAGTGAATCCAATGCAGTTTAATTTTACATAGAGCAATTTCTGTACCAATATAAATGCAATTTGCTTCAGCTTTAGTGTTGAAATTCATCTTTTGGAACCTAACACCCTGTAAAACAAATCTAGAGCTTAGCTGTCATGTGAGTTAATGCATTCTGTCACTAATGGTCTACCCTGGAGTGTACACGAATGCCTGTCTCGCACTGAGTAGTTTTCACTTATACTCGTTCTTCCTATTTCCTAGGATTGTCGTATTAAAACAAAAGAGCATGATAGAAATGGAAGTAGACATTCTGTCCCTCAAGCCAGGTCTGCCATTCAATAAGATCACGGCTAATTAACACGCCACAGTGTGAAAAGATGACAGTCCTATCTATGGTTCCTGAGCATTCCCTGCAGCCATGATATACATTTGGACATTTTATATTTATGTAATGGAAACCTGTGTAATGACCACAGTGTGTTCTTCTTTAAGACATATATTGATATAGAGTGTACAGATCGTAACCACAGCTCCAAAATTTTTGGACACTTCTTCTTGTTATGTTTCTACTGTTGTCCTTACACCTTCTCTAGACCTCTCACCATCTACATTTTGCTACGAAGAGGTCTTGGTTGAACATTCAATTTCTGAAGCATAATTAATTAATTCCAATGGAGCAGCCGTCAGGATTACAACCGGAAACCTCGGCGTCCTCAGGCTAGGAAGAATCCAATCAATTCCGAACTCCAAGTGCACTGCTAGATGTTATGTTGGGACACGAAGGGCTCATCTGCATCTTCAAGCTCAATAATATTATTCAGTTTTACACTTAGTGGTTGTTCGTCCATCGTTGTCGTCGATGAAGACCTCGACACCATAATGATGGTGTCGAGACCAGCGCTTGATTTGGATTTAAGTGAGGGAGAGTTGCGCAGCGTCAGCCTCACTCTCTCTTCCCAATTCCCATCTGGATCCAGCGGCAAGACAAGAGTCGAGATGGCTGAGGATGGGACTAGGCACAGTGGATGACCGGGACGTCTTCTGTGTCATGTCCTGCTCTACACGTTCCACGACGCTTGCAGAGACCGCCTTCTTGACCGTTGGACCTTCCGTTGGTCTCGTCCGCTCAGTCCGCCGGAGTTTGTCTTCGCATGCTGGGATAGACAACTCCCTATATCACCGCGGGTTTGAGACCCGTCGGCTACCCTCACCTGGTTTAGCCGGCTTGTCGAAGCCGTTGCCCGGGGTGTGGCCGCTGTTGCAAGCAAACAGCTACGGGGAGCCACAGGTGAGAGCTGAGTGCCAGGTGGGGACCAAAGGTGGACAAACCGCCCTGAAAAGGACGCGACATGTTCCCCCACCAGAGGTGCTACCCCTCCCTGACACCCCATGCACCGTGCTTGTTAATGCAAATATCTAATCAGCCAATCCTCTGGTAGCATCTCAATGCATCTCGATGCATAAAATCATGCAGACATGGTCAAAAGGTTCAGTTGTCGTTCGGATCAAATGTCAGGATGGAGAGAAATGTGATCTAAATGACTTTGACAGCGTGATTTGATTATCTCAGAAACAGTTGATCTCCTGGCATTTTTACACACAACAGTCTTGAAAGTTTATAGAGAATTATGTGAAAAACAAAAAAAAAATCCAGTGAGTGGCATTTCTACAGGCAGAAATGCCTTGTTAATGAAAGAGGTCAAAGAGAATGGCCAGACTGGTTCAAACTGACAGGAAGGCAACAGTAACTCAAGTTACAACATGTGCAGAACAGCATCTCTGAATGCACAACATATGGATGGGCTACAACAGCAGACCATGAACTTACACTCAGTGGCCACTTTATTAGGTACAGGAGGTACCTAATAAGGTGGCCTCTGAGTGGATATTCCTTCTGCGTCAAACGTCTGTAATCTGTTCATAACCTAAAGTTATCTATGTCTTTTTATAGAGGAAAATAGCCCACTCTAGTTAAGCAACACACATCAAAGTTGCTGGTGAGTGAAGAGTCTCGGCCTGAAATGTCGACTGTACCTCTTCCTAGAGATGCTGCCTGGCCTGCTGTGTTCACCAGCAACTTTGATGTGTGTTGCTTGAATTTCCAGCATCTGCAAAATTCCTGTTGTTTCCACTCTGGTCAACCTCTTCTGGTGGCTACAGCCTCTCATTTCAGATACTATGTGGTTTATGGGATTTATTGTAGGTGTTCTGGCATATTCAGGAGTTATGCAATATAGTAAATATTAATTTCAACAGCAACCAACCTTCAGACCTGAATATGGATTGTAGATTGAATTTAAAATGCAGCTCAAAACAATGGTCTTCGTGAAATTGCATTTTAGAGTAAATTGCAGAATGGGAAACATCCAATTGACTGAGATGTCTGCATATGCATGAATGTAATCAACAACCCATTGCATGAATACAACTCAGAGGCCACAGTAATTAACACTCATTTTGGGTGTGTTGGTGGGAAGATTCAAGCATTGAAAAATTACATTTAATGCAGAAGAGCAGTATGAAGGCATTGTAACTATAGAAATTTTCCTGTTACCTTTGTTCTTTAATATATAAAAATGCGCTGAAATGTTGGGTCAGGCAGTGTCTCTCTCTCGAGTGACTCCAATAGCTATCAGCTTGTGTGTGTCCTGAATAAAGACTTCGATATCTACCAGCTACGTCTCCCTGTTGGCTTTGTTCACAGTCACGACAGTAAGGTTGGCTCTTGATTTCTTTGATACTGCACATTAAAATGATATCTTCAGATAGGAAGTTCTTCCACTGCAGTGACTAGTTCACTTGCCCAGTCTGTTTACCAGCACATGGGAGTGGACAAGAATGGGGATTTGGATCCAGAGCTTTATAGATTAAAGCAAAGAATAAAAAGCCAGGAAAGTACACCTGAATCTATATAGACGCTTAGTTTGGGCTCCAATATTTTGTTAATTTCTGCATACAATTTTAGAAAGGCTGCACAGTATTGTAGCAGTTAGCATAATGCTGTTATAGCACCAGCAATCAGTGATCAGGGTTCAATTGATCAAGTGATCAGGCAACACTGAGCGTCATAGGAAGTCATTCCTGCCTGTGGCCATCAAACTTTACAACTCCTCCCTTGGAGGGTCAGACACCCTGAGCCAATAGGCTGGTCCTGGACTTATTTCCTGGCATAATTTACATATTATTATTTAATTATTTATGGTTTTATATGGCTATATTTATATTCTGTTCTTGGTTGGTGCAACTGTAACGAAACCAAATTTCCCTCGGGAGCAATAATGTATGACTGTGACTATAATTCCAGTCACTGTCTGTAAGGAGTTTGTATCTTCCTCCCAAAACTATGTGTGCTTCCTTTAGGTTCTTCAATTTCCTCCCATATTCCAAAGACGTACAAGTTAAGGTTAATAAATGTGGGTGTGCTACGCAGATGCTGGAAGTACAGCGACACTCGCAGGCTGCCCCATCACATATTCAGAGTGTGTTGGTCAGTGGCGCAAACAGCGCATTTCACTGTTATATTTCCATGTGACAAAAAAACCTAATAACAATAAATAATATCAATGCTCTAGATCAAATAATGAAACCGTCACAAAGATAAAATGCAGAAAATTAGAGAAGGTGCCAATGGGAAGTGTTTAAAATCATGACAGAAAACAAAAGTCCTGCAGGAGGATTGGATTTGGCATGTACTGCCTGGTAAGAAGATGAACAAAGAATACCCAGGAGTCTCAAAAAGGAAAGTAAATAAACACTAAAGCAAAAATTCTCAGGGATGTGGAGAAGGAGTTAGGAATAGAGCTAGCTGTTTCAGAGAGCAAGTACAGATTTAGTGGACTGAATGTTTTCCTGTGGGCTGCTCTGTTCTGTGATTCTATCAGTCAGATACAACTAAAGTTTTCCTGAATAAAATGAGTTTCAAATCCAAAGGTAAATCGGAACAACATACCCAGCCTTTCATTAAGATGTAGCTGTGTGCATACATCTATTGATGCTTCTGGACACATCTTCAGTGATGATCCTGGAATCATCGGGTGTTTCGGGCCTCTCAACATCATACAACCTCCTCCAGGTGACCCAGCCGGGGCTGATCAGACCCCAGCTTCTGTCCAGATGGCTAGCTACTTATGACTCCATGGCTCCCCTCTTTTGAGCCACAGCCATCTTGAGGCCCTCTCTGCCACATCGGTGGTACTGCAGATGGCTCTCCTCTTCCTCTCTCCCTCCATGCCCAAAATGCTGAAGGCTCTAACTAAAGAATGGGCTACGAATCCCCTACAACCAACCTCCACTGGGAGACACCTCGCTCTCCATCCAGCCTGCTGACAGTTGCTGACCAGTCCTGCGTACTTGGAGAGCTTCCTTTCAAAGGCCTCTTCCAAGCGATCTTCCCATGGGACTGTCAGCTCCAGCAGCACCACTTGCTTAGTCGACTCAGACACTAGGACAATGTCTGGTCACAGGGTGGTGGCTGCGATATGGTTGGGGAATTTCAGCTGCCCTTAGAGGTCCACCAACGGCTGCCAGTCCCTTGCAGAGGTCAGAATGCCTGCAGGTGTTCTTTTGGCAGGTATTGGCTGTTCCCCAGCTCTGACAAAGACAATGGTCTGCTTGGAGGGTCGGGACCGCTTCGCCCACTCAACTCCTGCGCTGACGGCTTCAGCGATGGTCTTCAGGACCTGATCATGCCTCCACCTGTACCGTCCCTCACCAAGTGCCCTTGCACAGCCACTGAGGATGTGCTCCAGGGTTCCTCGCTTGGAGCACAGTGGGCACGCAGATGACTCTGCCTTGCCCCATGTGTGCAGGTTTAATGGGCTTGGAAGCACATCGTACACTGCCTGGATGAGAAATTGGATGCGGTGTGGTTCAGCTTTCCAAAGATCAGCCCAGGTCATTTTCCTCTCAACCGCATTCTCCCATCTTGTCCAAGCTCCCTGTTGCTTCATTCCCACCGCCTTGCAGGCTCTCATCTCTTCCACTACTGCTCTCACCTCCTCCTGAACTAGACGATGCCTTTCCTTCCCTCTGGTGTCCATTTGGGGAGTTGGAAAGGATCCTAGCCCAGCTCGGCCTCGTGTGACCACTCCCACCAGCCTCCTGTGACGCAGCCTCGCCTCTGCCTCCTGAACAGCTTCCTCTGCCCTCCACTTCCTGCCAGTACTTACTTGGATCCCTGCTGTAGCCACCTTCGGGTCACTTGAGTCCCTATACTGTCGCACTTCTCTGGCTCTTGTTACCTTGAATTCTTCCTCCAAGGATTTGACGGGCAGTTGCAGTTTGTTGTGGTGTCCATAGAGTGCGATGCTGCTCAGGCTCTTTGGCAGCCCCAGACGTCTCCTGAGGTGGTTGCTAACCCTCCTCTCTAAGGTTTCGACTGTTGATATCGGAACTGCATAGACGAGGAGGGGCCACAGGATTCTGGGAAGAATGCCATGCTGATACACCCAGGCTTTAAACTTCCCAGGTAAGCCAGACTTGTCCACAGATTTCAGCCAGCCATCCAACTCGGTGCAGGTTGCCTGAATGGATGTTGTGTCCCTCAAAGAGCTGTCAAAAACTTTGCCTAAGCTCTTGACTGGTTTTTCTGTGATGGTTGGGATGACTGTGCCTGCGATGCTGAACCGGAACTTGTTCTCCACCTTCCCTTTCCTCAGCACCATCGATCTTGATTTGGCAGGTTTGAAACGCATCCGGGCCCACTCCACCAGCTTTTCGAGCCCTTGCAGAATCCTCCGGCAGCCTGGGACTGATTCTGTGGTGACTGTGAGGTCATCCATGAATGCCCTGATAGGTGGTTGCCGTTGAGTGGAATTCATTCTGGGCCCTCGGCACTCTGGCTCAGCAGACTTAGTGAGCATGTTCATGGCTAGGGAGAACAGTGTCACTGAGATAGAGCACCCTGTGATGATGCCGACCTCCACCTTGTGCCAGGTTGATGTAATTGCTCCTGAAGAGACCCTCATCCTGAAGTTGCTGTAATAATCAGCGATAAGGTCTCTGATTCTGCTGGGGATGTGATATTTGGTCAGTGTGAGCTGCACCAGCTTGTGCGGAATGGAGCTATATGCATTTGTCAGGTCGAGCCACAACACTGACAGGTTGCCCTTGTTCTCTCTGGCCTCCCTGATGAGCTGTGTCACCACACCGATGTGCTCCAGACAGCCCGGCATCCCTGAAATGCCACACTTCTGGACTGATGTATCAATATAGGTGTTCTTTGCTAGGTAGGTGCACATCCAGTTCAGGTGGGTCTATTAAGATGTCGCACTCTCCCAACTCCTGCTCTCTTTCAGGATCATTATATATCTTCTTCAGATGTTGGTCTATGTCTTCCTGCGAACAGGCCAGTTTCCCACCGCGCTTCTCCCCCAGCAACTCCTTGGTGAACTTGAAGGGGTTGGCGATAAAGGCAGCACGTTTTCGGGCCATTTCACGATGCCGCCTCCGATGCCACTGTGCCCGGCAGAGGACCCTGATCTTCTTTCGTAGTGTGCACATCAGCTGGGCCAAGCCAATGCGCTCCTCTTCTCCTGCCTCCTTGTATTGGGACTTCAGCGCTTTCATCTCCTGCCTGATGTTGTGGATCCTCAATGCTCTTTGGTTCTTCGAGTAAGATGTTTTGGAGCCTTCCTTCTCCTCTTCTCCGAACTGTTCAGCTGCGATACTAACAATAATTGTTGTCATGGCTTGCAGCTTCCTATCAACCCCTCCCTTCGCCGTTGCCTCCAGAATTTGGTTAACATCTTCATCAAACTGCTTCCACAGTGAAGTCGTGTTAGCTGCAGGCCATTTGATCTGCCTCCTGTTAGACTTCACGTTAGAGGGATTAGTTTGCAACACTCGGAGGTTCCGGGCACTATGCGGTGACTCCGGGCCTGGCCCCTCATTCGTCTCACCAGGTTGGAAACCTGCGCATTGTGCTGCTCCTGCTCCCGCCAAACACTTCATCCTCGCTTGGTGGATCTTCAAGCTGCAATCGTTCTTGCAGATTTTGCCACATGCACACTGCTTCCTCATCGTCGTTTGTTCACTGCCTGGGTCTGATGTCGTTGTGTCCATCCGACTGGGGTGCTCATCCTCCCCCACTGTCGGGCATCCCTGGGGGTATCTTTTCCTTAGATTCTTTGTAGCTTTTGTGGGGGTCCTCCTCTCAGAGGACACAGATTGGGTTGCCAGCCCGTTCTGCCCCAGTTGCCGTCTCTCCGGGCTGTCACTGACTCTCCAGTCGTCACCACTCTTTTCAAATGATATAAAATTCCATGCTATGTCCCTTACCTGTTACTGCATTTGTTTTTGTATAAATGAATCACTTCTAATTCTCACGAAGATCACTAAAAGGTTTGTATTGTTAAATTAATTTTGTGCAAAATGTACTCTTGACTGGTTAATTGTTAATTATGGTGCTTCAGTTTCATCCTTTTTATAATTTGTTTAAATAATAATTTTGCGGTCATGTTTCATAAGCTGAAATATGACATTTAGAGTTCAATAGTGTCTATGAACCATTACTCAGACAAAATGATTTATTATTGATTAATTTGAATGAAAAATAAGAAGAAAATTGAAAAGCTAGCCCCCAAAAATTCAATCAATGAAGTGTTTCCCACAGCACAGGTTTGAAAATTAGTACGTTCTGTGGCACAACACAATTATGACTTTTTTTTCCCCATATTGAATCATACTACTCTGGTTATCTAGTCACGATTCACCTTTTACAATGGACACATTTTCTCTAACAGAAAATATCAAGTAACTTCATTCCCTATGCAACACTGCAGGGAGTACACTGCATTGGACAGTACTGGAATGACTATATTTATGGTTTTTCTGTCACTGCTGTTTCACACCAGTGCTTTCAGGATGTTTTAAATTTTCATGAGTCACAGTTTCCCCTTTATCTAGAGGTCCAGTGAAGCTCTCAATCATGACTGTTCCATTTTGCATAATTCTGTTCTTTCCGACTTCGACCCCCAGTTTGCACTTCACCAACTTCAGACTGGTCCTCAGTAATTTCCCACTTCCCCAACGTACAATCACCAGACACATCCTTTCCTTTTCAGCATTCCAAAGGGAGTATAGAACACAGAACATAGAAAGGTACAGCACAGTACAGGCCTTTCAGCCCACAATGTTGTGCTGACCCTCAAACCCTTCCTCCCATATAACCCCCCACCTTAAATTCTTCCATATACCTGTCTAGTAGTCTCTTAAACTTCACTAGTGTATCTGCCTCCACCACTGACTCAGGCAGTGCATTCCACGCACCAACCACCCTCTGAGTAAAAAACCTTCCTCTAATATCCCCCTTGAATTTCCCACCCCTTATCTTAAAGCCATGTCAATAGACAATAGACAATAGGTGCAGGAGTAGGCCATTTGGCTCTTCGAGCCAGCACTGCCATTTACTGTGATCATGGCTGATCATCCACAATCAGTACCCTGTTCCTGCCTTCTCCCCATATCCCTTGACTCCGCTATGCTTAAGAGCACTATCTATCTCTTTTTTGAAAGAATCCAGAGAATTGGCCTCCACTGCCTTCCCAGGCAGAGCATTCCACAGATCCACAACCCTCTGTGTGAAAAAGTTTTTCCTCAACTCCGTTCTAAATGGTCTACCCATTATTCTTAAACTGTGGCCTCTGGTTCTGGGCTCCCCCAATATCGGGCACATGTTTCCTGCGTCTAGCATATCCAATCCCTTAATAATCTTATATGTTTCAATCAGATCTCCTCTCATCCTTCTAAATTCCAGTGTATACAAGCCCAGTTGCTCCAATCTTTCAACATATGACATTCCTGCCATCCCTGGAATTCACCCAGTGAAACTATGCTGCACTCCCTCCATAGCAAGAATGTCCTTCCTCAAATTTGGAGACCAAAGCCGTACACAATACTCCAGGTGGGGTCTCACCAGGGCCTTGTACAATTGCAGAAGGACCTCTTTGCTCCTATACTCAACTCCCGTTGTTATGAAGGCAAACATGCCATTAGCTTTCTTCACTGCCTGCTGTACCTGTATGCTTACTTTCAGTGACTGATGAACAAGGACACCCAGGTCTCATTGTACTTCCCCTTTTCCTAACTTGACACCATTCAGATAGTAATCTGCCTTCCTGTTCTTGCCACCAAAGTGGATAACCTCACATTTATCCACATTAAACTGCATCTGCCATGAATCTGCTCACTCACCCATGTCCTCTTGTATTGACCAGTGGTGCCCTGGGGAAGAGGCACTGGCTATCCACTCTATCTACTCCTCTTAATATCTTGTATACATCTATCATGTCTCCTCTCATCCTCCTTCGCTCCAAAGAGTAAAGCCCTAGCTCCCGTAATCTCTGATCACAATCCATACTCTCTAAACCAGGCAGCATCATGGTAAATCTCCTCTGTACCCTTTCCAATGCTTCTACATCCTTTCTATAGTGAGGTGACCAGATCTGGACACAGTTCTCCAAGTGTGGCCTAACCAGAGTTTTATAGAGCTGCATCATTACATCACAACTCTTAAACTCTATCCCTTGTGTTAGTGTTAGTTATGAAAGCTAATACCCCATAAGCTTTCTTAACTATCCTATCTACCTGTGAGGCAACTTTCAGGGATCTGTGGACATGTACCCCCAGATCCCTCTGCTCCTCCACACTACCAAGTATCCTGCCATTTACTTTGTAATCTGCCTTGGAGTTTGTCCTTCCAAAGCGTACCACCTCACACTTCTCCGGGTTGAACTCCATCTGCCACTTCTCAGCCCACTTCTGCATCCTATCAATGTCTCTCTGCAATCTTCGACAATCCTCTACACTATCCACAACACCACCAAACTTTGTGTCGTCTGCAAACTTGCCAATCCACCCTTCTACCCCCACATCCAGGTCATTAATAAAAATCACGAAAAGTAGAGGTCCCAGAACCGATCCTTGTGGGACACCACTAGTCACAACCCTCCAATCCGATTGTACTCCCTCCACCATGACCCTCTGCCTTCTGCAGGCAAGCCAATTCTGAATCCACCTGGCCAAACTTCCCTGGATCCCATGCCTTCTGACTTTCTGAATAAGCCTACCATGTGGAACCTTGTCAGATGCCTTACTAAAATCCATGTAAATCACATCCACTGCACTACCCTCATCTATATGCCTGGTCACCTCCGCAAAGAACTCTATCAGGCTTGTTAGACACGATCTGCCCTTCACAAAGCTATGCTGATCAGACCATGATTCTCTAAATGCCCATAGATCCTATCTCTAAGAATCTTTCCCTACTACCTTCTTTGAACAAGGGGACAACATTGGCCTCCCTCCAATCCTCTGGTACCATTCCCGTGGACAACGAGGACATAAAGATCCTAGCCAGAGGCTCAGCAATCTCTTCCCTCGCCTTGTGGAGCAGCCTGGGGAATATTCTGTCAGGCTCCGCGGACTTACCCGTCCTAATGTATTTTAACAACTCCAACACCTCCTCTCCCTTAATATCAACATGCTCCAGAACATCAACCTCACTCATATTGTCCTCACCATCATCAAGTTCCCTCTCATTGGTGAATACCGAAGAGAAGTATTCATTGAGGACCTCACTCACTTCCACAGCCTCCAGGCACATCTTCCCACCTTTATCTCTAATCAGTCCTACCTTCACTCCTATCATCCTTTTTTTCTTCCATAATTGAAGAATGCCTTGAGGTTTTCCTTTACCCTACTCGCCAAGGCCTTCTCATGTCCCCTTCTTGCTCTTCTCAGCCCTTTCTTAGGCTTCTTTCTTGCTTCCCTATATTCCTCAATAGACCCATCTGATCCTTGCTTCCTAAACCTCATGTATGCGGCCTTCTTCCACCTGACTACATTTTCCACCTCACTTGTCACCCATGGTTCCTTCACCCTACCATTCTTTATCTTCCTCACAGGGACAAATTTATCCCTAACATCCTGCAAGAGATCTCTAAACATCGACCACATGTCCATAGTACATTTCCCTGCAAAAACATCATCCCAATTCACACCCGCAAGTTCTAGCCTTATAGCCTCATAATTTGCCCTTCCCTTAAAAATTTTCCTGTCCTCTCTGATTCTATCCTTTTCCATGATAATGCTAAAGGCCAGGGAGCAGTGGTCGCTCTCCTCCAGATGCTCACCCACTGAGAGATCTGTGACCTGACCCAGTTCATTACCTAGTACTAGAAATAGTACGGCATTCCCCCGGTCGGCCTGTCCACATACTGTGACAGGAATCCATCCTGGACACACTTAACAAACTCTGCCCCATCTAAACCCTTGGAACTAATCAGGTGCCAATCAATATTAGGGAAGTTAAAGTCACCCATGATAACAACCCTGTTATTTTTGTACCTTTCCAAAATCCGCCTCCCAATCTGCTCCTCTGTATCTCTGCTGCTACCAGGGGGCCTATAGAATACCCCCAGTAGAGTAACTGCTCCCTTCCTGTTCCTGACTTCCACCCATACTGACTCAAAAGAGGATCCTGCTACATTACCCACCCTTTCTGTAGCTGTAATAGTATCCCTGACCAGTAATGCCACCCCTCCTCCCCTTTTTCCGCCCTCTCTATCCCTTTTAAAGCACTGAAATCCAGGAATATTGAGAATCCATTCCTGCCCTGGTGCCAGCCAAGTCTCTGTAATGGCCACTACATCATAATTCCGTGTATGTATCCTAGCTCTCAGTTCATCACCTTTGTTCCTGATGCTTCTTGCATTGAGGTACACACATTTCAGCCCTTCTACCTTGCCGTCTTTACACCATTTATTCTGCTTCTCTTTCCTCAAAGCCTCTCTATATGTTAGATCTGGCTTTACTCCATGCACTTCTTTCACTGTTCTATCGCTCTGGGTCCCACCCCCCTTGCAAATTAGTTTAAACCCTCCTGAAACATGCTAGCAAACCTTCCTGCAAGGATATTGCTCCCCCTCGAGTTCAGGTACAACCCATCCAATCTGTACAGGTCCCACCTTCCCCAGAAGAGATCCCAATGATCCAAAAATCTAAAACCCTGCTCCCTGCACCAACTCCTCAGCCATGCATTCAACTGCCATCTCCTCCAATTCTTACCATCTCTGTCACGTAACACTGGCAGCAATCCTGAGAATGCCACCCTTGAGGTACTGTTCTTCAGCCTTCTGCCTAGTTCCCAAAACTCACACTTCAGGACCTCATCTCTCTTCCTGCCTATGTCGTTGGTGCCAACATGTATCACAACTTCTGGTTGCTTTCCCTCTCGTACCAGGTTATCGTACACCCGCTCAGAGACATCCCGGACCCTGGCACCTGGGAGGCAACAAACCATGCGGGTGTCCTTCTCACGTCCATAAAATCTCCTGTCTGCTCCCCTGACTATAGAGTCTTCAATAATGACAGCTCTCCTCTTCTCCGTCCCACGCTTCTGCGCCACAGGGTCAGAGTCAGTGTCAGAGGCCCTGCCATCTTGGCTCACAACTGGTCAGTTGTCCCCGCCAACAGTATCCAGGACTGTCAAGGACTATTCATGGAGTCAAGGACTATTCCCTCCTTGACTCCGTGACTCATTCTCCCATCTTCTCTGGTCTCTGCCCACCTTCTCCAGGCCCCTTTTCATGCAAGCACAGGAGAGGGAACTGCTTTTCCTTCCACCAAGCTGTATCTTCCTTCCAGACAAAGCAGTGATTTGCTTCTACTTCATCCAATTCTCTACATTGGGAAATCAAATGGGAAAAAACCAGACAAGGAGAGAGAGAAAAATAAAAACAAATTAAATCTTGGAAATATGAGATAAAAGACTGAAATAGCTCACCATCAGGCTCTTGAATCAAAGGGAATAATTTCAATCAACTTCACTTGCTCCATCATTGAAACGTTCCCAAAAAATTATGGACTTACTTTCCAGGACTCTTCATTCCATGTCCTTAATATTGGTTGTTTACTTATTTATTATTAGTATTTCCTCTTTTTGTATTTGCACAGTTTGTTGTCTTCTACATTCTGGCTGAACGTCCCCATTGGGTGGCTTATCATTGATTCTGTTATGGTTATTTTCTAAAGGGTTATTGAGTATGTCCACAATAAAATGAATCTCAGAGATGTATATGATGTATTTTGATAACATTTGCTTTGAACTTTGAACGAATCTTAAGTTGTTCAATTTGTTCTTGATCAAGGAGGCTGTCGTGTGTCTAGTTTGAGATACTGTTCTCCAGAGCAAGTAGGTACAAGTAAATTGCTTTAGGATTTACATATACCTTATAGGCACTGTAAAAATGCATACCCTTATCGTTGCTGCTGCGTTACGTGTACCCTGTCCTCATTAGCAAAGCAAATTGTAGTTCCTGGGTCAAGTTTGGGTGTTACTATGGAGCCCAGTACTGAAGATGTAATTCTGCAGGCAGCAGACATGTTGGGCATATTGCCAGGGCAGTTTGTTAGCATTGCAGAACATCTGTGCTTGGCAATTACAATGCTAAATTACAATTAAAGTGGAGGCAGCTGAGATACGGCACCCACGAGGAGCTGGTAAGTTTCATCGAGAGTATTTCATAGTCAGCTCTCAAATTACCCAGGATAATGGTGGGGAACACATTCATGGATAAAACACAGCTGACAAAATTCACATTAAAACACATAAAAAGCTGTCAATTCGGTTGCAAAGTGCCTGATTGTTTATTGTTTATGCAGTGCAAGTTAGAACTCGTCTCAGTTCTATAGTTCTGCAGCCTAGAAAGCACTAGCGTTGTAGGTTTTCACAAATAAAAAGACGAGGCAATTTATGTTTAAGAAAAGTTGTAACAATTCATTTATGGAACTCCAAAACCTGAACACAACGTGTGCTAAAAATCCTTTATGTAATTATGTCAGACCAGTGTACTAAAGTGAACCCCAACTCAACGTCGGTGGTTGTGAATTATGTGCATTTGCACCAATTATATTACCCAGCCCCATGAAATGTGAGAGTAGACTTCATATGGGGGGGGGGGGTCCAGCCCAGATGCTGGCAGCGTCACCAGTGCTCCAGTTTGGCCAAAGATTGTCACATTGGAGATTCACCCCAGAAGTCCAACCTGCTTATTGATGCTCTCCACTGGAACCTCTCCAAAGCTGGTGA
Source organism: Mobula hypostoma (assembly GCF_963921235.1). NCBI lineage: Eukaryota > Metazoa > Chordata > Chondrichthyes > Myliobatiformes > Myliobatidae > Mobula > Mobula hypostoma. Next base: position 21,158,431 of record NC_086113.1, read on the forward strand.
CAGTCTACCCTGGCTTCCCACCCCCCCCCCACCCCAGTCACTGACATTCTGCCCTGAGACTTCCACTAGATTACTGACGGTCCCACCTCCACCCCACACCCATCCTCTCAGCTCAGTGGTAGCCTTACCTGAACCTGCCCCTGGTTAGTGGTACAGGTAGTCATTTCCCCCGCCGGTCAGTGACAGTATGTCCTGGATCCCCTCCCTGGTCAGTGAGAGTCTGTCCTGAATCCCCTCCCCGGTCAGTAAGAGTCTGTCCTGGGTCCCCACCCTGGTCAGTGAGAGTCTGTCCTGGGTCCCCACCCCGGTCAGTGACAGTCTGTCCTGGATCCCCTCCCTGGTCAGTAAGAGTCTGTCCTGAATCCCCACCCCAGTCAGTGAGAGTCTGTTCTGAATCCCCACCCCAGTCAGTGAGAGTCTGTCCTGGATCCCCACCCCGGTCAGTGAGAGTCTGTCCTGGATCCCCACCCCGGTCAGTGAGAGTCTGTCCTAAGATTTTGGCTGGAGGAGGATGTATGATCAGAGGATGCCGCAGCTGGCAGAGGTTGAGTTCAGAGTATTACTGTGGAAGGTGTTTGTGTAGAATGGGGTCAGGCAGGCATGTTTAATCTATATACCAGTTAAAACCAAATCGTGATTTCATGGTATTCTTCTGCGTACTCTAGTCAGGTAAATTCTAAAAGACAATAAACAATTTATATTGAAAGTGACAGCTTTCTTGCATTCTGTCAGAATCCTGCTGCCAAAATACATGATGCTTTTCCCCCAGGCTAGAAATGTTGCATTTCACAATACCTTTGGCTCTCTGTAATCATGTCCTCATCTTTCATGTAGTTTTTGAAGTGGGTTTCCCTCCTGAGTAACACTGTGGGAGGACCTACACAAGAGCACTACAGCATTTCAAGAAGGCAGCTCCTCACCACCTCGCCAGGACAATAATGGTGAGCATTAAATAGCTTTCATGAAAATAACGTTTTTTAAAAATTCATTGCAAGTTTACCAAGAAGAGGTCAATGGAAATTACAAATCTCAGTTATTTTTAGGAATGCTAGATTTTGCCCGAGTGGATTCTTGTATTGAATCACAAATTTTAATTTGCTTCAACTTTCAAAGTTATTCAATACATGTTTGATTTTCCTTAACTATCCAGCTGTTTATAAATGCTAAATATGTGAAATTACATAATTTTTTCATGTGTGTAGACTTTCAAATCAAGTTAGCACAGAAACATAGGATCAAAAGGCCACTTGGCCCTTCTAGCAGATTGCAGCTAACCTGTAAGTAGAGGATTATGGACCAGAGACGACATGGTAGTGCAGAGGTTAGCACAGCGCTTTACAGTACCAGCAACCGGCGTTCAATTCCTGCTGATTTTGTATGTTCACCCTGTGACTGCGTGGATTTCCTCCAAGTGCTCTGGTTTCCTCCCACATTCCAAAGATGTACCGATTGGTTGGTTAATTGGTTGGCCAGTGTAAATTATCCTGTGATTAGGCTAGAGTTAAATCAGGGGTTGCTGGGCATTGTGGCTTGAAGGCCCGGAAGGGGCCTACTCTGCACTGTATCTCAATAAATAACTCCATCCATCTCCAATCCATATCCTGTCCTTTTACCTGGCAAAAGCCCACCCATGTCAGATTTTAAATGACCTAATTGAGAGGGCATCTATTATTTCTTGTAGGAGAGAGTTCAGCATTTTCACCACACTTGGTACCATACTGCTTTCTAGGTCTCTCTAACCTGTCTAAGGAGTAATACCCAGCACTGCACACTCTACCCCACATGAGGTCTAAGTAAAATTCTGAGTGTTGTAAGTGTTATATACCTGTTGCAGGTAATTCAGATTTATATTGTGGCTAAAGTTCCTGCAGGGCAAATTTTCAGTTTGGATATGCCAGCAGGTATATTTGTCATTGGCATAATATATATATTATTTATCTTTCTATCTATTTATTGAGATACAGCCTAGAATAGGCTCTTCAAGTAGTGCTGCCCAGCAACCGATTTAACTGTAACATCATCATGGGACAATTTACCATATCCAGTTAACTTACTAACCAGTCTTTGGACTATGGGAGGAGACTGAAGGACCTGGAGCAAACCTATGCATTCCTCGAGGAGGATGTACAGAGTTTCCTTACAGATGATGCTGGGATTGAAATCCAGACTCCGACGCCCTTATTGTACTTATTGCTATGCTGACGTGACGGCCATAAGACCACAAAACACACGAGCATAATCACGCCATTCCACATTTTGAGTCTGCTCTGTCATTTGATCATGGCTGATTTATTTTCCCTCACAACCCAGTTCTCCTGTTTTCTCCCTGTAACCTTTGATGCTCGTATTAATTTCCATTTTACATACATGTTGATCCAATAACTTGGCCTCCACAACCAACTGTGGGAATGAATTCCACATATTCACCACCCTCTGGCTAATCTCCTTTCTAAAGGGATGTCCTATTCTGAGGCTGTGCCTTCTAGTCCTAGACTCTCCTACCTTTGGAAAACCCTCTCCATGTCCACTCTATCTAGGCCTTTCAATGATATTTCAATGAGAATTCACTCATTATTCTTAAATCTAGAGAGTACAGGCCCAGAGACTTCAAATGTTCCTCATATGTTAACCTTTTCATTCCTGGAATCATTCTCGTAAACCTCCTCGGGACCCTCTCCAATAACAGCACATCTGCTCACAATACTCCAAGTGTCTGAGCAATGCCTTATAAAGACCCAGCATTATATTCTTGCCATAATGGTACAATTTAGATTTCTGCTCATCATAGCACTGGACTTCTGTTGGAATCTACATATTAATGCAGCACTGGAGTACAAAGAATGCCAATCAACTAACTAGGTGCAAGTACAACAGGCACACTGAAATGAATGGGAGAATATAAGTGCCTAAGGAAAGAGAGACAAAGCTTCAAGCCAAATCTTTCATTTTGACTGTGCCTAGATGACTAGCATATAGCTCCTCCAATACGTTAGCTCTCAGATTGGAGGGTACAACAACTCTCAATCCCCACCAAAGGCAACCAACATCAAGGGCAATTTCATTCCGGCGCTGGTAAAATGGGGGAACCGGAATTTCTGCTGCATATTTCAGCCATTTTGGGTTGCCATGTTGACCTGAGTCAGTGTGCGATCTTTTTCCTTTACTATAATAAGGAGAATTTTGATTTTCATTAGGGAGAATATGTCAAGAGGAGAGTCCACTTCTGTAAATTTTCAAGTATTTTCTTTTAGCAGTAAACAGGGCTATCCATCAGCATTTCCATGATTAGCTGTCCTCTTGAATTCAGCCTTGTAATTTTGTCCTCCCAGAAACAGAGCTGCTGTTAGTGGAACACCCTTCTGTGGATTGAAAATAGACACTAGTGGTTGATGATCAGTAATGAGGGTAGATTCTCTCCCATACAAGTGATGTTTTACACCCCATACCAGACTGACAACTTCTCTGTCAATCTGCACGTAATTTTTCTCTGCAGCGGTAAGGGCACATGATGCAAAGGCTATAGGATGTTCACTTCCATCACTAATAATATATGACATGACTGCAACTTTACCATAAAGCAAGATGTCACAGGCAAGCGTCACCGGATGAAATGGATCATAATGTGTGAGTACAGTGTCTGATATCACCATGTCATTTACCTTTTGGAAAGGCACCTCACACTGCTTTTCCATTGCTATTTCTTCCCAATCTGTAGTAATGAGTCCTAGGGATGGAGCACAGTAGCCATGTTAGGCAAGCACCTGTTACAGGTATTGACAAATCCTGAAAAGGACCACATCTGTGACACGTCCTTTGGTCTTGAGGCATCCACCACTGCTTGAATTTTCTCGGCACGCTTGCATAAATCTTGTATGTCAATGGCGTGACCGCATGAAGTGATGCTTGGTTTAAAGAATTCATACAGGTCGTGTCACACTCTGAGACCATAATCCCCTAATCTTTTCAATATTGCCTTGAGAGTTTGGAGATGTTCCTTGTTATCCTCTCCGGTAACAATGATGTCATCCAGATAACACTGACTGCTGAGCAGCCCTGTAGCACCTGGTTCATAGCTTTCTGCCAGAGTGCAGGTGCAGATGCTTCTCCAAAAATAAGCCTATTACAGCGATAAATCCCCTTGTGAGTGTTTACGGTGAGAAAGACTTTGGACACTTCTTCCATCTCCATCTGTAGGTAGGCCTCAGCTGAGTCCACTTTACTGAAGTGTTTTCCTCCAGGAAGGTTTGCAAAGATATCCTATACCATGGGCAGAGGATATTGATCTATTTTCAGTACTGGGTTGACGGTGATCTTAAAATTACCACCCCAGCTCCTGACAGGCCATTCTTCTTGGCTACTGGGAACACTGGTACTGCCCATGGTCTCCACTCATCTCTGGAAAAAAATCATTTTAGCCTTCATGTGATCTAGCTGACTGGCTACTTTATCATGGATGGTGTATAGAACCAGACGAACTTTGTAAAACTTGGGTGTGGCATTTTCATTTAACTCTATTTTACCCTTGATATGTTTGAGTTTTCCAATGCTATCCTTGAACACTGCTGTGGTATCATCCAGTATCTTCCTTAATTCACTCTCAGTTGACTCTGTTGTAGGAGATGTGGCTTGCAAATAGTGGATGGATCTCCAAATAGGTTGTAGATGTTGCAGCCATTCACAACCCCATAATGCTGGCCATCCTGTTTTTACCACACACATGCTCAATGTGGCCTGTTGGCTGTTGTATTCCACTGTTATGAATGTCATTCCCACATGAGCTATCTATTCTCCAGTATGAGTTCTTAGTTAGATATCAGTAGGCTTCAGCTCAGTGTTTTTGAACTGTCATTCAAACTCATTTTGTGGAATGACTGAAACAGCCAAGCTAGTGTCCAATTCCTTTTTAATTAATTTGTCATTCACTTCTGGTGTATGCCTTATTGGTTTTCACGTTGTAAATCTCAAGTCCTGTGTCACTCTCATCATTATCAGATTTTTCACCAACACCATACAGATTAGTGCTCTTTTTGAAACTGTAGTTTGACTTTGTATGTGTCAGACTTTGCAGCATTTTCTGCAAGTTTTACTTTTATACCTGCATTGGTTTGGTGTATGTGAGCCTCTACCACAACAGTAACACAATATGTTCAGCCAGACAGGATTCTGTTTAGACATTGTAATTTTGTTCACACTGACTTTCATTCCTGTCTGCTGCATCTCTGACTGCTATTTCCATTGATACAGCAATTTCAACTGCTCTTTTAAATGTTAGTTGTTCTTCAGTTAGGAGCCATTTTTGAAAGCTTTCTTGTAAGATTCTGCAAACTAAACAATCTCTCAGTGCATTATTAAGTCCATGACTGAACTGACAATGCTCAGACAATCTCTTCAATTCAGCCACACAAACAGAAATGGACTCTCCTTCCTTTTGATTCTGCCTATGAAATCTAAAGCATTCTGCAATCAACAATGTTTTCGATTCTCAATGTTCTTGCGTTACCATGCTGATATTGGCAATGCTCATTTCGGCTGGTTTGGTTAAAGCAGTTAAACATTTAAGAAAACTGTATGCCCTTTCATCCATTTCACTCAGCAACACTGGCACTCATTTTTCATCGGCTACTTTACTTGCTTCAAGATATTGCTCAATTTGTTCAGTATATATCATCCCGTTATCTGATGTGCAAACAAACCCATCTAGCTTTCTGATGTAGCCAACCATTTCTACTTTATTTTTATGATAACTATCATCTGAAACTCACAGCTTATGAGCTCGTGGTTGTATTCACTGTTCGTTAAGGTCGTCATTTTCTGTTTTTATTTAAACTTAAATGTCTCGCTCACCTTCCAAAAAAGTGCTGTACTTCAACGAGTAGGTAGTCATCTCCAGTTCATTTTAAAACTTCCTTGTTGTCACTCTTATGTTTTGTAACTCCAGAAGCTAAATAAAAGACAAACACAGGAGCTGGGATACTTGCCTACTTGTTTTTTCTTTCCTATTATATTCATGAGGTGTTCACATATGATGGCTGCCATTCATATACGTCTTACATATGACCCATAATACTTTATACAATAAGTACTTTATACTTTATTGTCGCCAAACAATTGGTACTGGAACGTACAATCATCACAGCGATATTTGATTCTGCGCTTCACACTCCCTGGATTACAAATATTAAATACTAAAATATTAAAAATAGTTAAATTAGTAAATATTAAAAATTTAAATTATAAATCATAAATAGAAAATAGGAAAATGGGAAGTAAGGTAGTGCAAAAAAACCGAGAGGCAGGTCTGGATATTTGGAGGGTACAGCCCAGATCCGGGTCAGGATCCATTCAGCAGTCCTATCACAGTTGGAAAGAAGCTGTTCCCAAATCTGGCCGTACGAGTCTTCAAACTCCTGAACCTTCTCCTGGAGGTGATTATGCTGACAGCACTGCTCCAACAGCTCAATGAATGCTTAATCAAATAATATACTTACAATATTATTCAAATAATACTGAAATATTAAATACACTCTATAATCTAAAGCATTGGTAAATCTAATAAATAGTTGTGTCCCAAAAAATCAGTAGTACCACTTTGAGCAACTACCCTTTATCACCACTCTTTGCTATTAACATCTAACCAATCTACTCATCAGGTTGAGAATTAGCTTTAAAGTCCATGAGCTTGAATTTTAGATCATCAGCTTTTCTGAGGAACATCAGTGAGTCCATGTAGAGTACAACTTTGGATATGCACTCACTATTTCCTCAAAAAAATGCAACTTAGATTTTTGGGCCCATTTTACCCTTTCCAAATACTACTTGGCTCTCTGGAATTAGTTCAAATTTCAACAAGTATTTGGTTGTATATTTTCAATTATAGATCCTATCCTACCTGCTGATTGATATTTGTAATGGCATTGGTATTGATATCAGTATTGGCTTATTATTGCCCATGTACTGAGATACAGCAAAAAGCCTGTTTTGCATACTATTCATACAGATCAAACCTTTACACAGTGCATTGAGGTAACACAAGATAAAACAATAACAATGTAGGCAAATGTGTAAAAGCTACAGAAAAAGTCCTGTCCCTATAAACAATAATGTGCAAGATCATAATGAGCTAGGCTGTGAGGTCAAGAGCCAATCTTATTGTACTAGGGAACCTTTCCATACTCTTATTACACCAGGGTAGAAGCTGTACTTGAACCTCCTGGAATGTACTTTCAGGTTTTTGTATCTACTGCCTGATAGGACAGAGGAGAAGAAAGAGTTACATGCTTCTGTTAACAAAATGACTGACAACATTTGCCCCATCTTCGTCAGGGATTCCTAACCTTTTTTATGTCATGGTCCAATACCAGTAAGTAAGTGGTTGTGGGCCACTGGATTGGAACCCCCGAGAGCTAGGTTATAACTTTTTTGATTCAGTGAGCAGGTTTTTAGCTATTTGCGATACTCTGTATCCCAAGACTTTGAAAAAGAAGATGCACTTGTTCAATGATAACGCAAGCTTTTCTTGGGAGTTGTGGGTGTTAGTAATTACACACAAATCAAACAATGAGCACTGTCACAAAATTAAATTATATTGCAATAGAGAAAATACTTCTCCAGTATCAGTTTAAAATTAGATTGCATGTTCTTGCAAGCCACTCTGAATCTTGTTCTGGAGGTTTGATAATAAGTAAATGCCACGGAAATAAAATTGGTTTACATCATCAGCAGCAAATCCAATGTAGTTTTGAGTGATCAATAAAAAGAATTTTGATTTAAGGAAAAATTCTTGTGAGGTTGACATAGAGACATGAGCACAGAAGTCAAAGTTGACACGGTATTGTCAGCCAGTGGCACTGCTAGGGATGAGATATTAGAAGGATTGCATGCATGTTCTTTTAAGTGGCTGTGATCGACCCCGCGGTATCACCTCAACAGTGAGCAGGGAGGGTTCTCCCTCATATCGCACCCAAAGAGCGTCACCCTCTAATTGTCACGTTGTAGTTTGCGGCAGGCACAATAAGGATAATGTTAAGACATCTGCATGCAGAGCCTGTTCGCATGTCATCTGGCAATCCCATTGAGCACAGAACTGTCAGAGCTGTGATGTTCAGAATTGGTCAACCATTTATTAAGCATACTGCATAAAGTGCTTCACTGGCTGTACAACATGTTGGGAAACCCTGAGCTCAGGAGAGGTCCCCTAGGTGCAAGGTGCTCTCTTTCATCAATGGAAAGGCAGATCAGGAGAGGTGTTCATAAATGGCTGACCAAGCCAACATTAACATCACAATTCAGAGAATCGCAGCTCAGACACTTCGTTATAGCAAGCCGTGCTTGATGAGGTTGCTGAACTGCTTGGGAGCAGGCTCTCTATGAAGAATGTTTTGATTCAGCATTGAACATTCCTGGAAGAACGAGAGTCACATTCATTTTCACATACCTTTGTAGGTACCTATATCATACCTGTGCATTATAAAAAGAGTAAAAGTTATTGCATCCAGAGAATTGTTTTGACTTAAGTGTGCTGTTTTAGAATTGAAATGCCTTTTCTGCCTAACCCAGCTTGTTTCCTACTACCATCTGCTGAAATCAGATTGAATTTGTTTCTCATCATCAGGGTTGTGTGAGAGATGTGTTCAGGGTGCCTCACCACCACCCTCTCAAGGCAATTGACAAGGGGAAGAGTTTTTGACTTTGCCAAACAATTGAGACTTGCACGTAGAAATATATTTGAAGAAGAAAATAAATTTCAGTGTAGTTACGACACAATCACTGTGAGGACAAAATTAATTCTGTTATTCAGAACAAATTGGCAACCTGACTCAAAGTGACCGAAATAAGTCTTGTGGCAAGGAATAAACAAAATATTGTTGATGATGCTAGAGATTTTGTTGGCTTGTGAACTGTTGGGGAAGATTGCAGGGAAATTCATTTGGAGCTCAGTCCCATCTGAGATTGTTCAATGATAACACAGGGAGAGAAAGAATATGAAAAATGTTCTAATTATAATCTAACCTTATACCAGCAACAGAAAATATTAAAAGAATTTGGAAATGCAAATATAGAATAGTTGAGAGAAATGAATGCAATATTGCCTTCCACTTAATTCTGATCACTTTATAGTTGCTGGATATATATGTTAGAACCAGTTTTTCTCAATTTATTTCACCAGATTACAATAATTTCTATTTTATATATTGAGAACTACTTATTAGATGATTTGGTTGCTCTTTAATAAATCTATCCAAAGGGGAACTGTGTCTTTCTGCAATGAATAATCCAATCAGCAAACTTGTCACCAAAGATAACTTTGTAATTGGCTTTCAACACAATAAATCAGACTATCCTTTTTTATGTTCCAATGGATGCAACCTGCTCTCAATGGCATCATCTTTTCTAAAGCATCAAGACCCATGAAGATGCTACCAAAAAAATAAATCTAAGAAAGAGTTGTAGCATACTCTTGGAACAGAAATGACAAAAAGCAATGAATTACATTGCCTTACATCCTTACAATTATTATTTCTGAACAACCAATCTCAGCAACCTCACATGAGATTAGATTTTAAAAAGGGGTACATTTTAAGAGAAAGAAGCATTAGCTCTTTAGGTTTCCAAGTAGAGTTGAAATCCAATCTATTTATACATTCCATTCCATCCAAACCAATACAACTTCTCCTTGGGTTATCAAACTAAGTTTACATTTGCCTGAAGTTTTAAACTGAAATAAATAGGAATAAAAATTAGTAAGTTTAGCAAGGATTTTAATTGCCTGTATTGCATGTAAGAACACTTAAAGTTCCATTTTATTGAAACTAGATAAAGATGCGCTAACATTCATCTATAAATAGAAACACGTTGACTTGGCAGGCACAGAAATCTCACTGGTACTGTGTATGGTGACTGAGTTTTTATTTTTAATTCAATTACCTGCAACTGGTGCCAAGCTGTATCGGCCCTTGCCCTTCCCTTGGACAACATGGGTGTCGTAGAGAGGGGAGACTTGCTGCATGGGCAACTGCTGGTCTTCCATACAACCTTGCCCAGGCCTGCGCCCTGGAAAACTTCCAGGTGCAAATCCATGGTCTCGTGAGACTAACAGATGCCACCACCTGCAACATGTGCAAATGTAGAATAATAACAAGTGAGTATGAACTTATTATTATTTTTGCCAAAATAATGCATTGGTGTCTGCAGATTACTTCAATAATAGAAGATATATGAATAATAAGTCACCCTCCATCAATTATACCACACAAAAGGTGCCCACTTTTCACATTAAAATGATAGGTTTTCTTCATGATGAAGGCTCCTTCTAAAATGTTAAATTCAAAGAGAAAGAAAATTATGTTGTTTTATTGGTGACACAAGAGATACTACAGATGCTGATCTGGATCAACACACAAAATGCTGGAAGAACTCAGCAGGTCAGGCAACGTCAAAGGGGAGGGAGCATTAACCTGAGAAAATCTGCAGATGCTGGAAATCCAAAGGAACACACACAAGATACTAGAGGAACTCAGCAGTCCTGATGAAGGGTCTCGGCCCAAAATGTCAATGCTGCCTGGCCTACTTGAGATCCTCCAGCTTTCTGTGTGTGAAACTTTGACTGTTCATTTCCCTCCCTAGATACTGCCTAACTGGGTTCCTCCAACATTTTGCGTGTGTTTTGGTTTATTGTCATCTACACTAAATAGGGTGAGTTTCAGACTATTTAATGAAATTAAATCTCTGGGTGTATACTTCCATTGCATTTCAAGCTCTGCACAAAGGTACCAGAGAAATGTAGATAAAGTAGCCTGGACCTTACAAGAGGTCTACATCAGTTTGTGAAGATTAGCATCCAGCTCTAGAATCAAAAAGGAACTGCAGCTAGAAGCCAATGGCCTAGTTTCTTCAATATCTATCCTTTAATAACTTTAATAACTTACGTTATTTTTTGTATTTTTTTTCACAGTAACACGTCAAAGCTGCACCCTCTCTAACATGCTGGTAGAGAGAGTCTTATTTAGGTTTTTAGCGCTGGAAATAGTTACATCCCGACACGCGGGACAGAAGCATGGACGCATTGTGTATTCCAGGGACCAGCTGCTTGCACTAATGCCAGCCGGTTTAGCAAGCAGAGCGGTGGACACCCCTGCTGAAATCTGGAGGAAAACACACAGAGGATGCAGAGGGGGATCACAAGTCGAGGAAAAAGGACTGGGTTGAGACAACAGAGACTTATGGAGAAGAGGAGTTCGGTGGGTAATAAAATGGACGAGTTCACGGCGCTAGCCAGGCATCAGAGAACATTTTGGGAGTGCAGTGTGATGTGTTTCACTGGAACGGGGCTGCACGAGGACATACCCAATCAAAACTTCTCCACGGACGGCTTCCAGACCGTTCCGGCTGACCAGAAGTGCACTGAGAGCGGTAAGCGTAAAGGAGTTGGGTGCTTACTGTTCTGGTTAACAACAGATGGTGCAATCCGGGTCATATTACAATCAAGGAACGTGTTTGTAGACCGGATATTGAACTTTTTGCTGTTGGACTTCGGCCACATTCCACTGAGATTCAACACTGGGCGGCACGGAAGGTTGTTCCTGCCTGCGGCCATTGAACTTGCAGCTCCTCCCATGGAGGGTCAGACACCCTGAGCCAATAGACTGGTCCTGGACTTTTTTCCATTTGGCATAGTTTGCATTTTGTTGTTTGATTGTTTGTGGTTTTGGTATTGCTATATTTATGCTCTATTCTTGGTTGGTGCGGCTGTAACAAAACCCAATTTCCCTCGGGATCAATAAAGTATATCTATCTATCTATCTATCTATTTACTGTCAAATGTATCATTTCTAAGTAAAACTTACAGAAACATCCAGGTTACCATGGAATCTGTTGCTACTTTCAATGATCCTGCCCTCCTACTGTTAGCAATCTTCTCACCAAACTCAACGAAAATCACCTAAGCTACCATCTATTTAAGTTGCTTACAAACTAGTCTAAGTGATACCTTAAAGGTGTCCTGAGACTTAATTGTTGGTTTAAATTTACAAAAGCTTTCAAATATTTTTTAAAAAGTTTAGCATCCAGGTCAATGGGGCAAAACTATCCTTTCTCCTAATAGTCTAAACCCATCTCATCAAAATTTATTTTGTTCTGAGTATTATTTAAAAATAATAATCCAGAATTGTTATTTTATCTTCACGGCTACTGTGGAAATTCTTTAATACAATTGTCAGTCAACCATCTGATGACATCACACCTACTGGACATGAGGATTCTCACTGAATACATACCAGAGAACAACCGATGCTAGGAGAAGAATAAATTCTCAACACAGAATTGGTCTTTTCTATGTGAGGTGATTCCTTTCAAATCTGTTGCAAATGCCTTTGATTTTCTTTTAACTGCAAAAACGGTATAAGGCCATTATTGTTTTATAGTTATGAAATAAAATTTCCGTATAACTCTTTGTACTTACACTAAAACTTACAATTGACTTTGTTACAGGCCGAAGCCTAGCTGGCGTGGGTTCCATAAGCTTTTGTTTTCTGTGGATATTTAGCTAATCTTTTGCCTTAATGCCATTCCTATTTCATTTTCTTAAAATTCATGTGAAAGCTATCATCTTCTGTCATGAATAAAGTACTGACCCTTCCGTATTGTCAGATAGAGAGCTCCAAAGTTTCACCGGTCTCTGGGTGACAAAAATTTCTTCTCATCATACCTGACTGCTTCTCTGTAAAATTGTGTCTTTTTTTCTGATGTTTACTGCCATCTCTGCATCTTCTCTCTCCTGCCTGTACACATCTGATGTGCCTCAATGAGATCATCTCTCATTTTTCTAAACTGAAGAGATTCTAAAGGTCTTTCCTTTCTGCTTCTTTTTCTACAGAATATGCTAAATTTAACAGCTTCAAATTCCTGGGTGTTCTATCCTGACAATTGTGGGCATTCTATCCTCCGCCCAACATGCTGACTCAATTATGAAGAAGGCACACCCGCGACTATATTTCCTTAGGATTTGGTCTATTACCAAAGACTAGCGAATTTCTACTGATGTACCGTGGAGTGCATTCTGACTGATTGTCTCACTGTCTGGTATGGAGGCTGCAATGATCAGGGTTGGAAAAAGCTACAGAGGGTTATTGACTTAGCCAGCTTCTTCATGGGCACCAGCCTCACCACCATCGAGCCATCCATCACAAAGGATCCTCACCATATAGGAGATGCCTTCTTCTCACAATTACCTTTAACAAGGAAATAAGGAGTCCGAAGGCCAACACTCACCATTTTAGGAACAGTTTCTTCCCTTCCATCATCAGATTTCTGAATGGTCTATGGACCCACGACACTAACACACTATTTCTCTCTCTTTTTGCAATATTTAGTTTTATATATATTATTGTAATTTTGGTACTTTTAATGTATTGTATTGTACTACTGCCGAAAACAACAACTTTCATGACATATGTTAATGATAATAAACTTGAATTCATATTCTGATTCTCAGTATTTCTACCATTTCTGTTTTTATTTTGGATTTATTTTTCATATTCAGAAAATAGTGCTGATTTGTTTACTCACTCCTTGCAGGACAACCCACCCAGCCCATTCGAGGAATCAAGCTGTTTAACCTTTCTTGGTATTTCTTCTATTATAAACGTAAACTTCCATAGGTGGAGAGGCTGTGCAACATTCCTAGTGCAATGTTACCATCGCCCTAGCCATATGCAATATTTCAAATAGTGTATGAACATGCAGTCACTTGCATCTGTGCCAGTACTAACCCTGACACAACAATGCAATTGTGCGTTTATACAACAGCTGAAATTACGCTCACCTGTGACTCAAAAAGTGGGTGGGTGCCAAGTCCAGAGCCTTAACCAATAAAATCTGGACTGGCGTTCCAGTGTAGTCCTGAAGAAATATTGCATAGTTTGAGATGCTGTCATTCAGATGAGAATTTACTTCTCACGGGAAAATATAGAAGATCCAATTGTACTACTTTGAATGGCACCAAGGGAATTTTCCCAGTGTACTGATAAGTATTTGCACCTCAGCTGGCAAATTAGCTAATTGTTTTTGGAGCATGTTTTACGCAAATTTGCTACTGTGTTTTGAAGAGAGGCAACACTTTTTAAATATAAAGGTTCTGGGGCTTTATGAGTTAATGAAAGGATCTATACTATTTCTTCAGTGCCAACCTCAGGTTCGGATAATTAATCCACGGTGTCTTCACTTCCAGTTCAGCTAATACCTCTTCTCTCACTGCCTTGTAATAGAATATGTAAGTGACCCTGGATATTTTTTTCTGGCTTTCAGGGAATGGAATCTCATTTGGCAACATACTCTGCCAAGCTCAAATAAATTGTATTACCTCAACCAGAACAGATATGAATTGTAGAATCTGTGCTAACTTCCACTGAACCTCATCAAAATTATAAACAACATCTCTAGCTTCTCTTTCCTCACATTTAACCCCTTGAGAGCCAGGCACAAATTCACAGTAGCAAATTCAACACATATACCACATTGAAATCCCAAATAACACACATCAAAGTAGCTGGTGAACCCAGCAGGCCAGGCAGCATCTCTAGGAAGAGGTACAGTTGACGTTTCAGGCCGAGACCCTTTATCAGGACTAACTGAAGGAAGACTTTTCCTTCAGTTAGTCCTGACGAAGGGTCTCGGCCTGAAACGTTGACTCCACCTCTTTCTAGAGATGCTGCCTGGCCTGCTGCGTTCACCAGCTACTTTGATGTCTGTTGCTTGAATTTCCAGCATCTGCAGAATTCCTGTTGTTTGAAATCCCAAATGTTGACCTAATAGGAAATTTAAAAATGGAACGGGTCTGAGTCAATGCATCAATCAACTATTGAAATGATCCACATATTACCAATGGATCAATAAAGCAGTCTGAACTTTTAATTAAAAATATAAAATATATAACATTAACTTTGTTTTGAATGGTGCGTCAATATTTCTCTATTAACATGATATGTCCCTAATTGCAGGCTGGTCAAGTGGAACACACACAATCAGAACTTCATCTTTTTTTTAAATCAAAATGTCTTTTGCTGCATAAGACCTGATCAAATTCATTAAATTTGCTTAGAGTTCCTCTCTCCTTCTTTCTTCTCACAGCGAACATTTCCCCCAAATTGACAGCTCTCTAGCTTTAGGTTTAATGTGGCATTGTTTGCAGAGTGAAGGGCTCTCCAGAGCAGTAGAATTAATAAACACTTGCTATCTCTACTTTCTGCAGAATGAACCCTTACAAGCTGACAGGTTACTGGCAGCAATGCTGTGGTTCCACTGCAATTTCAATGCATCCCATGGGACTGAAGTGATGCATTGTCAGATGTGTGTTCAATATTACATATTCAAAGCAGCACAGAAGTTGATGTAAAATGGCAGCTCAGGGTTTTATTAGGTGTAGCAGCATCGTATGAATGCTTGGGGCATGTAATCCATAAGTGTGGATTGATGGTTCTGTTGGATACCCATAACAGGGATCATGAAAGCAGATCCTGTTCACTGCTGTCCTTCATCAACAGAGGTCTGCTGTCCTTATCCAGTTTGGTTTGTAGCTTACTCCATTTAACATGGCACTATACAAAGGCCCAGTGAGCTGCTTGATCTGGAGACAATGAGGTATGGGCAATAAATGTTGACTAATTTTGCAACATAACTGGACTTACAGTGTGATTGGAAGAGAATCAGAAACATTCTTCCAGCTTATTAAAATTCAGGTGAAAAATATTCAGTTCTTGATCAAGAAAATATTCACCTTTTAAAAGTTAACTTTCATGCCCACAGGGAAGGAGTCTCAATGAGCAGATAAGCCACCTGCATGTGTGGCACCATGTAAAAAAATGGGAATATATAATATTCTTCAGTGTTATAATGGATTAATGAATTTTCATTAATGATTGTTCATCTGTGAAATCTGAAATCCAATGGCTTAAAAATATGATAAATGATGGGGATATTTGCAATAGAAATGGAGTAGTTTGCCACAAGTTAAAATGCAATACTTTTTTGCATTTTAAAAGGAATCTCAGAGTTGTATATGGTGACATATATGTTTTGTAGCCTGGCAAAAACACACTCTCAGGACAACAAATACCTTTTAGGATCTTTAATTCCTTATTGAACTTTCCAATATTCTGTTGTACTATGTTGGAGGTATATGGACTACATGCTCATATTGCTTATGATGCTCTGTGACACCTATAACGAGCTTTATGTTGCGATATATCCCTGAGGTCCATTGGGTAGAGGTTTTACTTATTGTTTGACAATCTATGAGCTTGGTTTCTGAACCAGAGTACAAAAAGCTAAACAAAGACTCTAGTGCTATTCTCAACTGTTCCTGTCATTTGGATGAGATGTTGAAGAAATACTTCGCTGGTTCCACGTGCTTTAGTATGTGTTGAAGCTGTGATAACTGCTCTTAAATGTGAATTTGTTGCAGATCATT
Organism: Mobula hypostoma; assembly: GCF_963921235.1. Taxonomy (NCBI): domain Eukaryota; kingdom Metazoa; phylum Chordata; class Chondrichthyes; order Myliobatiformes; family Myliobatidae; genus Mobula; species Mobula hypostoma. Next base: position 21,174,893 of record NC_086113.1, read on the forward strand.
GGTCTGGGTTTTGGTAGCACTGCACCAAACTGCAGCATTTCCCAACGTCTTCCAATGTTTTGGTTTTCTACCAAATGAATACAGAAGACTCAAACTGCCATTGAATTCCACAGAAAGTCCGATGGTAGAGTTCCACTTCTGAGAGATTCCCAACATTTACTCTCAGTGTCATGGTCCGGATCGGGGTCTCTTTAAATTTACTTTGTTTATGTTACAATCCGGACCGTTGACTCCCTGTTTCCCTTTGGTTCCCTGTTTTCCCGTGTCCCTCGGCCTTGGTGATTAGAGGCAATTTACTCTCGGCTGAACTGGTAGTTTATAGTCTCCGGCTTTCAGCTGTTCGGTGCCAGAGCGTTTGCAAAGTCACCAAGGTACGGCGTGCCAATGTCATCTGGCCGGAGCAAGCCTAGTCTCCGCCCGTAACGAGTGCTGGTAATTCGCCTTTCCTCACCGGAGCAACCCTGTCAAGTTACCTCGCCAAAGCGAGCCTGCAAAGTTTCCTCACCGAGGTCAGTTAACCCGCCGAAGGGAATCAAGAACCGCTGTCTACTGTTCCAGGGCCGAGTCGAGAGCTCGCCACTACCTGGCGGCATCCAAGGTCTGAGTCAAGTCCTGGCCCTGGCGGTCTATGATTCCTGTCCTACGCCCCTGTCTGAATCCCTTCTCTGCCCCTCTCGCCTCTAGCCCTCGTCTGCAGCCCTCGCCTGCACCTCAGTCTAGTTCTATCGCCAGAGCTAGATAGGTACTGTCTGGTGCTCTTTCGTGTTGGTCTTGTCTTGTCTTGTCCTCGTCCCCGTGAGTTAAGTCTGGCCGTCTTGCCGTTGCCCCGCGGGGGGTCATGTCTTGTCATGTCTTGTCATGTCTTGTCCTCGCCTCCGTGGGGTAAGTAAGGCCGTCTTGCCGTTGCCCCCCGGGGGTCATGTCTTGTTGTGTCTTGTCCTCGCCTCCGTGGGGTAAGTCAGGCTGTCTTACCGTTGCCCTGCGGGGGGACATGAGTCCCGGCCCTATGTCCTGTACCCAAGGAGGGGTCCTGACTCTGTGTTCTGTGTATGTGTCCTTGGTTTCTTGTACCTGCTCTCCCAAGACCGAGGCTCTGTTTTTCCATGTTCCTCCTCTCCCTAGCCCATGTCATCTCCTTGCCTGGTTCTGGAGTCCGAGCCCGGGGCAAGACCCAAGTACTGGGTCCTTGCCCAGTCTCTGGCTCGGAGTCCATACTCTAGCCTCTTCATGTCGCTGCTAGTTCTGGGATCCAATTTCAAGTCCTAGCCCAGACCCTCGGTCCCAGCCTAGTAGTAGTCCTGAGTCTTTGTCCAGTCGCTATTCCTGCTTCTGCTTTGCTCTCCTGGTATCAAACAATAAACTCAATTTAATTAACCTCACAAGATGTGTCTTGCATTTGGGTCCACCCTTGCTCCCTATGCCTCCCCATTGTGACACTCTGATCATGCCTGGGTTAGACCGAGCACAGCATCTGTGGTCCATTTCGTTTCAGTGGGGAATATACTGCTGTAGGAAAGATTGGCAAGGAGAAAGTAAGTTCCCCTGATGAAGGGTCTAGACCTGAAATGTTGACTGTTCATTCTCTCCACAGACACTGCCTGACCTGCTGAGATCCTCCAGAATTCTGTGTGTGTGTGTGTTGCTCAAGATCTCCAGCATCTGCCAAATCTCTTGTGTTTAATGCAAATTTCCCGATTAAGTTAGTTGTGGTCCTTCTAAAACTTTTAATTATTATGGATATTTTTACATTTTTAGCTTATTTTCTTTTAATTTTAATACGATAGCTTTTATTTTCTTAGGTAATTATTGAAAGATTTTAAACATTAAAAAAACAGATTATTTTGCTTATCAAAGGTTTTCGGAGGAGGTTCACTGGTGATGCTTCTCTAGTCGAGGCACGGTGCTAATCATTGATGGACTTCAGGATACTTTTGGCCGCAAGACTCGAGATTCAAAGAACTCACAACACCAATGTTTTCTGGCCACAGTAATACGTCCACACTACGCCAGATAATTTTGAAAACACCAGTTTCGAGTAAAAACGACAGGCGTACACACTAAGTGTTTTTCAAAATATTTCTGTCCACACTAACACGGATATTTGGGGAATCTCCTCTACTGGGCACGCGCAGGACACACAGAAAACAAGCGAAGAGGAAACGGTATACTTAGTGCGTTTCCATCTGTTCCAGCACGTCATGACATCATTTTTAAATAGTCAAAAAAGCTCACTTTACAATTTAACTCTCACGCCGTTCACACCGACTGCACGTTATAACAGCAATACGGCAGTGCTTGCGCAGTACCAAGCAGAAGCAGAAAAAGCATTGTTGTTGTGGTGTTGTCATGACAGCGTTTTTAAATCTCTCCATTTACCCTGTACACACTACAACGGATATTAGGCGTTTTCAGATTTATTCACTCTGGAGACCGTTTCTGAAAATCTCCGTTTTCGGGGGATGAAAACGCCGCTTTAGTGTGGGAGGAGGGTCAAAACCAAGAGAAAAAGCTTCATTTTCGAGATTATCCGGCGTAGTGTGGATGTAGCCTTCAGATTTTAAAAAAATACACAGGTTTTGTTTGCAGTTAACTCTAATTGGGTTTCCCTCTTCAGGCAATATAGGTGCGGGGTAAGTAAAGCCAGTCTGCTTCTGGGAATGGTAAAGAGAGTGGCCAATGAGAGCTCACTTCAGTCACTTCCACTGGTGTGTTTAGTTCCTGCTTTGATGGCCTCTGGGTATTCCTGTCTGCCAGGCCGTGTGAGCACAGTGTAAGCCCAAATGCAGCAAGTGCACCATCAGAGAAGCCACCAACAACATAGCCGAAACACAAAGGATACTGCAGATGCTGGAAGTCATGAGCAACACACATAAAATGCTGGAGGAACTCAGCAAGTCGGGCAGCATGCATGGAGGGGAATAAATAGTCGACTTTCGGGCCAAGATCTTTCAGCGGGACTGGAACTGAAAGGGGCAAAGGCTGGAATAAAAAGTTCAGAAGCACAGAAAATAACCTGCACAATTAAGTGAAAGGGAGGGAATCAGTAATGATCATCTTTGCTTCTCTATCCACGGAAGCTGCTGGATCTGCACAATATTCCTGAGATCGTAAATCTCAGATTCCTAGCTCTGCAGAATCTTAGCTTTCTCTGTGTGGTCTGCGTACTCACTTGTTCTGTGCAGGAGGCTCCTTGGTCTTGGTGATATAGTTGCTACAGGAAATGCAGGAGGCAATTTGTATACAACAAGTTCATCAAGACAGCAGTGTGATAATAATCAAAGTGGTAAGACTCCAGGGCATGGGATCAAATCTATGGGGAATGCTTCAGGAATAAACTCCGAGGAAGAAATCTGGAGCCGGGGTCTCGAAGGCAGTTTGCTGTTGTTTGCAACTTCACTCTGGCATCCACTGGTGCCAAGCTGTATCAGCGCTTGCCATTCCCTTGGACTACATCAGTGACATGGAGAGGGGGAACCCACTGCATGGGCAACAGCTAGTTCTTCAAACCTTCCTGCCCAGGTTTGCGCCCTGGAGAGGACTTAGTCCACCAAAGGCACAAACCCACGATTCCATGGGATTGACGGCTGCCTGTTACTGCTGGTGTAGAACAACAAGTTTCATGACATGTCAGTGATAAGAAACCCAATTCTGAATTGTTCACTGGAGCTAACTTCCAACTCCTGCTCTAAAGCAGATTTTTTTGTGGCCACCTCAAAGAGCAGGCAAGGCATCCAAAATGCAGCACCTCCAAATATGCAACTCCCCTCAGATGTGTCTGAGAACATCACCATGATTCTGTGTGTTCTTAGTCTCTGCAGTCAGATTTCAGTCTGAGCCAGGGATGGACTGCAGCTGATGTGACGCATAGTTAATTGTTATTCAGTCATCATGATGACCCATAAAGACAGCCAAATGAAGCAGGATTACTCCTGGGCCAAGGTGCAAAACACAGCACCAACAGTCACACACAGCACAAAGTACATAAGATAGCAAGGATATTTAAGATATCAGTAAAATACAACCACACAAAAATACATTCCAAGACCCCAAGTCAAACACAACACAGCTTGTGGATAATACTTCTCTAACTTCCGCTAAGGACCCACTTCCCCCTCGTACCCCATCTGTTACTTATTTTTATGCACACATTCTTTCTCTCACTCTCCTTTTTCTCCCTCTATCCCTCTGAATATACCTCTTGCCCATCCTCTGGGTCCCCCCCCCGTCTTTCTTCCCGGACCTCCTGTCCCATGATCCTCTCGTATCCCCTTTTGCCCATCGCCTGTCCAGCTCTTGGCTCCATCCCTCCCCCTCCTGTCTTCTCCTATCATTTTGGATCTCCCCCTCCCCCTCCAACTTTCAAATCCCTTACTCACTCTTCCTTCAGTTAGTCCTGACGAAGGGTCTCGGCCTGAAACGTCGACTGCACCTCTTCCTAGAGATGCTGCCTGGCCTGCTGCGTTCACCAGCAACTTTGATGTGTGTTGTGGATAATACAGTGGGAAATATACAGGCAGGTACAGAAAGGAACCATTCACAATAAAGATAACAATTTATAGGACTGTGAGAAAATAGAGAATTGATTTGACTTACATCCTTCATATACATGAGGAGTAAAACTCTTTACGTCACGTCTCTGTCTAAATGTGCAATGTGTAATTTATAATAAATAGTATATACAACAGGACAGTCAATATAGCATAGAAATACAATTGTATCCGCGTGATTGAATCAGTCTGATGGCCTGGTGGAAGAAGCTGTCCTGGAGCCTGTTGGTCCTGGCTTTTACGCTGTGGTACCATTTCCCGGATGGTAGCAGCTGGAACAATTTGTGGTTGGGATGACTCAGGTCCCCAATGATCCTTTGGGCCCTTTTTATGCACCTGTCTTTGTAAATGTCCTGATACATGGGAAGTTCACATAAACAGATGCGTTGGGCTGTCTGCACCACTCTCTGCAGAATCCTGCGATTGAGGGAAGTACAGTTCCCATACCAGGAAGTGATGCAGCCAGTCAGGATGCTCTCAATTGTGCCCCTGTAGAAAGGATTTGGGGGGTGCAGACCAAACTTCTTCAACTGTCTGAGGTGAAAGAGCCACTGTTGTGCTTTTTTCGCCACACAGCTAGTGCATACAGACCACGTGAGATCCTCGGTAATGTGTATGCTGAGGAACTTAAAGCTGTTCACTGTCTCAGCCCCAGATCCATTGATGTCAATAGGGGTTAGCCTGTCTCCATTCCTCCTGTAGTCCACAACCAGCTGCTTTGTTTTTGTGACATTGAGGGAGAGGTTGTTTTCTTGACACCACTGTGTCAGGGTGCTGACTTCTTCTCTGTAGGTTGCCTCATTATTATTTGAGATTAGGCCAATCAATGTAGTATCTTCAGCAAATTTAATTAGCAGATTGGAGCTGTATAGTATCGTTAATTGGATAACTGTCAATGACATAGCATGGGCATATTGGGCAAACTAGACTCATTCTGCACTATAATATTCTGTGATAAATAATTACTTAAACTTGGCCATGGATTTGAACACATGGACAGATTTTACATACCTGACAGATTTTAGGATACAAGTTTTATATTATATCTGATATCATACCACAACCGTACTTGATAAAAATAGTATTGGGAGAACAGAGCCAAACTTACTCTTCAATCCTTTAATCTTCATTCCATCAATTGATTATTGAATTTATGAAATTATGATCTCAGATGAACAGTTTTTCATTAAATAATTCATATCTGATGTTCAATGACTGGAACTGGAAATAGATAAAAGTAAGATAATGGAAAAATTACCTTGCACAATGGCATGTTGCTACTGCATATTTCCATAATAAAAGAAATGTTAATAAATATATTTTACTGACATGGAACCAGTGCAATTTTATTTCAGATTGGAAAAGCATTAACCATAACAATTCCTGAATTAGTTGAGATTTTGTACATATATGTCATTATACACATTTATAAGGTTCCAGTTAATACCTCTGCCTATAAATTGCTACAAAGCTTCAAGTATGTAACTAAATAATAATTTATTGATTTCCCAATATTTCTTGCACAAATATGGAGAAAAATCACAGTCCTCCAACACAGACAAATGTTTCATGGAAGAAATAAAATTCGGTGACACATGATTCTAAATAGCAATACCATGTAAGAAATAAATACCCTGAGGCAGTTAATTCTACTGCCTGCTTAATGGCTGTTAATAGATTCACACCCTTGTCACTAGCTCTTCCTGTCACCGAGTTTGGATATGGCCCAAGTACGGAGCAAGAGACACTGAAGTGGGTCGATAGTTCGCAGATTTTAACACAGAGTTAGAGGGAAAAGAAAACAATAAATGCTAGACTAGACAGGGATGTTCACTAAAACTCTCAAATGGAAAATGAAGCCTACAATGTGGTTAAAAGGAATAACTAAATATAAAACGGATACTGCTAGTCTTCAGAGTTAGTTGACTCGACAGTCCAATTTCTCAGGCAAGGCCAAATGCAAGCAGGCAGCAAAGCGTTGCTGTGCTGAGTTCAAGTCTCGACAAGCGCTACGACAGAAAGAATGGAGTTAAATCCATTACAAAGAAAGAAAACTGAGCTGACACGGACATATTCATGAGCGCAATTGCCGTATCTGCTGCGTTGTCGAATCCGTGGTTGTGACACTTCTACTCCCAATATCACAGTTCGTGTGATTTGCGTACTGACATCAAGATGAAAGGAAATGACCATAAAAAGAGTTAGATTGTTATGAAAGGCAAGTAACTGTTAATGTTCTTCTGGTGAATGTTTGATTCTGGCTCCCAATTAGTCAACTTCCTTAATTAAAAGATGTCATATTTGTTCGTAAATCTCTTCAAGAACCTACCCCTCCTTGCCTCTGTAACTTCCAGCCCCACAACTCTTCAAGATCTCTACTTTCCTCCTATTTCAATTCCTGCACATCGGCAGCTGGGTATTCTCAGCTCTGGTCTTCCCTGCCTATCCCTCTCCACCTCTCCCACCTCCTGTGATCTTTTTGACCAAGTTGTTTTGATATCCCCTGACTTTGCTCATTTGGATTGTATTTGATAAAACTCCTGTCAAATGCCCGGACATGCATTTAGGGATGGTGCTAAGGAAGATGTGAATGTGGTTATTATTACATTTTGGGCTTTTTTCTCGGGGCTTCCCCAGAGAATCTGGTTTCAAGGATCCCGTTGCAAACCACAGCGCCTGCTTCCTTCAGGAGCCTCTGTGGTGGCAGTCATCAGATAACAAGAAAAACAAGGGAAATTCATTGCTCCTTCCTATGCCGCCAACATAATTCGAATTTCCAGTTTCATCCATTGGGACAACTACAAACATGGAACAATGTAGCCAGAGAACCAATATTCTGGGCCTCTTTACATTATTTATATCAGGGGTTCCCAACCTGACGTCCACAGATGCCTTGGTATTGGTCTGTGGCATAATGAAGGTTTGGAACCCCTGCATTGTAACCCAACAGTGCCTTCCCTGGCAATGTAATGAATTGAAATCATTTCCAATCTTGAGAATCTAGTGACTGTGAGAATCTAGTTTGTCTAATTCAGTTTGCTTGTCTTGAGTGTGGTAGGCTACCACTGCAGAATGATGACATTGGCATTTTAAGAATAAATTGAACTGAACTAAGAGTTCAAACTGAACGGTCACTCCAGATTGGTAAAAGCATCTTCTCCACAATCTCCATCAGCAGAGGAGCACCGCAGGGATGTGTACTTAGCCCTCTGCTCTACTCCCTTTGCATCTGTGACTCTGTGGCTAAGTACAACTCCAACACTATCCACATGTTTTCTGATGACACCACCATTGTGGGCCATATCAAAGGTGGTGATGAATCAGCATACAGGAGAGAGATTGAAAATTTGGCTGGATGGTGTGATAACTACAACCTCTCATTTAATGGCAATAAGCCAAAGGAACTGATTGCAGACTTCAGGAGAGGGAAACCAGAAGTCCATGAGCCAGTAATCACCGGAGGATCAGAGGTGGAGAGAGTCAGTAACTTTAAATTCCTGGTTGTCACTATCTCAGAAGACATGTCCTGGTCCCATCATGTAAATATAGTTGTGAAGAAAGTACGACAGCACCTCTACTTCCTCAGGAATCTGCAAAGATTCAGCTTGTCATCAAAAACTTTGGCAAACTTCCACAGATGTGTGGTGGAAAATGTGCTGAGTGGCTGCATTATGGCCTGGTATGGGAACACCAACACCTTTTAGTGGAAAGTGGTACAAAAAGTAATGGATTTGGCCCAGTACATCATGGATAAAACCCTCCCAAACAATGAGCACATCTACATGAAATGTTGCAGTGGAAAGCATCCATCATCCATCATCAAAGATCCTCACCACCCAGACCACGCTCTTTTCTCAGTGCTGCCATCAGGTAGAAGGTACAACTGCCTCAGGACTCACACCACCAGGTTCAAGAACAGTTACGATCCCTCAGCCATCAGGCTCTTCAACAAAAGGGGGTAACTACACTCATTCATGAACTCTTTTATCGTGTTATTTCATGCTCATTACTTATTGCTATTCACTTATATCTGCATTTGCACAATTTGTTGTCCATTGATACTGTTTACAGTTGCTGTTTTATAGATTTTCTCAGTATGCCTGCAGGTAAAGAATCTCAGGGGTGTATGTGGTGATGTGTATGTACTCTGATAATAAATTTTACTTTAAACTTTGAAATATAAATGCACACTTTGCAGTGTACGCATTCAGCGGTAGATTGAATTGTGTACTCACAAATTTTACAAGTTTCCGTTTCCAGCTAACATTAGCATCACTAATGATAGATTATCTGATGACTTGCTGTGCCTCTTGTTGGTTGAGTGTGCCATTTGCACTTTGTCTGCAATGTTTCCCCTCCTGATATCAGCAAATTTAATAACCAAATACCACATTTGGGTAGAGGTACATGGAACTAAAGTCACCCCCAATCCAATAGGAAACTAGGTACCCCAATTCTTAAAGGCACTTAATTCTGACAACGGCTGATCTTGCCCAAGGACAATGGGACAGTTTAAGATCTATCACATGATCCATCCTGAATCTCAGGCTCTTGGGTTCTGTTATAGTGCCACAGATATTCATTGTTTAGCTCCTTTATGCTTGTTTTCAGTGGCCTCATTACACTGAAACAGTTTTGAGTGCTATACTTTAGGAAGCATGAGAGCAGATTGGTTTTGATCTTGGGTTTTGGTATGACGAGTCCTGTGGCTTCGACCAATTGATCCAAATGTACGAATTCAAATCCCAGCACAACTGAACAGTTTCATCTCAATTAATTAAATAATTTTGTAATAAAAACAATGTATCATAATTATGACCACAAAACTTAGAAATGTTGACTGTGAATGTCGTCATCATTATGTCATAAAACGCATCTAACTTGCTAATGTCATTCGAGGAAGGAAACCTACCATCATCATTTAGTCTGACTTCTCTGTGACTACAGGCCCACAGTAATATAACAGGCTCTTCATTGCTCTTGAAATTGCCAAGGAAGACTTTGTGGTATATCAGAATCAGTAAATTCCTCACATAGAATGCAACAGGATATATGGGATGGGCTAATAATGCCCATACCCCAAAGAAGAATATTAAAAGGTATGTTTGGCCTCCCTGTGAATTACCACTAAACAATCTGCCAGTTGAGCAGTATGTGTGTGGGAAAGAAATGGTTGACATTTTGTCTGGAATCCCAGACTCAAGACGTTTACAAAGTCAGTCCCAGTCCCTCTCAATCTCTGTTTAACACTTTGAGGAAATGAGATTGCTAGAAATACCCAATCTGATCATGGAGGGAAGAAGCCATTCTTAAAACATTGAGTGTGGGTCTTTAGTCTCCTTTACTTCTTCCCTGATGGCAGTAATGAGAAGACAGCATGTCCCAGATGGTAAGGCCCCTTAATGATGGATGCCTTCTTGACACATTGCCTTTTGAAGATGTCCTTAAGGGTGGGGAGGCTCGTGCCAATGATGGAGATGACTAAGTCTAAATCCTCTGTGCACTGGAGCCATCTCACGTTATTATTCTCAAATTAATTATTCTCATACTGCTTGCTGCCTTTATGAACTTGAAGTACACAAATCAGCTCCAGCAGTTCCTGAGGTTATGAAATGTGTTACATAAAGCTATGCCAATTCTCCCTTCATTGCTTTTCACCCTGATGCTTTGTTGTGGAAATTCAATCACACCTGTTGTAATAGGCTGGAAGTTATTACCACATCTCCTAGAACCTGCATTGAAATTGCTGCCTTACTATCCTGGAAGGGAAACGGTTAAGGTTTAGCATAAATTTTGCCAAGTCTACTAATCCAGCAGCCCCAGCAACTCACACTAGTGGAAAATGAAGGTGGTCCATAGCTCTGTGAGTGCATTAAACCTCTTCTTCTGTGCCAAGGTGCTTTAAAATATAACATGCCAAATCCCTTTAGCCCTGCAGCCTTGTACATTAATCACCTAGCTGATAATCCAATTAAAATGTTCAAAATATTCTCTTTGTGTCACTTTGCTCTGCTTCCAGAAGAGGCTTTGAGCTCTTAACACTTCTCTTCACTCCTACACACACACATTAACAGGCAAGCCGATTTTTCTCTGAACCAGCAGCTTTATTTAAAGAACAAAACATCCCCTTTGGAACAGGAAAATCTTCTTACCACATATATTGTATAAGATTACACACTGTGGGTGAATCAAATTTTCTTTCCCTTCTACATTGTCTGGCAACCTCTCCTGGCTTAATTAATTGAATTTCAGTCATGAACTCTGTCAATACTGGAACAGGCTCAAGTGTCTGCATGGCCTCCTGTTCCAAGGCTGCTACGAAACCTCCCCCTATCTTTGTGTCTCAGATCTAGGTACCTCTTCCTGTCCCCTTATTACTAGGAGCTGGGGACTGTTCTACAGTTTCTATGTTCATAGAAGCTGAAGAGGTTTACTATTGTTCCTGTTGTTACCAGAAGCTAACCGCTTCATACTCCCCGCTAACCCACTGCTCCTCTGGTGACGTCCCTTACATTACATTATTCATTACATTCCTCTTCACTGCTCCATGGCCTCAATATTATACTCAACACCAATTATTTATTATCACTGTAGCTGCAAAACAACAAATTTCCTGACATCTATCAGTGATAGCAAACCCAATTCTGATACAGTAATATATCAGTCCATTGCAAAGTTCAAAGTAAATTTATTATCAAAGTACAAGTATACTGACAGATGATATCGGTGGTCGATATACATGCATATGCTGCAATTTATTTTACTGATATTTAATACGAGTCTGTAGACTTGTATGTGCGAGGGTTGGACATTAAGCCTCAGGGGTGGTGTCAGGACGCTTTTATTCTGTGAATGCGTTCTTGTGTGTGGCTGTTGGTAATGTGTATTTAGCACCCTGAGCCCGTAGTAATGCTGTCTCATTTGGCTGTATTCATGTATGGTTGAATGACAATTAAACTTGAATTGAACTGAATGTCACCATTTGCTACTTTGAGATATAATTTATTACAGGCACTTACAGGAAGATAAAGAAAGAAATACAATAGACCTTATGAAAAACTGTACATAATAAAGACTGACAAATAATGCCAATAATAAAATTAAAAAGTAAATAAATAATACCGAAATCATGAGTATTAAGAGTCCTCAAAGGTGAATTTATAGATTGTGGTGTCAGACCAGCACTGAGGTGAGTCAAGTTATCCATGCTGAATATATTGAATATACTGAAAATTTTCTCAATATACTGAAAAGCTCTGGAGGAGTGGAATTGAATGAAATAAAATTGATTTCTTACATCCTTCATATACATGAGAAGTAAAACTCTTTACATTACATCTCCTTATAAGTGTGCAATGGGCAATTTATAGTAAATAATACGTACATCAGGACAGTCAATATAACACAGAAATACAATTGCATCAGCATGAATTAATCGGTCTGATTGCCTGGTGGAAGAAGCTGTCTCGGAGTCTGTTGGTCCTGGCTTCTATGCTGCAGTACCGTTTCCCGGATGGTAGCAGCTGGAATAGATTGTGGTTGGGGTGGCTCAGGTCACCAATGATCCTTCGGTCCCTTTTTACGCACCTGTCTTTGTAAATGTCCTGAATAGTGGGAAGTTCACATCTACAGATGCGCAGGGCTGTCCACACCACTCTCTGCAGAGTCCTGCGATTGAGGAAGTACAGTTCCCACACCAGGCAGTGATGCAGCCAGTCAGGATGCTCTCAATTGTGTCCCTGGAGAAAGTTCTTTAGGATATGGGGGCCCATACCAAACTTCTTCAGCCCAGTATACTTATAGATGCAACGCCCTCTTTAAATCCATGCCCCCTCTACAGAGACCGCACTTCAGAATCAGAATCAGGTTTATTATCACCAGCATGTGTCGTGAAATTTGTTAACTTAGCAGCAGCAGTTCAATGCAATATGTAATCCTGTATAGAAGAATAAATAAATAAACAATTACAGTATATGTATATTGGAAATTAAAAATCATGCAAAAACAGAAATAATATATACTGAAAAAGTGAGGTAGTGTTCATGGGCTCAACGTCCATTTGGGAATCGGATGGCAGAGGGGAGGAAGCTATAAGCCTACTGCACCTGGTATTCCCAGGTGGTCTCCCATCCAAGTACTTACCAGGCCTGAGCCTGCTTAGCTTCTGAGATCAGACAAAATTGGGCACTTTCAGGCTCGCATGGTCATCACTGATAATGTCATAAAAGATGTTATGGAAATTTAACTACCATAACAACAACTCTTTAAAATAGCAAAATACTCAATATAATTCCTTGTTAACAAGGATGAAACAATAAAAAAAAACATCACGACGTGTCTACATAGTAGTGGGTGTTCCCTGGAAGATAACAATATAACCTTGGGTCTGTTTTATTGACCAACTAAATAATGTAAAAATAATCTATTTTGTTTTACTTATGCACCCCTACGTACAGAATTTAGGATTCATGCTCTAAACTAGATTACAAATGGGTCAATAATGCAATACAAAGCACAAAGCGAAGTTCAGAAGATACAAGCAAATTGCCTACAATGTTAGTTGAAAATCTAATTTTGGTGGATGTGGGTTCAAGTGCATCAATTAAAATAATGAATAGGTACATGGAAGAGAGAGGTATGGAGACGATGGACAGGGTGAAGGTAGATGGGACTAGGCTAGAAAAAATTTTGACATGGACTAGTTGGGCCGAAGGGCCTGTTTGTGTGCTGTAGTGCTCTATGACTGTATGACCTGATGAATTTCGTTTAGTTACATTCATTAACATAAATTTTCTGAGTGCTGTTCTGGCCTATATCGATAAACAGGTGGTGTTTCACTGAACATAGAAAAAGACATTAATCCTCACAAGACCATTGCTACTGTTCTCTTCCTTTTGGTCTTAATTATTCAGTAATGAGAAAGTATGGGAACCACACTAATTTGGTGATTTTGTTTGTGTGTTTGCATATGAACAATTACCGCAGACTTCCTGAATATTTGTACAAGTTAGTCATTCCTCGAGTTCCATATATATGAAAGTAATTTTTAATTTCTAACCTGTAGGATCATATCACCATTGCCAATTTAACTACTTGTACTAACTCTGTTGTATTATATATATATATAAATTAAATAAGTAGTAAAAAGAAAGCAAAAGCAAATACAGGAAAAGAAATAGTGAACTAGTTTACATGGGTTCATTGTCTATGCAGAAATCTATGGCAGAGGGGAAGAAGCTGTCCATAAAACATTGAGTCTCCTGTACTTCCTCCTTGATGTTAGCAATGAGAAAAGGGCAGTCCTGGGTGATGGGGTCCTTAGTGATGGATGCCACCTTTCTGATGCATTGCCTTTTGAAGATGTGCTCAATACTGGGGAGGCTAGTGCCCATGATGGTGCTGGCTGAGTTTGAATCTTTCTGCTGCCCTTATTGATCCTGTGCAATGGCCCCTCCATATCAGACAATGATGCAGCCAGTTAGAATGCTCTCCAAGGTATATGAGAAATTTGCAAGAATCTTTGGTGACTTACCAGATCTCCTCAAACTGCCAATGGAATATAGCTCCCATTATGCCATCTTTGTACTTGCATCAATATGTTGGGCCCAAGACAGATTTTCAGAGATATTAACACCCAGGAACTTGAAACTGCTCACCCTTTCCACTGTCGATCCCTCAATGAGGACTGGTGTGTTGCCTCGACTTCCCCTTCATGAAGCCCACAATCAATTTCTTTGTCCTTCTGACATTGAGTGCAGATTCTTATTTCAACGCCACTCAACCATCTCATCTTCTGGTGACATGGTGTTGCGATCAGGTACAGCGGCTCTCAGGGGCAACCAAAGGTGTTTTCGTCTTTTTTTCCCAATTGCTGCACGATGCTGGACATTAAGAACTTCAGGTCTACTCCATTACCGAGCTGCTTGCTGGTGGAGGAGCTAGACTTAGTGTGGACGGTGTTACTGCTTGCTCTAGGAAGGCCTCAGAGCTGGTGCGAAAAGGCAGCGTGCAGTCTAACTGCGAGTGATGGTCTTGGACATTTCTCTTGTGATCGCAAGACTCTGTTAGACATTGATCACGTAAAATGCTGAAAAGTCCATTTCCCTTTTTTATAGGTGGGACAGACTGCAGGGAGTTTTGTGGCCTCAGCTGTAGTGACAACTAGGCCTCAAGCCGTGGACTTGCCTGTTTCAGCAGCCCAAAAGAGGAAAGGCCGGAGGTAGTGTGCTGGTTTGGGAGCTGGTCCTTCCCATCACTGACCTCCAATGAAATGACAAGCGAGCACACATTTGTCTGCAGACTGTTGAGAGCTGCTTGTTCTTGTGGATAACACCCATGCACAGGCAGTTTACAGGATATGTCACTCAGGGACTGGGGCTAGATATACAATTTTTGTGTGACTGTACGTTTACTTGCTATTTATGTGCTATTTGTACCTTGTGTTGTGTATGACTGTTGGCATTGTGTTTTGCACCTTGACTCAGGAGGAACACTATTTCATTTGGCTTATTCATGGGTATTCATGTACGATTGAATGACAATTAAACTTGAACTTGATCTATCTCACTCATACACCTCCTCGTTACCATCTGAAATTCTGCCAACAGTAGATGTATCATCGGCAAATTTATAGATGTCATTTGAGTTGTGCCTGGCCACACAGTCATGGGTCTAGAGAGAGTAGAGCAGTGGGCGCTATATTCTTGAGGTGCACCAGTGTTGATTATCAGGGAGGCGGAGATGGTTTTTTTTCTGATGTACAGAGACTGTGGTCTCCCTGCTGAGGAAGTAAAGAATCTAGTTGCAGAGGGAGGTACAAAGGTCCAGGTTTTGGAGCTTGTTGATTGGTGGTAAAGGTATGATTGTGCTGAATGCCAAGCTGTATTCAATAAGCAGCAGCCTGACATCAGTATTGCTGTTGTCCAGGTGATCCAAATCTGAATGGAGAGCCAGTAAGTTTGCATCTGTTATTGACCTATTCTGGCAACAGGCAAATTGAAGCAAGTCCAGGTCGTTGCTTAGGCAGAAGTTGATTCTGGTCACGAGTCCACTTTTGAGTAGACTTTATCAAAAGTAGATTTGAATGCAAGTGGGCAATGGTCATTGAAGCAGCTCACCCCCCTCTCCTGGGCACTGGTATGATTGTCACACTTTGAAAGCAGGTAGGAATCTCTGACTGCAGCAGTGAGAGATTGAAGGTATCCTTGAACACTCCACCAGCTGGCTGACACAGCTTTTCAGTGCCCTACCGGTACACCATGAGGGCTTGACGTTGGCCTCCTACATGGAGATTACAGGGTCACCAGATGCAGCAGGGATTTGCACAGGTGTAGTTTTGGCTTCCCTTTCAAAGTGTGCATTCTAAATGTTTATCTCATCTGGGAGTGAAGCCACAGCCATTCATGAACCAGAGTACTAGCTGGATGTGGTGAATGAAACATCAGAATTCAACATGTATTCTGCATGCTCCCACAAAACATTACTTTTCATGGGCTTTTGGAAGGATTGACTGACACATAACTTTGACTAACACATAACTTTGACTAAGATACAAGAGTAACTTACATATTTTTATTTGAAATAGTTTCATGTGGTCCTTTTCTTCTTGTTCAGAGAAAAGAAACAGATTTGTTTTAACATTTCAACTACAAAAAAGGATCTGCTCTGCATGCACTGAAAATATTAATGTGGATGTATATAGGATAGTGCAATTACCAATCTAAGTTTCTTTTCGTTTTTTTGATGTTGAACAAGAGCTGGTCTTGATAATGGGAAAATTCCTTTATTCTTCTTGAAACTAATACCATGGAATGTTACTTATGAATCTGAGAGGGAAGCACAATAATATTACTGTCTAATTTGAAATTAGTGTCATCACAGACATCATGTCCGAAGTGCCTTTCATGCACTGATCTACAGTATATTCTGTCTAAAGGACAGATGCAGTGTCTATAAAAGAATATTCACACCACGCCCCTCCCTTAGAAGTTTTCATGTTTTATTGTTTTATAACATTGAATCACAGTGGATTTAGTTTGGCTTTTTTGACACTGATCAACAGAAAAAGACTTTTTAAAAAGTGAAAACAGGTCTCTACAAAGTGATCTAAATTGAATACAAATATAAAACACTAAATTGTTGATTGCATAAGTATTCACCCGCCCTCCCTTTGAGACACCAAATCATCATTGGTGCAGCCAACTGGCTTTAGAAATTACATAATTAGTTAAATGGAGATCTGTTTTTGGAGACCTATGTGCATTCAAGGTGTTTCAATTAATTGCAGTAAAATACACCTGTATCTGGAAGGTCCAACTGCTGGTGAGTCAGTATCCTGGTAAAAACTATATGAAAAGAAGACAATAGAACACTCCAAGCAACTCCATGAAAAGATTATTGAAAAGCGCATGTCAGGAGATGGATACAAGAAGATTTTCCTTGGAGTACCGTTAAATTAATCATCAAGAAATGGAAAGAATAAGGCTCAGCTGTAAATCTGCCTGGAGCGGGTCGTCCTGAAAAACTGAGTTACTGTGCAAAAAGGGGACTAGTATGAGAGGCCACCAACTCTGACAACTCTGGAGGAATTACAGGCTTCAGTGGCTGAGATGGAGATGCATACAACAACTGTTGCCCGGGTGCTTCACCAGTCGCAGCTTTATGGGAGAGTGGCTAAGAGAAAGCCACTGTTGAATAAAAAACTCAAATAAAATCTTGGCTAGAGTTTGCCAGAAGGCACGTGGGAGTCTCCAAAGTCAACTGGAAGAAGGTTCTATGGTCTGATGAAACCAAAAATTGAGCTTTTTGGCTATTAGACTAAATGCTATTTGGCATAAGCCAAACACTGCACATCATCAAAAACACACCATCCCTACTGTGAAGCATGGTGGTGGCTGCATCATGCTGAGGGGATGCTTCACTGTCCCAGGTGCTGGAAGGCTTGTGAAGGTAGAGGGTAAAATGAAGGCAGCAAAATACAGGGAAATCTTGGAGGAAAACCTGATGCAGTCTGCAAGAGAACTACAATTTAGGAGATAAGTTTTCCAGCAAGACCATAACCCCAAGCATGAAGCCAAAGCTACACAGGAATGGCTTAAAAACAACAAAGTTAATGTTCTGGAGGGGCCAAGTCAGAGTCCAGAACTCAATCCAATTGAGAATTTGTGGACAGACTTGAAAAGTAACATTCACTCAAGATCCCCATGAAATCCGACAGAGCTTGAGCAATTTTGTAAAGAATGGGGAAAAGTTGCAGTGCCCGGATATGCAAAGCTGATAGAGACCTGTCCACAACAGATACAAGGCTGTAATTGCTGAGAAAGAAGCATCAACTAAATACCAACTTGAAAGAGATGAATACTTATGTAATCAATTATTTTGTGTTTTGTATTTGTAAGTAATTTAGATCACCTTGTCGAGATCTGATGCCATTTTGACATGAAAGAGTCTTTTTCTGGTGATCAGTATCAAAACAGCCAAATTAAATCCATTGTGATTCAATGTTGTAAAACAATAAAACATGAAAACTTCCTTTTTATAGGCACTGTATATTGCAATGCTGCATTTGCTCAGAAATACATTGAAAATATAATATTTACCCCTTGAGTAGTGAGACTTTCAGACTCAGAAGGATTGCTACAAATTCAGGCATGATTGGCAATGACATAACTGTGGGTTAACTGGGTCATAATGTTGGAAGTATTTTTCAAGCAATTGGAGTCGTATGCAATCTCCATTACATACTGTGTCCAGTTGAAGATGGTGATTGGCTGTAAAGAACTGAAAAAAAAATGTAAAAACAACAATTCATGCAATCCTGTGAGATTCCTGCTCAGCCAGATAGTTTCACATTTCCCTGAATACTGGTCTCCTGGTCCTCTCTAGAAAGCAAACAAAGCCTTCCTTCACCATTGCAGGAATGGCAGCACCTCACAAAGGCTTGGGAATGTAAAACAATCGATACATCATGCTCTGTGGTTCTGATGTTTCATTCATCACATCCAGCTGGTATTTTGATTCATGAATGGCCGTGATGCTTCACACCCAGAGGAGGGAGAGTTAAGGGAATGGACAGCAATCTCCTTGGGGATAAAATCCTCCCTATGCTGAGGATCCTTTGGGCCACTGTTGTAATTTAGCAATATCCATACACACAAAAATGTTGTAGGAACTCAGCAGGCCAGGCAGCATCTATGGAAAAGAGTACAGTCGACATTTCAGGCCAAGACCCTTTGACGGGTTGCCGTCCTTCAGACCAGCCAGAGGGTTTCAGCCCAAAATGTCGGCAGTACTCTTTTCTATAGATGCTGCCTGGCCTGCTGAGTTCCTCCAGCATTTTGTCTGTGTTGCTCGGATTTCCAGCATCAGCAGATTTTCTCTTGTTTGTGAATATCCATACAAGTCTGTGCAATGCTCTTGAATGACAGTCTGTATCAGTAGCTCTAATTCACCACCCTTAGTGGAACGCAAGATGGAGGTCTCGTGGGTAACCGAATGCAATCTTTCAGTGGAGCACATTAGTCTGCATTCTCTTGGTGAAGAGGACATTTAAACATATCAGAATTTTTATTAAAATAAAATCATTATTTTTACTGGTTGGACACTGAGTTGTTAAAAGTTTTTCTGCTCTAGCTTTCTTTATCCCCATTGATTTTATTGAACTGTGCACAACTTGACGTCTAAATCGTGACCTATTTGAAAATGATTAGGCATTTGCTATCCTTTTGTGAAATTAACTGAATGAGAGTCAGGCATTCTGTTGGGACCTGTATTCAATACCTTGGCCTTTACCCTTGGCCTAGACCTCTGCTGTGTACTGGATCTGGCAGCCTGTATCAGAGGAATTAGTTATCTTTCAAGCTGTTCCTGTAAATCATTAATCAGACTTTACTACATCTCCAACCTCTCCTCCAGATCTGAGAGCCCTCAGAATAAAAAAAACATTAATCTTAAAAGAGATGGCAAAGCGCATCAATTAAAAAATAATGTACAACCAATGAAAATTAGAATTTGAGAACTGGTTATTCTTTTTTTATTATAATCAAGATAGATAACACCCACCTACCCACTGGATTTTATTAAACAGAATAATCTAACTGTATGATAAAAGAATAAGTCATTGATTCACCACCCATCTCAATCTATAAGATTATTTTTGTTCATCACTGCCTAACTAACTCAAAGCTTCCCCAAAGGTGAGAGATTTAGAATCATTTAATCAGGAGGTTAACAGCTTACACAAAACACATGTTGTGCATTTACTATTTCAGTATTATTTAAGTAATAGTGCAAATATATTGTTCAATTAATCATTCTTTGTATATTTGAATAATTCATTACGGGTTGTATATGTAAAAGAATGCGAATGAGCACGCCTCACTAAAATAAAAACGAAGTACACCCATTTATCCCCAGTTTCGTGTGTTTCTTTTGATCAATTTCTAGAGACACAAAACACTAAAACATTTTCAATCCACAGAAGGGTGTTCCACTAATGCAGACAAATGCAGAGATGGGCTCTGTTCCTTGGAAAACAAAATTACAAGATTGAATTAAAGAGGACAACTAATCATTCCTCTTGACGTATTCTCCCTAACGCAAATCAAAACTCTCCCTATTACGGCACAGATGATCCAAAGGGAAACCAGAAAAGACCCCACACTGACTCAGGTCTACATGGCAACTGAAAGTGGCTGGAATGTGCAGCAGAAATCTCAGTTCCCCCCATTTTTACCAACTTTGGGATGAATTTTCCCTTGTCGAGGGGTTGCCTTACGTGGGGGTCAAAAGTTGTTGTACCATCCAAGCTGAGAGTTAAAGTGTTGGAGGAGCTATATGCCAGTCATCTAGGTACAGTCAAAACGAAAGCTTTGGCTTGAAGCTCTGTCTGGTGGCCTGGGATCGATCAGCAGAGTGAGCAGCTGGCCATGCACCATTCAGGATGCCAACATGCCCAGAAGATGCCAAGGGCAGCGCTTCTCCGTCCTGTGAATGGCCTGCGTTGCCCTGGCAGTGGATTCATGGGGTTTTCGTCGGACCATTCATGGGCGCAAATTTCTTGGTAGTAGTGGATGCAGCGACCAAGTGGCCGGAAGTGTTCCCAATAACTTCCACTGCAACCTTGCATTCTGGTGATGTGTTGAGAAGCCTCTTCTCAAGGACTGGTGATCCAGAACACCGAGTCAGTGACAATGGACCACAGTCTGTTGCAGAACGGTTTCACTCATTCCTGAAAATGAATGGAATGAGATGTATTACATCTGCACCATACCACCCAGCTACAAAAGGCTTGGTGGTAAGTTTTGTCCAGAGTCTAAAGAATGCAATGCAAGCAATATCAGCAGTTCATACTACACGAACTCTGAATCAGAAAATTGCCAATTTTCTCCCTGCATATCACAATGCAACACATCCACTTATCAGCCATGCTGTTCCTGAGTCAACCCCTGCACTCACACTTGGATCTCTTCAAACGCAATTTCAGGAGGAGTGTGCAAGACAGACAGCTGAGGCAAACTGAGGACTCCTCAAACAAGGAGGTTCGATGTTGCGCTCCTGGACAAGCAGTCCTGATGAGGGATTACGGAGGTGATCAAAGGTGGGCTCTTGGAAAGATTAGGGACAGAACTGGACCACTCTCCTACACAGTAGAGATTGCGGCTGAAGTCATCTGGAGTTGACACGTTGATCAGTTCAGGAGAGCAGTCAGTTGTTAGAGGAGAAAGATGCTCAGAGCTGTCAAAACCACTTCCTGCAGTTCCAGAGTCAACTCCTACAGCCACCATGGAAGAGCCCACAGAACCTGAGATTGCTTCACAGCCAAAAGTGACCCGGCCCTCCTCTTGTCAGGAATGACGTTATCCCACAAGAGTAAGAAATCCTCCATAGCGACTAAATCTTTAGCCTGAATGACAATTTAAAATTTACTATGTTGTGGATGCCTATATAGTTGTTGTATTATATAGCATATTGTGTATATTGTTGAGATGCATTCTATCTTGATTTGGAGCTTATAGCTAAACAGGGAGGAGTGTTGTATATTTAATAATTCAATAATATTTGAGTAACATTGTAAATATATTCTTTGATTTAGCATTCTTTGTTTAAGTGATTCATTATGGGTTATATGTAAAAGTACGTGAATGGTATAAGTCATTATGCCGCCACATCATAAGTGCGCACCTCACTAAAGTAAATTTGAAGTGCACACATTTCTCCAACGTTTTTCTGTTGATTAATTTCTGGAATTACAAAGCATAACAGCTTATCTGTTTCTCTCACAGCTAACACCTATTTTTTTGCCAAGTTTCTGAAACTTTGCATCAGTTGCAGGAGCTCTACTGGAACAAGCCTTCTTTTACTCTGCGGGGCGCTTTAAAATGAAGCCTGCAGCTGGAGGTGGAGAGAATGTGGCACTAAAATACAGTCACAGGCATGCTGTTGCCTGCGGCGAGGCCTCTTGACATCTGATGCCAATTAGATTTCCACAGGGTGAAGCTTCCAGTTCCAGAGGCAATGCACACGATTGCAGCCATAATGAGCAGCTTTAAAACCCTGTCAAAGCATATTCATTTAGTAGCAAGATGGAGCTGTCAGAGCAGCTGTAGTCTGTACACTACAACAGTTAATGCTGAACTGAAGTTTACCTACCCAGCATAAATTACAACACATTGCTGACTGCCTCCCTGAATTTGGTGTTGAACTTTCTATTTGTTTTTCTCTGAAAACTATCAGAGCCCTGTCACAGAGTTACCCAAGCTGAGTAATGTCTTTCTTGAGCCTTTGTCAGAATCCATCTATTATGATACTGCTTGGGAATTCACTGCTGTGCTGGGTTGGATGAGAGGATCGTTCAGCCCTATTAGACTGTCCAGAGAGGTGACCTGCTGCTCCTGTCTGTGTTTGTAATGGTAATACACTGGTAATGTGAATGGAGTGTGTGCTAATATGCATTTTACATGGCGGTATTGGATTCTGATACTTTTGCAATCCACAAGTTCCTTGGAAGTCAATGAGATATAAAACCTGTTGTTTACAGCCGTTTTATTGAGTGTTAGACGAGTGGAAAACAAACAAGAAAGAAGTTGAGAGAAGAAAGAAAAAGACAAAGGAAAAAGCAGTCATGATCTACTCAGACTAGAGATTAATGTTCCAGTGAAACAATTAATTTATAAAATAACCAGATTTAAGTAGTCTGACATCTGCTAATGAAAAGTAAGAGGTTGGTAGAAAAATACTAGTTGTTCTATAATTACTGGAAAATTCACTGAACAATTAGGTGTATTAGGTGAACAATTAGGTGATTATATAAAAACAGAAGTTAGCATAGGGAAGTTAAATTACAAGGAAAATAACAATTCTACACCCCTATCTAACAGAGGTAACATATTGCGTTAGCAGCACGTCCACCCATAGGTCACTTTGTTACGAGTTCAATTCCATCCGCAAAACCTTGACGTATATTTAACGTGTCATCAAAGCCTTTTACAAATTTCTACAGATGTACCATGGAGAGAATTTTGACTAGTTGCATCCCCACCTGGTATGGAGGCACCAATATGCAGGATTATGAGAGGCTTCAGAGTGTTGTGAACCCAGCCAGCTCCACCTCAGGCACAAGCCTCCCCACCAACAAGGACTTCTTCAAAAGAGGAGGCTTCAGGTAGGTGGCATCCATCATTAAGGACCGTCACCATCCAGGACATGTCCTCTTCTTATTGCTACCGTCAGGGAGGAGGTACTGGAGCCCAAAGACCCACACTCAATGTTTCAGGAACAGGTTCTCACCCATCATCAGATTCCTGAATTGTCCATGAAGACTATCACACTCTTCCTATCTTGCAGTATTTATTTGTATTGTCACCTATAGTAATTTGTTATGGCTGCACTGTACTACTGCTGCAATACAACAAATTCCATGACTTATGTCAGTGACAATAAACCTGATTTTGAACATACAAGCAAATGAAACCGGAGCAAGAGTAGGTCACTTTGCCCCTCCAGTTTGCTCTAGCATTTAATATCATGCATGAAATAGACTGTAACTTCAACTCTTCATTCCCACCTAGGCATGATAACCTCTCATCCCCTTACTTATCAACCATTAATTGACCTCTGCTGTAAGAGAGTTCCAAAGACTCGCTACATCTGAGTGGGAAATTCTTCACTTGTTTCTTTTTTTTTAAAGTAGAAGTCTTTTTATTTTTAAGCAGTAACAAACACCTTCATTCTATAAGAAGAGGCAACCTTTCTACATTCTCCCATCAAAAGTTTTCACTGTTTCAACCGTTCCATCAAATCACCTCTCATTCTTTTAAACTCCTAGGCTGATGATTCAGTGCCAAACTAAGAATATGTAATACTGCAAGAGAAGCCAAACCGGAGACCTTTTAAATGCAGTACTCTGCAAAGTTCTTCAAAACATGTAAAAAAATTATGTAAAGCAAAGATGCTTTCTAAAATCATGAAATGAAAAGTTTCTAAATATCAAAAAAATTACTATAAAGAGCAGTAAACAGTAAAAAGTAAATCAGATCATTATTTGGCGTGACCACCTTTTTTCATTAAAGCTGCATCAATTCTCTAGATACACTGTAATGCAGTTTTTCCAAGCGTCTTAGGGAACTTGCCACAATTCTTCTGCAGACTGGCTGTCTCGATTACTTCTGTCTCTCCTGGTAATCCTAGACAGTCTCAATATTGAGATCGGGACTCGAGAGGCCATACCATCTTCTGCAGAATTCCCTGTCCTTCTTTTCACTGAAGACAATTCTTTATGACTTTGTCTATGTGTTTGAGGTTATTGTCCTGCTGAAGAGTGAAGTTGTGACCGATCAGACATCTTCCTGGTGGTATTGTGTGATAGGTGAGAACCTGTTTGTACTTCTCAGCACTGAGGATTCTGACCAGGTCCCCAACCCTCTTTGCAGAAATGCAGCCCCAGACTTGCAAGGAACATCCGCCATGCTTCACTGTTGGCTGCAGATACTCATCCATGTGGCAGTCTTCAGCTCTTCTACGGACAAACTGCCTCCGGTTTAAGCCAAAAATTTAGTGCTTGAAATGGCACTTGCTGCCTTTGTTCAGCATCCTTGCCCTTGCATTTTTGTGCATAGATGAGTCTCTTAGTTTTGTTTCCGCTTCAGAGCAATGGCTTTTTGGCAAGAAATCTTCTGTGGAGACCACTTCTGACAAGACTTCTCCGGACTGTAGAGGGGTGTACTTGGGTTCCAGTGGGTTCTGTGAGTTCAGAGCTGATAGTAGTACTGGACTTCTTCCAGTTTAGGTGGGCGTTAGTTTGATGTATCTCTCAGTCTGCCACGCTCTGTTTCCATGGCGAACCACTGTGCTTCTAGTCCTCAACCTTGCCCGTTTCTTTGTGCTTCTTCAGAGGAGCTTGGACAGCACATTTTGAAACTACTTCTTCTGACTTTTAATGGCAATTGGCAGTCCAAATTAAAGGTGCATTACCGCCATCAGCTGGACTGGAGTGTGGTGTAGAGAATTGGGAAGTAAAAACCTTACTCGTTCTTAATCAAATGAAAACTAAATTACCCCAAAACGCCGTATAGATTGTAAGCAATGAAAGACAATATTGTGAATTAAAGTCACTTCCATAATTTAAATCCCTTACTCACTCTTCCTTCAGTTAGTCCTGACGAAGGGTCTCGGCCTGAAACGTCGACTGTACCTCTTCCTATAGATGCTGCTTGGCCTGCTGCGTTCACCAGCAACTTTGATGTATGTTCCATAATTTAATGAAGTTTTTAAATGAAAATGATTTACCCCCAAGTTAGTAGTAAAGCCTGCATTTGATTTCTTTCAACCTTTTATATCTCACACTGTAACAGAGTGCATTCAGTTGTTTCATAATGATGAAAAAACCTACGCAACCCAGAGTGATGTTTTCCAACAAGACGTAAGGAGTAATTAAGCAGAGTATGCCCAATTCTACATTGAATATAATTCTACATATTCTACATTCAATATAATTCCTTTCCTTCTTGTTTTACCCCCTTCTCCCATCAACTATGTAATCTGTAAAGTTGTCTCCCGTTATGCTCATTATCCCACAGGTCTTGCCATAAGCCCCTAATTCTTAATTTAAGTTTCTGAAAGCTTAAATTCCCATCTATTTGCCCACTGTTTGACTTTATTAAATGACTAATTGCATCCTATATACAGTTAAATTGGAATTTCTACCTTTTATCCATAAAGCTCCATCATCTGGATATAATGATTTACCCACCCCAGTACCTATCTTAGAGAAAATATCATTAATCATTATATTAAACAATAAAGGGCTACAAAACTGCCTTGTGGAGTCCCACCCTCTAACTCATAGAAGCCCGAATATACTTTACCCACCCTTATCTGCATAGACCATCCGAATAAAAAACTCGGAAAAATATTCCACAGTCTTCCCCTCACTCCTAATTTCCATAATTTAATCCAGCAGTCCCCAACCACTGGGCTGCGGACCGGTACCGGGCCGTGAGGAAACTATATGATTTGGCAGTATGAGTCAGCTGCACCTTTCCTCATTCCCTGTCACAGCCACTGTTGAGCCATTACGCACACGAGGTCATTACGCACGCGTCGTCCATGTCAGCGCGGGAAGAAGATCAACTCCTCGAGCTTGCAAATGACGGCGGGCTGAAAAGTATGTTTGACATAACATCTCTGCTGGCATTCTGGATCAAAGTCAAGGCTAAATATCCTGAGATAGCCACGAAAGCACTGAAGACGTTTCTATCTCTGCGATGAATGTAACAAAAACTAAATTGTGGAATAGACTGGACATAAGGAACCCCGTTCGAGTATCGATGTCTCCCATCACCCCTCGATAGAACCGTCTTGTTGCCGGGAAACAAGCCCAGGGCTCCCACTGATTCAGCGACATTGGTGTGTTGCAATGATTTTATATGTTCATACTGGGAAAATATGTGCTGTGTGTTTAATATCCAAACGTTACTTAAAATGTTATGATGCTATTGACTTATAAGTGACTTATATAACCATATAATAATTACAGCATGGAAACAGGCCATCTCTGCCCTTCTAGTCCATGCCGAACGCTACTCTCACCTAGTCCCACCGACCTGCACTCAGCCCATAACCCTCCATTCCTTTCCTGTCCATATATCTATCCAATTTAATTTTAAATGATAATATCGAACCTGCCTCTACCACTTCTACTGGAAGTTCCTTCAACACTTACTTCAAGCTCCCCTGTCCTCCCCTGATAATTGACTTATCACTGTATTCATGTGAGGAAAATATGCGTTGTGTGTTTAATATTAAATTCATTAGATAAACCCTTTTAGAAACGAAATTGAGTGTATTAGCCACTTATCACCGATATTCCGGTCATGATTAACACCCCACCACCCCCGAATAGAATCGCCAAAAATGATTTTTGTAGAAAAATAATTGGCACGTGCACGCATGCGCAAGTCACACATGCGCACTGGTGCCCACGCAAGGCTTCATGGTCATTGTAGACTTTCTCTGGGTAAACACAACGTATTTGACTCTCGTCCATTGGCAACCATCCCCCCCACCTCCCGGTCGGCCGGTCCGCAAGAATATTGTCAATATAAAACCAGTCCACAGTGCAAAAAAGGTTGGGGACCCTGATTTAATCAAAAGATATTCCTTCCAAAACCTATCATATGCTTTTCAAGTATCAAAAAAACTGCTATTACAACTTATTTATTTACCTATGCTTTCATAATATCATTTGCCAAACATAAAACTGAATCAAATGTCATTCTACCCTTTTGAAATCCTCGCTGATAAAATACTATATCACTTTTCTTTTCTAAAATATAATTGAAGTGCTCCATTACCATATGTTCCATAAGTGTACACAAATGAGATGCTGATGATATTGGTCTATAACTAGAAGGATCCAACAGGGATTTCCCAGGTTTTAGAATAGACACTACTACTACCATTTTCTATGGAGAAGGAAGATGACCTAACCTCCAAATATGATTCAAGGGTTCTAAAATCATTTCAAGAGTTGTCAGTCATATGCTTAAACATACAATAATATATACCCTCCTTTCCTGAAGGTGTCTGACCTGCACTATTAATAGCATTCTTAAATTCACACATAGAAAACTCTACATCACTAATACTATCATTTGCTACAGCTGGCTTCCAGGGTATTCACTTAAAACCTTATCCCTACATTGTTTAACCTCTTCACTTCAATGATCTTGACCATGATTTGCAGCAAATGACCAAGCCAGTAACTCAAACTTATCTATTTCAGTAACAATCATATTACCTTCTTTAATCAATAATGGAATGTTATTATCCCTATGAATTTCCCCCCACCACCATTTTTTAATCATTTCTCAAACATCTCCAATTTTAATACCCCTTTCAATACTATTACAATATAACTGCCAGCAAACCTCTTTCACAATCTTTACCACTTTATTCACCATGGCCTGTGCTCTTTTACACTTAATGAGGTCACTTGGAAAGGAATACCTCTTAACTTCCCAAAATATCTTATTTCCCTCCCTAATTGCCCCTGTATACCCTTCAGTCCACCATGGTACAGCCTTTCTCCTATTAATGCCCTTTTTATTAGGAATCACTTCTAACACAGCTTCACGGATAGTGTGATATAACCTTTCATTACGAAAATCCACATCATCCTCCACATTCAGACCTGACAGAGGTTCATCACATAAAACCTTAAACTTCTCCCAATTTGCTTTACCAAAATTCCACCTCCTGTCCCCTATATAAATCCAAACCCAAGCTTATAAATATTGGAAAATGATCACTCCACAATGTTTAATCTCCCATTATATCCCATGCACTCACTCTAGCCAGAATGTTTGAAACTGAAGTTAAATCTATAGCAGTTTCAGACCTATTAAATCTCATTCCCCTCCATTATTAAGACACACAAGATGGGAAATATCTAAAAAATTTTCTACAATCAAACCGTTACCATAATTCCATGAACTATGTATGTTAAAATCCCCACACTATACAATCCTTAGAGAGCTAGAGCTACGTTTGCTTTCTATCAACTGAATCTTTTCTTCAAGAGTGTAAAAATTAATCGTTATAATACCTTTAACCATTGAATAAAATATTTCTACAAGTGCCTCATATGCTTCATTCACATCCACAACTCTACATCCCATCTCTTTCCTTATAAAACTTGCAACACCACACCATCTACCAATTAACCTGTCATGTCTAATTACAATATAATCCTGCAAGGGAAAATGTAAATGTGGTAACAGCCAGGTTTCCTGAATACATATATTCATAGAATTCATATAATAACATCAGGAAGATCTGACAAGTCAGAAATAAACTTCCTAAACTCTTGACCATTAGAAATCTGGCTTTTCACATTCCATTGCAATATTCTTAATCCCATTATGTACCTTGACAGTAGACTGAAGTACAAATACCCCACCCATAAGAGCTTCGTTTACAGCTTCCCACATAACACCAGTTATACCAAGATACTTCTCAGCAGCTTTCACAGTTACCTTACTTTTCTCAGTACAATTGGATGTCTGAGCAGTACAATTCTCCGCATCCAAAATAAACATCACGAGCTTCATTTTATCAACTAGTAAAGCATCTTTAGTAAGAGAACTGTGATGCTGATATATATCCATCTGACTGATAATACTTTATCAACATTTGGTTTAGCTTTTTTCAAGGCCTCTGCATAAGACACACCTAACTGTACTTTAACCCAATGAAGTTCAGCTGCCTTGTTAAGCACTTCACATCCTCTATAAGCTGCACTATGTTCTCCTCCACAATTACAACAGTTAACTTTACACCTTCTCCACAACCTTCATACTTATATTCCACACCACACTTACTACACCTTAGTTTCCCACAACATACTGTCACAATATCCTGGCGGGGAGGTTTGCTAAGGCTATTGGGGAGAGTTTAAACTAGAATTGCCGGGGGGTGGGAACCGAACGAAAGAGATGGAGGAAGGGGATTTAACCTCTTCTATTGAAATCTCTACTGGGGCACCCATTATGACACCCTTATACCTTTATTTATATAAGGCAATATAGATGCTATCTTCTTGCCAGACTGTTTCTTACCCTTACAAATGATAAACACATTACCTTCTCTCAAAGTACGAGCACAATCTATATCCCCTTTAGCAGATTTCAACTCTCTAATTAATTTAATGAGATTAAAGCAACACTCACAACAAACCCCAGCATCACAACACTCGCAACCCCAGCATCTGCAGATTATTTCGAATTTAATGGGATTGATGGAAGAAGGCTATTCCGGGTCAAATTTAATCAATATCTTATGTCTTCCTTCACCTTTTTCTAAAAAATCGCACCTTTCCTCTCCATCATTTGAAATCACTCCAACGTTATGTTTCTCTTTCAGATCTAGGTTCAACCTTAATCTAACCTCACCCTTCATTTCCTCTTCCTTTTCCAGATCCTCCCCACCCCGCACCTGAATCTATACTATTTCCCAACATCCCCATACCATTCAAAGTCCAGTGCCACCAACCACAACTCCTCTCCTCAAGCCATCAAGCCAACTCACTCGATCAACTGCTAACTCCCCTCCCTCAGTCTGAGCACCCCACCCCCCCCCCCCCCATTTTGAAAACCCTGTCTACCATAAAATTTCGGCTTGGGAGAGACCCTGCTGATGTTTGTGTCTTGTTGCTGTGCTCACTCTTGCCATGGTGTAAGAATTGATGATTCACCTCTGCCACACCCTCACCTTTTAGCTTGGTTGTCCTTTGCCCAGTTTGATTCATTCTACACCCATTACTGTTTCAGTGAATCAGTTTAGTTCATTCAACTCATTATGTCATTGATCATCAGCACCTCTTTGGTATCCATGTTCAATCATGTAGTGGGCTATATTCCTACAAAGTAATCAAGTTTTTAATTTGAAAAATGGTCTATTACTTAATATGGACATGAGAAAGTCTGCAGATGCTGGAAATCCAAAGTAACACACAAAAATGCTGGAGGAACTCAGCAGGTCAGGCAGCATCTATATAACGAATAAACAGTCAAAATTTCTGGACCTTCTTGAGTCCTGAAGAAGTGTCTCGGCCCGAAACATCGATTATTTATTCATTTCCATTGATGCTGCCTGACCTGCTGAGTTCCTCCAACATTTTGTGTGTGTTTCTATTACTTAATATGTTACTTTCTTTAATAAAATACAAAAATTTCCCTGTAACATTTATTTTTTTTGGAAAATAAATGTTGGGACAGCTAAAATGTCCTGTTTTCTACTGACACGTTAATGCTGAAGACAAAATATAAACATCTAAAACAAAATTTATATGAAAAATCTTGAGTGCCTAAGACTTTTGCTCAGTGCTGTAGGTGTGAAAGATTCCGTGGCCTCATTTTGGCGAAGAACTGAGGAATTCTCCCAGGCCAATATTTATCTTCCATGTAAGAAAACAGAGAGGTTGCGGGGTGGAGAGAAAGCTGATTTTTGGCCCTAAAGCCAACACTTTTTGCAAAAATTCACAGTGCATTAATTGGCTGGTTTCCTGCATCATAATCAAATCAAAAGCTCTTCATTAGATTTAATATGCTGGGGCCAAACTAAGGGTGGTAAGGTGCTATCTAAAAACATATACTGATAATCACAAACAGGCAGTAAATGCCAACACCATTTTAACCAATGAATTGAAGCTGAGGCGGGCGATGTCACTCACAGCAAATAGTCAATGACAAAGCCATCAAACCCAATTTACTCAGGAGTTAAAGAGCAGAGGAATCAAATGACAGTCAACTGTTCCAGTAAAAACAGAGTAATTTAGGTGAATTTGATAGTTACCTATTAATTCAGTATAAGAATGCAGGTTCAGTCACTTGCAATAAACTTGATTGACAGAGAATTTACTCAAACACCCCCCCCCCCACAACTGTGACCACATCCAGTCAATCACAGATGACTTATCATCTTATTGGAAATTTTAAAATGCTGCTGAATTCATGGAACCTTTGTTTAAGGCGTGTATTCAAGATCAAGTTTAATTGTCATTTAAACATGCAGGAATACCCATAGATACAGCCAAACAAAATGGCGTTTCTCCAAGGCCAAGGTGCAAAACACCTTGTCTGTTAACTTTCATCATCACTGAATTATCAAAAGGGGATGTCAAAAGTCTAGTTCCAACTGAATTGAATCACAATCTGTTTACAGTAAAGGCACGTGTTTGTCCTGCTAAGTTTATCTCAGCCGGAGTAAACTGACTACTCTCTTTCTACAGCCTGTTTTCAATAATTACCTGATTCCTTTAGAATGTTCGAATTGAATCTACCCTCATTGTTGTTGCTAGAAGTGTATTCCAGACACAAACTACTTATGTTTTCAAAGAATATTCTCAAATTAATTTTTGTTCTTTATTTCATCTCCTTCATCTTGTGTCCCTCCAAAGTGCTGTGGTACACTTTGAGTGCCTGCTTTCCAGCTCCTGTGACCGGTATTCAATTCTGACTCCTAGAAATGTCCGTCTGGAATTTGTTCATTTTGTATATGACAGTGTGGGTTTTTCCCCCCAGTTGTTCTGCTTTTTTCCCCAGCCCAAAGGACTTGTGGGCTGGTGGGTTAATTATTCCCAGTGTGTAAGATGTGGGGAGAATAAAATGGCCACTCAATAGTCAGTATGAACTTAGTGGACAAGTAACCACTAGAACTTTAAATATCCACTTCTCCAGTATGGACAGGAATACTAATGAAACCACACAAAAAAAAAACCAGGAGGCTGTGATTTATTTTAAAGAAAAGCGAGTTTCTACAATGCAAAGCAAGTGGTTTCATGTGATCAAACTGAGATTTGTCTAATTTCTGCGTACTGAATTTGTTTAAACTGAATGAACTCTTTCAAGATTATTTCAAGGAATTGATTGTCATTACAGTGATTTTTAAGGTTAAATAAAACAAAAGAATTCACAATTTTTAATGTGTACAATTTGTAGACTATGGATAGTTAATTGAAAAAGCTGATTTTAAGTAGTAGGTGTTGATTTTTACACTTTGGTTCCCTCTTAAAATGCTGTTTTCCTGTTATTACTAAAATGATTAGTTATTTGAACACCTTTGTTGCATTTTAACAAGCAAAGTGGATTGTCGGATTCATTCAGATTAACTTTATTTATCACGTGTATCAAAACAAACAGATATTTGTGTTAACAACCAACACAACCCAAGACGATTCTGGGCGCAGCCCACAGATATTGCCACACATTTCAATGCCAACAAAACATGTGCATAATGTTCAGCAGAGCGACACAGGACACAGCAAAACAGTTTACAGCAACAAGCCACAAGTTGCCCATTAACAATACACACAAAATGCTGGAGGAAACCAGGAGGTCCAACAGCATCTATTGAGGGAAATAAACAGTTAATATTTTGGGCCAAGATCCTTCATCAGGGTCATGCAATTGTTTAGTAATCTAAAAATACAGCAAAAAAACACATCCTCATAATTAACAAATCTTCAGCATCCATTCTATTTGAGCAAGATTTTTGAATCTGGGGATCAACAGCACTCATTAAGTGGGTCAATCTGGCAAACAGAATGAATAATACTCAGAGTAAAGTGAAGAAAACATAGATTCATTTTATTAACTTTCTTGTAAATTAAGATCAGAAGAGAATTAAAGGTGATAAAAGTTTGTAAACTTTAAAAAGAATTATCACTTAGAATGTTTTAATTTTTAAAATTACTCTAACAGTATGAGACTTCTCACTTTAAAATAAATTATTCAGAATTAGAGAAATTATTTGGTAAATCTTTAGAAGCAGTTAAATCTCAGTTAGCAAGGGGTTACTTTTTTTCCCAAAATGTTTTAACAGTGGGAATTCTGTGAGTACATCTGCTAATGGTTGTAGTAATGTAACAGGATATCCCCAATAGTAATGTCCAGATTTTAATACTTAATTACCCATACATGGTTCCAAAAGTTGTTGCCAGCTTCATGCAGTAATATAAAGGCATGAGAATATAAAGGCGTGGAAACGAGCAGCAGGAAGGCAGATGGCACCTCAAACTTTTCCCCCACCCCTGCCCTTCAGTGAAATTGTGACAGATCTCAAAATATCTCTCAATCCCACTTAACTATCTAATCTCCATATCATTTGACTTCTCTAATGACCAAAAAATGTTTCTATCATTGGCATTGAATATAATTAATGACTCAGTATTGTAAGCTTTCCGGGCAGAACATTTTCAAGAACTGCATCCGTCTGAGAGGAGAAATTCCTCCTCTTTGTATCTATGTTTAAATGTGTGACCACTTAACCAAGATCACACTCCCTGGTTTGAGATTCCCCCCCAGCAAGAGAAATATCCACTCAGAATGTACTTTAGATCCACCAGCAAGTCTTTAATATTTCGGATGGGAGGACCTCTCTTTTCAAACGGTACAATCTAAAAGCCCAACCTATGCATTCTTTCCTCAAATGGCAATTCCAAATTATCAATCTGCTAAACCTAGTCTGGTTGGCACATAATGGGGAATATTGACAGTTTCCTCGTCACAGGAGCTCTGATATCCAAACCAATATTGATTAACAAAGTGTGTGAAAGCCTAGAATCTAAAGTGGGAACAAGGACTTTGTTAAAAGGAATTAACCTGTAAAGGAATGATGATAAAGCTACTACTGAGTCCTTACTGAAACCTGGTGTTCAGGTGGGCCATGTGTACCGATGGAATTAACCCTGTCATTCAGCCCTGACCACATTGTCTTCAGCACAGGTGGCTCTACTGTGTGTCTAGAGACACGGTGATGCTTTGCAGGCAGCAAACAAAACTACTAACAATTCTACTAAATATACTTTTCGGTCTATGATCACTGCGATCCACAGCCTGTAGTTTCCTGCTTGGAGGGGTGCTTTCGGCCTGTTTATACAACATGGCATTTTTGTAGTAACCTGAAATATTCAGCTAGCTGGACTCTCGAGGGTGCAGGGACAACTGTGGTAGCCATTGCCAGAGTGAACTTGCAGCTTGACTGAATCTTTGCGCCAGACTGAAACAGCAGGACCTGTCCCCAAGAGTGGATAACAAACCAATGTTTAGCTGACTTAAGTACCAAGCCAAATTATGTGATAGATATTTGCTTCTATCTCATACCAAGAAATGAATCAGTTCAGATGTCCAAATCTATAAATCCTCTAAGAATTATATATATGAGGAAAAACTTCTTCACACAGAGAGTGGTGAATCTGTGGAATTCTCTGCCACAGGAAACAGTTGAGGCTAGTTCCTTGGCTATATTTAAGAGGGAGTTAGATATGGCCCTTGTGGCTAAGGGATCAGGGGGTATGGAGAGAAGGCAGGTACAGGGTTCTGAGTTGAATGATCAGCCATGATCATACTGAATGGCGGTGCAGGCTCGAAGGGCCGAATGGCCTACTCCTGCACCTATTTTCTATGTTTCTATATCAAGGAGGTTCTTGTGCTAGAATAAGGAGTCAAAACTACCTTAATGTATATTACAAATGTCACACCAACGACCTGCATTAATTGAGTCATAGATGCCAGCATGCAGTGTCCTTTTGGCCATCTGTGATTAATCCTTCACTAGCCCCTGTTTTTTGTTCATTTTTAGTTTTTATTTTGAGATACAGCAATGATAACAGGCCCTTCCGGCCCAACAAGTCCATGCTGCCCAATTCCACCCATTTGACCAATTAACCTATTAACCCTTACATCTCTGGAACATGGAAGGAAACCAGACATCCCACAGGAAACCCACACAGTCATCAGGCGAATGTACAAACTTCCGAGGCACAGTGGCAGAATTGAACCCTAGTTCCTGATGCTGTAATAGTGTTATGCTAAACACTACACTACCATGCCATCCACGTTATCCCCCCATTCTCAACAATCCTTCCTTCCACATCCATCTAGGTTCCAGATGGAGGAGGGAGGAGAAGATGGTGGCGCGACGCAGAGCGCGCGGCCGTTCCGAATGAATATCGTATGTGTAACTAGGGGGCCATGCACAATCCGGATTTGATGGAGACAGCTGTGAGAAGCACGGAGGAACACCTGGAGTAACTTCTGAAATGCCTGCTTTGCTGCCGCTGCTACTGTGCGATCGAGAATCTCCAGAGACGAAGACCCCAAATCCTCGGCTTTGCCTATTGCCTGTTGCCGGGGTCGAAGCGCTCAGCAGAGACGGTGCACGGTGCTCGTTGTCGGAGAGCTGGTCGGAGGCTCAGAGTTTTCGGATGGACTCGGAGTCGGACTGTGGTCGGATGTCTCCAGTATACTGCATCGGCAAGTTGGCGGTGCTGGAGGTTTACCGTCTGCGTGAGATGATGGGACTCTCGAGAGACTTTGAGACTTTTACCGTGTCATGTTCTGTTCTTATCAAATTACGGTATTGCTTTGCACTGTTGTAACTATATGTTATAATTATATGGTTTTCGTTAGTTTTTAAGTCGGTTTGTCATATGTTTCCGTGATATCATTCTGGAAAAACATTGTATCATTTCTTAATGCATGCATTACTAAATGACAATAAAAGAGGACTGCGTGTCCTCAATCGTAATCTATGAATTGCCTGCATACTAGGGGAAATCTACAGCGGCTAATCACCCGATCAACATGCATGCCTTTGGACTGTGCAGGATAAGCAGAGCACTCAAAGAGAGCCTACGCAATCATCGGCAGAACATTGAACCTCCACACAAACTGCAGCCAAGGTTAGGATTGACTTCATCTTTCTAGCAAAGTGAGGTAGTGGCTTTACCAGCTGTGCAGCAGGACAGCCCAAAACTGGCTGTCTTTAACATAGCAAATTGCTCCAGAAAACTTTACAGAATTCCTTTCAGGTAAAATTTATGAAACTCTTTTAAGAAACCCTTAGACAGGTACATGGATGATAGAAAAATGGAGCACAGTGTAGAAGGGAAGGGACAGATTTAATTTAGAGTAGATTATAAGGTCGGCATGATATAGTGGGCTGAACTGTCTGCACTACGCCATAATAGAACAGTACAGCACAGTACAGGCCCTTCGGCCCACAATGTTGTGCCAACCCTTAAACCCTGCCTCCCATATAACCCCCCACCTTAAATTCCTCCATATACCTGTCTAGTAGTCTCTTAAATTTCACTAGTGTATCTGCCTCCACCACTGTCTTAGGCAGTGTATTCCACGCACCAACCACTCTCTGAGTAAAAAAACCTTCCTCTAATATCCCCCTTGAACTTCCCACCCCTTACCTTAAAGCCATGTCCCCTTGTATTAAGCAGTGGTGCCCTGGGGAAGAGGCACTGGCTGTTCACTCTATCAATTCCTCCTAATATCTTATATACCTCTATCATGTCTCCTCTCATCCTCTTTCTCCCCAAAGAGTAAAGCCCTAGCTCCCTTAATCTCTGATCCTAATGCATACTCTCTAAACCAGGCAGCATCCTGGTAAATCTGCTCTGTACCCTTTCCAGTGCTTCGACATCCTTCCTATAGTGAGGCGACCATAACTGGACACAGTACTCCAAATGCGGCCTAACCAGAGTTTTATAGAGCTGCATCATTACCTTGCAACTCTTAAACTCTATCCCTCGATTTATGAAAGCTAACATCCCATAAGCTTTCTTAGCTACCCTATCTACCTGTGAGGTAACTTTCAGGGATCTGTGGACATGTACCCCCAGATCCCTCTGCTCCTCCACACTATCAAGTATCCTACCATTTACTTTGTACTCTGCCTTAGAGTTTGTCCTTCCAAAGTGTACCACCTCACACTTCTCTGGGTTGAACTCCATCTGCCACTTCTCAGCCCACTTCTGCATCCTATCAATGTCTCTCTGCAATCTTTGACAATCCTCTACACTATCCACAACACCACCAACCTTGGTGTTGTCTGCAAACTTGCCAACCCCCCCTTCTACCCCCACATGCATGTCGTTAATAAAAATCATGAAAAGTAGAGGGTTCAGATCGATCCTTGTGGGACACCACTAGTCACAACCCTCCAATCCAAATGTACTCCCTCCACCACGACCCTCTGCTTTCTGCAGGCAAGCCAATTCTGAATCCACCTGGCCAAACTTCCCTGGATCCCATGCCTTCTGACTTTCTGAATAAGCCTACCGTGTGGAACCTTGTCAAATGCCTTACTAAAATCCATATAGATCACATCCACTG
Organism: Mobula hypostoma; assembly: GCF_963921235.1. Taxonomy (NCBI): domain Eukaryota; kingdom Metazoa; phylum Chordata; class Chondrichthyes; order Myliobatiformes; family Myliobatidae; genus Mobula; species Mobula hypostoma. The sequence continues at coordinate 21,212,625 of NC_086113.1, forward strand.
CACTACTCTCATCTATATGCCTGGTCACTTCCTCAAAGAACTCTATCAGGCTTGTTAGACACGATCTACCCTTCACAAAGCCATGCTGACTGTCCCTGATCAGACCATGATTCTCTAAATGCCTATAGATCCTATCTCTAAGAATCTTTTCCAACAGCTTTCCCACCACATATGTAAGGCTCACTGACTATAATTACCCGCACTATCCCTACTACCTTTTTTGAACAAGGGGACAACATTTGCCTCCCTCCAATCCTCCAGTAACATTCCCGTAGACAACAAGGACATAAAGATCCTAGCCAGAGGCTCAACAATCTCTTCCCTCGCCTCATGGAGCAGCGTGGGGAATATTCCGTCAGGCCCCGGGGACTTATTCGTCCTAATGTATTTTAACAACTCCAATACCTCCACTCCCTTAATTTCAACATGCTCCAGAACATCAACCTCACTCAAATTGTCCTCACCATCATCAAGTTCCCTCTTATTGGTGAATACCGAAGAGAAGTATTCATTGAGGGCCTCGCTCACTTCCACAGCCTCCAGGCATATCTTCCCACCTTTATCTCTTACCGGTCCTACCTTCACTCCTGTCATCACATAATTGAAGAATGCCTTGGGGTTTTCCTTTACCCTACTCGCCAAGGCCTTCTCATGCCCCCTTCTTGCTCCCTTCTCTATAATGTTTTATATGCTATGTTAAAATTTTGCATCAAACATCATGAATGTTAGAACAAATGGATAAAAGCTTAGCCTGAAATGCAAATTTTATTACCATATGATGATAAAAGGCAGGTCAACAGGCAGATATATTGAAAGGTTCATGAAGTCCTTAACCGATCAATGCTGATTTTAAATATAGGGTTGATCAGGAGGCTGAAATTGGATATCTTAGTCGGTTGAAAGGTAAGAGGAGCTTATAAAGATGAGGCCAAGGAAAGACATATAAATATGAGAAGTTTAAAATGAAGTTATTACTTGGTTTTATGTTTTATCTTTTATAAGACCAAGGAAACTGCCAAATATTTACACGACTACAATTCCCCTTTTCTATATTTTCTGATTATTGAATAAATTAAATTAAATAAATATTACCTCATCTTTTTCCAAATTCTTGTGTTGAATATTTCAGAGCTGCAGATGACATTTATTTATTCGTTCTCCAGTTGAGCCTTCCTTTACAGTTTGATTCCAACAGTTTTAAAACTACTGATTCAGTCAACCTATTGCCAAATCTTATCAGGAGGTGATCCATGGTTTTTTCCCCTGATAAATAATTATTATTTATTTATGATTTTATTTACTTACCATCTACATCTGCTGAATCCCATTCTCGATCTGTCCGGGCTCTGTCATGCTTGTTCTTTGTATCTGAGTCAGCTGCTAACTTCTCATGGAGGATAATCCCTCACCAGCTCCACTCAATGGGATTTTTACCTGCTTTCACTTGCTTTTTCCCCCAACTAGTTCCAGATGATTCCGGTGATGTGGTCTGTGGAGCAAAATGGAGTAAATATACAAGCAACAACAAGCATTGGGCAAAGACATTTTAAGTAATCAAATTTCATACTTACATTTTAATTTAGTGATATGACCAATTTGCTTCCTAATATCACCATAGTACTGCACGTTTGAACAAAAGGGTGTGTTTGGTTACCTTTCCTCGACACAATGGATTCTCACCGTGGGTCCGATGAAAGACTGGCTATGAGAGAAAGAGTCGCTATCTCCGCAGCTCTTCCTGTGCCATATATTAGTTAGGGTGGGCCAGTGAAACTCTACACAGAAAGCTACATACATTGTCTTGCCAATGGAAAAGAAGTAGAAAGTTGCCTTTTGTGTCATCTTGGCCTAAAACATTTTGCACTATTTGTACAGATTTGAAGTATAGTCACTGATGGAATCGACAAAGGCAGCGGTAGTTTTGTGCACAGCAGGGTACCACGAACAACAGTGTGACAGCAGTAACGTGGCGGTAAGTGGGATGCTAATATTGCTCGAGGTGTCAGAGTTCAGAGTTCAATTCCGACATCCGCTGTAAAAAGTTTGTACATCCTTCCCGTGAATGCATGGGTTCCTCTGGGAGCTCCAGTTTTCTCCCACAATCCAAAGATGCACCAGTTAGTAGGTTAATTGGCCATTATATAAATTGTCCTGTAATTAGGCTAGGGTTAAATAGATAGATTGCTGGTTGGTGCTGCTCGTTAGGCTGGAAGGGCCAATTCCACACAGCATCTTTAAATTAAAAATAATCATGTCAGATTGGACAGTTTAATATTGACCAGGAAGCTGGAGGCCTTTTTTCCCTTCTCTTCAAAAAGGTGCCATGAGATCTTTTACATTGCTTGTTGGGGTGATGGGGGACCCATACACAGCCTTGGCTTAAGGCCTTATGGAATGAATCTCAGTGTTGAATATGGTGACATATATGTACTTTGATAATAAAATTTAACTTTAAACTTTGAACTAGCTGAAGGACATAGCCTTTCAGTTTTGCATGGACATGTCAGCCTAGATCGTTGTACCTAGCTTTTGAGGGTTGTTTAATGCCAATCAAAAGCCTATATGAAGCATCCTTTCCCTGAATAACCTTGTATCGATCTGATATACTACCACCTCTTATAAAGTTAAATCAAGCGACAAAGCCAACAGCAGGGTTCCACTTCTAGATGAGCTCTATGCTTTCTATGCTTGATCTGATTATAAAACATGTAGGAACCTTCAGGAACTCCCACAGTCCCTGATGATCCTGTGATTTCAATCTCTGACACCAACGCGCAAACAGCCTTCAGGAGGGTACCCCATGAAAAACATCTGGCCAAGTACTAAAGACCCATGCTGATCAACTGGCTGGAGTGTTGACTGAGATCATTAACGGTTCCGCCATCTGGGATACCGACCTGCTTCAAACAGGCTTTAATTATACTGGTGCCTAGGAAGAACCTGCTCCAATGACTATCGCCCAGTAGCACTCACATCCACAGTGATGGTGTTTTGAGAGGCTGGTGATGAAACATAACAAATCCTGCCTGAGAAGTAATTTGACTACTAGAGCAACAGGTCCACAACAGACGTCATCTCTTTAGCTCTTCACTCAACTCTGGAACATTTGGAGAGCAAAAATGCAAATACCAGGATGCTCTTTTCGACCACAGCTCAACATTCAATACTAACATCCCCTCAAAATCTATCAGTGAATTCCAAGACCTTGCCCTCAATGCCTTCTTGTGCAATTGAATTCTCAATTTCCCTACTTGCGGACCCCAGTCAATTCAGATCGGCAACAGCATCTCTTCTACAATCTCCATCAGCACAGGTGCACCACAAGGCTGTGTGCTTAGTCCCCTGCTCTACTTGCTTTATACTTACGACTGTGTGGCTAAGCACAGCTCCCATGTCATATTCATCTTTGCTGATGACATCATTGTCGTAGGCCAAATTAAAGGTGGCGATGACCCAGCATATAGGAGGGAGATTGAAAATCTGGCTGAGTGGTGCCATAACAACTTCTTACTCAATGTCAGCAAGAACAAGGAGTTGATTATTGACTTCACAGGAGGAAACCAGAGGTCCATGAGCCAGTCCTCATCAGATTATCAGAGGTCGTGAGGGTAAGCAACTTCAGATTCCTGGGTATTATTTTGGAGGACCTGTCCTGGGCCCAGCATGTAAATGCAATTATGGAGAAAGTGCTCCTAATTCCTTGATGAAGATTTAGCATGACATCTAAAAACTTTGACAAACTTCTTTTGATGTGCAGCGGAGAGTATATTCACTGGGGGCACCAGCCAGTGGAGTAGTGACATCCCCACGGGACTTCAAAGCGAGTGGTCCCTGGTTCGAATCCAGCTGGCTCCTTGCACACTTTCCACCTATGTTGGGTTGATAATCAACCGAACCCCTTGGCCTCGTAAAGAAGCAGCAAGGTTGCCACCCAATGTGCCACAAGGCCTGGAAAGGAACAACATACATCACAGCTGGTATGGAAACACCAGTACCCTTGAACAGAAAACCCTACAAAAAATAGTAGATACGGACCAATCCATCACAAGTAAAGCCCTCCCCATCACTGAGGACAAAAAAGCCGTCGTAGGAGAGCAGCATCGATCATCAGGGATGCCCACCACCCAGGACATGTTCTTTTCTCACTGCCACCATCAGCAAGGAGGTAGGGGAGCCTCAAAACTCACTCCACCATGTTCAGAAACAGTTATTACCCCTCAACCATCAGGTTCTTGAACCAAAAGGGATAACTTCACTCACCTTCACTCGGCCCATCATTGAAATGTTCCCACAGTCGTTGCACTCATTTTTATAGACTCTTCATCTCATGTTCTGAATATTTATTGCATATTTATTTATTGTTTTTAGTTTTTTTTTCAGCTCAAGTTGGTAAAACCTGAGGCAAGGGCATAGCTAAGCACACTTATTTCTCAGTTGCTAAGAACTTTCAGACTAACTCCAGTGGTGTTTAGTATTATGGCTTTCTGGAGATTTACATAAATATTGCTGTGTAGTCCTAATTGTTTAATGCTATTGTATATTGAATTTGGGATGTTACCAATTGTAGATATTACTATTGCAACAATGTATACCCTTTTCATGTTCCATAGTCTTAGAGTCTTAGAGGAGCATGGCACAGAAACAGGCCCTTCGGCCCATCTAGTCCATGCCAAAATCATTTAAACTGATCAATCAGGTGATCAGACACTATATTTTCTTAGCACATACAAATGGACTGTTTGTAATTATTTTGTGCCTTTCTCACCAACCGGTTAGTCTGCAATGGATTTGAATAGTTGTTCCACCCCTAAAACTAAATTTAACAAACTGGCCTGCAAATACTTATATTATTGCTTCCTCTTTAATTACTTCTTTTAATTCAGCATATCTCTGGTGTTTTTGCTTATTGTTTTCTGCATGTATGTGTTTTTGGAATGGCTATTTCTATTAAGTAAGTTGTTCTTGCTTGTTTACCCTGTATTATTATATCTGGACAGTTATTATGGATTGTCCAATCTGTAATAAAGGATTGGTTGTAATATAAATTGTGGGATCCTGATTCTAAAACTGGATCAGGTTTGCATTCATAACAAGAAATGGTTTCCTTTCTGAGATTGTATTTTAAAGCAAGACTTTGGTGAATGATGTTTGCCACTTGATTGTGCCTGTGTACGTAATCAGATTGAGTTAAACTGCTGCAGGATCCTGTAATGTGTTGGATTGTTTCTAGTTTCTTTGGGCATTTTCTACATTTATCATCTTGAATTCGTTGGCCTTATGTATCTTTGATAATTTTCTTGTGTTAACCACCTGGTCCTGTGATGCCACAAGGAGCCTTTATGATTCTGGGAAGAGATCTCCAACTCTGAGCCAGGTGTTTGACACTTCCTCATCAACATCTAGTCTGCTCAGATAGTGGGGACGTCTTCCATGGAGTGTCATGCTCTTTTATTGGTTAACTTTGTCATCTGTAGTGATAATTATTATTATTTTTATCATTTCTTTTTTTTTATTTGCGCAGTTTGTTGTCTTTTGCATAGTGTCCATCCTGTTGAGTGCAGTCTTTCACTGATTCTATTGTGCTTCTTGTATTTACTGTGAATGCCAACAAGAAAATGAATCTCAGGGTTGTATATGGCAACATATATTTACTTTAATAATTAATTTACTTTGAACTTTGATAGACTCTGAGGCAAGTATCAGATCCATGTTTCATTGTTAACAGTGAAAATGCTGGGACATAACCTGTGTACATATCATACTTCCTTGTCTACTCATACATTTATGAACATTAGATTCTGCTCTGAGTCTACAGGATATTTTCAATAGTCTTTAATGTTGTAAACGTTCCATATTTTCCCGATGACCTACTATATTTTTTTTTGCTAGGATAATTAACATCTCATATTTTGTACTTTTGATAGATTTTAGTTTTCACTTGTTATTTCAATTTCCTCTGCATTTGACATTCACAATGATCTCACTCAATACTAAGGGTTTGGATTTAATGTTCATTAAAATAGCACTGAACAAATATATCGAGCAATGCCTATCATTTAATTTAATTATAGTGCACAATAACTACAGCTAGACATTGTTAATCTTATTACACTGTCATTAAATAACCATTAGAAATACATATTATACATTCTCCTAGTGTAAAATAAACAATTTTTAAAATTTAACTTAACAACTTTTCAAAAATGTATGCCTGCAGATATAATGATAAATCAATAATATAGAAGAAGGATCGGTAATACGTTTCCAGACAGTAACTTCTTGACCCCTGTTTAATAAAAGAAAACAGATGGTGTCCTTGCATTATAAATAGAGCTACAGAGAATACAGGAAATTATGCAAAAACTTTTATAAATTACAAATTGTGCCTCAGCTGGCTCTCATTTTCCAGATTCAGGTTTAAGATGGGTGCCAAGGCCTTCAAAGGGTGCATGGGGCTTCTTTTCCTAGAAAACAGCCAGGTCAGTGGTGCTTCACTTCTGCGGAGATACTGGTGAACCAGAGGCTGCTCTCAGTGACAAGGACATTAAAAGGAGACTTAATAGAAGTATTACAAGTTATAAGGGACTTTGAAGTAGTCAAAGCTGTGGGGGGGCGGGGAGGGTGTTTCCACCCTCCAAAGCTATTAAGCAAACGACAGGTTTTTTATTAACTGGTGAAAGAGCTGCTTGGGTGGGAAAGTGGGGAGCTGTGTGAGGAGAACAGAGGAAAAAATATTACTGAGTAAGTTGTTTTTAATCTTGATTTCTAATGTGTGAGCGACTGTTAAGGGGGGAATTCAGTATTACCTTTCGGAAAGGAATTTGGAGGAGTATACAAAACTTTGGGGAAAGAGAATGGGCAACAGAATAGATGAATAGTAATTTTAAAAGGGCTCACCTGGGATTATTGGGCTGAATGGCTTCCTCTTCTAGATTCCAAAATATCCAGGTGAAATTCCCCCTGTAGGTTTTCATCATAGTGTAGGTATAATTGCTATTAGTTTGGATTTGTTCTTGCTGAATACTTCAATGATCTATTCTGAGTAATTAGATATCCTCATTGATTATATTTTTCCAAATTATGCATTGGGGGAAACCAGGCAAAAACACCAACCAAGTTCAAAATGAGACCTAGAATTAATTAACTTCTGCACAACGCTTGTTTTTCACACTTGCACTTTCTTTCAATCAGTCTATGGACTTAATTTAGTCCTCCAATTTGCAGAGTTTCCATCAACTCTGAACTGTTTTTTTTTGAAGCACTTAGTGAGACAAATGAACAGACAGTGATTGGAGGGATACAAGACCATAAGCAGGCAGATGGAATTGACATTGTAATCAACATAGGCATCATGAGCAGAAGGACCTGTTCCTGTGCTGTATTCCTTTATATGTTTAAGATTATTTAGTCAAAATATCTATTGAGCATTTCCAGTATCTTTTATTCCATGTTTCCAGCACCTGTGTTATGTGGCCTTTGTATCCATAGAACTATCTGATATAGATACACAGTATTAGGCCATTCAGCCCATCAAGTCTGCTCCGCCATTCCACCATGGCTGATTTATTATCCCTCTCAACCCCGTTCTCCTGACTTTTCCCTGTAAACGTTAACTAACCAAGAACCTATCAATTTCCGTTTTAAATGTACTCAATGACTTGGCCTGCACAGCCCTCTGTGTCAATGAATTCCACAGATTCACCACTCTCTGGCTAAAGAAATTCTTTCTCATTTGTGTTCTAAATGGATGTCCCTCTATTCTAAGGCTGTGCCCTCTAGTCCTAGACTCCCCTATGATAGGAAATATTCATTCCACATCCACTCTATCTAGGCTTTTCAATATCTGATAGCTTTCAATGAGATCTTCTCTCATTCTTCTCAACTCCAGAGAGAGCCATCAAATACTCCTCAGATGTTAAAGTTTTCATTCACTGAATCACTCTTATGAACCTTCTCTGGACCCTCTCCAATTCCAGCTCATCCTGCCTTAGATAGTGGGCCCAAAACTGCTTACAATACACCAAGTGCAGTCAAACCAATGCCTTATAAAGTCTCAGCATTATATCCTTGATATTATATTCTAGTCCTCTTGAAATGAATGCTAACATTGCATTTGCCTTCTTTGCCACCGACTCAACCTGCAAGTTGACCTTTAGGGAATCCTACATACGGACTCCCAAGTTCCTTTGCACCTCCAATTTTTTAATTTTCTCCCTGTTTAGAAAATAGTCTACATCTTTATTCCTTCTACTCAAGTGCATGATTATACATTTCCCTAGACTATATTCCATCTGCCACTTGTTTGCCCATTCTCTCAATCTGTCTAAGTCCTTCTGCAGACTCCCTGCTTCCTCAACATTACCTGCCCCTCCACCTTTCTTTGTATCACCCAGAAAGTTGGCCACAAAGCCTTCAATTCCATCATCCAAATTATTGACATATCACGTGAAAAGAAGCGGTTCCAACACTGACTCCTGTGGTACACCTCTAGTCACCAACAGCCATCCAGAAAAGACACCCTTTATTCCCATTCTTTCCCTCCTGGCAGTCAGCCAGTCATCTATCCATGCTAGTGTCTTCCTTGCAATACCATGGGCTGTTATCTTGTTAAGCAGCCTCATGTGTGACACCTTGTTAAAGGCCTTCTGAAAATCCAAGTAAACAGCATCCACTGACTCTCCTGCTTCTTTATTTCCTCAAAGAATTCCAACAGATTTGTCAGACTAGATTTCCCCTGAAGGAAACCATGTTGACTTTGGACTATTTTTTCATGTACCTCCAGGTACCTCAAAACCTCAGCCTTAGTAATGGACTCCAACATCTTTCCAACCACTGAAGTTAGGTTAACTGGCCTATAATTTCCTTTCATCTGTCTTCCTCAAATGATTCTATACTCAACTTTATCATGACCTATGGACTCACTTTCAATGGCTCTTCATCTCATGTTCTCAATAAGTGTTGCTTATTTATTTGTTGTTATTATTTTTTCTTTTTTTATTTGCACAGTTATTTACTGTGAATGCTGCAAGAATATGAATCTTAGAGTTGCATATGGTGACATATCTTTACTTCAATAATAAGATCACTTTGAATTTTGAACTTTAATTGGTGTATGAACATAGAATAGTACAGCACAGTACAGACCCTTTGGCCCACAACGTTGTACCGACCCTCAAACCCTGCCTCCCATAATACGCTCCACCTTTAATTCCTCCATATTCCTGTCTAGTAGTCTCTTAAATTTCACTAGTGTATCTGCCTCCACCACTGACTCAGGCAGTGTATTCTGCACACCAACCACTCTCTGAGTAAAAAACCTTCCTCTAATATCCCCCTTGAACTTCCCACCCCTTACCTTAAAGCCATGTCCTCTTGTAATGAGCAATGGTGCCCTAGGGAAGGGGTGCTGACTATCCACTCTATCTATTCCTCTTCATATCTGTATACCTCTATCATGTCTCCTCTCATCCTCCTTCTCTCCAAAGAGTAAAGCCCTAGCTCCCTTAATCTCTGATCGTAATCCATACTCTCTAAACCAGGCAGCATCCTGGTAAATCTCCTCTGTACCCTTTCCAATGCTTCCACTTTCTTCCTACAGTGAAGCGACCAGAACTGGACACAGTACTCCAAGTGTGGCCTAATCAGAGTTTTATAGAGCTGCATCATTACCTTGTGACTCTTAAACTCTATCCCTCGACTTATGAAAGCTAACGCACTATAAGCTTTCTTAATTACCCTACCTACCTGTGAGGCAGCTTTCAGGGATCGGTGGACATACAACCCCAGATCCCTCTGCTCCTCCACACTACCAAGTACCCTGCCAGTTACTTTGCACTCTGCCTTGGAGTTTGTCCTTCCAAAGTGTACCACCTCACACTTCTCTGGGTTAAACTCCATCTGCCACTTCTCAGCCCACTTCTGCATCCTATCAATGTCTCTCTGCAATCTTTGACAATCCTCTACACTATCTATAACACCACCAACCTTTGTGTCATCTGCAAACTTGCCAACCCACCCTTCTACCCCCACATCCAGGTCGTTAATAAAAATCACGAAAAGTAGAGGTCCCAGAACCGATCCTTGTGGAACACCACTAGTCACAACCCTCCAATCCGAAAATACTTCCTCCACCATGACCATCTGCCTTCTTCAAGCAAGCCAATTCTGAATCCACCTGGCCAAACTTCCCTGGATCCCATGCCTTCTGACTTTCTGAATAAGCCTACCATGTGGAACCTTGTCAAATGCCTTACTAAAATCCATATAGATCACATCCACTGCACTACCCTCATCTATGTGCCTGGTCACCTCCTCAAAGAACTCTATCAGGCTTGTTAGACACGATCTGCCCTTCACAAAGCCATGCTGACTGTCCCTGATCAGACCATGATTCTCTAAATGTCCATAGATCCTATCTCTAAGAATCTTTTCCAACAGCTTTCCCACCACAGACGTAAGGCTCACTGATCTATAATTACCCAGACTATCCCTACTACCTTTTTTGAACAAGGAGACAACATTCGCCTCCCTCCAATCCTCTGGTACCATTCCCGTAGACAACGAAGACATAAAGATCCTAGCCAGAGGCTCAGCAGTCTCTTCCCTCGCCTTGTGGAGCAGCCTGGGGAATATTCTGTCAGGCCCCGGGAACTTATCCATCCTAATGTATTTTAATAATGCCAACACCTCCTCTCCCTTAATATCAACATGCTCCAGAACATCAACCTCACTCATATTGTCCTCATCGTCAACAAGTTCCCTCTCATTGGTGAATACTGAAGAGAAGTATTCATTGAGGACCTCGCTCACTTCCACAGCCTCCAGGCACATCTTCCCACCTTTATCTCTGATAGGTCCTACCTTCACTCCTGACACCCTTTATCATCAATTAACTTCATAAAACAGATAATCTTGTCAGCTTCTAATTGTCTTGAAATCTTGAGTCCATATTGGTGCCATGTTTCCTCAGCAGATTAATGACAACTTTTTTAAAGTAGTTAATTGACTATAAAGTGCTTTGGGATGTTCTTCAATTGTTAAAGGTATAGACCAGGGGTTTCCAACCTGGAGATGGACTCCCTTGGTTAACAGTAGGGGTCCATGGCAGAATTAAGGTAGGGAACCCCTGGTCTAGACTTTATCTTTTCTTCTTCTGTGCAGGAGGGCTAAATCGAGAACAGCTATTTCATCATTTTCATCCACATGAACAAAGTGCAAAGTAAAAGGTGTCGTATTTGTACCTATGTCCTCAATACACTGCTATGGTTCTCTGTGAAGTTTTGTGTACATTTTTATTCAATATGGGGATAATTGGTATGATCTCATTTAAATGAGCTGCTGGTGTTTGTAATATGGTGCATTGAACTATCAGTAGTGTTGCTAAACACAATCATTCAGATAAGGAAGCAGATCTGTAATTAAAAGAATAAGGAACAAAAGAGAAAAGCAGTAGGTAGTGCCCCCTTTGAGCATTCACCTGTGTTATTACTTGCTCTGCTAAGTATAATTACATTCAAGTTCATATACTTCCTGGTAAATTCCCTACTAATTTACTATGCAACACAATGAGATTATAGGCTTTCATGTCTCGTGTGGCAATGCTGGGTCTACAATGTTGCAGGAGATGATTATTACCCTCTGATCCCATCAGCTGCAGTGAATTTAACTAGTGTCAGTGTAATTAACCAGTCATCAAACTCCGAAACCATCACCCATTTTCAGTACAGCGTGCAATAAAAAAAATTGTTTCAATTGTTTAATTCATTCATTTGCGTCACTAGCACCACCTTAATACTGGAAGTCGAGATGTTTCACCGTATTGGTAAAGAAGTAGAGCCTATCTTCATGCCTAGAATAAGCATTAGAGTATCTACATCGGCTAAATGGTTGCCGCCACTGTAACCATAATTGAGCCAATAACCATAGTAGGTCAGGAATGTGCAGGTGCCAAGATCTCCAGTCTCCTGCCTCTCAAGATTCTGGTCTTGATTTCCTGTTGCTTTCAGCGTGGCCATGATTTACATGTCAAGTCAGTCCAAGTAATGCTTTTTCACTATCCTCTCATATGGCAACAAAAGTTGTTGATTCCAGTGACACCTGCTTTCCCCAATGAATCCTTAGTTTCTTCCAAAACTCCAACCCTAATCGCATGTCAAATCCTTCAGTAATAAATACCTACTAATGTGACAACTTGACCCTGCATTGTATGAGAATTTCAGCTGTTAAATACAGCATATCATTCAGTAATGAGTTTTAGATTTAGTTTTTTTTAAGCATTAGAGCACTGAAACAGGCTGTTTGGCCCATCTGGTGCATGCTGTTGACCCCTGTTGGTCCCAATTGTCCACTTTCAGCCCGTGACCCTCCAAGCCCCTGAATGTATCCAATCGCCTCTTCAATGTTGCAGTTGTACCTGCTTCGACTTTCAGAGATAGAAGATATCTTCAGAAACTGCCATTGCTCAGAAAGTTGAACCCTAGGTGAACAAGAGAAATCTTCTCCATCTCTGGTTGCACAAAGATTGTCTCTCATTGCTGCAAACCATTGTTTGTTAACAGCCAAGTGATTACAGAGGCACATCGTAGAAGGCTGTAGGCTTCCTCAAGGTGTGAATCAGGTGTCTCCATCAGGTTAGGGTGCCCTCTGTATGGTCCCAGCAGGTGCACAGATTTTATGCTCGGCCATTGCATGGTGTAATGTTATAAGGTCGCAGCATGTCCCAGAGGAAGAGCCCCAGAACCTGAAGACCCAGTGCGAGAGGAGTCAGAGGCATGAGGAGACTTATTCTCACGCCTCTGACTCCTCCCATACTGGGTCTGCAGCATCAAAGGGAAGGAAGAAGGCAGCACAGCAAGAGAGCAGGAACTGCACACAGAGAAATCCAGACCCTGTGACCCACCACACAAATCAGTACCTCAACCAAAAGCCTACAACCCATTGAGTGTGAATGTTCACCTCTCTTTTTCCTGGTATACATCCAAAGCTTGGTTATATCAAGGTAGGAATGTATTATTCACATCGTGCTGGCTTTATTTCAATTCTGTGTTGTCTATAGGCTGAAATCCATTAAATTATATTGTCCACCAGATATATCATTTCTTTTACCTTTATTCCATGCTGTTGATGTGATCATTTTCTCACTTAGAACTCTTTTTCTGCTGATCAAAAGAAGTTCCTGTTTTTAAAAAAAAAGCAACAAAAGTGTAATCAGACCCTCATGGGCAATGGAAATCATTAAAGTGTTTAAGATATCTGACTGCTAAATTAGAGTTATGGAGCACTATCGCACAGAAACAGGCCTTTCAGCCAATCTAGTCCATGCCAAATGGTTGTTCTGCCTAGTCATATCAACCTGTACCAAGTCCATAGTGCTCCATAGCCCTCCCATCCATGTACTTATCAAAGGTTCAAAGGTACAATTTAATGTCAGAGAAATGTATACAATATATATCCTGAAATGCTTTATCTTCACAAACATCCACAAAAACAGAGGAGTGCCCCAAAGAATGAATGACAGTTAAATGTTAGAACCCCAAAGTCCCCTCCCCAGTTACCCTCTCCTGTGCGTAAGCGGCAGTGGGCAACATTCCCCCTTCCCCCCACCGGCAAAATAAAAGCATCGGCACCCACCACCAAGCACTCAAGCGTGAGCAAAGCAACAGCAAAGACACAGACTTGCAGCTACCCCAAGACTTCGCATTTTACCCAGTATTCAACATACCACAGGTTCTCTCTCGCCCTAATAAGAGAGAAAGAGGTGTCTTCATTTCCCAGTGAGCGGGAAGACATAACAAACAACGTGCTGGTTTACGATGTTAAAAGTCTACCACATCAATTTTTTCGAGCTCTGTGCCCAAAATACTGGGCACACAGTCGCAGATGTCCCGACTCCCCACGACACACGGGTCTCCTGTCGTGACACCCAGCCTCGATCTGCCTGTCTCCAGAGCCCCGAGATCCCAGGCTTCCGAATCCGAGCCAGACTCTTAGGCCGAGCCTTTGTCGTGCCGAACAACAACGGCTGGTTGTGAAACCCCGAGAGCAGGTCCTATTCCCGCAAAGAATTGTAGTCAGCATGTAACTCCAGGTCAGGGTCTTCAAAAGAACACTGAAAGAGAAAAATAGAGATATTAAAGATGAAAATAGGGCTTTCTGAAAATGCAAGCAAAGGACCCTCCTAAGCTCTACTTCTTTTATCGAAATTTCTCTTAAATGTTGCAATCAAACTTGCATCCACCACTTCTGCTGGCAGCTCATTCCACACTTGCACCACACACTTTGGGTGAAGCAGTTCCCCCTCAGGTTCCTTTTAAATATTTCTCCTTTCACCCTTAACCTATGAATTCTAGTTCTAGTCTAACCCAACCTCAGGGGCAAAGGCCTGCTTGCATTTACCCTGTCTAAATCACTCAATATTTTGTATATGACTTTCAAATTCTCCTACACTTTCAGGGAAATAATCTATTCAACCTTTATAACTCAGGCCCTCAAGTCCCGGCAACAACCTTGTAAATTTTCTATGCACTCTTTCTCAGCTACATAATGTAAAACTCACCTATGTAAGACCATGAAGCAGAAGAAAGCTAAGTATTCTCCACTAATCATGAGATCTAATGAAGAATCTCAGCCTGAAACATCAATTCTTCATTCATTTCCATATATGCTGCCTGACCTTCTGAATTCCTCCAGCATTTTGTGCGTGGTCATCAAGATCACAATTGATCTTCTACCTTGGCCTGATCTTCCACCTCAGCACTATTTCCATAACCCTTGGTTCCCTGAACATTCGGTGTATCTGACAATCTCTCAAATACCGAGATTCTACAGATCTTGGAGTTTCTTCTAATTTTATATCCAAATAGCCAACTCCTTATTCACAGACTCTGACTCCCTAGTTCTGGACTCTTCAACAAGATGAAACAGGCAGAATTCAACCACTCTGTCAACCCTCTTAAAATGTAAGCTTCATGTAGATAACTTGTAATTCTTCTAAGATCTAGAGAATATGGACTTTAACTGCTCTACCTCTCTTCACGTAGCAAACCAGTCATCCCTGGAAGCATTCTGATTTAAAAGTTCCTTCAACTTCTTCTGTGGCATGTAGTTAAAGAGAACAAATTTATACACAACATTCCTGACATGGTTTCAGTACAACCTTATCATTCTCTTCTATCAAAACCTATTGGAATAAAGATGTATCATTTGCCTTCCTAATTGTTCTCATAATGAAATCAAAATAAGACCATCATGAAGACCATCATGACCCCTCCTCTTTGTGATTTTTAGAACATGGATGAGGAAGTAAAAGGGTAGATTAGTAAATTTGCTAATGACACAAAAATTTCGGGATGTTGTGGATAGTCTGGAGGGTTGTCAGAAGTTACAACGCAACTTCAAAAGAATGCAGAACTGGGCTGAGAAGTAGCAGATTGAGCTCAACCCAGACAAGTGTAAAGTGATTCATTTCAGTAGATCAAATTTGAAGACAGAGTATAATATTAATGGTAAGACTCTTGGCAGTTGGGAAATCAGCGAGATCTTTGGGTCCATGTCCATAGGACACTCAAAGCTGCTGTGCAGGTTGACAGGGTTGTTAAGAAGGCGTACAGTGTGTAGGTCTTCATGAATGGTGGAATTGAGTTCAGGAGCTGTGAGGTAATGTTACAGCTATATAAGACCATAGTTAGACCCCACTTGAGGTACAGTGTTCAGTTCTGGTCACCTCTCTACAAGAACATGGATACTATAGAGAGAGCGCAGAGGAGATTTACAAGGATGTTGCCTGGATTGGAGGGCATGCCTTATGAGAATAGATTGAGTGAACTTGGCCTTTTCTCCTTGGAGTGACAGAGGATGAGAGGTGACCTGACAGAGGAGTATAAGATGATGAGAGGCACTGACTGTGTGGATAGCCAGAGGCTTTTTCCCAGGGCTGAAATGGCTAACACGAGTGGGCACAGTTTTAAGGTGCTTGGAAGTAAGTACAGAGGGGTTGTTGGGGCTAAGTTTTTCACACAGAGATTGGTGGGTGCGTGGAATGCATTGCCAGTAAAGGTGGCAGAGGTGGATAAAATAGGTCTTTTAAGAGACACTTAGATGGGTACATGGAGCTTACAAAAAACAAAGGCTATGTGTTAGGGTAATTCTAGGCAGTTTCTAGAGTAGGTTACATGGTCAGCACACCATTGTGGGCCGAAGGGCCTGTTCTTTAACAGATTTGACTTTGTGGCCCCTGCCCATCCCCCACATGAGTCATCTGTTGTCGGCCCCCAACCAACACATATTCCACTTTCCCCTCCTACCCCTCCTCACAGTCCCCCACCCTGCTCTCATGACTATACCACTTCCCCACACGAAACCACCACGGTGGGCTTCACAGCTGAACAGGTGAGAAGACAGCTGAAACGTCTCAACCCAAGCAAAGCTGCAGGACCGGATGGTGTCAGTACCAGGGTGCTCAAAGCCTGTGCCCCTCAGCTACGTGGAGTACTTCACCATGTCTTCAACCTGAGCCTGAGGCTCCGGAGGGTTCCTGTGCTGTGGAAGACGTCCTGCCTCGTCCCTGTGCCGAAGACGCCGCGCCCCAGCAGCCTCAATGACTACAGACCGGTGGTATTGACCTCCCACATCATGAAGACCCTGCAGAGACTTGTTCTAGAGCTGCTCCGGCCTATGGTCAGGCCACACTTAGATCCCCTCCAGTTCGCCTACCAGCCCCGACTAGGAGTTGAGGATGCCATCGTCTACCTGCTGAACCGTGTCTATGCCCACCTGGACAAGCCAGTGAGCACTGTGAGGGTCATGCTTTTTGACTTCTCCAGTGCGTTCAACACCACCCGCCCTGCTCTGCTGGGCGAGAAGCTGACAGCGATGCAGGTGGATGCTTTCCTGGTATCATGGATTCTTGATTACCTGACTGGCAGACCACAGTACGTGTGCTTGCAACACTGTGTGTCCGACAGAGTGATCAGCAGCACTGGTACTCCACAGGGGACTACCTTGTCTCCCTTTCTCTTCACCATTTACACCTCGGACTTCAACTACTGCACAGAGTCTTGTCATCTTCAGAAGTTTTCTGATGACTCTGCCATAGTTGGATGCATCAGCAAGGGAGATGAGGCTGAGTACAGGGCTACGGCAGGAAACTTTGTCACATGGTGTGAGCAGAATTATCTGCAGCTTAATGTGAAAAAGACTAAGGAGCTGGTGGTAGACCTGAGGAGAGCTAAGGTACCGGTGAACCCTGTTTCCATCCAGGGGGTCAGTGTGGACATGGTGGAGGATTACAAATACCTGGGGATACAAATTGACAATAAACTGGATTGGTCAAAGAACATTGAGGCTGTCTACAAGAAGGGTCAGAGCCGTCTCTATTTCCTGAGGAGACTGAGGTCCTTTAACATCTGCCGGACGATGCTGAGGATGTTCTATGAGTCTGTGATGGCCAGTGCTATCATGTTTGCTGTTGTGTGCTGGGGCAGCAGGCTGAGGGTAGCAGACACCAACAGAATCAACAAACTCATTCGTAAGGCCAGTGATGTTGTGGGATGGAACTGGACTCTCTGATGGTGGTGTCTGAAAAGAGGATGCTGTCTAAGTTGCATGCCATCTTGGACAATGTCTCCCATCCACTACATAATGTACTAGTTGGGCACAGGAGTACATTCAACCAGAGACTCATTCCACCGAGATGCAACACAGAGCGTCATAGGAAGTCATTCCTGTTTGTGGCCATCAAACTTTACAACTCCTCCCTTGGAGGGTCAGACACCCTGAGCCAATAGGCTGGTCCTGGACTTATTTCCTGGCATAATTTACATATTACTATTTAATTATTTATGGTTTTATTACTATTTAATTATTTATGGTGCAACTGTAATGAAAATCAATTTCCCCCGGGATCAATAATGACTATGACTGGGACCAATGTACTGTAGATTTCTATGTTCTATGTTCTATAAAGTGCGAAATACATCCCTTCCTTGATGTCAACCAAGCTGTGGATGCTATGTGTTTCACTATATGAACCATATGAGGAATAGCTTGGAGAACCACTGCATGACTCCTATCCACAGCCAGCTGAGGGAGCAGTGTGGGATTGCTGGTCGTTGGCAAAGACATCTGTGCCACTTGTGCCGTTGCATAAGGTAATTTGGCATCCGTGTGGATGATGACTATCCTTATCTTGTATTCGGTGACATACCAGGAGACTTGGAACAGGATGGACAACAGTACAACTGTGAATTGTCCAAGAAACTCTTCCACCATGGTTTCAATCTTCAGGTCACTGCTGAGCCTGAAGGAGTTTCCAAGCACAGATGTCTAGTCCTTGTCCTCTTCAGTCCTCTTAGAGAGAACTGGGATTCCACTCACACCAAATAGACTTTACTGGGCATTTCTGTTCCTCCAGTAGGCATACAGTGGAAGACACTAACACCAGGGGGCACAGCCACAGCATATAAGGACATCCCTTTAGAACAGAGATTAGGAGAATTTCTTTAGCCAGAGGGTGGTAAATCTGTGGAATTCATTACCACAGACGGATAAGGAGACCAAGTCAATGAGTATATTTAATGCAGAAGTTGACTGGTGTCAAAGGTTACAGGGAGAAGGCAGGAGGATGGTGTTGAGAGTTGAAATAAATCAGCTGTGGTGGAGTAGTCTTAATGGGCTGAATGGCCTAATTCTGCTTCTATGTGTTGTGGTCTTATTTGTTCTCCTGTAGGAAGGTGATCTGCTAATGTGCGTCTTTTGTCTGCTAACTCAGCAGAGCAGTCTCTCTGTTCTGACAGAAACGCAGAGCTGCTGTGTGCTCCTGGAGCTCAGTGAGTTGCTTCAGGGTGACATATGATGAGGGAAAGCAGCAATCTGTTCTCAAGGGGCATTTCATTGTTCTATGACAAAACAATCTGCTGATACACCTCCTCTCTCTGTGCCCAAGCTATTCCATGTAAAACAGTGTGTTTCAGTGAATAATTCCAGATGGATGGGATGGGGGGGGGCGGTGAATTCCTCAGCAATATTTTTTTCCAGCAAAACTCATCTTTGTTTTGCTGGGGGGAGATAGAAAGAAACAAATGTGGATTGTAGGAGCTTCATCAGGTATATGAATGGATAAATGAGGTTCCCTCACAGACGTAGATGAGAGAATATTTATAATGGAGAAAAAAAAGAGATGGCAGAGAATTTAAACAAGTGCCATATGTCTTTCATGGAATAAGATGCAAAGAATCCTTCTAGAAATAAGAGTCTTGGGGTCTATTGGCAATGAACAAACAAAAAAAGTACCGCGCAATTGCTGTCTATATGACTGCCTTGTCCACCCGTCCCTTACCACTGAACTGCCTCCTGTCACTTACCCCTGCAAGCAGGACAAGTACTTCACCTGCCCCTACACCTCCTCCCTCACTACCATTCAGGGTCCCAAACAGTCCTTCCAAGGGAGGCAACACGTCACCTGTGAATCTGTTGTATTTCGTGCTCCTGCCGTGGTCTACTTTACATCGGTGAGACCCGATATGAGACCTTCACTCTATCAGCCACAAAAGGCAGCATTTCCCAGTGGAAACCTATTTCCAACATGTCTGTCCATGGTCTCCTCTACTGCCACAATGAGGTCACACTCAGATCAGAGGAACAATATCTCATGTTCCATCTACATAGCCTCCAATCTGATGGCATGAACATTGATTTTTCTAATTTCTGGTAATTTCTTTCCCACTTCTCTCTCTTCTTCCATTCCCCATTCTGGCTCCCCTTTTACCCTTTCTCTTCTCAACTGTCCATCTTTTCCCTCGAGATCATCTTCCTTCCATTTCTCTTATGGTCTCATCTCCTCTTCAATCAGATTCCTTCATTGCCCCTTTACCTCTTCCATCTATCACCTCCCAATTTCTTAATTCACCGGCCCTCCCCACCAACCTTCTCCCCCTTACCTGGTTTCACCAATCACCTTGTACTTCTCTCCTTCCCCCACCTTCTTATGCTGGCCTCCTCCCCCTTCCATTCCAGTCCAGATGAAGGGTCTCAGCCCAAAACATCAACATTTTATCGCTGCCTCCCGACCTGCTGTGTTTTGTCTGTGTCATAACATGCGTTGCAATTGGCAAACTTAAAAACCAATGAATCCCCAGAGACTAGTCATCATCCAGCACTTTATAGATTCTAGAATTATTTCTGTAGATCAGAGGGTAGCAAATATGGCCCCAATGTTTAAGAAAGGAGGCAAAGAGAAAACTGGGAACCAGCAACTTGGCAGCGAAATGTCAGTTGTGGGGAAATTGCTGAAATCTATACTAAGGTGTTCAGTCATAGTAACTGAACATCTTGGAAAGAATAATGGGGTTGAGCAGAGTTGCCATCAACTAATGAATGGAATATAAGTTTACATATTCGAGGCTCTTTTAATTTTTGATTCATCTGCTGACATTCTGGGAAAATGAGTATGACAGAGTAGATAAGGGGTGACCAATGGATGTGACGTACTTGGGTTTTAGAAACCGCACAATACAGGCCCTTTGGCCCACGATGCCATGCCGAACATATACTTACTTTAGAAATTACCTAGGGTTACCCATAGCCCTCTATCTTTCTAAGCTCCATGTACCTATCCAAAAGTCTCTTAAAAGACCCTATCGTATCCACCTCCACCACCACCAGCTCATTCCACGCACTCACCACTCTGCATAAAAAACTTACCCCTGACATCTCCTCTGTACCTACTTCCTAGCACCTTAAAACTGTGAGCTCTCATGTTAGCCAGAAATGCTTTACATGGAGATGGGGAAGGTTAAAACTTAGAAAACTGGGACTGAGATACTGATATGGATTGAGAATTGATTTGTGGAAGTAAGCAAAAATGGGAATTATATACTGTTATTCCTGAGATCATGAAATAGTTAGTGTCTGCCTTTTTCATGAGATGTGTCATATAAATGCAAAAACTGTGCAGTACCTGCCTTTCAGCTCATTTCTGCCAACCTTTTAATCTCCATGATCAATCTAACCCTTCCCTTTGACGTAACCATCCATTTTTCTTTCATCCCTGTGTCTAAGAGTCTCTTAAATGTCCGTAATGCGTTGGCCTCCAACACTCCACTTGGCAGTGCATTCTATACACCCACTACAGTATGTTTTTTTAATAAAACTTACCTCTGACATCCCCCTTATACGTTTCTTCAACCAGCTTAAAATTATGACCCCTTGTATTAGGTATTATTGAATGCAAATGAATATATTAATATAGTATGTGGCCCAACCTTCTCGGCCTGTGCACAAAGCCTTCTGAATTTGTGAATAAAGAGGTTCTGCTGGGAACAATACAATTGTCTGAGCCGTTCAGTCTCTGTCAGCAATATGGTTGAGGAGTCCTCCTGTCAGTATTTCCAGATTTGTTGACAATACTAAATTAGGCAGGTAGGGAGGAAGACACAAGTGGCTTTGGAGGAACTGAATGAGTGAAAGAGAACACAGCAAATATGGAATAATGGGCTGGGAGGATCATGAGGGAAAATTGAGGCTGCTAACTCTGATGCACAAGGCAGAAAAACAGTGTTTATATTTTAATGCCACAATATTTAAATTACAATTTTACAGTGGGCTCAGGAGAAATAGTTAAACAGTCCATCGAGGAATGAAAACACTCAGGAAGCCCAGCTGCAGATGGATTACAAAGATCTGAGCAAGTCAGAAAAACATCCCGTGGTTTAACTGATCTTTGATGTGATCACCCAAAGTGTCATTGCCTTGAAGAAATTGCATTAAACTGAAGGAACAGCTGGTTGACAGCTTGTGTCTAAGAACCAGAATTTCAAATGAATATATTAATACAGTTTATGGATATTGGAATTTTTTTTTTTACAAAATAAAATGTATATATTTAACTTAATGGCCACTTTATTAGGTACACCTGCTTGCTAATGTGAATATCTAATCAGCTAATCATGTTGGTGTCATAATGGGGGGCGCTGGGAGCGGACCCAAATGCAGGACACAGACATGGAAGTACTAGGAACAGGACAGGACTAGAGTTAGGGGCGTGACTGGATGCAGACTAGGAGCTGGGACAAGAACACAGACTTGGGCTGGGACATTGGCTAGGCAAGCGGGATCAGGGCAAGGAACTGGGAACTAGGAGCCTGGGCTTGGACTCCGAGCCAGAGACTGGACAAGAACCCAGAATCTGGGTCTTGACTCAGGCTCGGACCCCGGGACTAGGCGAAGACATGACATGGGCTTTGGAGACAGGACTAGGCGAGGCTACAGGACAGAACGAGAGGCTCCTGAGCAAGATGAGGGAACTCCAGTACAGGATGGGGGAACTCCAGCACAGGGCGATGCACATGGACAGGGCAAGGCACATGGACAGGACGAGAACACGAAGCCTTGACTTGGTCGAAGGAGACAGGAATGCAGAGCCTTGGTCTTGGGAGACAGGAATGCAGAACCTTGGTCGAGGGAGGACAGGAATACAGAGCCTTGGACTTGAGAGGACAGGAATGCAGAGACATGGAACACAGAGCCAGGACCCCTCCTTGGAAACAGGATGTAGGGCCGGGACTCATACACAGAACACTGAGAGACTCAAGGTAGCGGCAAACGGATGGACCTACCCAGCAGAGGCGAGGGCATAAAGAGACGGTTCCTAACACAAGGTAGCGGCAAATGGCCAGACCTACCTAGCGGAGACGTGGACACAGAGTTCAAAACAATGATAGACAGTTCCTTATCTTGCTCTGGCAGTTGAACTTGACAGCGGTGCAGGCAAGGGTTACAGGCGAGGCAAGGCTCCAGGAGGAAGGGGCAGAGAAGGGATTCAGACAGGGGTTTAGACAGGAACAATCCAGCAACTGAAGCTTTTTCTTCTGTTTTGTTTTATGGTGGTTGGCAACCAGTTTTTCAGTGCATTACCGCCACCTGCTAGACTTGTGGTGTTCCAACTAAATATATCCTGGCGTTCTCTACTTTAGACAATCTAGTTCGGCCTGCAGTTCTCTATTAACATCACTCTGTATCTGCAATTCCTCGTGAATGCTTAATGCGCTCATTAGATAATGCCGCAAACTGCTATTCTTTCCTAATTTTGTCACATTGTCATGTAGTTGCATTACCTCAATTACATTGATTTCACCTACATCACTTGTAAGACTAAAAGCATCTTGTTAAAGAGGGTAGTAATTATCACATGTTATACTTTTAAAATTGCTGTTTTTCCAAGTCTATCTGCTTTTTCAGGTTTTCCTTTTCTTGGATCGTAGCCTGCAGTTGTTTACTGAGACTTCAGAGTTCTTCATTTGCTTCCATGTTTTCACTTTAATAATCTGAATGTAGATAATTCAGTTTGCAACAAATTTCTTTTCCTTTTGTATCCTTGTAATAATTTCCTCCATTTTCCAATCTCTTTCCAACTCACAGTTGTTCTTGTCGGGAACTTCTATTTATCGTTGGAGTTCTGCACATTTACCCTGAGCTTCAACCATAAAATCTGAGGATTTTCCTTAAGTTCTGAAACATATTTCTTAAATTCTTGACCATTTGTGATAAATATACTGCCATTAAGATTCCACCTCCCCTGCTTGTGAACTGTTGGATCCTCCATTCAGCGTTTCTTTGACTTCTTCCCGCCCAATCCCTTTAATACCAAAATACTTTTCTGCAGATTAACTATAATTTTAATTTTCTCAGTTCTTTTGCTTGTTTGCACTGAACAATTAATTGCATCCACCACAAAAAGTATGAAATCCTTTCTACTCATTAATCGTGTATCCTTATTTTTCATATTACAGCCCTCGCAATTCACCAATTTATTATTCCCTGTATGTTTGCTTGACAGCCTTTTTTTCCAGCAGATTTTTTCACTGTCTCTGCATAACTGATTCCTTGAGTTACTTTTACATATTGTATCTCAGCAGCCTTCTTGCTATAAATGCACCCTCGATAAGCTGTGCTGTGTTCCTCGCCACAATTGCAGCATTTCAGCCTAGCTCCCGCTTCACATTTCCCATATTCATGTTCTCGAGTGCATCTCCCATATCTCTGTTTTCCTCTGCAGACCGCCGCAATGTGCCCGAATTTCTGACATTTATAGCATCTTAAAGGCGGTGGCATACATATTCTAACCATATAACACATATACCCTAAGTAAATGTTAGTCGGCAATCTCTCTTCATCAAAGTTAATCATTACCTATAAACTATCACACTTTTTCCCCGTTTCTTGTAACTTTCAAACGTTTGGCCTCAATAATTTTAACTCCTTTTATGTTCTGTTTAATCTCATCCATAGTAACTTTTGTTGGTATCCTTGAAATAACTCCTCAAGTCCACTTTCTATTGTTGAGCACTATACTTCTTTGCCATCTATTTTACATCATTTTATCACTTTGCCTTGCTGAGCACTATCCTGACAATTCGCTAATAGCGATCCATTTCGTAAAATCTTTGCTTTTTTATTCTCGCCTATAATTTTGTTGAGCATCTTCGTCAAATGAATCAAGTTCCAATCACCAAAAGACACACCATCTTCACTTAGTTTTATAATTGCTTTAATCTCATCTTCTTTCCATTGTTTTGCTGTCCTGTTTTGATCATCCGCTGACTCCTCAGAGTTTGATATCCCATACCTCTTTCTTTTCTTCCTCTTTCCATTCCTCTTTCCCGCCAACCTCCATATCTAGTTCACTTCCACTCTCGCCAAAAACTTCCTCCAACAGCTTGGCTCTTTCCTTGATGTTCTTTCTCTCTCTCCACCATTTTCCAGTGAGCTCAGCAACTGAAGCTGTCTGTCTGTGTCTTGTTTTACGGCGGTTGGCACCCAGCTTAATGGTGCATTACCGCCACCTTCTGCTCCAGAGTGTGCAATAGACGTACATTCTAAATCCCTTCACCCAATCTCACACACGCACCCCCTAACCTATACTTTATCCTCCCATCCTTGGCCATCCTAGTACCCTATTCCTGTTTATCCGTCATATCCTATAAAAAACCCCTGTACCCCTTAAGAAAGCTAAAAATACCCTAACCTGTGCTCTCTCACCCATGCCCAGCAACCCTTTTAATGTGAATTTCTGCACCCCCAATTCCCTTAGTTTAATTCTCATCATCTGTCTGTATCCCATACTTGCTGCAACTCAGAACTACATGTTCTACTGACTCCTCTTCCTGACATTCCTCACACAATCCTGTCTGGTGTTTCCCTATCATTTTCAATGTTTTGTTTAATGCACAGTGCCCTAGCCTTAACCTAGTCCACACAATTTCCTCTCTTCTGTATCCACTACCTACCCTAGTAACTGTAATACTCTTTTGTATTTGATAGAAATGCCTCCCTTTCCCCTCCCTGTCCAATCTTTCTTGCCACATTTGGTTGATTTTTCCCCCAGATTACACACTTAACCTCTGCTTTGCTGATACTAATATGCATTTCTATGTTTTCTTTCTTTAATGCCCTCTCTGCCAACTCATCCACCCTCTCATTCCCCTTTACCCCTACATGTACTGGAACCCATAGAAATTTTACCTGCCCTCCCTGATTTGCAATTCTTGTAACTAACTGAAGGACTTCATAAAGTACATATTGCTGACTGTTTGTGTGAAAAGATCTTAAACTTGCTAGAACTGAGAATGAATCTGAGCATATCAATGCTTTGAGTTGTCAGGCTTTCTGCACACATTGCAACGCAACCAACACTGCCAGCATCAACAACTGAAGCTGTCTGTCTGTATCTTGTTTTACGGCAGTTGGCATCCAGCTTAATGGTGCATTACCGCCACCTTCTGCTCCAGAATGTGCACTAGACATACATTCTAAATCCCTTCACTCAATCGCGCGCGCACACACACACAAACAAACCTACACTTCACCCACCCATCTTTGACCATCCTAGTATCCTATTCCTGTTTATTCGTCATATTCTATAAAAAACCCCTGTACCCCTTAAAAACGCTAAAAATACCCAGACTTGTGCTCTCTCACCCATGCCCAGCAACCCTTTTAATGTGAATTCCTGCATCCCCAACTCCCTTAATTTATTTCTCATCATCTCTCTCTGTATCCCATACTTCCTGCAACACAAAACTACATGTTCTACTGACTCCTCTTCCTGACATTCCTCACACAATCCTGTCTGGTGTTTCCCTGTCATTTTCAATGTTTTGTTTAATGCACAATGCCCCAGCCTTAACCTAGTCCACACAATTTCCTCTCTTCTGTTTCCATTACCTACCCTAGTAACTGCAACACTCTTTTGTATTTGATATAAATGCCTCCCTTTCCCCTCCCTGTCCAATCTTTCTTGCCACATTCGGTTGACTTTTTCCCAGATTACACACTTAACCTCTGCTTTACTGATACTAATGTGCATTTCCACATTTTCTTTCTTTAACGCCCTCTTTGCCAACTCATCCACCCTCTCATTCCCCTTCACCCCTACATGTGCTGGAACCCATAGAAATTTTACCTGACCTCCCTGATTTGCAATTCTTGTAACTAACTGAAGGACTTCATAAAGTACATCTTGCCGACTGTTTGTGTGAAAAGACCTTAAACTTGCTAGAACTGAGGATGAATCTGAACATATCAATGCTTTGGCTTGTCTGGCTTTCTGCACCCATTGCAACGCAACCAACACTGCCAGCATCTCCACTGTAAACACCCCTAACTTATTAGATGTTCTTCTGCTGATTCCAATTTCTTTTGCTGGTATTACCACCCCAAACCCTGTCACTCCTGTTTCAGGTTCCTTCGCACCATCCGTATAAATGTGAGTATAATCACTATACTTTTCCATCACATGACAGTTAAATGCATTTACCAAATCTGTTTTATATCTTTCTTTCCTTTTTACCTCTAACAGATGCCAGTCTATGTCAGGCCATACAAGCTTCCATGGAGCCACAACCGGATAAACTACTGAAGGACTTATCCTCAGATCAAATACTCCACATTCTTTCGCGATATCATTCCCTACCCGACTAAGGGTATCCCTCTGAAACCTCCCATTTTCCCAGCACTCCTGCAACACTCCTTTAGTAGGGTGAGAATCATTGTGCCCCTGCAAGTTAGCCCAGTAGTTTGCCATCAGTTGCATCCTTCTTAGTTCCAAAGGCATTATTCCCATTTCTACCTGTAGGGCTGACACTGGTGACGTTTTAAAAGCCCCACTGCACACTCTCAAGGCCTGAGCCTGAATCACATCCAGTTTCTTTATAAGAGACCTAGCTGCTGATCCATATACTATATTTCCATAATCCAATACAGATCTTACTAAAGCCACATACATTCTCTTCAAAGCTGAACAACTTGCTCCCCATTCCCTACCAAACATCTCATCACATTTATTACTTTTTTTACATTTCTCCTCAGCTTTCCTGATATGGTCTGCCCATGTTAATCGTGAATCAAATATAACTCCCAGAAATTTAAATGATGCAACCCTTTCTAATTCAACCCCATACATCCTTAAATTCATCCCTACCTCAACCCTTTTCCTGGTAAAAAATACAGTTTGAGTTTTGTCTACTGAAAATCTACATCCCCAATCATAACCCCACTCCGCCACTTCATCAATTGCTTCTTGTAGTTTCCTGATTATATGGTCCATGTTCCTGCCTCTTTTCCACAAGGCCCCATCGTCCGCAAACAGTGACCTACCTATATCCACTGGTACCTTTGTGAAGACATCATTGATCATAATGATGAAAAGTAACGGGCTAATCACACTACCTTGAGGTGTGCCATTTTCCACTATGTACTGTTTTGATAATTTTGATCCAATCCGAACTTGAATTTTTCTACCAAACAAAAAATCTTTAATCCAATTAAAAACTCTCCCACCAACCCACATCTTGTGCAGTTTAATTAATAATCCTTCCTTCCACATCATATCATAGGCTTTTTCAATGTCAAAGAACACTGCCACTACTGACTCTCTATTTGTCTGGGCCTTCCTTATTTCAGTCTAACACAATCACTGAGTCCATGGAATTCCTTCCCTTTCTAAAACCACACTGATAACTTGCCAGCATTCCCCTTTTCTCAAGCTCATATGATAACCTTTCCGTTATCATCCTTTCCATTATCTTACATATACTTGATGTTAATGCAATTGGTCTGTAACTAGTGGGTTTTGACAGATCCTTGCCAGGCTTCCTTATTGGAATTACTACTGCTTCTTTCCATGCACTTGGTAATCTTCCCTCCTCCCACACTCTGTTATAAAAATGCAGCAACTTCAAGAGCGCTCCTTCTCCTAGATTTTTTAGCATCACAGAGCATATCAGATCTTTCCCTGGGGAGGTTGGTCTCGATCTCTTTTTGCTCTCACCATTTCTGCTAATGTAAGTGGATCAATTATATCATCTGTTCCTTCCCTCCTGCTTAACACACCTGGGTGTTGGCTCATTATTCTTTCCCTCCTTCTCCCTTCAGACAAATTTTCTGAACTGTGTATCAGTACAAATGACTTGGCCATGACCTCAGCCTTATCCCTACTGGAGACTGCAGTTTCCTCCTCAGATATCATTACTGGATATTCCTATTCCCTTCTATCTCCTCCCATCCTCTTAATCATTCCCCATATCTCTCCCACAGGTGTTGTTCTTCCTATCTTGCCGCAAAAACTCCTCCAACTTGCCCTTTTAGCTTGACGTATAGTTCTTCTCACCACTGCCTGTGCTTTCTTATATTGAACCAAATGCTGCATATTATGGGTTCTTTTAACTAGCCTGAATGCTCTATTTCTGTTTTATTTTACAGCCTGACAACATTCCTCTGTCCACCATGGTACCAGTTTTCTATTCATCCTATTTTTACTCCTAGGTATAGATCCTTCTGCTGCCATGATAATTGCTGAAGTCACCTGACCTTTTAATTCATCTACATTTCCAGAAATATCAATCTTTTTCAACCCTTCTTCACTCAACTTCTGGAACTTACCCCAATCAGCTTTTTCAAACACCCACTTTGGGGTTCCGCCACCTGATCTTACTTCAACTCTTACACCCACTGAACACAAAACTGGGTAGTGATCACTGCCCACTGTTGAAGCAGTCCAAACTCCCCAGTTACCAATGCCAGCCAAGGTATTAGACACTAACGTAATATCTAACACTGACTCAGTTCCTGTTGTTATATCTATCCTTGTGCCGCTACCATCATTCATACACACCAAATCCCTTTCTTCCATCAAATCTTCAATTACCTTTCCATTTGGATCTGTAATCTGATCCCCCCATATTGTGCTATGAGCATTGAAATCTGCACACCACACTACTTTGTCTGTTTTGTCCTTGTATCTTTAATAGGCTGTCCAAATCCAACCTTTTACATGGATTGTAGTAGTTAATTATAACCACTCCCTCCCCTCTCTCCCACACTTCCACCACTATGTATTCCTGATCATCTCCTTTCTCCAGTACCCTATATGGCATACCTTGCTTGATTAACATAGCACAACCCCCTCCTCCCCCTAGATTTCTATCTTTCCTTATCATTGTATACCCATATACCACAAAGTCTAAAGTTGGTTTTAACCAAGTTTCCTGAATACACACTACATCCGGTTTTACAACCATTTCTTTAATAAAGTGCTTGAATTCCTGGCTATTGGCCAGTAAGCTCCTTGCATTCCATTGTAAAAGAATCACCATAATTAGTATTAACCAACACATGACACTTCCTGGCT
Organism: Mobula hypostoma; assembly: GCF_963921235.1. Taxonomy (NCBI): domain Eukaryota; kingdom Metazoa; phylum Chordata; class Chondrichthyes; order Myliobatiformes; family Myliobatidae; genus Mobula; species Mobula hypostoma. The sequence continues at coordinate 21,242,305 of NC_086113.1, forward strand.
TGACTGATTACTGAGGTTCTCCCTCACTTCCTCCCATGTCAGTCCTACTAACCCTAAATGGTTTACTGCTGCTTTTACCACCAGCTGAATTTTGTCACTTTTTGACTTTACCTCAGCCGTACTATTAATCACTCCTGCAATGAATGTTACTAGAGCCTTTTTGTCTACATAAATCCTGTCATTTGTTCTTTGTTGCATCTCTCATATCCCTATTGCTCCCTGTTCATTAGGAGCATTATTCTGTTCTCTTGACATTCTTACAGCTTCTGCATAAGTGATCTTTCTTTTCACTCTTATTTCTTGAATTTTAGTCTCCTGTCTCACAACCTCACACCCACTATATGCAACATTATGAGCTCCTCCACAATTGCAGCATTTTGGTTGAACTCCTGTTCCGCACTTTCCATATTCATGATCACCCCCACATCTAGCACATCTCCTCTGCCTTTTACAGTTTTTAGCCACGTGTCCAAACTTTTGACAATTATAGCACCTCAGTGGCTTTGGCACATACACCCTTACTAGGTAACTCATGAAACCCAGGAGCACCTTCCTTGGCACTCTTTCTTCTTCAAATTCAATCAATACTGATACACTTCCCTTTTTCACTCCCTCCTTTGTTGTTTTCAGTCTTTGAACATTCATTACTTTCCCTCCTTTGATATTCCTCTTTATCTCCTCCATATTTATACTCATTGGTATCCCTGTGATCACTCCTTTACAACCACTTTTGTACTCCCACCCTCCCAGTGTATTCCACCTTGCATTTTCCTATCTCTCTTAGCTTGAGTGCATTCTCAAGTTGTTCCTCATTCACACATCTTACCAATAAGTTGCCATCATTAAGGACTTTTGCAAATACTATTTCCCCTACCTTATTTGTCAGAGTTGTTGTTAGCACAAACAGGTTAATTTTCTTCATATGTCACTGAGCCTTCTCATTAAACCTAATTATGACAACACCTCCTCTCTGAGCTTGTTCATATTCCTCACTTTCAGAGCTTTCTCCACTATCATTTCTTATTCTTTTATTCCCTTTGTCTTGGTTTTTATTCATCCGACCCCTCACTACCTCCTCATTCCCTTTATTTCTCCCTTCACAATAATCCACCTCTCCCCAGCTGCCTACCTCTGGTCCCAAGTCTCTATCCCTCTCCTTCTCCACTTTCTTTCCCTCAACCCCATCTCTTATCTTGTCCACCATTACCGGACCCACACAACCCCCTCCTAGCAATTTCCGTTCCTTCCCCACTCTCTTTCCCTCAACAGGTTCCAAACCACATTCACACATCAAGCAAAACACAGCCAGCTTCCAGTCAAGCCAACTCACCACTCAACCAACAACTGAAGCTGAACCAAGGAGCTATTTATGTAGCCAGCCCAAACTGTGAATCAGCTGCCTCAATTAGAGCACACAATAGAAAAAAGGGAAAACCAGAAAACCTGGAATAAGGAGCAATGGACCGGACCATGAACCGGAATTCAGACTTCATGGACCGGACCATGACAGTTGGAGTAACTCAATGCATACAGACAGAGTCAAGAGCAAACATCAGAATGGGGAAGAAATGTGATCTAAAGGACTTTGACCATGGAATGATTGTTGGTGCCAGATGGGGTGGTTTTATCCGTGATGTCCTGGCCAAAGTTTATCCTTTAAATGATGTCACTAAAACAGTTTAATTATTAATTATGACATTGTCACTTGTGGGATGCTCTGTGGAAGGGTTAGGAAGTGGGTTGTGTGGTCCATAAACACAAGAGATTCTACAGATGCTGTAAATCCAGACACAAAATGCTGGAGGAAACCTACAGGTCACGCAGTAGCGATGGAGAGGAATAAAGAGCCGATGTTTTGGCCGAGATGAAGGGTCTCGGCCCGAAACGTCAGCTCTGTATTTCTCTCCACAGACACTGCCTGACCTGATGAGTTCCTCCAGGACTCTCCGTGTGTGTGTGTGTGTGTGTGTGTGTGTGTGTGTGTGTGTGTGTGTGTGTGCGCGCGCATGCGCGCGCGCGCATGTCTGTGGTTACATGCACAAGCCTGCAGGACAAATGATTTACTGTTGAGTTGAAAGTTCTATTAAATTACACGTAAAATAAACTTACAACAGTCAGCAAAAAATAATGGCTTTTATCAAAAGTCATATTTCTCAGAGGCAAGGTTTGGCTTTTAAGCAATGCTTAAAGAAACAAAGCATTGATGCAAATTGGTATTTTCGCAACTGAATTTGCACAGAGGTGACACCAGTCAACTTGCTATGCAGTCCTTAAGCCATTTCACTGTGTTACTAGATTAATGCCTTGTTATCATTTCTTGGCATTAGTGGTTCTGCTCATAAATCATTCAATGTCTTTGATTAGATTATTTCTTCCAATCAACTCCCACATAACCTTCATTGTCTATATATTCCCGGTGAGCCACTCTAAAAAGATGGGAGTGCTCAGTGTGCCTTGCATAAGCCATATGAATGACTTGATTGGATTACTGCCTTTCAATTATTTCAAGCATTTAGAAGCCATTATCCTTTAAGAACTCATCGGCAGCCTTTATTCTATATATAAAGCACCTGAGCCCTTGTAACTTGGTAATTATTTCCAGATATCTTATCATTCTTCACATATAACTGAATAAAATGCACACATTTACATTCAGCTATTGGTAAAGCACAAGAGTATCATCGGAATCACGTCACTCATTCTCTTCATATCCACTTTGGGACTGGATTGAGAGGTGAAATTCATAGCTAAACTCAATTAGTACTTCCTACATTTGAATGCTTATGTGAGCCACTTACACACAGATGCTACGAAGCACTCAGCAGAATGTTAATTGTCATTCAAAGCTCTTTTGACTTGGTTGCTGCAACAATGTAGTTTGAAGACATGCAAAAGAGCACCATGGGCAAAGTAGTCCCCTACAGTCAAAAAAATGCCCTATTTCAAGTGGTTATGAAAGGGACGCACCTCACCTTAGCTGTTATGTACAGAAGAGATTCTGGAAGTCTTGACCTCGACACACAAAATGCTGGAGAAACACAGCAAGTCAGGCAGGATCTATGCAGGGGAATAAATAGCCGACATTTTGGGCCAAGACTCTTCATCAGGTCGCAAAATGCTGACTGTTTATTCCTCTCCATAGATGCTGCCTGACTTCTGAGTGCTTCCAGCATTGTGAGTGTTACTCATCATAACTATTTCTGGTGGATTCAGCCATAGAAAACAATGTTGGATTCTCTTCCAAAGTACCAAAGTGATGTTCTTTTTTTTACTCTTAGGGATGGGTGTGTGTGTGTGTGTGTGTGTGTGTGTGTGTGTGTGTGTGTGTGTGTGGTGATTGTGTGGAGGATGAAGGTAGGAAGCCAAATGCTTTCATGGACTTTTCTGGGGTGTTCATTTTTCCCTCAATATTCAATTAAGCATTAGACAAAATGAATATCTGCTCCCAAGACTCTCCACCATGCTGCCCCAGATACATCCCATTCACCACTGGCTCCAGCAGTAATGTTAAAAGTCCTAAACAGATTAGATATGGCAAAGTTATTTCCCATGGTAGGGGTTTCTAGGACAAGAGGGCACGACTTCAGGATTGAAGAACATCCATATAGAACAGAGATGCGGAGAATTACTTTAGTCAGAGGGTGGTAAATCTGTGGAATTATTTGCTACTAGCGGCTGTGGAGGCCAAGTCATTGCGTGTATAAAAGGCAGAGATAGATAGGTTCTTGATTAGCTGGGGCATCAAAGGGTATGGGGAGAAGGCAGGGGAGTGGGATGATTGGAAGACTTGGATCAGCCCACGATTGAATAGCGGAGCAGACTCAATGGGCTGAATAGCCTACTTCTGCTCCTATAACTTATGGTCTTACAGCTTCCATTGAGAAACACTTGGTATAGAAAGTACACAGCAAAGATAAACATTTGCCTTTTGCACACCCCATTCAACATGTTTACAGCATGTAACCATGCTAATGACTAGGAATAATGCCACTAACATGCATGACATGTGTGTGTGAAAATAGTTTCTCCCCACATTTGGATAAAACTTTGAGCATTAAAATTTTCAGATGACAGAATTCTTGAATTTACCACAGGCAGGAGACCTAAAGCAGGAATTTAGAAAGTCTATTTTCACCAATTTGTTCATTTTTATAACTCAACAATAATCGGATTAATATTTCATAAGGTCACGGGGCTAATCTATTCTTAACTCTACATCCCAGTAAAACTAAGGGAGATTAACAAACTAACCTTGAAATGAAATCCATTAGCGAAGACCACACTGTTAGAGGTCAGAAACCTATTTCCTCAAGGGTTCCAATGGGTTTAACAAAAGGAATTTGAAATTATTTTGTCTTGGGTTGTCAATGTGTGTTAATGAACAGTAGTTTAAAAATCTTTAATCATTATATTCCAGGAAAGGCCATCACATTAATGTCATTTTGCTGAATGTGCGGCCAGTGTTCATTATCCATTCTTAACTGCCCTTGAGAAAGTGGGAGGGATTAATGTCCTAACTGTTGTGTGAAGGGACTCCCGCTGTACTCACATAGGGAAACAGAGTCTAAGGTCTCTTGCTTAATAACTCATTCCTCCTCATCACTGGAGAAGACAAATCTGAGTATACTTTCACCACTTTAAAATTCGCCAAGGCAACAAGAATACTAAAACCTTCTTTGGCATTTCAGATAAATGCATAAATGGAAATTACTTCTATTTACATAGCACCTTTAACATGACAAAAATATCCGTAGCAGCTTCAGAGGAATTTTAACTAGCAGAAATTGTTGCAGAGGCTTGTAACACTTTTAATCATATGCCTTTACACTCTGCATTTATTTGTAGTATTAAATTTACTGTAGGAAACAGAGCATCCAGTTCACACAGAGCAAACTCCCTCAAACAGAAGTATAGAAACATAGAAACATAGAAAATAGGTGCAGGAGTAGGCCATTTGGCCCTTCGAGCCTGCACCGCCATTCAGTACTATCATGGCTGATCATCCAGCTCAGAACCCTGTACCTGCCTTCTCTCCATATCCCCGATCCCTTTAGCCACAAGGGCCTTACCTAACTCTCTCTTAAATACAGCCAATGAACTGGCCTCAAATGTTTCCCGTGGCAGAGAATTCCACAGATTCACCATTCTCTGTGTGAAGAAGTTTTTCCTCATCTCGGTATGAGGAAGACCAAGTCAAGTTTTAATATTGTTTATCGCAAGGAATGTGCTAATCTAGGACATCAGGAAGAGGTTCCTCCCTGCTCAAAATAACAGTGCAGGATATATAATATCTGCCTGAGACGGCTGTTTATCAATTTATCTGAAAAAGCAAATTTGAGAGGACAGTGCTCATTTCACTTAAATTTTCGTTCTCCAGTTTCTGCAGCAGGAACAATTGGGGCTTAGTTAAGTGTGAAGGATATACAAGACTGGACAGAGGGCACACTTCTATATCTTTCAGAATATTCATAAGCAGTGAAAACTTGTAGTACTCATTAACCCTTAAGATATTGTGATCAGATACAATTAAATAAAAATATAATAAGCAGTTGGAGCCAGAAGGTGTGCAATGTCATTGTCAGATACACACATAAACATTTGCAGGACTTTGCAATGGGACAGCATAATGGCCAGTCACTCAAGCTTCCGGATTGCTACGAGTGAACCAAGTATGATCCATTTTGTTGAGTATTGTTGAAGAACAATTTTTTTTTAAACTACACTTGATCTTTCTTTCTTTATTAATCTTTTTATTGATTTAAAAGGAACAGAAATACAAACAGGAGGAGAATTATCTCAAATATATATATCAATAACAATACAAACCGAGATTGAGATAGACATTATCAAAATCATACATAGTGTTAAGCTAGTATATAATATATAATAAAAAAAGAAAACAGCAATTCTCCTCTTAGCAGTTCATGAGGAGGAAAGAAAAAACTTTGAATTTTAAATGAAGAGAAAAAAACCCCACTACACTATATAAAAAAAAACGAAAAAAAGGGACTGGGCAGTCCATTCTGAGGATATGACCAAAAAAAAAAGAAAGACTTTCTGATCAATTCTAAAACTTCGAAAAAAAAATTGCAAGAGTAATAAATCAAATTAAGTGAAAATATTGAATAAAAGATTGCCGGACTTGCTCAAATTTAAAGGATGTATCAAATGTCCGACTTCTTATTTTCTGTAAACTTAAACAGGACAGAATGGAGGAAAGCCAATAAAGGACTCTACACTTGATCTCAGCCAAAAGGCCGAGAAGCAACTCCAACTGTTTCTTTCAGATAAAATGGGTGCAATAATCTGATGGGGGGAGCACCGTGACGTGGTGGTTAGCACAACGCTTTACAGTACAGGCGAGCTGGGTTCAATTCCTGCCACTGCCTGTAATTCTCCCCGTGACCATGTGCTTTGGTTTCCTCCCATGTTCCAAAGACATACTGGTTGATAGGTTAATTAGTCATTGTAAATTAATTAGGGAAGGGTTAAATCAGAGGGTTGCTGGGCAGCGTGGCTTGAAGGGCTGGAAGGAGCTAGTCTACGTACCTTAATAAAAAAATTTTAAAAAGGATCCACGTTTGAAAGGATAATCTCAGAAACTTTGACTGGAAAAGAAAAGATACTTAGATGCCCATGGTGGGATGAAATTACCTGGTTGCCGCGAAAATGGTGGCATCTTTGTTAATAAAGCTATTGGCTCGCAAACACCAAGAAAGCTCCCACTGCACATGTCCTAGTTCACAGAAAGAGCTGTTCAATTTTGGCCCGTGGTTGCTGATCTACAGTGATTCTTTGTCCAACCAAATCGTGACTTTAAAATGTTCACCTTTCTGTTCAAATCGCTCTACAGCTTCAACCCTTCTCTCTTTAAACTGACTCTAAGCTGTGTACAGTCCTCCATCTCCGGCCTCTTAGTGCTGAGTAAACAAGCAGGCATCCAGTTGCTAAAGCCAAAAACTCCTGAATTCCCTCCCGAAACTTCTCCACCTCTCACCCCTTAAGATGTTCCTCAAAATCTACAAATGTATTGTAGCTTCTATTCATATACCATTAGAAATGAATCAAAAACTGTGGGCTGAACTGTCTTGTTGGTTCACTAGCCAGATATAAACAATAGAGTTTGTTCAAGCTACTTATCAGTGGCTAGTGTTGAATCCTGCTCTTGCTGCTGTTTTGAGTGGAGTTTACAAATTCTACTTGTGTCCATGTAGATGGACGATATTCTGATGTTTGTTTTTGATTTTCCTCTGTGTAACTAATATAATTAAATCTGAATGGATGGCATATACTTTTTTTTAAACACTGTACCTCAGCACACATGACCAGTTTTTCCTATTTCCTTCTGTCTTCCAAAGACATGCTGATTCATGGGTTCATAGACTGCTGTAACCCTGATTAACATGGCTGGCGGGTGAATCAGAGGGAGGTTAAAAGGCGCATGAGAGATATTGAGGGGGAATGGGACTGCTAGCTGGCATGAGCTTGATGGGCGAGAATCCCTTTGGAAAATATAGCATCAGCTATGACTTTTACAAATGATAGAGCAAATTCAGGAAGCCAATTGCCCTCTTTCTTTCTCCTGCTTTTGCATGAATTAAACTGAAATTGGACAATACTGGGACACTTGTTTTCTATCAATGCAACACTAACATTTCCTATCTTTTATATTGTCTAAACAGTCTTGTTACGTACCCCGTAACTGGGTTGCCAAACCAGCAGAAATGGATCACTCAGTTGGAGTCTGGATTACTAGAACTAAGAAAGTTTTATTAAAGAAACAAGCAACACAGTACTCTAATCAAAAGGATAATGAATGCAACATTTCAGCAATGATAAACATACATGTACACAGAATTAAGATAACAGGATCAATCAAGCTCTATCGTTGTCTAGGGGTAAATGACTAGTTTCAAAGTGACGCAAAGTTCAGTTCAATTTAGTTCAGTTCAGTTCACAGTAATCGCTGCCGTGGGAGATGGACAGTGGGGGGAAGGAGAGAGAGAGCAAAACAAATGAATATTCAAGGCTTCCACACAGACCTTTGCAGTCAGCTGTCGGGCGAGTCCTTTGTGATGTCATTTGAGGTCACCGACTGTGACCCCCTCCGTTTCCAGATACGATCGTTTCTCTGCGGTGAACCTGGCACCCAGGCAAGGGTGGACACACGCCAGGTTCCCGCCGATCGTGCCTTTCCACCCTGTGCGTCTATGGCCTGGTCCCACACCCGGCCTTCCAAAACTTCCCACCGACTTGTGAGAGACGCACCGCTTCCAGGGTCTCGTTACTTCGGGTGTCGTGTGTGTCTTGCCTTAGCGAACCTGTCCCTTTTTATCCCCCTGCTGGGGTATCGCCTGTCCATCACTTCAAACAGTTTAGGGTTCAAAGGGAGAGCCGATCTTGACAGCTCTCTCCTTCTGTTACTCTCTCTCCCGTCCCTTCATTACACATCTCCAAATGCTGCTCCATTGTTTTCCTTATCTCTCTCTCGCCTGAAGACAGGTGGCAGACCAACTGCTGATCCCACTGGTGCCAGCACAGGACAGCTACATCTTAATCTATGTGTATTCTTGTCACAGTCTGTATTTACATTCTTTATTTTCAGTGAGGGAAAATAATCATGAATGCATATCCCTGACACTGCAAGCATTACTCAGGTTTGCAATTTTTCCTGGTATCTTTTTCCTATCAGTTCTTGTCACTCAAAGTAATCATCAGTCAGACAGCAGTGTCGGTTAGGCCACAGGCATTCTTCCACACATAATTAGCACTTCTGGCATCCAACATACATACTTAAACACAGGAACCAATAATTTGTTGTCTGAACTACTCAAAAGTAGTGGATAAAGGATTTTTTCTCAAGGTGCAAGCCAAGACAGAGGTTGAGAGTCCAATACCTCAGTGAAAGAGGCACAGTGGTCAGTCACTGCCAGCTGAGGGAACTGAATGTTATCAATGGGCACACAACAAGACCCAGGTTACCAGTTGCCAGGCGACACTCGAGTGCAGTGTGACTTATGGAAAGGACCTTGAACAATTCTAGTTTTGACCAAGTATGTCTTTACTGGTCTGCGCAGCAAATAAATGCAAAGATGTAATGCTGAGGCTTTATAAGGCACCCGCGAGGCCTCACTTGGAGTATTGTGAGCAGTTTTGGGCCCATTTATCTAAGAAAGCGTGTGCTGACATTGGAGAAGGCTCATAGGAGGTTCATGAAAATAATTCCAGGATTGAAAGGCTTGTCATATGAGGAGTGTTTGATGGCTCTGGGCCTTACTTATTAGAATTCAGAAGACTGAGAGGTGACTTCATTGAAACCTATCGAATGTTGAAAGGCCTTGACAAAGTGGATGTGGAAGGGATGTTTCTTATGGTGGGGAGTCTCAAACCAGAGGACACAGCCTCCTTTTAGAATGGAGATGAGGAGGAAATTCTTTAGCCAGAGGGAGATGAATCTATGGAATTCATTGTCAGAAGCAGCTGTGGAGGCCAAGTCAGTGGGTATGTTTAAGGTAGAGGTTGATAGATTCTTGATTGGTCAGCGCATGAAGGGATAGGTGGAGAAGGCAGGAGATTATGGTTGAGATGGAAAATATATCAGCCCTGATGAAATGGTGAAGAGGACTCAATGGGCCAAATAACTTAATTCTGCCCCTAAATCTTATGGTCATACGGTCTAAATGTCAATGCGGCAATGAGATGGTTAAGACAATCAGAATTGTTTGCTTTAGAACAGAGCTTGTGAGGATCCAAACCTTTGTTTTAATGCTTTAGTATTTTGCTTGGATTTTTCCAGTATAATCTGTGTAAAGTGGTGGCAACCCAGTGGGGTCTCTGGTAATCACTGTTATTATGCTCTAACTGAAGAACTCGTTACAAAAGGCAGGCAACTAATATGCATTTCTGCATAAGAAATCAATGCCATGTATAGCAATGTCTCATTATTTTCAGTTCAGTCATTTTACACTCTTCAGTATGAACGTATTGACAGAAGTTTCTGACAATAGATTTTGGAGATGCCCAAGGCTTTTACAGGACCTTTACTTTGCAGTCATCTTTTGAGCTAAGTATTTCAACAGCCTATTTAACAAATTAACTCCCAGTATTTCATCAAATTTATTGAAATAGCTTGGAAAATTTGTTCATAAAAGAACACACACTAAGTAAAAAGCTGTTATTGGTGAGGCTGTTAAACAGCTAATTATCCAAACATCACATTAACACTACAGAGCAAAACACTGCTAAAGATTTTCTGATGCACACTGTTTGTTGGGGTAAGCTTTCCCACTAGTCATGGTTATTCACATGGTAATCCAGTTTATGTTGTAAGCAGAAAGGCACCTATTTATCTTACACTCAATGACTTTATGTAATACATTCTCAAATATGTTAAGGCAATATACAGTACATGAAAATAGAAAGTGATTGATTTACACTTAAATCAATATAATATTATATATATATCCAGTATAATGTCTGCAGACAGACTGATGGTATTGTTAATTGCCTTATTTACAAAGCAGGCAAGCCATAATAACTCTTCCCTTCAACAGGTTCACTCCATTTCCAGACATATTGAAGCAGTACATCATTTAGACGTAGAGTAGAAGCAGAATTAGGCTATTCAGCCCATTGAGTCGGTTCAGCTATTCCATTATGGCTGATTAAGAGTCAGAATCAGGTTTAGTACCATTGACTAATCAGAAACCTATTAAACTCTTTAATCTATGACTGGGTTTTGATCAATACGGGGTGAATGTCATGTTCTTTTACACAAAATTCTGTGCATATATTTGAATAAATAATATCGATGACTGCAACAGAACTTTTATTCGTGCGTTTCTATAGCTTTAGTAAGTACTGTGTATACCAATGATACAATGCCATTGTGCTATTAAGGGTTTATTTTTTGCAGTTTTCTTCAAACTGACTATGGCTGTGTGTTTGCTTTGATGTTTGGCCATGATGCTTCCACATAAATCAGTAAGCAGTAACTGCACTTAATAAAAACATGGAAAATTGCTGCAGTGATTGTGAAATGATTTTCAGCTCCTCATAAGTACACTGATTAAATTTTGACCTTACCTTCAATGTCCTTTACCAACACAGTGTCCATCTGGGCTTTGTCTGTAATTTTGGGCAAATTACTGGAAAATTCTCATCAATCACATTTAACAAATAATCTTTATGAGAACATTTGTTCCTTTTAGATTTGCATCTAAATTTTGTGAAATGGGTAATAGACATTGTTTGTCACACACAGTGCTGTGCAAATGTCTGAGGCACAAAAATATACAGTACTGTATTTGTCAACGTGGAGCAGAGAGCGAGTTTGTAAATCTTGCAGGAGGAAAGGATGTCGGGAATGGCGAGGGTAGAGCACGACAGGAGGGGTGTGGGACAGGTGGCAGAGAAAGAATGCCAGGGACAGGGATGGTGCGGGTGCAGACACACCAGCCCTGAGAAACCAGGCGAGGTCATTTGATTCCAAACAATTGGTTTATTGATCATTGCAGAATGTCTAACTGGTGCTTCCTGCTCCCTCCCCTTTCCCTTCCCCTTTTCCCAACCATGATTCCCCTCTCCTTGCCCCCTTCCCACTCTCAGTCCACAATAGAGACCCATATCAGAATGTGGTTTATCATCACTCACGTGTCATGAAATTTGTTATTATTTCTGGCAGCAGTATAGTATAATAATTAAAATGACTGCAGTACTGTGCAAATGTCTTAGGCACACTAGCTATATATATGTGTCTAAGACTTTTGTGCAATACTGTATACCCTGACGAGTTTGACTCCACATCACCACAGCATTTTGCCAGCTACTCTCTGTGCAGTTTTCATGAGCACACCATTTTTTTTCAAGTCTGTTCAGTTCCTGAACCTGATTGTTTAGAACAGGGGTGGCCAACCTTTTACATTCCGTGCGTCAATTTCTTCACGAGTTCAGGTGCGCCATCCAACCCTTGTACCCCCATTCAATTCTTGTAAAAATATGTTAATATAGAACTCGTGCGTGAAAAAAATCGCATCGGAACCTGTGCGTGAAAAAAATTGACGCATGGAATGTAAAAGATTGGCCGCTCCTGGTTTAGAACGTGGGATAGCTTTTCACTTCCTTTAATCAGTGTCTGCATCAAGGCTGATATGAAAGAGTGTATTGTTTCATGTTACATCGGTGAAGGTATTGGCATATCTTTCAGCAACGTGCCAAAATGCAACTAGTGCTAAAAATATTCTTCAATAGTAAAGTCAATCTTCCATTTAAATATGAGTTCTCAAAATCATTCTTGCTTGATTTCATAGTTTGCTGCAATGCTGGATAGCTTTACTTGAGGCCACGTTGATCTACGATGTGCTACACTTGCCTTGATATCTGTAAGGTCTCGCAGAGTTTACAACTTGATGCTTTCCGGTAATGATACCTATCCAAACTTGCCAAAAGGAGGAGGGCGGCACGGCAGCGTAGAGCTAAGCACAACCCTTTACAGTCCAGGCATCCCGAGTTCAATTCCCTCAGCTGCCTGTCGGGAGTCTGTATGTTCACCCCGCTCGGGGATCCTTCGGGTGCTGCGGTTTCCTCGCACAGTCCAAAGGTGCAACAGTTAGTAGGTTACTTGGTCATTGTAAATTGTCCCGTGATTGGTGGGTTGCTGGGCAGTGTGGCTTGAAGAACCGGAAGGGCCTACTCCACACTGTATCTCAGTAAACAAATAAAAAAACAATGTGAATGGCATTGCCAGAAAGGATTTTCTCCTGGCACATCATGATTGGGCTAGGAAGCAGCTGGGGAATGAAAACATAGGTGGAAATTGTTTAAAGGTTTCCTAATAGTCAGTCAATGGCATCCGCTGGTCTTGCGAGACCATGGATCTGCGCGTGGAAAGTCTTCACTCTCCAGGGCGCAGGCCTGGGCAAGGTTGTATGGAAGACCAGCAGTTGCCCATGCTGCAAGTCTCCCCTCTCCACGACACCAATGTTGTCCAAGGGAAGAGCATTAGGACCCATACAACTTGGCACCAGTGTCATCGCGGAGCAATGTGTGATTAAGTGCCTTGCTCAAGGACACAACACGTTGCCTCGGCTGGGGCTCGAACTCACGACCTTCAGGATGCTAGGGCATGCCTTAACCACTTGGCCACGTGCCCACACCAAGGTTTCCTAATAATTGTTGTGGTATAGGACATGCTGTGGTGAGAAATTGGAAGTGTTTGTAACAAGAATAATATAGGAGACTTTTAACCACTGCACACAGAGGACGTCTATTCACATCAAGAGTAGCTGTCCATAACAGCTTAGAGGATGAATTCCAGAAATATATATGAGATAGATTTCTGGATCAGCTTGCTGAGCAAAGAACAGCTTTTCTTTTTGATGTAGTACCTTGTGAAAAGTACTGAAATCAATCCAGTTATAAAGAGAAAAGTTACCATCATATGATTGGTTTTACATTGCAATCTGAAGTGATGTAGTTCAATCTGAAACCAATTATTTTTTTACCTTATCAAAGGAAACTAAAAAGTTTGAGGGCACAATGGCTGAAGTAGTGTGGAGAAATAGCTTTAAATGACAGGACAAGGATTAGGTATTTTGCATTATTAGCAACACATTTTCATTCCTAACATAAAACATAACAAGCTGATCTAGCTACAGACCACGGGAGAAATTTAAAGATGATATTAAATCCTAAGGAAAAGATCTCTGAGTGCATGGAAAGAATACCATCTGGAGGATTTCCAATGCTTTGGAGTTCAGCAAAGTATGACCAAGCCATTCGAGTCTGGTCCTAATTTGCTGAATTCATTTGGAATGAAAACAGCCTATAGCAATTGTATATGAATGTGAAAAGGAAAAGACAAGTGATGACCATTATGTTTTGTAACTTTAAAACATGAAAATTAATTGCAATAAAAATACAGGGGTCTGAATTGAGGTGAGTCTTTGTTCATGTTTGCTTTAAGTGAGGCATTATGTACCACATGGTAGCATCATGACGTATGCAATTCACGTACTTTTACATATAATCATAATGTATTAAATAAACAACAAAGAATGTTCAATCAAATGATATATTTACAAGATTACTCAAATATAACTGAAATATTAAATAACAGTGACTAATCTGGGCTTCTTACAGACTGGTAATCATTTATAAAGTGAAAAGAGGAGTCTGGGGTGTTAAGCAAATAGCTTGTGTTTGTCTTCATGGACAAAAACACAAAAGTTACAGAGCAACAAGTATCCAATGCAAGTGAGAAAAAAAATCTTGATCAGAGGCGTAAATCAAGTGGATAGCCAGTGTGGTTTTTCCCAGGGCAGAAATGACTTATACCAGGAGGCATAGTTTTAGGGTGACCGGTGGAGAGTCAGAGGTAAGTTTTTTTTTACACTGAGAGTGGTGGGTGTGTGGAATGCCCCGCCAGGCTTGGTGGTAGAGACAGATACATTTGGGACATTTAATAGACTATTAGAAAGGCACATTGGCGATAGAAAAGTGGAAGGCTATGTAGGAGGGAAGGGTTAGATTGATCTTGGAGTAGTTTAAAAGGTCGGCAAAACATCATGGGCCAAAGGGCCTGTACTGTGCTGTAATGTTCTAAGTTCTAATTTATCTTGGTGAACATTTGCAGTTAACGTTGGAGCCTGAAAATCCTTCGAATCTGATTGTCCCCATGTAATGGTTTGGAAAAAGATTTTTTTTTAATATTGGCATCCGTTAGTCTCATGAGACCATGGATTTGCACCTTGGAAGGTTTCCAGGGTGCAGGCCCAGGCAATGTAGTATGGAAGACCGGCAGTTGCCCATGCTGCAAGTCTCTCCTCTCCATGCCACTGATGTTGCCCAAGGGAAGGGCACTAGGGCCAATACAGCTAGGCACTGGTGTTGTCGCAGAGCAATGTGTGGTTAAGTGCCTTGCTTAAGGACACAACACGCTGCCTCAGCTAAGGCTCGAACTAGCGACCTTCAGATCACTAGATGAACACCTTAACCATTTGACCACGCGCCAACACTTGAAAAATACACTTGCACAGATATTGGATATTCTGATCATCGTTTTCATCTGTAGGATCTGAAATACTTCCTGCACAAGTTTTAAGAAAGGAGGGAGAGTGGAATCAGGGAACCTCAGACCTGTTCACTGACATTAATAGCTGGAAAAATGCTGGATTTTTACTATAACGTTTTACAGAAAGTCAATTAGAAAATAATATTATTAAGTGGTGTTAACGTAGGTTTACAAAAAGGAAAAAAATCATTTTTGACTAACCTATTGAAACTCTTTTGAGGTTTTGTAAATTCATTTTCAGAATCCAGATGTTGCGATTAAGGCCAGTATTTATTGCTCACGCCTAATAGTCTTGAGAAGGTGATAGCGGGCTACCTTGAACCACTGTAGTTCTTCTGGTGAAGGTAAATCCCTAATGCTACCAGAGATTAAATTTCATGATCTAGGCCCAGTAATGACGAAGGACTGGCAATATTTCTATATCAAGATGGCATGAGGTCTGGGCCGCTGCAGATGGTCGTATTTTGCAGGCTGTCTTTGTCCATCTTTGCGATGAAGGTTCCAGGTTTAGGAAATGCTGTCAGTGTAGCCTGGATCAGTAAATTTAGTGCATTTTGTAGGTGGTAAACACTGCGACCACCATATGCCTATCAGTGCTGGGACTGAATGTTTTAGCTGATGGATGCAGTCCCAACAATAGGGCTGTTCTGCACTGAATGGTGTTGAGCTTCTTGGCAGCTGTTGGCACTTCACTTATCCAAGCAAGTGGGAAGTATTTATGCATTGTAGATGGAGGAAAGACATCAGGGTGTTACAAAGCAATTCACTCACTGCAGAATGCATGGCCTCAAACCCACTATTGTGGTTGTCAAGTTGTGTTTCTGGGCAATGCTGCCCTGAAGGCTGTGGGTGTCCAGGCTCAGAGATGGTCATTGGCAGTCAAGGGTAGGGGGTTAAACTCTCTCTTGTTGGATGTAGTCATTGCCTGACTCTTTAAGAATGTATCGGGTAGAGCAGGGAAGGGGAATGGGGGTGAAAAATCAGTGAACTTTGAGAAGCCTTTAGAGAAAATCCCACGTTGGAGTCTGATGAGTAAAGCTGAGTCATGTAGAATTGGTACAACGCTATCATGGATTTTAATCAGTTAAAAGAGAAAAACAAAAGTTTGTATAAACAATATACTGTGGGTGGTGGGTTTCCACAGCAAGCAATGTTATTCACAGATAGCTCAGATTCTCCAAGGATGTAGGAACTGGCAACGTAACAAATTGTTAGGACTGTATAATTGTATTTTCTCCAGTGTACACATTTTGAACAATTCCCGTTAACTTGGCTTCCCCTTTATTATACCATTTTGTAGGTCTTCAGCATATTCTGAGTTTACATTGCAATGACTGAAATAATATTCCACAAGACAAATCCCCAGATTTCAAGGATTTAACTTAAATTTAAAAATATATTTTATTTTCTGTATTATCAGCTTCAGAATTCTGAGGGACTTGTATGCTGTCTCCTTCCATTTTATGGAGGAGTTGCCGAAAGAAATCTTCATTAGTACCTTGGTCATGGTGCCAATGTTTTTAACTTGGAAGATAGATTCTATTTTTCTTCTATTGATTTACTCCCATACATGTTAAACAAGGTCTGGAATCCAAAGCCTTTTACAACTTGGTAACAGTACTGATAAGAACAAAATGATCGTGGTACTTACTCAGACCAATGAAATACTGTGAGCAAACCTACTGCTTGTCTATGGTTTTCCTGCTAATCAATGTAATAATATATCTGGTGGTTGAAATATTTGATGTAATTTCATCTGGTCAATGTGTCCTTTATCAAACCCGTATTGTCCTCTTCTGCAACACTCTCTCTCATAGTCTTCACTTAATTTAGTTGATCACAACTGACTGATTGATAGTCACACCTGAGAATTGAAGGCCCTGCCCCATTATCTTCTTGATCTCTTCCCATCCCACTGGGAATGAGCTTTGATCTCCAATTTACCAGCCTCCATTAACTTTCTTCAACAGAACCAATCTTGGTCGATCTTATTTATAAGGTTAGATTGTCAGAACAGTCTTCACCTTAAGCACTTGCCGTCCATCGCTCATTCTCCTTGTTCCCTCTCCAGCAGTAAACCAAGATTTAATCAATCGTCTGGATGCATTATCGGCTTGTTGTGGTTACGTCACTTGCTAAATCAATTATTTAATTTAGTTACATGTGCGTAGGATAGACAAGCATGAAATGAGAATGGACAAAGGCAGATAAAAAGTTGAGATCGTGATAAATAACTTTAGTTCCATAGATTTTGTTTTATTAATCTAGCATCCAGTCTGATTGTTGCCAGTAGTACTACAGCCCTGTGTAAATTACATTGAGAGAAGGTGAATGCACAGTTGGAGCACTGAGGCCCAAATGGTTGAGGGTGGCAGGGATTGGGAGGGTGGGAAATGGTAGTGTTTGCTACATGTGATCCACCTCCGCTCTTCAAGGTGGTGTTGCCACCACCCGAAACCTGTGCTTGCTGCCCTTTAGAAAGGTTTCTCCAGCCAATGCTTACCACACTTCTACCTGCCTCATCACTTTGGAATTGAAATTGGTTTATTGTTGTTACAGTGAAAATCTTTGCCGCATACTGTTCATTGCCGCATTGAGGTAGGACAAGGTTAAACAATAACAAAGTAACAATCCAGAATAAAGCATAATAGGCCCAAAGAAAGTGGTTGGCATCCATCTGTCTCGAAGGACAATGGGTGATGATCATTATCATCATCACAAGCCTGGGCGGAAGGTATGGAGATCCTAAGGTGCCCAGTCATCCAGATCCCCTTCTCAGCCTCTAAAGGAAAGCTGATGAAGCAATATGTTTTGCACCAGCCTGGCTGCAGGAGCTGCCGGAAGGATGTCCAATGATGTTCAGCTGCCTAAGGGGCTCCACTCCGGATTTGCCGTCTGGGTTTACTCCCGTAGCCTTCGTCTCTCCCACAAGGCAGTGGGGCCGTTTACCCATAGCTGGCGGTCTAGTTCACGAGCACCAGGGCGCGTCCACACACCGGTGGGCAGAAGCCAGACCTCCTCCCTGTCCTCTGTAGTTGAGCCTGAGTCCGAAAGGTGTTCCATTTCCGTGCAGCGCCAGTGAGGGGCTGCTACATAAGGCTCGCTGTTTGAGAGGCTGTGCACTAGCAGGGAGGGACTTGCACATTTAGCTCTCCTTTTCGTGAGACTGCTAGCCGGCCGTGGAAGCTGAAAGTGAGTGCAACAAGCACCTCCGACTACACTACCACACTAGGCCTGTAAACAATAAGGTGCACGATCAGAGTAACGTAGATTGTAAGGCCAAGAGTCCACCTGCTCATACTGGGAAACTATTTAATAATCTTATAACAGTCAGATAGAAGCTGTCCTTGAGCCTGATGGTGTGGGCTTTCAGGCTTTTGTATCGTTTGCCCAGTGGAACAGAAAGTCCAAGGTCGGTATGGTCTTTGATTGCTCTGGCTGTTTTACTGAGGCAGCGAGAAGTATAGGCAGAGTCTGTGGAGGGGAAGCTTCATTCTGTGATGTGCTGAGCTATGTGCACAGCTCTCTGCAGTTTCTTGCAGCCACAGGCAGAGGAGTTGCCATGCCACATTACAACTTTGGATCCAACTTTGCAGTGTGCTGATAAAAATTAAAGTCACCCTGCAGCTCTTAAAGGGGAGGAGTGTAATGTCTGTAGCAGATCATGAGAGGTATTGCAGGAGTGAATCCGGCTTCTTAGGGAAGATAGTGATCTTACAGTGATGGCCATTGTAGAAAGGTAGGTAGTGGGAGTGATGTGTTGTATTCATAGAGAATAGGAGACTCTTTAAACCTGCACTGAAAACTCAGTGAGTGAGGTTGGCTGGGGAAGTCAGTTAGAGAATATGGGCCCCAAGAATTGTCATGAATTCAGTGACCTCAAGCAAATAAAGACTTTAAACACTACTCCTTATCAACTCGTATATTTTAAATACTTTTAGTTGTATTACATCCCCACCATTCACACACCAACAATCTCTACTATCCAGGACTCAGATCTAGCTCAGTGGATCTTCTCACATCCATATCTTTAATGGCCCCAGACACCGAAAGGAACCCAGCCATGACTGGCACGTCATCCAAACAAGATGCACTGCTTGATTAAACTACCCCTGCCTGATTTGCTCTTCAGGGTAGACCCTGGGTGCAATAAAGAGAGAATAACATTTACACAATGGAAGTATCAGAGAATAACCACCTTCAACTTGAGGGATGCCTATCCACAAAATAGACATTTTGTCTTTGGAATGAGAGGTGACTTGATGGAGGTGTACAACATGATAGGGGGCAGAAAGTGGACAATAAGTGCCTTTTTCCCAGAGAGGAAATGATTAACATGAGAGGGCAAACGTTTAAGATGATTTAAGGAAAGTATAGGTGGGATGTCAGAGGTAGTTTCTTAAACACAGAATGGTGGTTGGAGGTAGAAGTTGATACACTAAGGACATTTAAGAGACCTTGATGGGCACATGGCTGAAAGATGAATGGAGGGCTGTGTGAGAGGGAAACATCACATTGATATTGGAATAGGTTCAAAGGTTGGCACAACATCATGCGCCAAAGCGCCTGTACGGAGCGAAAGCAGAAAACATATTTTAAGGCAAACAACAGGAATTCTGCAGATGCTGGAAATTCAAGCAACACACATCAAAGTTGCTGGTGAACGCAGCAGGCCAGGCAGCATCTCTAGGAAGAGGTACAGTCGACGTTTCAGGCCGAGACCCTTCGTCAGGACGAACTGAAGGAAGAGCTAGTAAGAGATTTGAAAGTGGGAGGGGGAGGGAGAGATCCGAAATGATAGGAGAAGACAGGAGGGGGAGGGATGGAGCCAAGAGCTGGACAGGTGATTGGCAAAGGGGATATAAGAGGATCATGGGACAGGAGGCCCGGGGAGAAAGACGGTGGCGGGGGGGGAACCCAGAGGATGGGCAAGGAGTATAGTCAGAGGGACAGAGGGAGAAAAAGGAGAGTGAGAGAAAGAATGTGTGTATAAAAATAAATAATGGATAGGGTACGAGGGGGAGGTGGGGCATTAGCAGAAGTTAGAGAAGTCGATGTTCATGCCATCCTGTCCCATGATCCTCTCATATTCCTTTTGCCAATCAACTGTCCAGCTCTTGGCTCCATCCCTCCCCCTCCTGTCTTCTCCTATCATTTTGGATCTCCCCCTCCCCCTCCCCCTCCCACTTTCAAATCTCTTACTAACTCTTCCTTCAGTTAGTCCTGACGAAGGGTCTCGGCCTGAAACGTCGACTATACCTCTTCCTAGAGATGCTACCTGGCCTGCTGCGTTCACCAGCAACTTTGATGTGTGTTGCTTGAACATATTTTAAGGAGCTCCTAACTCAAACTAAACCAAATGTTATCCTCATTATCCCATGGCTGTCAAAACACTAACCCCATGATTAAAAACGGAATCTTTATTTATCAATATTTTGCCTTGTATCTGATAAGGATAGACTGTTAGATGAAGAGGGTGGGGGAGGGGGGAAGTTCTTCTGAAACAGAATCGCCTGTTTGGACTAATTTAGCTCCATAGCCTGTTTTCCTGTCTTTCAATTCACAATCTGTTAAACACCCAATGCAGTAACATACACTAGTTGTCATCCTCTTATGGAATACGGTTCAATATCTATTGCTTCAACTAAAATTCTGAAAATGTATGCATTATACATGGAAATATTATGCATTCAGCACCAGCAATTGTAGGTAAGTTGCAGATTACTAAGTTGCAGAAAGAGGGCTGGAAACATAAGCACCCTGATCCCTGAACATGGATCTGTACAGGATCCAGTGAAATCTATTGACATAACCATCCTGGCCATGGATCTGTACTGGATCCAGTGAAATCTATTGACATAACCATTCTGGGCACGGATCTGTGCAGGAGCCAGTGAGATTCATTGATATAAGCACCCTGGGCATTGATTTATACAGGAACCTGTGAGACCATTATCACAAGCATCCAGGGCTTTGATCTGTACAAGAACCAGTGAGATCCGTTGACAGGAGCTTCACTAAAATGAATTTGGCCTCAGCTGCTAGAATATTTTTCTCGAGACAAACTACAAAAGCCTATAGTTTCCTTGGGGATCATTTATGATCCAGTGCTGTGATGTCTGTGGATGATTGGCAGAGATGCTATTTCATGCTGCTTTAGGGGCAGATCAGAAACAACTCTCAGGAATGTTAAGAATAAAACATCCGAAACTCTTGAACATAGAACTATATCCAGAAGGCTTATGACAAACAATGTTCTTTGTCACAATCTGTTTTGCTGTACCTCAAGCTAATATGTAGCCTTAATATCACAGGGGGGACCTTAGCGGATCACCCTACCTTGCAATACCAGCTTCATATATTCTGCTTCAGAGCGTCTCTCTGTCTCCTGTTGCTGCAGCCACAATGTCTACTGACCACCAGTTGACCATTATTATTCCAATAGGGATGCTGAAGTCCATTCAAATTAAGTGGATATTAGTGCTGGCCAACATTATCCCACCTACCCTTTGCCACAATTCACCATCCTGTGTGATATGGGAAGTATCTCATGAGCAATACCAATCTTTCCATTCTCAGAATCATGCAACCTTTCTGGGAATAACTGCCTCACTGACATAAACCCATTATCCAGGAGGAAGAAGTGTGAATCATAGCTTGTGTGGGGAAAACAAATACTGAGGCCTTGTGTGCAGTTAGTGGAGATGTCTGAAAGGAATCCACATGGGCTAGGGATAATTTGGCTATCTGCTCCACAAATGGAAGATGGCTGATTACCCTAAGTCCAGATGATAGCTATGACTCCTAAATCAGGATTACAGCATGGTAACCTGCTCCTTGAGATATACCACAGGAGGAACCTCATTTGTTAAGTGACCCCAGCATCAGCAAGACCAAGAAATTGACTTTGGACTGCAGGAAGGGGAAGATGGGAGAACACACACTAGTCCTCATTGTGGGGATAGCAGTGAAAAATATGACCAGCTACAAGTGTCTGGGCATCAATATCTCTGATGATTTATCCTAGGCCCAGCACATTGATGCAATCACAAAGAAGGATTGGCTGGCAGCTCCACTTCGTTAGAAGCTTGAGGAGATTCAGTAGCTCACTAGAGACTATAGAAAATTTCTGTAGATGAGCCACACAGAGCATTCTGACTGGTTGCATCAGACTAGTATGGAAGCTTCAATTCACAGGATCACAAGAGGCTGCAGAAGTTTATAGACTCAACCATTTCCATTACAGGCACAGCCCTCCCCACCACTGCAGCACTTCATATTCCATCTGGGAAGCCTCCAATCTCATGGCATGAACATTGATTTCCTCCAGCTTCCAGTAATTATTCCCCCTCCCCCTTCAGTCTTCTTCCATTCCCCATTCTGGCTCTTTACATACCTCTTCTCTTCTCCTTGCCTGCCTATCACCTCCCCCTGGTGTCCCTTTCCTTCCCTTTCTCCCACAATTCGCACCTTCTCCTGTCAGATTCCTTCATGTTTTACACCTCTCACCTACCAGCTTTTCATTTCACCTCTCCATTCCCACCCACCTACCTTCCCCTCACCTGTCTTCACCTTCCATCTTGTACTCCTTCCCCTCCCCCACCTTCTGGCCTTTTCTGGCTTTTTCCATGTTCCTCTTCACCTTTCTACCTCCTCACAAGTCTTCACGTCCAGCACATCATTGACAAAGGGTCTCTGCCCAAAACGTCAACTTTCCATAGATGCTGCCTGACCTACTGAGTTCCTCCAGGATTATAAGGCATAGGAGCATAATTAGGCCATTTGGCCCCTTGAGTCTGCCCTGCCATTTCATCATGACTGATCCAATTTTCCTCTCAACCCCATTCTCCCTGTATCCCTTCATGCCCTGAATCAATCAACCTCTGCCTTAAATATGCATAAAGACATGGCCTCCTCAGCTGCCTGTGGCAAAGAATTCCACAGATTCACAACTATCTGGCTAAAGAAATTCCTCCTCATTTCTCAGGATGTCCCTCTATTCTGAAGCTGTGTCCTCTGGTCTTAGACTCTCCCACCATATCCTCTCCACATCCACTCTATCAGGCCTTTCACCATTCCATAGATTTCAATGAGGTCACATCTCATTCTTTTGAATTCCAGTGAATACAGGCCCAGAGCCATCAAACACCCTTCATATGACAAGCTGCTCAAACCTGGAATCATTTTTGTGAACACCCTTTGAACCCTCTCCTGTTTCAGCACATCCTTTTCTAAGATAAGGGGCCCAAAACTGCTCACAATACTCCAAGTGAGGCCTCACCAGTGATTTATAAACTCTCACCATTACATCCTTGCTTTTATATTCCAGTCCTCTTGAAATGAATACTAACATCACATTTGCCTTCCTCACCACAGTCAACCTGAAAATTAACCTTCAGGGAATCTTGCACAAGGACTTCCCAAGTCCCTTTGCGCCTCAGTTTTTTATATTTTCTCCCCATTTAGAAAATAGTTAACCCTTTCATTTCTTTAACCAAAGTGCATGACCATAAGACAAAGGAGCAGAAGTCGGCCTTTCGGCCCATCGATTCTGAACCACCATTTTATCATGAGCTGATCCATTCTCCCATTTAGTCCCACTCCCCCACCTTCTCACCATAACCTTTGATGCTCTGGCTACTCAAATACATAGAAACATAGAAACATAGAAAATAGGTGCAGGAGTAGGCCATTTGGCCCTTCGAGTCTGCACAGCCATTCAGTATGATCATGGCTGATCATCCAACTCAGAACCCTGTACCAGCCTTCCCCCCATACCCCCTGATCCCGTTAGCCACAAGGGCCATATCTAACTCCCTCTTAAATATAGCCAATGAACTGGCCTCAACTGTTTCCTGTGGCAGAGAATTCCACAGATTCACCACTCTTTGTGTGAAGAAGTTTTTCCTAATCTCGGTCCTAAAAGGCTTCCCCTTTATCCTCAAACTGTGACCCCTCATTCTGGACTTCCCCAACATCGGGAACAATCTTCCTACATCTAGCCTGTCCAATCCCTTTAGGATTTTATATGTTTCAATTAGATCCCCCCTCAGTCTTCTAAATTCCAACGAGTATAAGCCTAGTCAATCCAGTCTTTCATCATATGAAAGTCCTGCCATCCCAGAAATCAATCTGGTGTACCTTCTTTGTACTCCCTCTATGGCAAGAATGTCTTTCCTCAGATTAGGGGACCAAAACTGCACACAATACTCTAGGTGTGTCTCACCAAGGCCTTGTACAACTGCAGTAGTACCTCCCTGCTCCTGTACTCGAATCCTCTTGCTATGAATGCCAGCATACCTATCAATCTCTCCCTTAAATACACCCAATGACTTGGCCTCCACTGCCGCCCATGGCAACAAATTCCATAGATTCACCACCTTACACTTCCCGACGCTGTATTCCATCTGCCACTTTTTTGCCCATTCTCCTAATCTGTCTAGGTCCTTTTGTTGCCTCCCTACTTCCCCAAAACTATCTGCCCCTCCACCTATTTTGTATCACCTGCAAACCTTGCAACAAAGCTTTCAATTCCATCATCCAAATCGTTGACATATAACGTAAAAAGAATCAGTCACAACACAGACCCCTATGGAATACCACTAGTCACCGGTAGTCAACCAGTAAAGGCTCCCTTTATTCCCACTCTTTGCCTCCTGCCAGTCAGTCACTGTTATCCGTGCTAGAATCTTACCTGTAATACCATGGGGTCAGAGCTTGTTAAGCTGCCTCGTGTGTGGCTCTTGTTATTCCTTTTTATTTTACACTATTTATTTATTTCACAATTTGTAGTGATTTTTATGTCTGTGCACTAAACTTCTGCACGAAACAACAAGTTTCACATAATATAAGACAGTGATAATAAACCCGATTCTGACTGCTCAGTGGATTGACACGGCTGGGTGTGTGAGACCTTTCATGGCACAAGAAAAATGATTCGGAAAACTGTGCGAAGCAGACGTGGGAGTGGGAGTGGGCAGAACATTAAAGTGACCCTGGAGTATATTCCTGTCAGATGTACTGCAGCTGCTTTGACGTGGCACATTGCCATCCATCACAGAAACATGGAATCTAAAATCAGCATGTGGAATAACTGTTCTCAGTGGCACAGCAGATGTCAGAGGTCAAATGTGTTCCTCTACTTTAGCTCAGGAGGGTTGGGGTGGAAAGAAAATCAATACATACAGTTCCAATCAGTGCACTGCTGTGGAGCACTCCTCTCTTTCCAGTTTGGCAATTTTATTTTACATTAGCTCCATCGGTCTTAAATTATAGTGGCAGTTGCCGTTCCATGTTCTGTAATCTGAACAATGAAGACTGCATAGCTCAACAATAAATAAACCATCCCTGAGGTGACCCAGATTTTCAATTTCTTTTTCACTTGGATTTATTCCACCTGGGTTTCTGGTGGAAACAAGCATCAAGCCCACATTGATAATAAAAGCAACACACACACACACACACACACGCACGTTGCTGGAGGAACTCTGCGGGTCAGGCAGCTTCTATGGAGAGAAATGAACAGTCGTCAGTGTTTCAATCTAGGACCCTTCATCGGGACTGGAAAGGAGGGGGAAGAAGCCAAGGTGGGGGGAGCGGAAGGAGAACAATCCAGCACCTGATAGGTGAAACCAGGTGAGCGGGAACATAGGTGGGTTCCTCCTTCTATACGGAACAACCCAGAGTGAATTACAGACAGGGAAATTCTGATTAAAATTATAATCTGTGTTGGAATTTATATTTAAGAAGGAAACTACAGCAAAATGTGATATCCTTGGTAAATACGGTAAAGGTAAATCAAAAGAAGAATCCGCATCAGCAGCAAGAAGACGTAGTGGTTAGCACAACGCTTTACAGTATCAGCGGCCTGGGTTCAATTCCCGCTGCTGCCTGTGGGAAGTTTCCCTGTGACTGCATGCATTTCCTCTGGGTGCTCCGGTTTCCTCCCACAGTCGAAAGATGTACTGGTTGGTAGGTTAATTGGTCATTGTAAATTATCCCGTGATTAGGTGAGGGTTAAATAGGGAGGGTTGCTGGCCAGTGTGTCTCAAAGAGCTGGAAGGGCCTACTCTGCACTCTATCTCAATATTTAAAATAAAAAAAAATAACGAGGTAGAGTGTCAGTTTCCTTCATTATCAGTGTGGTAAGATATGCGTGTGGCCGTGGATATGAGTCAGGTTTAAGATTAATCTACTGCATTCGATGTGAAGAAGGAAATGAAAGCTGGTGAGCTTGGGGAAGAGATCGGCGATATCCTGAATCCAATCAATATTATGAAGGAGGAGGATGAGGCAGTCTTGAGGTACTTAGAGGAAGGTAAATCCCTGGGCCTGACCAGGTGCATCTCAGAATGTTGTGGAAGCAAGGAAGGAGATTGCTGGGATCCTGGCAGAGAATTTTGAATATTGCTTAGCCACAGATGGGGTACTAGAGGGTAATTAAAGTTGCGCCTTTATTTAAGAAGAGCTTTAAGGACAAGTCTGGAACCAACAGGCCAGTGCACTTAACATTGATAGTGCAGTAAGATACTGGAAGGGATTCAGAAGGGCAGGACTTAATTGCAGTTGGCAAGGAAAGAACTGATTAGAAACAGCCAGCATGGGAGTCCATGTCTCGCAAATTTGGTCTCAGTTCTTTTTTTCTTGAGATGACTGATGTGAACCTACAAAAAATAACAGTGGCCAAGAAGATTGACTACAATGGGCCAGTGGACATTGTCTACATGGGCTTCAACAAGACCTCTGACAAGATTGCACATGATAGGTGGTGGGGGGGTGGGGAATGGGGGAAGGTTTGCTCAGGTGTGAGTTATTAAAAATTTTGAGTACAAAATTGGCAGTGGAAGAAGGCAGAGGGTGTCAGTGGAGGGCTGATTTTTCAGATTGGAAGCCTGCAACGAGTGG
Organism: Mobula hypostoma; assembly: GCF_963921235.1. Classification (NCBI taxonomy): domain Eukaryota; kingdom Metazoa; phylum Chordata; class Chondrichthyes; order Myliobatiformes; family Myliobatidae; genus Mobula; species Mobula hypostoma. Next base: position 21,269,279 of record NC_086113.1, read on the forward strand.
AGTGCTCTGAGCATCAGTATTGGATCAATAGGATCGATAGGTACATTTAGTGTCAGAGAAATATATACAATATACATCCTAAAATTCTTCTTCTTTGCAAACATCCATGAAAACAGAGGAGTGCCCCAAAGAATGAATGGCAGTTAAACGTTAGAACCCCAAAGCTCCCCCCTCCCATGCATAATCAGCAGCAAAGCAACAGACCCCCCCACCAGCAAAAAAACATCGGCACCCCCCACCGAGCACTCAAGCGTGCAGCAAAGTATCAATAAAGACACAGACTTGCAGTACCCCAAAGACTGCTTGTTCACCCGGTATTCAATATACCACAGGCTCCCTCTCTCTCCCTAATAAGGGAAAAAGAAGTGTCCCCGTTTCACGTGTACCCTGTTGTTTGTCTGTTCTCCTGTTGTCTTAGTCCTGATGAAGGGTCATGGCCCAAAATGTCAACTGTTTATTCCTTTCCATAGATGCTGCCCGACTTGTTGAGTTCCTCCAGTATTTTGTGTGCGTTACGCTGTTGTTTTATATATTTGGATGCATCGCGTCATGATGTAGTCTTCACCAACACTGGTGATGTTGTGGACAATCAAGGAAGGTGTGTAGTGGTAGAACAGAATTCAGATTAACTGGGAAAGTGGACTAGGGAATAGATGATGGAATTTAACTTGGATGATTGTAAAATGATGTATTTTGGGACTTCAACCCACATCAGGACATACATGGTGAAGGGCAGGGTCTTGGAGAGTGTTATTGATCAGTGATACCTTGAGGTATAAGTACATAATTCTCTAAAATTGGCAACACAGAAAGACAAGGTGGTGAAAAGGCTTTAATTGGCTGAAGCATTAAGTACTCAAGTTGGGACATCAACTTACATTTGTACAAATAGTTGGTGAGATTGCACATGACATATCATGTGAAGTATAACCAGAGGAAGGATGTGATTAAGCCGGAGAGGATGCAGAGAAGATTCGCAGAAACATTGCCCGTTTTCGTTGGTTTGAGTTACAAAGCTGATTGGATAGTCTGGGGTCGTTTTCTCCTGGAGCAAAGGAGGCTGAGTGGTGACCTTATTAAAATCATCCCTTTCTAACATCATGAGGGGTTTAAATAAATAAATAAAGTACATGGTCAGTCCTTTTACCAAAGGTAAGGGACCCTAAAAGAGTTCAGGTTTAAAAGGTAAGATTTGAAGGATATCCATGGGGTAGGTTTCTCACTCAGAGGGTGTTCCATATAATTCTATGAATCTACGTACAGCAACTGATTTGCATACTACAAACATTCTCAATTCTCAGTGTGATGATGACCAGATGATCAGTTGTAGTGTTGCTTATTAAAGACTAAATATTGGCCAAAATATCCTCCCTAAACTCCATCAGCACAGGTACTTAGGCGCCACTCCCCCCCCCCCCGCCAACCGTTCTACTCGCTTTGTACTTGTGACTGTGGCTAAGCACAGCTCCAGTATCATATTTAAGTTTGCTGACAACACCACTGTTGGAGGCTGAATCAAAGGTGTTCATGAATCAGCATCCAGGAGGGAGATTGAAAACCTGGCTGTGGTACCATATCAACAACTCAATGTCTAGCAAGACCAAGGAGATAATTACTGACCTCAGGAGGAGCAAACGGGAGGTCCATGAACTAATCCTTACGGGGGAATCAGAGGCGGAGAGGGTCGGCAACTTTAATTTCCTCAGTGTTATAATTTCAGAGGGCCTGTCCTGGGCCCTGCAAGTAAGTGCAGTTACAAAGAAAGCAGAGCAGTGCCTTTATTTCATGCAAAGATTCGACATGACATCTAAAACTTTGACAAACTTCTATAGATGTGTAATGGAGTATGTTGACTGGCTGCTTCCCAGCCTGGTATGGAAACACCAACATCCCTTGAATGGAAAATCCTACAAAAGGTAATGGTTACAGCCCGATCCATCACAGGTAAAGCCCTCGGCACCAAAGAGTACATCTACACAGATCATTGTCGCAGGAAAGCAGCATCTATCATCGGGGACCCCTCCATCCAGGTCATGCTCTCTTCTTGGTGTTGCCATCAAGAAGGAGGTACAAGAGCCTCAGGACTCACACCAACAGGTTCAGCAACAATCATTACCACTCAACATCGGAACCTTGAACCAGAGGGGTAACTTTATTCATCTTCACTTGCACCATCACTTAACCGTTTCCACATTCCATGGACTGGCTTCCAAGGACTCGTCATCTCATGTTCACAATTTTGCATATTGGTTGTCCACTCTGTTGTTGCTGTCCTACATTGATTCTATTATGGCTATTGAATTTATTGAGTATGCCTGCAAAAAAATCTCAGGGTTGTATATGGTGACATACTTTGATAATAAACTTTCTTTGATCTTGAAGTTTGAAGACTCCTCTTCTAAACAAACTTTGGATCTTTCATGCCCTTGTTTCAGTATTTCATTCAAGATCTAACTTTGTTCAATGTAGGTTTTTGTTCTGATATTTCTGGAGCATATATGGAAGGAATTAAATTTTGTCAGCTTTTTGAGTGACATGTGTTCATATTCTTGAGGTTTTAGTGTGATATTTGGAGAAATATTGTGAGAAAGAGGCTCCACTCGCTTCTAGATTCTTTATTGAACCCACAGTCACCTGAAAGTTGAGTACAGCAGCTACACCACACAAAACTGAATTGTAATAACATAAAGAAGTCACAAACATAAATTACCATTTTCCCTATACTGTTGCTTATTCCCCGGGTGAAGTGAATGTATTCCTATTTATTGCAACATTTAAAAGTATAAGGCTGCCATTAAAGTCCTGTTGTGTTTGTTCTGGAGACTCATCTCTTACTTTGAGCAAAGTGAGCATTTCTTGCACCGCCTCTAACTACCCCTGGCCAGCTGTTTGACCAGTGACCATTGCTAACCTGTATAGGAAAAATAGTGGCCCACTTGTGTGTAACTTTCTGTGATTTTTACCAAGCAAGCATGAAGGAACAATGGTATTAGCCTCCTCTCCATGGACTCCGTCTATACTGTAATTCTCACTGTCCCAGTAAAGCATCCAGCACCCCGGATACCCTCTCTTATCCCTTCTCCCGTCAGGCAGAAGATAAAAAAGCCTGGAAGTACATGCCACCAAATTCAAGAACAGCTTCTATCCCACTGATCAGACTCTAAAACAGAAATACTGTATGATAAGATGGATGCCTGATCTCACAATATACATATCCTTGTTATGATCATTTGCTTTATCGTTTTCCTCCACTGTACTTTTTTAGTAGCTTTTACACTTATTGTGCATTGTTATTGTTTTACCTTTTTTTGACGTCAGTGCACTGTGTAATGATTTGAACAGTGTTCAAGACAATCTTTTCACTGTATCTTGGTACGTGACAATAATATACCAATACCAATATGTGTCCATACTGGGGTAAGTTTGTGGCTTTTAGGAGAAGCTGGAGATGTTGGTGCTCCATGTGCCTACTGCCATTGCCACACGGTGGATGGATGGGGCTGAGGCAATGTTTTAGTTGCTGTTGTGCATTATGAACATTGCCCTGTATGTTAGCCGGGTAGGGACCAGATATTTAAGGTAACAGTGTCAGACCCAATGATGGGAAACATTCTGGCAGGAATTTGTTTTTAACATCTTCATTGTTGAATACACAATTATCTTCACTTAAAATTATATAGGGCTCCAAAACATAATTAAGGAGTAATAAATTGAAGTTTCTGTTTTATTTATCCAAAATAACACTAATTGCACAGGCACTGAAAAATTACTGAAAGTTACATTCTACAGATTCTGGAGAAATTACCCTCATTTGTCTGCTGATGAATAGCAGCATTTGTTTTTGTTCACTTCTGAATCATAGCAAAGCAATCCTTTAACCAGCCGCTTTTTGCAATTTCCTTCTTAAAACATGCCCAAGTTTTATAAAAGTTTAGCCAGAGATTTTCTCGGTGAAATTACCTATTATAAACAACCTGGTCTATTGAATTTAAGACCAAATTGCATATTATCTGCTTCTGTTACTGTGACACCAGGGTACTAGGTAAATTAATTATGGCAAATGCTGAAAATCCAATGCAGAACATGCTATAAAAACTCTGCAGACTAGGCAACATCTATGGAGAGTTAATGTTTTAGGTCTACTAAACACTTACACCAGTGCTGAAATCTTAACTCCTCCTTTCTTTCTCAGATGCTGTCTGACCTGTGGTCATTCAGTGTTGCTATTACAGCCTAAACTGATGTTGTCTATTAGCTGGTGCAGAGGAGAGGATCCTTAACTGCATTACTCATTGGCCAGAATCATCACTATTTAACTGCTGAGCTGCTGCTGAAGATGACTGTAGTTGTTCCTCAAAATACAGAAGTTGATCAACTTCAAAGCAGTCGCTTGGTTTGGCTCCCAGCCTCTCCAGATTCTCCATGACTTCCACCTCCCTGGTGTTCTCTCTCCGTGCCTTCTTCAAATAGTCATAAATTCTCTGGAACAGATCTGCTTCCAGTTTTTGAATGGCTGCTCTAAGATGCAAATACATAAAAAACAAACATTATCAATGCATTTTGGAGGGATAAGCATTTGAGTATTAATAATACATGGACAACTGTAAATCTCTAGGAGAAAAGAACTGCCTTTATAAATGTAAAGACGTCATAGATTCAAACAGCATAGAATCTTCAGCCAACCATGTCCACGTCTATTTGTTTTGCTCATCAACGTTATTCCCATTTACCCATATAAGGTCTATATCTTTGTAAATCTTGCTGTCTCAGATGCCTGTCTAATTGCCTCCTAAACATTGATTCCATCTTAAGACATAGGAGTAAAATTAGGCCATTCAGCCCATTAAGTCTGCTCTATCATTTGATCATGGCTGACATGTTTTTCCCTGTCAAGCCATTTCTCTTGCCTTCTCCTGTAATCCTTAATATCCTCACTCATCAAAGACTTATCAACCTCCACTTTAAGTATATCCAATGACTTAACCTCCACAATGAATTCCACCCTCTGACTAAAGAAATTTCTCCACTCTGTTCCAAAGGGCCACCCTTATATTCTGAATCTCTGCCCTCAAGTCCTAGATTTTCTCAATACTAGAAGCATCCGCTCCATGTCTACTCTTTCCAGGCCTTTCAATATTCCCCTCATCCTTCTAAACTTCAGCAAGTACAGGCCCAGAGCTGTCAAATGTTCCTCCTATGTTAACCATTTCATCCCTAGAATCAATTTTGTAAACCTTCTGTGGACATTTTCCAAATCCGCTCTGTCCATCCTTGGATATGGGGCTCAACTGCTCACTATACATCAAATATGTTCTGAACAACACCTTATAAAGCTTCTGTATTGTGTTCTTGCTGTTATGCTCTAGTTCCCTTGAAATGAATGGCAACATTGCATTTGCTTTCCTTTGCTACCTCTTCCGATATCAGCCACTGTGTGTGCACGTGGTGAGGGAGAGACTTCACCCTCAGAAAATCTTTGAAATCCCTGCCACTCAGCTGAAACCCATTCCCTTTTGTTTTTGGCATAACTAACACAGTAAAAAGATTCTGACTATCCACCCTGTCCGTGTCTCTTCAACCCAGGCAATGTTCCGGTGAAGCAAATCATAAACACGAGAAATTCTGCAGATGCTGGAAATCCAAAGCAACACACACAGAATGTTGGAGTAAGCGAGCAGGTCAGGCAGTATCTGTTGAAATAAATAAAGGCTTGATGTTTCAGGCCATGACCCTTCTTCGGGACTAGAAAGGAAGGGTGAAGGCAACAAAATCAAAAGCTTGGGGGAGGGGAAAGAGGATAAATTAGAAAGTGATAGGTGAAGCTAAGTTGGTAGGAAAGATAAAGGGCTGGAGAGGAAGGTAGGAGAGGCGAGTGGGTCGTAGGAGAAAAGGAAGAAGAAGGGGACCCAGGGGAAAGTGAAAGGGAGCTGAGAAGAGGTGAGGGGCCAGAGTGGGGAATAGAAGAAGAGGGGAGGAGGAGGGATTTTTTTTTCACCAGGAGAAATCAATATTCATTCCATCAGGTTAAAGGCTATCCCAGATGGAATACAGGGTGTTGCTCCTTGAGCAGGAAGGCAGCCTCATTGTGGCACAAGAGGAGGACACAGACTGATGTATCAGAATGGGAATGAGGTTTCGAAAATAAAATGCTTAGCCACTGGGAAGTTCTGCTTTTGGTGGATGGAGCAGAGGTGTTCAAAGGAATGGACCCCCAACTTACAATGGGTTTCACCAATGTGGAGGAGACTGCATCGGAGCATCGGACATAATCGAGGACCCCAGCAGATTCACAGGTGGAGATGCTCTGGTGAACCTTCTCAGCACCCTGTCTGAGCACGATGACATCCTTTCCATTGTGGGTTGACCAGAACTGCACAGAACTCCAAATGTGACTTAAGCAGTGTTGACTTAGAATTTAACATTCCATATTTGATATACTATGCTGCCATCTATGAAAGCAAGTATGCTTTAGTCATAGTCATAGTCATACTTTATTGATCCCGGGGGAAACTGGTTTTCGTTACAGTTGCACCATAAATAATTAAATAGTAATAAAACCATAAATAGTTAAATAGTAATATGTAAATTATGCCAGGAAATAAGTCCAGGACCAGCCTATTGGCTCAGGGTGTCTGACCCTCCAAGGGAGGAGTTGTAAAGTTTGATGGCCACAGGCAGGAATGACTTCCTATGACGCTCTGTGTTGCATCTCGGCGGAATGAATCTCTGGCTGAATGTACTCCTGTGCCCAACCAGTACATTATGTAGTGGATGGGAGACATTGTCCAAGATGGCATGCAACTTGGACAGCATCCTCTTTTCAGACACCACCGTCAGAGAGTCCAGTTCCATCCCCACAACATCACTGGCCTTACGAATGAGTTTGTTGATTCTGTTGGTGTCTGCTACCCTCAGCCTGCTGCCCCAGCACACAACAGCAAACATGGCCACCACAGACTCGTAGAACATCCTCAGCATCGTCCGGCAGATGTTAAAGGACCTCAGTCTCCTCAGGAAATAGTCATTCATGCCTGTATGACTATTTTCAGGGACGTAGACTTGTATCCCAGGGTCCCTCAGATCACCAACACTCTCCAGCACTTTTATCATTTACTGTTTATGTGCTATCCCTTACTTAGCTTCCCAAAATGCAACACGTCATACTTGTAAGCATTATTCCATTTAACCAATTTTCCATCTGACCTACATCCTGGAGTAACCTCAGGCAACCTTCCTCATGCGAGCGACAAAACCACCAATTCCTGTGCCGTCTGAGAACTGACTAATCATACCTCCTACAATCCCAAGCTGCTAATATACATGACAAACAACAAAGGCACCAGCACTGATCGTTGGTTGGATTCTTCATGTCTGAATCTATTTTGGAATTTAATTTGGATCAATTACGAGTATTTTAACAGATGGGAATTAGAAAATGTAGAACAAATTTCAATCATCCAGGTGGTGATGCACTGACTTCAAACAAGCTCCAATTTGAAATTGGTAAAATGTACTATATGCTTGATCCAAATTGGCATTTCAATATGCAGCAACATCAGTACACCCAGACTTTCTTCTACTTGGTTAACTATTTGATTTATTCATCTAATAACCACTGTTGTTACAGGCCTAAATTCAAGATATCAATGCAGTCCAAAATAAAGAACTACATTTAATACATTGTGAGATTATTTCAATAAGATTCAGGAGCAGAATTACGCCATTTTGCCCATCAAGTTTGCTCCACCATTCCATCGTGGCTGATTTATTATACTTTTTAACTCCATTCTTCTGCCTTCTCCCTGTAATCTTTGACGCCCTGATTAATCAAGAACCTATCAACTTCTGCCTTAGATATAGCCAATGACTTGGCCTTTGCACAATCATCTGTGGGAATGAGTTTTACAGATTGACCATCCTCTGGTGAAAGAAATTCCTCCTCATCTCTGTTCTAAATGGTTGTCCCTCAATTCTGAGGCTGTGCCCTCGGGTTGTTGACTCCCCCACTATAGGAAACATCCTCTCTGCATCCACTCTATCTTTCAACATTCCATAGGTTTCAAAGAGATCCCCCCCTCATCCTTCTAAATTCCAGCAACAATATAACCAAAGCCATCAATCTCTCCTCATATATTAACCCTTTTATTCCTGGCATCATTCTCATGAACCCCCTCTGGGCCCAACCAATGCCAGCAGACTTTTTCTTAGATAGGGTCCTAAAATTACTCGCGAAGCTCCAAGCGCAGTCTGACCAAGGCCTTCTAAAACCTTATAACCTTCTCCAAATGAATGCTAACATTGTATTTGCCTTCCTTACCACCAATTCAACCTGAAAGTTAACCTTTAGGGAACCCTGCACGAGGCTCCCAAATCCCTGTGCATCTCTGATTTTTGAATTTTCTCCTCATTTAGAAAATAGTCTATTCCTTTATTCCTTCTGTCAAAGTGCATGACCATACACCTCCCTACACTATATTCAATCTGCCACTTCTTTGCCCATTCCCCCAATCTGTCTAAGTCCTTCTGCAGACATCCTGCTTCCTTAACACTACCTGTCCCCCCACCTATCTTCGTATCATCTTCAAACTTGGCCAGAAAGCCATCAATTCCTTCATCTAAATCATTGACATATAACATGTAAAGAAGTGATCCCAACACTGACCCTTTTGAAACGCGACTAATCACCATCAACCAAACAGAAAAGGCCCCATTTATTCTCGCTCTTTGCCTCCTGCCAGTCAGCCAATCATTTATCCATGCTAGTACCTTTCCTGTAATACCATGGGCTCTTATCTTGTTAAGCAGACTCGTGTATGGCACCTTGTCAAAGCCCTTCCGAAAATCCAAGTAAACCACATTCACTGACTCTCCTTTGTCAGTCATGAACATTATTTCCTCAAAGAATTCTAAAAGATTTTTCAGGCATGATTTCACCTAAAGGAAACCAAGATGACTTTGCCTATTTTATCATGTGCCTTCAAGTATCCTGAAACCTCATCCTTAATAATAAACCCCAACATCTTTTCAATCACTGAAGTCAGGCCAACTGGTCTATAATTTCCCTTCTTCTGCCTCCCTCCCTTCTTAAACAGTGGAGCAACATTTGCAATTTTCCATTCCTCAGGAACCATTCCAGAATTCACTGCTACTTGTAAGATCATTACTAAATGCCTGCACAAACTCTTCAGCAACTCCTTTCAGAACCCTGGGGTGTATCCATCTGGTCCAGATGACTTATCTACCTCCAGACTTTCCAGCTTCACAAGCACCTTCTCCTTAGTAATAACAGTGACACTCACTTCTGCCTTTTGACACACTCATATTTCTGGCTTTCTACTAGTGTTTCCCACAGTGAAGACTGACACAAAATACTTACTAATTATGTCCACCATTTCTTTGTTCTCTATTATACCTCTCCAGCATCATGTTCTAGTGGTCCAATGTCTACTCTCGTCTTACTTTTACTCTTAATATATCTGAAAAATTGTTTTGTATCCTCTTCTATATTATTGGATAGCTAACCTTTATATTTCATCTTTTCTATCTTTACGGCTCTTTTAGTTGCCCTTTGTTGGTTTTTAAAAGCTTCCCAGTCTTCTACCTTCCCACTAATTTTTGCTGTATTACATGCCCTCACTTTCGCATTTTATGCTGTCTCAGCCATGGTTGCCTTGTCCTCACTTCTGAATATTTCTTCATCTTTGAGCATATCTTACCTGTGTCTTTCAAATTTCCTCCGGGAGCACCAACCATTGCTGTTCTACCATCATGCCTGCTGGTGTCCCGTTCCAATCAACTTTGGCCAGCTCCTCTCTCATGCTTTTATAATTACCTTTACTCCATTGTAATACTGATACATCCAATTTTAGCTTCTCCTTCTCAAACAGCAGCCCAATGTATTGATATTTATGTTATATGAACCTTCCCTCCATCATTTCTCACTTAACCATAATTTGTATATCCTATACCCATGTCTCCCATGTGCTTATCCAGTTATCCCCTACCCCCACAGTTAAAGACCAAGGAGGAGGAACAGGAATAGGCCATTCAGCTCCTCGAGGCTGTTCTGCTACCTAGTAGGATTGTGGTTAATCTGAAATACCTCAAGTTCACTTTCCTCCACGGTTCCCAAAGGCCTCTGATTCCCCTTCTTGATTAAAGTCTTTCCAGCCTCAGCCTTAAATATATCCAAGGTCTTTACCCTCACTACTCCTTTTAGAAAGAAGTTCTGATGAGAAGCAATTCATCTCAAATGGCTGCAATTTATTGGGAGACTAGGTCCTCAGGTCCTGGGCTGGATCATGAGTGGAAATACCTTTGCAGCTTTTAGCCAATCTATCACCCAAAGAATTTTGTATGTTTTGTTACGAGAATACACATAAAATTAAGATGTTTGCTGGCCTGGGCTAGCATCAGTGGCATCAGCAGTTGGTCTGCCACCTGCCCTCAGGGGAAGGAGAGATAAGGAACAATGGAGCAGCGTCTGGAGATGTGTAATGAAGGGATGTGGGAGGAAGAGCTGTCTGGAGCGGCTCCCCCCTTTGAACCCTGAACTGTTTGAAGTGATGGACAGGCGATACCCCAGCAGGGGGATAAAAAGGGGACAGGTTCGCTAAGACAGACACACACGCCACCCGAGGTAACGAGACCCTGGAAGCGGTACGCTTCTCACGAGTGGGTGAGAAGTGCCAGACAACGACCAGGGTGGAAAGGTACGATCAGCGGGAACCCGGTGTGTGTCCGCCCTTGCCTGGGTGCCGGGTTCACTGCAGAGGATCGACCGCATCTGGAGGAGGGGTCACAGTCGGTGACCTCAGGTGACATCACCAAGGACCCGCCCAAATGCTGTTTGTGAGCCATCCCGCTGGTCTGTGAGTGAAGCTGTGCTGAATGATGAGTTGTTCCTATTCTATGTCTCTCTTCCCCACCTTGTCCATCGCCATGACAACGATTACTGCGAACTGAACTACAAACTGGACTGAACTTTGAGTCATTTTGAAATTGGTCATTTACCCCTAGACAACGATAGAGCTTGATTGATGCTGTTATCTTAATTCTGTGCACATGTGCGTTTATCATCGCTGAACTGTTGCATTTATTATCCTTTCGATTAATGTGTTGCTTGTTTCTTTAATAAAACTTTCTTAGTTCTAGTACTCCAGACTCCAACTGAGTGATCCATTTCTGCTGGTTTGGCAACCCAGTTACGGGGTACGTAACAGTTTCAATAAGATTACCTTGCACACTTCTAACATCCAATAAGTTGTCTCAACCTGTTAAATTACTCTTCTTGGAACAATCTTCAATACTGTGGTCAAGTAAACCTTTCTTTTCATACCTTTCCTTTGGGGGACCAAAAATTGTTCAGTTTATTCTCAACGTGACCTTATTTGTGTCCTATGCAGTTGCAATAAGATTTCCATATTTTTATACAATGAAATAATGGTTGATAACCCATTAGCTTTGGACTTGTGTGCCAGCGTTGTGTACTTCATTATACTCCCACCACCGCCACCAATCCTCATGTGCCACAGAAATTTGCAGTTTTCTACAGTATTTGCAGTATTCTGTAGCATTTTCCAGTCTCGCTCCATTTAAATAATACTTTTCTTTCTTCCTTCCAAGCTGAACAGCTTCACATTTTCCCACACTACACTCCATTTGCCAATATCTTGTCCACTTGCCGAAGGTAACAATATTCCTAGAATCTCCTTGCCTTCTCACAACCAGATTTCCCATCCAGTTTTGTATCATCTAGAGATCTGGCAAACCATGCTCTGGCTTCCTTCCTCCAAGCCATTAACATGTGTTGTAAACAGCTGCAGTCCAAGCACTGTTCTCTGTGGCACCCTTCAACGCACAGACTGCCAAGTTCAAAAATGACCCCCTCATTTCCTAGGTACTGCTTCCTGTCAATGCCAGGGGCTATTATTTTGTGCAGTTGCAATAATACATATATTTTTTATATTATGATCCCCTGAAATACTGGGCAATGTTCCATTATCTTTTGCTGTTACCGTTACACTCCAAGTTACCTTTTCTAAGGCACTTAGTTGAACATTTTCTGGTAGTCCAAATATAATAATCTCTTATTTCTTCTCTATCATCCTGATTGAAATTTGAGACCATAAGGCCATAAGACATAGGAGCAGAATTAGGCCATTTGGCCCATCAATTTTGCTCCGCCATTCCATCATGGCTGATTTACTATCCCTCTTAACCCCATTCCCCTGCTTTCTCCCTGTAACCTTTATAAGACCAAGACTTGCTCAAAAGAACTGTTAAAAAAACCAGACACTATTTCCTCTTCCTGGGGTCGAGCTGACTCTCTCTGATTATTTTTTTCCAAATATGCTACAAACAATTCCTTTGTAGTTCCATCAAGTTTGTCTCCTTGTTTGAATAGAGTATTCACATTGGCAGATTTCTATTTTCTGCCATTTCTTTGGAATCTAAGGATTTCTTGACAGCCGTTTCTTTCAGAACCAAGCTAAAAAGCTAACTTTCAGTTTTACTGGTTTTCCTAACATTGGTTCTTCAGTGATGGTGTTTAATTCCTCACCATCATCATTCAGTGGTAATGGCTTCTCAAATCATTCATTCATTCATTATGTGCGGTGCCACGACATGGGTAATCACGGTCTTGACCAATTCTACAGAAGTGTTTGTCACTGCCTTCTTCTGGGCGGTGTCATTACAAGATGGGTGGCCCAAGCCATTACCAATACTCTTCAGAGATTGTCTGCCTGATGTCAGTGGTTGCATAACCAGGACTTGTAACATGCACCAGCAGCTCTTACGACCATCCACTACCTGCTTCTACACAAATTAGCCTCTACCCTAATAACTGCAAAATATCTGTTCCAATTCCTCAGGCATTTCCTTTAACTACATAACTACTATTCTAGTCTCTCTCCGGGGGAGAGGGTGATGTTGTTTCATTGGACTTTCTCTTCCTTTTTATACACTTAAAGAAACCCTCACTCAATACTCCATGACTCTACTCACAGACTATTACCTTGTGCAGCTGCAATAAGAATTCCATATTTTATACTATAACTTCTTGAAATAATAGTCAATATCCCATTATCTTTTCTATTACTTTTACACTTGTAGGTTATCTTTTCTGAGGCAGCTAGTTTGCCTTTATAATTTTTTTTGCTATCATTTTTTAATCTTTGTATCTTGAATTTATCCCAGAGAACTGGTATCTTTCACACCATTATATGTTTCCTCTTTCTCCTTAATGTCCTTCTGAAACTCCTTGGTTAACCATGACTAAATTATCCCTTAGAAACTTCCCTCGTTTTTTGCTGAGCATCATAAATCAGTCCCTTAAATGTCTGCTACTGCTTGCCTACTATCTTTCCGGCTAATCCATTACCACTACTCTATTCTCACTCCAATGCAATCCTTTATTTAAGTTCATCACAATTGTTTCCGACCAATGCTGATTGATACAAAATGTTATCATTACAATGATTGCAGCATCATTTATATAACCTGTCATATTATCTATGAGCAGATTACAAGGCATTTTTTTCCTGCTTGTCTCCATGTGTTACTGTCACAAACTAGATGCACTCTATGAATTCATTTCCATAACTGCCCTTCTTACATTATTGCACTTCTCTTTTTACATACCTCCCCATCCCTTCTTGCAGCATCTCTCTAAGCAACTGGGGAGATAGGGTCATAAAGAAAGCTTTTGGCACATTGACCTTCATAAGTCAAAGTATTGAGTATAGGTAATGGGATGTTATGTTGAAATTACATAAGACACGGGTGAGGCATAATTTGTAGTCTTGTGTGCAGTCTTAGCGTTTTGACTACTTACCTACAGGAACAACGTAAATAAAGTTAAGAGAGTACAGAGAAAACTTACAAGGATGTTTCCGAGACTGGAGGACCTGGGTTATATAGAAAGATTGAATAGGCTAGGACTTTATTCCTTGGAATATAGAAGATTGCGAGGAGATTTGATAGAGGAATACAAAATTGTGAGGGGTATAGATAGGGTAAATGCAAGTAGGCTTTTTTCTTTGAGGTTGGATGAGACTATAACTAGAGGTTGTGGGTTAAAGATGAAAGGTGAAAAGTTTAAAGGGAACATGAATGGAAACGTCTTTGCACAGGGGGTTGTGAGAGTGTGGAATGAGCTGCTAACGCAAGTGGTGCATACGAGCTCGATTTCAATAGTTAAGGGAACTTTGCATAGGTACATGGATGGCAGGGGTTTAGAGCATTGTGGTGCCAGTGCAGTCCCAGGGAGTAGGCAGTTTAAGCAGCTTGCCATGGACTAGATGGACTGAAAGGCCTGTTTCTGTGCTTTGACTCTATGACTTTATATAACATATGACCCTTTACCTCTTCCCTTCTCACGGATCCAAAGAGTTTTTCCAGGTGATGCAACAATGCATTTGCTTTTCCAGTTTAATATATATTGCATTTGCTGCTCACTATGTGCCTCTGTATTGGAGACTACTTTGCAGACCATTTAGTTTGCTTCTCTGAATTTCCAATGCTATTTTGACCTCTATCTTCAAGCCTTTCTATTGTTCCAACAGCACATAGAGAAAACCTGCATAAACAGCACCTTATCATTTGCCAAGGCATGTTGCACCCTCCACACTTAATGTCATGTTTAATAATTTCAGGAAATCCCCTTTTTTTCCACAGAAGAGACCCCTTTTTCAATGTGTTATGTCTCTATTATTTAATTCATTTGTTGCTTTCTTAGCTTAACAACTTTGGTCTGGACTATATCATATACATCTCCTCTGTTTTTTCTGCAACATAAAACACACTGTCTCTTCTGGGGAATAGTCCTTGACCTGAAGCATTAATCCTGTTTCTAACCTGTTGCGTGCTTCTAGAATTGTGTTTTTGTTTCAAATTTCCAGCGTCTGCAGCTTTGTTTAACTCCAAGAGCTGTGGGAGTAATTCCACCAGAAGGGCGAAAGTAATTCAAAGTGCTGGCTCATCACAAAATTCTCGAGAACAGTTAGGGAAGGCCAATAAATGCTGGTCTTAACGGTGGCATAACAACTCTCCCCAGGGATAATAAAACTAATTCTGATTCTGAATAAGTATATATTTTTCTACTTCATTTTGGCCTTTAACAACTGTTTTTTCCTTGTTTTTCTGGTGCTGCAGATTTCCATGCAACCAACTCAACCATACATCACATAAGTCATTCTTTGTGATATATCTCAGCTACAGTGTTAAAGTACTTTCCCTCTCAAGCCAATACTTTCTCCAGCAACACATACAAAATGTTGGGGGAACTCAGCATAGGTCAGGTAGCAGCTCTGGAGGGGAATAAACAGTCAACGTTTCGGGCCGAGACCCTTCATCAGCACTGGAAAAGAAGGAGGCAGAAGCCAGATAAAGAGGGTGGGGAAGAAAGACCTTGATAGGTTCTCCATATATACAAAGAGAGGTGCAAATAGTCCTGACGAAGGGTCTCAGCCCGAGACGTCGACTGTACCTCTTCCTAGAGATGCTGCCTGGCCTGCTGCGTTCACCAGCAACGTTTATGTGTGTTGCTTGAAATTTCAGCATCTGCAGATTTCCTCGTGTTTGCAAATAGTTTATGGGTTTGCTTAAAAAAAACTTTGATTTATTAACACCTAAATCACAAAGTAAGTTATAAAGATTTTAAAATACAATCCTGTAACTGGGGAGTATAGATGCCGAGAACAAAATATGAATTGACAATTATATGCACACACTTCCTGCAATCAGGCAAATTAACATCATAAATCACCATTTTCACCGAGCAGTAACCTTCTCTGCAGAGTAGCTCTGCAGAAAGTAATGCTGTGTTATTCCCCCAGAACACAGATGAGTAAGAGGGACTTAAGGATGATATTTTCACACAGGATTTGGGAAAGTGAGTGCAGAGCGAGAATCACATGGGGCCAGAACATTCATAATTGGGGCTGGGAAAGCACTCAGCAGGTCCAACCCCATCAGCAGTGAGAGAAACTGATGGAAAACTCAGGGTCATGGAACTTCTACCAGGAACAGAAAAGATAAGCCAACAAGCATGTTTGGAGGTACAGAGGAGGAAGGGCATGATGAGAACAGCAGGGATATTTGTGCTGGTGTGCAGACCAATTGTTTAATAAAAGAGCAGTTGGAGATGGAAAAGTTAAATAAGAGAAAATGAAACAGAAAAATGCAGCCACATCTACGGAGAGAGGCAAAAAAATGTTTGATCTGTATCCCATCAGAGACATTCCCACTGTTCCACCAAACCCTTTCCCTCTTGGCAAGTGAACACAATTATTTTCTAATTTTTTTCCAATTCTGATGAGAAGATCTTGACCTGAAGCGTTGGCAGTTTCGCTCCTACTGACACTGCCCAACCTGCCAAGCACTTCCAACTTCTTTAGTTTTTATGTCAAAATGTTAATATTTGGAAATGATCTGCACTTGTGAAGATGACCTGCATTCCTCACAACTGTAACCTCTGCTGACATTGCGGGAGCTTTATTGTGATTGGAAACTTTCATCCCATCCTAAAATCAGAACTAAAATTTAGTGCAGAATGCAATACAGTAATTTGATTACCCCTCATGGGTAAAAAAAGGCTCCTTGGGTGAGTCCAAATCAAATATAAACTAATCCATAATGTAACTTTACACATTATTAAATAAACTTGATTTAGATGATCAAAAGAATACTCGATAACAGTCACTAAAGTATATGCACACACTTCCTGCAAACAGTAGTCTGGGTACTCAATGAAACATTTGCTTGCTATGGAAACAATATAAATTCACAAGCTTGATTCCTGACATAAGGGAAATGACTTGTGAAGAAAAGACTGGCCTGAACCTACCAGTGTTTGGAAGAATGCAAAGTGATCTCAGTGTAATGTACACTCAGTGGCCACTTAGTTAGTTACTTGACGTACCTAATAAAGTGGCCACTGTGAAATTCTGTATTTTCTTATCTTCTGCTACTGTAAACCATCCATTCAGAAATGCTCTTCTGCACACCACTGCTGTAATATGTCATTATCTGAGTTACTGTCTCCTTCTTGTCAGTTTGAACCAGTTTAGCCATTCTCCTGTGACTTCTCTCATTAATGCACTTTTGCCCAAAGAACTGCCGCTCACTGGATCCTTTATGTTTTTCGCACCGTTCTCTATAAACTCTAGAGACTGTTGTGTGTGAAAATCCTAGATCAGCAGTTTCTGAGATACACAAACCACCCCATCTGGCACCAACTATAATTCCATGGTCATAACTCAGTTAGCTCACATTTCTTCCCCATTCTGATGTTTGGGATGAACAACAGCTGAACCTCTTGACCTTGTCTTCATGCTTTTCTGTATTGAGTCACTGCCACATGATTGGCTAGTTAGATGTTTGTAATAATGAGCAGGTGTACCTCATAAAAAGGCCACTGATTATGGAAGCATCTGAATAGGATCAACAAACAACATACTGAGCAGGTTGTTTCCTCTGGTCAGAGTGTTCTAGAATTAAGGACAATGGGCTCAAAATAAGAGCTTACTTATTTAAGTGAAATAAAGAAAGGATTTTCACTCAAAATCTTTCAACTTGATATAGAAACATATGAAATACGATCAAAAGAAGGCCACTTACCCCTCCATCCCAGCTCTGTCATTTATCAAGCCCACAGCTAATCTTGCACTTTAATATCATTTTCTTGCACTATCATAACATCCTTTGTTTCCCCTTAATATCCATAAATCTACTCAATGTTTTATGGATTCATCACTGTTTTGAATCAACTCAGTGACTGAACCTTAACAACTCCCTGTGACAGAGAATTGCAAAGAATCTCACACCCTGAGGAAAGCTCTTCTGTGGCCTATTTTTATGCTCAAACTGTATCTTCTAGTTTTAGACTCCACAACTAGAAGAAACATCCTGCATTTAAGTCTGTCAAGAACCTTTAGAGATCAAGTTTGATTGGGATATCCTAGCATACTTCTAACAACAGAGAGTACAGGCCCAGTCTACTCAATCTGTCCTCAAATGGCAAACTGATTATATCCAGAACCAGTTTAATGTATTTTTACTCTATTTCTATAGGCAAGTATATACTTTCTGTTGTTAGGAAGACCAAAATGATACTTAATACTCCATGTGAGGTAACTGCAGTGAGTCTGTATTCAATTTCTCTTGTAACAAAGGCCAACATACCAGTTGCCTGCCTCGTTGATTGTTACACCTCCATGTTGGCTTTGAGTGACTTGTGTACAAGGATATCCGTGTCCTGTCCAACAATAATATCATGCAACCTCTTGTCATTGAAAAACTATACCCCGTTTAGCTTTTACACACCAAAATGAATGATCTCAGATTCTTCCACATTCTACAGCATCTGTCATTCTCCTGTCCACTCATTCAACATTTCAATATCTTCCCTCCAAAAGCCTCCTTACACCCTCCTCAGTACTCATAATTCTGCAATCCCATCTCCCTTAATATAACTTCTTCTCTACCCCAGGAGCCAATGGATGCTTGATTACCAAACTATATTCTTGGCTGCAATTGATAAATTTTTCTAACATTGAGTAAATCAAAGGATTTAAGAATCATCCAGGAAAATGGATTTGAGAAATTGGATCAGCCATAATCTTAGCGAACAGCAGGGAAGGCTTGAGATTTGTATGATCTATTCTTGGTTCAATTTTTCATGGACAGTACAGTGCAGAAGCCTCAGGCACATATAAATAGCTAGGATGCCTATGACTTTTGCACAGTTCTGTATTTGTGAACTTGAAGTGGAGAGTGAGTGTATAAATCTGGTGGGAGCAAAGGATGTTGGGAATGGTGAGGGTGGAGTGCCATGGGAGGGGTGTGGGACAGGTGGCAGAGAAGGGTGGGGGAGTTTGGCATGGGTACAGACACACCCAACCCTGAGACACCAGGCAAGGTCATTTGATTATTTGATTCCAAACAGTTGGTTTATTGACCATTACAGAATGTCTTTCTGGTGCTTCCCACTCCCTCCCCTCTCCCTTCCCCTCTTCTCAACCATGATTCCCCTCTCTCTGCCCCATTCCCACTCTCAGTCCACAATAGAGACCCATATCAGAATCAGGCTTCGTCATATATGTCATGAAATTTTCGTTTGCTGCAGCAGTACAGCGCAGAGTTCACCACAGCCCATCTCAAAAATAAGACTTTTGCACAGTACTGTACAAGACTGCAAAATTAAAATTTAATAATTGTAGCATTACAAAAAACTGCACAGATTACAAAGGAAAAAAATTCTTTCTTAAGACACAAATACTTAAAAAAAGGTTTATGAAGACTCTAGTGGACAAATTAAATTGGACTAAATAAATTTAAACTGTAACAGCATATTAGATATTGAGGTGAACTTGGATTAAGAGAAACTCCTTCTGTTAGGGAATCTAGAATAAAGAGACGCAGTCTTAAAAATTAGCTAGGCCTATTATGAAGTGAAATTCGGGCAATCTCCACACAGAGAAAATGTCAAGTTTGGAACTTATCTTTGTATCAGCAATTGATGCTCCATCAATTGTTAATTTGAAATCTTACATTAATAAACTTGATAACCAAAGTATTAAGGGATTTGGAGTAAAGGGGAATATGTGGAATTAAATCAGAGATCAGTCTTTATCTTATTGTTCATGTCTGCTTAGGATACACCATCCTTCATTGCTCCAACCCCAACAACAATCACAGAGGGCTTTCATATCACTTGTACCTGAAGAATAGGTCGGACCATTCAGGATACTTGGGATGATGAAGACAAAATATGGTGCAAAAAAAGGAAATAGTAAGATACTTTTGGATGAAATGAAGTAGCTGTAGCACAACAAAAATATCCAAAGGGGATTTCTCAAGAATGTTATGAAATAAAAACTGCTGTCAGGTTAGAATGTCCTGGATCAAGTCCACTGCATAGATTTGGCATCCATGATGTCACCAAAACGTACTTGCATTATCTGAATGCAAAGGGCCACCTGAACTGATCATCTGACCCAATAAGTCTACAGCGGGTTGGCCATGAACAGTAAACACTGAGACACCACTTGGGGATAAAGGTAACTTTCTAAAGAAGCAAGAAAGGCAAGTTTCCTGCTGTCAGACTTTTTAACTGAAACTCCATCTGTGTAGGATACACGCCACCAATGTTGTCCAAGGGAAAGGCATTAGGACCCATACAACTTGGCTCCGGTGTCGTCGCAGAGTAATGTGCCGTTAAGTGCCTTGCTCAAGGACACAACACTCTGCCTCAACCGAGGCTCGAACTAGCGACCTTCAGATCACTAAACAGACACCTTAACCACTTGGCCACGTGCTGACACCTTACAATCATTCTTAAGGTATACCTCTAATGTGATCTTCAAGTTCAAATTTATTATCAACCAACCATACATGAACACAGCCAAATGAAACAGCATTCCTCTGGGGCTGAGGTGTAAAATGCAGAACCAATAGCACACAGCACATAACACATATAGTTATGACAGCAGGAAAACATACAGCGACAACAAAATAATATAGTCCAAGTCCCTGGGTGGTTTGGCCTGTAGACTGATAGTGCATAGGATGATGTCCTGGTCCAGCTTGTCTTCCACTGAGCAAACAGTGGCAGCACCAATGGGACGGGATGGCCTCCAACCAAATGGGGATCCCAGTGCATCCACAGAGGCCTCTGCACTCTACCACACCACCTCCAGTGTCTCTTCTCCTGGGCAGTTGCTACGGGCGACACCGCAGCACAAGAGCCTGGTCCACACATCAACCAAGGCAACATAGCTTCCCCACCATTGGTCTTTCCATTGAATCAGTGAACCGAACTTGCAGTATTCTGCATTATCAATGGTCCGATAGGATCTTGTGATCACAATAAAAATATCCAAGACAATCATTTGTACCATTTGTTGGACTGCACACAGTCTTCGCAGAACAATGGTATGCAACAAGTCCAGGTAGTACGCAGCTGTCGCAGTCAAGTAAAGCACCGATGGGGTAGACCAGCAGTACTTGATATTCTTAATATCCAGCAGTGTCTTGTGATCGTAAAAAAGATGTAAAACACAAACAAATGCACCTTTGGTTGGACCCGGAGAGGCTCAGGGTTCTTTGTATCAGCGATCTTTGAAGATTACACAATGGGAGATGGTTTAGACATTACTAACAATTTACATAGTCAGTGGTCTTGATAATTTGATGGATGAATCACCCTTCTATAAAGAATCTAGAGAAAAATCTGGGACAATTGATGACTTGAGTCCCTGTCGAGGAATGCAATGGTCACTTGAATAAAGATCAACTTAAAGGATTTTAAGTTATAGCCCTTTGACCATTTGAGTATGTTGCTTATTACATAATTAATTTTAATAGAAGATTGTCAGAGCCCAATTTATATTCTGTAATTAATCAAGACCCATCTCATTTGAAATGTGTTAATTTAAGAGATGTCATAAAAAAAGTTATTGCCTCGTGACTGCAATAGATACTTGCCTTGTAAATCATCTCTCTAAATAGAGTGTAAAAACTTGCCATATTAAAGCATTCACACAGTAATTGGAATATCCTTCCAGTGACCATTGAGTTACCAAATTATTAAAAATCATCAAAATCCTGACTGCGGCTATAGAGCATAGAAGCAATAGATTTGTGATTTCATTGTTGATTAATAGTCCTTTCTCACTCTGTCAGAAGGTTATGGTTTCAAACTCTGCTCCCAAGAGTTGTGTATATTTAAAACAGTCTAGGACTCCCGTGCAGTACAGATAGATGAGCATTATTGGAGGTATTGTCATTTGGATGGGTATAAAAGCAAGGCCTGTCTATTCTCCCAGAGTGGTGAGATTATCTCCCAACGTCCCAATTAGCATGCACCTTTCCTTTCACAACACAAAAACAAATGGTTATTTTAATGCTTGTGCAGTGAACCTGGAATGGCTATTATATTTTATACAAATGCAACCCTGTTTCCACAAAGTACTCCATTGGCTGTGAGTTATAAGGGACATAAAAGATGTTATATAAATGCTGTTCTGCTCTTGATGCAGAGCTCTCAGTCATGTGTGGTTGACACACAAAGGGGAAATCTGATGGGTACACAAGAGGAAAAACAATAATGCGATTCGAGGCCAAACATTTATGTGCCAGGGAGTGGGGAAAGCATTTCCAGAGAATGAATATGGTCACAAAGCCTGTAGATACAATGTAATTCCAGACAATCCCACTGCAATTTCTGAGATCTTCCGTGTGCAAACAGTCTGCTACCGTTGCCGTTTTGCTGAAAGGGTTAAATTGGTGGTCCAGCCAAATGGAGAAAATACAATTTTACTAGTTCTCAATCAGGCGTGGGAATTAATTGGAAATCAAGTTCAATTAATTTCTCGTTAATCAGGGTCAAATCTAATTTATATATCTTCTAATATGGTTTAGATAGGTCTATTATATTGGAGCACCTCTGGCCACAAATAACAACAACATCAAAATGCTGGAGGAACTCAGCAAACCGGGCAGCATCTATGGAAAAAAGTACATTTGACGTTTCGGACCAAAACCCTTTGGCAGGACTGTCACCTTAAGTGTTGCTCATCCTATATTTAAGCATCATTCTACACAGTCATTCCACATCAATATCACAGCAAAATCACAAAACTGTTCATTTTCTTGTCGCCCAATCTCCTGTGAAAATTTAGATATTTGACTACATAATATCTTTTGCATCATTTCAGGATCCTTCAAAGCACATTACAGCTGATGAAGGATTTTTTTAATTTATAAAGGGTGTGGTCACTATTATGATGTAGCAATCCAATAGCCTCCCAGATGTACAGCACTGTGCAAGGTCTGAGGCACGCTAGATTTTTAATATGGTTTCAGATGGTATGGTCTCCACAGTGCCTTGATCTCAACATCATCGAGGCTGTTTGGGATTACCTGGAGAGACACAGGCAAGTGGGGCAACAAATTCTGTAGAAGAACTGTGGCAAGTTCTCCAAGATGCTTGGAACAACCTAAGAGCCGATTTTCTTATAAAACTGCACGACAGTGTACCTAGGAGAATTGATGCAGTTTTAAAGGCAAGGGATAGTCACACCAAATATTGATTTGATTTATCTTACTGTTTACTGCTCTTTATAGTAATTTTTTTGATATCTAGAAACTTTACACCATTATTTTTGAAAGCACCTTCACTTTACAGAATTTTTTTACATGTGCCTAAGACTTTTGCACAGTAGCTGTACATTGTCTGCGTGTGCAGGCCAGACAAACTGATCCACTGCGTCTTACAGGTGTCCTGTGAGACAGAGGGGTTCCAACCCAACAGCATTCCCTGGGCAGTCATCGACCTGGTGAACTCTTAAAAGACATTAACTGTTTTTGATAGGCTGCTTAACAAGATAAAATCCTATGACATTACAGGAAAGATACTGGCATGGATAGAGGAATAGCTGACAAGCAGGAGGCAGCGAGTGGGAATAAAGGGGGCCTTTTCTGGTTGGCTGCCAGTGACTAGTGGTTTTCCTTAGGGGTCAGTATTGGGACTGATGCTTTTCACATTGTTTGTCAGTGAATTGGATAGTGGAATTGATGGCTTTGCGGCAAAGTTTGCCGACGATATGAAGTTATGTGGAGGGGTAGGTAGTGCTGAGGAAGCAATGCGATTACAGCAGGACTTCAACAAATTGGAAGAATGGGCAAAAAGCCGCAGATGGAATACAGTATTGGGAAATGTATAATGCATTTTGGTAAAAGGAATAGTAAGGACTATTATTTAAATGGGGAGAAGGTTCAAACATTGGAGGTGCAGAAGGACTTAGGAGTCCTCGTGCAAGTCTCCCAGAAAGTTAACTTACAGGGTGAGTCTGTGGTAAAAAAGGCAAATGCAATGATGGCATTTATTTCAAGGAGACTAGAATATAAAATCAAGGAGATAATTCTGAGTATCATCCACAAACTTTGCCACAGAGCCATCAATTCCATTATTCAAATCATTGACAAGCAATGTGAGAAGTAACCATCCCAATACTGACCCCTGAGAAACACTACTAGTCACCAGCAACCAACCAGAAAAGGCCCCTTTTACTTCCACTTGCTGCCTCCTGCCTGTCAGCCATTCCCCTATCCACGCCAGTATCTTTCCTGTAATGCCATGGGATTTTATATTATTAAGCAGCCTCATATGTGGCACCTTATCAAATGCCTTCTGAAAATCCAAGTAAATGACACCCACTGCCTCTCCTTTGCTCACCCAGCTTGATACTTCCTCGAAAAACTCTTAATAGATTTATCAGGTAAGATTTTCCTTTACAGAAACCATGCTGACTTTGACTTCCTTTATCAGAAGTCTCCAAGTACCCCGAAACTTCATCCTTAATAATTGATTCCAACACTTTCCCAACCACTGAGGTTAGGCTAACTGGCCTGTAATTTCCTTTCTTTTACTTTCCTCCCTTCTTATAGAGTGGAGTGACATTTGCAATCTTCCAGTCCTCCAGGACCAGACCAGAATCAAGTAATTCTTGAAAGATCAATGCCAATGCATCCATTACCTCTTCAGCAACCTCTCTCAGGACTCTGGGATGTAGTCCATATGGTCCAGGTAATTTATTCACTTTAAGAACTTTGAGTCTGCCTGGCACTTTTTACTTTGTAATAGCAATGGCAATCACTCCTGCTCCCTGACACTCATGGTCCTCTGGCATATTGCTAGTGTCTTCAACAGTCAAGACAGATGCAAAGTACTCATTATGCTCATCGGCCATTTCTTTGTCCCCCAACAGCATCATTTTCCAGTGGTACAATACCAACTCGCACCTCTTTATATAACTGAAAAAACTTTGGTATCCTGCTTTATATTATTGACTAGTTTGCCCTCATATTGCATCTTTTCCCTTTTTATGGCATTTTTAGTTGTGTTTTGTTGTATTTTAAAAGATTCCCATTCATCCAACTTCCCACTCACTTTTGCTGCCTTATATGCCATTTCCTTGACTTTTACGTAGCCCTTAACTTCCTTTGTCAGCTACAGTTGCCCTCCCCTGCCATATGAGAACTTCTTCCTCTCTGGGACAAATCTATCCTGCGCCTTGTGAACTATTCCCAGGAAATTCAGCCACCTCTGCTCTGTTGTCATCCCCGCCAGTATCCTCTTCCAATCCACCTGGGCAAGCTCCTCTCTCAGGCCTCTGTAATTCCGTTGATTCCATTGTGATGCTGATACATGTGACTTAAGCTTCTTTCTCTCCAACTGCAATACGAATTCAATCATATTATGACCACTGCCTCCTAACGGTTCCTTTACATTAAACTTCCTAATAAGTTCAGGGTTATTGTCACCAGTTGGAGTATTGTCAACAGTTTTGGGCCCCAGATCTCAGAAAGGATGTGTTGTCATTGGACAATCCAGAGGAAGTTCACAAGGATGATTCCTGGAATGAATGGGGCTAACATATGAAGAACGTTCGGCAGCATTGGGCCTCTACTCACCGGAATTTAGAAGAATACAGGGTGGGAGGGGGGTCTGATTCAAACCTACCGAATGTTGAATGCTCTAGATAAGGTGGATGTGGAGAGGATGTTTCCCATGGTGGGGGTATCCAGAATCAGAGGGCACAGTCTCAAAATAGAGGGGCAACCATATAGAACACAGCCTAGGAGGAATTTTTTTAGCCAGAGAGTAGTGAATCTGTGGAATGCTCTGCCACAGACTGCAGCGGGGGCCAAGTCCATGGGTATATTTAAAGCAGAAGTTGATAGTTTCCTGATCAGTCAGGGCATCAAAGGATATGGCGAGAAGGCAGGTGTATGGGGTCGAATGGGATCCGTGATCAGCCATGATGGAACATCTGAAGCAGGTTTGATGGGATGAATAGCCTAATTTTGCTCCTATGCCTTATGGTCTTATGATAATTCAATACATTAAAAAAAACTAATTGATTTAAACAATTAAAAATAAGAACATTAAAAATATTAAGAGATTAACAAATAATTAGAAACAGTAATTGTGATTTTCTGTATCTTGCAGCTCCAGAACCATTTATATTCTCATTCCTATTTACATTGCCTCCAGACAAATTGGCTGCAGTTAATAAGATTTTGCAAGCTGTCGGATAATGCCACCAACTTGTGTATCTTTTGTCTCTCCTGCTCCCCACCCTTTTACAAATATTCACTTTATTTTCCTCCCGATAGTCTTTTTAACTTTTTCTACTTGTGTAATGTTTTCTTTCTTCCATGCATTCAAGTCCAGGTTAGTTATAAGAAACGAAATGTCCACTGTGTTCTAAACTGCGGCCTGGTGTAAGAGATATTCAGTTATCTACCATCAATTCCTGCTTCCAGCTTCAGAGAAAATTCTAAATTGATGCTGCTTCTCTCCCCACTGAACATTTGGGCTTCCGTTTGAGGCTGAAAGCAAACTGCTGGAGATTCTCAGCTGGTTGAGCAGCGTCTGTGGTAAGGTGAGAAATCGTCAATGTTTGGGATTGAGACCCTGCATTATATCTGCAAGGGAAGATAGCTTGTATAAAGAAATGTTGCTTCTTTCTCCTGTCTCTGTTCATGGAAAAGCAGTTTGCTTTTTGGCTTCAGACCCCAGCATCTACAGTCCCTTGGGCTTCTATCTGAAGTTGTTCTTCCCAGTTTTACCTCTAGACAGATACAACTAGAATCAATTTCTACTTCTATAATCACTGCTTCTTACTGTCTGACAAGCTAAAAATCGATATTAGTTAGTTTACTCATTGCATTCACTTCTACATCCACATCTAAATTGAATGATCGTAATAGAATGATCAAAATGGGCTTCAATTTGGGGAGTATTGGTAATAGACCCAGGGAAACAGCTATTCCATTGGGGCAAGTTTCATTTGGACATTTCTAAACAGCCAGTAAATTTCCGCAAATTCTCTTTTTTGAAATTTGTTCCACAACTCAAATATTTCACAACCTCAAATAATAACTGCAATCACAAGGGTAAAAGGAATCTGAATACTCATTCACATTTGATGATACAAGTTAGATTAATTGTGTTTCTACTCTTGAGATATAAATTAGACATGATTATGAGTCACAGGTCTAGAGATTTCACAGTGGAAAGCTGTCCCACACACATATTTGGAAATAAAATAAGATAACAAGGAAATGTTGATGAGGCTAAATTTATCTCACAACTCTAATTATGTAATTAGCATTTGATATAAGTTGGTGTTGATCAAAATGAGTTTCAATTTGCAGGGTACTGGTAAAAGACGCAGGGAAAGAGCTATTCCATTGGGGCAAGTTTCATTTGGACAGGGCTAGAACTAGTCTTTCAGTAAATTTGAATGAGCGAAGCCACAGAAAGCACTTTAAGTTAAAATGGAAGAAGACTGAGGGAAAATACAGAAAATTGAAGGACAAAGTGACCTTGCAGGGTAGAAAACGGGTACAGAGATGGGCACAAAGCAAAGTAAGACACAAAATTGATCACACTTTATTAGAGTTAATGTATTAATCTTCATACAAAGATGAATTAATGGCATAAATGAAAATAAATGTATACAATATACATTTGGTCCAGTTTAAGACAACTTAGTGTCAGCAAACACAACTATTAACTGCTTCATTACTCACAATTTTTCTCAAAAATGATCACTTCTCAAGTTGAGATTTTGAACCGCATGCATGACCTGGCATTTTTGTGGCGTGAACTGAAGTCATGAAGGTGTAAGGTGGTTAAAGCATAGAGAATTGAGACAGCGGGGCCTGGGCCCGAGAGTGGGGAGCAAGTCGATGTTTAGCCACTGCTGGAGCAGACTTGGAGGCGACTCGAAGCGGCAGAACCGCGGTGAAGCAGAACCAAGGCTGCAGGGCCCGAGAATGAGGAGCAGCCCGCTGTCAGGCCGATTTAAAAGCTGAGCCAGATTGGAAAGGTTGGGTATGAGCTGAACCGAGCCGCCGTGTATCGAGGTGGCAGGATCCAGATCCGAGAGTGAGGAATGACCCAAGGCTGACCGATTTAAGCATCAGTCCAGATTGAAAAGGTCAGAGTGTTTGGGCTGGCGGCGAGGGATGGGCAGCTGTTCAGCTCACTGCTCTGCGAGGTTTACTCATCTCTGCACTTAACTGAAGTTGTGGCCTGCAACTAATGGGCCCCTAGGTTGGCTGTCACTGGCTTCATGGCTGTCAACTCACTTTCATGAACTTCAGTTCTGAATTTTATTTGCTTAATTTTCTTGGTTGCACAATTTGCTTCTTTTTCCCCCTCTCCGCACATTGGTGTTTGACAGTCTTCTTTTTTAATGGGTTCTGTTGGATTTCTTTGTTGTGTGGCTGCCTGTAAAGGCACAAATCTCAAGATTGTATTATAGTATACATACTTTGATAATAAATGTAGTTTGAACTTTGAGCAATATCACAGTCATTTCAGAACGCTTTGAAAAGCTATCGAGGCTGGGTATTAAACACCTTAAAATATTGAGCTTCTGCTGGTGACAGGCAAAACTGGAAAGAAGAGAGAGAGATCCTTTTAATGGATGGCACGAAGGAAGTAGAGAGAAACGATTTATGCTCAGAAAATCGAGCAGTTGTCAGTTTACATACAGCTAAAAGGCAAAGGGGAAGGAAACACTGGTGCGGTTTGTCTGTGGGTCTCCAAACAGTTTTAGAAAGAAGTGTTTAGTATAAATTGGGTGTAATAATTCAGAATCAGATTTAATCTCACCAGCATATGTTGTGACTTTGTTGTTATGTGGCAGCAGTACAATGCAATGCATAATAATAAACATTAATTTACAGTAAATATGTATATTTATTGTTAAATTAAATAAACAGTGAAAAAAGAGAAAAAAATCATAGAGAAGTAGTGCTCATGGGTTCATTGTTTGTTCATGAATCTGATGGCAGAGGGGACAAAGCTGCTCCCGAATCACTCAGTGTGGGCCTAAAGGACAATACACCCATCCACATATAGACAGGGCAAACCAAATGAGCAGTGATAGTGTGGAAGATAAATTCAAGGAGTATGTAAGAGATCATTTTCTAGATCAGTATATTGAGAAACCAATGAAATATCAAGCATTTTTAGATCCAATATTATGCAGTAAGAAAGAAGTGATTAATCCTCTGATGGTTGAAAGACCTTTTAAGGAAAAGTTATCATATATTGTATACTTATGACAAAAAATGGACCATTTGTCCCAACCTGGTTCCTGGGAGGAGGGCAATCACATTACTCCCATCTACCCTTCCTGTATTCATCTACCCTTATGACTTTTCCCTCTCACATACAACCATCAACTCTCTTTTCACTCTTGCCATCAGCAGTAACGGGGAATTTATGAACATACGTGGGAGAAAGCGAGAATAATGAGAGGTCACTCACACAGTCACAGAGTCTGAACAAACTGCAGTATAGCAACTCAAAGGTCCTGGAGCTGTGAGATAGAAGCAGTAACTGCTGCGCTGGGAAGCTGCCTGTTCTAAAACTGTAGTCTTAAACATATAAAACAAATGTAAAACTACCAAGGTGTGAGATACAAATTGGCCCTAGCAGACTGAGAAACTATATTAAAAGCTGTGAAAGTAAACAAATCACAGCCAATTTTTAGGTAATTAATTCATAGTTTTCTGCAAATACATACAACTTACAGACACAGAAACCAACAGGAACAATGATCCAGGAGTGTTGACAGGGTAGACCAGAGGTCAGTTTTAGATCTGTACAATGGGATGACCCACTGGGGCACCCTTTGAGAGAAGGGTAGTGCAGACTGATGTGACCAGAATGAACATTAAATTTTCCTGAATGCTATTGGTATCGCTTTGCTTTGGAAACTGAAGTAGAAAACCTAGTTTATTAAAGAAGAACGACGCGTAGCAAAGCAAATATAGCTCCTCCTCGTTTATTGAAGGACACTTTTGATGGCATCATTTCTGGTTTATCCGCCACCCTTGTGCCTCTCGTTGTCATTCTGGAGAGGTGCAGTCCTTTCATCCCCCGTCCCCTCATCTCTTCTGCTGTTTGTTCCTTGTCTCTGATCCTGGAGACGTGCATTTCTCAGCTCCTTTGTCTCTTCCTCTCTCCTCCTTCTGTGCCTGTTTTTGTCATTCTAGAGGCGTGCAGCCCTTTCATGCCCCGTCTTTTCATCTTTTCTGCTGTTTGTTGTTTGTGTCTGATCCTCCTGGAAACGTGCATGCCTCTCCTCCTCTGTCTCCTGTTCTCTCATCTTTTTTTGTCCTGACTCTTTGATTCTGGAGTCGTGCGGCCCTGGCTTCATCTGATTCTTGTTCTCTCCCTCTCCTTGCTGCTTCCCGGCGACGTTTGGTGTCATCTCTTGACCATAATGTCCCTGTTCCCTTTCCACACGGCATAATTAGGCTGACCATTTTTTTTTAACCCTAATGCTGGATAGAAGATATGAAGCAGTAACACCAAAGAATGCTGATTATTCTTGATGATGTAGTTGGCACTCTCCTAAATGGACGTGATATAGTCACTGCTGTCCTTTGACTGCAGCAAAGGGCTTTATGGGTGTCTCAAAGTACGTCATTACAATAAGATTTAATTATCTCTTATTGATGGGTGGCAGTTAGATCTGTCCCAATCCTGCACATGCTGATGGTGATTAGAAGAATATTACCCCTCGAAATAGAGCAAAGCAAATATAGCTCCTCCTCGTTTATTGAAGGACACTTTTGATGGCATCATTTCTGGTTTATCCGCCACCCTTGTGCCTCTCGTTGTCATTCTGGAGAGGTACAGCCCTTTCATCCCCTGTCTCTTCATCTCTTCTGCTGTTTATTCTTTCTCTCTGATCCCGGAGACGTGCATTTCTCAGCTCCTTTGTCTCTTCCTCTCTCCTCCTTCTGTGTCTGTTTTTGTCATTCTGGAGACGTGCAGCCCTTTCATCCCCCGTCTCTTCACCTTTTGCTCTGGTAGGTGTCGCTGCTGAGGCTGGCTGTGTGCATGCGTTGGGCTGTTGCGTCCCAATTTCCATGATGGCGGATCGGCTCTCGGGTGAAAGTGAGCCTGTTGATTTTGGGGAATGAGCAATTTTATACGAATATATAACCCAGAACTTTGCCTGTGTTCTGTAAGTTAGCACATTTTAATTCGATTTAGCCAAAAAAAGTGCCACTGTAATGCACCGTTTAGGCTAATTGGAGGTCACAAAGAGACAGACAGATAGAAGATGAGAGTCTCAGTAGTATATAAATTAGATCTTTCACCAATATTTCTGTGAAATAAGAATATTTCAAAATTGAACAAATGCAGACCAAGAAAAGTCCAGTCTACCGCCCTTGCACTATGCATGTACAAAGCTATGCAGTGAGTTAAACACCTTTGCAAAAATCACCTGATAGAGAAGCTTTCTTCAGGGTTTTTAATGAGATCTTACTTGTGAAAAAGATATTCCTGTTCCAAGAGCAAATAAAGAGAGGGTGGAGATGGATGTCTTTCCATTGCGATTTCAAATTAATCCACCAAGGAGATGATATAAAAAAAAGCTTACATACAAGAAGTGATGTTCATACCAAATGAAATGCACCTCTAGAGGGCAGAACACTCTCCACCTGGCATCCATAGCATGTCAAACTGAACTGCTGAAACTAAAAATCAACTTATCATTTCATTAAGTCTTTGGCAAAGGAAGGATAGTCTTGGCAATTGGTCTTGAAAACGATTTAATATACCATCTTTAACATTCTCACTTTGAAAATGCTGATCTTGATGCTGTTCTTGGTGGGGATCAGTTAACCATGAGGAGAAGGTGAGCTGATTAGCTTGGAGCTCTCTTGTGACATCATCAGCCAGGATGAGATCAGTAGGAACGTAGTTCCATTGGCTCTTCTGAGTTGATCTTTTGGTATGTTGGACCCTATTATGTACATAAACACAGAATCTCCTTGTTTCATTAAATATATAACTGAGCACCACCATGCTGTCGGTAAAGAACTTGATATAATCTAGCCAACACGCACAAAATGCTGGAGGAACTCAGCAGGCCAGGCAGCATCTATGGAAAAGAGTACAGTCGACGTTTTGGGCTGAGACTCTTCAGCGGGATTGGACAAAAAAAGATGAGGAGTCAGATTAAGAAGGTGGGGGAGGGAAGGAAGAAATACATGACACATCTCCTACCTCATCACCATTCAGGGCCCCAAACAGTCCTTCCAGGTGAGGCAAAACTTCACCTGTGAATCTGTTGGGGTCATCTACTGTATCCGGTGCTCCCGGTGTGGCCTCCTGTATATCGTCAAGAGCCGATATAGATTGGAGATTGCTTCACTGAGCACTGACACTCTGTCCGCCTGAAAAAGTGGGATCTCTCAGCGGCCACTCACTTTAATTCCACTCCCAATTCCCATTCTGATGTGTCAGTCCATGGCTTCCTCAATGCTCCCCCTTCACCACTCCTCATTCCCATTTCCCTCTCTCACCTTATCTGTCCATCACTGTCCTCTGTGCTCCTCCCCCTTTTCTTTCTTCCACGGCCTTCTGTCCTCTCCTATCAGGCTCCTCCTTCTCCTGCCCTGTATCTCTTTCACCAATCGACTTCCTAGCTCTTTACTTCACCCCTCACCTCATCCCAGTTTCACCTTTCACCTCATATTTCTTCCTTCCCTTCCCCCCACCTTCATACTCTGACCCCTCATCTCTTTTTCTCCAGTCCCAATGAAGGGCACCCTGAAACGTCAGCTGCACTCTTTTCCACAGATACTGCCTTGCCTGCTGAGTTCCTCTCGCATTTTGTGTGTGTTGCCTGGAATTCCAGAACCTGCAGATTTTCTCTTGTTTGTGATATCATTTAGTTCTGTGTCCAGCTCCTTAGATATCATCTCTGCCATTCTCAGCTGCTAGAACAGCAGAACTGAGTTCACGCCTGGCTATGGTGAGATCTCATTTGGGAGCAAGCTTTGCCTTGCCTGCCTCTCAAAGTCCAACCCTACATCCCCATCACGAGAAGTGGAAACAGGTAAGGCCAGCCAAAAGGGCTTTGGTGAAGCTGTACAGGCCGATCCCTGGGCAGTGGATACAATGGATTGCAGAAGCATTGATGAACTCCAATCAAACCATCGACTTCAGAGGACGATGGAGACAGGAGGCCATCGATGGCCTATGCTCCACTCACCTGCTAAGGGCCCAAGTAAGTAAAGTTTGCCTTGCCCAAGATAAATCCAACTTCACTACATCCAGCAGTGAATGAGACCTGCAGCAATATTGAACAGCACCAATAACTTTAGTTGATCCATCATATAAAATGCAGACCTGTTCCTTTGGAGCTGCAGATAGCGGAATTTTTGTGGAGGTCCTTGGAATCTTCAGGATCCTGAAAGGAAGAACACCACTGTTCATGCTTCTCTTTAGGGAGTGGGACATCCCATCCACAAGATTGCAAGGTCAATTTCTTGACGTGAAGCTTCACTCTATACTGACTGAAGCAGCAAATCCAAGCGGGTGAAAGAGGCTGTTGGGTGGTTGATAACACATCACAACACAGTATCAGTGACCTGGAAAGTAAGGGTGTCAGTAACAAGCTCTCAACCAAGGCCCAGAATGTGTTGCATAGGAGGCAGGCCCTGTCCAAGATCCTGGGGACCTTTCGCCAGATCTTCAGATGCATGACCTAAGCACTGTTGGATATGATGTTAAGCAGTCTGAGATTAGATTGTGGCCAATATGTCTTGCACTACTTTCAGAACCCCGACTCTTTCTTCTGCACCAGGAAATGAGTTAAGACCACCAACAACATAGAAAAGACTTTCTACATACCCTGCATGCTTCAGACCTGAATTCTTTCTCTCATTCAATAGCTGTCATCTTAAGACCATAGATTGTCACGTTTGGTGAGAGACATGAACTCTCATGCGGTACTCCGGAATCTCGCTGTCCAGTCGGTGATCGTGAGGCCACAAGAATCTGAGGTAGTCTTGTTGTTGCTCTTTCACTAGGAAGCTGTGGAACATTTGTTTGATGCCTGCCATCACTATGTTGGACTCAATTCAGAAGCACACAAGGATCCTGAGCAAACTGCTATTAAGGTCTGGCCACTGCGAGAGCACATTGTTCAGAAATATGCCTTTGAATTGCACGTTTGAATCAAAGACAATTCGTACTTATGTAGGTTTCTGGGAGTTGGGCAAATATTAGTTTTCTTTGTTGGGATCTGGTGGAGCCGTTAAGTTAGTATGATTGTTTCTGAAGAGTCTCTCCATGAAATCCACGAAATGACCTTTTGCTTCTGGTTTCCTCCTCAGTGTGTGACTGATGGACATCAGTTGACCAAGGGCCTGCTCTCTGTTGTTTGGGAGGAGACAAGCAAAAATGAAGGGGATCTACCCAACTTTTGGACTCGTATTTGCCAAACTTCATTCATAATTTGAAGGAGGACCTCATCTTCAATGGAAGGTGGCAGCTTATAATTATCTTCCAAGTGACAGAACACCAGCCTGCCTAAATCTGGTTGAGCAGAGGCAGGCACTTCAATGTGCTTGGTTTGCTTACCTACAATCTTCTCTTTCATACAGATTCTACTCTCACAGGGTCCGAAATGACTTGGACACCCATTCTCCAGGACATTATCTTAAATGCGCTGACAATGGGCTGATGAGCCCCATTGATGGAGACTTCACCCACTTTGACCAACCCAGGTCTAGTTGTTGGACACGAGGTGCATTGTGCTACCCTTTGCGCTGTTTGTACATCTTAGCCCACAAATTTATCAATCACCCCTGCTATGGACCACCTGGAGGTCCAAGACATTCTTGTTACATGCACGTGCAGCTCAACTCTTTGAGTGATAATGCAGAAAGTTTGAAGTTAATTACTCATCTCCTTCTACCTTAGGCCACAAACTTATCAATCACCCCTGCTGTGGACCTCTTCTACAAAGAAGGGATCCGTATGCTCCACGACCGCTGGACTAAGTGTGTACATGTAGGAGGGGACTATGTTGAAAAATAAATGTGCTAGGTTTTCTAAAATTGACTCCTTCTACCTTGGGCCACTAACTTATCAATCACCCCTCGTAACTCTATGCATGAGGAAGTAGCTACATCTGATGGGTATTTGGCCGGCTCCCAACTGTGCTTTGCTGCAGGTGGGCTGGAACCAATAGTAGCCCAATGCACTGGTCTTGACTGAAGTCCTGATTAAGTGCTGGTCACTGCTTGACAGCATACAGTCTTCCGCTTGACGTACTGCTGAAGCACTACATTTGAAACATATTGATTACTCCCTTAGAAAGCATCTTCATAAGTGGTTTTACTCTGAATCCTCTGCATTTCCTTAAGGGCAAGGTTTCTTTTGGAGCGAGCGTTATCTATCACGGTTCATGGTAGAGTTTTCTACTTTAGTTTTGTTGGCCTTAATAAGGGTTTTGGTTTTCCATGCTTTTGCTGGAGGCCTTTCTTTGAATGACATGTTACCAGTAGTTGAAAGCATAAAACTAGGGTTCATTTCGCATTTCTGCATGGTGGGAGATGAATTCCACAAGGAATGAAAATGGTGAATGGGGGCATGTTGTTATGTTTTATACTCCAACCCCTTCTATTATTCTTGCATATCATTTCTCCACGATAGGGTTCATTCCCTTTGCTCTATCCAAGAAACTCAGTCCTAGTAGGTAACCCTAGTTTTTTTGACCTGCAAGCTCCAGTAGCGTCTATGGTTCTTTATGTGAGAACTTTGGAAAATTATCCAAGTCCACTGAAGAGATATTCTTCATTTGCCTCTGGAGGGCCAAGGCATTTGTCCAGCCTCTGCTACACCATTTGTAAACAATTAGCTGGATTATTAATGTGAACTGCTCTAATCCTTTTTGCCTGTTGCAGTCCCTCCCCACCAAGCCACTCACAGAGAAAGGCCAACTCTTCACTAGGTTTGGAACTTAGTCATTGCAAAAGCTTGACTTCCAGGACAGATAACTGGCAGACTGGTTTTCAAATACTTTTAGTCCTGTTGTGACTAGGTCTTGATAGGCCAGATACCAAGCCAAATCTAATGTAGCTGCAGCTCCTGAATGAGAACATTGTGGAGACTGGTTTGCCAAATGTGGGTCCTGAGATGTATGGAAGTATGTCTGTAAGGTTGTGCATCTGTTTATATCCGTGAAGATAGAATTGGCATCGGTAGCAACTCTTGACTGAGATTTTTGCTGTGAGGAAACTGCTGAAGGTAGCGTTGAGGGTCGTTGTTGCTGCAGACCTTGACTGTCAATACCTGGACATCGTGAAAGCACGTTGGTTGCTTGGTGTGGACAGCTTTTCCTTGTCAAGCTGGACCACTGTCTTTTTTATCGTCAAAATGAGTTTGGACATATTCATTACGCAAGCTCTCTCCATGTCTATACATGCTTTCTCCATTTCTATTTGAGCTTTCTCCATTTGCATCTCAACTTCACGCTTAGCATAAGCCTCTCTTATTTTGCCCCTTCAGCTCTAGAGTGGGATGTTGCTGCAGCTATGCTAATTTTTGAGCATTGCGAAGACGTGTTAGTTGCACCTCACTCTGACTGACTTCCAGGTCTTGGCGATCAGCGTTGCTCGAGCTGGAAGCTGACATTATGATCTACAGCATTCTGACATGTCTACCGTCTATGGGCAATGCCTTTGAAGGAGAGTTATCTTTATACTCTACTGCCCTCGCAGTGCATTTGTACAAAGCTATGCAGCAAGTTAAACATCTTCTGAAAATCACTGAGATGGAAGCTTTCTTCAATGTTTTTAATGAGATCTAACTTGTGGAAAAATATTACTGTTCCAAAGGGAAAATAAAGAGAGGGTGGAGACAGATGAACATTTTTTGGGTTTTTTTTGAGTTCCTTATGCTTATTGTGTGTGTTTTTTTAAATATACCGCATCAGATCCAGAGTAACAATTTGTTCTTCTTTTACACTTGTACTGAAGAGTGATAATAAACAATCTTGAAATTGATGAGGGAAGCGAAAACAGGATCTGAGAGCAAGCTACTGAGGAGTATTAACATTGATTGTAGAATCTCCTAAAAAAGTGTTGAAAGGAAATGGTTATCAAAGCTAAATATATGTTTCCTATAGACTGAGCTGAGCAAAAACGTATTGGAGAATAATGAAATGGAAACAAAATAAACAAATATCTGTTTTTGCTAGAAAAAGGCACCACCATCCTCCAGAAACACCGGAGATTACCGGTTCCAGAATGTATAAGACGTTGAATGAAAAAGTACTGGAGAAAGTAGTGGGACTGAAAGCCATTAAATCCCTAGGCTATGATGGCCTTGATGGATTTGATCCTATGATGGATTTGAAAGAGTTCTATGTGGAGGTAGTGTTTGTCACCCTCCAAAATTCCACAGATCCTAGAATTATTACCACATTTGCAAGGTAGCAAATGTAGCTCAGCTAGATAAGAAAGGTGGAAGAAAGAAAACCGAAAATTATTGCTGCACTTAGCTTGATGAATCAGCATGGGAAATGCTATAATCTAACGTAAAGGAAGTTAAAGCAGGAAATTTAGAAAGTGGGACTGGCCCTCTGCAGAGTTTTCATGGATCTATGAAGGTGAAACCAAATTGGCAAATCAGTTTTTGTTTTGAGGTTGTACCCAGCAGATGCATAAAGGACCTGGTAGGTTTGATCTATAAGGTGAGATTAAGCAGACTGAGTCAATGCTCAAGAGATTTAAAAGACGAGAAATGATCTTATTACAGGGCTTTAGAGAGCAGATGTAAGGATGATAGTTCCCTTGGCTGAGGTGACTAGAATCAGCAATCACAGTGTCAAAATAAGGAATCAGCCATTCAAAACTGAGAGGAGGAGAAATGCCTTCACTGAAAATGATAGTGAAAGACTTAAATTCTCCATACAAGAGGGCTGTGGAGTCACATTCATGAAGTATATCCAAGAAAAAGGGTAGACACAAGAGATGCCAGAAATGTTGGAGGAATTCAGCAGGTCAAGCAGCATTTATTGAAGGAAACCATCGATATTTTGGGCCAAGACCCTTCATCATGACAGACAAGGGCCTGATGAAGCATCGCAGCCTTTAACAATTACTGTTTATTTTCCTCCATAGATGTTGACAAAGGGTGATAGACTTTTGGGTATTGTACAAACAAGAAAATAGGCTTAATGAGGGTTTGCAAACATAAGGAAATCTGCAGATGCTGGAGTTTCAAGGAACACACATGAAAATTGCTGGTGATTATGTGTGTTGTTTAATGGGGGTTCCACTCTCTTCCTCACTCTCCTTCTCTTATCCCTCTGCTCCCTTCCTCCTCCACCTTCTCCTCAAGGTCTAAGGAGGTGGAGATGGACGCCTGGCCATGGAACTTGGTGGAAGAGTTGGGGAATGGGGGGGGGGGGGTGACATGAAGAGTAACTTCCAATGCAAGCCTTCTGAGTCCTGTGTACATTGTGGAAGGTTCCGAGTGAGAATTTCTTTTGAAAGCATCAGTGTGTTTTTCCCATTAGCTTGTGATTACAGGTTAAAAGATGAACACAGTTATTTGCAGTTGCCTTAATGGTCATTAATTAGCAGCCTTAGTCTCACATCATTCCAATAGTTACACTCTCCCCATCATTGATATTGGATTTGCTTAATTTATTTAATTAACAGAATTTAAACTCAAGATTCTGGATAATTATTCCAGTTTTCTGGATTGCTTGTCCATAACATAGCAACTCTAATAGCCTACAGTTTCTTCTCAAGTAGAGTTAATCACAATCTTTGGCCAATATGGTAGAGCTTCCCATTTCATCAGATAGACATCTCAAAGTACTTACTCCCTCATGCGGCGCATCTTGGCCTGTGCCATGGTACAGTTGATAGCTGTCGGTCCCTGGTACACAGCTGAGATCACGGTGCCACCATCTGTAATCAACACAGACACGTTGTTGGTGTCCATATCTCTCAATTCAGATTCTTAAGGCTAGCTTTTCACGTCACACAGGCTGCTCAGCTTTCTAAAGCAGTCAATAATAGCAGGCATTACTTGGAAAGGAGATAAAGGCACGAAGCGAAGATTTTTCCCCTTGGGTAGACGTCTGAGAATACGGGACTAGAATACGGGGTCAAGAATGTAGTGAACCTTTGGAAATCTTTACACCAAGGAATGGCGGATGCTGAATCTTTAACTGAGATAAATGCGTTCTTAGTTAACATGGAGCAAAGATTATAGGTGACACATAGAAATGTAGAGTAAAACCCAGGCCTAGATCAGCCAGAATATTATCGCATGAACAAAAGCTCATTTAGCCTTTCCTGCTCCTATTTCTTACATTCTGATAAATTCATGCAACCTGTTGATTTCATTCTATTATTTTGAGTTGCAAGAAGTAGCAGCTGGGAAGTAATTATTTGCAAAATAATTGTTTTCCCAATGTCACACTCAATTATCTAGCCAGGAGGATGATTGGAGCTTTCTCTCTGGCTAATACTCACCTATAAATAGAATCTTTCAATATTCTATTCCAAGGAGGGCTGGAGAAGCAAAGTCAACAATTGGATGTTTTCAGAGGGAGAGAACAAGCACAGTGAAGAAGGTTGATACAGCATCTACTGTGTCCAGGTGTCTTAATGATCTCAGCAGTGATTTAATGACTTGATTTGATTGGAATGTCATCAATTATAATTTGAGTGAGCCATATAAACTTACGTTATTTTGCGTAAACCGAAATGTGGTGAAATAAACCATTTCTTTAAGATCTTTCTTCAGAGTAATAAGAGCATGTGGGGAGGGTGTTGGCAAGATCGCTGTGTTTCAAGACTTAGGACTGGCAGTTGAAGGCACTGAAGTTAATGATGTGGAATTAGAAACAGGGTACACAGGAGACAGCATCTGCAGGAACATAGGGTTATTGAGGGCTTGTAGGCCTGGACAAGTCTTGCTACAGAAGATGTCTGTGATTCAGGTTCAGATTAATTTATCACACATGCATCAAAACAGACAGTGGAATGCATCGTTTGTGCTAACAAACAACACGATCTCGGGATTTGCTGGGGGCAGCATGTAAATGTCACCACTCATTCCAGCATAAGCACAGCATGCTCACAACGCTCAGCAGAGCAGCACAGAAGTCAACAAGCAGCAAAACAAGTCCCCTTCCTCCCTCCCACCCACACGTGATCTGTAAGTTCCTCCAGTCTTGGACTTCCCACCGTCCCTGCATGAATTGCTCCATCATTAACTGTCTTGCCTTCAGCCGCCCAAACATTAGGTTCTGGGACCAACTCCCTAACTTGTCCCAAGCTCTGCCCTCTGCTCCTTTCAACTTCTAGTTAAAACTTTCCTTATTAGCGAAGCTCTTATTCATCTGCCCCGATTTCTGACAATGTGGCTTGAGGTCAAAATTTGTGAATTTCCTTGGGAATGGTCTGTTTCATCAAAGGAGCTTTAAATAATAGCTGATTTGAGTGAAAATGAACCAGTCAACAAATACAACAACAAGGTAAATGGCAAAAAAGATGCCAAGAGGTACAAGCATGATTGTTGCTGTCTCAAGTTCCAAGGACTCTATTCTTAGGTGATATCTGTGTGGCTCTTCCAAATTCTCTCCATGACAGCATCCATTTCTCCTGGGCACTCCCTGAAGAAATGAGTGGCTGATGAGCACGCGAGAGAGAATAAGTAGAGGGAATACAGGGCAAAAGGAGATAGGGTTGATGGTAATGTTAGCTGGGAGCCAGCAATTGTTGAAGGGTGTCCTTCGTGCCATCAAACAGTGAGAAAAAATCCTAGCTTTCTTTTATATTGACAGAAGTTAGCCCTCAAAGTTCTAAAAAGACTTCAAAATGAATGAATCCAGTTGTAAAATTTTCCTTTGCCCCTGAAGCCTTCAATGTTTGAAGCTGCAGAAACTGGAACAATTACTTGTGGGGGAGGGAGGCTTCAAACATCAAGAAAAGATCTTAACAAGAGAGGGCACAGGAATCTAAAGCAGAGACTGAAGGCCCACACTTGTTCTCAAGTAATTTGAGTTTGAAAATTGTGGTGTAGAAGTTAATCCTTGGTTGCCTGTGCTAAATGGGAAATATAGCAGTGGCTTGTGAAATTTGGTTCTCTGAATTACACGGAACTGAATATTAGAAGCCAAGTACAACATACATACACTGCTACCATGCCACATGGTAATGAGGAATTTCACCCTAGTTATCTTCTTTTTAACTTTTGATGACTGGGAAAGGGTAAAATCCAAATAAAACGTGCTTCAGAAGACAAGATATTGCACCTGCAAGAAATCAGGAATATTCACAGGAAACAGCGGGGCAGCAGACAGCTGTGAAGAGACGTCTGTGAATTTTCATGACAGCAGAACATTGCTACAGAACAACAGCAACTACAAAGGCAGGGGAAGATTGGTGGAGGTGGGTGGTGAGGGAGCAGGGTGTAACAGTGAGAAGACACACAGAACTGTATGTGACTCTACACTGTTTATTGTCATTCTTCAGTACACGAGTGTAAGGGAGAACAAAATTAGTGTTACTCTGGATCTGACAGAGCATAAAAAAACATAATAACAACAAACAAGTAACCCAGGTTTAATTACCGCCGCTGACTCTAAGGAGTTTGTACATTCTTTCTGTGACCATGTGGGTTTCCTCCGGGTGCTCCAGTTTCCTCCCACTGTCCAAAAATGTATTGGTTAGTAGATTAATCGGTCATTGTAAGTTGTCCTGTGATTAGGCTAGGATTAAATTGGGGGTTGCTTGGCGGTGTGGCTTGAAGGGCTAAAAGGGCCCATTCCACACTGGATCTCAATAAATAAATAAATCACAATGTAAAACTGTTTCGATGGATAGTGGAGCGATCACCATGGGCAATTTCTTACAACATAGAGGAAGGCCATGAAGCCCATTCAGTCTTTTCTGGCTCTTGAAGTGATCCCATTAACCTATTTCTAGAATTAATTCCCATATCCCGTTGTCACTGATCACCTAAGACACTGCCCAGAAGAAGGCAATGGCAAGCCACTTCTGTAGAAAACTTTGCCAAGGACAATCATGGTCATGGAAAGATTATGATTGGCCATGTCATATAACACGGCACGTAACGAACGAACGGACCTATAGTCACTCGTATGCCCATCAGCTTCTCCTAGGGGTAATTACAATAGCCAATTAATCTACCAACCTGTACGTCTTTAGGATGTGAAAGGAAACAGGAATATCTAGGGTAAACCCACTCAGGGAAAACTCCACATAGTCAGCACAGAGTGAATCTGAGTAATGTACTGCACTATTGTGCTACTGTTAATGTGGACTGGTAGTTTGCATTAGAAGTATTTATCAGGAGTGTTGTGGAATTTTGGGGATCAATATGCACTGGGAGTGAGATATTCCTTAGCTGCTACAAGGACACAAGAACGAGAAGTGGAGATACCCATAATTTGCTGGAGGAACTCATCAGATCGAGCAGCATCTGTGGGAGTAAAGACATTCTGAGTTAAAACCCTGCATCAGGACTGAGAGGGTGGAGGGCCAAGATAAAGTGAAGGGGAGAGGTGAAGCAAGAGTCTGAGGTGACTGGTGAACTGAGAAGGTGCACAAGGTGAGAGGCGGGTGTTAACAGGTAGGGGAGAGGAGCAGGGATGGAATTGGAAGGAGGGGATTTTTCAGAGTGTCTACTAAAAAGAATGAGATCAGTTCAGAGTGATTTCCAATCGGTACTCGAGCTTCCCTGACCCCAGTGAGCATCCATCTAAGGCTTGGACTGAGAGTGGGTGAGGGCTTACCTTGATGGGCAGGTTGAGCTGTCTGGCCAGGGTGAGGTCCATTTAGCTCTCCTCTGCACCTGAATCCACCAGTGCTCAGAGCCTGACCTGATTCTTCCGCACCTCTCCCCAGATCAGTACTCTATAGACGTGCGAGGGACCTAGATGTTCTCACTGATCCATTCACCAGGGTCCCTCGCTCCTCTGGTGAGCGCTGGCTTTTCCCTGCAGTCTGGACACTGATTGTGAAGATGGCCAATACCAGTACAGTAAAGGCACTTCCCCTCACGTCTCCACCGTTCCTGTTCCTCTCAGGCAAGGTGGGACCAGCCCAGCTGCACTGGTTCCTCTTCAGATTGAACAGCCTGAGCTGGGAGTGACCTCGCAGGGGATGAGGTGGCTCTCTCTCTGCCTCTCACATATACGTTGGTCCATTTGAATGGCTGTAGAAATCATCTGTTGCAGGGAATCCCACCGGTCACAACTGGCCAGTTCATCCTTCATTCTTTAGGACTGTCCATTATAAAAAGCCGTGAGGAGGGCCTCACCTTTCCGACGGCTATCAGTTCCCAGAGTGTGAAATTCAATAGCATAGCCTGCCACCGAGCGGGACCCCGTCTCAAACTCGTCAACCTGTGTGTTGCTTCTCGTCCACTGGCGGGGTGGTGAAAAACCTGGCGCGGCGAGGCGGTGTGGGTCTCCCGACTATCACACACTGCGGACCGCTGCTCCCAGAGAGTGGCTGCCCGCCCGGAAAGAAGTGAGATTATCCAAGCGACTTGGAGCCCTCTGGGTTAGGAAGCGGGTCGGCTGCAGCTCGAAAACAAGAGAACACTGGGTCACAAAGCCACAACAGGTCTCTG
Organism: Mobula hypostoma; assembly: GCF_963921235.1. NCBI lineage: Eukaryota > Metazoa > Chordata > Chondrichthyes > Myliobatiformes > Myliobatidae > Mobula > Mobula hypostoma. The sequence continues at coordinate 21,312,807 of NC_086113.1, forward strand.
GGGAGCCATCAAAGCAAGCTGGGTGAGGGAGGGGGTTTTCTGAACTCAGCGACCAATGAGCCGGTTGCCATGGCGCATTGTTTGCGGGGCCCACTGGGGCCTGAAGTGTTACAGTAGCTGGAGCTGGGGGCGTTGGAGGTGGTCAGGCTCACATCTCTCGGACCACCTCTGCCACCTGTGCTCAGTCTTGCTGTAATGATGCAGGTGGGTCTGAGCACAATTGCAGACAGGGGCAGCAACGGTGTTGGTCAAATAACTTCAGACTCGACTTCAACAGTGCTACATTCACTTGTTCAGATTCCAACTAAAATACACAGGCAACTTAAGAGTTCACAGAGAATATACAAAGAGGCTTCAGATAAGCTGTCTCAGAAGATCCAAGGCTTCAGGAGAAAATCAGGCAGTCAGTCCACAGAACAAAGGGGGATGTTTCCACTGGCTAGATCCCAGGTAAGTCTTTTCTCAGAACTGACACAGGTAAGGAATTCCACAAAGAATGGCTAAGTCTAGCAGATGATTCGAACAAGCAGAGGGAGTATCAAGACTGAGCAACTTGTAGATGTAGCCACTAGCCTTAAACACCTCTCAGTCAGTCTCAGGTGTATCTCATAAACCCAGCTGAGATTCCTCCCAGTGATGAGGATCTTCACCCAGGCAGATGAGATCATTGCTCTCGGAGGTATCAGTGCTGCTTACTTCAGGTGTTACAACCCAAGAGGTGTTAGATACTCAGTCAAAGAACACATTCAGGGATTAAAATGATAGAGTTCTGATGTTAAGGGGTATTGTGAGAGAATGCAAATGTAGATTTCGGGTATCAACCCTTTTGAACTGTGGTCATTGTTACTTATTAAATGTGAAAGCGTTCTTTCAGCACATTGGGTCTTTGTCAGATTAAAAGCAGAGCCTTACTATCAGGACCATTCCCTAGTAAGTAATCCTTCCTCGCATGCTTTTCAGCTCTCCTTTTTGATCTGCAATGCCATGGACCTACAGTAACAGGTAATTTTCAACAGTCACATAACCTACCAGCATGTCTTTGGGTTGTGGAAGAACTCTGATACCTGAAGTACAATCATGATGCAAACTCCACATGGATGTTGCCCAAAGTCTGGGCTCTGAAGCTGTGAGGCAGTAGCGCTACCTTCTGTTTCACCATACAACCGCTGTGCAATATTGGGAACACAGCAGTCTTGTTACCAAAATGCCACCCCCACATATGACATTCCAGATAATCCTTTTATTGGTGGTGGTGATGAGAGAGGTTTTGGTTTGGGAAACGTGTGCTTCTGCATGAAAGCATTTGTCATCTTGTAAACCAGACAGCATAGAGGACCTCAGCTAATACTTCCTCTGAAAGATGGCATTTACAAAGATGCATGTTGCATTGATGCATTCTGCTCTGGGTTTGGTGCTGAATTTTGAGACGGGATTTCACCCCACACCATGCAGACTGAGAGAAATGCATGCTATGCACTGAACCACAGCATATCCTTCATTTCATTGAAATTGCCAGTCCGAAAAACTTAACTGAAAACAGTAATATTTTGTGTCAATTTTATAAAAAAAATTACATATGCTTAACCAGGAAACAGAAACTCCTTTCTTTAAATTCAAAAGTCGAGCTAAAAGCCTGAAGCCTGCATTACACACCCAATGGAAAGCATGTAGACAAGCCACAAGCAAAGGGTAGCAGTTTAATTCAGGCAAGACTGTTTTGCTGAAATGATTTCATGGCCAGCAACTCTGAATAGGGAGTATGGCTCTTGTGAAACACACCCACAGAGTCCTCCTCCCAGGTGATCCATATATCTCAATCAGTGCTCCTTGTAAGTGCCTGATGAGGGGTACTTTAAAAAGCTGCAAACTGCAGATCCTAAGGAGGCACTCCTGGTGAGTAACCAGGCAGGGGAGTGTGGGCTGTGTTTTGCTTGATGTGTGAGTGTGTTTTGGAACCTGTTGAGGGAAAGAGAGTGGGGAAGGAATGGAAATTGTTGGGAGGGGGTTGTGTGGGTCTGGTAATGGTGGACAAGATAAGAGGTGGGGTTGAGGGAAAGAAAGTGGAGAAGGAGAGGGATAGAGACTTGGGACCAGAGGTAGGCAGCTGGGGAGAGGTGGATTATTGTGAAGGGAGAAATAAAGAGGATGAGGTAGTGAGGGGTTGGATGAATAAAAACCAAGACAAAGGGAATAAAAGAATAAGAAATGATGGTGGAGAAAGCTCTGAAAGTGAGGAAGATGAACAAGCTCAGAGAGGAGGTGTTATAATTAGGTTTAATGAGAAGGCTCAGGGACATATGAAGAAAATTAACCTGTTTGTGCTAACAACAACTCTGACAAATAAGATAGGGGAAATAGTATTTGCAAAAGTCCTTAATGATGGCAACTTATTGGTAAGATGTGTGAATGAGGAACAACTTGAGAAAGCACTCAAGCTAAAAGAGATAGGAAAATGCAAGGTGGAATACACTGGGAGGGTGGGAGCACAAAACAGTGGTTGTAAAGGAGTGATCATGGGGATACCAATGAGTATAAATATGGAGGAGATCAAGAGGAATATCAAAGCAGGGAAAGTAATGAATGTTCAAAGACTGAAAACAACAAAGGAGGGAGTGAAAAAGGAAAGTGAATCAGTATTGATTGAATTTGAAGAAGAAAGAGTGCCAAGGAAGATGTTCCTGGGTTTCATGAGTTACCCAGTAAGGGTGTATGTGCCAAAGCCATTGAGGTGCTATAATTGTCAAAGGTTTGGACACGTGGCTAAAAACTGTAAAAGGCAGAGGAGATGTGCTAGATGTGGGGGTGATCATGAATATGGAAAGTGTGGAACAGGAGTTCAACCAAAATGCTGCAATTGTGGAGGAGCTCATAATGTGGCATATAGTGGGTGTGAGGTTGTGAGACAGGAGACTAAAATTCAAGAAATAAGAGTGAAAAGAAAGATCACTTATGCAGAAGCTGTAAGAATGTCAAGAGAACAGAATAATGCTCCTAATGAACAGGGAGCAATAGGGATATGAGAGATGCAACAAAGAACAAATGACAGGATTTATGTAGACAAAAAGGCTCTAGTAACATTCATTGCAGGAGTGATTAATAGTACGGCTGAGGTAAAGTCAAAAAGTGACAAAATTCAGCTGGTGGTAAAAGCAGCAGTAAACCATTTAGGGTTAGTAGGACTGACATGGGAGGAAGTGAGGGAGAACCTCAGTAATCAGTCAAGCCAGGAAGTGTCATGTGTTGGTTAATACTAATTATGGTGATTCTTTTACAATGGAATGCAAGGAGCTTACTGGCCAATAGCCAGGAATTCAAGCACTTTATTAAAGAAATGGTTGTAAAACCGGATGCAGTGTGTATTCAGGAAACTTGGTTAAAACCAACTTTAGACTTTGTGGTATATGGATATACAATGATAAGGAAAGATAGAAATCTAGGGGGAGGAGGGGGTTGTGCTATGTTAATCAAGCAAGGTATGCCATATAGGGTACTGGAAAAAGGAGATGATCAGGAATACATAGTGGTGGAAGTGTGGGAGAGGGGAGGGAGTGGTTATAATTAACTACTACAATCCATGTAAAAGGTTGGATTTGGACAGCCTATTAAAGATACAAGGACAAAACAGACAAAGTAGTGTGGTGTGCAGATTTCAATGCTCATAGCACAATATTGGGGGATCAGACTACAGATCCAAATGGAAAGGTAATTGAAGATTTGATGGAAGAAAGGGATTTGGTGTGTATGAATGATGGTAGCGGCACAAGGATAGATATAACAACAGGAACTGAGTCAGTGTTAGATATTACGTTAGTGTCTAATACCTTGGCTGGCATTAGTAACTGGGGAGTTTGGACTGCTTCAACAGTAGGCAGTGATCACTACCCAGTTTTGTGTTCAGTGGGTGAAAGAGTTGAAGTAAGACCAGGTGGTGGAACCCCAAAGTGGGTGTTTGAAAAAGCTGATTGGGCTAAGTTCCAGAAGTTGAGTGAAGAAGGGTTGACAAAGATTGATATTTCTGGAAATGTAGATGAATTAAAAGGTCAGGTGACTTCAGCAATTATCATGGCAGCAGAAGGGTCTATACCTAGGAGTAAAAATAAGATGAATAGAAAACTGGTACCATGGTGGACAGGAATGTTGTCAGGCTGTAAAAAACAGAAATAGAGCATTCAGGCTAGTTAAAAGAACCCATAATATGCAGCATTTGGTTCAATATAAGAAAGCACAGGCAGTGGTGAGAAGAACTATACGTCAAACTAAAAGGGCAAGTTGGAGGAGTTTTTGCGACAAGGTAGGAAGAACAACACCTGTGGGAGAGATATGGGGAATGATTAAGAGGATGGGAGGAGATAGAAGGGAATGGGAATATCCAGTAATGATATCTGAGGAGGAAACTGCAGTCTCCAGTAGGGATAAGGCTGAGGTCATGGCCAAGTCATTTGTACTGATACACAGTTCAGAAAATTTGTCTGAAGAAGGGAGAGGGAAAGAATAATGAGCCAACACCCAGGTGTGTTAAGCAGGAGGGAAGGAACAGATGATATAATTGATGATCCATTTACATTAGCAGAAATGGTGAGAGCAATAAAGAGATCGAGACCAACCTCCCCAGGGAAAGATCTGATATGCTCTGTGATCCTAAAAAATCTAGGAGAAGGAGTGCTCTTGAAGTTGCTGTGTTTTTATATCAGAGTGTGGGAGGAGGGAAGATTACCAAGTGCATGGAAAGAAGCAGTAGTAATTCCAATAAGGAAGCCTGGCAAGGATCTGTCAAAACCCACTAGCTACAGACCAATTGCATTAACATCAAGTATATGTAAGATAATGGAAAGGATGATAACAGAAAGGTTATCATATGAGCTTGAGAAAAAGGGAATGCTGGCAAGTTATCAGAGTGGTTTTGGAAAGGGGAGGAATTCCATGGACTCAGTGATTGTGTTAGAGACTGAAATAAGGAAGGCCCAGACAAATAGAGAGTCAGTAGTGGCAGTGTTCTTTGACATTGAAAAAGCCTATGATATGTGGAAGGAAGGATTATTAATTAAACTGCACAAGATGGGGGTTGGTGGGAGAGTTTTTAATTGGATTAAAGATTTTTTGTTTGGTAGAAAAATTCAAGTTCGGATTGGATCAGAATTATCAAAACAGTACATAGTGGAAAATGGCACATCTCAAGGTAGTGTGATTAGCCCATTACTTTTCATCATTATGATCAATGATGTCTTCACAAAGGTACCAGTGGATATAGGTAGGTCACTGTTTGCGGATGATGGGGCCTTGTGGAAAAGAGGCAGGAACATGGACTATATAATCAGGAAACTACAAGAAGCAATTGATGAAGTGATGGAGTGGGGTTATGATTGGGGATGTAGATTTTCAGTAGATAAAACTCAAACTATTTTTTTTTTTTTACCAGGAAAAGGGTTGAGGTAGGGAAGAAGTTAAGGATGTATGGGGTTGAATTAGAAAGGGTTGCATCATTTAAATTTCTGGGAGTTATATTTGATTCACGATTAACATGGGCAGACCATATCAGGAAAGTTGAGGAGAAATGTAAAAAAGTAATAAATGTGATGAGATGTTTGACTGGTAGGGAATGGGGAGCAAGTTGTTCAGCTTTGAAGAGAATGTATGTGGCTTTAGTAAGATCTGTATTGGATTATGGAAATATAGTATATGGATCAGCAGCTAGGTCTCTTATAAAGAAACTGGATGTGATTCAGGCTCAGGCCTTGAGAGTGTGCAGTGGGGCTTTTAAAATGTCACCAGTGTCAGCCCTACAGGTAGAAATGGGAATAATGCCTTTGGAACTAAGAAGGATGCAACTGATGGCAAACTACTGGGCTAACTTGCAGGGGCACAATAATTCTCACCCTACTAAAGGAGTGTTGCAGGAGTGCTGGGAAAATGGGAGGTTTCAGAGGGATACATTTAGTCGGGTAGGGAATGATATCGCGAAAGAATGTGGAGTGTTTGATCTGAGGATAAGTCCTTCAGTAGTTTATCCGGTTGTAGCTCCATGGAAGCTTGTATGGCCTGACATAGACTGGCATTTGTTAGAGGTAAAAAGGAAAGAAAGATATAAAACTGATTTGGTAAATGCATTTAACTGTCATGTGATGGAAAAGTATAGTGATTATACTCACATTTATACAGATGGTGCGAAGGAACCTGAAACAGGAGTGACAGGGTTTGGGGTGGTAATACCAGCAAAAGAAATTGGAATCAGCAGAAGAACATCTAATAAGTTAGGGGTGTTTACAGTGGAGATGCTGGCAGTGTTGGTTGCGTTGCAATGGGTGCAGAAAGCCAGACCATCCAAAGCATTGATATGTTCAGATTCATCCTCAGTTCTAGCAAGTTTAAGGTCTTTTCACACAAACAGTTGGCAAGATGTACTTTATGAAGCCCTTCAGTTAGTTACAAGAATTGCAAATCAGGGAGGTCAGGTAAAATTTCTATGGGTTCCAGCAGATGTAGGGGTGAAGGGGAATGAGAGGGTGGATGAGTTGGCAAAGAGGGTGTTAAAGAAAGAAAATGTGGAAATGCACATTAGTATCAGTAAAGCAGAGGTTAAGTGTGTAATCTGGGAAAAAGTCAACCGAATGTGGCAAGAAAGATGGGACAGGGAGGGGAAAGGGAGGCATTTATATCAAATACAAAAGAGTATTGCAGTTACTAGGGTAGGTAATGGAAACAGAAGAGAGGAAATTGTGTGGACTAGGTTAAGGCTGGGGCACTGTGCATTAAACAAAACATTGAAAATGACAGGGAAACACCAGACAGGATTGTGTGAGGAATGTCAGGAAGAGGAGTCAGTAGAACATGTAGTTCTGAGTTGCAGGAAGTATGGGATACAGAGAGAGTTGATGAGAAATAAATTAAGGGAGTTGGGGATGCAGGAATTCACATTAAAAGGGTTGCTGGGCATGGGTGAGAGAGCACAAGTCTGGGTATTTTTAGTGTTTTTAAGGGGTACAGAGGTTTTTTATAGAATATGATGAATAAACAGGAATGGGATACTAGGATGGTCAAAGATGGGAGGGTGAAGTGTGTGTGCCCGCGTGTGTGCCCGCGTCCTATGGACGATCAGTGCCTCAATTTTAAACACTGCATGTCCTGATCCTGTATTTACTGAGTTTTTTACAGCCCAGGCCATTAAGAGATATGGAGATAATAAGTGGAATTGGGTCCAAATCACTTGAGTCCACTGACTGGAAAATAAGCTTAAGGGAATGAATGTCTAATGCTGCCTATTCCTGTAGATATTTGCTAGCTGCTGGAAAGGGAAAGGGTGAGATCGTTCTCCAGAATCACTGACTGTCTGAATTATTATTGTCATAGATAGCATATAAAAATGTATATACACACTACACACAACCACACACACACACGCTATTTAGTTCTTAATAGAGATTATCGTTATTTGACATATGTACATCAAAACATGCAGTGAAATGTCTTTTCATCACATCAATGACCAACACAGCCCGAAGGCATGCTGGGGTCAGCTCCAAGTGTTGCCCAAAGCTAACTAACCCTAACTCGTACGTCTTTTTGGAAAATGTGGGAGAAAATAGTGAGAATTATTATTGGCCAATAAATGATTTCTGTACTTGCCATAGCTTTTCTGAATCACTGAACTGGATAATCAGTTCTCTATAAATAGATTGGCCACCAACTGGATGATGGTGGCATTCAGGCTGAGTGAAGGGCTTACCTAATGTTCTACCATTTAGGACATCCTCCATGCACCTTAACAGGGCTTCAACATCAGTGTCCTGTAAGATTGAGAACATCAGGAGGTGGGGTTATGAATGTTACAATCGACAGATAACAAATGATCTATGATCATCCATTTATTTTGCTTAACAATGGTCTTTTCCCAAAACTCATTACATTCTCAAGGTCCAGAGACACCAATTAGTCCATGAACTATGGCAAGGCTCAAAATCTTATACATTAGTGATGCAGTACATTGTCCCTTGTTACGTGGAAAATCTGCCAAACATTTTTGAAAATATTACCTTAAAAATATTCACCTCATCTACAGAATGCCAGAGAATTGTCACCTAATTATTCTTTCACCTTTTAATGACAAATGATAAAGAATCGGAACATTTGGTTTGTCTGCCCATGGGAGCAACCTATGAGCAAAGTTCATACTAATCTCTCTGTTTTATTCAGGTGACCTTTAAAGAAAACTACTTAAGCCTAATACATATATATCCATTCTTAATGAGATTCCAATTTGAATTCTATTAATGAAGACTCAATGTAATTGCCATTTGCCAAGGAATATAATTACAGATTATAATTACTTGTAAAAGATGCAGTAAAACACGGAGCAATTATTAAAAAGGAATACATCTGTAATGTTTCATTCAAACCTGGTCACAGAAAATATAGCTCACTGTAGAGTGGGTATGGACTCGAAATCCACTAGAATAAACTGCTGGGAATCTTCCTCTACTAGTTTCTACTGCTTTTCCGAAAAGTTAGATCGCAAGCATCAGAATGGTAGTTTGTGCCTTTTCCCGATAATTTGACACTGACTGGAATTCCCTGGAAATTAGAGAGTTTGGGGTTGTTGCTTGAAATTTTCAGGAAAATAAGGGAAACTGAGATGGTAGTTATAGAGGAACTACTTCAGCGGACTGGGGTGTCTATGAGTAGCGAACCCAGTTAAAAATTAAAGCACCACCTTGCATGAGTAAATCTTAGGACACAGTCCAAAGAGGAAATTCAGAACTTTTTTCTAAAACTTCAAGTGAGAAAACCTAATGTTCTCTCACTTCCTTACTCTCCCTCACACACACCATCAATCATAGAGAATGACAGAGCACTACAGCTCAGAAATGGCCCTTCAGCCCATCTAGTCCATGCCAGCCTGGTTTCCTTCCTAGTCCCATCTACTTGCATTCAGACTGCTGTGTCTACAACGAAACATGAATTAAATAAAAGCACGCATGTGAAGGTGAGGTTGACTAGTATATTCACTTTGCAGTCACAGAGGACAGCGGAAGGCATGTGTGCAGAACACCAGATCAATGTGCATGGGTAAGCCATCAGTCAATAAGTAGTGCTAGGGGAGTCATTGCAATAAAAGAAATAGATCCATAATTACACAGACCATAGCCTTTCATACCTTTCTCATCCCTGTACTTATCTAAACTTCTCTCAAATGTTACAATTGAAGATCTACCACCTCCACTGGCACATTTCACATTTGTACCACTCTTTGTGTGAAGAATCTTCCCCTCGGATTCACCTTTCACCAGAAACTTACAATCTCTACTTTTAGACTTACCCAACCTGAAGGGAAATAGCCTTCATGCATTCACCCTATCTACAACCTTCTTAATTCTGTCTACATCTATACAATCTCCCCTCAAACTCCTATGCTCCAGGGAGTAAAGCCCTATTCAATCTATCCCTATTAAACCACTACCCAGACACTGGATTATCAAATATTGATCCTGATCTGGAGTATTACTTACCTGTTCCTGACTTTTGACAGTAGTGCATTCATTTTCTTCATTAAATTCCTCCATCTCTAGGTTTTCATCAGAACAAGATTCAAAACCATCTTCATGATAAAACTCCTCAGCCACTTCTGGATCTTCGGGGATTGCTGAAATAAACAATTATAACATGTATCTAGTTTTTACAGGTGGACAGTACTTCCCAACTCTTACTGAATAAAATGTGGCAAAAAAAAATTAAAATTCTGTGCTCTCTTCCAGCCATTCTACAGATTCATGCTGCTCCAATCACAGGGGCCTTATCTTCCCAATAAACTGAGAGCATGGCATGTTCTATCCCTGGGTACAAATATCTAAGAAGAAATTTTAAAGAACTTGTGGAAAGGTCATGAAGCTGAACTGAATTGATAAAAATTTAATTGCGTCAACTTCTGATCTCAGAGTCTGCAGTTCCCTCTTCAAAACTCTTCTCTTCACCATCCTTTCTTCATTTAAGATAGTCTCTGAAACCCACTACTTTAAGTTAATGAACTGCAAATGCTGAAAACCTGAAATTAAAACAAAATACTGAAAAACCTCAATAAGTCAATCAGCATCTGTTGAAAGAGAAGCGGTTAGGGCTTCAGGTCCAGGACCTGGGAACGATAGGAAGCAAATTAGTTCTAGGTAGCAGAGCAAGTGGGGAAACGTTAGAATAAGGGAAATATCTCTGATGGGGTGAGACCAAGTAGGTTAAAATGAGAAATTAACAGTTAAAATCAGATTAGCCTTCTTTGTCTGGGTGATGTGTCACTAATAGAGTTGCACACAGAAGGTTAAATTGTACAAAGAAAAATGAAAAACTTAGTCAAAACGTAGGCAGAAATTGTTACTTCCGAAACAAAAAAGAAACTTACAGTGAGCTACCTAATCCAATCTTAACTGCCACATGAAGTCATCTTGTTCAACCCATTCTTCCATCACTGTCTCTGCTACTGAAAACTAGCTTGTTCTCTCTTTTCTGCAACTAATGAAAGGTTTTGAACCTGAAGCATTAACTGATTCTCTTTCTACAGATGCTTCCTAACCTGTATTTGTCTGCATTTCTGCTTTTAAGTTTTTAGCTATTAAACCAAAAATCTCCCTAGCGCTGCTTTACTGTGTTTTCTGTTGAGAGATGTCCATAAATATGCAGTGCTCTGGTTTCCCCATGGTTACTGTGGTGATTGTAAGTCTTAATCTTGCAAGTCTAACTTTTATTAAGAATAATGTAGCCACGATGATCTAGCTGAAAGGTGGAGGGAGATAAATGATTTACATTTCTGATGATAAGCAGCCCACACGTTCTGTCCTTGCATGCCTAAAGAATGCATTTTAATTAAAGAACGATCATTATGTTGATTTGGGCTGGTAGAAATGCTCGCTTGCTTCATACCATATTCAATACTTAACAATTATGAAGAATATTAGAGTTGAATTTATTTCAAGAAAACTCTGTGGAATGTAATTCCTTATTCAAGCAGCTATTTTATGGGTTACACTTTATCTCCATTAGAAACATCCTAATAAGGAATACAGCAGAGAAATGATTGAATTACTGTAAGATGCTTTTTAAAAATACAAAGTTATATTCTGGTTGGAATGTAGTGCAATTCTCGTAAGCCTATCCCTTTTTTAATTATTGCCACATATGGTAACATCTGGCTTAATTTACTGAATACAAAATTGCACTGATTCTCTTTGTGCAGCAACAGTGCTGCTTTTAAAAAGAGATGTACATAGTGACAATGCTATGTAACTAGGAGATAAGCAAGTAATATCCTTATCAATCAAGATTATTAACCACACTGTGGTACGTGACAGATTGACTGTATTCAATACAATCTGTATGGAACTATGCCCCACACACTTGCATTTTCAGGGCAAAATTGCTCATCTTTTGCTGCTGGAAGAGCTCAGCAGGTCAGGCAGCATCTGTGGAAAAGAGTAAACAATTGGCGCTTATTGCTGAGACCCTTCTTCAGGGCTGAGAAGGAAGGGGTAGATGCCAGAAGATAAAAGTGGAGGGAGGGGAAAGAGGTTAGCTGAAAGGTAATAGGTGAAGCCAGGTGGGTGGGAAAGGTCAGGGGCTGGAGGAGAAAGAATCTGATGAGAGAGAAAAGTAGACATTATCTTTTATTGGGGAATTTGCCACGGCACTTTAAATGCACTCTGATTTTTAAGTAAATTTACACAAAATGCTGGAGGAATCCTTCTCGGCCCTAAATGTTGACTGTACTTTTTTTCATAGATGCTGCCTGGCCTGCTGAGTTACTCCAGCATTTTCTGTGTTTTGCTTGGATTTCCAGCATCTGCAGATTTTCTCTTGTTTGTATTTTAAGTCAATTTACTTTGTCTGATGCACCAAGAAACAGATGTAGGTTGTGATTTGTACAGCTGTATTAAATCTCAGGTCACTGGCTTTTTGTCAGATGATTGTTGACTGTGGTCAGTCATATCTGACGATGACTTGAGAGGTAAACTCTTTTTCTTTCTCCATGGAAGCTGACCCACTGGGCATTTCTGTCATTCTGTTTTTAAATCCTATCATTCATTAGTTCAATTCATTTTTGATTTCTCTTTATGATATGAATTTTAACAGGCTACTTCCCAACATTCAATATTGTTGTTACTGGTAAATTACAGCCAAGCAGGAAGAACTTGGTATTGGAATATTCTTTTCTGTTTTTCATGTCTTAAATTTGAGGACTTCTTTTCTTTACTCACTTGTCTGAGTTCTAGCCTCCTTGCCTACCAACCCATCTCACTAGGCAGATCTATGAGTTGCTGTCAAAGTAGCTTGGATCATTGACACGGCATCCTCTCTATACCTGTGGTAGAGGGAATGAATACTTAGGGTGGTGCAGATGATAATATTTAACCATGCTGTTTTATTCTTGTTAGTGTTAGTCTCTTGAATCTCAATTAGGCAGGTAGACAGCATTCCATCACACACTCCTAGCTTGACCCTTATAGATAGTGGAAAGGCTTTAGAATCTTGGACGCTGGATCGCATACTGCAGACACCCAGTCTCCAGCCTGCTTTTGTGGCCATGATAATTACATAGCTGGTCCAGTTATGTTTCCAGCTGACGGTGACTCCCAGGGTAGAGGATTGAGTGATGGTTGTACATTTGATGGTCAAGGGTTGAGGCTAAACTCTTCCGTTGGAGATTTTCTGCTGCTTTTATTCCATATATGTCAGTAGCTATTTATCAGCCCGTGCCAGAATGCTGCTTCATTGCTGAGGATTCACAGTGGAAATGTGGTATAACCATCAGCACATCCCCGTAACTCACTTCTGACTTTGTGGAAGGTCATTGAAAAAGCGGCTGCAGATGGCCAAACCCAAGGCGCTGCCCTGAATTCTGTGCCAAGGTGTTGAACTCATACATATGAACATCTTTTGACCTAATTCTTGAAAATGCCCATAGTCTTGTTGGGGAAAAGAGTTGAAAACTTCCCTTAACCCTTGTGCAAGAAATGATAAGGAAGATTCAGAATTCATCCTTTCAAAAGGCAAGGCTATGATTCTTGTTTTTCTTCCTGTATAGCCTAGTACCAATAGAGGAAATAGTTTCCTGATATGTATCTTATCTATTTAGTTTATTGATTTAAAAAATTCAATTAGATTTAACAAGAAAACAAGAGAATGGGAGTAGGAGTAGACCACAAGACCACGCATGCCTGCCTTACTGTTTCATGGCTGAACTACCCCAGGCTCGACTCCTCTTCTGTACCAGTTCCACATCACCCTCAATTTCCCATTCCTTCAAAATGTTATCTACCTCCAGTTATTGCAAACCTCCGAGGTAGAAAATTCCACAGATTTCACCATCCTATGTAAAAACAAAATTCCTCCACACTGCCCTTGTACCCACGGCTTTGTCTCCTGGGTGATAGGACAATGATACCTAATGTAAACAATGACAACTTTACCATTTTAAAGGTGAGTCTCATCACAGTTGCAAGAATTATATTGCAAAACTGGAAAAAACCCAGCTGTCCCACTGTAAAGGAATGGACTGAGGAAATGATTAAGATTTCATCATATGAACACATATTAGGAAGAATTAACAGTGAGGGAAAAGTGCAAGGTGCGTGGGATCAATTTTGGTTGTGTGTTAATTTAAACTTAAATTAGAACTTCTTTCTGTTTCTAAGTTTTACTTGTTTTCCTGTCATGGGATGGCTGTGTAAATATGCTGTACTATATCTGCTCTGTGATATGCTGCGCTGCTTTGTAAAATAAGAATAAATAATAATAAAAATTTGAACTAAAAAAAACAAAATTCCTGCACTCCTTGGTTTTAAATGGCCGCCCCTCATCTTGTAACTGTGGTTCCTTGTTTGAGACTCTCTCACTAGTGGAACTGTCCCAATATCTACCACCTTAGGATCTTGTACATTTCAGTAAGGTCACACCACATTCTCCTAATTCTAAGCAACTCTCTGTCCTCCAAACTGAGGGAATATTAACAAAATGTTTTCAACTGCCTCTTGGCATCTTGTCAAACATTGTTGTCTCAAGATCCCTGAAGAGGTCCCTGAACCCATAATCTTTGATTTAGAGGTTATATTGCTACCCTCTAGACGGCAGCACAACTCTTTTACCAGCGAACTAATGAACTGAAATAAAAAAATGAAACCTATTGTTTATTATAGTGCACCATAAGACCTGCTAGTCAGAAGTTAACCAAATTCACTCTCTAGATTAACAGAATTAAGTCATTGGATCTCGTGGAAATTTTACAATCTGGTATTGCTTTTTAAAAAAGAAATCAAATAACACGTAATGAAATTGAATTAGAAGGAATATACTGCATTGATAAATGTACTGATGGAAAATTGCAGCAAGAACATAATTTCTGCGTGCTCTGTGTTATTTTAATGCATAGTGAATTCTCCACTGAATTGGTTCACATTATCAAGCAGTTCATTGTTCCATTCTCTGATTCCTTCCCCGCACCTACCCCAGGTTAAGTCTCAAGATGTAACTTGTCAAGGCTGCTTTTCAGGGTATGAAGCTTGAAATAAGATAGATATATGAAAGGACAGAAAGATCTACCTGTCTACTGGATATTTTGTAGAACACGGTCACCAGTAGAGATTTGTTATACAGACATACTATGCAATGATATAAATTGTCTGGGTACACATTACTCCATTCCTTTTAATGTCATAACATTGTAACAAGAAATTGCTTAGAGCTTTACATTTTAAAAAAGGATTGCTTAACTGCGTTTTAAAAAGATTCTAGTAATGAGAATGATTGCAGAAATGGTATTCTAGTCAATAATTATTGCTCAGGAAATATTCTAAAACAAATTATCCAGTTGTTACTGCTTGCTGTGCACAAATTGGTTGCTACTTTTAGGTAATGGCTTCAAACAGATAAATGCAGAACAGGAACATCACTCCATTAATCTAACTGAATCTTGCAAAGAAATGTGTAATTCAGAGATCTAAGTGTAGTCACTTTACCACAAAGAGACCTGAGTAAAGTGCTTTATAGCACAGAAAGTGCTATATAAATGTCTATATTTTTAAGAAATGGCAGAAAGTACAAGAGCCATTTTAGGCCTTTCAGTTTGCTGTATATTTGCAAATTCATTGCCAGCGATGAAAATAAATGAGCTCAGTGGCTTGTAGTCAGTTAATGTCAGATCAGAAAATAACCTGGAAATTTTTAAAGATTACATGCAACACAATGCGGAATGGAAAACGGAAAACTACTGAAGTTCACCACAGCATTACGCTGCCTACAGCTGTATTAAATGGAGATTTGGCCTGCAGTTATTGGACAGCAGAAAACTTAATAATGTGTACTTCTCAATCCCCTTTGACAATTAGAATCAGGTTTATTATCACCGACATATGTCATGAATTTTGTTGTTTTGCGGCAGCAGTACAGAGCAACACATGAAATGTACTATAAATTCCAATAAGAAAAATATATAAAAAGGTTAAAAAATCTGTACCTCACTTATTCTGTCATGCATTGTTCTACCTTTGCTTTGCCGTTGACCTTAATACCTGCCCGTCTCGAAGCATTTTGGTTACACTGGTTTCACTGCTTTCCATTAATTTTATCTCATTAAGTCGTGCCTCCAGTTTCAGAGACTGAATGGGAATTCAGAGAAGAAACAGCATTTGCACCAAAGAAAATTATAATCCCAGAATGGGAATTATTTTAGCCAAGGATATTCATGTGACTGAGGTGAAATGACGTCGGCATAAATCCTAATCTGGGACCTGAACTCTAGGTATAAGTGAAGCACAGCTAACTTTCAGATGTGATGTTCAACTGAGACCCTATCAGTACTTGTTCAAAAGATCGGATGGATGCACCTTGAAGAAAACAAGGTGTCCCAATCAATATTTACCCTCATACAAAATAAAACTGGTTGCTTTGCTTTCCCTGTTGCAACAGTGACAATTTAAAAAGTACTTCATTACATTGGGATGATGCAGAATGACAAAGTAAGTGCAGGTCTTCACCTCTAAGACTACCATCACCACTCAAAGCAAACATGTTGCATCTGGGAGGAAACTGAAGCACTTTGAGGGGGATAATTTTGAAATACCATTTTTGCATTTCAAATTTAAACAGCCAACCTTAGTTGCATCATAATGAGTTAATTTGCTTTTTTTGTATAATTGGCAGTTGATATCATGTATTTATGATCGACAGTTTTTTTCCCATTTTAAACAAACTGTCGCACTGCAACCATAGGTATTAATTTTCTTCCATTACAATCTTTTGCATATAAACTCATCATCTAACAGGAATAATTTGACAAAGCACGTACAATAAGCTATAAGGCCACTAATAATAGTAATGCGGCAATTTTTCACATACTGTTCTGATTTCATCTAATTAAATACAATTGAAACTGTTAAGTGAACTAAAATAGCTCCAGTAATGAACAAAAATTATTATAAATTCATTTCTAAAAGCTTGCTCCTTTCATTTTAAAAGAAAACCTGATATAAACATCACTGATCAAACCTCAGGAGAGGAATAAAATTAAAATTAAAAAGGTGGGGGGAGGCGAGGGGTCAGAATTGGGAGAAAAGGACCGTCTCCTGATAGAATTGGTTACCCAGATGATTCTGATGCCTGTGAAGACATCTGTATAAATTAATGAGGGAAATTAGAAATTGAGGAGGCAAAGAAAGGGACAAGTCGGGGCTGTGAAATGCTGGTCACAGCTATTGCTGAGATTCAAGAATTGTTACCTTCGACGTTGAGTTCAAAAGATTGGAATGTGAGCCTTTGGGACTCAATGTGGCTTCTTCTGTTGTAATCATGGCAACCGAGAAGGTGGATTACAAACATACAACAGATGCTGAGGGTAGAGATATCCAGCTCATTGTCTACAACTAGAAATGGACAGCTGATGGTAGCAAGGTTGCACCGTACAGATGCAATTAACAGTCATAATAGATAAATAGCTCAGCATTGTAGCAAACTGAAAAAAAGCTTTTTTTTTTTCCGTTTTCCACTCTCTGTAAGCTCACTTGACTTAAACTAAAACAAATGTTTGACTGCATATTCTGAGCATCCTCTCCTGGCAGTTTTGCAGCGTGAACTGAAGTTGCAAAGGTGCAGGATGGTTGGGATGTGGTGTGCACAGGCCTAATCGAGGAGCTGGGGCCCGGGCCATACAGCGAGGAACAAGTCGATGTTTGACTGATTTAAGCACCGGGCCAGATCACAAGGGTCGGGTATGGGCTGAATTGAGGCAGCAGGCCTGGGCCTGAGAGTGAGGAACTGTTTGGCCGATTTAACTACCCAGCCAAATTGAAAAGATCACGGTGTCAGGGCCAGAGACAAAAGACAAGCTGGTGTTCAGATCGCTGCTAAGCAAATTTTACTCATCTATACGTTGAACTGAGGCTATAGCCTGCAACTAATAGGCTCCTGGATCGGTTGACACTGGCTTTGTGGCTGCGAACTCACTTTCAAGAACTTCAGTTCTGAATGTCGTTGCTTACTTCTTATTGTTTCTACATTCTGCTCTTTTTTTTGCACATTGGGTGTTTGATGGTCTTTTTTTAAAACTGGTTCTATTGGGCTTCTATGTCTTGTGGCTGCCTGTAAGAAGCTGAATCTCTAGATTGCACATACTATACATAATATGATAATAAATATACTTTGAAGTTATTCATTGTGTGACAGAAGATAATAAAAATAACATTGAAGATTTCAACATTAGTTTGCTCAAGGATGTGAGTATAACGTAATGCCAATGGGGAACGCATATTAAATACTTTTTTTCTTTTCAAATCTTCTTATTGTTATATTATACAAAGGAAATAAATGAGTACATTGAAGTAACAACACTTAGGTCTCAAAAAGACATTATCTTGAAGATTGAAAAGAAAATTTGTGATAACAAAAAAAACCTACTAAGCAGAAAAAGTGAGAAAAAAAAGAACCCATTAGGAGCCACGCACCATACAAAAAGCTTCTAAAAATAAACATCAAACCACCAGCAAGAAAAGAAAATATACCAAAAAATTTACAATTAGATCGTGGAAAAAATCTATCAGTTAGCTCAAATGATAATAATGAGGAAATGCGCCCCATCTTTTCTCAAAATCAAATAAAGGTTCAAAGGTTCGACTTCTAATTTTCTCCAAACTAAGACATAGTATCACTTGAGAGAACCATTGTGACAAAGTGGGAGCTGATGTATCCTTCCACTTCAACAAAATGGCCCTCCTAGCTATCCCTGAAACAAATGGAATAACATGTTGGTCAGACACAGAAATACCATGAATATTTTGAGGAAATACTCCAAAAAGCACAGTTAACTTATTAGGTTGTAGATTAATTTTAAGTGCTTTAGAAATTGTTGAAAAAACCAACTTCCAGAACTGTTCCAATATAGAACAAGACCAAAACATATGTGTCAGTGTAGCTATCTCAGTTTTACATCTATCACAATGACTATATCAACATTAGAAAAGATTTTAGAAAGTCTCTCCTTCGTCAAATGATAACGATGTACAATTTTAAATTGAAGCAATAAATGGCTAGCACAAATTGAAGAAGAGTTAACCAACTTCAAAATCTGCATCCAATCCTCAGTCATAAAAGTCAAATTCAGTTCCTTTTCCCAATCCTGTTTAATCTTAGATAAAGGACGCTTATCCTATTGTAATAATAAATTATAAATTCTTACAATAGAACCCTTGATCAAAGGATTCGTACTCATAACAGGTCAGCCTCCAATATGAAGATAATAAAAATAACATTGAAGAATTCAACATTAGTTTGCTCAAGGATGTGAGTATAACGTAATGCCAATGGGAAACGCATATTAAATACTTCATGCTCTCCATCCCACTTTTGGGCAGACTTTGTAGGGGTCTGACAGTGATGCAGATTTTTGCACGTTCAGCTCAAATCAGCGATAATCATTGGTATTGTGAGTAATGAGCTGGACTTGATTAATACTTGGCAATGCAGGAGATCATCATCCCCAGTCCTGCTACTGTCTCAGTTCTCAGTAGCAAGGTGAACTCGGAGAGTGAACTGGAGATAAGATCTGCAGCTCAATGATTTTCTGATTGTCAGTTCCTATGAGCACCACTAACCACTGAAATGCCTCATCATTTTAACAATATTGGCATCCAAATCAGAGAATTAAGTTACACTATGATAAAGATTCCCTTTGATTGCATGGAGACTGTATCGAAAGTGTGCAGTTTTGCAGACACAGAATCTCTGGAATTCTCCACCTCGAGGGGTAGTGAAGGCCTGATTGTTTATTATAAGGTGGAGATAGATCAAAATTTGAAAGATCAAGGAATTGAGGACTATGGAGAACTGGCAAAGAAGAGACTATCAGCCTTTGTATGGCGAGACAAGCTTGGGGGGGGGGGGTTCTATTTACTTGCGGCAGCTAATCTTCCTAAGTACTTGAAGCAGATAGGATAGTTGAGCTTAAAAGGACACATTAATATGCAGGGAATAGAGGAATGTGGATCATGTACAGAAGAGATTTAATTTAATTTGGCATTATGTTCAGCAAAGACATTGTAGGCCTAGAGCTTATTCCTGCACTGTAAATAACATAAAATAAAATATTGTAAAGATGCAGCACAGAACAGGACCTTCTGGCTCAACGAGGAACACTGCCTAGCAACCCATCTATTTAACACTAACCAAATCACAAGAAAATTTACAATGACCCATTATCTTACTAACCAATATCATTGGTCATACCAATGGGAGAGAGCTAAGATGGTACCAAAGGGTGACTTCTTCAAGCTCATCTGTGGAACAGCTTAAACTGCTCTCTTTAATGTCTCTTTTTTCCTTTTCAAGGTGGCTGGGGTTCTGTCAATGTCCGTGATCTACAGATGCCCTCGAACCACGGTTCTTCGTGGCAGTGGTTTCCCGCTCTTGGAGTTCGTTGACTGGCTGTTGTTGATATCTCCAGGAGTAGCCTGGAAGATGTGTGCCTTCAGGGTGCAGCCTTGGCAGCACCCTGCGGACTCAATTCCTCGCTGGTGTAACCAACTAGAACTGTGCAGGAGATCAGAGCATCGAGGTGCCAGGTATGGCTGTTGGAGGCCTCTACGCTTGGGCGATCACTCCCTCAGTGGGGGTGGGGCAGAGTCTGCTGGTTCTTGACTCGGGTGAGCTTGAATAGGCATCACTTCAGACTGTAACATCGTCACAGCGAACTGTTGGTCTCCTCTCTTGCTGTGGAAAGGGTGACACCTCTCTGTTCCTTGTTAATGAGAGAGAGCCTGTGGTATGTCAAAGTGCTGGGTTATGGACTGTAGTTTTTGATAGACCTAGATCACAGTCACTTTGGGGGCTTCACTATTGCTTGCTCAGTGGGTGGTGGCACTGAAGCTTCTGCTGGAACTGGTGGTGGTGGGGGGGGGGGAAGATTGATGCTTTGCTTTTGTTTGTGCATGGGGGGGGCTTTAGGGTTCCAAAGTTTTTGTCATTCATCCTTTGGGGTTTTTCTTATGTTTCATGAATGTCTGTGAAGAGTAAGAATTTCAGGTCGTTTACTGCATATATTCCCTGATATCAAACCAGTGCCCAAGAACAGCAGGGTGATCTGCCTCAATGACTATCGCCCAGTGGCACTCACATCATCTGTGATGAATTGCCTTGAGTGGTTGATGATGGCTAGATTCAACTCCTGTCTAAGCAAGGTCCTGGAGACATGGCAATTTACCTATTGCCACAACAGGTCTACAGTGGATGCAATCTTACTGGCTCTCCACTTGGCCTTGCGTCACCTGGACGATAATAATACCTACATCAGGCTGCTGTTTATTGACTACAGTTCAGTGTTCCACACAATCATACCCTCAGTTCTAATCAACAAGCTCCAAAACCTAGGCTTTGTACTTCCCACTGCATCTGGATCCTTGACTTCCTCACTTCAAGACTGAGCGGATCAGAAATAACATTTCCTCCTCGCTGACAATCAACACTGGCACGCCTCAATAATGTGTGATCCACCCACTGCTCTACTCTCTCTACACCCACAATTGAGTGGCTAGGCACAGCTCAAACTCCATCTATAACTCTGCTGATGACACAACTATTGTTGGCAGAAATTCAGATGGTGACAAGGAGATGTACAGGAGCAAAATACATGAGCTGGTTGAGTGGTGTCGCAGAAACAATAATGCACACAACATCAGCAAGACCAAGGAATTGATTGTGAATTTCAAGAAGCAGAGGTTGAGGGGACACACGCCAGTCCTCATTGAGGGATCAGCAGTGGAAAGGGTGTGCGGTTTCAAGTTCCTGTATGTCAACATCTCTAGAGACCTATCATATTTTTGCAATTACAAGGAAGGCACAACAGCAGCTATATTTCATTAGGAGTTTGAGGAGATTTGCTATGTCACCAAAGATGCTCACAGATTACGGTGGAGAGCATTCTAATTGGCTGCATCACTGTCTGGTATGGATGGGCCACTGCACATGATTGGAAACAGCTGCAGAAAGTTATAAACTCAGTCAGCTCGATCATGGGTACTAAGCTCCCCAGCATCTAGGATAACTTCAAAAGGCAATGCCTCAAAAAGGCAGCATCCATCATTAAGGACCCCCGTCACCCAGGACATGCCCTCTTCTCATTGCTACCATCAAGGAGGAAGTACAGGAGCCTGAAGACACACACTCAGTGTTTTGGGAACACTTTCTTCTCCTCTGCCATCAGATTTCTGAATGGACGCTACCTTAGTATTTTTTTCCTCTCTGTTTTTGCACTACTTATTCCTGTACAAGTTATTGTTTTTATTTATTACGTATTGCAATATACTGCTGCCACAAAACAACAAATTTCACGACATATGCCAGTAATATTAAACCTGATTCCAATTCTGATCACTGGTAGGTCTTTGGACTCTGGGAGGAAACCCATGTGCACACAGGAAGAACGTACAAGCTGCCTCAGAGATGACATCAGAACCGAAATCTGAACTATGACACCTTGAGCTGTAATAGCATGGTAGTAACTGCTACATTACCATGCTGCCCTTAGCTCTGTGTTCTAGAACCATAAATAATGTTCCAGATGCAGACTCACCAACGTTTTGCACATGTGTAACATGACAACCCAACCCTAGTACTCATTGCCTCATTCAGTGAAGGTAAGCATGCTGTCTGATGTCTGCCCACTTCTCCACATTTAAGAAACTATGTACTTGTACTCTTAGGTATCTCTGTTCTAAAACACTCCCCAGCACCCTGTCACTTACTGTACATGCCCCACCATGGTTTACTTCCCAAAATACATCACTTTGCGCTTGTCCAAGTTAAGTTCCAACTGCTATTCCTTGGCCCACTTTCTCAGTTGACCCAGATCCTGCTGTAACCATGGGCAAGTTTTTCCACTGCCCACCACACCACCAATTTTGGCGTCATCTGCAGACTCACCGATCTTTGCTTTGTTGCTCCATGTTTGTGGCTTTTGGATCAGGAAACTGGTGGAAAGGCCCAGGATTGAAACTTTATGGTAAAGACTCAGAGGTGCCGTCATTCTGTTAACTGCAAGGATTTCCATTTAGTGTCCACCATTAGAGGAACACTACACAGGAATAGTAGCCTTATTTTATAAACATTAACCTATTTCGCTCAATACAAACACCTACGTCAGGTTGCTGTTCATTGTCCATAGCTCAGCGTTTAACACCATCATTCCCACAGTCCTAATCAATAAGTGACAGAACCTGGGCTTCTGTATCTCCCTCTGCAATTGGATCCTCAACTTCCTAAACGGAAGACCTAATCTGTGTGGATTAGTGATAATATCTCCTTCTCGCTGACAATCAACACTGGCTCACCTCAGGTGTGTGTTCAACCCGCTGCTCTATTCCCTCTATACTCATGACTGTGTGGCTAGGTATAGCTTAAACGCTATCTATAAATTGGCTGATGATACAGCCATTGTTGGTAGAATCTCAGATGGCGATGAAGGGTGTACGGGAGTGTTATATATCAGTTAGTGGAGTGGTGCTGCAGCAACAACTTTGCACCCATTGTCAGTAAGACAAAAGAGCTGATTGTGGACTTCCGGAAGTGTAAGATGAAAAAACACATACCAATCCCTACAGAGGGATCAGAAGTGGAGAGAGTGAGCAATTTCAAGTTCCGAGACGTCAGGATCTCAGAGGATCTAACCTGGTCCCAAAATATCGATGCAACTATACAGAAGTCAAGACAGCACTTATATTTCAACAGAAATTTGAAGAGATTCAGTTTGTCACCTAAAACATTCAAAAACTTCTATAAATGCACCATGGAGAACATTCTGACAGGCTGCATCAGTGTCTGGTGTGAGGGAGTTGGGGGGTGGTGGCCTACTGCATAGGACTGAAGCAAGCTACAGAAAGTTGTAAAATTAGTCATCTCCATCTTGGGTACTTGCGTCCGCAGTATCCAAGCCATCTTGAAGAACTGGTGCCTCAGAAAGGCGGCGTCCATTATTAAGGACCCCCATCACTCAAAACATGCCCTCTTCTCATTGTTGCCATCAGGAAGGAGGTACAGAAGCCTGAAGGCACACACTCAGTGATTCAGGAACAGCTTCTTCTCCTCTGCCATCTGATTCCTAAATGGACATTGAACCCATGAGCACTACCTCACTATAGATATATATATATGTATTGATTTGCACTATTTTTAATCTATTTAATATACATATATATCCTTGCTGTAATTGATTTCCTTTTTTCTTTCTATATTATCATGTAATGCATTGAACTGCTGCTGCTTAGTGAACAAATTTCATGGCACATGCTGGTGACAATAAACCAGATACTGGTTCCAGTTCTCCATGGGTGTTGTCTGGTTTGCTCTATTCTGCTAAAACGTTCTGATTTAATGTTGAAATCCTTTGTAGTTGCTGGTCAGGTGAATCCAACTGGAGGATCACAGCATCTATCAACCGTTTCAGGTTTGTTTACCAACATGTTTGAACTCATCAGTTTCTATTTCTTAAGACAGGAAAAAGAAATAAAAGTCTCTTTCCTTCCTTTTTGAGTTTTGATATTTTGATAATGTGGGAGGAATTTCATGGGAAAACAAGGTGTGACTGATATAAACTCACCCATTTTCACCACAATCAAAAATAACTGTCTGAAAGATGGCACTGATTTGAATATATCACAACAAAATCCAAAAGAGAATTTAAAAGAAATGTTTTTTTGAAGTTTTGAAGGTAAGAATAGAGATGTCTTGTTCCAGATACATGAAGCATCAGTGACACCACAGATTTGATCTCCCTACCCAAGAATGGATACATTTGCGATTAGAGGATGCAGCAGAGTCCCAAAACATAGAACACCACTTTCCCCACTCTGACCATCTCAGGAGAGATTAAGCAGGCTAGTCTGATACTTCCTTGAGTTCAGAAGAATGAAGGGTGATTTTGGTTAAATGTACAACATTCTGAAGAAAGGTTTCTCTGGATTGGAGTGTCAGGGACCCTGGGTCACAGTCTCAAAATAAGAGGTAAACTATTCAGGGTAGGAATTATTTCATCGAAAGTTGGGAGAACCTTTGTAATTCTTATTCCAAGAGGGCTGTAGCAGATTTGGTCTCTTGATTACATTCAAGAGTGCTCTCTCTGGAGTTTTGAGTATTGACAGCCCTGAGAAATTACGAGGCTAGTTCAGGGAAGTGGTACCAATATAAAAGATCAGTTCTGATATTGTTGAACAAATGAGAAGTCCGCTCCTTCCAATACTTTTACCTTCTGTAAACAGAGTTTGGGTGGCACGATGGAGATACGTCTTTACCTAGGCAGCTGTAAGGTGCTCCTTCCCTCCGCGAGCCTGCAGGTCACCCTTGGACAAGGTGTGGCACCTGCTTAGCTGCCCCCTTCCATGGTCAGGGTCACGTGAAGCCATGGGAGCAGGTGGTGGATGGTCTTATGATCAGCTGCTCCACATCACAACTCCTGATTATGCGACCACAGACGCCAGGCAGACAATCTCGGAAGAATATTGACAACGGCTGGGGTCACCCATCTTGTAAAGACACTGCCCAGAAGAAGGCAATGTCAAACCACTTCTGTAGAAAAATTTGCCAAGAACAATCATGGTCAAGACCAGGATCGCCCATGTCATATGACACGGCACATGATGATGATGATGATGATGATGATGTACACAGAGTATTGAAAACGTGGAATCTGTTACCATGGGGAATGGTTGAAGTGACTAATTGTCACTTCAGGACATCCTGGATAAGGCCAGGAAGAAGGAGGGAAAGTGGTCATTCTATAAATGTCAGGAGAATGAAGTGGAGCATAGCTGTGGCATGGAACTGATGAGGTGGATTGCCACTTTGAGATCTGTATATTCTCTACTTTTATTTCTGTGCCCAGTTCTATCTGTACCAGCACAGAAGTAACAATAGTAAGCAGATCCAAGTGCATCTCCATCACCAGATTTTACAGGATACATGGAAATAAGCAAATTATAAAATACGAACATATTAGATGGCAAAAAAATGAGAATATGAACACCAAGGGAAATAAGGTCAGGCTGGTGTTGACTTACTTTGGATATGTGAATTTTTCAAATTATTCTTAGTTAAGAGCTGTTCAACATTGGGGAGTTTTCTTTATCCATAAAAATAAGCCACCTATGACTGCGTTCCTGTACATGGTTCTAACTCCATAATCAAGTTCGCAGACGACACCACGGTGGTTGGTCTGGTCAGAGGGGATGACGAGACGGCCTACAGGGACGAGGTCCAGCACCTGGCCGCGTGGTGTGCCGACAACAACCTGGCCCTTAAAACCCAGAAGACCAGGGAGATCATTGTGGACTTCAGGCATGCTAGGAGTCACACTCACATCCCCATCTACATCAACGGAGCTGTAGTAGAGTGTGTAACAAGCTTCAAGTTCCTTGGTGTCCACATTTCCGATGATCTCACCTGATCCCTGAACTCCCCCATCCTGATCAAAAAGGCGCAACAGCACCTTTATTTCCTGCAGAGCATCAAGAAAGCTCACCTCTGTCCCAGGATACTGACGGACTTTTACCGCTGTACTATTGAGAGCGTATTCACCAACTGCATCTCAGTGTGGTATGGCAATTGTCCCATAACGGACCGCAAAGCACTCCAGTGTGTGGTGAAAACTGCCCAGTGGATTATTGGCACCCAATTTCCCACCATTGAGAACATCTACCATAAACGCTGCCTGGGCAGGGCGAAAAGCATTATCAAGGATGCATCTCACCCTAACCATGGACTTTTTACTCTCCCCCCATCCGGTAGGCGCTAAAGGAGCCTCCACTCCCACACCAGCAGGCACAGGAAGAGCTTCTTCCCTAAGGCTGTGACCCTGCTGAACCTCATATCACAGCGCTAAGCGGTATTGCACCCATATAGTACGTCTCAGTACTTTTATATTTGTGTGCTATAGCACTTATTCTTTATTCGCAGTTATTTTGTAAGTAACACTATTCTTTGCACTTCTGGTTAGA
This sequence comes from Mobula hypostoma, assembly GCF_963921235.1. Classification (NCBI taxonomy): domain Eukaryota; kingdom Metazoa; phylum Chordata; class Chondrichthyes; order Myliobatiformes; family Myliobatidae; genus Mobula; species Mobula hypostoma. The sequence goes on from NC_086113.1 coordinate 21,339,305, forward strand.
TGCTAACTGCATTTCATTGGCTTTGTATCTGTACTTGGCACAACGACAATAAAGTTGAATCTAATCTAATCTAAGATATAGTGTTGCTGTGATATCAAAGAGAGACAATAGATACAAAGGAAACAGTCTCTAAAGAACATTGCACAGAAAATACATTGCAGTAAGATGGCCCAGCGTGTAAAAAGTCCACTTAGAGATGTAAAATTTGTATTTAATGTAAGAAGAAAACAAAGTACTGAAGAATTCAAGATAAGAGGTTACAGTCTCAAAAGTAGAGCTAGGTTGAACTGGAGTGATTTCAAAAGGCCGCTACATTCACAAAGGTTGGTAGTAATCAGGAACTATAGCTTCCTGATTACAGCTTCCTTTTAAGTCAGGCACTGATTTAGTAAAACATCCCAAGGTATTTCACAGGTGCAATTTACAAACAAATTTAACATGCAGACTTGACCAGGCAGCCAAAAGTGGGTAAGAAGTAAGCCTCAAGGAGGAGCAAAAAGTAAAAGTAATTGGGCAAAGAATTTCAGAATGCAGGGCCCTGGAAGTTGAAGGCATGGCAGCCATTTGTGGAGGAATGGATGAGTTCAAGGATTACAGATTTCTCAAAGGGTTACAGGATTGGTGAGGATTCTACACCAATCCTGTAACTCAGGATTAGCGCAAGGAGAGGCTATGGATGAATTCTGGAACTTCTGGGCTGGGAGGCACCATAGGTCAACAAGACAGGGATGCTGAGTGAATCAATTTGAGGAAGAGTTAGGACAGGGGGCAGATTTATGGCACTGCTAATGTTTATAGAGGGAGACATCAGAGAATCAGGGGTTAGGGAGCTGGGGGGGAGGTTGGTTTGAAAGTTGAAGATACAACTGGTAGGGAATTGGAGTGTTAGAACAAATGGGCATTGGGGGAGATGGGAGAAGGTGAGAGGCCAAAAAGTGGAACAGTAGAGTTTAGAGCAAACCACTGTGCTAAGTTAAGATGGGTGCAAAGGATACACCAATCCTGACCAGAGTGATGTTTGTACAATTGGTGCCATCTCCATTCTAGTTTTATATGGAATGACATTAACGTCCGTACAAATCACACTAGGTTGTCTGTTGGTGTCCACTGTTGGGCACATTCTGAATGACTATATTTTAACACCCCAACAACAACTGTAACTCCCCTATTTTTATCTTTCTGCTTCCCCTTAACCAAACAGCCCCAACCCTTACCCACCAATCTCATGCTAGATACACCAACCTTCTGATCTCTCAATTGTCCAAACCCAATTACTCAAAGGTTTGACATTCAAATCACTAGCCCTTTAAGATCACCAGAACCAAACAATCACCTACCCTCTGCAGATACCTGCTGTTCGAATATCCCAATCACCCTCTGTCCCCATCACTAAGATTTTCAGATTTCCCAGTGTCATACCTCTACTTGCTAACCATTCTTCTATATAGATCATTGATTGTGTCGGAGGCCCTAATTTCCAAACCACTTGCTCTTACGTTTGTTCACTGTCCCTAACTGCAGGCCCTGATGCTCACAGAAGATCCCTGTCTCATTCCCAAACCCAATTCCTAATCTCCCTCTTGGATCATGTCCCCAAGCTCCAATCATTAACAGAGGTGCCCTTTTGAGATTATGTCCACTCCCAAAAACCTATTTCAACCAATTGCCTTCCTTGTTCCTCTCGTCCAGGTCCACCTGTGTACAGCCCTCTCATCCAGTGTCCCATTCTGGCCTCAGACCCAGGCAGGACATCATCCACTGTAGTAAATTGTAGCCCCCAGTTACTGAAATCTGGTAGTGGGTTCAGAATCAGAAACAGGGTTATTCTCGCCAGAACATTTGATAGTGTGTGGCAGAAGTACAGTGTAAGACATAAAAAATTACTATAAGTTACAAAAACTAATAAATAGGGCAAAGGACAAATAATGAGGTAGCTCATGGGCTGTTTAGAAAACTGGTGGTGAAGGGGAAGTAGCTGTTCCTAAAACTAACATGATCATCAGTGTCCTGCTTCAAAGTTTGCTCTGTGCATGTGCTTCTGTGAGTAAATTAAACGTAGTTAATATCCACACAAGATGCTTCGGTACTATTGGTGAAGCGAATAATAATAACTTGCTCTCAAAAGATTAATTTAGCTTCAGGGACTACAGGGAGTGAAATAATAAGCAGAACCACCTCACAGTCAACACATCAAATATCCTGCAGTTGATTTCTGAGTGATGTGCAATTACACTGCCAAAGAATGTGATACTTCCTCCAAACTGCTGAACCTTGGAATGTAGCCAGTATCTTTATGCAGAGATACAGTCAAAACACAAGTAAAAAAATAACATTTAACCAAACATGAACCTTGTTTGAAAAAGATTAGCTTCTTGCAGCTTGATTCAGAGTGAAATTGGGTAATGAAACTATCACTTAAAAGTCAAATAGTTTCATCCAAGGTGAGATTAACATTTTCCATTCTGGCTACTACAATATTAATGAAGATAACATAGTTGTGGCTGTGCTCCATTGTGCAGAATCTCATTTGATATGCAGACTGAAGCCTGATCTGTAAGTTTCTGGAGACCTGCTTCAGAACAGGAATTGGTAATTCAGCAAAGAAAGGGAAAAAAACTTTGTATTTTATATTGCTTTTCAGGTCTTGAGATTTAGCTGCTTCTGAAGTACATCCATTGTTGTGATACAGAAATTAAGTGATTTATGTTGTGTGATTAATTTTCTAAACTGTGCCTCTATCAAGGAAAGGTCCAAATCTGATTCAGAATCACAGAACTAACACTTCCACACAATCCACTACGATAAATATGCCAGTTCTGTCTGCTGATAATCTTCATATCTCCCTCATTGGTGATTCTGAGTTGAAAGTTCAAAGTAAATTTATTATCAATGTATATGTCACCATATACTACCTTGAGATTCATTTACTTGCAGGCATTCACAGTAAAACAAAGAAATACAATACAGTCAATGAAAACTACGCACAAAGACTTACAAACAACCAATGTGCAAAAGAAAACAAACTGTGCATAAATAAATAGATAGATAGATAGATAGATAGATAGATAGATAGATAGATAGATAGAAAGATAAATAATAAAGAACATGAGTTGCATTGTCCTTGAAAGTTAGTCCATAGGTTGTGGATTCAGTTTGGAGTTGAGATGAATAAAGTTATCCACGGTTTAGGAGCCTGAACCTGGTGATGTGGAACCTAAGGCTCCACCACCAGGTTTATCCTTCCCGAGGTCTCATTCGTAAGGCCAGTGATGTTGTGGGATGGAACTGGACTCTCTGACGGTGGTGTCTGAAAAGAGGATGCTGTCCAAGTTGCATGCCATCTTGGACAATGTCTCCCATCCACTACATAATGTACTGGTTGGGCACAGGAGTACATTCAGCCAGAGACTCATTCCACCGAGATGCAACACAGAGCGTCACAGGAAGTCATTCCTGCCTGTGGCCATCAAACTTTACAACTCCTCCCTTGGAGGGTCAGACACCCTGAGCCAATAGGCTGGTCCTGGACTTATTTCCTGGCATAATTTACATATTACTATTTAATTATTTATGGTTTTATTACTATTTAATTATTTATGGTGCAACTGTAACGAAAACCAATTTCCCTCGGGATCAATCGAGTATGACTATGACTATGACAGCAACAAGAAGAGAGCATGGCCTTGATGGTGGGGGTCCTTAATGATGGATGCTGCTTTTTTGTGGCAGCACTCTTTGTAGATGTGCTCAATGGTGGGGTGAGCTTTGTCTGTGATGGACTGAGTATCAGAACATCAGTAAGTTCTTGGATATTCCCCAGAGGTTGAGGACGGTTTGCTTTCACTCCATATTTGAGAGTTCTGACTTAGCTGATGAAGCCAATTTGGTACCTGCACACAGCACCACAGATAGAGCAGAAATTGCAAGGTGGGTGGATAAGTACCTTGGGAGATGGTGCAGTCTTTAATTAACAACAATCAACATCCATGTGTTCTGGTCATATGAACTTAAGGTTCCTAGACCCAACCTGATTGCTCATCCATTTTCTGCAGATGTAGATAACACATTCGCAGGAGGCTAGGGGTTGTTACAATTCTCCAATGAGACTTGTCCACCTTCTTGAATCTTTTCTTCTATCCACCAAGTAATCTCTTGGCAGGACCAAGCTTGGAATATTGCCTGTATCAGGAGTCCAGTTCAGAGATGCAAGTGATGCCTGTTGAAACCAGTTGAGTGGGATTAGAGCTTCACTCATGGCAATGTTGGTTTGGGATGGAATACGGACATTGTTTTTCTCATCTTGCCACTGAATTTGCAATATTTTCCTAAAATACCATTGATAGCATCTGATCAGTGATTTGAGGTGCTTGATGTTGTTATTCCAAGACTCAAGAGGGCAGGAATTGCTCCTTTGTGCCAGGCTTGAGGATTTGATCTTGAAACACTATTCCTCAGTTGGCTGAAGGCTACACTGGCACACTGGAACCAATGGTGAATTTCATCATTGACGTCTGCATTCTTCAAGAAGTGTCTCCTGACTTTTGGGAAGAGGACCACTTTTCCAGGTTCTCATCCTGGTCCTCTATTGTTGGAGAGAAAGTTGTAGAGTTGGGGTAGTCCTTTCTTTGTGGATGTTCAGTATGAGGACCATCCCCTCGGTGAACAAATTGAAGGTAAATTGGAGCGGGCATCATCTGTATTTTGCATCTTGAGGCTGTGAATGAACTAAACTCTAGAATGGAGATGATGTACTTTGATGGGCTTCCCTTGTTATTTGAGTCAGCATTTTAAACTATCAACAGAGATACTTTATTCATCAAAACAGCTTACATAGCCAGCTTCCTTATAGTAACTTCCTTTCAAACAGCCTCCTCCTGGAATACTTTCACTAAATCATGTTGCAAAATTGAGCACAGTTAGACTAATAAAATGATTATTACAGAGATTACAGCATTAAAAATCAAAAGTTGGCCATGAATCAGCATTATTGATTATATCTCTCCTTTAGTAATGAAGTGGTACACCCACTGATCTGGTTCAGGCAAAGAAACAACGACGACACCTCCTCCGCCGTGACCTTGTGCGACCTCTGACATGCTTTGCGCTTGGTCACCACTGCTTGCTGGCACATCAGGTGCCAGTCTGCCGCAGGTTTCGATCTCACCGTGGCACTGACTCTCAGAGGTGACAGGTGCTCAGCACTCCTGACACGGCACGCTTGGCTTCTTCGAGCCACCTTCATTTGCCTTCCTGCATCCATGGGTTCAAGCAGCCTTTTCGTTGTTGGAGTAGAATTTGAGCTTGTCTACATTTGGGCTATATCAGGGGAAAATCAGGATGGCTCTGAGCTGGTCTTTTTCAGCAGCTCCTTGGCCACCTTCAGCATTCTCTGCTTTTGTGTTGCTGATAGATGAACAAACTGCCAATCGTTGAGACTCCTCAAAGTTGTCTGCTGGGGACAGTGGCCCATTACCAGCACCATGGGAATACTGTAATAAGGCAGACTGTCCTTCGATGTTGTGAACGACCACAACTTGAGTCGTGTTTTCTAGGAGGTCTACCTCCTACTGATTTGCAAAATAATAATCTGACAGCACATTCAATTTCACATGAAGACAAAACAGATTGGACCTGTTCTTTGTCCTCGAGCTGGTAATATGTTTCACATGATGCTATATTGTTCAAGGAGATTTAAGAATTTAATAATGTAGGACTGAACTAGCTACAGTGATAGTTAATAAGCCACAGGAGATAAAAGATTAGATACAAGGAAAGAGAATTCCATAACACTCTTGAATGAACCTTTGGAGAATGTATTTGATTTAATCAGTTCCTTGCAATCCATCTAGAAATTTAATAATTGGCCGAGACTAGTTCTTTAAATGTAACCAAGAGCAGGGAGAATCCTCTGATACTTCTGTAATGGATATAAAATTGTTAGCAGATAACTGCTCATCTTTGTGTACCTTACACTTTAATTTACCATTACAACCCCTGCTCCAACATTTGATTATGGTTTCTTAAAATTCTTCTAGAAAAACCCAAATTAAACTCAAGGAACATCCCATCTTAAGCCGAAGCACATTACAGACTTCAAGACTTCAAAATGAATGCAACAGTCTGAGACAATCATCCACTCGGGCGTTGTTCTGTCATCAAAGGTAACATGCTAGGATGCTTGAAGAGGCTTTAGCACAGCAGCAGTAGAATTCCTTCTTCTCCTCCTGTCCCAAATAAAGAATTGTAAAGCGCTTGTGCATCTTGTAAAGCCTAGTCATCATATGGGAGTCCAAGCACAGAAGGATGAACCCTGGGCGCCCTCCCAAGACTATGGTCAACATGCTCCCAGAAGACAGCGGCGTGACTAATGTAGATGAACTGAACACACTGATGAGGGAGAGGGAGAAGTGGAGAGTCCGTCATCATGCCCAACGCTGGCCCCCTAGGCCGGAGTTGATGTAGTAGTAATAGTAGTGTGTGTTGATTACTGCCGTCCATAGCTCACTTTGGCTACCATGTTCTTAAGACCTAGAGTACTTGTCTCTGCAGAATTTAAGTATGAAATCAATGGTATGTTTGAGGCATACCAGGCCATGATGCAAACAGTTAGGATACTCTCCACTGCGCATATATAGAAGTTTGTCAATGTTTTCGGTGACATACCAATTTACACAAACTTCTAAGAAAGTTCAGGCACTGTTATGTCTTCTTTATGATGGCATTTATGTGCTAGTCCCCAGAGACATCCTCTGATAACACCAAGGAACAAAGTTACTGATCCTCTCCACCTCCAATCCCCTAATGAGGACTGGCTCTTGAACCTCCGTCTTCTTCCTCCTGCAATCAATAAAAAACTCTTTGTTCCTGCCAATGTGGAATGAAAGGCTGTGGTACCATTCAAACAGATTTTCCGTCTCCGTCCAACATGCCAATTCATCACTGCCTTTGATTCGACCAATAACAGTGGCATCATCAGCAAACAAATATGGCATTGGAGCTGTACCTAGTCATAGGTACAAAGCGAGTATCAGAGATGCCGTTCCTCACAGCTGAAGCATTAAACAAAAGCCCTGTTTGACCTGTCAGATGAATGCAAAAGATCTTACTGCATCATTTAAAGAAGACCAGGGATTATCCTCGGCTTCCTGATTAATATATTTATCCTTTAATCAACAGCCCTGAAGTAGATTCTGTGATGTAAGACAAAGTACTGGAAATGCATGTGGAGAGAGAAACAATGTTAATGTTTCAGGCCGATGACCTTCAGATCTGGAAACAGATAGGAAGTGAGCATGCTTAAACTTTCAGAAATGTGTGAGGAATGAAGAGTACGAAGATAACCTGATACGTAATGTCCATTTCCCTGCTGCTGTAAATGCTGCCTGATATGGAGACCAGTTTCTGTGCTTTTATTTCAGGTTTCCAGCATCTGCAGTTTTCCACTCAAACAGGTAGAGTCATACAGCACGAATACAGGCCCTTTGGCCCAACTCGTCTCTGCCAACCAAGATACCCTTCTGAGCTAGTCCCACTTACCCGCATTTGACTGATATCCCCCTAAATCTTTCCTATCCATGCATCTTGCCAATTGTCTTTTAAATGTTGTTATTGCTCCATATATTTTGCATGAATAAGTTGCCTCCTAGGTCCCTTTTAAATACTTTCTTTAAACCTATGTCCTCCAGTTCTACATTCTGCTAATGTGGAAGTCTGTTGTATTGGCCTAACTACATCCCTCGAGATTATACTCACCTCTGTAAGATCACCTCTCATTCTCCTACGCTCCAATGAATAAAGCCCTAGACTGCTCAATCTATCCCTACAACACAAGGCCCTCAGTTGCTGGTAACATGATTGTAAATATTTGGACTTTTTCAAGCTTAATGGAGCCTTTCGTTTATAAGGGTAACCAAATCTGTACGCAATACAACCGGTGCAACCTCAACAACATCTTGTACAATGGCAACAAAACATCTCTGCTCCTAGATCCAATTGCTAATAAGGCCAGCGTGCCACTTTCTCTTGAAAGTAGTTGACATTGATTCTTATTACATTACTTTTTTTGTAGAATCTTGCTCTGCAAACTGATCACTGATACATACATTACAAAACTAATAATAGCTCCAAAGTACTTAATTGGCTGTAAAACACTTCAGCAGAACCTGAAATCAGGAAGATTGCAGTAGAAATGCAGCCGTTACATTCTCCTCCCCGATTTCCTCAGTTTGACAGAATCAGAGAAAGGGAAGAATGTGATTAAAACTTCAAACCAAACAATTTAATTTGCAGAAGAATCTAGCTACTATTTTTTAAATTGATTTTATACTTTGAGGAAAATAAGTTGGTAAAGATTGTAAATAGACAGTTGATTAACTTTTAGGGCCATAGTTTTTATACAGTATATTGGCATTATCATTTGGAATGAGTCAGTATACTAGAATAAGTAGTTTCATGAACATCAAATTTCCCCATCTGAACAAGAATGCATCTTATATTCTATCCATCTTATTGGACATATAGAAATGTCAAGCTTAATGTGTTGCATTTTCATTGTTCTGTCTACCCTGCCTGAAGTCAGAATGCGAAAGCAACCAGTACAAATGATAAACATGAGAAATTCTGCAGATATTGGAAATCCAAGGCAACACCCACAGAATGCTGGAGGAGCTCAGCATTTCAGGCATCATCTATGGAGATGAATAAGCAGTCGACGTTTCAGACCAAAACTGTTCTTCAAGACTGTACAAATGATGGCATATGGAAAAAAAAATGGACAGTTTTTCCTCCCAGGAAGAGATTTTGGTACCTGCAACTAATTTCAATGTATCTGATATACAATTGCTTAAGTAATGTACCTATGGTGTAAATGAGCTATCAAACATGTTGACTAAGAAAGATTTACATCCCTATACACAGAGCATTAGGATACAAGCAATGCACACAAAATACTGGAGGAACTCAGCAGACCAGGCAGCATCTATGGAAGAGAGTACAGTCAATGTTTCAGGACGAGACCCTTTGGCAGGACTGTCGAAAGAAAGACGAGGAGTAGATTTAAAAGGTGAGGGAAGGGGACAGAGAAACACAGGGTGACAGGTGAAACCAGGAGGGGGAGGGATGAAGTAATTAGCTGGGAAGTTAATTAGTCAAAGATATACAGGGCTGGAGGATGGGGATCTGATAGGTGAGGATAGAAGGCGGTGGAAGAAAAAAAAAGGGGGGAGGAGCACTAGAGGGAGATAATGGATAGGCAAGGAGATGAGGTGAGAGAGAGAAAGGGGATGGGGACTGGAGAAGGAGAGGGTGGGGGGGGGGGCGGGGGCAAGGGACCATTACCGGAAATTTGATAAGTTGATGTTCATGCCATCAGGGTGTAAGCTACCCAGACAGAATATAAGGTGCTGTTATTCCAACTTGAGTGTGGCCTCATCACAACAATAGAGGAGGTCATGGTTTGGCATATCAGAATGAGAATGGGAAGTGGAAATAAAATGGGTGGCCACTTCTTCTGGCAGATGGAATGTAGGTGCTCAGCGAAATGGTCTCCCAATCTATGTCGGGTCTCACTGATATACAGGAGGCAACACCAGGAGCACCAGGCACAGTAAATGACCCCAACAGACTCACAGGTGAAGTGTCGCCTCACCTAGAAGGACTGTTTGGGGCCCTGAATGGTAGTGAGGGAGGAGGTGTAGGGGCAGACGTAGCACATAAGCGCCAGGAGGGAGATCAGTGGGAAAGATGAATGGACAAGAGATCCATGTAGGGAGCGATCCCTGCAGAAAGCAGAACATAGAGGGGAAGGGAAAGATGTGCTTGGTGGTAGGATCTCATTGGAGATGGCAAAAGATCTGAAGAATTACGTGCAGGACGCGGATGCAATAGACTGCCCCAACAGATTCACAGGTGAAGTGTTACCTCACCTGGAAGAACAGTTTGGGATCCTGAATGGAGGTAAGGGAGGAGGTGAATAGGCAGGTGTAGCATTCTGTCGCTTGTAGGGATATGTGCCAAGAGGAAGATTAATGGGGAGGGATGAAGGGACAATGGAACCAGGGAAGGACCGCACTCTGTGGAAAATAGAGAGATGGGGAGAAGGTAAAGATATATTTGGTGGTAGGATCCTGTTGAAGATGGCGGAAGCTTATGGGGTGGTAGGTGAGGACAAGAGGAACTCTATTTCCTGTGAAGGCAGCAGAAAGACGGTGTGAGCGTGGTTGTCCAGCAAAAAAAAGGAGATGTGGGTGAGGACAGCGTTAATGGTCGAGGAAGGGAAACTCCATTCTTTGAAGGAGGAAGACATCTGATGTCCTGGAAAGGAAAGCCTCATCTTGGGAACAGATGCAGCAGAGATAAAGGAACTGAAAAAATGGAATAGCATTTTTATAGGAGACAGGGTGGGAAGAGGTTTAGTCAAGATAGCTGTGGGAATTAGTAGGTTTATAAAATTTGCTGGTAGACAATTTGTCTCCAGAGATGGAGACCGAGACATTGGAAAAGGGGAGAAAGGTGTCAGAAATGGCCCAATTGAATTTAAGGGCAGGGTGGAAGTTGAAGGCAAAGCTGAATGGCTGGAGAATCAATCAGTATTGCTTGGCAGGTCACAAAGCCAACACCTGGGAATCAAGACTCAGCCTTTTTAAAGTCAGAGCACATTCTTACAGCAAAAGGTTGTGATTTGTATGCAATAGTTTTCTTTCTTTTAAATTCTGATCTAAGGCACGTATTTCAGCTATTTGTGTATGTGAGGAAAGTCTTCTAATGGTTTGTGATATTGTAATTGGTTACTTTTTGGCAGAAAGAAGCCTGGCGTACCTTCACTGGGGTTTATAAATATCAGTCCTTTGAAGAAGCCTGGGACCGTCTGCTATGAAAACCTGCTTTAATAAATGCAATCTGTTGTGATGTTTACTGAAAGGTTTGGTTAATCTTTTGAAGAATTTAGTTGGCCTATGTATCAGTTAATTTGGATAATTGATGCTGACAGAGGGGTTAAAAAAATTGATTTTTTCTTAATACTGATTAATTGATGGACCCAGGTAAAGCGGTTGACCATTTAGAAAAGAGATGAAAAGTAATTTCCTCATTTTGATTCTGTGGATCTTCAGAATTCTCCCGTGTTGAGGAAACTGCTGCTCATTCACTGAGGAAAATTAAGCCCAAGATTAATGGAATCTTAGACAATAAGGAGAGTAAGAGACATTGTGGATACAGTGAAGCGGACAAGATATTGTACAAAATTATGAAGCAGATTCAATAGGCTCTAATAGAACATAGAACATTACAGCCCAGCACAGGCCCTTCGGCCCATAATGTTATGTCAGCCATTTAACCTACTTTAAGATCAATCTAACTCTTCCCTCCTACATAACCCTCCATTTTTCTATCATACGTGGGCCTATCTAAGAGTTTTTTAAATGCCCAAAAGGCGAATGGTATGTTGGCATTCATAGCACGAGGATTCGAGTACAGGAGCAGGGAGGTACTACTGCAGTTGTACAAGGCCTTGGTGAGACCACACCTGGAGTATTGTGTGCAGTTTTGGTCCCCTAATCTGAGGAGAGACATTCTTGCCATAGAGGGAGTACAAAGAAGATTCACCAGATTGATTCCTGGGATGACAGGACCTTCATATGATGAAAGACTGGATCGACTACGCTTATACTCTCTGGAATTTAGAAGATTGAGCGGGGATCTTTTTGAAACGTATAAAATTCTAAAGGGATTGGACAGGCTAGATGCAGGAAGATTGTTCCCGATGTTGGGGAAGTCCAGAACGAGGGGTCACAGTTTGAGGATAGAGGGGAAGCCTTTTAGGACCGAGATGAAGAAAAACTTCTTCACACAGAGAGTGGTGAATCTGTGGAATTCTCTGCCACAGGAAACAGTTGAGGCCAGTTCATTGGCTATATTTAAGAGGGAGTTAGATATGGCCCTTGTGGCTAAAGTGATCAGGGTGTATAGAGATAAGGCGGGTACAGGGTTCTGAGTTGGATGATCAGCCATAATCATACTGAATGGTGGTGCAGGCTCGAAGGGCCGAATGGCCTACTCCTGTACCTATTTTCAATGTTTCTATCTGGATATACCACCACCCCTGTCAGGGTGCACCATGCATCCACCTGTCTCTGTGATATATAGCTTACTCTTGCCTCCATACCATGTCTTCCGTGCATCCTCCAGATGGTCCTACATTGTATCGTCAGTTTTAAATTATAGTTATAATTAACTGCAATGGTAATGTCTAACTAATGGTCCCCCATTTCTCTGGTGTAATCTCACAACACACTAATAAGTTTTTCTGAAAACTACATCATTTGACGCCCTCAGTGACTGTGAATTAGTGGCCCTAATAATACTCTACAGTTATGAACATAACATTCTTTTAATACAAATAGCATTATGCCTGTCTCACCATGCTACAGGAGACTGTGACTATCAATCAAAAGGACAAGGCAGCTAAATATTAATGTGCCTAGCATGTATTTAGACTTGGAGAGATAATTTTGGGTTAACACCAATTTTCAGAATTCAATCACAAAGCATTGGTAAAAATGTCAGAGTATAACTTGCTAAAATTGGAGTTAATCGCTTACTGTCAGTCAGCAATATTGACACTATATCCCAAAATCAACAGTTCCCATCTATCTACCGCTTTTAGCACAATTAAACACCCCAAGAAACTTCTCTGCAGGATAATCAGACAAAACGTGACTTTGAGCCACACAAGCACATGATAATCACGGGCCATCAAAATGTTTGGTATTGGAATAGAGCAAAAATAATACCCCAGCATGGAACTGGGTGTTGGACTTCCTAACCAACAGACCTTGGACTGTTAGGATGCACAGTCGCTCCTCCCTCGCCATCATCTCAACACGGGGCCTCCCCAGGGTGGTAAGCTGAGCCCACTCCTGTGCAGTCTGCTCACACACTACTGCACGGCCAAACGTCCAAGCAATCACAGTCAAGTTTGCCGATGACACGGCAGCGACAGGGCTCATCACGGCGATGAGACAGCCTACAGAGAGGGGGTCGAAGTGCTTGAAGCCTTGTGCCAGGCAAATAACCTCTTCCTCGATGTCAACAGGACAAAGGAGATGGCACTCACCCTCAGGAAAACCCGCACCACTCACACCCCTCAGTGGGAACTGTGAGCAGTTTCAAACCCCTAGGAGTGCACATCTCACACAACCTTTCATAGTCCAGGACACATCCTCCACAGTCAAGAAAGCTCACCAATGCCTCTGGACTATGTAAACCAATATTCATGACCTTCTACAGATGCGCAATTAGAAGCATCCTAACGAGCTGCATCGCCGTGTGGTACAGAAACTGCACTGCTGCAGACAGGAGGGCCCTATAACAGGTAATTAAAACTGCCCAGCACCTCACTAGAACCAGCCTACCCGCCATCAAAGACATATATGAATAAAGGTGCTGGGAAAAGGCCAGCCCTATCTTGAAGGATCCCACCCACTCTGCTAATGGACCGTTTGTCCCACTCCCTTCAGGAAAGAGCCCCCACAGCATCCACTCCAGGACCACTAGACTCAAAACGAGTTACTTCCCCCCAAGCCATCAGGCTGATCAACACCTCCGTCCATCAACTCACCTCACCGCCAGTACATCCATATTTGCTAATCCTCTCCACAATCTCTCGGCACCCTTTACCCTTACAGTCCACACCTCATACCTACGCTGACACAGTCCCTGGCCTACTGTTCTCTCATGCGTCCTGCTGCCACCTAGAGGAATTCCTCTTGTTCAAGAGTCACTTTGTCACTTTATCATGTCCTGTCAGACTCACCTTATGTTCAGATATTCCTGCACCTAGGGTCACTTTATGTACATACCATCAGTCCACGTATACAAGCCAGTCTTATGTATATACGGCCACACTCAGCAGTTGTCCATTTTAACACACACAAATTGCTGGAGGAACTCAACAGGTCAGGCAGCTTCTATGGAACTGAATAGGCAGTCAATGCTTTGGGCCAAGAATGTTTTATAGCATCACTTTTATATTTTATGTTTATTGTGTTTTTTAATGCTTATTGCGTTTTTTTTTTACGCTGCATCGGATCCAGAATAACGATGAATTTGCTCCTTTGCTATTTTGTACAGAAGAATAACAATAAGCAATCGTGAATCTAATAGGTTGGAGCCCAATGCTGGGCGGCATGTTGATGGAGCCCATCGGGGTTCTGGCAGTCTGGACAGAGGTGTTCAATAGTTCATGCAGATGGTGGTCGAAGACTGGTGATGGCATCAGGCAGCATGGTTATGACTTATTAGCCAGCTTGTTAACTCTCTTGCTCATTAGTGATTTTTCTCCATCTCCTTCTCCTTCTCCCTCTCATCTATCACTCGATACTAGATATCAACTCTATTATCTGCATTAAAGGCATTATTGACCCATCATGGGTACATCCACCCCTCCAAATCGTATTTTGCAACAGCCTTCACTGTGGAAGGCACCAGCGATGTGCCAGAAATTCAAGAGAGTGAAGGGGCAGAAGTAAGAGACAAGGTGTGTGGGAAGCTGAAAGGTCTGAAGGTGGATAGGTCACCGGGAACGGATGGGCTACATCCTGGATTCTGAAAGAGGTGACTGAAGAGATCATGCAAGCATTAGTAGTGGTCTTTCAATAATACTTAGATTCCGGAATGGTTACAAAGGACTGGAAAATTGCAAACATTACTCCACTCTTTAAGAAGGCAGAGAAGCAAAATACAGGGAATTTAGGTCAGTTAGTCTGACTTCAGTAATTAATAAGATTTTAGAGTCATCATTAAGGATAAGCTTTTGAGACACTTGGAAGGACATGATTAAAAAAAACAGAAGTCAACATGGTTTCCTTAACGAGAAATATTACTAATAAATCTGCTATATTCTCTGAGAATAGACAAAAGAAAATCAGTGGATGATGTTTACTTGGATCTTAATAAGGTGGGTCATACATGAAGCTGCTGAACAACAACCCAAAATACAACAGGAAAGATACTAACATGGATAGAAGACTGGTAGGAGGTAAAGAGTAGGAATAAAGGGGGCCTTTTCTGGTTGGCTGCCAGAGACTAGTGATGTAACGTAGGGGTTGGTATTGCATCTGCTACTTTTCACATCTCATGTTAATGATCTGGACGACAGAATTGAGAGCTTTGTGGCCAAGTTTGCAGATGATACAAAGATAGGTGGAGGGCCAGGTAGTGTTGATGAAGCTAGAAGTCTACAGGAGGACTTGGGCAGGCTGAGAGAATGGGTAAAGAAGTAGTGGATTGAATACCACATAGGGAAGTGTGTGGTCATGCTCTTTGGTAGAAGGAATAAAACTGGAGACTATTTCCAAGAGGGGGAGAGAATTCAGAAATCAGAGACGCAAAGGGACTTTGGAGTCCAAGAACAGGTTTCCCTAAAGGTTCACTTGCAGGTTCAGTCAATAGTAAGGAAACAAATGCAATATTTATTTATTTAGAGATACACCATTGTAACAGGCCCTTCAGACCTAACAAGCCCATGCCCCAATTACACTCATGTGACCAATTAACCCACTGACCCATACATCTTTGGAATGTGGGAGGAAACCAGAGGACCCAGAGGAACTCCACGCAGTCACGGGGAGAATGTACAAACTCCTTACAGACAGCCGCAGAACTGAACCCCTGGTTGCCAGCACTGTACTAGAGTTTTGCTAACTGCTATGCTACTATGCCACCCTTTAGCATTCACTTTGAGTAACTGGAATATAACAGCAACGATCCAATGCTGAGGCATTGATCAGATGACATTTGGAGCTTTGTGGACAGTTTTAGGCCCCAAATCTAAGAAAGGATGTGCTAGAATTGTAGAGTGTACTCTAGAGGAATGAAAGGGTTAAGGTATGAGCAGTGTTTGATGGCTCTGAGTCTGTGCTGACCAGAGTTTAGAGGGATGAGGGAGGATCACATTGAAACTGACCAATCATGGGAGAGTCAAGAACCACAGTCGCCATGGTAACATGGCATTTAGTGCGACACTACTACAACTCGGGGCATCCTGAAGTTCAGAGTTCAATTCTTGCGCCATCCTGTAAGGAGTTTCTGTACGTCCTCCCCATGGAAAGTGTGGGTTTTCCCCAGTCCAAAGACGTACCAGGTAGATTAATTGGTCATTGTGAATTGTTCCGTAATTAGGTTAGGGTTAATTAAGATTGTGGGGCTGCTACTATGGCATGGCTCGAAGGGCCAAAAGAGCCTACTTTCAATTGATAGATAGACAGACTAGAGTAGAATAACAACTGCCAAATACAAGGACATCCCTTTAGAATAGAGATGAGGAGGAATTTCTTTAGCCAGAGCGTGGTGAATCTGTGGAATTTATTGCCACAGATAGCTGTGGAGGCCAAATCATTAGGTATATTTAAAGAAGAGGTTGATAGGTTCTTAATTAGGAAGGTTATGTGGAGAAGGCAGGAGAATGGTGTTGGCGAAGACTAGTAAATCAGCCATTTTCGAATGGCCTAATTCTGCTCCGATATCTTATAGTCTCATTTCTAGCATTTTCTGTTTTTATTTCAGATTTGCAGGAACTGCACTTTCTATTTGTTTTTTTAAGTTAACGCAATTTGGATTGCAAATCCATATCATTATTTTATTGCTTATCCTAAAATCTGAATTTAGAAGTCAGTGCTAGAAATGACATGTGCCATGCAGTTAGCGCAGCTCAATTTTAGCTCAGGGCTTTCCAGGGCTCTGAGTTCAATTCAGGCGCCATCTGTAAGGAGTTTGTATATTTTATCCGTGAACTGCAGAGGTTTCCTCAAACAGCCCAAAGAGACAATGGTTAGTAGGAAAGTTGGTCATTGAAATTGTCCAGTGATTAGGCTAGGGATAAATTGGGGTTTGCTAGCCGGTGTGGCTTGTTGGGCCAGAAAGGCCTGTTCCACACTGTATCGCCAAATAAAATAAATATAAATTCATCTTGAGTCTCTGGGAATGTACACGCAGTGCAGGACTGGCAGTCATAGAATCATAGGGTTATACAACATGGAGTCTTTCTCCATTGGCCATCAATAGCCATTTGGACTAATACCATTTTTATTCTCCCCACATTCTCATCCACTTTAACTAGATTATACCACACACCTATAACCTAGGAACAATTACATTTCAATCATGAATTATTTGATACATGAGAGAAAACCAGTGTCCCTGTGGGAACCCACACAGTCTCAGGAAATACAAACTGCACCTAGACAGTCTCTGAGGTTAGGATTGAACCTGAGACCCCTAGGTCACCGTGCACTGATTGCAAAAACTGTGTGAAAGATATTCACGATCCAGGGGCCCTTTTATGCCATGCTCGACTTTCTAAACACTAGCTGCTGAAACTTTTAAAGATCAAAATGTTGTTTTTGAATAAGTTAAACTTCCAACTAATATTCTTTGTTTAATTGCTGGTCAGAAATGAGAGCTCGTCTTCAGTTCTTGATGTAAATAGCAAGCAGTGATCATAGAAAAACCATAGCAACTACAGCACAGAAACAGGCCTTTTGGCCCTTCTTGGCTGTGCCGAACCATTTTCTGCCTAGTCCCACTGACCTGCACACGGACTATATCCCTCCATACACCTCCCATCCATGTATCTGTCCAATTTATTCTTAAATGTTAAAAAAGAACCTGCATTTACCACCTCATCTGGCAGCTCATTCCATACTCCCACCACTCTCTGTGTGAAGAAGCCCCCTGCTAATGTTCCCTTTAAACTTATCCCCCCTCACCCTTAACCCATGTCCTCTGGTTTTTTTCTCCCCTTGCCTCAGTGGAAAAAGCCTGCTTGCATTCACTCTATCTATACCCATCATAATTTTATACACCTCTATCAAATCTCCCCTCATTCTTCTACGCTCCAGGGAATAAAGTCCTAACCTATTCAACCTTTCTCTGTAACTGAGTTTCTCAAGTCCTGGCAACATCCTTGTAAACCTTCTCTGCACTCTTTCAACCTTATTTATATCCTTCCTGTAATTTGGTGACCAAAACTGAACACAATACTCCAGATTCGGCCTTACCAATGCCTTATACAACCTCATCACAACATTCCAGCTCTTATACTCAATACTTTGATTAATAAAGGCCAATGTACCAAAAGCTCTCTTTACGACCCTATCTACCTGTGACGACACTTTTAGGGAATTTTGTATCTGTAAAGGGAATTTTGTATCAGTTTGAAGTTAGAACAGTTTTGCAAACAAGCACTGATATATAGCAGACTTGCTGGCCCCACAGCATCTGGTCTAACTGTTGAAGAGGTGCAGCATGAAAAAATAGGTTATTTAACTTGGCATGTTTCAACCTAGTCAATGCTGGCTAAGTTGTTTAGTTCATGGAAGCTTGCAAACCAGATGGGTACTATCACTTAGCATATTAATAGCTGATCTATTAATAAGTTGGAAATTTGTGTACTCAAATTGTTTTCTTTGTAGCTCTCTCTGCAACTGAATCCTTGACTTCCTCATCAGGAGACCACAGTCAGTGCAGAAAAATATCTACTCCTCAATGACAATCAAACACTGGCGCACGTCATGGATGTGGGCTTAGCCCACACATCTACTCATCCTGCACCCACGACTGTGCGGCTAGGCAAGTTCAAATTCCATCTGTAAGTTTCTTCATGACACTAATATTTATTAAGATGGTTGAAAGAAGCATACAGGAGTGAGAGAGATCAGTTGGTTGAGTAGTGTTGTAACAGCAACCTGCACTCAATGTTAGTCAGACCAAGGAATTGATTATGGACTTCAGGAAGGGAAAGTTGAGGGAACACACACCTGTCCTCATCGAGGTATCAGTAGTGGAAAGCTTAAGCAGTTTCAAGATCCTGGATGCCAACATCTCTGAAGATCTATCTTTGGCCCAGCCAATGCTCCCTCTAAGACGTGCACATGTGCGTGTGCTCACATCTTTTGCTACTAGTGCACAAAGGAACTTAAACTGCACACAAAAGGCTGTCACCCTCTACCCCATCGGCAAATAAAGTATATTTCATGATTGTGCACAATCACATTTCCTTTTCTGGTTTCTGATGTAGACGATGTTGACAATCTGGAGATGCAATGATTTGTCTGCAGTTTCTAGAACTGGCTTATTTATAGTGTTTTTATTGAAGAGGTTATTCAGAACGCTCACGTTATCGTCACTAGGAAAAAAATTGCACAGTACAAGATTTTTACACACACTGGTCATTACAAATTAGAGGGAATATTGAGCTCAACATACTGTTACAATTACAAAGAAGGCACAACAGAGACTATATTGCATTAGGAGTTTGAAGAGACTTGGGTTGTCCGCCAAGACTCACAAATTTCTACAAGTGTACTAAGGAAAGCATTCTAACTTGGCTGCATCACCATCTGGAATGGAAGGGCCACTGCACAGGATCAGAGAAAGCTGCAGAAAGTTACAACTCAGTCCGCTCCATTATGGGCACTAACCTCCCTAGCATTGAGAACACCTTCGAAAGGCCGTGCCTCAAGAAGGCAGCATCCATCATTAAGGACCCATGACCCAGGAGCTGTCCTCTACGTATTGCTTCCATCAGAGAGGAGAAACTGGAGCCTGAAGACTCACACTCAACATTTTCAAAATAGCTTCTTCCCCTCCTCCATCATGTTTCTCAGTGGGCAACAAACCTCTCTATTTTTGCTCCCTTTTTGCACTACCTAATGTAATTTTGTATAGTTTTTATTGTAATTTATGTTTATTATTGTTGTGTATTGCAATGTACTGCTGCCACAAACCACATTTCACATCATATATCAGTGATATTAAACCTGACTCTGATTGGGATTCTGATTCAAGGAGTTTGCTTCAGAGCCTAAAATATGGGTACTTGGGAACTTTGTCTCCAGAAGCTTTCCAGACCACTTCTACCAAATGATTTCTGAAAAAAAATCACATGTGTATGAAGTCACCCAAGTGGTAAAAAGACAGTATAAATATAATAGAGCAGTCAAGGCTTTTTAGGAATGGCTAAGAAATATCTAGAAGCATGAAAGAAAGATTGGCTGTACCAGAATCCATTCCTATGCCTTCAATTTCTGCGATGGATGACTGGTTTATCTGCATCTCGTTGATGTATCCTTTCTGCTTATAGAAATTGTACCCGTGTTTTGGAAATCCTTTGTGTTTGTAATTTGGAAGTATTTTATAAGATAGAAATCCTCTGTGAGTTTTAAATGTGTTTTAACAATGTTGTTTGGATTTAAATATGTATCAGTGAATATAAATGGACTGTGTTTAAACTACTTTATTAGCTGGAAGTACCTCCTCCATGGCAGGAAAGGGGACCCAGCATTTAAGTAGTGGGTATAGGTGGCTAAACTCACCATGGAGGACACACAGGGAGGTGAACTAGTCTTTGAGATTGTGTAGTTATATTATAACTTCTCTGTACTGAAGGTATCTATGATAATTTATATCAGATAGGACTTGTCTTTGTTTGACTTCAGAATTTCACGGTTAGCAAACCCAATATCATCATATCTGATCCATGAAACTGTTACTACTTTGCATGTTTATCTATCACGGATGAAAATCTACCCCAAGATACTTGAGTTAATCGAACATTCTGCTGTTGTAGCAGGCTCTGAGTAATCAGGATTTGTATTAAATCATTGATGATGCTTAAGTCTTAAATGCATTAATGGCTGGAAATTAATAATTTACTTTTCCTGACTGCAGCAAATCCTAAACAGCAGGTTACATTAAAGAGACTTTTGCTTTTGACATTAAGAGACTCCAGTGTATTTGCATTATTTACTGAAAGGGCAGACAGATGGAATATAATAACAAGGAAAACAACAACTTGTATTTATATGTAGCACCTTTTGCTGCGGCTAAATGGTCCCAGGCACTTCTCCGAAATGTTATCAGATAAATTTTGAATGAGCTGCATCAGGGGAATTTGGTGCAAGTGGTCTTAAAAGAAGGGGTGGCTCTTATAGTTAAGTAGGTAGGCTGAGAGATTTGAGGAAACAGCAAAGCACATTCTCAGCAAAAACAAAGTTAAAAATACATTTATTATTGAAGTACGCACGTATCACCATACACGACCTTGAGATTCATTTACTTGCAGGCAGGGTCAGTAGAACAGAGAAATTTGATAGAATCAGTGGCTTCAGGTCCACGCAAGTGTCTCCCCTTTCCTGCTCTTTTACCATAGTTCTACAATTCCAAGTATGTGTCCAACTCCCTTCCCCAGGTTATTATTGAATCTCTTCCACCACTTCGTGAGTCTTGTTTGCAAAAATAATTTCATCCATTCTTTGCATTCTTTTTAATCTTTATTATAAATTCAACACATTCTATCCTGAAACATACTATCTGGCGGTGCTATTGCCAAGTGAAGAGATCGCGCATTCACTTTTAAAGAAGTTCTAGCTAAGTAACTTAACAGAAGGATATTTGTAATGTGTAACTAACTATTGGATAGCAGTCTTATTCTGATTCATGCTGTGAAATGGCAGATTGTGCACACATACAGCTGTAACAATACATGATCTGAGCTAAACTGAGATGGCAATGAGAGCTACTTGCAGAATTTCATCAAGCTCAAATAACTTGTACACTCTGATTACTGCATTCCATACATACTAACTGTAAATTACAGTAAAGCTAAAACAAATAGAAGCAGCAACAGCACAAAAACTGAATTCAGAAAAATGTGCTAATTCCTAACGATCACCTTTAATAAATTGATTGATAAGTTAATTGCCTTCTGATTATTTACTGCCTCCAATAAATCTACAGCCTGTTACCACGCTGTATCTCAATATATTTTCCAAAATAATATAATAATTGGTTACATTGCCCTTCAAATTTTTCCAATAGTTATAGCAATTTCCTTGAGGAAAATACTAACTTATTTTAACTATATGTGGGTGTTGGCTTCATGGGCTTTGAACTAGTTGGGCAAAGTGGGTTTCCCCCCAAGCATTTGTTGTTCTCATTCACATCACAATACAAAAGAGTAATTTTTTTCTGCAAATGTAGAAAAGAAGAAGCCCAGAATGCAACAATATTCCCCTTTTCCAACAGAGCGAAGAACAAATTGGGGCATACCCTGTATTTATTTAAGTAGGTAGGTAGGGCAAGAATCCAGATGTTGTGGTCCATGTAGGGACCAACGACGTGGGTAGGAAGAGTGAGGGGGTCCTGTGTAGTGAGTTCAGGGAGTTAGGTGCGAAGCTGAAGGGCAGGACCTCCAGGGTAACAATCTCAGGATTGCTACCTGTGCCACGTGCGAGTGAGGCAATGAACAGAAGGATTATACAGATCAATACGTGGCTGAGAGAATGGTGGAGGAGGGAGGGCTTCAGGTTTTTAGATAATTGGGCTTTGTTCCAGGGAGGGTGGGATCTGTTCCGATGGGACGGTTTACACCTGAACTGGAGGGGTACTAACATTCTTGCAGGAAAGTTTGCTAGTGTTGCTTGGGGGGGGGGGGGTTAAACTAAAGTTGCAGGGGGCAGGGATCCAGAATGTGAGAGAGGATAGAGAGAAGATGTATAAAGGACAGGTGGGGACTACACGGTTCTGGAATATTAAGTGTGAAGTAGAGAAAGGTGAGGCGGAACGAGTGATAAGGAGGATACATGTGCAGAGGGATGGTCTGACGGAGCATGAAGTTAAATGTGCAGAAAGAGTAAGTAAATTTAAGAAGGACAACAAAATTCAAGGGGCGTATAGCCCGGTGAGAATTCGGGGAACTGGGTTATGCACAATAGGCAGCGATTTAAACAGAGAGAGGAGAAATGGGTTAAAAATTCTATATCTGAATGCACAAAGTGTCAGAAATAAGGCGGATGAGCTTGAAGCTCAGGTGTGAATAGGTAACTATGATGTTGTTGGGATAACGGAGACATGGCTGCAGGGGGATCAGACCTGGGAATTGAATGTACAAGGGTATACGTGCTATCGAAGGGACAGAAAGGTGGGCAGAGGGGGTGGGGTGGCCCTGTTGGTGAGGAATGAGATTCAGTCCCTTGCAAAGGGGGACATAGAATCAGGAGAAGTAGGATCAGTGTGGATAGAACTGAGGAACAGTAAGGGCAAAAAGACCCTAATAGGTGTTATCTACAGGCCCCCAAACAGTAGCATGGATATTGGGTGCAAGTTGAATAGGGAGTTAACAATGGCATGTGGCAAAGGAAATGTCGCAGTAGTTATGGGGGATTTCAACATGCAGGTGAACTGGGAAAATCAGGTTGGTACTGGACCCCAGGATAGGGAGTTTGTAGAGTGCCTACGGGATGCATTTTTGGAGCAGCTTGTATGAGAGCCGACCAGGGATAAGGCTATTCTGGATATAGCGTTGTGCAATGAAGAGGATTTGATAAGTGATCTTGAAGTAAAGGAACCATTAGGAGGTAGTGACCATAATATGATAAGTTTTTATCTGCAAGTTGAGAGGGATAAGGGCAGATCAGAAGTGTCAGTATTGCTGTGAACAAAGGAGACTATGGATCCATGAGGGAGGAGCTGGCCAAAGTTGACTGGTCGGATATCCTAGCAGAAAAGACAGTGGAACAGCAATGGCAGGTATTCTTGGGAATAATGCACAAGGTGCAAAATCAGTTCATCCCCCGGAGAAGGAAGGATTCAAAGGGGGGAAAGTGACCACAGTGGTTGACAAAGGAAGTCAGAGATAGCATAGCATTAAAAAAGAAGTATAACAGAGCTAAGGTGAGTGGGAAGACGGATGATTGGGAAATTTTTAAGGAGCAACAGAACTTAACTAAAAAGGCAATACGGGGAGAAAAAATGAGGTATGAACGCAAGCTAGCTAGGAATATAAAGGAGGATAGCAAAAGTTTTTTTTTAGGTATGTGAAGAGAAGGAAGATGGTTAAGAACAATGTTGGGCCCTTGAAGAATGAATTGGGAGAAATTGTTATGGGAAACAGAGAAATGGCAGATGAATTTAATAAGTACTTTGGATCTGTCTTCACTAGGGAAGACACAAGCAATCTCCCAGATGTATGGATGGGCCAAGGACATAGGGTACCAGAGGAACTGAAACAGATTGACATTAGGAAGGAAACGGTGATGAGTAGACTGATGGGACTGAAGGCTAACAAATCTCCAGGTCCAGATGGTCTGCATCCTAGGGTACCAAAGGAGGTGGCTCTGGAAAGTGCGGATGCATTACTGATCATTTTCCAATGTTCCTTAGATTCAGGATCAGTTCCTGAGGATTGGCGAATGGCTAATGTTATCCCACTTTTTAAGAAGGGAGGGAGGGAGAAAACAGAGAACTGTCGCCCTGTTAGCCTAACATCAGTAGTGGGGAAGATGCTAGAGTCCATTATTAAAGATGAAATAGCAGCATATCTTGATAGCAGTGATAGGACTGGGCTGAGCCAGCATGGATTTACCAAGGGCAAATTATGCTTGACTAATCTATTGGAGTTTTTCAAGGATGTAACCAGGAAGATAGACGTGGGAGATCCAGTGGATGTGGTGTACCTTGACTTTCAGAAGGCATTTGATAAGGTACCACGTAGGAGATTGGTGAGTAAAATCAGAGCTCATGGCATTGGGGGGAGGATATTGACATGGATAGAAAACTGGTTGGCAGATAGAAAGCAAAGGGTAGCAGTGAATGGGTGTTTCTCGGAATGGCAGGTGGTGACTAGTGGGGTGCCACAGGGCTCGGTATTGGGACCACAGCTGTTTACGATTTACGTCAATGATTTAGAGGAAGGCATTGTGAATAACATCAGCAAGTTTGCTGATGATACTAAGCTGGGTGGCAGTGTGACATGCGATGAGGATGTTAGGAGAATTCAAGGTGACTTGGATAGGCTGGGTGAGTGGGCAGAAACTTGGCAGATGGCGTTTAATGTGAATAAGTGTGAGGTTATTCACTTTGGGAGCAAGAACAGGAACAGATTATTATCTGAATGGTGTGGAGTTAGGTAATGGAGAAATACAAAGAGATCTAGGAGTACTTGTTCGTCAGTCTCTGAAGGTGAATGAGCAAGTGCAGCTAGCAGTGAAGAAGGCTAATGGAATGTTGGCCATTATTACAAAGGGAATGGAGTACAAGAGCGAGGAAATCCTTTTGCATTTGTACAGGGCCCTGGTGAGACCACACCTGGAGTATTGTGTGCAGTTTTGGTCTCCAGGGTTAAGGAAGGACATCCTGGCTGTGGAGGAGGTGCAGCGTAGGTTCACTAGGTTAATTCCTGGGATGTCCGGACTGTCTTACGCAGAGAGGTTAGAGAGACTGGGCTTGTACATGCTGGAATTAAGGAGATTGCGGGGGGATCTGATTGAGACATATAGGATTATTAAGGGATTGGACAAGATAGAGGCAGGAAATATGTTCCAGATGCTGGGGGAGTCCAGTACCAGAGGGCATGGTTTAAGAATAAGGGGTAGGTCATTTAGGACAGAGTTGAGGAGGAACTTCTTCTCCCAGAGAGTTGTGGAGGTGTGGAACGCACTGCCTCAGAAGGCAGTGGAGGCCAATTCTCTGGGTGCTTTCAAGGAGCTAGATAGGTATCTTATGGGTAGGGAATCAAGGATTATGGGGACAAGGCAGGAACCGGGTATTGATAGTAGATGATCAGCCACGATCTCAGAATGGTGGTGCAGGCTCGAAGGGCCGAATGGTCTACTTCTGAACCTATTGTCTATTGTCTATTTATTTCACTTTGAAATGGTCAAATACATTTTCATGAAAACAATTTTTTTTTAAGTTTCCATTTCAATTTAGTTTTGAGGTGATAGCAACCATAATGTAAAAGGATAAAAGCCTCATTTCATCAGTTTCAATGTAACTTCATAAGAGTCATGCCCTATTTTTGATTTGTAATGAGCAATTCATAAATATTAAATATTCATATATAAAGTCTTGTTAGAAATCAGTAGAAAATTTATCTCAAAATGTACATCCTGATGACATTATTATCAAATCATCATCTATACCAATACAGTGCTGTTGAACGGTGATAATGTATTTACCTGGAAAGGACAGGATAAGTGTTACCAAGTGAGATGTTGAGAGAAAATATCAGACATTCATTCAGGAGTGACAGGTACTGGAAATATCAATGTAAAGATTGTAAAGCACACAAAAACAAGTGCTCCAAAAAACTTGAACTGGGGCTCTGTATGAGTTTCTAGTGAGGCAATGGGAGAGTCCTAACGAGTGCATCAAACGTACCATGTGCATAATGTGGAAGTACCAGACCTCAAGCACAGATTCGCAAAATAATTATGCATTGCTTCAGTTGTCATGCAGGAACTGTGAACTTAAATATACAATGCTATCAGTATAGTACAGTCATTTGGAGATTGACTGCATGAACTGGAGTAGCAACCACACATATTCATCAGAAGATGGGACATTGTTGACATTGGCAGTGACATTTTCTAATGAATGCCCATTGCTTTGAACATTGGATTTTCCAATTCCAGCTCTTAACACTTAGTTTTTAAGTTCGTTTTCTCTTTACTCACCTTCCTGGTGATCCAGCCTTTCTCCTTCCACTTTGGTTCCCTTTCACATAGGTTCCCTCCTCCCCAACCAACACACTGCAGCCACCGAATCACGCCCCCCTCCCAAATGGTTCCACCTGTCCTCTCCCTTCCATGGTTCCCATCATCACTTTCTTCAGCAGATTCCAGCACTTGTAGCCCCTGCATCCACGCTCATCACTCACCTTCTCACTCACCTACCCCCACCTAGCTCCATCTGCCTTCCCCGCCCCTTTTTCCTGTTTCTTCCTTTGTCTGCTTCCACCTGTCACCCACCTGCCCCCGTCCCCCAACTTCACTCCTTCCCCCTTGTTCCATTTGCTCATCCCTCATCATTCACCGCTCCTCGGTCCACCTATCACCTTCCAAACTTCTCTTACCACTCACCCTCTCCTCCTTATGTCATCCACATTCCTTCTTCGCTCTCAGTCCTGACGCAACCTGAAACGCAGACAATTCCTTTCCTTCCTGTTCAGTTCCTCCAGCAGTATGTTTTTTTTTGTTCCAGGTTACAGCATTTTGTAGTGTCTCCAGAAAATAATACCAGTGATTCACCCAGCATGGTCTTGGACAAAACATTGAGAGATTTTCATTCGATAGCGCATCGTTCAATATTAGTGTTTTGTGCAGGTGTAAAAATGACGGCATGGAATCTGGTGGGAGGGAATGCCCGATGGTGGGTGTGTGAGTTAGGGAAGGAATGGGCTTAGAGGGATGTGGGGTGGGATGTAGGGAATGAGACCAGTGTGTTGTGGTGTTCAAGGCACAGAATGGATATTTGCTGGGAAGGTGCCCGGGAGTGGGAATGTGGTCAGAGAGATGCTGGAGGGTGGGTTGGTCCTTATTTTGAAATATGCAGTACCGTCCAAAAGTCTTAGGCATACAGTGGTATGCAAAAGTTTGGGCACCCTGGTCAAAATTTCTGTTACTGTGAATAGCTAAGCAAGTAAAAGATGAACTGATTTCCAAAAGGCATGAAGTTAAAGATGACACATTTCTTTAATATTTTAAGCAAGAAAACTTTTTTATTTCCATCTTTTACAGTTTCAAAATAACAAAAAAGGAAAAGGGCCTGAAGCAAAAGTTTGGGCACCCTGCATGGTCAGTACTTAGTAACACCCTCTTTGGCAAGTATCGCAGCTTGTAAGCGCTTTCTGTAGCCAGCTAAGAGTCTTTCAATTCTTGTTTGGGGGATTTTCACCCATTCTGCCTTACAAAAGGCTTATAGTTCTGTGAGATTCCTGGGCTGTCTTGGGCTCTTTTGAGGTCTATCCACAGGTTCTCACTGCTGTTTAGGTCAGGGGACTGTGAGGGCCATGACAAAACCTTCAGCTTGCACCTCTTGAGGTAGTCCATTGTGGATTTTGAGGTGTGTTTGTTGTAGAAGCCATTCTCTTTTCATCTTCGGCTTTTTTACAGACGGTGTGATGTTTGCTTCCAGAATTTGCTGGTATTTAATTGAATTCATTCTTCCCTCTACCAGTAAATGTTCCCCGTGCCACTGGCTGCAACACAAGCCCAAAGCATGATCCATCCACTCCCGTGCTTAACAGTTGGAGAGGGGTTCTTTTCATGAAATTTTTCACCCTTTTTTCTCCAAACATACCTTTGCTCATTGCGGCCAAAAAGTTCTATTCAAAAGATTCAAAGAAACATCTAAACAAGCCTGATGCATTTTGGAAACAAGTCTTGTGGACTGATGAAGTTAAAATAGAACTTTCATTGCAGAATTTCATGAAAAGAACACCTCTCCAACTGTTAAGCACGGGGGTGGATCGATCATGCTTTGGGCTTGTATATATAGCTGGGATGCCCAAGATTTTTGCACAGTGCTGTATTTATCAACGTGGAATAAAGAATGAGTTTGTAAATCTGGTGGGAGCAAAGGATGTTGGGAATGGAAAAGGCGGAGTGGAAGGAGTGCGGGACAGGTGGCCAAGATGGAGGGCTGGGTCGGGGAAGGGGGAGGAGAAGGATGGTGCGGGTGCAGACACACCCAGCCCTCAGACACCAGGCAAAGTCAGCTGATTCCAAACAATTGGTTTATTGATCATTTATAGACTGTGTCCCTGCTGCTTCCCGCTTCCTTCCCTCTCCCTACCCCCGTTCCCAAGAATGATCCCGCTCTCCTTGAACCTTTCCCATTCTCAGTCGACAATAGAGACCCATGGTCAGAATCAGGTTTATCGTGGCTCACATATGTCATGAAATTTGTTTTTTCCTGTGGCAGCAGTACAGTGCAATACATAAAATTGCTACCGTACTGAAGGGTCTCGGCCCTTAATGTCAACTGTACCTCTTCCTAGAGATGCTGCCTGGCCTGCTGCATTC
Source organism: Mobula hypostoma (assembly GCF_963921235.1). Classification (NCBI taxonomy): domain Eukaryota; kingdom Metazoa; phylum Chordata; class Chondrichthyes; order Myliobatiformes; family Myliobatidae; genus Mobula; species Mobula hypostoma. The sequence goes on from NC_086113.1 coordinate 21,368,164, forward strand.
ACCAGCAACTTTTATGTGTGTTGCTTGAAATCCCAGCATCTGCAGATTTCCTCGTGTTACCGTACTGTGCAAAGCTTTTACGCCCTCGGGATATATATACACACACTTTAACATAGAGCTTATCAGTGCTGTACAGCCCCTTCAATGTTGTACTGATCTTTTAACCTACTCTAAGATCAATCTAGCTCTTCTCTCCCACATGACCCTCCATTTTTCGACCATTCATGTGCCTAAGGAGTCTCTGACATATCCTTAATGCATTTCCTTCGATCACCACCTCAGGCAGTACGTTCCATGTACCCACCACCACTCTCTGTATAAAAACACTTACCCCTGTCATCCCCTCTATACTTACCTCCATTCGCCTTAAAATTATGTCCCCTGTGTTAGCCATTTCCATCCTGGGAGAAGGTCCTTGTTGCCCATTCGATCTATGCCTCTTATCATCTTGTACACCTCTATCAAGTCACCTCTCATCCTCCTTTGTTCCAAAGAGAGAAGCCCTAGCTCGTTCAACCTATCCTCACTAGACATGCTGTCCAGTCCAGGAAGCATCATGGTAAATCTCCTCTGCACCCTCTCTAAAGCTTCCACATCTTTCTTCTGATGAATCCACCAGAACTGAACACAATATTCCAAAAGTGGTCAAACCAGGATTTTAATGAGCTGCAACATCTCAAAGTGAAATAAAAACTGAAGGAGGTATAAATGTTCAGGCTGGTCAGGCCAGGCAGCATCTTCAATAGTAAAGATAATCTCAGTGTCTCTTTCCACAGATGAAGCCTGATGGGCTGCAAGTTTCTGTTTTGATTTCAGATTTCCAGCATCTGAGCTATTTTTAAAATTTAATTTCAAAATGTAAGCTGTTTTATTATGTCAAGACCAGAATGTGTGAGTAATCATCCAAAAATGACCTTGAATATATGCACACCTAAATTCTAGTTGTCAATTTATTGTGGACAATTCCTTCATAAAATATTAATATATCAACAGCATTTAAAATGTGCCTCCTCATGTCCTTGTACCTAGAAAGGCCATCTTAAACATAAAGGTTCCATAAATGAGCATCAGCTGCAGATCAGGGGGGAGCACCCTCATCTCTGACTGTTCAGGTTTCAGTCCAGAGAATTGAACTCAATAGTCCATGCTGATGCCTCTCATACAGCATGGAGAAGATGGCACTGTCTATCACTGCAGAGCTAATCACAGACCCCTGTCTGCATTCTTGTGTAGATATAATAGGTCCCATGGCGTTATCTTGAAAAATAGCAAGTGAATTATCCTCAGTTGGAACCAATATTTATCTGTCAATCAACAGCTTAAAAGAAAAAGTTAAGCTGGCCGTTATTATGTTACTGCAGCTGCTGGGAGCTTGTTGGATGAAATGGGTTTCTTATAATAAAAGCAGCAACTTCACTATAAAAGTACTTTACATTAAAGCTCCATGAGAGGTGCTATGTAAAAGAAAGTCACTCTTGCATTTGAATTGAACCCGTTTTAAGCACGAAGAAATGTTGGTGCCGGCTTAATTGAAAATGCACTCAGTGGCCACTTTATTAGATTGAGGAGTGGAATCCGGTGTGGTCTTCAGCTGCTGTCACCTTCCCCTTCCAGATTCAACAAGTGTGTTCAGAGATGCTCCTCTGCACACCACTGTTGTAACTCATGGTTATTTGAGTTACCGTTGCCTTCCCAATCAGCTGGAACAAGTTGAGCAGCATGTCATGAAACAGCATATCCTGATGCCTTACCTATTACTGCGCGGAATTTCAAACATGCCAGCTTGAAGAAGTCTCTGAACAACTTCCACCAACATATCACCTGTGGAACCAGACGAGCCAGCACAATTGACCACTGTTATACCACCATTAAGAGAGCTTCCCGTGCCATCCCACGCCCACACATTGTAAAATCAGATCACCTGGTTGTACTTCTACTCCCAGCATATAGGTAGAGACCAAAGACCACAGCACCAGTGGCAAGGACTAAGAAGGTATGGTCAAGGAAGGCTGAGGGGTGCTTACCGGACGGCTTTGAGTTGTCTGGACAATATTCAGGGATTCGTCTTTGAACCTAACGAAATACAACACAGTTGTCACCAACTTCATCAAGACCCGTATGGATGAGTGTGTGCCTTCATACCAGCACACCCAAACCAAAGGTCGTAGATGAACCTGGAGATTCGTAGTCTGCTGGGGGCTATATCTGTGGTATTCAAGAGCGGAGATCCAGAACTATACATGAGGTCCTGATACGACCTACGGAAGGCTATTTTAAGAGTGAGAAAACAATTCCAATTGAAGTTAGAGATGGAATTGGAAGCATGTTAGCTCTGGTTTGCAGGCCATTACTTCCTACAAGATGACATCTAAAATCAGTAATGACTGTGATGATTCACTCCCAGAAGAGCTCAACACCTCATGAATTTTTTGAAAGGGAGAATAAAACTACACCTGTGCAGATCCCTGCAGCATCTGGTGAGCCTGTAATCTCTAACTCGAAGGCCGATGTTAGAAAATCTTTCAATAGGGTGAACCCTCGCAAGGTGTCAAGTCCAGATGGTGTAACTAGTAGGGTGCTGAGAAAACCTGTGCCAACCAGCTGTTGGGAGTGTTAAAGGGCATCTCACTGCTGCATTTGGAAGTTCCCACCTGCTTTAGAAGGGCAACAATCATACCAGTCCCCAAGAAGAGCAGGGTGAGCTGCCTCAATGACTATCACCCAGTTTCACTTACATCTACTGTGATGAATTGCTTTGAGAGGTTGGTCATGACCAGAATCAACTCCTGCCTAGGCAAGGATCTGAACCCACTGCAATTTGCCTATCGTCACAATAGGTCCACAGTGGATGCCGTCTGCCTGGCTCTATACTCTGCCTTGGATCAGCAATGCCTATGTCAGGAGGTTGTTTATTAATTACAGCTCAGCAATCAATACATTCATACCTTCTGTTCTAATCTTCTGAACTTCCCTCGGCAACTGGGAATTGCTTCCTCATTAGCAGTTCTCAGTCAGTGTGGATCAGGAATAATATCTCCTTCTCCCTGACAATCAACACTGGCACAGTTCAAGGATGCATGCTTAGCCCATTGCTCTACTCTCTACACTCATGACTATGTGGCTAGGCATAGCTCAAACTTAATCTGTAAGTTTGCCAATGACACAACTATTGTTGGCAGAATTACAAATGGTGACAAGGATGTGTACAGGAGTGAAGTAGATCACCTGGTTGATCACAAAAACAACCTTGCACTCAAATGTCAATAAGACCAAGGAGTTGACTGTGGACTGCAGGAAGGCGAAGTTGAGGGACCACACACCCATCCTCAGCTAGGAATTAGCAGTGGAAAGGGTGAGCAGTTTCAAATTCCTGGTTGTCAACATCTCTTAAGATCTAACCTGGATTTGCCATTACGAAGAAGGCACGACAGTGGCTATATTTCATTAGGAGTATGCCATCAAATACTCTGACAAATTTCTACAGGTATACCATGGTTATTCTAACTGGTTATACCACCACTGCACAGGATTGGAAAAAAACTTCAGAAAGTTGTAAACTCAGCCAGTTCCATCATGGTCCCTAACCTCCCTGACATGGAAGACACCTTCAAAAGGTCATGCCTCAATAAGGTGGCATCCATTATTAAGGACCCCCGTCACCCAGGGCATGCCCTCTTCTCATTGCTACCATCAAGGTGGAATTGCAGGAGCCTGAAGACACACACCCGATGTTTCAGGAACAGCTTCTTCCCCTCTGTCATCAAGATCTATGAATGGACATTGAACCCATGAACACAACCTCACTATTTATTTTTGTTCTCTTTTGGTACTGCTTACTTAATTTAATTTTATGTATACATTTCTTTCTGTAATTTATAGTCTTTATTATTATGTATCGCAATGCACTTCTGCCTTAAAACAACAATTTTCACAACATATGCCAATGATATTAAACCTGATTCTAACATTATCCTTGCATTGTACTGTAAAATATAAACATCCTTAATAAACATACCATGGTCAGGTGGCTCGGACATACACAGTCGATCTGAAATTCTGTTTCCCTTGAGCTCTCCTTGTTCTGACAATTGGACATCACGAATTGACACTGGCTGTGTCTGGTTGGCTTCTGGTGCTTTGTACTCATGAGATTCCTTATGTAAAGTAGACAAAAATACAAATGAAAAAATAACAATGTATATTTAAAATTAGGCATGAATTTTTTTAATACAAGAACTGAAATTCATACATTTCATTAAACTAGTTTTGAATATACTGGCACAGAATTCCAGGACAGTGCAAAATACATGATGACTTTTCACCCAGCATCTATGGAAATGAATGAACAGTCAATGCTCCGGGCCGAGACCCTTCTTCAGGACTGGAAAGGAAGGGGTTAGATGCTGGAATAAAGAGATGGATGGAGGGAAGGGAGGGAAGGTTGCTAGAAACTGACAAATGAAGCCAGGTGGGTAGGGAAAGTAAAGGACTAGAGAGAAAGAAATCTGGTAGGAGAGGGGAGGGGACCCAGGGAAGGCGATAGGTAAGTGAGAAGAGGTAAAGGGCCAGAGTGGGGAATAGAAGAAGAGAGGAGAAAGAGAAATCAGGCCATCACGTTGGAGACATATACAAAATGTTGTTCCTCCACCCAGAGGGTGGCCTCATCGTGGCACAATGGGAATTGGATGTATAATAAAGTTTCCTTTTTTTTCCAGATTGCAAAGATCATGAGCTTACATCTAAAGGCCAGTTAACCCATTGTACTCAAGCCAAAGAAAAATGGACAATTTGAGTTCCAGCTTTTTGTCCATAACGTGGCCACCTACAGCTCTTAAATTCTTGTTCATGTCCTTTGTAAATGAAGGGCCATGAGGAAAGAGTTCAAAGGGTCATTTATTATCAAAGTACCCAGCTTTGAAATTCTTCTTCTTGGGGTAGCTACTGAAACCAAGAAAGAAAAGAAAGGCAGCACGATCATCAACAACCCCAAATCCTACCAACCACAAACAGAATATAACAGAATATAAAAACTAAGTCCAAGTCCACATCCAAAACGTAGAAAACCTGGGCAACACTCTCCGGGAAAAGCACAGGCTCTCCCCTCTCCGGTGCAGAGTGATCAAACTTCAAGCAACCAGTGCTCATTTTCTACCCTCGCCTCAATACTTCAATCTCCACCATCGCTTTAATCGGCACACAATGGAAGCTTTAATTGGAAAAATAGAGTCAAACACCCTGCCCTACAGTCTGCCCACTAGGTAGTTTGTGCACACTGCCTCTGTCTCCCAGATACTGCAGAACTCATTAAATTCTGTTCAGAACCAGTACACACTCTGTGACCAGTTCTCCCACAGTATTTCAAAATGAGTTAATAAATGTTTCTTTTCTTTATAAGGGTGAAAGTCTAAACAATTTTCAGTAAAATTTACTTACTGAAACTAAAACAAAGAGCAATAACTCCAGCCCGTAGCAGTTCAATCCTGTTCTGCTGTTCTCTGGATGATTTGAAACCCAACTCATTTACACATGTTCACTATTTTCCTGATATCTCTAAACTCCATCAACTTCAATTTTAAAGTTAACAGTTGACTACCATCGATTGCCATCTGTGGAAGATCATTTCAAACTTCTACCAACTTCAGTACAAGAATGTTTCTTCAAACATAACAGACCATAAATGCTTGTTATGCTTTTTTTAATCTTCATTGAGTAGTACTCAACTGTATGTCCATGCCCTTCACGATAAGTATCGTTCATTCATTATCTGCTGTGTCATATGACATGGGCAGTCAAGGTCTTTCCACGAACATGACTGTGCTTAGCAAATTTCATGATAGAAGTGGTAGCCATTGCTTTTTTTCTGGACGGTGGCCTCACAAGACTGGAAGCCACAGCTATTATCAATACTCTTCAGACATTGTCTGCCTCGTGTCAGTGGTCACATAACCAAGACTTGCGATTTGCACCATCTGACTATCCACCACCTGTTCCCATGGGTTCATGTGACCCTGATCAGGGGGGCTATGCAGGTGCTACACCTTGCCCAAGGGTGACCTGGAGGGAAGGAGCGACTTTGGTGGAGACGTATGTCCATCCCACCATCACATGGTAAATATAACTTACGCAATAACTGTAATCAGACCGGAACACATTCAAAACTCTAACCTATCTCAAATGAAGTAACACACATCAAAGTTGCTGGTGAACGCAGCAGGCCAAGCAGCATCTCTAGGAAGAGGTGCAGTTGACGTTTCAGGCCGAGACCCTTCGTCAGGACGAAACCCACTTTCCCTCTGAAGATTTTATTGTATGTCATTAAATGTTTTAGCCTTGAAACTGGATTATAAAGTCCATTTGCATTCTTCTTTTATGTGCAATGAACCAATGCAGAATTGAATCTTGAGTTTTTCTGCAGTGTTTGCATCAATATTTCATTCATCAATATATCAGCCTAGGCATGATTCTTTCAATACCAACATCTTCAATCTGTCATATCTTCCACACACAGCAATATGATCAAAATATTATTTGCTCAACCGTAGAAACTGGATCAAGTTATCATTCAGAATTTGGAAGGGTGAGAGGTCACTTGAATAAGACATACAAATTCCAAAATAATTTCAAGAGAGTAGATGTAGAGAAGATGTTTCCTCTTATGGGTGGAAAATAGAATGAGGTCATCATTTAAAACTAAAGGGGTGAGGTGATTTACTTCCCTCCTCTAAAAGACATCTCTTTGCAACTCTCTTCCACAAAGTAGGTGAAAGCAGAGCCATTAAGTATTAAGTATTTGATAACCAAAGGGTGAAATATCACTGGACACGTGTTGACCTTACAATGGACTATGATCTTCTTAAATATTATAGCAGACGTGAGAACCGAGTGGTCTACTTTTGCTCCTAATTTATGTGTACATAAGTTCTAATCTGAAAAATACAATGTTCAATGTGCAAAATGTTATTTTGCCTGATTTAAAGAGTACTTGTATTTCTATATACAGTGGTTTCCAGTTAATCAGGAGACATTGGCACCAGTACAGTTCCCCCCAATTAGCCAAAGTTGCATGGACATTGTGAAAAAGGTATAAAAAAGACAAACCAAGTAACAAACTATGTATTTAAAGAAAATACAGAACAAATTAAAACATTACCAAAAGTACTGCAGTACTATAAAACTGTATATTAGTTCCATAATATCTATTGACAGAGGAATTCACCCAGCGTACGCAAAGAACAAAATCATCACAGACCCTAAAGCAGACTGTTCAATCTAAGCACAATGTATTGTCTAACAGCCACACGACTGTGTGACTGACACTAGTTAGAACCTGTTCAGTAATGATCTCCTAATTAAGCGACATAGCATCCCAAATAAACAAAGGGAATCCTGGCAAATTTATTCTTTTAAGAGTTGTCCCAAGTAAGTGGTTGCCACGATTAACCGTGACTCAATTAACCAGAATCCACTGTATTGAAAATCACCACTCTTTAATTTTTATTTCTATAAAATGTTACTGCTAAATAAATTTGTGGCCTTGAAAGCTGATAATTCCAGTTCCCCGAATCCTTAGTTAACACCCAATGCCTCTATGGTTTAGCATCACTTACAAATTCAATGTAAGTGAGGAGGGGATTCTGAGAGATCCACACAACAGGATTTCTTTTCTGGTTGCTGTATTGCGTGTCCTTATAACCTCTTTTCATAATCCTACACTCTATCCCTGTGTAATATCATCTCCAATGCCAGCTAGAATCTGCTATACAGAGATCCTCTGAACAAAACTGATCCATCAATGTGTAAAAGACTGTCAGTTTCCCAGGCATGTGGCAGAGCATCAAATGGTCAGGCCAGCTTTTAACTTCTCCTAAAATGCTAAAATCACAATTATGCATATTTCAGGCAAAGGGATTCAAATACATATTTTATTTATATATACAAACTTTGCACATATCTCGGGCATTGAAAATGGATCCAATCCAATCTAATTTATAGGCACATAGAAGATTTCAGTGGCCAGCATGCCTTAATAATAGGCTTTATTTTTGGGAACTTGGTCTAATGATTGACCAGTGGGAGGCTTTCTGCACCAGCTCAACTGCCCTTGCTGCTGCCATCACGCAAGTCCTGCACACAATTTTTTTAAACCACTTTCCTCCCTAACTTTACCATGAAAGAGTTTATAAATCCCATGCTGCTGTAAAACCTCCAATTTATACTCAAAATCGGCATACGACGTTATTTTCCAGCCTGCCTGCCGAGTATTTGTCACTCACATATGTGCCTCAAGAAACTGCTTCCATTTCCAGATCGCCTTTAAAGTTTTAGCATCTCTACACAATCACTCTTGGTCAAGCTACACTGTTATTTTTAATTTCACTAAGTCTCAGAAACATTCATAACAATCTCCGACTACACCAAAAAGACCCCAACTCTCTAGCAAGCACTAAATACACTGAAGGGTTTGAAGTCTAAAATTCATCCCTCAATCTTTCTCACTCTTGCTCTCTCTCTCTTTCTTTCAATAAACAACTCCTTTAAACCTATGACCTGTCTTTTAAGCCCTATTACCTCCTAATGCAAATTACTATCAACTTTTCTTTAATAATGCCTTGTGACAAGCCTTGGATCTTGTCACATTAACAATACTATATAAATGGAAACTCTAATCATACACTGCTATACATACCATATCCTTCATATGTAAACATTTGCCTCTCACACCGTGTCCCTTTTATCTACAAGCATTTGTATGAAAACTGCTGTTCAGATAATGGACAGATTCAAGGAATTTAATTAAAATCCCAGAATACCAGTGACTTAAAATAACTTGACTAATTTATTCATGGGGAACAACCTCTCCTATTGTTTTATTCATATTCAGATGAAGAAAATGATTATGGCCTTTCGTTATAATAAAAACACAAAACACTGCAAATGCACTGCAGGTCAGTCAGCATCTATGAAGAGGAGAACAGAGTCAATATTTCAGGTCAATGGTCATCCATCACAATAGTCACTGAACTGAAACATTAATTTCTGCTACTCCGTCTCTGTTGCCTGACCTGCTATTTCCCAAATTCTCTGTCTTTATTTCAGATTTCCAGCATCTGCGTGTTTTTTCTTCTCAGTTTTGTTGTTGTTGTTGTAATGACCAAGGTAATTTGAAGAAACACCTCTGGAAGAAGGAAGAAAGAATAATAATGTTTGCTTTTCTTTTTGAAGAGGTTACAGCACCATCAAGTGGGAGAACAGTAGAGGTTATTATTAACTTTGCAATTCTACACCCTGGCTCCGGTCCATGCTGCCCAATTTTATCTCATGAGGTAGCTGCCAATAACGACAGTACAACAGAACTAGAACTATGTGGAAAACAAAGAGAAAATGCTTGCGAAAGTTAGCAGTTTGCAGACTCAGACACCGAGTGCTTCTCTTTCCACAGATGCTGCCCGATATCTGAGCTATTCTGGATTTTCTATTTCTGTTTCAAATATCCAGTATCTGCAATATTTTGGATTTTCATTTGCTGCTGAAATGTCCTCAAGGTGCTAAGTATTTTAGGATTAAAATACTTAATCCTGTCTAGTAATAATTGGAAATGAAATGTATTTGTGTACCTCTGCAGCAGACAAGTTGGCCGCATTGAGGTATATTGAGCTATCCACCCAGTGATAGCAAGCCTGTGTCAATGTTTAATTTTAACATGGCCCTCCACTCACAAAACATCCTTTAATGCTACTACCACATCCATCTTGATCTTTCTCTTACTGCCCCCCAACTTCCAATTAAATTAATTTAGGCTATTACAGTTGCACAATAGACAACTGCACATATGGAAGCTTTAGAGAGGGTGCAAAGGAGATTTACTGGGATGCTGCCTGGATTAAAGAGCATGTCTTATGAGGATAGGATGAGTGAACTATATCTTATCTCTTTGGATAGGAGGAGAATGAGAGGCGACTTGTTACTGGTGCACCTGACAAGAGGCATAGTGGACAGCCAGCAACTTTTTCTCAGGGATGAAATAGCTAATATGAAGGGGGAATAACTTGTTCTATGTTTTGTATACTACATTTCCATGTCCGTGCATGCCTAAAAACACAACCAGTGGTAGCAGAAAGCAAATCGCACTGTCCCTACACCCTGCATGCCCCCTCTGCTGTTTTCTTACATCCCTGTCATCTCTCAGTGCTCAAAAACCTACAAATCTCATCCATTAGCACATTCACTGATTGAGACCCCCTCACTCTACATAGAAAATAATTCCAAAGGTTTACAATTAGCTAAATTAATAATTTTCCATTGATGTCTGACTATTCCCTTCTCACGAGTCTCTGACACCTATTTCCAAACTCTGCAACCTGGAAAAGTGAATTTTGCCTTTATTGCAAGAAGTGAAGATGTTTTTATATGTGGCAAGGCTGGTTGCCCCAATTATATTGGGCAATTGTCTCAATATAATTTAGTGATACATGTGATATTGAAAGTACTGTGAAGATCAATATTCCCTCTAATTTGTAATGACCAGTGTGTTGAAGAATCTTGTCGTGTGCAATTTTTTGCCCAGTGATGACAATCCTTTGTCAGTTTATTCCAGAATCTCGCATGGCTCAATGAGATTGCCACTTCTTCACAAAACTTCATGGGACCAGTAATGTTTTTAAAGAACATAAGAAACAAAAGGAATACTATTTGACATCTTGTGCCTACTCCACCATTTAATGAAATTATGACTGATGAAGGGTCATGGCCCGAAACGTCAAAACTTTATTCCTTTCCATAGATGTTGCCTGACTTGCTGAGTTCCTCCAGCATACTCTTAACTCAGTACCACTTTCCTGAGTTATCCCCCTTATTCCTCTAATTTATATAATTTCTCATTATTTATCCTGAGTATATTCAGTGACTAAATCTCCACAGTTCACTTCATAGAGAATTCAAAAAATTTACAACACCTTGGTAAATAAGTGTCTTTTCTTCTCAGTCTTGAATGGTAGAAGTCCTATGCTAAAATCAATACCTCTAGTTCCCAGCCAGGGGAAACATCATCCATATGCCTTTCCTGTCAAGTTCCTTAGGGATTTAGTACATTTCAATTAGATCACCTCTTATTCTTTTAAATTCAAGAGCTTTCAGGCCTAGGCTGCTTGGTGGCTCCTCACATGACAGATCCGCCATCTCAGGAATCAATATCATGGATCTTCTCCAACGTTCCCTCTAAGGTGTACACGTGTGTGCGCTCACGTTTTGCCACTAGTGCACAAAGGATTTTAAACTGCTCGTGAAAGGTTGTCACACTCTACCTCGTTGGCATGTTAAGTACATTTCACAATCTTTCACAATCACATTTCCTTTTCTTGTTTCTGATGCGGATGGTGTTGACCACATGGAGCTTGCGATGATTTGTCTGCAGATTTTAGAACTGGCTTATTTATGCTGTTTTACTGAAGAAATTATTCAGTGTGCAAATGCTGTTGGCACTGAGCAAAAAATTGCACAGGACAAGACTTTTGCACACAGTGGTCATTACAAATTAGAAGGAATGCTGATCTTCACAATTTTTTCAATATCACAAGTATTACAACATTCCTGATACAGACCCACAAGACAATTGCCCAATATAATTGGGGCAACCAAACTTGCCACATATAAAAACATCTTCACTTCTTGCAATAAAGACAAAGTTCACTTTTCCAGCCTAATCACTTGTGTTTGCTTTCAGTGTAAACAAACATACGGAACTCTCTAAAAATTAAATCAAAACTACAGATGGTGAAAATCCAAAAATAAAACAACACTGGAAACTGTATGACCCCTTGAACATCAATACTTGTGGCTAAAGTTCTCCTCTATAATGTGGAAATGGACCAACAGTAGCAGAGAATACAAGAAATATTATACTGTTGGGGATAGCACAACCACCCTCTTGCATCCATGGTATGCCAGCAGGTCTCCTGATGAAAGAGGGCACAATCAACAATTCTATTTCACTCCAATTCAATGGCTCAAAATCTTTATCAATGAACACCCAGTGGACATTAGGGTCCTGAAAGCGGGAGAACTAGGAGATTCTTACCACCTCTTGAAATTCCTAAACAGACCAAATACAAGTCTTCTTCTTATTTTAGAACTAGAGTCAATGTAGATTGCTTGCATCATATTTTGAGACGTGCATTCATTTACCATATGACCATAAGACAAAGGAGCAGAAGTCAGCCATTCAGCCCATCGAGTCTGCTCCGCCATTTTATCATGAGCTTATCCATTCTCCCATTTAGTCCCACTCCCCTGCCTTTTCACCATAACCTTTGATGCCCTGGCTACTCAGATACCTATCAATCTCTGCCTTAAATACACCCAATGATTTGGCCTCCACTGCCGCCCGTGGTATCAAATTCCATAGATTCACCACCCTCTGACTAAAAAAATTTCTTCGCATCTCTGTTCTGAATGGGCACCCTTCAATCCTTAAGTCATGCCCTCCCATATTACACTCCCCCACCATGGAAAACAACTTTGCCACATCCACTCTGTCCATGCCTTTCAATATTCGAAATGTTTCTATGAGGTCCCCCCTCATTTTTCTAAACTCCAAGGAATACAGTCCAAGAGCGGACAAACGTTCCTCATATGTTAACCCCCTCATTCCCAGAATCATTCTAGTGAATCTTCTCTGTACCCTCTCCAACGTCAGCACATCCTTTCTTAAATAAGGAGACCAAAACTGCACACAGTACTCCAAGTGAGCTCTCACCAGCGCCTTATAGAGCCTCAAGATCACATCCCTGCTCCTGTACTCTATTCCTCTAGAGATGAATGCCAACATTGCATTCGCCTTCTTCACCACCGACTCAACCTGGAGGTTAACCTTAAGGGTATCCTGTATGAGGACTCCCAAGTCCCGTTGCATCTCAGAACTTTGAATTCTCTCCCCATTTAAATAATAATCTGCCCGTTTATTTCTTTTGCCAAAGTGCATAACCATACACTTTCCAACATTGTATTTCATTTGCCACTTCTTTGCCCATTCTTCCAATCGATCCAAGTCTCTCTGCAGACTCTCTGTTTCCTCAGCACTACCGGCCCCTCCACCTATCTTTGTATCATCAGCAAATTTAGCCACAAAGCCATCTATTCCATAATCCAAATCGTTGATGTACAACGTAAAAAGAAGCAGCCCCAACATGGACCCCTGTGGAATACCACTGGTATCCGGCAGCCAACCAGAATAGGATCCCTTTATTCCCACTCTCTGTTTCCTGCCAATCAGCCAACGCTCTATCCACGTATGTAACTTTCCCGTAATTCAATGGGCTCTTATCTTGTTAAGTAGCCTCATGTGTGGCACCTTGTCAAAGGCCTTCTGAAAATCCAAATATACAACATCCACTGCATCTCCCTTGTCTAGCCTACTTGTAATTTCCTCAAAAAATTGTAATAGGTTTGTCAGGCAAGATTTTCCTTTAAGGAAACCATGCTGCCTATCTTGTCATATGCCTCCAGGTACTCTGTAACCTCATCCTTGACAATCGACTCCAACAACTTCCCAACCACCGATGTCAAGCTAACAGATCTATAATTTCCATTTTGCTTCCTTGCCCCCTTCTTAAATAGCGGAGTGACATTTGCAATCTTCCAGTCCTCTGGAATCATGCCAGAATCTATCGACTTTTGAAAGATCATCGCTAATGCCTCCACAATCTCCACAGCTACTTCCTTCAGAACACGAGGGTGCATTCCATCTGGTCCAGGAGATTTATCTACCTTTAGACTATTCAGCTTCCTGAGTACTTTCTCTGTCGTAATTGTGACTGCACACACTTCTCTGCTGATGTCTTCCTCAGTGAAGACTGATGCAAAATACTCATTCAGTTCCTCTGCCATCTCCTTATCTCCCATTACAATTTCTCCAGCATCATTTTCTATCGCTGCTGTAACTACTCTCACCTGTCTTTTACTCTTAATATACTTGAAAAAGCTTTTAGTATCCTCTTTGATTTACAATGCATTAACACATAAACTGTTCACCCTGAGGTAGAAGTCTGAACATTGAAGTCTGCAGGTAGAGGCCCAAAGGAGACAAAGGATGCAAAGGAGTCATGTCAAAAAGGGGGAGGAGAAGATGGCGCACGATGCCGCACACGCGGCCTCTCCGGTGAATAACATCTGTATTTGTTAAGTAGGTTACCGTGCACAATTCTGATTTGATGGAGACAGACATGAGAAGCACAGAGGAACATCTGGAGAAACTTCTGAAATGCCCGCTTCACTGCTGCTGCTATTGTGCGATCAAGAATCTCTGGAGGGGAAGGCCCCAAATCCTCGGCTTTGCCTGTTGCTTGGTAGCCGGGATGGGGTCGAAGCGTTCGGCAGAGATGGTCCTCAGTGTTCGGTGTCGGAGGGCTGGTCAGAGGCTTGAAGTTTTTGGATGGACTCAAGAGTCGGCTGTGGTCGGGTGCTTCCAGCGTGCTGCATTGGCAAGTTTGCAGCACTGGAGGTTCATGGCAGGGAGAGTTTTTCTTCCTTCTACTGTCTGCATGAGATGATGAGACTTTTGAGAGACTTTGAGACTTTTTTTTTTAACCGTGCCCATGGTCTGTTCTTTATCAAATTACGGTATTGCTTTGCACTGTTGTAACTATATGTTATCATTATGTGGTTTTTGTCAGTTTTTTAGTCTTGGTCTGTCTTGTGTTTCTGTGATATCATACTGGAGGAACATTGTATCATTTCTTAAAGCATGCATTACTAAATGACAATAAACGAGGACTGCGTGTCCTCATAATTTAAATCTAAAGTATCTGGTCACTGGGGTCAGAGGTCTGCGTGCATCCAGGAGTCGAGGCCAGCAGGTCAGACTCGTGATTGGTGAGTCGGGGGTGAAGTCTGACGTTGGAGGTCCAATGGAAGCCCGTCCGAAGTCCGAATGTCTGGGTCAAGGACTGGAGTCCCAGAGGTAGCCTGTCCAGAGGCTGGAAGCCTGTCTGTGTGTGGAAGTGGTGCGGAGGGAAGGGATGGGGAGGGGGCTTGTTTTGCTGATGTTCTCTTGTTTGTTTTGTTGATGGTGTTGTTGCTGCCTGCGTTGGTCTACATAACATTGTGAGCATGCTTTATTGGCAATGCAATGCATAGTGACACATGCAGGCTGATCCCAGCACATCCTTGGGTGTGTTGGTTACTAACTGTATGTTTCAATGTACCTGTGACAAATAAATCTGAATCTTCATCTTATTCTGCTAACTCTGAGAAACTACTAAAGAAGAACGCGTACTGTGAACAAACAAGTCCAATTAGCACATGGCTACCTATCCATTTTTGCTTCAAGTTTAGTAAATAAACCCTCATGAATATGTGATAGCTAGTTTTTTTATTGCAATAGACTCAAGATTTCAAGTGTTCTATAGAGACATGATATAATTATACCACCTTTTTTTCTCCTGACATGAAAACCACAAAAGTAACAAACCTCACTTACTAGCTTGGCTCACCGGATAAGAAGATCATCCATCCAAGTCTTATCCCTAATAGATGAACACTTAATCCTGGTTGATATTCCAGTGAGGGACTGAGCAAGTGCTGCATGAGAAGAGCAAAGGAGCACAGTACTTTTGGAGGTCTAATGTCTCAGTTTTTCAGATGAGATATTAAACTGGTCTTTGATGTAAAGGACACATAATGCCTTTTTAAAGGAAATAAACAGAGCTGTAAATAATTCTATTTCACATTTTTGTAATTGGCTAATCTCTCCACTTACTAACCCAGGCAAGAACTTTCCTCTTCACCATCAATTTGAATATCATTCATAAATAAGACCATTAGTCACAGGAGCAGAATTAATCTACCCGGCCCATCCACCACTTTATTATGGCTGAGTTATTATTCCCTCTCAACCCCATTCTCTTGCCTTCACCCCATAACATTTGATAACCCTCATGTCAACCTCTGCTTTAAATATGCCCAATGACTTGGCCTCCATAGCTGTCTGGGACAATAGACAATAGACAATAGGTGCAGGAGTCGGCCATTCAGCCCCTTGAGCCAGCACCATCATTCACTGTGATCATGGCTGATCACCCACAATCAGTACCCTTTTCCTGCCTTCTCCCCATATCCCTTGACTCCGCTATCTTTAAGAGCACCATCTAACTCTTTCTTGAAAGAATCCAGAGAATTGGCCTCCACTGCCTTCTGGGGCAGAGCATTCCACAGAACCACAACCCTCTGTGTGAAAAAGATTTTCCTCAACTCCGTTCTAAATGGTCTACCCCTTATTTTTAAACTTTGGCCTCTGGTTCTGGACTCCCCCAACATCGGGAACATGTTTCCTGCCTCTAGCGTGTCCAATCCCTTAATAATCTCATATGTTTCAATCAGATCCCCTCTCAGCCTTCTAAATTCCAGTGTATACAAGCCCAGTCGCTCCAATCTTTCAACATAAAACAGTCCTGCCATCCCAGGAATTTACCTTGTGAACCTACGCTGCACTCCCTCAATAGCTAGAATGTCCTTCCTCAAATTTGGAGACCAAAACTGTACCCAATACTCCAGGTGTGGTTTCACCAGGGCCCTGTACAACTGCAGAAGGACCTCTTTGCTCCTATACTCAATTCCCTTTGTTATGAAGGCCAACATGCCATTAGCTTTCTTCACTGCCTGCTGTACCTCGATGCTTGCTTTCAGTGACTGATGAACAAGGACACCTAGATCTCGTTGTACTTCCCATTTTCCGAACTTGACACCATTCAGATAGTAATCTGCCTTCCTGTTCTTGCCACCAAAGTGGATAACCTCATATTTATCCACATTATTCCACCAATTCACTCGTCTCTCTCAGTACTAGAAATATACTCTCCAATGTCCACTGTCTTGAAACGTCAGTGAGATCCCCCTCTTCCTTGTAAACTTCAGCAAGTACAGGCCTAGGGCCCTCAAATGCTGCTCATAGGTCAAACCTCTCATCACCAGGATCATTCTCGTAAATCTCTAGACCCTCTTCAACACCAGTACACCCTTCCTTAGATCTGGGGCCCCTTAAACTTAAACAATTAAGTCCAAATCATTAATTTGAACAACACCAAGCATCCTGCCAATCGGCTCTGCAACACACAAGCCTTCAGTTGCTAAATGGTTAACCAATAGCTTTGAGAAAGATTATGCAGACTTAAGCACAAAATATTTAACTATTCTCCTTTTAAAGAGAGACACTACCCAACATTTTAAAAATGCTAACAACTGTTATGAGAATCATAAAATAACCAATGAATTAGAACTAACCTACTCCCATTTCCACTTTCAAATAATGTGGCCAGTCTACTCTGATTCCATCATTTGGCCCACGCTGATGTAAAATCAATAGAAATTACAACCCTATTAGTCTTAATGTCAGCAATAGCTGAAGTAATGGAATCAGAATTGAGCTTGAACATATGTTCTTATATGAAAATCACTCAATAAATGGCGCTCCTGGTGGATTTGGGTGGGACTAATATCACTGAGTTTGCGGATGTGATTACCCATGTTAACAGTAGTAAATCTAATGAAGCTACTGAACTCATGAAAAACCTTTTATAGGAGTTGATACAAAACTTAGCATAAAAGCAGTTCAAAGCAAAATTTGGAAAAGGATATTGAACTGAATTAAATTCAGAAGCAGTAGGTACTCAAGAGATCTGTTGAGCAGGGGTGAGGGAAGTGCTGAATGCATTTCCTCAACAATTAGTGTAGAAAGCATTGTCACTTCTAATTAGATGGATGTTCGGTCTAATGTAAAATGATTGCGTTTGCATTAAGATTATATTAATAGTATAATCACGTCTGGAGTGGGGAAGCTTTATTGCAATGTTTTTGTGTGGAGAAGGGGCTGTTCCCTCTTGAACAGAGAAAACTGAGAGGGGATTTGATAAAGATATTTTAAATCATTAAAGTGTGTACTGAGAGAAGACTCAGGAAACCGTTCCCAGTGGCACAGAATCAATAACCAGAGGCCGGAGAATGAATGTGACTGGCAAAAGAGCCACAAGTGACTTTAGGAAAAAGCTTTTAGACTGAGCATGGGGTTAGGATCAGGAATTTACTGCCATTAGGTAATGCTAGCAGATTCAATCATGGCAAATAAGAGAGACCAGAGAAGTACTTGAAAGGGTTAAACAAAACTCAGCAGGAAACGAGGAAAGGACAAGTGATAGGACTAGCTGGATTACTCTTGCATAGAACCAGCATAGATTTGATGGGTTCAATGGCCTCTTTCCATGCTGTAATCATTCTATCATTCTTACACATGGACCCCAGTCCTGATGAAGGGTCTCAGTCTGAAACGTCGACTGTCTATTCCCATCGATGGATGCTGCCCGACCTGCTGAGCTCCTCCAGCACATTGTGTACATTCCTCATTATCAAAACCAAATTGATGTTGGGCCACATAGAGAGACAACAGGTGAATGCTACTTGGGAAATATTGAGCAGGTCAGCTGTTTTCCTGGATGGAGAAGCAAAACTAGGTCAATTAGTTTTCATAATATTTGTATTAGAGTTTATAATCAAAGACTGAATCAAATAGATAACTTTTAATAAATATCTTAAAGGATGGGGAATCATTAGGGTTTCGCCAATTTAACCAAAGGAAAAATTAAACCCACCTGGCTTCACTTGTCACCTTTCAGCCAGCCTTCTTACCCTCCCCCACCATTTTATTCTGGCATCCTCCCTCATCTTTCTTAATCCTGAAGGAAGCTCTCGGCCCGAAACGCCAACTGTTTATTCATTTCCATAATGCTGCCTGACCTGCTGAGTTCCTTCAGCATTTTGTGTGTGTTACTTTGGAATTCCAGCATCTGCAAACTTGCTTGTGTTTAGGAAAAGT
Source organism: Mobula hypostoma (assembly GCF_963921235.1). Lineage (NCBI taxonomy): Eukaryota > Metazoa > Chordata > Chondrichthyes > Myliobatiformes > Myliobatidae > Mobula > Mobula hypostoma. The sequence goes on from NC_086113.1 coordinate 21,387,020, forward strand.
AGGATGGCGGAGGAGAAGATGGCGGAGGAGAAGATGGCGGAGGAGAAGATGGCAGCGCGACGCAGCTTGCGGCCACTCCGGTGAATGATATCTGTAATCTGTCAAGTAGGGTGCCGTGCACAATCCTGATTTGATGGAGACAGACGTGAGAGAACAGAGGAACATCTGGAGAAATTTCTGAAATGCCTTTTTCGCTGCCACTGTTACTGTGTGATCCAGAATCTCCGGAGGGGAAGGCCCCGAATCCTCGGCTTTGCTTGTTACTCGGCGGCCGGGGCGGGTTCAAAGCGCTCGGCAGAGATGGTGCTCGGTGCTCGGTATCGAAGGGCTGGTCAGAGGCTCGAAGTTTTCAGATAGACTCAGAGTCGGCTATGGTCGGGTGCTTCCAATGCATTGACAGTTGTCGGCGCCTGGAGGTTTATGGCAGAGAGAGTTTCTCCCTTCTACCGCCTGCTATCGGAGACTACTGGGAGTCGATCGGAACTTTGAGACTTTTTTTTACTGTTCCCATGGTCTGCTCTTTATCAAATTATGGTATTGCCTTGCACTGCTGTAACTATATGTTATAATCATGTGGTCTTGTCAGTGTTAGTCTTTGGTTTGTCCTGTTTTTTTTATGATATCAATCCGGAGGAACATTGTATCATTTCTTAATGCATGCATGCATTTCTAAATGACAATAAATGAGGACTGAGTGTCCTCATAATCTAATCTAATCTAATTAATGTTTCTGGTTTGGCAAACGGGAGGTGGTGGCTGGAGTTGATGATAGCAGCCCATCACTTATAGGAGGACTTTTACTTTATACTTTATTGTCGCCAAACAATTGATACTAGAATGTACAATCATCACAGCCATATTTGATTCTGCGCTTCCCACTCCCTGGATTACAAATATTAAATATTAAAGATATTAAAAATTAGTAGATATTAAAAATTTAAATTATAAATCATAAATAGAAAATAGAAAAATGGAAAGTAAGGTAGTGCAAAAAAAAACCCGAGTGTCAGGTCCGGATATTTGGAGGGAACGGCCCAGATCCGGGTCAGAATCCGTTCAGCAGTCTTTTCACAGTTGGAAAGAAGCTGTTCTCCCAAATCTGGCTGTACGAGTCTTTAAGCTCCTGAGCTTCTCCCAGAGGGAAGAGGGACGAAAAGTGTGTTGGCTGGGTGGGTTGTGTCCTTGATTATCCTGGCAGCACTGCTTCGACAGCAGTCCACGGATGGAAGATTGGTTTGTGTGATGTGCTGCGCCGTGTTCACGATCTTCTGCAGCTTCTTTCGGTCTTGGACAGGACAACTTCCATACCAGGTTGTGATGCACCCTAGAAGAATGCTTTCTACTGTGTATCTATAAAAATTAGTGAGGGTTTTAGGGGACAGGCCAAATTTCTTTAGTTTTCTCAGGTAAAGTCTGTCAATCAGTATGACAGAGCACTCTAATACGTATTGATCTGCACACCATATAAACAGAGAGGAATTAACCAAAGGGCGAGAAGATCTATAGAGGTTAGCAGATTCAGCATTTAACCTGCTTAGTCAGGTTTGGAGCAGGAATTAGAAAGTAAGATACTCACTATACTTCCAAAGCAATAAAATGGAAGAAAGCTGTAGCTATGCTGAAACTGTACAGAAATCTGGTCAACATAATTATCAAGAGGTCAATCTTTTCGAGAGCAGAAATGTAAAGATTTACCTTTGATCAAAAAAGGAGACTGCAGATGCTGCAACCTACCTAAAAACACAAACTGCTGGAGGAACTTAGAGAGTCAGACAGCACCCATGGAGGCAGCAGGCTGATGTAGGGACGCAAACACCAGGAAATCTGCACATGCTGGAATTTCAAGCAACACACATAAAAGTTGCTGGTGAATGCAGCAGGCCAGGCAACATCTCTAGGAAGAGATACAGTTGACGTTTCGGGCCGAGACCCTTCGTCATGGCAGAGCACTCTAATATGTATTGATCTGAAGGGTTGTCACGAGGGTCTCGGCCCGAAACGTTGAATGTACCTCTTCCTAGAGATGCTGCCTGGCCTACTGCGTTCACCAGCAATTTTTATGTGTGTAGGCTGATGTAGGGTCTTGATCCTAAACATCAGCCTTCCCTTTCCCTCCACAGATACTGCCTGACCTGCTGAGTTCCTCCAGCAGTTTGTTTCTGTTTGTAAAATTTGTATAATGAACCCTAAAATCTGGTTCTGTTGACTTCAACCATATGTGATCAAGCGTACATTCTATCTTATGAATCAAGTCTCTGTGGAGTGGTAATTACACAGATAATTTGAATGCTGTATTTTCCTCTGCTTTTACTGCTGATTATATTATCAATTTCTTTTCAAACCGCCTTTCAAATCTCTCACAAGATCTAAAGTATGTTACAAGTCACTACTGTAATTTAAGAAATGCAGCATCTGATTTACATACAACAAACTCTCTTGAACTGCAACAAAAACAAACAGGGAATACTTTGCTGATATTTGCTGCAACTTTAATGCTCTTCAAATCAGTTTTACTGAATCTTTAGCATGCACCAAGAGATCAGAAGTGTTCTCAGGTTAATATTTCATCTGAATGATGCCTTCTGCATCAGCACACTATCAGTGAGCCCGAGCTTTAGTGCTCAGTTTCTGGAGCGGGATTTGAACTGGCATCCTACTTTGAGATGAATGGGCTGACGGGAAGCCAGATCAATAAATCTACCTATTGCAGGTTTAAGTGAGGAGTCAAGAGCAAGTAGTGAATTGAGGCTTTTCCTGGAGGAAATTCAGAGGAGTAATTCATCAGATGCTCTGCTGCTGATACATTGGGTGAAGGATATGCCTGGGCTCATGGCAAACAGTCAATTACTGTATTTAGACTATAGAACAGTACAGCACAGAAACAGGCCTTTCGACCTGCGATGTCTTTGCAAACTAATCTGCCTGCACATGGTCGCCCATTCCCTGCTTGTTCGTGTATCACCCTAAATGCCTCTTAAATATTGCCATCATATCTACTTCCACCACTTCCCCTGACAGTGCATTCCAGGCAGCACTACTCTATATAAAAAAAATTGTCTCAGAAATCTCTCTTAAACTTTCCTCCTCTCACACTAAAGCTACACCCTCTGGTATTTGAGATTTCCAGCCAGGGAAAAAGGCTTCTGTCTATCAACGCCATCGGTTAGCACCAGAGATCACCGATCCGGGTTCGATTCCCACTGCTGTCTGTAAGGAGTTTGTACGTTCTCACCATGACTTCTTGTGGTGCTCCAGTTTCCTCCCACATCCCAAAGACATCCAAGTTAGCACTAGGAAGTTGCGGACATGCTACTTTGAAGCCAGAAGTATGCAGACACGCGCAGGCAGTCGCTCCGCACAATCCTCAGACTTCTCATCTTTTTTCTCCAGTCCTGTTGAAGGGCACTACCACTACGTCAACTCAGGCCTGGGGGGCCGGCGTCGGGCACGATGACGGACTCTCCACTACTCCCTCTCCCTCATCAGTGTGTTCAGTTCATCTACATTAGCCGTGCCGCTGTCTTCTAGGAGCGTGTTGACCATAGTCTTGGGAGGGCGCCCAGGGTTCATCCTCCCGTGCTTGGGCTCCCATATGATGACTAGGCTGGCAGGTAGCTCAGGGTGGCATAGACAGTGCCCCGCTAGTTGCAGTCTTCTCGCCTCGATTTTAGCGGTGAGCATCGGTAGGTTGTTATAGAACTCGACGTTCGTCATGTGCTGTTGCCAACTCACGTCAAGAGCCATCCGGAGCATTCGTGTATAGCAACCATCTAGAGACTTTCGCATAGTCTTAGTGAGTGTCCACGTCTCGCATCCGTACGTGAGAATGGACCCTATGACTGCTATGAAAATCCTTTTTTTAAGCCCTCTGGTCAGGTTTGACTTCCAGATTTCCTTCATGCTGTTCATAGCCCTCCACGCCAGCGCCTTCCGTATCTTTGTGTCCTTCTCCGAACTCATCATTCTTGAGTCGAGGTACTTGTGGTCAAAGACTTTCTTAATGGTATCATTCTCTACGGTCTTGAGAGTACCTTTGTCGCAGTTAAACACCATGTACTCTGTCTTTTTAGCGTATAGGTGAAGTCCAACTTTATTGCATTCAATTTCCACTTTTGTCAGTAGCGCTGTGCTTCGTCCATCTGGTCGGAGAGCAGGACTATGTCATCTGCAAAATCCTGTTGAAGGGTCTCGGCCCGAAACTTCGACTGTTTACTCTTTTCCATAAATGCTGCCCGGCCTGTTGAGCTCCTCCAGCATTTTGTGTGCATTACTTTGATTTCCAGCATCTGCAGATTTTCTCGTTTGTGATCCTTGCACTGTGTCGGTCTTTCACGCAAAATACACATGTACATATGACAAAGCCAGTCTTTAATTTTCTAAGCTCATGTCTCAGTCACTGACATTCCAAACCATGCAGTTCACTCAAGGAACAGCGATAACTCATTCAATTTCTGAAAGTTAGCTCAACCATATAAACTTTGCTGAACATAAATGATGCAAATATTATTCTCTTTTAGGAAATGTGGCAGCCAAATCTGGCAGTTCTCAGTGATGCTATTGCGACGCTGAACAGCTAATCTGTAGTGATGTCGACAAAGGAATGAACATTGGTCAGAAATCTAAATTAGACCAGAAAAGTTAGATAATTCAATGAGGGAGAAGGGAATGTTGACAGGATGAGATGAGGCAAGGTGGGAGGAGACTCGAGAAGAGCATTAACATGGGCATCAGTTGTCTCTCAGGCTCATTCCTGTTCTGTGAAATGGTTTGAATTTTATAATTACTGGTTCAGCATTAACAGGCAGAGAGATGTGGGTGCTGTATGCAAGGAATGATGCTGATTTATACTGCAATTACCAGAGAAAAAGGGTTGTCATTCTCAGCAATAATTTCAGGAAAAGGCAGCTGTTTTTCCACATGAAACAAGTAATGGACAAGCTGTTGCGTATGTTCTTGTCCCTCAGCCAAGTCAGGATAAATGTTACTGCCTTGCAGTGTGCTATATGACATACGGAGACTTGGAGATTAACAATCAACAGATTACAGCAGTTTACAGATGACCACGCAATAATTAACTGTGCATTGTGTTGAGAAGTTTAATGTAAATTTATTTCTATGGGGTGATGGAGCCGCATAAAACTGTTATGTTTGTTCTTTATCAAGACAAACTTGCATGGACAAAAACGTTGGAACTTATTTTATTTACAGATTTACAGAATGGCTTCAGCTCGACCACATTTTACTCAGGACAGTGTAGCCCGCCAAGAGTGTGCGTGTCTGTGTCTTGTTCACCAATGTCACTTCCGGTTCCGGGTGACCCACCCACATTGCACACTGGGAACTGAAGTTCTTTATTAGGTATGCTCAAAATAACACAAAAACAATTAAAAGAGATTAACAAAGCAATGAAGATTCAAGGAAGAGCAGTAGATGTAGCAATAAAATGAGTAAAAATGTTGGAAGGATTGTGGTGAATAGGACTGATTTTATATTTGCTATACTTGACATTTTTATGCGCAGTGCACTCAGTGGCCTCTTTATTAGGTACATCTGCTCCTTCCTGCAAATATCTAATCAGCAAATCATGTGGCAGCAACTCAATGCAGACATGGTCACGGACAGGAGAAAATCTGCAGGTGCTGGAAATCCAAGCAATACACACAAAATGCTGGAGGAACTCAGCAGGTCAGGCAGCATCTATGGAAGTGTATTGCCGAAGGATCTTGGCCCGAAACTTCAACTGTACTCTTTTCCATAGATGCTGCCTGGCCTGCTGATGTTCCTCCAGCATTTTGTATGTGAGACATGGTCATGGGCTTTATCTGATGTTCAGGCTAAACGTTAGAACGGGAAAGAAATGTGATCTAAGTGACTTTGATTGTGGAATGATTGTTGGTGCCATTAAACCCCTTACCTTAGTGTCATCCACAAATTTGTTGATCCAATTTACTACATTATCATCTAAATAATTAAATATAGATGATAAACAAAATCTGACTCAGCATCAATCCCTGTGGCACACTAGTTACGGGCCTCAAGCCAGAGAGACTATTACCGCTCTCTGGCCTCTCTCAGTAAGTCATTCTTGAATCTAATTGACTACCTCATTGTGAATGCTAAGTGACCTGAGTTTTGGACTAGCCTCCCATGCCGGGCTTTGTTAAAAGCCTTCCTAATTTCCATTAGGATAATGTCTATCAGTTTTCTTGGTAACTTCCTTAAAAAAACGCTGTTGGATTGCTTAGACCTGACCTGCCACATGCAAAGCAATGTTGACTATCATAATCAGATGTTGTCTATGCAAATACCTATATATCCTGTCCCTTAGAATACCTCCCAATAATTTATTTATCAGGCTCATCAGCCAATAATTTCCTGGCTAATTCTTACAGGCTTTCTTAAACAACAGAGTAACATGAACTATCCTTCAGTCTTCCAGCTCTTCACCAAGAGCTAAGGGTGTTTTAAATATCTCTGCCAGGGCCTCTGCAATTTATGCTCGCCTCCCATATGGACTGAGGCGACATCTCGTCAGGCCCTGTGGATTTATCCACCCTAATTTGCCTCAAGGTGAAAGCATAGCCTCTTCTGTAATCCAGACATGGTCCATGACCTCAGTACACTTGAGTCTCAGTCCTATAGTGTCTGTGTCCGTTTTGCAAGTAAATACAGATCCATGGGAAAAATATTGCCAGTGAACATCGCAACAAAGGGCATCATCCTTCAGACAGTTCACGAAACATCTGCAGGTTTAACCTACAATTAATATAATTGCCAACACAAGGTATTCTGCAGATGCTGGAAATCCAGAACAACACACCCAAAATTTCTGGAGGGACTCAGCAGGTCAGGCAGCATCCATGTAAATGAATAAACAGTTGATGTTTTGGGCTGAGACCCTTCGTCATGTCCTGTATTCATGGGTATTGATGTATGGTTGAATGAAAAATAAACTTGAACTTGAAAGAAGAGGGGATGGAGGCTAGAAATGGTAACCGCGGGGAAAAAAACTTTAAAAAATCATGGACTTATGTGCTATAACTATCAAGGTTATGAACCTCAGGACAGGAACTTTGGATTTGACAAATAAAACACTTTGAACAGGAAAAGACATGATGGGTCTTATTAGCAACCTTCTCCATAAATGCTGATGATTCACTGATCCATAAAATCTATGAAACTCACAGACTACACATAGACAATAGACCAAAAGAATTAGGTCATTCAACACATTGAGTCTGTTCCACCCATAAGGGCATGCCTGATTAAGGGAAGGAACAACTAAGGCTACCTAAACTCACATTCCTCCAAGAGGACCACAAACTTGTTGCAGTGTTTGGAGGCTTGCTTGCCTCAGTAACCCAGAAAGCTATGTTGGCTGGAGTCAGGACCTTGTGCTCTGCTTCTTGGTAGGGCTATCCATGCCAAGCAGGTCAAAGGACAGAGGCCAGACTAAGAATAATCCACTAATCTTCCAGGTTCAGGCGTTCGGCTTGGGGCCAACAAACCTGACCAGTCAAAAAACTTGTTACGGAAACTGCAATGAAAAGTCCTCCTATATCTATGTGTGACAGTATTCCCAAGTCTCCACCCAGGACTTGCATGGCTGACAGTAGTGAAAACCAAGAGGAAGCTACTGGCACGATGAAGGAAGCCGCTCAGACGAAGGACCCTGAACCATATCTGGGACACCATAGAGAAGATGGCCGAGGACAGACAGAAATGGAGGACCTTCAATCCAGCCCTAAACACCAGAAGTATAACGGGCAGTAAAAAACACTCATTGAATGAATCATACAAGTCTCACAAACTGGAAATTAAAATGCCATTGTCAACCATACCAGTAGAATAATGGTAACAGTGGTATTTATATATTGACTTTTATGGAATAGAGCATTTCAGAGGTTTAAGAGGATTGAAGTTAGATAAAGTTTAAGAGCCAGGCTTTATAAGGCATCGGCCAGACCACATTTGGAGAACTGTGAGCAGTCTTGGGCTTCATATCTAAGAAAGGATAAGCTGGTATTGGAGAAGGTCAGAGAAGGTTCGCAAGAAGGATCTGGGAATGAAATAGTTAATGTATGAAGAACATTTGATGGCTCTGGACCTGTACTTGTTGGAGTTTAGAAGAATGGGAAGGGGGGAGGGAAATCTCATTAAAACTTATCGAATATTGGACAGACTGGAGATGCAGAGGATGTTTCCAATAGTGGTGGATCTAGGACCAGCAAAGCACGGCCTCAGAATACAAGGTCGTCCCTTTTGAACTGAGACAATGAAGAATTTCTTTAGAACATAGAACATGGAATAGTACAGCACAGTACAGGCCCTTCAGCCCACAATGTTGTGCCGACCCTCAAACCCTGCCTCCCATATAAGCCCCCACCTTAAAATCCTCCATATACCTGTCTAGTAGTCTCTTAAACTTCACTAGTGTATCTGCCTCCACCACTGACTCAGGCAGTGCATTCCACACACCAAACACTTTCTGAGTAAAAAACCTTCCTCTAATATCCCCCTTGAACTTCCCACCCCTTACCTTAAAGCCATGTCCTCCTGTATTGAGCAGTGGTGCCCTGGGGAAGAGGCACTGGTTATCAACTCTATCTATTCCTCTTATTATCTTGTACACCTCTATCATGTCTCCTCTCATCCTCCTTCTCTCCAAAGTGTAAAGCCCTGGCTCCCTTACTCTCTGATCACAATGCATACTCTCTAAACCAGGCAGCATCCTGGTAAATCTCCTCTGTACCCTTTCTAATGCTTCCACATCCTTCCTATAGTGAGGCGACCAGAACTGGACACAGTACTCTAAGTGTGGCCTAACCAGAGTTTTATAGAGCTGCATCATTACATCGTGACTCTTAAACTCTATCCCTCGACTTATGAAAGCTAACACCCCATAAGCTTTCTTATCTACCCTATCCACCTGTGAGGCAACTTTCAGGGACCTGTGGACATGTACCGCCAGATCCCTCTGATCCTCCACACTACCAAGTATCCCGCCATTTACTTTGTACTCTGCCTTGGAGTTTGTCCTTCCAAAATGTACCACCTCACACTTCTCCGGGTTGAACTCCATTTGCCACTTCTCAGCCCACTCCTGCATCCTATCAATGTTTCTCTGCAATCTTTGACAATCCTCTACACTATCTACAACACCACCAACCTTTGTGTCGTCTGCAAACTTGCCAACTCACACTTCTACCCCCACATCCAGGTCATTAATAAAAATCACGAAAAGTAGAGGTCCCAGAACAGATCCTTGTGGGACACCACTAGTCACAATCCTCCAGTCTGAATGTACTCCCTCCATCATGACCCTCTGCCTTCTGCAGGCAAGCCAATTCTGAATCCACCTGGCCAAACTTCCCTGGATCCCATGCCTTCTGACTTTCTGAATAAGCCTACCATGTGGAACCTTGTCAAATGCCTTACTAAAATCCATATAGATCACATCCACTGCACTACCCTCATCTATATGCCTGGTCACCTCCTCAAAGAACACTATCAGGCTTGTTAGACACGATCTGCCCTTCACAAAGCCATGCTGACTGTCCCTGATCAGACCATGATTCTCTAAATGCCATAGATCCTATCTCTAAGAATCTTTCCCAACAGCTTTCCCACCACAGACGTAAGGCACACTGGTCTATAATTACCCAGACTATCCCTACTACCTTTTTTGAAGAAGGGGACAACATTCTCCTCCCTCCAATCCTCTGGTACCATTCCCGTGGACAATGAGGACATAAAGATCCTAGCCAGGGGCTCAGCAATCTCTTCCCTCGCCTCGTGGAGCAGCCTGGGGAATATTCCGTCAGGCCCCGGGGACTTATCCATCCTAATGTATTTTAACAACTCCAGCACCTCCTCTCCCTTAATATCAACATGCTCCAAAACATCAACCTCACTCATATTGTCCTCACCGTCATCAAGTTCCCTCTCATTGGTGAATACCGAAGAGAAATATTCATTGAGGACCTCGCTCACTTCCACAGCCTCCAGGCACATCTTCCCACCTTTATCTCTAATTGGTCCTACCTTCACTCCTGTCATCCTTTTTTTCTTCATATAATTGAAGAATGCCTTGGGGTTTTCCTTTACCCTACTCGCCAAGGCCTTCTCATGCCCCCCTTCTTGCTCTCCTCAGCCCCTTCTTAAGCTCCTTTCTTGCTTCCCTATATTCCACAACAGACCCATCTGATCCTTGCTTCCTAAACCTCGTGTATGCTGCCTTCTTCCACCTGACTAGATTTTCCACCTCACTTGTCACCCACGGTTCCTTCACCCTACCACTCTTTATCTTCCTCACTGGGACAAATTTATCCCTAACATCCTGCAAGAGATCTCTAAACATCGACCACATGTCCATAGTACATTTCCCTGCAAAAACATCATCCCAATTCACACCCACAAGTTCTAGCCTTATAGCCTCATAATTTGCCCTTCCCCAATTAAACATAGAACATAGAATAGTACAGCACAGTACAGGCCCTTTGGCCCACAATGTTATGCCGACCCTCAAACCCTGCCTCCCATATAAGCCCCTACCTTAAATTCCTCCAATTAAATTAAATTTTAAAAAAGTGGTAAAATTAAAAATTTTCCTGTCCTCTCTGATTGTATCCTTTTCCATGATAATGCTAAAGGCCAGGGAGCAGTGGTCACCGTCCCCCAGATGCTCAACCACTGAGAGATCTGTGACCTGACCCAGTTCATTACCTAGTACTAGATCTAGTATGGTGTTCCCCCTAGTCGGCCTGTCCACATACTGTGACAGGAATCCGTCCTGGACACACTTAACAAACTCTGCCCCATCTAAATCCTTGGAACTAATCAGGTGCCAATCAATATTAGGGAAGTTAAAGTCACCCAGGATAACAACCCTGTTATTTTTGCACCTTTCCAAAATCTGCCTCCCAATCTGCTCCTCTGTATCTCTGCTGCTACGAGGGGGCCTATAGAATACCCCCAATAGAGTAACTGCTCCCTTCCTGTTCCTGACTTCCACCCATATTGACTCAAAAGAGGATCCTGCTACATTACCCACCCTTTCTGTAGCTGTAATAGTATCCCTGACCAGTAATGCCACCCCTCCTCCCCTTTTTCCACCCTCTATCCCTTTTAAAGCACTGAAATCCAGGAATATTGAGAATCCATTCCTGCCCTGGTGCCAGCCAAGTCTCTGTAATGGCCACTACATCATCATTCCATGTATGTATCCAAGCTCTCAGTTCATCACCTTTGTTCCTGATGCTTCTTGCATTGAGGTACACACACTTCAGCCCTTCTACCTTACTGTCTTTACACCGTTTATTCTGATTCTCTTTCCTCAAAGCCTCTCTATATGTTAGATCTGGCTTTACTTCATGCACTTCTTTCACTGCTCTATCGCTCTGGATCCCATCTCCCTTGCAAATTAGTTTAAACCCTCCCGAACCATGCTAGCAAACCTACCTGCAAGGATATCACTCCCCCTCGAGTTCAGATGCAATCCATCCAATCTGTACAGGGCCCACGTTCCCCAGAAGAGATCCCAATGATCTAAAAATCTAAAACCCAGCTCCCTGCATCAACTCCTCAGCCACGCATTCAACTGCCAGCTCCTCCAATTCTTACCATCACTGTCATGTAGCACTGGCAGCAATCCTGAGAATGCCACCCTTGAGGTCCTGTTCTTCAGCCTTCTGCCTAGTTCCCGAAACTCACACTTCAGGACTTCATCCCTCTTCTGCCTATGTCGTTGGTCCCTACATGTATCACGACTTCTGGTTGCTTTCCCTCTCGTACCAGGACGTCGTGCACCCGGTCAGAGACATCCCGGACCCTGGCACCCGGGAGGCAACAAACCATGCGAGTGTCCTTCTCACGTCCACAAAATCTCTTGTCTGCTCCCCTAACTATAGAGTCTCCAATGATGACAGCTCTCCTCTTCTCCATCTCACCTTTAGCCAGCAGATGGTGAATCTGTGGAATTCATTGCCATAGATGTCTGTGGAGGCCAAATCACTGGGAATATTTAAGGTAGAGGTTGACAGGCCCTTGATTACTCAGGGCATCAAAGGTTACAGGGAGAAGATAGGAGAATGGGATACTCAAAATTCTGTAACGCTTCAAAACTCAAAATCTTGGGATTCTCATTCAGATATGCATTACAAAAAAAAGGCAGATTTCATCTGTAGAATATCTCCACAAGAATACAGAAGACCCAACACTGCTTCATCAAAGTATAAATGCAGATACTTTCTAAAGTTTAGAACCTTTGCAGCTGAAGGAATGGCCAATAATCAAAGTTTAAATACAAAACTCAGAACACTACAGTGATTGCATATAAAAGAGGCATTTGAATTAAACTGCCAAGATTTGGCTTCATAGCTGGCTGTCAAATTGAACAGAAGACAGAAAATTGGGAAATACATTACAATGAGATTTATCTTTTTTCCCCACAGTCTTCATTTTCAAGAAATTTTGGCCATCTTTCAACTACAAGTTTCTAGGCTTAGAGTAAATTGAGCTTTAGAAAATTAGAGCAATTTTGTGTACCATCGAATTGGATGGAATTTTGAGAAGTAAATGGATATAAAAGACAACAGCAAGAAATTGAATTGAACATTGGGAAATTCTTTTTAAAGTCTCTTACTTTCTTCAACAAATGCAACACAAGAAAGTTGCACAAATTCCATGGAGAAAATTCTAGCATTTTATTCCAGATTCCAACAGAGGGCATGTAATAGAATAGCAGGAATGGAAGGGTTAATCAATAAGCACCCTGAAGGTTTTGCACTGTTGTTTTAGATGACCCAGTGATAATGGTTCAACTTTTCTCAACTGACTTCTCGCGTAATTGTCTTCTCCCATGAGGTTGCTTTGCTTCTGGGGTTGTAAACAGCATCTTGCACTCCATCAAAACTTAATAGATCAGGTGTGATAGAAGCTCTATTGCTTCCACACCATTTTGTGGATTTCCAAGAGCATTCCAAATTTTGGAAAACTTCGCAAGTGCAAATAATGGAAGATAATTTTGTATGTAAGCTTATTTATCCTAAGTTAAAACATTCTTCTGTAAAACAGAACATGGAGGCAATCCTATGTCTGAAGTTGCTATTGAAATCAAGGCATTTATTAAGAGTAATTTAATTTCAGCACATATACTAAGCAGCATCTGAACAGATCCTTACTGTGACTTCCTTGATAGTATTACAGAACCCTGCATTAATTCAAGTTGCTTCCTTTTCCTAACTCTTGATACAGAATAGATTATGTTGTAGAAATCTCAGAACAACAGGCAGTTTCTGAAAATAACCATGACCAGCACTATCTCAGGTAGTGGGTTCCAGAACCCTGTTATCCACTGACCGGACATCAAGTCTCTTTATTCAGCTCACCATTCCCCACTACTTAGTGCCATTAATCACTTTGTCATAAAAGAAATGAAAAAATAAACATCTTATATCATGCAGGATCTTCTAGATTCAGTTAAAACTGAATTAAATTGAGATAGCTTGTTTTTCTATTCTTGCCATCCTTTTATATAGCTCTTAACCAGACTGCCACAGTTAATTGTTGCTGTTAGATTTAAATACACGTATTGAAATTTTAATGATCACCAAAATATTTTTTGATAACATCACTGCCATCCCTGTACTTAGAAACCCTGCAGGGAGGATGGCAAATATTGTACTGGGTGCCTTCCGTTCCTACCAATCACGTACTGACTTACATGCAGAACATCCACGCTGACTTGCTGAAAATTGCGATTCCTCAGTTGCTGCATGCGTTGATGATTTTCCTGGTATTTCTCCTCAGCCAGCTGCCTATTGATATGAAACGGAGAACGTCAGTTCTTTACATCTTGCAGCGCAGTCAGTGAGAAAGCAACTGTATGTGCTAATCAACTGAACCTAGTGAATACAGATAACCAAATAAAATCAATACCTTATCGGATTAACGAACAAAATATAGAAAGAAGACAACTTCAAGCTAGTAATCCAGAAAATGGTTGCTCTTATAATTCTGTACACATACATTAAAATATAATGATTAATAAATTTAACCACACCAGCAAATTCTTGACTGTAACACCACCCATATTTCTATCTATAAGGGGCAGATTGTGAAGTCTTTGTACTTTCTGGAAAAATAATTGATGAAAAAGAAATGGTGGATTCATACATTCATATTATCTGCTTAACTATATACCATAAAAATCATAGTCCACCCTAATCAGCTGCTGCAGAAAAGTTCTGACAACTGTCTCAGTATAGAAATCCCTGGGCTCAATTGACCAGGCGATATTAATTTTGACAACAAAAATACTGTGACACAGATGAGAGAAGCTCGTTTAGCTCAACTGCCAGTTTTATTGCGACAAGCACAAAAGCAGACGGAGCGCTAAGGCCCGGGAAGAGCATCCACTCTGTCACATACAGATGGGGGAGGTGGTTATTACACACGCTGGTTACAGTCAGAATGACAAACACACAAGCGAATAACTGTAGTATAACCCGAGCAAAAATGTGACAATAAATGAACTGGAACATCCCACCATAACCCCACGAACACATTTTAAGACAACAAAATAAATAGCACTGGTATGTTGACCACGGCCCCGCCCAGAGAGGCACACTGCCCCCACCCGAGGGGTCAGCCGTCCCCTGCAACCAGAGTCCACAACAAAGTCCAAGAGTCCTGGTGGTGGTTGATACTGCTGCCTGGGGCATCGGGTGGTCTATGAAGCACCCCCCCCCCCCGCCTCCCCAGGAGTGGCACTGCAAGACCTGCTTGGTAAAGCAACAGGCAGGGCAGCGGGAGATTCACTTCCTTCCTTCAGCCTAGCTGGGTTGGTGGTGGGCCAAGGGCCAATGCAGCGCCAGCCGATCCCGGTGCAGCACGACTGCCTTCCACCGCCCAGGCAACCACACCCGATATATCACATTTGGAGATGCTGTCGAGCACTTCTCCCAACCTGTTCCAGTGGCTTTCCAGTCTGGTGGACAGCGCCCTTTTCTGGGTGGGGCAGTAGACCCACCATGTACTGCTGTATTGGTGCCCTAGGCTGATGGCCTGGCCCCTTCTGGGACGGGCAAGCATCTCATCAGTGCACAGACAGCTCCACGTCCCGCCAGTACCCAATCCGACAGAAGCGTTCGCGCAACTTGCTCAATGTCTTTATGACCCCGAAGTAGCTGCCCCCCCCCACCAGCCTGTACACCAACGGCACCACCGTGGTGCAGAAACCCCGCAGACCACCAGCTGCAGGAGATGTCTGCCATCGTCGGAGAACTGGCACCGTTGGAACAGCAAGCAACCCGGCCCGCATCTCCAGAATGCCCGCTGAGAGCATGGAGCTTTGGCTTCCAGGTCCAGGGCAGAGACTGCTAGCCACTCTGATCACCATCCTACGCTCACCCATCCCCTCACACGGGACCGCTCACCTGCTTGCTGCGCAGCTGCTGGTCAATGGCGGGGAGGTTCACCATCAATGAAGTGCGGCCATCATTGGCTTGCTCCTGGATCCACAGTGTTGCGCTGGGCCGCTGTTCCTGCGCCCGCCTGGTCCGCTTCCTGAAGCTGCTCTGCCGGAGAGCCACGGCTTCAGTGCCGGGGTAGAGTGTTGGCCCCTGGCACATCCCCAGCAGGACAGCAGGCCCAGGCCAACGATGCAAGTGTTCCGGATATCAGCTAGCCAAAATTCGTGTTCCACTGTGTTTCTCCCCACTGCCTCCTCTTCCCTCTCATCGCCGGTGACCGCTGCCAGCTGGACCGCCATCACTGACTGCCCAGCCCGGGTGGCTTGCCGTGGTTAGGATAGACACCCAGACAAATGATGGTGACGGTTGACCCTGTGTTCACCAGCTCATGGCATCTGATGGCCCTCCGCCATGCAGTCCACTTATAAGCCCTGCTTCTTCATCCAAATGGCCCTCCTGGAGAGGAGACAACAGGGGGATTCTCAGGCAGTGCGGCTCCCTGAACCTCTCCAGATACAATGGTACCAGCTGCTCGGAGCCTTACCTGGCGCGAGCCAAGCTTCCTAATGGCTCCACTGGGCTGTGGCATGGTACTGGTGCGGAGCAGTCCCAGGCCACAGAGCCTGTCTTGGCACACCGGCAGCAGAGATCGCCCCATGGCATGGGGTGGGGCCCGTGCGGCACTGGTCGTACCTGTCTCACGGGCTCACGAGTTTTCTGCTCCGCCTCGGTGACACAAGCCTGGGCTCATGGCGTGCGGAGTGACGCTGGAATGCCTGGTGGGGTGGGGGGGGGGAATATGCTAAAATAGATTCTGCCCTCCCTGCCTCGGCCAGCAACGATGCCAGGCGAACATGCTGCCAAAGGCACTCCAGCATCAGCCCCTTTACAAAGGCGTGGAGGGCAACCTCCTCCTGAGCCGTGGGAGGGAACTGGAGGTAGCCATGCCGAGCACGGTGCCGGAGATCTGCTGCAAACAGCCCTAGGCTTTCTCCCACACAGCCCCGTCTGCTACACAGTTCTTCCCTCATTGCTTCCCCGATGGCCTCTGCTCAAAACGCCACTACACGGGCCCTGTTGTCACGCTGCTCAACCAGCACTAGGCCGAGGAGAGCTCGCAGGCCAACCCCTCCAGAGCCAGGGCAAGGTGCGCCACCTTCTCGGTGGTGTTCCACCCACCGTGCATGCAGCAAGCTTGACTCGCGCCAGGTAAGGCTCCGAGCGGCTGGTACCATTGTATCTGGAGATGCTCAGGGTGGGCCTTGTGGCGTTAGTCACTGCGGTCCACTGGTCTTCCTCTCGCTCCAGCAGCGTCAGTGGCACCTGCCGTGCTGCCTGTCCTCCCTTGCCTGCAACCTCCTGTGTTCCTCAGTGCAGGACACAAGGGACGCAGGTGATGCACTCTGCCATGTTCCCCGGTGGAGAACCAGGGTAAGCCTGACCCGTCGGGGTTCTCTGTGAAAGCACGATGCTGGGTTCCCAGGCCCTCTCTCTGAGTTGACATTCCGTCTTCGGGAGCCCGTCCCTGGGGTGCGGAGGAGGCATATGCTCAGTGCCTCGACTTATTCCCCGGGTCATAAGATGCTCATACGACATCACAGCTCTTCAATCTTGCCATCAGTTTCTAATCCCGCTCCTGACACCACTGTGGTGAGCATTTGGACCATGATGTCAGACAAGAGAAACCCATTTAGCTCAACTTCCGGTTTTATTGCGACAAGTACAAAAACAGACCGGGCACTGAGACCCGGGGAGAGAACGCAATCAGTCAGATACAGATGGGGGAGGTGATCATCACACACTCTGGTTACAGTTAGAGAGATCCACAAATACGCAAGCGAATAACTGTATAGTCCAAACTAAAATGTAACAACAAATGAACTGGAGCATCTCACCATAATCCCACAAATGCACTTCAACGCAAGAACAATAAGTAACGCTGCTGCCATGAACGCTGAGCCAAGCTGTTGAGCGTGCCCCTGCCTGGAGCACACAATATGTTGTCCACTGGCATGTTTTGATGCCAAGATCAGGGGTAGGGCAATGTACCACAGACCTAATGAAGTCTCAGTGATGATGGGTTGAGAGGTGAGACAGTCAATAAGAGCTTTGTAACAGGGTTTCAACCCTGCAATGGAAAACCTTCTGACTCAGGAGAAGAGCATTATCCATCGAACCACAATCTTTGCCTGGAAGGCTAAGGAATTTGGATTTATTCTCATCTGAAAACAGGAACCTTTAGAGTGACTTATTACAGTTTTCAGACTTAAGGGGAAGTTGGACAAATTATCAAGGTAAAATCATCTAACCTCAAATTTAAACACTGAGGTTTATAGTTTTAATGTTCAATTCACTTCATGTAGTGAGGATCAACTGGAATTCAAAACAAAGTTAACATTTCTGAGCACTGAGTGCATCTCTTCCTCAAATGAAACAGATGCTGTTCTTCTGCACATACTTCAACTTCTTAGCTTTTTCATCTGCACTCTGCAATTTTCGGAGTCTCATCCTCTCTCGTGGGGTCATTTTCTGAACTTCAGACTGCTCACGTAGTGTCTGCAGGTGAACTTTCTTCTGACTAAAAGAAAAACATTGAATAAAACTATAAAACTTCCATTTCTATGTACACCTTTACATCTCCTCCAGAGACTACAAAAGTACTTTACATCCAATGAATTATTAAGCGTAGTCACTTTTTTAATGTTGGAGAAACATTAGCCTATTTGTAAACAACAGAGTTCAAAGTACATTTATTATCAAAGTATGGTTACTATATACAACCTCGAGAGTCATCTCCTTACACGCAGCCACAAAACAAAGAAGCTCAACAGATCCCATTAAAAAAGACCGTCAAACACCCAATGTGCAAAACAAAAGAACAAATCATGCAAACATTATAAAGTGAGCAAATAACATACTGAACTGAACTTCCAGGTGAGGTGACGCCGCCTATGAGTCTGTCGGGGTCATACGCTATGCCCAGTGCTCCTGCTGTGGCCTCCCATATATCAGCAAGACCCAACACTGATTGGGAGACCGCTTCACCAAGCACCTATACTCTATCCATCAGAAAAAGCATGATCTCACAGTGGCCACCTATATTAATTCCACATCTCATTCCCATTCAAGAATGTCCATGCATGGCCTCCTCTACTGTCGCCATGCAGCCACCCTCAGGTTGGAAGAACTGCACCTTATATTCCACCTGGGTCGCCTCCAACCTGATGGCATGGACATCGATTTCTCGAACTTCCGGGAATGACCCTCTCTCCTCTCCTTCACCATTCCCCATTCCCTTTTCTCACTCCCACCTTATCTCTTTGCCTGCCCATCGCCTCCATCTAGTGCTCCTCCCCCTTTTCTATCTTCCATGGCCTTCAGTCCTCTTCTATCAGACTCCCCCTTCTCCAGCCCTGTACCTCTTTCACCAGTCGACTTCCCAGCTCTTTACTTCATCCCTCTCCCTTCAGGTTACACCTATCACCTGGTGTTTTTCTCTCCCCTCACCCCCACCATTTAAATCTACTCCTCAGCTTTTTTTCTCCAGTCCTGCTGAAGTGTCTCAGCCCAGAGCTGTGCACTCTTTTCCATAGATGCTGCCTGGCCTGCTGAGTTCCTCTAGCATTTTATGTGTGTCCTTGGAAGCGAGTTCACAGCCACGAAGCCAGTCATCACTGCAGTCAGACAAGGAGCCTTTCAGCTGCAGGCCACTGCCTCAGTTTAGTGTGGAGACGAGCAACCCTTGCCAAGCAGCAAGCTCAATGCCAGCCCATCCCTTGCCTCTGGCCCTGACACCATGACCTTCTCAGTCCGGTCCAGCACTTAAATCGGCTAAATACCAGCTCGCTCCTCGCTCCTCGTTCTCAGGCCCTGCTGTCTCGGCTCTGCTTTGCCTCGGATCTGCAGCTTTGAACTGGCTCCAAGTCTGCTCCAGCAATGGCTAAACATTAGCTCATTCCTCACTCTGGGGCCTGGGTCCCACTGCCTCAATTTGGCCCGCACGTGCCACGCCACAACCGTCCTGCACCTACAAGCTCCATATAATAAACCATATAATCTGACATTGTGGGACATATACAAGCTCCATATGATAAACCATATAATTTGACATTGTGGGACATATATTGCCCATAGGAACAGCTACTTTCCCTCTGCCATCCGATTCCTAAAAGGACATTGAACCCATGAACACAACCTCCCTTTTTTATCATTTCTGTTACTGCACTATTTTTAATTTAACTACTTAATATGCATATATGTACTCACTGCAATTGATTTACTTATTTTTTCTATATTATCATGTGTTGCATTGTACTCCTGCCGCTAAGTTAACAAATTTCACAATAAATGCCAGAGATATTAAACCCAATTCTGATATATGGGCCAAAAACAAAAACTGATAACTGCCCTGTTTGTCTTTAAAATATAGTGATGTGGTATCTTTTATACACATTTGAGAGCGCAGACAAGGCCCATGAATCGGATGAAGGAGTTCTACCAACAGAGCCAGAGATGGCACCCATATTAAAATAGCTTGTCAATCCAAATCTCCAAAACTCACGCAGCATATCTAACATGGCAGTCCATTTCAAAGGGGTGAAACAAGAAGAGAATACAAGGCAATGTAACTGTCACTGCTTTTACTATAGCTTGCTGTGAAACCACCTACCTTCAACAAAAACGAGATTTTTTGGAACACCTCAATTCAATTTGCAAACAGAGCATAAAGTTTCCAGTTGCCTGTTGTCGTAATTCCCTGATCTTCTCTCACTCTAACCTCGCTCACTGTCCTGTTTCATTCCCACTCAGGAATGAAAACCTGAGGAACAGAACCTAAGCTTTTGGCTAGACTCATTAGGCTCAAAACCAGACTCAGTTTGGAGATCAACACTTGTAAATTATGTTTTCATTTCTCCCATTTCATCTCACCAAAGCAGTTTTTTTTTAATTTACCTGCCCCCATTTCTATTCCTCTTTGCTTTGTATCGTCATCCCTTTTTCATTTAATCTGTCCTGCCTTCCACTTTATGATTGACCCTCCATTCTATTCTAAAATCTCCTCAACCTCTCGGTCTTGCATAGAATTTTTAAAAATCAGTTCAATCACGCACTTTTTCAAGTTCCACTGAAATGTTCAAATGTTTCTCAGCTTCTCCCTCCACAGAAGTTTCCTGACCTGTTGACCTGTCAAACCCTTGACTAGCGAGTCCTGGGGTGGAGTCCGAAATTGAGGGCCTGCTGTCTGCGAGACTGAGAGTCATGGGCCAAGGACTGGAGTTCCAGAGGCAGCCTGAGCTGAGGTTGCCTGTGTGAGTGTGAGTGAGAGTGAGAGTGAGAGTGAGAGAGAGAGTGAGTGTGAGTGAGAGTGTGAGAGAGAGAGTGAGTGAGAGTGACTGAGTGAGTGAGAGTGAGAGTGAGAGTGAGTGAGTGAGTGAGAGAGAGATGGTGGAAAAGCAGCTTGTTCCACTGTTGTTCACTCGCTTTTTTGTTGTTTGTGTCGTTCTGCCAAACATTGTGGGCGTGCTATGTTGGCGCTGGAATGTGTGGCGGCACTTGTGGCTGCCCCACCATCAGTTCTAACATCTTCTATATTTTGCCTTTGTGTAAACAAAATCTTTAAAATGTACCTTCAGAAGTCAGCAAATAAAGTAATAAAAATCTGTGGACTAAGATGATTACATTGTGAGATTGTTAATCTACATTGCTGAGTATAACTCTAGTAACAAATATTTCATCATTTCTTCTTGCATTAATTCACTTCCATTTTTCTTGACTAGGCTACATTAAGAGTTACAATTACCAACTCCTGCATATGTGATTCTTCCTCCATGAATTTGATAATCATTAGTTCAAATGATGAAAACAGGAATATACATCCTTACAGACCATCATATACAAAGTCTTTATGTAGTTTTATTATTCATGTGTGGGTGTCAGATATGGACATCTACTAATTTGACTTTTCTGTCATTTTTACACCAAGTCGGATTAAGTTTAAAAAAAACATTTCCCAAAGGATTTCAGTTCAGGAAATGTTAATTAAGATAGAACAAACTATGGGACTCAGTTAGGAGGGAAAAGATATGTACTCAAATCTGACAGGGTTAAATGTTTTTTTCTTATTTCTTTCATTGACAACAAGTTCCCCGAAGGGAATTATTTCATTCAGAATTAATGAGGTTCTATGTTTCAGCTGGCTTTTGCAGACAGTAGACATGTTAATACAGCAGTTCTGTCAACTGTTTTGCCAATTAAAAATACATCATTTGCAAGCAATCTTTTGCTTTTACTTCCCCTGCACAAGCAGGATGAATAGGATGACAGTAGCATGTTCCCTGTAACTCCAGTAGCATTTATGTCTTTATTTTATACGGCTTGTAAATGCTTGTAGTTATACTGAAATTACCTTTCTTCCCACAACTACAGAAGAAAGGCTGCAAAGCATGGGGATGGGAATTTGTCCTCTACTACATTGTGCAATGAGCAATTCAATAGTGTTCACACTCTGAACACCATTTCCAAAATTTGCTTCAAAAGAACTGAAATTCAACTGCAGTGTATAAAGTGTATACTCTTATTACATCCCATCTGTAGTACGTGTTACGGGGGTGAATTTCAGCCCAACATTTTCTCCAGAAATTATTCAAGCTAATTAAATAACTATATGATCGGAACCTAATCTCTTCCACTACTACTGCGGGGCCTGTCCTGCCATACCAGAGACATGGCAAGTGCTGTGCAGATAGGAGGGAGGGATATAAGCTCATGAAATCTCAGGAGATGAAGACAAAAAATGAGTAAGAGCAGTTCAGAATGCAAACCAGATCCTCTACCCACTGTCCTCCAGTTAACTGAAAAATCAGCATCCCTCCGAGTTGCAGTCAGTGCAATCGCTTTACAGTGCGAACGGGCATCAATCAGGTTTCGATTCCTGCTACTGTGCGTAAGGAGTTTGTACGTTCCCTCTGTGACCGCATGGGTTTGCTGTGGGTGCTCTGGTTTCCTCCCATGTCCCAAAGTCAAATGGGTTAGTAAGTTAAGGACGTGCTATGTTGGTGCCAGAAGTGCAGTGACACTTGAGGGCTTTCTTCCGCACCTCCTGTTGGTCGTTAATGCAAGGCAACACATTTCACTGTATGTTTTAATGTTTTGCTGTGCATGTGACAAATACAGCTAATCTTTAAGAAAAAAATAGTTCTAAACAAACAGAAGCACAGAAGTAACAGGGTCACTGAAGGCATTATGATTGGGGGTCTTCAACATTGATATGAATCATGGTTCAGTAATACCAGCACTGACTGGGCTAATAACATCACAGCCAGATTGGGTCTACAGCAGATGGTAAGGGAGAGCAGTATGAAATATGAACTTGCTTGACCTGCTGTAGATGAATCTGTCAATGACTGACACTCAATCAAAGTGTCCTCTTTCACACTGACAATATTCTTCACTAGATTGCCTGGCCCTTCCTTAACAATAATAGGGGAAGATTCAGAACAGATCCAGCAGCTCCAAACTTGGTAGTTCTCATTTTCGATGAACCACCAGCAAAATCATCATAACTGCTTCAATTTCCACTCTGTGGCTTCACATCCTGGCCTATCCCTTACTCTTTTATTAATATCTAACCAGGGTAGCAACCCTGATTCAATGAATACAGAAAGGCATTCGACGAGCAGCTGTAGGTAGACAGATGCTTACCTCGTGAACTACATCATTTTATATGCATAGTAAACGAGAGCAGCCACGCAACAAACTGAAATAAAAATTAGTGGTGACGCAGTAGCTGGTGGTCTGTGTAGTTTCTTTACAGCACCAGCGATCACGGATCTGGGTCTGATTCCTGCTGGAGCTTTTCATCACCCCACCCCCCATCCCCATGACCATACGAGTTTCCTTCACAGCGTTCCAGTTCCCTCCCACATTGCAAATACATACAGTTAGGGTTGCTAAGCTGTGGCGATGCTATGTTGGCCACCTGCCCTCGCACATCCTTGCTGATTCGACACAAAGCAACACATTTCACAGTCTGTTTCGATGTACATGTGACGAAGCTAATCTTCTTCTTAAAAGTTGCCCCGATTATGATGTGCTAAAAGAAACAGGATTATACAATGTGAATATTGCTGCTTCATCAATCTGCTCTCAACCATGTGCAAAATGATACAAAAATCAGTGCTGCACTTGCTTTGCCAATAACCGATCTGGGATTCACCGGGACCACGTGGATCTTGACCTCGACTGAAATACATTCGGAAAGGCATGAATGCAGACGTGAAGGAGAATGACCATCTTTGAAACCAAACCAGCGACTGAGTGCTGCTGGCATCAGTAACTTCTGGCTAAAATCCAATCAAGAGGGAATTTCTCCACTGGGAGGAATCGTACAGTACTGTGCAAAGGTTTGACGCATGCAAGCAACACACACAAAATGCTGGAGGAACTCTGCAGGCCAGGCAGCATCTATGGAAAAGAGTACAGTCGATGTTTTGGAGTGAGACCCTTCATCAGGACAGAAGGGAAAATCTAAACTGCTTCAGGGTAGGCATCCCTCGAAGAGACCTCGCCATGTGGCAGTCAAATCACAAACAAGAGAAGACCCTCAGATGCTGGAAATCCAAGCAACACACACAAAATGCTGGAGGAACTATATAGTGTATATATATATACATAGGTCAGGGCACCTAAGATTTTTGCATAGTATCGCAGTAATTTTATGTATTGCACTGTATTCCTGCCACAAAAAAAATGAATTTCATGACATATGTGAGTGATGATAAACCTGATTGATATGGGTCTCTGTCGCAGACTGAGAGTGGGAAGGAAGCAGGGAGAGGGGAATCATGGTTGGGAAAAGGAGAAGGGAGAAGGGCAGGAGCAATAAACCATTTGTTTGGAATCAAATTACCTTGCCTGGTGTCTCAGGGCTAGGTGTGACTGTACCCACGCCAACCCCCGTCCCTGGCACTCCCACTCTGCCACCTGTCCCACACCCTTCCAAAGGCACTCCATCCTCGCCATAGCCAACATCCTTTGCTCCTGCCAGATTTACAAACTCACTCTCCGCTCCATGTTGGCAAAAGTCTTAGGCATGCTATCTACATAATACTTTTGCACAGTACTGTATCTCACAAAAGTTTAATTGTGGTTGTTGAAAGCCTTTGACTAAATTGCTGGTACAGCGGTGAGGACAGGAGAGGATTGTACGGATTCCCAGTTGAGCAGTGCCATTAGGGCACTCCTCTCTTCACATTTAATGCTGTTGTGACCCCTTTTAGCGCTGATTCTATCTGCACTCTCTTTCCTGGGAGCACCTCATAATTGCCTAGCAAGGTATCAGCGTGTCAGATGGAGTGGATTGAATCGAGCAGAACACCAGGTTCAGTGATTACACTCAAAGATAATCAAGCATCCAGAATTCACACAGCATAGAATATGGGAATAGGTTACTGAGACGAGGAGAGGTGAGACAGGCAAGGTGGAGGGTTTTGGAAATGATCATAAGGATTTTTAAATTGAGATTATTTATACAGAGTCCTATGTAAGTCAAAGATCACAGCAGTTTATTACAACAAGGTTACCTGGCAATGGAAATTCCAAACTGCCAATAAGTCAGTCGTTCAGGTGCACTGCTGTACTCTGCATGACGTCTCACAGTAGAGCATGGATTTACCACGATGACTCAATATTTAATCTGAGAAATATCATTGCGGATCATGTGTCAAACTTTCCGTCATATTATTAATTATTTATAGTGTATAACAGAAATTATTCTTCATCCTCTTCAATGCTTTCTGAGCATTTTTGATAGATTTATAAACGATTCTAAACAGCACACATAGAAACCGGAGTCGAGTTTGGGTTACTTATGGAAAATGCATCTTTCCATCAGTTTTGTGATCAAGTATCTGCCCAGGTCTTGATTACAAAATTCAAGGGTGGTACTTGATACTAAACATCCAGAGTGATGCTTCAGTGCTAAGAAGCTGAGGCCTGACCTCTCTCAGCTAGATATAAAAGATCCTATTACAATGTAGAATATGAGGGGCCTTGTCAAATGTTTTACTTAAGTTCACGTGGACAACATTGAAAGCTTTAACCTCAATTTCAACAATTCCTCGGAAAATTCAAGCGGATTTGCTAAACAGAACTCCACCTGTACACACACTATGCTAACCATCTCCAATCTCTTTTGCATGTAAATTCTGCCCCAAAAGTACCTTCTCCAATTAGTTCCCTACAACTGGTTTATGATTTTTTAGTCTGTCCCATCAGAGAGATTTGGGCCAGTTAGAAGAGTGGGCTGAAAGATGGAAGATGGAGTTTAATGCTGATAAGTGTGAGGTGCTACATTTTGGTAGGACTAATCAAAATAGGACGTACATGGTTATTGGTAGGTCATTGAGGAATGCAGTAGAACAGAGGGATCTAGGAATAATGTTGCATCGTTCCCTGAAGGTGGAATCTCATGTGGATAGGGTGGTGAAGAAAGCTTTTGGTATGCTGGCCTTTATAAATCAGAGCCTTGAGTATAGGAGTTGGGATGTAATGTTAAAATTGTACAAGGCATTGGTGAGGCCAAATTTGGAGTATTGTGTACAGTTCTGGTGACCGGAAAGATGTCAACAAAATAGAGAGAGTACAGAGGAGATTTACTAGAATGTTACCTGGGTTTCAGCACCTAAGTTACAGAGAAAGGTTGAACAAGTTAGGCCTTTATTCTTTGGGGTGTAGAAGGTTGAGGGGGGACTTGATAGAGGTATTTAAAATTATGAGGGGGTTAGATAGAGTTGACGTGGATAGGTTTTTTCCATTGAGAGTAGGGGAGATTCAAACAAGAGGACATGAGTTGAGAGTTACGGGGCAAAAGTTTAGGGGTAACATGAGGGGGAACTTCTTTACTCAGAGAGTGGTAGCTGTGTGGAACGAGCTTCCAGTAGAAGTGGTAGAGGCAGGTTCAATTCTGTCATTTTAAAAAAATTGGATAGGTATATGGACAGGAAAGGAATGGAGGGTTATGGGCTGAGTGCAGGTAGATGGGACTAGGTGCGAGTAAGAGTTCGGCACGGACAAGAAGGGCCAAAATGGCCTGTTTCTGTACTGTAATTGTTATATGGTTATATGGTTTAATGAAGAGTAGAGAACCTCTTCCCAGTTTCCTCATAAATACATATTCAATATTGCTAACACAGGTTATCTGATGATTATCAGAATATTCATTTTGGAGACTTGTTATCTGCAATACTTTTTGCTGAATTTCCCACACAAGCTACACACTTCATAATTAATTCATGAGCTGTAAAGCACTTTGGCACATTCCAGAGGAGAGATGAAAGCCAAAGCTGATATAGAAATGCAAGTTTTCTTTTCTTTACCAGCAGTTAAAAGTGTGGGGATTCCTACATTAACAGTGAAGAATGCCTGGATCAAGACTCTAAAATAAATGTTTACCCAAGGCATTCAATTTTCCTCTAAACCCAATACCCATAGCTCTTTAATCAAAAAGAAACTGACAATTATCACTCAGCCTATGCCGAACAGAACACAATACATTACTTAAGCTCTCTGAACTGTCCTACATCTGAATTCTATATTAATTCAAATTTCTTTATCCAGATTCTCAATAGGATGGCAAAAGCTACTGAGGGAATAAATATCTTTCAATTTTTTTCAATGACAAACCTAGATGGTCAAATTATGACCTAACATTTCTTTATTAACTTTATGGTTATGATGATCAGCTTTAAAATTCAGGCCTTTGAGCAAGCAACTAATTATTTAGTAGGCATGGTTACAGATGGAATGAAGTAAAAGCCAGTTCCATTGCAGAAAAGTAGGTCAGCTATGAACAAACCTGGAACTCACTGTTGTAATTAACACTCAAGGATAAAAACAATCACCATGGCCACATACAATAAGCACACAAAATATTCTGAAATTTGCCCATTATGTCACTCTTCCTCAACTCTCTCTTCCTTTTGGAAACTAATTAAAACTTGCTTCTTTGTTCAAGTTTTTTAATCTCTTGTTCTACTGGAACTTGGTGGAATTTTTGTATCACTCACAACACGCTGGAGGAACTCAGCAGGTCGGGCAGCATCCGTGGAAACGATCAGTCGACGTTTCGGGCCGGAATCCTTCGTCAGGACTGTAGGGGGAAGGGGCAGAGGCCCTATAAAGAAGGTTGGGGGAGGGTGGGAAGGAGAAGGCTGGTAGGTTCCAGGTGAAAAACCGGTAAGGGGAAAGATAAAGGGGTGGGGGAAGGGAGGCAGGGAGGCGACAGGCAGGAAAGGTGAAGAAAGAATAGGGGAAAACACAATGGGTAGTAGAAGGAGACGGAACCAAGAGGGAGGTGGTAGGCAGCTGGGGGAGGGGGCAGAGTGACAGAGGGATAGGGGAAGGGAGGGGGAGGGAATTACCAGAAGTTGGAGAATTCTATGTTCATACCAAGGGGCTGGAGACTACCTAGACGGTATATGAGGTGTTGCTCCTCCAACCTGAGTGCTTCCCACTCCCATTCAGATATGTCCATACATGGCCTCCTCTACTGCCATGATGAGGCTAAACTCAGGTTGGAGGAGCAACACCTCATATACCGTCTACGTAGTCTTCAGACCCTTGGTAGGCATTGTATGGTCAGAAGGGATTAGTTAGTTAGCTATGTAATTACTAGTTTAATTAGTTCAACACAACATCATTGGTTGAAGGACATGTATTCTTCAATGTACTATGTTTTGTTTCTAGTTAGATCTAGTCTTACACAAATACTAATGGCAGAGGATGTGTCTACTCATATGTAAATAAACTGAAGACAGTGAACTTTCCACAAAACTCTAGAGCTTTGTTCTAGTGGTTTATGAAATATGTATTTGAAAACAACCCAATTAAATTACTACCAAGCATCTGTAATCTCTTTTTCCAACAAACAACTCCAGTTATTGTGATTAAGACACTCTCAAAGTTGTACAGAGCATTGTGACTGTCCAGATGCTACCAGCACAACTTCAACAGTGCCAAGTTCAAAGGGGAGCAATATAGATGATAGTGAATCCATATGAGTAAACAGCATTTGAAATCTAATTTATGATCTGATTCATTCATGGGACATGTCCATTGCTGGAACAACTACCATTTATTGCCCATCTTTAATTGCTTTTGAGTTAATGCAATAAGGTGCACCATTGTTTGCAAGTCTGACTTGCACATAATTTGGGGTGTTTACAGTAACAGTGGACCACTTCATAAAATCATAAGGAATAGGAGCAGAATTAAGCCATTCAGCCCATCAAGTCTTCCCACAATTTGATCACGGCAGATTTATTTTCCCTCTAGACCCTATCTACTGCCTCTTCCCCATAACCTTTGATGCCATTACTAATCAGAAAGGAGTCAAAAGTGAACAACATCCCTTTCTAAAGAAGCATTCATGAGCGAGATGAGTTTTTCTAATAATCAATGGTTTTGTTGACCTGATTACCACTGCAAGCTTTTTAATTCTATACTGATGTAATTCATTGAGTTTAAATTCCCTAGCTGTCGTGGTCTAACTTGAACACCTTTCTCTAAATCATTGGAGCAGGATTTTGGAACAGGAATGCAGTAAAAAAAACTCTTCCCTTGATCCTGCCTGCATGTTTATGCAGTAAATCAAAGACATTCATAAAAAAAAGGCACGGGATGTGAAAAAGCTAAATAAAATACAGGCTAATAACAGTGAACTGATTGGAACAAAGTGGCAGAGAACAAAGACAAATTAATTTATGCTCAGAAATTCTCAGTTGATCTATGTATATGTTTTGGAATATGACTTCAAACCATTTATAGTCAAGTGTGTGATTTATGTGGTAATTATTTATGCAAATTCAATTCAACAGCTTGTGATTATAATATGCATTCCCTCCAATTAACATGTTGCCAATTCTCTTTCTAATTGCCCAGCCAGATAACACCCACGGTTTGCTACTTATTCCTTCATAATTGTAAATTTCATGAAAATCATATTCCAGTTTGTAATTACTATCTGCTATCTAAATGCTGATATGTCTTGCTCTGAATATATTAGTTTTAAATTATTTTAATATGATTTATATTTAGCAATTCATGACATAGTTTTTGCAATATGATGCTTTCACTCCAATTAGCAGCCAAGTGCTGGAGTGAAGCTAATGCATAGATTGAGATGGGACTGTTTGTGAATCCTATGGAGTATTTATTCCATCTAAATATTACCTCTGAATACCCCAAAGAAAGATCAGTTCATTACAAGAGCTTTACTTAATTGGTTTACCCATGTACAAAATTAAGGGTCAATGGCTTCTCTGTTTAACCAGCAATAAAATTTGTTCAAAAAACATATAGCCTACCTGGCCCATGTTTATATTCTCCCAGAGCTTCCTCCCTGATATTTTTTCCTTTTAGTTTTGAAGATACAGCAGAGTAACGGACCTTTCCAGCCCAACGAGCCCGCATGGCCGAATTACACGCATATGACCAATTAACCTACTAACGTGTGTGTTTTTTTTTGGAATGTGGGAGGAAGCCCACGTGGTCGCAGGGAGAACACACAAACTCCTCAAAGAGAGCAGCGGAATTGAACCTAGGTCACGGACACCGTATTAGCGTTACACCAACCTTTACTCCACCATGCTGCCATCAACCTCGTGCTTTCTGCACAGCTTGCATTCCTCACTATGTTATGTGTTTACTTAACTTGTCCTCAAATGCTTTTCACCTCAGACAAGCAGGGGTTACAGTTTCCACATTCCTACCCATCTCTAACGGAAGGAGTATCTCATGGAATTCTATTGGGTATATTGATTTATGACATCTAATCAACTAATTTTTGTCTCACCAAAGATGGAAGTATCATAAGGAAGGAGAAATTCTTCTTTGGTTGCAAGTCTAAATACATGCAAGAATATCAACTCATTTCCTAACAATCACATGTCACTGAAGTCTATGGGGTAAAACATGCAGAGAGGAGTACATTCCTCATCCCACTTAGCAATAGTAACCAAAAAAAAACCAAATCTTACCCTGTATATACCTACCCACTCAAACTCTTAATTTTCAGTCTTCTCTAAAGCGTAGATCTGTACCAACTTCTCTCACAAGTGTAACCCAATGTCAGCCATTTTGTTGCACCTCTTTGCCCAATATAGTTATTGCTAATGTTCCAGCCAGGATCATCTTTATGCGAAGTCCCGGTGTTGAATTTATTATTATGAGACAGACAGAAGCCATTTGGCTTTTAATGTCCGTGCGAGCACCAAAATGACCAATGCCATTCCATCTCTCCTTATTTCTCCATTGTCCTACTACTACTTCTCTCTTCCACATGCCCAAACAATTTCTTTGGCAAAATACCCACATTAAGAGGTAGCACATACCATCATACCTTTTGGATTAGGGAGGAAACCAATGCGGCCAAGGGTAGTTGGTGCAAACTCCACACAGGTTCACCAGAGGTCAGAATCAGATCTGGATCTTGGTAGATGCGAGACAGTAGTACTAGTTGTTATGTCACTGCATCAGCCTGAACATTGCCAGGCTAATGGATGTGGGCCAGACTGATCATTCTCTGGGTACACACGGATGCTTTTCAGACCTCGTATGTGTTTAGCAGATCCCAAGAAAACCACATATTCATGCTTCCAAATCAAAAACATCTTATTTCAATCTCCAATTAATTGTATCAGCGACCACCCCTCCTCCCCCTGTACCTTCATTACAATACAATAGCATAAATTTAAAAAGAAAACAAACACCGGTGAACTATGGAAATACATTTATCAACTCAAATATATCTAGGATTTGAAACTATGTGAATCACCTGTGGCGTAAATATTACAATTTACTAGATAATACTGCTACCCCATTGTTCTGAGATACTGAGACCCTTTTATAGGTCAAATTCTGATACTTTGCTGATTTGGCCAGGGGGACCAAATGTAATATTTCTAAGCATGTTGATGACATGACACTAAGCGGGAATGTGACTAGTGCTAAAGAGGCTTCAGATGGATGTAGGCCGGCCAAGTAAATGGGCCAGTGCAACAGATGGGAATAAGAATGAAAAATGTTGAGAAACTGGGAAATGTTCAAATTCGACTGGTGCTGCACTGTCCTTGTACACAGATCTCTATGCTAGCATGCAGATGCTAGAAAAGATTGGTTGTCATTTATTATAAGAGGGTTAAATAGAAGAATGAAGATGGCTTAGCGTGATTCTACAGGTTCTTTTTGGGACCATGCCTTAAGAGATGTTTGTACACTTTCCCTATTAATGATTTCTCATCTAATTTCTCCTAAATGTCAGTGTGGCCTAGAACAGAAGTCCCCCACCTTTATTATGCCATGGACCCCTACCATTAACCGAGGGGCCCATGGACCCCAGATTGGGAACCCCTGGTCTAGAACATATGAATGCTGATTCAGTGCCTGCATATTACCAGTAGCCTTTAGACTTCCTGCACAAGCTTCAAGGGACCAAAAGCTCAACTCTTTGAAAGATGGATGATAGAAAAATGTTTGAGAACTGTACCCTTTCAATGAATCAGACAAACAAAAATCATTTTGGAAGTAACTCAGAAAAAGTGTGCATTGGGTAGTTGATGGGTGGGTAGAGTTGAACAACTCAACCCAACCAAAAATCATTTTTAAGAAGATCCTCTAAATTAATACCTATAATACATACTTTACTTGTCCATTAGTAAAGGAATAACACAAAGGGGCATTGATGATTTTTATGCAAAACTCAAACATAGTTAAAATACTAATTTACCACACATTCCTGAGAAATGCAAGAAAGCCGTTGGCCACCAACTACACCAACCTCAAAATTTCCCAAGCACTTGACAGCCACTGAAGTATTTCTGAATTGTCATACCAATGTGAGGTAGGAAAGGCAGCAGCCAATTTGTACACAGTTCCCACACACACCACTGGAATAACAGTCAGCTTTTATTCTGGTTCACTGATATTGAGTGAGGAATGAATATTGGTCACAACACCAGAATGAACAGTCCTGCTCGTCTTTGAAACTGTACCACTGGACCTTTTATCCCCAAGTGAGAGAGCGGATACAGCTTGCATTTAACATCCCATCCAAGGACATCACATTTAACAAAGCAGCACATCCACACTTCCTGCTCTCCAGTCTCTAGAGTGAGATTCGAATGCACAACCTTCTAATTTGGAGGCAAGAGTGTTACCAACCTAGACACTGTCAAAGATAAAGATTATAGTTCTTTTTTTCCCAAACGGCACGGATTCTATCATTCACAGTATATCAGCCTCTGGCTCAGAGGAACTCTCTGTTGTAGCAATCTCTAATACCACTCACACATTGAACAATGACTGATATTGTAACCTATGTTATTGGCCATATATTAAATGTAACACTTTTAGCAAGCATTTCAGTAAATCAAAGAATTAGCAGAATAAATTAAAAGAGACAATGGATAACAGATGTAAAGATCTTGCCCGTAAAACATACAGAAAAGGAACAACACAAAGTAAAGATTGACTGTTAATCTGCATTAAAATAGCTGAGCTGAACTTTAATTGGTTGCTGGCGGCTACACTCTCTCTGACAGCTACTGAAATATCTGAACCTTTTCTATGATCTCTCTCAGGTATTCAATATTCCACAAGGGAGTCCTTAGAACCTCTCACTTTAGTTTTACATTAAAAATTTTAAAGGCCTTGATCATATCTCAGGTTAAAGATGTTCCCATTTATTTTATCCATTTCAATGGGTCAGTTTGATCACCAGCTTGTAATCAGCAGGAAATTTAAAACTCTTAGGAATGGTAAGTTTGGATTGAGTCCTGAAACCCAAACCTTTATTGGCCTTTTCAGTTTTGAAGTGGGGTTTGAGAGATTAATCTACTCCAGCAAGCAGAGTGGTCATTTGAATATTATAATGAGGCTTCAGATTTATTCTCCACACTGAATCTTGTCCTGGCCACGTGTCTGAAAATCTGGAGGCTAAATGGCGATGAATTAAGTGCCCTTTTGATGTCTTTCTAATGGTCAGTTTCCCATTTCTTTCACTTTTTCTTCACAATATCCACCATAAATCGCCACTCTCCGATCTCCCCCAGTACCAGATTTAAGACAAAGGTGTACAATATGTGGCAGGGCCCTTAAGGCTGATTTATACTTGTGTGTCAAATGAACGCTGTAACCTACTCAAGTGGCCTACGTGCGTTGTGAGCACTTATACTTGTGCGTTGGTGTGTCTGCGTCGCTCTGCAATTCGGGCACATCACGCATGCGCACACACTTGCCCGTGCAAGGCTTCATGGTCATGGTAGTCTTTCTCGGGGTAAACAAGTTTAAATCGAGTGTCTTTTTCCGTAAATGCGAAATGTGTCCTCCATAATTTCGGAGGTCTGTAAAGCTTTATGGAAAGCATTGCAGCCAGAGTTCCTTCCCTGCCCTTCAGTCGCCCAATGGGAAGCTATTGCAGCGTAGGAGGAAATGCGATGCTACCAAGCGGAACAATCACAGTTGTTCAGTCTGCGTTGCCGTGACGCATAGTTACATTTTGGGAGAGGTGCGCGTCAGGCTATGGCGTAGGGATCCACGTAGGCTCTGCGTAGGGTTCACTGTGATGCCATACCTACAGCGTCCAGTTGATGCAGAAGTATAAATCAGCCTTTAGGAGCATTGGTGGGTACAGAGGCAACCTTGGGTGCAATTCTATAACCCCCTGAAGGGGGACAAATAGTCAGGGTGGTAAGGAAGGTATATGGCATACTTGAGTATAAAAATACTTTGGTTCGGCCATATTTGTATAGTTCTGGTCGCCACATTCCAGGAGGGATGTAGAGGCTTTGGAGGAGGTCCACACAGTGTTGCCTGGATTTAAAATTATTAGCTATAAGGAGAGGTTGGGCAAATTTGGATTGTTTTCTCTAGTGCATCGCAGGTTAAGGTGCAGAGATAGAGCAGACAGTCAGAGCCTTTGTCCCCCCAGGGTGGAAATGTCAAATATTGGAGTACAATACCTTTAATGTGAGGAGGGTCAACTTAAAGAAGCTTCTCGAGGCAAGTTTTTTAAAAATTTACATAAAGAGTGGTAGGTGCTTAGAGATACTGGAAGCAAGTACAACAGCAACTTTTAATAAGCATGCAGGCAGAGAAATGAATAGGCAGAAAATGGTGGGATGTAGACTATCTGCAGGAAGCTGTGCAGTTGAAATTGGTATCATGTTAGCAAAGACACTAAGGGCCATGAGTCAAAGTTTGCAGGCCTCATATGCATATAACCACCACACACCAATGGAGCCAAGCTTCTAGTTGTTACGCTGTGAATGCCACATGCTCATCTCTTCCATTGCCTCATTTTCATTTCCATTGGCCTAATGCCTCTAACCCTCCCACCCCATTAGTGACACTCCAGGCTTCAAAATTAGATCAGTGAAGACTACCATTGAGATCAGCTGTACATGGTCTTACTTACAAAGCTTCCTTTATTTGCAAAACTTCTTTTTGGCAGCTTATTGTCTTGTCTTTCATGCTTATGTTCGAGAACTTGCATTTTATATTCTGCAATTTACAAAAGAGTCAAAACAGAGATTAAAATCATGGTTTGAAAGGTGCTTTGAACATTCACACAGTGTGAAGGGAAGTGTACCACTAAATCCAATAACAGACCAATAATTATGTGTAAATACTCAAAAACTGGGAACCCAAAAACTTTCAACCTGAAACAATCATGTTTCCCTTTCCACAGATGCTACCTAACCCTTACAGTTCCAGCATTATTTTTTTTTAAAAAAAGGAGAATAGCTTTATTTGTCACATGTACATTGAAATATACAGTAAAATTCATCATTAACATCATCGCTTTTGCAGTGCTGGGGGCTACCCACAGTTGTCACCACACCGAGCGCCAATATGGCATGCTCACAACTCACTAACGCTCACAGTATGTCTTTGGAATGTGGGAGGAAACCAGAGCATCTGGAGGAAACTCACATCATCACAGGGAGAACATGTAACCTCCTCACAGAGAGTGATGGAACCAAACTCAAATCAGTGATGGCAGGCACTGTAAAGCAATTACACTAACTACTACGCTACTGTGCACCCCTCATTTTGATTTCCAGTATCTGCAATTTTTTTTTTAAAGATTTCCAGACAGATCACTAAAATAGTAAACTACTGAAAACAAAGTTCACCCTTTGAAGCATTCCCTCCAAGCATCACGAGTGCACAAGATGCACTGCAGTGTCTTGCCAAGTCTCGTTCAGCAACATTCCCCCAAAGCTGTGACTTCTGCCAAAGGGAAGCGGGTTCATGGCACCCCACAGTCCTCAAGATCTCCTCCAAATCTCAAATCACCTTCTGACTTGGAACTCTACATCATTGCCAAGTCAAAACACAGGCACCATCTACCCGAGGCACAGGAGAGAATCACATTAATTGCTGTATTTCAATAAAGCAAATTACTATGTATGTAATGACAACTACATATGGTCAACCAGCACCAACCACACCCCACAATTCATTAAATAAAAAGGATGTCTATTTGAAAAACAGTTGTTCCTTCCCGGCACCTTAAATATAACATATGTGCTCTCTAACAATGGGTTCTTACAATTGACAGAGAGCACATTTTCTCAAGTATTATACAGGTGCAAATAAATTCAAAGTCGCTTTAATCCAAATTCTGAGTTCTAATCACCTATCTGTCACAGTCTGCCCAGACAGCTCCTGTCAGTAAATCCTAAGGTCAGTGACCCTTCTGTCACTGTTTGACGTGACAAGTCCTGTCAGTAATAGGAAAAACTGACAAAACTGAATACATTTTAAAGATTTGTTTGACAGTATCAATGACATCAGTCAAGTTTCTATTCTCGTGGTTTCCCAGTCTCTTTAACTTCTAGTAAATGAACGAGCATCTTATAAAACTACCCAGCCTATAGATAAAAGGATCCAAAGCTGTCTTCTTCACATGGTGTTAATTATAGTGTTCTGCATAATAAGAAAGAGGACTACAGAACTGCCGAAAGTTGTTTCATTTTTCCTATACTGTATTCTAAATTAAATCACAGAATGACAGCATCTCAGAAACTGATCGCAGAGAAGATTATTTCACCCTGTCAGTCAATGCAGGCCAATAAAGAACTACTGAGACTAATCCCATTTTGTCGTCCTGAACTCTCATCCTTCTGAATAACAACTGAGAACAATCATTTCATCAATTTATTTTGGGATTCACCCTTCAGGTAGGAAATTCCCGATGCCTCCTAGTTTTTTGGTGAAGTTTTAATTCTTCGAATATCTCTCCAACCTTTTGGATCAAAGACCTGAAATCTCCACATGCCATAAGATGGACAGCTCTACAAACGGGATATTGACAGATGAATTGTGCAGAAAGAGAACTCTCATCCCCAATAGTGGGATAGTGCGGCAGTTGTACGGGAATATCACCTCCCAGAGATGTGCAATGAAGAGTTTGGTAATGCCAGGGCTTTAGTTCACCTTCAGCTGCCGAGCAGTTGCTTGGTCAGGGACCGAGCATTGTGTTGAGCCACAGGAACAAAGTTGAGAAGGAATGCAGAGTTGGCAAGCAAACACGGTGTCTTTCAACAACAGCACCAAAATCGGACTCAACAGCTTTTACATGGCATGATTCTAAAATCTCAACTTTTGGAAACTTAGGGGGACTCTGCAGAATATTGTTGAGGAATAGACTATTCGGTCCAACATGTCCATACATATGTTTATGCTCCACTAAAGCCTCCTTCTGCATTTCCTCTTTCACAATAACCTCTGGTCCCTTCTTCCTCATCTAGCTTCTCCTCAAGTACATCTGCTCTATTCTGTGATAAAAGATTCCATGTTCTCACATTTCTCTGCATGAAGAAGTTACTCCTAAATTGCTGGATATACCCGTGAGTTTTTCACATTCGCAGCTTTTGGTTGGGGCCCTGCAATTGGAAATGTCTCAAAGTGCACTCCATCAATCTGTTTCATAATCTCACCAGCTTCTATCAGTCATGTCTCAGTTTTCTCGTTTCTAAAGAGCTGCAGGCTGCTCAATCTTTCCCGATGACGATAGCTTCTCAGTTCCATTGCCATTCCAATCAATTTATGGGATTGATTCTGATTGATGCCACTGTATCTATGGTGATACAGTGTGAAACAGGCCCTTCCGGTCCTTTGAGCCACGCTGCCCAGCGATCCCCAATTCAACCCTTGCCTAGCCACAGGACAATTTGCAACGACTAAATAACCTACCAACCGGTATGTCTTTGGGCTGTGGGAGGAAACCAGAGCACTTGGAGAAAACCCAAGCATTTCATGGGAAGGACATACAGCCTCCATAGAAAATGACATTGGAATTGAACTCTGAACTCTGACGCCTTGAGCCGTAATAGCGTCACACTAACCGCTACACTACCGTGGCGCCATGGAATTCTGGAGTACTGTTACCCATAGGGCCTACCTGAAATCCCAACTATGTTCTTATTGCATCCTTACTGGTTACTACTTCTTTCTTGATGTACTCCTTCAGATATTTCTTAGATTTGATAACATTTCTTTATTCAGCACCTTTTGAGCAACAAGATCTACCACTCCACTACTAGTTGGTTGAAAGTGTTTCCTTACTTCCTGCTACCAATGAACTGAAACCTATAGTCCCAAGTAACTGATCTCTTTGCAAAGGGAAATAGGTCCAACCTGTTCATCCCGTCGGAGTCTCTTATATTTTATTTTAGATTAGGTTTGATCTAAAAAAAGATTAGATTAACTTTAGTTGTCACATGTACATTGAAACATACAGTGAAATGCATCGCTTACGTTGGGGATGAGCTGGGAGAAGCCCACATGAGCCGCCACACTTCCAACGATAACATAGCAGGTCCACGACTCGCTAACCTTACCTCTTGCGTCTTTGGAATGTGGGAGGAAACCGGAGCACTCAGAGGAAACCTAAGAGATCACAGGGAAAACGTACAAACTCTTTGCCAACCGCAGTGGGAATTGAATCCTGATCTTACAGCCGGTGCACTATAAAGAATTGTGCCAATTGCTTTGCTACTGTGCACCCTTATTCACTTCCTCAGCCTCTGCTCTGAACTATCCAGTGTCTCCTCCGATCGCACCTCTTTCCTTGTCTAATTCCATCAAGTATCCTTCTATTTCTATCTTACTTTAGTACCAATCCAGCTCACCCTCAAATCTACCTATTGTTGCTGCAACGGAAATTGATAGAAGACCTGGAAGGTTGGCATCCTGGGGAGATTTGATGGGTGCTATTCTCCCTACCTGGAGCTGTTGGTCGATGTATGGAATTTTCAGTATTTCTGCAGCTGCTGGTCGATTTGATGGATTCTTCTGCAACATGCTGTAAAAAGAAAATCAAGGACAACGCATTAGTGGAGAATATGCAGTTCCACAGTCAAGGTGGCTTGGCACTGGTTTGCATTTTGTTGTTGTGATGAAGGTAAGGCTGTCACTGCTCACCATCATCACTCCACAGAACAGGCAGCAACTCTAAGATCACATCCTGCTATAGAAACACCAATGCCCTTCAACAGAAAATCTGACAAAAAGTAATGGATATGGCTCAGTTTATCAAGGGTAAAACCCTCCCCACCGTTGAGCACATCTTCACAGAGTGCTGTTACATGAAAGCAGCATCCATCAGCAGGGACCCCCACCACACAGGCCATGCACTATTCTCACTGCTGCCATCAGGAAGAAGGTATAGGAGCCTCAGGACTCACACCACCGAGTTCAGGAATTATTACCCCTCGACCATCAGGCTCTTGGAAAAAGTGGGGATAACTTCACTTGCCCCATCACTGAACTGTTCCCACACCCTATGGACTCACTTTCAAGGATTCTTCAATATTTATTTCTTATTTATTATTATTTCTTTTTTCATTCTTTTGTACTTGAGCAGTTTGTTGTCTTTTGATCATTAGTTGTTTGTCTGTCTTTTTACATGTGGTCTTCCACTGATTCTGGTATGGTTCTTGGATTTACTGAGTGTGCCCAAAAGAAAACAAATCTCAGGGTTATATAGTGGCATATAACTATGTACCTTGATAATAAACTTACTTTGAAGTTTTAATGTGAAAGTCCTGATTCAGCCTTCCTCAGCATTGTTCGCTATCAGGCAAAGTCAATGAATTGACAAAAATTTCAAATTCTCTTATCCAATATTGAAAGGTTTGGGAGGACATAGGGACTGTGTTTCCTGTGGTGGGAGAATCTAGGACCAGAGGGCACTTCCTCAGAATAGAAGGACATCAGAGATGAAGAGGAATTTCTTTAGCCATAGGGTGGTGAATCAGTGGAATTGAATGCCACAAATGGTTCTGGAGGCCAAATTATTGCATATATTTAAGGCGGAGATCGAGGGGTTCTGGTTTATTAAGGGTGTCAGATGTTTCAAGGAGAAGGCAGGAGAGTGAGGTTGAGAGGGGAAATGGATCAGCCATGATGAAATGGCAGAGCCGACTCAGTGGACCGTATGGCCAATTCTGCTCCTGTGTCTTATGGTCTTAACAAACCATGTAACTGATCATGGAAATCTTAAAGACTATTTCATGAGATGTGGGTTACGGACCCCAAGTTCTAAGTTGTAAACATTGATTAAAAGACTCACTAAACTGAGTAAAAGAAAATCATGTCTATGATGCATAGTTCCACAGAAAACACTGTAGAATAATTTTTTGAAAAGTTTCTTTTTAATATCTAAACACCTGTATTTTCCTATATTTATTTCACATCCTGTAAAATTTAACTCTTTCCTTCCTGGTTTCATGTCTGTGAGGATATTTCAATACAAGTGACTGCTTAGCCAACTAGAAAGCATCACAGACACTTGGGCTAAGAAGTTCCCTTCAAACTGATACCTGACACCAGAAGGTGTCGGAAAAGGATTTCTGCTGTTTCTTGCCACTAACCCAATGGCCACAGCCCGAGGCTGAAAATCCCTGCCGCTCCACTGGGGAAGTCAAGGACAAAGAAGGTGGCCTGTCCTGGGGCCCAAGGACTGTGTATATAGATGGGTGCGTAGGTGGGAGGGGAGGTACAAGGCTTGTTTCACTACTAGGGTTGCCAACTTTCTCACTCCCGAATAAGGGACAAAAGTAGCAGTCAAATACGGGACACAAACAGGAGGAAATCTGCGGATGCTGGAATTTCAAGCAACACACATAAAAATTGCTGCAGCATCTATAGGAAGAGGTACAGTCGACGTTTCGGGCCGAGACCCTTCGTGAGGACTAACTGAAAGAAGAGATAGCAAGAGGTTTGAAAGTGGGAGGGGGAGGGATGGAACCAAGAGCTGGAAAGTTGATTGGCAAAAGGGATATGAAAGGATCATGGGACAGGAGGCCTAGGGAGAAAGAAAGGGGGAGGGGGGAATCCCAGAGGATGGGCAAGGAGTATAGTGAGAGGGACAGAGGGAGAGAAAAAAAACCATATATATATGTATATATATATATATAATAATAATAAATAAATAACGGATGGGGTACGAAGGGGAGGTGGGGCATTAACAGAAGTTAGAGAAGTCAATGTTCATGCCATCAGGTTGGAGGCTACCCAGACAGAATATAAGGTGTTGTTCCTCTAACCTGAGTGTGGCTTCATCTTTACAGTAGAGGAGGCCGTGGATAGACATATCAGAATGGGAATGGGACGTGGAATTAAAATGTGTGGCGACACTATAACTCCTTGCCCATCCTCTGGGATTCCCCCCCCCCCACTTTCTTTCTCCCTAGGTCTCCTGACCCATGATCCTTTCATATCCCTTTTGCCAATCAACTTAGCTTCATCCCTCCCCCTCCTGTCTTCTCCTATCATTTCGAATCTCCCCCTCCCCCTTTCAAATCCCTTACTAGCTCTTCTTTCAGTTAGTCCTGACTAAGGGTCTCGGCCCAAAACGTCGACTGTACCTCTTCCTATAAATACGGGACACTTGTGTTTACCCTGAGAAAGACTACCATGACCATGAAGCCTTGCGCAGGCACCTGAGTGCGCACGCGTGACGTGCGCATACATAACGTGCGTATGCGTGTACGTGCCCATTTTTTTCTACAAATCGGTTTTGGCTTAATCTTCCTGACCGTACATACATTATTTCTACTTTATATAGGCTGTGTATTTATCATATCATTCCTGCTTTTACTATATGTTAGTGTTATTTAAGGATTTATGTGTTATTTGGTAGGTTATTTTTTGGGTCAAAAATTTTTCCAATATAAATTAATGGTAATTGCTTCTTTGCTTTACGCCATTTCGGCATGAAAGGTTTCATAGGAACACTCTACCTTAGCGGGGGAAATACGGGACAAGGGCGGTCCCATATGGAACAAACCAATTTAGCCCAATATACAGGAAGTCCCAGCTAATACGGGACAGTTGGCAACCCTATTCACTACTGTTGTTTGGTATGTTCTGTTTGTTGTGTTCTGTGTTGTCCTGCCGAGCATTGTGGGCATGATGTTTTGGCACTGGAATATGTGATGACACGTGCGCGCTGCTCCCAGCACATCCTTAGTGAATTGGTTGACAACGCATTTCACTGTGTGTTTCAATGTACATATGAGTAATGATTTTGCTAAACCTTTGAGTCTTAGACTGAATGGCATGAGTTGTTAGGCCAGAAGAGCCTGATACTATGCTGTATCTCTGACAGGGCAGCAAGGTAGTGTAGCGACAGGCATAACCCGTTACAACACCAGCGACCCAGGTTTACGTAGACAGCACCCACGGTCAGGTTTGAAATGTGGCTGCAGGAGCTATGAATCAACAATTCTACCAATCATGCAGCTCCAATATATTGAGGGAAACTTTCATTAGTGATTAACAGTATTGTCCTGCTGTTGTAAAAATCTTTTATTGACCCCTTGTATGACAAAGAACTCCTAACCTCGCAATCTAACTTATAATTTCCCTTGCAACTCATTTGACTACCGGCACTACATGGTCTGTCACTGTAACATGATATTTGCCATTGTTATTGTTTTCCCTACTGTATTACCTTGATGCATTTTTCGCAAATAAGACGGTGAGGTGCTTTATATTTAATGAAACCCATAAACACGTTTTATTGAACTCCAAAACCTAACAAAAACATGCTAAAAATCTTTAAGTAACAATGTCATCACATCAGACCAACCTCTTAAAGGGAATCCCTACTCAATGCTGGTGGCTGTGAGTTATGTACATTTCTCACAATTACATTACCCTACACAGGCTCCCCCAGAATTCACTAAAGCCAGCATTGTGAGCCGTCTGGAGCTCAGCTCAGGTCCTGTGTTCCATGAGTGGAGGAACCGCAGACATCTCTGGCTCGACCAGAGGTGCATTGACTTCTGAGGCGATTTACCCCTCTTATCCGTGATAAGTCTTCTCTTCCCATTCCAAAATGCGGAAAGGGTCACCATTAGGGGGCCTAAGGGGGCGTTGGAGTGCGTCATGGTGGATGCAAAGAAATGAGGTGGAATGCAGGTCAACAGGGACAGAAGAGTGCTCTACGCCATGATGGGAGGTAGGAATAGGTGAAAAGGAATTTAATTTACTGAATAGGGTGGAACACTGTTGAGAGGCCAACCAGGCACCAGGAGTTAAGTCATCATAACGGCTGCCCATATATCCAGCTGCAGGTCCTCTTTTGGAGCTGTTCTGAGCCCCAGCAGGACCTACGGGAGACGAGCACGCCAACGCTCATCGGTCAGGGAATCCCTCAGAGCAGCCTTTAAGGAGCGATGAAACCGGACTGCGGGTGATACACCATGGTGTGATGTCGCCTAAGGCTGAGGTTCTGGGCCATCGCAGTCCAGAGGTCTGAAATAAATAGGGGACTGTGGTCATGGGAAATATCAGATGTGGTGCCAAACTCAGCAACCTGATTGCTGATCAATGCCCAAGCTGCGCCTGCGGCCATCGTCGATGCTAGAGAGACGACCTCTCACCTGCTGGTACGGTCCACCATGGTGAGAAGGTGAGTTAAACTATGGGGGGGGAGAAAGAGGATTAACAATGTCCATAATGATATGATCAAACCATCACTCAGCAACCTAAAAAGGTGTCAATGACGCCCAAACATGGCACTCCACACAAACTGCAGTCCAATCACGCATGTCCTTTCTGAGGCCATGCCAAACAAACTTTAGTACAGCCAGTTTCTGTGAGGCCTTCCTGTCCGGATGTGAGAGGCCATGTACGGAGTCGAAAAATGTCCATCTTCAGATTGCAAGCACAATGGGGTAAGAGCGACTGGTTGAGACATTTCATGGGAGAGAAACCCCAGCTTGCCCGAACTGAATGTCAGCCAACTGCTGTTCAGTAAGCCCGGACCTCTGGGTCAGTAACTTGGTCAGCTGGCATACCGGCACTGTCAACCCCTATGTGTACAACCTCAATGGCTGGCCGTGAGAGGCAATCAACCACGGCATTATTTTCCCCTTTGATATGTTGTATATCCCCTGTGAGCTCTAATGCGTAGGCCTGGTGGCATTGCTGCCATGCAGACCAAGGCTCTGATATTTTGGCTATTGCATGCATGACGGGTTTGTGTTCAACGAATGCTGTGAAATGGCGACCCTATAGAAGAAAACAAAAATGGAGGACAGCCAGTTAGAGACCAAGAAGCTGGCGTCAAACGTGCTGTACTTCCTTTCAAGGGGGAGGTGGAACTGCTGGCCGAAATGGGCAGCGGCTGCCACACACCTTCGACCCACTGTTCGTGCACAGCACCCACAGCATAGTCTGAGGCGTGATTAGTAATGGCAATGGGTGCATTGGGGAGCAGGTGTGCCAGTGGGGTCGCGTTAGAAAGAGCTCGTTTGGTAACATGAAATGCCCTAGTCATGTCTGCTGACCAGTCAAGCATTTGGTTGGGGTATTGCCTTTAAGCGCACGGTACAGGGGAAAGCACAAATTCAGCAGCTCGCAGAATGAAGCGGTGATAGAAATTCACCATGCCTAAAAACTCCTGTGCTTTTTCAGTTGTAAAGGGTGGTGGAAAATCTATAACAGCAGCTACTTTTGACGAGAGGGGCGTTGCACCTTCTGCAGAGATGTGATGACCAAGCAAGTCAATGGCTGACAACCCAAAATGGCATTTAGCAGATTTATTAATTAACCCGTGTTGGCTTAAGTGCACAAAAAGTGTGTGGAGATGAACTGCATGTTTGGATTTGGACACAGTGGTGTCAAGTATGTCATCCAGGTAAACAAAGAGAACGTCCAAGTCTTTTAAAACAGAGTCCCTCAGCCATTGGAAAATCTGTGTTGCAATTTTCATGTGCTGAAACTCAAAAAGACCAAACGGGGTTATCACAGCTGTTTTGGGAATGTCCTCTGAGTATACAGACATTGGATGATAAAAAAAGGCATTCGTTTGTCTTGCGAGACCATGGATCTGCGCCTGGAAAGTCTTCACTCTCCAGGGCGCAGGCCTGGGCAAGGTTGTATGGAAGA
Source organism: Mobula hypostoma (assembly GCF_963921235.1). NCBI lineage: Eukaryota > Metazoa > Chordata > Chondrichthyes > Myliobatiformes > Myliobatidae > Mobula > Mobula hypostoma. The sequence continues at coordinate 21,431,959 of NC_086113.1, forward strand.
CTGTCAGTTGCCCAAGCTGCAAGTCTCCCCTCTCAACACCAATGTTGCCCAAGGGAAGGGCATTAGGACCCATACAGCTTGGCACCAGTGTCGTCGCAGAGCAATGTGTGATTAAGTGCCTTGCTCAAGGACACAACACGTTCCCTCGGCTGCGGCTCGAACTCACGAGCTTCAGGTCGCTAGTCCAATGCCTTAACCACTTGGCCACGTGCCCATCCATTGGATGGCAGCCCCTAACCAAATCTACTTTGGAAAACATTAACTTTCTAGCTAAACGTGTCAAATAGTCTTGGATGTGTGGGGCCGGCTAATGATCAGGGGGTGGTGGCCTCGATAAGGCATTGGTAATCACTACATGGGCAGCAACCACTTGGGGACCATATGGAGGGGTGAATCAGCCAGCGTACAATTGAGTCTTTCCATGTTGGCAAGCTTCGCCCTCACAGTTGTCAGTTACACTGGGTCCAGTTTACGCACACGGGCATGGACCGGCGGGCCAGTTGTGGGAATATGGCGCGCGACCCCATGTTTTGCAACTGTAGTTGAGAATGTGGGCTTGGTGAGGTCTGGGAATTTGCCCGGCAGTCGAGCGAACTCACATGGCACGGTGCATGCGCTTGACGGAGTCGTTGTGGGGAACTTACGGAGGGAGCAGTGTAACAATCCTAAGTCCTTGACATCCGCAAGTCAGCAGTCCTTGAGCACACAGGAAATCAGCACCGGGCAGGGGTCTGGCCACTTTAGCCAGGATGAAGTCCAATGTGTAATGTCGCCCACTGAAGCAGAGTGTCAGGATCCACAAGTCTGGATCCTGCTGCCATTGTTGGCCTCCAGTGAGGTTTCATCCCTCTTTGCCTTCTCATCAATAGCCAATGCTGGCATTCACTTGAGCACCAGTGTCACACAGGAAGTGTCGCCCTGAAAGGGTGTCCGTGATGAACAGTAGACAACCCTGGCAGCTGGAACCCACAGTGTTCACAGACGTCTGATGTCCCAATGTGCTGGCACTGTCGAAGCTGCAAGGCAGTCGGTACTTTCTATCACTCCTACCAAAGCAAGCATGGTTAAAAACACAGACCCAGTGTCATCTGTTTCAGAGCCGTGGGCATCCTTATGTTGGGGTCTTGCTGACTGGGCTTATTGAGACAGAGCACCGCTGACTGACTCAGCGTAGACCATCGCTATTTTAGCAAGCTCCCTATTGACCTTCACAGTTGCATTAGTGAGGGCAATGCAAACTTGGTCAGGCATTTGCTGCATGAAGAGTTTTAAAAATAAAACAAGGATGGCGATCTCCCAGGAGAGACAGCATGTGGTTCATTCGCTCCAAAGGCCTATCATCGCTGAGACTGGGTAAGTACAGCAACTGTTCGATGCACTAAGACTCTGATTGTCCAGAAGTCTGCAAAAGGAGAGTTTTCAGCAATCGGTATTTATCATGTTCAGCCGGTGTCTCAGCAGACTCGCCGTTCCCACAGTTGTTCTGAGTGACACTACCACATTAAAAAAATTCGGGGTCACCAACGTAGGTTTTCACCAATTAAACAAAGTGAGGCTTTTTATACTTAATGAAACCCATAAACACATTTTATTGAACTCCAAAACCTAAACAAAAGCATGCTAAAAACCTTTTAAGTAACAACATCATCACGTCAGACCAGCCCCTTAAAGGGAAACCCCGGACTCAATGTCAGGGTTGTGAATTGTGTACATCTCTCCCAGTTACGTTACCCTACACATTTACGTATGGAGTGATCTGCCTAAATGGCATGTAAAGAAAACATTTTTAACTGCTCCCTACTTCAATCTGAGGTGCCACTTTCTTTGTGAAGACAACTATTATCAAAATACCCAAGAAAAATAAAGTAACATGCCTTAATGTCTACTGCCCAGTAACTCTGATGTCCGCCCTTCATGAAGTGCTTTGAAAGGCTGGTCACGGCACTCAACAACTCCAGCCTCCCAGACAACCTCAACTCACTGCAAAACAGGTTCATGTCAGCATCATCTCCCTGTCCCTACTTTCATCTGAACAGTAAAGACACCAACACTAGACTACTGTTTATTGCCTGTTGCTCTGCCCTCAACCCATAATTCCTAGCAAACTCATCTCCAAATTCCTAGACCTGGGACTCAACACCTCCCTCCAGAACTGGATCGCTGGCTTCCTGACCAACAAACTGCACTCAGTAAGGATACAGAGCAACATCTCCACAATGATTATCCTCAACAAGGATTCATCTTCAACCCCTCTCACTCCACTCCCACTACAGAATCACATGGCCAGCTCCATCTACAGTTCTGCGGATGACACAATAGTTGGGCCAAATCTCATATAATGATGAGTCAGGGTGCAGGAAAGAGGTAGAGAGCCTGGTGACAAGGTGTCATGACAACAGCCTTGCCCTCACTGTAAGAGTAGTCATTGACTTTAGGAAGGGGAGAGGGTTGCTGCACAGTCTCATGTTTACCTCAACAGTGCTGAGGTTGAATGAGTTGAGAGCTTCAGGTTCCGAGGTGTGAACATCACCAATAGCCTGACTGGTCCAACCACAGGCAAAAAGCTCACCAGTGCCTCTACTCCCTCAGCAGGCTGAAGAAATTTGGTACATTTTATCAATGCACCATAGAAAACATCCTATTCCAATGCATCAGGCATTGGTAATGCAATAGCTTTGCCCATTAACACAAGAAACTGTAGAGAGTTGTGGACACAACCCAGCACAATATGGAAATCAGCCTCCCCCTTCATAGACTCTGTCTATACTTCTCACTTTTTTGTGAAAGCTTCAGTCAGAAGATACGAAAACCTGTAAACAGTTTCTATCCACTGTGATAAGATCATTGAACAAATCACATAATGCAATAAGACAGGCTCTTGATTCACAATCTACCTCGATATGGCCTTATACCTTATAGTCTGCCTGTGCTGCATTTTCTCTGTAAATGTAACACTATATTCTGCATTGTTATTTTTTTTCTCTTGCACTGGCTCAATGCACTCTTGTAATGACATAATCTGTAAGGATGCATGCAAGACAAAGATTTTCACTGTACCTTGATACATGTGGTAATAATAAAGCAATTTAACAATTTTCACCGCATCTCGGTGATAATGATAAACCAATTACAGTTCCAGATGGGCCCTTACCTTGTCATGATTGCATTGAGATTTCTGGAGAAGTGATCTGGCAGTGATGGAGTCTCACCTTCCACAATCTTCAAAACAATTGACATGAAGTTATGACCAGTGAATGCATGATGCAAGCAGCACAGTTCATACAAAATGCACCCCAACGACCTACAGATTTAGAAGAAAAGAAACATGTCTTAATGTTCAGAAGTAAGAAATTGAAGGAATTAATTGGATTTCTATTGGTCTCTTTCACGACCTCAAGTTATCCCAAAGCACCTTAAAGGCAATTAATTGCTTTCTGAAATGCAATCACTATTTCAATGTATGAAATATTGCAGCCAATTCAAACACAGCCATCTTATACAAACAGCAGTGTATAAATGACTTTTACATCTGGAGTAGATTTTGGTGGGAGATAAATGTCAGTCAGGACACCGGGGACAATTCCCCAACTTTCTTCAAAATGGTGCCAAAGGATTTTTTTACATTTATCCAGGGGAGCAAACAGGCCCTCATTTTAACATACAGTATGATCCAAAAGGATGGCATGGTCAAAGGTGTGACACTCTCTGAACACAGCACTGGAATATTCATCTGAATTTTGTGCTCAGGTTTCTTGAATGAGATCTAAATCCACAACCTTCTAACAATGAGTTCCAGGATTATAATATTTAGTTAAAGATAGCACATTGATGGTATCCCTATACATCTCTCCCACTGGTTCCCCTCCCCACTTCCTTTCATTTATTCCATGGTCGACTGTACTCTTATATCAGATTCCATCTTCTTTGGTACGTGGTCATTTCCACCTATCAAATCCCAGGTTCTTACATCGTTACCACTCTCCCCCATCCCTCATCTGCCTATCATAACCTTTATCTGAATCCACCTATCCTCTGCTAGCTTTGCTCCACTTATACCTTATACCTTCTCTGCCAACCACCACCCCCCACACACTTTTTTTATACAATGGCTACCTTTCCCTTTCTTTCCAGTCCTGATAAAGGTCTTGACCCAAAACATTGACTGTCCATTTCCCTCCATAGATGCTACCTGACCTATTGAGTTCCTTTGTGTGATTTAAAAACATTTTTGGAATTCTGTAATTTTATCAAATGGATAATTGACATCAGACCAGAATATTATTCCAGTTATTCTCCCTTCCATTCTATTTTGTGCAGGAAGAAGTAAAGTATCCTGTGTGCTAGCTGTACTGCTGATGTCACTGTGCTTGTTGGAAAATATCAGAGAATGCAAACTACCACCCATTTCTGAAAAAAATCATATTATGCATCAAGTAAAGAATACTGCAAAACTTATACACTTTGACAATTTATCTTGAAGGCAATTTTGGAGAGAGATATCTTTCTTTCATATTAAGCGGACGTACAGTATGTTTTTACAGGGAACGGGTTTAAAACAATTGTAGAAATAAAGCATAGGGTATATTAAAAAATCACTATACAGTAATACTGTTTTACATCTCTCTGTCCTGTCAATCAAATTCTCCAAATGGGCATTATTAATGATATCAAGGCAATTACCTCACATAATAACAATCTTTCACACAGATGTGCTTTCTCATTTTGCCACGTGTACAGTACATCACGTGGCCTCACTAGACAAGGTTAAGGATGCAAATAAAAATAAATATGCTTTATATTGCAAGGTTAGTTGGTTTAGTGGAATATGGAGGGCAGTTCTGGAGACACAGAACTGTTTGCCCGACGCCGGCCCCCTAGGCCTGAGTCGACGTAGTAGTAGTCTGGAAACACGGATTAGTAAGGATTTAGGAGAGGAACTGCAATATAGATTTACCAGGGCTCCAAGGATAAGAGAAATTACATATACCAAAGTTGCATTCTCTAGTATGTAAAGGGCAGGGGGTAATTCAATGAAAACAAAACCATCTGCTGTAGGAGTTCTGAATAAAGCAATATCTGTAGGAGGGAAGGAGTTGTCAATGTTCTGGGTTGAAACCCTACATTAGGATTGAGAGTGGAGACGCAAGACGGCCAGCATAAAGAAGAGAAGAGGAGTGGTGAGAAAGGATTCCGAAGTGACTGGTGGATGGGGGTGGGGTGGGGCAAGATGACAGGCAAAGGCTACCAGGTAGGGGAGGTGAGCAGGGTGTGGAGCTGGGAAACAGTGCAAGGGACTGACAGGCGATAATCTTGTGTCATCTCCTACAATTTAATTAAAGTTTTCAAGAAACCAATGGAGATTAATAATAGATGGGATGGGACTATTTCTAGAATTAGGAAGCATCGTTTCAAATTCACAGCCAGGTGCTTTGGAAATGAAGTCAGAAAAATCTTCTGCACATAGAGGAAGTTAGTCTCTTTTCCAAACAATAATTGATTGTAGGTCAAATGCTAATTTGAAACCAGAGATTAATATATTTCTGTTAACCAAAAGTATTGAGGTAAAAAATTTGGGGGAAAAGGTACAAATGGAATTATGATGCTTGATAACATCTACCTGTTCTTATGTAAAGAAGGATCAAGGAGGATCAAAACCAGAAGACAAATATGGCTAGATAGCCAAAATTAATGCCTTTATCTCAAGAAGGCTGGGCTAATTTCAGACCTGTACAAGTCTTCACAAGGCAGCACTGGAAATTTTCTATATTGCTGCTGATGAATCTAATTGTGAATGTGGGCCAGTCTGCTTTAGCACCTTGGTTTTAATAGGATGACTTGATAAAGATTTTTGAAATGGATGAAAGTGAGACACATTGGACAAGGGGGGGAAACAAAATTAAACAGAAAATATTAAAGCAGAAAGCAGGAGAATTGCAGACTGAAGCCAGTACTGCGTCAATACTTAAAAACAACTCAGGCAAATAGTTAATGTAAAGAAAAATAACAGTAAGAACGGTTACACTGCTATTCACATGGTGATTAAACATCATCAGAGCTGGACTAAGATGTTAACCTACTACTGTGTTTCACTGTCAAAATTGTACAGCATAGTAACAGGCCTTCAGCCCACTGACTAAGCCAGCCATGGTGGATATCTAGAGTATTACCATTTCCCTGTTTTAACTTCATATCCCTCTAAGCCTTGCTCATTCAAGTACCTGTCTAGATCCCTCTTAAATGTTTTCACTGTTCCTGTCTCCACCACGTCCTCTGAGAGCTCATTCCAGACATTAACTATTCTCTGTGAAAATTTTAAACCTCCGCCTTTTAAACCTCTTCCATCTCATCCATGTTGTGCTCACGTGTAGTTTAATTTAAAACTTTCAATTTTTAGAGTATTGGACCACAAGACATTGGACCAAAATTAGGCCATTCAGCCATCAAGTCTGCTCCGCTATTTGATCGTGGCTGATCCCATTTACCTCTCAACCCTTTCCTTCTGCCTTCTCCCAGCAACCTTTCACAGCCTGACTAATCAACATCCACCTTAAATGTACACTATAACCTGGCCTCCACAGATGCCTGTGGCAACAAATTGCACAGCTTCACCACAATCTGACTAAAGAAATTCCTTTTTCTATCAGTTCTAAATGGATGCTCCTCTATTCCGAGATTGTGCCCTTTGGTCCTAGACTCTCCCAGTATAGAAAACATCCTCCCTGCCTCCTTTCAACATTCGATAAGTTTCAGTGAGATCTCCCCTCGTTCCTCTAAATTCCAGAGAAAAACAGGCCCATCACTCCTCGTATGACAAGCCTTTCAAATTCCAGAATCATTTTTGTGAACCTACATTGAACCCTCTCCAATGTGAACACATCCTTTCTCATATAAAGGGCCCCAAACTGCTCACAGTACTCCAAGTGAGGCTTCTCCATTGACTTGTAAAGCCTCAGCATGTTTTTATAGTTGAATTGTCAGCCAGAAGATCCAAGACCATGCAGAATCTTGAAAACTACAAGGCATAGGCCCTCCACCACCTTGTAACCCCACTCACCACACTACCTCTGACAATTAAAGCTCAGCTGGAAAACCAGGACGTCTTTCCGTGTATCAGGACTCACCCCCAGCAAGGGCAGATAACATCAATAATAATTGACAAATTCCTTCAAAGCACCAGCAAAGCATTGAGGAAAAGTGTATTTGACAATAAAACTCTCACTGATCTTCTAAATATTTAGGAGACTTGCACTGCCTTCAGTATTCATTGCTCTGGAAAAATACCAAAGTTGTCTCATCAACATCCCCCATGTTCACTGAAAGTCTATCTGAATCAATATCAGTGTAATATCCGCAACACTGAGACCTTAGGCCTATTAGGTCAAGAATATTGAGCAGGCCAAGCTGTTTGCATACCCCAGTCAGCCACTAGTCACAGCTCTGCCATAGCAAGAGATTACAAGACAGAGAGAGGAAAAGATTCAAAGCCTCCTTGCAGAAATGCAACATCCCCACTGATACCCAAGACCCTCAGGCCCATGACCATTCAAAATGCAGAAAGAGCATTCAGATGGCATCACAGACCACAGGCCTGTGGCACACAGAAGTCCCAACTGTGAACAAACATATCAATTGACAAACCGCCCCACCAGTCACCCACTCCGACAGGCATTCATGCCCCTACTCTGCAAGAGTCTGTGTTCCCACATTGACATCACTGGCCATCCCAGAGCCCACAAAACAAAAGCAAGTCATCCTCAGCCATAAGCAATTACCTAAGAAAAAGCAAATTCGTCTGTAAATGCTTAGAAAGCTCAATGCAACTGGAAGTGCCACTTTCCAGATGAGATATTCAGCGAAAGCCAAGTCCACGCGCCCTGGCGGGTGGGGGGGGGCACAGACTAAATCAGAAGAGGAGTGGAGTTATCCATAGTTTTAAGGCCAATATTTATCTCTCAATCACTGTCATTAAAATTCTGCTGATGGGATTAGACTTTGCACAAACCAGTGGCATCCTTCATGCATCGCAACCATGATCACAGCTGAAAACTACTGCCTTTGGGAAGTCCTGGAGTTGAGAAAGGTGCAAGATGCAAGTCAGTGTCTTTTAATGGTGTGTCACATCAGGCAGTACAGATGCAGCATCTATTTTTATGCTCAGAATTTTATGTACTTCTTAAAGCACTATGACTCTTGAGCTCAACAGATTAATGATTGCTAATTAATTGAGCACATTTCTACATAGGACATTAACTCTTTGGTTATTTTTCTTAGGGATAGATATTTATTTAGTGTCCAAGAATGACAGGGCTCACATGTCATTAAAATTTCCGTACCACTGTCCTAACCACCAAAGCCAGTAACAATCAAGTTCTCAGGTAACTGAACCCAAGGTCTCCAAGTCAAACAATGCGCACAAAATGCTGGAGGTACTCAGCAGGCCAGGTAGCATCAAGGAACACAAAATACTCTGCAGATGCTGGGGTCAAAGCAACACTCACAACACATTGGAGGAACTCAGCAGGTTGGGCAGCGTCCGTGGAAACAATCAGTCAACGTTTCGGGCCAGAACCCTTTGTCAGGACTGAAGAGGGAAGGGGCAGAGGCCCTACAAAGAAGGTGGGGGGAGGGTGGGAAGGAGAGGGCTGGAAGGTTCCAGGTGAAAAACCAGTTAGGGGAAAGATAAAGGGGTGGGGGAGGGGAAGCAGGAGGGTGATAGGCAGGAAAGGTGAAGAAGGAATAGGGAAAAACACAATGGGTAGTAGAAGGAGGCGGAACCATGAGGGAGGTGAAAGGCAGCTGGGGGAGGGGGCAGAGTGAAATAGGGATAGGGGAAGGGAATTACCAGAAGTTGGAGAGTTCTATGTTCATACCAAGGGGCTGGAGACTACCTAGACAGTATATGAGGTGTTGCTCCTCCAACCTGAGTTTAGCCTCATCATGGCAGTAGAGGAGGCCATGTATGGACATATCCGAATGGGAATGTGAAGCAGAGTTGAAGTGTGTGGCAACTGGGAGATCCTGTCTGTTGTGGCGGACAGAGCGGAGGTGCATCTAGGAAAAGAGTGCAGTTGATGTTTTGGGCTAAAACCCTTCGGCAGGACGGGAGAAAAAAAGTTGAGGAGTAGATTTAAAAGGTGGGGGAGGGGAGAGAGAAACACGAGGTGATAGGTGAAACCTGAAGGGGGAGGGGATGAAGCAAAGAGCTGGGAAGTAACTTGGTAAAAGAAAGAGAAGGCCATGGAAGAAAGAAAAGGGGGGATGAGTACCAGAGGGAGACAATGGGTCTAAGGGAATAAGGTAAGAGAGGGAAAAGTGGATGGGAAATGGTGAAGGAGAAGGGGGTGGGGGGCCTTACTGGAAGTTTGAGAAATCAATGTTCATGCCATCAGGTTGAAGGCTACTCAAACGGAATATAAGGCGTTGTTCCTCCATCCTAAGTTTGGCCTCATCAGGACAGTGGAGGAGGCCATAGATAGGCATATCAGAATGGGAACGGAAAGTGGAATTAAAATGGGTGGCCACTGGGAGATCCCGCTTATTCAGGCGGTTTGGCAAAGTGGTCTCCCAATCTACGTTGGGTCTCACCAGTATGCAGGAGGCCACACTGGGAACACAGTACATGACCCCAACAGACTCACAGATGAAGTGTCACCTCACCTGGAAGGACTGTTTAGGGACCTGAATGGTAGTGAGGAGGAGGTGTAGGGGCGGGTGTAGCACTTGTTCAGATTGCAAGGGTAAGTGCCAGGAAGGAGATCAGTGGGGAGGGATGAAATGCACAAGTAAGTCGCGTAGGGAGCAGTCCCTGCGGAAAATAAAAAGTTGGGGGTGGGAAGGAAAAGATGTGCTTGGTGGTGGAACCCCACTGGAGATGGCAGACTCTGCCTTCCACCTGTGGACATGTAAGACACAGTGTCTTTCTGTCTGCCTTTAATTTCTCCCCTTCCTGACATAAACTTTGAAATTTTAACTTTATTCAGTCGGACCTTTCAAACTGATAATTATAACCATGGCTACCTTGAGAAGCACGAAAAAAATCCCAATACAGGTAATGGTAAATCTAAAAGAACTGATGAAGCTTCTGAAGAGCCAGCCTGGGTTAATAGATTAGAGACTCAAATGAGCTCTATCGTCGCTGAATTAACTCAACTCAAAGAAAGTCTTCTTCCTTTGGAGGAAAAAAATTGGTTCTTTGAGCTTGGATCTTAAAGAAGTAACTCGTAATGCGGCTGATATTTCTTCTCATTTGGTAAAAGCACATCGGATTGTTGATTTGGAAGCTCGTTCTCATTGTTATAGTATTCGAATTGTTGGATTGAAAGAGAAATCAGAATCTGCCGACATACTGGACTATTTCGCTGAAATGTTTCAATCTCTATTTCCTGAGGCATTTTCACAATCGCCCGACATCGAAATAGCCCATAGGGTTGGAACTCCGAGACAAGGTAAAAACAGGCATGTTATTTGTGTTTCCTCTGTATTCGAGACAAAGACCGTATTATTAAACTGGCAAGAAAACAAAGACCGTTTAAATTTCAAGGCTCTGAGATCCGTTTCTTTCAAGATTTTCCACATGAAGTTGTTCAGCAACGTTTTGGATTCGCGACTACAATGCGAATGGCCTTTCAAAAACAGATGTATCCCTTCCTTCTTTATCGAGCTAAATTAAGGCTTTTCGCTAAAGACTCTGGGGTTCGTGTCTTTGAAGATCCAGCGATGCACTGCGTTTTATTAATTCTCTCCTGAATGAGTCCGAAGCCTGAAGTTTAAAAGATTTACAATTATTCGATTGTCTTGCGATATAAGGAACGATGAGATCGGAAGAATTGAGAAGTACAGAAAGTCCTGGTATTAAAAAGTACCTTTATCTTTGAAATAGATTGGTTTTAACTTTAGAAGATATTTTATGGGATCTATTGGAAGACTGTAGAAATTTTAAACCATTTAGAATTTCTTTCTGTTTGCTACATATATGAATTAACTGTTTCTTTTTGCTTTGTATGTTTTTGTTAAGAACTTTTAACTACTATTCGGGGTTTTTTGATGTTTTATAGATAGATGTAAAAATTTAAAGATGGCTATGTTTTCTCTTCTGTGCAAATATTTCAAGAATTTGTTTGGAAGTGTTTTTTTTCTTATCTAATGTTATGAAGGTTACTTTCTAAATTGAAAGCCGTTTCTGTTAAACTGTTTTTTCTAATTTAATTGCAATGGGTTGTATGTCAACTGTAATGAGTCGTATACCCGGGAGAGGGAGACAGATTACTTTTTTTTATTTGTACCTTTTACTTAGGCGGGTGGAGTTCAGAATTGCTTCTATGCATTTCTTGGGGCTTGCGTCGATTAATATCAACTTATTCCTGGGCTTTGTAGGTTGGGTGGGTTTTTTTTCTTTTGTTATTTCTTTTTTTTATTCCCATTATGGAATTCTGGAGCGTACGCAAATTGTTATCATTGTTGTTTATCACCGCCATAAAATGTCCTTATCCTGACATGTGTTTAATTGTTTTCTTTAGATACGAAGTTTCATGATGTTAGTTAAACAGTTAAATGTTTTAAGTTGGAATGTCCATGGTTGGAATCATCCTATTAAGCATAAGAAAACATTTAAAATTATTAATCGATTCCAACCTGATATAACCTTTGCACAAGAGACACATGTCAGGTTATGTGATAACAATCAATTTTTTTAATTTTGGAAGGACCCTCAGATTCACGCAAACTTTCAAAGTAAAATTAGGGGTGTTTCCATTTTTATTGGTTCCAATATTCCCTTTAATCAGGAGGATATTATATCTGAAATTAATGGTAGATTTTTGATTGTTAAAGGAACAATTTACAATAAGAAAATGGTTCTGGTTAATACATATGGACCAAATACTGATGATCCATTTTTTAAAAAGATATTTTTGCTCTATTACCTGATTTAAATGAATATATGTTATTAATGGGTGGATATTTTAATACTTGCTTAAATCCCTTGTTAGATAAATCATCATCTGGACATCAACTCCCTAATCATTCTGCATCACTTATTAATTCCTTTTTAATTGATTATGGTTTAATTGAAGTCTGGGGACATATGCATCCTACTGATAGAGAATATTCCTTTTTTTCACATGTTCATAATAAATATTCAAGAATTGACTATTTTATAGCCGACCCTCGACTTTTACTTAATGTTCAGAAATATGAATATGATGCAATTGTTATTTCTGATCATGTTCCTTTAAATTTAATATTTGATTTGAAAAATGTTGTTTCTACAAGACCACCTTGACGTTTCTCAGAACCTGTGTTACAAAGTTCAGATTTTGTTGAGTTTATTGAAACTCAGATAAGAGTTTTTTCTCTTTAACAATACAGGAAACGTCTCAAAGTCAGTAAATTGGGATACATTAAAAGCTTATTTACGTGGTCAGGTTATTTCTTATTTAGCTAAGTTGAAGAAACAGACAAGAATAGAATTAGATAAAATTGCTAAACAAATTAAAGAATTAGATAATATCAGCGCAATCTTTCCAAATGTTGATTTGTTTAAAAGAAGAGTGGAACTACAATCACAATATAATTTATTATTAACTTATTCTATTGAAGGATATTTGCTTAAATTAGAAAGTCAATTTTATATTTTAGGGGATAAAAATAATAGGCTATTAGCTTCCCAATTAAGGGCTGCTAAAGCTAAAGACAAATTTTAAAGATTTGTAAAGATAATGGAGATATAGTAAGTAATGAAGATATTAATAATATCTTTCAGGATTTTTATTCCGATCTTCATAAACGTCAGTTTCCAGCAGATCCCTCTAAAATGGAAGCTTTTTTTATATACAAGATTAAATTTCTTCAAGTTACTGCTGAAGATCAACAGACCCTTGATGCTCCAATTGTTGAGCACGAAATTCAGAAAGCTATATGGTCAATGCAATCAGGTAAAGCTACTGGACTCGATGGTTATTTGGTAGAATTTTACAAAAAATTTGAAAAATTACTTTCTCCATACCTTTTGGAAATATTTCATGAATCTTTTGAGAAAGGTAACTTACCCTCTTCTTTTTATGAAGCTTCTGTTTCTTTAATACTTAAGAAAGATAAAGATCCTACTGAATGCTCATCTTATAGACCTATTTCACTATTAAATGTGGATGCTAAAATTCTTTCCACGATAGTGGCTAACCGTTTGGAAAACATTTTATCTAAAATTATCTCTATGGATCAAACAGGCTTTATTAGAGGCCGTTACTCTTTTTCTAATGTTCGGAGATTGATGAATATTATATATTCACCATTATCCAAAACACCCCAAAATGTTATTTCTCTGGATACAGAAAGGGCATTTTATAGAGTCGAATAGACTTATTTGTTTAATGTATTAGAGAAATTTGGCTTTGGTAACAATTTTAATAAGTGGATTCAAATGATCTATAAGAACCCTATCGCTACCGTTATTACTAATAATCTTAGGTCTCCCTTTTTTTCACTTTCATGAGGTACTCGACAATGATGTCCATTAAGTCCTTTATTATTTAATCTCACATTGGAGCCTTTGGCTATAACAATTTGTGAAGCTAAAAATATTCATGGTATTCCTATAAATAGGACCATACACAAGATTTCTCTTTATGAAGATCATCTTTTGGTTTATATCGCGAATCCTGAAGAATCTATTCCTAATCTTTTGGAATTATTAAATGATTTTGGAAAGCTTTCAGGATATAAACTTAATTTAAATAAAAGTGAATTGTTCCCTTTAAATGTTCCTTTCTTTTTGTATATAAGGATATTCCATTTAGAATTGTGAATTCTTTTAAATATTTGGGTATTATCATTACAAAAAGAAGGATCTTTATAAAGCTAATGTAGTTCCTTTATTGGACTCTATGAAATAATTATTTTCTAGATGGAATCCTCTTACACTTTCTTTAATAGGTCGTCTTCTTGCCGTGAAAATGATGATTTTACCTAGATTTTTATATATTTTTCAAGATATACCTATCTTTCTAACCAAAAAATTTTTTGATCAAATTGATTCTACTATTTCGTCCTTTATTTGGAATAATAAAAAACCAAGAGTTAATAAGTTTCATTTACAAAAATCTAAAAAAGATGGTGGACTCACGCTACCTAATTTAAGATTGTATTATTGGGCTGCTAATATTCGACAATTATGTTTTTGGTTATATTGGCTCGATAAGAACCAAAAACCAACTTGGATTGATTTGGAATCTAAAGCTATTAATCAATTTTATTTAACTTCACTATTAGGAGCTCCATTACCTTTACAACTTGCTAAAATTTCCAATTTAAATTTCTACCCTGTTATTAAATAGCCCTTACTGATTTGGTTTCAGTTTCGCAACTCTTTTAATTTTAAACAATTTAAATTGTCTAGTCCTGTATTTTGAAATTTGCTATTTAAACCTTCAATTACTGATCCCATCTTTCTTTTATGGAGAAATAAGGGGATTTGTTCTTTTACAGATTTATTTAGTGATGGTCGATTGATGTCTTTTGAAGAGTTAATTAGCAAATATTCTCTCTCTCATACACATTTCTTGCAATATTTACAGGTTAGACATTTTTTACAAAAATATGTTTCTACGTTTCCATATATGCAAGAATCTGATTTGTTGGACACTATTTTGAATACGAATCCCTTAGTGAGAGGCTCCATTGGTAGAATTTATAATTTATTTTTACTGCATAAAGATAACCTGTCACTAAAGATTAAACAAGATTGGGAGACAGAACTTAATATGACTTTTGTTAATGAAGATTGGTTGCAAGTTCTGAAAATAGTTAATTCTTCTTCGATATGTGCCAATTATTGTTTAATTCAGTTTAAAATTGTTCACCGTTATTATTTAACAAAGGAGAGGCTATCCAAAATATTTCCTAATATAGATAATTATTGTGATAGGTGTGAAAATGATGTAGCTACTTTGTCACATATGTTCAGGTCATGTCCCTCATTGAAATCTTTTTGGAAATCTTTATTTTCTACAGTTTCTAAAGCTTTGAAAATTAAATTTACAACCTAATACATTGACTGTTCTATTTGGAATAGTTGCACATCATATTCAGGGTATTTGATTTTCAAACCAACATGTAATTGCATTTGTTACATTGTTAGCAAGAAGAGCTATTTTATTGAAGTGGAAAGATATCTTGCTCCTAAATTAATTCAATGGTTTTCCCAAGTAATGTTATGTCTTAGTTTGGAACAAATTAGAAGTTGAACTTGTGATCCCCGATTTGATTTTGAGAGAAGGTGGGGCTCTTTTGCTAAATATTATCATTTAATTTGAATTAATTTACATGGTTTCCTTCCAATTTTATATTATATAAATGTGATTTGGCGGTTGTTGTTTTCTTTTTCTATAATATATACACACACACACACACACACACACGATTGTAAGACGTATTGCTCCGGGAGTTGGTTCCTAATGTTTTTTTTCCTCTTTTTTTTTCGTTTTATAGTTAGTGGGTTTTTTTTTAATTAGCTGGGGTTCTCTTTTTTCCTTCTTTTTCTTTTATTAAAAAAAAATTTTCATTAGCATATCTAAGTTTTTTTTCAGCTTTATTATATATATATATATATATATACACACACACACACATATACACACACACACACACACACACACTAATCTGTTGAATTTCTGTATTTTATAGCTGTAGAAGATCATATGTCAATAAAAAGATTTTAAAATGAAATGAAACGGAGATGGTGGAGGTTTCAGAGAATTATGTGGTGGATGCGGAGGCCGGTGGGGTGGTAATTAAGGACAAGAGGAACCCTATCCTTGGTAGCTTGGCGGGAGGCAGGGGTAAGAGCAGACATGTGTGAAATGGAAGAGATGCGGTTGAGGGCACCGTTGACGGTGGAGGAAGGGAAGCTATTTTCTTTGAAAAAGGAGAGGGAGAACAAGTAAATTCAATCCTACAACCCCATGTCACTAGAAAAACAAACATAACGGTGATACAATTTTGTCATGATAATTCAAAGAGGAGGAGTTTACAGGCCATGAAGAAGAGAATAAAATGCTGGAAGAGATGGAAGAGTTATCTCGTTAAGTTAGCAGCCATACCTTGCTGCTGACCACTCCCTATCTCTAAAAATAAAACCCAGCATTTCATTCTTTTTTCCTGGTCTTTGAACCACTCTCCTTTGAATCATCCCGACAAAACCTTGAAGGTTAAGGTTATTTAGCCTCCTGAATCTGTTCCACTTTTCAATGAGATTCATTGAGAAATGAATCACCGTGCAACAGCCCAAAGCATTTAGATCATCCACAACACATGACGTGGAACAAACACCACATGCCTGGAGGTATGCAATTCCATCAACAATCAATCAATGAAGTTGAACACAACCCATCTGATTGGCACTCTGAACATTAGGGATACAACATCATAGTGGGAAATTTATTGGAAGGAGTTCTGGATCACTGAATCAGAGATGCGATTCCTGCTGTGGCAACTGAGAATTTAAATTCACATACTTAAATGAAGTTGGAAGCTTAAAGAAATACCTATCTCAGTGAAAAGTCACCACAAAGCCACCAGATTGTCTCCGAGACCCATTTGGTGCACTAGTATCCTCTGGGCAGACTCCTATCTTGTCTGGCCTACGTGGCACTCCAGACTCTCTATTGCAGTCAAAGAGTTGATTACTTCCTCAGTCCAGAGACAGTTAGAAATGGACAACAAATTACTGGCAATACCAATGATGTCCACAACCGGTGAACAAATAAGCAATACTTCTTCTCCATCAATGCATCCTGGCTACTGAGTCAACAATCTGTAAAATACATTGGGCAAAAGACAAGGTTTCTTCGACAACACTTTTCAAACACTCAAATCTTCCACCCCACTCAAAGAAGGCAGCAGCATCTTCTCCTGGTTCTTATCCAACTCATTCACTATCTTGTCTTGGAAATATGTTGCATTTCTTCATTGCCACTTGGTCAAAATCCTGGAATTCCCAAACCAACTAGGGCTAGAATCAGTATTAGTCCTAGACAGCACCTCTGACCAACACAACCTGAGCTCGTCCCACCAATTCTATCCCAGCTTCAGCTGCAACCCTAGTCACATCCTAACCAGAGTTCTGATGGTGACTGAAGTTACCAAGATTGAGCTGTGATAATGCAGACACGTTGGAGGAACGAAGGAAAAGCCTCAGCCAGAAAATTACAAGAAAGTGGGTTGCAGACATGTTAAGAGCTACTCTTTTAGGAAGGGCTCATGGCACACAAGCAGGGGCTGCGTATTGGCAGCATAGAACCCACATTCCTGGAGTTATAAAGGTTGCTGTGAATTATTAAATTCACACCTGAGTACATTGATGGCACACTCTGATAAGACGTGCCCTTTCCATCTGCCAGTATAGGAAGATTACTGCTGACAAGAGCTAACGATGGCTGCTTGACCTCATTTGTAAAATGCTGCAACAGGACTAACATGGCTAGTTCCATGAGTAACATTTCTAACCGATCCATCTCAAACTACAGCTCAATGAATTGTGGAAAACACAGAGAAAGACTGAATCTGAATCACATTACAAAAGCAAACGTCACTGCCTACATGAAAATACCTTCAGGATTTACTGGCTTAGGCAACATTTAAAATGCAGTCTACAAAGTAACAGTACAGCAAAGTTTTCATGTCCAAATAAAGCAGCACTTTAAGTTTTTGGCTATCCCTGACCAGAAAAACTTTAAATTGATCAAAAACATTGAAATCTTCTACCAATTTAGTTAGGATGAATGAGTTTAAGTGTCATCTGTTGCTCAGTGGCTAATACTCTCCCTTAGGTCAAGTTTCACTTTGGACTCAAATTCATTTATTTATCACACCTACATTGAAACTTACATACAGTGAAATGCATCATTAGCATTAACAAACCAACACAACCCAAGGATATGCTGGGGGCAGCCCACAAGTGTCGACACACAATCCGGTGCAACAAACTTTTACACTAAAAATCTGCCCTGTAACACGTGCAGTATTGGGAGAGTGCATTTGGTTTTCATTGTCAGATATGTTGCCTAATGAAGGAAATGCCTTAACTAGCCTGTCACATGATATAAAAAGTCCTGCTGATCCATCCTTCTGGCTGCTGGTCATCATGATTTGAAGATAAAGATGAAGATGCATTGCAAAGCAGCATGCAAGTACAAGTAAACAGTTTTCAGACACTATTTGCAACCTGAAAATAATCCTCCCTAACTTTCTCAAAAAACAAGCTGCTGGAGAGGCAGAGCGAGTCAGGCAGCATCTGTGGAGGCAAAAGGATAGTCAGTGTCTCAGTTCAAGACCTTGCATCAGGACAGAGTGTAAAGGAGGAATCGGTGAAATGGGTGGGGTTGTGGAGACACATCTCTACCAAAGGAGGTGTACAGTGCTCCTTCCCTCTGCTAGTCTGCTGGCCACCCTTGGGCAAGATGTAGCACCTGCTTAGCCCCTCCACCCCCGATCAGGGTCACATGAAGCCATGGGAGAAGGTGATGGATGGTCGTACGAGCAGCTGGGTGCATATCACAAGTCCTGACTATGCGACTACTGACGTCAAGAAGACAATCTCTGAAGAGTGTTGATCATGGCGGAGGGGGGGGGGTCACCTGTCTTGTAAAGACACTGCCCAGAAGGCGGCAATGGCAAACTGTTTCTGTAGAAAAAATTTGCCAAGAATATTCATGGTTAAGACCATGATCAACCATGTCATACAACATGCCACATAATGATGATGATGAGTCAGTGAAAAGAAGTGAGGAGGAGGGATGAGGCAGGAGCTGCCAAGTGATAGATAGCAGTGAAGAGAGAGTTATGGGCACACAGAGGCTTCCTTATCAACTCAACACACCACAGTCAGCATCGATAGTGTAGCTCATCTTTGGAGGAGATGTGCACGCAAAATATCTCAAGAACCTTTTCATTGAAATTGGTCTTAGGATGAATACAGAAGAAACTCTCCAATGTACAGGGAAGATATATTATTAGCTTCCCAGTGGAGTCAATGGGTCCTTCAAATATAGTACAGAAAACAGGTGAAGATGTTTCAGACAGAAGTGGATTCTGAGATGTTTTGAGGGCTTGGGGAATGAAAGAGAACAGAGCATAAATTAGCTTGGTAATAGGGGACTGAGTGTAGAGGTGGAGGTTTTTGCTATAGTGCTTAAAGGTATGTGACTAGTGCCAGAGCACAGGCTTGGCGCTGGGACTATTCATAATTATTGTAAACAATAACAATTTAGACCATAAGACATAGGAATGAAAATTAGGCTATTTAGCTCATCGAGTCTGCTCTGCCATTTTATCAGGCTGATTTATTATCCCGCTCAGCCCTGCCTTCTCCCTGTAACCTCTAGTGCCCTGATTAATCAAGAACTTATCAGCCACCATTTTAAATATATCCAATGACTTTCCTCCACAGCCATCTGCAGCAATGAATTCCACAGATTCACCACCCTCTGGCTAAAAAAATTCCTCCTCATCTCTATTCTAAATTGGCATCCATCTATTCTGAGGTTATGCCCTCTGGTTCTAGACTTCCCACTGTAGGAAACATCCTCTCCACATTCACTGTGTCTTGGCTTTTCAATATTTGATAGTGTGAACCAGAAAGAACTGCAATCTACAAATTAGTGAGCAGGAATAAAGCAAGGGTGGTGGAAACAAACAAAGCAAAAGACTTTGTTTTTGCCACGTCATTGCAGGAATGGAGATGGCCATTTTGTGAGACTGTCCTTGCAGCCGCCATTTTGTGTAAGTTTGGTAAACTGATTCTTGTTCCAGGATAACTTAATCAGAACAACTGAACATGGACACATTGAGTTTTCTGTTTAGACCATTTTCAGATAAGAAGCTGTCATTTTGTGAAAGGCAGGCTTGCAGAATTAACAGCTTGTGATCTAGTCACCTGGACCCAGAGTTTGGCTGACCTGGCTGGATTGCTTTGAACCAGTCTGAGCCTCATAAAATAAAAGGAATTATCTAAGGTACACGTCAGATTGAAACATCTATAAAGCAGTACTGCTTGTAACCCTGGGCTACATCCCATAAGAACTGAGGAAGGTCAATCAGATGACCCAAACCAATGAAATTGAAACATCACAGACTGATCTGATAAGGAAAAGGATAAGAATGGAGCATTTTGGGAGCACAGACAGCGACAACTTACCAAAGGCCAGCCACTGCAGCTGTGGAGGATCAAAGGTGGTGATGAATCAGCATACAGAAGGGAGATTGAAAATCTGGCCGAGTGGTGCCACAACAACAACCTCTTACTCAAAGTCAGCAAGACCATGGAACTGATTATTGATTTCTGCAGGAGAAAACCAGTTGTCCATGAATCAGCCCTCATTAGGGGGGTTTCAGAGGTAGAGAGGGTCAGCAGCTTTAAATTTGCCAGAGGACTTGTTCTGGGCCCAGCACATAAGTGTAATTATGAAGAAAGCAAGGCAGTGCCTCTATTTCCTTAGGAGTTTGCGAAGATTCGGCATGACATTTAAAACTTTGACAAACTTCTACAGATACCTGGTGGAGAATACATTGACTGACTGCATCACAATCTGATATGGAATCATCAATGCCCTTGAACAGAAAATTGTACAAAACATCGTGGAAACAGCCCAGTCCATCACAGGTAGAGCCCTCCCCACCATTGAGCACATCGACATGGAGCGATGTCACAGAAAAGCAACATCCATCCTTAAGGACCCATCATCACCCAGGTAATGACCTCTTCTTGCTGCTGCCATCAGGAAGGTGGTACAGGAGCCTCAGGACTCATACCACCAGGTTAAGGAACAGTTATTACCCCTCAACCATTAGGTTTTTGAATAAAAGTGGATAACTTCAGTCAACTTCACTTGTCTCATCATTGACCTATGGACTCACTTTCAAGGATTCTTTGGATATTTATTGCTTATTTGCATGCATTATTATTTCTTTATTTTTCTTTCATTTTGTGAACTGGGCCAATAAAAGCTACTTGTTAGTACAAACAGATCCTCTGTGCCTCACTGATCATTATTACTGAGGGGTAATCCTTGTAACAATAGATTATTCTTCTAAACTCAGGCGTGCACAGTCTGAAAGCCATCAAGTGCTCCTCATACATACATTAATCCTTTCGTTTTATGAAATCATTCTAGTGAACCTTGTCTGGACTTTCTACATTGCCAGAACACCTCTACTTACATGAGGGGCCTAAAACTGCTCACGACCCTCAAGTGCAATCTGACCAATTCCTTAAAAAGCCTCAGAATTATATCCTTGCTTTTATATTCTTATCCTCTCAAAATAAATGCTAGCATTGCATTTGCCTTCCTCACCACCGACTCAACCCTGTACGTTAACCTTTAGGGAATCCTGCACAAGTACTCAGGGAGTGTGCAGACCAGCTCACTGATGTCTTCAAGGACATCTTCAGCACTTCACTCATCCAGGCTGCTGTCTCCACATGCTTCAAATCAGCCACCATCATCCCTGTACCAAAGAACTCAACACCTTCAGAACTAAACAACTACCTCCTGGTGGCACTGATGCCAACCATCATGAAGTGCTTTGAATAGCTGGTAATGGCACACATCAAAACCTCCACTCCTGCCACACTGGATACTCATCAATATACTTATCGGCAGAACTGTTCTTCGACAGATGCCACAGCATCTGTCATGCACCTGGCCCTGACACACCTAGAAAACAAGGACACTTATGTTAGAATGCTGTTTCTGGATTCAGTTCGGCATTCAACACTATTGACCCACAGACCTTAGTGAACAAACTCCTTTTCCTCAGTCTAAATGCAGCACTGATCAACTACATGGCAAGGCTACTCCTTCCTCCTGATCATCCTGAACACAGGTGTCCCCCAGGGCTGTGTGCTGAGCCCACTGCCGTACACCCTGCTCACACATGACTGCACGGCTAAACACCCAAATGATCACATGGTAAAGTCCGTTGATGATAGTGGTGGGGCTCATCACCAAAAACAATGAGGTTTCCTCTCTGCAGGCCATGGAAGAACTCAAGGCCTAGTGCAGGGCAAATAATCTCTTCTTCAATGTCAACAAAATGAAATGGTCATCAACTTCAGGAAAATTCACACTCCACTTACCTTTGGCAGCACAGCAGTGGAAACCGTGAGCAGGTTCAAACTCCTGGACATACGCATCTCACACAACCTCTCGTGGTCCCAGAACACTCCCTGTTCCTCCACCTATCTTACTATTGCCCACAAACTTAGCCATCAATTCCATCATCCAAATCATTAACATATAACGTAAAAAGTAGCGGACCCAACACTGACCTCAGTGGAACACCACTAGTCACCGGTAGCCAACCAGAAAAGTCCTCCTTTATTCCCACTATTTGCCTCCTGCTAGTCAGTCAATCTTCTATCTATGCTTGTATCAGAATCAGGTTTGATTTCACTGGCATATATCGGAAATTTGTTAACTTAGCAGCAGCAGTACAATACAATGCATAATATAGAAAAAAAATTAAAAACAAATAAATACTTAAAGTTGTTAAAAATAGTGCAAAAACAGAATTTTTTTTTTATAAATGAGGTAGTGATCATGGGTTCAACGCCGATTTAGGAATCATATGGCAGAGGGGAAGAAGCTGTTCCTGAATTGCTGAGAGTGTGCCTTCAGGCTTCTGTACCTTCTACCTGATGGTAATAATGAGAAGAGGGCACGTCCTGGGTGATGAGGGTCCTTAGTAATGGATGCCACCTTCCTGAGGCACCACTCTTTGAAGATGTCTTCAATACTACGAGGCTAGTACCCAAGATGGAGCTGACTAATTTTACAACTTTCGGTAGCTTCTTTTGATCCCGTGCAGTACCCCCCAACCCCCATACCAGATGATGATGCAGCCTATCAGAATGCTATCTACTGTACATTTGTAGGAGTTTTCGACCGTTTTAAGAAACAAGCCAAATCTCCTCAAACTCCTAATGATATATAGCTGCTGTCTTGCCATCTTTGTAGCTGCATCGATATGTTGGGACCAGGTTAGACCCTCAGAGATCTTGACACCCAAGAACTTGAAATTGCTCACTCTCTCCACTTCTGATCCCTCTACAAGGACCGGTGTATTCCCTCGTCCTCCCCTTTCTGAAGTCCACAATCAGCGCTTTGGTCTTACTGGCATTGCTTTCAAGGTGTTGCTGCAACACCACTCAACTAGCTGGTGATATCTTGCTCCTGTACACCCTCTTGTTTCCATATGAGATTCTGCCAACAATGGTTGTATAATCAGCAAATTTATAGATGGCACTGAAGCAACACTCCTGTAAAACCACGGGCTCTTATCTTGTTAAGTAGCTTGATGCACAGTACCTTGTCAAAGGCCTTCTGAAAATTCAAGTGAACAACACTAACTGACTCTCCTGTGTTCATCATGCCTATTATTTCCACAAAGACCTTTCAACAGATTTGTCAGGCAAGACTTCCCCTAAGATCTGATATCCACTGTCACCTCTTTTTTTTTCCTACTTTTTATATATCAGAAATAATGTTTGGTATTCTCCTTTATATTATTGCCCAGCTTCCCTTCACATTTCATCTCTTTATGACTTTTTCTATTTGTTTCAGTGGTTTTTAAGTGTTCCCAATCTCCTAACTTCCCGCTAATTTTTGCTATATTATATTACACTCTTTTGCTTTTATACTGTCTTTGACTTTCATTGTCAGCCATGGTTGTGTCATCCTCCCATAACAATACTTTTTCATCTTTCTATTATATCTATTCTGCACCTTCCAAATTGCTCCCAGAAAGTCCAGCCACTTTTATCCTGCCGTTATCCCTGCTAGTGTGCCCTTCCAATCAGCTTCGTCCAGCTCCTCTCTCATGCCTGTGTAATCCCATTACTTTACTGTGATACTAATATATCAGACTTTATCTTCTCCTTCTTAAACTGCAGGGTGAAGTCTGTCAAATTATGATTACTACCTCCTAAACGTTCCTTAACTTTAAGCTCCCTAATCTAACCTGGTTGATTACACAACACCCAATCCAGAATTGCTTTCTTCCAAGTGGATCCAACCACAAGCTGCTCTAAAAACCCATCTCAGAGATTCTGCAAATGCCCTCTCTTGGGATCCAGCATAACCTGATTTTCCCAATCTACCAGCATTTTGAAATCCCCCATGACTGCCATAACATCGCCCTTTTTGACGTGCCTGTTCTAATTCACATTGTAATTTGTACCCTACTTCATGACTACTGCTTGGAGGCCTGTATATAACTCCCATCAGCATCTTTTTACTCTTGCAGTTTCTCAACTCTACCCAGAAGGATTCTACATCTTCAGATCCTATGTCAGTTCCTTCTAAAAGTTTAGAGAGAATGGTGCGAGAAACAAATAACATCCAGTGAGCGGCAATGCTGTGGGCGAAAACACCATGCGGCAGCAACGCAATGCATAAAAGTATTTAGAGATTGCCAAGAGGTTCAGTTCAAGATCAATTGTCATTCAACCGTATGTGAATACAGCCAAATGAAACAGAGTTACTCCCAGGTCAAGGTGCAAAACAAAGTACCAACAGTCACATACAGCAAAGGGCACATATAAGATGGCAAGCACACATAAGATTCCAGTAAAATATAGTCACACAAAAAATATATAGTCCAAGGCCCCGAGTGCATGAATGTTACAGGAGTCTGCAGTCAAACACAACACAGTTCATCTTCTGCAGGGCAAACACTGGGAGGCAGTACAGACTCCAGCTTGGAAGCTGTGCTACACCGCCTTCGATGGCTGTCTTCTGGATGGCTGTAAACAAGTAACCGGGGCTTGAGGCCACACAGTACCCCTGCAGTCCACCAATAAATCAGTGAATCATACTTGCAGCATTCCACATTAATGCCCAAAAGGATTTTGCAATCAAAAGAAAAGGGGCCAAGAGGAACACTCGCATTGGACCGCACACAGCCCTCACTCAGTGACTCCTCTGATGCCTCTCTGACATAGACCGCAGCACGATTCGCTCCAAGCCCAGTTCCCTCATTTTCACCACCAACGAACAAATTGCTGATGGGGTAGATCTGCAGTACTTTAAGTTCTTAATGTTCATCAGGATCTTGTGAGCATAAAAAATACATTTAAAATGAACAATAACACCTTTGGTTGACCCTGCAGAAGCTGCTGCGATTGAACGCACTGCCATCTTACCAGTTAATGTTGTTCAGATCAAACATCAGAATGGGGGAGAACTATGATCTAAGTAACTTTGACAATGGAATGCTTGTTAAGGCCAGACGGGGTGATTGGAGTATCTCAGCAACTGCTGATCTACTAGGATTTTCACACACGACACTCTTATAGAGTTTACAGAGAATGGTGCAAAAGAATTTTTAAAAATCCAGCTTGTGGCAGTTCTGTAGGCAAGGACGCTTTGTAATTGAGATAGCTCACAGGAGAATGGCCAGACTGGTTCAAGCTGACAGGAAGCAACAGTGGTGTGTAGAAGAGCATCTCTGACCACACAGCATGTTGATCCTTGAAGTGGATAGGCTGCAGCCAGCAGAAGACCACGCCACATTCCACTCTTGTACCTAATAAAGTGGCCAATGAGTGTATATTCTGCATTTTGTTTTCTTTTTACTGCCTTAACGTACTTGAGTGTGGAATAATCTGTCAAGAAAGCATGCAGAGCAAAATGCTTTTTTTAATTGTATCAAAGTACACATGCCAATGACAAAACAACACAAAATAAACCATTATCAATTACTTTACCTATGATGATTTATATTGAAGTTATTTTGTATAGTAATACATTAATAAGGAATTATTTACTGCAAAACCCAGAGAAAACCCAGACAGTCACGGGGAGAACATACAAACTCCTTACAGGCAGGGGCAGGAATTGAACCTGTGTCACTGGCACTGTAAAGTGTTGTGTTAAGCACTATGCTACCATGCCACCCATTTTGAGATGCTCATGAATACGAAATGAATGGTGTGGGCCAAAGGAGTACTAAAAGGCAAAAGGGACTTGATCTACAAGAGCTGAGATCCATGAAGAAGGCACCAGAGGTAGATAGGGTGGTGAAAAAAGCCATACTTGCTGTTTACTTTCATAGGTCAAGGTAGAATGTAAATGCAGGGAGATCTTGGTACAACTTTTTAAACTATCATTTGGGCCACTGATAAATATTGTGCAATGTTTTGATCGCTGCACGCTAGGAATAATGTGAGAGTGCATTGGGGAGAACACAGAGGAGATTTATCTGGGATGGAATGTTTCGGACATGAGGAGAGTCTGGACTGGCTGCGTTTGCTGAGGGAGGAAATGACTGAAGCACATAAAACTATGAGGTGTACACAAGGGTGGAGAGTAAGAAACATTTCTCCATGCCAGAGGTACTTAAGGCAAGAGAGCACATTTAGGGTGAAGAGGAAGAGGTTTTGAGAAGATCTGTAAAAGATTTTTTTCATCCTAAGGGTGGTTGAAATTTGGAACCTGCTGCTTAAGGTGGTAGAGATAGATAGAGTCATGGTAGATAAAACACCTGGTGAAGTATACGAGTCCCCATAGCACAAAAAGGCAATGGGCCATGTGTTGGTAAATGAGTTTAGTATAGAAAAATTCTAGATGGTTAGAATAGATGTGGTAGATCAAAGGGCCTGTTTCTGTACTAAATCAGTCAATGACAGCTAGAGCTGCCTACATACGACCATGGGCATCAGATGCATAAAATATCCAGAGCTGATGGATTTTGTGGAGACAAGATTCTGGAGCTCCTCAAACTGTGGGATTTATACCAACCCTCCCCCATCTCCAGGACCACTGATAAGGTAGGCTTAAGAAAGTGAGGACATACAGGGAGTATATATGTACAGTATGACGTCAGCACAGTCATACAGCAGCTAGCACAATCACTAATCGGGGTTCAATTCCCGTTGCTGTCTGTAAGGAACTCTCCCCTTGGCTTTGAGGGTTTCCTCTGGGTGCTCTGAATTCCTCCCACATTCCAACGACGTACGGTATGGGTAGGGTTACTAAATTATGGGCGTGCGATGTTAGCGCAGGAAGCACGGCAATGCTTGCTGGCTGCCCCAAGCACGATCCTTGTTAACCTGATTTGACGCAAACAAGACATTTCGCTATATGTTTCAATGTACTGTACACATGACAAATAAAGCTTATCTATATACAGAGGATACACATAGACCTTTAAGAACTGTGTATATGTGATATGACTTCAAATACATTATTGCATCAGTCATCACTATTAGACACCAGTAGACCACCTTCAATAAAAGATGTTTGTTATTCGCTTTCCTTTGCAGCAACGTAGAAAAGCCCCATGGCTGGCACAAAAGCCTCTATCTCTTCTATTGCAGGGAAGTCAGGAATAGCTTTGCAAAATACCACAGGATCCCATTTGAAATCCCACCATCACAGGTGGTAAAGGAGAGACCAGGGGCTTCACAAAAAAATCCCTTGCTTGTGCTCAAAATAATCTTGCACATTTCAGCTGGGACATAAAGTTCATTATTCTTTTTAACAGGAGGGTTTGAAGGGATATTTATTATGTGTATAATATTATGAAAGTCCTTTCATGGGGTGAACAGGAAAGATACATTTCCCTTTGCAGGAAGATTAATAACTGGACAGGCTGTTGACACAATGGTTGATTGATCTGACTAGCAAACATGGACATAATTGTAAAATAGCTGATAGTATTAAAAATAGCTGAAAAAAATCATCCAGAGGGTGGCTTAGGTCTGAAGGGTACTGCCTGAAAGTATTGTGAAGGCAGAACTACCTACCACAATTTAAAAGTGCCTGCATGAGCAGCTGCAAGATGATGAGTTGAAAAATGAGGTTACCTAAAATTGCTCTTTTTTGGTTGGCATAGGCACGATGTGCCGTACATGTTGATTACTTGTCCTGAGGGTGACCTCCCAGTGAACCAGGATTAGTCTTTAGCTTTAACAACCTAAGCAGCAACTCCACAGAAAGGTCAGTCCCTGTGACAGTATTAGCTAAATGAAGGTAGACCTGAAAGAATTGCACGTGCAGATTTGTTATAAGTTGTCAGAATTGGAAATAATTCACCAGAACTTAATGACAACCCACTTACCATATGTCAGACTTGGAATCATATCCTTGGTGGCTGAATAACTCTGGACTCATGTAATAGGGTGTTCCAGTAAACGTAGTCGCCAGGTCACATGAACCCATCAGAAGGCGAGATACCCCAAAGTCTCCTTGAAAGAAAGAAAAACTTCCTGTTTAGAACATTCCTTGTAATAATGATCAGTGAGGCACAGAGAGATCTGTAGTTACCGACAAGTACCTTTATTGTCTCAATGGAAGAACACATGAACTTGCACAACCAAGTACCTGAGTGCACACCTGTTGAGTTTCCCCTGACCTTCCATGAACAGTCAAAAAAAAATAGAAAATATAATACCAGCAAAAAGGAGTTTCTGCTGCTGACCACACGTCCCTCGTAGCCCTGTTTCGAATCTCCATGTCCGTGGGGTCCACCTCATCCGCGATGGTTGTTCTCCTGCAGAGTTACTACTACCAGCACACTTGAAGTGTCTGCTTTTATATTTGTAAGGGGTTTCTTCTTTTATGTTGCTCTAATTAAAATGGCTTCTTTGTTATGTTATAATTGAAGTGGCTTCTTTGTTATGTTAACTGCTGAGAAAGTCCTGCCGCTAGCAGTTTGTTTGGATTATGTTGTTGATAAGAGGATGAACAAACCAATTGGGATAGATGTTATTCTTTCTGTGTGTCTGTAAGTTATTGTGATGTGCGTGTTTTTGGGAAGAAGGCGCGAGAAGGATGAAGATAGAAGATGTGGCTTTAGGAGATAGCTGCCGGACCCGCTGGGCCTGGGCGGGAGCCCAGGGGTCGATGGCAAGTGAAGGAGGATCAGCGACAGGGAATCTGTGAGCTCCAAAGTTTGTGCATTGGAAATGTTGCTGAGATTATTGGCGCCTTTTATTTGTTTTCCTTTTCTTTTGTTCTCTACTAACCCCATACTTAAATATAAAATCTTAATCATTTAACCGGACATTGTGGACTGAATGTTATTTCGGGGTACTGATGTTACACAGGGGACACAACACACAGCATCCACCCAAACTTGATTACCCAGTTTGGTGGGGCCAAAGGCTACCCTCCCCAGGCGGAAGCGAGCTGAGTGAGCCTGAGGCTTACCAGGGGGCTACATATTCATTCCTTACCAATTCAAATGTTACATCCCAGTGTCATTGGCTATAGGTCATGTGCCTGACTTTTAACACCTTTTTATTGGCTCTGCTCCAGGCCAGCATCCATTTGTTGCCCTCTTCCCTGCAAGTGACAATTGGTAATTTATGGCTCTTTGTTCTCAATCAGCAACCAGCTTGAATCACACAAAACAGATACAGACCCCAGCAGTTATATCCAACCAAAGAACACCTCACAAATAACTTCTTATTTGGAAATTAGTCCAGCAGATTACCTGGAGCATCATTGTGTCTCCTTTAAAACACTGATCAAGCAAAGCAACTTTAACTCACAAAATGAAGAACACAGTTTCTTCATAAAACAGCAGCCTCCATCTCTTCCCTCATGACAAGGACGACGGCAATTGGTCTGTCTGCTTCCACTGTCCTTGATTCATTCAAATTCACTGATTTGTAGACTGTAGTTGTTGGCCAGAAAGAACATGGAACAGCAACACGCCCTTTGGCCCACAATGCTTTCTTGCTTCAGATGCAAAATTCTATGGCTGAATGTAAACTTCTCATAATTTAAAGCCAAAATTTATCTCCCACATTCCTCACAGGTCTTTCAAGTGCTGATTTCTTTGACTCATGCACCGACTAGCAAATAATTAGATGGCAGAATGGCTTCAGATTTCAGAAGATAGTTTCCTCTAGCTGGAAAACAACAACTGAACGAAAAAGGAAATGTACCCATGGTGCCAGAGGGCATGAGCTGAGATATTCAGAGTGCTACACACCAGTCTTCACCAAGGATGAAGATGATGCTGGATTATATCAGCGAAGATTTAGTGAAGATTCTACATGGGCTAAAAATTGATGAAGAATACTAGCAACATTCCCACAAAATGCTGGAGGAACTCAGCAGGCCAGGCAACATCTAGGAAAAGAGTACAGTCGACATTTTGGGCCGAAACCCATCAGCAGGAACAATGTTTTCTCTATTATTTTGCAACCGCACAGACCAGCCATTTCTCTGAGCAGGATTTTTTTTTCTAAAAAAAAATCAGCCTGAAAACTGTGTGGCACTTTAATAAATCATTATATAAAAAAAAATTCAGCTGCATGGCAACGAAAGCTATGTGCATGGGAGCATTTCAGTCACTGCGCGACCGTGCAGCTCAGAGAGAATAGTGGGTACAAGACAGGCTAAATGCAATTAAAATGAAATTAGAACAGAAAGGGATACAATCTAGTATTTCTGAATGTTACCGTCTGGATGGCACAGTAGCATAATGACTAGCAAAATGCATCACAGCGCCAGAGATCAATTCCCGTCGCTGTCTGTAAGGAGCTTGCACCATCTCCCCCTGACCCCATGAGTTTCCACTGGGTGCTCTAGTTTCCTCCCACATTCTAAAGGTGTACAGTTTAGTAAGTCGTGAGCACCAAAAGCATGGCAACATTTTCCCCCAGCACATCCTCGAACTGTGTTGATCATTGACGGGAATGACATATTTCACCGTATCCTTTGATGTACATGTGACAAAGAGCCAATCTAATTTAATCTGCCTACCCATTGCATCAGTACGTCTATTTGAAATTACTGTTTGCCGTTCCTCATAGCTTTGCTTTGTCTGTATTTGCACATATTAAGAAAATCAGTGGTCAATACACAGAACTTTGGAAAATCCAGTTGTGCACTTCCCTTTGATTTGGAAAAAAAGACATCCTTAATGTGATTCTAAAATGGGTAGAAGAACGGAGAAATCTCGTGATTATATGTACAAAGTTTGTTGAAGATAGCAAGGCAGGTTAAGAAATTAGTCAGAAAATCATAATGGGATTATTGGCTTTAAAATAGCGGCAGTAAACATAAGAGGAAGGAAGTCATGATGATTCTCAGAATCAATTTTATTTATCACATGTACAGTACCGTGCAAAGGTCTTGGGTATAGAGTCCTGATGAAGGGTCAACTGTTTACTCCTTTCCATAGATGCTGCCTGATCCACTGATTTCCTTCAGCACTTTGTGCGTGTGGCACATACACTGCACATAGCAAGGGTGTCTAAAACTTTTGCACAGTACTGTATTTGTCAACGTGGAGCACAGAGCGAATTTGTAAATCTGATGGGAGCAAAGGAGGTTGGGGAATGGTGAGGGTGGAGCGCTGTGGGAGGGGTGTGGGACAGGTAGCAGTGGGGTGGCCCAGATGCAGACACACCCTGCCCTGAGACACCAGGCAAAGTCTTTTGAATCCAAACAATTGGTTTATTGATCATTACAGAATGTCGTTCTGGTGCTTCCCGCTCCCTCCTCTCTTCCTGTCCACTCTCAGTCCACAGTAGAGACCCATATCAGAACCAGGTTTATCATCACTCACACGTCGTGAAGTTTTTTTTTGTGGCAGCAGCACTGTGCAAAAGTCTTAGGCACCCTACCCATATATATGTGCCTAAGACTTTTGCACAGTACTCTACCTGGAAACATACAGTGAAATTCGTCATTTGTATTAACAATCTATGAATGCGCTGGGGGGCCATACATTCCAGCAGCAACACAGCAGTGAGGAAACACCATCAAAACAAGCCTCCTTCCTCCCTCCCACACTCCCATTCACATATAGGCAGTAGTCTAACTCCAAGTCTGCTGTCCCCAAGCTTTGACCATCGAGCTTCAATTTTTGATCAACCCTCGGGCTTCAATCTTTGGTATCAACCCCCCCCCCCACCCCCACCACTGGATGGGACCCCAAACTCGAATTCCAGGCTTGTCAATTGTCCTGCTTTCATGCCCCCTGCTCACATGGATTCTGATCCTGGGACTCACTGACCTGGAATGGCCTAATATCCATGAATGTCTTTCGTCACGTCACGGGAGTATTGTGTCTGATTCTGGGTATCAGACTTTAGGGAAGATATAAAAACTTTGGTAAAGGTGCTGAAGAGACTTAGCAGAGCTATTCCACTGATGAGGGGTGTTAGTTGCTCTCAGAACAGAGGGGATTGCAAGGAGGGTCTGATGGAGGCATTTTAAACCATGAATGGGGTAGACAGAGCAGATAGAGAGAAACTGTTCTAATGGGCAGAGGGAGCAACAACCAGGGTTACTGAATGAAGGTGAGAGGCAAAAAACTTTTTGTCTTTGTATGCATTTGTGATTAGGTCTGGAAAGCTCTGCTGGGGTGGTAGTGAAGACAGCTTCAACTGTAACATTCAAAGGATGCTGAGCGAGTATCGGAAAGAAAAGTTTGCAGGGCAACAGGCAAAAGGCAGGAACAAGGCTGACTAGATTGCCAAATGTAGGCTGATTTAAAGAAGGTAGTTTTATTCAGATAGTTTACAATTTTGTTCCAATATGTGGAGGATACAGAACTGAATTTTCTATCAAGACCAAGTTTGATAGACTTTTGGAATTATAGGGTATTAAATGAGGAGGATATAGAAAATAGGTCTAGAATAGGACACCTGGGCACATGGGATTATTCTATCATTCAGTCATCATGGCTGACTCCAGATCTGATTGATTTTCCATCCAATCCCATTATTTCCTGATTCTTGTAAGTCTCAGAGAACTAATCAGAAAGATAGCTGCCAACTTATCCAGACCTGACAATCACACTTTCAAAACTCTCCAGCAGTGTAAAATCCACCTCTGAACATCTCCTGGATATCAGTGCAGGTTTATGCAAGTAATCAAAAAGATAACAGCCCATCAGATTATTTGCTATTCTAGTGCATGAGACTGGTAAAGGAGTCATCAGCTGAAAAATCTGTCAGAAGCACAGGAAACAGTCCTGAATTATGCCACTACTTTGATCAAATTCGCACAATGACAATAAAATTAACAAGGTATCTAAAAGCAGACAATGACAATGATACACACAAATGGTTTGATCATCAAGATTATTAACAATCCACCCTCATTTATAATTATCCCTTATCTGGCTCCAGAGGTTTTGCAGAGGCGGAAGTCACATTAAAAGAAAAGCAGTATTTAGTGGAAAGGCAAATCTCTGTGGTCATTTTAAAGATGGATTATTATCAGGAAATGCTGGAAATACTCAGCAGGCCAGGTGGAAAGTGAATCGGAGTTAATCAATGTCAAACTCGATAGACACCAAAAAAAGATAATCATGCAGCCTGATTATTTCAGTTCCATCCAGCGCTACCCTTTCTGTTGACTGGTTGGATAGATAGCAGAAGATTAATAGCATAAAGGAACCACTTAAAGCAAGACTGCACTGCTCAGATCCAAGCCAGATCTTTTAAAGAGGTTGTGGACTGCAGCTGGAGCAGGAGCTGGCAACGGCAAACACTCCACTAATGATTCTGACCTGACAAGCAAAGAGAATGACACAAGCTCAGTGGCTCTCGAATGCTAGAACTGGAGACATCCTTTCTCTGGACGGGGCTTGGAGACACTCCACATATGTTCAGAGGACAGTGGAAGGTGGTGGTGTGCAAGTCAGGGTCAGGTGCAAGATGTTCAGTGACCTCACACGAGAGATCAAGGTCAGCGCAAGCATTTGCAAATTCCATCAGCTCACCACCATTCTCAGTCACTGCTATC
Organism: Mobula hypostoma; assembly: GCF_963921235.1. Taxonomy (NCBI): domain Eukaryota; kingdom Metazoa; phylum Chordata; class Chondrichthyes; order Myliobatiformes; family Myliobatidae; genus Mobula; species Mobula hypostoma. The sequence goes on from NC_086113.1 coordinate 21,465,726, forward strand.
AATTCACCATGCCCCTGCCACTCATGATTCAGGCCGAATATCTGCATGCTTCACTTCATCTTCACATACTTACCACGGCATCAAGTCTCACACCCACATCCAACAGATTGCATGCACTGCTGCCAGCTATTTCACCGTGGCAGCTGCATCAGCCAAACAAGACTGCACCACACTTGCTGGTACATTCCCTCTTCTATGCACCATAAAGTTGACCAGAGACAGAACTCCATAACAAGAAGGAACACATGCCTATGTCTTAACTCTCGTGGACATGTTTGAGATACCTGCTTCTGATTTCAAGCTGGCACAGGCTAAAAATTGAAAATTCAAAGTTCTAAGTCAATTTATTACCGAAGTGTGCATGTGTCAATACATACTACACGACATTCATTTTATTGCAGGCATTTACAGTAGCACAAAAATACAATAGAATAAATGAAAAGCTATACTGTACACTAAGACTGACAAACAACCAATGTGCAGAAGACAACAATCTGGGCAAATGCAAAATAAATAAATATACTAAAATGATGGTATTTTTGCAACTATTCCTCCTCATCACATCCCACCACCTTCACAACTTATAGTCTCTGTTGACTTGGAAGCTGTGAAGGTTCTAGCACACTCCACTTACATTGCCATCCACCTGGCGAAAACATCATAACGTAAACTTTCAGATACCCCAGAGCTACAAACTGGCCGACAAGTAGAGGAGGGAAATCATAAACCACTTGGCGACTCAATTTCTCACTTGCAGATACCAGCTTGTGCTGAAGGTAATTCCGACTTTCATAACGAGAGACCTTGACAAGGATGGTTAGGACCCAATGCTGGAGTGTTCGAGAAAAGGTTCAAGACACGGTATAAACCTGGACTGAGAACTGAGCACAAACAAAATTCTAGACGATATCTCTAGTTGGGCTTACGAGCTCTGTTCAGGTGCTCTTTAAATATTGAATACCTGGCGCCAAAACATGATTGCCAATTAGCGGGATGGTTCTGCACCCTTAAAGGGGCTATGCCAGCTATCCACACTCCAGAGAGTTAGAGCATCCAAATCCCAGAAGCTGGCATGGTTGGGTGTGTCTCGTAACAGAACCCCCCACCCCTCCCCTACGGCTGTCTCCTGACAACCCTGGCTGCTTGGAGAGACAGTGATGGTGGGAATGGTTGAGAACCAGATCCAAGATGTCATTTTCAGGCACTCAACACCTCTCCTCGGGTCTGAATCCCTCCCAGTCCACAGGCTATTGCTAAACACCCCGAAAATTTCATGAGACCAAAATTCTCATTGGAGACTTGTTCCCCATCGATAAACCTAGGTGGTGGGGGGGGGGCGGCTAAGGGACTGGTGATGACAGGTTTTAATTAAGTGATGTGGAAAGTGAGATTGATCTTCAGGGTTTTGGGACCTGTAAGCTGCAAATCACCAGGTTTAATTTCTTGAGAAGCTTGAAGGGTCTGGTGAAGTTGGGTACCAACTTTGTAGACTCAGAAAGGCAAATCCTGAGTGGACAGCCAAACCTGTTTCCCAAGCTGCAGGGAGGGTCTCAGTGTTCTGCGATTAGCCTTGCTTTCCAGCTCTGGGTAGAGGCCAGCAAAAGCTCCCTTGCCCTAGTCCATTCCTGCTTGCAGCGTTTGACAAGATCTTCAGTCCGCAGGAATCCTAACCTGGCCTCCTGTTCAAGGAAGCGTGGTAGAGAATACCTAAATTGGTACTCTAACGGGGACATCACGTGCGCCAAATACTGTAAAGTGTTGTGGGTGACCTCTGCCCACATCACATGGTTGCACCACTTGCCAGGTCTTTCTGAGGCCAGGCATCTTGGGGGTCATTCCAAATGATGGCTGACCCGGTCCATCTGGCCATTGGACTGCAGGTGAAACCAAAAGGAGAGACTTGCTGTTGCCTCAGCCAGTTTACAGAATGCCCTCCAGAAACATGATGCAAATTGTGGACTACAATCCGTGACTATGTCCACCCGAAAACGATGGATTCTGAAGACCTGGTCCAGGACTGTCTCTACCACAGTTGGTAGCTTGTCCAAGGCAATGAATTTGCAGGCCCTTGAAAACTCATCGACAATTATCATGATGACAGTCTTCCCCCCGGAAGGTAGAAGGCCTGTGACAAAGTCCATGGAGATGTGCGCCCATGGTCTGCCTGGAACAGGTAGAGGATGAAGGAGCCCTTTGAGGTTGGGTACGGAGCTCCTTGCACGCCTATACGTATTGTGAAACATCCTTTGGCATTCCAGGCCACCAGTCCCTTCTCTTGATGAACTCGAGGGTCCCAGCATTCCCTGAGTGGGCAGTCGTTCTCGATGAATGCCCCCACTGGAGTACCTTTGACCTGACGGAGCTTGAGACAAACAGTCTACCTGGAGGACTGTCCTAAGGACTCTCCCCTTGTGCCTGAGCCATGGGAACAAGCTTGTTGATTGTCACTATCACCTTAGCTTGGGGCAAAATGGTGGTAAGCTGCTCTTCCCCTTCGGTTTTGTTGAAATGACGAGGCAAGGCATCTGGCTTTTGATTCTTTGACCGTGGTCGATAGGTCACGACAAAGCTAAGACGGTTAAAGACTGGCCTGCCTGGAATTCAGTCTCTTGGCCTCCTGAATACAAGCCAGGTTCCTGTGGTCTGTCTAGACAATAAAAAGGTTCTTGTCCTGCTCTAGTGACACCATTCCTCCAATGCCAACTTAACTGCTAGTAGCTCCCGATGCCCAAAGTCGCAGTTTCTCTCTGCCAGGGATAGCCGCCTAAAGAGTGAACACGAGTGCAGTTTACTGTTCAAAGGTGACCATTGAGACAGTACTACACCCACTCCGATATCTGAGGCATCCACTTCCATGATGAAGGGAAGGTCTGCGTTAGATGAAACCAATCTCTGACTGCCTGGGTCTTCATAGTGTCCATCTTGATTTTGCCTTTGGAGATGATGAAACCAAAAAATGAAATGTTTGTCACGTGAAATTCTGACTTCTCCAGCTGGACATAAAGGGTATTGTGAAGGGCCAGGTGTGCCTATTCCACACTGTATCTCATTAAATAAACAAACAGCACCTTTTCTCAGAGGGGGAGAAAAGTGCCTGATTGTTGCATTATCAAACAAACACCCCAACAGTGAATCACATAGGGATACATCCAATGGCCCACATCACAAGTCACAGGCACTGACGCTAAAGACTACCTGAAGGAAGGTGGAAGAAAAGTTCAGATGAAATACTGTTCGGAATCAGGTTTATTATCATGGACATGTGTCTTGAAATTTGTTGTTTTATGGCATCAGTACATAGCAATACATAACAATAAAAACTATATATTACAATGTATGTATAAAGAAAATCAAATTAAACAAGTAGTGCTAAAAGGGAGGGTAAAACAGTGACGGAGCCTTCATGGGTTCATTGTCCATTCCGAAACCTGATGGCAGAGGGGAAGAAGCTGTTCCTGAAACATTGAGTGTGTGTCTTCAGGCTCCTGTACCTTCTCCTTGATGAGAAGAGGGCACGTCCTGGTTGATGGGGGTCCTGAATTATGGATGCCACCTTTTTGAGGCATTGCCTTTTGAAGGTGTTGTGGACACTGGGGAGGCTAGTGCCCATGATGGAGTTGGCAGAGTTTACAACTTTCTTCAGCTTTTTCCGATCCTGTGCAATGGCCACTCCTACCAGAAGGTGACGCAGCCAACTAGCACACAATATTTTGCAGGCGCTGGAAATCCAAAGTAACATACAGAAAATTCTGGAGGAACTTAGCACACATTTGGCAGCTGTAGCTGTAACTGTTGAAAACATTCAATTTGATGATGAACAAAATGCCAGGGGTAGATGTGCATTAAAGATGCAATTAAATGATTTAGGAGCAATGCAGATTCACCAGCTTAATTTCTGGGATGAGCCGAGACAGCTCTGTTCTGCATTCCTTGAAGTTCAGAAGAAAGGGTCGCCCTTATTCAAAAATACGAGATCCAAAAGGGCTTGGAGAAGGAAGATGCTTTCACGAGCAGAGGGTACAGCTATGAAATTAAGGGGTCAGATCTACCAGAATTTCTTGTCTCAGAGACCATGAGACACAGGATTAGAGTTAGGCCATTTGGCCCATTGAGTCTGTTCTGTCATTCAATCATGGTTGATTCAAACTTGGTAAGTGGGAGGGCTAGTGATGGGAGTGAATTTCTCATCAGATATAATTAAGGTGAAGCTAGATAAGATCAAGGAATTGAGTGCTATGGGGAACTGTCACAGAAGGTCAGTTGAGACCAGTACAGATCAGCCACAATCATTACGAATGGCGGGACATGCTCGAGAAGCCTGGCGGCTCACTGCTGCTCCTATTTTTCCGTATTCCTGCGTGCACATATCCCAAAGTTTCTTGTGGCTGCAGGGGGTTACAGGGAGTACAGCTGTACCCAGCGACTTTCCTCGGTGTTACGCTCATCTCCACACACCTGATCTCATTGTGCAGGAGAAAGGTGCAGTGGATCCTGTTCACTCAGTGCTAGCCCAATGGGATCTGACTTGCCAGGCTCAAATTGGCCGAGTTTATTCTCCAATTAAATATTTGGGTTTGCGTCAGGTCAGACTGTGCCATGCTAGCCCAGCTCATATGTAGTTCATCAAGGCAGAACAATTTACTGGCATATGAATGAAACAAATAACAGTTAGCAGGCCCTTTGGCAGCATTGTGCCAATCTTTTAATCTACTCTAAGATCAATGTAACCATTCGCTCCAACATCTTATTTCATTCATTTGCCTATCGAAGAGAATCTTAAATCCCCCTAATGAATCTGCCTCTACCATCATCTGTGGCAGTGCAATCCACACACCCACCACTCTCTGAGTAAAATACTTAACTCTGATGTTCCCCTGCACTTTCCTCCAATCACCTTAAATTTATGCCCCTCATATTCCCTATTTACTCGCTGGGAAAATGTATCTGGCTGTCCACTCTATCTATACTTCTTATATACTGGGTTTCATCTCCTAAGTTACAGAGAAAGGTTGAACAAATTAGATCTTTATTATTCTTTATTCTTAGGTCTTTATTCTTTGGAGCGTAGAAGGTTGTGGGGGGACTTGATAGAGGAGTTTAAAATTATGAGGGGGATTGATAGAGTTGACGTGGATAGGCTTTTTCCATTGAGAATGGGGAAGATTCAAACAAGAGGACATGAGTTGAAAGTTAAAGAGCAAAAGTTTAGGAGTAACATGAGGGGGAACTTCTTTACTCAGAGAGTGGTAGCTGTGTGGAACGAGCTTCCAGCAGAAGTGGTTGAGGCAGGTTCAATGTTGTCGTTTAAAGTTAAATTGGATGGATATATGGACAGGAAAGGAATGGAGGGTTATGGGCTGAGTGCAGGTCGGTGGGACTAGGTGAGAGTAAGAGTTCGGCATGGACTAGAAGGGCTGAGATGGCCTGTTTCTGTGCTGTAATTGTTATATGGTTACACCTCTATCATGACATCTCTTATCCTCCTTCATTCTGAAATGAAAAGCCTTAGCTCACTCAACCCATCTTCATAAAACATGCTCTCTAACCCAGACAGCATTCTGGTAAAAGTCTCATCTGCACCCTCTCTAAAGCTTCCATCCTTCCCATAATAAGGCAACCAGAACTAAACACAATACTCCAAAAGTGTGGTCTAACCAGAATTTGAAACAGCTGCAACATTACCTCGCAGTCTTGAGCCCAATCCTCCAACTAGTAGAGGCAAACGCACCGTATAGGTAATTATATTTACGTTAATAGGCAAGTTGTCAGATCAGACCTGGAAAACGTTGTGGGTGCACAACGTCAGAAAGGTGATGGGCAGGTTGGGATAGGGTTGACTTTTAATTCCAAACACCGGGAGATTTAAAGTGTCTGAGGAGTAAAGTACAACCAGCAAAGAGCAAAGGCAAATTTCTCATCTACTGTGTATAAATCAATTACAAGACTCTCAACAAAATCCTAGCAGATGAAAGTATGTCAAATTGTGTCAGTGATAAAATGAGTGCTACTCGTGAGAAGAAGCCCTGGTTTGGAATGAAACGGTACTCATTAATTGGCATGTCAAAGGAATACATTACCTGTTCAAGTGCAATGCATCTCTTGCACAGAATCTGGTGTGTTGCAGTCACTCCTTTGGTTATAAGCAGCACAGTCAGTAAATCACGTCAGAAAAAGTTATAAATGCAACCAGGACAAAGACCTCAATGGCAATTCTTACCTATTTTTACAATGTTGTTTTTCAAGAAGATGTTGTTGCTTTTTAAATCTCTATGAAGTATTCTTCTGTAAAGGTTAATTAAAAAATAGTGAGTTGCATCACAGATTTAAAAGAAAATGCATACTATTTCTTATAGCCTTAGAGCAAAGACATTTAAAAATAAAATGGTTCTTAGTAAATGCTTCAGCTGATGCTTCTAGTGAGATTATTTGATGATTGTAACAATGACTGAATAAGCTGTAATGAACAAATGTTCATTTAAATTAAATGTCTTCATCTGCTCATTTGAAACAGCAATCGTCAAGCCCTCCAGTAGATATAATAGGATAATTGCTCAAATCAAACCACATTCAACTGCCCCACTAAGAGCTTTCTTTAATCAAAGGAAAAGACATTTAGACAGCAGCCCAAAATAAAGTTTTCATCTCCTTTCTCTGCCTGTAGAAGTAGAAAGTTCAATGGCTGCGTAACATTCTCTCACTGTGTGACAATATGCTTCTCAGGAGCAGTAACATTGCAGAGATTTTTGTAAAACATGAAGATAACTACAAACAGGATCTCAGGTTTGCACAGCACAGAAAACTATAAGATATAGGAGCAGAATTAGGCCATTCAGCCTATCAAGTCTGCTCTGTCATTCGATCACCACTGATTTATTTTCCCTCTCAACCCAATTATCCTGCCTTAACCTTAATGCCCCTACCAATGAAGAACATTTCAAGCATTTGACCCACCATATCCATTCCAACCTTTTGATACATTTACAAGAATCTCACTCGTTTACATTAGGACCACATCCTTCTATGCCATGCCTATTTAAGTGTCTGTCTAAATGCTAATTAAACATAGTCATAGTCATTCTTTATTGATCCCGAGGGAAATTGGTTTTCGTTACAGTTGCACCATAAACATGTTGGTTATGTCTGATTCTATCACCTCCTCCGGCATGCATTCACTATATCAACCACTCTCTGTATAAAACGTTTACCCCTCTCAAGAGTGCTTTAAAACTCCTTGCTCTCATATTAAGCCCATAATGTTTAAAAGATATTTAGACAAGCACATGGATAGGAAAGGTTTAAAGGGATATGGGCCAAACAAGGAATTGTGACAAGCTCAAAATAGACAAGCAACACACACAAACTGCTGGAGGAACTCAGCAGGCCAAGCAGCAACTCTGGAAAAGAGAAAAACAGTCAACGTTTCAGGCTGAGACACTTCATCAGGACTCAGGAGCCCTTCATGAGTCCTGATGAAGGGTCTCAGCCCAAAACAACGACTATATACTCTTTTCTATAGAAGCTACCTGGGCTGCTGAGTTCCTCCAGCAATTTGTGTGCGTTGCTCGGATTTCCAGCATCTGCAGATTTTCTCTTGTTTGTGTCAAATGAACAATCTGGTCAGCAATGCCCAGGGTGGTGAATCTATGGAATTTGTTGCCACGGGCAGCAGCGGAGGCCAAGTCATTGAGTGTATTTAAGGCAGAGATTGATCGGTATCTGAGTAGCCAGGGCATCAAAGGTTATGGTGAGAAGGCGGGGGAGTGGGACTAAATAGGAGAATGGATCAGCTCACGATAAAATGGCGGAGCAGATTCGATGGGCCAAATGGCCTACTTCTGCTCCTTTGTCTTATGGTCTTATGGTTAGGCCAGAGAACCTGTATCCAGAGAGAGTGCAGATAATGGAAGTCTTGACCAACACACACAAGGTGCTGGAGGAACTCAGCAGGTTGGTGCAGGACCCAGTATTGGATTAGAGCAGCCTTTCTCAAATTTTTGCCCCGGAGGAACCCCTGAGATAATTTCCAGGTCTCAGAGACCCCTGCATAAAACTTATTATACCTGTAGCTCATGGTACATTAGTATGATCAGTGAGTTTTACATATGATAACCCAGAAATAATTGCCAATGCTCTTTTGAGTGGAGATTGAACCTTTAGCCAATCTCTCCTGAAAAAACAGGCACTTAATTTAGCTTCCCTTTCTTGAAATTATTCTCTTTCTTTCTCGTTCATAAATGTTAAAAACTCACAAGACAAACAATAAATCTCTGTTAAGTAACTGGCTTGAGCCAAAATTGGATTTAATTTTTCTAAAGTTAGGCTCCACAGATTTAATTTAAATAAAGGTTGTAAATTGATTTTAATTAATGCTATTTACAACATGAAAATTTATTGACAATCTTGAATAGTAAAGTTACTAAAAATCATAAGCCAAATCAATATGAATAAAAATATAGCCTAAGACACAATTTTATACAGGACTTTGAAAAAAATATTTTTCTTACTAAGTGACATGATCAGGGTCAAGTATAAGCCTAGCGTGTGAAACTTGTGCTTGTTTTTTGCTGCACAAATACTCAATTCTGGGTCAAACTTGACATAAGCACATGTGGATTTCACCTTCAACTGAACTGAGACGATTTCTATCCTTGCTCTTGATGCTTGTTAAACAAGAAAAAGCTTGCTCACACATGTAATAAGTTGAAAACTGCAGCAAAATGTTCATTACTTTCCCGTGAATGTCAGGATGTTCTTCTTTCACAGAAATTCAGAACTTGTCCAGGGGCAGGTCAGTAAATCTCTTCTTCAGTGCATGATCAGAGTGCAGCTCACAAGGTTATTCCTCTTCTCTCAAAGTCAAATCTCAGACTGACCAGAAGATTCAGAGAAAGAATCCCTCACACAGTCATACACTCGTGTTCAAAGGGAGGAAAAATACTATTCAATTTTGTTCTATAGTTCTTCCAGGCGGTTTGCAATAAGACTTGAGATTTTCTGATATTCTTCCTCACACTCAAGCCCAAGCAGCAGTAGAAACATTTCAAGATTTCTTTTTGCAACGTGATTTTTCCAAAGATTCAATTTCTTTGTAAATCCAAGAATCTTGTCACTTGGAGTCAAAACATTTTCTCCAGGGCTTTGCAGAGACTTGTTCAACTGGTTCATATGATGAAAAATGTCTTCTAAGTAGGCTAGTTTCTGCAGCAATTCTTCATCTTCAAAGCACTGAGCAAAATCTGGCCAGCGATTTTCTTGAAAGTACTCCTTTCAGCTCAAAAACCCGGTTGAGAACTCTTCCTCTGCTAAGCCACTGGATTTCTGTGAGATTGGTGTGCCCTTTGTTCAGGTTTTCACACAAGTTTTTAAACATTCTCGAGCGAACTGGTCTTTGTTTTATAAAGTTAACGATTTTTGTAGCAACATCCAGAACTTTTTTCATTTCATTCCCAAGAGTTTTTGACACCAGAGCCTCTCTGTGAAGAAAGCAGTATGTTGTGACATTGTCAGGATTTCCTTTTTTTACAAGAGAAACGAAACGTCTTACGGAGCTGACCATTGATGGGGCAAGATCAGTACAGATGCCAACACAGTTCCTTCAACAAAGACCTTTTTTTTCCCAAATATGAAGACAAAACATTAAATATATCTTGGCCTTTGCTTGTTTTGGCAGCTCTTTGCAACAGAAAAAGTTTTCTTGAATTTCATCATCATTTAAAAATCTTACAAATGCTACAACATGACATTTATTGATGAAATCTGTTGACTCATCAACCTGGATAGAGAAGCTGTTGTCTTTCAGTTTATCACACAAAACTTCTTCAGCATCATGTGACATGTCATCAATAAATCGACTGTTCAAGAGTGAAACTTCTTCAATTTCTTGTACTGCATCTTGTCCTAGCATTTTACTCACTATAATTTTACATGCTGGCATTACTAAGTTCTCACAAACTGTGAGAGTTTTCCTTTTCTGGGTAATAAGTTCTGCTACTGAATAACTTGCATTCTAAAACCTTTTACTGACTATGACTTTATTAACAAAAGCTTTACTCTGTTTGTCTTGAGACTCCAATTGCTGTTTAAAATAATCAGCACTTTAACGTGTCATACATGCCAATCATATCATAGGGTGAGACGGAGGGCTAGTTATTGCAATGTCAATGTGTTCATATAGATTTAGAGTAGTTAACAATCCAAATGTGCAACAACTAGATTCTAAAAATGTGATCAACATTCACATTATTAAATTTATTAGATAAAGCAAGTTTGTCAAATATTAAACATAAGAGAATCTGCGGATCCTGGAAATCCAGAGCAACACACACTGAGTGCCGGAGGAACTCAGCGGGTCAGGCGACATCTATAGAAAAGAATAAGCAATTGACATATCAGGCCAAGGCCACTCCCCAGGTCAAATATTATCTTTCTGAAACAAAATGCAACACTGGTAAATTGTAGATGTTCACAAAGTGTTTTGAACCTTCGACTTTTTTTTTAATGCTGTCATCAGCTTATCTTTCTTTGCTCAAAGTATCAAGGGTGGCACAGTAGCATCGTGGTTAGCATAACACTATTGCAGCGCTAGTGGTCTGAGTTCAATTCTACTGCTGTTGGTAAGGAGTTTGTGCATCCTCCTTGTGACTGTGTGGGTTTCCTCTGGGTGCTCTTGTTTCCTCCTGCATATTCCAAAGACTTATGGGTTAGTAGGTAAACTGGTCACATGGGTGTAATTTGGTGGTGCAGGTTCATTGGGCTGGAGCCATGTGATGTTGGGGAAGTCCAGAATGAGGGGTCACAGTTTGAGGATAAAGGGGAAGCCTTTTAGGACCGAGATTAGGAAAAACTTCTTCACACAGAGAGTGGTGAATCTGTGGAATTCTCTGCCACAGGAAACAGTTGAGGCCAGTTCATTGGTTATATTTAAGAGGGAGTTAGATATGGCCCTTGTGGCTAAAGGGATCAGGGGGTATGGAGGGAAGGCTGGTGCAGGGTTCTGAGTTGGATGATCAGCCATGATCATAATGAATGGCGGTGCAGGCTTGAAGGGCCATATGGCCTACTCCTGCACCTATTTTCTATGTTTCTATATGACTGTGATTTGTACTGAAGTGTCTTTTCAATTTTGCTGGAGTTGTTGCTGCATCTGTAAGTTGTTTGCCACAGGCTAAGCACAATGGAATAGGGCAATTTGGATCAATCGTCTGTGTAAGACGTATTGATGAATAGCTTTCATTGTGAAGATGGACTTTTTTGTGTCTGTTGTTGCACTACTGTAGTGAAATGACTCAACAGATAGTAATTCTTCATTGCTAACCTTATCAGAATTGTCCATAGACCTAGGCCTAGAACCCTCCTGTGCAAAAATCACCACATTGGACCGTCCTTAGAATGAAAGTTTCCTTTCAATTTTCTACTACACCGGCGGAGTTTGTTCACTCCCATAAGTCAGTCAGCAGTGCATAAGGGGAAGTTGGGGGAGATTATTCGGGAGAGAGAGCACTCATCCAAATAAGCACAAGGTCCTACTGCACGCTGCCACACTGGGCTGAGAAATCTCTAACGAGATCGCTGATGGGACTGCTCGGCCACTGCCCACCACTGTGAGTGCTAGCATTGCGCAAAGTTCAAAAAACAATGTTTATTTTTTTAAAACATGATCTCTCACGGAACTCTGGCTGAGAAACCCTGGATTAGAGTGTTTAATTGTTATTTTTTTTGCAGCTTAACAATTATTTACCTGCTAGCAGTTAGTATAACTACTTACATACTGTAAATGTAACTCTTTAATATATTTCCTAGGAGCCACGGTATATACAGTGTGAATAAAAAGTGTTCACTCTCCTTGGAAGTTTTCATGTTTTATTGGTTTACAACATTGAATCACAGTGGATTTAATTTGGCTTTTTTGATGTTGATCACAGAAAAAGACACCTTCATGTCAAAGTGAAAACAGATCGCTACAGAGTGATTTACATTAATTACAAATATAAAACACCCCCCTTTAATACTACACACCAAACTATCACTGGTGCAGCCCATTGGTTTTAGAAGTCATACAATTAGTTAAATAGAAACGTCGACTCAACATTTCCACGGATGCTGCCTGACCTGCTGAGTTCCTCCAGCGTGTTGTGAGCGTTGCTTCGACCCCAGCATCTGCAGAGTATTTTGTGTTTAGTTAAATAGAGATCTGTTTAGGGAGACCTGTGTGCAGTCAAGGTGTTACAATTGATTGTAGTAAAAATACGCCTGTATCTGGAAGGCCCAACTCCCAACAGTATCCTGGCAAAAACTACACCATAACAACAAAAGGATATGCCAAGAAACTCCGTGAAAAGGTTATTGAAAAGCACGAGTCAGGAGATGGATAGAAGAAAATTTCCACGTCACTGAATATCTCTTGTCTCTTGGAGTACAGTTAACGGAAACAATATGGCATAGCTGTAAATCTGCCTGGAACAGTCCGTCCTCAAAAACTGCATGACCGTACAAGAGGGGACGAGTGAGGGAGGCCACCAAGAGAGCTGTAACAACTCTGGAGTGGTTATAAGCTTCAGTGGCTGAGATGGGAGAGACTACGCAGACAGCAACTGTTGCCAGGGTGCTTCAGCAGTCTCATTTTATGGAGAGTGGCAAAGAGAAAGCCACTGATGAAAAGAATCATGAAATCTCCACTAGAGTTTGTCAGATGGCATGTGGGAAACTCTGAAGACATCTGGAAAAAGGTATACTGCGTCCGGTGCTCCCGATGTGGCCTTTTATATATTGGTGAGACCCGACACAGACTGGGAGACCGCTTTGCTGAACATCTACGCTCTGTCCGCCAGAGAAAGCAGGATCTCCCAGTGGCCACACATTTTAATTCCACATCCCATTCCCATTCTGATATATCTATCCACGGCCTCCTCTACTGTAAAGATGAAGCCACATTCAGGTTGGAGGAACAACACCTTATATTCCGTCTGGGTAGCCTCCAACCTGATGGCATGAACATCGACTTCTCTAACTTCCGCTAATGTCCCACCTCCCCCTCATACCCCATCTGTTACTTATTTTTATACACACATTCTTTCTCTCACTCTCCTTTTTCTCCCTCTGTCCCTCTGAATATACCCCTTGCCCATCCTCTGGGTCCCCCCCCACTGTATTTCTTCCCGGACCTCCTGTCCCATGATTCTCTCATATCCCCTTTGCCAATCACCTGTCCAGCTCTTGGCTCTATCCCTCCCCCTCCTGTCTTCTCCTATCATTTTGGATCTCCCCCTCCCCCTCCAACTTTCAAATCCCTTACTCACTCTTCCTTCAGTTAGTCCTGACGAAGGGTCTCGGCCTGAAACGTCGACTGTACCTCTTCCTACAGATGCTGCTTGGCCTGCTGTGTTCACCAGCAACTTTTATGTGTGTTGCTTGAATTTCCAGCATCTGCAGAATTCCTGTTGTTTGGAAAAAGGTTCTATGGTCTGCTGAAACCAAAATTGAGCTTTTTGACCATCATACTAAACGCTCTGTTTGGCAGAAGCCAAACACCGCTCACCATCAAAAACTCACCATCCCTCCCATGAAGCATGGTGGTGGCTGCACCATGCTGTGGGGATTCTTCACTGCAGCAGGCTCTGGGAGGCTTGTGAATGTAGAGGGTAAAAAGAATGCAGCAAAATACAGGGAAAACTTGGAGGAAAACCAGTCCCAGTCTGCAAGAAAACTGCAACTTGGGAGAAGATTTTTTTCTTAGCAAAAAAAGGACCCCAAGCATAAAGCCAAAGCAATACAGGAATGGCTTAAAAACAACAAAATTAATATCCTGGAATGGCCAAGTCAGAGTCCAGACTTCAATCCAATTGAGAATTTGTGGCTGGACTTGAAAAGGGCTGTTCACTCACAATCCCCATGTAAGAGTTTGAGCAGTTTTGTAAAGAAGAATGGGGGAAAGTTGCAGTGTCCAGATGTGCAAAGCTGATAGAGACCTATCTACACAGACTGAAGGCTGTAATTGTTGCCAAAGGAGCATTACTAAGTACTGACTTGAAGGGGGTGAATACTTATGCAATCAAATATTTTGCCTTTTATGTATGTAATTAATTTAGATCACTTTATAGAGATCTGTTTTCACTTTGACACAAAAGAGTCCTTTTCTGTTGATCAGTGTTAAAAAAAACCAAATTAAACCCACTGTGATTCAATGCTGTAAGACAATAAAACAAGAAAACTTCCGGGTGGGTGGCTGGGGTGAATACTTTATATAGGCACTGTATATGCAATTTTTGAGCATGTCCCCTAGTAGTTGCAGTTCTTTGTCTTATTCTGAAAAGTGCTGGAAGCTTCTCTGGTGCTGCATTATTTGAATAGTGGCTATCTGATTGGTTGACCCTTATCTACGAATTTGAATAGAATGTTTCTTATCTATGAGTATAAAAAGAGCAGATCCTGTTACTATCCATTTTCAATTTTCGTTGTTCTATTAACGCTTAATAAAACAATCGTGAAGCAACCTTGGACTTAAAACATCGGAACCAAACAGGGAACATCAACGAACGGAAATAAACAGTCAACACTTCACGCCGAGATCTTTCATCTGGACTGGAAAGGAAGGGGGCAGAAACCAGAATGAAAGAGCAAGAGGAGAAGGAGGAGCAGGAGCTGGTAGATGAGGGGTGAATCCAGGTGAGCGGGGGAGGCAGGAGGGTTGGGGAGAAAGGGGAAAAAGGGGATTTTGTGACAAGCTGGGAGTTGATGGATGGGAAAGCAAAGGGATGAAGATAGAATCTATGAAGAGAGGCCATTGGACCATGGAATAAAGGGAAGGAGGAGGGATAACAGAGGAGGAAGAAGAAGGTAATAAGCAGGGCTTGAGGGTGGGGGTGAGGAAGGAAAGAGCAACAGGGATAAGGGAAAACAGGGGAGGGGTAAGAGAGGAGTGGTTACTGGAAGTTGGAGGAAGTTCATCAATCACCTTCATTTAGTCTGCCACAACAGCCAGGATCTCGCAGTGGCCAACCATTCTAATCCCACTTCCCATTCCCACACAGACATGTCTGTCCACAGTCTCCTGCATGGCCACACTAAAGCCAAACACAGACTGAAGGAGCATATTCTTCATATTCCATCTTGGTGGTCTCCAACCTAGCAGCAAGAATCTCTATTTCCTCAACTTCTGGTAACAACTATCCTACTCCCTTCACCTACCAGTTTGACATCTCTGTGACCCATAACCTTCCCATCACTTTCACCTTCCCCCCTCTGTTCCCTGCTTCCTTCCCTTTTATTCCATAGCCTATGGTTGCTCCTATCAGATTCATTCTTCAGCCTTTTGCTTTACCCACCTATCACCTTCTTACATTGTTCCCTTCACCCTCACCCTTCCCCTTCTCACCTGGATTCACCTATCACCCACCAGCTCCTTCCCTTTCTCTTACCCTTTTATTCTGGCTTTTGCCCTCTTCCCTTCCGGTCCAGAAGGAGGGTCTCAGCCCAAAATATTGACAGTCCATGTCCCTCCATATATGCTCCCTGACTCTCTGTGTTCCTTCAGCATCTTGTGCGTGTTGAGCCTGTTTCCGTATGGTATAACTCTAGGAGACTAGGAACATGAATTCTCTATTGAGGGAGTAACTTCACCCAAAGGACTATCAGGTTTCAAGAAAGCTCTGTTTTTAGCCAATCCCTCAGAGGCAGCAAGTGCCACATCCCATGACAGAGAATGAGCGTGGTTTATTCTGCATTGTTAAACATTGTCACACAACACAAGGATGAAGCAAAACAAAAACATCTTCCACTAAGTTCAAAGTAAATTTATTATCAAAGTATATAAATGTCACCACACACAACCCTGAGATTCATTTTCTTGCAGGCATACTCAATAGAATAATAGCCATAACAGAATTAATGAAAGTCCACATCAACTTGGGTGTTCAAACCAAAAGTATAGAGAAAACACTCATGACATAACATAGGAGGCACAAGTGACTGCAGATGCTAGAACATGGAGCAACACGATCTGCTTGAAAGACAGAGAGTGGTGAGGTGGACGGGAGAAGGGGAGAGGCGCCACAGGACTCAGAGGTGACTGGTAGACTGAGGAGGGGTGTAAGATGACAGCAGGTACCAGGTAGGGGAGGTGAGCAGGGCTGGAGTTGACAGACTGTGGCGGGTGGAGGAACACAAAGGAAGAGAGGAAAAAGAGAGAGATGAAGTGGGAGTAGTGGGGAGGGTGTGAAGACAGGAGATGGTTGCTGGAGAGAAATAAGCAGGAACATCAGCACTGGATTCTGATCAGTAAAGGAGGAGAGAATGCGAACAAATAGGGAAGAAAGGAAGGGGAAGAGGGTTGTGTGTAAAGTCGAAGGATGGAGAAGGAGGAAGGTGACATGACTTATCCGGGTTAAGCTGTGAAAAGCAGGTTTATTAGAGAAGATTTTACATCCCTCACTTTAACCAACAGCAGGTCATTTACACTCTGTTTAACTATGAAGTATAGTGTCTACTTCCAGTTGCCATGTCACAGGAAAAATATGATAGTACACTGGAGAAATTGTGGGGAGATTCACAAAGATGTTATTGAGAACTGGCCTCAAAAACATCTTTGTCGAGCCTGAAGGCACACACACGACAATTCAGGAACAACGTCTTCCCCTCTACCATAAGATTTCTGAATGGACATTGAACCCATGGACACTATCTCACTACTGCACCATTCAGTTTATTAAAGTTTTATATACATATATATGTACCCTAATTTACAGTTTTTATTATTAATGCATTGCAATGCACTGCTACCGCATAACAACAAATTCCACAACAGAAGCCAGTGACATCGAACCTGATTCTGATCTGAAATTTTAGCTATGAGCAGGGATTGAGTGAGCTAAGTTTATCTACAGTGGAACAGAGGGCACCTAAGAGAGATTGAACTGTTGCGTACAAAATCATGGCCAGCCTAAAAGGGTGGATAGGAAGGACTAGACTGAAGAACAAGTTAACTGGAAGCAGGAATGGCAAGGAGAAGACAAAAAAAAAATGTTCTGCCATTTGCTTCTCAGAAATGGCAGAAATGCTTGTCAGATTTAAAAATTATGTATTTGGCTGAGCACACAATGTCCCAGATCCCACAAGGCTACAGCTGAAAATTTTGAGAGATTAGATTATACACCACATACAAAATGCTGGAGGAATTCAGCAAATCAGGAGGCACCTACAGAGGAGAATAAACAGTCAACAATTTGAGCCGGATTGTCCAGCACCTCTACTTCCATAAAAGTTTGTGAAAATTTGGCATGATATCCGAAACTTTGACAAACTTCCTTAGATGTGTGGTGAAGAGTATATGGACTGGTATAGAAGCACCAATGGCCTTGAACAGAAAATCCTACAAAATGTAGTGAATACAGCCCAGTCCATCACAGGTAAAGCCCTCCCCACCATTGAGTACACCTACATGGAACGCTGTCGCAGGAAAGCAGCATCCATCATCAAGGACTCCCACCATCCAGGACATGCTGTCTTCTCGCTGCTGCCACCAGGAAAAAGGTACAAGAGCCTTAGGACCCACACCACTAGGTTCAGGAACAGTTATTACCCCTCAACCAAAAGGATCTTGAACCACAGGGAATAACGTCACTCACCCCATCACTGAACTGTTCCCACAACTAATGCATTCACTTTCAAGGACTCTTCACCTCATGTTCTTGATATTCATTTATTCATTGTTTATTTATTTATTTTTTCTCTTTCGTGTTTGCACAGTTTGCTGTCTTTTGTACATTTGTTGTTTGTCTGTCTTATTGGGAGTGGACTTTCATTGATTCTATTGTGTTTCTTGTACTTATTCTGAATGCCCCCAGGAAAAGGAATCTCAGGGTTATATGGTGACAGCAAATTCACTTTGATCCTTCATATGAACTGGAAAGGAAGGGGGCAGATGCCAGAATAAGAGGGTCGGTGTGGAGAAGCAGTACAAGCTGGCAGGTGACGGGTGTGACCAGTTAAGGAGGAGGGTGGATGGGTAGAAGAGGAGTGAATAAAGTAAGAAGCAGGGAGGGGATTGGTGGAAGAGATAAAGGGCTGAAGAAGGAGGAATCTAATAGGAGAGGACAGTGAAATAGGAGGAAAGAAAAGGAGGGGGAACCAGAAGGAGGCGATGGGCAGAAGAGAAGGGGAAGTGGGTAACCAGAATGAGAAATGGAAAAAGAGAGAAGGAGGGAGACAGAAATTACCAGAAGTTGAAGAAATCGATATTCATTGGATAGCTAGATCAGATAGCACTTTTACAACCAGCAAATACATAAATGGGGTGCAATAACTTCCTCCCGTGTGGCAAATGGCTAGATTCTGGGAAGATAACATTTTCACTCAAGTTAGCGCACAATAGAATACATTCTTTATGATGAAAGTCACATGTTATGAATAGCTGCACGGTTGCTTCAGATTAAAAAGATGGAAGTTGTACCTTTCATGCATGTACTGTGCTCCCAGTAGTAACTGTATAAACCATTCAGTGACCTGGCTTTCAGGGAACGTCTTACCAGCTTGCTTATACTCCTCAATCTTACATCGTAGGTCTCTACCCTGAAACAAAAACGGTAAAGATAATGAGAGTTACACCACCAGCTCATGTTAACTAGCTCTGGCGTGCGACTGAAATTGAAAATTCCACAATAACTTACAATGTACCAAATTAAAGCAGTCTTCGCAATATATAAATACAGATTGTCAATGCTATTCTAGTATCCAATCAACTTGCATTGTTAAGCTTATAAAAGGTTTTTAAACCATTTCCATTTATTTACATAAATAATTGCACTGTTACGTACCAGCAGCAATAGATCACAAATTGAGTCAGGTTTTAATGTTAAAAACCACTATTTTTATTAGTATCTACCCAAAATATAGAAAATTAAACAAAATAAACAGGAGTGTGTTTGTGGCTCCCAAACTGTCAAGGTTAGGAACAGCTCTTAAAGTCTTAAGATGACAAACTAGAAAGGTCCAGTAATCCACGGAATAAGTGAGAGAAGAAACTTGTAAATCCACATTAAAATGTAGCGAGAAGGTGATCACGAAAAATTCCACAGGTTCCACACTGGGAAAACGAAGTAACAGTCACCAAAGATCTTATCCGTCGAGTCATTCCGAAATCCACGTAGAAACATGGTGACAGTCACAGAATATCCCTTCGCACAAGTGATTACCACTTAACACACCTGAATCCAGGTAAGGGTTAACAAGAGTGGTCGCCACAGGATACTCCAACAAAAATCCAGTATGGATTATACAAAGTGACAGTCACACATCCAAAGTGCATGGTGTGCCATTAATCAACCCAATCCTTTTGGCATGGGAAAGTATCAGACTTTACCCATTCTTAGCGAGCTGTTCCTGCCCGCAGTCCAAAGCTTCCACTCTCTCTCTTTCTCTACTCTACTGGAAGTCCCAGCGGTCTGTCGCAGGTTGTTATACTGACGTCATAGCCCCACCTCATCTAGGCGTTTTAAAGTGACACCCACGGTAAACGAAACAGTGGTCACGTAACAGCACACGTACATCTTCCAATCTGCTGAGAAATTGCAACAATCAAAATGCCATTTTGTGATATTTTTGCAATGGAGTTGCTTACAAAATGGCGGAGAGGAAAAGCACACGGTTTTCTTCTCAATTTGGAGTGTGTGCCATGCACTGCAGAGCCTGTAGTTGGTCTCTGTGTAAAAGAAATGCATAACATGATGAAGGCATCCCCTTGTCTGGGGTAGTGGAGGACCAGCCCAGACTCACCTGAAGCACAGTCCTATTGGGAATGACAGAAAAGATAGATTTATAACTTCCTAGTAGGAACCTGAGGTGAGAAAGGCGGATGAGGGACATTTCTTTCATTTTACCAGTGTCTATGCCGCAACAATAGCATAGCGCCTGCCCTGCTTCTTTTTTCTCACTCCCACTTTCCTTTATCTCTAGTTTTGCTCCTCCTGCACCATGGCATTTCCTGAACTGTGCAGGACAATTTCCATACGTTAAAGCAAACTTCAGAATCAGATTTAATATCTGTTTTAATATTAAAAACACTGAGGAAGTGCTCATGGGTTCATTGTCCACTCAGAAATTCGACTGTGGAGGGGAAGAAGCTGTTCATGAAACATTGAGTGTGTGGCTTCAGGCTCCTGTACCTCCTCCTTGATGGTAGCAATGAGAAGACGGCCTGTTCCGGATGATGGAGGTCCTTAACGATGGACGTTGCCTTTTTGAGGCATTGCCTTTCGAAAGTGTCCTGGATGCTGGGGGTTAGTGCCCATGATGGAGCTGACTGAGTTTACAACTTTCTGCAGCTTATTCAGATCCTTTGCAGTGGCCCCTCCATACCAGATGGTGGTGCAACCAGTTACCTTCGTAGAAATTTGCGAGTGTCATTGGTGACATACTAATTCTCCTCAAGCTCCTATGGAAATATAGCTGCTGTCATTCCGTCTTTGTAATTGCATCAATATGTTGGGCTCAGGATAGATCATCAGAGATGTTGACATCTAGGAAAGGGAAATAGTTAATGCTTGGTGTTATCAGAAGACAAAGTTGGATAGGACTTGCTTGTAATGTCCAGGATAGGGTTCTATTAAAACTGCTGCAGTGCACTGGAGTTACAATGTGGTACCCTGAGCCAAATATCTGCTAATTATTGAGGTGCTCCACCACTGGAAACAGTTTTACTTTACTTAATCCATCTGAACCCTTTTATTTATTGAAACCTCACTGTAGATCTCTTGATGAAGGGTCTCAGCCTGAAACATCTGCTTTTTATTCCTCTCTAGTTCCTCCAGCAATTTGTGGGTTTTACTCTGGATTTCCAGCATCTGCCGAACCTCTTATGTTTATTAGAACTCCTCGCGATTAGAACTTCTTCACTGCTGTAAAGAAAAACATCATTTTCAACAATCTTTCTAAAATACAGTAATTCCGTGGAACCATTGCTGCAACCTCCCCCACCTAATCTTTACACATCCACGTCTACCCATTCCCTATCACACAAGCTAAATTTGAAACTGAGTTCACCTTGGGAAATAGAGAAGTGGTCATCTAGTTGAACACCTTCAGATCCACACTGAACAAGTACTGATGTATTCAGCTATCTGGAACCTAAGCTCTGGAATTTCAGTACTGAACTTCCCTAAATTCTCTTTCCTGTAAAATAATCCGTAGTTCCTACATGACAAAGCTTTTGGTCATCTGTCCTTGTACCCACCAATATCGTTTCATGTTCAATTTTGTTTTTATTGTAAAGTACCCTGGAAATGGAAGAGGATTAAGAGCTTCATGCCACACTCTCATCCCTCCATCTATATTGTTCTACTCACTCACATACTAGGGGTAATTTACAGTGACCAACCAACTTAACTGCCCAGACATCTTTAAAATATGGAAGGGTAAGTTTCCACATGGGCTTCTCAGGAGTCCAAATATGAACCAGTTGGGCCAAATGACCTGTACCTATGCTGTAGACTTCAATGATTTTAAGAGAGAATTGTGTCATCAAATTAAACTTACAGCCAGAAAATTCATGACTGCCAGTACAAGCTACTCACTATCGGCTCAGCTACCCTGTATGACTTATCCTTTCCAACTTTCTCTTACTTAATAGCAGGAAAAGCATCAGTCAGTCACTCTTTCTTCCTGATCCTCCTGCCAGCAAATCAGAAGATTGCTCTGGATTCCATCCACTTTTTAAAGACTTAACAGGATGGTAAGTTAATTGGCTACTATAGGTTACTCCTAGTGTATAAATGAAACATAGAGGAACTTAGAAACATAGAAAACCTACAGCACAATGCAGGCGCTTCAGTCCACAATGCTGTGCCGTACATGTACTTACTTTAGAAATTACCTCGGGTTACCCATAGCCCACTATTCTTCTAAGCTCCATGTACCTATCCAGGAGTCTCTTAAAGGACCCTATTGTATCCATCTCCACCACTGTCGCTGGCAGCCCACAACGCCTCTCATCACCTTATACACCGCTATCAGGTCACTTCTCATCTTCTGTCACTCCAAGGAGAAAAGGCCAAGTTCACTCAACTTATTCTCATAAGACATGCTGGCCAATCCAGGCAATATCCTTGTAAAACTCCTCTGCACTCTTTCTACGGTTTCCACGTTCTTCCTGGAGTGAGGTGACCAAAAATGAGCACAGTACTCCAAGTGGGGTCTGATCAGGGTCCTATATAGCTGTAACATTACCTCTCAGCTCTTGAACTCAATTCCACAGTTGATAAAGGCCAACACACCATATGCCTTCTTAACCACAAAGTCAACCTGTGCAGCAGCTTTGAGTGTCCTCTGGACTCGGACCCCAAGATCCCTCTGATCCTCCACACTGCCAAGAGTCTTACCATTAATACTATATCCTGCCATCATATTTGACCAACCAAAATGAACCACCTCTCACTTACCTGGGTTGGACTCCATCTGCCACTTCTCAGCCCAGTTTTGCATCCTATCGATGTCCCGCTGTAACCTCTGACAGCCCTCCACACTATCCACAACACCCCCAAGCTTTGTGTCATCAGCAAATTTACTAACTTACCCCTCCACTTCCTCATCCAGGTCATTTATAAACATCACAAAGCAAGGTCCCCTTGGATCTCATGCCTCCTTACCTTCTCAATAAGCCCTGCATGGGGTACCTAATCAAATGTCTTGCTAAAATCCATATACATCTACTGCTCTACCTTTATCAATGTGTTCAGTCACGTCCTCAAAAAATTCAATCAGGCTCATAAGGCACGACCTGCCCTTGACAAAGCCATGCTGACTATTCCTAATCATATTATGCCTCTCCAAATGTTCATAAACCCTGCCTCTCAGGATCTTCTCCACGAGTGGAACGAACTAAAAGGAATTGATGAAAATGTAGTTAGAATAAAACTGGGATCAATGCAGGATCAGTCTAAATGGATGATCAGTGAACTCAGTGGGCTGTAGGCCCCTTTTCTGTGCTATGTCTCCCCCTGACTTTTAAATACACACAATGCATGATTCCGTAGGTACTGGATTTAGTTTTGCCTTCATGTTTTAACTGGCTACATCACTTTCTGGTATGGAGTGGGGGGGGGGGGTTGCGATGGGAATGTGAGTTGTAAACTTAGTCGACTCCATCATGGGCGTTAGCCTCCGTAGTATCCAGGACATCTTCAAGGAGCGGTGACTTAAAAGGCAGCGTCCATCATTGAGGGCCCCCATCACCCAGGTCATGCCTTGCTCTCATCAGGAAAGAGGTACAGAGGCCTAAAGGTACACACTCAGTGATTCAGGAATAGCTTCCTCCCCTCTGCCATCCGATTTCTGAATGGACATGAACACTTTTTTATTCTTATTTTTGCACTGCTTATTTAACTATATATACGTGTGTGTGTGTGTGTGTGTGTGTGTGTGTGTGTGTGTATGTATAGATAGATATACACACACTTACTGTAAGTCACAGTTTTTCCTCTATTATTATGTACTGCTGCTGCAAAGATAACAAATTTCACAATACTTGCTGGTGATATTAAACCTGATTCTGATTAAATTATCCCCTTAATGCAGTGGTAATCTATCATTTTGTTAAAATTCTTAATGATCAGGATATCTACTAGTGAGAATCATTGAGGACAAAATGAACAAGGGCTTTTTAGTATTAAAAGCAATTTTCTGTCAGCCTTCAATAATGCATTATGTTGCACCTGTTCTTATAACTTTTCTGAACAGATCTTCATGAAATATGAGACACAATTACCACCCACCACTGTACAAACGAGAGACAGAAAGCAAACAACTAGATATAGCAGATGAATTTGCAACTAAAATGTAACATTTACAAACAGCTTAACCCTGGCATTTCTTCCTAAGTCACTAGAAGTTAGCAATTTGAATAATGGAGTTTAAAGTGCTTTAGTACTTTCACGTATTTCACAATGTACATCCAGAACCATCAAATCAGAAGCAATACTTAATGTCCCTTTTTGACAGAGGCTACATTGAGATCTACTGGTGAGATCAATCACCATTTGATCAAATACACATTTAATCAGCATCATGGTATGATGGACAGAAGAGCCATAGCACTAAATCTTAAAAATTTTGGCCTGAAATTCTGAAGGGAACAGCCAGCATTCTGCCATTTGTATGGAAGCAAGTGTCAGATATATGTGAGCCCTTTGTTAGTCTTGGAGTTGGAGCAAAAGATCCCAAAGTAACAGAACTACTGTGCCACACCAAATGCTTGGTGAAGGAAGCCATTGAAATAAGACTAGAGAATAAGAATTTCAAAAAAGATGAAAGTCTAAGTAAGGATTAGAATACAATTTTAAACAAGGTGGGACAGCGGAAACCTGATTGGTTGAGGACTAACCAATCAGGAGGGACGACGACGGGAGTTGAGCATATATACAACTGGACTAGACATGCCTAGGGATCATTCCTGATGAAGATGGCGAAGTTTGTCTTCGAAGAGTTGGTTAAATCGACACCCAGACCCTGTTGGAAGCCCAAGAAGATCTTATGCAAAGAGTAATGGGCTACATAGGAGGGAAGGGTTAAACTGATCGTGGGGTAGGTTTATATAGATCAGCACAACATCCTGTATCGAAGGGCCCCGTATTGTGCTGTACTGTTTCATGTTCTATAATTTTTATTTACTCAAAAATTATTCAACACATCATCACAGGTTCTAAAATGTAAATGGCTGTCTGGGACAGTCAAAAGTGTTCAAGCTCCTCATTATGCTGTCTCTCCAGCTGTGCCTCCTGTCAAAGGTTGTCAGGCAACCAGCCTGGGCCTCCGTCACAGGTAGACTCTGGTAATGCACTGATAGGAGCTCACTGCCCAAACGCCAGGTACAAGATCAGTCTCAGTATCCAGGCCAGGCCAGGATTAAAGAGTGGGGACTGCACATGGCGAGTTGGGTCCAGAACAGCCCAGCTCGTGAAGTAAGTCAGAGAAAACCTAGCATAATTAAAGCTTTAGCTGGATACCCTGGCTTGATGACAGGAAGAAGTGGGTGATATGAAGCTAAGAAAGAAATAGAAAAACAAGAAGCTTTCTGGATCCCATCTCACAAGGCTGTATTTACTCTTCAGCTCTTTGTTGCTGAAATATATTATCCCCTGATTAAGCTGTATCTCAGCTTTAAGCCCTCATTGATGTTTTCAAATTCCTGCACAGTCTCTGCCCTCACCCACTCTGCAATACACATCAATCTTATAAACCCTCAGATTTATACTTGGCCTCTTTCTCATCTAAATTTAATCTCTCCATTACTGACAGCCTCTACTCTCTGAAATCTCCTCTATAAGCTTCAACTTACCTGTATATCTCTGCCTCCTTGTTTAAGTCGCTCCTCAAGACCACCTTAACTAATATTTTTTGGCTCAATCAGATAATCGTGAGAAAGGGCTTAGGAAGTTCTCTTTGTCATTTTATTATTTTCAGTGTCGATGATCTTAGGGACTTAAAGATTTGTTTATTCGTCATGCGCACGTCGAAACATACAGTGAAATGAGTCGTTTGCATCAACGAACAGCACTGGCCGAGGATGTGCTGGGGCACCCTGTGTCACCACCCTTCTGGTGCCAACATAACATGCCCACAATTTACTAACCCTAACCAGTACATCTTTGGAATGTGAGATGAAACCAGAGCACATGAAGGAATCCCAGTCATGGGAAAAACATACAAACTCCTTGCCAACTATGGCAAGAATTGAACCCTAATCACTGGCACTGTAAAGCATCACGCTAATCACTACACTACCATGTCGCCAGATCGTGACATAGAACTCCTGCCACCACAAGGCAATGTCATCACCCTGTAACAACCCTTAATGCTATTAGATAGCATTGCTAATGAACACATTAATAACATGAGCCATGGTTTAATATAGTCCACAGGACTACTGTCATTGCAAAGACCCTGCTGCTGTGAGTTTAGATACCATGTAGAGTCAAGCATTTGAGAAGAGTCCAGTAACTGTTATCCAGGTTTGCAAGCAGTAGGATCAGGGAGATTGGTGACTGATGCTAACTATTCTTCTTACTATTAAGTAAAGAATGAACCATAAAAGATAACTAGTGGGCCGCTGAGCTCTTTGTGACTAGATGGCACTGACAGTAACTAGAGAGTACTGACAGTGTGGATTAATCATGGAGTTTAGCAAGAAGTTTAATGCAGCAGTTGTCTGGGAGACAAAGAAGAGAAATGTTACTGCTTCTTAATAGCCATGAAAATAGATAGGCAGCAATGTGCCTTACTTAATAAAAGCTGTATTACAAACTGTAGTAGCAGGTTCCTGATGCTGTTGGAGTCCTGGTCTTGCAGTGCACCCAAGTGCAATTGGGTTTCACTTTTTACACGCTGTACGTAGTTATTAAACTAGCTTTGCTCCGGCTAAATTAGTTGTTG
Organism: Mobula hypostoma; assembly: GCF_963921235.1. Taxonomy (NCBI): domain Eukaryota; kingdom Metazoa; phylum Chordata; class Chondrichthyes; order Myliobatiformes; family Myliobatidae; genus Mobula; species Mobula hypostoma. Next base: position 21,492,138 of record NC_086113.1, read on the forward strand.
CTTGCTTTCTTTGGCTTGACTTGTGGTTGATGAGACATGCACAGTGTCCGTTCACAGGATGCAATTGCAGAACTATTTGGAATGGTTATCTCCAGACTCGAATGGTGCATTAATAAGGATTAGCCACTTGCATTTATGACATACTCCTAAAGAAGGAAAACGAGCTTGACAAAACTTATTTGTATAGTGGAGCATTATCCTGGCAATGGTCAGCAGTCAGGAAAATATGTTACCACTGAGGAGAACATTGGTTTGGGAATAAGTGTTGAGTGGGAGGTGGAGAAAAATCTAGAGAAACTGACTATTCACCAACTCAACCCCACTTAGTTCTGGAGTGGAACAACAGCCAGGCTGGAGATTGGTTCACATTTCAATTAAGGTAGTAAGGCCATAATACATAGGAACAGATTAGGCCATTTGGCCCATTGAGTCTGCTCTGCCATATTGATTTATTATCCCTCTCAACCCCACTTTCCTGCCTTCTTCCTGTAACCTTTGAAGGCCTTACTAATCAAGAAGCTATCAACCTCCACTTTAAATATACCCAATGACTTGGCCTCCACAATTGGATGTGGCAATGAATCCACAGATTCACCACTCTCTGGCTGAAGAAATTCTTCCTCATCTCTGAAGGGACATCCCTGTATTCTGAGATTGTTCCCTCTGGTCCTGGACTCCACACTATTGAAAACATCCTCTCCGCGTCCACTCTATCTACGCCTGACAATATTTGACAGGTTTCAATGAGATCCTGGGGATCTCCGGTATTATAATTGGAACTGACAGATTTTACAATGGGTTAGCAGTTCAAGGCAGCTGTGGGTGCTCAGTGACTGCATACATTTAAACAAGGGTCAACAGATTCCCAGATAGTATGGGAATTGATGCTTGCGGGAATTTGGCCAGAAAGTGAGATCAAAGTAGCGCTTTGGTCATGACCTTATTATAACGGGCTCGGAGCACTGTGACCTGCTTCCATTTCCTTTGCTCTGCTGACGCTATAGAGGATTAATGAACAGCAGCGGGATAACATTCCACTCTAATCTCCATGTTATTGAACTTCTACCAACTATTACTGACATTTTCTATTTCAAATTGTTGCTTTTGTCAGTATATGAGGTCCCATAAATGAATCACTCGGCACTGAAATATTGACATACCATGAGTTACAGGTCTTCCTGTTCAAACACAACAGATGACAGATTCATGAATATTCTTCCTTATACTTCTCTAGCGATGTTAATTCTAGTGCCATAAGGCAGCTTGATGAATGTTTCTGCTACTGCTGCAGATATTAGGGCATAAGATCAAAGGCAATAGAAACGGAAGGCGACCATCTGTCCCCTCGAACATCCTCCATCATTAAATCGCTTGCATATTGACACTATCCACCCATGGACCATTCCCATCGGGGAAGGGGCTATGCAACATCCATGCCAGGACCACCAGCTACTTCCAGAAAGCTATCGGGCTGATCAACACCTCCATCCATTAACACACCCCACCACACCCTCCCCACTACCACTACTTTATCATTTCCTGTCAGTCACCCTGTGTACAGCTAATCCAGTACCTTACGTACATGCACTCTATCTATGTATACAAGCTATTTATTTATGTATGTATGTATGTATGTATTTCTATTTATTGTGTTCTTTATGCTTATTCTGTTTTTGTTATGCTGCATCCGATCTGGATTAACAATCATTTCGTTCTCCTGTGTACTGTGTACAAATGAATGATCATAAACAATTTTGAATCTTAAACAATCTTGAATACTATAGGAAGAGGCCACTTAGCTTATTGGGCTCGTGCTAGCTACCAGGAGAGTATTCCCACTAGTCCCTGTCCATTCTCCCACCTCACCCCTTTATCTGCCACTTATACAATGCCTATTCAACTCTTCTTCAATTCACTATCTTTGAAATGCCATTCAAACTCATTTTGTGAAATGACTGAAACAACCGAGCCCGTGTCCAATTTCATTTAAATTAATTTGCCGTTTACTTCTGGTGTAAGCCATATTGCTTGTCTCTTGTTAGTTTTCACATTGTAAATCTCAGGGCCACTCAGTCCTGCGTCTCTCTCATCTTTATCAGAGTTTTCATCAACAGCATGCAGATTTGTGCTCTTTTTAAAACTGCAACTTGACTTTTTATTTTTACCTCTTCCCTTGAGGGTCCATTGGTGTTTGACTGTCCAACATGCTCTTGGTGTGTGTCCTACTTTGTTGCATTTTCTGCAAGTTCCACTTTTAAACCTGAATTGGTCTAGTGAATGTGAGCCCCTGCCACAACCATAACACAATCTATTTGGCCAGCCAGGCCTTTATCTAGGCACTTCAATTTTGTTCACGCTCACTTTCATTCCCGACTGGAACTCAATTACACTTCTAGCTGCAGTTTCTATCAATACAATGATTTCAACTGATCTCCTAAATGTGAGTTGTGCTTCAGGTAGGTGCCATTTTTAAATGCTTTCTCGTAAAATTCCACAAACTAAATGATCTCTCAGTGCATCATTAAGCCGATCACTGAAATGAAAATGCACAATTTCTTCAATTCAGCTGTGCAAGTTGAAATAGACTCCCATTCCTTTTATTTCCACTTACGAAATTCAAAATATTCTGCAATTAACAATAGCTTCAACTCTGAAAGTTCCTGCATAATGTTCATGATATCAGCAAAGTTCATTTTGGCTGGTTTGGTTGGAGTAGTTAAACTTCTAAGCAAACTGTATGCTTTTGATTTGCTTCAAAATACTGCTCAATTTGCTCTGTATACAACATGCAGTTATCTGTTGTGTAATCAAATATGTCTAACTTTCTGATGTAGTCAGCCATTTCTGCTTTTTTTATTTATGATTTTTATCACCATGAATGTTGTCCATTTGTGTCTTTCTTTAACCCAAACATCTCTCTCCCCTTCCAAAGAAACAGGTGCTGCATTTTAACTGATAGGTAGCCCTCTTGGGTTCATTTTAAAACTTCCTCATTGTCACTGTTATGGTCTGTAGCTGCAGAAACTATTTGAAAGAAAAATACAAGAGTCAGGGTATGTTTTGTTTCCTTAAGTTTTTCTTTAGTGAGGTGTGCACATATGATGTGGTGCCGTAATAACGTATGCCAGTCACATACATTTACATATAACTCGTAATGAATTATGCAAACAACAAAGAATGTTTAGTCAAACAATATATTTACAATATTACTCATGTATTAAATACATTTCAGGAACCATAAGATCATAAGAGGCATCAATAAAATGCACATCGATCACCTTTTGCCCATGGTGGAACTAGTTAATACTAGGGCATAATTTTGAAGTGATTGGAGGGAAAATTATTAAGCCATGATCGATTTGTAGAGCAGACTTGTTGAGCCGAATGGCCTAATTCTGCTCTTATGTCTTATGGTCTACAGCTCCAGGACTCTTCCTCTGGGACATGCTGCTCCTTGTAACATCACACCATGCGACAGACTATCGTGAAGTCTGTGCACCTGCTGGGATCGTACAGGAGGACACCCCAGACTGATGGCGACACCTGGTTCCCACTTTCAAGACACCTGCCGCCTTCTCCGCCATGCCTCTGTACTCAGATGGCTTTCATTATAGCAGGCTCTGCAGCAGTGAGAGGGTATCGCCATGGTGAAAACGAAGGAGAGGGTAGGCCTGCTCCCCCAGGGTCCATCCCGCCAAGCAGCAGCAACCTGTGAAGATGTCAGGAAGCTTGAATGTGTCATGGACACTGGAAGGATAGATTGCAATGAAGGTCAGGAACAGCTTCTGGTTATCTACTACAAACTATATGTTGATCAGGTGACAGCCCTGTCTGTTGATAAAAAGGTTAAGTTCTGGTTTGGAGCTCTAGTGATAACCTGTGCAGTTAGTAACAGCCCAACTTTTGGGAAAGCCAGCAACGTTTACAAATCCCTCTGCCAGAAATGTGCCACCTTCCTTGCTGAAACCAAAGTTGATCATTCCCTGCTCCTCAAAGGTAAAATGCCCATGTGACTGTCCTGATGCAACAGTGAGCAGCGATAAGGAGATCCAGCAAAGATCTGCTGAACCAACTCAATATGATCCTGTGGCTGGGAAACTGACAATCAAGGTGACCTTGACTTTGACGGAGAAGGCAGCTCTGGCACAACATCCTTCCTAGGGAGGTCACATTTCCCTGAGATATCTTGCTTTGAAAACCCAAGCCTGCAAGGATACATGTAATGTATTGTTTTCTGAGCACATGACAGCTGGTACAGTGACACTGACCCATTCTGTGTGGTCTGTCACCATCATTTTGACTCTCCCAGTAATATTTAGCATCTACTGAATAAACATTTCAACTGATATGCATCTGATGTCACTCACAGTGGGCTCGAGCAGGGTCAAGGACTTTAGATTGTATTAAGAGTAACTTTAACGGATTACTGTAATTAATCAATTAGTTGTCAATGGTGTGTCTTAAAATTAGGAAAGAAGCTGCAGATGATGTGCTCACAGTTAATATCTTGAATCGCATCATTTGGGTGCAACTTATGAATGAACAGGGAAATAAAGGACTGATTCATTATCTGCGCAGTCATGACCAAGAACTGTATTCTGCACAAAGCATAAACAATGGACGGAGGTACCAGGCCTAATTTCATTACGGGTGTAATTTCAAATGGTTATTTGATGCCACCCATAAAAGAGATGAAAGGCATGAATCCAAGCAGTGTGTGCTTATAAAGAATGATGACATCACCAATTTCTAGTCATTTGTCTCCATATTTCCCATTGAATATTTAATTGCTTCCACCCTTAGATTGAAAGTGCCAGACTTGAAATCTACCGCCTCCGCATTCTTCTCCCACTTCTGAAATTCGCCTCAACTAACCTCTGTTAGTTGAGTCTCGGGCACAGACCACACTATATTATTCATCACTACTGACCCAAAGACAAATTTCTTGACTCTGATATGGATTCGAGGTCATTTGCCCTATCCACTTAATACTCCAAATCAATTTGAAACAGCATCAGATTGAGGAAATGTGTAAAGTTCTGGGTGGGTAGAGGAGCATTTGGGGTGGGGAAAATATGGCAGAAGAATGACTTTTGTTGCTACAGGAAAAGCAGTTCCTTGAATGTTTTGAATTTACTAATCTCATATACTTCAGATAGACCACCTGAAAACATATGGAACATATTACAATAAGAGCATATTAGCCCTCTGTATTCGTTGAAATATTGTTCACTAATAATTCAGAGGAAAGAGATTTGGCATTGCCAGTAGAAATGCAGAACTCAAGAGTAATTTATTTTGAAATAACTTATTCCCATTCAAGCATTAAACACGGGTTATTCTGTTTCAGAATCCAGCAAATCAATGCTGTCGCAAACCAGATTTCAAAGATTTTCTTTTGATTAGCTTTATTTGAGACAAAACGTACAGTGGATTGGCTCATTTTGCATCAAATCAGTGGATATTGTGCTGGGGAGCCTTCAAGAGTTGTCACACTTCCGGCACCAAAAATAGCACGCCCACAACTCCCTAACCATAACTGTATGTCTTTGGAATGTAGGAGGAAACTGGAGTACCCAGAGGAAACCCACATAGACATGGGGAGAACATACAAACTGCTCACAGACAGCCGTGGGAATCGAACTCTGATCAAATATCACTGGCACTGTAAAGTGATCCCGCCAACTGCTATGTGACCGTGCTGCCTTAATATTCCCTGTTCCTCTGCAAAGTTCGAGTTAGTAAGTTTGACTATTAGATTTGCCTTCAGCTCAGGCAAGTATATATATTTTTACACTTCAGTAGCCACATGTTACACAACAACATTCATCTACATGCAGTTTACTGCAGAAACATATTTCAAAGTACAATTATACTGACAGCGTAACACCAACATGGGATACCAAATGTCAGGATAGTTCAAATGTCAGCCTATGACTAGTAATTGCTTGACTTACATGAATGAGACACTTTACTGTTATAATTATAAGCTAAAATGAAAGGATAACATGCCAGATAGAGCAATTTGCTCTGTGAAAGAAACCTCATAGGATACACAATCAATTAGATCTCTTCAGTCTTCACAATACTCAAAGACAAATGTAAACAAAACATGCGATGGAGTTAAAAGTTGCAGGTAAGAAGAGGCGAGGGACAGAATGGGGAGGCATTTTTTTTACTGGAAGGAGAAACCGATATTCGTGCCATCAGGTTGGAGGCTACACAACTTCCATGAGCAATGACTTGTGATCCAGTGAATGGGACAGAAAGTGATTGATAGAGTTCTGTAACAAAGCACATCCACAACATGCTTCCTTACCACCAAGTGAAAACAGTAACTGATAAGCAAAAGTTGAACTGATTCCATAATTTATGGTCCTACTTTGAAGAGCCCTACAACTCATGTTCTCAGTAATATTTGTTTATTTATTTACTTATTACTATTATTTATTTATTTTTGTATTTGCACAGATTGTGCGTTTTTGCACACTGGCTGTTAGTGTGCAGTTTTTCATTGATTCTATTTTATTTCCTGCTCTGTGAATGGTTTCAAGAAAATGAATGTTGGGGTAGTATTTGGTGACATATACATTCTTTGATAATAAATTTATTAATACTTTGTACTTTGAGGTTTGTACTTCTGGCATAAACCTTTATCAGACTTGCTCACCACTCAAAACATAAACTCATCTGTTCTCTTTCGGATCTCCACTATTACCTGTTTCAGTATCCTTTTCCAGATTTCCAGAATTGAATGAATTCAATCTCATCAAAAACATCCATCACCGCAAGTCAGAAAGAGACCCTCACCATCCAGCACATGCCCTCTTCTCATTACTACTATTAGGGAGGAGGTACCGGTGCCTGAGGATGCACACTCGATATTTCAGGAACAGCTTATTTATTTATTTTACTTAAAGGTAAAACATGATAAAATGCCACCTAATTACACCATGTGACCAATTAATCTACTAACCATCTGTCTGTGGGAATGTGGGACCAAGAGGAAACTCACATGGTCACAGTGAGATTATACAATATAAACTCCTTACAGACAACAGCAGGATTGACATTGACACTGTAACAGCAGAGCTGCCCAGTTCTTCTCCTCTGCCATCAAATGTCTGGACAGTCCGTGAACCATAAGTACCACATTATTATTTTGCTCTCTTTTTACACAATAATTAAAACATAGAAACATAGAAAACCTACAGCACAATACAGGCCCTTTGGCCCACAAAGTTGTGCCGAACATGTCCCTACCTTAGAAATTACTAGGCTTACCCATAGCCCTCTATTTTTCTAAGTTCCATGTACCTATCCAAAAGTCTCTTAAAAGACCCTGTCGTATCCGCCTCCACCACCGTTGCCGGCAGCCCATTCCACGCATTCACCACTCTCTACACAAAAAAAAACTTACCACTGACATCTCCTCTGTACCTACTCCCCAGCACCTTAAACCTGTGTCCTCTTGTGGCAACCATTTCAGCCCTGGGAAAAAGCCTCTGACTATCCACAATGCCTCTCATCACCTTATACACCTCTATAAGGTCACCTCTCATCCTCTGTGGCTCCAAGGAGAAAAGGTCGAGTTCACTCAACCTATTTTCATAAGGCATGCTCCCCAATCCAGGCAACATCCTTGTAAATCTCCTCTGCACCCTTTCTATGGCTTCCACATCCTTCCTGTAGTGAGGTGACCAGAACTGAGCACAGTACTCCAAGTGGGATCTGACCAGGGTCCTATATAGCTGCAACATTACCTCTTGGCTTCTAAATTCAATTCCACGATTGATGAGGGCCAATACACCGTATGCCTTCTTAACCACAGAGTCAACTTGCACAGCTGCTTTGAGCATCCTATGGACTCGGACCCCAAGATCCCTCTGATCCTCCACACTGCCAAGAGTCTTACCATTAATACTATATTCTGCCATCATATTTGACCTACCAAAATGAACCAGTTCACACTTATCTGGGTTGAACTCCATCTGCCACTTCTCAGCCCAGTTTTGCATCCTATCAACAGAACAGATCCCTGGGACACACCACTGGTAATTGACTTCCATGCAGAATATGACCCATCTACAACCACTCTTTGCCTTCTGTGGGCAAGCCAGTTCTGGATCCACAAAGCAATGTCCCCTTGGATCCCATGCCTCCTTATAGAATGATAGTTCTGTATCTTTCTCATTGCATTCTGTTGCATTTTTGATCTATTATACTGTACTGCTGCCCCAAAACAGAAAATATTTATGACCCACACTCAGTAGCTACTTTATTAGGTACATCTGTCCGTTAATGAAAATATCTAAGCAGCCAATCATGTGGTAGCAACTCAGAGCATAAAAGGATGCAGACATTGTCAAGAGGTTCAGTTGTTGTTCAGACCAAATATCAGAATGGGGAAGAAATGTGATCTAAATGACTTTGACTGTAGAATGATTGTTGCTGCCCAACAGGGCAGTTTGAGTATCTCAGAAACTGCTGATGTCCTGGGATTTTCACACATAACAGTATCTAGAGTTTATAGAGAATGGTGCAAAAGAGAAAAAAAAAATCCAATGAGCAATAGTTTTCTGGGTGAAAAAAATGAGAGAGGTCAGAGGAGAATGGCCAGACTGGTTCAAGCCGACAGGACGGTGGCAGTAATTCAAATAACCACGCATTACAGCAGTGGTGCACAGAAGAGGATATCTGAATGCATAACTCGTCGAACCTTGAAGGCAAGCAACCACATCCTGTAAAAATCTAGAGTTATAGAAGTACTATCAGAGCCTCCAAAGACCTCACCCCTGGGAGAGGAAGGACCTTTGCCTAGAAGACGTCTGAAGTCTTGTGATGAAAGCAGAACCCATGGGGTTGATGAACCATCAGCTCAGGACGGGAGACTCTGGTCGGTGCCCCAATAGGGATGAAGGGCTAAAGAAGAATAAGAAGTAGTAATCAACTTGGCTGCTGTGCTCTCAGCATTCCAAGGGTAATAAAACACTGTAATAATAACAAAAAATGCTGGAAAGATTTAGCAAGTCAAGCAGCATCTGTGAAAAAGGAAACCAAGTTAATGTTACAAGTCAAAGGCTCTTCGTCAATTAGTTGTAGGGCACTGCACAGGACAAGGAAAGAGAAAATATGTTAGTTTTAAGTTGTGAAAAAGTGAGGGAGAGATAGCTAGATTAGTGAAATCTTTATTTTTTTTTCACCCTCCCCTGTCAGAATGGGCTGTGTCTGTTCAGAACTGCCCGTAACCCTGGCACTAGGGGCAGGGACAACAGACTATGCTGGAATCTCGGTACAGGGTAAGTGAGTTGTGGGCATGCTATGTTGGCATTGGTTCTCGGCAACACTTGCAGGCTACCCAGCATCAATGGTTTGATTTGACGCAAATTACACATTTCAATGTACGTTTCAGTGCTCATGTGACAACTGAAGCTAATCTTCAAACTTTCAAACTTAAAGACTACATTGGGTCTTGTTAGAACAGCTTAGGAACCCACAGACAGATAAGTCAGAGAGGGAATGAGGTGAAGTGTTAAACTGATACCTTATCATACTTTGGATACTGTTCATATTGATGGCTTGGAACAGAATCTACATTTCAAAGAATGTTCCAGATTCAGATTGAGATTCACTTATCACTTGCACATCAAGACATACAGTGAGAAGTGTCATTTGTGTTAACAGCAAACACACCTAACGATGTGCTGGGTCAGTCAGCAAGTGTCAGTACACATTCCAGCACCAATATAGCATGCCCACAATGCTCAGAAGAACCACAGGCCCCCTTTCCACCCTCCCACCCCCCCCACATGAACAGTCCTCCAACTCCAGGACAGAGGAGAGGTCCCTGGGCCTCCAGGCTCCAGGCTTTGGGCATCGGGCTTCCACTTCCAGACTTCTGATCAGCCCTCGTGATTTGATCTTTGGCGTCGGCCCCCAGACTGGCTGATGACGGGACGGCGAATTCCAGGCGAGCTGAAAGCGTACAAGGAGCCGGCCGGATTCGAACCCAGGACCACTCACTCAAAGTCCGGTGCGGATGCCACTGCACAGCCAGCCAGCTAATTCCGCAACACCCCGTCCTTAAACCCAAAGGTGACCTCCAACTCTGACACATCACTCTCCCTAAACCCTAATTTACAATTTAACTCTTCTTTCTGTCCCCAAAACCTTTAAAAAACTAAGTCTGAGCCATGACCTAGATGGTAATCACTGCTCGGTGACATGATAACTGGAAACTGGTTCAGCTCTAAAATACTATGATACGTACTGAAAGTAAAAACCACATCCTTTTTTATGTTTATATTTTTTTTAATACCTGCTGCTTGAAGAGAATCAGCTCAGGTTCCTGATATATAGGTCACTTCAGACTAACCTGACTGAATTATTTGAAGCATCCACAAAGTACAGAGCTAACATCTGACAAGATTCCTCACAAGAGATTAATAGCAAATCTCAGAACATGGGATTGGAGGTAACCTGTAACAGGGGTCAGTAACAGGTTGGCAGGTAGGAGATGCAGGGGGGTCAGGGATAATGAGTTCATTTTCTGATGTGCAGAATGTGACAGATAGCATTTGCCTCACCTCTCACCATAGACTGTTGCAGAAACAGAGGAGTGAATACCCAGATTGCAGGTGCCACACAGAGTGATGGATGGCTGAAACTGCAAGTGAGCGCTTAGTGTGCAGTCAGATTTATGAAGATTGTACTTGGACCCCAAGAGTTAAACTACAAGGAGAGGTCATCCAGGCTACAGTCTAAAAATAAGAGGCGGCCATTTCAGTATTGTAACATGAAACATTTTTACTTGCAGTGGTAGTAGCTGTACGAAACTCTCTTCCACAAGCAGCAATGTTGGGGCAATTGTCAATTTCAAATTAAAGGGCTTTAACTGAGGAGGCGGGGCTAACTAGTTATGGCGCCCAACGGCGACTCCTTTGCTTGCATCTTCAAAAACAGTTCTACTTCCATCTTCAATATCTCTATTTTTCCCTTTCAGGGTTCTTTTGAAGACCCTGACCTGGAGTTACACGCTCACTATGGTTCTTTACGAGAATGGGACCCGTTCTTGGGGTTCCACAATCGACCGCTATTCGGCATGCCAAAGGTTTGGCCTAAGATTTCGGCACGGACTCAGAAGCCTGGGATCTCAAGGAACTGGAGACGGGTGGATGAAGGGTCGGTGTCACCACAGGATACCCGTATGTCGTTGGGGGAGTCGGAACATCTGCTGTGCGGCTGGGGACCCGGGATCTTTGCGATCATCAGGCACAAAGCTCGTAAAAAGCGACATAACTCATTGGAAAATGGAGTCACCTCTTTCTCCCTTATTAGGTGAGAGAGAGCCTGCAACATGTCAAATTATTGGGTGAACAATGTAGTCTTTGGGGTATCTGCAAGTCTGTGTCTTTGCTACTGCTTTGCTCACGCTTGAGTGCTGGTAGCGGGTGCTCTTTATTTTTGCCGGTGGGGGGGAGGGGGATTGTTGCTCGCTGCCGCTTACGCGCGGGAGGGGGGGACTTCGGGGTTCTAACATTCAACTATCATTCATTCTTGGGGCACTCCTCTGTTTTCGTGGATGTTTGCGAAGAAAAAAGCATTTCAGGATGTATATTGTATACATTTCTCTGGCATTAAATTGTACCTTTGTGCCTTTGTATTTAAAGATACAGGCCCTTCCAGCCCTAATGAGCCTACAATGCCCAATTACACCCACGTGACCAAGTAACCCACCAAGCAGCATGTCTATGGAATGTGGGGGGAAATTGGACCATCTGGAAGAGACGCATGCGGTCACGGCAGAACGTCCAAACTCCAAACAGACGGCAGCAGGAATTGACAAAAACACAAGAAAATCTGCAGGTGCTGGAAATCCAAAGCAACCCACACAAAATGCTGGGGGAACGCAGCAGGTCAGGCAGCATCTATGGAAAAGAGTGACCTTTCGGGCTGTGACCTTTCCTCGGGAGCAGGAATTGAACCTGGGTCACTGGCATTGTGATAGCATTATGCTTATTGTTATGCTACCATGCACCCCGATGTGTAATCCAAAATGGTACTGGTGCGTACAAGTAGGTATATCTAATCATGTTCAAGGTATTCCATGACTTAGGCTCAAGGGGATACAGCACAACATGTTGACATGAAAACTCTGGCGGGGAATACTACATAGGACAATATGAGAAATACTGATGAGGGTATTTCTTAATGAGATCAGCAAAAAATAAACTCAGAAACACAGAGGAGCAAAGAGGTTCAGAGGATCAAGCATGCAAATCACAAACCTGGTGAATTGATTTGAAATGTAATCAAAATGGCTGATGGGAAGTTGTCTTCTATTGCCGGGGAGTTGTAATTCAGAAGTAAGGAAGCCATCTTTCAGCTGCATGGAGTCTCAGTCAAAACCCATCTGAAGTACTGATTCTGTTTTGCAGGAGACCTACTCTTCTTGGAAATGGTACGATGGGGAAGACAGGGAGCAATTTCTAATGGAAGATTGACAGATTTTTGATAATTTAGTAAAGAGTTAGAAGTAGACACCATTCAGTGAAGGTGGAAGCTGATGTTCTAATGGGATCTGTACTGCTGCCACTGTTGTTACTCTTTATATTAAAGTGATCTGGATCCAGGAATTAGAAGTTCATAATCAGAACTTGGCTTCTTATACAAAGTGGACTGAATCTGGATCAAATTCAGATTCACTTATTTATCACATGTACATTGAAACACGGAGTAAAATGTGTGTTCTTCACTCACCGCTAGTCTGAATTAATTCTACGACCTACAGTCCACAGTAGTGATCCAGATCTGAATTGGGTTTATCATCACATATGTCGTGAAATTTGTTTTGTTTCTGTGGCAGCAGTACAGTGCAATACAGTGCACCCCAGAGTGTTATTTCCATTTATTGAGATACAGGGCGGAATAAGCCCTTCCCGCCCTTCGAGCCACACCGCCCAGCAATCCCCAGAATTAATCCTAGCTTAATCACGAGACAATTTACCACGATCAATTAAGAGGAAACTGAAGTACCCAGAGGAAACGCACGTGGTCGCAGGGAAAACACACAAACTCTTTACGGACAGTGGCAGGAATTGAACCTGGGTCGCTGATACTGTAAAGTGTTGTGCTAACCACTACACTACCATGCCACGCAGTACTCTTGCACAGTACTATGTACATATTTTGATGATAGATTTTACTTTGACTTTGAGTTTTGAACAGCAGTTTGCATTTATGCAGCACTTAACGCATAGCAAAGCATTTCAAGGTGTTTCACAACATCTCACAAGATCCAAAGGAATGGCACAAGAGTCTCAAGGGATTGACTGCATATCCTTCTATCCCACTGCTCCATGGATCAGCTATAAAGGAGGAGGTAAATAAATACATGCATTGCGTAAAATTGGTTCAGTGGAAACCAATCCAAAGTATGAAAGTTGTGGTTGTACTGCCAAGACCAGGACAAATTGAAAGTAGTACTGCCTTCTAGATAAAAAACTACATCCCATCTGCATTGTAAGTTGGAAGCATTGCTTCAAGGAAGAGAAGAGCATTGACAGCCAGTATTAGTCAATATTTATCCCTTGGACAAAAGGAAATTGACCATCTGGCTTATCATGCTGCAGCTGTGGGAGCCTGCCAGAATCAAATTGATTGGCATGTTTCTTCCATGAAACAGCGACAAAAGGTGTTGGCTGCAAAGCACCTTGTACTGTCTTGAATGACTGCATAGAAGTATTCATTTCTTGAATAATAGAAAAAATATCAAAATCTCGGGCTCTTTATTTTTTATCATGTTACATTTCAGGTTCCATACTTCAGTTCAAGAAAGTTCAATTCTATTTATCTATGTTTCTCCAGTGAGGCCTGGAAATTGGTTCTGAGATATGAAATTAAGCAGTCATTATAAAGTGACTGATATGAATATTTTTGAGCCTGTTATTAAATTTCTTCTTCACTGAGCAGCCTCTACAGCCCGAGTCTCATGTTGGGGCACTTGTGCACACACAAATACATAACAGATATTCTTCAAAGTTGAGTGTGCATAATAAATAACAAACTCAACCAAAATTTTTAAAGAAATCATTTCTATACATAGATTCACTCAGTGAACAGTAACTTTCACTGGAATTCAGAAGAATGAAGGGTGGCCTCATTGAAACCTATCGAATGTTGAAAGGTCCCAATAGAGTAGATGTGGTCAGGATGTTTCCTATGGTGTGAATGTCTAAGACAGGGGACACAGTATCAGAATGGAGAAGTTTCTTTTCGAGTGGAGATGAGGAGGGTTTCTTTAGCCAGAGAGTGGTGAGCCTGTGGAATTCTTTGCCATAGGTAGCTGTGGAGGCCAAGTCATTGGGTATATTTAAGACAGAGGTTGTTAGATTCTTGATTGGTCAGGGCATGTAGGGATATGAGGAGAAGGCAGGAGATTGGGGCTGAGAGGAAAAATGGTTCAGCCATGATGAAATGGCAGAATAGACTTGATGGCCAAATGGCCTAATTCAGTTCCTATATCTTATGATCTTAACAACAAAACAAATGGTGGTGTCCCATGAAACCTGGATCTTTCCGATTATCTTCAATGAAAAAGTCCCAAGAGGTGATCTATAAATCTTTAGCCTAGTGATTAAAGAGATCAGCTTTATTTGTCACACGTACATTGGAGCATACAGTGAAGTGTGTCGTTTGCACCAGTGACCAGCACAGTCCGAGGACACACTGAGGGCGATCGCAAGTGTCGCCACACTTCGGATGCCAACATAAGATGCCCACAACTTACTAATGTTACGTACCCCGTAACTGGGTTGCCAAACCAGCAGAAATGGATCACTCAGTTGGAGTCTGGAGTACTAGAACTAAGAAAGTTTTATTAAAGAAACAAGCAACACAGTAATCGAAAGGATAATAAATGCAACAGTTCAACAATGATAACCACACATGTGCACAGAATTAAGATAACAGCATCAATCAAGCTCTATCGTTGTCTAGGGGTAAATGACCAATTTCAAAATGACTCAAAGTTCAGTCCAGTTAGTAGTTCAGCTCGCAGTAATCGTTGCCATGGCGATGGACAAGGTGGGGGAAGAGAGACATAGAATAGGACCAACTGATCATTCAGAACGGCTTCACTCACAGACCAGCGAGATGGCTCACAAACAGCTTTTGGACGGGTCCTTGGTGATGTCACCTGAGGTCACCGACTGTGACCCCTCCTCCAGATGCGGTCGATCCTCTGCAGTGAACCCGGCACCCAGGCAAGGGCGGACACACACCGGGTTCCCGCTGATCGTACCTTTCCACCCTTGTCGTTGTCTGATACTTCTCACCCACTCGTGAGAGGCGCACCGCTTCCAGGGTCTCGTTACCTCGGGTGGCGTGTGTCCCTGTCTTAGCGAACCTGTCCCTTTTTATCCCCCTGCTGGGGTATCGCCTGTCCATCACTTCAAACAGTTCAGGGTTCAAAGGGGGGAGCCGCTCCAGACAGCTCTCTCTCCCACATCCCTTCATTACACATCTCCAGACGCTGCTCCATTGTTCCTTATCTCTCCTTCCCCTGAGGGCAGGTGGCAGACCAACTGCTGATGCCACTGATGCTAGCCCAGGCCAGCAAACATCTTAATTTTATGTGTATTCTCGTAACACTAACCCTAACCTGTACGTCCTTGAAATGTGGGAGGAAATCAGAACTCCTGGAGGAAGTGTGAGAACATACAAACTCCTTACAGACAGTGACAGGAATTGAACCCCAATCACGGGTGCTGTAAGGCATTATGCTAACCACTATCCTACTGTGGTGCTACCTGATTATTGGACTAATAATAATGGTCAATTACCAAGACAATAGCTGGAGAATTTAAATTTCATTAATTAATTAAATAAATCTGGATAATTTTGGTTTTTTTAGAACGTCATTACCGATAACCATGAAAATGTCTTAAACCCCATCTAGTTCATTGATTTCTTTTATTAGCAAAGGGAATCTTTCACCCTTAACCTGGTTGGCCACACTTCAAGAACAATTGAAAATGGGCAATAGATGCTGAACTTCTTTATTTTATTTATTGAGATACAGTGCAGAATAAGCCTTTCCTGCTTTTCGAACCATGATCCCCAGATTTAATGCGAGCCTGGTCACAGGACAATTTACAATGACCTCTTACCCTACCGTCAGTATGTCTTTGGATTGTGAGTGAAGATTGGAGCACCCAGAGGAAACCCACACAATCATGGGGAGAAAGTACAGGCAGAGGCGGGAAATGAACCCCAGTCGCCTGTACTGTAAAGCATTGTGCCAACCATTACACTACCATGCCATACAACTTGCCAAGGACATTCATGTCCCACAAAAGAATACAAGTTTGTAAATGAGAAAAGTACAGCATTCAAAGAAGTAATTTATCTGCTAACTCCAACAATAATAGCAGGGTTGGATCCAACACCATAAATAAAGTCAATTTTAAAACAACCTAAAATGGGATTGACTCAGGGCCATGTGGAGGAGTTAAATCAGACTTCAGCACTTCTGGTAGCAATGATAACTGACTGTGTAGGTGTAACTGACAGATGGTTCAGCACAAGAAAAGATGGAATATATTTCATTGTTGGCATTTAATGACCTATAGTTCCTCCAATTCAAGCTTCACAGCTCCTAATTATTAGCCAATCATTGAAGTCTATTCATAAAAACATATTACAGCTCTGACCATCACTGCAACATGCCATAAGTTTGGCCATAGTCAGCAGCCATTAATAGAGACGCTCCACAGTGCCAAAGATGAGATTCCTGATGGAAATCAATTCTGACAAACCAGCAATACGTTTTCATTACGTGGTGGGAAAATAGCTTTTCCTGACTCTTTGCATTATTTTCACTTTGAATAAAATAGATCTTGCTGCATTCACACTTTTTCCACTTATTTACTATGAGAATAGCATACTTTTGTAGAATAATTGAATGCTGCATAGCTAGTGTTGAAAGCAAACTATTTTCAACTCAAAAGAAATTTTGCTCCATTGTATAGAAGTACAATAGCTCATAAGGAAACAAAAAGAATCAAAGCAGCAAATGTTACTCATCCCTAAGCTCAACATTTTTGCTGGATATCTCCAAATGAATTTTACCCTTATCCAAGAGTGTAAGAAATGAAACTAGGCATACACTATTCACCCCTCTTCTCCTACTCTTCAATTCAATAAGATAAGGGCTTATTCTATAACCAAATTCATGTCCTTTGTCCATTTCATAAAAATTCAGTAACACTGACCCCGACCCCCACAACTCAATCCTGAATATAATTAGCAATTGAACATCCACAGCTGCTGAGGGTCGCAAACTCCAAAGATTTACGACCTCAAAGTGAAGAAATTGCTTCTCACTTTGAAAAGATTAGTCACTTTAACTTGCATCTAAGTAACTAATATCAGTAGTTAAAAAAAAATCTTTTTGACAGCCGGTTATGTTTTGCAACTCCAGAAATTAAATCGAGAGAAAAACGCAGGAGCCACAGATACTCATGTATGCTAGCTTTTCTTTCATGAAGTGGTCACATATGGTGCAGTGGTGTAATAATGTATGCCATTCACGATCTTTTACATATAACCCGTATTGAATTATGTAAACTACAAAGAATGCTTACTCAAGCAATACATTGACAATATTACTCAAATATTACTGAAATATTAAACACACAACAATCCTCCCTGCTTTGCTATAAACTCCAACTCAATATAAAATGCATCTCAACTCACATACATAATGTACAGCATTTCTCTCTAGTCATATATATGACATATGATACAACTATTATATAAACATCCACAGCATAGTA
The DNA here is from genome assembly GCF_963921235.1 of Mobula hypostoma. Classification (NCBI taxonomy): domain Eukaryota; kingdom Metazoa; phylum Chordata; class Chondrichthyes; order Myliobatiformes; family Myliobatidae; genus Mobula; species Mobula hypostoma. The sequence continues at coordinate 21,509,975 of NC_086113.1, forward strand.
AATTTTAAATTGTCCCATTGAGGCCTAAAGACTTAATCACCATGGACGATTTCTTACTCTTGTGGGATAACATATTTCCTGACAAGGGGGATCACTCCGCTTGGAAGGTGAGATTTGTGGCTGTGAAACAATCTCTGGTTCTGGGGCCTCCTTCAAGGTGGTTATAAGAGTTGATTCTGGGACTGCAAGGAATAGTTTTGACAGCTCTGGACACCTTTCTGCCAAATCATTTGTAGGTGGGTGGTAGTACAGTGCAGATGTAATATGTCATTTTCCATTCATTTTCAGGAATGACTGAAACTGTTCCATAACAAACTCTGGTCCATTGCCAATAACTAAGTGTTCTGGAACACCAGTTCTTGAGAAGAGGCTTTGCAACACATTGTCAGAGTGCAAGGCCGTAGAGGAGGCAATTGCGAACACTTCTAATGCTGGAGGAACTCAGTAGGCCAGGCAGCATCTATGGAAAGGAAGTAAACAATCAGCATTTCCGGCTAAGACCTTCAATCAGGACTGGGAAAAAAGATAAGTCAGAGAAAAAGAAGGTGGGGGGGGAGGGGGAGGAAGAAATACAAGGTAGTAGGTGAAAGGTGAAACTGGGAGAGGGAAAGGAGTGAAGTTAAGAGCTGGGAAGTCGATTGGTGAAAGAGATAAAGGGCTGGAGAAGGGGGAATCTGATAGGAGAGGACAGAAGGCCTTGGAAGAAAGGGAAGGGGGAGGAGAACCAGAGGGAAGTGACGGCACATAAGAAGTGAAGGTGAGAGAGGGAAATGGACAAGGAAGTGGCAGAGGGAGCATTTCTGGATCATCTCTGCCATAACAGGGAGACTTCCGATTTGCAATAGGGAGAATACATCAAGGAATGTCCTCTTTTGTAAATTGTTCAAGCACTTCCTTTACCAAGGATAAATGGCACAATCCAGCAACATTTCCATGATTGGTTATCCTCTTGAATTTGACCTTGTAATTGTGTCCTCCAAGAAACAGCCAACCTCTGCATTCCTGCTGCTGCTGTTTGGGGATTGAAACCGGGCAGTAGTGGTCGATGATCAGCAATGAGCATAAACTCTCTCCCATACAAGTACTGGTTGAAATATTTTACGCCTCAAACCAGACTCGAGACCTCTGTCAACTTGTGCATAAATTTTCCCTGCAGCGGTAAAGGAATGTGATGCAAAGGCTGTGGGTTGCTGACTTCCATCACTCATAACATGTGATGGGCAAGGCGAGGCTTCACTAGACGATGTAGATCATAATGTGTCAGTACAGAGTCTGATGTCACCATTTCCTTTACCCTTTGGAAAGCCACCTCACACTGCTTTGCCCATTGTTATTTCTTTCTCGCAACACGCTGGAGGAACTCAGCGGGTCGGGCAGCGTCCATGGAAATGATGAGTCGACGTTTCGGACCGGAACCCTTCATCAGGACTGAGGAGGGAAGGGGCAGAGGCCCTATAAAGAAGGTGGGGAAGGGTGGGAAGGAAGTACTGAGGGTTGGAGAGACAGAGGTGAGGGAGCCCACTCTGACCACCTGCCAGCCATCTGACAGGATCCAGCCACACAGGGCCGGGTGAAGGCCGAAGTCTTCGAGTTTTTGTCGATACTCCTTACCACCCTCTCCCACCTTCTTTATAGGGATTCTGCCCCTTCCCTCTTCACACCTGACGAAGGGTTCCAGCCCGAAACGTCAACTCATCGTTTCCACGGATGCTGCCCGACCTGCTGAGTTCTTCCAGCGTGTTGTGAGTGTTGCTTTGATCCCAGCATCTGCAGATTATTTTGTCTTATTTCGTTCTGATCTGTAGTAATAAGTTCAAAGGATGGAACACAATAGCCAGGTTTAGCAGGAACCTGTGAAAGTCACAAACAAATCCTAAAAAGAACTGAAACTGTGACACATATTTGGGACTTGGGGATCCACCAGTGCATGAATTTCCTCACCAGATTTGTGTATTGCTTGTGTGCCAATGGGGCAACCACAGTAAGAATTCACACATGTTGGAAAGTCCATAATCTTTTAATCTTTTTAACACAGTTTGAAGATTTTGGAGGTGCTCCTTGTCATCCTTACCAGTAACAATGATGTCATCCAGGTAACACTGAGTGCCTGGACAGCAGCTGGCCCATAGCTTTCTGCCAGAGTGCAGCTGCAGATGCTATTCCAAAAATAAGCCCAGTATACCGATAAAGCTCTCTGTGAGAGCTTACAAAATTACAGAATTGATATAGTTCCACTTCAACACTTAGAAACCATAGAAAAACTACAGCACAGAAACAGGCCTTTTGGCCCTTCTTGGCTGTGCCAAACTTAGCACAACTTAAATGCAAGAAATCAGATTTCAGCAGTCTGGATTAAATAAACAGTAACCTCCACTCACTCCTAATTCTGCCTCATTATCGCACATTTTTTTAAAAAAAAGACTGACCTTCTGCGGTATCGTACCTTGCGGCTAAAATTGACGAAGCAGAGTGAAATATCAATGAAATATCCAACATGTTATTGAATGGAGAGGGGTAAGAGAAAAGTTGCATTTGCTCAAGACAGCTTTTACTGGCTGCCAAAACTAAACATGTTTCCTTCTTATATTCTCAACAAATTTCTTAAATTTCTAAAAACAGGTTTGATTACTAGTTGGCTTGATGTCTTATACATTGTATATCCACTGAACTGCAAAGGTGGTGGTGCACCCATTTACTGGAATCCAAAATATCACAGAAAACTCTGGATTCAGTCCAACCACTGTAGTGTTTGAGACAACAACACATAGCCATATAAACAGACTGAAAAGGTGGCACTTTAAATGAACCAATTCTGCTTTTTCTCCCCCATGCATAAATCTAACTACATTGGAAACATTACAGCTCTTCTCCAGGCTTGTTTATTAATTGCTCACCTCACAGTATTCTGTAATGATGCAGAAACTGAATTGCTCTACAAAGCTGGAGTAGAACTTAACAATTGCTGGATGTTCAAGCTTCGAGAGCAACTGTGCCTCCAAATTAGCCTGCACCGTCTCATTTGGCTCCAGATCCCCAACCGATATCTCCTTTAAGACTTTCCTACAAAAAAAAATAATAGAAGAAAGAAACATAAATTTTCTTTGGCAAGGATATGGGCTGGTTAAAATTTATCAACCCTTACATGGGGAAATTGATCATAAGTGTTTGGCATTAAGAGGTTTTTAATGAATTAACTGGTGTAAAAGATGGCAATTTGCCACTGCTAAATCGTACCTCAAAGTAATGCAAGTAAAATTCTCAACAAGAATATGATTCATGATATACCAGAGCAAATGACCACATTTTCCGAAAACTCCAACTGCAGGTTAAAAGGCCAGTTTTAGTGATGTTGTTTGGGTGTAAAATACAGTGGATTCTGCTTAATTGGGACACATCAGGACCAGTACATTTGGCCCAATTAAACAGCTGCCCCAGTTAGCTGAAGTTTCATGGAAAGTGATGAAAATGTATAAAAAGACAAACTGAGCAACAAATTGTGTATTTAGATGAAATGCAGAAGAAATTAGAATACTACCAATACTACTACAGTACCATAAAACTGTGTATTAGTCCCTAACAGTTCTTGACAGAGGAACCCAACTGCCATGTTCTTTTGACTGTAAATTAACTTTAAGTTAACAAAATCAGCACAGACTCCAAGTGCAGATAATGGATTGCCCTCGTACAATGCTTTTGATGACTGCATCCTCAAAATCTTCATTTTCAAATGTAACATTCAAGATGATTGTTGATACCTTCAAATTCTTTGTAGTTCCTAACTTGTTGAAATAGTGAAATCAATTCATTTTCACCAAGCCTTGCTGGAATCTCTAAGCCTGAATGCTTGAAGCTGCAGTGAACAAAACAGTTCTGAGTTGTCTTATTTCTTGCCAACTATCAATGACAAAGGTCACTGTTTTTTAATACAAACACATGCATCTGATTCTATTTAAAAACTGTTCGCTCTAAGCATGGTGTCGTGTCCAAGTACATGTGACAGACGCTAGTTAGAAGCTGTTCAGCAACAGTCTTCTGTCCCCTTTAAGTGGCATGGTGTCCCAAATAAAGACACGATATCCTGATAATTTTCTCAATTAGTTTTTGTTCTTTAAGAGTTGTCACAAGTAATTGGCTGCCCTGATTAACTCAGCGGTCCCCAACCACCGGGCTGCGAGGAAACGATATGAGTCAGCTGCACCTTTCCTCATTCCCTGTCACGCACTGTTGAACTTGAACATAAGGTTGCCAACTGTCCCGTATTTGCCAGGACATCCCGTATATTGGGCTAAATTGGTTTGTCCCATATGGGACCGCCCTTGTCCCGTATTTCCCCCGCTAAGGTAGAGCATTCCTGTGAAACCTTTCATGCCGAAATGGCGTGAAGCGAAGAAGCAATTACCATTAATTTATATGGGAAAAGTTTTTCAGCGTTCCCAGACCCAGAAAATAACCTACCAAATCATACCAAATAACACATAAAACTGAAAATAACACTAACATATAGTGAAAGCAGGAATGATATGATAAATACACAGCCTATATAAAGCAGAAATAATACAGGTACAGTATAGTCAGAAAGATGAAGGCAAAACCGATGTGTGGAAAAAACCCGGCACGTATGCGCATGCACACGTCTACGCGCACATCACGCCTGCGCACACAGGTGCCCGCGCAAGGCTTCATGGTCATGGTAGTCCTTCCTAGGGTGAAGTATCCTGGGATTTGACTGCTACTTTTGTCCCATATTTGGGAGTGAGAAAGTTGGCAACCCTAACTGTAAAAGACATGTTGAGGTAACCCTACTTGAACACCACCCCACCCCCCCCGGTTGGCCAGTCTGCAAGAATATTGTCAATATTAAACCGGTCCGCGGTGCAGAAAAGGTTGGGGTCCCCTGGATTAACTAATGGTCCAATTAAACAGAATCCACTCTATTAGCCAGTGCACCAGGTTAGCTTCATCATTATATTCAATATACATCATGGGATTTTTAACAACCACAGAAGTAGACAAGGCCTCTTCCAAAGGACAACATCTGCATCAGTGCAGCTCTCTGAACCATGTTGATGCACTATATCCACGAGTTCAACTGTATTTCTAACCCGCTGACTCAGAGGGACACGTGCTACTACCAGTCTGCGCGAGGAACTCAGCAGGTTGAGAAGTATCCATGGTGCAGGAAGGAATTACGGAATGAAAACCTACATCGCGACAACAGGGCATTTAAGCTACCCAATACTAAACTACCCAAAAACAATTTAAACATTATCTGACGAAGGGTCTCGGCCTGAAACGTCGACTGCACCTCTTCCTAGAGATGCTGCCTGGCCTGCTGCGTTCACCAGCAACTTTGATGTGTGTTGCTTGAACTTCCAGCATCTGCAGAATTCCTGTTGTTAAACATTATCTAAAGAGTTAGGTATATAACAATAGATATATAGATAGAGAGATAGATAGACAAATAAATAAACAGACAAGTAGATAGATAGAGCACCAATTTCAATAACACGACACCAAAGTCACAATAAGAATCACTCTGTGAACCTGCTCACATGAAATGGAATTGCAAGGGAATTGAGTGACATGGTGATCGTGTGGGATTGAAGTCAATGGTTAATCATGATCTCAATGAATTGAGGAGTATCAGACTTACCATTTTATAAAATGAAATGTATAATCCCAAAACGGAAATAAATTCGACATCAAATATCCTGGGATGATTTAAAACTGCAATCCACCATTTGGAAAGTGATGGGTGCAGTCCAATCCATCACCATTGAGCACAGCTACAAGGACCACTGCCACGAGAAAGCATCGTCAAGGACCCCCATCATCTAGGACGTGATCTCTTCTTGTTGCTGCCATCAGGTTGAAGGCACAGGATCCTTACATTCAGCAACAGCTATTAGCCTTCAACCATCACGTTCTTGAACCAGCGTAGATAACTTCACTCACTTCATCACTGAAAGGATTCCACAATTAATGGATTTACATTTAAGGAGTCTACAACCCATGTTGTCAGAATAATTTATTCATTTATTTGTTTCTTTTCTTATTTGCACAGTTTGTCTCCTTTTTCATGTGGTTGTTTGTCAGTCTTTGCATGTAGTTTCTCATTGATTCCATTGTATTTCGCTGTCTTACTGTGATGCCCGTAAGAAAGTGAATCTCAAGGTAGTATATGGAGACACGTACATATTTCAAAAATAACTTTAAATTTTGACTTGAGTAATGGATCTAACTCAATTGCTCTTTACCCTGGTATCTTTGATCTAATCAAAACTCATGATGTTCACAATTACTCTTTGATCATTGGTACTCTGCATCTACTGCGTGTTTTTTTTCCAGTCTTGAATTCCTTTCAAACTGAAAACTACAATAATTGAAATGTATCCTAGAAAGTAATCTTCAATTAATAGAATCAGAAAAACAGAGACACTTGATCTCAGTTATCGGAGGTGCTGGATATAACATACATGTTAAGAAATTCTTCTCAGTAAATCAGTTTCTCGTGTTGAAACAAACACATTTCTCTCTTGCCATATTTATTAGGATGTCCCTTGTTAAGCTTCCTTTCAGAATTGCATGTCAGTCCACCTTCTTTGCCCTCAACTCTACCACCTGCTGCCCTACTGATGTGGTTCCCATCCCCATATCACTCTGGTTTAACTGACAGGAAACAGGGTAAGGAGAAACTGATCATTTCTAAGCTGAGAGGCTAAGATTTGTGGGCTGGTGCCTTGACCCCCAGCTAGTGAATCTTGCTCAGTGATTTGGACGAGAGAACCAACTGATATACATCCAAGTTTGCTGATGTTACAGAAGTTGGTTGCAAGCGCGGGCTGCGAAAGGTGATGCAGATAGGTTTGAAAGGTAAATAGGCAGACTCAATGAATGGACATTGATACAATAGATGGAATAAGAAACATTTTAGTCAACAAAACAGAAAGATGGAGTATTGACAGATACAGATTCAGAATTTAAATGGCAAAGGGATTCAAAGTATTTGTATTTAGATGCCCTGAGCAAACAAATTACATAAAGTTAATGTGCAGTTACAGCAAGTAGGTAAAAAGGAGAAGGGTGTATTTTTTTTTTGAAAGGTTACTAAGTACCAGACTGAAGATGTCTTACTGCAATTATATAGGACCCCAGTGAGACTAAACCTGGAAAATTACATCTTGTTCCAGAGTCCCAAACTAAAGGAAGGTATATTTATATCATTGGGAATGCAACAAAATTTCTCCAAATTCATTCCATGGAGGGCAAAGAGAAAAGACCTACTCTGTTGAGTTTCAAAGAATGAGGGATGTTCTTACTGAAAAAATGAAATCCTTAATAGACTTGACAGAGAAGGTGCACCGATGTTTCCTAGGCAGGAGTAATTAGAACCTGGGATCATAGACTCAAAACAACAGGTTGGTCATACAGGGGCAAGATGAAAGTAAAAAAGTACTTCACCCAGACGTGAACGAACTTTTTGAATTCCATCACTAAAGAGGGCTGTGGATGCTCAGTCACTGAGAATCTTCATAACAGAAATCAATCTGGGTATCAAGGAATATAGGCTTAGTGCAGGCAAATGAGGATAAAGATAAGAGATCAGTCATGGGATCCAATCCTACTGCCTCTTCATGACAAGGCACTCTTTTCAATGTGGCACAGCAGCCTAGTCGTTAACGCATCGCTTTGCAGAGCCAGGAATCACCGATCACGGTTCGATTTCCGCTGCTGCCTGTTAGGGGTTTGTACATTCTCCTGTCATGGCTTCCTCCAGGTGCTCTGGCTTCCTCCCACGTTTTAAAGATGTACGGTTAGGGTTAGTGATTTGTTATGCTACGTTGGTGCCAGAGGTGTGAGGACACTTGTGGACTGACCCCAGCACGGTGCTCACTGACTTGACTTGACGCAAGTGATGCATTTCAATGTATGTTTTGATATACATGTGAAAACAGAGCTAATCTTTTCATCTTTTTATGCCTCTTCTTTAATCTTTGAGAAGGAAAAAAAAGCAGATAATGGAAGCCAATAATAAGAACAGAAAAGGCTAAAGACACTCTGCAGATTATATACTTTACCTGTGGAGAGAGAAACAGAGTTAATATTTCAAGTCAAAGACCTTTAAGCCTTTTATATATTTCTGCATCAGACTTCTTTATATTGTTGCACCAGGTGAGACTTGCAGCATTTGTTTTAATTGACTCACTAATGCTGAAGCTTATTTTTGTTGGAAAATAAATTCTCTATCCCTCTTCTCCACAATCTCCTGATAGCACACTGGGCTGGCAATGTGAAGGTTAATAGCAATGTTGCCATGGTAACGTGTCCAGCTAGTCATTGACCTGGTTGCGTTGAGAAGGTTTAGGGAGCAAATCAGAGATGCTATGTAACACTGCAATTCTCTTTGTATGAAGAGTAGATCCTTCTACCCCACCCCAAAGTAAAGCATGCATTGCAATAACTGCAATCAGATCAAGAAAGACTTATATTTATAAATGTTTCTTTTTAATGTGTTTTTATTATTCATTGGATATGCATGCCACTGACAAGACCAGCACTTGTTCTGCATATTTATACATACACCCTTGAAGAGGGACTACACAGCAATATTTCCCATTTTCCAGGCTAACACACAAGGGCCAGGCCAAGATCACATTAGCAGACTTGCCTCTCCACAGGCAAGACCTCATTGAACCAGATTTTTTTTTAAACAACCCAATAGGTTCACATTCTCCACCTATTCCCCTTAGATTTTATTGCAGATATACTTAAATTACGCGAACTTAAACCCCCCAGCAGGATTTAAACTCACGTCCCACATCAGCAGATCTGGCCTCCAGCTTCTAGACCTAATGCACAGTGCACCACATACTATGAATCACTTAAAATAAGCTAAATTTTCCCCAATGCAGATAATATTACATATACATGTAGGACCACCCACTTGGCTCCACCTATCACCTTCTAGCTAGCCTCCTTCCCCTCCCCCCACTATTTTTACTCCGGCATCTTCCCCCTTCCATTTCAGTCCCGAAGAAGGGTCTCAGCACAAAACGTCAGCCGTTTATTCATTTCCATAGACGTTGTCTGACCCGCTGAGTTCCTCCAGCATTTTGTGTGCATTGCATTATATATTCAAGCTACTAAAGTTGGGGGTGCAGGTGTTGGAAATCACCAGTTTGTTCAATGAAGCTAAGAAAACCCCATAGAGTAGAAATGGTTGGTATTGAATTCAGGCAGCATTCATGCTTTGTTCCCTGCTTCTCAAACTGGTTTAACCCAAAGGAGAGAACAGCTAAACTGTAAGCAACTAAAGACTAAGTAACATGAATCCACAAAGTACACCTGAACTAATGAAAACAAACCACCAGGAACTTATTAAGTATTTCATTTAAAGGGATGATAAATAAGGTGTGGAATTGGACAGATATTACTAGCATTATTTTTACAACAGATGAAAAAGGCAATTAGTAGATGATGTTTTATTCCCTTTAATTGAATAGTAATTCCTATTAGAACACCATTAACGTAGCATTTGCACTGAAAAACTCAGAAGAATCATTAAAATATAATATATATAGATCTTGTGACCCCAAACATACATTTACTAACTACATGAACGTACTGTCAGCTTACTACCAATTCCCCAGACTTACAAATCACAGCAAGTCCATATACGGCATTGATTAATGATTGGTAATGGTTCTGACCAAAATGGATCAGTCGCATTGTACACTGGGCTGACAACTGAGCTGTTCTATTTCAATTCATATGTGATAAACATGATTTATTATATTTTATAAGTTTTATTTAATGAATTAAATTCAAGGAATTTAGAGGAAATGGAGGTATGGGAATCTCACTGAAACCTATTGAATGTTGAAAGGCCTAGACAGGGCGAATGTGGAGAGGATGCTTCCTATAGTGAGCGAGTCTAGGACCAGAGGGCACAGCCTCAGAATAGAGGGATGTCCATTTAGAACAGAAAAGACAAGGAATTTCTTTAGCCAGAGGGCGGTGAATCGTTGGAATTTGTTGCCATTGGCAGCTGTGGAAGGCAGATCATTGGGGGTATCTGAGGTGAAGGATGATAGGTTCTTGATTACTCAGGGCATGAAAGGTTACGGGGAGAAGGCAAGAGATTGGGGTTGAGAGAAAAAATAGATCAGCCATGATGAAATGGCAGAGCAGACTTGATGGGCCAAATGGCCTAATTCAGACTTGATGGGCTAAATGTTCCTATGGTCTTATAATTTTTTTAAAAAAGGCCCATAAACCAGAGATCAAATATAAGTAATTGGTTGGACTTATAAAGCAAGCAGACTATCCAATGATAATATGGGATACAACTCCCTAAACACAGTTAGATTATTTTGTCCAAGGGTTATATATTTAAATGGGCAAATTACTATTCCAACCATTAAAAACAGGATCATCAGAATCAGGTTTATTATCATCAGCATGTGTTATGAAATTTATTAACTTAACAGCAGCAGTTCAATGTAACATAATATAGAAGAAAAAAGTAAAAAAATAAGTAAATCAATTACAATAGATGTATACTGAATACATAAAAAATCATGCAAACACAAAAATAATATATTTAAAAAGTGAGGTAGTGTTTACAGGTTCAATGTCGATTTAGGAATCGGATGGCAGAGGGAAAGCAGCTGTTCCTGAATCGCCAAGTGTGTGCTTTCAGGCTTCTGTACCTCCTGTTTGATGGTAATGCTGAGAAAAGATGCTGAGGGTCCTTAATAACGGACACTGCCTTTCTGAGACACTGCTCCTTGAAGATGTCCTGGGTACTTTGTAGGCTAGTACCCAAGATGGAGCCGACTAAATTTATGACCCTCTGCAGCTTCTCTCGTTCCTGTGCAGTAGCCCCTCCATACCAGACAGTGATGCAGCCTGTCAGAATGCTCTCCATGGTACATCAATAGAAGTTTTTGAGCGTTTTTGTTGACATACTAAATCTTTTCAAACTCCTAATGAAGTATAGTTCAAACAACAGGAATTCTGCAGATGCTGGAAATTCAAGCAACACACATCAAAGTTGCTGGTGAACGCAGCATAGATGCTTGGCCTGCTGCGTTCACCAGCAACTTGAATGAAGTATAGTTGCTGTCTTGCCTTCTTTATAACTACATCGATATGTTGGGATGAGGTTAGATCCTCAGAGATCTTGACACCCAGAAACTTGAAACTGCTTACTCTCTCCACTTCTGATCCCTCTATGACGATTGGTATGTGTTCTTTTGTCCTGAAGTCCACAGTCAGCTCTTTTGTCTTACTGACATTAAGTGCAAGGTTGTTGCTACAACGCTACTCCACTGCTTGGTATATCTCGCTCCTGTCATGGCATCAGTTGTATTCAACTCTGCACATTCAGTGCCCTCAATTTCAATGAGATACACTGTCAAGAGCTACCAAATCTGCTGGGCAATGACTTTGTACTATTGAGGTGAAGCAATAAAATTTGGGAATGATTAAGAGACCATAAGTGGAGGATGGATGTAGGGCTGGATTTGTTATTCAGAGGGACTAATTATTACAAATCAAAACTTTATTGAGTAGTTTTGAATTAATATAGGTTGCTTTTCCTTTCAGTACCAGCACTGCCCAAAAGAACCAATTAGCAAAGACACTAGCATATGCAAGACTTTACCAGACTCAACCCCATTTGTGTGCTTTTGGGCTAATAGTTTTAACTTTTGCAGCAAGAGATAGCTTACTTTTCCTTCGAAAAAATCCTGAAACTTGACAAACAATTCTTGCTTTATAGATAAGACAACCTGTCAGAAAGCTCAGGAAGTTGTGGCTCCAGGTCCTATTCAAGATATGAAGACAAAAATCTAGACTGAGACTTGAGTTCAGTAACCAAGGAAAGTACTGCCATCAATGTTGCAGGCTTTGTTAATTTGAGGCCCACTCTGAGTAATCACAAAAGACAATGAAGTACTCTTATGACAAAAAGCAGAAGGGTTAACCCTACTGTTCTGATCAATAACATACAAGTAGAATTATCACTATCTAGAAGAGTTTGCCATCCAAACTAGCTACCTCATTGTTAGTATTACAACAAAGAGTACAACAGAGCATCACTGTGATCACTACAAAGTGATTTGGGGTTGTGGACACTACTGTGGAAAAGCAAGCCTCTCTGTTACAACTTACTGTGAGCAGCTGCACATGTTGAATGAATCCAATAGCTTGAATACGAATTCAAAGCTGGCTTCAATTCCCTTTCCTAAATCTAAGAAAAGTTATTGGGGCCATCAGACATGGTGACAGTTCAGCACTTAAAAACATTGCAAAATATTATGCAGGCCTGGATTCTACAAATGCATTCTTTAAAAAGGATCTTTTCAACTGGGAGGTAGTAGAGGAGAGGCAAGAATAGTGAGTTCCTGGAGAATTAGCAGAAATTGATAGTACTGAAGTACCAATGTTTACAAAAAAGTCTATAATGGATAAAGAGTGATTTGTTTTGTGTATTCTAAAGGGAGACAACTTTTAGAATCTAAAGACAATTGTGGAAAATTTGGGGAGAAATTTGGGCAGATACAGGAAGAAATAGCAGAGGTAACAGAAATTATAATGCAGGGTTCATTTGGTCGCAAGTTATTTTGGAAAAGAAAATGCAGCAAACGTACTTAATTTCTGTTATCCAAAGGAAGGTAAACTCATTCTCGGTAATTATGATCAAATTAACATGATCTCTAAGTAGAATTTTTTAATCTTGATTTGAAGATGGCAAAATTGTTCACAAGGTGGAAACCAAGAGAAGGAGTTAAGTAAAGACTTGCTTGGGGCAGGTAGCTGTGGTCCATTGGAACCTTCAATGGAAATATTTCCTATTTTGTGAACCTCAGTGATCTGGAGACCAGACTTGGAAAAGTGATATCAAAATTGCAATCAATAGAAGGCTTTGGAAAATAAATTGAAGAACAAAAGTCAGTGATATCGCCAAGGTGCAATAGCTGGCAGACAAAAATCTATGTCATTAAGTGTAGAGTAGCAATATAGCTTTTTAATTACAAAATATATTCCCAAAGGGACAAAACTAAGATTTTAGAGATGGAACATTGGAAAGCTGAGGTGCAGAAGGCACTGTGAATACATCAAAATGATAATGGCATAAGGAAACCTAACAAAATATGGAACGTTGTAGAAATTGCAATTTATAAAAGTCATAATTTAATGATAAAGGTTGTCAAAATTTACCTGATCACAATTAGAGAATAGTACACAGTGGGCTTAGGGAAGTATGTCAACAATGGAGACTTGGCATTTCACTGACCTCCGAAAATTTCCACAGACGTACCGTTGAGAGCATTCTGACTGGTTGCGTCACTGTCTGGTATGGAGGGGCCACCTCACAGGATCAGAAAAAACAGCAGAAAGTTGTAAGTTCGGGCAGTTCGATCATGGGCACTAGCCCATGTCGACAGGTGTGTCAGAAAGGCAGCATCTGTCATTAAGGACCCGCATCATCCAGGACATGCCCTTTTCTCATGGCTACCATCAAGAAGGAGGTACAAAAGCCTGAAGACACACGCACTCAACACCTTAGCAATAGCTTCTTCCCCTCTGCCATCAGATTTCTGAATGAACAATGAACCCATGAACACCATCTAACTATTTTTCTCTCTCTCTTTTTATACTACTTTTTCTATTTTTATATATATTTCTTATTGTAATTTATAGTTTTTCTTTTATTATATATTGCAATGTACTGCGGCTGCAAAGCAACAAATTTCATGACATATGTCAGTGATATTAAACCTGATTCTGAAGAAAATATTTTGCAATAGATGCAATTCAGTACAATGATGACTGACATAAGGAAGTACAAGTACTGGGAAAATTTAGATTCAAGAAGATTATGAACGAATTTGGTTGAAGTAGTTGCAAACTGGGAAAATACAGGACAAAATTATTCCATTGACGGCGAGGTCGACAACATCAATAGAAATTAAATGCATCAGAGAGCAAATTAAGCCATTTACCAGGGAGGGTTATGAGGCAATGAAATGGACTATAAGAGTCGGGATGAAGCAGCAAACAGATCCATATGCAATAATAGGAAAAATAATTGCTATATAGGGGATAAAAAAGATATGTAAATAGTGCAATCACATAGAACCACCACTTGACAGATTATTAAGGCAAATGGATTTTGTCAATCAGCCCTGTCTCCCTCCAATTCTTATATGATTAATTGCTTTTATTTTGCTCAGCCTGACGAACGCAGCAATAGATAAGATCACTCTCACACTTGTTTCCAAGTGAAATAACATCTATCAGGAAAGTGGACTGGCCACTTTTTTTCAAGGTTCAACTTTATTCACCACATACGTTTACATGTTTTAGGAATTTGCTGTGGTGTGTGGGCCTGACATGCAACAAGAACCAACAACAATTATAAAGAATAAAGAATTCTATAAAAATGTAGATATATAAATACCAGCATGTATTTACAATGTTAACAGCATTATAGAAAGTAGTTTACAGTGTTTACACTGTGTGCAGTGACGGGGAGAGGGGGAGTAATAGATAGAGTGGAGAACTAACTAGAATTGTTGATCAGATTAACCGCATGAGGGAAAAAACTTTTCAGATGGCATGAAGTTTTTGTTTTAATAGCCCTATAGTGATTTCCAGAAGGAAGCTTCCCAGTGCCATTCATGCCTAACTTTCTCCCCCACTGACCACACACACCTATCGACATCATTTTTCATGCAACATTGATTTCTGCCCTTTCTAACACAACATGGAACTTTTGTGTACAAATTATGATCATTGCTGAACAGTATACAATGACGAGAGGGAAGAGTGGGTGGTTAAATTTATTTTTTTTCCTCCTCGCTCATTTACATACATTGTCTGGTTGCTACGGGAATACTTTTTTAGGAGCTGACACCCCTGTGTGATCGACGTGCACAAAAACTAAGTGTCAGCAGTCCAGATCAACCAGCTTGGTCCTGCAGGGAACCACGCAGGTCCCACTTTGCCAACTTTCTAAGTCTCAACCACATTAATGGCTTCAACTGAACTGAATGGAATTGAATTGACTTTATTTCTTACATCCTTCACATTCATGAGGAGTAAACATCATTACGTTACGTCTCTGTCTAAATGTGCAATGAGCAATCATAGTAATTTATAATAATTTATAATAAATAGAACAGTCAATGTAAAATACAAATACACTGAAATCAGCATGAGTTAAATTGGTGTGATGGTCTGGTGGAAGAAGCTGTCCTGGAGCCTGTTGGTCCTGTTTTTTATGCTGCAGTACCGTTTCCCGGATGGTAGCAGCTGGAATAGATTGTGGTTGGGGTGACTCGGGTCCCCAATGATCCTTCGTGCCCTTTTCTCGCACCTGTCTTTGTAAATGTCCTGAATCATGGGAAGTTCACAACTACAGATGCGCTGGGCTGTCCACACCACTCTCTGCAGAGTCCTGCGATTAAGGGAGGTACAATTCCCATATCAGGCAGTGATGCAGACAGTTAGGATGCTCTCAATTGTGCCCCTGTAGAAAGTTCTTAGGATTTGGGGGCCAATACCAAACTTCCTCAACTGTCTGAGGTGAAAGAGGCACTGTAGTGCCTTTTTCACCAGACAGCTGTTGTGTACAGACCACGTGAGGTCCTCAGTGATGTGGATGCCAACGAAGTTAAAGCTGTTCACCCTCTCAACCCCAGATCCATTGATATCAATGGAGGTTAGCCTGTCTCCATTCCTCCCATAATCCACAACCAGCTCCTTTGTTTTTGCGACATTGAGGGAGAGGTTGTTTTCTTGACACCTATGTGTCAGGGAGATGATTTCTTCCCTGTAGGCCACCTCATTATTGTTTGAGATTAGGCCAATCAATGTAGTGTTGTTGGCAAATTTTAATTAGCAGATTGGAGCTGTGAGTGGCGACACAGTCATGGGTACACAGAGAGTAAAGGAAGGGGCTGAGTACACAGCCCTGAGGGGGACCTGTGTTGAGAATCAGGGGGGCAGAGATGAGGGAGCCCACTCTTACCACCTGCCGGCAATCTGACAGGAAGTCCAGGATCCAGCTGCACAAAGCAGGGTGAAGGCCGAGGTCTCTGCGCTTCCTGTTGAGCCTGGATGGAATTATGGTGTTGAATGCTGAACTGTAGTCCAAGAACAGCATTCTCACATAAGCATCCTTCTTCTCCAGATGTGTAAGGATGGTGTGTAGAGCTGTGGCTATTGTGTCGTCTTGTCGATCGGTTGTGTCGGTAGGCGAATTGTAAGGGGTCCAAGTGTGGGTGGTAGCATGCTGCAGATGTAGTCCTTGACCAGTCCCTCAAAGCATTTGCTTGTTATTGAGGTGAGTGTGACAGGACGCCAATCGATAGGCATGTTACCTTGGTCTTTTTTGGTACAGGGACAATGGTAGATAATTTGAAGCAGGAGGGCACTCTACACTGGGAGAGGGAGAGATTAAAAATGTCAGTGAACACACCTGCCAGTGTGCTGTGTACATCCTGAGTACTCGCCCTGGGATGCTGTCCAGTCCCGCAGCCTTGCGACCCGTTGAAAACATCTGTGTACCTCAGCCTCACAGATGACCAGGTGCAGATTGTAACGGTGGCTTTCCTCAGAGGCTCAGAGTTAGCAACATTGAATCGAGCATAAAAGTGATTGAGCTCATCTGGGAGAGAGGCCACAATGTTGGCAGCACAACTATGTTTGGCATGAAGTCTGTGATGGTATACAGCCCTCGCCACAAGTCACGTGTGCTATTCATTGTGAATCTTGACACAATCTTGTCCCTGTATTGTTGTTTCGCAGCCTTGATAGCTTTGCGCAGATTGTAGCTGCTTTTCTTGAGCTCCTGCTGATTGCTAGCAATGTAAGCTCCAAGTCGTTTGCACGGAACTATTGATCGAATATCATTTTCATAATATTCCACCCACTCACTTTCCTCAATGTATCTGTGATTGGGCATAAGTACAAAACACAGCATGCAAAATTGAGATACAGTTTTTTAAAAAAATGTATTAATCCTGGACTTAAAGTGAGATTCTTTGTTTAAAGAGTTCAACTTTGCAGAGTTATTTTTACTGTTTCAAAGCACATATTTCACTGCTGCTAAAGCCTGCATTTCATAGTTCATTTATTATCAAAGTACAGGATACAACTTTGAGATTTTTCTTCTTGAAGCCAGCCACAAAGCAAAGAAACAACATAGAAAACGCTTGAAGAAACCCCGCACAGAATAAAATCTTCAGACGTGCAAAAAACAAACAAATCGTGCAAACAGCAAAAAGTATAAAAAAAGACAGAAAATATTAAACATCAAACCGTAGAGACCCCAAAAGTCCATTCCAACTATTCTTCAGTTTCCTTGCAATCTGTATGGTAGAGATATTCCTGCACTGCTACTGAAATGGAATTTCCAGGATATGGGCACAGTGATGATCAGAATCAGGTTTAACATCACTGGTGTACATTGCAAAATTTGTAGTTTTGCATCAGCAGTACATTGCAAAACATAGTAATGAAAAACTATAAATTACAGCAAAAAGTATATATTTCAAAAGAATATCACATTTATTAAGTGGTGCAAAAAGAGAGGGAAAAATACAAAGGTAGTGTTCATGGGTTCTTTGTCCATTCAGAAATCTAATGATGGAGGGGAAGAAGCTGGTCCTGAAACACTGAGTGTGTCTTCAGACTCCTGTACCTCCTCTTTAATTGTATCAATGAGAAGAGGGCATGTCCTGGGTGATGGAATCCTTAATGATGGATGCCGCCTTTCTGAGGCATGGCCTTTTGAAAGTGCTCATGATGGAGCCTGAAAATTTTACAATTTTCTGCAGCTTTTTGCGATCCTGAGCAATGGCCCGTCCATACCTGATGGTGATTTTTCCGATCCTGAGCAATGGCTCGTCCATACCTGATGGTGATGCAGCAAGTTAGAAAGCTCTCCACGGTATATCTGCCGGAATTCGCAAGCGTCTTTGTTGCCATACCAACTCTCCTCAAACTCCAAATGAAGTATAGCAGCTCTCATGTCTTCTTTGTAATTGCATCAATGTTTTGGGCACAGGATAGATTCTCAGAGATGTTGACACTCAGAAACTTGAAACTACTCACCTTTTTCACTTTTGATGCCTCAATGAGGACTGGTGTGTGTTCCCTCGAGTTCCCTTTCCTGAAGTTTACAATGAACTCCTTGGTCTTACTGATGTTGAGTGCAATGTTGTTGCCCTGTGACATCACTCAGCCAGCTGATCTACCTCGCTCCTATACATCAGGCAATATTGGATGCACGGCAACTCTGGCAGGGTCTGCAAGATATTACTTCCTACAAAGCTAAACCCAATAGCATGAATGGTAGCGATGCTTCACTACCAGATGAACTCAACGCCTTCTATGCACGGTTTGAAGGGGAGAACACATCAACAGCTGTGAAGATCCTTGCTGCACCTGATGACCCTGTGATCTCCGTCTCAGAGGCCAATGTTAGGCTGCCTTTAAAGAGAGTGAACCCTCGCAAGGCAGAAGGTCCCGATGGGGTACCTGGTAAGGCTCTGAAAAGCTGTGCCAACCAACTAGCGGGAGTATTCAAGGACATTTTCAACCTCTCACTGCTATGGGCGGAAGTTCTCACTTGCTTCAAAAAGGCAACAATTGTACCAGTGCCTAAGAAGAATAATGTGGGCTGTCTTAACGACTATCGCCCGGTAGCACTCACATCAACAGTGATGAAATGCTTTGAGAGGTTGGTCATGACTAGCCTGAACTCCTGCCTCAGCAAGGACCTGGACCCCTTTGCAATTTGCCTATCGCCACAATAGGTCAATGGCAGACACAGCCTCAATGGCTCTCCACACGGCTTTAGACCACCTGGACAACACAAACACTTATGACAGGATGCTGTTCATTATCTATAACTCAGCATTTAATACCATCACTCCTAAAATCCTGATTAAGAAGTTGCAGAACCTGGGCCTCTGTACCTCCCTCTGCAATTGGATCCTAGACCTCCTAACCGGAAGTCCACAATCTGTGCAGGTTGGTGATAACATATCCTCCTCCCTGACAATCAACACTGACACACCTCAGGGGTGTGTGCTTAGCCCACTGCTCTACTCTCTGCATACACAGGACTGTGTGGCTAGACGTAGCTCAAATACCATCTATAAATTTGCTGACGATACAACCATTGTTGGTAGAATCTCAGGTGGTGAAAAGAGGGCATACAGGAGTGAGATATGCCAACTAGTGGAATGGTTCCACAGCAACAACCTGGCACTTAACATCAGTAAGATGAAAGAGCTGATTGTGAACTTCAGGAAGGGTAAGACGAAAGAGCACATACCAATCCTCATAGAGGGATCAGAAGTGGAGAGAGTGAGCAGTTTCAAGTTCCTGGATGTCAAGATCTCTGAGGATCTAAGCTAGTCCCAACATATCAATGTAGTTATAAAGAACAAGACAGCAGCTATACTTCATTAGAAGTTTGAAGAGATTTGGCGTGAAACAATTACACCCAAAAACTTCTATAGATGTACTATGGAGAGCATTCAGACAGGCTGCATCACTGTCTGGTATGAGGGGGTGGGATACTGCACAGGACCGAAAGAAGCTGCACAGGGTTGTAAATCTAGTCAGCTCCAACTTGGGTACTAGCCTACAAAGTACCAAGGACATCTTTAGAGAGCGGTGTCTCAGAAGGCAGCATTGATTATTAAGGACCTCCAGCATCCAGGGCATGCCCTTTTCTCACTGTTACCATCAGGTAGGAGGTACAGAAGCCTGAAGGCACACACTCAGTGACTCAGGAACAGCTTCTTTCCCTCTGCCATCCGATTCCTAAATGGACATTGAACCCTTGGACACTACCTCACTTCTTTTAATATACAATATTTCTGGGGTTTTTTGCACATTTTTAAATCTATTCAATATACATATATTGTAATTGATTTACTTATTTATTTATTATTATTGGGTTTTTTCCTCTTCCGTATTATGTATTACATTAAGCGTGCCGGTGATCTGATTCTGATTCTCATCACCGCCTGAAATTCTGCCAGCAATAGTTGTGTTGTCCGCAAATGAATAGGTGGTGTTTGAGCTGTGCCTAGCCATAAGATCATGGGTGTAGAGGGAGCAGATCGGTGGGCCAGGCGCTGACAAAAAAATGGAAATAGATTCCCCAATCAGGATGTAGGGTGTTAGGGATCATTCTGGAGTTATGATATTATGAATAGAATAATTATGAATAAACTAGAATCGGAACCAATTTAATTTCCAGATGATACTTTGTGGCCAGTCATTTGGTGTGAGATATTAGATTCTGTCCCAGAGGAAGACAATTGATGAATGTTCCTGCTATTAGCACATTGTTAAAAGTGTATCCTTGCCACTCAATGCCCAGTTCAGGACAGATCTGTTTTGTCAATTAACCTTCTGGTGTGTGTATAGTCATGGTGACACCCTTCAACACAAGAGGTTCCACAGACACGAGGAAATCTGCAAATGCTGGAATTTCAAGCAACACAAAAATTGCTGGTGAACGCAGCAGGCCAGGCAGCATTTATAGGAAGAGGTACAGTCGACGTTTTGGGCTGAGACCCTTCGTCAGGACTCGTCCAGAGCAACAGACATAGAATGCTGGAAGACTTCAGCAGATTAAGTAGTATCTATGGAAAGGAATAAACATTCGATGTTTTGGGCCAAGACTTTTGTAAATATGTAATTCTGTAAATTTACATGTTTATATTCAAAAATGTTAAGGTTATGTAGGTGATTATAGCAATTGAAACTGTAGTTAATTACTTATTGTTATCTTCGTGTTGAAGAAGTATAAGCAGCATGATAGGAGAGTGAGTTTTATTTTATTTTATTTACTTAGCACACTGCAGAGTAGGCGCTTCCAGCCCTTCGTGCCACGTTGCCCCAGTGACCCCTGACAAACCTGATTAATATGATCTGAGGTTTAACCAAACAGGTACGTTGTGATGTTCCAATTTACGAAACCTCGATCAGAGCAAATGCTGCATAAATACTGCCCATACACAATTATCAGTCGGCAAGAATATTTATTAATTTCAGCTTTATCAAACAGTTAGTAAGAGAAAGAAAAGAAAAAGTGAATAAAAGGACCCATTACAATTAAACTAGTCTAAATGTGCACATGACCATTGGAGCTCACATCTTCCAAAAGCTGGGTATAGGCGTTACTCACAGCGCTGAATTCTCGTCACCAATCACTGGTAGGGCATCCCATCTTGGACTCCTCCATCTCGCAAAGCATTCCTTGAAATTGCATCTTCCTGTCAAATTGAATCCTACGGCCTTCTCTCCCAATCTTCTCCTCATCTCCCCCAAAACACCACGAACCCCACCAGCGTCTGTCACAAATCTCTCACCGTCCAGCTCTCTCTAGAACATTCTCCCAATTTCACCCTCCTGATTGGCTGACACCACATTCTAAAGTTGAACAACATGCCTCCTTATATTTAGCCGAAACCAAAACATTCTACCAGCAGGACACATTGCCTTTATAGAAAGCTACTAAATGAAATACCCCACAGCATAGCAGTAAAAAACCAGGGCATTACACTTGCAAGCAGTCACCCAGACAACACATGTGTGTTGTGTTTACAGTCATTTATCAAAGTAATGCCCTAGAATCTTTCATAATCGAATATTTACTCTAAAATATTTTCATCCTTGATGGTGAATCCTTTCTAAGTCAGAATTCAACCACAAGTCATTATTCTGATTCTTTTTGTAGTTCTGTTATCATTTCAATTTGGTTTGTATAATTACCTCTTTGCTTGTTGAATTCCTCTGCCTTTCATCCTATCATGCATCATTTTCTTTATTCCCCCTCTCACCAACCTTCAAAATCTTATTTTGTCCAATTTTAGTGAAAGATGCCACCCTGAAAAGACTCAGCAGGTCGGGCTGCATCCATGGAAATGATCAGTCAACGTTTCGGGCCAGAACCCTTCGTCAGGACCCCAGCATCTGCAGATTATTTTGTGCCACCCTGACAATATGACTGTTTTGCTCTCTGTAGACACTGCTTGGTGCCCACTTCTAGTGTTTTATTTTTATTTGCATTTCAGATTACTGACAATTTTGATCTATTCTTGTCTTTTTCTCAGTCCTTAAATGGTTCCTTCATACAGTAAGATGGACTCTTGACTTTAGCTTCTAAGACAGGGGCAGCATGGTAGCACAGTGGTCAGCGTAACACTTTATAGTGCCAGCTGTAAGATAGGAGTTCAATTCCCATTGCTGTCTGCAAGGAGTTTGCAAATTCTGCCCATGACCGCATGGATTTCCTCCGGGTGATTTGGTTTCTTCCAACTTTCCAACGATGTACGAGATAGGGTTAGTAAGTCATAGGCATTCAATGTTGGCACTGTAAGCATAGCAACACTTGCAGACTGCCCCCAGAATATTGCATTTCCCACCGCTCTATGTAAGGAGTTTGCAAGTTCTGTCCATGACCACATGGGGTTCCTCCGGGTGCTGTGGTTTCCTCCAACTTTCCAACGATGTACGAGTTAGGGTTAGAAATGTTGTGGGCATGCTGCATTGGCACTGAAAGCATTGTGATACTTGCAGACTGCCCACAGCACATTGCAAATAATGGCACAAACTATGCATTTCATTGTATGCTTTGATGTACATGTGACAAATAAAGCTAATCTTTATCTTTAATTCTGTGTCTACTTCAGTACGACCTTATTGCTCTGTGCTTTCTCTGCAGCTTTTTCAATTATTCTGCATTCTATTAACATTTAATCTTGTACCTCTGTCAATGCACCGTGTAATGAATTGATCTGTATGAACAGTACACTCGATGAGCTTTTCACTGTACCCTAATACATGTGACAGTAATAAACCAATTCCAATTCATTCTTCCAAACTTGAGGTAAATCACTTGGAAGCTAATGAAAACAAACTTAAGCATAAAAGATGTTCACCATTGAGATGCATGATTGTTTTACTTTGCCTTAATACATAAACCTGATGGCATGTTAGCTCAGTGCTAAATTCACAAAGTTTTTCAAATAGGGAGAGATAATCAATACCAATGGGAACGGTACAAGAGAACAGTAATAAACTTGCAGAGTGAGCAATTAATTGGGAAATCAGGTTCAACACAAATATTTTCAAGGCACGAAGGACAGAAAGGTCACTTTTAAATTGGAATGGGCTGGTCTAGATTGGATAGAGGTACAAATATCCACTAAAAGTTGCATTATAGTTTACCAAGAGCCAGAAAGTAAACTCCAAACTCTAGTTTTATTTATGGAGTGATAGAATTGATAGGTAGGAAGGGTATGCTGCACTTGGAGAGCACTATGTGCAATTCTGGTTGCCATGTTTATGAAAAAAAAAGAGCTCAACGATAAACTTAGAAGGATGATCCCAAATGTATAACTATATGCAAAAGGGATGAAAAAAAAGTGGAGAGGCAAAGGATTAATAGACTGGGTCTCTTTTTTCTTTTAACAATCTGAAGAGATTTTATTACACTGGATAAAGAGAGAAGGCTTTCACTTGTCAGGTAGAAGATTATCAACATCATAGGGTGGTCCAGGAAGTTCAATCAGGGATAAGCTCTTTAGTGAAAAGGTGGTGAGAATGTGAAGTTCACTATCACAGGGACCGGCTGAAGCCAACAGTATTTAAGAAAACGCTAGATAAGTATATGAAGTAGGTAATGTATGAGGGAAGGGGAGAAGGCTCAAATAGAACATAAATACCAACATGGAGTAGTTGGCCTGAAGAGTCTATTTCTGTTCCACAAGTCCTGTGTAATCATAAGCAACCTTCAGGGAGCTGGAATGAAGAGGTTGAGGGTATACTTCAATCTGCACAAAGAATTTAAAACGAATTTGAAGCATAAAGTTAAAGCAAAATTATTCAGGGTGAAACCAGACAGCATTTTATTCAGATGATCAGGAAATGTGGAATTCATCCACTCGTGGAGCTGGGATTAAATTTGCACCAGACTTGACAGCGAGGGTTGAGGAACAGAGGGGCTTTCACAGTTTTTGGCAAAGACTCAATAAGGAGGGTAGCAGTGCAATAGTAATTAGGGAGAGGTATTCTCTAGGGCACCATAAAGGGTGACCCAGGGCAGCAGGGGTGCAGGAGTGTGGTGTTATGGGTGGGACTGGTGATTTGATAAAGAGATAAATTATATCATGGCAGTAGATAGATACTTTATTGATCCCAAAGGAAATTACAGTGTCACAGTAGCATTGTACAACTATACAAATATTGGAAGAGGAGTAAGAAAGAACTAAAAAAAAAGTTACCTCAAACCGTCTAACAGGAGGGGGTCATCACTTTCCCAGCTATTGGTTAGATCATTATAGAACCTAATGGCCGAGGGTAAGAATGACCTTATATAGCACTCTTTGGAGCAGCGCAGTTGTCTTAATCTATTACTAAAAGTGCTCCTCTGTTCAGCTCAGGTGGCCTGCAGATGATGAGATACGTTGTCCAGAATTGCCAGGATTTTCTGTAGAGTCCTTTTTTTTCTACCACAGCCCCCAGTGTGTCCAGTTTGACTCCTATAACAAAGCCAGCCTTTCTAAATGGTTTATTGAGCCTGTTGGCACCACCAGTGTTGATGCCATTGCCCCAGCACACCACCGCACAGAAGATTGTGCTAGCAACAACAGACTAGTAGACAAGTGAAGGAGAGGTCTGCATACTCCAAAGGACCTCAGTCTCCTCAGGAAGTAGAGACAACTCTGGCCCTCTTGTATACAGACTCTGTGTTGGTGTTCCACTCAAGAATTTCTGCTCCATTTGGTGCTTAAGATATTTTAGTTGAACTTTGACTCATGGATTTATAAGAATACAAGAGAAAGGAGCTAGAGAAGGTAACAGACCCACTTGGACCAGCTCTACCATTCCACAAGATCACAGGTGAACTCATGCTTCAGCCCTCTGGAAGAGAGAATTTCACAAATTCTCCATCCTTTGAAGGAAGTCATTTCCTCCTCTTTAATCCTAAATGATCTTCTCCTTATTTTGAGATTTTGACCACTAATTCTGGCTTCCTTAACAAAGGGGGACATTATCTCTACATCAATTCTGTCAAATCCTCTAATAATTCAATACTTTTCAATGAGGTCACCTTGCATTCGTATAAAATGGGAAGAATTTATTTATTTACTTATTTATTTAGCAATACAACATGGAGTTCCAAGGCCTTCCAAGCCTTGGTGCCCCATCAACTCCACAACCCAATTTAACACTAACCTAATCACAGGACAATTTACATCGAACAATCAACCTACCCAGTACATCTTTGGGCTGTGGGATGAAACCAGAGCACCCAGGGAAACCCCACGCATTCTCTGGGGCAGACGTACAGAGACTCTTTACAGAACAGCACCAGAATTGAACTCTGAACTCTGGAACACCCCAAGCTATAGGAGTGTCGTGCTAACCCCCATGCTAAATTAGACCCGGTATTTTCAATATCTCCTTAGACAGAAGACATACCAAAACAGGATTCAAATCATAAAGACAAGAGATTCTGCAGATGCTCGAAATCTTGAGAAAACATACACAAAATACTGCAGAAATCTAGGAAGTCAGGCAGCGTCTATAGAGGGGGATAAACAGTCAATGTTTCGAGCCAAGGCACTTCATCAGATTGTGGAAAAGATGATTCCTATAGTGGGGAGTCTATGACCAGAGGGCACAGCTTCAGAAGAGAGGGACGTCCTTTTAGGTGGTGAATCTGTGGAATTAATTACAACAGACAGGAAGCCAAGTCATTGGGTAGATTTAAAGAGAAGTTTGTTAGGTTCTTAATTAGTAAGGGTGTCAAAAGATTACACGGAGAAGACAAGAGAATTGGTTTGAGAGGGAAAATAAATCAGCCATGTTGGAATGATGGAGCAGACTTAATGAGCCAATTGGCCTAATTCTGCGCCTATGTCTTATGGTCTTATCAGGACCGGTGAAAGATCTTGGTCTGAAACATCAACTGCTTATTCCCCTCCATAGATGCTGCCTGTCTTGCTGAGTTCCTCTGACATTTTGAGTGTGCTGCTCAGGATCTGAATCTTCTTCCCTTTCTTCAACTGCCAAAAACTTTTCTAGCACTAGAAAAGTCTCAGCACTGGAGATAGTAACAAATCAGTTTCCTAACTCCTGAAAGCAGTCTTTCCACTCCAAGATTAATGCATCTGACTGCCGAATGGGTTGACAGATAACAATGCACGGAAGAAACTTCTCTGATGGTGTGCAGTTTTGTACAAGTTCAGATCATCCTGTGCAAAATATCAGCTGACAGCAAGTCAAAGAAGACCTGGAGGCTTGGCAGAGTATTTTATTTGAACATCTCACTAGATCTGAAGCACTGTAGTAATATTAGGTGTTCTGTCCATATACAGTGCAAAATGAGATGAAGCAGCTAAAGACATATTTTTGGAACTGAAAGTGTGCAAAATCTTCCAGCGTACAAGATTTATTCTCTGTATCATAATCTGTTAAGGCCTGCAAACATAACTCTCCCTATAAACTGTAATATTGTTGTGTTGAAACCTGCAAGTCCAGTTCGCTGGTTCATTGGCGAGACCGACAACAGGGGAGCTGCATTGCCTCGGTGGAGCCGAGGACAGGGCCTTGGCACAGGGTCAGTTTGGACGCAGCGGCCTGTTGCATTCACCCAGGGGAGGGGGCAGGGGCCTTTGCTGAGTGCACTGGAGTCTGTGCTGGGGTGGGGGAAAGGCCCCTCCATTGTTGCTGCCCTCCAATGTTCACTCAGTGGGGGAATAAGCTGCACCAGAACAACCTACAGTCATGCCACTCAGGGACTTTGGCTATATTATTTCTTTTTCTTTGTGACTGTATGTGTTTTCTGAAATTATAACTATATTTGTTCTTGTGCTATGTGCTATGTGCTGCTGGTAATGTGCTTTGCGCCTTGGCCCCAGAGGAACACTATTTCATTTGGCCATATTCATGTCTGGTTGAGTAATAAGTAAACTTAAAACTAGATCAATCCATTTAAATCAACTCATCTATTGCCACTAATCCGGCCAGTGATCAGCAACTTCAACAAACAGAAAATAATCAACCATATTATCAGGTTAATGTGAACATGTTTCTTTCACTTCCAGTGCTCCTGTTCCCCTTCCTCTTTTCCTGCCTGGAAATTAACTGTTCATAACCATTTTCATTCACGAGCTGTTTTTTTTTTCTGTATTTCTTTACACCACAAGTGTGTGTGTGTGTGTATGTGTGTGTGTCTATATATCAATAAAATCTAATTGCCTAGAAATTGGATTTCACCCATCTTTTAGTGCAATGGATGGCCTAACTCTGCTTCATGAGTCCACAAAAATTGCTACAGTACGGTGCAAATGCCTTAAGGCCAATTTCTACTTCTGTGTCAAATCTACGCCGTAGGTATGGCATAGCCGCGTATCCTACGTCGTAGCCTGACGCGCACCTCCCCAAAAATGTAACTACGCATCATGGCGATGCAGACCGCAACAACTGTGATTGGTCCGCTTGGTAGCATCCCATTTCCTCCTACGCTGCAATAGCTTCCCATTGGGCTACTGAAGGGCAGGGAAGGAACTCTGGCTGCAATGCTTTCCATAAAGCTGTACAGACCTCCGAAATTATGGAGGACCCTGTGCTTGACGCCAGTTTGTAGCTAGCTGCTACAGCCTGTTGACTTCCACCAGAATCTAAAACTCGAATGGTGATTGCCAGTCTCTGAGTATACTGTGCGTACACTGATGCAAAATAAATGGTTGGAGACTATGAACCAAATCGTCAAATCTA
Source organism: Mobula hypostoma (assembly GCF_963921235.1). Lineage (NCBI taxonomy): Eukaryota > Metazoa > Chordata > Chondrichthyes > Myliobatiformes > Myliobatidae > Mobula > Mobula hypostoma. The sequence goes on from NC_086113.1 coordinate 21,537,803, forward strand.
CCTGCCGACATCCAAAAATATTTGAAATGTATTTCCTAGTCCATGTCTCTCAGTGGCCAGACAAGCACAGAAAATTCACCCTCCTTCAGTTTCAGTCGCCATTGTTTGAAGTTTGAGTTTCTTTGTGTTGAGTTTCAACACGAAGAATCTCTACGCAGTGGCATAGAAACCCCAGCGCCAACTAGTGTTTTGGCGGTGAATTGCAGAGCAATGCAGACACACCAACGCAGAAGTATAAATGCTCACAATGGCATAGCCCACTTGCGTAGACTATGGCGTAGGCTACTACGCAGAAGTGTAAATCAGCTTTTAGGCACATATATAAATAGCTAGGGTGCCTAAAGACTTTGCACAGTACTGTAGCAATTTTATGTCATGCATTGTACTACAGCCACCAAAAAAAAACAAATTTCATGGCATATGTGATTCTGATATGGGTCTCTGTTGTGGACTGTGAGTGGAAAGGGGGCGTGGAAAGGGGGCAGAGAAAGGGGAATCACTATTGAGAAAAAAAAAGGGAGGGGAGAGAACAGGAAGCACCAGAGAGACATTCTGTAATGATCAATAAACCAATTGTTTGGTATCAAATTACCTTGCCTGATGTCTCAGGGCTGGGTGTGTCTGCACCTGTGCCCCCCCACTGACCCTGATACTCCTTCTCTGCCACCTGTCCTAATCCCCTCCTATCGCACCCTTCCGAACACCCTTCGCTCCCACCAGATTTGCAAAACTCGCTCTCCGCTCCACATTGACAAAAATACCGAACTGTGCAAAACTCTTAGGCCTAAGACTTTTGCATCGTACTGTACACTGGTAAAAATAAACTTTGAAAAAGTATCGCCCAGGCATTTTCATCCATCTATTTTAATTGTTGTCTCATTGCAACTGAGGATTATGTGAAACATTTCAGGGACTCAAAGAGTGGAGGTCAGTCAGAAAAACTAAATAAAAGCTGAAAAGGAAAGAGGAAAAGAATTGCAGAGAAGTGACAGGGGAGGAGGAGGAGGAGTCAAGTGTCTACCCAGTGTCTGGTCACACACCCGCTGTCCTCCTCTACGCTCGCACCCATGCACCATTTCCCTGTGCCCTAAATTAAGGGTGGCCAATCTTTTACATTCCATGCGTCAATTTTTTCACGCACGAGTTCAGATGCGATTTTTTCACGCACGAGTTCTATATTAACATATTTTTACAAGAATTGAATGGGGGTACAAGAGTTGTATGGCGCATCTGAACTCGTGAGTGAAAAAATTGACGGGTGGAATGTAAGAGGTTGGCCACCCTTGCTCTAAATGGTGTAAGCTACTTTGAGGCACGGGTATAAAATAGGGTAGGGAATGCTGCTGCAAGCACAACAAACTGCTCTGTGTCTGAAGCACTGTAGTAATAATTGGATGATCTTGTATCAATTTTTAATGCATGTATTTCTAAATGACAATAAATGAGGACTGAGTGTCCTCATAATCTAACGATCAATACCAACAGTATACAGTGTAAGTTGAGATGGAGCAGCTAAAAGCGTTTTTCAGAGTACAAGGCTTATTCTCTTCATCATAATCCTTTGGAGTGTATGGGGTGTCAGGGAGGGGTAGCACCTCTAGTGGGGGATCATGTCGTGTCCTTTTCAAGGCGGTTAGTCCACCTTTGGTCCCCACCTGGCACCCAGCTCTCACCTGTGGCTCCCCGTAGCTATTTGCATGCAACAGCGGCCACACCTCGGGCAACGGCTTCGACAAGCCGGCTAAACCAGGTGAGGGTAGGCGACGGGTCTCAAACCCTCGGTGAGATAAGGAGACGTCTATCCCAGCACGTGAAGACAGACTCCAGCGGATTCAGCAGATAAGACCAATGGAAGGTCCAACGGTCAAGAAGGCGGTCTCTGCAAGTGTTGTGGAACGTATAGAGCAGGACAAGACACAGAAGATGCCCTGGTCATCCACTGTACCTTGTCCCATCTCCAGCCATCTCGACTCTTGTCTTGCCACTGGATCCAGATGGGAATTGGGAAGAGAGAGCGAGGCTGACGCTGCGCAACTCTCCCTCACTTAAATCCAAATCAAGCGCTAGTCTCGACACCATCACCGGCTGGTGGCACAGTGACATCAGTGCCGGACTTCAGGGACGAAGGTTCCCGAGTTCGAATCTAGTCGAGCTGCTCCCGGGCACGCTTTCCATCTGTGCCGGGTTGAGTGTCGAGCAAGCGACTCGACCTCGTAAAAAAGTACTAATGGTGTCGAGGTCTTCATCGATGACAATGGACGAACCTTAAGGCCCACAATTGGCATCCAGAATGTAATGAATATAACTATCTCTGTAACCACGAACAAGCCTTGATTGGCTATATTCATTCACAAACAAGAAAAAAAATCTGCAGATGCTGGAAATCCAAGCAGCACACACAAAATGCTGGAAGAACTCATCTCTTTTTCTCCTACTGAAGGGTCTCGGCCCGAAACATCGACTGCACTCTTTTCCATAGATGCTGCCCAGCCTGCTGAGTTCCTCCAACATTTTGTGTGTGTTGCTCGGCTATATTCATGTATGGTTGAATGATATTTAAACCTGAACTTGAGCTTAAAACTGGAGCAAGCCGCTTAAACTCATCGTAACTAATCTGACCAGTGATCAGCTCTTTGACAAACATAAATAAACAACCATATTGTCAGATTAATGGGAATTTGTTTCTCCCATTTCCAGTACTCCTTTTCCCTTTTGGACAAGCCAAGTACCAGCAAGTCCACAATGTGTCTGCAACTCTTCTCCATGAAGGGCAACACAGGTAATAGGCTGCACGTTTTACAGTCATTGATGATGTCACCATGTACCGCCTGTGAATGATGCCAGGAGACTAAGGTGAATTGCGCTTGGAAGCACCTGATCCATTGATAGGCAAGACATCAACTGGAAATGGACACAATCACATCAGAATATGCACAAAATGATACGGTGTGCATAGTTGGCTCTGGAGGAAAACACAAATTTATCTGAGACTCATTGTCAAAATTTGTTTCCTGGCAATCTACCTCAGGAAACCAGACTCAATCTAACAAAAACAAGACAATGCAGCTGGTAGAAGGACATGGAAATCACAATTGCTTGCAGCTAAGAATTCAAACAAAAGCAATTTGGAAAGCAAGATCAGTCCTTCAGTTTTGTAATTTTTAAAACCTTTCATCAGCCTGATCTCACACAGTATATTGTGGGTATACTAGATTCATTACTGAGATGAGGAGAAGTTAATCAATTGGTTCCTGAAGCTAGGAATCCCCAGGCTCCCCAGTTTACTTCCTGATCACCAAGGCCAGACCCACAAGGTTCCCATCCAAAGTCCAGCCTGGGCACCAGAGATGTGTTTGGGAGGAAATATGTCCAGGTTTCTCACTTATGGGGGTCGAAAACACCTATCTTCCAAAAATAAAGACTGAAAATTAAACATTTTGAAGATAATAATTGTTGTTGTTGTTGTTATTGTTGTTCCTTTTCATGCCTTGTGGCACATCAATCAGCATTTTTGCTGTTTCCATAGCATTTGACTGTTTCTTACAAGGCCAAGTTGCTAGTTCAATGCTCAACCCAGCACAGATGGAATGTGAGCAAGGAGCTGTCTGGATTCGAACTCGGGTCCCTCCACCTCAAAGTCCAGTGCTGATGCCATTACACCACCAGCCGACAATCTGAAGATAATACTTGGCTTTTAAGTAATTTCTCCTTCAAGTATTGCCCTCGCAGCTCATAGTCAGATTTAAGAAATAGCGTCCAATAAATTCTGCAGTCTTTTTTTTCTTTTGTTTATTTAGTGTAATACTGGCAACATCAATGCACATTCGTATGCATGAAGGTACATACACACATGTTTATACATTCATATACATGCAGGTAAACATATGCACAAATATTCATATGCATGTAGTTATACAAACCCACACCTGCAAACATATATTATTTCACAAAGCATGTCTGTCATGAACTTGTATTGGATATATATATATAGATTTTTTTTTGGGTTAAATTTAATAAGTAGTCCAAAAAAAGGAAAGGAAAAAGTAGAAAGGTAGTGTTCATGGGTTCAATGTCCATTCAGGAATCAGATGGCAGAGGGGAAGAAGCTGTTCCTGAATCATTGAGTGTGTGTCTTCAGGCTCCTGTACCTCCTTCCTGAAGGTAGCAGTGAGAAGAGGGCATGTCCTGGGTGGTGGGGGTCCTTAATAATGGAACCCACCTTTCTGTGGCACCACTCCCTGAAGATGTCCTGGACAGCACAAAGGCTAGTGTCCATGATGGAGCTGACTGATTTTACAACTTTCTGCAGCTTACTTCAATCCTGTGCAGTAGCCCCCCATAACAGATAGTGATGCAGCCAATTAGAATACTCTCCACAGTACATCTGTAGAAATTTGTAAAATACTAAATCTCCTCAAACTACTAGATCATGACTGTCATCAAGATTATGACTAATCTTCTATCTCTCTGCGGTTTTCCAGAATCAATACCATATTCTCTTATTATCAGAAAACGATCAGCCTAGTTTTAAATGAACACCACAACTGAGCCTTCACAGACCTCCAGGAAAAGAATTCTGAAAGCTTGCCACCCTTTGTGTGATTTCTTTTTCCTTTACAGAAAAAAATCTGGTCCACCCATCAACCATCAGGCTCCCAAAATGGTGTGGGTAACTTCACGCACCCCAACTCTGAACTGATTCCACAATCTGTGGACTCACTTTCAAGGACTCCACAACTTACATTCTCATTATTATTTATTTACATATTTTAAAATTTGGACAGTTTGTCTTCTTTTGCACATTGGTTGCCAGTCTTTAGGTATAGACTTTCACTGATTCTATTGTATTTCTCTGTTCTACTGTGAATGCCTGCAAGAAAATGAATCTCAGGGTGATATATACATACTTCGATACAAATTAACTTTGCACTTTGAACCCTTAATTCCCAGACCCTTCATTCAGGGGAAACACCCTCCTTGTACCTTTGTTGTTAATTACTTTTGTAATATACATTTCCACAAGATATCCTCTTCTTCCAAACTCTAGAGAATGCAGTTCTATACCTCCATATAAAGCAAAACTCACATACCTGGAACTGACCAAGTGGATCTTTACTCTTGGATAAATACATCCTTTATTAGACAGGGCCATCAAAACTGTGCACAATAAACCAGATACAGTCTCACAAACCCCAATACCAAGGTCAAGTTCAAGCTTAATTGTCATTTACCATACGTGAATACAGCCAAACAAAACAGCTTTACTCCAGGACCAAGGTGCAAAACATAGTACCAACAGTCATACACAGCACAAGAAACACATAGCACATATAAGACATAGTAGTAAAATATAGTCACACAAAAAATATACCATCCAATTCCCTGAGCCCACGAATGTTGCAGCAGTCTGCCGTTGAACATAAAATATCTTGTCTTCTGCCAAGCGAACACTAGAGGACAGCACTGACTCCAGAATGTATGACTCTGGCACCTCTCTCCCGGGTGGCTGCAAGTAGGCAACACCGTGGCTTGAGGCCTAGTCCTCACTACAACCGAGGCCACACAGCTCGCCTGCCATTCACCCCCAATAAACCAGTGAAATGGGCTTGCAGCATTCCACATTAACTACATTAGGGTTTTGCGATCACAAGAAAAGTAACCAAGATGACCACTCACTGTTAAGCTGCACACCTCGTCCGTGCACCCACTCTGACACCCATCTGATGCAGGCAGCAGCATGATCCACACCATGTCCAGCTCCCTCAGTTACTCTGAAAATGAGCAACTTGCTGATAGGGTAGGCCTATAGTTCTTTAAATTCCTAATGTCCGGCAGGTTCTAGTGATCATAAAAATGTGTTTAAAAAGACAATAACACCTTTAGCTGGCCTTGTAAAAGCTGCTGCATCCAAGCACACCACCATCTTACCGGAAGTAAGATCTTAACATCGCAATAGGTTTCCAAATTCTTGCAATCAAACACTCTCATTATAAAGATTAAAATAAAATATGTCCCCTTTAATTGCCCACTATACCTTCATGATGTCCTATCAGATATTAATACTATTCATAATTCTTACCATTTAATAAACACACAGCTTTTCTCTGGCATTCAGCGAAGCAAATGATCTTCACCATGGTTTCAAATTACCAAGTTCTCATCCAGTCACTCAGCTGTCCATATCCTCCTTCATTCTCATAACCGCAGCTGGTTTAGTGTTAACACATTAGAATTAGATGTAATACTACTGAACTAAACAAGATTTGGGGTAGAGGAAGGTTGAGAAGCCATTCTTACCTTAATCCCTAATCATATACCATTCTGAATGGCCTTTCATTAATTCTGTTTCCCTTCCCATGACTGGCCTACTATTTCCAAAATTTTTTGTTTTTATTTACAATTTTGAGTCCCTAGTTAAGACTTGGCACTCTATTTTGTTTCCTCAGCTATGCCCTTTCTTCATAGCCTTCACTATATCCCTACGTTGTTCCCTCCCTTCGCACCAATGTTAAAGAACACAAATACTGTCCACATCTTTCTCAATTAAGGTAGCTCAAATCAAAGAATATGGAATTCAAAATACAAGCTTCCCTTTATCAATTGCAAACATCTTGACAAATAGCTAAAAAAAAATGAATGCCCACATGCAACAGTGATAGAACTGCAAAACTGTTAATTAAAATGTTCTGCTGTCAAACACAATGGTTTCTATGTGCTGAAAGCATTTAGCTCGGCAAGATTTCATTAAAAAAAATATTTTATCTGTCAACTACTGTGTGACAAAGCACGAGTTTGAATGGCAATGTGAATCCACCATCTGGCATCCCAAATAGCGTAACAGCAAGCCTATTTACTTGTTTAACACTGAAGAACTGCAATGTTTTCACTCCACTTTCACACCATCCATTTACATTATTTCATTTATTTTCTTCTCAATTATTTTTGGCATCCTTTGTGCAACATTAAAAAAGAGACTTACATTTATATGTAATGACTCCCATAATTCAGGTCATTGAAAATGTCTTAATAATGCATGAAGTTCTGTGATTGTTGTAGGAAATGGAGCGGACGAATTTCCCAATCCAATCTCCTTTAAACAAAGATGTAATGGTCATCATACAAAGGTTTCAATTTACTTATTTTTATATAAATATCGATGTTGTTGACTAAGGGAAAAGTATTGTCCAGGATACTGTTAGAACTCCACAGATCTTTTTGGAATTAGGGTCATGTGATATTTTGGGCCCACCTGAAAGCACTGAGGAAAATTAATCTTTCCACAAAAGCATTTGGAGCCCACACTGTATCAATCGCCAAATGTAGGGAATAATTTATTAAAATCAATCTTAGGAATGATTCTTTGTCTCCGAAAACTTATTGACTGATGGTCCAATGCAAGATGTCCAAGACTGATAACCATCAGCACCAACCATCACAGAAAAATCACCCTCAGTCTAATCACAGACCAGAAATGAAGAAGTCAGAGAGTGACCTAAACCTTGATCAAAAGTTGACGGCCTCCACAGAGGAAGTGGAGTGAGTTCAGAAAGAAATAATAATAGGTCTTTCATCATCACAACGTGTTTTTTTTAATTTATTCACAGAATCTGGGTTCTGCTAGCAAAGTAGGCACCTCGTCCATCTCTAGCTGCCCCTGATTAGCTACTTCCTTTAACCACAGTGATCCAGATGGTGAGGGTTCTACCCCAGAGCTGCTGGGTGATCTTGAAGGCAACTTAAACATGCACTGTCATCGTTTCCCTCTGAGGCAGAGATCACAGGTATGAGAGGTGGAATAAAGACAGCACAGGCAAGTTCCTATAGTATCCACCTTCTATTACTGAGTAGTTCATTGCTTCACAAATAACAGTTGAAATTTAATTGCCATAAAAACACCCACTTTATTTTACATATTAAAAACAGGTTTTTTTGGGGTTGGTCGGTACCTTTCTAGCTAGACCACCAGGATAACCATATGCTCCAGTTTCTTCTGTAGGTGATATTGTGCTAAAAAAAAATTCACAAATGAGTATTTTGCTGCTTCCACCCACATAGATACTAGTTTGTTTATAATCCGGTGCTGACTTCATCATTACTTTCATGATACCCAGTACCAGCAGTTTTTAGTTTTTGAATCTAGTCTTTGATGTCCCTCACAGCTTGTCCTCTACATCTTTTGAAGTAACAGCTGTGATTCAAAAGACAAACAAATTCCCACAAACAGCAGTGTGTTGCTTTGGTTTTACGATCTCCTGAAGGATCCGGCAGAACTGACTCTCGGGATTGCAGGCACGGCACCCTGAAGCGGACGAAGGTCGGCTATCGCTAGAAGGGTGAACTTCAAACCAGGTTAAAGGATCACGGCCCGAGAGCAGAAAGCTATCTGGTGTTCAGCTTCACTACTCTGTGTCAGCCGAGGTCCCCCCCATCCGAGCCTGTGTTTGTCCTCCCTCCCTTTCTTCTCACTACTACCATTGGACGGGACATGCAAGAGTCTTGGGTCCCACACCACCAGCTTCAGAAAGATCTGTTACCCTACAGCCATCGGGCTCTTGGTCTAGCATGAATGGGTTTCACTTGTCTCATCGCTGAACTGACTACACAGCCTGTAGACTCACTTTCAGAGATTCTCTCTGTTATGTACTGTTTTTCATGGATTTCATTGTATTTCCTTCATTTCCTGTGGCTGCCTGCAAAAAAAATGAATCTCAAGGTTGTATATGGTATACCTACTTTGATAATAAACTTACTTTGAACATTGAAGTGCTGCTGTGGGTTTCTTTATGTTCACCTAGAAAGGACAGGGCCTGATTTAATGTCCTCTCTCAAATTTGAATCTCTAACAGTTCAACTTCTCCTTCAGTTCTGCACTGGAGAGTTACCTTCAGTCTTCTGAACCAGAAAGAAAAGTGAGGAAATTGTAAATGCATGAGATTTTCTGGGGGAAAAAAAAGCATAATCGAAATTCTCCTGAAGGTAAAGTATGGGTAATTAAGTTGGTTACTGCTCAGTTAAATTTTAAAAAGCATGATCATTGTACAACATATTTTAATAAGTTGCTGAACAAACACATGCTGTGGTGTACCAGTGCTTGACATTTACAGCCTATTGCCTGAATCATGAGCTTTCCTGCGGTCACTGCTGGCGTTCCTTCAGTGGCCATCACCATGGTTACTTATTGGTCCTTTGGTGTGCGTGGCTGGCTTAGGAAGAATGAGGCCTATTAAAATAATACAATAAGCATCACAACCTTTGTGAACTTAGTGTGGTTTATTCTGTGTGGGATATTTATTCGCAGAACAAGCGGGTTTTAAAAATAAAAAATAAACAAAAGTGACAACAGTTCTTCACTGCAGGAGCCTGGTAAGGAGGACAAATGGAATATTGTCAGTACAGAAGCACAGACCATTCTTGTGTGTGTGCTTACTGACAGGAATCTTGGCCACTCGGCAGGTCTTCAATCAATAAATCAGGGGTCCGGCACTAGAGGGGAATAAGAGATTATTGTCATCAACAAAAACCTTTTGAAAAATCTAAAAAGCTGGTTCCCAGTTGGGAGCGGGGATTATTGACCAATTTATTTACCTCCTCTCAAGACAAGATTTGCTAAGTCCATCATTGCTTCCAATCAGTTTTTCATATAAATAGGAAATGGGAACTAAGATGTCAATATAAAATACCCTCCTGCCTGCTGTCACTTTATTGTTTCAGTTATTAAGGCTAACCATAGCTCTGGGGTGGTCCAATAACAACTGAACAGATCAAAGCTTAGACAGTAAGATATAAGAGATAAAAGATAAGTGATGACATAAGATAAGAATTAGGCCATTCAGCCCATCGAGTCCGCTTTGCCATTTCATCATGGCTGATCCCAGACCCTATTCAACCCCATACACCTGCCCTCTCACCATATCCCTTAATGTTCTGACCAATTAGGAATCTATCAACTTCTGCTTTAAGTATACGCACGGACTTGGCCTCCACCGCAGTCTGTGGCAAAGCATTCCACAGATTCGCTACCCTCTAGCTAAAAAAATTCCTCCTTACCTCTGTTCTAAAAGGTCACCACTCAATTTTGAGGCTGTGCCCTCTAGTTCTGGATACCCCCACCATAGGAAACATCCTCTCCACATCCACCTTATCTAATCCTTTCAACATTTGGTAGGTTTCAATAAGACCGCCCCCCCCCCCACCATATTTTTCTAAATTCCTGTGAGTACAGGCCCAAAGCCGTCAAACACTCCTCATATGTTAACCTCTTCATTCCCAGAATCATCCTCGTGAACCTCCTTTGGACTCTCTCCAATGGCACACATCCTTTCTAAGATCCAAAATTGTTGACAATACTCCAAGTGCAGCCTGACTAGTGTCTTATAAAGTTTCAGCATTATCTCCTTGTTTTTATATTCTAATCCCCTTGAAATAAATGCTGGCACTGTACCTGCCTTCTTTACTACAGACTCAACCTGAGAATTGCACAAGGACTCCTAAATCCCCTTGCACCTCTGATGTTTGAATTTTCTCACCATTTAGATAATAGTCTGAACTATTGTTCCTTTCCCAACACTGTATTCCATCTGTCACTTTTTTCACTTTTTTGCCCATTCTTCCAATTTGTCTAAGTCCTGTTGCAATCGCATTGCTTCCTCAGCACCACATACCCCTCCACCTATCTTTGTATGATCTGCATACTTTGTCACAAAGCCATCAATTCCACGACGTAAATCATTGACAAACAATGCAAAAAGTAGCGGTCCCAATACTGACCCAAGGAACACCACTGGTCACTGGCAGCCAACCAAAAAGGCCCCTTATATTCCCACTCACTGCCTCCTGCCTGTCAGCCAATTCTCTGTCCATGCCAGTATCTTTCTTGTAACGCCATAGGATTTTATCTTGTTAAGCAGCCTCATGTGAGGCACCTTATCAAATGCTTTCTGAAAATCCAAGTCAATAACATCCACTGCCTCTCCTTTGTTCACCTTGCTTGTTACTTCCTCAAGGAATTCTAACTGATTTGTCAGGCAAGATTTCCCTCAACAGCAACTGAGCTGGCTTTCACTTATTTTATCATTAGTCTCCAAGAACCCCAAAACCTTATCCTTAATAACAGACTCCAGCACTTTCCCAATCACTGAGGTTAGGCTAATTAGCCTTATCTTCCTCCCTTCTTAAAGAGCGGAGTGACACTTTCAATTTTCCAGTCCTCCGGGACCATGCCAAAATCAAGTGATTCTTGAAAGATCAAGCTTCTTGGAGGTTTTTAAAGTAGAGATTATTGAACAAATTTAGAGCCAATAGGATGGGGGATAAAACATTGGAATGGAAAGAACCTTGCTCAGTAAACAGAAAAAGTAGGGATAAATGGCTCATTTATGATTGGGAGACTGTAACTAGTGAGGTGACAGGGTGATCAGTACTAGAGCCCTGTTGTTTCTGATATACTGTATGTCAATGATTACAGTTAGTCCACGTCTCCAAGTTTTTGCTGATGACACAAAGCTGGGTGGCAATGAGAAGTATAAGATGCAAGCTGGAGTAAGCAGCTTCTTTTCTTTTTCAATCTCTTTATTAATTTCAAAATATAGAAACAAAACATAGCAATAATACAAATAGTAGGAGATATATTGTTACACTTAAGAAAAGTAATTGTAAAATCAAATAGTGTAAGTTAACAAAGCTCCCAATCATGTAGAACTGACAACGGATAATACAAATCAAAAAAAAAACTGAAAAAAAATCATGAAAAAGAAACAAAAACAAAACCAAAAAAAAACAAACCCCATCCTCAAAGAAAGACAAAATTAATCAACTAAACTAAAAGACTTGGGCAAAACTAATAACTTAAAAATGGAAAAGAAGAAAACCTTAGTGTCGACGACTCCATTCCCCTCCGACTGGAGTAAGCAGCTTCATGTGGAAATAATAGACAATGGTGTGGCTTTGAATATGTATAAATATGTGAAGTCATCCACTTTTCAGAAAGAAGTGTACTTAAAAAAGTAATCATGTCTCAATAATCTTGAGGGGAAAACGTCTTTGGCTGCTAACTCTAAATGTGTGCGTTCATATTGGCCAGCAGTTAGATTCAATGGTCTAGGTTCAATCTCCTTTCTTCAATAGATCCAAATATTAATAGTTGAGTATAATTGGAAGCAAGTGAATCTCTACATATTTGATGGTGGCAGCCAAAGCAAATCTCTTTCCCCGGAGAGTTGCACTTTCTGTACCTGATAAAGATGATTGCTGAACAAACAAGGAAAAAAAATCGAGTGAAACAAGAAGAAAGATGAAGTAAAATTAAACACATAATCAAAGAAATTTGGCTTCTAGCTCCACAAGAAAAACAGGCAAACAAGGGACTAAAATGCAGCGTTACCATTAGACAATAGACAATAGGTGCAGGAGTAGGCCATTCGGCCCTTCGAGCCAGCACCGCCATTCACTGTGATCATGGCTGATCATCCACAATCAGTACCCTGTTCCTGCCTTCTCCCCATATCCCTTGACTCCGCTATCTTTAAGAGCTCTATCTAACTCTTTCTTGAAAGAATCCAGAGAATTGGCCTCCACTGCCTTCCCAGGCAGAGCATTCCACAGATCCACAACCCTCTGTGTGAAAAAGTTTTTCCTCAACTCTGTTCTAAATGGTCTACCCCTTATTCTTAAACTGTGGCCGCTGGTTCTGGACTCCCCCAACATCAGGAACATGTTTCCTGCCTCTAGCGTGTCCAATCCCTTAATAATCTTATATGTTTCAATCAGATCCCCTCTCATCCTTCTAAATTCCAGCGTATACAAGCCCAGTCGCTCCAATCTTTCAACATATGACATTCTTGCCATTAGGATGAAAGCACAGCCAGGCATACCTTTAATAATTACCTAAGATCATTTCAAACTTCCTTCTTATTCTCTTAGAATTGTGATACAAAGTTTCAAATACTATACTTATCTGATTAGCATATGCAAATAGGATCAAGGGCGGCAAGGTAGTGCAACTCTATTACAGTGCCAGGTTCAATTCTGCCACCATCTGTAAGGAGTTTGTTCATTCTCCCTGTGACAAGGTGGGTTACCTTTGGTGCTCTGGTTTCCTACCACATTCCAAAGACGTACAATTTAATAGATGAATTGGTCACATGACTCTTTGGGACAGAAGGTCCCGTAACCGTGCTGTTATCTCTCAATAATAATTTTTAAAATGATACCTTGGACCCACAGATATCCATCACTACAAGACATCATCAAGACGTGTCACTAAATATTGATGCAGTAAAATATAGTGGCTTATAGAGAATGTCAGACTATATTCTCATCCTCAAGCCTCTGGAACAGGCCCTATAACATTTGCAGCCAGAGCCAAGCATTGGCACCCATTAAGCCACAGCTAATTAATCTGGTTATAAATCAGTAAAGTGTTAACGTGAAGTAAAATGTAACCTGATTCAGATTGTAAACAACAGGGCAATGGCATTCCTGGTCAATGTAACCACACCAATGTATAAAAGTAGCTGACAAGAAGTTGTTAAATGCTTTGGGCAGGTGTGAAGTGCCAGGGACAGAGACACAGAAGGAGGCCTGACTTACTCCATAATTAACAAATCGCCAACAGCATTTGGACATTGCCAACGTAGAAACCTGGAGGTTGCTAATCATGGACATGGACAGATGTTTGCCCATATTTCATTAAAAGAGAATTCTCTCCCTTTGAGATTTTACAGATTAAAGCAGTGCAGCTCTCACTGACTAGAGAGGAATTTGCAAACTGTGTCCTGTTAGCACCATCTACTGCATTGCCGCTGGAAGTTTCAGGAACATTGCACAATTCCACACAGCCATGTCACTGTACGGCTTCCTCACCCCTCTAACGGGATAGTTTTCTCTGCAACATTCCAGTCCATTCTTCAAACACCAACACTCCAAGTGCAGAAGCAACAAGACCCTCATTTGGTGTTCTCCAGTGGCCCAAATAGCTTTTCAGGTGAAATGCCAATCTATTTTCTTCAATACAGCAGAATGCATCCACTGCTCACAATACAATCTCCACAACAGATGACACAAAGCACAGAAGGCATGTCTGTTGTTCAATTACCTTTCACTTAACTTCACCTCCCAGTCCCACTCTGGTCATTCTGCTCCCATATGAAGTACAACACAAGCTTCAGAACCATCACATCTTTTTGACCAAGCTTATTGGAGCCTTCTAGGTGCAACTCAAATAAAGGTGCTGTTCTCATTCACACCACTTAACCACATCCGTGAGACCTGACATAGATTGGTGGACCACTTTGTCGAATATCGATGAGATGTGATGTTGATTGGGGATCCACTTTGTCAAGCACCTTCGCTCTGTCCACAATAAGGAGGATTTCACAGGGGCCAACCATCTTAATTTCTCTTCCCATTCCCATTCTGACATGTCGGTCCATACCTCCTCTACTGCCACGACGAGGCCACTCTCAGGTTGGAGAAGCAATATCTCATATTCTGTCTTAGTAACTTCCAACTTGATGGCATGCACATCAATTTTTCCAACTTTCTGTAATTTCTTCCCCCGCCCCTTCTGCATTGCCAATTCTGGCTCCTTTCCTTCTCCTCACCTCCCTTTGGTGCCACACCCTTCCCTTTCTCCCACAGATTCCCTCTTCTCCAGCTCCTTCCCTTTTCCACCAATCACCTCCCTGCTTCTCACTTCATCGCCCCTCCCATCCCTCTCACCTGATTTCACCAATCACCTTCCAGCTTGTCCTCCTTCCCCTCGCCCCCACCTTCTTAACCTGCTTTCTTCCCCCTCCTCAGCCGTACAGTCCTGATTAAGGGTCTCAGGCCAAAACGTCAACCGTTTATTCCTCTCCCTACAGACTGCCTCACTTGCTGAGATCCTCCGGCATTTCATGTGTGTTACTCTGAACCCCATCTCATGTTTCTTTATTAATCCCTTTATTGCTTCCTTTTGTCACGCATTTCGTTTCCCATTCAGTCTTCCCTCTAGTCCAACTTGTCACAAATGTTGCTCTTCATACTTTCCTCTACCTGCCAAATGGGTCCCCAAACCCCAATATCTTAAAATACACTTGATTGCAAACTTTTGGCAGCAATAACAATTGACCATTGACTTCAAACATCACATTTACTCCTCTCTGCATGAAAACTCCTCAGCTGCTAAGCATTTTCATGGTTTGCATTTTCCCTACAGCTTGCTCAGACAAAACATACACACAACAACATTAGTCACATCATAATCATTGCTAATGTGTCATCAACTATCAAGATATGACCTTAAGATCAGTGCCTAATTGCTACTATCTGAAGCAGTAGCATTAAATCCTATGTTTGCACAATCAGTTCCTCATAAGTGGTGCATTAAAGAAAAGATTTCCCATCAAAATGTTCCAAGTGATCTCAGCTGTTTGGATAAATTTCCTTCTTTCTCTTTTCTTTAGTGGCTGAATTCAGATGACAATATTTCAATACGCACTTTTAATATGCAATTAGCCTTGCCGTTTCCCAGTGACTTGTTTCAGTTTATCGAAGTATTTTTGTATAAGAATTACCACTTGAAATAAATTGCAAAGTAAAATTATTAAATAAACAATTCTTTATTTCATTTTCCTTTGGTATCTGAGAAAGGATCAGCAGCTTAATGTGTTCCCAATTCACACAAATTGCTGGAGGAACTCAGCAGGTCAGGCAACAAGTACGGAGAGGAATAAAGAGCCATTGTTTCGGGTCAAGACCCTGTCCCAATGAAGGGTTGGGCCTCGAAACATCGTCTCCTTATTCCTCTTCAGAGATTCTGCATGACCTGCTGAGTTACTCCAGCATCTGCAGAAACTCTTGCACTTACGTCTTCCCAGTTCTTTGATTTTATATCCTAGCTGCTAGGGGATGGGAGTGGTGAAGGGGACAGGGTGGGCTGCACACAGATTGTGAGAGTTAGAAATCCATACATACTTAATAAGCCATAGTGAAACAGACACAGAGAGAAGTGTTTGCCTACTACCTTTTCCAAACAATTTGGCAGATGAACTTCAAGCATGGAAGCTTGATCCATCAGTCCATCCCCGCTATTGAGCATATTTACATGAAGCACTGCCACAGGAAAGTGGCATCCACTATCAAGGGTCCCCACAGTACAGGCCATGCTGTCTACTCCCTAATACCATGGAGCATGAGGTACAGGAATAATTATTATCTTACAAATATCAAGCTGCTGAACCAGCATTGATAATTACATTCAACACAACTCTGAACTGATTCTACGACCTACAAACTCACTTTCAAGGACTCTTCACAGCTCATATGCTCAGTATTATTTCTCTTTTTATTTATTTGTATAATTTGTCTTCTTTTGCCCATTGGTTATTTGTCAGTCTTTGTGTATCTATGATTTTTCATGAACTTTGTTGTATTTCTTTATTTTCCTGTGTATGCCTGCAAGAAGATAATAAATTTTACTTTGGCTTTCACTTTTTCTTGGCCCTTAACTCTTTCAGATTGGCCCCTGTAATTGATTATTGATTGAGTCAGAGGAAATAAACTCTCAGAACAACACAACTACAACTTAAGACATTTATCAGAGGTAAATGAGCCCAGCTCTAGGAATCTCCAAACTTCTTTTATAGATCAAGTTCCCAGCCATTTCCTTCACTGAAAAATGTTGCTCAGAGGAACAAAGAGAAAGAAGAACATTTTCTTTAAAAATGGTAACGGCGATAGCACGAGAAAAATGACAACCAATGCCACACATATTTAGGTAATGACTAAACAGAAATGAGCAAGCAACACAGTGGCTGGATGAACTCAGCAGGTCAAGCAGAGAAATGGACAATAGACATTTTGAGCTGAAGCCACTTATCAGGACTGAAAGGAAGGGGGCAGAAAGCAGAATAAGGTGAAGGAAGAGTACAAGGTGGCAGGTGATAGGTGAGACCAGATGAAGGGGATAGCGGAGTAGAGGCTCAGTTTAAGACAATGACAAGTTCTAGCTTGACGAACAAAAGGAAATTACATCAACCCTTTGAGACTCCTCAGGATTTTGTGTGTTTCTACCCAGTTATTCTACTTTAGAAACACCAGCAGACACCAATTTAGCTTTTGCAACCTTTCTTTAAAAGACACGGTATCCATTTCGGTCATTAATTTAGTTGGCATTCTCATAACTACTTCCAATACAAATGACTGAATAGGGCTCAGATATGGCATCAGAACTATTCAGAATGTGTTGCAGTGACATTGGAGTACCTCTTCTATTGCACCTCAAAATAGCACCATCAGACATCCCACCCTGCAAAAACTCTTTTCAGGGAGGTAGCACCATCAATTTGCTGGAGACTCCCGGAACTTCTGGGAGAGGTGGGATGTCTGCAATAGAGTAGCTCCTTAGCAGCCAGCCAGCTAGTTTAAATAACATTAGCTACGCTAATGAACGAATGACACCTGTTAAACTCACCTCAACGTGTCTTTTACAGTCTTAGCCCACCATGGGCAATAGAAAAGTCACTGTTGCAAACAGTGCAGCGAGCAACACTGTCATTATTTTTGACCCCTATTAGGCAGGGGTACACTTTAGGGTAGTCTGGGGTGACGTACATTTTATAGTTTCTTTTTTTGGAGATCCATCTCGCTCTCTCTCTCTTTCTCTCTCGCTCACTCGCTCTCAAAAAAATTGATATACGGGATATTGTATATAATTTGCAGGCATCAGGGAACCGCTATTAATATGTGGGAGACTCCCGGAACTTCCAGGAGAGGTGGGATGTCTGCACCATGGAGTTGTTCATTTACAAAAATATAACCTCAGACTAACTGTTCATCTGAAAACAAATATCTACCAGAGTGCAGAACTAGAGTCAGCCTGGACTTCTGTTCTATAAATAACTGTGTCACAAACTCTCAAGTCTCCGCATTGGGATAAACTTATAACCTTCTGACCCAGAGGTAAGAATAGTGCTCACCGGACTACAGTTCAGGATCAACCTCTGATTCAGAAGGTGAGGTCCTTAAGTCCTTTTCGAGAATGGTGAGCACAAAGATCTAAGTCGAGGAAGTCTTTCACTAACAAGTGTTCTGTTTCAAACATGTTAAACTGGAACTGTGTTAAGGGAGAACAGAAGAGTGTTCCCCAGTTTCTTTGATAATACTTATCCCTGATCACTATCATATTATTGTCTGCAGGGGATTGCTTTGAGCAGCTTGCTGTTGAATTTCTTATCTTAGAGCAAAGTAATTCATAGGCTATGGGTCGGTTTGTAACATCCTAAAGTGACAAGAAACGGATATTAAAGATGTATGTCTCCCTGCATCCTCCAAACATTCAGTCTGGTTCAATAGGCATGATCTGTCCTTGAAATGGAAGAATGGATAAATGGTTCAATTCTGAGTCACTTCAGCTCACAGTGATGAGTATATAGACCAAGAACAAAGATCATATTGAAATCTGCTAGCAATAAAAGCTTATAGAAATCTAGGAACACACTGGAGTATTGATACTAGATTGCATATAGTTTGGACCCAACTCATTTCCAGCATTTAGTTGTATTTACCATTACATGGATCTATGAACAACTGTGTCACAAATTCACTAATTGTTAGCTTCGTCCACAAGTTTCCATCGCTGAGCAATTACACTTGTGACTCAGAATGAATTACCAAATGCAAGGCTATAATTAAGTAGAACATTCAGTAACTGAAAAAAAATAATTTCTTATCCAGAGAAGCCATCAACAAACCACTTGGCTTTTGTCCAAATGCATAAACATCACATATATTGCAGGTTAATAAGCTGAAGTACCTTTCTTCACAGTGACTAATCAAATATGTAATAAATAATTTCAAACAGGCATTAGCATGAACAGCATAGATATTCTTTTGATTTCACTGCACAAACACTGGTTTAATGTTGATTCCAAACCATAGCCATAATGCATATGTATGCATACATAATAAAAACAAATTGAATGTGACCTGCCATTCCCATCCATAAAGTTGACTTCCATGCATAGCTATATTATTAAAGAAAAAACTTCAGATAATCTTTCATAAGAAATTCTATTATAGATGTTTATAATGCATAGTCAAGACCTAAACAGTTCGCTATTACGTTTTATTAATAAATTAATCATCTAAATTGTTTAGCAAGACAAATATGTTTTGCTGCAATGTCTCCTTTTTAACAAGCGTGCCTAATTTACAAAATATGGTTTTATATAAGAGATTAAATTGCAGGCCAAATTGTATACAGTCTTGCCCACAGTTGCACACAGAGCTGCAGAACAAGTTTGGGAAATTTACAAGATTCCCACATTTGATGCCGAGTTACTGAGCGAGCACCACCCGCCATCCCTCAGCTATGCTGCGCGATTGGATCTCTAGGCCAGTGACACAAAGGAAGCTGACCGAGACGATCTAACATTTACCCAGGGGAATTCACTCTCATGTCCTGGCGCAGGATCAGTGATCCATTCACTTCAAAGAGGACTGTGGAGGTGTGGGTAAGATAGGGGGGAAATTAAGTTGCTTTTCTTTCTTAAACGATTTAAGGCATGGTAACACAGTAGTTAGTGCATCACTTTACAGCGCCAGTGACCACCAATCTGGATTCAATTCCTGCTGCTGTCTGTAAGGAGTTTGTACGTTCTCCCCATTGCGATGATATTGTGTTCCTTCTCCGCAAAGCCCTAAACTCAAAAGAAGATCTTAAGCCCTATCCAATAGAGATATCTATGGTATCCTCACTGTGGGGAGGCTATACTACATCCACCTACATTTCAAGGGCGAGCTTACTTCCCCATTGACCCCCTGTGGCGAGGTCTAGCTGCCAATACCCACTGCTTGAAATGTGGGTCACCCCTCCCTACCAAGGAGGCGATATTTCCAGCCAACAAAGTAGTTTAAGCAGTTATTTTACTTTTAATGATACACATTTGAATAAAAACAAGTAGTTCTTAACACACATTTAACCCTCACAGATGACTTCTAATTTATAAAAGGTCTCTGAATTACAAAAGATTTACAAACTGCAAAGGATTTCCAAACACAGGTACAATTCTTACGAACTAGAAGAACATACCATTGAGTTACAGACGAACTAGTCATCTGTTGCAGGAACGAAAAGTTGAAGAATGAATTCTAGTTCTTCTTTCTGTAACCCCGTCTTTCTGACATTCTCCTTGTCATACCTAACAACCCCTAATGATTGTGATATTTATCCTACGTTCTACTAAATGACATCTGCATCTGATGTTTCCAGTTACCTTTGCTGGGACAAAGCAACTCACACAGATAGCCTTAAAGGCTTCAGGTGACAGAGATCCCGGACATCCACAGTTAATGCTGTGTGGGCGGACCCTCCAAGTACACAAACATCTCAACTTGTAGCCATGTTTGATGACACAACACCATTGGTTGATGGAGTTAAGTAGTCTCTTGGTCATTTCACTATGCAACGCAGACCTCTTAGCAGGCAGGCAGTCTAGCAGCCTATACTCTGCAACACTGTTTGCAAAGCTGTGCATCCAACTTCAAGCTGATTGCTGCTCACAAATTACATTAAGAACCAGAGACCGGTTCTTGTTACAACGGTGTTTTGCAGAAGAGCACACAGAAGGTGCCTAATAACATGGTCATGGTCACTGAGTATATGCCAGTGATAATACACATGAATCTGATCTGAAATCAGACACGTCCCAAATGACTCTCACCAATGTTTACAAATGCACCATGGAAAGCATCTGATCCAGATGCACCACAGCTTGGTAACAGGAACTGCCCTGCCCAAAACCTCAAGAAATTGCAAAGAATGTGAAGAGAGCAGCTCATTGATCACACAAACAAGTCTTCCCTCCATCGACTCTGAGTAAATTTACCACTGCCTGAAGAAAACAGCCAATGTAATCAAGGACCCCCCCTTCCACACTGATGGTATCTTCTTCTCCATCCCAAATGGACAGAAGATACAAAAGCCTGAAAGCACATTCCACCAGGTTCAAGGACAGCTTCTACCCTGCTGTTATCAGACTCTTGAATGATCCTTTTATATGCAAAAAGCTGACCTCTTGGTCTCCCAGTCTACCTTACCCTGGCCCCTGCACTATGTGTACCTGCACTGCACTTTCTCTGTAACTGTAGCAATATATTCCAATAGTTCAGTAGTTCCATTTAATATCAGAGAATGTATACAATATACAACCTGAAATTCTTGCTCCTCGCAGACATCCATGAAAGCAGAAGGGTGCGCCAAAGAATGAGTGACGGTAAAGATGTTGGAACCCCAAAGCCCCTTTCTCCCCCCTCCCCAGCACAAGCAGCAGCAAAGCATTAACTCTCCCCCCTCCCCCACTTATTTCAGCAAACAGCATCAACAACTGCCACCCACCAAGCAAGCAATAGCAAAGCCCCCAAAAGAGATACTGTATTCCCTTTTCACTGTCTCAATACACTAATGTATGGAATAATCCACATGTAAACAAAAGCTTTTCACTGCATCTCGATACATGTAACAAAAACATACCAATTCCAAATTTTAGCATTTAAATCTGCTTTGGTTTAATAATTTTACTTGATATTTGTCCATATTAAATCAGGACTGAAAGGGCGCAACAAAACAACTAAACAAACATGGAAGTTCAATTATTTAGGGAGCACGGTAACAAGTGACAGAAGGGCTGATGCAGAAACTAGAAGATGGATTGGGATTGTTAAATGCACATTTGACTGTTTGAGCAAGATGCTAAAGAATAACATAATTTCTATGGGTAGAGGACTCAGTGTTGTGATGCTACATCCATTCCACACTAACATCTGGAAGCGAATGCTGGACAATATCAAAGCAAATCGAGGGAAGACTTAAAACTGCAGAAATGTGGTTTTTGAGAAGAATGACAAAAATATCGTGGAAGGACAGAGTAACAAATGAGGATGTGTTGAGAAAAGCTGGATTAAGAAGAGAGCTGATATCGTCAGTCAGGAAACAGCAGCTGGAATTTCTGGAAAAAATACTGAGGAAAGAGAAGCTCGAACATCTTGCAGTGATGGGAAAAACTGATGGAAGAAAAAGTCATGGTCAACAGTGCATGACATTCATGAATTACATCAAGGGATGGACAGGCAAAACTTTTGAAGGGCTTATTAGAACTTCTCAAGTTAAAGATAGATGAGAGACCATGACTGTCCACATCATACGACATGTCATATAATGACGACGTTGAATATATCAGAGATACTTGGAAACTACTTAAAAACTTGTAGAGTCCCTAGGATCCAAAACAAATGCAAAGTTAGCTGGTTCTGGGTGTATGCATTTTTGTTTTATTGTTTCAGAGTGTGGGCATCAATCTTGGATTCAGTGACTTGGGGTTCAGAATACATTTAAGAGTTTCATTCTGCTATGTTGGATATAGGCCAAACCACATACAGACACAGGATTTTCTACCTCAAGGGAGGATAGACAATCACATTAAGTTTTGTTATGATTCTAGTGGCTTCATGGTTGCCATTTCATATGCTGGTTTTTATTTCAGAATTAAAGGATTTGAATTTAGTGAAAAATACTGCAATGGGATTTGACCTCCTCAGATTACAAAGCCCACAGAAATAACTAAAACAACTTGTCATATCATATCAGCAACACATGCAAAAAGAAGAAAAAAACAGGCTAATTGTTAACACTGCTCCACCATACTTCCTGGGTTATATAAGTAATTAAAACTATTGAGGTTGTCCATTTGTAGCGGTAAAGTTAAAGAATAATCCACAGAGGTTCCCAAATGGTTTAAACAATGTATTCTCTATGAAACATCGACTGCTTATTCATTTCCATAGATGTTCTCTGACCTGCTGAGTTCCTCCAGCATTTTGTATGTGTTGCTTTGTATTTGCAGCATCTGCAGAATTTCCTGTGTTTATTTCAAAGTTGGAGGAGGTATTCATTCAGCTCATTGTGCTTGTTCCAGGTCTTTGAAAAGACTATTCAATCTGTTTCACTCAAATGGAGGTACTCGGCATATTTGTCTCCACCAGTCAGGGTACCGAGTACAGGAGTTGGTACGTCATGGTACCGCTGTATGAAAGGTTGGAGCACTTGGAATATTCTGTGGAGTTCAGATTGCTTAGGTGTAGGAAGGATGCTATAATGCTAGAAAGGATGGAGTGAAGATTCATAGAATGTTATCCCGACTGGAAGGTTTGGGCTACAAAGAGAGACTAGATAGGATGGGACTCCCCCCCCCGCCGCCCCCTGAAGAATGGGTGGCTGAGGGATGTCTATCAAGGGGTACATAAAATCATTAGGGGCAAAGATAAGGTGTATAGTGTGACGAAAAACCAAGTTATCAGAAGATTGATGACAATGAGAGAGAGATAAGTGAGACAATGGAGAAACATTCAAAATGCTAATAAGAGAGAAGAGCGAGATTAACGAGAAAGAAACACATTTCAGAATATTGACAGACCGGTTGCTTTGAACCTGAACTGTTTGAAGTTTGATGGACAGGCGATGCCCCAGCAGGGGGATAAAAAGAACAGGTTCGCTAAGGCACGACACACCACGAGATCACGAGATCCCGGAAGAGCGGTGTGCCCCCACAAGTTGGTGAGAGTTGGAGGTCTGGTTCGGGGGAACCGACCATAGACTGACAGGGTGAAAAGGTACAATCGGCGGGAACCTGGTGTGTGTGTCTGCCCTTGCCTGGGTGCCGGGTTCACTGCGGAAGAACGGTCGTATCCGGAACGGAGGGGTCACAGTCAGTGACCACAGAAGACATAAAAAGGGTCCGCCTGAAAGCCAACTGCGAAGAACATCAAAGGTCTGCTGAATCAGATTTGCATATCTCTCTCTCTCTCTCTCTCTCCCTCCAACAGCACAACAGCGATTACTGCGAACTGTACTAAGCTGAACTGAACTCTGCATCACTTGAGACTGATCATTTTACCCCTAGACTGCGATAGAGCTTGGTTGATTCCTATTACCGTAGTTCTGTGTACATGTGTGTTTCATCATTGCTAACCTGTTGCATTTATATCTTTACGATTAGAGTACTGTGTTACTTATTTCCTTAATAAAACTTTATTAGTTTCTGTTAAACCAGACTCCAACTAAGTAGTCCATTTCTGCTGGTTTGGCAATCCAGTTACGGGATACGTAACAATGGTCACAGTCTTTTTCTCAGGGTTGGGGAGTCTGAAACTAGAGAGCAAAGGTTTCGGATGGAAAAAATTCTCACATGAAGTGTTAGTGGTGGGTACAATTACAATGTTTAAAATATATTTAGGTGGTTATATGGATAGGAAACATCTAGATCAGGGGTCTCAAACTTTTTTATGCCATGGACCCTTAACATTAACCGAGGTTCCTGATGGGAATAGCTCAAGTAGACAATTTATTCAGCATGGGCAAAAATGACCCATTTCCAGGAGGTTTAACTTTATGAATTTTTAGTTTTGGGTCACGTTGAACCTTACAAGTATTTGATAAATATATCACTTGCTCACCATGGAATACACTGAAATGCTAAATTGTTACAGCCACATTTGTCACTCCTTCGACAGTCTCTAATGTGACTGTCACCACTCGTTGATCAAAAGACACCAGAAGGCGCCTGGCCTTGAAATTCCTAACAGTTAGTGCAGTAACAGTTTTAGTTATTGAAAACTACAACTGGCATTGCTTTGGTTTATACTGCTTCCAACCTCAAAGATTAATCACTCAAATTATGCCAGCATATTCAAATATATTTATGGAAAAGAATTATAAATCATTGCAATTAACATCTTTAACTATCAAATTATTCATATTTTCTGACTATTTCCTGTTAAGTCACCGCAAGAGAGGGCTTTATTAGGATTATGCCTATTGAAGATATTGGCAGAAGATTCACCCACCACTACAACACATCAAATAACATATCTTACCTCCTGTGTGTCTTCCCCACCACAGGGAGTTATTAGCCCCTGCTGCATATTCAAGAAGCACACATCCTCATTATGACTGCATTTCCTGTGATATTGTTCTGCTTAAGGTTTACATTAGTCCAGGCACCACAATACTACTGGAAATTACAATAACAACCTTGGAGAGGTAAACCATGAAACATATTGCAACTGGAGAAATCTCTCCAAAATAGTACCACAGTAACAATCTCTCAGGCACATAATTAATTGGCTTGAAGCAAGTCTTCTGTCAGCACCCACCCACATAGCTCAGGTATGCAATTTAAGACGGTTTAGCAAGTTGTATAAAATTTAGATTTCAAGACCAATGCAGCCGGAGAAGAGTCAAAATCTGAAACCATTCCCAGAGCAGTTCATTGAAAATATTATTTGTAACAATTTTGCGGGCATGGAGAGATCCATTCAGTTCACCTCCACGTCCACTGGCTCACTGCAATGTGGATATTGGCACAAGTAAAGAAATCAGATTGCTTCATCCATCTATCTCCATCCCGTCCACTACTGGTCCATTGGAACATGCAAGGATTTGGTTTACATTCACAGAACAGAGAACACAGAAAAGGCATTTCTGCCCAAAATGTCGCACCAATTTTTAACCTACTCCAAATTCAATCTAATTCATTCCTTCCACTTAGCCCTCCATTTTTCTTTAATCCAGAGATTTTCTTTAACTAATAAATCTTAGCTCCTTGAAGAAGTCAATCAGGTTCATGAGGTTTAACCTGAATTTCATAAAGCCATGCTGACTATCCCCAATCAGACTATGCTTCTCCAAATACTCGTAAATCCAGTCACTAAGAATCCTCTCCAATAGTTTGCCCACCACTGATGTAAGAGTCACTGGTCTATAATTCCCAGGGTTATCCCTATTACCTTTCTTGAACAAAGGAATAATATCTGCCACACTTCAATCATCTGGTATTAGTCCTGTGTTCAGTGAGAATGCAAAGATCATCAGGAAAGGCACAGCAATCCTTCCCATCACTTCCTGTAGTAACCTGGGGTATATTCTGTCTGGCCCCGGGGACTTACCTATCCTAATGTTTTTCAAAAGTTCCAGCATGTCCCCTTTCTTAACCTCGATATGTCCAGCACATTAGCCTGTTCTACACTGAGCTCACATTCATCGAGGTTCCTCTCATAGACGAATAATGAAGTATTCATTAAGGACCTCTCCTGTATCCTCTGATTCCAAGCACGTTTCATCTTTTATCCTTAAGCAGTCCTACCCTCACTCTAGTCATCCTCCTGTTTTCACATACATGTAGTACCCCTGGCGTTTTCCTTAATCCTACTCACTAAGGTCTTCTTGTGACTCCTTCTAGCTCTCCTAAGTCTCTTCTTGACCTCCTTTAAGGCTACCTTGTCACTCTCAAGAAACTTGTCTGACCTTTGCTTCCTAAACTATAAGTAAGCTTCCTTCTTTGTCTTGACTAGATGTTCCACTTCTCTTGTTCACCCTACCAATCTTCCCACAGAGACAAACCTGTCCAGAACACCATGCAAGTGGTCCTTAACGAACCTAAAAATTTCCATTTTACATTTCCCTGAAAACATCTGCTCCCAGGTTCATGCCTAATAGCATAACAATTGCCCCTCCCCTAATTAAATACTTCCTTATACCATCTGTTCCCATCCCCAATCAAGAATATGCTAAAGATTAGGAGGCTGAGGTCACTGTCTCCAAAATGCTCACCCACGGAGAGATCTGTCACCTGACCAGGTTCATTGCTTAGTACTAAATCCTGTACGGCCTGTCCAAATATTGTGTCCGGAATCTTGCCAGAATCTAACAATTCTGCCCCATCTAAACCTCTTGTACTGAGGTGGAAGTCAATATTATTGAAGTTTAAGTCACCCATGACAGCAACCCTGTTATTTTTGCACCTTTCCAAAATCTGCCTACTGATTTGCTCCTTAGTACCCCTGTTGCTATTGGGGATCTATAGAACATGCTAAATAGAGTGACTGCCCCGTTCCTATGTCTGACTTCCACTCTTACTGCCTGAGTAGACAATGATGCCCATGACATCCTCCTTTCAATGCAACTGAGGTACCATCCCTGATTAGCAATACCATTCCCCACCCCTTTTACACCTCACTCCCTTTTGAAACATCTAAACCCACTGAAAAGCCAGCGGCCATTCATGCTCTTGTGACAGCCAAGCCTCTGTATTGGCCACAATGCTGTAGTTCCATGCCCTAAGTTCATCACCCTTGTCCCTGATACTTCTCATATTAAAGTAGATACATTTCAACCCATCCGACTGACTGTCTACTGGTCACCCTTCCTCACAGTCTCCCTGCACATTGCATCTACCTTTACACCAACTGGTCCATCATCTGACTTAACATTCTGGTTCACAGCTCCCTACCAACCTCATTTAAACCCTCCTCAGCAGCTCTAGCAAACCTGTCCAGCTGTCAGGTGTAACCTACTGCCTTTGTACAGGTTACGTCCTCCCCAGGGGAGGTAGAATTTCTAGCTAAGATTTCCTTTTTCCAGTCACCATTGTTTCCAACTGTCTCAGCATCTCCCTCTCTTCTTATCTGCCTGAAGATACTGAGAAACATATTCAAGGATTTTCAAATAGCCAAGAGAAGTTTACTAAATCAAAGATTATGATGAGAGACAGTGTTTTTTCTGAGACTCTTCGTGAAGGAAAATTCCCCAGTCAGTCCCACACTAAACATTATTGCAGGCACAGTAAGAGCAGTACATGATACAACCCTTAAGGGGCGGGGGGAGAGGCATTGCCAGACTTGGAATCAATAAAGGACAGGGTTGGTTTTATGGAAGTTAAATTATGGCAAATGTTAACATGCATTTTGATTTAAAGAGTGCAACTTGTTTGGCTAATGTAGTATTAGTGCCTACACCCTTAAGGATTGTATCATGTGCTGACAGAGTATAATATAACAAAATGAACAGAAAACCCGAATATTGTTCATATAAAGACTTTATTATGGTGAGACCACAACTGGAGTTCTATATATACAGAGCAACACACATAAAATGCTGGAGGAACTCAGCAGGTCAGGCAGCATCTATGGAAATGAATAGACAGTTGAAGTTTCAAGCGGAGACCCTTCTTCAGGACATATAAACAGACTCTTTACTTAAGGAGGGATATACTGCACTTGCTATGGAGGTAGTTCAGAGATGAAATGAGAAAAGGTAGAGTAGCTGTTGCCCACTTTCATTGGAGGAAGGGGTCTGATATGTGCTCAAAGGATATTTCTCCTTGATGGAGAAGCTAAAACCAGGGGTCATTGAAGATGGAAATGAGGAGGAGAATAGGGAATTCAGAATCCGTTGGCCTAGGTAACTATGTTCTTTGAATACCTTCAAGACCTAGATAGACAGCTTTTTTTTAGTGAAACAGGAGTTCAGGTTAATTGGACTCAGGCATAGGCATGGTAATGGAATGGAGGCCGTGATCTGAACGAACGATGAAGTGTGCCTGAGGGGGCCAAATAACCAACTTCTACTTCTTCTGTTCTGATGTTCCTTTAAGGATCAAGGATCAAGACATTTTGATATGAAAATAGTTTTCAACCCATGATCTGTGCTGCGAAAGGAGTCTTAACATTACTCCATTCCTATGAAATACTGTGGTTCACCTATTATAGAGATAATAATTATGGTTTACCAAATGCAATAAGCAACAGTTCATCTCTGTGCGACAGTAGAACACACATCATAGTACAATAGTCTCTGTTTTATTATTTTGTACATTATTATTGCATGTTATTACACATTGGTAAATTATTATAGTGTATATTATTATTCTGTACTTTATTATTAGCTAAGTCTGCCCACTGCCAAGTGTGTTTTTAAATGTTGCTTCTGTAACAAAAGAACTTCCCACTCGGGATCAATAGTTATTATTATTAAGAATCTCTTTCATGGCAGTCTAGATTTAGTTAAATTATTAATAAATCCTCAGCTATTGGGAACACGATATCCATAATCCACGCCATAGACAGTAACAAACTATGGTTAAATCTTGATGAAGGGTCTCAGACTATCCATTTCCTTCTATAGATGCTGCTTGACCTGCTGAGTTCCTCCAGCATTTTGAGTGTGCTGAATAGTTATGTGAAGATTTTAACACAGAAAACATTGCAAAGAAATTGAGGAAACTAAATAAGACCATAAGACCATAAGACAAAGGAGCAAAAGTCGGCTATTCGGCCCATCGAGTCTGCTCCGCCATTTTATCATGAGCTGATCCATTCTCCCATTTAGTCTCACTAATAAGACAAAAGTCAAAGTGGGATTTCCTAGTGTGGCAATATAATTCTTTGCCAAACCTCTGGATTTAATAACAGTCTTAAAACAAACTGAATTAGAGGGATGGTGGGTTTTATAGAGGCCAACTCATGGTCATTGTGCCTATGAGGCTGAGGCATGGTTGTCACGGGTGAAGGAAGATAGTCGAGGATATATAAGGTCAGAACCTAAGCAAAGGAGAAGTTTCAGCTGTTTGAAAGGTTAAAGAAATAAGGAAGGACAAATCATGATGAGATCTGTTGGACAGAACAAGCATTTAAAATTTCAGACATCTGAAGTCCAACAAAGGTCGGAGAGCCAAGGGAATTTGAGTAATGGGGTCCAAGCAACAGAGTCTTGGTCACGCCATGGAGCTGAAGGTTACCGGGTCTCAGGGACAGGGCAGCTCCTCATTAGAGTATTCAAGTCTAGAGGCGATAAGGGAACTGGTGAGATGCCAGGCAGCTGATGGGCTGAGTCAGGAAGGTGGAGAGGCAATGGTATGAAGGTGGAAGTTAGTAATCTTCAACCGAAAACAAGGCTGTGCACGGGAACAACTTGCAAAAAGGGCCGACAGCATCAACTCTCATCCTTCACACAACCTCTTTGACGTCCTGCCACCAGGCAGAAGATACTACAACATAACAGCCAGAACTGTAAGGCGGAGTAAGTACTTCTTGCCCCAGGCTGTTTGCCTCCTTAACAGTCTGCTGTCACCCACAACACATGTACACCCTGTCTGAATGTCCTGCCACACCCTCCCCAACTCACAGACACAGCCTCATCCTGCACTGGCCACTTCTCATCCTTTATTGCTGCTGTTTGTTTTATTGTAATAGTGGCAGTAACACTATTCCGCCTTACATAAACCTGTGCCCCGCACTTAGTCAACCTGTCAATCTCCAGGCCATGCCACTCAGGGTCTTATGCGAACATTATTTTGTGACTATAGACTGGATGCTGGATGCATCTTGGCCCCAGAGGAACGATGCTTTCTTTAGCTGTACACACGTGTACGGCTGAATGGCAATAAGTTTGAACGTGAACTTGAAAGGTCAAACAATGACAAATGCAACCGCAACATTTGTTTATTTTTCTACCCCCAGCCAATGGCCAATTTTAGCAGCCTAATTGAAATCAGCAGTCAAAGGAGGACCCTGTTGCTCTATGATGCTCCATGAACAGCTCCATGCCATTAGCTATTAAGATCTTAGGGAGTCAGATTTATTAATATGCTTCCATGGAACGATAAGTGTTGAGGGACACCACATGACAGTTTCTTACACGCTCAGAGCTCTCCTAATCTGCCACCCTGTTCTCTGAAATCCTATTCTTCCCTTTCATGAATAAACATCAGATATGAATAATCCCAGAAGTAAGCATGACCTTTACATTAAATAATTCAAGAGCAATTTAAAGTCCACTACTTGATCTTTGAATTCACATACGATAAAATACCTTGCACATAAAACAAAATCTTCACAGCATATTTCATGGTTGGGGGGATCCCAAAGCATTTTTTACTTAGGTACTTTTTAAAGTCCCCCTTTGTGACGGAGGGGCGGTTATCAGCAATGCATATAGCGGGCTCTGAGAAACAGCAATGCCATAATGATCCAATAATCTGAAAGGATTAATGTGTACCAGGACACAGCCTGTAACTTCTCTGCTCGTCTTTGAAGTATTGCCATTTGCAACCAGCTGAGAGAGCAGATGGGGCCTTAGTTTAAGACTGCATCAAAAAGACAACACCTCCAACAGTGCAGTATTCCCTAGGTTTCTTTTTTATCTGTGCTCGAGTCTCCGGAGCAGGAAGTGAAAAGAGCTTCTGATTCAAAGAGGGCTATCAAGTTATATACTGGAAAACTGGCTCACCTCTCCTAAAATTCCCAATTGTACAGTTTCATTCCCAATGCATTCAAGAAGAAAATAAAGATAAATATTGCTCAGTATCATAAAAGTTATGACACAGGAGACTATTCTGACCTATTCCTAGATCAGGGGTGTGTGCTACAGGAAGGAACTTGTTGGATGTAAAAAGACAAGAAGCTGGGGGAAAGTAAAACCATCTCATTAGCAGAACCTGTGGAAAGAGAAGCAGCTGATGTTGTAGATCTGACTCTTCATCAGAACAAGAATCCACAGCTCTCTAGGATCAGTCATCATGTCAAGTGCCATTGGGTCTGATGATGCTTCACAGGTCATGTGAACCAGGTTCAAACCCAAACCGTCAGTGTTGTCAGAGCTGATCCCAAACCATCAGCGTTGTCAGAGCTGATCCCAAACCATCAGTGTTGTCAGAGCTCATCCCAAACCATCAGCATTGTCAGAGCTCATCCCAAACCATCAGTGTTGTCAGAGCTCATCCCAAACCATCAGTGTTGTCAGAGCTGATCCCAAACCATCAGCATTGTCAGAGCTGATCCCAAACCATCAGCATTGTCAGAGCTCATCCCAAACCATCAGTGTTGTCAGAGCTGATCCCAAACCATCAGTGTTGTCAGAGCTCATCCCAAACCATCAGTGTTGTCAGAGCTCATCCCAAACCATCAGCGTTGTCAGAGCTGATCCCAAACCATCAGCATTGTCAGAGCTGATCCCAAACCATCAGTGTTGTCAGAGCTCATCCCAAACCATCAGTGTTGTCAGAGCTCATCCCAAACCATCAGCGTTGTCAGAGCTCATCCCAAACCATCAGCATTGTCAGAGCTCATCCCAAACCATTAGCATTGTCAGAGCTCATCCCAAACCATCAGTGTTGTCAGAGCTCATCCCAAACTATCAGCGTTGTCAGAGCTCATCCCAAACTATCAGCGTTGTCAGAGCGGAGTTTGCATGTTCTCCTTAGGACTGAGTGGGTTCCCTCCACATGCTCTCATTCCCTCCTTCATCACAAGCATGTGCAGTAATTGACCCCTGGTACGTTGAATCATGGTTGGGTTATTAGCTGTGTGAAAGGGAACAAGGGACAGGGCAGCACGGCTGCCATTGTTCTGACAGCCAGCATAGTCTCAATGGGTTCTCCTCCCCGTGGCAACAATCGTGGGCTGCCCCCAGTACATTCTTGGCTCTGCTGGAAGCGAATGCAAACGATGCATTTCAGTGTGTATTTTGATGCACACAAGATAAATAAGTTTGAATCTGAAACTTAATCCATTTCCCTGTCACGGCCCCAGCCATCCCTCCTGTTTATTCCTCATGATCTCCTAATTCCCTTCTCCCGTGTTTCGTGTGTGTGTGTGTGTGTGTGTGTGGTGTTCCTTTTGTTCTCCCGGGCTTCCTGATTGCGACGCACCTGAATCTCATCGAACCTGCAGCATAAATCCCCCGGCTTTCCATCCACTCATCGCCAGATCGTTGCTTCAGCCAGTGTGGTAGTTCACGTTCTAGGCTGCTTAGAATTGTGTATTCTAAGTTTTGTTTCTGCGCTGTTGTTTGCCTGTGTTAACTCTGTCTCCTTGTGTCAACAGGAGCATTGCATGCCACCTGTATTCCCGTTCATCCTCCTGCCCGCCGTTCTCCTCCAGCCACGCTCACACCCTCATCGGCATCCCTGCTCTGCCTCGTCCCACCGCCCGCCTACACTCTCCGCTGGCTCAGTAGTTAAACGCTTTGCTCTCACTGCAGCGACCTGGGTTCGATCCCCGGTCAAGCCTCACTCACTTTTCAGCATTCCTCTGCCTAATCCTCACTCCCCTGCCTTCCCTGCAACCATCAATGAACACCCTTCAAATTACTCTCCCTCCGTGTCAGTGTCCTGCGTCTGGGTTCACCCATTCTTCGCAACAGAACGATCTGGCCACCATGGACCCAGCGGACACAAACACCGTCGAACAAGCCCCCGCCAACCAGGGTTCCCTACTGGGACAGCACGACCAACTCCTCCAGGAGGTCATGGAGAGCCTCCGTTCCCTGTCTGCGCACGTCACACAGATTGGCAACCAGGTGGACCGTGTCTCCACTCATATCACTCAACCTGCATCAGGAACCGCCCCCCCCCCCCCCCGCCCAGAGAGCCTCATGTACCAGAGCCGGAGCATTATGCTGGAGACCTGGGGAAGTGCCGGGGTTTCCTCCTTCAGTGCTCCCTAGTATTTGAGCAGCAGCCGTCGACTTACTCCACAGATACGTCTAACGTTGCTTATGTCATGAGGCTGCTAAGGGGAAATACATTAGCATGGGCCACAGCATTTTGGGACAACCAGCCTGATATCTGCTCCTCTTTCGCCAGTTTCATTGTGGAGGTGAGAAAGGTCTTCGATCACCCAGTCCGGGGTGAAGACGCCACTAAGCGCCTACTCCCTCTCCGCCAGGGCTCCCGCAGTGCTGCTGAACATTCAGTGGAGTTCCGGACATTAGCAGCTGACGCGGGGTGGAACGATGAGTCACTCCAGGGAGTATTTCTGAGTGGACTTAGCGACCTGGTGAAGGACACGTTGGCGGTGAGAGACGATTCCGACAGCCTGGATTCCCTGATCTCCCTGGCCACTAGGTTGGACAATCACCTCTGGGAGCACCATAGGGAGGGAACTGGTCGTCCACCACCTTTGGCCACTTCTTGGCTCTCTTTACCGCCTCCCGCCAGAAGCCTCTCTCCTCTTTCTGCAGCCTGAGTAGCTCCCAGCCCGGCCGTTTCCACCGCCCTGGGAGAGGAACCCATACAGCTGGGGCGGAACCGCCTTTCCCCAGCTGAATGATTCCGGAGAATGAGGGCGGGCGAGTGTCTATACTGCGGTCAGTCTGGCCACTTCCTTGCCACCTGTCCCCTTTGGTCAAGGGGGTGGGGGGCGCTCACCAGTAGCAGTGGGGACCCTGGTGAGCCAGGCAACCCTTCCTTTCATCCCCCGACCCCGAATGCAGCTTCAAGCCACTCTGTGTTGTGATCACCAGCCCTTGCCTCTGCTAGCGCTAGTGGACTCCGGCGCAGGGGGAAACTTACTGGACGAAAACCTTGCCCTGCAAGCCAGTATTTCTCGTGAGCCTCTGTGTACCCCCCTGGAAGCCAATATGCTAGACGGTAGACCCCCAGCCCAAGTCACACACTGCATGGAACCCCTGCTTCTCCTTCTCTCCGGCAACCATTGGGAACAGATACGGTTCAACCTAATCTCCCCTCCTCAGGCCCCTTTAGTTCTCGGCCACCCGTGGCTAAACCACCATAACCCCCACATCGACTGGTCCAATGGGAGGATAGTCAGCTGGAGCTTGTTCTGCCGTTCCTCTTGTCTGCAATCAGCCCTTCCCCCAGTGGAGGTTACTGCGGCCTTGTTCGCCTCTGAGTCCCCTGGCTTATCCACCGTTCCTGTAGAACATCATGATCTTGGAGAGGTGTTTAGTAAGCAACAGGCCCTTTCTCTGCCTCCACATCGCCCTTACGACTGCACGATTGACCTTCTCCCCGGAGCCTCATTACCCACCAGTCGGCTGTACAGCCTGTCCTGTCCAGAAAGCATGCAAGTAAAGTCCAAAGATAAAGCACAAGGTGGTGAGAAAGGATCTGAAAGGGGTCATTTTGAAACAACTCAGTCATGTTCTAAGGATAAAGTGCCAGATCTGCTTTGTAATGAGAAATTAGAAGAAAAAGAGATCAAGTTGCCAGCTGGTTTATCCGAGCCTAAAACAGATCATGAAGACGAACAAAGCAGAGACAAGAGTAATGAGCTGAAAAATGTGGCAGAGTATGTGGAGGAGATGGAATGACCAAAAGTAATGAAATGCAAGAGTCATAAAGTGGAGTATGGTCGGTCCGGGTCCAAAGCTGACCTGCGTATAGATATAAAAAATGAAGAAATTGTAGAAGGGGAAAAAAAGATATTGTACACTTCGAGTTAAAGGAATGGCATTTAGGAGAAAATGAAACAAGTAGCACAGAAGAAAAATCTGAAGAAACATTCTCAAAGTCAAGTGAGAAATTTGAAAATGATCAGTCTAATAATGAAGAAACTGATATAGAAAATTCCCTGTTGCATTTAAAAGAAAGCAGACTGGATTCTAAGGAAATGGCACACACTTCTCCAGGAAACGTGGTGCAAATTGAAAATTTGATAAAAGCCGAAGACAAATTAGAGGAGAGAACAGAAGCCTTTTGAAAGTGAAAGAGACAAAGCTGAGCCCAGGGAGAATTTAAATTTGGGAGAAAAAGAGCTTGAACCTGAAGAAAATGAGACTGGCAGATGTAAAATATCTCTTTTGGTTAAAGAACAAACCGAAGAGCCAACTCGTGAACAGTTAGCAAAATCAAATGAGATAAATATTCATCCAAACTTGGAACAACATGGATCTTTACATATCCCTTATGTCGCAACTTCTCCTGATGATCCAACTACAAAAGATTCTAGTCTTTTTCATCCAATTGCTGCTAAAGCACTAGTTTGTTTATCGTGATCCTTTTTCACCAACTACTCCAACACTTGATGGAAATTTTAGCTACGAGGCACCTTCTAGGGTTTCAGACTCCAGCGTACCTTTTGTGGAAGGCCCTGGAAAGCAAGAGGCTCACAGTTCAGAAAATGTTGCCCAGGAATTATGTGCTAAAAATCAAGCTGAAGAATGGACATCAAATGCGAGCCACCAAGAGTGGAGTTGCAAGAGTTGCCGGATCTAGCAGGATAGTGCGTCAGAAATAAACACAAGTGCCGCTGGTGAACTGAAAGATGAACATCTGACTGGGGAATCTGTCACAGGTGGTAGAGAGCAAAGTTCCGCCAGAACCGAAAAAAGGCCCAAGCGCCCATACACTCCAGTAGAAAATCCTCTGAAAAGGAGACACCTTCATTCAGAGGAGAAATCTGCTGTAGGATGGACCTGTTGAAGCCATACCAGTTCAGCACAAGAGGAGGAAGTCCAACACAATCACAAGAAAAGACCAGAAAGGTTGAAGATAAAGCAAGAAACCTGACCAGTGGTGTAAGTAGCCAGAATAAACCAACCACTCGTGCAGCTAAGAAAGTAAGCAGTCCTAAGCATTTGTCTGTAACTGAGCAAGAAAAGCGCTCACTGACTTCCACAAAAGAGAAACCAACAACTGATTTAAAGTCGGGAAAATCTCCAGCACCAGTATCAGTTACAAGATCAACCATCTCCTGTGATTAAACAAGGGCGTAAAAGAGAAGCAAGTCCAGAACACAAGAGACGACAACAGAAAACTCAAGCTACCCAGATCCATGCGCATTCATCCCACGTTCCACATCTCCCAACTGAAACCTGTGTCCGTCAGCCCTTCGTGCCCTCCTGCTGAACCCACTCCGCCCGCCCGGGTCGTCAACAATCACCCAGCTTACACCGTCGGGCGAGTACTGGGTGTGCGCCGCCGAGGCAGGGGTTTCCAGTACCTCGTCGATTGGGAGGGATATGGTCCTGAGGAGTGCACATGGATCCCCCGCTCCTTCATCTTAGACCCCTCTCCCAACCGGGACTTCCATCGCAACAAACCGGGCAAGCCTGATGGTTCGCCTGGAGGCTCCCGTCGAGGGGGGAGTGATACTGCCATGGTCCCAGCCATCCCTCCCATTTATTCCTCATGATCTCCTAATTCCCTTTTCCCTGTGTTTCTCCTGCTCGTGTGTATGTGTGTGTGTGTGTGTGTGTGTGTGTGTGTGTGTGTGTGTGTGTGTGTGGTGTTCCTTTTGTTCTCCTGGGCTTCCTGACTGCAACGCACCTGAATCTCATCTAACCTGCAGCATAAATACCCTGGCTTTCCATCCACTTGTCGCCAGATCGTTGCTTCAGCCAGTGTGGTAGTTCACGTTCTAGGCCACTTAGAATTGTGTATTCTAAGTTTTGCTTCTGCGCTGTTATTTGTCTGTGTTAACTCTGTCTCTCCATGTTAACAGGAGCATTACATGCCGCCTGCCCTCCCATTCATCCTCCTGCCTGCCGTTCTCCTCCAGCCACGCTCGCACCCTAGTCTGCATCTCTGCTCTGACTCGTCCCACCGCCCGCCTACGCTCTCTGCTGGCTCGGTGGTTAAACGCCGCGTTCTCACCGCAGCGACCCGGGTTCGATTCCCGGTCAAGCCTCGCTCACTCCTTGGCTTTCCTCTGCCTAATCCTCACTCCCCTGCCTTCCCTGCAACCATTAATAAACACTCTTCAAAGAACTCTATGTCAGTGTCGTGCATTTGGGTTCACCCATTCTTCACAACATTCCCTCCATTTTACCAAGCACAACCACCATTTCTATTCATGGTTTGTTTCACCACCTCTTCGAAATAAATGATTTCCTTTTTTAAGTACCATTGCCTCCAAGGGAATGTGGTGTTAATTGACCCTCTGAGATACAGAATTACAAAGGCTTACCATGCTTAGTCAATAAATTTATCCTGATCTCATTCCTAAGTAGCAAATTCATCATCTTAGGACAGTACTCTAGAATGCTGGTTTACAAGCTGAAGATTTTAGTTGGAAATAAAATAGTAGCCACTCATTCTTTAGGTAAAGGATTTCACAATCCACTACCCTCATATGCCTAGTGTGTAGATTGCCCTTGATTGGAAAATCCTACAAAGAGTATTACACACAGCCCAGTCCATCACGGGTAAAGCCCTCCCCACTATTAAACACATCTACATGAAACGTTGCCACAGGAAAGCAGCATCCATCGTCAGGGACCTCCATCACCTAGGGTCATGCTTTCTTCTCGCTGCTGCTATCAGGAAGGTGGTACAGGAGCCTCAGGAGTCACACCGCCAGGTGCAGAAACAGTTATTACCCCTCAGCCATCAGGCTCTTACACCAAAGGGGTTCAACTTTAATTGCCCCATCATTAAAATGTTCCCACAGCCTATGGATTCACTTTCAAGGACTCTTCATTCATGTTCTTGATATTTATTGCTTATTTATTTATTATTACTTTCTATTATTCTATTATGGATCAATTGAGTGTGCCCCACAAGGAAATGAATTGAAGGTTCATACTTTGAACCTTGTGGTGTACGAACAGCAGCATTTGTATCTTTTGGACAACCAGAGTAAATGAAAGCCCAACCCTGTTTGTTTTTGTTGGTCCCTCCAGCTCTTCACCCGTTTGCCGTCAACAGCTGTAACGTTGGAGGTGAGTGCATTTCTAAATTGTTCCATGAGTGCACCTGTCATGGTCCTGTAAGGCACAAGAGGTAAGAAAGTGGCTGAAACATCCAGTACAAATGATATTTATAGGCATCCGTCAGTCTCGTGAGACCACGGATTTGCGCCCCTCTCCACGCCACCGATGTTGTCCAAGGGAAGGGCACCGGGGCCAATACAGCTTGGCACTGGTGTCGTCGCAGAGCAATGTGTGGTTAAGTGCCTTGTTCAAGGACACAACACGCTGCCTCAGCTAAGGCTCGAACTAGCGACCTTCAGATCACTAGACCGACACCTTAACCACTTGGCCACTCGCCAACATATGTTCATTGGGTAAAGTGGTATCTGCAAGATATTTCTATTGCTTTCACTCTATCTGATACTTATTCTGTAAGAAACTGTGGAATGTCCAGGTACAGCTCCAACCCAGATGTAGTGGTTAGCACAGCGCTTTACAGTATCAGCGACCTAGGTTAAATTCCCACAGTGGTCTATAAAGAGTCTATACATTCTCCCCATGATCACATGGGTTTCCTCTAGTGCTCCGGTTTCCTCCCAAAGTCCAAAGATGTACCAGTTAGTAGGTTGACTGGTCATTTGTAAGTTGTCCCATGATTAGGTTATGGTTAAGTTGGGGGTTGCTGGGGCGATGCAGCTCGAAGGGCAGGAAGGGCCTATTCTGCACTATATCTCAATAAATAAAACAAATAAACAGATTTACTGAGCCTCTGGTAACGAATTCCACAGACTCACCACCATCTAGCTAAAGAAATTCCTCCTCATATCCATTCTAAAAAGATGCTCCTCTATTCTGAGGCTGTACTGTCTGATCTTAGACGCTCCCACCATTGGAAGCTTCCTCTCCAAATCTACTCTATCAAGGCCTTTCAGTATTCGATAGGTTTCAATGAGGTCACCCCTCATTCTTCTGAATTCCAGTGAATACAGGCCAGAGCCATCAAACGCTCTTCATATGACAAGCCTTTCAATCCTGGAATCATTTTTGTGAACCTCCTTTGAACCCTCTGCAGACAGCCCCTGGATACGAAGCTGTGAATCATAGATTCGCAAAGTCTTAAACACAAAATACTCTGCAGATGCTGGGGTCAAAGCAACACTCACAACACGCTGGAGGAACTCAGCAGGTCAGGCAGCATCCGTGGAAAAGATCAGTCGACGTTTCGGGCCAGAACCCTTCGTCAGGACTGTAGGGGGAAGGGGCAGAGGCCCTATAAAGAAGGTGGGGTGAGGGTGGGAAGGAGAAGGCTGGTAGGTTCCAGGTGAAAAACCAGTAAGGGGAAAGATAAGGGGGTGGGGGAGGGGAAGCAGGGAGGCGACAGGCAGGAAAGGTGAAGGAGGAATAGGGGAAAACACAATGGGTAGTAGAAGGAGGCGGAAATATGAGGGAGGTGATAGGCAGCTGGGGGAGGGGGTAGAGTGAAATAGGGGTAGGGAAAGGGCCACTCTCCCAGCTGCCTATCATCTCCCTCATGGTTCTGCCTCCTTCTACTACCCATTGTGTTTTCCCCTATTCCTTCTTCACCTTTCCTGCCTATCACCTCCCTGCTTCCCCTCCCTCACCCCTTTATCTTTCCCCTTACTGGTTTTTCACCTGGAACCTACCAGCCTTCTCCTTCCCACCCTCCCCCACCTTCTTTATAGGGCCTCTGCCCCTTCCCTCTTCAGTCCCGACGAAGGGTCTCGGCCCAAAATATTGACTGCTCGTTTCCATGGATGCTGCCCGACCTGCTGAGTTTGCAAAGTCTTACAAGGTGCAAAGAAAATGCAAACATAGGTGCAATTTAACATCATTCCCTGCGAAAGGAATAAAATGTGTTTTAAAATTACTTGTTAATCTGCTTAATTCAAATCATATATTTAGATTCAACACAGGATTAGCAAAATAATAGTATCAATGAGGACTCATCAGCTGAAATGTTTGCTGCACAGATACCAACTGACTTGGTTATATCTTAGGCTATGCCCACACTAGACCGGATAATTTTGAAAATGCCAGTCTCGCGTAAAAACTATAGGCGTCCACACCAGGTGTTTTTGAAAATACCTCCGTCCACATTAAAACGGGTACTTGGGCGAATCTTCTCCTACTGCGCATGCACAGGACACATCTACAGAATTCATCAGCTTCAACGAGTACACCCAATCAACAGTTTGGGCCAAGCAACTCTAATACATGTTTGTCCAGATACAGACTAGAAAAACTTAAAAGGAAATTGCCAAACGACAGACAGCTGTTGGATCTCGCGCAGGAGGACTAAAACTGAAAAAAACAAATATTGGAGCGTA
Source organism: Mobula hypostoma (assembly GCF_963921235.1). NCBI lineage: Eukaryota > Metazoa > Chordata > Chondrichthyes > Myliobatiformes > Myliobatidae > Mobula > Mobula hypostoma. The sequence goes on from NC_086113.1 coordinate 21,578,396, forward strand.
TGGAGGCAACCGACAGGGAGTTCATGAACAGTATGACCCGGCTGACAACGAACATCGAAAAACTGACTAACTCTGTTGCAGAGGGATTTGCAATGATGAGGAATATGATGGCTCCCCCCAGTACTTTTCACCGCCCAATACCAGCCTCACAGCCACCACAATAGCTATACATACAGATACACAGACCCCCGGGTGGCCCCACCAACATCTTCCCCCACTCCCACAGAGGGAGCGCCCTGGAAACATTTCCTACAGCCATAGTCTCTTCACCGATGAAAGGGACGAAGCTACAACTAAATGCAATAAGGCTTGTTACTGGGCAAAAGTGAAATTTGCTGTTACCTCATTTGTTTGCCTTTAATTTTGCCATGTCTTTCTGTATTATTTTGCTGTATTTAACATGTGCAATAAAACAAGTTACTGGGCAATAGTGATTTTATTTTTACCTGAGTAAAAGTGAAACTTACAATTTTCCTTTTTTGACCTTAATGTTTTCATGTCTATGCCAAACATAAGCTACTATTTAAAAGTGACATTTTGGAAGTAGTGACAATTGCATCTATTGAATATTTGCACAAGCAATACATTAAAAAAAGCACCTTGTTAAATATATAAAACATGTCTGCATCAGTGTTATCTTGTATTTCCATACAATGTTATATTTGGCTGTTACTCGTCTATTGTCAGAGAAGTACTTGCATAAATAGGTAAACCACCTCCATACCAGCAAGGACAGAAAACAGGGCGAAGTGAGTATACTTATTTATTCAGTACTCAGTAAGTGATGGGTCAAAGTATTTGGTGAGTACATTTCTAACTCTTCTAGCTTCAGTCTCATTGCCGTCTGTTCTGAAATTGTTAGGTTGTGTGGGGGGGGTTGAAATTAACGTAGACAATAAAGTAAACAACACACGCATGAAGCCGTCCGCCATTGTTGTTGTGGTGTTGGAGGTTGCGTTCAAGAAAACAATGAAATACTGCACTGTCACCACCATCTGTTCCAGCACGTCATGACAGCGTTTTTAAAAAGAGCCAGTTACCCAGTTACCCCATACACACTACACTGGCCATTAGGCATTTTCAGATTTATTCACTCTAGAGAGCATTTTTGAAAAGCTCTGTTTTCGGGGGAGGAAAACGCCGTTTCAGTGTGGATGGAGGGTCAAAACGAAGAGGAAAAGCTTCGGTTACAGATTTAGCCGGTCTAGTGTGGACTAGCCACAGAATTTCAGACTCTGCTTTATTTTGCTTCTTCGATGATGCTTCTAAAGGCTAAGTGGAATTAAAATGCTCCTTTCAACTCTACTTTCCAATGAGCACAGGGCCCAGGAGGCGAAGTGCCTGTTAATTGCAGCATTATTTTTGCACTATTTCAGTTATTTTGCAGTATTTCAGTTTTTGAACAAAAACTGAAGTTCTCTGAAGTCCCAAGATGCAGCTTTGCTCAAGCATCACACACTGGCACACGGGGTGATTTTTGATGCCACCGTAAGCAACACCACTGGGAAGTGAGAAACTGTAATCTATGCAACGCAAGTGCCACCTAGTGGTAGATACCACAAACTACAGGATTACTCACACCCTGGGCTGGAAAGGGGAGGCAGGACCTAGACTTGCTGTCTTGCTCTTTGTGAACAATTTCCTGACTCTGCTGTGACACCGAGTTCCTCATGCGGTCCAGCAGCAGCGCACAAGCCTGCTGCAACACATGCTCAAGCCTCACAAGGACATCTTCAAAAGCTGATGCCTCAAAGCTCAAAATAAATTTATTAATCAAAGTACATAAACGTCACCACATCCAATTCTGAAATTCAATTTCTTGCAGGAATACACAGTAAATCCAAGAAACAATAGAATCCATGGAAGATTGCACTTAACGGGATGGAAAAACAACCAATGTGCAAAAGGCAACAAATTGATTTTTGCAAATACTAAATAATGTTAATAATAATAATAATAATAATATATAAATAAACAATCAATATCATGAGCATGAGATGAAGAATCCTTGAGAGCAAGTCCATAATTGTGGGAACATTTCAGTGATGGGGCAAGTGAAGCTGTCCTCTCTGGTTCAGGAGCATGATGTATCTGTTCCTGAACCTGGTAGTGTGAGACCTGAGGCTCCTGTACCTTATTGCAGCAGTGAGAAGAGAGCATGGCCTGAGCAGCTGGGATTCTTCATGATGGATACTGCTTTCCTGCGACAGCACTCCCTGTAGATGTGCTCTGTGGTGGAAGGGTTTTACCCAAGATGGACTGGGCCATATCCACTACTTTTTGTAGAATACTCTGCTCAAGGATATTGTTGTTTCCATGCCAGGCTTATGATGCAGCCGATCAATATACTCTCCATCACACATCTTTAGGAGTTTGCCAAAGCTTTAAATGTAATGACAAATCTTCACAAACTTTTAATGAAGTAGAGGTGCAGCCATGCTTTCGCTATAATCCCACCTACGTGCTGGGGCCAGGACAGATCCTCGGAAATTATAACACCAAGAAATTTAAAGTTGCTGGCCCTGTCCACCTCTGATCCCCGAGGAGGACTGCCCAAGACCCTCCAGTTTCCCCCTCTTGAAATCAATTATCAGCCCCTTGGTCTTGCTGACACTGAGTGAGAGGTTGTTGCTGTGGTACCACTCAGCCAGATTTTCAGTCTCCCTCCTACATGCTGATTAATCACCCTTTGATTCGGCCAACAACAGTGGTTTTATCAGCAAACTTAAATATGGCATTCGAGCTGTGCTTTGCCACACAGTATAAAGCGAGTAGCACAGGAGACCTTGCACACAGCCCTGTGGTGCACCTGTGCTGATGGAGATTGTGGAGGAGATGTTTTTGTCAATCCAAACTGACTGCGGTCTACAAGTGAGGGGATCGTGAGTCCAATTACAGAAGGAGGCATCAAGGCCAAGGTCATGAAGCATATTGATTAGCTTTAAGGGGATGATAGAATTGAATGCCAAGCTGCGGTTGGTATAGAGCTGTCCAGATGTTCCAGGACTGAATGAAGAGCCAATGAAATGGCATCTGCTGTGGACCCGTTGTGATGGTAGGCATCTGGCAATGGATCCAAGTCATTTCTCAGGCTGGAGTCGATATGCTTCATCGCCAATCTTTCAACTCATTTCATTACAGTGGATGCAAGTGCGACTGGATACTAGACACTGAGGCAGGCTACCGCATTCTTCTTAGGCACTGGTATAATTGAAGCCTGCTTGAAGCAGTTGGGTAGCTCAGGTTGCCAAAGCGAGAGGTACCCGCCTGCATGGATGCCAGGTCTGGATTTCATTAGAACCGCTTGACTCCAAACCTTATCGCGGTCTTGGTCCAAGAATGGACCGATGAGGAGTACTGAAGGAGAAAAGTCATTGCCTTAAACATCAGGGTAGCATTCGGCCGAGAGTGGCATCAAAGAGCTCTGGTAATGCTGAACTCAATAAGCATCAAGGGAAAACATTCTGATTGGAAGGCCGTATGACATAGGAGCAGAGTTAGCCCATCAAGTTTGCACCACCATTCCATCATGGCTAATTTATTATTCCTCTCAACCGCATTCTCCTGCCTTCTCATCATCAAGAATCTATCAACCTCTGCTTTAAATATTCTCAATGACCTGGCCTCCACATCCGTCCATGGCAATGAATTCCACAGATTCACTACCCTCTGGCTAAAGAAATTCCTCTTCAGTTCTAACTGGACTTTCATCTATTCTGTGGCTGTATCCTCTAGCCCTAGACTCACCCACTAAGGAAACATCCTCTCCACATCCACTCTATTTAGGCCTTTCAATATTTGGTCAGTTTCAATAAGGTCCCTCCCCACCCAATTCTTCTCTACTCCAGTGAGTACAGGCCCAGAGCCATTAAACACTCCTCACACGTTAATCCTTTCATCCCTAAGGGGCCTAAAACTGCTCACAATACTCCCAGTGCTGTCTGATCAATGTCTCATAAAGTCTCAGCATTACATTCTTGCTTTTGTATTCCAGTCCTCTCAAAATGAATGCTAGCATTGCATTTGCCTTCCTTACCACTGACTCAACCTGCAAGTTAGCCTTTAAGGAATCCTGCACAAGTCTCTTTGTACCTCTGCCTGGCCTGCTGCGTTCACCAGCAACTTTGATGTATATCTCTTTGTACCTCTGAATTTTGAATTTTCTCCCCGTTTACGAAATAGTCTGCACCTTTATTCCTTCCGCCAAAGTATAAGACCATGCACTTCCATATCCCTATATTCCATCTGCAACCTCTTTGCCCATTCTCATGATCTGTCTTTCAGCAGACTCCCTGCTTCCTCAACACTACCTCTATCTATGTTCGTCTGCAAACTTGGCCACAAAGCCATCAATTCCATCATTCAAATCATTGACATACTTGTATCATGTGTAAAGAAGGGACCCCTGCCAAACACCACTGTCACCCAACCAGAAAAGGCCCCATACTCTCTGCCTCCTGGCAGTCAGTCAATCTTCTATCCATGCTAGTATCTTTCCTGTAACACCATAGGCCCTTGTTAAAGTAGCCTCATGTGCGGGACCTTAACAAAGGCTTCTCAAGCTCCAGTTAAGCAACATCCACTGACTCTCCTTCATCTATCTTGCTTGTTATTTCCTCAAAGAATTCCAACAGATTTATCAGGAAACATTTCCCCTTAGGGAACCACGCTGAGTTTGGCATGTTTTATCGTGTTCCTAGTCATAGTCATACTTTATTGATCCCGGGGGAAATTGGTTTTCATTACAGTTGCACCACAAATAATAAATAGTAATAACCATAAATAGTTAAATAGTAATATGTAAATTATGCCAGTAAATTATTAAATAAGTCCAGGACCAGCCTATTGGCTCAGGGTGTCTGACCCTCCAAGGGAGGAGTTGTAAAGTTTGATGGCCACAGGCAGGAGTGACTTCCTATGATGCTCTGTGTTGCATCTCGGTGGAATGAGTCTCTGGCTGAATGTACTCCTGTGCCAAACCAGTACATTATGTAGTGGATGGGAGACATTGACCAAGATGGCATGCAACTTAGACAGCATCCTCTTTTCAGACACCACCATCAGAGAGTCCAGTTCCATCCCCACAACATCACTGGCCTTACGAATGAGTTTGTTGATTCTGTTGGTGTGTGCTACCCTCAGCCTGCTGCCCCATTACACAACAGCAAACATGATAGCACTGGCCTCCACAGAAGTCCTCAAGTACTCTGAAACTTCATCCTCAGTAAAAGAGTTCAACATCTTCCCAACCACTGAAGTCAGGCTAATGGGCTGAAAATGTCCTTTCTTCTGCCTCCCTCCTTAAAGAGTTGGGCGACATTTGTAATTTTCCAAACCTCCACCATAATCTACCAATTATTAAAAGATCATTACTAATGCCTCCACAATCTCTATAGCTACCTCTTTCAGAACCCTGGTCCATTTGGTCCAAGTGGCTTATTTACCTTCAGATCATTCAGTTTCCCAAACATCTTTTCCTTAGTAATAGCAACTATGCTCACCTCTGTCCCTTGACTCTCTCAAACTTCTGACATACTGCTAGTGCCTTCCACAGTGAGGACTGATGCTAAATACTTACTAAGTTCGTCCACTATTTCTTTGTCCCCATTACTACCACTCCAGCATTATTTTTCAGTAGGCTGATACCAACTTTCACCTCTCTTTTATTCTGTAGAATCGTGTCTTTCTCAGAAAATAGAAAATGCAACTTTATTCAAACAGTGAAGGAAACAACGAGGCTAAAAGCCATAAACGCAACAGATTCTGCAGATGCTGGAGATCTTGAGTAAAACAACACACACACACACACACACACACACACACACACACACAGACTGCTTCACCAGAACTGATGAAGGGTCTCAGCTCAAAAAAATCAATTGCTTATTCTTCTCCATGGACGCTGTCTGACCTGTTGTATTCCTCCAGCATTTTGTGTGCATCAGACTACAAGCCAGTAAACTGAATGTCTGATATGGAAAAAATTTTCAAAGTAGGGCAGATTAAAAAAAATCAAGGTAATAAACAGAGTTTTGGTCCAAAACTTCAACTGTTCATTTCCCTCTAGAGATGCTACCTGACCTGCTGAGTTCCTCCAGCATTTTGTATGCATTGCTCCAGATTTCCAGTATCTGCAGAATCTCCCGTCAAAGACCATAAGACATGGAGCAGAATTAGGTCAATCAGCGCACGGAGTCTGTTCTGCCATTCCAGCATGGCTGGTCCCGGATCCCACCCAACCCCATACACCTGCCTTCTTGCCACATCTTTTGATGCCCTGACTGATCAGGAAACGATCAACTTCCACCTTAAATATACCCATGGACTTGGCCTCCACCACAGTCTGTGGCAGATCATTCCACAGATTCACTACTCTCTGGCTACCTCTGTTCTAAAAGGTCACCCCTCAATTCTGAGGCTGGATAGACATCAACTCTCACCTCTAGCTGAAGTTTCTGGGAATAGTTCACAAGGCGCAGGATAGGTATTTCCCACAGAGAAAGAAGTTCTCAAATGGCAGGGCTAGGTATCTGTGCCTGACAAAGGAAGTTCAGGACTGCATAAAAGCCAAGGAAAGGATTTATCAGGTAGCAAAAGTAAGTAGGAAGTCGGATGATTGGGAAGTTTTTAAAATCTAACAAAAGGCAACCAAAAAAAACTATAAGGGAATAGATTAAATATGAAGTGTGTGTGTGTGTGTGTGTGTGTGTGTGTGTTTGTGTGTGTGTGTTTGTGAGAGAGAGAGAGAGAGAGTGGGTGAGTGTTTATGTGCTAGCTACTAGCTACTCTGGCACAACATGGGGGAATGACAAGTTTAAGGGGAACACGAGGAGAAACTTCTTCACTCAGAGGGTCGTGAGAGTGTGGAGCGAGCTGCCAGCGCAAGTGGTGCATGCAAGCTCGATTTCAATGTTTAAGAGAAGTTTGGATAGGTACATGGATAGTAGGGGTATATGTTTCCAGTGCAGGTCGATTGAAGAAGGCAGTTTAAATGGTTTGGCATGGACTAGATGGGCCAAAGGGCCTGTTTCTATGCTGCACTTCTCTATGACTCTATAACAACACCTCATAGTTCTAGAGTCATACAGCACAGAAATGAGCCCCTCAGCTCACTACGTTCATGCTGAACATTAATCCACCTAATTTCATTTACCCCCTTTAGGTTCATAGCCTTCCATACCTCAGTGTCGGATAAGATTAAGAACTGGATACAAAATACATACAGAGTTTAATAAGTATTGTGAAAAGTTAATATGTATCATTAATGCAACATTAATGATACAACCATTTCTTGACAGAATCTAAGATGGAGATGAAAGGGCACACAGGAGCAAGATATACCAGCTAGTTGAGTGGTGTTGTAGCAACAACCTGGCACTCAGTGTCAGTAAGACCAAAGAACTGATTGTGGACTTCAGGAAGGGTAGGACAAGGGACCACAAACCAACCCTCATTGTGGGATCAGAAATGGAGAGGGTGAGCAATTTCAAGTTCAAGTTTCCGGGTGTCAATATCTCTGAGGACCTAACCTGGTCCCAACATATTGATATAGCTATAAAGAAGGCAAGACGGTTGCTATATTTCATTAGGAGATTGAGGAGACTTCCGATGATGCATGGTGGACTGGCTGCATCACCGTCTGGTATGGGGGTTACTGCACAGGATCAAAGTCGGCTGCAGAGAGTTGTAAAATTAGTCAATTCCATCATGGGTACCAGCTTCTGTTGTATCCAAGACATCTTCAAGGTGCAGTGCCTCAGAGAGGTGGCATCCATCTTTAAGGACCCCCCACCCAGGACGTGCCCCCTTCTTATTGTTACCATCAGCAGTCTGAAGGCACACACTCAGCAATTCAGGAACCGCTTCTTCCCCTCTGTCATTCGATTTCTAAATGGACATTGAACCCATGAACACTACCTCACTACTTTTTTTATTTCTGATTTTGAACTATTTATTTAATTTAACTATTTAATAACAGTGGCATACAGTATGTATGGGAGATAAAAAGGAGGAGCTTAGGAGGATTAATGGCACCTAATAGCAACTCCTTTGCTTGTATCTTCAGAAACAGCTCTCTGGTATTTCCATCTTTAATATCGCTATTTTTCCCTTTCAGGGTTCTTTTGAAGACCCTGACCTGGAGTTACACGCTGACTACGGTTCTTTGTGGGAATGGGACCCGCTCTCGGGGTTTCACAACTGGTCATTGTTCAGCATACCAAGGGCTCAGCCTAAGAGCTTCACCTGCCTTCAGAGGACCGAGATTTCGTGGCTCTGGAGGTGGGGGAAATCAGAGGTCGGTACCTCTGCGGGAGATCGGTATGTTGGAAGATCTCTGGCCATGTACCCAGAGACGCGAGATCTTTGGACACAGAGCTTGGAAAAAGCGACGCAACAGATTTTTAACATTGTAAACCAGAGAATTGTTTGTAATGTCTCCCCTCTCACTGTGAAACGGAGATATCTCTTTATCCCGCATTAGGGAGGGAGGTGGGGGAAGGGAGAGGGGGAGGGGGAGGGGGAGAGGGGGAGGGAGGGAGGGAGAGGGAGAGGGGGAGGGAGGGGGAGAGGGGGAGGGGGAGAGGGGGAGGGGGAGAGGGGGAGGGGGAGAGGGGGAGGGGGAGAGGGGGAGGGGGAGAGGGGGAGGGAGAGGGGGAGGGAGAGGGGGAGGGGGAGGGGGAGGGGGAGGGGGAGGGGGAGAGGGAGAGGGAGAGGGAGAGGGAGAGGGAGAGGGAGAGGGAGAGGGAGAGGGAGAGGGAGGGGGAGGGGGAGGGGGAGGGGGAGAGGGAGGGGGAGAGGGAGAGGGAGAGGGAGAGGGAGAGGGAGAGGGAGAGGGAGAGGGAGAGGGAGAGGGAGAGGGAGAGGGAGAGGGAGAGGGAGAGGGAGAGGGAGAGGGAGAGAGATCAAATACCAGGTGAACAAGTAGTCTTTGGGGTAACTGCAAGTCTGTGTCTTTGCTGTTGCTTTGCTCACGCTTGAGTGCTCGGTAGCGGGTGCTGATACTCTTTGTTTTGCCGGTGGGGGGAGGGGGGATCATTGATTGCTGCCACTTACGTGTGGGAGGGAGGGGAGCTGGGGGGGGACTTTTGGGGTTCTAACATTTGGGGGACACTCCTGTTTTCGTGGATGGTTGCGAACAAAAAGCATTTCAAGGTGTATATTGTATACATTCCTCTGACATTAAATGCACCTTTGAAACATATGTACATACTGTAAATCAGTTTTTTCCTCTATATATTATATTGCGCCTTGTAAGGCATGAAAATGCCCGACACAGGCCTCTTATGGTCTGAGTCGACGTTCCCTCCCCGTACTGCTGCGCAAAGTTAACAGATTTCACAACATACTGCAAGCCGGTGTTATTAAAACTGATTCAGAACTAATGCACATCTCCCTAGCAAGAGATTTCCCCCCTTGTTTTCAAGCTGCTGGGCAAGTATAATGTCATAAGTTGGCTATCAAATATCACTGCCACATGGACCACCTTGGAACCAAATGCACCGAGGTGTTTATAATGTTAACCGGGAAGGGGGTGAGGTAGGTGCAGACGTCTGTGGAGGACTGCTTGAGCTTGTCACAGATATCTGCCAACAACACATACCCATCTGAGAGCAGAGCCACAGCTGTTCACTGCTTCAAACATTATGATAACTACATAAGTGGAGTGATTAGTCAAGGAATTGTTTTTAAAATTCCTGGTAATATTATAACACATACAGAAGTGCATTTTATTTGTGTGTAACTGCATGGGCATTTTCTCAGCTGAATAAAGACCACAAAACACAGGAGCAGAATCAGGCCATTTGGCCCATCAGGTCTGCTCCACCATTCAATCATGGTTTTGGTTTTCAATGAAATTATCCCATTCACTGTCACAAAACAACAAATTTCACATCATACAAGTCAGTGATAAAAGATCTGAATCTGATTCTACTAAAGTTGGGAGTCCTGGTTCTCCTGGTATATTGTCTCCTCAAAGGACAATTCTATCATTCCCGGAATCAATGTAGTGAAGCTCTGTTGAACTCCTCTGTCAGAACAACCATTAGACATAGCAGAGGCCATTCAGCCCATTGAGTCTACTTCGCTATTTGATCTTGCCTGATTTATTTTCTCTGTCAATCCCATTCTCCTGTCTTGTCTCCATAACCTTTGATGCGCTTATTAATCCAGAGCCAAACAATTGTTGCATTAAATATACACAGTGATTGGCCTCCACAGTTGTGTATGGCAATGAATTCCACAGATTCATTATTCTCTAGCTCAAGAAATTCTACCTCAAAAGAAATTTCAGCTATGTTCTACATACATTTTCATGAGGGATAGATGGAAAAATTAGAGAGTAGAATGGAGAGAGTAAAACAGAGCAGACATGTAAGAACATATGCTGCATTGACAGATTGTTAACACAAGTTAGAACCAAGCTGATTGCTGAAACATCAGAGAGAATATCAAAGAGTAGGTAAAGGCCAAGTATGACAGAAAGTTGGCAATAAGCACAACCGGGAATCCAAAAATATTCCATAAGCATACAAAGAGGCAAAAGTTTATAAAAGGGAGATGGGGGCAAAGAAACTCTACCCACGGAGGAAAGGGTACTGAACACTTCAGTCTTTACCGAGGAGAAAGATGTTGCTGGTGGCTCAGGAAAGAAAAGTGTGGTCGAGATTCTGTATGGGCTAAAAGTTGATACAGAGGAAGTACTTGAAAGGCTATAAAAAACTTAAGAAGGTACAGATGAGATCCCCTCAGCAACCTGGGATGAAACTCACAGGGGCCTTGGCCATAGTATTCACACATCAGAGGATAAGATCATAAGACCACAAGATAGGAGCAGAAGTAGGCCATTTGGCGCAATAAGTCTGCTCCACCATTCAATCATGGGCTGATCCAATTCTTCCAGTCATTCCCACTCCCCTACCTTCTCCCCATACTCTTTGATGTCCTAACCAATCAAGAACCTATCCATCTCTGCCTTAAATGCACCCAATAATTTGGCCTCCACAGCCGCTCGTGGCAACAAATCCCACACATTTACCAACCTGTGACTAATGTCTCCGCATCTCTGTTCTAAATGGACGCCCTTCAATCTTGAAGTCATGCCCTCTTTTCCTAAACTCCCCTACCATGGGAAATAACTTTGCCATATCTAATCCATTCAGTCTTTTTAACATTCGGAATATTTCTATGAGATCCCCCCTCATTCTCCTGAACTCCAGGGAATACAGCCCAAGAGCTGCCAGACGTTCCTCATACGGTAACCCTTTCATTCCTGGGATCATTTTCATGAATCTTCTCTGAACCCTCACCAGGATTAAGGACTGGTGCATCAGGGATAGAAACCTGCAAATGTTACACTTCAGTTCAGAAAAAGTTGTGAAGATAAAAACCCAGTAACTATAAAAGAGTCGATTTAAGTTTGGTCAGGGTGAAATTCAATTCGTTACATGGGCAAATATGGATCGATTAGAGAAAACCAGCATGAATATAGCAAAAGCAAAATTGTGTCTTATGAACATAACTTTTTAATGAAGTAATAGAGTTAATGGGAGAAATGTGATTGACGTGATACATTGGAACATCCAATTTTGAATAGGCTATTCATTAAGACTGAAGGCTGCAAGATAAAGGGGACTCTAACCGCATGGATAGAAAGATTAGCTTAACCCTAACCTCATTTGTCACATGTACATCAAAATGTATTGTGAAATGTGTTAGTTGCATCAAATCAATGAGAGAGGATTTTGCTGGACAGCCCACAGGTTTCGCCATGCTTCCAGTACTGTGCAAAAGTCTTAGGCACATGTAAAAAAAATTCTGTGAAGCAAAGATGCTTTCAAAAATAAAGACATGAAAAGTTCCTAAACATCAAAAAATTATATAAAGAGCACTGAACAGTAAAAAACTAAATCAAATCAATATTTGGTGTGACCATCCTTTGCCTTTAAAACTGCATCAATTCTCTTAAATCAGCGGTCCCCAACTACCGGGCCGCAGAGCATGTGCTACCAGGTCGTGAGGAAACGATACGAGTCAGCTGCACCTTTCCTCATTCCCTGTCACGCACTGTTGAACTTGAACATAGGGTTGCCAACTGTCCCGTATTAGCCGGGACATCCCGTATATTGGGCTAAATTGGTTTGTCCCGTACGGGACCGCTCTTGTCCCGTATTTCCCCCCCGCTAAGGTAGAACATTCCTATGAAACCTTTCGTGCCGAAATGGCATAAAGCGAAGAAGCAATTACCATTAATTTATATGGGAAAAATTTTGAGTGTTCCCAGACCCAAAAAATAACCTACCAAATCATACCAAATAACACATAAAACCAAAAATAAATAACACTAACATATAGTAAAAGCAGGAATTATATGATAAATACACAGCATAGTTGGGAAGATGAAGGCAAAACCGATTTGTGGGGGAAAAAAGAAAAATCGGCATGTACACGCATGCGCACATCACACGCGCACGTCACACATGCGCACACAGGTGCCCACGCAAGGCTTCATGGTCATGGTAGTCTTTCCTGGGGTAAAGTGTCCCGTATTTGACTGCTATTTTTGTCCCTTATTTGGGACTGAGAAAGTAGGCAACCCTAACTGTAAAAGATATGTTGAGGTGAGTTTAACTCTACTTGAACACTCCCCCTCCCGGGTCAGCCAGTCCGCAAGAATATTGTCAATATTAAACCAGTCCGCGGTGCAAAAAAGGTTGTGGACCCCTGTCTTAGATACACCGACATGCAGTTTTATAGGAAAATCAGCCGGTAGGAGAACTTGTCACAGCTCTCACTTGTTTCTATCTCTCCAGGTAATCTCAGACAGTCTCGATAATGTTGAGATCAGGGCTCCATGGAGACCATACCATCTGAAAACATACAAAAGAATCTAGGGTGCCTAAGACTTTTGCACAATATTGTAGCAGACGCACAACTCACCCTAACCCTAACCATACGGTCTTTGGAATGTGGGAAGAAACCCATGCGATCACAGAGAGAACATACAAACTCCTTACAAGCAGCAACTGGAATTGAACCTCGATTAGTGAAAGCTGGTGCTGTAAAGTGATGTGCTAACCACTACTCTACCGTGCTGTCCCACAAACATTGGCTTAGTACAGGAAACAGTAGCAAAAGACTGATTACAGAACTCCCCCAAGATGGGCATTGGGACTACTGCTTTTCTTAAACAAATCAGTGACTGGATTTGGGTGCACGGAGTAATTTCCAAATTTCCCTTGTGTGCAAAAGTCTTGAAAGAGTAGTGATCAGCGTGGAAGAAAGCAATATATTTTAAGGATATTCAAACAGATGGTGGAACAGGTAAGTAGCAGATGCAAGTTAATGTTGAGAAATCACAACATGCTACATTTCAGTAGGAACAATGAGAAGACACAACATAAGCTAAAGGACACTATTCTAAAAGGACTACAGAACAAAAACCTCAGGGAGTACATTTGCATAAATTGTTGAAAGTGTCAGGGCAGAATGAGAAAACACCCTTAATGAAGGCAATAGTCCTAGCACTGACCATTGAGGAACTCCAAAATCAACATTTGTCTTTCTGTTCCTTGACCAATCTTCTATTCATGCTGCTACTGAACCCCGAGCTTTACAAGTAGAGGCATAGAAGCGTAAGAGCACAAAGTTGTAATGAGTTATTGATAAAGCATTGATTCAGCCTCAGTTGGAGTATCTTCAATACATCATAGTCCAAATATCCTCAATGCAGCCTCCATATCATCATACTTGGATTCCTTGACTCTATCACCTTCCCCAAGTCATTGAAGTAAATAAGAAATAAGACCAAGGACTGATCTATGGGGCACTCCCTACTTACATTCTTAAGGTTGATTTATACTTGTGTGTACTAGCTTACGCCATAGCCTACGCAAGTGGGCTACACCGTTGTGAGCATTTATACTTGTGCGCTGGTGTGTCTGCAATTCACTGCCAAAACGCTAGTTGGCAGCAGGGTTTCTATGCCACTGTGTTGAGTTTCTTCGTGCTTGTCCAGCCACTGAGATACATGGACGAGGAAATGCATTTCAAATATTTTCGGATGTCAGCAGGTAGATTTGACGATTTGGTTCATCGTCTCCAACCATTTATTTCGCATCAGTGTACACACAGTATACTCAGAGACTGGCAATCACCATTCGAGTTTCAGCTTCAGGTGGAAGTCAACAGGCTGTAGCAGCTAGCTACAAACTGGCATCAAGCACAGGGTCCTCCATAATTTCGGAGGTCTGTAAAGCTTTATGGAAAGCATTGCAGCCAGAGTTCCTTCCCTGCCCTTAGTTGCCCAATGGGAAGCTATTGCAGCGTAGGAGGAAATGCGATGCTACCAAGCGGACCAATCACAGTTGCTTCAGTGTGCGTCGCCACGACGCGTAGTTCCATTTTGGGAGAGGTGCACATTAGGCTATGGTGTAGGGTTCGGCGTAGAGTACAGCTTAGGGTACGCGGCTACGCCGTACCTACGGCATACATTTGACGCACAAATATAAATCAGCCTTCACTGTCTGAAAGGACCCACCCATTTGGACTGTCTTAAATGTAATATACATTTAGCAACCCAGGTGAACATACTTCCTCCAACTTTGTGAACTTGTGCCTTTTATATTCACTTCTCCTGGAAATTCAAATACACTATATCTACAGGTTACGCTCCATCAATTCCTGTAAGAACTCCAGCAAATTTGTCAGGTACAATTCCCTTTTATAAAGTGGCCACTACTTAGTTTAGTTTGAATTGCATTAAATGTATCTAAATGGCTAATTATCTCTTTCCCAAGAGTTGACTCCAGCATCTTCTCAATAACTAATGTTTAACCAACTACAGTTTCCGGTTTATCATGTCTTCCTTCTTTCTTGAAGATATATTTTGGACTACCCATTCTGCTCTGTATTTAATATTTCAGTAATATTTGAATACTATTATAAATATATTGTTTGTTGTTTACATAATTGGGTTATAAATGACATGTCATTACACCGCTACGTCATACATATGCTCCTCACTTGAAGTAAAAACAAAGTTAGACTTGCATTCCCAGCTCCCATATTTTCCTTTCAATTAGTTTTATGTTTTGGAATTACTAAACATAACAGTGGTGATGAGGATGGTTTAAACAAAGCCAACATGACTACTATCTGTTGAAGCACAGCGAGATTTAAGTTAAAAAAAAAGCTCAGCGAGACGTTCAAGTTTTTAAAAATGCAGCAAGACGTTCAAGTTTTTTTAAAAAACTACAGCAAGATGTTTGAGTTAATAAAAAGGCAGAAAACAAAAGAGTGCAAAACTTCATAAACAGTAAGCACCAGGTGATGATAATCATTAACAAAAAAGGAGCAGAAGTGGCTAGCTACATTGGAAAGATAGACACATTTGATTGCACAGAAGATAACTGGTAGCTAATATATGGAAAAAATTAAGAAAATTTTTGAAGCAAATGAAAGAACCAATGAGAAATGAATGCCTGTTTTGCTGAGTGCATTGCATTTAAAGACATGCAGTTTGCTTAGGAGTTTGACTGCTTCAACCAAACCAGCCATATTGTGAAAGTATTGTGGGGTCGTTTAGAATCAAGACCATTGTTAATTGCAGAATGTTTTAGATTTCATAAGCGCAATCAAAAGAAAGGGGAGTTAATTTCAACCTGTGTGGTGAATGAAGAATTTGTCTAAGCATTGTCAGTTTGGTAATGGGCTTAATGATGCACTGATAGATCGGTCAGATTGTGCAATCTTACAAAAAACATGCAAAATGGCTGCTAACTGAAGCATAACTTACATTCAAAAGAGCAATTGGAATAGCTGGGTGTATCAATGGAAACAGCAGACAGAGATGCAATTGAGTTAGAGTCAGGAATGAAAGTGAGCGTGAACAAAATTGCCATGTGAAACCCAGATTAATTAAACCCAAAAGATGTAATGTTAGAAATCTCAACCTGTGGAAGGATGAAAACGAGGTTTACTGAATTATATTTTTTAAAAAGGAGAGAACTTGGGGGAAAAAAACTTCGCGAGAATGAGGCATGGCTGACGCAGGCAGGCAAGCAAGAGAAACATGGAAAACTATTATAAACTAGATATAAACTGTTAAAAGTGGAATTACTGGTGAACATCTCTACCCTACTTGCTTGAAAAACTCAGAATGAAACCCCTGGAGGAGAGACGATTACCATAATAGATTTATTGAAGCTGCAGTGATAACAAGCAGCAACTATAATGAGACAATATCGGCAGAAACGACTGTCTAAGGTCTCTACTGTGTAACCAGGAATTAATTCTGTTAAATTACACCAAGGGGTTGGGTTTAGTGAGTTAAAACTTTACTGTTCTGTGTGTATAATTTGTATGCGAATTAAGTTGAGTAGTGTTGTAATGGAGAAGTGTTTGGAAATGACAATGCAATATTGAGTTATTTTGAAATAGAAAATAGAATATGTATAAAAATGTATGAATTGTAATTCTGTTATACAAAAAAAAAACCTGACCTGTATATTAGCTTTGTTAATCAGCTTTCCATGGATGATCAACTATTTCATCCAACGAACCAAGAATCAAGATGGCAAGCCACCCAAGATCGAAGAACCAGCACAGGAACACACACACACATACATACACACACATATATATACACATCTATATATACATACATATATATATATACACACACACACACACATATATATACATATATATATATATATATATATATATATATATATATGTGTGTGTGTGTGTGTGTGTGTGTGTGTGTATATACATATATATATATATATATATATAATTTTTGAAGTTCAATTTGTAGACATACTGACTGAAACTGAAGTTAACCATAATACTTAAGAATAGGAATTCAATTAGCTTTCTAACTAACTAGGGATAAGTAAAAAGGAAAGGTTAGTCTGTAAACCTTTAAATAGGGAGTAATGATTTAAATAGTTAGAGAAATTGCAGCAATAAAGGTTATTCTAATGAATCTCACTAATTCTAACTAAACAGGAATTAGGTTTTCATTTGATATCTAAGATTTGGAAACTAATCAAAATATTGGAATTTTGAATTGTTCTTATTCATGTAAATATTTTGTATATATTGCTTTTTTTTTTATAAACAAATTTACCTCCAGAGTGTGTGTTTTTTATTCACTGTCTCTTTCCAATACCTTGGGCATCTGATGGCCTACTAGCAACTAATGTAATACTACGTAATTTTTCTCATAAAGCGTGCAGCAACCAATCACACAAGACAAGACCAGTGCTACACAGGTGTTACAAGTGTCTAACAGAACCCACCTGGCCGAACTTTCGAGTTTCAGAGAACTTTAGAGTCATATACTTTGATAATAAATGAAGCTTTGAACAAATTGTGCTACTTTTGTTGCAGGGACCACACATAGCAGATAAATGAAAATTTAAAGGTGAAACTTGCAGAAAATGCAGCTCAGTGGGACACGTACAAAGAGCATGATGGGCAGACAAAAATAAATGGACTGTACAGGGAAGAAGTAAAGATAAAAAGTCAAGCTGCAGTTTCAAAAAGAGCACTAGTCCACGTGCTATTGATGAAAATTCTGATAATGATGAGAGAGACACAGGATAGCCTTAAGATTTACAGCGTGAAAGCTAACAAGAGACAAACAATATGGTTTACAGAAGTTAACAGCAAATTAATAAAAATGGAATTGGACACTTGTCTAGCTGTTTCAGCCATTCCACAAAATGAGTTTGACTGACCTTTCAAAAATACTGAGCTAAAGCCTGTAATTATCCAACAAAGAACTTGTGCTGAAGAAAAGATAACTCCTGTGAGAATGATATTCGTAACAGTGAAATACAACCAACAAGCCACGTTGTGCTATGTGTGTGGTTAAAAAAAAAGGGAGGGCCAGCTTTGTGGACTCATCAGTGGCCGAGACAACTACAACTTGATTGGAGATCCATCCACCATTTGCATGCCACATCCATTGCAAGAGAGTCAACTGAAAGTGAATTAAGAAAGGTACTAGATGGTGCCACAGTGGTGTTTAAGGATGGCACTGGAAAACTCAAACATATCAAGGGTAAACTTATGTTAAGTGAAACTGTGACACCCAAGTTTTACAAAGTCCAGTTCCTTATACCACCCATGATAAAGTAGTCAATGAGCTAGATTGCACGGTGGCTGAAGGAATTCTTTCCAAGGTAGAGTAGAGCCCATGAACAACGCCAGTGGTCCCAGCAGCCAAGAAGAATGGGTCTGTCAGGATCTGTGGTGATTTTAAAGTCACCATCACTGGAAGTAGTTGAATACCTTCTATCCAGGATAGATATCTTTGCAAACCTTTCTGGAGGAAAACACTTCAGTAAAGTGGACTTAACTGAGGGCTCCCTACAGATGGAGTTGGAAGAAGAGTCCAAAGTATTTCTCATGCTAACCACTCACAAAGGACTTCATGGCTATAACTGGCTTACCTTTGGAGCAGCATCTGCACCTGCACTCTAGCAGAAAGCTATGGACCAGGTGCTACAAGGCTGCCCAGGCACTCAGTGTTATCTGGATGACATCATTGTTACCAGTGAGGATGATAAGGAACATCTTCAAAATCTCAAGACAGTGTTAAAAAGATTCATGCAGTGGTGGATGCCCCAAGGCCAAAATATGTGTCACAGTTGCAGTCCTTTTCAGTGTTTGTCAATTACTATAACAGGTTCCTGCCAAACCCGGCTACTGTGCTTCACCCCTTGAACTCATTACTACAGATCAGGAAGAAATGGCAAGTGTGAGGTGACTTTCCAAGAGACAAAGGAAATGGTGATGTCAGACACTGCACTCAGACATTGTGATCCACGTCGTCCAGTGGAGCTTGTCATGCACGGTTCAGAATGCCAACACATCCAGAAAAAAGGTCTTCAGAGCTGTCAGAACCACTTCCTGCTGTCCAGAGTACATCATATGTACGTGTCTCACTTATAGTAAGAACTCATATTCCTGGCTTCCTTGCTTTTATGTTTTGGAGTTACAAAGCCTAACACTAATAAAATGCTGAAGTTCTTCAAAGATTCAAACAATACTTCTACTATGTTGGCAGCCATCTCCTTGGATGTAGGCCTTCTGGTCCTGGCAACTTGTCTACTTTCAGTCTTGTTACTGTTTCCATAGCTTTATCTTTCATGATGGACCTTGTTTCAATTTCTTCTTCACATCTGAAAATAGACCATGTTTTACCCTCCTAATGTTTACATTTATTTGTTCCATGAAAACTTATGCAAAATACTTGTTTCAATTACTTGGCATTTCCTTATTTCCTGTTTTTCATTCCTTGACCTCCCTCACCAAGGATCCCACATTAACTTAAGCTACACTTTTTGTTTTCCCATAGCAGCTCACACTGTTTGCTTAGATTTTGTATAATTCATTTTCTCTTTCTTTATTAGCTTTATAATCCTTAACGGCTGGTTTGTGGAAAAACACCACTCCTCTGATCTCCCACAAACTTCTTGTCAAACTTTATGCTGTAGTTTTGATTTCATGTTGCACAGGGAAGAACTTACAGCGTTGTGAAGAAAGAGTAAGGGAATAGGAGCAAGTAACTAGAAATAAACTTGATGAACGGCCTCTTTCTGTGCTGCATTCTTTTGCTATTCTATGAAGAAAAGTGCTCATATTACGTTTGCGTTTTCTTGCCAATCATATTAAATGTACAGTACAAAAGTCTAGGCTCCATATATATAGCTAGGGTGCTTAGGTCTTTTGTACAGTACTGTATGGTGGTTTAAATAGGAAGGTGGTTGGGAAACAGAAATAGGAGTACATTGAAAAATGCCCCTCCCTTCATAAAGTCCAATTCATCGTCCTTCCCTCTCATCAAAGTATTATGCCATTCCTATGCAGAGACATTTGGTTCTCAAACAAAAGATTGTTCTGTGGGCCTCTAAGTAGCTGGCGTAATAAATGCCAAGCCTAGCTTTAATCATAAAGGGGGTGCAACAGCAAATGATTTAATTGTAATATTGCGTGGCTTCCTCCCACTTTCTCCCTTCAAAGCATCATCCAACAGAGCACAGTAATGAAAAGCAAACAGAAATTACTTCTACAACATTATCACATTTAGCAAATGTCACTTATTTAATCGAAACAAAGTTAGATCACAAATGTTTGTGAGAAACACATGGCAACCGCACTAACAAAATTAACACATCACAACAAGGAATCTGAAACTTCCTACTCATTACATCTGTTCAAATCTTGGAAGTACTTCAAGCATTTATATATTTTAAAAATCTTACACAAATTTAGCAACTTTCTAAGCAGAGTTTAATTTTTTTTTTAAGTATACTATTTTTTTCTTCTTTGTCATATAGTTTGCAGGTACCTCGGGAACAGGGTCCTTAAGGCTTCAATCACCACAAGTCACAAGAGGCCAAGCAAGAACTCTTCAGTTCTGTGTAAAAATGTTCTCACTCAGGTCAGTTTCTGATCTCCTGGTTACTTTTTCACACAGAGGGTTGTGGTTCTGTGAAATGCTCTGCCTGAGAAGGCAGTGGAGGCCAATTCTCTGAATTCTTTCAAAAAAGCGTTAGATAGAGCTCTTAAAGATAGCGGGGTGAAGGGATATGGGGAGAAGGCAGGAAAAGGGTGATGATCGTGGTTGATCAGCCATGATCACAGTGAATGGTGGTGCTGGCTCGAAGGGCTGAATGGCCTACTCCTGCACCTATTGACTACTGTCTATTAAAAGCAGCTACACTCACTGCAGTTCCTCGCACTCCTGCTGCAAAACAAACTGCTCTGTCCTCCCCCAGGCTCTTTGACCTGAAAAATGAACTCTGTTTCTGTTATGTGTGCATAATAAAGAACTTCAGTTCCCAGTGGGCAATGTGAGGGGTTCACCCGGAAACGGAAGCTATGGGGGTGACCTGGTTGTTACTCGTGCAGGGTTGAACAGCAGCTCAGAAGCAAAATGTTCTAAAGTAAATCCACACTAAGTTTGTATTTATTAAGAACAAACATATCATTTTCTTTAAGGCTGGGCTGCTGAATGCTTTCAGCATTTTCTAGATACAGCACAGAATTTGGCCATTCACAAGTCCATAATGACCCATTTCCACTCATCATATTTACATTCTCCCTTCCTTATCCGCCATCCTTCATTTTTATCACTTTGCACAATCCAACATTCCTTGACAAATGGCTGGAATTAACCTGTAGAATAGCAATAATTCTATTACCGGATGCTCATAAAATCTCAAATCCTAAATTAAATTCTTACATTACTGTTACTAGAAAGGCTATAAATGGCAATTATCTATTCCAAAGACAAATAAGTCACCATTGAAACTGTACGAAATAAACCATCACAGCAGTCCACACAGATATTTCTTCCTGTGACCATATATCACGTACAGAAAAGGAGAACAGGACTGATGTAAATATTTTTTTTTAAGTTCTACTATTGATGAATATACTTCACCAACTGGTAAATAGCTGTTTGTGAGGGATGTTGGGGGTGGGGAGGCACAGACGTTATGCTGTAATCAGAAGTGTGACAGAATTTATTTGTTTATGCAAGTCAGGGTGCAGGGGATGGGGAAAGGCTGCTGTTGGGATGGAGAAAGAGAACTCCTAGTGATCCTGCACCTGGTGACACATGCTACTGGGAGTGCCTGCGTGAACGCTGGGGAGAACAGGACAGCTTGGACCTTTATATTGTGGCGAGCATTTGGTCCATAATGGAAGCTCGTTAACTCAACAACCATTTTATTGTGATAAAACACTAAACAGACAGGCACCATGACCCAGAGAGTGAACCCAACGAGTCTCATGCAGATGGGGCGGTGGGGGGGGGACTGTCACACACCCCGGTTACAGTTAGGGTGACCCACAAAATACACAAGCAAATAACTGTGTATAACCCAAGCTAAATTGTGACAATAAACAAACTGGAACCTCCCACCATAATCCCACAAAAGTATTTTAACCCAAGAACAATAAACAGTCCTGGTCATTAGAAATGGAGGGGCGGCTGTCAACAATGCACCCCCCCCCAAACTGTCACAATATCTTTACATAGTGAGGCAGACCGCCAATAGAATGATAATGCATCACAGCATTCCCTCGTCACACAACAACAGGTTCATGAGAAGAGAAGGTAGGAAAACAGTTTGCAGCTTACCAGAGATCTCTATCTGCACCATTTAGAGGCATCGAGTCATGAGTTACTCCAACTTAGAGACAGGCCCGTCGGCCCATCTAGCATGTGACAAATTGTTATTCTACCTCTTGACCTGCACCTGGACCATATCCTTCCCGTCTATGTACTTATCCAAGCCTCTCTTAAATGTTGCAATCAAACTTGCATCCACCACTTCCACTGGCAACTCATTCTACACTCACAGCATCCTCTGACCGAAGACCCCCCCATGTTCCCCTTTAACCCCCTAACCTATGACTTCTAGTAACACACACAAAATGGTGGAGGAACTCAGCCGGCCAGGCGGCATCTATGGAAAAAAAAGTACAGTCAACGTTTTGACCCGAAATGTCGACTTGTACTTTTTTCCATAGATGCAGCCTGGCCTGCAGAGTTCCTCCAGCATTTAGTGTGTGTTGCTCGGATTCCCAGCATCTGGAGATTTTCTCTTGCTTGTGCTATGACCTCCAGTTCTAGTTTCATCCAACCTCAGTGGAAAAAACCTGTTTGTATTCACCCTATCTACACCCCTCATAATTTTGTTAACCTCTGTCAAATCTCCCTTCATTGTCCTAGGCTCCAGGGAATAAAGTCCAAACCTATTCAAACTTTCCCTATAACTCAGGTCCTCAAGTTCAAGCTTAATTATCATTCAATCATGTATGAACACAGTCAAACAAAACAGTGGTCCATTTGACTATACAGTATTCATCTACAGCCAAACAAGCCCTGGCAAAATCCTTGTGAATTTTCTCTGTACTCTTTCAGTCTGATTGATAATATTCCTGGAGGTGACCAGAGTTTCACACAATCCTCCAAATTTGGCCTCACCAAAGTGTAAAACAACTTCAACACAACACCCCAACTTCTGTACTCAAAACATTGATTTATGAAAGCCAAAGTGTCAAAAGTTTTTATTACAACCTATCTTCCTGTGATGCTACTTTCAAGGAATTATGGATCTCTATTCCCAGATTCCTCTGTTCTACTGCACTCCTCAGTGACCTACTGTTCACTATGTTAAATCCTATCCTAACTTGTAAACCCAAAGAGCAACATCTCACACTTATCTGTATTAAATTCCACCTGCCATTTTTCAGCCTATTTTTCCAACTGCTCCAGATCCCATTATAAGCTTCGATAGACTTCCTCACTGTCCACTACACCCCCAATCTCAGTATCATCTGCAAATTTGCTTACCCTGTTTGCAACATTATCATCCAAGTCATGATGATATACAACAATGAACCTAGCACTGATCCCTATTGCACACCACCAGGCCTCCAGTCAGAGAGACAATCGTCTACGACCACTTTATAGCTTCTCCTGTAAAGTCAGTGTTGAATCCAGTTTACTTCTTCATCCCGAATGCCAAGCAACTGAACCTTTTTGACCACCCTCCCATGCAGGACTTTGTCAAAGGCCTTGTTAAACATTTTTTTTCATCAACTTTCCTAGTAACCTCCTTCAAAAACTCTACAAGATTGATTATTTCTTTAAAATCAAAAAAGGATTTGCTTCTTTCAAATATAACACAAGGAAGTAAAAACAAAAAATTTCAACTAATTGCTCTCGGCTCTACACTGGCTAAATTCCAGACCAATTATTTAAAATCCTCAATTATTACTTCAGGAGGAACATCACTGTGCTTTTGTAATTTTGGATTATGTTACATTCCGGAATTAAGATGCAGTTGAGATATGCACTTCCTGCAATTTAATTTTCAGAAGACAACATTCAAGTGTTTTCCCTCAGATTGATTTTAGCACATCTTTAAAAATCCTTTGAGGCATGAGGGGTTCATAGATCTCTGAAGATCTATCCTGGGACAACATATTGATGCAATTACGAAGAAGGCACGCCAGCGGCCATATTTTATTAGGAGTTTGAAGAGGTTTGCAAAGACTAGCACATTTCTGCAGAGTTACCATTCTAACTAGTTTGGAGGCACCAATGCACAGGATTGTGAAAAGCTGCAGAAGGTTATAAACTTAGCCAGCTCCATGATGGTCATTAGCCTCCCCACCATTAAGAACATCTTGAAAAGGCGATGCCTCAAAAAGGCAGCATCCTTCCTTGAGGACCCGCATCACCCAGAGCATGTCCTCTTCTCATTGCTACCATCTGGGTGGAGGTACAGGAGCCTGAAGACACACACTCAGCCTCTTCCCCTCCACTATTAGATTTCCTAACAGTCCATGAACACTACCTCACTATTCTGCTCTTTTCTTGCATTACTTGTTTATTCTTTACATATTTCTTACTGTAACTTATAGTAATATCATTTGTATTGCGCAGTACTGTTGCTGAAAAACAAATCACACGACCTATGTCACTGATAGTAAACCTGATTCTGATTCTAAAACATAACTAGGTGACAGCTACAGAACCACTATTCAGTGCAGTTATACTCGATTAACATACTTCAAAAGAGGGTCAGAGGTACAAAGGGTTAGTTACTTTAAGTTACTAGGTGTTATTATTTCACAGGAACTGTCCTGGACCCAGCACGTAAATGCATTTGCAAACTAAGCACGGCAGCACCGCCATTTCCTTTGGAGTCTAAGAAGATTTGGCATAAAATCAAAAACTCTGACAAACTTTTTTTAGATGTGTAGCTATTTGTGTATTGACTGGGCTGCATCCCAGCCTGATAGGGAAACACCAATGCCTTTGAACAGAAAGTCCTACAAAAGGTAGTGGATTTGGCCCAGTAGATCGTGGAGAAAGCCGTCCCAATCGCTGAGCACTTCTACATGAACCACTGTTGTAGGAAAACACCATCCATCATCAAAATCCTCACCAACCAGGCCATGCTCTTTTCCTGTTACTGCCATCAGGTAGAAGATACAAGAGCCTCAGGACTCACAGTAGCAGGTTCAAGAACAGTTACAACCCTTCAACCATCAGGCTCTTGAACAAAGGCAGTTAACTCGCCCGCCCATCCATTGTGACGGTTCCCACAACCAATGATCACACTTTAAGGACTCTTAATCTTGTTATTTCATGCTCTTGTTATTCATTTATATTTGCATTTACACAGTTTGTTGTCTTCTGTACTCTACCTGATCTTTCATTGATCCTATAGATTTCGTTAAGCATGCCCGCAGGAAAATGAATCTCAGGGTTATATATGGTGAAATACAGTACATGTACTTTAAAAATAAAATTTACTTTGAACTTGAACTTTAGGAACAGCTTCTTTTCCTCCATCAGCAGATTTCTGAACGGACCATGAACACTACCTCGCTTTTTGCACTATTTATTTTTCATATACATTTCCCATTTTAAATTATAGTAACTTTTTATGAATTGCCACAAAACAGCAAATTTTATAACATATATTACTGATAATAAAACTGATTCTGATTAAATTATGGGATATAGAAGGTCAGGTAGCAGTATCCTTTTACTCCAGTGCTATGCAACACCCATAACATATAATCAATCCTTTGAAGTAGTAGATATAATTAAAGATCAGATCCTATTACCACATTAAATTTTAATGCACTAAATTTCAACTTACAGCTCTTCTTTTGTGCATTTCTTATCCAGTACAAGGTAAACCATTCCAAAGCTTCCTCTGCCAAGTCTTTCTTTAATCAGATATCTTTTGGCAATCAGGGACCCAACGGAGCCTATTTTTAAAGTGTTCACAACAGCTTTTCCAGCTTCTTTGAATTTTGGCATGTTTCTTTTCTCACAAATACCGACAGACTTTGTCAAGGATTTGTTCTTCCTAATTTCCAAGGTGAAGAGTCTCCCAAATGATAGCAGTGTTGACCAATGATCCTGAAGTAACAAAGCTTTAAGTGAACCTGAAAATGAACATAATTCTCAAATTAGCGGTACAACAATGCAAATTTGACTGAGCTAAGAATTATTACAAATTGTAACCAAGAAACCCATGAGAGAAACTATTGAATAAGAAGAAGCTGAATGTCAATTACTTTATCAGTACTTGTCACCAATTAACAAGCAGCAAAAGAATTAGTGTGTTACAATAGATTTTCTGCCTTAGTTTGACATATTCACTGAGTTTCAAATAAGAATTGCAGTAATTCATTGCAGATCTTTACAGGATATCCCAAAGTACTCTACAGTCAACTAAAGATACTTGAAACATGGTAATTAATGTAAGAATCACAGCAGCCAATTTACACTCAACATACTTCGATTAACAGCAATATAGTAATTGCCATGTAATCATTTTCAGTTAATTGAGAGATAAGTATCAGCCCGGACACCAGAGAAAATACTATTCCTTTTGTAAAAGACTACATTGTCCTGGGTATGACTCCAAACTGCAACCGGTGATGAGGCTCTGATTGGAGACTTTCAGAGCTTTGGGGAAAGTGGAGTTACCCCTTAGTCATTCATTGCTCCCAGGGCCGCTCTGACCCGGAACGGTAGCACCTGCAAAGGGTTCCTGCTCAGGATATGAGCAAAGGCCAACGGCAGATCCGGCAGGTTCAGTAACTGAACTTATGACGGAGAAGGCGGATGAGCTAGGACCTCAAATGTCAACGGCTATAGTACAGGCGGTTGAACATTTGGGAAGAGAAATAGCGATTTCTTTAGTTCGCCCAACAATAGGCAATAGCAAACCACAATTGCTAGATACTAGGTTTCTTAGAATCTATTTGCAAAGAAAACTATGGTCAAACTCACAAAATGTATCACACAACAACAATGTCAAGAGGAACTTCAAGACAACTCTGAACATGCTTCGCTCAGTAGGGTTGATTCTGGTCAGCAGGGGATCCCCGACCGTCATCAAGCTCATAAAATTCATGTAATGCAAAAGAAAATTATTTCCACTTGGAATGTAAGAACCCTATATCAAGCAGGAAGATTGGACAATGTGATAAATGAAATGGAAAGACTAGAGATTAACTCATGGGAATTAGCGAAGTTCATTGGATAGGTGCTGGAATATGTCAGAATAGAAATAAAACACTAATTTATTCTTGTGGAACATCCCATACTAATGGAGTAGGAATTCTTATGGATGAAAACATGGCAAAAAGTGTTTTAGTACATTGGGCAATATCAGAAAGAGTGCTCCTTGTTAGATTCAGAGGACAACCATTTGATTCAGCAATTATATAGGTATATGCACCAACAACAGATGGAACAAATGAGGATATAGATAAATTCTATGAAGAGCTTAAACAAGCAAAGAATGGATGCAAATCTCAAAATACTGTTATTGTCATGAGGAGATCTAAATGCTAAAGTAGGACAAGATGCTGACGGAAATACCATAGGAAAATTTGGACTAGGGGAAAGAAACGAACGAGGTGAGAAATGGGTAGAATGGTGCAAGATGAATAATCAGGTCATTATGAACACCTACTTTAAAAACCATCCAAGACGCTTGTGGACCTGGAAAAGTCCAGGTGATAACACTAGAAATCAAATTGACTTTATTACTATAAACCAAAGATTTAGAAACTCAGTGACACAATGCAAAACATATCCAGGTGCAGACTGTAATGGCGACCATAACCCAGTAGTATGTCATGTAAAAGTAAAACTTAAAAAACTAAAGAAGCAAAAACCTGAACAATCCCTTGACTACTTGCAATTAATTAAAGAAGAAAACTTAAGACATAAATTTACAATTGAAGTAAGGAATAGATTTCAAAGTCTAGAAATAGAATCTGTTGAAGATGATAGCAAGCATGTAGAAATGAAGTTTAACTCTCTGAAGGATGCCTCGGTAGAATCAGCAAAGTCAAGAATAAAAGGATGACAGATGAAATCAAAAATCTAATGGAAGAAGGGAGACAGAAGAAAGCAAATCTTATAGAATATAAGTCCTTAGATAAAAAAGTTAAAAGCTTATGTCAAAAAGCCAAAGAAGAATGGTTAAACCAGGAATGTGGGCAAATAGAAAGAATCCCTATTACTGATCCAAAAAGGTTACATCAACAAATCAAGAATATCACTGGTAAAAAGCTCCTCTGTTCTTCAGGTGGATGTTTGAAAGCAAAGGACAGTACCATTATCATGGAAAAAGATGAGATTATGGACAGATGGACTGAGTATATTCAGGAATTGTTTGAAGATAATCGAGGCGAAAAACCAGAAATTAAGAAAAACATTGAAGGTCCAAGTATTTTAAAATCTGAAGTTCGTAATGCAATAAATAAGATGTAGAAAGGAAAGGCAGCAGGTCCTGATGAATTAGTAATAGAACAAATTATTGCCCTTGAAGATTATGGAATTGAAAAACTTACTGATTTAATCAATGACATTTATGAGACTGGAATAATACCAGAAGAGATGAAAAAATCAGTATTTATCACTCTTCCTAAGAAATCTGGAGCAATAGAATGTGAATTACATAGGACCATGTTTAATGAGTCATATCACCAAGATACTTCAAAGAACTTTGATGACAAGAGCTGAAAGTAAGGTACAAGCTGAAATAGGTAAAGAACAACGTGGTTTTGTGAAAGACAAAGGTACAAGAAATGCAATATTGATGTTGAGTATACTATCAGAACAAGCTATTTAAGTGCAAAAAGATTTGTTTGTTTTATCGACTACACAAAAGCATTTGATAAAGTGAAGCACAATAAGTTATATGAAATATTACAGGAAACTTTAGATCTAGATTCGAAAGACCTCCGCCTAATCAGAAATCTGTACTGAGAACAAACTGCCGCTGTAAGAATAGATGGAGAAGTGAGTCAGTTTACGAAAATCAAGAGAGGCATTAGACAAGGGTGTGTTTTCTCCCCTGATTTAATGTGTACAGTGAAACAATATTACAAAAAATAAGAGATATCTTGGGAATCAAAGTTGGTGGTGAAAACATCAATAATTTCAGATATGTAGATGACACTGTGTTAATTGCAAGTACGGAGGAAGAACTACAAAACTTAATTGATATAATTGCTAAAGAAAGTGCAAAAATGGGTCTATCCGTCAATTGCAAAAAGACAGAATGTATGGTGATATACAAAAAGAAGGAGAATCCTATCTGCAGGCTGAGAATAAATGGGGAAGACATAAAACAAGTACAGAACTTTTGCTATTTAGGAAGCTGGGTGACATCAGATGGCAGGTGCGACATGGACATCAAAAGAAGAATAGGGATGGCGAAAGACACCTTTACGAGAATGAAGAGTATGCTGTCCAATACTAAACTAGGCATGACAACCCACCTCAGAGTACTGAAACGTTACATTTATCCAGTTATGTTTTATGGCTCAGAATGTTGGGCAATATCTAGTAACATAAGGAAATGAATTGTAGCAGCAGAGATGTGGTTTTTGAGGAGGATGCAAGGAACATCATGGACAAAACGAATATCTAACGAGGATGTCATGAACAGAGCAAACACAAAAAGAGAAATAATGTATGAGATCATGAAAAGGCAACGTAACTTCATTGGACACATGATTAGGAAAGAGGAGTTAGAATGTATGGTAATTATGGGAAAGATTGAAGGGAAGAAAGCAAGAGGAAGACAAAGACAAATGATGATGGAGACAGCAGCCAGAGAATTGGAAATGAATACCAATGAATTGATCCACTTAACCCAAAACAGGAGTGTGTGGGCCATAGCAGTCAAAGCTCAAACTGGGCATGGCACCAGATGATGATGATGAAAAGACTACAATGATGCCATTAGATCACCTGAGAGTGCAGCCAAGGCCATGTTCCACTGTCTTATCTGAAAGTGCAACACTCTCGTATCACAGTAACCAGTCTCCCCTCTTTGGACTGTTTATACTTCTCACTGCTTCAATTAAGCAGCCAGTGTAATCAAAGACTCCACCCACCTCAAACACTCACCATTTTCCCTACCCATCAGCCAAAGTTTTTTGTACATTTTTGTACTAACACCATAGGTAAAATAAAGGATGAGGTCCTGCTTAGTGAATATAGGGAGCTAGGTAAGAAATTTGGAATGCTGCATGTCCGATTCACTGTTTTATTGGAGAACGATGGGGGCAGATGGCGGGGGTGCTGTGTGGCCTCAGTTGTAGTGAAGACTGGGCCTCAAGTTGCTCTGTCGCCTACTTGCAGCCACCCAGGAGAGAGCTGTCAAAGCTGTTGCACTCCACCGGAGGTGATGTGGTGTCCATGCTGGAGTCAGTGCTGCCCTCTGGTGTTCACTTAGCAGAAGACAAGATGCATTGTGTTTGATTGCAGACTGCTGTGAGATTCACAAACTCATGGACTTGGACTATATATTTTTTGTATGCGACCGCATTCTACTGCTGTCTTATATGTTCTACATGTGCCTTGTGCTGTGAATGAATGTTGGTACTGTGTTTTGCACCTTTGTTTGGCTATATTTATGGGCATTCATGTACGGTTGAATGACAATTAAACTTGAACTTAAATACTAGGGTGTTATTGGTGGGAGATTCAATTGTAACTGATGTGCCAGTTGGGTAGCACTTTTGGGCCAGTGATCACAATTCTATTAGTTTTAAAATAGTTATGAAAAAATTAAACCGAGTCCACCTGTTAAAGTCCTGAACTGAAGCAGGGCCAACGTTGAGGGCACAAGGCAAGATGTAGCTGGGGTTGACTGGATGACTATTTAAATGTGAAGGAACAGTTGGTGAGTGGAGGCCTTTAAAAGGGTAATTTCAAGCGTCCAAGGCAGCATGTTCTTGTTAGAGTAAAAGGTAGACATACCAAGTTCAGGGAACTCTAGCTGGTGAGAGATGTCAAGGCTCCAGTAACGAAAAAGGAGGAAGCATCAATTGCATTTAGGCAGCTGGGCGTGAATGAGCATAAAATGTTTAACACCATGCTTAAATAGGAAATCAGGAGGGCAAAAAGAGTGTACGAGATGGATTTGGCAGGTTGGGTTAAAGATAATCCCAAGAGGCTCTTCAGTTATACTAACAGTAGAAGGGTGACTAGGTCGTCTCAAAGACTAGTGGAGCTGCAGAAGATATCTGATATTTTTCATGTCTATTTCTCCTTAGTATTTACCAGTAAGAAGAAATAGACCTTAATATCTCATATAACATTTATAGATGCTAATGAAATTAGGGTAATAATTAAGTGAGATCTTAGGTCACATGCAAAATTGTGAGGATGGAAATATGTACAGCCTCGAGACACAGCAAGGTGGAGAAATCCTCGTGCCCTAACCAGGTGCATCCCTGGATATTATGGGAGTTCAGAGAAGAAATCACAGAGGCCATTATAAAGGTATTTGCTTCTTTATTAGTCATTGGCAAAGATCCAGAAGACTGGAGGGTGCCTAATGTTGTTCCATTGTTTAAGGGTAGCAGGGACAGGCCAGGAACTACAGGCTGGAGATTCTGAATTCAGTTGTAGGGAAGTTGCTGGAGAGAATTCTGATGGACAAGATATACCATCACTTGGATAGTCAACGCCTGATCTGGAATATTCACCATGGTTATGTTCATGGAAGGTCATATCTGATGAATTTTTTGGTGATTTTCAAAGAGGTAGCTAATGGGATAGATAACAGCAAGGCATTCACGATGTCTATGTGGTCTTTAGGCTTTGATCTGGAAGGCTAGGGTGCATGGTATTCAGAAGGAGGTAGAAAGGTGCGAGCAAAACGTGCTCGGTGACAGGAAGCAGAAGCTGATGGTTGAAGGTCGATTCTCTGCCTGTAGCCTGTCCTGTATTGTATACAGTTTTTGTCACCATGTTATAGGAAAGACATCAACCTGGAGAGGGTGCAGAAGAGATTCATGAGGATGCTGCCTACAGCAGAGGGTTTGAGTTATAGAGAAAGGGTGGCTTTGCTGGGAGCAAAGGAGAATGAGAGGTGGCCTCATAGAAGTTTATAAAATCATGAGAAGTATGGATAATGTGGACAATTATAGACTTTTCCCCCCTGGGTTGGGGAGTCGAAAACTAGGGGACACAGATACAAGATAAGGGGGGAGAAACTTAAAAGGGACCCGAGATGTCACTTCTTTACACAGAGAGTAAGGATTACCAGCAATGCAAACACGAGAAATTCTGCAGATGCTGGAAATTCAAGCAACACACATCAAAGTTGCTGGTGAACACAGCAGGCCAGGCAGCATCTGTAGGAAGAGGTACAGTCGACGTTTCAGGCCGAGACCCTTCGTCAGGACTAACTGAAAGAAGAGCTAGTAAGAGATTTGAAAGTGGGAGGGGGAGGGGGGATATCCAAAATGATAGGAGAAGACAGGAGGGGGAGGGATGGAGCCGAGAGCTGGACAGGTGATAGGCAAAAGGGATATGAGAGGATCATGGGACAGGAGGCCCAGGGAGAAGGAAAAGGGGGAGGGGGGAAAAACCCAGAGGATGGGCAAGGGGTATAGTCAGAGGGACAGAGGGAGAAAAAGGAGAGTGAGAGAAAGAATGTGTGTATAAAAATAAATAACGGATGGGGTACGAGGGGGAGGTGGGGTATTAGCGGAAGTTAGAGAAGTCAATGTTCATGCCATCAGGTTGGAGGCTACCCAGGCGGACTATAAAGTGTTGTTCCTCCAACCTGAGTGTGGCTTCATCTTTACAGTAGAGGAGGCCGTGGATAGACATATGTGTGGCCACTGGGACATCCGGCTTTCTCTGGTGGACAAAGCGTAGGTGTTCAGCGAAATGATCTGCCAGTCTGCGTCGGGTCTTGCCAATATATAGAAGGCCGCATTCGGAGCACCGGACGCAGTATATCACCCCAGCCGACTCACAGGTGAAGTGTTGCCTCACCTGGAAGGACTCACCTGGAGGGATCTCCCCCTCCCCCTCCCACTTTCAAATCTCTTACTAGCTCTTCCTTCAGTAAGTCCTGACGAAGGGTTTCAGCCTGAAATGTTGACTGTACCTCTTCCTAGAGATGCTGCTTGGCCTGCTGAGGTTACCAGCAATGAGCTGCAAGAGGTGATCAAAACAGGCCTACGATTTGTAACCAGACCTACTTTTCTAATGTTTTGAGCAGGACAGAGGAGGAGGAATGGTAAAGTATTAGTTATAACAATAGTAACTAAACCACATTAGCTGTCGAACATATTACCAATAGAAAATTAAATCTAATTTGTTTTATTCTAATCCAATTTCATTTAAGAGTTATTGAGGTGCATGGAGGGGAGGACACTGAAGAGTTAGGGGCCAAATACAGGCAACTGGGATTAGCCGGGAGGATGCTGAGGTTAGTATGGAGTAGTTGGGCAGAAAGGCCTGTTTCTATGTTGTATACCTTACGACTCATGCTCAACTATCACTTGCACTTTTCTATCAACTCCTGTGACACTGCGTCAACATTCATCCCCTTCATCAGATCACATGATTTCTGATAGATGAGTTGTACATCAATAAAAAATATTAATATGGATAAAGATGCAATCTGTGTGTGTTTGGGAATGAATTGCCTACATTGGTACTGTAGGATACATTGCAATGATTTCTTTACATTAATTAAAAAGCTGTGGCTCCTTAAGCTTAGTGAATTACGTAACAGCTGAAAAACATTCAATAATATTCTAATTATTTCTTTCTGTATATGACAATATTTCTTCACAAATGGTGACAATGGTGATAATCAGAAGGGGTTAAAGGACCACATACTTATGGATGTCACATCAGATTAATAACTAGCCTGAAATAGATAATTAATATTTTAATTAGATTTTATTTTCTCTTGGCAATAAGGTCAAAACATGTTTAGCAGCTAATGTGGTCTGAGTTGCTATGGTTATGACTAATCCTTTATTACTCCTCCACCCCTGTACTGCTCAAACTAGGTCCAGTTACAAATCTTAACTCTTACCATGACATTCTATGAGAGCAAATAGCTTTTGTTCATACTGTTAACATGTGCAGATTGAACACAAATAACATAGAATTAAAAAGGAAATACAGTTGGAGGGTGTTCAGAAAATGTCCAAAATCTATTCCAATAATCTAAGTAGGCCAATGACATTATGTTATAAAACTCCTCCCAGTTACCTCCCGACAATCCTTTGTTAATTAACAGTTTCAATAAGGTTTCCTCCCCCCCCCCCAGAACAAACATTTTCACTCTGGACACAAATTACAAAAGCGTTTCCTGGCAGCAGTTGGATCCTCCGGGGTCTGGAAAAGGTCATCGCATGGGCAAGGATGAGCTTCAAACCAGCTAATTCCAGGTCCACGGTGTTGAAGAAGGGCAAAGTGGTGGACAAGTTTTGTTTTACCTCGGATGGCACTACAATTCCATCTATCACCGAGAAGCCAGTCAAGAGCTTGGGGAAGGTCTTCGACTGTAGCCTCAGATGCAGCTGCCGTCCGATCAGCTTCCAAGGAGCTTGAGATCTGGCTCACCACGGTGGACAAGTCAGGCCTACCTGGAAGGTTCAAAGCCTGGATTTACCAGCATGGCATCCTACCCCGAATCCTGTGGCCACTACAGGTATACAAGGTGCCTGTGACAACTGTGGATTTGCTGGAGAGAAAGGTCAGTAACCACCTTCGGAGGTGGCTGGGCCTACCTCGTGGTCTGGGTGGCGCAGCACTGTACAGAAGGTTCAGTAAGCTGCGACTTCTCTTCAGCAGCCTGGACGAGGAGTTCAGGGTTTCTCGCACAAGAGAGGCGCTGCAGTACAGGGATTCCAAGGACCGTAAAGTGGCAGCAGCAGGCATCTGGGTACGGACGGGCAGGAAGTGGAAGGCACAGGAAGGGCTGGTGGTAGCAGAGTCCCGGCTGAGACACAGGGCTCTGGGACAATGTCAACTGGGCGAGCGGGGCTGGGCTCTGTTTCACAACCTCGCTATGACAAGGCAGAAGGCCATGAAAGAAAGAAAGGGCGGGGGGGGGGAGAACCAGAGGGAGGTGATGGGCAGACAAGGAGATAAGGTGAGAGAGGGAAAAGGGGATGGGAAGTGGTGAAATGGGGGCATTACTGAAGTTTGAGATATCGATGTTCATGCAATCAAGCTGAAGGCAACCCAAATGGAATATAAGGTATTGTCCCTCCAACCTAAGTGTGGCCTCATCACAACAGTGGATGATTATATCGGAATGCGAATAGTCATAGTCATACTTTATTGATCCCAGGGGAAATTGGTTTTCATTACAGTTGCACCATAAATAATAAATAGTAATAGAACCATAAAATAGTTAAATAGTAATATGTAAATTATGCCAGTAAATTATGAAGTAAGTCCAGGACCAGCCTATCGGCTCAGGGTGTCTGACCCTCCAAGGGAGGAGTTGTAAAGTTTGATGGCCACAGGCAGGAATGACTTCCTATGACGCTCTGTGCTGCATCTCGGTGGAATGAGTCTCTGGCTGAATGTACTCCTGTGCCCAACCAGTACATTATGTAGTGGATGGGAGAGATTGACCAAGATGGCGTGCAACTTAGACAGCATCCTCTTTTCAGACACCACCGTCAGAGAGTCCAGTTCCATCCCTACATCACTGGCCTTACCAATGAGTTTGTTGATTCTGTTGGTGTCTGCTACCCTCAGTCTGCTGCCCTAGCACACAACAGCAAACATGATAGCACTGGCCTCCACAGACTCGTAGAACATCCTCAGCATCGTCCGCCAGATGTTAAAGGACATCAATCTCCTCAGGAAACAGAGACGGCTCTGACCCTTCTTGTAGACAGCCACAGTGTTCTTAGACCAGACCAGTTTATTGTCAATTCATATCCCCAGGTATTTGTAATCCTCCACCATGTCCACACTGACCCCCTGGATGGAAACAGCAGTCACCAGTACCTTAGCTCTCCTCAAGTCTACCACCAGCTCCTTAGTCTTTTTCACATTAAGCTGCAGATAATTCTGCTCACACCATGTGACAAAGTTTCCTACCGTAGACCTGTACTCAACCTCATCTCCCTTGCTGATGCATCCAACTATGGCAGAGTCATCTGAAAACTTCTGAAGATGACAAGACTCTGTGCAGTAGTTGAAGTCCGAGGTGTAAATGGTGAAGAGAAAGGGAGACAAGACAGTCCCCTGGGGAGCCCCAGTGCTGCTGATCACTCTGTCGGACACACAGTGTTGCAAGCACACGTACTGTGGTCTGCCAGTCAGGTAATCAAGAATCCATGACACCAGGAAAGCATCCACCTGCATCGCTGTCAGCTTCTCCCCCAGCAGAGCAGGGCAGATGGTGTTGAACGCACTGGAGAAGTCAAAAAACATGACCCTCACAGTGCTCGCTGGCTTGTCCAGGTGGGCATAGACACAGTTCAGCAGGTAGACGATGGCATCCTCAACTCCTAGTCAGGGCTGGTAGGTGAACTGGAGGGGATCTAAGTGTGGCCTGACCATAGGCCGGAGCAGCTCCACAACAAGTCTCTGCAGGGTCTTCATGATGTGGGAGGTCAATGCCACCGGTCTGTAGTCATTGAGGCTGCTGGGGCGCGGCGTCTTCGGCACAGGGACGAGGCAGGACGTCTTCCACAGTACAGGAACCCTCCGGAGCCTCAGGCTCATGTTGAATACATGGCGAAGTTCTCCACATAGCTGAGGGGCACAGGGGAAATGGAATTAAAATGGATGGCCAGTGGGAGATCCTGCTTGTTCTGGTGGACGGAGCATAGATGCTCAGCGAAGCAGTCTCCCAATCGACGTCGGGTATCACCGATATACAGGAGGCCAAGTTCAAGTTTATTGTCATTCAATTGTTAATGTACACTCAGTGGCCACTTTATTAAGTACGCCTGCTCTTTAATGTAACTATCTAATCAGTCAGTCATATGGCAAGAACACAATTCATTAAAGCATGCAGACCTGGGTCCAGAGGTTCAGTTGATGTTCAGACCAAACAGGGAAGAAATGAGATCTAAGTGACTATGAACACAGAATCATTGTTTGTGCCAGACAAACTGCTGATCTCCTGGGATCTTCACGCACAACAGTCTCTAGAGTTTACAGAGAATGGCGTGGGAAACAAAAAGCATCCAGTGAGTAGCAGTTCTGCGGATGAAAACGCCTTGCATTTGAGAGAGGTCAGAGGAGAACGGTCAGACAGGTTCAAGCTGATCGGAAAGGAACCAGCAACTCAAATAACCACGCGTTATAACAGTGGTGTGCAGAAGAAAATCCCTGAACATACAACACATCAAACTTTGAAGTGGAGGGGCTACAGCAGCAGAAGACCAGGAGCAGACACTCAGTGACCACTTTATTAGATATAGGAGGGAATGGCAGGGGCGAGGAGGTGAAGCCTCGCTCACCTCAATCACTTCAGGAAGTGGAGACAGTAAAGTGGTAGTGTTGAGGGACCAGGTGAGATCATCTGTTACCTGCATTCCCTGAAACTTATTTACGTTATATTGTAGTCTCACTCTGTCTTAGTTGGAAAAGAAATTATTCATGATCTAAAATAAGTATATTTTAATTTCAACCTGTTTTACATCAGCAAAAGAATGGTTTGTCGTGTGCAGGTGAAAAATATGTAATACTGTGGCAACCCACTTTCTGGCACCCACGAACCGACTCACAACAGCGCGCGCAGGCAGAGGGCCGGCGCCAAAAAGGGCACCAGGCCATCTTCACCAGCAGGGGGAAAATCCCGCGCGCAGAAAGGGTCTGGGAATATGCATTCCCCACAGCAGTCCCGCCCAGGGAGGGCGGGAACAGGAAGGCTTTAAAGCAGGCCGCGAAGTTTGAACAAACCTCTTTCATCGCAACTCTAACTCACCGACTACTTGTGGTTATTTTAGCGCTGTGTGTAGCACACCGCTACAATTGGTGACCCCGACGGCCCAAACGATATTTGGACCAGAGATGAAACCAGAGTTAAAACTGCCAAGCTTTTGGCCGCTGCAACCCCACTTATGGTTTGAACAAGCAGAAGCTCAATTCCACATTCGGCAGATAACCTCGGAGTCCACTCGCTACTACTACGTGCTGAGCTCACTTGAACAAGAGACTGCTGCACAAGTTGAGGAGTTTATACAGTCGCCCCCGGAGGATGGCAAATACACAGCATTCAAAGCCCTGCTCATAAGGACTTTCGGACCCTCACGGCGCGAACAAGCACGCCGCTTAATGCACCTGGATGGTTTGGGAGACAGGCAGGATTACTAAAGACGGGGCAACCCCATTGCCCGCCAAGGTAGACGCGGTCCGCCGCTTCCCCCGACCCAACACAATCAAAGGCCTGCAGGAGTTCGTGGGTATGGAGAATTTCTACCACCATTTCCTCCTCTCAGCAGCCCGAACCATGCGCCCCCTGTTCCCTCTGATGTTGGGTAAGGGCAAGGATATTACCTGGGACGAAGAGGCCGCAGCCACTTTCGTTAAAACCAAAGAAGCCTTGGCAAACGCCGCGATGCTAGTGAACCCCAGAACGGACGTTCCTACTGCCCTCACGGTGGACGCATCCAACACAGCGGTCGGTGGAGTGCTGGAACAACTCATCGAGGGTCGCTGGCAACCCCTGGCATTCTTCAGCAAACACCTACGACCACCTGAACTCAAATACAGTGTTTTCGACTGGGAGCTATTGGCACTATACCTGGGAATCCGGCACTTCAGATACCTCTTAGAAGGTAGGCCCTTCGCCACGTTCACAGACCACAAACCGCTTACCTTTGTGTTCATGAAGGTGTCCGACCCCTGGTCGTCCCGCCAGCAGCAACATCTGTCCTACATCTCCGAGTACATGACGGACATGTGGCATGTCTCTGGAAAGGACAACGTTGTGGCGGACGCACTATCCAGACCTACCATACAGGCCCTGTCCCAGGGGGTGGACTATGCAGCACTGGCAGAGGCACAGCAGGCAGGCGCTGAGATCCCCAGTTACAGGACTGCAGTCTCCGGTTTGCAGCTCCAAGACCTCCCCATAGGCCCAGGTGAGAGGACCCTACTATGTGACGTAGCTACCGGCCAACCCCACCCCGTCGTCCCAGCAGCCTGGCGCCGGCGGGTTTTCGAGTCCATTCACAACTTAGTGCACCCCTCCATCAGGACAACCGTCCGGCTGGTCGCCAACAGGTTCGTGTGGCATGGACTTCGTAAGCAGGTCAGTGAATGGGCCAAAACGTGCATACAGTGCCAAACGGCCAGGGTGCAGCGACACACCAAGGCTCCACCGCAGCGGTTCGAACCCACCCGCCGGAGGTTCGACCACATTCATGTGGATATCGTGGGGCCCCTGCCAGTGTCACGAGGAGCGCGGTACCTCCTCTCTATGATAGACCGGTTCACCAGATGGCCAGAGGCAGTCCCGCTCACCGACACCACCTCCGAATCCTGCGCCCGAGCACTGATCGCAACCTGGGTAGCACGCTTTGGGGTACCGGCCCACATTACCTCCGACAGGGGCACCCAGTTCACCTCCGGCCTGTGGTCGGCTATGGCCAGACTTTCAGGATTGCAGCTACACCACACAACTGCCTACCACCCACAGTCGAACGGACTAGTGGAGCGCTTCCACCGTCACCTGAAGTCGGCTCTCGTGGCCTGCCTGGAGGGGCCTAACTGGGTGGACGAGCTTCCCTGGGTCCTGCTCGGAATCCGCACGGCGCCCAAAGAGGATCTGCACACCTCGTCGGCCGAGTTGGTGTACGGCGCGCCCCTGGTCGTCCCAGGAGAGTTCATACCAGCCCCAAGGGGGCAAGAGGAAGAACCCACAGCAGTCCTGGACAGACTACGGGAGAGGCTCGGTAACCTGGCCCCCATCCCCACTTCACAGCACGGACAGAGCCCGACCTGCGTACCCAAAGACCTGCTGAACTGTAAGTTTCTTTTTGTACGACGGGGCGGACACCGGGCACCGCTACAGCGGCCCTACGAGGGGCCATTTAAGGTGATCAGGAACAACGGGTCCACGTTCGTGCTGGACATTGGGGGGAGAGAGGAGGTTTTCACGGTGGACCGACTCAAACCAGCCCATGTGGACTTGGTGCAACCGGTCCAGGCTCAGGCACCGCGGCGCAGGGGCAGACCTCCCAAACAGAGGCCGATCCAGACTGTGGACATTGGGGGAGGTATCGCCGGTTCTGGGGAGCGGGGGGGGGTTATGTGGCGACCCACTTTCTGGCACACACGAACTGGCTCACAACAGCGCACGCAGGCAGAGAGGTCGGCGCCAAAAAGGGAGCCAGGCCATCTTCACCAGCAGGGGGAAAATCCCGCACGCGGCAAGGGTCTGGGAATATGCATTCCCCACAGCAGTCCTGCCCCAGGGAGGGCGGGAACGGGAAGGCTTTAAAGCAGGCCACGAAGTTTGAATAAACCCCTTTCATCGCAACCCTAACTCACCGACTACGTGTGGTTATTTTAGCGCTGTGTGTAGCACACCGCTACAATACTGTAATTTTCATACAAGATGCACTTTTATTAAGCACTGTGAAGAAACAGTGTTACAATATTTCAATTGTGTAGCTCACTGACTGAAATATACTTGCAAATCTAGGCTGCAGCACAGTACTTTCCAGAATTAATTAAAATGTGTCTCATTTTCTCTTATATTTCACTATTCTGCTGTCTACATGGTAATAAAATTGAGGGAAGAGCACCATCTGTAAAAGAACAAAGTGACAACTCTTGTATAGACCTGGGAAATGATTATAGAAAAGCAGTATTAGAAAGCAACACAAAATGAATTAAAATACAATGCATAGAAATTGGAAATTAAAAGAAATGAAAAATGAGAAACAGCAACTTTTTCTACAATGTAACCTTTTTTGTTTGGAGTTGAACTAAACTCAGCAGATCACAGAGACCAGCCACCCTTCCAATGGCTGTGGCTACACAGCTCACTAGGTCAGTACAGCAGGCATCGTAATCAAAGACCCTACCCACCCCAGTTATTCTCTCTTCTCTCCTCTCCCATGGGTAGAAGATACAAAAGGGTTAAAACACGTACCACCAAGTTCAAGGTCAGCTCCTATGCTGCTGTTGAAAGACTATTAAATGGTTTCCTAGTACAACAATATTGACTCATTTAGATCTTACACCTTATTTTCTACCTGAATTGCACTTATCTGTAACTGTTGCACTTCATTATTCTGCATTCTGCAATTGTTTTACTATGTACTACTACAATGCACTATGCAATGATCTGATCTGTATATTATTCAAGACAAGCTTTTCACTATACCTCGGTGTATGTGACAACAATCAACCCATTCCAATCATTTTAACCATTGAAAATGTAAATTACCAATAAAACTCTAGATTTATCTTACAGGAATAACTTTTTAAATATATCTTAAAAATCAATTCACTTTACTCACTGGCATTCAACATTGTTTTAATTTTTTTAAATTTATTTTCAATAGCTCTTAATTTATTTTCCATAAATATTTTATTTCCACTTAAGTAACAGCTCATTCAAAATAATTGTCTTAAAGTACTGTTAGATCCCTGCATTGAATTTAATACTGCCCTAGTTCTGAATATATTCTATTCTCCTTGTGGTAAACCATGTATATATGTTGTAACTCGGTTACCTGTCTGGACACACCCCTCTGCTGACTGCCCCTGTGGCTCCTCCCACAGAGTCCTGTATAAAGGTATTCGCATTGCCCCTCCCCCTCAGTCCAGGGGCAGACACTCACTGTGGAGGTCGTATTGTACAGCGAATAAAAGCCTATCAGTATTTTACCAAACCTCAGTCTTTTGGAGTAATTGAAGGTGCTTCACTCCTGTAGTCTGCTCTTCATCTCTGGAGTTTAACACTTTCATGTGCTTTGCATAATCTGCAAAGTGACATTAATTTTAGACTCCAAATCACACGATCCTTATTAAGCAAAAAAGACCCAAAACTAATTCAAGTGTACTCCAGGAAAACAAAATCCTTTGCAACTCAGGGGAGAGTAGGAAAATTGACTTAAATTAGCCT
Organism: Mobula hypostoma; assembly: GCF_963921235.1. Classification (NCBI taxonomy): domain Eukaryota; kingdom Metazoa; phylum Chordata; class Chondrichthyes; order Myliobatiformes; family Myliobatidae; genus Mobula; species Mobula hypostoma. Next base: position 21,620,359 of record NC_086113.1, read on the forward strand.
AGTAGGAGAAAGCAATGAAGAATGGTTTCTTATACTTTGCAATATACATGAATAATTTGGATTAAAATGAAGAGGCCATAATTTCTGCTGATGATACCAATGCTGACAAGAGAGATTCTGCAAATGCTAAGAATACAGTCTCATACACACGTATGCTGGAGGAACTCAGCAGGTCAGGCGGCATCTACGGAGTGGAATAAACATTTGACACTTTGGGCTGAGACCCTACAACAGGGCCAAAACTGACTGTATGGTTGATCACTGTAAACTGATCTGTGTAGGTTAGACTGATTCGATCTGTACAAAAGATTTTTAAAGTTTGAGATTATATAAAATAACAGGCGGGAGGAGAAGACAGCAGCGCGACGCAGCACGCGCAGCTCTCCAGTGAAATGATATCGTATCTGTTAAATAGGGGCCGTGGATAATTCTGATCTGATGGAGACAGATGTGAAAGCACAGAGGAACGTCTGGAGAAATTTCTTAAATACCGGTTCGCTGCCACTGCTACAGTGCGATCGAGAGTCTTCCGGAGGGAAGGCCCCAAAATCCCCGGCTTTGCCCGCTGCTGGCGACCGAGGCTGAGGTCGAAGAGTTCGGATAGAGATGGTGCTCGGTACTCGGTGTCGGAGAGCTGATCGGAGGCTCGAAGTTTTCGGACGACTCAGAGTCGGACTGTGGTCGGGCATGGCAGGGAGAGTTTTCTTCCTTCTCCCGTCTGTGTGAGATGTGGGACATTCAAGAGACTTTGAACTTTTTTACTGTGCCCATGACCTGTTCTTCATCAAGTTATGGTATTGTTGCACTGTTGTAACTATAAAATTATGTGGTTTTGTTAATTTTTCAGTCTTGGTCTGTCCTGTGTTTCTCTGATATCACACCAGAGGAATATTGTATCATTTCTTAATGCATGCATTACTAAATGACAATAAAAGACTGTGTGTCCTCAATCTAATCTAATCTAATCTAAAATTATTTATACTTTTCTGGCAACTGGAACAGAAAACCATCAAACCAGAATCCGTTATGCTTCTGTTGAAGGTTCCCTTGTTGAAGGCTGTGGGGTGATGAGACAAACAAAGGAAAAGTATTCCAATTGAGAAAACTGAATGTGATATTACGACCATAAAACCGTAAGACAAAGTAGAATAATGCCATTCGGCCCATCAAGTCTGCTTCGTCATTTGATCAGGGCTGAGTTATCATCTCTCTTAACCCCATTCTCCTGCTATCTCCCCATAACCTTTGATGCCCTTACTAATCAAGAATCTATCAACCTCGGCTTTAAATATACCCAGTGAGTTGGCCTCCACAGCCATCTGTGGCAATGAATTCCACAGATTCGCCATCCTCTGGCTAAAGAAATTCTGTTCTGAAGAAATGCCCTTCTATTCTGAGGCTGCACAGAAGGTGATCTCCTCCCTCCCTCCACTGCAGGTACGAAGTGAGGAACACATACTAAACAGGAGGACACTAAGGAGTATGGAGAACAGATGGATCTTGTCTATCAACCTCTGACGAGAGCAGAACAAGTTGGCTGAGAAGACAAGTTGGTCGCTCACCTTTTATTGGCCAAGGAAATGGAAAACAAAAGAGAGAAGATGATGAACACTAATTGAGCACAGCTAGATTATTGCTTATAATTCTATTCTCCAGAACAAGGAGAGCACACCACATTGTAGAGAAGGAGAACAAAGTGTAATAAATTGGTTGGCATTGCTACAGATTTGTAAGATTCGTTAGGTTGGGTTTGCATTATTGGGAACAAAATAATCTGTAGGAAGATAAGACATAGGAGCAGAATTAGGCCACTCGGACCATCAAGTCTGCACTACCATTCCATCATGGCTAATTTATTATTCCTCTCAACCGCTATCTCCTACCTTGTCCCAGTACTCAATGACTAGGACTCCACAGCCATCTACGGCAATGAATTCCACAGATTCACTACCCTCTGGCTAAAGAAATTTATTCTCATCTCTGTTCTAAATGGACATCGCTCTATTCTGAGGTTGTGCACTCTGGTCCTAGACTCGTCCACTCTGTCTGTGCCTTTCAAAATTCATTAGGTTTCAATGAGAACCTTCCTCATTGTTTCAAACTCCAGCTAGTACGGGGAGAGAGCCATCAAGTACTCATACATTAATCCTTTCATTCCCAAAATCATTCTCGTAAACTTCCTCTGGACCCTCTCAAATGCCAGCACATCTTTTTTTAGATAAGGAGCCTAAAACTGTTCACAATACTCTATGTGCGGTCTGACCAGTGCCTTATAAAGTCTCAGTATTACATCCTTGCTCTATATTTTAGTCCTCTTAAAATGAATGCTAACATTGCATTTGCCTTCCTCACCACAGACTCAAACACAACTTAACCTTCAGCCTACATGAGGACTCCCAAGTCCTTTGTTGTTGTTCTTTTCTGCACCTTGTGCCGTATCAGACAGCAGCCTTACTATTTCTTTAGCATTTATCTGTTTCTTATACATTGCCGAGTTCCTAGCTCGATGCTCAACCCAGCGCATATGGAAAGTCTGTAAGGAGTTGGCTGGATTAGTACCTGGGAATACTCACCTTGAAGTCCGCTATGGATGCCACTACACCACTGGCTGGCTAAAGCCCCTTTGTACCTCTGGTTTTTGAAATTTCTTCCCGTTTAGAAAATAGTCTGTGCCATTATTTCTCTACCAAAGTGCATGACCATACATTTCCCTACACTACATTCCATCTGCCACTTCTTCACCCATTCTCCCAATCTGTCCAAGCCCTTCTGCAGACTCCCTGCTTCCCCAACACTAGTTGCCTATCTTCATGTCATCTGCAAACTTGGCCACAAAGCAATCAATCCTGTCATCCAAATCTTTGATATACAATATAAAAAGCGGTCCCAACACTGACCCTTGCAAAACATCAGTAGGCCAATCAAAAAAGGCTCCTTTTATTCCCAGTCCTCATCTCCTGTTCATTAGCCAATGTTCTATCTGCGCTAGTTATCTTTTCTGTAACACCATGGGCACTTACATTGTTAGCAGCCTCATGTGCAACACCTTGTTGAAGGCCTTCTGAAAATCCAAGTCAACAACATCCACTGACTGTCCTTTGTCTATTCTGCCTGTTACTTCATCAAAGAATTCCAACAGATTTGTCAGGCAAGATTTCCCCTTAAGGAAACCATGCTGACTTTGACCCACTTTATCATGCACCTCCAAGGTCCCCGAAACCTCATTCTTAATAATGGACTCCAACATCTTCCCAACCATTGACATCAGGCTAATTGGCCTATATTTTTCTTTCTTCTGCCTCCCTCCCTTCTTAAAGAGTGGTGGGGTAGTTACAATTTTCCACTCCTCGGGAATTATTCCAGAGTCTAGTGATTCTTGAAAGATCATTACTAATGCCTCCACAATCTCTTCAGCCACCTTTTTCAGAATCCTGGGGTGTAGACCATCTGAAGGTAGGTAAGTCACCTGAACCAGATCTTTCAGTTTTGCAAGCACCTTCTCCTTAGTAATAGTAACTACACTCACTTGTCTGCTGACCCTCTTGAACTTCTGGCATACTGCTAATGTCTTCCACAGCGAAGACTGAAGCAAACTACTTATTAAGTTTGTCCGCCATTTCTTTGTCCATCATTCTCCGGTGGTCCGATATCCACTTTTGTCTGGTTTTAATCTTTATATACCTGAAAAGTCTTTTGGTATCCCTTTCGATATATTTGGCTAGCTTCCCTTCATATTGCATCTCTACCTCCCCTTATGGGTTTTTTTTCTGTTTGTTTCTTTTTTTAAAAGCACCCCAATTCTCTAACTTCCCATTAACTTTTGCTGTATTATATGTCATTTATTTTGCTTTTATGCTATATTTGACTTTCCTTGTCAACCACAGTTGCCTCAGTCTCCTTCCAGAATACTTATTCATCTTTGAGATGTATCTCTCCTGCACCTTCCAAATTGTCCTCAGAAACTCCAGCCACTGTTGTTCTGCAATCAGCCCTGCTAGTATTCCCTTCTAATCAACTTTTGCTAGTTTCTCAATCACACCTCTTTAATCCCCTTTACTCCACTGTAATATTGATATATATGCCTTTAGCTTCTCCCTCTCAAACTGCTGGGTGAATTCCATTATATTATGATCACTGCCTCCTAAGGGTTCCTTTACCTTCAGCTCCCTAATCAAAGCTGGTTTATTAGAAAACACCCAATCCAGAATTCCCCTTCCCCAGTGAGCTCAACCACAAGCTGCTCATAAGGATTCTATAAATGCTCCCTCTTGAGATCCAGCACCAGCCTGATTTTCCCAATCTACCAACATATTGAAATCCCCCATGACTATCATAACACGCCCTTGTATCATGCCTTTTCTATTTCCTGTTGACATTTATATCCCACATCCTGGCTACAGTTTGGAATGTGTGTATAATATACAACTCCCATCAGGATCTTTTTCCCTTTGCACTTTTTTTAACACTACCCACAGGATTTTACATCTTCTGATCCTGTGCTTCCTCTTTCTAAGGATATGATATCATTTTTTTACTAACAGAGCTATACCACCCCCTCAACAAACCTGCCTGTCTTTGGATGTTAAACCCCCACCCCCCAACTGTGATCTTCTTTCAGCCATGACTCAGTGATGCCCACAACATCATACCTACGATTATCAAACAGCACTACAAATCATCTAACTAATTCCATACACCAAAATATTCAATTATTACACCTTCAGTCTTGTACTCAAGACCCTCTTCAACTTTGCCCCCACGTTACACTTCACCTCATCCCACTGACTGTAATTTCCTCAGCCACTTATTCATCTGTACCACCATCCCATTCCTGCCCTGACTCGCATGCGAATTGAGCCCACAGCATTCTTAAGTGGGAGGGTGAACAGCCAGAAGTCGTGGTCCATTTAGGTATCACTGACATGGGTAGATGAGTGACGAGGTTGTACATAGGGAGTTCAGCGAGTTAGGTGCTTAGTTAAAGGGCAGCACCTCCAGGGTTGTAATCTCAGGATTGCTACCTATGCCACGTGCTAGTGACACCAGAACTAGGAAGGTTATACATGGCTAAGGAGTTGGTGAAGGAGGGAGGACATAAGATTTTTGGATCGTTGGGCTCTCTTCCAGGGAATGAAGGGAAAGTCTGGGTGTAATCCAGAGATTACTACCTTGGAGGTCCTGTTCTCCAGCCTTTTCCCTAACTCCCTATACTCACTGTGTGAGACTTCTTCCACCTTTCTACCCATGTCATTGGTGCAAATATGCATCATGACATCTGGCAGCTCACCCTCCCTCTTGAGAATCTTTTTCAACCACTCAGTGTTTAAAATTGGTATGTAAAGTCCACAAGGAACTGTCTCCAAGCCAGTCTGTGATCTCCTGCTCCACAGACAAGTCAGGGGAACGTCGTCTCAGACCATGAGAGGCCTGTGTTGGGCATTTTCATGCCTTACAAGGCACAGATTGGAAGTCTGTGTGAGGCACCACTCCTCGCACAGACTAGAGCAATGTGTGGTTAAGTGCCTTGCTCAAGGACACAAACACGCTGCCACAGCTGAGGCTCAAACCTGTGACCTTGAGATCACTAGACAAACGACTTAACCACTTGGCCACGTGCTCAACAAGTCAAGATTTAATCAAGGTGTACAAAATTGGGACACTCCAAAAGAGGGCAGAGTACAGAAAACAGATTCAAATTCATTGATGCAAAATTAAAGGAGACTTAAGGAACATTTTATGACAAAGGGTTATGAAGATGTGGAATTTGTTACCCATAAGGGTATTGAATATGGAATCTCCCATCTAAACCACAAATGCACATTTGAAGAGGTGCATCCCACCCATTTACAGATTCAGAGCTGTGAATTGGGAATAATGTTCCATCTTCGCCAAACCTAAGAATGATGCACTGAATGGTTATGATCCTACATTCTCAAAAAGTTGATGAAAATTTCTGCAACAGTATCAACTAGGTCATGTCTATCAACCACTCACTGATTCCCAAATTCTTTGTCATCAACATTAGACTTTCAGAAAGACCTGTACTAAAATCCAAGTACACCATGTCCATTGCTTGATTCTTGAGAAAATGCTGTGTCCCACTCAAAGGACAAACGTGATTTGGATTATGATTCTCTATTACCTAACCTTTTAAATTTGTTCCTAGTCATGTTCTTCATGATCATTTCTTTCATAAGTATTTGCAGGACTTTTCTCAAAGTAGATATAAAGCTCACTGATTTATCTATCTAAGATACATTTTACCATATTTGTTAGCAATAGTAGCAGAAAATAATCTGCAGATGCTGCAAATCCAGAGCAACACACACAAAAGGCCGGAGGAATTCAGCAGGTCAAACAGCATCTATGGAAATGAATAAAGTCGACTTTTCAGGAGAGACCCTTCATACAGTTGTGGTAAAATTAGTAGTGAAATTTGCATTTGAAGGTTAGATAGAGTGGATGTGGGGAGAATATTTCCAATAGTGGGAGAGTCTGGGACCAGAGGGCACAGCCTCAGAATTGAAGGACCTCAGTGTAGAACAGAGATGAGGAGGAATTTCTTTAGCCAGAGAGTGGTAAATCTATGGAATTCACTGCCACAGATGGCAGTGGAGGCCAGGTTGTGAGTAAATTTAAAACAGAGGCTGATAAGTGCTTGATTAGTAAGGGCGTCAAAAAGTTGCGGGAGAAGACAGGTGAATTGGGTTGAGGATAATAAATCAGCCATGATAGAATGGCGGAGCAGAATCAATGGGCTGAATAGCCAGGGTCTCATGGTCTTTCTCTGGTTTTCAGGCACATCCCTTAGGTGATTAAGTATTGTCTGCAAAGTTTGCTTCAATTCTTGTCACTTCTTACTGTAAAGAATAAACGGACTATGTAATCCACCTTCTAATATTTCCCTTTAACTTTTAAATTTGCTTCAATAGTATTGTATTTCACCTCTACAAACTACCAGGTTTCTTTTTTTTTCCATTATCAAGTAAAGCTGCACAACAACCAAAACTATTAACTTGTTTGTACTTAATCGACAAATTGTCAAAACTTTCGCCCGTTCCTACTTATGACGATAACCTTGAACTTGACCAGAGTACTTAATCGTTAAGTTACAATATGGTTTTTAATTAAAACGCCAAACATAGAAACTTGTTTCTGCATGCACGCACACGTGGATACTATTACTCGATGCATTCAGTTTCTGCTTTGCAACTGCCAAAATTTATGCACTTGAAACTCCTGATGAAAACCTGCTTAACTATGTGACAGATTGGTACCGGTGTCCCATTTTAGATCCACCATAAATGGCCTGGAGCAGAAATAAAGCGGCTTTATAAAAATCGAATTGAAAGAATACAATGTCCTCTTCTTCGTCAATAGGAACAGCTGGCGATCAGACAACAGAAGATGCTTCAATAAAACCACTTCATTGGTTTGTTGTTTCTAAACGCAGAGAGAGAGCAAAAGATTCTACAGTACTGTGCAAAAGTTATTTAAAAAAAGTTAACGATATCAAAACTCTGTAAATACGAGACCCGAAATTATATTTACCTACAAACTTGTTTCAAGAGGTTTCTGTAGCCGAATGATGCATTAAAAACACAAAAATCTCAAACGCCTGTAATAACTGAACTCCAATAACTTCTATCTGCAACTGCACAAGCCTAGTTTCACGCTACATACTCACCTGCTCAGATAACTTGAGTCCAGCGAGGAAAGGACGCGCTGTTTAAATTAGAAACTGCTGAAAGTTATTTACTTTAATGAAATTTAGAATGCAATAACCCCAAACAACACCTTCATTGCAATATTCCGAAGTATTTGCAACATACGTGCACATCTTGTTTACCTGTTCAGGGATATCGCGGTTTAGCGTCCGGTCGCTTCGCGACGGCGTGAAGTACATCGGGAAATTGACAACTCGCATTGAAAGATAGACCGCTTTCATACTGGCATCACTACAATGGCGACTACCACTTCCGACCGAATCATTTCCTTTATTAAAACTGCATGCTTATTTGTTGGAGAACTATTATTAAGATTAATACTGAATGATTAGAATAATATTGATATTAAGTGTTCTAATTCCTATAAAAAAAGATTCACGAAATGATCAGCGAATCAAGCTACATTCGTGGAGATTCCAATTCTAAATCGATGCATTTTAAAGACAGGAAGTCGTTTTTAACATTCTAAGTTCTATTTTTATAGTTTTTACGTCGTCTGTTCTGCTATTGATAACTTTAACAGTAGCGCCACTCCAAATTAACGTAAATCTTCGATCCGCGTGGAGATGCTTTTGGTGGGAACTGTTGCGTTGAGCATTTGTGCTCCGGTCGGATATTGACAAGGACAGGGCTGTACTTCCTTGCGGAGACTGCGCTGCTAGTAAGTGTACTAGTAGTACCCTTCCAAATCTCTTACTAACTCTTCCTTCAGTTAGTCCTGACGAAGGGTCTCGGCCCGAAACGTCGACTGCACCTCTTCCTAGAGATGCTACCTGGCCTGCTGCGTTCACCAGCAACTTTGATGTGTGTTGCCTGAATTTCCAGCATCTGCAGAATTCCTATTGTTTGCGCTACTAGTAAGATGTTGTTTTTGTCGATTGTTGGTTGAGTAATATAAGAAGCTTATTTCACTGAGAATAAAGCTATGCCTCGAAGACTGCACATTTCCATCGTATAAATACTGTTTAAAAAAAAATCTCTTTAATCGCGTTCATTTGGCAGCGCTATTCTCGCACTCCTTCGATTATATTTCTATAAACTGGGAATTCAGGGGTTTTATTGGTGATGTGTAATTTGTTATATTTGTTTTACCGAAAATACATTCCTCTTTCTCTGAGACTGTATCAAACAATTACGCTACTTCGGCTTCCCGGTGGTCATTGTAAGCCTCAATTTTCATTCTAGATCTACAGTGACAGTGTAGACGACTGGTTTTGTTATGAAGCACTTGTGTCAGTAGACTTTTGATTCAAAGAGTACAACTCGGAGTCTTTATTGTTACCTCCTCAGGTGCAGACAAACTAGAGAGATCTGCAGCCAATAGATTTGCACAGGCTGGTAGAGAAGTTAAATTCAGAGATGAACAGGATTTCAGAATTGGAAGTGAGCCGAGAGCTCACAAGGTTATGGAGCCGAGGAAATATTAAAGAAATGGAGAGGGACCAGACTAGGCAATGTTTTGGAAAGAAATAGATAAGCATGTGAGGATCAAAACTTGCAAAAGAATGGCAAGATAGAGTAAAAATTAACAGAAGTAGGCATGAAGGCTTCTTTGGTATGTAAAAAGGAAATGACCGACAAGGGCCCCTGAGAGACAGAAATCTATGAAAAAGTAAGGAAATGGCAGGGTGATCCAACAAATACTTGATAAGTTAGTCATCACCAAATAAATCTCAAAAAACTGATGGAGAGCCAAGAATCAAACAGGATTAACAAACTGAAGAAAATTAGTGTTAGTAAAAAGAATATTGTAGAAGTTGGTGAAAGGTGATAAATTCCAAGGATCCTCTCAGGGGTTTGCATTTTCAAATAAGCAGCTGTGGAAGTAGTTTATACTCTGGTTATCCTCTTCCAAAATGTTATAAATTCTGGAATGGTTCTTGCTGATTGGCAAGTAGCAAATGCAACCCTTGTATTCAAGAGAGAGATATTAGGGAACTGTAACATGTTTACTTGACATCAGTATTCATGAAAGTGCTTGAATCTGTGATGGAGGATGGAATTACAAAAAGACCAGAAAAAGAAAAGGTTCAAAGGTTCATTTTACTATCAAAGATGTGTATACAGAATACAACACTGAAATGTATCTTCTCCAGATAGCCATAAAATACAGAAAACCATAGAGGTAGTTGGAGAAAGACATCAATCGCCCCTCCCATCCGCAAGAAAAGAAAAAGAAACAAAAACTCGCAAACCTCGAACCCCTCTAACCTCCCCCTCGCGCAAAAACTGACATCAACCAAACCCCCAGCCCCTCCGAGGGAAGCGACTTGAACCAACGATCCCTCGGAGGGCTCCCCTGGAACGAACATGGATAAGCAAAGTCGTATGATTTTACAGAAGGGAAATCACGTTTGAGTAATCGACTAGAGTTCTTTTAGGATGCACGTAGTATGTAAGGAGTAACCACAAGATTAGTCCCTTGGATTTTCACACAGTTTTCAATATCAGAATCAGGTTTATTATCACCGGCATGTGACTTGAAATCTGTTAATTTAGCAGCAACAGTTCAATGCGATACATAATCTAGCAGAGAGAAAAAAATAATAATGGTAAATAAAATAAAACAATAATAAACAAGTAAATCAATGACGTATATTGAATAGATTTTTTTTAATGTGCAAAAACGGAAATACTGTTTAATAAAAGAAGAGTGAGGCAGTGTCCATTTAGGAGTCGGGTGGCGGGGGGAAGACCTGAATCAGCCTCTCACGCTCAGGTTGTCAGGGACAGCGGGCAGTCGCAGTGAGGCGGAGCAGGTTGGCAGGTTCCCGGCGCTGATTGGACGGGAGTCGGGGGCGGGGGGCATGCCGGAAGTGACGCCATGCCGCTCGGCGAGCGCGCTCTCTCTCAGCGGGGGGATGCTGCTTCGCGTCGCGCTGCGTGCGGCTCTCTCGCTGTTACCGAGGGGTGGACGGTGCCGAGCGCTGGTCCCCTCCGCCCCGCCGGCCGGGCGGTGGCCGCGGGGAGCCGAGCCCCGTGGCTGGCAGGTCTGGGCCGGATGTCCGGCCGCTGCCCAGATCGGCCTGCGCCTTCACTCCGCTGAGTGCTGGCGCTGCGGAGCTGCCCCCGAGCCACTGGCTTTCTTCTGCCCGTCCTGCCGGGCGCTGCAACCCCCGGACCGGCGGCTGGACTACTTCCAGTTGCTGGGCCTGCCGCGCCGCTATCGGCTGAACACCGAGCGGCTGCAAGAATCGCACCGGCGGCTCCTGCGCGCCCTGCATCCGGACAACTTCGGGCAGAGCACCGAGGCCGAGCGCCGGTACTCGGAGGAGCAGTCGGCGCTGGTCAACGAGGCCTACGCCGCCCTGCTCCGGCCTCTGTCCCGAGGTCTCTACCTACTCCAGCTAGAGTTGCCCGACGAGCCTGTGGCGGCGGAGGACGAGGCCAACGCCGACCCCGCCTTCCTGAGCACCGTGTTGGAGCTCAACGAGCGGCTGGCTGAGGCTGAGACTCAGGCCGACATCCGCCGTGTGGCCGTCTCGGTGGAAGAGCGGCTGCTGGAGCTGGACGCGCAGGTGATGCGGGCTTTCGAGCAGAGTCGCCCGCGGGACGCCCGCCCGCTGCTGCAGCAGATGAAGTACTGGAACAGTATCGGAGACAGAGTGAAGGAGCGACTGCTGCCCCGCTGAAGGCCAGGCCGTGCGCCGATGCCCGGGGTAAACTGTTGCTCCTCGTCCCAGAATCGCGTTCGAGCTAAATTTCAAGAGTTTATCTTTACAATGTTCAGGTTTTGATTTTCTCACTGTTTTGTACAACAAATGTATATTTTCAGTCTCTTGTCAGTCTATCAGATCAAAATCCCCCAAATCTCAGATATACCTATGCAAAGGCACATTCCACAAGTCAAGGGAGTGTGCCGTGTTTTTTTTTAAGGAGGTCTAAACTCCAGATTTGGTCTAAAGTGGCCTTTGCGTATGTGCATCTGTTAGATTACGCTGACGATTAAAAGAATGGGGAATTATAATTGAAATGTCAGCATTAATTTAACCCCACTTGTGAGTCCCAATTTGGCTTTACCTTTTGTGTCATCACACTTCATTTTTGAGACTGCCCTTTTGTGTAAGTTTCTGCCTTAACTCGTCCAAAAGGAAGCATTTCTTAACGGGTCATCGCAAAGTATCTAGTTTCTGAAATCTGATGCCCTTCAACTTCCTTTAAAAACTTATCTGCTTTCATCCCTTTTTAACGTATCACACCTTTCATTGACTTGAGATTTCCCAAGGCATAATGTCCCAGTGAAATTCTTTTGAATGCAGTTATTGTAGGGGTGTTATCTTTTCACATCCTTTATTCACCAGCTCCCAGTAGTGACATTAGAAGCTTGTCTTTACTAAAGATTATAAATTCTAACAAAATATCAGTGGATAATACACACTTATCAATTATAGCCTAAATTTAAGGCGTATGAGCACTTGAATTGCCACCACATGATTTTATAAGCAATAGTAAATAAATATATTTAAATAGCTGCAGCTAAATGTATGACATTTTTGAATGGGATGAATGTTTACATGCATCATCTGTCAAAAATAAAGAATTACCTTTCATTCTGAGGAATTTGATCTGAATCAGGTTTATTATCACTGGCATATGTAGTGAAATTTGTTAACTTGGCACCAGCAGTACAGTGCATTACATGATAACATAGAAAGGAAATAAATCAATTCCAGTAAGTATATATGTATATTAAATAGATTCTAAATAGCCCAAAACAGATGGCACCCAGGAATTTGAAATTGCTCACTCTCTACACTTCTGATCTTCTATAAAGATTGGTTCCTGTTCCCTCATCATACACTTTGTGAAGTCCACAATCAGCTCTTTTGCCTTACTGACATTGAGTGCAAGGTTGTTGCTGTGACGCTACTCAACTAGCTGGTATATTCTACTCCAGTACACCCTCTCATCTCCATCTAAGATTCTACCAACAATGGTTGTATCATCAGCAAATTTATAGATGATATTTGAGCTATGCCCTGAGGTGAACAGTGTTGATCATCAGTGAGGAGGAGATATTATCACCAATCCACACAGATTGTGGTCTTCCAGTTAGGAAGTCTAGGATCCAGTTACACAGGGAGGCACAGAGGCCCAGGTGCTGTAGCTTATCGATCAGGACTATGGGAATTATGGTATTAAAACACTGAGCTATAGTCAATGAACAGCATCCTGATGTGGGTGTTTTTATTTTCTGGGTGATCTAAAGCCGTGTGAAGAGCCATTGAGAATGCATCTGTAGTGGACCAATTGTGATAGGCAAATTGCAGTGGGTTCAGGTCCTTGCTGAGGCAGGAATTCATTCTAGCCACAACCAACCTCTCAAAGCATTTCATCACTAGAAGGCAGTTCACACTACTCTACTTGGCATCTGTTTGATTTCAGATTTCCACTTTACTTTCTGATTTACAGAATTTTACTCATAGTGGTGATTAAGGTTCCTTAAAGACTGGTTTGAATTTTTGAACACAGGGAAGTCAGTATTGGAATGAAAGAGTCATGGAGTCGTAGAAAAGCTAAGCACAAAAAAAGGCCTTTTGGCCAGTCCGATCCATGCTAAACTATTTAAATTGCCTAGTCCCATTGACTTGCACCCAGACCATAGCCCTCTGTACCCCTCCCATCCGTGTACCTATTCAAACCTCTCCAAAATGTTGAAATCACGTCCACCACTTGTACTGGCAGCTCATTTCACACTTGCACCATCCTTTGAATAAGTTTCCCCTCATATTCCTATTAAACATTTCACCTTTCACCTGAACCCATGACTTCTAGTTGTAGTCTCGCCCAACATCCTTGTACACTTTCTCTGTATTCTCTCAACCTCCTTTACATCTGTTCTTCAGGTAGGTGACCAAACCTGCACACAGTACTCCAAATTAGGCCTTGCCAACATCTTATACAACTTCATAACATTCCAACTCCTATACTGTGTACTTTGATCAATGTGCCAAAAGCTTTCTTTACGACCCTACCTACTTGTGACACCACTTTCAATGAATTCCAGAACCTTTTGTTCCACCACATTCCTCTGTGTTCTGCTGCTCACTGAGTAAGACCTACTCTGGCTGCTGCACCCAAAGTGCAACACGTCACACTCGTCTGGATTAAATTCCAGCTGGTTAGATCCTGCTGCAAATTTGCTGTCCACTACAATCTTGGTGTAAAATTTCCCTGTATTCTTTCAATCTTATTTACATCTTTTATGTAGGTAGATGACAAAAACTGCACATAATACCTTGTCAAATGCTTTGCTGAAGTCCATGTAGACAATTCCACTGCCCTGGTAACTTTCCTAGTAACATCTTTGAAAAAGTCTATAAGATTGGTTAGACATGACCTACCATACACAAAGCTATGCTGACTATCCCTATTCATTCTCTGCCTATCCCAAATACTCATATATCCGGTCTCTTAGAATAACTTCCAGTTACTTTCCCAGTACTACGTTTGTAATATCAGGCTAACTGGCTTATAATTTCCTGGTTTATTCTTAGACCATTTCCTAAACAGAGAAACATTAGCTATCCTCCAATCCTCCGGTACATCACCCATCACTAAGGATGATTTAAGTATCTCTTCTAGGGCCCCTGCAATACCTGCATTTGCATCCCACAAGGTCCAAGGGAAAACTTTGTAAGGTGTTCCCCTAGCACCAGCGCATGCCCTTTTCTCAACGTTACCATCAGGTAGGAGGTGCAGCAGCCTGAAGGCACACAAGGGATTCAGGAACAACAACTTCTCCTCTGCTGTCTGATACCTAAATGGGCATTGAACCAGTGAACACTACCTCACTTTTTAAATATATATAATTTCTATTTTTGCATGATTTTTAATATACTATAATTGATTTACTTATGTATTTTTTCTATTTTATGTATTGCATTGAACTGTTAAGTTAACAAATTTCACGACACATGCCGGTGATGATAAACCTGATTCTTTGGCCACTCTGATTTGCCTAAAGACAGCCAGTACTTCCTCAGTAATTGTATAGGTTCTCTACCCTCACAGTTACATAGATGCTAAAATTGTTCGGTATCAAAAGGTGAAAAAATATTGATATTGCTAAAATAACAGTTAATTCAGTGTTTACATAGCTGCAAATGACTTGTACTTCCACAATATTCACATGTGATCTAACAATACCAACCTCTTCTGTTTGTTACTTAGGATGAAGTTGATCACATTGCAAAATGGGTATCCATGGATTGATGTCCTACATTGGAGAAAATCATCAATTTTTTGATAATATAAAATTGCAAAACACTAGAATTATAATTGATGGCAATAACTTATTTCATAGACTTTACTTCGACTCTCATTTGGATCTTAATTATGGAGGAGAATATGATTCATTTACAGATATCATCTGTAAGTTCTTTGAAGCTCTGTCACTCTGTAATATTTCACCATATGTGGTTTTTGATGGTGGATGTGACTATACAGATAAAAAATTTGAAACCATCAAACAACGTGCCAGAGAAAAAATCCTAAAGGCACACTCCATTTCAAGAGGCAGAGGAGGGACTGTGTTGCCGCTACTTGGTCCAGAAGTTTTTAAACAAGTCTTAGTGCAGTTGCAAGTACCATTTGTCCAGAGCCATTCTGAAGCAGACCGCGACATTGTCGCTCTTGCTAATCAATGGAACTGCCCTGTCCTAACACTCGACAGTGACTTTTGCATCTTTGATTTGAAGGCTGGTTATTGTCCCCTCAATTATTTCAAGTGGGAAAATGTAACTAATCTTAAAGATAATTCAGAGCACTATATTTCAGCCCAGTGTTTCTCAGTTGAAAAGTTCTGCAACCATTTTAATCACATGAACAAAGCTCTTCTTCCACTCTTCGCAGTGCTGAATGGTAATGATTATATTAACCTTCCTTTCCTGGAGAACTTTTTCACCAGAATACATTCCCATGCAAGGACTTATGCAGCAGGGAGGAAGAATGCACGAATTCAAGGGCTTTTGAACTGGCTGGCTGGGTTTTCTGAGCCAAAAGAAGCAATTCAAAACATTCTGAAGTCACTAAAGCAAAGAGACCATGAGAAAGTCCAAGAAGTCATATGTTTTCATATGAATGAATATATTCAGTCAGATGTGGATCTTGCAACATACTTTAAGAACAAAGATATGAGGCCTCATGCTCCTACTATCTTGGCTAGCAAAGCCCCAGAATGGATGTTAGCTGCTCTATTGAAAGGAGATTTGGCTCCATTTCATAGCGACTGCTTGACCTTGAGGAGAACATTCCTGCATCCTCAGGTGGAAAATATGCGCAGGACCAGCAGTCACAGGTGTTCTTTGCCCATTCGTCAGATTATTTATGGTCTGCTGAGTACCAGTGAGACTTCTCTTGATTCAGCATCGGATCTACCTACTAAAACACCAGGAAAGGCCAGCCTTAAAGCTGAAGAACACAGCAAAGTACATCACGTGCAGGAATATGATAGACATGACCTAACTCTGAAAAAAACTAACATTCAAGCAGTGCTGAAGAGATTCAAATTAAGTGAAACACATTCGTTGCAAAGACTACCAGAAGTAAGATTTTTTTTTAATGATTTAAGAAGTTCAGTTATTTCTAGAAATTGGATGCCACAGAACTGAAATTCATTTAGCTCTGTATAAATTTCACTTGGTATATATTGGTCAAATCGCATTAATCATGAATCATCTAGGCACTTTGTGCTGCTGCACACTGTCGTAACTGCAAGTACATTTGAGAATGTGGGGGGAGCTACCTACTTCAGCCATTTCTCTTTACGATGAGGATATTTCCACAGTGCTATTGGGTGGGGTGTTCCAGGGTTTAGACCTAGTAAACAAAAAGCGGCGATATATTTTCAAGCTGGGATGGTGCATTACTTGGGAAGATGAAGGTAGTACTGTTCAAATGTGCCGGTTGCCTTTACCCCAGCCATGGAGATTACAGGTTTGGGATGTGCTATTGGAACAGCTTGGGTAATTCACAGCAAGCACATTGCATGGGTATTTAAGGGAATTAATATTTAGAGCTATGGAGAAGGTGTCAGACAAATAGAAAGTATTCCATCACGATTCTGATTTGCACTATAGATGTTGGAAGTGTTTTGTTGTGTCAGGATCCAAGTCACTCACTGTATGATACTTCGCCTCTGATCTATTCTTACAGCCATTTCATGTATCTGTGTCTGGCAAATGTATATACCAATGAGAACATTGGAAAGAAAGATCATCGTAACAGTCTTGTGGAAATGGTTCCAATTTCACGCAGAGGATACTGTGTGATGCAGTACAACAATCATGCTAACTGTGGATCATCAGTAGTAGTTGATTATCATTAATTATCATGAATTAATCTCCTCTTTCCCATTACTGTCAGACCAAGGAATCAAGTCTGGTTCAATTAGAAGTGCAGAAGGGTATGCCAGTAGCAACATAGAGTATATCTAATGAATAAAGATATGGTAAACCAGTAAAACTGCAGTAACTAGAACTAAGTGATTGAGAACATATCTGCGATCCTGGTTGTGAATAGTATGAACAATTAAACCGTTTCTGGGAGGAAGAAGCTCAAAAAATATTCTCATGCTCAACATGTAGGTCCAAGTATGAGTGCTAAAGAAAATACTTTAACATTTGCAGTCATGTTCAGTTAGATACCAAATAGGGGCTTCTTCCAGACACCCATCACATTAAAGAAGCCAGTCTCCAACCTACTTAGTTCACTCCACACAATAACTGTTACAGGAAAGCTAATGGACCAAGTAAAATCCCAAATTGGTACTGAAGTCCTCAATGCCAGAATTAGCTGTGCATCCAGCCAAGATGTTCCAGTATAGTTGCAACATTGGCACCCACCCAGCAATGTCAAAAATTGCCCAGCTTTATCTCATTTCCAGAAGGGAGCGATGCCCCCTTCTCATTGCTACCATCAATGGGGAGGTACAGGAGCTTGAAGAGCACACTCAATCGCTCAATATTTCAGGACCAGCTTTATTTTTATATATATATATTTTTATACATATATATATATATACTTATACTGTTTATGTTAGTGTATTGCAATGTACTCCTGCCATAAAACAACAGATTTCACAACATAAACCAATGATATAAAAACCTGATTCTGATTAATTATTGCTCAGTCAATCCACTTGCAATCAGCAAAGTGCATCAAACTTTCTTCAACAATGCTCTCAAACTTGGATCAAAGAGAAGAATTCCAAAAGTGAGGTGAAAGTAACTGCCCGTAACACCAAGGTGAGCTCAAAACTGGTCAATGGCTAGAGTCAAAACGTACCTTGCACAAGGAAGCTATCATCATAAGACTCATGCCTACTCCACTATTTAATAAAGTAATGTTTGATCTGACTCCACGTTCCTAATCTATTATAGCAAATACAGTTGGAAGCTGGCTTCTAGTTCAAAGTGGAGTGATGGAAGTGCTTCCTTTTTAACTTTAACTGGTTTAACTTTTTTAAGAATATGTGGAATTTTTACTAATTTTCATCGAGTTGTTGATGTAATAGTTATAGTTTGCAGCTTTCAATCTAAAGACTATCAGAGACCATAAGAATTAGGAACAGATTGAGGCTATTTGACCCATTGAATCTGCTCTGCCATTCTATTATGACTGATCTATTCCTTCGAACTCCATTCTCTGCCTTCTCTCTTTGATGCCCTGATTAATCAATAACCCATCAACCTTTACTTTAAATATCCAAATGAAGTGGGGACTTCTTGCACTTCTTACATTTATGTGACACAAGGCTGTTTTCATCTGAAATTCCTTATGAGAAATGTTAGATTTTTGCTTTAATGTTACTGTATGTTCGTTCCCAAGCTCGGCTTTTACTAGGATGTCATTCTCTTCATTATAAATTCAAATTGAGTTATGAGATTGGTTTCTTATTTGATATTAATTGCACACATCTTTTTGCAGATTTCTATCCTGGATAGAACCTGTTTTCTTTTAGAGACTCTGGAAGTGAAAACTGACGTGCAGGCTCTGCCAGCCAGCCTGCACTTGACAGTTTATATTACCTGCTACTGGGTAGTTCACGCCGAACCGAAAGTAACACTGCATCATCTTCAGGCTCTCCTGCTTTCTATTGTAACTGGGGAATTACATAAACTAATATGCAAAACAGGTAATAAGATATCACAAAAATAATTAAGTTCTTTTTGTTGAGTGTTAGAAACCAGAGTGGCATAATGGATGCTGATACATTAGTTTTGGCCTCGAACTGCAATAATTTATCTGTAAAATTTCACTCTACTTTCATTATCTTATTTCCATCTGGCATAGTTTGCATATTGTTGTTTGATTGTTTGTGGTTTTACTATTGCTATATTTATGCTGTATTCTTGGTTGGTGCAGCAGTAACGAAACCCAATTTCCCTCGGGATCAATAAAGTATATCTATCTATTATCTGTCAGCCAGCTTAAAGGAGGTTATACACACAAAATGCTGGAGGAACTCAGCAGGCCAGGCAGCATCTATGGAAAAAAGTACAGTCGATGGTTTGGGCTGAGACCCTTTAGCAGGTTATGTTGGCCAGTGTTGTTGCTGGAATATTTTTGGTGCTGAAGAGTCATAGTTAGATCAGAATGGATTGTCATTTTCAGAATTCCCTGTTACTGGTATATTGCAGGTTGCATTTGTGTATTCCTATGCCAATGTAGCTTAGTGCATATTAAGAGTCCTTAACAATACAAGATATTCTTGATTTGTTGATGTAATCTTTTTGGATCAGTAATAGAGATTCTTTCTATTTACTCACATTCCTGGTTTAACCATTTAATGAGTTTAATGAGTCATATCACCAAGATACTTCTAAAAATTTTGATGACAAGAACTAAAAGTAAGATACAAGCTGAAATAGGTAAAGAACAATGTAGTTTTATGACAGACAAAGGTACAAGAAACGCAATATTGATGTTAAGGATACTATCAGAACGAACTATTCAAGTGCAAAAAGATTTGTTTGTTTTAAAAAGCATTTAATAAAGTGAAGCACAATAAGTTATTTGAAATATTGCAGGAAACTCTAGATCTAGATTCGAAAGACTTCCGCCTAATCAGAAATCTGTACTGGGAACAAACTATAGATGGAGAAGTGAGTCAATTTACAAAAATCAAGAGAGGTGTTAAGACAAGGGTGTGTTTTCTCCCCTGATTTATTTAATGTGTACAATGACACAATATTACAAAAAATAAGAGGCATCTTGGGAATCAAAGTTGGCGGTGAAAACATCAATAATTTCAGATATGCAGATGACACTGTGTTAATTGCAAGTACGGAGGAAGAACTACAAAACTTAATTGATGTAGTTGTTGAAGAAAGTGCAAAAATGGGTCTATCTATCCATCGCAAAAATACAATGTATGGTGATATCCAAGAAGAAGGAGAATCCTATCTGCAGGCTGAGAATAAACAGGGAAGACATAAAACAATTACAGAACTTTTGCTACTTAGGAAACTGGGTGACATCAGATGGCAGGTGCGACATGGACGTCAAAATAATAATAGGGATGGTGAAAGACACCTTTACGAGAATGAAGAGTATACTGGCCAATACTAAACTAGGCATGACAACCCACCTCAGAGTACTGAAATGTTACATTTATCCAGTTATGTTATATGTCTCAGAATGTTGGACAATATCTAGTAACATGAGGAAATGAATTGAAGCAGTAGAGATGTGGTTTTTGAGGAGGATGCAAAGAATATCATGGATGAAACGAAATCTAACAAGGATGTCATGAACAGAGCAAACACAAAAAGAGAAATAATGTATGAGATCATGAAAAGGCAATGTAACTTCATTGGATATGTGATTAGGAAAGAAGAGTTAGAATGCACGGTAATTATGGGAAAGATTGAAGGGAAGAAAGCGAGAGGAAGGCAAAGTCAAATGATGATGGAGACAGCAGCCAGAGAACTGGAAATGAATACCAGTGAATTGATCCACTTGACCCAAAACGGGAGTGTGTGGGCCATGGCAGTCAAAGCTCAAACTGGGCACGGCACATGATGATGATGAACAATACAGGATACAGTCAATTAGGCCATTGGAAAAGTGGGTGGAGAATTAAAATGGCAGGACGTTCACAGTTGCTTCTGCAGACGGAATCCAAGTATTATACAAAGTTTCTGCAATGCGTTTAAAATAATTTCCTCTATTGTGAACATTTGGAATTCTCTACCGTAGAGGGTAGATCACTGAACATATTTGAGGGAGGGTCATGGATCAGGCAGAATGTGAAGTTCAGGCCAAGTTTCATTAGTAATTGACTCTGCAAGGTCAAGGAGTCCTCTAGCCTTCCTCTGCTCCAAATTACATTTTTCAATAGTTCTTTAGATCAAATTAAGGGAGCATGTTTAACTATGTTTTTCTTTAAACCTGTCCAGGTAACAATAAGTTGATGGAGAAAGACATTGGAATGGTATATGATAGGCTTTCCCAGCTGAGACAAAGAGGGCAGAAGATGGGAAATCTGGATGTAGATGTAGCTCATGTCTTCTGTCAGTGGCAGAGTTGTCTTCTAATGGGAATCTATTTAAATCAACTCTTGTGTTGTCCTTTTCCAACACCAGATATTACACGGTAAGAAAATACAAATATGTATTATATCTAGATTATCACAAAATTACTGTATAAGGAGGAAATGAACTAAGTGTCATTATGCTTTCTGGCTTCTCCTGGCTCTCCCAGCATGCAGTGATTGGAATAAGTCTGTATGAGATTTAATAAATTGGTCACCAAAGTGTGGGTGAAGGAAATTTGGGAATGTACAATAAGTGAAATTGGAGAATTATAGTATTGGTTGCTACTAATAGATGTCAACAGCTTGAGCAAGTTTACCAATTTTCAAACAGCCTGAGAGCCTGCAATGAAGTATATAATCGTAGATAAGCACTGGGTAATATTTGAATAATTATTATCAAATATAATTCACAAACAAACAAACACATTTGATTCTGATTCCCTTTTATGTCAAGCCAGAAGGTGGTCCATCTGTAGCTAACAATGAAAGCAATCGTTCAACTCAAAGGTTTATTTTACTTAAGGGGCAGTACATCTCTAAAGATTAGAAAACTCAGAATTCAGCAAAAGTAACATGGCAAGGATTAATATAAGGGAACAAACAGACTGCAAGGAATAGAACGGAAAAGCGCAAAGATCAGCAGGTACTAATAAGTATCACTTGTACACAAAGACAGGAGAGATTAAATTATGGTATAAGGAATTTTCTTTGAGGTCAGGGAAAAAGCATTTGGTTTCCTCAAACATGCAAAAGGCCCTTGCTAAGATCCACAAGAACTCTTGTGGATTGATAATAGGTTATGATAGAAAAAAGTTAGTGAAAATGATAAAATTTGGAAGGCTATAGAAAATTAAACATGCCACACTTAAAAGACAAAACAAAACCTAGGGAAAGTGGAGGACTGCAGTTCGAGATTGAGAAGGTTTAAAAAAAAATTAGCAGTTGTGAATGTGATGAATTTGGACCTCGAAGTGCTTTTGATAAGATACTACACAAGTGAAGCATGTGGGGTTGGGGGTTAATATAACAACTGATTTGAGGATTGGGTAATGTTCTGAAACTGGCCTTTTTTGGGTTGGGAGGGCTTTACCAGTGAGGTGCTGGGGCCCAGCCTGATCAGATTCCCTTCAACTCATTAATCTAGAATAAGTTTTCAAGGTTATCGATAAGGCAAAGCTGGGTGGCAGTACGAGTTGAGAAAAATGCAGCAGAAATTCAAGGAGATAGAGAAGATGAATGGGAAGAAAATTTTAAGTGGAATAGTGAATATGAAAACATCACTTAAGAGAAAAAGTTAAAAAGCTAAGCAATTTTTTAAATGACTGGAGATAGGGAAGTAATGGTATACAGAAGGATCAAGTTGTCCCTCCATATAAATCATTGAAAATTAACTTAAAGATATAGCAAGCAGTTAGGAATGTAAACAGTATGTAATCCCTTATTGCAGGAAGGTTATGTTTCTGTCAGGAGTGCATCCACTGTTCCTTCTAATCTGCGTGGTGCGCAGCCGAGCAGTAACTGAAATGCTGCCGTGCTTATAGGCTTAGTTGCACGCAGCTGAAATTTTCTTTTATATGTTAATATAATTTTGAAATTATACTAATGTAATTTTGAAATCTGGCAATATAGTTGTGAAATACCCTGTAATTGTTAATGAATATAAACCACAAATTTTCTAAATAATAAACGTGCCACAACCTTTACTCTAAACATTTTAAAGCTTCAATATATTTTCATTATCAATGTTTCAAGTTAAAACACTGTTACAAATTGTAACAATAAACACAGAATGGAAGTTAGTAGCTCATTGTAATAAACTGCGGGTCCCCTGAACTCCAACATCATCTAGTCAAACATTTTACTTTTGCCATTGTGCCTGTCAGTTGTTTTGACTGCCTGACATCGTTTACTTGTGTTTGTGTTTGTTATGGAAATTTATATTTTCTGACTTTTGGGGTAAGTAATCTCTCAAAAATATCAATCTGGTAATAATATTTTAATTAAAAAATTGTTAGAACACGGTAAAAATTGTTTTTCTTAAAATTGTATGACTGGCTATTAAAATTATATATTTTTGACTTGTTAATTTTTTAAAATAATAATGGCAAAGAGCATTAATTAGTTTAACAATCCAATCACCAGCTTGAAGATTATGACCAATCCACAATATCGAGTAGCTGTAAGTGTCCTTAACAAATTTCTAGAAGATTTGGCTTCTCTTTGGAAATTCCTTCAGAAGAGCTGTTTGAGTAAAATTGAAGCACTACAGTATGCAAAAGCAAAAATTACCAAGTTGTGGTCCCAGTATCTTGGCAATACAGTTTATTGGAGTGACAAAGTGAAAAATTTGCTTGCATCTATAACTTCTAATGTTGATACTGTGCCTATTATTCATTTCATTCAACATGTGTGTAATCACCTAGATGATAGAGTTCATGAGATGAAGCAAGCTTTTGACCCTGTTGCTATTGCAAACTCAACCACTTTTGAATTTGGAAAAAAGAATGTTGTACGAATAGCAAAAAATGTCAGCTACAATTACAAACTACAATGAAAGCATTGCCTCAAACATCTCACAGAAATACTGTGATATTAAATTTGTTATTTATGAGAAAGTAAAGACAGGTTCAATTAAAATGTTCACTGATATAAGAGCAGAATTTGGCCCATTGAGTCTGCTCTGCCATTTCTCTCTCAGCCCAATTCTAATGTCTTCTCCACATATCCCTTCATGCCCTATCAACCTCTCTTGAATATACCCAATGCCTCCACAGCTATGAATTCCACAGATTTACCACTCTCTGGCTGAAGAAGTTCCTCCTCATCTTCTTTTTAAATGGATGTCCTTCTTTTCTGAGACTGCGTCCTCTAGTCCTAGACTCTCCCACTGCAGGAAAGATCCTCTTCACATCCACTCTATTGAGGCCTTTCAACATTTGATAGGTTTCAATGAGATCTCCCCTCATTCTTCTGAATTCCAGTGAGTACAGGCCCAGAGCCATCAAATGTTCTTCATGTGATAAGCCTTACAATCCTAGAAACATTTTTGTGAACCTCCTTTGCACCCTCTCCAATGTCAGCACATCCTTTCTTTGATAAGGGCCCAAAACTACTCTCAGTACTCCAAGTGAGGCCTCACCAGTGCCTTATAAAGCCTCAAGATTACATTCTTTAATATCCTAGTCCTCTCAAAATTACTGCTAACATTGCATTTGCCTTCCTCACCTCCTGCAAAATAACCTTTAAGGAATTCTGCACTTCCCTTGGCACCTCATATTTTTGAATGTTCTCCATCTTCAGAAAATAGTGTACACTTTTATTTCTTCTACTAAAGTGCATGACTATACACTTTCCAACACTGCATTCCATCTGCCACTTCTTTGCCCATTGCCCATTGTATAATTCCTTCTGTAGTCTGTCTGCTTTCTCAACACTACCCGTCCCTCCATCTTTGTACCATCTGCAGACTCAGTCTCAAAACCATCAATTCCATCATCCGAATCATTGACATATAATGTAAAAAGAAGTGGTTCGAACACAGACCCTCTGGAACACCACTAGTCACTGGCAGCCAACCTGAAAAGGCTCCCTTTATTCCCACTCTTTGCCTCCTGGCAATCAACTAATGCTCTATCCATGCTAGTATCTTTCCTATTCAACCACATGCTTAGAAACAAAGAACTTGAAGAACTGTCAATTGTTGTTGACATTTCATGCTTCTAGTGCTGACTGTGATTGTGGATTCAGTCTTATGGATTGAATCAAATGTAAATCCAGAAACAGACTAGAAGTGGAACATTTGGATGATCTAATGAGGATACATCTTTCATACGGATGAGGAATTAATCTGGATAGTGTTTATAGACAATGCATTTGTAACAAAAACAGATGAGGAAAAGTTTACAAAATGTGAAAGATTTTCTTTGTTGTACTGTATTTCATTACACCCCTCAATAGTAGATCAAAAGTAAGTGATTTTTCAATTTTCATTCTAAATATTAATAATATGTATATTACAAATGAAAAATCATTTAAAGTGCTGTGCAGTTTCAAGCCATGTTAACATTTCTTGCTCTGAGGAATGGTTGGTGTGTGCAGCTGTAAAAAAAAATCAGAGGGAACATTGAGTGCAACAGAACTTCACAACATTTTTGATTCCTGGAATGATGGGTTATCCTTCAAGGAGAAAATATGCAGCATGAACTAAAACTCCCAACTTTATTAGAATCAGATTCAGATGTATTATCACTTTATTAAATTGGATTCAATTTGTTGTTTTGCAGCAGCAAATAGAATAATTTCATTAAAAACCAAAATTCTTGCTGGAATAGAGGCAGGGATATGGTTCTCGGATCTGGAATGTATAGAACCAGGGATCATTCTCAAAGTAAGTGGTCACCATGCAAGAAGGAGATGAAAAATTCACTTCAAAGTGTACTGTATTCATGATAGACTAGTCCAAAGAGGACTCTGGAGGCTCAGTCACTGAACAAATTATAATATTGATATAACATACATCAAAGTTGCTGGTGAATGCAGCAGGCCAGGCAGCATCTGTAGGAAGAGGTGCAGTCGACATTTCAGGCTGAGACCCTTCGTCAGGACTAACTGAAGGAAGAGTGAGTAAGGGATTTGAAAGCTGGAGGGGGGGGGGAGATCCAAAATGATAGGAGAAGACAGGAGGGGGAGGGATAGAGCCAAGAGCTGGACAGGTGATTGGCAAAAGGGGATACGAGAGGATCATGGGACAGGAGGTCCGGGAAGAAAGACAAGGGGGGGGGTGACCCAGAGGATGGGCAAGAGGTATATTCAGAGGGACAGAGGGAGAAAAAGAAGAGTGAGAGAAAGAATGTGTGCATAAAAATGAGTAACAGATGGGGTACGAGTGGGAGGTGGGGCCTTAGCGGAAGTTAGAGAAGTCGATGTTCATGCCATCAGTTTGGAGGCTACCCAGACGGAATATAAGGTGTTGTTCCTCCAACCTGAGTGTGGCTTCTGTCTTTCTTCCCGGAACATCCTCTGGGTCACCCCCCTCCCTCCTTGTCTTTCTTCCCGGACCTCCTGTCCCATGATCCTGTCATATCCCCTTTTGCCTATCACCTGTCCAGCTCTCGGCTCTATCCCTCCCCCTCCTGTCTTCTCCTATCATTTTGCATCTCCCCCTCCCCCTCCAGCTTTCAAATCCCTTACTCACTCTTCCTTCAGTTAGTCCTGACGAAGGGTCTCGGCCTGAAACGTCAACTGCACCTCTTCCTATAGATGCTGCTTGGCCTGCTGCGTTCACCAGCAACTTTGATGTATGTTGCTTGAATTTCTAGCATCTGCAGAATTCCTGTTGTTTGCGATAATATTGATAAACTTTTGGATATCAAGGGAATGAAAGGATATGCATCCAGTTAAAAGATGAACCATAATCTTTTTGAATGACATGTTTTTTTGTTCTAACTAATTTCATTTCTTGAATACTACTTTAAGAAACCCTCTAATGTATGTCCTGTTTCTCTTCTGGAAAGACTCTATAGTGGGACTTTAATTCATTGTTTCTCTGAAGAGCTGAAGTCAATGTCTTCCGCAGAGGATCTACTGGAAGGTTGCCTGGTTGCGGGTGATATTTACTCCAAACTCCTACACGCAGTGACTGCCACAGTACCAGCAGACTTTTTTAAGACGGGGAAAAAATCCAAAACTCACAGAAAACTGAAGAAAACAAACTAATTTAGTTGTATCATCAACAGACAAAGATCATCAAGGACTCCCTTGTAATGTAAATAATGGATGTCCAGCCTTGTCAAATAAGAATAGTACCTAAAATTTGTTGATGCTGAACTGTTTTTGCTTAACGGCACCATCTTTGTATTGGAGGGTTCAAAGAAAGATCTGTAGTAATTTACCATTTCCAATACATTGAACATAGTTTTATAAGTGATTATCTATGCAGTTTTTGAGTGGAAACATTTGTAAATTTCACTATCATTCATAATATTAGGTTGTTCTTCTGTTAACGCATGTACAGCAAATGTTAAAAGCAGTACGTTGTTGAAACTGTAACATAGGTTTCTACATAAATATTAAAAATCCAAACTACACTCTACATTAAACAATATGTAGAACTACCCTTTTGGAAATTAATATTTATATACAGTAACTTTAAAATTTGAAATGGTGAACTAGTCAAAAAAAAACACCATAACTGCTACCAATTCATGTTCACTTCATAAAATGACCTTTTATAGCTTCTCCCCACCTAAGCAACCCTCAGGTTTTTGAATAAATCTTCACATTTCTTACAGCACTGCAGAGTAGTAAACCATTAAGTCCATGTCAGTACTCAGAGTAATCTTGTTCGCCCCACATAATATATCTCATGCTCTGATTTTCTTACCACCTACTGACATTAATGTCAGGCCGCTGGCTGCGATTTTGGTGGTTTAATCCCTTAAGTAATTATTTTGTAAATTGCTATGCATTAATTAGGTCTCAATCCAAGACATGAGAGTGTTAAAGAACTGAAGGTCCATCTGGGGTTAGCAAAAAAAAACTGGTTTATCAGAGCCCTACCACCCTTTTACTACTCAGTGCTTATTTGGGATCTAGCAGTGTATTTCATAACCAAAGAGATGCTCTATTTCACAAATGGAAGAATTTCAACAACTTAATATGCCTTCCAACTGTCAGAATGAAGAACCACTGTGACCTGGTACAAATAAATGGAAGGTTAATGATGTAGAAAACATCTTGGTCAGGAAGACATAAAGGTTTCATATGATAATACCTTGCAGCACAGAAGGCCATTCAGGGAATGCCTCATATAAAAATTATTAAAAGTCATAACCAAAATGTGGTAGGTATCCATTTCCACATCAAAGTAAGGGCATATCAGACTTGTGTAGGGTTTAATGCAGCTTCACAGGAATGATACCAAAGCTATAGAGCTTATATTCCAAATGTAGAAGATCAAAGGCTGACCTAATTGTCAGGTGAATTTGACAGGAAAAAGATTCTCAATAAATTTTTTGAACAATTACAGTAAGTCTCACTCTGTACAAAATTGAATTATTATTTTTTTTTTATTTATGGCAAATCCAATTCAAATAATTTTCCAAGACCAATAAACTTGTTTCTTCAAAATCGTAAATTCTCCCAAGATCAATACAAATACATTTGTGCAATCATCAAGGCATCCTCATTGCTCTCCACATTATGGAACCTCAACCCTGCCTCTTTGCCCCTGAAACCCGCATCCATATCTTTACTTCCTCTAAATGGCCATTCTTCCATCGCATTCCAACTTACAAAAAAATTACAGAGTAAAAGTCTGCATGTACAAAAATTCTGAAATAGAAAGTAGAAGCTGATAGGCAAGCTGCATCTACAGAGAGAAAAAAGACAACAGTGATTAACTTCTCTAAATCATGCATTTACAAGATACTGTTTTTAATTTAAAAATACAAATTTGAGGTAATCTAAAATTATTTTGCTTATGCTCAGGGTTTCTTCCAAAGAGTACTGTGCCAGGTGATCTACAATATATTTACTTCTGGTCTAACATTGCCTCAGTTTAAACACTTGATTTTTTTAAACCTTTCCATGTATTTCTCCCTGTCACTTCTTATCTTTAAGTGGCTCTAGTCCTATAATCCACTATTAAACATGTCCCCCGCTAATTGTCATCTCATCAACATGACCCAAATGCCACTTCTCCCTCCTTTCAAAGAAAGGGGCTTCCCTTCCTCCAGCTACGGTTTCCTGAACTGCATCTCTTCAATTTCACGCACATCTGTTCTTATCCCATCCACCCACCACGCTACCAGGGGTAGGGTTCCTCATGTCCTGACCTACCACTCCACTGGCCTCTGCGTCCAGCACATAATTCTCCAAAACTTCTGCCACTTCCAACTGGATCCCACCACCAAACACATCGTTCACTTTCCCCTGCGCCCACACCCCCCCACCACTTACTGCTTTTTGCAGGGATTGCTCCCTACGTGACTCCCTTGTCCATTTGTCCCTTCCCACAGATATCCCTCCTGGCACTTATACTTGCAAGTGGAACAAGTGCTACAACTGTCCCTACACCTCCTCCCTCACTACCATTCAGGGC
This sequence comes from Mobula hypostoma, assembly GCF_963921235.1. Lineage (NCBI taxonomy): Eukaryota > Metazoa > Chordata > Chondrichthyes > Myliobatiformes > Myliobatidae > Mobula > Mobula hypostoma. The sequence goes on from NC_086113.1 coordinate 21,649,727, forward strand.
CCTAAATAGTCCTTCCAGACGAGGCAACACTTCACCTGGGAGTCTGTTGGTTTATGTACTGTGTTCGGGGCTCCTGGTATGGCCTCTTTTATGTCAGTGAGACCCAACATAGATTAGGAGACCGCCTTGCCAAGCATCTATGCTCCGTCCACAAGAACAAGTGGCCACCCATTTTAATTCCACATCCCATTCCCATATGGCCACCTCCACTGTCCGGATAAGGCCACACTCACCTTATATTCCATCTGGGTAGCCTCCAACCTGATGGCATGAACATCGATTTCTCAAACTTTCAGTAATGCCCCTACCCATCCCTTCACCATTTCCCATCCCCTAATCCCTCCCTTCATGTTATCTCCTTACCCACCCATCACCTCCCTTTAGTGCTCCATCCTCCTCCTTTCTTCCATGGCCTTCTGTCTCTTTCACCAATCAACTTACTAACTCTTGGCTTTATTCATCCCCCTTCGTTTCACCTATCCCCTGGCTTTCTCTCTCCCTTCCCCCCAACTTTCAAATCTACACCTCAACTTTTCTTTCCCCCAGTCCTGCTGAAGGGTTTTGGCTGGAAACGTCGACTGTATTTTTTTTCTGTAGATGCTGCCTGGCTTGCTGAGTTCCTCCAGCATTTTGTGTGTGTTGATAGAGTAAAAGTAGTTCAATAATAATTAGTATGCTATTAATAAACCTTTTTGAAGGATAATATCCTTCATGTATCACCATCAAGAGAATCCTTTAAACACAGAGCCAAAATTAGAATCCTCTCCACCCCTCTACTTCCCCACCCAAATGTTAATTTTCTAGGTGTGGACTATACTGGAAATGCCAGTATTTATTGTCCATTCCTCAATGTTCACTGGTGAGCCATCTTTTGGAACTGCTGCAATCCCAGGGTGTGATGGGATTCAGACTCAGCAATAATTAAAGAATAGCAAGACAGCAGTTCCAAGGCAGCGTGCTGTGTGACAGAAACATGATTGGTAGTGTTCCAATATATTCACTTCCCTTGCCTTTGGTGGCTTAAATTAAAGAGTTGGGAAGTGCTGTTGGAGTAGCCCATGTGAGCAACTGCAGTGTATTTTGTTAACTGTAAAAAAAAATGGTAAATGTACCACTAGTAGAGGGTTGCTAATTAAAGCAAGTTACTTTCTTCTGGTGTTACTGGGGTTCTTGTATGTAAGAGCCTCTGCTCGTACATCAATCTCAATTGTGCCATGTAGATTTATTGATTTATTTAGAATATAGCACAGTATCTTCTGATGCAACGAGCCCACACCGTCCATTTGCACCTGTGACCAATTAACCTACTAACCCATACGTCTTTGGAATGTGGGAGGAAATCGGTGCATCTGGAGGAAATTCACACGATCTCAGGGACAACGTACAAACTCCTTATGGACAGCTGTGGAATTGAACCTGGGTCACTGGCACTGCAATAGTATTACACTACCATCATGGTAAAGCTTTTGGATGTCACAGTTACACCATAATATAGCCAGCATCTGAACTGCCCTGGTACTTAGAACACAGACCAATAGAGCACAGGTACGTGCCCTTCGTCCTACAATGTTGTGCCGAACTAATTCAATTAGTAATTAAATGACCAACTAAACTAGTCTCTTTTGCCTACACAATGCCCATAGCCAAAGTATTTACCTGCTAGTCCAACTGAGGTTCTGATTGCTGGTAACATCCTGGACATTGATAGTTGGGTACTTGGCCATGATGATGCCATTGAATATCACGGGTAGATGTTTAGTCTGTCTTGTTGGAGATGGGAATTGCGAGTCACTTCTCACCCCTTGGCTGAATGTTGTCTAGGTCTTGATGGAAGGAGACAGACTGTATTTACCGAATAGAACTCAATAGTATTCAATCAGCAAATAACTCACTTCTCAGCCTATGATGAAACGGCTAGACAGATCAGCCTTTGGACTCTGCCCTGATAACTAGGGAGCAGCTTGACTGCCCTCCAGTATTCTCAAACACTTCCTCTACACAAGATATGTCTCCATTCCTAGGAGTTGTTTCCTCTTGATACCTATTTGCTGCCATACTGTACAGTTGCTCTCACCCTACCATGGTCAAGTTATTTGGTCTATGTTTTGACTAAGACTACGATGAGGTTTGGTGTTATATCTGACAGTCAAAACCCAAAGTGAGCATCATTGAGCAGATTAATGGTGATGCAATGCTGCTTGACAGTGCGGTGACGAATGTATGGTAATTGGAAGATTTATGCACCCTCTTCTTTCCATTCACTTTGTCATAAGTATGCCAGTTTTGTGACTGTACTGGAATGGTTTGGCTGTAGATACAGCTAGTTCATGGGTCCTCAGATTTGTTGAAAGCCACAGAAGGGTTGTTGGTCCTATATCCTGTACATTCAGCGGTTTCTTTATAACATGACTGAATTGGCTGAAGATTGCCTTCTGTGATGGTGAGGATTTCAGGAGATTTTACTTAACCTTGTGACATGGTGTCATGACAATAATCTTTCCCTCAATGTCAACAAATCGAAAGAGCTGGGCATTAATTTCAGGAAGAGGAGCAGTGTACTTACATCAGTAATGCTGAGGTCGAGGGGTTTGAGTGCTTCAAGTCCTTGTCCATTCATGCTGACACCACAGCAAAAAAGCTGACTATTTTCTCAGGAGACTAAAGAAATTTGGCATGTCTCTGACCCTCACTAATTTTTAGTTGATGTACCATAAAAAGCATCCTATCCAGATGCGTCAGTTTGGTATGGCAACTGCCCTGCACGTGACAGCAAGAAACAGTGTGGTTTCCGCTTGGCACATCACGGAAGCTAGCCTGCCCTCATGGACTCTGCTCTGTCTACACTTCTCGCCGCCTCAGTTAAGCAGCCAGTATAATCAAAGACCCCACCCACCCCAGAGATTCTCTCTTCTTCCCCCTCACATCAAGCAAAAGATACAAACACCTGAAAACATGTACCACCAGGCAAAGCACAGGTTCTATTCTGCTATTGGAAGACTATTGAATGGTTTCTTACTACAATAGCATGGACTCTTAACCTCATAATTTAAGTTGTTATGAACTTGCACCTTATTGTCTACCTGAACTGCACTTTATCCTTACTGTAACACTTTATTCCGCAGTACATTATTTTACCTTGTACTAACCTCAATGCAATATTGTAATGAATTGATTGACATTCTATCCTATGCAAAAAACTTGGGACTGTCTAATGCGTCTATGCCTCTCATAATTTTATATACTAATAGGTCTCCCCTCACCCTCTGATGCTCCAGCGAAAACAATCCAACTTTGTCCAACCTTTGCTTCAATGCAGGTAACAGCCTCTTTTGCACCCTTGCTGTAATGCAGCACCTGCACACAACGCTCCAAATCCGCAGCTCCCCCACCCCCTTTTTATATCGACATCCTACGGATATGCTATACACCTTTACCACCCTATCTGCTGGTGTTGCCACTTTCAGGGGGTTATGGATTGGCACCCCCAGATGCTTCTGTACGTAAATACTCCTAAGGATACTGCCATTTATTGTATTCTTACCTCTTAAATTTGATCTCCCAAAGTCCAATGCCTTGCACTTGTCTCGATTAAACTCCATCTGCCATTTCTCTGTCCACATTTCCAACTGGTCTCCATCCTGCCATAGCCTTTGACAATTTTCCACACTATCCACAACTCTAAGTTTTGTGTTGTCTGCAAGCTTACTAATCGACCCACCTACGTTTTTGTCCAAATCATTTATATGCACCACGTTAGAGTAATTTTTGGGTTTAAGTCATTTACACTTAGCAAATGGCTTTGGCCACCAGTCTTCTGTTCCTTGACAATGTACTGTGGATTGAGTTTGTAACGATGCATTTCCTAAAAGCTGTGAATACCAGTCCAGGTGCTGCTGGCAACCGTGGGATGGATGTAATCAGAAGGTGTGAAGTTTGTATGTAGCCTCAAAACAAAGCATTGTCTGTACTTTGTAAATATGGATTGTCCTTTTGTGTTTAGCAAATAAATATTGAGCCCCACACTGAGCCAGCAGACCTTTCCACTGCAAGTGTCTCGCTATGATAATGCCTGCTGTACCTGGTTTTGTCGAATAAAGAAGCTGCTTTGTATGTACCAGTAACGTTCTCTCCAGTGATTTCATTCACACAACAACACACCACAAACAGCAACCCAGCTCTAATCCCTATACAACACCACCAGTCACTGAACTCCAGTCAGAGTAACACCCTGCCACCAGTCCTCTGTGGCCAAACCCATTTTGAATCCCATCGATCAATTTAATGTTAGCTGTGTTTCTATATCTGTTGATGTCAGGCTTTCGCTGCCGGATGATTTTAAAATATGCCAGGAAAACAAGTCTTACAAAGATCATTTAATTACAAACTGTATTTTTCCAATACTGTACATTTCCATCACAGATGTAGCCTTAAAAATGGCATCCTTCACCCCAAATACATGAAGAAAAATTTACTACCTACATTTCCCAGCATCATTGCAATTGCCATGTCTTAGAATATCATTACAGTGCACACAATCAATGCATTCAATTACGAAAAAACAGGATACATAAATAAAAACAAAAATGCAGGCCAGTATTATTTTACAGACTGTCATCATTTCTGATCATAGGTGCTCAAGCATAAGCTAACTTCATTCAACACTGAACTGTACACACTTGCATTTTGTCTGTTAAAATACATATATACACTTGTGACACAGCCTCTACGTTTCAAACCATGGTTTCCATAGTGGTCAAAACCTCCAACATTTATAAAACACAAAGACAAAAGCACATCAGCTAGTTGTCAACATTATTTTATATTAAGAAAATAAAATGGCTGCAGACATTTCACTTTTTGTGGCTTAAGTTTCAGAATAAATGGAATGCCAAATGCATATAAACACCTAATTTATGCCACTGAAATCCACATCACCATATATAAAATAAGATACTATTTATTGATAAATAATATGATTGAATTAGGAAAAAGGCTTTCATTCTATCCAGTGTACTTCAAACTCTACACCACATCCTTGAGTGAGTCTTTCTTATACAGAAAGCAAAATGTTATGTACATTTTAAGCAGCAAATCACACTGCAGGGAAAAATTTTTGCATGTTGTTTGCACTGTGCTATCCCAACAGATGAAAATTGAGAGATACTTCATAGTCCTTAATTTGAATATATTTTCTCAGTCCTTTTAAGCTATGAGTGCTACTAAATGTCAATTCAATCTTCACAATCCCATGTATAGGTATCTCTTAAACAGCTTGTTAAATTCTATGATACAATATGCGTCATACATCTAAAAAGGATTTACTTCGTTTTGGATTTTTCCCTTTTCGTCTCTCCAGAGTCTTGATGATCTCAGACACTATGCAGACTGAGGAAGTAAGCCCCACCAGGAAAAGGAGATCTAAAAAGAGAATAGTAGTAGCGTTGTGAAATTATGTCAAAAATTTCCGTTTCAAGGCTAAGTGATGAAATGCTTTATTGTAGAACTGAGAAATAATAGGACAACATCAGCATGGTTTCATTAAGGGGAGACCTGTTAGAATTATTTGAGGAAATAACAAGCAGATTAGACAGAGAGTCAGTAGATATTATTTACTAGAGATTTTAAAAGTCCTTTGACAAAGACATGAGGCTGCTAAATAAGGCAAGACCCCATGGTGTTAAAAGCAAAGTACTAGCATGGATAGAAGATTGAATGGCAGAAGGCAGAGAGTGGGATAAAGGTATCCTTTTCAGGGTGGCTGCCAGTAATTAGTGGAGTTCCACAACTTTTCAGTTTATATGTTCACGATCCGGTTGATGATATGAAGGCAGGTTTTGGGAGAGGTAGCATTATGGAAGAAAGGAGTCCGCAAAAGGACTTGGACAGGCTGGCAAAGTGAGTATAAAGGTGGCAGATGGGGTACAGCACTGGGAAATATATGGTCATACACTTTGAGAATAAGAATAAAGGTTAAACTATTTTATAAGTGGGGAGAGAATTCAGAAATCAAAGCTGCAAAGGGACTTGAGATTCCCTAACGTTAACTGGCAGGTTGACTCACTAGTAAAGGTGGCAAATGGAATGTTCACATTCATTTCAAGAGGACTAGAACATAAAAGCTAAGATATACATACTGCTGAGGCGTTGGAAATGCTGTGAGCAGCTTTGGACCTGCACATGAGGAAAGATATGCTGGTCCTGGAAAGAATACAGAAGTTCACAAGAATTAAAGGCTTGATGTGTGAGGGGGATTTGACATCTCTGGGCCTGTACTCAATGGAGTTTATAAGGTGGTGGTGGTGGGAAATCTCACTGAAACCTAACCAGATACTGAAAGGCCTGGATAAAGTGGATGCAGAGATGATCTTTCCATTAGTAGTAATGAGAGCAGGACTTGCACTGTAAGTGACAGGGTTCTGGAAAGCACAATAGAACAGAGACCTAGTGTCCAAATACATTGTCCTGTAAAGTAGCCAAGAAGGAGGCAGAGTGGCAAAGGTGTTTGGTGTGCCTGCTTTCAATGACTGAGTACAAAAAGTTAGGCATGACGTTACAGCTGTACAAAACATTGTTGAGAATGCAACTAGAAAATTGTGTGCAGCTCTGGTCGCCCAGCTTTTAGGAAAGATGTCTGGAAAAGATGCAGAAGAAATTTACAAAGAAGTTGGTGGGGCTGGGCACCTTGAGTTATGAGGAGAGACTTGATGGACTGTGTTTTCTTTTTGGAGTGCAGGAGGCTGAGGGGTGATTTTTTTTAATAGAGGTATGAATAAGGTGAATGGTCAGTCCTTTTCCCAAGGTAGTAAAGTCTAAAACTAGAGAGCATAGGTTTAAAGATTGACAATAAACTGGACTGGTCAAAGAACACTGAGGCTGTCTACAAGAAGGGTCAGAGCAGTCTCCATTTCCTGAGGAGACTGAGGTCCTTTAACATCTGCCAGACGATGCTGAGGATGTTCTACGAGTCTGTGGTGGCCAGTGCTATCATGTTTGCTGTTGTGTGCTGGGGCAGCAGACACCAACAGAATCAACAAACTCATTCGTAAGGCCAGCGATGTTGTGGAGATGGAACTGGACTCTCTGACGGTGGTGTCTGAAAAGAGGATGCTGTCCAAGTTGCATGCCATCTTGGACAATGTCTCCCATCCACTACATAATGTACTGGGTGGGCACAGGAGTACATTCAGCCAGAGACTCATTCCACCGAGATGCAACACAGAACGTCATAGGAAGTCATTCCTGCCTGTGGCCATCAAACTTTACAACTCCTCCCTTGGAGGGTCAGACACCCTGAGCCAATAGGCTGGTCCTGGACTTATTTCCTGGCATAATTTACATATTACTATTTAACTATTTATGGCTCTATTACTATTTATTATTTATGGTGCAACTGTAACGAAAACCAATTTCCCCCGGGATCAATAAAGTATGACTATGACTAAGGTGAGAGCAGAAAAGTATAAAAGGGACCTCAAAGTAGATGTTTCTGTCCCTTTCAGATGGTGGTGGGCATATGGAATGAGTTGCTGGAGGGAGTGGTAGAGGTAAGTACACCTACTACATTTAAAAGCTATTTTGACATAACTTGGATTAGAAAGGTTGAGAGAAATATGGGCCAAATGCAGGCAATAGGACTCACTCAGGTAGGCACCTTGGTCAAAATGAACAAGTTGGGCCAAAGGGTCTTTTTCAACGCTCCGTAACTATGATTTTACATTCTTACAAGGTGTTTCACCATCAAATGCACAAATAATTAGTGGGGAAAAAACTACAAAAAAAGACAATAGCACAGGTACATGAACAGGAAAAGGATACAGGTCAAAAAGAGGCAAATGTGAATAGCTTAGATGGGTACCTTGGTTAGCATGGACATTGGACCGAAGGGCCAGCTTCCATATTATATTACTCTATGACTAAGAATCACTTGAGACAAAATATAACAAACAAGAATCCATCAAAACTAGCTGGAAATCATAACACTTGACTGATGACAGTCGCACTTTCAAAAGGATTGTATAAAAATATAAACTTGAAACCTAGCCTTAACCTTCTCTCATCATACCAGGGATTGGAGACTATGATTACATGGATACATTGGAACAGTTCTTAATAATTTTCATAAAATAAATGAGACATCTGTAGCGAGTAACAGGTTCCGTAACTAGCGGACACAAGTTTAAGATGGTTTCAGAAAATCTATCTTAAAAGCAGCACGTTGATATTATTTGTGAAGCACATCCTGTTTTGGTTCTAGAAGCAAATTCAATTAACAGTTTCAAAAGAGAATCCAAACAACTAAAAAAAAAGTAAGTCTTACAAATGTAGAAGGAAAGAGCACAGACAAGGGGATGAGCATATTGGTTAGTTGGTTACTTAATTGTGACAGTGTAAATACCACACTTTCTGGTAAACATACTGCAAACTGGTTGAGACTGCACAAGAGAGAGTGCTGATGAGATCTACAGAGATTTTGTCACAATTGGTCATTTTAGAATACAAGGGCCTAAGGAGAGATTGAAGTCTATAAAGTTTAAGGAATCTAAATGATGCAGATAAATGTAACTACTTACGAAGTAGATTGAAAGTAATTTATAGAAAAAATAGGGAGAATTGAAGATGGTGAGAGTTGAGAGATGGTTGCAATTTTAGCAGCCCTTATCACTTTTTGAAATGAATAGACAAACTTTTATGCATACATTTGGTGGCACTAACACTATTTAATCTTACTCATCACATTATAATATGCAAATTGCACTTCAGCTGTTAATGGAGTAAGATTTATAATATCAAATTAAATGCATTTAGATGATAATAAATCCTAACAAGTCTACCAAATACTCAAAATGTTTAACTGTCTGCACATTAAAACAACAAACTCCCTGCTGTAAAGAGGTATTTTGAAATCAGAAGCTAAAGTCTCACCTAGTATACTGAGGCTTTCAGTCTGGAAAACCTTCTGCAGTGGAGGGAAATAAATTACCAGCAGCTGTCCCATGATGGACCCAAGAACAGCATAACAGAAAGGTCGATTACTGCATAACCCAATCTCAAAAACAGATTTTGTCTGGGGATGAAGAAATAAGAAAAAAACACTCAGGCATGAACACAAGACACCTTTTGCATTAATCATACAGTATTGTTTGGTATTATCATCTTTGTTGATAACTTTACCTCTTAACACGTGCTGGGAAATATTTCTGGGAAACATAGACATAGACAGATTTACTAAAGAGAGAGATTTGTCCTAAATGGGAACTTTGTCCTAGATTTCATAAAGCTGAATTTGGTGCATACTATTCATGCCACAGAAGTAACAGGCCCTGAGAGTCAAACCAACCTGCCTTGGCAGTCAGTGGTATTACCATTGCCAAGTTCATGATCCTAGTGGTGGGTTATACATTTGCTAGAATACATGGAACACTTCCACCTTGTGGTTCCCTGCCAAGACTCTTGCAAGTTAGATTTTAAAATGAGCACCATTTCTTTTATATTTCTTGGACCGAAAATGTAGAACTGCGTACCGCCAGCCTCGTTACAGAACCTTTGCCTGATGAACTGGAATGGTTGAAGGAAGGAGTCCTTCACCACCTACAAGAGCTATAAGTGCTGGCCAACAATGCCCATATCCCAAAAAATAAATAAACAATTTAAGATTAATTACTTAAGATTGAGGGCAGTTAAACAATACAAAGAAAAATATTTCTTTGGTGCCTAAGAATCTGAAGCACATAAATACACCCTGACTTCACTACAAATTCCAAGATTTTCATACTCTACCTGCGACCTGGAACTCCATGCATTGAACATGTCAAAGAAAACAAAGCAGGTAAAGGTCATTGTTGTGTCTCGGGGAGTTATTACATTATCCTGTAACTGAGAAATATAGATAATAAATTCAGAACTCAGTAGGAGCACATCATTCGATACTTAATTCAAAATCTTAGAAGTAATTACACAGTGGATTGATCTAACAGATCGTTGGGCACATTTTCAAATACTGATTTTTTAAAAATTAAAATTGAAAATTAGTTTAACAGAGTGCTAATTAACTATTTTTATGTATTCTGCAGATGGTGTTAAGGAGAAGATTGTTTAATTTAGAGGGGAAAAAGATCATCAAAATTGTTAAGCAGTTTCTTACCTCTCGCCAGAAAACAAACAATGTCCCGGAGACAATAATCAGTGATGAAACCAGAATTTTAATGATCAGGCTTTTGGTCAGAATGCTGTCTTTTACATTTCTGGGTGGTTGCCTGATGACGTCTTTATCCACGGGTTCTACTCCCAGGCTACCCACAGAGATCAAAATAAATATAATTAAGAATTTGATTGTAACAAGTTGAAGTCTGAAGAATTTAGAGTACACTGGTACAATATCCACAGAATGCTGGAGGAACTCAGGATTTACACTATGTGCAGAATTTCTTGTGTTTCTGGTACAATATCTATCTGTTTATAACCTAAAAGTAGCCACATGAGCACAAACTGTTTAAGTGGAGAGTAAAGAACTGATGGGGACATTTGGATTTTTATTTCTTAAACATTCCCAATATTACTACATCTTGATGGTACTTTAAAAAAAACACCAAATTAATTAAAATATCCTCCTTGTGTTTGCAAAAATAAGTGTTAAACATGAAAACAGCATCTTTTTTGTTCTATCGTGGTTAAAGCAAAAATTTTGGAAACATTCAGTAGGTCAGGTCCATCTGTGGACAGTGAAACTGAGTTTTAGCTTAAAGACTCTAGATCAGAACAAGGAAAGAGAATACAAAATTAAAAGGGGCTGTTGGAGGAAAGCCAGCATCCATCATGTCCAGATGAAGGGTCTCGGCCCAAAACTCGACTGTTTACTCTTTTCCATAGATGCTGCCTGGCCTGCTGAGTTCCTCTAGCATTTTGTGTGTGTTGCTTAGATTTCCAGCATCTGCAGATTTTCTCTTGTTCGTGATCCATCATCAGAGATCCCCACAACTCAGATCATGCTTTCTCACTGATGCCATCAGGGAGAAGGTACAAGAGATGCCATCAGGGAGCAGGTACAAGAGATGCCATCAGGGAGAAGGTACAAGAGCCTCAGGACTTGCACCACCAAGTTCAAGAACAGTTACTACTTCAGGCTCTTAAATAAAAGGGGTCAACTACACTGAAATGTTCCTACAGCCAATAATCTCACTTTAAGGACTCTCCATCTCATTATCTTACATACTCGTTATTTATTGCTATCTATTTAAATTTGCATTTGCACAGTTTGTTGTCGTCTGCACTCTGATTGACCTTTGATTTTGTTATAGTTACTATTCTATAGATCTGCTGAGTATGCCCACAAGAAAATGAATCTCAGGGGTTGTATATAGTGACATATATGTACTTTGATTAAAAAAAAATTACTTTGAACTCTGATAGGGTAGGTAATGAGAAACTTCACCCCAAAATGGAGACATCAAAAACCAGAGGCCATAGGTATAAAGGTGAAGAGCAAGAGGTTTAGAGAGGATCCAAGGTGGAATTTTTCCAACCAGACGATTTTGCAATGTGAGTCCACTCTCTGAAGGATGGTGGAGGCAGGTAGCCTTACAACATTTAGAAAATATGAGAACTTGAATTGCCAGGAATAGAAGGCTAGTGAATGGGATTAATAGAGATTGACACTTGTTTGAATGGCATTCAAAAGCAAGGCCAAAACCCCCGTTTCAATGTTCTATAAAACTAGAAGACCACTTTAAATTGCAGAGACTGGGGCGGGGGGCAGGTGTGAGCATGGGTGGAGAGGGCAGTGCAGGAAAAGATCAGGTAAATGAACCCTGATCCAGTCAAGATGGCAGCAAGCTGCAATATCCGCCCAGGTCAAGGTCTTGACTGTTTTTGTTGGATCGAGGGGATGGTTCTTGGGTCAGCATGGGGAGTCAGAGGATAGGTAGGTTTTAGGGACAGATGAGGGGGAGTTGCAGGTCAGGGGCAGCATATAAAGAATCAGGGGCAGGAGCCGGTGGTTGGAATCCAGATCAGGGTGCTCAGTGGTCAAAGACCAGTAATCCCCATAGACAGACGCCAGGCTGGCAAGTGCTGAGGATGAAGACCAGTGATCCCCATGATCAATGACTAAGGTTGGCAAGTCCTGAGGTCAGAGGTCCAGGACCGGAGAGCACGGTCCTGACATCCACGGTCCTGACATCAGAAGTCCTGGGGTTGATACTCAGAGTCTGGAGGTCAACTTCAAAGATCCCAGTGCAGGAGTCAGCAAGTCTGGAAGTCAAAGACCAAAGTTGGCGAATCTGTTTTTGTAATTCCCTGAATTGGCATGCCCAAAGGTCAAAGTCCCAATGTATGCAAGTCTACAAGTCCAGGCCAGCGAATGGACAATGGAGGCCTGATGTCTGCATGTCTGAATCTGGGGCCAAGGAAAGCAGGTTAGAGGTCTGTCTGTATGTGTGTGAGTAGATGCAGGTATCAATGTTGATAGAGATGAAGAACATTAGGGCAGATTACTGATTAGAAAAAGCAGTATGCACACAAAACGTGATTAAATAGATACCTAACAAAAATAATTGAAAATAAACGAACACAAATTATGGAGGAGAATGTAAAAGAAGAGATATGTATAGCATAGTTTCAGGTAATCTGAATGGAGTTGGAGAAACTATTGTTGGCTCGTCATAAATATCACTCCCTGCAACTCGCCATGCACAATGTCATGGGACATTAATTGTGTGGAACAAATGAAACCAGTAGAGTGCCATTTCATCAATAATCCAAACGGTTTACCTCTGTGCTGGTGGTCCATCCATAATTATGTTAATCCATAAAATCTGCATTGCATTCAGCGGATTGGGAAAGTTCATCAATGTGGCAAGAGAAATCAATGTCAAAGCAGCTATACTCCTGAAAAATAAATACGTGCATTGGATAAAAATCCCAAGAAACTTACCATAATGGAAGCAATTTCAAATATGACAGAACATACTGCAAATTAAAAAAGGAATTATTTATATACATGTGCAAATTCAGTGCAGCACTTGATAAATATACCAACTGACTTTGACCAATAACTGCATTTGTTTATTAATCACAATTAGTTTCAAACAATGAAATACTCACTATGTGGTTTCAAACAAGATTAAAGTGTACTACTTGGATTCTACAAACGTAATATTAATTGCCTCAGATAAACCTGGGCAGGGTTTGATGTGGAGAATTCCGACTCTGGGTCTTTTTATACAATGTTCAGTCTCTGAAATTATGCTGTCAGTTATCTTGTGAGGATACATTTTATACGTTTCTCCATATCTCCCAGATATAGCTTTGTTCCTTAATGCCAATTGCACGGCCGAAATTCAACTCCTTTCCATATATTTGTACTTGTTTTTTTAAAACCTCAAATTACCACCGGCACTACTCCATAATTATTTTAACTACCAGTTCTTTGAGAATCAGGTGTCAGTTCAAGTTTCTATGATTTGTCAGACTGCCTTTAAACCCATTCCCAGAACATCCTTATCTGCTTATTCTGTGCTCAGTCAGCTCACAGAACTGTTTCGGCACAACTCTGCATTTCCACATTGATGCTAACTAGTTATCCATCTGTTAACTAGTTATCCATCACCTAACTGTAACTCATCAGGCCTCCTTTGTTTCTTGCTGCTCACCAGTTTCCCCTTGTACACGATCAGCATGATCCATAGATCATACAAGTTATCAGGCAGGTCATAATGAATTCAAACATCAATAATTGGATACATCAGATATGAAAAGGAGATGTATTTTTAGTGAATATTAAGCTTTCTTTGAGTAACACAATTTCCATGTGTAGTTGTTGAGTAATTGTCCTCCTTGCTGCTCACCATATACTACAATGTGGTGCTAAAAGCTTTGTGAATCCTGTAGAATTTTCTCTATTTCTGCATAAATATAACCCAAAATGTGATCAGATTTTCATGTAATCCGAAAACTAGATAAAGAGAACCTAATTAAATAAATAACACAAAATATTATACTTTTTCATTTATTTTTGGGAGAAATGATCCAACATTACAGGTATCTGTTGGAAGAAGTGTGTGAACTTTAGCTTTCGGTAACTGGTGTGACCCCCTTGTACAAACGTTTCTGGTAACCTTTGATCAAGTCCTGCATATCGGCTTGGAGAAATTTTAGGCCATTCTTCCTTACAAAACTGTTTCAACTCTGGAATGTTGGTGGGGTTTCTTGCATGAAATGCTTACTTCAAGCCCTTCCACAGTATTTCTATAAGATTAAGGTTAAGATTTTGTCTCGGCCATTCCAAAATTTGAAATTTCTTCTGCTTTAACCATTCTTTGAAAGACTGACTTGTGTATTTAGAGTTATCTTGCTGCATGATCCACTTTCTCTTGAGCTTCACTTCACAGATGGATACCCTGACATTTTCCCGTAGAATTTGCTGGTACAATTCAAAATTCATAGTTCCATCAATGATGGCAAGCCATTCTGGTCCCGAGGCAACAAAGGAGGCACAAACCATGACACAGCCACCACCATGTTTCACAGATGGGATGAGACTCTTATGCTGGAATGCAGTGTTTGCTTTTAGCCAAACATAACACTTCTCATTTATGCCAAAAAATTCTATTTTGGACTCATCCTTCCACAGAACATTCTTCCAATAGCCTTCTGGCTTATCCATGTGGTCTTTAGTTAACTTTAGACAGGCAGCAATGCTTCTCCTTGTATTACTGCCTGGCGCACCATTGTTCAGTGTTTGCCTGGTGGTAGGCTCGTGAACGTTGACATTAGCCAATGCAAGAGAGGCCTGTAGCTCCTTAGATGTTACCCTGGGATTCTTTGTGACCTCCTGGAATATTACACGCCTTTGCACTTGGGGCAATTTTTGTTGGTCAACCACTCTTGCAGAATAACGGTGCTGAATTTCCTCCATTTGTACACTATCTGCCTAACTGTGAATTGGTGGAGACTAAACTCTTTAGAAATGGTTTTTGAATCCTCTTCCAGCCTGGTGAGCATCAACAGTGTTTTTTTTCCTCAGGTCCTCAGCAATCTCCTTTGATGAGGCATGGCACACTTCCAAAAACCTGTGTGGTAAATATCAGACTTTGATAGTGAAGACCCAGGTTTATGTTCTTTAAATGAGGCAGGGACTCCCACACTCACACCTGATTGTCATCCTGTTGATTGAAACACCTGACTCTAATTTCCTCTTCAAATGAACTGATTATCCTAGAGGTTCACATACCTTTCCCAACAAATACATGTAATATTGGATCATTTTTCTCAATAAATAAATGAAGTATAATGTTTTTCTGTTATTTATTTAATTGGGTTCTCTTTATCTAGTTTTAGGACTTGTGTGAAGATTTGATCACATTTTAAAATCATATTTATGCAGAAAGAGAAATTTCTAAGGGGTTCATAAACTTACTGGCACTGTACAAACATTCAAAAAAAGTTTGCTGGCTTCTTGCAACTGACAAATTATAACACTTAATGACTGTTTAGACTTACGTGCTAAGTTGAAATCTAACAAAGTTTTTGATGTTGTTGTAAATCCCTTTACCCTCTTCAATTGCTGACCTGGAATAGAAAGTTTTAGATTAGAAATATCTAAATATGTCAGGTCGTTTTAACTGACACTTACTGTACGTACCAAAACTTGCCAATTAATCAAAAATGCTTAGTTCCAACAGAAGTCTAAATTCTGCATTTTTCTGAAGCAGTTATTTCATCAATTCAATCCTCAATTCTTACATTATGCTCTCACTAAAGTTGTGTTAATATGGGGTTCTAACTTGTATATCAATCTACAGTGCATGCTCTGGTGGACAAAGGGGGAAAATGCATAAGTAATGTGGCAATATATTTTTGCAGAAAACAAAACTCCTGGGTGGAACTCAAGAGGTCACGAAGCATCTGTGGAACGAAAGGATGGTTTTGGGTCTGGACCTTGCATCAGGACTGGAAATATAGAGGCAGGATAGAATATGAAGGGTAAAGGGAGGGCCAGTAATTCTCTTTGTTAATTTTTTTGTTCATTTGTTATAGTTGTAAGTATGCTGACAAAAGAGTCCAATCATGTATAGACATCTGTATACTTCTGCACAGCCAGTAAAACAACAAAACAAAAATCTATGGTTTCTAAGTGCAATGGTTTCCAATCGGACTCACTTGGTTCTGTTTCCTTTACTCCTTTTAAACTCACCTGGCACTCAGGAAAATTTATTATACCATTGTGGAAAGGGCTGCTAGGGGTTGCGGTATAGGCAGATATATTGGGGATATTTAAGAGAACCTTAGATAGCCTTTTATTTTTCTTTAATCTACCTGCCTTTGTGGGAGGGAAACATTAGATAGATTGTGGAGTAGGTTAAAAAGTCAGCACAACATCATGGGCTGAAGTGCTTGTACTGTGCTATACTGTTTAATAACTTTAAAAAAAACTTAAAGCAAATTGGGTTATTTAAATAATTCAGAAATTTGAAATTCTGAAGGATGCAGGATTATTGGAGCTTTACTGTATTCATTTAATAATCAAGTGAATACAATTTGAATTAAATTTTTGTATATTTATTTGTCAAAGTCATTAATTCTAACAAGAATACTTAGCACTTTAACTGATAGAACACAAATTAACCCATGCAGCACAGGACTGCATTTAGATTACACAGAATGATAGCATGCTCAACTCACATTATTGTCTTAAAGTCGTCGTCCACAAGGATCATGTCAGCTGCTTCCTTGCAGACATCGGTTCCTGTCTGCCCCATAGCAACACCAATATCAGCAGCTTTCAAAGCAACAGCATCATTCACTCCATCCCCTGTCATTGCCACTACAGCACCATTGTTCTGAAGAGACTGGTATTTGAAAAAAAAGGGAAATAAGAGTGATTTTTTTTCCCCCACAGAGAAAGCATTGCCCTTACTACAGCAACTACCTTTCAAAAATATTTTATTAGCTGTTAAATGCTTTAGGATAACCCATGGACATAAAGTGATAAAAAAATGTACATCTTTCATTTATTTGGATGCCAATGAACCGCTTTTTGTAAGGTATACTATATGTAGATTATGATATTTAAAAATTAATCACAGCATAAAAGACAATACTGTTAATTGGGGGGAGGCATTGAGCTTTTAGGTTGGGATGTTCTGTTGCAGTTGTACAAGATGTTGGTGGGACCACACTTGGAATATTAAATTCAGTTTTGGTAAGAAAGATAGCATTAATTTGGAAAGAGTAAAAGAAAGATTTTAAGGACATTGCCAGGACTAGAGGGGCTAGGTTAAAGAGTTGTGCAGGCCCAGACTATTCTGTGGAGTGTCAAGACTATGGGGTGATGTTATACTGTACATAATATCAAGACTCAGAAGACTCAAAGGTCTCAATCTGAAATAATTAATGCCCAGAAATCAAAACAATGAATACTGTGTCATAATTTCAGATACTACTATTGACTTGTTCACAATTATCCTCTAAATTCAATTTAAGTGCAAAATTCAAATTAGAAAAAAGTGCAAAGCAGAAAAGGGATCTCAAACAGCACATGAACTGAACGAACAATAAAGAGTTTGCAATCCACTTTCTTTTAAAAGGTCTAAGAATTTTAGCATATGCCCATTCCATATACTGGAATGCTATTGAGAACAGTAACTGCTTGGTTAAATGGACAATACAAGATACTTGATGAAGCAAACTCAATTCAGAGTGTTTGAGCTTCCTTTATAAACCAATAACAGACAACAAGGAGAAAGCCTTGATCCCAAAGGGGAAGAAAGTAACTACTCTCACAACTACTATTTTCTGTTCATGATAGTTACCTTTATAATCTTAAGCTTGTGCTTGGGGCTGGATCTGTAAAATATTGCTACCTGTGGAAAAAAAAATCAAACCAATAACAATGAAAAATTTTAAATGAACTCTGGCACATCCAAGATCACACAAGCAAAAAAGACTGTCACTTCCCAAAATACTAAAGGTGATTTTTTTTTTCTATATTCTTGCTGCAAAATAAAAATATCTATGCCAAACTACTTTCCATAAAATCAATAGTAAGTGAGAATTTTCCACTTGATGAACTTCACCCCTCTGGAACTCCAAAGGATACATATGAATATATCTGTAGACATAGTGAGTGCAGATGCTGAAATCTCAAGCAGCAATTTGCAGAATAAACTCAGTAGGTTGAACAACATCTCTTGGTGTGGGGAGGAGGTTGCAGTGTGTGTGGGGCGGTGAGCTTGGTTAAGAACTGTTGACATTTTTGAGTCAAAATCCTGTACCACATATGAGTGGCAAGGGGAGACAGGAGTCCAGGGTGATTGGTGCACAGCAGAGTGCAGAGGCTCCTATTTGCATGCTAATTCTCACTGCCACAACCAACCTGGCCACTCTCAGTGATTCCCATTGCTAAGGTGAGGCCCCGGGCAAGATAAAAGAACATCACCTCATATTCCACCCGGGCAATCTACAACTCAATTATATGAACAATGAATTTTCTGATTTCTAGTTACCTTTACCTCCAATATGGTTTCCCCCTGTCCCATCCAATTCTCTAGTTTTCCTATTTTCATACCCTATCCCACCTCCAGACACCTAATTTTTATTCCCCTTCCTCTTCATGGTTCAATCTGCCAACTACCCATTCACTATAGGAGTAGGTGGTATGAACTACCTATTCACTCACCAACTTGCTCTCCCCCATCTGGTTCTGGTTGTATCAACTCTCCCCTAATGGTTTCCATTATCATATTCCTAATTTACCAGATTTTCTCCCACTGGGAGCCTTTGTGTTCCTGATTTATCAATCTCCTATGCTTGCATTTTCATGCTACCCCTTCCTCAGCTTGGGTCCATCCAGGTCAAGTGAATCTTGACTGAAGTTAAAGATTAGATAAGATCTAAAGAGAGTGGCATATTTCCTGCCTTTGGTATTTCAGAGAGCCTTTGCACTTGTGCAAATATTCTGCAGCTTTAATGGCCCATGTCCTGCTGCCAGAACACCAATTCAGTAAATTAGTTGGTTCCCTTATCGTGTAATTTAATTTTGTGAAGGATCCTGATGAAGGGTCTTGGCCCAAGGTATCATCTATTTATTTCCCTCCAGATATGCTGCTCAACTTGCTGAGTTGCTTCAGGTTTCCAGCATCTGTAGTCTTTCTTGTGCTACGAAGTATAACTCCTGTACTTGAAATTTCTACAAAGTGACTTAATGTATAAGCAGAACTTCATAGCGACTAACAAAGGCCACATTAGTGTCATAGAACAGCAAGTCATAAAACACTACAACACAGGCTCTTCAGCATATCTAGTAGGTGCTAAGCATTAATGTGCCTAGTCCCATTGAGCTGCACTTGGACCATAGTCTTCCATACCCCTCTCATCCATGTACCTACCCAAGTTTCTCTCAAATATTGAAATTGACCCGCATCCACCACTTGTGCTAGCAGCTTGTTCTACACCCTCACCACCCCTCTGAGTCAAGATCTTCCCCTTCAAGTTTCCCTTAAATGTTTTACCTTTCACCCTTAACCCATAACCTCTAGATGTAGTCTCTCCCAACTTCAGTGGAAAAGCTTGCTTGCATTTATCCTATCTAAACCCCTCATTATTTTGTATACCTTTACTAAATCTCCTCTCAATCTTCTACGTTCCAGGGAATAAAGTCCAAACCTATTCAACCTTTCCCTATAATTTGGATCCCCAAATCCGAGCAACATCTTTGTAAATTTTCTCTGTGCTCTTTCAACCTTATTTATATCTTTCCTGTACGTAGGTGACCAAAACTGGACAAAATACTCCAAATTAAGCCTCACCAATGTCTTATAAAATTTCAACATAACATCTCAACTCCTGTACTCAATATACTGACTTATGAAGACCAAAGTGCCAAAAGCTTTCTTTATGACCTTATCTACTTGCAAGGTATTATGGATCTGTATTCCTAGATGACTACATTAGTAATGACTACAAGTTGGACCATCAGAAAATTGTGCTTTACTATTTAAAAAAGACAACATTCTATTAGTTCCTCTGGTATTCTGTCAAAGAACAAGTAGCAGTTAGTTACTTCTAAGTTGTTTTTGCATTACTTGCCAAAGTTCAAATATCAAGTAACTTCAGATCTCAGTCAAATTTTGCGATGTTGCATAAAAGTTCTTTACATGCTGCACCTCAGAGAAAAGTATTGTAGTAACAGAGTCCAAAGCCTTAAGTTGTACATTATAATAGTCTGTTAATGGTTGCTCCCTGTATCTTTTATTTGAGGGAAATAAATTAAATACTTCTAGTTATCAACTGATTCAGTAGAGATGCATTAACCCAATATGTCATACAGAGCTGTGAGTGTTGTGTTTCATTTCGATTGAAGACCATTGATCTGAAACGTTCACTTCTTCATTCTTCACAGACATTAACAAACCTACTGAATACTTCATCACTTTTTTACTTTTTAAATATAACTGCTTATTTGTATACTACAAACAACCTAAACACAACTGTTTGAAATTCATGGATCCAGCCTACAGTAATCTGTAAAGATTCTGAGGTGAGTTATCATGAATCTGAACCATCTACACCATTTAAATCACAGTAATATATAGATCCAGTTGTGTTGTGAACCTTTAATTCCACAATAAATGTGCCATTGAATCCTCATTGCGTCTCATTTCAAAACTCAAACCACACTATGTGATGTACCTTTGGTACTATTTGCGAGAGTTGCTGAACATCCAATGAATCTAGTTCTTCTCCTGAGAGTGTTTGGGATCCCTTGGAATATAAACCCAAGCGAGTGGCTGCATATAAATAAAACATCTTATTAAAAGCGAGTTTGTAACATTTCCAGCATTGTACAGTTTAAGCAATGCACGAATAAAAGTACATTAATCTATGCTATAATTATTCCAAATAATTTTATATTTTAATCACGAGATTAAATAAAGACAGCTAAGTCAATAACATATTTTCTTTTCATTTATTATTCAACAAACCAAGACCTTTTTAATATCCAAAAGTTTTTGAATGTTGACCTTCTTTGAAAACCATCTTATATGTGGCCCAGGTGTGCATAAAATTGTCAGGTGTTTTTAAACAACTGTATGAATTAGTATCTTAACTAATTGCTTGTTTTATTAAACATAATTTGTTTCTTTACCACAAAAAACTTTTATACCCTCTTACATGAACTTTGCCAGTCCCACCACTAACTTCACCCACTGCTTCCAAGCCATCCGAAGTACCAGCAGAAACATTACAATACTGTAAATCTTAGCAATTCAAACTAAACTGAAATGGGATTATATCAACAAGTACCAACAACTTAATATATCAACATTATGTAGAAAGGATCATGATGTTTTTCCACTCAGTACGTACGAATACCCAAAAGATTTCTCAAAACATCGCTGAGAGGTGAATGAACCTGATCTGGTGATGCGAGAGCTTGCAGAAATTTTCCTAAATCGGGTTGTCTTTGAAGATTTCATGATTGCAGAAAATTTACCAGAAATTCTTTTCATTTGTATAGGGCTTAATTATTTTCATCTCTTAACTTAAGTGGTTCTATGACTTTGCTGTTATTTAGCTAAAATAGTGTGAACATAATCATTAAAAAATACCTTTTGCCAAGAATGTTTCAGCTTTCAGTCTTTATAATGCACAGTCAACAATTATAGTAAGAAAAGAAAAACATTGAAATAATGGAATTTTTGGGAAAACATTCTGTGCTGAATTCATCTTCTAACAGATTACCAAGTCGAAGGAAACTCTTAACAATTTGGTACCCTCAAGACTGGCAGATTTTCCAGATTATTGTTCACTTTTCTTTGTAGTTATTACATAGAAGAATACCAGGTGAATTTAAAGTGAGTGCTACTACCACAACCATTCCTGCACCTGCAATGCCAATGAGAGGATAGAGGGAAAACAGAAAAACATGTCCTTGCTAAGATCACTGGGAGTGGGTGAAACTGAAACAGGTGAGACTAATACTGTATTATCAGGATTTCTGAACAAAATAATAGCAAATTATCAGAGTTATACTGTTGACAGATACAATTCCTGTGCTCAAGAAAAAGGCACCAGTAAGAATGATGGAGTTATAAAACTGAAGTCCAGTCTTCATCACAATGTTTAACAAGCAGCAGCAGGCTCCATACACGTACTCCTCCAAAATTAGGAGAAACAAATTTGAAGTTACAAAACAGATTGTAGAATCTCTGTATCTTTGAACAAACATATCACATTATCCAGTTTATTTCAATTTCTTTTTCAAGTATTATGGTTCAAGAAGGGATATTAGAGTAGTCCTCCTATTTTATTTCTCATCATCATAGAACGTAAGCAGAAGTTTTTGATTAGATCATCACTTATTGTGAGTTTTGTGCCAAACTGATTTTTTAAAATTTCAAATTTCCAACTGAAATGTCTCAAAAATACCATAAAGATGATGGCCACAAGACAGAATTTCCATTACTGCAATTCTTTGGCAAAACAATTCAGAGGAATTCATTCATTTCTTTGTGATCTCTGCATCAAACTGCTGCTTTAAATGTTGAGGCTAGTGCTTTTATTTTTAGATGCAAAGGATTGACAGGGTGTTCCTTTTCAAGAAACCACAGAAAAGACAACTTTGCAGTATTTACAGAGTAGTTCACTTTGTTATTCCTTCAACATAATTTGTACCTTCCGTCAGGCAATCAAAAACATCAATTTCATTTACTTCTCACCACGTCTACATGAATTTTGGCTCTCCAAGTCAGGTCACTGAGCAGCAAATCTCTCAAACAAGGAATACGTATCACTGAGTTAAGGGGTATTGTTTCAAATACAAGTATCATGTGTAATTTTTTTTAATACTAATACTGAGCCAGTATTTACCTATGGCAACTGCTGTCTCTTGTGAATCTCCAGTAACCATTTTGATTACAACTCCTGCATTAATCAGTGTAGTGACAGCTTCCTTTACACCAGATTTTGGTGGATCAATCATTCCCACCAGTCCCAGAAATGTGAGTTGTCCGAGTTCCGGTCCAGAGGCTAAAGCAAGTACTAGAGGGGAAAAATATCACACATCATTTTGTTATCTGCATTTACATGAACTTGTTGATACAAAGTTTCAAGAAAAAAATTCTACACACTTCTCATGAACACAATTCTCTCACAAATATACTTGGAATATAAAATCATTTACATCTACCTCATTTGCACACAGTTGATTTCAAATTTATTTTAAATGCTACACTAGCCCTTGAACAATAATAGAAGTTCATGTAATTATTAAAAGTGTAAATGAAACATTTGTTCCAATGTACTCTTTTAACAATTCAATTCTCCAACATTTTAACAGCCCTTACCACATTGTCTTTCTTTCCAAGCCTTTCAAATTACTATCTTCTAACTAAAATGCAGTTTCATGAACATCTGATCATTTTTTGGTACTTTGCCTTGAGCAAGTGCATAAGCAGACCAAGTAACTTCACGGTCAATAGTCAAAACCAATAAAAGAGTCAAAAGATAGCTCAAAATAAATTTATTATTAAAGTATGTATAACATATACAACCTTGAGATTTGTTTTCTTGCAGTCAGCCACAAAACAAAGAAACACATTAGAGCTCATTAAAAAACCCACACAACAAAGATTGTTAAACACAATGTGCAAACAAAAGAATAAATTGCACAAACAATAAAACACAGTAAGCAAACACAAAATGCAGAATCCTCGAAAGCTAGTCCTCAGCCACGGAGCTGGTTCGGTTCTGAGGTGAGTGAAGCCCGTCCAGGAGCCCGATGCCTGCAGGACAACAACTGCTCTTGAACATGGCTGCATGCGACCCAAGACTCCTGCACCTCCTGTCTGACAGTAGCAGCAAGAAGAGGGGGGAACCCCCTGAACACCTGTTCATTTTCCACTCTCATCCTCAACGATTTTAATTTTGCTCAATGCTTTGATTGGTGCAGAGAAACGGAACCAACCATGGGTTCATCTGCCGCCAGCAGGCCTTGACGCAGTGTCTATCCCCAATGATGGCCATCCTGTCTGTACCTGTACTCTCCAGAGTCTAGTTCGCAGATTCCCCCAAGAGATCACAAAAGCACCAGGTTGTTTATTCAGTTCAAAAGAACATCCTTAAAAGGGAAATTACAGGTTGCAGACTGCAGCGATCGCTGTTCAAAAGACAACATATATCTACTAAAGTATCTAGTAGTTTTATGAACTGTCTACAAAACATCACCAGTGGTTGCAGGAGCGTTTTTCTCAAATTTAGCAACTGGGGTCAAAGAAAACTGACTGATTTTGTCCTAATTTAATGCCAATGTCAAGACTAACTTGCTCTTTTAAATGCTATGGCTACTATTAGCTAATTTAGCACAGATTAAGAATCTATCTGAAACATTCCTCAATCTATTTTAAGTTATCATTTAGAATATGAACACAAAAGCAGATAAGAAATACCAAATAGTTGCGTATTGATCCTTGACAAAAAATGTATCAACATAGATAAATTGTGATAAAACAGAAAGAATGCAAAGAGTGCAGATGCATTGCAAGAAGAAACCACTGATCCACTTTTCATAACATTCTACTCTTTTACAGTACTTCTATGAAAGAAAGCCGGTTGTTAGGCAGAACCACAGGAGTGTGACTGGTGGTGAGCTAGGGGCAGGTTTCTAATACTTCGGCTGATGGTAGAAGGTGAAGCTGAAGAAAGTTACTGTCCTCTGAAGCCAGCATCATTTTACACATTTTGAAAATATTGTCCTTGTATCATCACAGGGCCCTCATTTTTACGAGCTCTTCCGTCAAGTCAAGACTAACCCAGGGTAGCAAATTATCATAAAAAGTTAGCTGTGAGGAATCATATTGTTTGCCAACATGGCAAATAGTATGTTTCAACCTCAGAGAGTGGCTGGTTGAGGATAGAATTAGTGTAAAAGTACACAGTTGGTGGTAGAGTTGAAAATCATGGCTTTGGGGAAAAAGAACTGTCAACAAGCAGTGTGAAAACTCAGAGGCAATGATGACCGAAGTGGTATTGCAATACTTGAGTTGGTTAACATTGGAAGACGTATGACTACTGATCACCAACGTTTCAAATTGTTTTTTTTAATACTTTATTTTCAAAATTTTCAAAAAACAATAAAATCAGCAAGAACATACAAGCTCAGACATGTATGAAAATAAAATGAGCAAAAAAAAGAAAAAAAAGGACATAACGTTAGAGGGATGCCTGTTGTACAGAGTACTCAAAAGTGCTAAACATTAAGTCTCAAATGAGGGCCGTGAGAGATTAGCTGGGGGGAAATTGTTCATCTGCCCCTGGCCTCGTCTAGGTAGGCAAGAAATGGATCCCAGACAGCCGAAAAATTTATAATTGAATTGGTTCTCAAGAACCTGAGTCTCTCCATCTGTATGACTGAGAACATGTCAGCCATCCATCTCCGAAGGAAGGGGGAGAGGGTGATTTCCATTCCCTCAAGAAAAGTCTTTTCGCAACAGTCATCCCCAGCATCAGAGATTGTTGTATGGCTGTAGGGAAGCAGAGTGGATTGCAAACAGTTGAAGTTGGTGAGACAAGCTTCCAAAGGGAAAAATCTTTTATAGGCCGTTGAGTACCAGTCAAATATTTTGGGCCAAAATCCAGTCAGTGAAGGGCAAAACCAAAAGGTGTGTGACAATGTGCCCTCTGTCCCTTGACATCTATCACACATTGGCGAGACAAAAGGGTAAATCCTGTGCAACCTGAGTTTAGAATAGTGAAGACGGTGGACCACCTTGAACTGGATCAGTTAGTGTCTGCTGTTAACAGAGCAAGCCTGTATCATAGACAAACTCTTGTCCCAGGCAGCTTCAGATAGTTCAATGCCCAATTCCTCTCTCCAGAACTCCCTGATCTTCACAGTAGAGGCTAAAGTACAACCATCAAACAAATGTACAAACTTAGAAATGAGATGCCTGGAGTCAGGAGGGTTCTTTAAGATATTAAAAAAATATATGCTTCCCTGGAAGGATTTCAAAATTACAAATCTTGGATTGGATGTAGTGTCTAATTTGTAAGTAACAAAAAAAAGTGTGAATGAGGCAGCTCAAATTTCTCTTTCAGCAGACTAAATGTTGCAAACCATCCCTCTATGTACAGGTCTTCGATAGAAACTAGACCCTTCTCCCTCCAAGCATGGTAGGTTTTGTCTGACCATGAGGGTAGAAAGGAGTGATTGAAGCAGATTGGTGTTAGTACAGAGGTCTCTGGTAGATTCAGAATACTCGTAATCTGATTTAGAATTCTGATGGAGCTTTTCAAAACGAAACTTAAACTTTTTGAAGTCCCAGGCTTTTCTAACTTAGACAGCAGCATGGCTGGCAAGGAGGCATTGACAACAGAATTAGACTCCATACATAGCCACAAGGGGGCCCCAGGGGCTAAGTTATCCTGAGACCCCTGTTGCCAGAACATTAGAGCCCTAACATTGACAGCCCAGTTATAGTGTCTGAATATAGGTAATCTCATCCCTCCTTCAGACTTGGGCTTTTGCAAATGAATTTTTGAAATCCTGTGGTTCTTCTAATTCTAGATGTAAGACAAAATTATGGAGTCCAACTCTGTAAAGAAGGCTGATGTAAGAAAAATGGGGAGATTTTGATAAAGATAGGGAAACCTAGGAAGGGAAACCATTTTAATTGATTATACGACCAATCACGGACAGAGGTAGGATTTTCCAACTTTCTATGTTCTGTTTAAGTTTTGAGATAAACTCTGCGAAGTTTAATTCAAAATATTAGTTTAGGATCTTTGGGTATTGCCAAGCCAAGATAAGTAAAATGATCTTTAACTACTTTAAACAGGACACTTTCTAAAAAACCCGGCATGTAGACGTCGGAGAGGGGCACGAAGTCACTTTCTGTCCAATTGATTGAGTATCCCGATAGTCTGCCAAAAAAAGAGATTAAATCTAGAAGAAGGGGGACTGACTTTTCTGATTTTTCTAAGTACAGTATCACACCGTTTGCATAGGAACTATTAAGTGTTTCAATACCTCCACTTTCAAACCCACAATATTTGGGTGACTTCTTATTTTTAGGGCGAGGGGCTCTACCGCAACAGCAAAAAGGGCCGGCGAGAGAGGGCAACCCTGCTGAACTGAACGGTGTAGGGGAAACATAGTTGAATTGTCGCTACTGGTTATAATAGAACACATTGGGCTGGCGTATATCAGTTTTACCCAGGATATAAGTGACTCGCCAAACCCAAATCGGTACAGTGACTCAAACATGTAAGGCCACTCAATCTGGTCAAAAGCCTTCTGTGCAACAAGGGAGAAGAATGCTGCCCCACTAGCTTTTCCATGATCAGCACACATAGTATTAAGGAGGCATCTGACATTGGAAAAAGAAAACCTGTCCAGGATGAATCCCAACTGATCAGGATGAAAGATAGATGACAAATGCTTATTTAGCCAATTAGCCAGCATTTTAGTAATTGCCTTTCTACCAAAGTTCTGGAGTGCAATGGGCCTATAGCTGGCCGGGTCTGTTTCCCCTTTACCTTTCTTTAGAATGAGGGAAATGTTAGCCTCGTACAACGTTTTAGGCAAGGCTTTGTCTCTCTTAGAGCAAGATATCATTCTGAGGAGAAGTGGGGCGAGGATATCACAAAATTTCTTATAAAATTTGCAGCCAATCCATCTGGCCCAGCTGCCTTGCCGGACGGAAATGACTTAATGGTAGAGGTTATTTCTTCCAATGAGAAGTCAGAATCTAGGTCCTCCCTAGCAGTGTCACTAAGTTTCGGCGTTACAAGAGAGTCAAAGAAGTCATTCAAATCAGATTGAGTGACATTGCATTGAGAAGTGTACAGTTCACTGTAAAATTCTTTAAAACAATCATTTACCTCCTTGGGGTTAGTTAACAAGGTGCCCACCCTCAATCTAATGCAGTAGATTGACTTAGGGCCTGGGCACCCCTGAGCTGCCGCGCCGGAAGCCCCCCAGGCTTGTCCCCCATTTTGAAATGCTTTTGCCTTAATTTTAAGAGGAGGTTGTTTATTTGACTACCCAAGATGCAATTGTACTCATATTTAAGCTTCATTATCTTATTATAATCTTCAGAGGATTTTGAGGCTTGGCATGTCACTTTGAGGGTTGGAAGAGTATTCTCAATCTCTAATAATCGCCCCTCTCTCTCCTTCTTAGCAGCGGATTCATATGAAATTATATACCCACGAAGTACAACTTTTAATGTCTCCCAGAGTGTGGAATTTGACACTTCACCATTATCATTAATTTCTATGAAATCTTTTAATCTGGTGGTGATGTTTTCTATAAATTTCTTATCAGTGAGTAGGGAAGGGTTAAAATGCTAGGAGTAGATTCGTTTGGGAAGGGAGAGATTTAGGGACAATGTCAAGGGGCTATGGTCAGAGATTATTATGATATTTTGTACTGGTAACACGAGAAATTAAATGAGAGTCAACCAAAAAATAGTCTATTCTACTATAGGATTTGTGAACATGAGAATAATAAGAATAGTCCTTGTCGGTGGGATGTTGAACTCGCCAGATATCTACTAAATTTCTAGATTTACTCAAATTGTTTAGGACCTGCATTGATACGATATTTGGAATCTTTAAGGCCAGGTTTATGAACTGTTGGAGACCAAGCAGAATGTTAGCTCAGGAAAACGGTTCAAGGAAATGCTTAGTATTGTTTAAAAAAATACAGTAGCTCATTATGCTTTTTAAAAAAAGAATTTGGGGCTAATAATCAAATTTGACAGAACAGTGAGATCAATAATTATTATAGCTACCTCTTTTATAACAGACAAGCAAATGGAAGTTATTGTCCTTTACATGGAGCTTCTGACAAAAAATGTGAAAAGTTAGAAGCTGAAAAAAGGACATTCAACTAAATTTGTCATTTAGTATGTAGTTTAAGAGGCAAATCATCAGATCAAGACATTGCCATCAATAGTTTTGGAAAACTATTTGTTTCCTATAAAAATTACGTGAATGCTGAGAAGCTCCATATCTAACAAGTTTAGCAATTTAATTGTAAAAGTCACTATAAAGATTTTGGTTCCATTTGTCACTTTAAAATGAGGCACAAGTTAAAAGTGTAAATTTTGATTTCTACACTGGACTTTGTTAACCATGCATTTCCAACACACAGAGCATGACTATTATCATAATTTTTTAATGCAAAGTTTTGCTGGTGACAAAAGTCATGAGAAATGCTAAGAGATGATTTGCAGTTCCCTGCTATTAGAATTCATTTTGGTACATGGGTGGTTTCTGACCTTAGGCAAATGGAGTATGAGTCAGAAAATCTATACTCATCCTATTCCCTCTCGGTTTACTCAGTAAGTCTTACTTATGTTTAAATTAATTCCTGTTGCCTGGAGGAAATAAGTAGCAAAGTACCAAAGCTACTTAAGCAATTTAATATGAAAAAAAACATCTGTAATAAATGAATGTAAAAGGGATTACTACTTGCATATCGACATACATATTCATGTCTATAAGTATTCAGAACAATACACCCTTTCATACTTCAGGGAAACAAAAACCTTGCATTACCTCGGAGTCCAGCAGTACCCATGTAAGTTTCTTCCTGTTGATACAACTCCTTTTGTTGCTGGGTGAGCGGCGGAATTTGCGAGTGACTACTGTAGCTAGAGCAAAATCGAATTACTTGTTCATAAGCTCCTTTCATAAAATAAATTTCTGCTTTATCCTATGGGGAAAGAAATGCGAATGAACTGTTATGACATTTAATAAACGACTGTAGCAACCTGCTTTACCAACTTTGTTACTTCTTTTAATTATTCCCAAAGGGAATCAGCTACTTTTGACATCAGTGCAAGTTAAAAATGAAATCAAGCCAAATATTTATGCATGAATGTAATTGAGTATTTTTGAAAAGGTGACCAAGAGAATGGACAAGGGCAGGGTAATAAAGATTGTCTACCTTGAATTTAGCAAGGCTCTTAACAAAGTCCTACTGTTCTGGAAGTTGAGATTGTATAGGATTCAGAGTGAGTTGGAGGATTGTTTTTCAGTTTGTAGAATTATGATCAGTGGTGTGCCACAGGAATCCGTGCTGGCTCCACTGTTTGTTATTTATATTAACAATCTGGATGGGGAATGTAGAAGACATGATTTGTAAGTTTGCAGATTAACACAAAATTAGTGGTGAGGAAGGTTATCGAAGGTTTCCACAGGATCTAGATCAACTGGACAGCAGGCAAAGGAACAGCAGATGTTACTTAACTCAAACTAGTGAGAAGTGATGCATTCTGGGATGTTAACCAAAGTAAGGCATACACAGTGATTGCCAGGGCACCTTGGAGTGTTGATGAACATGGAAAGCTGGTAGATGAGGTGGTGAAGAAGGCATTTGACATACTTGCCTTCATCAGAATACAGGAGTTGGAATATCATGTTACAGCTGTACAAGAGATTGGTGAGACTGCACCTGGAATACTGTGTACTGTTCTGGGCATCATAATATGGGATTCAGCCAGACAGGGCGCAGAAATATTTGCAAGAATGTTAAGATTGAAAGGATTGAGTTAAAAAGGAGAGACTGGAAAAGCTGGGACTATTTTCCCTGGAGTGGGGTTGGAGTGATGGGGAATTATAACCAAAATGGGATTCTAATACAAGAGAATATAGGTTGAAGGTGAGAGGGGAAATACTTAAAGTGGAGTTGAAGAGCAAGTTTTCCATAGAGATGGTGGTGGGTATAGAGGAAGTGCTAAAGGTTAGTAGAATTACAATGTTTAAACAACATTTGAACTTGAATATGAAAGGTAAAGAGGAATCTAGCCAAATGGGTCTAGTTCAGCTTGGCCAGCGAGGGCCAAAGGTCCTGCTTCCATGGTCCACAACTCTAGCTTGAAGCAGTCCTCAGGGATATGAAAGTTACATCCATTGCAATTTCTTTTAAAAAATCACACTGACTCAGAATTCAAGGGTTCTACATTAACTACAAAAGGCACAAACCTGACAGAGAAATCATAAAAACTGAACAAGCTTTGCTACTCAATTTTGTTGATTTTAAAATTTGATCTAAATTGTAATTGACTTCAAGACCAGTAACAAGAAGAAAGATTTGACCAATCCAAGAACAGAAAGCTAATCTTTAGCGAAGTCTACTGCCCAAGAAAATTATGCAGTCTTAGTTTTGTCCAAATCTACTTGATTGACAAAATAGTTTTCAAATAATTCCATGGACCCATACATAAATGACACTCAGCTACATGAGCAGACACTAATAGCCAAGTAGATCTCCATTATTTCATTTTTAAAAAAAAGCACACCCTGCTGGATTACCACACAAGCAAATTATTTGATTCACTGCCCAACTTCCCCAAGTTGGGGAAAAATAGACAATCCTGGTCTGAAATGAAGATCCAAATCAAATATATTAATTTCTTTCAAATATGCTCAAAACTCACATCATCACAATCCAGAATTCTTTTCATAGAGAATTATATGGCATTGTCTTCTAAATTATGAAATAAACAGCATATCAACGGTGTCCATTAGGGACATACAGAGTCCCTTGTTCAAGGCAGAAAGAGCTGACCACCTCACGACCTACCCATCAACCCTCTCAGACACCTCCTGCCCCATCTGTAGTGGTTTCCTCAGAACCTACAAAACTGTTGAAAAATTAAGTCACTCTAGATCTCGACGGGCTGTCTAAGAAGGTGACAGCATCAATGAGAAAGCTATTTGCAACATTCAGGGGCTGTGAAAGAAGTTATACAAGTGACAATCCTAGAACTCCAATCTGCAGAAACAAACGGCAAACTACAGTATTAGAATAAATACTATCTTTAGTATGAGATTATTAAAGTTTTGAAGTGTAGCAGCTATAATTTTTTTTGTGGAGGGGACAAAGCAAGATTGATAGCTACACAAATTATACAGGCTAAAATCATGTGATTGATGCAGAAAGCTTATCTATAAAACATATACCAAGCAACACACACATCTGCAGAATCCCGTGTTTGTGACATGGTAATAACGTCTCCATGTTCAGAAGGCTGATCCTTTAATCCAGAGGACATTCAAATTATTAAACCAGAATATACCTAACCTGCTGAGTTCTGTGCACACACTTGACAGCCATCCACTTCTGCTCAGAGGAAAATGGATATTCAGCTCGCCTTATATAATCCTGCTGGAGACCGTCTAGTCCCATCTTGTGGGGGGTGGGGAGGGAGTAGAGAGTAAAAGGGGAGACAGAACATTAATGACTTGGAAGCTTTTCTCAAGGTGTATAACAATGTTTTCCCATATATGCTTGTGAACTTGCGCTGCAATAGACAGAGTTGTAAATGAACAAGTTATTAGTATTAACATAATTATCAAGGAGTAGCAAAGAGCTACTAATCAAATTCACAAATCAATCAAAATACGGCATAAAAACAAACCACATTTTTATGCATTTTTATTGACAAGTTATGCTTTATCAGGTCATAAAGGATTAAATGTTGCAATTCAGCAAAGAAAGCAGCAATTCTGTCCATGTTTAAGCTGCCTCTTTCGCAAAACTTATAATTGCCAGTAGTCCAGTTAAAAATTTCTGCTTCAGGAATTTATCTAAATTTCTTCTGTATATCACAAGTGAATACACTTCCAGCATCCTTTTGATTGACAATGTCAGGTAAAAGAGAGATCAGCTGTTTCCTTTTGGCAATCGCTTAAATGTGTTTCATTGCATTTCCAACTATTTTGACATAGCTGATCTATCAAAGCCAGAGGATTAAACTAAAATCTCTGCTTGCAACTGTCTCTGTGTAATCACTATAACTGCGCAGTTTTATAACAAGGTAGGATTGTGTCCTGGTCATTTCCACATACCAAAGCAATCTTTATTTCCAATCTACTCTAATTCCATTTTCCCATAATAGGTCCATATCTTTTTATGCCTTGCCTATTGAGTGTCTCTTAAACACAGCAAGTGCGGCTGATTTCACTTCCTTCTTTAGAGCTTGTTCCAGATATTAGCCACCGTGAAAATAAACTTTCCCCTTAAATTACCTTTAAAACTCCTTCCTCCTATATTAATCTATACGCTGTCATTTTGATACTCTTTCCATAGCAAAAAGCTTCTCAATATCCAATCTATTTATGCCCTTTCAAATTCAATCTCATTTAAGTCACCCCTTAGCCTCCTGCATTTGAGGGAAAACAAACCCAGTCTATCTGTACTCTCCTTATAACTTAAGTCCTCCAACCTAGGCAATATCTGTGTGAATTCCGTCTGTACTCTTTCCTGCACAATTGCAGTGTGCACTATGTGGCACACAATACTCCAAGAGCAGTCTAACCAATGTTTTATAGTGTTGTAATATAACTTCCCCATTTTTCTATTTTTACCTTGCCTTTGGAGGCAAGCATGCCATACACTTTCTTTACCACCCTATACACTTGTATTCTCATGTTCAAGAAACTATAGAAGCTATAATATGTGGTTAATAACAGTTAATGAACGTCGACTATACATGTTCTACACCTTTCTGACTTCCTTAAATGCATCATGTTGCACTCGTTGGGATTCTTTCCATTGGCAAACTCCCCACCCAATCTTCCCTGCTAACCACAACACCAGCCGTTAGTCAGAATGAAACATCATAAAATAAAGCTACTAGGATCATAGGTTAATGGATTTTGAAAAATCTATACCAGTCAGGTTCCATCTCATTAATTTGTGTATAGGCTTTATAATTTTTTAAAAATCAAGTTCTACTGAAACTTGACAAACTATTTTTGATATTTTCAGTGAATAAGCCTCCTCTTAACCCAAATTGCATAACCACTATCCTCTTATCAAGATAATTTACATAAGCCAAAGTTCACATAGTCTGGTCATAAAAGTTAATTGAGCTTGCCAATTTCCCAGAAACCACTCACAGTTCAAAACTCCTTCACTGGAATTTCTGGGACAAAAAGGTTAATCATTTCAGCGTATTTCCTAGATATTTTATATCAAACCAGAATACAGCATTCTAGGCATACCTTCACTGAAAGATGTTAAAAGTTAAAGAAATGTATCATTATCCAGTAACAATGTATGAACTTTATCTACAAATATTGAGCCAAATGATTTCTCACATATTCACCTTCATTGCCAGTGCAATCAAAGCTCCCTCAGTAGGTTGCCCCATTAATGCATCATTTCGAATAACAGCATCATTACATACACAGCCAGCCTGGATAAATATAAAAAGGTGCAGATGTAATCATGCGGCAAGTATTTTCACAATAAAATAAATGGAAAATTAATTTAAAACTGTCTAATGATATAAATTATGCAGGTTATTTGTTCCATTTGTTTTACAGATGTATCAACTACCATACCTCCACGATTTTGCTTATCGGTGACTTAGAAAAGCCGTGTATTACTTCACCATCCATTACTACTTCTCCATTTCTATTGTAGCCAACACCAGTAACCTGCATGATAAACAGAACAATGTTCAAAGTGAATTAATTTTCCAAGTACATATATATCACCATATACAGGTGTCACCCGCTTTTCGAACGTTCACTTTACAAAACCTCACTGTTACGAAAGACCTACATTAGTTCCCTGTTTTCGCTAACAGAAGGTGTTTTCACTGTTACAAAAAAAAGGCAGCGTGCGATAAAAAGCAGCCGCTCTCCCCCAGATTCGGAACTGCATTCTCGCTGGTATTGCTTAAACACATGCCTGTGAGCAGCCGTTTGCAAGGTGAGTTCTTAGGTATCGGAAAAGCCTAAAAGAGCTCGTAAGGGTGTTACACTGAGCGTAAAACTAGACATAATTAAGCGTTTCAATCGTGGTGAACGAAGTAAGGACAAAGTGAGTTTGGCTTGTGGAAGTTGACAAAGATGATGTTGAAGAGGTTTTGGCATCCCATGACCAAGAACTGAAAGATGAAGAGCTGATGCAATTGGAAGAGGAAATGATAACAATCGAAACCGAATGCAGTAGCAAACAGACAGAAAGTGACTGCGTGAGATTTTCGCTGCAGTGATAACGTACAACTTTAATTTTGAAAGGGTACGTCGGTTTAGGGCATATTTACAGGATGGTTTGAGTGCTTACAAAGAACTGTATGATCTAAAAATGCGCGAGGCTAAGCAGTCAAGCAAGCCTTCCACATCAGCCACAGCAGACGACGAACCTTGACCTTCGACATTGAGGCAGGCAGTCGTAGGAGAAGATGAGCTGTCTGCCCTAATGGAAACAGACGACGAGATGACACCCCAGTGTCCCACCACCCCAAACCCCCGGGCCACGGACAGATACCAATTCGCGGAGAGTGCAGCAGTAGCCGGGAGGCACACCCAACACATCTTTAAGAAAAAAGCCGAAATAAACAAGATAATTAATTTGGTGCCGCCCGGCACGTAAATGTCAGCCCAGATCAGAGATGATTGCCGATTGCATCGCCTCTGATCTGGGCCGACAATTACGTGCCAGGCGGCACCTAATTAATTAGCTTGTTTATTTCGGCTTTTTTCTTAAAGATGTGCTGTGTGCCTCCCGGCTACCGCTGTACCCCTGCATGCTTCGCGGATCGGTATCGGGTCGCTGCACCGAGGTTGGGGGCCACTGCACCACCCCAATCTCCAACGACTCAGCCTAACACACCATCATCAGTGTGCTCGGTGTCTTCCCAATTCCCGTAAGTGATACTACACTGTACTTACATTATTTCTACTTCACATCGGCTGTGCATTTTTACGTGTTATTTGGTATGATTTGGCAGCTTCATAGCTTAAAGGTTACTGGAGAGAGTGTTTTTGTCAACTGCATATGCGTGAGATTTTCTGCCGAGAGCGCTTGCGACGTGTTTTTGCCGATGGCGCTTGCGTGAGATTTTCGCTAAATGATTGTGGAAAGGTATTTCTACTTTATATAGGCTGTGTATTTATCATATCATTCCTGCTTTTACTATATGTTACTGTTATTTTAGGTTTTATGTGTTATTTGGCATGATTTGGTAGGTTATTTTTGGGTCTGTCAATGCTCACAAAATTTTCCCATATAAATAAATGGTAATTGCTTCTTCGCTTTACGACATTCTGGCTTACAAACCGTTTCAGATAGCGGGGGAAACCTGTATAGTGGATTCCAGTTAATTGATACACATTAGGACCAGAGTACATTTTGGCCCAATTAAGAGACTGCTCAAGTACCCTGTTTCATGGAAATAGTTAAAAAGGTATAAAACAACAAACTACCATTTAACTGAGTAACAAATTAAGTATTTCAATTAAGTACAGAACAAATTAGAAACATCTACAAGCTTCCCACCCAATCGTCCTTGCTATCCACAATACCACCAGTTAGACAGAATGAAATATCATTAATATTACTACCATACAATAAAATTGTATTTGTTCTTAATAGTTATCACTAGAATTCATCCAGTGTACACTGACATGTTCATTTGATTGACTGTAAATGAAGAAAATCAGTGCAGCCACCAATACAGATAATAGACTGCCAGCATGCATACAATGCTTTCAATGACTGCATCCTCCAAATCTTCACTTTCATTCTAACACACAAGATGATTGTCAATACCTTCATATTCTTCGTAGTTCCTAACTTGTTGAAGTAGTGAAATTGTTTCATTTTCACTCCCTGCCATTTCTGGAATATCCAACCCTCAATACACAAACACTATTTAAAAATTGTTTGCTCTAAGCACGGTGTTGTGTCTAATGGAGACAACAAGTTAATGTGACTGATGCCAGTTAGAAACTATTCAGCAACAGTTTCTTATCCCAGATAAATGGTGGAATGTCCTTAATAAAAGAGGGGAATCCCAGCTATTTTCTCAATTAGTTTTTGTCCCAAGTAAGCAGATGCTCTAATTAACTGATGGCTCAATTAACCGGAGCCCATTGTACTACACCCAAGTTGCTGGAGCTCAGTAGGTCAGGCAACATCTATGGAACAGAGTAAACAGTTGACATTCCAAGCCAAAGCCTTCATCAGGACGGACTACCCTGGGAATCATTTTCTTGCACATTCACAGCAGAACAAATAAATACAAAAGAATCAGTGAAAAACTACAAACAAAGACTGGTAAACAATCTGCGTAAAAGAAGACAAACTATGCAAATACAAAAATTATATACATAAAAAAATACTGAGAACAGTATGAACTTCAACTCATTATTAAAAAGAAAATAGATTAAAGAAATTAAAACAAAATCAAACATACAGATTAAGGGGTTAATGGGTACAGGGAGAGGGTGGGAGGGTGGGAGAATTGGATTGAAATAAAAGATAAGCTATGACTGAACGATAGTGCAGACCCAATGGGCTGAATGGATTAATTCTGCCACTATATCTTATGATATTACATCAGAAAGTGCAAGGTTTAAAAAGTCTCATAAAATGCTTCAAGAGAAACAAGAGCAATAGAATAGTTAGAGACAGGGCACTGTAAATTAGCTTAAGTATATGGTTTCAGGATCCTTTGTCTTGAAGGATTCTGTTTAGAATTCAACTCCAAACACTGCACCATTCCTTTTAAGTGACTTTTGCTCATTAGTGCTTGAATATTAAAGTAACAGTCTCAAAACTTGTATCAATTTTTGTTTTACATTGCAACCAAAAATGACCATCTCCTAAAGACATGAAGGAACAAGTCAGTAAGACTAATACCAAACGTACGTGGCACCACTTGGCCTTTTAAAATAAACTATGCTCATCACTTCAATTACAACTTCAAGCAAAAATGATGAAATAATTTTTACCTCAGCATGTTGCCCATCTGATGTATAAATGTGAGTCACTGTCATTTCATTCTTTGTTAATGTCCCAGTTTTATCAGAGCATATTACATTACAACAGCCTAGGATGGAAATATGCAATTGAAATTCAGCAAAAAGAGTGCTTCAATCACAATGACCTTTTCAGCAAACAGCCTAATCACTTTGCTCTGGTGATTTACAGCTAATAAATTGAACTCAATTTTCTACCTATTGCTGATAATGCATGCAATCATTACACATTGCTAAATGCCTCTGAACAGAGTCTGTTTAGAGTCAGCACAATTAGATTTGCAATTCACTTGCTATTTATATTCAAACTTCTAACTTGTAAAACGGTGCAATGAATGTAAGTCAATGAAAATAACAACATTTTCTCTGCTTATGTTTAATAGAATTAATCTTTACCAAGAGTTTCCACAATTGGGAGCTTCTTCACAATTGCTCTCTTCTTTACCATTCTCATTACTCCAAGAGCCAATGTTACAGTCACAACAATTGGCAAGCCCTCTGGAATGGCAGCAACAGCCAAGCTAAAACAAAGTAAAATAGTTACAGAAAATCTCAGTCATTTGCTTCGAACACAATATACACACAAAGTAGACATTAAGCTTGCTCTGTGCATTGGTTACATCCAGAGTGAAATCTTGCTCAGCTTAATAATCTTCAAAAAAAAGAAAAGAGTATTAAAATGACAATTTCTGTGTAAAAAGGAATTTTCTAATTTCTAATCTTTTCTAAACACCCGAGAATAGTCTAATAATTCGCAGTGCCAGAAGTCTGGTACAGCTTCTTTGAAGAATTGACTGGATAGAAACTGAAAGAACAGTAGTTTCTGATAACTTGTTTTCCTGCTTCCCTGTTCTTTCTCACTGAAAGATGAATTTCACATTAGTATATATTTTATCTCCATGTTGGGATTGCCTATCTAATGGACAGCTCGTCATATAAAAGATTGTTTAGCAGACTAGCAAGATGGATTGGGTTGATTTGCTGGCTGCTGCAGGGTTGCAGGTATCTTCTGCCAAAGGGCTTGACGCTCAACCTAGCACGGATAGGAAGCATGCAAGGAGCCAGCTGGATTCAGGATCATTTGCCTCAAAGTCCATTGCTGATGCACTACACCACTGGCCAGTTCACATGTACATTGAAACATCAAAATATACAATGAAATACATTGTCTTTGTGTCAATCACCAAACACAGCCAGAAGAAACAGCCAGATTCTTGCTACTGTCTGTAAGGAGTTTGTACAATTCTCCCCATGATGGCATGGGTTTCCTCAGGGTGCTCCAGTTTCCTCCCATAGTCTGAAGACGTAGCGGTTGGTAGGTTAATTGGTCACTGTAAATTGTCCCAAGATTAGGCTACGGTTAAATCTGGGGTTGCTGGGCAGCACAGCGCAAAGGGCCGG
The DNA here is from genome assembly GCF_963921235.1 of Mobula hypostoma. Lineage (NCBI taxonomy): Eukaryota > Metazoa > Chordata > Chondrichthyes > Myliobatiformes > Myliobatidae > Mobula > Mobula hypostoma. The sequence goes on from NC_086113.1 coordinate 21,688,913, forward strand.
AAGGGCCTATTCTGCACTGTATCTCAATAAATAGCTAAATAAATACACTGCGGACAGCCCATAAATGTCACCGTGATTCTGGTGCCAACACAACATGCCCACAACTTATTAACGTTAACCAGTACATCTTCTGGAATGTGTGTGGATACTGGAGCATCCAAAGAAAGCACAATACAGTCATGAGGAGAATGTACAAACTCCTTACAGAAAGGAGTGGAATTGAACACAACTTTCCAATCACTGGTGCAGTAAAGCATTAACCTAACCACTACACTACTATGCTGAAGTGGCAGATGGAGTTTAATCTGGATAAGTGATACACTCTGAAAGATCAAACTTGAAGGTGGAGAACAAGATTAATGACAGGATTCTTAGGGGTATGGAGGAACAGAGGAATCTTGGAGTCAAAGTTCATAGATTCCTCAAAATTGCCACACAAGTTGACAGGGTGGTTAAGAAGGCATATGCTGATATCTTTATTAGAAAGGAGATCGAGTTCAAGAGCCAGGAGGTAAGGTTGCAGCTCTATAAACCTCTGGCTAGACCACACTCGAAATATTGAGTTTCATTGTAGTCACTTCATTATAGGAAGTATGTGGAAGTTTAGAGAGGATACAGAGATTTACCAGGATGCCACCTGGATTAGAAAACATATCTTATGAGGAAAGGTTGAGTGAGCTAGTGAATTTTGCAGACAAAGCCTAGACGCAGAAACATGAAACACAGCAGTGACGACACCCAAATTTCAGGAACTTCACTAATTATGTTAGAACGTGTATCTACTGTCGTAATAGGAAATTGCATTTGTTGTTAGACCTGTGGATAATCATTTTATTTTGTAACCTGTTGTTTAATTATGTCTATTTACACCATAAATCTTTTATCAAAATGTAGTTTTACTGGTAATCTTGTCAACTGAGAATCTAAAAACTCTACCAAATTCACACTCAGGTAGATCAGCTTTGACTAGTCTCCTGCTGCGCACCAGTATTTTGAAAATAAATCGCCTGTTATTTTGAACATCAGCTCTGTATGACTTTTCAGTTTGTTTCTACAGGGGTATTTAAGAGACTCTTATATAGGCATATGGGTGTAAGAAAGATGATGGGTTATGAGCTGTGTAGGAGGGAAGGGTTAGATTGATCATTGAATAGGTTTATCCAGGTTAACACAACATCATGAGCCAAGGGACTTGTATTGTGCTGTACTGTTCCATTGTCTAAGTCCTATTCTTTCAAAACATTAACTCACCTCACACCAATAGTGAACATATCCAGAATGTGTTTTCCCTGCAACCAACCAACCAGCATGATAACACCTGTAACAACAGAAATAATATTTACAATCATGCAAAATTGCATTATTTGAAAAACTGTAAACTCTAATTCCATTATTTCTTTCTGACATAGGGGCCAATATAAGCTCACAGAGAAATCCTATTCCCCCTCTAATCTTATATCCTTACAATCCTATCACTTACTTAAGGTAAGGGCGATTTACAGTGGCCAACTAATCTATAGACCTATACATGTTTAGGATGTAGGGGGAAAATTGGAGCACCTGAAGGAAACCTACATAATCAGAGGGAGAATCTATCTGATAAGCAGACCAATAATATGTGCCAAAATTAAGACCATAAGATATAGGAGCAGAATTAGGCCCTTTGGTACATTAAGTCTGCTCCATCATCTCATCATGACTGATCAATTTCCCTCTCAGCCCCAGCCTCCTGCCTTCTCCCCATATTCCTTCATGCCCTAACCAATTAAGAATCTATCAATCTCTGCCTTAAATATTCATAAAGACTTGGCCTCCGCAGCTGCCTGTAGTGACAGATTCCACAGATTCACCACTCTCTGACTAAAGAAGTTCCGCTTTATCTCCATTCTAAAAGGATGCCCCTGTATTCTGAGGCTGTGTCCTCTGGTCCTAGACTCTCCCACCATAGGACCTTTCCTCTCCACATCCACTCTATCAAAGCCTTTCACCATTCGATGGGAATCAATGAGGTCACCCTCATTCTTCTGTATTCTAGTGAATATAGGCATCAAACATTTTTCATATACAAGCCTTTCAATCCTGGAATCATTTTTGTGAACTTCCTTTGAACCCGCTCCAGTTTCAGCACATCCCTTCTAAGATAAGGGGCCCAAAACTGCTCACAATACTCCAAGTAAGGCCTCAACAGTGCTTCATGAAGCTTCAACATAACATCCTTGCTCTATATTCTAGTCCTCTTGAAATGAATGCTAACATCACATTTGCCTTCCTCACCACAGGCTCAATCTGCAAATTAACCTTTAGGGAATCCTGCACGAGGACTCCCAAGTCCCTTTGTGCTTCAGATTTCTGAATTTTCTCTCCATTTAGAAAACAGTCTACTCTTTTATTTCTTAAGAAAATTTGTAATACAGTATCAATTTTTAATGAATATTTGAAAAATTAAACACCCACATGAAATGACACAATTTGCTTAAATTAAAATAATTTACGTGCCAACATATTTCAATAGTGTTTTTCACATCAGGGCCCAACTTAATGGGCTGTGAACATTAGAAGGCAAAATAATGAATGCAGCTAACTCACTGTCTTGGTATAGCGGCTAATATAATCAAAGATCCCACCCACCACAGACAATGAGAAATGTACCCCTTCTCACTGGGCAGAAGATACAGAAGCAAGAAAGCATGTACCACCAGGGTCAAGGACAGCTTCATATCCTGCTGTTATAAAACTGTTAGACATTCCCATAGTACAATTATATGGACTGTTGAGCTCACAGTCTACTTCGTTATGGCCTTGAATCTTATTTTCTGCCTGCTCTGCATTTTCTCTGTAACTGTAACACTATTTTTAACTCCTACTGTTTCTCCTTGTACTGCTCAATGCACTGCTGTAATGAAATGATCTACATGAAGTTTCCGTAACTCAATTCCATTCTCAAATAGTTAGTATCCAAAATTATTTCTCTTACCAATAATACCAAAGGAATATAATGAAAGCTGTTTTCCTAGCAGATCCATACTTTTCTGTAATGGTGTTTTTGGGGCCTGAAAAACATGAAAACAAATTGGAAGTGCAAACTAATTAGATTCTTTGAAATATCATATATCCATTTGAGAGTACAACGAGCATCTAATTTATAATAATCAGCCTTCCTATTTCCTTTTTTAAATTCCTATCTTTTATTCCTCCCCAATGTGACAGCAATAATTTATTTCTAACATTGATGGGACATCATTGCCATATTAGTGATTGTTTCATGCAGATGTTCACCTTGAGTTTTTTTTTTAAAAGAGAGCTTGAAGTTCTAAAGTACCTTGAAATGGCAACTTTAAAAATAAAAGCAATATAATCTCAGCAGTTAAAGCTTCAAAACACAATATTTCCAATGCAATGAAGCATGACCAAGGTATAAGTGTTATAACCTCAAGAGCTTCATATGAATGCCTTGATCTTCAATGTTGAAATGCAATGTTCTCAATAAATAATCTGGTATGAAATTGTGGAGGTTACACTAAATTAAGTGGCAAAATAGTTTATTAAATAAAAATATAAATGAACAATACTGAAATGATTGCTGCAAAAACTTACTTCTTCAGCCTGCATCATTTTAAAAACCTCTCCAAATTCAGAGTTCTCTCCTGTTCCTATAACAATGCCCTGTAAGAACAAGCATTAGAACGTTACCATTATTATAACGGAACATACTACCAGTTATTTCAGATATAATTTCATGCTGTTACACAAAATAAATGTTCTCAGAAAAGACTGGAACCTACAGAGAAATATTCCAAATAAAGCAACGAGTTCATTGAGGGAACTCAGCATGTCAGAGGGAAAATGACAGTCAATGTTTTGGATCAAGAACTTTCATCTGGACTAGGAGGAAACAAATGAGAAGTTGTTGAAGATAAGCACAAGTTCTTGATAGTTCAGTTGAAGACAACTCAAATCATCAACTGCCCATTTCCATCTGTAGATGCTGCCTGACTTATTGAATTCTTCCAGTGATTTTCATGTTGTGCCAGGTTTCAGCATCTGTATCTCTTTTGTCTCTAATGTTCTAAATTATTCTCAAACATTTAATATTTTCATACTGTAGATATAACTAAACCATTTTCATTTGCCTTTAACGTGTTTAACTTAATTCAGCAGTCAAAATTACCTTGGCCCTACCACATCTAACCAATGTGCCCATGAAAGCAATATTATTTCTGGATGTCAGGTCTCCATTAGTTGCTGATGGCTGCGGAGAAGTTGACTTTGAACACGGGGAGGTCTCTCCTGTAAGACTCGACTCATCAATGGATATATCCACAACCTTAAAAAAAAATCAAAATAAAACTTAAATATTCCAAGACAATTTTTTCATGCCTTTCACATACAACCTGCATATTCCTGGCAATTTATTTGAATGAAAGTCAGATCACAAATGAGCCTGGTTATGCCTTTATTCAAAGTTTTCAAATACATGCTCCCAGACATGATTATACAAACAAATATTTAATCTCCCTTGTCACTGGGGTCCAAACAGCCAGGTGTTGTATGGCCTGAGTAAAGTGGACATATGTTTACGAGGACTAATAGAGAAGTGATAAGGGAAGGAATGTTTTGAAGTGAGCTTTGTGGTAGGTAATACATGGAGAGAGAAACTATTTATGCAGGATTTTATCACAAGGTTTACAAAAAAACCTCATTAAACTGCCGAAATGTTTTTTTAAAATCCCAGAATAAACAGACTTAATTTCAACAAGCTATTATCCCAATTCCTAATATTCCTTTAAGCAACTGGTGTTTTAGTATCAATTCTATACATCCTCATAAGTTTCTATTTGCATAGCCGTGAAGTACAGATCCAGAAAAATTGGCATCTACCTGCTGACATAGTTCCATGTATACATAATGAAGGGTAAAACATAAGGCAATAAACAAAAATAATTATCAAACCTGGTGGCATGTAAAGGGTTGCTACAGAGCAGCACACTGGAGGGCATCCACATTCTAAATAGTACGTATGTTTAACAAAAGGCAAGTCTGGGTTCTCCAAGCATTACAAAACACTGTTGAATATCAAAATATCCCCTCCTATCAGCAGGAAATCATTAAATGGCCTTTTTAAAAATTCAGCATTTTTAAACCAAGACCCATGGAGTCTGTCTTTCTACATCTCCATAGCAGAGATTGCAGATAAAATCTAATGCTATTAAGACTGAAAGTGGCTTTTACAGCACAATGACAGGTTTCTCATTGGAACTGAAATTTTCATCTGATTTTATCTGTGAAGATCCAAAGCAAAACTAAGTTATCGATCCATTTCTCATGAACGTACAAAATAGAAAATAAGTATGGATTCAGAATAATTAAATAAAATCATTGTTTAAAAAATATTTACAGTCATGTATGCTTGTAAGAACACCCAAAATACTGGACAACCTATTACAGTACTCAATTTTTACTTAATTTAAAATATCAGGCATGCTTTGTGCTAAAATCTTGTTTAATTAATGTGGAATAAATAGATTAATGGATCCTCCAGACTGAAAAAGTGATTACTACAGAGACTTGGATGGCTCAGGGGCAGGAATTGTTACTTAGAGTGCCAGGCTTTAAATGCTACAAAAAGGACAGAGGAAGGCAAGAGGTGGGGGCATGGCACTGTTGATCAGAGATAGTGTCACGGCTGCAGAAAAGGAGGAAGACATGGAGGGATTGTCTACGGGGTCTCTGTGGGTGGAAGTTAGGAACAGGAAGGGGTCAATAACTCTACTGGGTGTTTTTTATAGACCACCCAATGGTAACAGGAAAATCGAGGAGCAGACAGGGAGACAGATTCTGGAAAGGTGTAATAATGACAAGGTTGTGGTGGTGGGAGATTTTAATTTCCCAAAATATCGATTGGCATCTCCCTAGAGTAGGGGTCGCCAACCCGTCTATCGCCATCGACCGGTCGATCTTTGAGACTTTCCCAGTAGATCCCGAAAAAAATGAAAAATAAATACACAAATACTGTTGTAATTTGAGCATTATAAAAATAAGTAATACTAATCAGGATAATGGTAATCTAGCAATATTTTTGCTACTGAAAACTATTTGTAAAGAGAGATTATTTCCGGGTTGCAGGTTTTAGTTCCGTTCTTTCTGCCCAGTGCGCGTGTGTGTATAGCTCCCGCATCATGCACTGCGTTTTCAGCATAGCTTGTGTGGCATCAAAGTGACCAATTAGGTTAGGTAAGAGTACAGACTGTTGCAAACATCAATATACGGCACTCGCTGGTGATATCCTGCAAGGTAGCTAGCTAGCATGGCGGAGGCTCCACGAAAGAATGTGAACACGTACAACTTCCATCCAGAATGGGAAGAGGCATTTCTATTTACCTTGGTGAAAGACAAGTGTGTATGTATGTTGTGCCACCAAACACAAGCACTGACTAAAAGAGGGAATCTGGAGCGGCACCACAACACCAACCACCAGAAATTTAAAGACATCTACCCCCCAAAGAGCACAATTCGTGCCAGGAAATGTGAGGAGCTGAAATCGGGGCAATCGTTTTTCACAAAACATGCTGCTCAAAATAAGGCTGCTAATGAAGCATCATTTCATGCAAGTCACCTTTTGGCTAAACACAAGAAGCCTTTTACAGATGGCGATTTATTCAAGGAAGCAATGGCTATTACCGCAGAGACTGTTTTCAATGGCTTTAAAAACAAAAACGACATCACAACCGCAATACATAATATACGGCTTGGCCCTGCGACAGTGACAAGGAGGGTAGAGTTACTGTCAGAGGATGTGGATCGACAAGTGTTAAAGGACTTGTCACTTTGTGAATATTTTTCACTACCATTCGATGAATCCCTGGATGTAATGCAAACAGCTCAGCTTGTTGTATTTGTCAGAATGGCTTTCCAGGATTTTACAACAAAGGAGGACTTCCTCACTCTTTTGCAGTTAAAGGAGAGAACGGGAGGTGAGGATATTTACAATGAGTTTTAAAAATATATCCATGAAAATGACATCCCCATTCATAAACTGGTGGCAATTACTACTGATGGGGCCCCAGCAATGTGCGGTGTGCGTGTTGGTTTTATAGAACTGTGCCATAATGACCCTGATTTTCCCAGCTTCCTGGATTATCACTGCGTGTTTCATCAGCAGGCCTTGACTGGGAAGGTCGTGGGCTTTACTCCTGTAATGACACTGGTAGTCAAACTGATAAACTTGATTCGAGCAAAAGCGCTTCAGCACCGCTTATTCAAGGTGTTGATGAGCTCGATGCCGCTTACGGAGACATAATTCTTCATGCTGATGTTCGGTGGTTGAGTTGCGGCAAAGTGCTGCAACGATTTCTTGACTTGCTGCCTGAGATAAAGACTTTTCTGTCAACAAGAAACGAGGAGCACAAGGAGCTGTCAGATGATGCGTGGCTACTGGATTTAGGGTTTCTGACAGACATAACGGCTAAATTAAATGCAATTAACAACGAGCTCATGGGAAAAGACCAACACCTAACCCACATGATAAGCACGGTAAATGAGATTAAGGCCAAGCTCGGCGTTTGGATTTCAAATTTAAAGAATGGGAGGCTGACACTTTCCCAACTTGGAAAAAATGTTACAGGCCATCAAGGAAAAAAATGCTTTTTGCCCTGAGCAGTACTGTGCTCACCTAGACAAACTGGCAATAGAATTCGATCGGCGTTTTGGGGAGTTAAACGTCATGAAAGATATTGCTGCATTTATTTCAAACCCATTTCTGCCGATCGATATAGAACAGATAGCAGCCAAATTCCAGCAAGTATTTGGTGTGCCAAGTAATATTGAAATGGAAATAATTGATTTGCAAAATGACATCAAGCTTAAAGCAAGATCAAGGGACAGTGGCTTTTGGGGGCTTGTCAGCAGGGAGAAGTTTCTTCATCTCACCACATGTGCACTAAAAGTCAGTGCCTACTTCGGGTCAACTTATCTATGTGACATTGCATTTTCACTGATGAAAATTATTAAATCTAAGTACAGGAGCTCTCTTACTGACAGACACCTCACAGACTATCTCAGACTGGCTGTCTGTAGTTATAAGCCAAATTTCAGGGAACTAGCAAAAAGTATTCAGCCCCAGTCCTCACACTGAGTGCAACAGTCAATTTTTATTCATTTATTTTTCGTGTTGAAATGAAACTAAATAATGAAACTTTGAATTAAAGGTGTGAAGTATTGTAATATTCTTAACGAAAGACAGCTATGGCCTGGTTGATATGCTAGTTACAGTGTTTTCTTGTTTGAACTAATTTGAAAGTTTGACAAAACTATTTTGTGTAATTCAAATACAATTAGCCCAAATAAAAGGCCTCAGATTGGAAGTACAATCTGAGCTGTGTCTTCTCTAAACAATTTAGTAGGTAGTTCTTGCCTTTCACTAAGGTCGAGGTAGGGGATCTTGGGCTGAAAAAGCTTGGTGACCACTACCCTAGAGCAAGGGGTTTAGATGGGGTGGAGTTTGTTAGGTGTGTTCAGGAAGGTTTCTTGACACAATATGTAGATAAGTCTACAAGAGGAGAGGCTGTACTTGATCTGGTATTGGGAAGTGAACCTGGTCAGGTGTCAGATCTCTCAGTGGGAGAGCTTTTGGAGATAGTGATCACAATTCTATCTCCTTTATCTTCATTGGACAGGGATAGGAACAGACAAGTTAGGAAAGCATTTAATTGGAGTAAAGGGAAATAAAAACGCTATCAGGCTGGAACTTGGAAGAATAAATTGGGAACAGATGTTCTCAGGGAAATGTACGAAAGAAATGTGGCAAATGCTCAGGAGATATTTGCGTGGAGGTCCGCAGAGGTACGTTCCAATGAGACAGGTAAAGGATGGTAGGGTACAGGCACCGTGATGTAGAAAGGCTGCTGTAAATCTAGTCAAGAAAAGAAGAGCTTATGAAAGGTTCAAAAAACTAGGTAGTGATAGAGATCGAGAAGATTATAAGGCCAGCAGGAAAAAGTTTAAGAAAGAAATTAGGAGAGCCAGAAGGGGCCACGAGAAGCCCTTGGCGGACAGGATTAAGGAAAACCCTAAGACATTCTACAAGTATGTGAAGAGCAAGAGGACAAGATGTGAGAGAATAGGACCAATCAAGTGTGACAATGGAAAAGTGTGTATGGAAGCGGAGGAGATAGCAGAGGTACTTAAACAGTACTTCGCTTCAGTATTCACTACGGAAAAGGATCTTGGCAATTATAGGGGTGACTTACAAAGGACTGAAAAGCTTGAGCATGTAGATATTAAGAAAGAGGATGTGCTGGAGCATTTGGAAAGCATCAAGTTGGATAAGTCACCGGGACCAGACGAGATGTACCCCAGGCTACCGTGGGAGGCGAGGGAGGAGATTGCTAAGCCTTTAGCGATGATCTTTGCATCATCAAGGGGATGGGAGAGATTCTGGAGGATTGGAGGGTTGCAGATGTTGTTCTCTTATTCAAGAAAGGGCGTAGAGATAACCCAGGAAATTCTAGACCAGTGACTTATTTCAGTGGTTGGTAAGTTGATGGAGAAGATCCTGAGAGGAAGGGTTTATAAATATTTGGACAGGCATAATATGATTAGGAATAGTCAGCATAGTTTTGTCAAAGGCAGGTCATGCCTTACGAGCCTGATTGAATTTTTTGAGGATGTGACTAAAGACATTGATGAAGGTAGAGCAGTAGATGTAGTGTGTATAGATTTCAGCAAGGCATTTGACAAGGTACCCCATGTATTGAGAAAGGAAGGAGGCATGGGATCCAAGAGGACCTTGCTTTGTGGATCCAGAACTGGCGTGCCCACAGAAGGTAAAGAGTGGTTGTAAATGGGTCATCAGCATGTAGGTCAGTGACCAGTGGTGTGCCTCAGGGATCTGTTCTGGGACCCCTACTCTTTGTCATTTTTAAAAATTACCTGGTTGAGGAAGCGGAGGGATGGGTTAGTAAACGTGCTGATCACACAAAGGTTAGGAGTGTTGTTGATAGTGTGGAGGGCTATCAGAGGTTACAGCAGAACATTGATAGGATGCAAAACTGGGCTGAGAAGTGGCAGATAGAGTTCAACCCAGATAAGCATGAGGTGGTTCATTTTGGTAGGTCAAACATGATGGCAGAATATAGTATTAATGGTAAGACTCTTGGCAGTGTGGAGGATCGGAAGGATCTTGGGGTCTGAGTCCATAAGACACTCAAAGCTGCTGCACAGGTTGACTCTGTAGTTAAGAAAGCATACGGTGCATTGGCCTTCATCAATTATGGGATTGAGTTTGGAAGCCGAGAGGTAATGTTGCAGCTATATAGGACCCTGGTCAGACCCCACTTGGAGTACTGTGCTCAGTTCTGGTCGCCTCACTACAGGAAGGATGTAGAAACCATAGAAAGGGTGCAGAGGAGATTTACAAGAATGTTGCCTGGATTGGGATATGCCTTATGAGAATAGGTTAAGTGAACTCGACCTTTTATCCTTGCAGCGACGGAAGATGAGAGGTGACCTGATGGAGATGTATGAGATGATGAGAGGCATTGATCATGTGGATAGACAGAGGTTTTTTCCCCAGGGTTGAAACGGCTAGCACAAGAGGGTACAATTTTAAGGTGCATGGAGGTAGGTACAGAGGAGATGTCTAGGATATGTGTTTTTTTTTAAATGCAGAGAGTGGTGAGTGCATGGAATTGGCTGCCGGCGATGGTGGTGGAGGCAGATACGATAGGGTCTTTTAAGCAACTCCCGGACAGGTACACGGAGCTTAGAAAAATAAAGGGCTATGGGTAACCCTAGGTAATTTCTAAGGTAAGGACATGTTTGGCACAGTTTTGTGGGCCAAAGGGCCTGTATTGTGCTGTAGGCTTTCTATGTTTCTACATTAAAGGGGTCAGATACTAGAAACATTAACTGGATTATGCAAATCCCTCAAATGGCATCCACTTTCTTTCCAAGTAGTTGATAAATAAGAATTGTTAATCAGGAAATTCACAACCATTTAACACCTCCTTCACCGACATGGCAAGTTTTTGATCATGTACTGGAGTTGGGCAGCACTGACAAGGCAGTATTTATTGTTCATCAGGAGGTAAACAACGAGTTGCCTTCTTGCATCTTTGCAGTCCAAAAGGTGATAGTACTCCAAAGATTTTGTAGTGCTCTAGTTTCAGGATTTAAACCCAGTAGCAAATGCATTTCGAAGTCAGGAATGCTGTGTGGCATGGAGGGATACGTTCAGGCCATGATACTCCTATGTCCCTTCTTTCCTTATCCTTGATGTGAGAGATCACCAAACTTGGAGGCTGTCTGAGTAGCCTAGTCAACACATTTACAACGCATTTCAATGATGGTAAAAACTGGAACCACTGTGACTGATGATGGTAGTAAGTGCTCAAAATATGGTGGATTTTGCCCTTGTATAACAGACAGTTGAGTCTGGATTGGGATTTTCTGCAGAAATTTCCTGGAGAGTGGGCTGATGAAGCTTGAACAACCATAATCATTTTCCTTTGTGCAAGATAGGAATCCAACAATTTACATTAGAGCTTCTTGAACACTGCTTAATGAGCCCTAATGTAAAATGGCAGTCTCTTTATCTGACATATGAAGTTCAGTAACAAGTGGCGTAATGTGGTCCTGGTAAATTCAAGTAGAACTGGATAAAAGAAAGAGGCTCAAAAGAGATTCAATAACTTGGGAGATTCCTCACGCTTGTAAGTGTTATAAGTGTGCGCAGGGATATATGATGGGTTAGCTGTCATTTCACACATTGATTTAAATTCAGTATTTTAACTCTGAACAAAAAGGAGAGAAACAGAGAAACCAGCAGTTTAAGCGATGAACCAATCTTTTTTCAAAAGGACCATTAGATATGGAACAAGTACAACTGGATAAAAGAAAGAGGCTCAAGAGATTCAATAACAAGAGAACTTGGGAGAGTCCTCCTGCTTATTGTTTCCTCTCTACATATATCCAATCTCCTGCACGCTCTTTCCTCGGAAGCATGGGAGCGAAGTGGGTTTGAATCATTGGGCAATCTCATACATACTGGCTTCACTTGAATCAGGCTGGATCTAGTGTTCCTATGAAGCAAATAACAAGGGCTGCTGATAAAGTTTTTATGTAAATACTTATGGAAGCAGGTGCTGGTAAGGGGGATAAAGAACAAAAGAAATAAAGACAAGATGTTGGCACAGAATAACAAATTGATAAGTACAATCATGTCAATAAGACAATACAAACAAAATGTATACACCCAGGTTGATTCAGAGCAGGAAAAAAAATGGTAAATGGACAAAATTAAAGGCTTCTGAATTCATCTACCTTGCTGTGAATGCCGTATGTAATAAGGTAATGATGGAAATAGAAATAAAGGATACAATCTAATGGCCACTGCCAAGATGTGATTGCAAAGAGATCAATGCTGGAAATTAAATACAAACACAAGTAAGAGTAGGAAAAGGCTAATTAACCTCTTATGCTTGCTTCATCATGGCTCCTGCAACAACCCTATTTTCCTAGATTCCCTTATGAGACAAAAATTGAGCAAATTCTGTTCGAGAAAACTCTATAACTGACTCTCTAGAGCCCTCCAGTTTAGAGAATGCCAAATGCTTACCACCCTCCACATGATGAAATATTTCCTCACTTCAGTCTCAAAAAGTCATCATCTTATTCTGAAACTGGAATTCCTGGTTCCAGATTCCTAAACCAACAGAAATATCACTGCCCTGCATCTAGTCAATCAAACTAGGTAAGAATTTTGGAAGTTTCCATTGAGCCTACTCTTCCAGCTGGGGAATGGTAGAACAGAGATATCCCCAAACGTAGCCTACATTCATCTCTTTGTCAACACTGAGGAATTCTGACACAAGCAGAAAGTAAGATATCTGAAGTTACGGAATTCCATATGGAGTTTGCAAGATTCCACATGCCCTGAGGGAAGACAAGATGCCATTCCTCAAGCATGAATTGGACCTCCTTGTGCACAGACACGATAGGTCAGGGTAGGGCAAGGAATAGAAACATAGAAAATAGGTGCAGGAGTAGGCCATTCGGCCCTTCGAGCCTGCACCGCCATTTATTATGATCATGGCTGATCATCCAACTCAGAACCCCGCCCCAGCCTTCCCTCCATACCCCCTGACCCCCATAGCCACAAGGGCCATATCTAACTCCCTCTTAAACATAGCCAATGAACTGGCCTCAACAGTTTCCTGTGGCAGAGAATTCCACAGATTCACCACTCTCTGTGTGAAGAAGTTTTTCCTAATCTCAGTCCTAAAAGGCTTCCCCTCTATCCTCAAACTGTGACCCCTCGTTCTGGACTTCCCCAACATCGGGAACAATCTTCCTGCATCTAGCCTGTCCAATCCCTTTAGGATCTTATACATTAATGATAGATGAAGAGTTGAAATAGCAGACTCAAGGCCATACTTGCACACCAAAGACAGCAAAAGGTACCATCACCTTATCCACAACGCAGTTATAAGAAATACAATTGGTTTCTCCAAATTCTAGGTTTCATTGCTTGCAGGTTTCATAGGCTGCTTCATTTGCTTATGATTTGCAAGTGAAATTGAACATTAGCAATTAATGAATATTTCCATTTTTGATCTAGTGCTAGAAGAAAGGCCATTGATGAAGATGGTTGAAACTAAGGCACAAGCTAAGGAACTCCTTCAATGATGTCTTGAGCTTGGGGTGACCTATTTTCAACCACAACCCTAGAATGTTTTCCCCTTGATATCTACAAACTCCATTTCCAGAAAAGTTGGGATATTTTTCAAAATGCAATAAAAACAAAAATCTGTGATATGTTAATTCACGTGAACCTTTATTTAACTAACAAAAGTACAAAGAAAAGATTTTCAATAGTTTTACTGACCAATTTAATTGTATTTTGTAAACATACACAAATTTAGAATTTGATGGCTGCAACACACTCAACAAAAGTTGGGACAGAGGCATATTTACCATTGTGTTACATCACCTTTCCTTTTAATAACACTTTTTAATCGTTTTGGAACTGAGGATACTAATTGTAGTAGATTTGCAATTGGAAATTTTGTCCATTCTTGCTTGATACAAGACTTCAGCTGCTCAACAGTCCGTGGTCTCCGTTGTCTGATTCTCCTCTTCATGATGCGCCATACATTTTCAATAGGAGATAGATCTGGACTGGCAGCAGGCCAGTCAAGCACACGCACTCTGTGTCTACAAAGCCATGCTATTGTAGCCCATGCAGAATGTGGTCTGGCATTGTCCTGCTGAAATAAGCATGGACGTCCTGGGAAGAGACGTCCCATTGATGCCAACATATGTCTCTCTAAAACCCTAATATACGCCTCAGAGTCAATGGTACCTTCACATACATGCAACTCACCCATGCCGTGGGCACTGATGCACCCCCATACCATCACAGATGCTGGCTTTTGCACCTTTCGCTGATAACAATCTGGATGGTCGTTTTCATCTTTGGCACGGAGAACTCGACGCCCATTTTTTTCCGAAAACTAGCTGAAATGTGGACTCATCTGACCACAGCACATGGTTCCACAGTCTTTCGGTCCATCTGAGATGAGCTCGGGTCCAGAGAACTCACCGGCGTTTCTGCATAGAGTTGATATATTGCTTCCTCCTTGCGTAATACAGTTTCAAGTTACATTTTTGGATGCAGTGACGGACTGTGTTGAGTGACAATGGTTTTCCGAAGTACCCCCGAGCCCAGGTGGCTATAATTGTCACAGTAGCATGACGGTTTCTTAGGCAGTGCAGCCTGAGGGCTCGAAAATCACGCGCATTCAACAGTGGTTTCCGACCTTGCCCTTTACGCACTGAAATGTCTCTGAATTCTCTGAATCTTTTCACCATATTATGTACTGTAGATGTTGAAAGATCTAAATTCTCTGCAATCTTGAGTTGAGAAATGTTCCTTTTGAACTGACTAACAATTTTCTCACAAATTTTGGCACAAAGGTGTGAGCCACGACCCATCCTTGCTTGCAAAGACTGAGCCTTTGATGGACGCTACTTTTATACCCAGTCATGATACCTCACCTGCTACCAATTAGCCTGCTTAATGTGGAGTCTTCCAAACCGGTGTTACTTGAATATTCTGTGCACTTTTCAATCTTATTTTAACTCTGTCCCAACTTTGGTTGAGTGTGTTGCAGCCATCAAATTCTAAATTTGTGTATGTTTACAAAATACAATTAAGTTGGTCAGTAAAACTATTGAAAATCTTTTCTTTGTACTTTTGTCAGTTAAATAAAGGTTCACGTGAATTAACGTATCACAGATTTTTGTTTTAATTGCATTTTGGAAAATATCCCAACTTTTCTGGAAATGGGGTTTGTATTATTCTCAGTGTTCCTCCATTTTAGGTTGAGGATTCAAAGTTACTAGGGATACTACAATTTGTCTAAGGAGACTTTCAGAACATTTTGCACAATTTCTTCTGCCCTTCTGGTAATAACTTGCCATGACAGAGCTTGATGTCTAGTGTCAGACATGTGAGCAACATGGCCTGATCAACACAGCTAATTGTGAGGGTGATGCAAAATTGTAGTGCCTCATAGCTCCAACAACCCAGATTTGATGCTGATCACAGAAACTGTTTTTGCACATTCTCCCCGAGACTGAGTAGGTTTCTGCAGGGTGATCCAGTTTCCTCTTACCACCGAAGTGTGACAGTAGGTTAACTGCCCACTGTAGAGTTACTTCTTGGAATTGCTAAGTGGCCAAAGAATCAAAGGGAAGTTGACGATCATGTGAGGGAATAAACTGGAGGGTTGCACAGAAATTGAGAGGATGCAATTATGAAAGGCCTCTTTCTGTGTTATAATAAAAATAACCTTGATCTTCAAATACCATTTCTCAGATGTCAAAAGGTTGTATCGGTGCTGCAAAGGTGAGGGCCGATTTCTCCTTCACGTCTGTCTACACTGAAGCCTGAGAAATAACTCTTCAGCAACAGAAGAGGCAGTGGACCAGGAAGACCCAGCAATAATGCTCGCTATGACAGACCTGTCATTTTCTCTGTGTCTACTTGTGGTGATATCATCTCTGCAGTTAACACAACCAGATCCATCTACTTTTCAAATAGTTGCAATTATAGTATCTGGAGATCCCTGGTAAATCTTATTATTGCCAAATGTGGAAGATGTGGCTGTGAATTTGCAACTGATTTGAAAGTAACTCCCCAAACTTCAGAACTTCAGCAGTAATATCATATGCAACAAGACCTCCGGCTTGTATCCTTCCTGCAGTCAATAAAGCAAAATGATTTGATTTACTTGGCTACTATCAAAACAGTGTTTAATCAGCTGCCTTAAAAGCATTTGTGTCACACTGCAAAGCCTTAATAACTGACCACTGCTTGCTCCTTCAAGATACTGATAACTCCATTTGGTATGAATTTTTCCCAAGACTTTTAAAGGAAAAATGGGAGGAAATAATCTATCAGGGAGATTGAAAGAAGAGTGACATTAGAGGACAGCTGACATTGTACTATAATTTATCAAGGGAGGAGTGGATAACAAAAGTAATTGCAGGCAAGCTAGTTTAACTTCAGTAATAGGAAAATTCTTGAAATAATTTCTGAGACAGTGTTCACCTGAACTGAGAAATCCAAGCTCGACAGCAATGATTGTTTAAGGGAAAGCCCAAGGCTCATGTTGCCTACCATTTTAAATTGCACTTTGACCTCTCCATCTGTGGTTCCCATGCACTGTTAATAACAAAGACCAGTGTAAAACCTGAGAAACAGCACCTCATTTTTTGTCTCAAAAACAGGCAGATCATTCGCCTGGAATATCAACTCAGTTTATCCACGGCTTTGCATTGCATAGCTACTACATTCCTTTGTGTTCACTAACTTACTTCATTAACCTATCAACTGAATAACCTCATCGACAGTGCATTTCCAAGCCAAATGTGCCACTCATTGTATCAGAGAGAATCCCTTTGTCCAGTCCTCTCTCCTTCCCTCTTTGTAACTTAAACTAGATTACTTTCTTTTCCCTATTTTGGCAAAGGATCCTCAACCTAAATGTTTACCCTTTTCCCACAGAGGCAGCCTGACCTGATGAATGGTTAAAGCAATTCTGTTTCTATTTATGGCTACTGTGATGGTAAGAGTCTCAGGAACAAGTGATGATTAGTCATTCATTCAATACTTCTGGCATGATGATTGCAAATTCATATGCTGGACCTCACCACTGTTACAATCAGGGATATTCTTGAAGTCTTCTCAGAGGATTGTCATATTGTTATGGTGAAGACTATTCTTGGAGCCTCTTTCTCCAGTTAACTGTTCAATTATCAACCACCATTCTAGATGTCGCAGAACTGTGGAGCCTTCCTAGCAAGGTAGTTTAGCTCCCTATTGAATTCTCTTTTGCAGGTTTATAATCCTGTGTTATAGGCATCTCATTTCCAATTAGCACCCTTCTGCATTTCTCACTATCAGCACCACAAATACCAACTCCAAGAATCCAAAAGTCTCTAAATTTATTTATTCAAATATTAACCTCAAAAGCATCCATCCTTCAAATCAAACATAATCTTTCCTTTTTATAAAAAAAAAATCAACCTACCCCTGCTTGATAAAGTTAGAACATAACAACACAAGTCCACAGCTTCCTTCGCAGACAAGAAAGAAATAGACTAGCATGGTTAACACTTGAGATTCCTAACCGCAAGAGCTATGGTTACAAAATTGATAGATCAATGTTCTGATACAATGTGGTATTTTTAAAGACAAGTTCAAACAGTTTGCATGTCAACTTTCTCATAGCTTCAAAGAAATTAATGTATACAGTGGAAATTGAACATTAAAACAAAAACATGACTTTGGTAGGCCTATTCATTACCTCAAACAAACGCAGGTCAGCAGGGACTTTATCACCAACAGTCAAGCACACAGTGTCGCCTGGAACCAGCTCTCGGGCAAGCAAGTGTTCCACCTTCCCTTCCCTTATACTAGGGTAAATAAAGAAAAACTCAAGCCAAAACAGTGAACAAAAAAGAAGCCCAAATCAGTACAATACATTACTACTGTTTATACGGAAATCTTATCCTTATTAAGCAGAGGAAGGGAGCATTATCTTCTTGTTAGTCCAGCTTTATGTGTACCAAGATTAAGTTTTAGAGTGACACCTGACTCCTGAACTGCACCCCAGCTAAATCTCGAGAGCACTTCCTGCTGTACCTATAGGAATCTGATTTCCCAAACTATGGAAATGCCTTTGAGGAAATGTATTGAGAGAAACAATAGCTAAATCAAAGGAAGCTAGCGTACACTTTATCTCATTTACACATGAAGCCTCTACCACTGCTCAGAACATCCCCAATTATGAGGATGATGGCTTTTGTTGTAAAAGGGAGAAAAGGGTAAGGAAGTCAAAGCTCCATGTATGATAAATGAAAGATGAAAGGGAAAAAGGGGTATGCCAAACTTCCAAATCACTTTTTAACTAAATATTTTTTTTTAAAACAAAGGAAGTTTTAAAAAAGAATGCAGAAATACCAAGACAGATCCCAAACATCTGATAAAATCCTACAAGAAACTCATGGAATCAAGAGTCTCTGGTAGAATCAATAACATATTTGCATAAAGCCAGAAGACAAAAAGAGCAGTGGTAATAGACAAGTGAATATTTTTCCATAATTGAGAATGATTAACAGTACTCATCCCCAGGAATCAATATGGCATCAATACTTTTGATATCCACAGAACATGAATCTGTAGAATATAATTTCCAAATCTGCTGTGCAACAAAACTTGTTCATGTGGTTACCAGTGAAGAGGACAGAAATAGACTGAAAGACAAAGACAAGCTGAAAGGGAAGACGTGATAGAATAAATGTATAACAGAAGAAATTACTCTTTTTGTTGAGCACATGAAACAATAGATACATTCTTAAAGCATAAATGATGCATAAAAAAGCTGGATTTAATAGTTTTTAAACAACCTCATCTGCTCTGTGATAATAATAATGAACAGCTTACTTTTGGTACTTTCATACTTATTAACCATGAAAGCATACACCAGAAAAACTCAGGATAATAGAGATCATACCAGTGGCATTCTGGGGGAACCAGTTTGCTTAGCTCTTCAAGGGATTTTTCTGACCGATATTCCTGTGGGGTATCAGCAAAATTAGTAATATCTTTGCACATGAAGCATCTGCAACATTTAAAATTTCTCATATAGATGTACATGGTAATTAATAATAGCATTATAATCTAGATCAGTTCCAGTTTCACCTTAATGGATCTTGAACTACCTCACACTGTAGTCCATTTCTGAAGTTTCACCTAGCACCTGAATTATTTGTATGTTACGCTTTGTAAAAGATCTCTCTTCTGCCAATCAACTTCCTATTACATAGCCTACCTTTTGACAGTACTTAGGAGCAGATTCTTCTTTAAAGCAGGGATTCTGAAGTGTCCTTTTTGATTACAAGTCGGAAGGTTACAGATTTAAGACCCAATGTATTGACAATACAAAGACCAAAATTACTACACAAATTGAATTATATTGCAATGCTTTTTATGGCTCCTGGCAATGGAATAGAGGAGAGAATTCATGGCAGGTCCCAAGCAAAGTTGAAAAGGCTTTGAGTCACCATCTGAAGCTTCAACATAATTCCTTAAGTGTATATGGTGATGCTGGGAAGTTTGGGAACCCAGTAGAATTTTCTATATTTCTGCATAAATATAACACAAAACATGATCAGATCTCCATGCAAGTGCTAAAACTAGATAAAAAGAACCCACTTAAATAAATAACACACAAAAAAATTATACTTCTTCATTTGAGAAAAATGATTAAATATTAAATGCATTTGTTGGAAAAGTATGTCAGCCTCCGAGGCAATGCCTTCTACAAAAGCTATTTGGAATCAGGTGTTCCAATCAATGAGATGAGATTGGAGGTGTGGGTTGTAGAGGTGCCCTGCCCTATAAAAAAGACACACAAAGCCAGGTTACTGACAGAGCCTGTTCTTCTCAAGAAAGATCTGTTTATGTGCATCATGCCTTGATCAAAACAACTTTTGACTTTAGAAGAATTGTAGAGATGCATGAAGCTGGAAAAGGCTACAAAAGCATTTCAAAAGATCTGAGTGTTCATCAGTCCACAGCAAGAGAAAATGTCTACAATGGAAGAAATTCAGTACTGTTGCTACTCTCCCTAGGAGTGGGCTTCCTGCAAAGATCACACCAAGAGCATAAATGTGTAATGATGAGGAAGGTGAAAAAAACCCAAGGATAACAGCAAAAGATCTGCAGAAATCTCTAGAACTTGCTGAAGTCTCTGTTCATGTGTCCATTATAAGAAAAACACTGAACAAGAACGCTGCTCATGGAAGTACACCATGAAGGAAACCAAAGCTCTCCATAAAACATTGCTGCACATCTCAAGTTTTCAAAAGACCACCTGGATGTTCTACAATGCATCTGAGATGATGTCCTGTGGACAGGTGAGACAAAAGTTGAATTTTTTGGCAGAAATGCACATTGCTATGTTTGGAGGAAAAAAGGCCACTTCACACCAACACCAAAACCTCTTCCCAACTGTGAAGCATGGTGGAAGGAGCATGATGATTTGGGATTGCTTTGCTGCCTCAGGACCTGGGCAGTTTGCAATCATTGAGGGAACAATGAATTCAACATTTTACAGGAGAATGTCAAGGTAGCAGTCTGTCACCTGAAGCTTAATAGAATTTAGATAATGAAACAACACAATGATCCAAAAGACAAGAGTAAATCAACAACATTTGGTACAAAAAGAAGAAAATTTGTGTTTTGGAATGGCCGAGTCAAAGTCCTGACCTTGATCCTATAGAAATCTTGTGGAAGGACCTGAAGCAAGCAGTTCATGCAAAGAAGCCCACCAGTATCCCAGAGTTGAAGCAGTTTTGTAAGGAGGAATGGCCTAAAATTCCTCCAAGCCGACGTGCAGGATTGATCAACAGTTACTGAAAATGTTTGGTTGAAGTTATTGCTGTAGAAGGGGGTCACACAAGTTACTGAAAGGAATGCTTTACATACTTTTTCCAACAAATACATGTAATATAGATGTAATATAGGATCATTTTTCTTAATAAATAAATGAACAAGTATAATGTTTTTGTGATATTTATTTAATTGAGTTTTCTTTATCTAGTTTTAGGATTTACGTGACGATCTGATCACGTAAATAAATATGGTCATATTTATGCAGAAATCGAGAAGATTCTACAGAGTTCACAAATTCTCAAGCACCACTGTACATTAATTCTGTAAGATCCCCATTATTATTCTTTTATATTCATAAGGAAGGAAACTATCAGCATAGGTACTTTGAAAAGCACTCATTGTTGAAAATCCAAATAAAAACTGCAAATTTTGCAAATTTGAAATAAAATATAATACTGAAACAATATAGACCAGACATCGCTTGCAAAAGGAGCAGTTCTGAAGTGAATAGATCTGAAGCGTTAATGTTCTTTCCATAGACCTTTTGACCTTAAAGAAAGATTCAACACATTGTTTTTATTTTAGAGTGCAATATTACAGTATTCACACCAAGGGTTTTTTTTTATTGTACTGTCAGCAATACAAATGTAGGAAAACAAGCATTACTGAAAAATTATAAACCAAACAAAGCCATATCCTTACAGGATCTGTTGGTGCAGCCTGATGACTGACAGGCAGAAAAAATGCAATCACATATTTTTAAAACTAAAATAAAAATGGCAGAAAGATAGTCTCCCAGGAGACTGAATTAGTTTTGTGTTGAAGTGCCGTTAGGTAAAAAATAAAGTGAATGGCGTACATACTAATATTTTTAAGCTTGAAAATGCAAAGTAATTTTAATCAAATTTACTTACTATTTTTCATCATCAGTCCTTCTAGGGAAAAGATTGGAATGCACACCCTTAATGACAAATTGCTTTCAGGACTGACAGATAACTATATCATTAGGTCTATGCTATGTCTTAAAATACTATAAAGAAAAAATATTGCCAGTGCAACTTCATTGCTTTAAAATGGATCATACTAAAATCCTTGAAAGGTACATAGTCAAATTTAACTTGTTATCAGAGAAATTTATGAGGCGAATTTGGGAGGAAAACTGCTCAGCATGGATTCAAGAAAAGATAGGTATCTTGATTAGACCAGATTTTCGTCATTGGAAAGATTTTAAGTTGGCATAACTGTGATTTTAAATAAAAGAAAGCAAATGGGGAAAAAAAGTCCTGATGAAGGGTCTCAGCCTGAAACGTCAACTGCACTCTTTTCCATACATGCTGCCTGGCATGCAGAGTTCCTCCAGCATTGTGTGTGTGTTGCTTGGATTTCCAGCATCTGCAGATTTTCTCTTGTTTTGGAAATGGAAAAAATAGCAATCCAAGTAAGTTTTCACAATGGTGGAGGTCAAGGGAAGCACAAGGCCATTTGAAACATAGGAGCAGAATTAGGGCATTCGGCCCATTGAGGCTATTCTACAATTTGAAACCGGCTGAACTTTATTCTTTCTCAATCCCATTCCCCTGCAACCATTGATGCCCTTAGTAATCAAGAAACTATCAAATATAAATATACCCAATAACTTGGATTCCACAGCATTCTGGGGCAATGATTCACTATCCTATGGCTAAAGAAGTCCCTCCTCATTTGTTCTAAAGGTAAATCCTTCTATTCTGGCTGGGCCCTCTGGTCCTAGACACTCCCACTACTGAAGTCATGCTCTCCACTCTGTCTCAGCCTTTCAATATTTCAAAGGTTAAATGGAACCCGTCCCACTCATTCTCCTGAACTACAGTAGGTACAGGCACTGAGCCACTAAACGCTCCTCGTATGTTAACCCTTTCATCCCTAGGATCATTGTTGTCAATATCCTTTGGACTCTTTCCAACGCCAGCAAATCCTTTCCTACATATGGGGTCCAAAACTGCTCGCAATACTCCAAATGCAGTCTGACCAATGCCTCATAAAGCCTCAGTATGGCATCTTTGCTTTTATATTCTAATCCTCTTAAAATGAAGGCTAACTTTATATTTTCCTTCCTTACTACTGATTCAACATGCAAACTAACCTTTAGAGAACCCTGCACTTGGACTCCCAAATCCCTGTGCACTCCAATTTCTGAATTTGCTCTCCAGTTAGAAAATAGTCTATGTCTTTATTCCTTCTACAAAAGTGCAGTACCATACACTTCCTGACACTGTATTCCACCTGCCACTTCTTTGCCCATTCTCCTAATCTGCAGTCTCCCTCCTTCCTCAACACTGCCTGCCCTCCCCATCTATCTTTGTATCATTCACAAACTTGGCCACAAAGCCAGTAATTCCATCATCCCAATCATTAACATACAACGGGAAAAGAAGCAGTCCCACCACTAATCCTTGTGGAACTTTCAAGCAATCAGAAAAGTCCTACTTTAGTCCCACTCTTTGCCTCCTGCCAATCAGCCAACTTCTGTCCATCCTTCATGTAATAGGTGCAGCCTTATGTGCAGCACCTTGTCAAAGCCCTTCTGAAAATGCAAGTAAACAATATCCACTGACTCCTTTGTCTATCCTGCCTGTTATTTCCTCAAAGAATTCCAACAACTTTGTTAAGCAAGATTCTCCCTCAAGGAAACCATGCTGACTTTGGCTATTTTATCACGTGCCCCGAAGTAACCCAAAACTTCATCCTTACTAATGGACTCTAACATCTTGCTATCTATTGAAATCAGGCTAACTGGCCTGTAAGTTCCTGCCTTCTGCCTTCCTCCCTTCTTGAAGAGTGGAATGACATTTGCGATTTTCCAGTCCCCTAGAACCATTCCAGAATCTAGTAATTTTTGGAACATGATTATAAATGCCTCCACAATCTCTTTGGCTACCTCTTTCAGAACCATGGGATGGAGCCCATTGGTCCAGGTGACCCATCTACCTTGACTTGCCTATCTTCAGATCTCTCAGCTTTCCAAGCACCTTCTCCTTCATAATGACAACTACATTCATTCCTGCCCGCTGACAGGTTCAGGTGTTCAAATTTCTGCCATGTTGCTAGTATCTTCTACAGTGAAGACTGATGCAAAATCCATATTCATTTCATCCGCCATTTCTTTGTTCCCCATTATTACTGCTCCATTGTCATTTTCCAATGGTCCAATCCACTCTTGCTTCTCTTTTACATTTTATTTATCCAGAAAATCCTTTGGTAACCTCTTTTATAGTATTGGATAGCTCACTTTCCTATTTCATCTCTTCCCTCCTTACAGCTTTTTTAGTTGTCTTCTGTTGGTTTTTTAAAGCTTCCCAATTCTCTACCTTCCTACTTTTTTTGCTCCATTAAATGCCCTCTCATAGCACTAGGCATGCTGTAACATTTCCATTTACATTGGTGAGCTGGACAGATTGAAATTAACATGGATTCATAAATCAATTTCTTAGATTTTAGGTGTGTATAAATTAAAAGGCATTTTCTTCTCTCAGATGAATTCATACACACCTGAAAATCACATCTGTTCACAGTTAGTCATATACCACTATACATATCAAAAACTGTGCCAGTACATGAACATAAAGGGTGAAGAAACAATTTTCTTCAGGTATAACAACACTTAGGGGAAATCTGTCAGAACCTTTTCCTTGGAATGGCTAATGTCACAGATTCCACTGGGAGAAGAAATTATTGCGGCCTGAGCAGAACAGACAGGAACTGCAATAATACTCATGCTTGATGGAGTTGACAGGCACGTGATAGAGTACAAGTTACATAGAATATAGTTTAAAGGAAAAAAAGTGAGGGAATAGAACTGATGAATGCTCGGAGAACCTGTGAAGACACTTTTGAGAACATATATGCTTCCTCCTACATCTTAAGAAAATGAAAATTCAATTTATCTTCCTACTACTGATAAAAGCAATATTACAGAAACATTAGTATTTGACAATACGCAAGCTTAAGATTATTGACAACAGTGATAGCTTAGAAACACCCAGAAAATCTTAAAATTTATATTTCCATGTTTGAGTGAATTTTAAATCAGAATAGAGATACAAACCTGCACAAATGCCACTGTAACCACAATCAGAATAGCCTAACAGAGAGAAAGAGAGAAAAAGAAAAATGTTATTAATCCAACAGTATAATCATTTTTTTCGGAAACAGATTGAATATTGATCACTTAACACAAAATTAAAATATTGTAAAATACTTTCATGATTGTTTAACTATCAAAAAATTTATTTTACATATAATAATTGCATAGTGTCATCAAAGTAAATTAAAAGATTAAGATTGTCCTGAACAAGGCAATGTCACATCAGCAAGACTAAAATTAGGCTTTATATCGTCAACAGTTAACATTGAAATGCTTTGTGACCGCTAAAAGAATGATAAAATTACTATGTTAACTATGGAGAAAATTACCATCCTGTTAAAAGAACAATAAGTCTGGTGCATACGTTCTATCAAATGCAGAAGTCCTAGATTCACCTGCAGAACAGACCAAAACGCCGAATCTGCCAGTTCAGTCTGCTTCTGCATTAAACGAAGTGAAATAGCTAAGACAACCTTGCTTATATTCACAAATTAAACTATCTAGAACTGTGTAATATTAGATCTAATGTAGGTCCAGAGATTCATTTGATTAAAGACTAGGTTAAAGAGAGTGTATCCCCTGTTCCAAATAATTATTTTAATACAACGCTTCCAATTCTTTGTATTGTTTTTAATAGTTTAACTTATTTTAAAACTTTATTTTAAATCACTTGCTTCAATTCTCCTGCTCAAGGATAACGGGGATAGGCAAGTGAATGATGGCTCAGCTTATGATGCCCATATCCCTTCTATGAATATTTAAAAATTGTGATAAATATTAAATGTCTCCTAAAATCCTGCACTGCTCTATATTGCCAGATTCTGATATTTATTAGGTCAATAAGATTGGCCCTCCAGATAAATACAGGCGCAGGAGAGACACTGATACAGAAGCTTGGACTCATGAAATACACTTTGTACATATGAGCCAGCAAGTTCAGGAAAAGACAAGATGGAAGTTAAGAATCTCCATAATCATGAGACCATAAGACACAGGAGCAGAAATAGGCCATTCAGCCCATCAAGTCTGCTCCACCATTCCATCATGGATGATCCCAGATCCCATTCAACCCCATACACCTGCCTTCTCGCCATATCCTTTGATGCCCTGACTGATCAGGAAATTATCAATTTCCCCTTAAATATACCCACGGACTTGGCCTCCACCGCAGTCTGTGGCAGAGCATTCCATAGATTATACTCAGATCATATCGCCATAATTCAATATTCATCACTTACAGATGCCAACTTAATCTTGAACCTATCTGTAAATTTAAGAGTTTGCTAGATTGGCATATTAATTACACATTAAATGACCCCACATAGTAAAGGCCCACAATTACCAAGGTTGGTTTTACGTACACATGTAAGTAGTTATGCTTATGTGAGAATGCTGTTCTTGGGACTACAGTTCAGCATTCAACACCATAGTTCCACCCAGGCTCAACAAGAAGCACAGAGACCTCGGCCTTGACCATGCCTTGTGCAGCTGGATCCTGTCATATCTCCAACAGGTGGGAAGAGTGGGCTTGCTCACCTCCACCTTTCTGACTCTCAATACAGGAGCCCCTCAGGGCTGGGTACCAAGAACCCTCCTTTGCTCCCTGTATACCCATGACTGTGTCGCCACCCACAGCTCTAATCTGCTAATTAAATTTGCCGATGAAACCACATTGATTGACCTAATCTCAAACAATAACGAGGTGGCCTACAGGGAAAAAGTCATCTCTCTGACACAGTGGTGTCAAGAAAACAAACTCTCCCTCAGTGGATTTGGGGTTGAGAGGGTAAACAGTTCCTCTCAGCATCCACATCACCGAGGACCTCACGTGGTCTGTACACACCAGCTGTATGGTGAAAAAGGCACAACAGCGCCTATTTCACCTCAGATGGCTGAGGAAGTTTGGTATGGGCCCCCAAATCCCAAGAGCTTTCTAAAGGGGCACAACTGAGAGCAGCCTGACTGGCTGCATCACTGCCTGATATAAGAACTGCACCTCCCTTAATCGCAGGACTCTGCAAAGAGTGGTGCGGACAGCCCAGTGCATCTGTAGTTGTGAACTTCCCATGATTCAGGGCATTTACAAAGACAGGTGTGTAAAAAGGGCCCATAGGATCACTGGGGACCCGAGTCACCCCAACCACAATTTATTCCAGCTGCTACCACCCGGGAAACAGTATTGCAGCATAAAAGCCAGGACCAACAGGCTCCAGGACAGCTTCTTCCACCAGGCCATCAGACTGATTAACTCAGGTTGATTTGAGTGTACTCTATATTACACTGACTGTTCTATTTGTTATAAATTACTATGATTGCACATTGCACATTTAGATGGAGATGTAGCGTAAAGATTTTTACTCCTCATGTATGTGAAAGATATAAGAAATAAAGTCAATTCAATTACTATTCAAGCAAAGTCAACTAAATGCTCCAGTCCTGAACAAATACATTTTAAACTAATCAGTCTCATTCTGTGTTGTTTAAACATATTAAAATAGGAGCAAGGAGCAAGATATGGAGTAGTTCAAATTGCATGTTTTTACTCCTGATTTGTGTACTTGCACCTCTATCTATACATTTAAGTGTACATTCACATCTTACCACTGTAATGCTGACCGCATCATCCAGCTGGTGCATTAGAACACTGATAACAGCTGAAGCCAGAAGCAGCATAATAAGAGGATTTTTAAACTGAAAAATAATTGTAAGAAAAGTTTAACAACATATTTCTGATGGACCTCCAGTTCACAATTTTACAAGAAAGCAACAGATGTAAAATGAGAATCTTACTAACATCCATCAATTCTCTACTATTTCAAGATGGTTGCAAGAACCGTAATTCAAGTTTTGGCAAAACGTCATGGGCCAGAAGGCGTGCCCTGCCCTGCGCTGTACTGTTCTGTGTTGTCTGCATTATAGGTTATGAGCTTGAAATGCACAATGTATTTTTGAAACTGAAACTGATCCTGATCTCAATGTCTTCTGCTGAGGTATTATTTCAATTTCACCAAAAGCAGTATTTAACTGGGTGAGACAAACCATAGTACATGATTCCTTAGGAAGGAAACAGAGAGCAACAATGATGTTCAGATTTATCTACCTTAAACAAACAACATGCCTTTGCATAGTGATATCAAAATAAAATAGCATGCTTTGGTAGGTAGTGTTCATCAAGAATAACTCCTCTTAATAAAAAGGGATCTACATTTCTACAGCATCTATCAGAAGGTCACAGAGTGCTCCACAGCCAAAAATATACTTCTGCTATCTAATCAGCAGCAGTCAGTCTGTGCACAGCAAACTCTTGCAAACAACATTTTGATGAACTAACTTGCTTTAGAATATTGACTGAGGGATACACACTAGCGAGGACACTGGAGAATCATATTTATTTTTCCATGTAAATAATCTATCTAATCTGATGGATAGGTTTATTTTTCTCATCAGAAAACAGAAACTCTTTTGACTGGAGCTCTCACTCAAGACTGCAACGAATGAAATTATTTTTATTGCTCATGCAGTTACTACTATCTCATCTTAACAACTGAAGAATAATCTGGTCTATTCAAGCCAGAAAAGGTGTTCCACACTGCAAAAGACATACATTTGTTGGCTGATTATGGAACCTGAGCTGCCCTTGATGGAAAGATGTTGAAACACTTGCATTCAACTAGTCAGAAACTCATCTTGTGAACAACATGGAATCAGGAGCAAACTCAAATACCACTTTTATAGCCTTTCAGAAGAATTGCATTACTAGTCTCTTGAAATTCCAGTATAACTTAAGAAATCAACAACTTGCCACTATCATTTTTGATGCCCATTCAAAACTACCTTGAAATTGTAAGACTTCTCTTATAGAGCTCACTTGTCCCCTTTCAGGTACCAAAATAAGTGTGTATTAAACAAACTGGATCTCTGCCATCTGAACACCACTGGGCCATTGTCATAATGCAACTAACACTGAGAAAAACATTTCTCTAACCTGAGAAATATATTTTTTCCACAGAGGCTCATCTTCATTGATTTCAAATTCATTCCATCCGTGGTATGCCCGACGACGAGAAATTTCACTATTCTTTAGGCCATTATGAAGGTCGCTCTGTGTTAAGATAAACAGGGTTTTAATAAATGCATCAAGATCACTGATAATGGCGTTATACACACTGAGGCACATGTTGCAAAATGCAATGCTGCCACCTTGACTGTAATGAATGGAAAACAATGCCATTCTGTATAAAAAAGCTGTGGATTTCACTGTGAATTTTGAAATTTCCCACAATTTATCTTCTCTTTCAAGCCCTTTTGAATTATGCCACTTACAGTGTGAAGGTTACATTCACACATCCAAAGAGCTTTGAGTAAATCACAATGAAGTGCCATATTCAAGGCTGAAAATGAACCATTTAACTATAGTACTGCAGCAGTAGGCCATTCATCCTCTTGTACCAACTGTACCGTTCACTTGGTCTTGTATCTCAAAATCTACCAACCCATTGATCCATGTTACTTGATAGATTAATAGATTGTTTTTTAAATTTGTGCACAATTATACTTTTTTTATACTTTATTGTCGCCAAACAATTGATACTAGAACGTACAATCATCACAGCGATATTTGATTCTGCGCTTTGCGCTCCCTGGAGCACAAATCGATAGTAAATATTAAAAATTTGAATTATAAATCATAAATAGAAAATAGAATAGGGAAAGTAAGGTAGTGCAAAAAAAAAAAAAAAAATGAGAGGCAGGTCCAGATATTTAGAGGGTACGGCCCAAATCCGGGTCAGGATCCGTTCAGCAGTCTTATCACAGTTGGAAAGAAGCTGTACACAAATCTGGCCGTACGAGTCTTCAAGCTCCTGAGCCTTCTCCCAGAGGGAAGAGGGACGAAAAGTGTGTTGGCTGGGTGGGTCGTGTCCTTGATTTTCCTGGCAGCACTGCTCCAACAGCGTGTGGTGTAAGGTGAGTCCAAGGACGGAAGATTGGTCTGTGTGATGTGCTGGGCAACAATTACATGCTGCAGGTTGTAATCCCTCACAGTGATAGTTCCCTCATACATCTACTGTAACAATGAAGTGAAACAGTTTTAGAGGTCACAAATATTACCTAGATGTTGTCTGATATGCCCTTGATATTAACTGGATGCTCAGCCAATGATCAGGACTTGCACGATATGCTTCAATGAAGAGAGAAGCAATCCTTAAAGAACAAATGGCATCGTGCAGAAGTTTTGTTCAACAATCATATCATGGGAAGACTGGCCTTAGAAAACCCAAGGCTCTATGACGGCATTCAGAATAGCAGATTTAGAATGGCTTAAGTTTCAAGCTCTTCATTACCTCCAAGAAAATTAAGGTGATCTTAATTGCCAGGAAGTTCATAGAGTGGTTTTCTTATTCTTCAAGATGAAAATGCTCAAAGGCATCTTCTTCCAAAAGAGTCCACTTTCATCCATGTTTAACACTAGTTTTGGAGATATCCACCTTTCTCAATTATTCGTCTCAGCTCTTGTTAGCTAGAAGAACCTTGAGCTATCAGAGTTCTTGTGCTAACTGCTCCCCCCACAAGACAGAGATTATATAAATGCCAAATGAAACATTCAAACAGCCACGGCTAGCTTTTAGTGCACTGACACTTCCAAAAATCCATTACCCCAGTCCCACAATCATACTCTTTCAAATCTTTCTGTAACAATTTTGCATTTTTCTGGATAATAAAACACAGGAGAATATCCACTTGATTCCTATCTTCCGATCCTTCTTCCATTCTCTCTATTATAATATCTTTAACACTCTGATCTGTTCTGAGAAAGATCTTGCACACGTAATAATCTAAGATGTCAACTCAGATCTGCAACATAAAGCCATCTTAAATAAGCCACTGAATAAATTCTAATGAATCTCTGTAAGCAGATGAGAATTACAACCCAATGTCAAAATGTCAGAGAAAGAAGGACTGCATGAACGGTATATTGGGTGAAGACTCCAAAATTCTTCGTTATATTAAAAAAACGGTAAAATCCAGGGAAAGTACCCAAAAGAGGTAATGGCATTATAGAAAGAATCTGTGAATGTTATATAGCGACCAGTATATAGCGGAATTCTTTCCACTCTATTTCCCCACTTCATGGTCAAACACACCTTACCTGCAAAATACTAGCAACTTCATCCACAGGTAGTTCACTTGCCCTCTTTGACGACAACACTGGAATCATTATTTCATCTTCTCTGTGGAACAA
The DNA here is from genome assembly GCF_963921235.1 of Mobula hypostoma. Classification (NCBI taxonomy): domain Eukaryota; kingdom Metazoa; phylum Chordata; class Chondrichthyes; order Myliobatiformes; family Myliobatidae; genus Mobula; species Mobula hypostoma. The sequence goes on from NC_086113.1 coordinate 21,720,239, forward strand.
CTCCTCAGATCCCGGAATCTAAAGAACCAGATATTTTTTAAAAGTTTTAAAAAATGGAAGTAATCTTTAATGTAACTTAAAAGTTTGAGTACTTTAATAATATATAGTACAGTTCATGTTTGCACAATATAGTGAAGCTTGACCATATTACACCGAGGATTAAGTAATATCAGCATAGCTGCACTCTATGCATCCAGAGGCTATTTTAAAAAATGATGAAGATTAACAATTCTGATCCCCTGTAATTTTAAAGTGTGACTACTTGACTTTAAGTTGAACAAAGTATCCACAGTACTCAGCTCAGGCTAACCAAGTTAAAGTATGCAGGCTTGAATGTGTCATGATCTAAACAGATATTCAGTGCAGCATGAAAAGGAAAAGGTCCATTGTCAGGTGAAAGAAATTCTTACATGTAAATGCAACATAGTGATCCAGGGAGTAGAGCTGCTGCCTCACAGCTCTTCTGACCTGGATTCAATCCTGACCTCTCTGCTGTCAGTGCAGTCTTTTCATTTTCTCCCAAAGAAATGCAAATTGGGAGATTAATTAGTAACTGCAAATGGCTCCTGGTGTGTAGGTGAGTGATAGAAATCTAGGGGAGAAATTGATGGGAATGCTGAAGAAAAAGTAATTAATGCAAGATTCATATAACAGGGTGTTTAATGGTCAGCATGAATTTAGCTAAAGAACCTACCACTGTGTATAACATTCAAAACCACTTATAACCAATGGACTACCCTTTAAAATGTAGTCGCTGTAATATAGAATATAGAATAGCACAGCATGGTACTGGCTTTCCAGCCCATGATGTTGTGCCAACCTTTTAACCTACTCCAAGATCAATGTAATACTTCCCTCCCACACAGCCCTCCATTTATCTTTCATCCAAGTGTCTATCTAAGAGTCTGTTAAATGTCCTTAAAGTATCTACCTCTACCATTACCCTGGCAGTGCATTTCACAAACCCATCACTCTGTAAAAAAAAAATTCTTAACTCTGACATCCCTCATACTTTCCTCCAATCAGCATAGATTTATGTCCTCATACATATTAACCATTTCCACCCTTGGGAAATGGTCACTAGTCATCCAATCTATCTATGCCTCTTATCCTATATACCTCTATCAAGTCACCTCTCATCTTCCTTTGCTCTGAAGTGAAAAGCCCCAGCTTGCTCAATCTATTCTCAAAGACATGCTCTCTAATCCAGGCAGCATCCTGGTAAATCTTTTCACCCTCTCTAAAGCTTCCACATCTTTCCTATACTGAGGTAACCAGAACTGAACACAATAATCCAAGTGTAGTCTAAACAGTTTTATAGAGTTGCAAAATTACCTCACAGCTTTTGAATTCAATCCCCCGACTAATGAAGGCCAACACATTACACGCCTTCATGTAATGTAAAAAATGCAAATGTCAATTTACACACAACAAACTCTCACAAACTATATGATACTAATTGCCTTCTCTTGTTTAGTAATGCTGAATGAGGGTTTGTTTGGGCCAGAACAATGGAGACATTTCTCCTATTGACAAAAATACCACAATGTGACATTTTATATCCATCTGCGAGAACAGATTGGGTTTGGTTGAGAATATTGGATGACACCTTCCACAGTGCAACAATAATTTTGCTCACTATGGAGATTATTGGCCTCAACAGTTCTATAGTTCAGGGAGGAACATCCAACAGTCCAGAACACAGTGGCATAGTGGTCAAATGTAAAGCAAGTCTACTTGATTGTTCAGGTGGCTACAAAAAGGACTCAAAACATTTTATGAAAAGGAGGGGGGTATGTCCAGGCCAGTTCTTTAACATGACTTCACTGTGGAAGCAGTTTGATGAAGATGTTAACCAGATTCTGGAGGCAACGGTGAAGGGAGGGGTTGATAGGAAGCTGCAAGCCATGCCAACAATTATTGTTAGTATCGCCCAGTGGAGGTTGGTTGTAGGGGATTTGTAGCCCGTTCTTTAGTTACAGCCTTCAGCATTTTGGGCGTCGAGGGAGAGAGGAAGAGGAGAGCCATCCGCAGTACCACCGATGCAGCAGAGAGGGCCTCAAGATGGCTGTGGCTCAAAAGAGGGGAGCCATGGAGTCATAAGTAGCTAGCCATCTGGACACAAGCTGGGGTCTGATCAGCCCCGGCTGGGTCACCTGGAGGAGGCTGTATGATGTTGAAAGACCCGAAACACCCGATGATTCCAGAAACATCACTGAAGATGTGTCCAGAAGTATCAATAGATGTATGTACACAGTAACCTTCCTACGGTACCAGCAGAAACATCATACAACTGGAAGGAAATTATTAACCTCCAACAGGAGAATATGTCTTCAGTCAATTTGATGCTTGAGCCAAATTAACCTGACATCCTAAAAATAAGCAAATAAAATGTGACTAGGAGCATTCAAAAATCAACTAAAGAGCAACTGGATATACATTTTATTAAAAACATTCATAGTATGTAGATATTGGCAAGGCTAGCCTTAATTTCAGAAGGTGGTGGTTAAAAAAACTGAGATACTGTGGTGAAGGCACTCCATAACACGTTGGGTGGGGTGGTTTAGGATTATGATTCTGCAGTGATGAAACAATGTTAATAATATTGCCAAGTTGGGATGTTGTGTGCATCTTGGTGGAAAAACACTGTAGCTTCAGTAAATAATTAGGACGATAAATAGAATGTTGACTTCGACTGTGGGAGTATATATTAAAAAAGTAACCTTATTACAACTATACAAAAGTACTCCAAAATGTATCATCCCATATTTAAGCCTTCAGTCATATATAAAAAAAACACCCATCAGCCATTGTTCATTACTTTCTGCCACAAGTGTTTTTCAGATCCAAACTGCAACTCCTAATTTGGATCCTACTTTTCCAACTGGTCTGTCAAAAGCCTTGATAAAATCCATGCAGCTGATATGAAATCCATTTACACTTGACTGTCCTTAATAACCTGTGCCATTTTAAAAAAACTTAAACTGCTCCTCATAAATGATTGATTCTAAGAATTTGCTAAAGTTAAATCAAGTGTCCTATAATTGTGGAGTTATCACTTCCACCCTTTTTAAACAGTACAATATTAAAAATTCCTCAATCCACCAACATTCTTATGGCAAGGAAGAAAAGAAATTAATAGCCAAATGATGGTTCCCTACTGCTTACTCCCCTGCTTCTTTTAACTATGTGGAATATATTTTGTCTGGGCAGAATCAAGTTTATTATCACTTATATTTGACATGAAATTTGTTTTGTTGAGCAAACAGTGCAAAAACAAAGTTACTATAAATTATAAATATTTAGTGCAGAATATAAAGGAATTATGAGGTAGCATTCATGGACCATTCAGAAATGTAATAGCAGATGGCAGAAAGCTATTGCTGAATCATTCGGTGTGGGTCCAGGTTTTGTTCCTCCTCCCTGATAGTAGTAACAAGAAGAGGACGACTCTCGAAAGGCAACTGTCCTCAGTAACAGATGCCACCTTCTTTTAAAGATGTTGTCAATGGATGCAAAGGTTATGCCCATGATGGAGTCTAAAACTCCCTGCAGCGTCTTGTGATCCTATACACTGGAACCTCCCTACCAGGCAGTAATGCAAGCCATCAGAATGCTTTCCATCCTACATCTTCGCTGTCTTCACTGACATACCAAAGCCGAAACACGGATTCTGCAGACGCTGTAAATCTTGAGCAATACACTCAAAATGCTGGAAGAGCTCAGCAGGTCAGTCAGCTTCTTTGGATCAAATCTCCTCAAACTCCTAATGAAGTAAAGCCTTCTTCTTACTGCTACAATGTGTGGCTCCAGGACTGATCTGCCAACTGATCTATCCACTTTCAAATAAAATGCTAAACCCCAAAAGTTATTCTTCTCTTATGTTTACCCCTTGCAATACTTCCATGGGGAGAATAAACTTAGATTAGTATGAAATGCGTGCTTGAGAGCTAGCATGGATTTGATGGAGCAAAGGGCCTGTTTCCAGGCTCTATGATGCATCCTTCTCAATCTGCTTTCCGTTTGATAATCAAGAGATTGAAAACTTGATTACTAATAGTCTTTTTCACCAAGAGGCCAATACATTCAACATAGCTACAGAGTAGTAAGATTAGAAATAAGACCAGAAAACCCTCAAGTAAGATTGATTTTGAAAGAATAAAGGGGTTGATTTGTAGTTATCCTATTACCTAGAATCTTAATGCAGCTACACTAAAAATCTGAGGCCTTAAAATATTCCCAAACACAGCTGAACCTGGATTTACAGGTCCTCCCCAATTTATGACAGAGTTCCATTCCTGTGAACTGTTTGCAACCTAAACAGTTCACAAGTCAGAAATGCGGCCACAAACCGAATACCACAGCACACAGTCAAAGACCCAGCCTGCCAGTCTCACTCTTGCTCTATATACAGTCTCCCTAATGCTCTATATACAGGCTGTGCATAAGTTGGGCATTCATAGGATGGGAATAGCTAACTTTAAACAGTGCTATAAATAACAAATAGGCCACAAAAGTGGAAGACAATCACTCCACAACTTTAACAATTCTGAAGGATATTTATGTTGCTCAGGTTTCGTTCATTGGTATAACTAATTAATCTTGAGTATTACTAACAGAATAAAGTAAAATGTTTAATACAAACTGGTTTTGAAATTTGTAGAACTCAGACAACTACTATACTGTAGCTACCAAGCAGATTCCAATCAGATTCTATAAAATACCAAAGTTAAAAATACACTTTCAAGGAAAAATACAGCATGGTCAGATTTGCATTGACTTGTCATCACTACAAAGTGGACCCAGGTCAACATAAATTGAATGCTATTATCCGACTGCAAGCAACAGTCACAATTTTTTGGCCACTACAATACAGGCAAGATGGTAAAGCCATTAATAGTTTATAAAACTATGGGACATGGTACTAACATTATGAGATACTGTCTTTTCTTTGCATCATTGTGTCAATTATTTCATAAACTCAAATATTTTAAATAGTTTCATTATTTGGTTTGAAATTTGTGAATTGACACTTGAATCAACATTGCAAAAAGTAAAACAAAAATGTACAAGAATTTGCTGAAGTCTACAAGGCTTAAATCATAGATATATGCACTCAGGTATGTAACATTTGCACAAATAAAATTACAGGTAAAAAATGCTTACAAACAAAATTTTCTCAGCAGAACTTAACGCATGCTCAACATTTTACAGACAATGCAGCGATGCTTACTTTTTAAATCAGAGTAAAATAATAAACAACTGACAGTGTTGAAGCAGTCAACGTTGAGATTGTTCTGTATTGGAAACCATGTAAAATTATGGGCATCTATTTATCAACTTGAATAGTGTTGACCCACTAATAAAACTACAACTGATGTTAGGGAAATGATTTTCTCTACTTTTGCAAAATTAACACAACAGATCTTCTTCCAATATTTTGTATTCTCTTATGACATAGGAGGTGACACAGCCAATCGCCCAGTGTTGATTCCCAGAGCAATCCTATTTTTCCATTTATTTCCCAGTAACCTATATTCTCTCACTGGTCCACTACTCCATCCCAATGCCCACCCACCTACATCAAAGATAGTTTATAGCAGTTAATTTACCAAACAGCAAACATTCTGGATGTTGGAAGAAACCAGACTACCACCCAAAGAAAACCCATGCCATCACATACAGTATGTACGAACTCTGCACCAATCTGGATCAAACCTGACACTATGAGGCAACAGCAGCAGCATCATCATTTGTGCCAATTTTCCACCTTTTGTAGAATAAAATATTCTTGAACAGATTAAGCATGGATTCCCAAATCTCTGATGCAATACAATTTGAAACCAGCCGCAGCAGAAGTACAAGCTTCAGTTTTAAATAGGCATAGAGAGTGGCTACAAAGGTTCAACAGATTGGCTCCTGCAGATGTTGAGTGGAGAACCTTAGAAAATTGAAGGGAACTTATTGAAATAAACAAAATTCTTACAGAGCTGATAGATTCTTTCAGTGAGTATATTCAAAACAGAATGGATAGGTTTTGGACATCAAGGGAAATAGGGAGAATGGGGTTAGTGAAGGAAAGTGACAGCAATATAAGAGATCAGCCACAAACTTACTGAATAATAGCACAGGCAGGAGGGTCCAAATGATATAAATCTACTTCCATATTCCATGCTTATTCACAAATGCTTAGAAAATAAAAATTGTCCATCCCACACATAGCATTACCTAAATAACATGCAGCTTAATCATCTATATTTAAATTCAATGCCATTACTATTGTTGAGTTCTTAAGAAGGATCTCATGGTAACTGAAACTTGATTCCAATCAGCTACAGAAATATAGTGGCTACAAGGGCATATCTGACCAAGGAATATCCATTTAAGACTACATAAGAGAATAATAAACAAATTGTCAATGATACTAAATGACGAAAGAACAATAAAATTACAAGGTTCTACAAAGATGGTGCAAACAGTCAGAGACAACCATTTTATGTAGCAAGTTGGATACACCTTGTAACTACCTTGGATTCAATACCCTAACTTTGGAGACATAAATAATGTTGGGATGTTGGGGAATATTCAATTACATAAAGCATTAAGAACTAATTTGCAAATTGAATGATATGGCCAGAAAGACTACAAGGATATGCAGGTAACACAACCCAGGACAAAACCTTCTTGATTGGCAACCCATCAACCTCTCTAACCATTAATTTCCTCCACCATCAGTGCTCAGTAACGGCTCACACACCATCTACAAAGAGCATTGTAATTACTTGTTCAAGCGACTCCAACAGGACTGAAACCATAAAGAACAAAGGCAGCAGGTGCATGGCAATAGCATGACCTACAAACTCTGCTCCAATCTTAGACCAATTCAATTTGGAAATAGATCATTAGCCCTTCATCATTACTAGGCCCAAATCCAGGAACTACCCAACACCAGTTTGGGAGTATCTTCAATTTACAGACAACCACCACATTATGGCAGTTCATTTAACAGAAATTCACCCCCATTTAATTCACAACTCAATACAAAAGATCTGGAATACAAAATAAAAATACATTGCTACAAGATTTATGTGAAAAAAATAAATAAACTTCACATTTTGTCAATTCTGGTTTCTTGACCTATTTGCAGATGACAATTTTTTTGGAATGCAAAACAATACTCCACTATCCCGTACCTGTGTAACAAGGAATTCCGTATTCTGCAGATGTACCATGGAGAGCATTCTAACTGGTTCATTGCCATCTGGTATGGAGGGGCCACCACCCAGGATTGGAAAAAACTGCAGAGGGTTGGAAATTCAGCTAGCTCTATCATGGGCATTAGCCTCCCCACGATCAAGGACATCGTCAAAAGACGATGCCTAAAAAAGGTGGCCACTCAGTACACGTCCTCTTCTCATTGCTACCGTCAGAGAGGAGGTACAGAAGTGTGAAGATGCGCGCACGCGCACACACACCACCCACCAATTTTAGGAACAGCTTCTTCCCCTCTGCCATCAGATTTCCTCACAGACAATGAACCCATAAACACTATTTTTTTGCTCTCTTGTACTACTTATTAAAATTTGTAATATATACATATCATAATTTATAGTTTACTTTATATATTGCGTTGTATTACTGCCACAAAACAACAGATTTCACAACATATATCAGTGGTAATAAACCCGATTCTGATTCTAGGGTCTTCTCCACTTGTTTTGCTCTAACCCCCTTAATAATCTCTCCTGCCATTGTCCCTATGGGAGCCAGATACTGTTAACATTCTTCTTGACAATATCATAAACTTTACAATCTATTACTGATCTTATTGATTCACAGATGGATCAATTTTCTTGAGCTTGATTTTATGTACACTTCCTGAGAATTTTGTTTATTTAATGCGTGTCATTATTTACACCAAACATTTTAATCTAAATCTACTCATCTACCTTGTAACCAGTCTCTGACATTAGATTAGATTAGATTCAACTTTATTGTTATTTTGCCAAGTACAGATACAAAGCCAATGAAATGCAGTTAGCATCTGACCAGAAATGCAAAGAATAGTGTTATTTTCAAAATAACTGCGAATAAAAAGTAAGTGCTACAGCACACAAATATAAAAGTACTGAGACAGTACAATATGGGTATAATACTGCTTAGCGCTGTGATGTGAGGTTCAGCAGGGTCACAGCCTCAGGGAAGCTCTTCCTGTGCCTGCTGGTGCGGGAGCGGAGGCTCCTCTAACGCCTACCGGATGGGAGGAGCGTAAAAAGTCCATTGTTAGGGTGAGATGCAACCTTGATAATGCTTTTCGCCCTGCCCAGGCAGCATTTATGGTAGATGTTCTCAATAGTGGGCAATTGGGTGCCGATAATCCGCTAGGCAGTCTTCACCACACGCAGTTTTCACCACACGTGCTTTGCGGTCCGTTACGGGACAATTGCCATTCCACACTGAGACGCAGTTGGTGAGTATGCTCTCAATGGTACAGTGATAAAAGTCCGTCAGTATCCTGGGATAGAGGTGAGCTTTCTTGATGCTCCGCAGGAAATAAAGGCGCTGTTGTGCCTTTTTGACCAGGATGGAGGAGTTAAGGGACCAGGTGAGATCCTCGGAAATATGGACACCAAGGAATTTGAAGCTTGATATACGCTCCGCTACAGTTCCGTTGATGGCGATGGGGACATGAATGTGGCTCCTAGCATGCCTGAAGTCCACAATGATCTCCTTGGTCTTCTGGGTGTTAAGGGCCAGGTTGTTGTCGGCACACCACGCAGCCAGGTGCTGGACCTCATCCCTGTAGGCCGTCTCGTCATCCCCTCTGATCAGGCCAACCACCATGCTGTCATCTGCGAACTTGATTATGGAGTTAGAACCGTGTACAGGAACACAGTCATAGGTGAAAGGGAGTACAGAAGGAGGCTCAGCACACAGCCTTGAGGCATGCCAGTGTTCAGGGTGAGAGTGGATGTTTTCCTCTTTATTACCCAGTGAAAAGGCTGAACAAGCCACTTAACCCAAGAGCAAAAATAAATGCTGCTGTCATCTTGAGAAGGGGAAAAAATGGTTTTGGAATATAAAATTATCAAAATTGCACGACTTAAAGTAATGAATGGAATGATAAGTGGTTAGGGGAAAAAAAATTTTTTTCCCACGCTAACAAAATTAGCTAAAATCAAACAACAGGAATTCTGCAGATGCTGGAAATTCAAGCAACATACATCAAAGTTGCTGGTGAACGCAGCAGGCCAGGCAGCATCTATAGGAAGAGGCGCAGTCGACGTTTCAGGCCGAGACCCTTCGTCAGGACTAACTGAAGGAAGAGTGAGTAAGGGATTTGAAAGCTGGAGGGGGAGGGGGAGATGCAAAATGATAGGAGAAGACAGGAGGGGGGGGGAGAGAGCCGAGAGCTGGACAGGTGATAGGCAAAAGGGGATACGAGAGGATCATGGGACAGGAGGTCTGGGAAGAAAGACATGGGGGGGGTGACCCAGAGGATGGGCAAGAGGTATATTCAGAGGGACAGAGGGAGAAAAAGGAGAGTGAGAGAAAGAATATGTGCATAAAAATGAGTAACAGATGGGGAGGTGGGGCCTTAGCGGAAGTTAGAGAAGTCGATGTTCATGCCATCAGGTTGGAGGCTACCCAGACGGAATATAAGGTGTTGTTCCTCCCGATGTGGCCTTTTATATATTGGTGAGACCCGACGCAGACTGGGAGACCGCTTTGCTGAACATCTACGCTCTGTCCGCCAGAGAAAGCAGGATCTCCCAGTGGCCACACATTTTAATTCCACATCCCATTCCCATTCTGACATGTCTATCCACAGCCTCCTCTACTGTAAAGATGAAGCCACACTCAGGTTGGAGGAACAACACCTTATATTCCGTCTGGGTAGCCTCCAACCTGATGGCATGAACATCGACTTCTCTAACTTCCCCTAAGGCCCCACCTCCCCCTCGTACCCCATCTGTTACTCTGTTACTCATTTTTATGCACACATTCTTTCTCTCACTCTCCTTTTTCTCCCTCTGTCCCTCTGAATATACCTCTTGCCCATCCTCTGGGTCACCCCCCCCCTTGTCTTTCTTCCCGGACCTCCTGTCCCATGATCCTCTCGTATCCCCTTTTGCCTATCATCTGTCCAGCTCTCGGCTCTATCCCTCCTCCTCCAGTCTTCTCCTATCATTTTGCATCTCCCCCTCCCCCTCCAGCTTTCAAATCCCTTACTTACTCTTCCTTCAGTTAGTCCTGACGAAGGGTCTCGGCCTGAAACGTCGACTGCGCCTCTTCCTATAGATGCTGCTTGGCCTGCTGCGTTCACCAGCAACTTTGATGTATGTAGCTAAAATCAAATCTAGGGAAAACTCATTGATGACTGCAAGAATTTGCATCATCTTCCCAAATGTATATTTTTTTTAAAAAAGGAAATAAATGTTTAAGACAATGGCATAAAGAATCATGGAAATAAGGCAGGAAGCTGTGCCTAGAAAGAAAAAAGGAAGTTTATAATTACACTAAAATAGTTCCAACATTGACTAACAATTTAAAATCTCAAAACATTGGTGTCATGCCCAAGAGCGGAAAACAATGTTCAGTGCCACCTTCCTGCACTTGATCTGTCTCCCTCTCTTCCCCCTCACCACCAGGTTTGGGAGCTTTGTTGCCCTGCAGCCAGTTGGCTTCACTCTCCTCAGCACTGAACTGACTCCACAGATGTGCAGTCACTTTCAGGACTCTGTAGTCCATGTTCTCTGTATTATTTGTTTACTTATTTTTTACTTTTTTCCCCGAGTTGTCCTCTTTTGCACACTGAATATTTGTCAGTCTTGTGTGTGTGTTTTTCATGGATTCATTGTTATGTGATTGCCTGCAAGAAGATGAATCTCACAGATGTGTATGATATATATTGACAATGCACTTACTTTGAACTTTGAAATATTACGGCAACACAAAATTAACACTAATTGACACAAGTTAGACAATAGGATAGAAGAAATACTGACCCGTAAAACAAACAGAAACAGTTGTTCATAATTTATGATTCTTGCTATGAGATTTTTGTTAAAAATAATTTAGTACACTCATTAAGCATATGGGCTGTAGGCATGAAACAGAGGAGCGGAACCAGAAGAATTAAGGCTTTTATAGAACTACTGCCGATACAATAGGCTAAATGTTTTCATCTACATCTTGCACATAAAAGGCAACAGTCAAATTAACAATAAAATTTAGCACAAACAAGAGAAAATCTGCAGAAGTTGGAAATCTCAGCAACACACATGAAATGCTGGAGGAACTCAGCAGGCCAGGCAGCATCTATGGAAAAAAGCATAGTTGATGTCTCAGGCCAAAACCCTTTGGCAGGACTGGAGAAATAAAGCTGAGGAGTCTCTACTGAGGCCCGAAACGTCGACTAAGTAAGCATTTAATTTAAAAGGCATCAGGAATGCCTAAAAACTTGAATGGGAACTAATACTAGTTTGGCTGACCCTTTGATTTTTTTCTGCAATTCACTTTGCAGTCTTTGGTTGTGTGCTAACCAGATTTCAGCAAAATTGGATTTCCCTTGATTCAAACCTGGAGGACCCAAGACTAAACTTGGGGCGACAGTTACTTAAGTGTCCCAAGCTTTCATTCCACAGGAACAGGAAAATAGGAAGGACTAGAGAAAACTCCATTTTATGGCTATAAAGAGGGATCTTGCTCTGGTTTCAAAGTTCAAAATACATTTATTATCAAATTGTGTAGACTATATACAACCTAGAAATTCAGCTCCTTACAGGCAGCCACAAAATAAAGAAACTCAATGGAACCCAGTAAAAAAAGACCAACCTAATATGCAGAAATAAAACAAAGTGTACAAACAATAAAAATAAGCAAATAACATTCGGAACTGAAGTTCACGGAAGTGAGTCAACAGCCACAAAGTCACAGCCGATCCAGCAGCCCATTAGTTACAGGCTACAGCCTCAGTTCAGCGCAGAGACGAGTAAACGTCACGGAGCAGTGAGCCAAACACTGGTTCGTCCTTCGTCTCCAACCCCAACAGCCTGATCTGACTTTTAAATGGGCCAAACAGCAAGTTATTCCTCCCTCTTGGAGAAGGGTCCTGCTGCTTTGATATGCTATCAGAACTGGGACTGGTTTGCCTGTGGGACTTACTTTTAAACCTCATTTCTTTGTATGGAAGACACTTTGGTTTCTAGTTTATCCAAATTTCACATTCTATGCATCTATCCCCACATTTGCACCACACCACAATGAAATTTCTTACAACTCAGGGTCATATTCAGCAGAGCAAGAAGTAAATGGAGTACTCAAAGTTCGTGGAACTCTGGAGTTGCCTGCAAAAGGTATGGCAGCCCAAGGCAATTTTTGAACCTTCTGGAAATCACCAAGTAAAAGGATATGATTGAAATGAGCAACTGATGTAGCTATGAACCAACCTAATTAAATGGCAGAGCAGGCTCAAAAGTTTGTATGATGTCCTTCTGTTCCTTCCTAATTCTTGTGCCATATTCCTTCAGCACTTGACACTGGCCTTTTAGGGAACAGTTGTTGAAGCAAATGGAAAATAATTCTTTGTTTTCAAGCACCATTATGGTACATACAGCATCAGCAAAAAAAAGAAAATCACATCAAATCGTGGATTATGTTTCAGCTGTATGTAGTGATTAAATTAGCTGCTCGTCTCTGCTTAGGCAATTCTGTTCAAAGGAAATTGAGAGAAATGAAAACAAAGCCCAGTGATCTTTCAGCAGCAGAGTAAAACCAATTAATAATGTACAGAGCTGGACTATTCTCAATCAGGCCCGCATTTCAGGTTCACACCATCCCCCCATTTCCTTGGCCACATTAGCTTTTTGCAAAGTGGTGATAAGTGAGCTGTGTCCAGGAAATGGGCAATAGATTCTGATGATCAATGCCATTTAAAACAGTTGAAATAAATCTAAAAATAAATAAATTCAAGTTTGCTGACAAACAAATTATTCCCTTGTAAATCTGTTTTAGGAAGTCTCATCTTAGCAACAAATTAAAAGACAATGCAGAGCTGAAGGGCCAGATCTGAACTGCAGCAAACCAGCAGTTCTCCATGGAACTGCCAGCTTAATAAACAAAACGATCTAGTGCAATACATTGAGACATCTTCTTTGTACAAGGTTGTATAATAAATTATTTCTTCTTTTTACTTAATTAAATGCTTGTAGTGCTAAGTTTTGAACATGGCAAACGAACTCATACAAAGAAAGTCCTACCATAAGACTATCAACAGTTTGATCTTTAAACTGATTATATATAAGATTTTATCTACAGCAAAATGAAAGAAGCACCTCAGCAGCCACAAGAACCCAAGGTTAAGCTGAAACACAGGACATAAACAATTATGCTCACTAACCAAGAGACAGCCACTTTATAGAGGTATTTCTATAAAATATTTTGCCCAATTTCAATTACACAGAATTGAAATTATAGCACTGAGGACAAATCGTAATTGTAAACCACACTTTGTAGAGAGCCACAGTTAGTGATAAGAGTTATAATTTCCATGGCATAACCAGCAAGAAGATCACAAATAAATATTTAACTTGTGTGACAATTTAAAGAAGGATTTTTGCAGACTAGCTACACTTCTTTTAATTACCAGTTAATTGGTTTGTGGTTCTTTAGGTCGTCATAGCCTCATAGCCGGAAGGGGGAGGGGGTACGGAGGTTAATGAGGATAAGCTCCCCTACTTATTAAATGCTCCCAATGATGTGCATCTCAAATAGCCTCTGACAATCAAGTCCAGCTCCTGGCCTTCATGTGTGGCTCAGCTACCAAGCCTGGCAAAATAGTTTCTGCTGACAGCATAAGGGCAAAGGCAGGTTATTGGTGCCTTAAAACCATTTGCTCTGGGCAGATGGGGTTAATCAGCCATGGTTGGTGGCACATCTGCGAGAAGAAAACTCTGATCTCAAACCTCACTGCTTTGTGTGGTAGCCACTCATGGGGAAGGCTTCGGAAGTAAACCCGGAGGAAAAATCCAGAGCTGGAGTCTCTAAAGCAGCCCTACTTTGAGTTCACTGCTGACTGGTAACTCCTGCAATGCTGCAAGTACCAAACCCGTAGCGGTCTCTGTGTTCCTTCGGATTCTTCTGCTGTATTGAGAAGGGGAGCCTACTACATGGACAACAACTCGCGCATAGCCCTGGCTTGCATATCGACTGATGTCACTGCACCAACAACGTAGACAGCTAGGACGCAACATCCATGGTCGACCTTGACCAATGAAGGTCCTCAATTGGTATGTAGTACAAAAGTTCTATAAAAATTACAACTCAGTAAAAAGCACTGAAAATATCTACAATAAATATTTAAATAATGATACTGAAAAATCTGAAATTATACCTCCTCTCTGACAGCAATTTAAATGCCGTGAGGAAGATCCATCCTGAAATCTACCCATTTAATAAGGTGGAAAATTTCTGTCATCAAATCTTGCTGCTTGATTTAGGGGAGCCTCTAGTTCCAGCAGATATGAACCGCAGACTGAAGCAGCTTATTGGATTCTGCTGTAGTGAAATTCAAATGGCATGGATTTGAGTTAATAAGGTCAGACCTGCTGTTAACTAGGTAAAGCTAGATTTGTCCTTTGTGATTATATTCAAGTGCATAGCCTGCATTTTCAAAATCAAATTAATTGCATTTAATAGTACTTTCCTAATTCATCTTTTCAACATAAAGTCATACAGCACAGAAACAGGCCCAGCTTGCCATGTCTACCAAGGTACTATCCTAAACTAGTTACATTTGCCTGCATAGAGTTCATATCCCTCAAAACCACCAATTTTGATGTATTACTGTGACACATGACATATTTTAAATAACACTCTCTATCTGTGACAAGTCCTCATAATTCAATAAGTAGCAAAAACAACAACACTAAGAAATTTGAGAAACTAAACAGCTATTAAGGATGATCTGGAAGTCTGCCAGCAAATATTGCAGCTTGCAAAGTACTTGAATTCCCATTTTCCCCATTTACCTTTTGAAGTTATCTACCAACAGAATGTCAGATAACTCGGAAAATTTAATAAAAAATCTTCTGTAGGTGGCCAAATAGCTTCATTAAATTGCTCCTTTTCCCAGAATCAAAACTCATTCACTCACTTATTATGACTTCATCTGCAGACCAGAAATGCATCAAATAAAATAAACTCAAATTTTACATAGGTAGTGTTTTCTTTAATATAGAGGTAGTTCTGCAAAATATTCATCTACTCAGATGATAATAAAAACAATTGGGGATATTACAAACAATTTTTTTAATTATCCCATGTTAATGTAGAATGAAAAAGATTTTGGATAAGAACGTCTTTCAACACAATGCCTCATGGTCTAAACCACCACAAGTTAAGATTCCAGAGACTTAAATATCTACTTGGTTAGACAACCAATAACAAAATAATACACACCTTTATGTGCAAATTCCTTGCTTATTCAAAACCACTAAAAACAGAACAACAGATCATTCATTGCACAAGTTTGGTCTCTGTCCAATTTTTGGTCACAAAGCAATATTTTCACAAAGTAACTTATCATATGTGAAATGTTCCGAGAAGTTTTCAAACACAAGATTCCATAGAAAGGATATAAAACTCTTCATTCTTTCTTAAAGAGCTAACGTAGAATAGTAGAATATCCATTTCTATCAAGCCTAATGTTTTTTTTACTTGCAAGTTCTCAAAAACAAACATCATTGAACAAATAAGCCATGTATTCAAATATACTGAACATTCAAGATTTTAAAAAAATAATGGTTAACCAAAATGCAAACAAAAAGCTCCTACTTCCAGCAATTGCGTCAATGTTCTAGCACTTACCAAACACAAGTTCAAGTTTAATTGCCATACAACCATAAACATGTATACAGCTAAATGCTGGTGCTACTGAAGATGGACGACAACTTGCTGGCAGTTCATAGCAAGAAATACAACTAAAAACTTTAATAATAACACCTTTTCCGTGGAACATCATGGTAAACGATCACTGCAAACTGAGAAGAAACAAGCGAAGATGAGGCTGACTCTAGTGTCAGTGCGTGCGGGTGCAATACATAGTCCGAGTGAGGTTGAGGCATAGTTGAGGAGAAGTGGTTAGAGCGAGGTTGAGGCACGTTCAAGATGGAGTCGGAGTAAGCAGAGCACAGAAAAGTTAGAGTGGAGGAATTCTGGATTCCATCCACTTAAATAGATCTAAACTCCAGGCTGACTTGGAAAGGTGAGTACAGGCCAGAAGGTGGTGTCAGGGTCCAGGCCCAGAGCATATTGCTGCAGCAGGGCCCAGGTGCTAGAATGCTGGATGACCCAGGGTTTGGACAATTTAAATGCCAGGCCAGATAGACAGATAGGCTGTCAGGACTGGATGCAAGGGTTGTGCTGTTCTTGCTGCTCCATGATGTTTACTCCACTCTCCTCAGTGCTGAGGATGAGGCTGTGTCCTGCTCTGAGCTTTGTGTCTGCGAGTTTCGTGATGAGTGCCCTATTGTGCAATAGAAACATAGAAAACCTCCAGCACAATACAGGCCCTTCGGCCCACAATGCTGTGCCAAACATGTACGTACTTTAGAAATTACCTAGGGTTACCCAGAGCCCTCTATTTTTCTAAGCTCCATGTACCTATCCAGGAGACTCTTAAAAGACTCTATCGTATCTGCCTCCACCACTGTCACCGGCAGCCCATTCCACGCATTCACCACTCCCTGTGTAAAAAACTTACCCCTGACATAGAAACATAGAAAATAGGTGCAGGAGTAGGCCATTCAGCCCTTCGAGCCTGCACCACCATTCAGTATGATCATGGCTGATCATCCAACTCAGAACCCTGTACCTGCCTTCTCTCCATATCCCCTGATCCCTTTAGCCACAAGGGCCATATCTAACTCCCTCTTAAATATAGCCAATGAACTGGCCTCAGCTGTTTCCTATGGCAGAGAATTCCACAGATTCACCGCTCTCTCACATCTCCTCTGTACCTACTTCCAAGCACCTTAAAACTGTGCCCTCTCATGTTAGCCATTTCAGCCCTGGGGAAAAGCCTCTGACTATCCACACGATCAACGCCTGTCATTATCTTGTACACCTCTATCAGGTCACCTCTCATCTTCCGTCGCTCCAAGGAGAAAAGGTCGAGTTCACTCAACCTATTCTCATAAGGCATGCTCCCCAATCCAGGCAACATCCTTGTAAATCTCCTCTGCACCCTTTCTATAGTTTCCACATCCGTCCAGTAGTGAGGTGACCAGAACAGTACTCCAAGTGAAGTCTGACCTGGGTCCTATATAGCTGTAACATTACCTCTCGGCTCTTAAACTCAATCCCACAGTTGATGAAAACCAATGCACCATATGCCTTCTTACAGAGTCAACCTGCGTAGCAGCTTTCAGTGTCCTACAGACTCGGACCCCAAGATCCCTCTGATCCTCCACACTGTCAAAAATATTACCATTAATACTATATTCTGCCATTATATTTGACCTACCAAAATGAACCACCTCATACTTATCGGGGTTGAACTCCATCTGCCACTTCTCAGCCCAGTTTTGCATCCTACTGATGTCCTGCTGTAACCTCTGACAGCCCTCCACACTATCACAACACCCTCAACCTTTGTGTCATCAGCAAATTTACTAACCCATCCCTCCACCTCCTCATCCAGGTCATTTATAAACATCACGAAGAAAAGGGGTCCCAGAACAGATCCAGGAGGCACACCACTGGTGACTGACCTCCATGCAGAATATGACCCATCTACAACCTTCTGTGAGCAAGCCAATTCTGGATCCACAAAGTAAGGTCCCCTTAATGAAATGAGACCGAGGCTCTGGCCTGTTCCGTCTGCTCCGGACTTTGTGTCCATGGACTAACTTCTATGGCCAAAATGTAAAGCCCTGGAGGAATGCTGTTTCAAAGTTCAAAGTATGTTTACTATCAAATTAAGTATAAGTTATACAACCTTGAAATTCGCCTGCTTTCAGGCAGCCACAAAAGAAGAAACCAGAAAGAACCCAATTTTAAAGAAAGGCCAACATTTAATGCCTAGAGAGAGAGAGGGAAAACAAATCATGCAAACAAAAAAAGCAAGCAAAAGCATTCAGAATGGAAGTTAGTTACGACAGCATCACAGTCAGAAAAGTATTAGCACAAGACCAAGTGGCATGGCCTGAAGATTGATGGTGCATGGGATGTTATCCTGAAGTCACGTTTCTGCAAGACCACAACCACTGCACACATCTTCTACTTTCATCTGCTATAAAACAGATCAAATACAACTTGCTATCCTTCACGGCCCTCTCAGGTAGCATCACCACCTGTGTTAATAGAAGGCGTACTTACAACACCATAAAGTTTATTTCTTTAATGCAACAGATGTGGTCCAATTCACTTCAAATGAGGTCATTATAACAATTGACACTACTTCCTACTAGGGCAAGGGTAATATTAAATTGTCCCCATTCACCCTTCTGCTTTTCAAGATAATCAATACTGAAATGCTTCTCATCATTTAATGAGGGAGCTGTACTCCATCAGCCAAGGAGATTATGATGGACTGTTACCATTTACCACACATAATACAGATACATTTTAGATTGTTAGCAGATCAGATTTCCCAAGTGAATCAAAAAACAGTAAGTACTGTATTCCCTAATCAACTATAAAATTTTCAGCTATATGCTCAGATTCTACAAAGAAATCACAATCCAAGTTGATCATATTGCTGATGTAAATTTTGTGAATTCAGTTAAAAGATAGCAGTATCCGGAGACAACAGTCACTGTGCTTAAATACAATTTAAATATCAGAATATTTCAAGTGTGATAAAAGTGGATAATTAAAAAAACCTCTGTAGAGCATTTTTAAAATTTCATACTCCAGCATATAACTATGCTATATCAAATAAGTAAATATTGTACTATAAAACACAAATTAAAAAGTGAACAGCAAATCGTAACACTGTCAAATAAGAATGTCCCTTTAGAATAGAGATATGGAGAAATTTCTTAAGCAAGAGGGCAGTAGATCTGTGGAATGTATTGCCACAGATGGCTGTGGAGGTAAGTCATTAGGTACATTTAAGACAGAGATTGATAGGTTCTTGACGAATAAAGGTGTCAAAAGTTACAGGGAAAAGGCAGAAAAATGGAGTTCAGAAGGATAATAAATCAGCCATGATGAAATGGCAGAGTAGACTCAATTGGCTGAATGGCCTAATTCTGCTACTATGTCTTATAAGCACAAGAGATTCTACAGACACCGCAAGTCTTGAGCAACAAACACAAAATGCTGGAGTAACTCTGCAAGTGAGGCAGCATCTATGGAGGGGCTGAGACTAGAAAGGAAGCAGTCAGAATAAGGTGGTGCAGGGGAAAGGAGAAGGAATACAAGTTGGCAGGTGATAGTGAAACCAGGTGTAGAGGAAGGCAGATTCGTGCGGGAGGGGGGAATGAAGTAAGAAGATGGAAGTGGATAGATGGAAGAGGTTAAGTACTGAAGAAGGAATCCAATAGGAAAGGACAGTGGACCATGGTAGAGAGGAAAAGAGGGGGTAAACCTGAGGGAGCTGATGAGCAGGTAAGAGTAGGATGACAAATAGAATGGGGAATGGAAAGAAGGAGAAATGGGGGAGAAATTACCAGAAGTAAGAAATATCAATATTCATGCCATCACGTTGGAGTTACCCAGATGAAATAAGAGGTGCTGATCCTCCAACCTGAGTTTGGCCTCATCATGGCAGTAGAGGCTTTGGACCAAAATGTCAGATTGGGAATAGGGAAGTTGAATTGAAATGGGTAGCTAATAGGTCATCCTGCCTTTTATGCCTGACAGTGGGAAGGTGCTCAACAAATTAGTCTCCCAACCTGCATCGGGTAGCACCAATGTAGAGGAAACTGCACCGGGTGCATCAGATACAGCAGATGATCCAAAGAGACTAGCAGGTGAAATGTCACCTCACCTAGAACTGTTTGCAGTCCTGAATGGTGATGAGGAAAGGGTTGCGCTGCACCTGCACCTACATGTCACACTCACACAGGGATGAGTGACAAAAGAGTCACGCAAGAGAGTGATCGCTACTGAAAGCAGGGAAGTCGTGCTTAGTGGTAAGATCCCATTTGAGAAGGTGGAAGTGATGGGGTATAGTGTGATGGATACAGAGTTTATAGGATGGCAGACAAGCACAAGAAGAACCTTATCCCTGTTAGGACGGTACGAGAATGGGGTGAGGGCAGAATGCAGGAAATGAAGATCAATGATGGTGGAAGGGAAACACTGTTCTCTGAAAAGGAGAACATCATACATGTTCTAGAAAAGAAAGTCTCATCCTGAAAGCAAATGCATCCAAGATGGAGGAACTGAGAAAAGGTAATAGCATTTTAACAAGTGACAGGCTGGCAAGAGGCATGGTCACGATAACTGTGAAAGTCAGTTGCATTTGAATTCCAGGGGGACCAATATCCAGGCAGGGAGGTTTGCTAAGGCTATTGGGAAGAGTTTAAACTGGTGTTGCTGGGGGGGGTGGGTGGGATCCAAACTGAAGAGACAGAGGAAGAGGCGGTTGGCTCACAAATAGAGAAAGCTTGGAGACAGTGCAAGAGGGATAGGCAGGTGATAGAAAAGGGACACACTCAGACCGATGGTTTGAGATGTGTCTATTTTAATGCAAGGAGTATTATGAACAAAGGGGATGAGCTTAAAGCGTGGATCAGAACTTGGAGCGATGATGTTGTGGCCATTACAGAGACTCGGATGGCTCAGGGGCAGGAATGGTTACTTCGAGTGCCAGGCTTTAGATGTTTCAGAAAGGACAGGGAGAGAGACAAAAGAGGTGGGGGCATGGCACTGCTGATCAGAGATAGTATCATGGCTGCAGTAAAGGAGGAAGGCATAGAGGGACTGTCTACTGAGTCTCTGTGGGTGGAAGTTAGGAACAGGAAGGGGACAATAACTCTACTGGGTGTTTATTTATAGATCACCCAATAGTAACAGGGATATCGAGGAGCAACTAAGGAGACAGATTCTGGAAAGGTATAATAATAACAGGGCTGTCGTGGTGGGAGATTTTAATTTCCCAAATATCGATTGGCATGTCCCTAGAGTGAGGGGTTTAGATGGGGTAGAGTTTATTAGGTGTGTTCAGGAAGGTTTCTTGACACAACATGTAAATAAGCCTGCAAAAGGAAAGGCTGTACTTCATCTGGTATTGGAAAATTAACCTGGTCAGGTGTCAGATCTCTCAGTAGGATAGCATTTTGGAGATGGTGATCACAATTCTACCTCCTTCACCATAGTATTGGAGAGGGATAGGAACAGACAAGTTAGGAAAGCGTTTAATTGGAGTAAAGGGAAATACGAGGCTATCAGGCAGGAACTTGGAAGCATAAATTGGTGTGATGTTCACAGAGAAATGTATGGAAGAAATGTGGCAAATGTTCGGGGGATATTTGCATGGAGTCCTGCATAGGTATGCGCCGATGAGACAGGGAAAAGATGGTAGGGTACAGGAACTGTGGTGTACAAAGGCTGTTGTAAATCTAGTCAAGAAGAAAAGAAGAGCTTACGAAAGGTTCAAAAAAACTAGGTAATGATCAAGATCTAGATTATAAGGCTAGCAGTAAGGAGCTTAAGAAAGAAATTAGGAGAGCCAGAAGGGGCCATGAGAAGGCCTTGGCGGACAGGATTAAGGAAAACCCCAAGGCATTCGACAAGTATGTGAAGAGCAAGAGGATAAGACATGAGAGAATAGGACCAATCAAGTGTGACAGTGTAAGAGTGTGTATGAAACTGGAGGAGATACCAGAGGTACTTAATCCGTACCTTGCTTCAGTATTCACCATGGAAAAGGATCTTAGCAATCGTAGGGATGACTTACAGCAGACTGAAAAGCTTGAGCATATAGATATTAAGAAAGAGGATGTGCTAGAGCTATCAAGTTGGATAAGTCACTGGGACCAGACGAGACGTACCCCAGGCTTCTGTCGGAGGCGAGGGAGAAGACTGCTGAGCCTCTGGCGATGATTATTGCATCATCAATGGGGACGGGAGAGGTTCCAGAGGATCAGAGGATTGCTTCCCTTATTCAACAAAGGGAGTAAAGATAGCCCAGGAAATTATAGACCAGTGAGTCTTACTTCAGTAGTTGGTAAGTTGATGGAGAAGATCCTGAGAGGCAGGATTTATGAACATTTGAAGAGGCATAATATGATTAGGAATAGTCAACATGATTTTGTCAAAGGCAGGTTGTGCCTTACGAGCCTGATTGAATTTTTTGAGGATGTGACTAAACACATTGATGAAGGTAGAGCAGTAGATATAGTGTACATGGATTTCAGCAAGGCATTTGACAAGGTACCCCATGCAAGGCTTATTGAGAAAGTAAGGAGGCATGGGATCCAAGGGGACATTGCTTTGTGGATCCAGAATTGGCTTGCCAAAAGAAGGCAAAGAGCGGTTGTAGACGGGTCATATTTGGCACAGAGGTCAGTGACCAGCGGTGTGCCTCAGGGATCTGTTCTGGTACCCCTTCTCTTGGTGATTTTTATAAATGACCTGGATGAAGAAGTGGAGGGATAGGTTAGTAAATTTGCTGATCACACAAAGGTTGGAGGTGTTGTGGATAGTGTGGAGCGCTGTCGGAGGATACAATGGGACATTCATAGGATGCAAAAATGGGCTGAGAAGTGGCAGATGGAGTTCAACCCAGATAAATGTGAGGCGGTTCATTTTGGTAGGCCAAATATAATGGCAGAATATAGTATTAACGGCAAGACTCTTGGCAGTGTGGAGGATCAGAGGGATCTTGGGGTCCGAGTCCATAAGACACCCAAAGCTGCTGCACAGGTTGACTCTGTGGTTAAGAAAGCATATGGGGCATTGACCTTCATGAATCGTGGGATTGAATTTAGGAGCCAAGAGGTAATGTTGCAGCTGCATAGGACCCTGGTCGGACCCCACTTGGAGTACTGTGCTCAGTTCTGGTCGCCTCACTATGGGAAGGATGTGGAAACCATAGAAAGGGTGTAGAGGAGATTTACAAGGATGTCGCCTGGATTGGGGAGCATGCCTTTTGAGAACAGGTTGAGTGAACTCAGCCTTTTCTCCTTGGAGTGGCGGAGGATGAGAGGTGACCTGATAGAGGTGTACAAGATGATGAGAGGCATTGATTGTGTGGATAGTCAGAGGCTTTTTCTCAGGGCTGAAATGGCTAGCACAAGAGGGCACAGTTTTAAGGTGCTTGGAAGTAGGTACAGAGGAGATGTCAGGGGTAAGTTTTTTTTTAATGCAGAGAGTGGTGAGTGTGTGGAATGGGCTCCTGGCGACAATGGTGGAGGTGGATACGACAGGGTCTTTTAAGAGACTCCTGGACAGGTTCATCGAGCTCAGAAAAATCGAGGGCTATGGGTAACCCTAGGTAATTTCTAAGGTAAGGACATGTTCAGCACAGCTTTGTGGGCTGAAGGGCCTGTATTGTGCTGTAGGTTTTCTATGTTTCTATGATTGTAAAATATGTCTGTGGATAGTCTGTTTCCAATTGTCTCTGGAGACAGCGAGATCAAGAAAGAAGAGAGGATGGTTAGACATTGGCTCAATAAATTTAAGGGCAGGGAGGAAGTTGATGAAATTGCTGAACAGCATGGGTGCACAAAGCAGCACCATTGCAGTCCTCAATGTAGTGCAGAAAAAGCTGGGAGCATTAGCAGTGTCAGCATGAAATATGGACTATTCCACATAGCCAATGAAAAGGTATGTGAGTGTGCATGGCTACAGCCTGGGTTTGGAGAAAGTGGGAGGAGCCAAAAGAGATATTGTAGAGAGTAAGAACCAGTTCCACCAAATGGAGAAGGGGAACTGGTTGGGTCTGTTGCCTCTTGTGCAATCACTGTTGTGTTGGAATAAGTACCTGCTGCTACATTTACCTTATTGGCCAAATTCCTTCTAGGATTTATGCACATAGCATCACATAGTTAAGATCTGTTGGGTTCAGTTGCATGAAATCATTTGTATAGTTTCATCTACATTACCAAATCTACACAATTGTTAAAGCAGATTTATAATTTACTATAAAGACAAGAAAGTGCATTTGCTGGAATCAGGAGCAAATTCTTAGAGAATTCAGCAGGTCAGGCAGCAACTGTGCAGGGACTGTTGACATTTCTGGAAGTCTATATGGCTTCAACTCAAATCAGAAACTGTCCATTTCCCTCCACGGATGTTTGACCCTCTTGAGTTCCTCCAGTAGATTCCTTTTTTTTTGCTTATAATTTTCCATATCACTTGTATATTTTACTTAAACTTCTTACATAACCAAGTGACCTGTATCAAACATATTTTTATATTTTTTATTGTTGGAAGATAGGATGAATAGATAGAAATCTTATAAAAACTGTTAAATTATTATTACAACCAGCTTTAATTTACCTATATCTGTGAAACTTCACAGACTAAACTGGATTTAAATACTTAGAATTACACCTGTATTATGAGTCAGTGCCTATTTCACACACTGTATTGTACAAAACAAATCTGGTAATCATCTGTAATTGGTTTATTATTGGCACATATACTGAGGTCAAACTAAAGTGTGCGGTGAGATGACTGTTACATTAGTTTTAATTTCCCAAAATTCTGGGAAAACTCCATTAGTTTGGAAAATAGCAATATTTCACTTTTATTCAAAGCAGAGAGACAAAAAGCAGGAAACTACATGCCAGTTAGTAAAATTTTTCTATGACAGATATTAAGAAGCTATTATTAACAATGTAATAATGAGGCACTGAGGGAAAACTATCAAATAAACAGATCAAATCAACATAGTTTAGTGAAAGGGAATTCAGGTTTGAACTGAGGAAGTTTTTGAAAAATTGAGTAGTGAGTACAAAGGGATGGTAAGATATATAATACATTTAGATTTTCAAAATGTATTTGATATTTTGAAGCAGATGTAGATAGATTCTTGATAAGCAATTATGTGAAAGGTAATCACAGACAGACAACAATACAGAGTAGAGGTAAATCAAATCAGCCATATTCTTATTAAATTGTGGAGTTAGTTCAAGGGGTTAAGTAGCTAACTCTGCACCCAAATTATATGTACGTACATCTGATGACAAGTAGCAACACAAGTTTACTCACTGCAGTAGCAGTTGCAATACTTACTACCATGACAGACATATTACTGTTCATAATCCTAATAAACTCATACCAGCAGAACACATTAACCCATTTTCTCACACAAGCCAAGGCAAATTGCAGTATATATTAACTCCAGTTAAAAAATTATAGCAGGTAAGTGTATGCATTAATTACTACATTGATTAAAATTTGTCTGCAGATATATTGCTGTCACATGATATGCCAAAGGTTGTTGATACACTTTGGAATATATTTCATTAACAGCTTTAACTTACCAGCAAATATGCTACAGATCCGAATCATCTCAGCTTACTCATGATATCAAGTATAAATTACAACATTTTAACCCTTCTTCAAGCTAGCATCCTCCAAGAGAACCACAACCTTGTCGTAGGGTTGGAGGCTTACATACCTCAATGACCCAGACAGCTATGTTGGCTGGAGTCAGGACTTTGTGCTTTGGCTCTTGGTCACCCATGCCAAACAGGTCAAAGAGTATCAGTCCATCCATCCTCCAGGTTCAGAATTGCTGATCTGCTGGGATTTTCACGCACAACAATCTCTAAAGTTTATAGAGAATGTAGCGAGAAACAATAAATATCCAGTGAGCAGCAGTTCTGTGGGTGAAAACGCCTTGTTAATCAGAGAAGTCAGTGGAAAATGGTTCAAGTGACAGCAAGGAGACAGTAACTCAGATAACCATTCATTACAACAGTGTTCTACAGAAGTACAGCTCTGAACGCACAACACGTCAAACCTTGAAGTGGATGGGCTACAGCAGCAGAAGACCATGAACATACACTCAATGGCCACTTTAATTAGAAGTACCTCCTGTGCCTAATAAAGTGGCCACTGAATGTATAATTCTAGACATAATAAAGTCCATATCTCCTGCATTATTTTGGCATTTGCACCAAGATACATAGATTACCAGACATTTTGCTGCTTCATACCAGACATGTTCAGTACAAGTACTCATTAATCTCTATTAACCCCTGTATTTTCTAAATTCACCCACACCAGTAGTCATTTATTAAAACATATCGATCTAGTTTACTCAAGCCTGAAGACCATGAGACAGTCAATATTACCGTGTACATTTCTAATATTTCAGAGGCCATATTATCCTGATCCAGTAATATTTGCACACATTTACTACAGCATCTTTTATCCCAGATCATGGAAACAGGTCATTGGGCCCAACTTGCCATGCCAATCAAGTTGCGACCTGAGTTAGATTAAGTTGGCTCATATCCCTCTAAACCTTGCATGTTCATATATCCATCTGCGTGATCTAATTTTGTGGAAATATATAGGAAAGGCCTTGCTAAAGTCCACCACCCTACCCTCATCAATCCTCTTTGTCATCATCTTCAAAAAAAAAATCAAATTTTGGATACACAATTTCCCATGCACAAAGCCATGTTGAGTGCATTAATGCAGTGTTATCCACATTCACGCAAGCTAGACTCTTCTTATAGAGCAAATTACAGTCTGTATTGACCCACCCCACTCAATCCAAAGGATATTTATCAAGACACTTCTTGATTATTTCTTCTTTCAGTATCTAACTACAGCTAGCATGGGCAGTATTTAGTGGCCATCCCCAATAGGCTTTGAGAAGATGGTATTGAGATAACTACTTAGTAATGGAACTCTGAATGCTATTAAAAAATGAGTCTCATAATTTAGAGCAAATGATGAGAGGATAGGGATATAGTTCAAGTCAAATAGGCAGTAACTTGGAACAGGAGATTCAGATGGCAATTATGCTATATACTAAAAACTCTCGTCCTTGGCTTTAGGAGTTGTGAATTTGGAATGTGATGTTGAAATAACCAAGGAAATAATAACAGTAATACACTTTGCAAATGGTACATTGTACACCAGTACTGGTGAGAATGGATTTATAGAGTGGGTGATGGCATACCAATCACACTACCTGCTTTATTCTAGGTGGTTTCAAGCTTTGGATGGCATGGAGCTGCAATCAGCCAGACAAGTGGAGAGTTTCCTCATCACACTCTCAAGTTGCAGCCTCTAGATCATGAATTTCTAACCTGGGTTCCATGGACTCCTTGCTTAATGGTGTTGGTCCATGGCATGAAAAAAAAAGCTTGGAAAACTCTGCTCTAGATAGTAGAAGGCTTGATGTATCAGGAAATAAATCTTTCATCACCATGGCTTGCTCTTGCAATCACAGTATTTACTTGTGGATCCAGATGACTATCTAATGATGACCCAAAGGATGTTGAGAATGGGTAATTTCTATCATTATGAGCCGATTCATCAAGGATAAATGGATGGATACTCACTGGAGATGGTCTTTGCTTGTCTATTATATAGCAGGAATGTCACTTACAAGTCACATTTGAATGTTGTTGTATGCAGGCTTGCATTTCCTCATTTATTGGGGTGTTGCAAATGGTATTGAATATTGTGATAATTGAATCTATAAAAACATTGTGGAGTGTTTTACACTTGATACCACTCAATTACCAAGACTCCTTGATGCAATACATAATCAAATGCTGCCTTGACGTCAAGGAAGATCATCATCTATCTGTCTCTAGAACTGACATTGTTAACCACACTTCCTGTAATTTTGCTGATAGTTGAGAGTTGATGTGGGCAGTAAATAGCTATATTAGATACGACTTGCTTTGCTTGAACGTATCAGGGCAGTTTTCCAACGTATCAAGTTGCATAACTGCATTAGAATGGTCTAGCTACAAGCATGGCCATTCATTACTGTAGCCAGTTGTCATGTCTCATAGCCTCTGTTGTACTTATAACCCTCAGCCATTATGTCACATTGAGAAAACTGAACTGGTTAAAGACTGACATCTCTGGTAGTGGTGGTCTTTAAAGGAAGACAAGATGGACCATCCACCTATTCAGCACATCAGTTTAAGCATCGTTGCATACCCATCAGTCTTTGGGCACAAGGATATATGTATTTTAGGTGCACTGTGGTCCAAAGAAATGTTGTTTAATTTGGTTGCATATATGTACAGTCAGATGACAACAAACTTGAACTTGTTGCTGAAGTCTCGCCCTTACCTTAGTAGTTCAGTTTTCCATTACCATTCAGAACAGGACGTTGCAGGACTGCACAGCTTTTGCTCTGATCCACTGATGTGTGATACACTCCATTCTGTTTAGCATACATGTGTGGCAGCTGCAAGCTTCATTTTAGGCAGGCCTGGTGCTGTTCCTGCTACGGCCTTCTGCACCTCACTGAATCATGCTTGATTGTAAAAGGTAGAGCATGGGCTCTGCAAAGCCATGAGAATATAGATCTTGATGGCATACATTTCCATTGAGGTTAATGGTCCACAATGCCATATGGATCCCCAATTTTGTGCTACCAAATCTGCTCCATACCACTGAAGGGTATTCCTGGTGTAAAGTCAGCACTTTATCTCAATAACCATAACCATACAGTGGCTATGAGTCGACTTCAGCAGTAAAGCAGCCCTGCTTTTTCTTAACTTCTATCAATGCTATTATTATAAATTAATCTACTGCAGGTAAATTGCCAACTATATGAAGCTGATTTGTCCCTGTTGAATTCACCATCTCTATCACAAGCCTATTCTGAGAAGATTATTAGTGATAGCATCTATGAGTATTTTGAAAACTATGGCCTAATTAGGGACAATCAGAATGGCTTTGCGCAAGGCAAGTCATGTCTTACTAACTTCTGAGTTTTTTAAGGAAATGATGAGGTTGATTGAAGAAGATGGAAGACGTTGACTATGTGGACTTCAGCTAGGCTTTTGACCAAGTCCTTTGTGGAAGGCTCATCTAGAAGATTAAGATGCATGAGATTTACAGTGAAACAGCCATTTGGATTCAGACAAAAACAACAGGAATTCTGCAGATGCTGGAAATTCAAGCAACATACATCAAAGTTGCTGGTGAACGCAGCAGGCCAGGCAGCATCTATAGGAAGAAGCGCAGTCGACGTTTCAGGCCGAGACTCTTCGTCAGGACTAACTGAAGGAAGAGTGAGTAAGGGATTTGAAAGCTGGAGGGGGAGGGGGAGATGCAAAATGATAGGAGAAGACAGGAGGGGGAGGGATGGAGCCGAGAGCTGGACAGGTGATAGGCAGAAGGGGATACGAGAGGATCATGGGACAAGATTAGCTTACCCATACCCATACACAGCAAGTCATACATATATGACCTAGATGAAAACACAAGTGGGTGGGTTAGTACAAAGATTGGTGGCATTATGGACAGCATAGAAGGCTTGCAAAAGATACAGCAGAATTTTAATCAGTTGCAGATATGGGTGGAAAAATAGCAGGTGCTGACCAAATGTGAAGTGTTGCACTTTTGGAGATCAAATGTAAAAGGTGAACAGACTGTTAACAGCCAGATCCTTAACAGTATAGATATGCAGAGGTTCAAGTCCATAGATCCCTAAAGGCAGCTGACGAGGTGGTAAATAACACATTTGACATTCTTGCCTTTATTATTAGAAACCAAGTTCAAAAGTCAGGAAGTTATGTTGCAGCTTTATAAAACTAATTAAGCCACATTTGCAGTATTGCATTCAATTCTGGTCACCCCATATAGAATGTACAGGCATTGGAAAGGTGCAGAAGAGTTTCTTCAGAATGTTTCCTGAATCAGAAGGTGTGTGATGAGGAGAGGTTGGATAAACTTGGGTTGCTTTTTCTGGAGCAGCAGAGGGAGGCTAAGAGAAGATATGATAGAAATTCATAAGATTATGAGAAGCAGAGATAGATAGCCAGTATCTTATTCCCCAGGGATGAAATGTATCATACCAAAGGGCATGCATTTAAGGTAAGAGGTGTTCAGTTCAAAGGAGATCCATGGGCAAGATTTTACAAAGAATGCTGGGTGCCTGGAATGTGCTGCCAGAAGTGGTGATAGAACCAAATACAATAGAAGCATTCAAAAGGCTCTTTGATAGGCATGTAAATGTGCAAGAAATGGAAAGATTGTGATGGAAGAAGGGATTAGTTTAGTTGGGTTGGGCATTTGATTACTTATTTAACTCGTTCAGTACAACACCGTGGGCTCAAGGCTCTGTTCCAGCACTGTTCTACGGTCTGTCTATGGAACAGCTCAGTAAAGGTGTCATGCTTAGTGAGGAACTTTTAAGCACATTCTGTACCCTTGCTTCTTCAAGCGTTGTCCAATACTTCAAATTAGGAAGACTAAAGAAAGCTTCCATCCCCCTGTATATAAAAAAAACACTACGGAAGACTTCAGGGCAATCTTTCTCACCTATGTACTATTGCACCAATGCCTGTGGGTTTATCCAATTAGTGGAAGAGGCAAAAACAACACAGATTGTGGAGTTGTCCAGCATGTTGCATGCCAGAATGATTCTATGATGCATCGAAGCCAAGTTGTTGCTTGTTTAGCCTGTAGGAGAGTTCCCCCAATTATACAAAACCCTACACATTTTTGACAAGTACTTTGCAAAGGTGACTAGAATAGGAGAAGGTTCAGTGTGTCCAAGTTCTTTCTCTAACTACATTAAAAGTATACTTTAACTCACTTTACTTGCACCTACGGACATCCAGTCTATAGTTCGGCATATCAGGCTTCTTCAAACAGTCTAATGGGCAAGTATCATGTATATTACCCAAATTCATTCATATTAGCAGATACTAACTGCTCCACATTAGTGTCATTTAACCAAGTTCTAGACGTTAACAGATACACATATATACTATATATCCATACAATTCCTATCCTACTCCACCCAAACCAGCAGATAATTCTTAGTCTTTGCTATTCTATACCAGACTACCTATTGTATGCATTAATTCAATTCACTAATAAGCAAATATTTGTTTCAGTCTCAATTTTAGACTATTATCCACATAGTATAGATGCTAAAATATTTTACCGTATTTACTCCAAGAACAAATATTTAGCACAATTTATATTAAACCAGTATTAAACAGATCCACTCAAGCCAACACGCATATTCTAACCTTATTCACATTTATTAGAGCCTGCATTACCATCTATATTGTTGAATTTACCCCCGTTCACGAGCAGGTTTTATGAGATGGTCTGTATTGTTCAACAATGCAGCCATTATCCCAGTTGACTGAATAAGAAAGAATAAACGATGTGATGTGTGCCATTCCATCCCTTGGATTTGCTTTATCAATATAATCATAATATATTCAATATAATCATTGTTGATCATCAATTTCAGTACCCAGTTACCATTTTATCTCCATATCCCTTAATATCTTTAGCATGAAGTATATCTATTTCCTTCTTGAGTATATTAAACGACTTGGTCTCTACTGCCGTCTGTGATAGAGAATTCCATAGATTCAACATCATCTGAATGAAGAAATTTCTCCTGCTCTTGGTTCCTTATCCCATGGACTTGACCCCTGGTTGTGGGCTCCCAGCCATCAGGAACATCTTTCTTGCATCTTATCCATCTAATTCTGTTGCAAGCTTTGATGAGGCCCCTCTAATTCTTCAAAACCTCAATGAATATAGGACTAATCAACCCAATTTATCTTCATACACCCGTCCTTCCATCCCAGGAATCAGTCTGGGAAATCTTTATTACATTTCTATGAGAGTAAGAAAATTCTTTCTCAGATAATCGTCTGCTTATAAGCAGACAAAAAATGTATAAAATCGCCATATAGAATCCTAATGCTCTGAGCAACTGCTATGAGCAGTTGTTGGCCAATGCTTAATTTATCTTTCCAACTACTTGCTGCACCCAAATGCTGTATTTTAGTAACATACAGGAAATTGCAGGTGGCATTGCACCTCCCCTTTTACTAAACCCTAACCCTTTATCCATTCCAAATATTCTATCTTGCTGCTTTTAGAAAGAAAGTAAATACCCTCGCATTGCTTGGTTGCCCACTCAACCAACTTGTCTAAATCACACTGGAGCCTCTTTACATTTTCCTCACAGTTTGCATTCACCCACCTGACGCCTACCACCTCCACCACCCAAAAAGCTTGGAAATGTTAGATTCCTTCATCCTTCAGCCAAATTACCGATACAGATTGAAAAAAAAACGGGGTTCAAAGACTGATTCCCGCGGCAACCAACTAGTCACTACCTGCCACTGAGGTAAAGACCCCTTCATTCCTACTTTGCATTCTGCCTGTTAAATAAATTCGCAGTCAATGGCGATATTTACCACTAATTCATACACCCCATAGTTTTTTTTTTACAATCAGTGTCACCCACCCACCCGTCAAATCGATGCTGCCCATACAATCTACATTAATCCGGTTGACAACCACCTGCACACATTTATTACAGTCTGTACTGCATTATCCCACTCAATTTATAGCAGCAAACATTTGTTGCTTCATCTCCTGCGTTATCACAGTTGACTCAGGCCATCACACACACAGAACACACTGTACATTTTCCTTGTACTTTCCGGGTGAACACAACTGATTCCAGTCCCTTGTGCCAGACCCGGGTTAACCCACACCAGAGGATACTGATTACTGGCCGGTACGGGTGCGGGGGGACTTACGCCAGCAGACCGCAGCATAGTTGCTGACCGCGCCTCGCACTCCCATCCGATTCAAACGGCGACTCCGCTGGCGACTCGCAAACATTCGAAAGCGGACAACTGACAGGAAGCTGCCGCCGGCCCCCCGCCGCTCCACGTCCGGTGCCTACCACGCATGCGCCAACCCTGCGGTCTGCGGGCAGGGCGCGCCCAACGCGCATGCGTCGACAGTTGGCGAGCGGGTCGTGCTGATTGTAGTGGTTGTTGTTGTTTGCTCGGTGCACAACATGTAATTGTGGTGATGACAGCATCATCACTTGAATCAGCATTCATCAGTTTGTCAGATTTCATCTTTACGGAAGCTGAAACAGGTGAATATATCCAACAATATGGACAGATTAATACCCACACTTTGTATATCGCATTGTGTAGGGAGGAGTGGTCTAGAGCATGCGCTGTAATGTTCAATCCTGTCGCTTGTCCAGTAATAAGTAATCGGGAAGGACTGGTCAAAGTTTCGGCAAGTATCAAGTCCAAATGCATCGTAGATTTTTTTTAAAAAGCGTGATTGATGCTTAACCAATCCCGAGGTTTTAAACAAAAACGTTTTCACACACACTTTTCACCAGCACAGTACATTGCAAAGGTTTTAGCCAAAAATAGTGGGGTCACAAGTTTAACATCAGAAGCATACCACAGCTATTGAACAAATAATAGTTTAATGGATAAATGTGATAATGACAAAGTCACAACTGAAGCTTTCCTAACAATTTTTAGTCCAAAGAGCATCGGTCGCAGAGATCCTGTCCATCAAAGCGGCATGTCATCAGAGAATTCAGTTCGTCCCAGAAACGGCTGAGAGCACTGAAACTAAAGGGTGATGGTACCAGACCATATCCTGACTGTAATAGAATCATAATGGAATAAAACATTGAAACAACCTTTCGACCCAACTCATCCATGTCAACAAAGATGGCCATCTAGACTTGCCCCAGTTACACACTTCTGGCCCATATCCCTTTAAATTTTTCCTATCCATGTAGCTGTCCAAATATATTTTAAATATTATTATGGTATCTGCCACAACGACATTTTCTCGCAGCTCATTCCATTTATATACCACCCTCTGCATGAAGAAGTTGTTTCTCAGGTTGCTTTTAAATCTTTCCCCCCCCCCACCTGAAATCTTTATCCTCAAGATTTTGATTCCCTTTCCCTGATGAAAAAACTGTTTGTATTCACCTTACCTATTCCCCTTATGATTTTATTCACCTTTATATTTCACCCCTCAACTCTCCTGCGTTCCAGGAAATAAAGTTCTAGCCTGCCTAACTTCTTGTAACTCAGGCCCTTGAGTCCAGGCAATATTCTCCTAACTTTTTTTTTCACTCTTTCCAGCTTAGTGATTTCTGTCACGGGGTCAAGAAAACGGTACAGAATACTCAATGGCCTCACCCACACCTCATACAACTGAAATGCAACATCACAACTCCTATACTCAGCAGCCTGACCGATGAAGGCCAGCATGCTAAATGCTTTCTTCACCGCTCTGTCTACCTGTGACACATTGGGAACTATTTGCTTGTAGTGATAGAAACATACAGCACAATACAGGCCCTTCAGCCCTCAAAGCTGTGCCAAACATGTCACTACCTTAGAACTGCCTAGGCTTTACCCGTAGCCCTCTATTTTTCTAAGCTCCATGTAGCCATCCAGGAGTCTCTAAAAAGACCCCATCGTTTCTGTCTCCACTGCCGCTTCCGGCAGCCCATTCCACGCACTCACCACTCTCTGCATAAAAAACTTACCCCTGACATCTCCTCTGTACTTACTTCCAAGCACCTTAAAACTATGCCCTCTCGTGCTAGCCATTTCAGCCCTGAGAAAAAGCCTCTGACTATCCACACGATCAATGCCTCTCATTATCTTGTACACCTCTATCAGGTCACCTCTCATCCTCCATCGCTCCAAGGAGAAAAGGCCGAGTTCACTCAACCTATTCTCATAAGGCATGCTCCCCAATCCAGGCAACATTCTTGTAAATCTCCTTTGCACCCTTTCTATGGTTTCCATGTCCTTCCTGTAGTGAGGCAACCAGAATTGAGCACAGTACTCCAAGTGGGGTCTGACAAGGATCCTATATAGCTGTAACATTACCTCTCGGCTCTTGAACTCAATCCCACGATTGATGAAGGCTAATGCACCATATGCCTTCTTAACCACAGAGTCAACCTGCACAGCAGCTTTGAGTGTCCTATGGACCCGAACCCCAAGATCCCTCTGATCCTCCACACTGCGAACAGTCTTACCATTTATACTATATTCTGCCATCATGTCTGACCTACCAAAATGAACCACCTCACACTTATCTGGGTTGAACTCCATCTGCCACTTCTCAGCCCAGTTTTGCATCCTATCGATGTCCTGTTGTAACCTCTGACAGCCCTCCATACTATCCACAACACCCCCAACCATTGTGTCATCAGCAAATTTACTTACTCATCCCTCCACTTCCTCATCCAGGTCATTTATAAACATCACGAAGAGAAGTGGTCCCAGAACAGATCCCTGTGGCGCATCACTGGTCAGCGGCCTCCATGCAGAATATGACCCGTCTACTCCTAGGTCCCGCTGTTCTATAGGTGAAAGTAGACCACAGGATCGCATCGTTAAATATAACCAAGGCACACCCAAGTGAAATACAATATATTGATGCCAAAGTAAACTTACATGTGTAATTAACTAATGCAGATTTTCAGCACCAGTGCTTGGGGCCCTAATACCAGCTCAAGGGGAACCTGGTTAACTTAAGGCAAAGCAAATGCACAAGTCTTGTGAAGGCTGCTTCTGTACGAGTAAAGTTTTACACTACAGAACCAGCTTCAGGGTATGTCAAATCAAACTCTTCTTGGGCTTCCAGCCAGGTATGGATATCTGTTATAACCGACCTTTTGATGATAAACTCTGCCATCTCCATCAGGGATGATGATGAAGATGGCAGAGTTTGTCGTCAATACATCAGTTATAATCAATACCTGTACCTGGCTGGAAGCCCAAGAACAGTTTATTCTTCATATACGCCAGGAAAGCACTAGATCCTTTTTCAGCTTCAGAATATGCTGATGTCATCCCACCAATGTGAAAAAAGGCAGCATTACCCACTTTCTAATGCCCATCTCCAAACTTTATCACAATTTAAGTCAAATATAGGCTATGAAACCAGTTTTCAGAGATCATTTGAATCTTTGACGTCTGGACAGCAGTTGATCAGATGTGCAATTATGGAGCACAGATAACACCCAAGCCATTGGACTTCATGAGGAAAACACTCCAATGGTTGAACTTATATACTGTATATAAGAAAGGTGTCTGTAGTTGGAGGTGAATATACCTAGTGGAGTACTTTACTGCCAGAGTTTCCTGGAACAGTGTCCTAAGCCCAATTATTTATTCATAACCTTTTCATTATCAGATCAGTCGTGAGATTGGGGAGTGATGGCACAATGTTAAATCCCATTTGCAACTCCTCAGAAAAATGAAACATCCAATACTACATGCTGGTGGCATAGTGGTATCTGCACTGGACTTTGAGGTGAGTAGTCCCAGGTCCAACTCGGCCTGCTCCTTGTACGCTTTCCATCCATGCTGGGTTGAGCATCAAGCTAGCAACTCAGCCTCAGAAAACAGGGAAAAAAATGCTAAAGAAATGGCAAGCTTGCCACCCAATGGGCCACAAGGCGCAGTACGGAACAACAACAATAATATCTACATACATTAAGACCAGGTATTTAGTCACAGCTGATGCATGGCAGCCATGTATCTTACTTAATGTATCTTTCTTAATAAAGGTGGGCATGCTCATTAGAAGAATGCAGAACTTTACCGTTGCATTCTTCGCACTTTATATCCTGACCTAAACAAAATGCTGGAGGAGCTCAACAGGCCAAGCAGCATCTATGGCAAAGAGTACAGTCAACATTTCGGGCTGAGAGCCTTCATCAGGACTGGAGAAATAAAAAACATAAACAAAGTGGCATTGAACAAGATTTACAAGTCAATATATAAGTAACCCCCTGAGTCCATCACTTGATTTGTAAATTCAGACTTTTCTCCATTAAAATATTTGGAAAAGATGACTTGGTTAATGAAAATGAATGGTTCACTAAATGGACCAATTCATGGACTTTAAACAAGTAGGTTGTATGCAGAAGGAAATGCGAAGTTACCTGATTTATTTTTCTTACACGGACTATATGTGGATCTAAGTGAAATTATATTGAAACCAATGTAAAACTAATATAAGATCATCAAGTTAGCTTTAATTCTTGTGTACTGAAGGCTAGGTGTTCTGAACCATGACATACAAGATTTTCAACCTGTGAGTGAAGTCATGTAAACCTCAACTGGAGAACAAGAAGACAGCTTATTCTGGTTAAAGAGTTGGACCTTTAAAGAACAACGTCAGCTACAGAGACAAAGAAGATAGGAAGGAATGATCTGGCCAGTCACCACAACCACCTTCAGGTCATTGGATGTACCCATGAGGATGGCCAGCAGTATATGGGGTGAATCTTGGACAGACCTGAAAAGGTAATAAGATGGAGACACTTGTCTTCAATGCCCATCTATCTTTGGACCTGCAAGTGGTAAAATAAAGCATTACATCCTTGCTTACTGTATATGTTCTAGTCGACTGGAAATGAATGCTAATATTGCATTTGCCTTCCTTACTACCGACTCGGCCCACAGGTTAATCCTGCACTAGGATTCCCAAGTCCCTTAGCATCTCCGATTTCTGAATTTGCTCCCCATTTAGAAAATAATCTACATCATTCTTTCTATGAATAGTAAATATAGACCACAAAAGTACCATCAATATTTGGCCAGTAAATTACATATCAATGAGAGGCCAAATTATGGATGCAGGATCCATATGTAAACCTTTATGGAGAAAAGTATGAAGCTATTGACATACACTTCAATGAAGGATATAAGAGAAAGAAATTGAGGAATTGCAGTTTGGTGGTAACCATATTTGTGAAAAAGTCAGAAGAGGGGCATGAATCAAGGAGGACTGGGGGAAATGCGTGAGAAATAACATGAAAAGGGAGACAGCCAGAGAAGCAAGAACTATCAAAGTACATGAGGTGTAAAAAGAAACTGAGCAGAAAATTGGCACGTACTGTAGGTGGCTGTAAAAACAATAGAAAGTACAAAGAACCAGGTCAAGGAAGAAAGGAGCTGCTAAGTAGGCCTCCTGGAGTGCAGTAGTCAATCAGCAGAATGAAAAGGAAATGCAGATGGAAGAAGCAATGGAGCTGGAGGGTCTCAGCAAGACAGGCAAAGAGCAGAGTTTTAGGGCCAATGCAGGGTCAGTGGTATGGCATAGATCATGGAGGAGAGTATAGGAGAGAAAAGTGGGAGAGGGATAGGATTTAGGGAGATGGATTTGGCACCCATTTTACCTTCAACCAACACACATAAAACCAGAACCAGAAAACCGGCGATAATTTGCGGAGGGCTATTTCAAGGGCGAAGAGACAATTTCGAACAAGGTTGGAGGCGACATCGGATGCACGGCAGCTCTGGCAGGGTCTGCAAGACATTACTTCCTACAAAGCAAAACCCAATAGCATGAATGGCAGCAATGCTTCACTACCAGATGAACTCAACGCCTTCTATGCAGGCTTTGAAAGGGAGAACACAACTACAG
This sequence comes from Mobula hypostoma, assembly GCF_963921235.1. Taxonomy (NCBI): domain Eukaryota; kingdom Metazoa; phylum Chordata; class Chondrichthyes; order Myliobatiformes; family Myliobatidae; genus Mobula; species Mobula hypostoma. The sequence goes on from NC_086113.1 coordinate 21,758,630, forward strand.
CTATGAAGATCCCTGCTGCACCTGATGACCCCGTGATCTCGGTCTCAGAGGCCAATGTTAGGCTGCCTTTAAAGAGGGTGAACCCTCGCAAGGCAGAAGGTCCCGATGGGGTACCTAGTAAGGCTCTGAAAACCTGTGCCAACCAACTAGTGGGAGCATTCAGAACATTTTCAACCTCTCACTGCTACAGGAAGAAGTTCCCACTTGCTTCAAACAGGCAACAATTATACCAGTGCCTAAGAAAAATAATGTGGGCTGCCTTAACGACTATTGCCTGGTAGCACTCATATCTACAGTGATGAAATGCTGTGAGAGGCTGGTCATGACTAGCCTGAACTGCTGCCTCAGCAAGAACCTGGACCCATTGCATTTTGCCTATCGCCACAATAGGTCAACTGCTGACAAAAATCTCAATGGCTCTCCACACGGCTTTAGACCACCTGGACAACACAAACACCTACGTCAGGATGCTGTTCATCAACTATAGCTCAACATTTAATACCATCGTTCCCACAATCCTGATTGAGAAGTTGCAGATCCTGGGCCTCTGTACCTCCCTCTGCAATTGGATCGTCGACTTCCTAACCAGAAGACCACAATCTGGGTGGATTGGTGATAACATATCCTCCTCACTAACGATCAACACTGATGCACCTCAGGGGTGTGTGCTTAGCCCACTGCTCTACTCTCAATATACGCATGACTGTGTGGCTAGGGATAGCTCAAATACCATCTATAAATTTACTGACAATAGAACCATTGTTGGTAGAATCTCAGGTGGTGAAAAGAGGGAATACAGGAGTGAGATATGCCAACTAGTGGAGTGGTGCCGCAGCGACAACCTGGCACTCAACATCAATAAGACAAAAGAGCTGATTGTGGACTTCAGGAAGGGTAAGACGAAGATACACATACCAATCCTCATAGACGGATCGGAAGTGGAGAGAGTGAGCAGCTTCAAGTTCCTGGGTGTCAAGATCTCTGAGGATCTAACCTAGTCCCAACATATCAATGCAGTTATAAAGAAGGCAAAACAGCAGATATACTTTATTAAGAGTTTGAAGAGATTTGGCATGTCAACAAATATACTCATAAACTTCTATAGTTGTACCGTGGAGAGCATTCTGACAGGCTGCATCACTGTCTGGTATGGAGGGGGCACTGCACAGGACCAAAAGAAGCTGACAAGAGTTGCAAATCTAGTCAGCTCCACCTTGGGTACTAGCCTACAAAGTACCCAGGACATCTTGAGGGAGCGGTGTCTCAAAAAGGCGATGTCCATTGTTAAGGACCTCCAGCACCCAGGGCATGCCCTTTCCTTACTGTTTCCATCAGGTAGGAGGTACAGAAGCCTGAAGGCACACACTCAGTGATTCAGAAACAGCTTCTTCCCCTCTGCCATCTGATTCCTAAATGGACATTAAATCTTTGGACACTACCTCACTTTTTTTTTAACGTACAGTATTTCTGTTTTAGTGCGTTTTTAAAATCTATTCAATATACGTAATTGATTTACTTATTTATTATTATTATTTTTATTTTATTCATTTTTTTTCTCTGTTAGGCTATGTATTGCATTGAACTGCTGCTAAGTTAATAAATTTCACGTCACATTGTCGTACTCAATCGGACCCGATGCAAGAGCAATTGTACCACAAAAACACTACACATGTAATTCTTTTTCAAACCTTTATTCTTTACTCATAGCATGCTATGGGGGATGTTATAGACTGATCTCCCAAAAGAGCCAGTCCAGAAACTGCCCCCCAAATTACACAATTCTCCACAATTTATAACATTGATCAGGTAGCAGGAAATCTTACAATTACAAGTTTAGACAATATTAGAATCATTTCAATCACATGCTAAGATATAAGATACAATTAGATGTAAGATAATCATTGGTCAGTTAATTATAATTATTTTAAGTCAAAGCTAGCCCATCAGTTCCTCAGTCAGACCCCTTCCCATTTTCTCCAGAACATTCTAGCCTCTACGCTCCCATAATTAGCTATATCTTGAGCTGCTTCTGCAAGATCAGATAGTTCCTTATTTGAGCCTTTGCCTGTCTTTAGAAAACAAAGACTAGTATGTCACCGGTTGCTGGCTAAAGCTTCTTTCTGACTGTCCAAGACAGTAAACTAAGGTGCCCACAAGGTGATTGATTATAAGTTAATCATTGTCCTCTGTTTTCCCCCTATTTACCTATCCCTTCATTCCATCAACATGTCGGTGATAATAAACCTGAATCTGATTCTGAAAATGTTGGAGGAACTCAGCAGGTCAGGCTGCATCTATGAATAGTTCTTCGGGCCAAGACCCTTCATCAGAACTGGAATGGAAGGGGAAAGAAGCCAAAATAAGAAAATGGGGGGAAGAGAAGGAGTGATAGGTGAAGTAAGGTGAGGAGGAAGGGGTGAATGAAGTGAGAATCTGAGAGGTGATAGGTGGAGGAGGTAGAGGGCTGAAGAAGAAGCAATCTGATAGAAGGAGAGAATAGAACATGGGAGAAGGGAAAGGAGGAGAGGCACCAGAGGGAAGTGATGGGTAGGTGAGGAGAAGAGAAGGGGTAAGAGGCGAGTCAGAATAGGAAATGGAAAAAAGGAGGAAGAGGAGGTAGAAAGTAATGCTCATGCTATTAGATTGGAGGCTACCTAGACAGAGCATGAGGTATTGCTCCTCCAACCTGAGGGTGTCCTCATTGTGACCACAGAGGAGACCATGGACTTGCAAGTATGGGTGTAGGATGGTATGGTAGGCATTGCTGTTGGCGGTGTAACAATGGCCAAGTGGTTCGTTCCTGTGGTTCCACAGGTAATATGTTGGTGGTAGATGGTCAGAGACTTCTTCAAGCTGGCCTGATTGAAATTCCCCACGACCATTGGGAAGGCATCGTGGTGCGCTGTTTCATGACTGCTGATTACGCCGCTCAGCCCCTCCAGTACCTGCCTGATGTTGGCTGGGATGGAACGTATACTGCTACCAGGATGACGACGGGAAATGCCATTGGCAGATGAAATAGACAACACCTGACTGCTGAACGTTCCATTGGGGGGAGCAGGACTGAGACAGAACAGACATGTCTGTGCACCACACTGAGTTAATCATGAAGCAAAGTAATGACTGACAAAGAGCTCTTGATCAGCTGGGGAGATGGGCAGAGGAATGTTAAATGGATTTCAAATTAGATAAATGTGATTTATGCATTTTGGACATTGAAACCAGGATATTATCAATGGGGGAGCACCGAGAAGTGTTCTAGAACTGAGGGACCTGGAGATACAAGGGCATAGTTTGCTGAAAGTGACCATGCAAGTAGACAGGGTAGTCTTAAAGGCATTCAGCATGCTGACCTTTACAGCCAGGGCATAGAGTGTAGGAGTATGAACATTATGTTGCAGTTATACAAATTGTTTGTGAGACCACACTTGGAATATTGTGTATAATTCTGGTTAAATGAAAGTCATTGTCAAGCTGCAAACAAATGGAGAAGCGATTCGTGAGGATACTGTCTGGACTAGAGGGCCTGGGTTACAAGGAAAGTTTGGCCATGCTGTTTTTTTTTATTTCGTGGAGCATAGAAGAATAAGTGGTGACATCATAAAAGTTCAGAAAATCGGATGTATATGGATGGTCGTCGTCTTTTTCCCGGGGTTAGGGAGTCAAAAACTAGGGGACACAGATACAAGATAAGAGGGGAGAGACTTAAAGGAGACCTGAGTTGTAACTTCTTTACACAGAGAGTAGTGAACTGCCAGAGGAAGTGGGTGGGCAGGTACATTTGCACCATTTAAGAGGCACCTGGTTAAGTACATGAAGGAGAAAGGCATGGAGGGTTATGAGCTGAACACGAGCATCTGGGAATAGGAGGGAAGATGCTGTGGTCAGCAAGGACCAGTTGGGCTGAAGGACTTTTATCCATGCTATATGGCCCTATAATGAACTCAGCAAACTATGGTAAATTCAGGATTGTGGCTTTCACACTGCTGACATCAGAACGGAGATACAGGAGCCATAGGTTCCACACCACCAAGTTCAGGAACAGGTATTACTCTTCAACCTTCAGATTCCTGAACCAACATGGACAACTTCACTTGCCTCAACTCTGAACTGATTCTACAACCAACAGACTCACTTTCAAGGACTCTACAACTTATGTTTTCGGTATCATTTATTTATTTAAGTATTTATTACAAATGTATCCGTACAGTTTGTCTTCTTTTGCACATCGGATGTTTGTCAGTTTCTGTGTGGTTTTTCTTTGATAATATTGTATTTCTTTATTCTAATGTGAGTGCATGCAAAAATGAATCTCAAATTAGTATATGATGATGTATAGTACTGTGATAATAAATTTACTTTGAAGTTGAACTTTGAACACTACAAAGTTGAGCTAATTTAATGTCACAGAATCCCGTGGAGAACTAAGGGGGAAATACACTGTGTATTGAAGAAAATACCATGAGGTTAGCTTATCAAACAAAACAAACAAATTGGAATTGGTTTTTAACTATATGTTACTCTTTCTGAAGATTTACAAGGCAATGCATAAATAAGAACTAGTTTTTTGAGAACAGATGTGTAAACTCATAATTCGCTTCCATCAAAAATGTGAATATAAAGTGATATGTCCTGAACTGAAGTAGACTGGTTAATTGAGTGAACTAAAATTAAAAGAAAAATGGGACAAGGATGGTTATGTGCAGGAAAATTGCAGAGTTAACAAATGTATGATTTTCATTTGGAGGTACAACTTATTTGTGAATCTATAATCTATTGAAATTGTATTAAACCAAAAGTAAGGCTGGAAAAAGATAATATTAGTGCCAAGTTATTGTGTACTCAAGATTAGGTGCTCTGAAGACCTTAAAAGGACAAAGTGGGTGCTGAATTCTTGTGTTTTACAGTGAATAAGATTTGCAGCCTAGGAGTTAGGTCACATGGAATTTTATCAGCAGAACAAAGGGGAAGCTGGATAGATAAATGATAACGGCCATTTATTGCCTATCCCTAAATGACCTTGATATCTTGGCTCACCACCAAGACCTCAAGGTCATTTAGCAATGGGCAATAATTGCTAGACTTGCCAATGATGTCCGTTTCAACTAAGAAATGATAAAATGGTTTACCACTGCGTACACTTGTTTGATAGATTGTGTTCATAATATAACTGATCCCCTAGTGTTCTTCAACATACTGTCTGTCAAGACTAATTCAATACAGTCTACAAATGACACTACTCTTCCTCAAAGGTACTACTGTTGATCACTACTTCAGTGCAAAATCAGTGGATTCTTTCAAAAGACATAGTAGTGGGGCTAATGCAAAGATTATGTCTGTTGATCAAGAGAATTCCTCAATGTCCTTAGGACAAATCAGGATGAACCCAACACCATCTGGACAATGTTGCGCAAATGCTAAAAACATACAGAAAGTGTAATTTCTTCCATGACAGGTGATACTATTATTAGTATCCTCTGCAGTAACTAAGATGCAGAAGAGTAGGATAACCTTGTGGGACAGTTTTAGAAGATTGCTATGGAAACAGAGGTTCTGTCCTTTTCAAGATAGCGCTTGAGAAACTAAGTGCCATAATTAACAAGAATTCACTCAACAAGGACTTCAAGTGAGAGGGACCAGCTGTAACCAACTTGATGTGTTCCTTGATACAAAAGGAACAACTCATTAGATCAGACAGCTTCTGAGAAGATCAAAACCATAGTATCAATTTAGGCCATTGACCTCCCAGAACCAAGGAAAGGTAATCAATCTAAATCACAAACTCTATGTCTCTCCTCATAAGCATTGCATGATCTTCTATAAGATTTGTGTATTTTCTATTTTTACTTATGTCCCAGGTTTTATTAAAGTAGGTTCATTCAAAGTTGGAATCACAAAAAAACTTGACAATCTGGATTAGCCTGCAATATGTAATTCTAAAGATAATTTCAATAACACCTTTTAAGCATAACTTAGATGGTCTCTGTGATAAAAATCCACTTCTGTTATTAACGACCTCTTGGTTCTTCACCTTCACTTGTTAACTCAAAACCAACAGCCAACTTGATCAGTCCACTTTATATGTTAGAATTAATATTGGTCCAGATTTTGTGGTTTTGATAACAGTAAAATTGTGAATCTGTGGGTTCTGATGTGAGATTGAGGTCAGAGTCATACAGCATAGAAACAAGCTCTTCAGTCCAACTCAACTTTGCTGACCCATATGCCTTTCTAATTTAGTCCTATTTGCTTGCATTTGGCCCATGTACTTGTCCAAATATCTTTGAAACATTGTAAGTGTATCCTTCTCTACAGCTTCTACAGACAGAAAAGACACTAATGAAACTATATGTAATTGACCACAACTCCGCCTTGAGAACTATAATTCTAAGCAAACTTAACCAAATTCTTGGACCTAGGACTCAACACCTCCCTTCAAAATTAGATGGTTGACCTCCTGACCTACAGACCACAATCAGTAATGACAGGAGCAACACCACCACCATTATTAACTAAATATGGTGCTCGACAAGGCTGTATTCTCAACCCCCTACTTTACTTCCTATACAAATATGACTGTGAGGCCAGATTCTGCTCTAACTTCAGCTACAAATTTACAAATAACACCATCTTAGTGGGATGAAACTGAAATAAAATTGAGGAAGGATATAGCCTAGTGACAACAGCCTTTCCTTTAATGTCAGCGAGTTAAGATGCCGGTCATTGACCTTACAAAGGGACAGCAATGCACACAATCCTCCTTACATCAGCATAGCTGAGATCAAGAGAAATTAACATCACCATTGGCAATCCTATCCAGCTATGTAGACGCCATAGCCACTACTTCATCAGGAGGCTAGAGAAATTTGGTATATCCCCTTTGATCCTCACCAATCTTTATGGATGCACCCTAGAAAGCATCCTATCTGGACATATCACAGCCTGGTATAGCATCTGCTCTGTGTGTAACAGCAAGAAACTGCACAGAGTTGTGGACACAGCTCAGCACATCATAGAAACTAGACCCCACCCACCCTGGACAATGTTCCTCCTCCCCCTGACATGGAGCAAATGATACAAAAGCCTAAAAGCATGTACCACCAAGCTCAAGACAGCTTCTAGCCTGTGATCGCAAGTCTATTGAATGTTCCCCTAGTACAATATGATGGACCCTGCACCTCATACTCTACCTCGTTACCAGCACGTTGTTGTATGTCTGTACTGCATGTTATCTGTAACTGCAAAGCTTTGTTCTGCAATCTGTTGTTATTTTTCCTTGTGTTACGTCAATGCAGTATTGTCATGAAATGATATGTATGGATGGCATGCAAAGCAGATTAAGCAATTTTCTTTGCTGTATCCCAGTACATGTGATGATAATAAACAAGTTTAACAGTGTCTTGCATTACTAACAAAGGAATAAAGAAAGTTGCAGGTATTTAACCACTTTTCTATAATACTGTATGCCTAAAGTGTTTAAGTTTGTTCTTGACTTGAATTATTAATGGACCCCTAAGCTATATTCATCAAGCTAAATCTGAATTTTTTTTGTTCCCTCAGAAAAAATATTTCAAAATGTAATAGATTTTAAAATAAAAGTTTGTGTTTTATATTTATATCTCAATTTCATATTTAATCTTCTATGAATAAATAATCTTAATTTAACACTCTTTACAATGTTTTAAAATATTAATTGAAAATTATGCCTTTCCCATCTGATTGGCTGTGGGGGAATCCTTTAATATGATTAACTGCTTATCAAGTTGATGAGGTCTCAGATACTGATGCCTGAAAACAATTACATCCGGGAGAGTGAGTTCATCTTGCAGAGATAACATAATATCACTAGGCAGCTTTCTTTAAGTTTAATAGCAAACACTTACAGGAGGTACCTAATAATGTGGCCACTGAGTGTATGTCTGTGGCCCGTACATTTCAAGGTTCGACATGTTGGCCATTCAGAGATGCTCTTTTGCACACCACTGTTATAATATGTGGTTATTTGAGTTACTGTCGCCTTCTTGTCAGCTTGAACGAGTCTGCCCATTCTCCGCTGATCTCTCTCATTAACAAGGTGTTTTTGTCCACAGAACTACCACTTACTAGATGTTTTTTTCTATTTCACACCATACTCTGGGGACTTGTGCGTGAAATTCCAGGAGATCAGCAGTTTCTGAGATACTCAAACAACTCCATTTGGCACCAACAATCATTCTATATAACCCCCCACCTTAAATTCCTCCATATACCTGTCTAGTGGTCTCTTAAACTTCACTAGTGTAGCTGCCTCCACCACTGACTCAGGCAGTGTATTCCACGCACCAACCATTCTCTGAGTAAAAAACCTTCCTCTAATATCCCCCTTGAACTTCCCACCCCTTACCTTAAAGCCATGTCCCCTCATATTGAGCAGTGGTGCCCTGGGGAAGAGGTGCTGGCTATCCACTCTGTCTATTCCTCTTAATATCTTGTACACCTCTATCATGTCTCCTTCTTTCCAAGGAGTAAAGCCCTAGCTCCCTTAATCTCTGATCATAATCCATACTCTCTAAACCAGGCAGCATCCTGGTAAATCTCCTCTGTACCCTTTCCAATGCTTCCACATCCTTCCTATAGTGAGGCGACCAGAACTGGACACAATACTCCAATTGTGGCCTAACCAGAGTTTTATAGAGCTGCGTCATTACATTGCGACTCTTAAACTCTATCCCTTGATTTATGAAAGCTAATACCCCATAAGCTTTGTTAACTATCCATCTACCTGTGAGGCAATTTTCAGGGATCTGTGGACATTTACCCCCAGATCCCTCTGCTCCTCCACACTACCAAGTACCCTACCATTTACTTTGTACCCTGCCTTGGAGTTTGTCCTTCCAAAGTGTACCACCTCACACTTCTCCGGGTTGAACTCCATTTGCTACTTCTCAGCCCACTTCTGCATCCTATCAATGTCTCTCTGCTATCTTCGACAATCCTCTATCTACAACACCGCCAACCTTTGTGTCATCTGCAAACTTGCCAACCTAGCCTTCTACCCCCACATTCAGGTCGTCAATAAAAATCACGAAAAGTAGAGGTCCCAGAACAGATCCTTGTGGGACACCACTAGTCACAACCCTCCAATCTGAATGTACTCCCTCCACCACAACCCTCTGCCTTCCGCAGGCAAGCCAATTCTGAATCCACCTGGCCAAACTTCCCTGGATCCCATGCCTTCTGACTTTCTGAATAAGCCTACCGTGTGGAACCTTGTCAAATGCCTTACTAAAATCCATGTAGATCACATCCACTGCACTACCCTCATCTATAAGCCTGGTCACCTCCTCAAAGAAATCTATCAGGCTTGTTAGACACGATCTTATGTGGTATCATTTGTGTTCTCTTATTGACTTGAAGTGGTTACAGTCAGCAGTATATTCTGAAATGCATTGGTTGTGGTAGACAGATTCAGTACCTATTTACACACAATGATGCTGTCAGCTGTTTGCAGTTAATGTGTGAATTTAGAAGCACATTCATAAAAAAAAATGGTTTATGTACTACACTATACAATGTGACTGTGAATGAGCCTCATAGACACTCACTTTTAAACCATTTTTCTCATTTATGCCTGTGAGCTCCATAATCACTACTACTAACGTTTTAACTTAAGAAAAATTTTCCTTCCCTGCTATCCCTAATGAGCAGTGCAGCAACACACAAGGCAGGTGCCAGCACAAACAACCATACAGTTTTTCCCAGGGGTAAGGAGGACCAATAGGAAGAACCAACAATTTTCCAGAAAGGGATCCCAAAAGTCTAACATGGTATTAATAGAATGGAACAGGGGTAAAAGCTTCCACTGAGCCAAGGATCAGCTTTGCTTCAGTGAATGGCTTTTTCTCAGAATGTTGTAAGATCAAGTCCTCCTCCAGAGACTTGAAACAGAACCTGCAGATAGCAAACTAATGCTCCAGTGTAGCACCAACGAGAACAAAACTTTGAGTGCTGCCAGATGAAACCAAGTTTCAGATCACTATCTCATGTAGATAAAGAAGATTCCATGATCCCATTTGATAAAGAATGCGAGAGTTCCATGAAAATTACCACAAAAAAATAGATACACATTCCTCAGTATTGTCCTGAATAGATTGAAAAGAAAAAAAATACTCAAGACACGAGACACTGGCGATGCTGAGATCTGGATCAAGAAAACAAACTGCTGGAGGAACTTTCAGGACCAATGCAGGGTCTCTAAAAAATGTCAGTTACTCTTTTGCTTCTACAAATGCTGCCTGACCACTGAGTACTTCCCGAAGTAAGTTTCGTTGAAAAGAAAAGCTGTTCCTGAAATATTTGTCAGAGGCCAGGAAGCTTGTTGCGAAATGTGGCTGCATGTAAATTAGCTGCGGAAGCATTGAGGTCAGTTTCAAAGATTTTCCATTGCACATGAAATATATAAAAGCAATGCAACTGGCTTTCCTTCTTGTGTAGTCCTGGAGGCATTTTAAAAAATTCTGACAGGGCTGAAGGCCATTTGGTAACTATCTGTTTACCTGTATTCTCATGAGTGTTGGGTAATCACCTCCTGAAATCCCAGAGTTTGAGTTTATACAATTTTGCACTTGTGCTTATCTGGGACAAAGAAAGCTTTATCAATTAGTCTCATCCTGATTGATAAATTACAGAACCTGGCCTCTGTACCTCCCTCTGCAATTGGATCCTTGACTTCCTAACTGGAAGACCACAATCTGTGTGAATTGGTGATAATATCTCCTCCTCACTGACGATCAACACCCTCAGGGGTGTGTGCTTAGTCCACTGCTCAACTCTGTCTATACCCATGACTGTGTGGCTAGACGTAGCTGAAATACCATCTATAAATTTGCTGACGATACAACCATTGTTGGTAGAATCTCAAATGGAGACAAGAGGGCGTACAGGAGTGAGATGTACCAACTAGTGGAGTAATGTTGCAGCAACAACCTTGTACTCAATGTCAGTAAGACGAAAGAGCTGATTGTGGACTTCAGGAAGTGTAAGACGAAAAAACACATACCAATCCCTACAGAGGGATCAGAAGTGGAGAGAGTGAGCAGTTTCAAGTTCCTGGGTGTCAAGATCTCTGAGTACCTAACCTGGTCTCAACATATCAATGCAGCTATAAAGAAGGCAAGACAGTGATTGTACCTCATTAGGAGTTTGAAGAGATTTAGTATGTAAACAAATACATTAAAAAACTCTATAGTTGGACCATGGAGAGCATTCTGACAGGCTGCATCACTGTCTGGTATGGGGGGGGGGGCTACTGCACAGGACCGAAAGAAGCTGCAGAGGGTCATAAATTTAGTCAGCTCCATCAAGTACTAGCCTACAAAGTACCAGGATATCTTCAAGGAGCGGTGTCTTAGAAAGGCAGCATCGATTATTAAGGACCTCCAGCATCCAGGGCATGCCCTTTTCTCACTGTTACCATCAGGTAGGAGATACAGAAGCCTGAAGGCACCCACTCAGTGATTGAGGAACAGCTTCTTCCCCTCTGCCATCTGATTCCTAAATGGATATTGAATCCATGAACACTACTCAATTTTAAAATATATATTATTCCTGTTTTTGGTCGATTTTTAATCTCCGGTATACATATATTGTAATTTATTATTTATTTATTCCTTCTATATTATTTATTGCATTGAACTGCTGCTGCTGCTGTTAACTAATTTCACGACACATGCTGGTGATAATAAACCTGATTCTGGTTCTATTGGATTAGTTGATAAAGCAAAAAAAAAGTAATACGTCTTTCCCCCCCGAGTCATCAAGACTCCAAAACTCATACTCTGCAGGAGCAGTATTCCACACAAATGGACTGTGGCACCTATGCTGCTGAACAAAAGCCTGTTACTTTTCCAACTATAGAATCTTCCATCCATCCGTGTTGAGCATCTGCACTGGATAATGAACATGGATGTCCCTGTACCAGGTTGCATTGCTGAGTTCATGATTTTGCATATCTCTCCAATTGATTTGGCTCACCTCTTGAGTCCAGATTCCTTGCTATATGGGGCGGGGGGTGGGGAACGTCGACTCAGACCATGAGAGGCCTGCGTTGGGCATTTTCGTGCCTTACAAGGCGCAGATTGGAAGTCTGTGTGGGGCACCACTCCTCGCACAGACTAGAGCAATGTGTGATTAAGTGCCTTGCTCAAGGGCACAAACATGCAGCCACAGCTGAGGCTCGAACTAGCAACCTTGAGATAACTAGACGAATGCCTTAACCACTTGGCCACGTGCTCAACACTATATAACTGTCTCCTAACTGGCCTCTGGAATGGCCCATCAAGACAATCAGTTCAAAGTTTATGGGGGATGACTATTAAATGCTCAATGCTACTGAACTATCTTGTGAAAAATTGAAATTTAAGAAAAGAGAAAATTTGTTAAAAACAGCTTGTGACAGTTTAAGGCAATGAAATTGAGAGACTGTTACTTCACAAAGGCCCGTCAAGGAAAGAAACTGTTACAATCAATATTTGATTTATATCCCTTAATTTGCACAGTGTATTTGCAATGTATTCACAACAACTTCACCTTGTATGTCACACCTTTGTTTCATAAGACCTTTGGAACTTCCTGAGCATTGCATTTTTGCACTATATAAGTAGAATTTTTCCTGTCCTTTGCCCAGCCAGGTGAGCAACGGGGCCCTGTCAGTTTATGTCACTGATGAAGCAGCAGTATAGTATGGATATATTGGCTGAAAAAAAAGACTTTTGTTTATACTTTTACACCCTAGACCAACATTAACTACTTTCTTGAGGTGTTGTCACATCATAATGTAGAAAAACAGTAGCCCGTTGCACAAAGAAAACTCCAACAAACAGCAATGTAATATGTCAGGTCATACACCTCAAAGGAAAGAAAAATTACCTAACTTTTCATTCAACAATCAGAAAGCTACACGGAAGTTCAAAGGCCAGGTCTGTGATTCAGAGGCTATGCCATAGGAAATGGCAAGGCAGGCACATAAATATTCACAAAAGAAAGAGACAACCTTGTATCTTTGCCAAAATTAAAGAGATGTTAGTCCCAGTTAAAATATAGTAATCATTAAAGCAGAAGTTAGCACCACCTTGACCGACATGCAAAAATAATTTGATCAGTACTCTAATTAAAGAATAGTTGTGAAAGACAGAGACTAACAGGTATGAAAGAAAATGGAACTGATGGTTCCTTCTGACATGTATTAGTAATTGGAAGGGAGATCAGAGAATAAATAAAGGGAAAATTTCTGGCCATTGTGATGTTCCCCAAAGAACTATACTATAACTTTAGTTGTTCAACAAATGGATCATAGACATCTTTGAGACTAGATATCTATATTTGAGACTAGGAGTCCAGACAAAGGACCTCAACCCCAAAAATCAACTGTTCGTTTGCACCACAGATACCCACTTGACTAGATCCTTTGTGTGGCTATATATAGTACCTTGCCAGCCCACATCTATATATGAATTAAAGAGCACAAATTCAGCTAGTTAGAAAGGGTTTCAAAGACCTCCCTTTCAAAATTGAAGTTTTTTTCTTGAGTAGTTTTCAATACTTGGATCAAAATATGTGCAAGGGATTGAAAATGACATGTACAGATCTACTCAGGTGCAAAGAACTGCCTTATTTAAAAATAAATCAGTCATAGAAATTGAGTGAATTCATAAAGTTGAAGCCTTTCACATTGATCAAATAAAACACATTAACATCAGCTGGGATTCAGTGGTAACATTACAGCTTTGAGGTCAGTAGGTTCTGAGTACAGTAATCTAAGCTGACACTCCATGCAGTACTGAAAACACACAGAAGTGCTTTTAGTGAATGCATTAAACCAAGGCCTTTTCTGCCTCCTCAGTGTTTCTGCAGAGGAGCCTAAGGTGCTATCTTAAAGAAGAGCAGGAATGTTATGCTTGGTGTCATGAACAATATTTTTACTAAATCCGATTACCTGGTCATCATTAAAACCATTTGTGGCTTTGTACAATATGATTTGCATGCTTCTTAGAATTAAAAAATGCTTCACTAACTAAAATGACTATCATTGAAAATTTCTTTTTAAATCCTTTCTCAGCCTTTAATCCTAAAGTATTAGAAAGATTGCATTGTTCATTACAAGAAACATTTGGATCACCCTTGAAAACATAATAAATAGGAACAGGAGTAGGCCATTCCATCCTTCTAACTTCTTGGCATCCATCAGAACCTTCTACATTCATGCTATTTTTCTGAACTATTTCTGTTTTCAATGATTCCCTTGATATGCAGAAAATATTTGTCTCTGTTTTGAACAAATGCAATGATTGAGTCTCCTCGGCCTTCTGCGGAAGAGAATTCCAAAGATTCGTTATGCTCTTTTTGAAGAAATTCTCCTCATCTCCTGATCATTTAGAAAGATTTCTCCTCATCTTGTTCAAGGTAGCCTACCTCCTTTAATGAAACTGTAAAATTATGTTCTAGACTATCTTATTTTATTGAGATACAGCGCAAGACCTTCTGGCCCTTTGAGCTGTGCCGCCCAGCAACCCCTGAATTAACCCTAACCTAATCACAGGACAATTTACAATGACCAATTAACCTACCAACCAGTAAGTCTTTGGACTGTGGGAGGAAACCAGAGCACCCTGAGGAAACTCATGCAGTCACGGGTAGAATGTAAAAACTCCTTACAGACAGCCGTGGGAATGTGCAAACTCCTTGCAGACTATTCTGCCAAAGGGAATGGCTGTTGAGCCCTGTAAGAATTCCATAAGATTAAGAAATTCACTTATTCTTATAAACTCTGGAGAATACAAGATTAATCTAAGCATACTGTCTTCATAAGGCAATGTTAGTATCCCTGGAAATGACCTGGTCAGTCTTTGCAAGTATATCCTTAGGCCTACAGCTATTTCTGTCAATTTTTATAAAACTCTTCCTTGGATTTACTGCTGTCTATAAATTGTCCTGTCAGCCTGCTGAGGTTTGGTACTTCAAAGGAATATATTTTATCTGCAAATCTTCTTTAAATGTTACATACCTCTTGTCTACCATAATACCTTCCTAAGTATTTTAAAATCAACAACAGCCAATGCTCCCTTCATATGTGCTAGTTTCCTTTGTTAGATTTAAGATCGGAGTTTTAGATTGAAAAAAAAAATTACTTTCAGACTCATTGTGATGTTCTGTAGCATTATAGTCACTCCTCCCTAAATACCCCCTTTGTGACAAGATTTGTCAACTAAAAATTGCTTTGGCTGGTTCCTCAACATCATAATCAAGGATACTATCTCAGGTATATGATGTGAATTCATCCTCTACATTATACATGCTATTTTGACTTATCCTGTATTTACTGGAAGTAAAGTCACTTCATTACATCATGCCTATCTCATACATATCCATTTTCCTCATTTATGCTGCTGTCCTTTGCAGGTTTTTAGCTCGACTCAAACAGACTCCATTTTAACATCACGATCCAATAAGCCAAGGTCATTTTACGTCACCATACTGATTTCATCCCTTATTTACAGCATCACCATTCTTCCCCTTTTCCCTTCCTAAGTGCTGATTGTCTTGGGACATTGAACTTCCAGCAGAGTTCTGAAATGCTCTCAGTCCTCGGCCTTCTGCTATTTATGGCAACTTTTTCTGTTGCTGCAACACTAAATTATACACTTATCCTTTTACTACGTCAATGTACTTACGTATGGCCTGATGTGCCAAAACGCTTTTCCACTGTATCTCAGTACCTCCAACAATAATAAATCAATTCCAATTGATACATAATGCCAATTAGGTCATGCCCATTAATGTCTATTTGTGCTATTAATTCACCTGCCTTGTTCCAAGTGTTTAGATGAAGCACCTTTAATGTTAACAATTTTCTGTATTATGATCGCATTCATTCCTGGTCTTTCTTTAGTCACAGAGTCATACAACACTACAGCATAGAAACAAGCCCTTCAGCCCATCTAGTCTGTACCAAACTATTGTTCTGCCTAGTCCCATCAATCTACACCTGGACCATAGTCCTCCATACCCCTCTCACCCAAATACCTCTTAAATGTTGAAACTGAACCCACATCTAGTACTTCAGATGGCAGTTTGTTCCACATTCTCACCACCTTTCGAATGAAGAAGTTTCAGTTAAACCTTTCACCTTAACCCATGACCTCTAGTTCTAGTCTCATCCAACCATAATGGAAAAAGCCTGCTTGCGTTTACCCTATCTATACCCTCCATAACTTTGTATACCTCTATTAAGTATCAAGTCTCCCCTCATTCTCTGATGCTCCGGGAAATAAAGTCCCAACGTATTCAACCTTTCCCTATAACTCAGGTTCTCAAGTCCCGGCAGCATCATTGTTTCTATTATTTGTTCCTCTCCTTCCTGAATTGACTTTGAAATTCCCATCCTATTGCCAAGTTAGTTTAAACCCTCAAAGCCCTGGAGGATAATGGTTCTAATAGCGTTCAGGTGTAATCTTCCTTGTTTGTTCAACTCTCACCTGCACCAGAAATCCAAAGACTCTCTTATTCCACACATAGATTTACTTGCCCTATATTGTTGATATCTGTACTGGTAAGCACATAGCATTTGGAATGATTCTGACATTACTACTTTTAAAGTCCTGCTTTTTAATTTTCTACCAGATTCACACAAAAAAAAATCTATTAGGACCTTGACCCATTTTCTCCCTATTTGCAGGGACAACTTCTTTCTGGAAGCATTGCAGACAGTTAGTGACATCCTCGAACCAGAGAGGCTTCAGATCCTCCCGGAGTCATGTGCACAGTCATAGGAATGCCTCCAACTATTGAATTCCATATCCTGGTTTCTCTTTCCTTCCCCCCGTCCTGCGCAGTTGATCCTCTTGTACTACACTGGCGACACTGCCTCTGAGAGACCTATAGTAATAGAAAGGTGAAAGCCTCTCAGTGAGTGAGATTGACTGAAGGAACTCCTGTACTGTGTCTCTGTCTCTGTCTGTCTGTCTGTCTGTCTCTCTCTCTCACACTCACTCACTAGAACTCTCTGTGTGATGTAGTCAGCTCCCTATCCACAAAGTTTGTAGCTTCATCGATGCACTTCAGCCAGTGCCTCAGCTCTGATACCTGCAGTTCACACAACTGTACTGGGACACTATCTGGTTAAGCAGGAGATCAGAAGCATCCACACAATACGGGATGCCATTAGCACTAGGCTGACATGACCTGTCTTGCCTCCCTTCACTATCAACTTCCAACATTATGGGGAGGGGAGCAGTCTGACTGCCAAAGCTAACCATCAAAATCCCTGACTGGACGGGGATTGGAGGGATATGGGCCAAACATGGGAAATTGGGACTAGCTGAGCCGGCACTGTGGTACTCATTAGGCCAAGGAGTTTGTATCTGTGTGCTTGGCTTTATGACTCTGGGCAATATTGGATAAACAATGACTCTTTAGGGATAGTCAGCATGGTAATGTAGATAGTGACATAGGTTATCAAATACTACAAGGTGATACCGATCAGCTCGGTAGGTGGGCTGAGGAATGGCAAATGGCATTCAAAGCAGCTCAGTGCAAGGAGTTCCATTTTGGGAAGTCAAAGTAGGGTAGAACCTTCACAGTGAACCAGGGGAGTGTTGTAGAACAGAGCCTTATGAGTAAAGTATATAGTTCCCTGAAGTGGAGTCACAGGTAGGCAAAGTAAAGAAATCATTTGGAAAGGTGTCTCCTATTTTATTTCTTTTGATTCATCATCACAGTTTTCATGGTGCTGATCTACAACCAGAATAAATGTAAACATCTGTACACTTAATAGCAATTCAATATAATGTCAAACTCATGACAGTAGAAATGTAGTATCCCATTTATTTAAATTAATTGCAAAAGAAATCCATTAGCCTTTTTACAATTGACTGTAAAAGCACTTTATTTGCTTTTAAGTGCTTTGTGGCATGCTGAGCTCATGAAGAGTGCTACTTAAATGGACATCTGGGTATAAAAGAAAGGCTTTAGCACATGTTTGACAGATTTTGATGCATCATTCTTTTATTAAAAATTGTTATTCGCAGCCTGATATTTACAGACAGCTTCCTGAATTACCATTGATTAGCTAGAGTTAACCAGGCCCTACCTTTATGTCTCCATCCCCATGCAGCTTCTGAGATGGGTGGTTGTTTTTCTGCATTTGCACAATTTGTCTTCTTTTGCACCTCGATTGTTTGTCGGTCTTTGTGTGTAGTTTTTCACTGTTTCGATTGCATCTCTTTGTTATACTATGAATGCCTGCAAGAGAATTGACCTCAGGGAAGTATATGGTGACATGTACATACTTTGATAATACATCTACTTTGAGCCTTTGAACTTTGAATAGTACCATCCTGGGCATCAATTGGGTGATGCCACAGTTCCTGCCACAATCCCCTTATAAAATGCCATTAAATCACAACATGGGCAAGAGTTATTTATACAAGAGCTATTGGCACTAAATTTGCCATCAGTGGCAAAGTGATGACACCACTGACCAGTAGTTGCTACCTTTTTATCTCTAATAGTGAGAATTCCCCTGTTCTGACAATGCTGCTGTCTTGCATCATTTAAATGGTATATGTAGGGTTCAAGTGGTTGAATAGTCACTTCTGATAAGAAATTCTCACCAAAAGGAAAGCAGAGGGGTAAGGAAACAATTACAATTTTTAACCAACTTCTTAAACATTATGTAGAGTGCTAAATAACAATCTGATGATCTACATTGATACAATCTGAAAGAGAATAAATAAACTGCATTTTAAAAATTGACATATTCACTATTTAGTTTTTTCCATTTTAAGGAAATCATAAAGATTGCTCAATTTTTTTCATCAAAGGCAAGTGAATTTGCTAATTTATAATTGTGGCTTTTTATTCTTTTAACATTTACATTAAAGTCATGTAATTTTGTGACAGCCAAGAGTATTTTACATTGGGATTACTTTAAAATACTTGAAATCCATTTCAGAACAAATTTCTCTTGATTCCTTTGGAGACAACTGCACACAGTGCAGTTTGTGGTACTGGTCTGGATCACTGGCAGCAATTTCACTCTTTCCAAGATATCCTGAAACTGTGTCCATCTCATGAAGAAATAATCCTTAGCATATTATTGCTACCACAGAATCTGGCCCACGGTGTCAGCATTTTAAAATATTACAAATTGAATTTTGTGGATCCCATTAAGCCCTCAAAAAGATCCAATTACTGGCTCAGTTTTCTCCCTTGCCTTCCTCACTTCAGAAACATCTAATGTTGTGGCTTCCTTCAATGGCTTCCACAAGTTCTATGTTTAAGAAATTCATTATCATTTATGCAATGAGTTGTCCACTTGATCAACCCTTTACTCTGAATGTCTATTTTTTAAGCTTCTTTTTCCGGCTTTCAAGCTGTTTGGCACAATAAAAGTTTTACTGGTTCAAACCATTACATCAACTTAAAAATGTCAGATAGGCCTCTGAAAAAGAAGTCAATCTCCTCTCATATACTAGAATTAATCTCATCATACAAATTTGGACATCTTCACTTGTAGTATTATCCCAGGATCTCTAGAAACATTCAGAGTATTCCAGATGAAATGTAATCCAAACCTTATATATAAACAATAAAACTTGCTTTGATTTTTGCAGCTTTGAAAATATATAGAACATTGTGTTCTTCTTAAGACCAGTGTAGTCAACTTTAATATACAAAGCGTTAGTTTGCACCAGACTGGAGATCATTAAACATAGGCACAGTCTAATGGCAAAAAGAATGTTTAATGGAAGCAATATTGTTGCTTGACAGGATAATAGAAACAAAAAAATTATCTTTTAATTACTCTCAATTTCCTGTAAGATTCCCTTGACTTCAATTGCCGATCAAATTCGTCCCAAGGAAAAATAGACATGAAGGAGCTGTGCAGATTGTGCATCTGAGTGATCCCATTAAGCTGTTCTGGTTCACTGTAATAAAGGCTATGTTCAACAAGGTATTCCACATACTAACAACAATTTGCACTTATACAGAATCTTCAATGCAGCAAAGGAGTCCAAGAGGATTCGCAAAGGTGTTGTCAAAATTTGATACCAAGCCACATATAATATTAGGACAAATGAAAAAAAAAGATAGTTATAGAAGCCTTAAAGCGTATCACAAGGTAAAAAGAGGTGGAGAAACCAAAAAGTATGGAAAGAAAATCTTGGACAACTAATGGCAGTGATAAAAATAGAGGTTATGTAATTTGATTCATGTTGTCAACACAAGGTATAGTTTACCACAAACCAAGAGGTGTAGAAGGAATCATTCAATGAAATGTTTTGCATACTTGGACAATGTGCAAAAAATGCTGGAGAAACTCAACAAGACAGGCAGCATCTATGAAGGGGAATAAAGAGTTGACATTTCTGGCCAAGACCCTTTATCAGGACTGGAACAGAAGGGGACAGGTGCCCTCCACCACCCACCTTCCCCCTTACTGGTTTTTGTCTATCACTTGCCAGCTTGTACTGTTTCCCCTCCTCCTCCTTACTCTGGCTTCTGCCCCCTTCCTTTCCAGTCCCAATGAAGGGTCTTAAGCTGAAACGTCAACTCTTTATTCCCTTCCATAGGTGCTGCCTGACTTGCTGAGTTCCTCCAGCAATGTGTATGTATGGCTCAAGATTAATGGCATCTGTAGAATCTCTTGTGTTTATGATTTGCATACATGGATATTGTCTGAATTTATCTGCAAGGAACAGATTTTCTTGCACTATTATAAAGGATAATCCTTTGCCCATCCAAAAACCTGGATCTTGCTTTGGGAATCACAGTGATGAAATCAGCACTCAGTTTCATTAAGGAGTAAATCTGGCTGTGATTTCCGATGCTCCTGGCTGATCTGTAAAAGATAGAAATCAAGACGCTACCCTTAGTAACACTGGTCTTCCACTGGCTTTGCTCAAAAACTCATCAAGACTTGCCATTCACAAGATAGTTAACCACAAAGGCAATTATGATTATGAGGACACGCAGTCCCCTTTTATTGTTATTTAGTAATGCATGCATTAAGAAATGATACAATGTTTTTCCAGAATGATATCACAAAAACACATGACAAACCAACTTAAAAACTAACAAAAATCACATAATTATAACATCTAGTTACAACAGTGCAAAGCAATACCGTAATTTGATAAGAACAGACAATTAAATGTTAATGTTATGCTTATACATGCAAAGTCTCTGCCCTTCAAATTTTAGATATTGATGAAAAGTTAAATTTGTAAACTATTAGAGAAAATGCTGAAAGTACTCCCAACTCAGGCGGCACCAGCAGAGGGAGAACCGGAGTGAATCTGTCAGCCATGATAAATCTTCAGAACTATTGGCAACTTGAGATGTCAGCTTTGTTTCTCTGTCCAACAATCCACCCAAACCTGTTGAGTAATTACAGCATTTTTTGCTTATTCATATATCCCGTATCTGTAGTTTTTTTTTGCTTCTCGTTCCCCTCTCTCCAATCCTTCTCTTGATTTCACTTTTTGCAACATATTTAATATTCTTACACTTCCTGATTAAGACTCTGCAATTAAATGTTTCACTTTGATTGCTCCTTGCCCTGCTCTCACTGTTCCCAGATCCATTTAGAGCGGAGTTCCCGACTTGTTTTTATGCCATGGACCCCTACCACTAACTGAGGGGTCTGTGGACCCCAAGCTGGGAACCTCTGGTTTAGAGTGTGATGGGCTGCATAAAAGCCAACAGAAACTCTCTTGCCAGATATGTTTGTAATGGATGACAGATTTTCAGTGATGCTAAATCCAGGTCAAAAATTACATCTACAACATAAGAGAGGAATGTGCTAAAGGGAAATACTCACCACACCAAAAGGGACAATTGCACTTAGATGACATCTTGTGTAACAAATTTAAGATTCCCCAAAAGATATCGCAGCTGCTTCTGGATTACAATCTCTGTCATAATATAAAAAGGCAGCAGTCGATTTATGCACACTGAGCAGCCCACATACAGAACAGTGATGTAAAATCCATTGTTATATTGCCAGTCGAGGATTAATTATTGATAAATAAGGAGATCACCATCCCTTCCTTGAATTAATGCTGCAAGCACTTTTATGACCACTTGTTCCATTGAATGTCTCATCCAGGAATGAACACTGCCTTAGCATCAGGCACTGGATTCTCTGCCCAGAGTTTTGTCGCCAAAAAGGCGTACAGATTGGGGTGTGAAACCCATAGCTTTCCTCCTCAGAGATAAGGGACTACTCTGAGAGCAGACTCACCATTTATCATACTTATTAGTTGGGATAATGAATGAATGTGTATCTTATAAACATAATTATTATTCATTTCTTTCATTGATTGAAGAACTTTGTAGAATCACCAAGATCACTATCATCTTATGGATTTCACATAAAGATGGCTGCAATCATGCACTTCGAACCTGACATACCAGTACAACTCCCAGTAGACCCTGTAATAAAAAGAAATTCAATTATTCAGGGACTATAAATCATCGATACTATTAAAGCACTGGCATGGATCTTACAGTCAATGTGGAGGTAACATCTGAGTCTGTGTGAATTTTTACACCACAATTTAGGATATAATCAGGTGACCAAAGCAAGAGTTGGAACAGGTGATGTCCAGGGTGTGATGGGTCTACAATGATGCTGCTTGCTCGCTTCCTGACTCCAGATGCATATAAGTCCTGGATCGAGGGCAGCTTCACACCAATAATCTTTTCCGCAGCCCTGATGGTTCTTTGGAGTCTATTCTTGTCTTGTTTGGTAGCTGATCCAAACCAGACAGTGATGGACGAACAGAGAACAGACTGGATTATTCCTGAATAGAATTGCATCAGCAGCTCCTGAGGCAGGTTGTACTTCCTGAGTTGACGTAGGAAATACAACCTCTGCTGAGCCTTTTTGATAAGAGTGTCCGTGTTGGGTGTCCACTTCAGGTCCTGGGAGATTGTGACACCCAGAAACCTGAAGGTCACCACAGCAGACACAATACTGTTGAATAGTGAGTGGGGGGAATATTGGGGGGCTCTTCCTGAAGTCCACTGTCATCTCCACAATCTTGAGCGTATTTAGCTCCAGATTGTTCTGACCACACCAGAGGGCCAGCCGTTCCACCACCTGTCTGTATGCAGACTCATCATCGTCTCGGATAAGGCCAATGACAGTTGTGTCATCTGCAAACTTCAGGAGTTTAACAGATGGATCCTGTGAGGTGCAGTCATTAGTGTAAAGGGAGAAGAGCAGTGGGGAGAGCACACACCCCTGGGGGGCACCGGTACTGATTGTCCGGGTGCTAGAAATGATGCTCCCCAGCCTCACTTGCTGCACCCTGTCAGTCAGGAAGCTTGTGATCCACTGACAGATGGTGGGGGAGACAGTGAGCTGGGTGAGTTTGGAGTGGAGGATTTCTGGGACGATGGTGTTGAACGCCGAGCTGAAGTCAACAAACAGGACCCTCGCACTATATTTAGTTTCGGTTTCACACACATCAGTCTCTTTTGCTCTCGGGAAAACAAGCCCAGCCTACCCAATCTTTCCCCATGACTAAAGTCCTCCAATTCAGGAAACAAGCTGGTGAATCTCCCCTGCCCTCGCTCCAGTGCAACCGCATTTGCCTCTAATGCAGTGACCAGAACTGTTCATGTTATCGGGATGAGACATTATAATCTGTACTTCCAAGTTGAGGATTTGTTGAGAATAATCACTAAATTATCAAATGCAGTGATGATAAAGAATCAATTTCATATTTAGGGTAAGATAAAGGCAGCAGCATTTTGGAGGTTGAAGTTTGAGATATAGACAATGTAAGACTTGGAGAGAGGAGAGAAAAGCAAGGGTGATGATTCCTTCAACTGATAAGCTGCAGGAGGATGATAAAAAGGCAGTGTTAC
This sequence comes from Mobula hypostoma, assembly GCF_963921235.1. Classification (NCBI taxonomy): domain Eukaryota; kingdom Metazoa; phylum Chordata; class Chondrichthyes; order Myliobatiformes; family Myliobatidae; genus Mobula; species Mobula hypostoma. The sequence continues at coordinate 21,782,546 of NC_086113.1, forward strand.
AGAGGCAGAAGTAGGTGGCTGTTATGATGTGGCTTGAAACTAAATGCAGTCTGATAAAATGCCCAGACTGTGAACAGTAGTAAATGAATACTTGATAAGCAAGGGAGAGAGGATGGCAGGAATTCAGAGCTGAGGTTACAATCAGGTCAGCCGTAATCTTATTAAATTGCAGAGCTGGCCTGAGGCACCTCATGGCCAATTCCTGCTCCTAACTTGTATGTTCATATTTAGCGTGTTCAGTGGCCGGAAGTCAATGTGACAGTGCTCTCCGATGTTAACCAGGCCTGAGCTTCGAACATTGTTTTCCACACACAACCTCTCACATTCAACAACATCAAAGTGAGATATTTCTACGAATAAATTCATCCTCTGGAGTTAGCACTAATATGGCATAAAGCAGTGACAGCAGCTTCGTATCAACCTCTCCAATCCTATCTACAATGGAAAGAATTTCAAGTGGCAGGATACAGCACACTGTCACTACCATAAGGAACAAAAACAAATTATGTGTACCTTTATGAGTTACTTCAATAGATTGACTTCAAAAAGAAAACGATGAAATTTTACAGCCAAAAATAATGGATGTGGTTAAGCTTTAAATTAAATGTGAACCTATAATCTGCTAACTCATTGTGCTGTTTACAACGACATTGCTTGCTTTAATCAAGAAAAATTTTATAGAAACAATTAACAACACAAAGGTTGGGGGTTTTGTGGATAGTCTAGACGGTTGTCAGAGGTTACAGCAGGACATTGATAGGATGCAGAGCTGGGCTGAGAAGTGGCAGATGGAGTTCAACCCAGATAAGTGTGAAGTGGTTCATTTTGGAAGGTCCAATTTGAAGACAGAATATAATATAAATGGTAAGACTCTTGACAGTGTGGAGGATCTGAGAGATCTTGGGGTCCATGTTGATTGGACACTCAAAGCTGCCGTGCAGGTTGACAGTGTTGTTAAGAAGGCGTATGGTGTGTTGACATTCATCAACCATGGGACTGAGTTCAAGAGCCGTGAGGTAATGTTGCAGCTATATAGGACCCTGGTCAGACCCCACGTGGAGTACTGTGTTCAGTTCTGGTCACCTCACTACAGGAAGGATGTGGATACTATAGAGAGAGTGCAGAGGAGATTTACAAAGATGTTGCCTGGATTGGAGGGCGTACCTTATGAGAATAGGTTGAGTGTACTTGGCCTTTTCTCCTTGGAGCGACGGAGGATGAGAGATGACCTGATAGAGTTGTATACAAGGGGGCATAGTTTTAAAGTGCTTGGATGTAGGTACCAAGGGGATGTCAGGGGTAATTTTTTCACACAGAGAGTGGTGGGTGTATGGAATGCACTGCCAGCGGCGGTGGTGAAAGTGGATACACTAGGGTCTTTTAACAGCCTCTTAGATAGGTACATGGAGCTTAGAACAATAGAGGGCTGTGCGCTAGGGAAATTCTAGGCAGTCTCGAGTAGGTTACGTGGTCAGCACAACATTGTGAGCTGAAGGGCCTGTAATGTGCTGTAAATTTCTAGGTTACCAATGATTATGGCCATGAAGGAAACAATTCTCAATTCTTCATTTAACTTATTTTTGAAGAGTTTGATATTCTTGTGAAATACCTTTCTGTCTGTAGTCAGTGTTTGCATATTATCATAATTTCAGAATCAGGTTTAATGTCACCGGCATATGTCGTGAAATTTGTTAACGTTATGGCAGCAGTACAGTGAAATACATGATAAATAAATATAGAGAAATAAAACTGAATTACATGAAGTATATACGTGTCTGTTAAATAAGTAGTGCAAAAAAATCAGAAGTTAAAAAAGTAGTGAGGTAGTGTTTATGGGTTCAATGTCGACTTAGAAATCGGATGGCAGAGGAGGAGAAGCTGTTCCTGTGTCACTGATGGTGTGCCTTCAGCCTTCCGAATCTCCTTCCTGACAGTAACAATGAGAAGAGGACACGTCCTAGAACCACCCTCTCTGATAAAAGGAGGTGTTACCACTGGAGATAATACATTGGAGCCATTCAGGAATAGGTTGTAAGCTTTAACTAATATAGCTATCGCTATAGGCTCATTTACAGTGATATTAGTTGGCTTTTAGGTGGAAGATTATGCTATTTCAAAGTACAAAAAAAATTAATTATCACTCAAATTACATGTATGTCACCGTATACTAGCCTGAGATTAATTTTCTTGTGGTCATTCACAGTAAATAGAAAGAAACATTAGAATCAATGATAAACCACACAAGACAGAGTCAGACAAACAAAGTGCAAAAGACATCAAACTGCAAATACAAAAAGAAAAGAAGAAAAATAAAGAAATAAACTCTAACTATTGAGAACCTGAGTTGAAGAGTCTTTAAAAGTGAGTCCATAGGTTGTGGAATCATTCTGTGTTGGGGTGAGTGAAGGTATCCCATCCAAATCACTGCCTGACGATTGAGGGGTAATAACAGTTCCTGATCTCGGTGGTGCAGGACTTGAGACTCCTGTACCATTCTTCCTACTGGCAGCAGCAAGAGAGCATGACCTGGATAGTGGGGGTCCTTACTAATGGATGCTGCTTTCCTGCAACAGCGCTCCTGGAAACTGTGCTCAGTGGAGTGGAGGGCTTTGCCTGTGACGGACTGGACTGTATTTTTTTATGCTCAGGGGAATTGGTGTTCCTACAGCAGGCTGTGATGCAACCAGTCGGCATACTCTCCACGACACATCTATAGACATTTGTCTTAAGTTTTAAATGACATGCTGAATATTTGTAAACTTCTAAGAAAGTAGAGGTGCTGCTGTGCTTTCTTTGTAATGGCAGTTACACCTTGTACCCAGAGCAGGTCCTCTGAGATGATAACGCTGAGGAATATCAAGTTGCTGACCCTCTCCGCCTCTGATCCCCCGATGAGGACTAGCCTGTGGACCCCTGGTTTCCTCCTGTAAGCACAATCAGGTCTTTGGTTTGCTGATATTGAGTGAGAGTTTGTTGTTGTGGCACCACTCTGCCAGATTCTCAGTATCCCTCCTACATGCTGATGTGTGAGCACCCTTGATTTGGCCAACGACAGTGCTATCGTCGGCAAGCTTCAATATGGCACAGTGGCATTGGAGCTGTACTTAACCTCACAGCCATAAGCGTAAAATGAGTAAAGAAGGGGGCTAAGCAAACAGCTTTGTGGTGCCACTGCACTGAGGAAGATTGGGGAAGAGATGTTGTTGCCAATCCAAGCTGACTCGGGTCTGCAAGAAGGAATCCAGTTACACAAGGAGGTATCGAGGCCAAGGTCTTGGAGCTTATTAATTAGTTTTGAAGGGATAATAATATTTAATGCAGAGCTGTAGTCAATGAAGACTATCCTTAATAAAGATGTATTTATCTTCACTATCCAGATGTTCCAGAGCTGACTGGAAGAGCCGATGAAATAGCATCTGATGTTGTCCTGTTGAGACAGGAGGCAAATTGGAGAGGATCCTCAGGCAGGAGTCGATGTGCTTAATCACCAGTCTCTCGAAGCACTTCATCACTGGGGATGTAAGTGTGCTAATGGATGATAGTCATTGAGGCTGGTTACCACGTCCTTCTTGGGCACCTGAAGGATGCTCTCACGTCAGCCTCAGAGACTGAAATCACAGGATTGTCGGGGGTTATGGGAGTTCATGAAGGTGCCACCACGTTTTGACAGTCAAAGCAGATCTCTCCAAAAATAAAAGATTATTCTGTCAAACAACTGTGGCCTATCAGGGGATGAAGCCAAACCACCTTTTAATGATATCATGGCCGATCGATGAATCATCTTTTGCTTCATTTCCATTATACCTGTGGTATGAAAATCTCTTTCAAGCTCGTATTTGTTATTTGCATGGGACAGTTCCAGTTTTCTACTGCTATATGTATTTAGAACTGTTTTCTAACTTTACTCTCAAAGACCTGGCTCTTAGTTTTAGACAATTCCTCAACCTGTGGAAATAGTTTCTTTTTCTCCACTTTAACAAAAACAGAAATGGTAGAAACGCTTAGAAGGTCAAGCAGATGTCTTCTCCAGCATTTTCTGTTCTTCATTTCAGAACCCTGGCATCTGCAGGTTTTTGATTTTCATTTCACTTTTCAATACTTAAAACTTCAATCAAATCTCTTCCAGAAATACAGCCCTAAAATGCATCATCTCTCCTCTTGTAGAGTAGAGTTGATGAACGTGAAGGAGAATATTTTGATTCAGCAAACACTCCACATTCTAAAAATTAAAGTTACATTGAGTTTTGAGGACTAGCACAAGTAATTTCTCCTTTCTTCATAATTAATGTGGTGCATCAATAAGTGCAGATAGCAAAATGAAAGAACAGTAACACACACAAATGCTGGAAGAACTCAGCAGGTCAGGCAGTATCTACGGAGAGGAATAAACAGTCGACGTTTTGAGATGCCTTCTGATAAAGACCCTTCATCAGGACTTCACCAATGAAAGAAGTAACTTTCTGCTTTCTTTCCATATATGCCCAAAACAACACACTCTACAGCCTTAACAGAATAGTAAGTTTGTTCAAGCAACACACATCAAAGTTGCTGGTGAATGCAGCAGGCCAGGCAGCATCTCTAAGAAGAGGTACAGTCGACGTTTTGGGCCGAGACCCTTCGTCAGTAGGTTTGTTCTCAAGTTTGTATTGAGAGCATGACATGAAGATAGTCTATTGCCTGAACAAGGAAAGAGTTTTGTTCCATGTACTGTGCATTATAGTGTTTTTCATCTGTCTCTATGTGGCCTGTAACTTGACCGACAGTTACTGTATAACTGGCAGTTTTGCCTGGGATACAATTCTAGGACAGTACATTTTCCCCCACTTTACTCATCTCTGTAGATCGTGTGAATCTGTTTGGGATCATATGTAGCAAAGAGTTTCCCCTTTGGGTGTAATTGCTGATCCAATCACTAATTACAACACCAACAAAAACTTGCATCGGTCTGGCACCATTAATGTAACACAAAATTCCAAGGAACATCACAGAAGAATTATCCACAGGCAGCTGACAGAAATTAATTGATAGGTATCAGGACAGGTGACCAAAAGCTTGGTCAAGGAGCTGAGTTTTTAAGGAGAATCTTAAGGAGGGAGTGGTAGAGAGGAGGGGTGAATGAAGGAGGTGATTCTGGAGCCTAGGACTTCAATAGCTGAAGGCACAGTGGCCAGTGCTCATTAAAATCAGAAGAAAACAGGAGGCCAGAATTGAAAGATGAGAGGTTTGTAACACCAATGAAAGACACAGTAATGAAGGGGAAGTGTTTTCTTAAAGTGGATTTGAATTATATTCAGATTATAAAATCAAAGCAATGTTAAAAGTGGGAGCCAAAGTAGATCAGCAGGCTTTCACCATGTTAAATAAATAAATGTTAAAGTGGGTTAAAACATGCAGCTCAGATTTTATCCCGTTTTTATCTGAATCTCATTTGCAAATCAATATTTAGCAAATCTTCCATCATCTCATTCAATTAACCAGTATTCAGAACATGATTAATTTTGTAATCTTAAAAATGTTCCTTAATATATTTAAGGCTTGTGACCTGGTGTCATTTAAATAATTCAGTATAAAATGGATCTATCATGAAAAAATTATACATCAGTCTTGTCTATTGCTGTATGCAACCTAACAATAAATAATTGAGTTAAAAGCTTTACACTATGACACACTACACAGATCCTCAGTAAATGTTTTTTTTTAGAAATTATAGTAGTTGAAGATGGAAGATTTGTCACATGAAATAAATTATTTTAGGAGTAGCATGAATTACCCATAAAGATACACAGCATAGAAACAGGCCATTCAGCCCGTTGAATCTGTGTTAACCATCGAGCACCCATTTACCCTAAGCTCATTTATTCTTGCCACATCCTTTTTAACTTTTCACAGATTCTTCCACTCACCTAAATACTTGGGGAAGTTTACACTGGCCAGCCGTACATCTTTGGGAAGCAAGAGGAAACTGGAGCACAGGGAGGCAACCCCTGCAGTAACAGGGAAAACATGTAAACTCCACGGTCAGCTCTAGAGATTAGGACTAAACCTGTAATGCAGCAGCTCTACCAGCCACTGCACAGTGCTGCCAAGCACAATTAATTAAAATTCTTAAGCTGATAAATTTAGTCTGAGTATTGGAGCCGAATTCACAGACTTTCATTCCAACAGTTCCTAAGTTACTGGAACGATCATACAAATGTTTGCAGATAAAGCAAGCTTTTCAGCTTGCTTGAGCACCAAGACATAAGCCCTTGAGACAAGGTTGCAGATTTAAGCCATTTGGCTAAATGTGTCCACTACACTATTCCATAATGGCTGATTTATTTTCCCTCTCGATCCCATTCTCTTGCCTTTTCCCCATAACCTTTTACATCCTTACTAATCAAGAAACATCAACCTCCGCTTGAGATATACCCAATGACTTGGCCTCTACAGCCGTCTCCTGCACTGAATTCCACAGATTCACTACCCTCTGGCTAAAGAAATTCCTTCTCATCTGTGTTCTAAAGGGACGTCGTTGTAATCAGAGGCTCTGTGGTCCTAGACTCTCCTCTTGTATACTCAAAATACGCCTTTCAATATTTGGTATGTTTTAATAAGATCCCCAATTCTTCTAAACTAGGCTAGATAAATACGTTAACTAATGTGTTCACTCAAAAAGCAGCAGACCTGCTGAAAGGTCTCCTTATTAAGATTTATATATTTGTGTATGAGTGAATATGCAACAGCTTTGCTGATCCTTACTGTTCTAAATTTACGTAAGATTACTAAAAGAGCTAAAGGAATAACATTCTAAAATAAAACCAATTGATTTTGTCAGTGTAATGTGTGCCACCTGGTGTTGATTTAACCTGTGCTCATTCAGGTTTTTATGAACATGATTCTCCAATCCTGTAATCCCCTGGAGATACCAGGCTCCTCTGATTCTGGTCTCCACATCATCCCTGAATTTAAATTACATAATTTTAGGCTGTGTCTGCTCTGATTAAATTACTAAAGCTCTTGAATTCAATCTCTAAATCTCTTCTTCCTCATTCTTCATTTAAATAGTCCCTTAAAATCCACCTCTTTGATCAATACATATTTCAATATTTTTAAATGTTTTTACTTATTATTTTTATATGAGCATACTTTCGATCAGTAGCTCAATATCAATTTTTCGTAAGAATGTTGGGTACATTTTGCTACTTTATAAAGAATTGTGCAATAATCTGAAACAAGAGCGAAATGCAAATTAGGATCAGGATTCGACCATTTGGCCTCTGGGGATTGCTTCACACTTAGTTAAATCATGGCTGACGTAACTTTAATCTCCAATCTCATCTGTCTACAGTAATAATTCAACCTCCTGCTTTTCAAAAATCTATACACTTGTACTTTAAAAATTTACAAAGACTCTGCTTTCACCACCCTTTATGGAAGTTCCAATAGAAATCACCGGGAGGAAATAATTCTCCTCCTCTAGTTCGAAACAGACCGTCCAATATTTTTTAGTGACACCTAGACCTAAATTGCCCCATAGAAACATCCTCCCAGGATATTACACATTTCCGCTCCCTCCTCCCTACTAAACTCCAGCAAATGTGGCCTGTCCAGCCAGGGTAATGTACTTATAGGAAGCTATCAAGTTTCTACAGCAGACATCAAAGTTAGAATTCCTGTCATTAAGGAAGTTGAAAACTTGTTAATGATTCTCCAATAGATAATACTCCTTTATCTTGTGCGCCCAAATGCCACTGGGGCTAAAGATTAGATTAGAATTGCCACATTCCAGCCAATTGTCACCCTAGCGCAGTCTCACTCTGGAGGAGACCAAGAGCAGCCACTGACTGAGGGGAAAATTCATCTTTTAACATAGAAACACTGCCAAATAAGGGCAGGTTGAAAGTGAACTCTCTTGTAAGGATGATGTTGGCTTTAGTCAGAAAAGCTGCCCCCTGAATCTTGTGCTACCAGGATTCAAAGGAACCCTTTCCTAAAGATGAAAGATTAGCCTTATCTGTCATATGTATACATCGAAACATCAAAGCATGCTGGAAAATGTGTCATTGGCATTAATGTCCAATACAGTCAAAGAACATACTGGGGGCAGATTGTAAGTCTGTCGGAGCAGTGCCGCCAGGATAATCAAGGACACGACCCACCCAGCCAACACACTTTTCGTCCCTCTTCCTTCCGGGAGAAGGCTCAGGAGCTTGAAGACTTGTACGGCCAGATTTGGGAACAGCTTCTTTCCAACTGTGATAAGACTGCTGAACGGATCCTGACCCAGATCTGGGCCGTACCCTCCAAATATCCGGACCTGCCTCTCGGTTTTTTTTTTGCACTACCTTCCTTTCCCTTTTCTATTTTCTATTTATGATTTATAATTTAAATTTTTAATATTTACTATCGATTTGTTCTCCAGGGAGCGCGAAGCGCAGAATCAAACATCGCTGTGATGATTGTGCGCTCTGGTATCAATTGTTTGGCGACAATAAACTAAAGTGAAGTGTCACTATCCTTCCAATGCCAATGTAGCATTCCTACAGTTTACTAACCCTAACTGGTACATCTCTGGAATGTGGGAGGAAACCCAGGTACCCAGAGAAACATGGGCAGTCACTGGGAAAATGTATAAAATCCTTATGCACAGCAGCAGGAACTGAATCCCACTCTTCCAATCACAGACAGAATGAAGTGTTACATTAACTGCTACCCTACCACGTTGCCCCATTTGAATGAACTTGGAATTTGTTTTCTGGGTCGTACTGTCCTCAAGCTGCTGTTCGGTAATGGCGTACAGGTCTTTAGAAGGCATTTGCCACCCTATCGGTTTGAATGCAAACAGTGACCGCCAGTGAATTGTTCGACTGCGGGAGCCGGATCTGCTCCACTGTTCTCGTGATCAGATACAGTACTCCCATCTCCAGTAAGGGAAGATCAAGGACAGCCATCAGCACTCTGCAGCATGCTGCTTATGGACATGCTGGTGACAGTAGCATTTCCCTCAGCCTCACTCCTGACTATTCGTGTAGGTTGATTGCTCAAGTCTCCAGAGTGGGGTTTGAACCCACTGAATTCTGACCCAGTGCTACTCACTTTCAAGGGATGGAAAGACAAATGGTAGGTAGAATTAATTTTGGACTTTTCCAACAAAGTGTTAGCACAGCACTATGGGCCTAAAGTCTAGAACATGGTTTTACAGCTTCATTAAAGGAGGTAGGCTGCCTTGTACAAGATGAAGAGAAATCTTTCTAAGTGCTAAGTGGGCTAGCAGGAGAGGAGGAGAATTTCTTCAAAAAGAGTGTAATGAATCTTTAGAATTCTCTTCTTCAGAAGACTGAGGAGACTCAATCATTGCATTTGTTCAAAACAAAGATGAATATGTTTCTGCATATCAAAGGAATCAATAGGAAAATGATGTTCATGCCACCAGGTTGGAGGCTGCCCAGGTGGAATACGATGTGCTCCTTCTCTAACCTAAGAGTGGCCTCACCAAGTATTGCTTTTAGTTTCTGTGCAAATTAGGCCACATTTTCAGTTGCTCACACTAAGTGGTTTCAATATTCAAACCTGGAGCTCTGGGTGAGAAGGACCACAGACAGCCAATGCCACACTCTCCGTTTACCACCAGCAGTCAAATACAAATTTCTTTCTTTCTTTTGCAATCTTTTTATTGATTTTCAAGTTCATAAACATAACAACAATACTAGTACAGAAAGATTGGGATTACTTTATTGGTAATTAGCATATGCCATTAGACAAAGACAAGACAAAGGAGCAGAAGTCGGCCATTCGGCCCATTGAGTCTGCTCCGCCATTTTATCATATGCAAATATAAACTACAGATTACACAAGTATACTAAGCCTCCCAAACTCTTAATGTAATTAAACATGATAAAAAAAATGAAAAAAATTTCAAGGAAAAAAAACCCAAATTAGAAAAGGAAACACAAAAACTAAACTAAACTGAATTAAACAAAACTAAACTAAACGAAGTTGGGCTGTTACATTACATCGGATACCATCATTAATGAAATTAACTCTGCTCCTCTGTCCATATATTTAAGGTTAATTAAAAGGATTCGGAAAAGGGCAAGTTACATCATATGAAAGTGTTGAATAAGTGGTCTCCAAGTCTCTTCAAATTTAACCGAAGGATCAAAAGTGACACACCTGATTTTTTCCAAATTTAAACAAGATATAGTTTGGGAAAACTATTGAAATGTAGTAGGAGGATTAATCTCTTTCCAATTCAATACAATGGAGGATCTTCTAGCCATTAATGTAACAAATGCAATCATCCAACGAGCTGAAGAGGATAAATAACTATGTTCCAAGATTGGTAAACCAAAAATTGCCGTAATAGGATGAGATTGTAAATCAACACGCATACCCTCTGTTATGGATCAAGCCTTTTTGGTATGGAAAATGAAGGGTATAACATGTTTTTGTGACTTATTCTTGGCTAACTGTTTCATGTCCTTTGAACAGTTGTCTGATAAATATAATTTGCCCAGATCCCATTTTTTTAGATACTTACAAATTAGAAACTTTTTAAATACTACGCTACCTACTTTTCCGACTTCATATCCAACCGATATCACGGAAAAAATTCTAGGTTTAAACCCTTATCAGAAGCAACTATTTTTGATATGATTATGAAAATACAGCCAGGTATATCTGATAAAATTAAGAATGACTGGGAAAGGGAACTTCAACTTCTCTTACCTATAGAGAAATGGGAGAAAAATTTCTAATTAGTTAACGTTTCCTCTATATGTACTAAACATACGCTGATACAATCTAAAGGTGGTGCATAGGGCCCACATGTCTAAAGATAAACCAGCTCGATTTTACTCTCATACAAGTCCTGTCTGTGATAGATGTCATTCTGAGTTAGCTTCTTTGACTCATATGTTCTGGTCTTGCCCTCTTCTGGAAAAATGTTGGAAAGACATTTTTGATACTATTTCAACAGTTTTGCGTATTAATTTACAATACAAATTTCTATTGCATTGCATTTTAAATGCATTTTCAAATCATGCAAACAATACCATTATCGCCCAATAGGTGGCAGTTAGTCCCACAAGATAACACGCAGATATAACAAAAAACCCTGAATCTAAACTGCCCTTATACTAACAACTAAAGATGCTTACCTATATCAGTGCCAAGTAAGAATGCAAGGTTAAAGGAGTTCAGATTCCATCGAAGTTTATAGGGTTGAAGGATGGATATATATGAATCCAGGGAAGAACAAAACCAAGGAGAACTTTGAAAAGCAACATGAGAATCTTTAAGTGAGATGTTGCTTAAGGAGAAGCCTGTGAGAATTAAGAAATGTATGAAGAGTGGGTAAATTTGTGAAGTTGAGAAGCAGGTAGCAGAATTTTGAATAACGTCGAATTTGCTGAGAGGAAGACAAGGGAGATCAGTCAAGAGTGCTTTGGAACAGAGCAAAGTCTCAGCAACTGACAGGGTTGAGCAAGGTTTACAAAATTCAAAGTAAATTTATTATCAAAACATGTATATGTCATCTTATACTACTCTGAGATTCACTTGTGCTACTGACATTCACAGTAGAACAACGAAACGCGATAGAATGGCAAACAACCAATGTGCGAGAGAAGTCAAACCGGGCAAATACAAAGTAGGTAAGCAAATAAATAAATAATTTTGAGAGGCTGGTTCAGGACCTAAGGCTGTTGTAACTCCTTCCCAGCAGCAGCAGTGAGAAGAGAGCATGGCCTGGATGGTGGGGGTTCTTGATGATTGGCAAAGCTTCCTTGTGGCAGTGTGACTTATGGATGTACTCAAAGATGGGGAGGGCATTTCCTGTGATGGACTGGGCTGTATCCACTACTTTTTGTTGCCTTTTCTGTCCCTGGGTACTGGTGTTTCTATATCAGGCCTTGATACTAGTCAGGATACTCTCCAATGTGCATCTATAGATGTTCGTCGAAGTTCTGAATGACATGACAAATCTGTGCAGACTTCTAAGAAAGTAAAGGCACTGAAACACCTTCTTGTAATAACACTTACATTCTGGTCCCAGGATACATCCCCTGAAATGATAATGCCAAGCAATTTTAAGTTACTAACCCTCTCCAACTCTGATCCCCTGATGATGACCTCTAGTCTCCTTGTCCCGCAGTCAATAACCAACTCTTTGATTTTGCTGACATTGATTGAGAGGTTGTTATCGTGGCACCATTCAACCAGATTTTCAATCCCTCTCCTATATGTCGATTTGAATTAGAAAGAGGTGATAGCACTGATTTCTGTCCTTGGCATAATATTTGACACAAGCGAGAGCCTGCTTCCATTCCAGTTAGTTTCTGGAGGTAGAGAAAGGGTTGTGAATTTGGGAATAGAGTTTGTGAAAAGGGCCAAACAGAATGGGTCAGTTTTTCCCAGTTCTCCCAGAGGATATTTCTGTTCAGCTAACGTTATATATCAGCGAGCCCGACAGATAGCAACAGGCTTAGAGTGTCACATGACAGGCTACACTGAAACAGATGCTAGTTCAACATTCTGCTGAATTTCTGTCATTGGGTCAGGTTACACAATTTAACACCATCCTTTCCAAATGCACGAAACACAGTGTGGATCCCAATATTAAGGCAACAATCTCCAAACACTAATCATCATTCCTATAATATATCCAGTAGCTTATTAAAGGAGCATTAACAGCCATCAGTGGAGCGATATGTTCATCCTGTAAGATGTGGGCTATCAGTGAAAGTTCAAGTATCCCTGATGACAACATCTGCAGAAGTTATGTCCCGTTGCAGCTCCTCTCAGAATGCAGGGATGGGCTGGAATGGCAGATGGGCCCAGTGAGAAGCATGCAGGAGGCACAAGGTGTTACAGTATAGACTGGAGTTTCAGGGAGGTTCAATCAGAAGATCATTAAGGCAGATGGCTGGAGAAGCTGGCAGATAGTGCAGGGTTTCCCCATGGCTGTTCCCTCCTGAAATAAGTATGTATCCCCTTTTAGATACTGTTTGGTGAGTGGAATAGCTTTTTAGAAGAATATGAGATGGGGAATTTGCCTACTGAACAGAGAAAATGTCACATTAGCACTCAGAGAGGACATCATGGAGGGCTCATTCCGTGAGGCAATGGGATTGAACCCAAGGATAGGAAAGGCATGATCACTGTGATCAAGTTATACCATACGTCTCCCAATAACCAGGGGGCGATAGAGGACAAGATGTGTTGACGGTTATAGAAAGATGTTTAAAAACAGAATAATTGTAGTGAGTGACTTTAATACCCTGATATAGATTGGACTCCCTTAGTGCCAGAGGCTTAGCTGCAACAGAATTTGTTAGGTATATCAGGGATAATATCTTGACACAGTTTGTAGATGATCCAAACAGAGAAGGGCCACACTCGGCATTATAGTGGGAAATGAGCCTGGAGCTTTAGCAGGAGAGAATTTTGGGAACAGTGATCATAAGTCCTCAATTTTTCCAAGTCCATGTCTGCTGGCGGTTTTTCTGAGGGTTGAAGGACTGTATGTGCATGAGTGGGCGGAAGGAACAGAGCTCGAGTTTGCCATCGTTTATTGCTTGTTGTATTCCGAGTTGTGGCCAACAAGAGAGCACCCTTCAGGAGGGAGAGCCCACGGAAAGCATCCGGCCCAGACGGGCTGAGTACTAAAGACCTGTGCTGATCAACTGGCTGGAGGGTTCATTGAGATCATTAACCTCTCGCATTGGCAGTCTGCCTCAATGACTATGATCCAATAGCACTTACTTGCACTGTGATGAAGTGGATGAAACACATCAACTCCTGCCTGATCCACTCCATGCTGCCTACCACCATCATAACAGGTCCATAGCAGATGCCATTTTATTGGCTCTTCACTCAATCCTGGCTCTTTATCGACTACAGCTCAGCATTCAATACTACTCTCACCTCAAAAATAATCAATTAACTTTAAGGCCTTAGCCTCAATACATCCTTGTGCAATTGGATCCTCGATTTCCTCACTTGAAGAGCCCAGGCAGTTCGGATTGGCACAATGATCTGCTCCACAATCTCCATCGGCACAGGTGTAATACAGGTTGTGTGCTCACCCCCTGCTCTACTCGCTTCACGCCTATGACTGAGAGGGTAAGCACAGCGCCAATGCTACTTTTGAGTTTACTGACAACGCCACTGTCATTGGTCAAATCAAAAGTGATGACAAATCAGTCTATAAGGAGGGAGATTGAAAATCTGGCTGAGTGGTGCCACAACATCAACCTCTCACTAAATGTCAGCAAGACCAAGGAGCTGATTATTGACTTCAGGAGGAGGAAACTAGAGGTCCATGAGCCAGTCCTCATTGGGGGATCAGAGGTGGACAACTTTAAATTCCTCTGTGTTTTCATTTCAGAGTGTCTGTCCTGGGTCCAGCACGTAAATACCTTTAGAAAGAAAACACAGCAGCACCACTAATTCCTTAGAAGTTCGCAAAGATTTGGCATGACATCTAAAACTTTGACAAACTTCTATAGATGTGTGGTGGAGAGTCTATTGACTGGTTACATCACGGCCTGGTACGGAAACACCCATGCCCTCGAATGGAAAATCCTACAATAAGTAGTGGATATCGCACTGCATATCACGGGTAAAGCCCTCCCCACATTTGAGTACATCTATATGGAGCGCTGTCACAGGAAAGCAGCTTTCTTCATCAAGGGCCCCCACCATCCAGGCCATACTCTCCTCTTGCTGCTACCATCAGGAAGAAAGTACAGGAGCTTCAGGATCCACACCACCACGTTCAGAAACAGTTGTTACCCCTCAACCATCATGCCCTTGAACCAAAGGGGATACCTTCACTCAACTTGAATTGCCCCATCACTGAAGTGTTTCCACAACCTATGGATTCTTCATCTCATGTTCTCGATATTTATTGCTTATTCATTTACTTTTTTTTCTTTTCTGTTTGCACAGTTTGTTATCTTTTACACATTGGTTGTTTGGCTTGTTGGGTGAGTTTTTTCACTGATTCTATTGTGTTTCTTGGATTTACTGTGTTTGCCCACAAGAAAACGTATCTCACAGTTGTATATGGTGATTTGCATGTACTTTGATATGTTTATCTTGAACTTTGTTCTGCTGAGCACCGAGGGTGTGCTGTGTTGGTGCCAGAATGGGTGGCAACGCATGCTGCTGCCCCCAGCACACTCCTGACTGTTGACATAAATGATGCATTTCACAGTATGTTTCGATTACATGTGACAAATAAACCTGAATCTTAAACACAGGAGAGTCATTTAAAGGTCAGCTGGTCAGAATTCAGGACCAACATGCTCCCATGAAGAAGACTGACAAGGATGACAAGGTTCAGGAATCTTGGTTGATGAGAAATGTTACAAATGTAGGTGAAAAGAAAAAGGAAGCACATGTAAAATTTTGATAGAGATCAGACAGAGCCTTTGAGGAATATAAAGGAAACAAGAGAGCTTCTAAATGGAAAATCAGAAGGGCACTTGGTGAGTAGGATTAAAGAGAACCCTGAGACATAGTGAAAACAAGAGGGTAAGTAGGGAGAGGAGAGGAGAGGATAGGACCATCCAAAGAAAGGAAAGCATTTATGCCTAGAGACAGAATAATTGGGCAAAGATTAATACTTTGCAGAGTATTACATTGAGGAAAGGAAGATCAGGGAAGGATATGTATATTATAGGAAGCGATGCTGATGAAAATTAAAGTGGGTATGTCTCCAGAGCCTGATGAGATCCATCCAAGGTTATTAAGAGAAACAAGAGAGGAGTTTACTCGGGTACTGACAAAGACCTACATATCCTCCTTTAGCCAGAGAACTGGAGAATAGTCAATGTTGTTCCTTTGTTTTTGAAGGGCGGTTTCAACAAACCAAGAAATTATAGGTCGATGAGCTTTATACCAGTGTCAGGGAGATTAGCGGAGAAGATTCTTCGGGATAGGATCTACTTGCATCTGAAAAGAGTGTTGACTTATTTAGAAAGGTCAATGTGGCTTTTCATGGGGGAGGTCATGACTTACAAACTTGACTGAGATTTTTGAGGAAGCAATGAAAATGATTGATGAGGGTAGAGCAGTGGGTGTCGTGTACATTCACTATAGCAAGACTGTTGATAAGGTCCCACATGGTAGACTGATTCCAGAAGATTAGGGCATATGGCATCCAAGGGGACTTGGTAGATTGGTTTCAAAATTAACTTGGCCATAGAAGACCGGGGGCGGTGATGGAGGGCTGTTTAATCTGACCAGTGAGATCCACAATGATATACAGTATATCACAAATGACAGAGCTGGAAACACAGGCAGAGAAATGGCAATGGAGTTTAATCTGGACAATTGAGCTGCTGCACTTTGGGAGTTTGAATTTAACAGGAAATTATCCAGTATATGGCAGGTCCTGATGACGCGCAAAGGAACCTTAGGTTGAGGTCAATAGCTCCTGGAAAGTAGTTACAAAGGTAGATAATGTGGTAAAGTTCTTTGGCACACTTACCTTCATCAGCCAGTATGCTGAGTATAAAAACAGGGAAATCATGCTGCAGCAGTCTAAAATCATGGTGGGGCCACATTTAGTGTACTGTGTTCTGTTCTGGTTGCCACAGGCTTTGGAGAAGATGCCAAAGAGGTTGAACAAATTTTTGTCATGACCAGAGGGTGTTAGTTTGAAGGAGAGGGTGAACAACCTTGCACACCAGAGGCTGAGGGGTGACCTGATATATGTTTGTAAATTCATAATGAGCGAGATAATCAGCATCTTTTCCTGAGGGTTGATACTGGAGGACATAGATTTAAGGTGAGAGGGAAAACGTTTAAAGAAGATTTATAGGGCAATTTCTTTTTTTAAAACGGAGTGGTGGTGCAACATGCTGAGTGGATAAGTGGTGAAAGCAACTTTTAAGAGGCAATTAGACAGACACAGGAGCAAGCAGAGAATGGGAAGATACAGACTCTGAGCAAGCAGGTGAGATTAGTGTAGATTGGCATCATGATCAATTGTGGTTGGAAGGGCTTGTTCCTGTACTATAATCAGGAACAAGCCTTTGCAAACAAAAAATAGTTTGATATTAGAAGGTTATACAGTCATAATTTATAACCTTCTAACTACAAACTAAAATATCATGTAGATTTTTAAATCCTGACCATTCTTGTGAAGGAACAAATGAACTCTCTCTCCAAACTTTCTCCCTCTTTCATGGCTTATGAATGACAGAATGACCAAAAAGTCCTCATTTCCCAGTTGGGAACATTGAGGGAAAATAAATTCAGTGAAAACAAGAAGAATCTTGGAGTTAAAATAAAACTGTAAATATTGCAACACTCAGCAGGTAGGCAGCATTTATGGAAAGAGAAAAAGAGTTAACATTTCTAGATTTAAGATTAATCAGAACTGAAAAAAAAGTTTTGAGTCCTATATGACCTTCCCTATCTTCTGCAACTTTTGACTGTTTTGATTAAGATTTTTTGCATCTGTAGTTTTTAGATTTTCAGGCTTTTAAGTTGTCTGACTCATGCACGTAACGGTTTCCATCAGTTTCTCAGCAGAAGACTGCAAGAAATAATTTATCTAAATCCATCTTCTGAACATAGAACAGTACAACAGAGGAATAAGCTCTCCAGCCCATGATGTGTCGAACTAATTAAAGTAGCAATTAAATATCTAACTAATCTCTTCAGCCACCTCTGTGTCCATATTCCTTCATTCTTTGCACAGGTGATGCTCATGTAAATGGACAAAGTCAGATTCAAGAAATTCAGCCTAATCAATGGCACTACATATAATCAAGTCATATCAGTGCTCTGTACTATGGTTCTGAAGTTAATTTCAGAGATTTTGCCAGAGCTAAATTTTAGGGGCAGAGTTCATTTTATGTCTCTTTTATGCCTGAGTTTCAAAGAGTTTCTCCCCTCCCCCAAGAACAGCAGAAAATAATCCTAAACACAAAATAATCTGCAGATGCTGTTGTCAAAGGAACACTCACAATGCGCTGGAGGAACTCAGCGGGTCAGTCAGCATCAGTTGAAAAGAAAATAATCCTGCTGGTGTTTAAAATCTTCTAAAAATGGAAAATGCTCAGGCAGCATCTTTGACATGAGCACCAGAATTAGCATTTCAAGTCAGTGACCACTTATTAATAAAGAGCAAAAAAACAGAAGGGGAACCTCTGATAGGGTAGCAGGTAAGAGAAATTAAATGACAAAGGAATGATAGTACCAAGCAAGAAGTCAATTTCTTTCTTTTTACACATCCAAGAACAACTCCCTTATCCTGACAATCTCATATCTGCAAAAATTGCAGAATTAAGCATTGCTTAAATGCCTGCAATCTGCTATCAGCATCCACTGCTGGTTTTCACATTCAATAGAACAACATGCATTTCACAGTCAGCAGTAACATAATTATTTTGTGTGCGATAAAAAGTCATTTTACTTACGAAATGAAAAAATATTTTAATCAGGAAAGATAGAGATAAAATCACTGTGAAATTTCAGATGAAATTGTCAACATGAAAATTCAAACATAATCTGCTCTGAAGAGTTCTAAATTCCTAGAATTATGTAGCACAGAATAAAGCCATTCTGCCCACTGTGTTGTGCCATTTTTCAAAAAGCATTATCCAACTTTTCCTACTTCCCTGCTTTTCCAGTCGGCCTGTAAACTTTATACCTATTGAAGTCCTAACACCGGACTTTGGCAGAACTATTATGTGCTCATTTTAGTTTTGCCATGAAACTGATAGTAACCTATAAAACGTGCACAAGCAGAGTTAAATTCAGAGTTTCAGAAGTTATCAATAGCCAATTCTAATCAAGTGCTAGAGATACTGCATGATGCCGTCTCCAAACAAGAAACAGTCCATCTCGACACATTTCAATACATAGTACGGGACTTCAACCAGGCTTGTTTGAAGAAAACCCTACCCAGTTACCATCAGCATATAAACTGTAGCACCAGAGGCCCCAACACACTACACCACTGTTATACTAATGTAAGGAATGCCTACTGCTCCCTGCCTAGACTGCATTTCAGTAAATCAGATCACTTGGCTATCCTTCTACCTGCATACAAACAGCGGCTAAAAAGCAAAGCTCCAGAAATTAGGACAACAAAGAAGTGGTTACAGGAGGTAAGGAGCGGTTATAAGATTGTTTCGAGCCAGTGCCGTCTTCAATAACTTATCTGTGGATCTGAATGAATACACCACGGTTGTCGCGGACTTTATTAAAACAGTTGTAGACGAGTGTGTCCCCACGAAATCATTCAGAGTCTTCCCCAGTCAGAAGCCCTGAATGAACCATGAAACCTGCAATGTGCTGAGGGTCAGACCAGAGGCATTCAGGTCAGGTGACCAAAAAAGTTACAAGAGATCCAAGTATGATCTCCGGAAAGCCATCTCACGAGTGAAGTGGCAATTCAAGACTAAACTTAAATCAACAAAAAATACTCGACAGTTGTGGCAGGGCTTGAATACCATTACCTTTTATAAAGTTAAGTCAGATGATGTAGGTGACAACAGGGCTTTGCTTCTAGATTAACTCAATGCCTTCGATGCTCACTTTGACTGTCAGTACATGGAGGAATCTTCACAAACTCTCACAGCCCCAGATGATTTTATCTCTGAGGCTGATGTGCGAGCAGTCTTCAGGAACGTGAACCCACTAAAAGAATCCAGCCTAAATGGGGTACTTGGCCAAATGCTAAAGACCAGAGCTGATGAACTGGATGGCGTGTTCACTGAGATCTTTAACCTCTCACTTCAGCAGTCCAAGGAGCCCACCTTTTTCAAGTAGGCTTCAGTTATACCGGTGCCTAAGAAGAACGAGATAGTGCCTCAACGACTATCGTCCAGTCATACAAGGCTGTATGCTTAGCCCGCAACTCTACTTGTTTTACACTTATGACTGTGTGGCTGAGCACAGCTCCAATGCCATATTCAAGTTTGCTGATGACACCACTGTCATAGGCAGAATCATAGGTGGTGACAAATCAGCATATATGAGGGAGATTGAAAATCTATCTGAGTGATGCCATAGAACAACCTCCTACTCAATTTCAGCAAGGCCAAGGAACTGATTACTGACTTCAGGAGAAGGAAACCAGCGGTCCACGAGCCAGTCCTCATTGGTGGATCAGAGGTGGAGAGGGTCAGCAATTTAAATTCTTTGGTGTCATCATTTTGGAGAATCTGTCCTGGATCCAACACTTAAGTGCAATTACAAAGAAAGCTTTCTTAGGAGTTTGGGAAGATTTGGCATGACATCTAAACCTTTGAAATTTTTTATAGATGTGTACTGGAGAATATATGGATTGCTGCATCATAGCCTGGTAATGCCCTTGAACAGAAAATCCTATGAAAAGTAGTGGATGCAGCCCTGTCCATCATGGGCAAAGCCCTCAACACCATTGTGCACATCTACACTATTGTCACAGTATTGTCACAGGTAAGCAGCATCCATCATCAGGGACCCCCACCATTCAGGACATTGTCTTTTCTCACTGCTACCATCAGGAAGAAGATACAGGAGCCTCAGGATGCACGCCACCAGGTCCAGGAACATTACCCCTCAAACATCAGGCTCTTGGACAAAAGGGTATAGAGAACTTCACTCAACTTCAATTGCCCCATCATTGAAATGTTCCCACAACCTACGGACTCACTTTCAAGGACTCTTCATCTCATGTTCTTAATATTTATTGCTCATTTATTTATTACTCTTTATTTTTGTATTTGCACTTTGTTGTCTTTTGCACACTAGTTGAATCCCCAAGTCGATACGGTCTTTCACTGATGCTGTTATGGTTATTATTCTATTATGGATTTATTATGCCCATAAGAAAATAAATCTCAGGGGTGTATATAGTGACATATATGTACTTTGATAATCAATTTAGTTTGAAATGTGATTCACTACTAGACCAAGGGTGTACCTATTGTAGTTTATCCAACATGTTGTTGATCTTTCAGTTAATAAGAGCTTCAGGTATTCACTAACTGTTCCAGTGCAGAATACCTTCAATAAGTTTGCTTTGCTACATGAGAACTAGAGATCATAGGTTTAGGTCAAAAGTGAGGTATTTGAGGGGAACCTAAGAGGGACCTTCTTCACTGAGAGGGTGGTGCAAGCGTGGAATGAGCTGCCAGTTGAAGTGGCGGATGCGGATTTGATTGCACTGTTTAAGAGAAGTTTGGATAAGTACTTGGAGGGGAGTGGTATGTATGGCTATGATCCAGGTATGGGTCGATGGGATTAAGCAACGTAACGGTTCAACACTAGATGGGCTAAAGGGGCCTGCTTCTGCACCGTAGTGCACAATGTCTCTGTAACTCACTGCTCCGCCAAGGATGTGTATCTACTGCAGTTTTTCCAACATGTTCTAGAGCATTCAGTTAATCAGTAAGAGCTCTAAGTATTCACCAACTATTCCATTCTGAAACACCTTTAAGAAGTTGTGCTTTGCCACGAGGTTCACATTACTTTATATTGACGTATTAAGCTTCAATACGATTGGCTGTTGAGCCAATCATTCAGCTGCAAAAAATAAGTAATTTAATATGTGTGGAATTCAATGAGAAGAACAGTTAAAGCAATCAATCATTTTTTTAGAGAAAAGGATATATTTAATTTTTTGACTTCTACCTTAATCTCATATATACTTCAATCTTCATTTTGCACTACAGGAGACATTTAAAATATCAGCAATAAACTGTGCTCCTTCTTCGTCTGCTGAGAGACTTGTGACATATTAGTTATCCAGCCAGCTCAATGACATCACTGTTGCTGGGATCCTGGGATCCACTTGAACAAATGTTTGCGAATAATCAAGTTCAGAAAAGGGGGATTCTTCACCACAGAAACAGTCAGGTCTTTGTGCACAACTTTCTTCATGGTCAACTGGAAAATCCATGACGTAATTTTAGATAATTTCACAATGGAAGTCAAACTCTGTCCCAGGATACTGACGGACTTTTACCGCTGTACCATTGAGAGCATACTCACCAACTGCATCTCAGTGTGGTATGGCAATTGTCCTGTATCGGACCGCAAAGCACTCCAGCGTGTGGTGAAAACTGCCCGACGGATTATCGGCACCCCATTTCCCACCATTGAGAACAACTACCGTAAACGCTGCCTGGGCAGGGCGAAAAGCATTATCAGGGATGCATCTCACCCTAACCATGGACTTTTTACTCTCCTCCCATCCGGTAGGCACTACAGGAGCCTCCGCTCCCGCACCAGCAGGCACAGGAAGAGCTTCTTCCCTGAGGCTGTGACCCTGCTGAACCTCACATCACAGCGCTAAGCAGTATTGCATCCATATTGTACTGTCTCAGTACTTTTATATTTGAGTGCTGTAGCACATTTTTTATTCACAGTTATTTTGTAAATAACACTATTCTTTGCATTTCTGGTCAAATGCTAAATGCATTTCATTGACTTTGTATCTGTACTCGGCACAATGACAATAGTGAAACTAATCTAATCTAATATACATAGAAAACCTACAGCACAATACAGGCCTTTTGGCGCACAATGCTGTGCCGAACATGTACTTACTTAGAAATTACCTAGGGTTACCCATAACCCTCTATTTTTCTCAGCTCCATGTATCTATCGAAGAGTCTCTTACAAGACCCTATCATATCCGGCTCCACCACCATTGCCGGCAGCCCATTCCATGCACTCACCACTCTCTGCGTAAAAAACTTACCCCTTACATCTCCTCTGTACCTACTTCCAAGCACCCTCTCACGTTAGCCATTTCAGCCCTGGGAAAAAGCCTCTGACTATCCACACAATCAATGCCTCTCATCATCCTATACACCTCTATCAGGCCACCTCTCATCCTCTGTTGCTCCAAGGGAAAAAGGCCAAGTTCACTCACCCTATTCTCATAAAGCATGCTCCCCTATCCAGGCAACATCCTTGTAAATCTCCTCTGCACCCTTTCTATGGTTTCCACATCCTTCCTGAGCACAGTACTCTAAGTGGAGTCTGACCAGAGTCCTAAAAGGCTGTAACATTACCTCTCGGCTCTTGAACTCAATCCCACAGTTGATGAAGGCCAATGCACCATATGCCTTCTTAACCATAGAGCCAACCTGCACAGCAGCTTTGAGTGTCCTATGAACTCAGACCACAAGATCCCTCTGATCATCCACACTCCTAAGAGTCTTACCATTAATACTATATTCTGTCATCATATTTGACCTACTAAAATGAACCACCTCACACTTATCTGGGTTGAACTCCATCTGCCACTTCTCAGCCCAGATTTGCATCCTATCAATGTCCCACAGTAACCTCTGACAGCCCTCCATACTATCCACAACACCCCCAACCTTTGTGTCATCAGCAAACTTACTAACCCATCCCTCCACTTCCTCATCCAGGTTATTTTTTAAAATCACGAAGCAAAGGGGTCTCAGAACAGATCCCCGAGGCACACCACTGGTCACTGATCTCCATGCAGAATATGACCAATCTACAACCATTCTTTGCCTTCTCTAAGCAAGACAATTCTGGACCCACAAAGCAATGTCCCCTTGGATCCCATGCCTCCTTACTTTCTCAATAAGCCTTGCATGGGGTACCTTATCAAATGCCTTGCTGAAATCCAGATACACTACCTCTACTGCTCTACCTTCATCAATGCACTTAGTCACATCCTCAAAAAATTCAATCAGGCTTGTAAGGCATGACCTGCCTTTGACAAAGCCATGCTGACGATTCCTAATCATATTATACCTCTCCAAATGTTCATAAATCCTGCCTCTCAGGAACTTTTTCATCAACTTACCAACCAGTGAAGTAAGACTCACTGGTCTATAATTTCCTGGGCTATCTCTACTCCCTTTCTTGAATAAGGGAACAACATCTGCAACCCTCCAATCCTCCAGAACCTCTCCCATCCCCATTGATGATGCAAAGATCATTGCCAGAGGCTCAGCAATCTCCTCCCTTGCCTCCCACAGTAGCCTGGGGTACATCTCGTCCGGTCCCGGCGACTTATCCAACTTGATGCTTTCCAAAAGCTCCAGCACATCCTCTTTCTTAATATCTATTGTCATGTGATTGGAAACAATGAATAGATCGAGTCAGGATTTATAAAGAAACAAACATTTTTTAAACCCTGATAAACAATGGGGAAAAAACTGAAAACCCTAACTGGAAGTAAATAGCTATGCGGCCATTCATTAAACCACTACTCAGTACTAGTTCTTAAAGCGATAAATTCAAACACAGTTCCTCGAATGGTAAATTTTAAAGTCCAAGAGATTTATATAGTCAGTTAGGAGAGACTTTCATGAAGTAACGAATTCCTCGAAGACACGATGTCACTGCCACTCCCGGCCGGATCCTGCCTTGTCCACAGGATTCACGAGGACGGAAATAAAACTATTTTAAAGGCACTGACCTTCCTCCTCCATAGAATAGATCCTGCACAGCCTTTTCTACCACTTTTAGCAGAGGCTATTTCATGCAGATCACTCTTTCTTAAACGAATTCAATAATGGTCGATCCTTTCCAAACCTGTTGAACATCTCCTTCAGGGTCCCATCTTCACTCTCCAATGTTACTGAAAAGATACATTAACAAACTTGGCAGCGATGGTCAAACTGCTGGCCCAGACTTCTGTACCTTACAATAGAACATAAAACTCAAATAAGATCAAACCTGCGTCATAATGCAAATACATAGCGGAGCGGAGTATCTCATTGATATTCTAACTAGAAAACTAACTGCGTCACCAGGGGTCTTCCCTTTTATACCCGTGGTGAACATGTCATCATGTGACCTCACTTCGGCAGGAAAATTACATCAGGTGACCTCCAAAAGACCACTACATCATTCTCACAAGATCTCCATCAGGTATGTAACACTATAAGCTCAAGCTTTTCAATCCACCAATCCCTACAATCATCCCTACGATCGCCAAGATCCTTTTCCATAGTGAATATTGAAGCAAAGTATTCATTAAGTATCTCTGCTATCTCCTCTGGTTCCATACACACTTTTCCATTGTACACTTGATTGATCCTATTCTCTCACGTCTTATCCTCTCGCTCTTCACATACCTGTAGAATGCCTTAGGGTTTTCCATAATCCTGCTCGCCAAGGCCTTCTCATGGCCCCTTCTGGCTCTCCTAATTTCATCCTTAAGCTCCTTCCTGCTAGCCTTATAATCTTCTAGATCTCTATCATTACCTAGTTTTTTGTACCTATCGTAAGCTTTTCTTTTCTTATTGACTAGATTTTCAACAGCTTTTGAACACCACGGTTCCTGTACCCTACCATCCTTTCCCTGTCTCATTGGAACGCCACACAAATATCCCAAGAACATTTGCCACATTTCTGCCGTACATTTCCCTGAGAACATCTGTTCCCAATTTTTGCTTACAAGTTCCTGCCTGTTAGCTTCATATTTCCCCTTACTCCAATTAAACACTTTCCTAACTTGTCTATTCCTATCCCTCTCCAATGCTATGGTAAAGGAGATATAACTGTGATCACTATCTCCAAAATGCTCTCCCACTGAGAGATCTGACACCTGACCAGGTTCATTTCCAAATACCAGATCAAGTACAGCCTCTCCTCTTGTAGGCGTATCTACATATTGTGTCAGGAAGCCTTCCTGAACACACCGAACAAACTCCACCCCATCTAAACCCCTTGCTCTAGGGAGATGCCAATCAATATGTGGGAAATCAAAATCTCCCATCATGACAACCCTGTTATTATTACACCTTTCCAGAATCTGTCTCCCTATCTGCTCCTCCATTTCCCTGTTGGGTGGTCTATAAAAAACACACAGTAGAGTTATTGACCCCTTCCTGTTCCTAACTTCCACTCGCAGAGACTCAATAGACAATCCCCCTCCATGACTTCCACCTTCTCTGCTCAGCGGTGCCATGCCCCCACCTCTTTTGCCTCCCTCCCTGTCCTTTCTGAAACCTCTAAAACCTGGCACTCTAAGTAACCATTCCTGCCTCTGAGCCATCCAAGTCTTTGTAATGGCTGCAACATCATAGCTCCAAGTACTGATCCACGCTCTAAGCTCATCTGCTTTGTTCAAGGTGCTTCTTACATTAAAACAGACACCGCAGACCATCGATCTGAGTGCATCCCTTCTCTATCACCTGCCTATCCTCCCTCTCACACTGTCTCCAAGCTTTCTTTATTCGTGAGCCAACTGCCCCTTCCTCCATCTCTTCAGATTGGTTCCCCCCCACCCCCCCGGCCAACAATTCTAGTTTAAATTCTCCCCATCAGCCTTAGCAAACCTCCCTGCCTGGATATTGGTCCCCCTTGGATTCTAGTGCAACCCATTCTTTTTGTACAGGTCATGCCTGCTCCAAAAGAGGTCCCAATGATCCACAAATCTAAATCCGAGGGGTGGTTGGGGAACTTTCATAATTGCTGGGTTAACAATAAGAAGATTCACCTTCAAGTTGACAAAAGGTCATAGTAGTGGTGAGTGCAGGGATGAAAAAGGTAATTTCTAAACTTAAACTTGTGGATGTCAGCAAGATATGGTTAAATAGTTGCTTTGACTAGCAGATTCTGCCACGTCATATTCACATAAATTGACATGGCAAAGACTACCAGTTTTGTCATGTTAAGTCCAACATTACTGATTGTAACTGGAGAATCAGGCATCCACTGTACCATAACATCAGCTTGTTGATTGTAAAGTCAAAATGGTGTGCTGATAGATGAAGTAAAATGAGGAGCATGTATCGGTAAAAGATAGGACATACTCAGCATTTATGCTCAAAAGTTGTTTTAAACAAGAATATATTTTTGATCGTCATCATTGTAATAATGTGGGAAATACAGAAATTAATTTGCACACAAACTCCCACAAGAAACTGTGCAATGACAACCAGATTATCTGATTTTCTGGTGTTTGTCAAGAGATAAAATTTGGCAGAAAACCAGGCATACTTCTCCGGCCTTTTCAAAAGTACCACTGAATCTCCTCTGTTTTCATGGGAGAGTAGAAAGGGTTTTTTCTTGTTTCATTTTAAAAAATCTCATCTAAAGAGTGAAGCACTCTGTCAGTACCACTGGGGAGATCTTGTGCTCAATATTCTACAGAGGGTTTTGAACTCATGATTTTCTGACTCATGCAAGAGCACTGTCATGTGAACTGTAGCTTACAGTAAATTAATTACATGGTAACTTCCAAGAGATGCTTAGAAAGAGATAAAAGGGAAGAATACAGGAAACTGAGCAGGGAAATGTATGACTAAAGCATAATGATTGGTAACAATAATATTCTAAGCAGTTAACTGGGAAATTGCAATCACGCAGAAATAAATACTTACAACAGGAAATTTGGAGACTGCTGCTGCTCAGGCCCGGGGAATATTTGACACCACTAATGGCTCTGGTATTATTTACTGGTTTCATGCCTATTTGTTGTGCCGGGTCGCTAATACGTAATAGTTGACAATCTCCCACAGTAGCCTTGCTTTTGAAAAATCATAAATAACTGTCTTTATTTGGCTCACATGTTACACCACAAAACTGAAAACTACATAGCTTCCTCAGGAATTGTTTGTTAAGCTAGAAAAACATGTTATGGGTTGAGAATTCATTCATTAAAGTTCAACTGGTCTTCAGTTTTTGAGGGCATTGATTTGGCATCTTTGAAATAAATAATGAAAGAAAAGTAAGTAATTATCTACCTTAGAATATCCTGAAGTTCCTTACAATTAATGAATCAATTTTGAGGTGTTGGAAATGCTGCACATCAAATTCCCGTAAATAGCAATGTAATGTAGACCAGCTAATCTCCTTATGAGAGAAACATGGCAATAATTTTCTTGATAACTCATGGGGTTATTTGAATCTACCTGACAGAGCAATTGGGAGTTTTAACATCTTGACTGAAAGAAGGTAATCCTGATTGTGAGCCCTCCTGTATTGCTGCAATGGCCACTCTTTTTTTTAAAGTCTCTGGAATGGGACATGAATCCACAAATGTTTCAGATGCCAAAATGCCACAAACTGAGGTACAGTAGTGATGTTAGAGCCAACCAGTAGAGGTAGTCAAACGATAGTCATGAGGTACAGACTTACAGATAGCATGGTTGAAATGAAAACTCCGGTATTATTTAGGAAACCTTTCTCTTCATTTTTAGAGAAGTGGAAGTAACCATTAGAACCTTGGTCAAGAAGGTTTCAGATGGGCTGAAATGTCAAGTATGTTTAATTATTTTATGTATATTCATATGTAATTTGCTGATGATTCTTGTAGCCTGCTGCAACATTTTTTGCAAAACACACTTGAATGCATACATGCAAAAATTCAAAGACACACACATACACTTACACACTTGCTTGTGTGCAAACTGCCTTTGCATATACACTAATATGTACAAATTAATCCAGCTGAAGCACTCAAAGGTTAACACACATACAAACAGGAGCATACACACATGTATATGGACACATTTAATTGCACAAATAAACACAAAGATGTATTAGCATACTTATATAAATACAATTGTAAAAACATGCAAATAAAGAGACCTGGAGCACAGAAAAGATCTCTTGGACCCTCGTGTCCATTGTGACCTTTATGCCCAACTACAGTAATTCTGTAAGCAGAGTGCTGAGTCTTTAATTTGAATCACCATCTCTTATCAGCTTCTGGCCTATTTTGTCCTACAGTTTAGCAATTTTGAGACAAATGCAGTTTCAAGAAAACAGCAATTAAACAGCCAGCATTAAAATCCCCACCAGTCCATTAATTGTTTATGTAGAACAACAAACTCTAGTTCCGTCATTCACCTGTACTGTGATGGTTTCCAGAATACTTTCAATTATCTTCAACTTCTGTGGTGTGTTCATTCTAGGTTCCCATTCTTGATCACCGTCCATTGCCCTCTGCTGGATTTCTTGGGAATGTCAACCAAAGACAAGAACCTCGACAGATTCCAACGACAGATTTCTCCTATATGTTGGATGATTGATTTAGTTGACTAGTTTTACCCCACCTGTGCTACAGGTAGCGGTGGGTGGGAATGCATTCCTAGAAAACAGGCTATATTGCAATTTTCCATAATATAAAGCCAGATCATGTGTGCGGGCATCAAAAACTCAAGTTGAAAAGAAATTGTGATGATTACTTTTATTTCCACACAAATTCCATGAGAAATTATATTCAGTTCCCAAATTTTTGGGTTGTGATTCGTGAATTCTGTAAGGGTGAATTCCCATAGCCTGAACACCCAGAATGCAGAAATTGCCTGCAGTAGGCATCAGACTGCCTTGAAGGGTCATCTTATTCAGCCCTGTGCATCTGAGCCAACTAAGTACAGGCAGATACTGACTGTAGGCATTGAGTTGAATCTGGTCTAATTTGGCTGACAACTAATTTGAGAACATGTTATATGCAAAATGGCTGTCATATTTTATAGATTACAACAGTGACTTCACTTCAAAGGCACATTATCAGGTATAAAATGCTTTGGGACTTACCTCTTCCAGGTGTGAGCTTGATGTTAGAATTTAAGAGCAGTTAGCATGGAACAAGACTCTAGAATCCTGTTGACAATGAATCCCAGCAAGGTTGGTTATATAGAGTTACAGAGTTATATAGCATCAATTCAACTGATCTTCAGCTTCTTTTAACTCTCACCACCTCAAGCAACCATCATGTGCTGAAGTATAAGCAGTTTTGAACTAAGCACCTTTTTATCCCTTGCAGCTCATTTCAAACTGCTAACCCAGTTTCCCATTTATATTAATTTGAATAACTTATAAAGCTTGAAACCAGTTAGATGGACCCCTAATATTAGACCATAAGACGTAAGAGCAGAATTAGGCCGTCTGGTCCATCGAGTCTGCTCTGCCATTCAATCATGGCTGACCCTTTTTTATTCCTCCTCAACCCCAGTTCCCGGCTTTCTCCCCATAACCTTTGATGCCATGTCCAATCAAGAACATATCAATCCTTGCCTTAAATACACTCAACGACCTGACCTCCACAACTGCATGTGGCACCAAATTCCATAAATTCACCACCCTTTGGCTAAAAAAATTTCTCTGCATCTCTATTTTGAAATTGGTAAGGCCAAATTTGGAGTATTGTGTACTGTTCTGGTTACCAAACTATAGGAAAGATGTCAACAAAATTGAGAGAGTACAGAAAAAATTTACTAGAATGTTACCTGGATTTCATCTCCTAAGTTACAGAGAAAGGTTGAACAAGTTGGGTCTTTATTCTTTGGAGCGTAGAAGGTTGAGAGGGGACTTGATAGAGGTATTTAAAATTATGAGGCGGATAGATAGAGTTGACATGGATAGGCTTTTTCCATTGAGAGTAGGGGAGATTCAAACAAAAGGACATGAGTTGAGAGTTAAAGGGCACAAGTTTAGGGGTAACATGAGGGGGAACTTCTTTACTCAGAGAGTGGTAGCTGTATGGACCAAGCTTCCAGCAGAAGTGGTTGAGGCAGGTTCGATGTTGTCATTTAAAGTTAAATTGGATAGCTATATGGACGGGAAAGGAATGGAGGGATATGGGCTGAGTGCAGGTCGGTGGGACTAGGTGAGAGTAAGAGTTTGGCACAGACTGTAAGGGCCGAGATGGCCTGTTTCCGTACTGTAATTGTTATATGGTTATCTGGTTATATGAAAGGGCGCCTCTCTCTCCTGAGGCTGTGCCCTCTTGTCCTAGACTCTCCCACCATGGGAAACATCCTTTCCACATCTACTCTGTCTAGGCCTTTCAACATTCAAAATGTTTCAGTGAGATCCCCCCTCATCCTTCTGAATTCCAGCGAGTACAGACCCAGAGCCATCGAACATTCCTTGTAGGATAACCCTTTCATTCCTGGAATCATCCTTCTGAACCTCCTCTGGATCCTCTCCAATGCCAGCACATACTTTCTAAGATGAGGGGCCCAAAACTGTTCATAGTAGTCAAGGCGAGGCCTCACCGGTGCCTTATAAAGCTGCAGCATCACATCCTTGCTCTTGTATTCTAGACCTCTTGAAATGAATGGTAACATGGTATTTGCCTTCCTCACCACTGACTCAACCTGCAAGTAAACCTTCAGGGTGTTTTGCTCAAGGACTCCCAAGTCCCTCTGCTTCTCAGATTCCTGGATTTTCTCCCCGTTTAGAAAATAGCCCGCACATTTATTTCTGCTACTAAAGTGCATGACCATGCATTTTCCAACATTGTATTTCATTTGCCATTTTCTTGCCCATTCTCCTATCTGTCTAACTCCTCTGCATCTTACCTGTTTCCTCAACACTACCTGCCCTTCCACCAATCTTCGTATCATCTGCAAATCTGGCAACAAAGCCATCAATTCCATCATCTAAATCATTTATATACAGCATAAAAAGTAGTCCCAACACTGACCCCTGCAGAACACCACTAGTCACTGGCAGCCAACCAGAAAAGGATCCTTTTATTCTCACTCGCTGCCTCCTACCAATCAGCCAATGCTCTAACCATGTTAGTAACTTTCCTGTAATACCATGGGGTCTTAACTTGGTAAGCAGTCTCATGTGTGGCACCTTGTCAAAGGCTTCCTGAAAGTTCAAATATACCACATCCACTGCATCCCTTTTATCTATCCCACTTGTAATCTCCTCAAAGAACTCCAACAGGTTCGTCATGCAGGATTTTCCCTGAAAGAAACAATGCTGACATTATACTACTAGTCCTGTGTCACCAAGTACTCCATCAACTCATCCTTAACAATTGACTCTACCATCTTCCCAACCACTGAGATCAGGCTAAATGTTCTATAATTTCCTTTCTGCTGCCTTCCAACTTTCTTAAAGAGTGGAGTAACATTTGCAATTTTCCAGTCCTCTGGCACCACAACACAGTCCAATAATTTTTGAAAGATCAATTCTACTGCCACCGCAATCTTTAACGCTACCTCTTTCAGAACCCTAGGATGCAGTTCATCTGGTCCAGATGACTTGTGTAACCTTTAGGTCTTTCAGCTTTTTGAGCACTTTCTCTCTTCTAATAGCAACTGCACTACTTCCCTTCCTTCACACACTACAACATCAGGGACACTGCTAGTGTCCTCCACAGTGAAGATTAATGCAAAATACTCATTTAGTTCATCAGCCATCTCCTTGTCCCCCATTATTACTTCTCCGGCCTCATTTTCTAACGGTCCTATATCCACTCTCATTTCTCTTTTATTTTTAATAGACTTGAAAAAACTTTTACTACCCATTTTGATATTATTGGCGAGCTTGCTTTCATATTTCATCTTTTCCTTTCTAATGATTTTTTTTAGCTGCTCTCTGTAGGTTTTTAAAAACTTCACAATCCTCCAACTTCCCACTAATTTTTGCTTTGTTGTATGCTCTTTATTTTACTTTTACAATGGCTATGACTACCCTTGTCAGCCATGGTTGTACTATTTTACCATTTGAGTATTTCATTATTTTTGGAATACATGTGTCCTGCACCTTCCTCATTTTCCCCAGAAACACACACCATTGCTGCTCTGCTGACATCCCTGCCAGCAGCTCCTTCCAATTTACTCTGGCCAACTCCTCTCTCATACCACTGTAATTTCCCTTACTCCACTGAAATACTGCTACATCAGACTTTACTTTCTCCCTATCAAATTTCAAGTTGAACACAAACATATTGTGATCACTGGTTCCTAAGGGTTCTTTTACCTTAAGCTCCCTAATTGCCTGCAGTTCATTACATAACACCCAATCCAGTATAGCTGATCCCCTAGTAGGCTCAACAACAAACTGCTCTTAAAAAGTTGTCTCTTAGGCATTTAAACAAACTCACTCTTGAGATCCATTACTAACCTGATTTTCCCAATTGACCTGCATGTTAAAATCTCCCATGACTGCCATAACATTGCCCTTTTTACTCGCCTTTTCTATTTCCTGTTGTAACCTGTGGTCCACCTCCCAGCCATTGTTGGGAGGCCTGTATATAACTAATGTCCTTTTACCCTTGCAGTTTCTTAACTCAATCCACAAGGATTCAACATTTTCTGATCCTATGTCACATCTTTCTACTGATCTGAGGCTATTCTTTACCAGTAGAGCTACAACACCCCCTCTGCCTGCCTTCCTATTCCTCTGATATAACATGTAACCTTGGACATTCAGCTCCCAACTACAACCATCCTTCAGTCACGATTCAATGATAACCACAGCACCATACCTGGCAATCGGTAATATTGCAACAAAATCATCCACCCTATTTATTATACTACGCACATTTAAATACAACACCTTGAGTACCATATTTGCTACCCTTTCTAATTCTGCATCCCTAAAGATTTGATATTCAGCCTTTTGGCTGCAACTAAGTCCCATCACCTGCCTGCCCTTCCTGACAGTCCGTCTGCACGCTATCTTTACTTTTTTATCATCTGTCCTGTCCTGAGTCCCTTCACTCCAGTTCCCATCCCCCTGCCAAATTAGTTTAAACCCTCCCCAACAGCTCTAACAAACCTGCCGCGAGAATATTGGTCACCCTTGGGTTCAGGTACAGCCCGTCACTTTTGAACAGGTCATACCTCCCCAAAGATCCCAATGATTCAAGAACCTGAAGCCCTGCTCCCTGTACCAGCTTTTCAGCCGCGCATTTATCTGTCAAATCATTCTGTTTCTACCTTCGCTGGTGGGTGGGACAGGTAGCAATCCAGAAATTACTACCCTGGAGGTCCTGCTTCTCAGCTTTCTACCTAGTTCTCTAGATTCTCTTTTCAGGACCTCATTGGTTTTCCTTCCTATGTCATTGGTACCAATACATACCAAGACATCTGGCTGCTTCCCCCTCCCTCACCAAAATGTTGTGGATGCGATCTGAGACATCCCTGGCCCTGGCACCTGGGAGGCAACATACCATCTGGGTGTCCCATTCACATCCATAGAATCTCCTGTCCGTTCCTCTCACTATTGAGTCCCCTATCATTACCGCTCCCTTCTTCTCTCTTTCCCTTTTGCACCACAGACCCATGGTCAGTGCCTGTAACTCGGTCGCCATGGCATTCTCCCTGGAGGTCATGCCCCACAAAAGTGTCCAAAGCAGTATACTTGTTTTTGAAGGGAATGGCCACAGGGGTGCTCTAACTGCCTATTTCCATTACTCCTGACAGTGACCCAGATACACACATAGAAACATAGAAAATAGGTGCAGGAGTAGGCCTTTCGGCCCTTCGAGCCTGCACCGCCATTTATTATGATCATGGCTGATCATCCAACTCAGAACCCTGCCCCAGCCTTCCCTCCATACCCCCTGACCCCCGTAGCCACAAGGGCCATATCTAACTCCCTCTTAAATATAGCCAATGAACTGGCCTCAACTGTTTCCTGTGGCAGAGAATTCCACAGATTCACCACTCTCTGTGTGAAGAAGTTTTTCCTAATCTCAGTCCTAAAAGGCTTCCCCTCTATCCTCAAACTGTGGCCCCTCGTTCTGGACTTCCCCAACATCGGGAACAATCTTCCTGCATCTAGCCTGTCCAATCCCTTTAGGATCTTATACGTTTCAATCAGATCCCCCCTCAATCTTCTAAATTCCAACGAGTACAAGCCCAGTTCATCCAGTCTTTCTTCATATGAAAGTCCTGCCATCCCAGGAATCAATCTGGTGAACCTTCTTTGTACTCCCTCTATGGCAAGGATGTCTTTCCTCAGATTCGGGGTGACTACTTCCCTGTAACTTTGATCAATTATATCCTCACTCTCCCGTACAAGCCGAAGGTCATCCAGTTGCTGCTCCAGATCCCTAACATGGTCTTCAAGGAGCTGCAGCCGGATGCACTTCACACAGATGTAGTTCCCTGGGAGACCCTGGGTCTTCCAGTTCTCCAACATCTGGCACGAAGAGCACACCACAGCCATTTAAATGGTACAGTAAGAGAGGAAAAAAAAACAAAGAGGAAACCTTAACAGACGCCTTACCCAGAGCCGATGCCTCTTTTGAGCCAAAGCCTGTTGCTCCTACTGTCATCACTGGCCTATCCCCAACAATGTCTGTTCCGCTTATCCCTTCTGTACTTTTATTTAGTTCACAGAGCTCTGTTGATGCCACTGATAGGCCCCAAACAATATTATTTCTGATTATTTAGAATGCTGATTTATTTTAAACAAAAATGAATTGATATATTTGGTTATAGATGCTGCACATTTAAAAAATTTATAGAAATAAATTAAGTTGTGCTGTAAGCAGCAGAACATATGACAGAAAAGACATTAATGCATGTAAAGTGACTAATGAAAAATAAAAGAGGAAACCAAAAGATAAGTCAGGTAGTAGACAGACTAATATTCAGACACTCATTATCTTCTCAAAGTTGCAATAATGGGAAATTTAAAAAGCCCCTTTATTTTTTGTTTTTCAAATACAACACTACATTGTCTTTATGTGTCACAACATTTAAACTATTTACAAATAATTTGTGAATCAGCTGTTCTCTCAGAGAAGATTAGTACATCTCAGTGACTATGTCACGTTAATGAGTATGCAACTCCTAGGAGTTAGTTTTTAAAGTCTACAAATTTCTATGACTTCATTTTAAAAAGCCATGATTTTAGAAGTACCACATTTACAGCATTAACTAGAATCAATCATTCTTAATACTTACGCTTTTCTGTTTTTTAAACAAGTACTCAATAATAACTGCTGGCAATACACTAAATGTGTCCTCATCTTGTACAAATGATATGTTATAGAAAAACTGATGTTAATCTGTTAAATGTAACTTAATTAGTTAATCAACAGTAAGAACAATCTAGAAATGATTAAAAATTGGCTGCACACCATTGTGTGTAACTGGCAGGGAAAGAGGATTTATAAAGTGAGTCAAAATCTTTTGATATTGGAACATCTTACATTACTGTTCCTTGAGAAAATTATGGTCAAATTAGCTAAATTTAGCTCTGTTCCTTCAGGTCATAGAGGTGTGTCGTAGCTCTCTGGGAGCTGGTCCAGTTGATACTGCCGCTGCTGTTGTTCCTGATGTTGTTTCATTATCTCTTTCACCTCATCCTCCAGTTCTGGGGGAATTATGAATTGATCATCTGGATCTGGCTGGGCAGGGGCAGCAAAATAACCACCAGTCTTTTTCAAAGGTGCATCAACTGCCACCTCAATCAAATTATGGCTCTTCTCCAATGGGGCAACGGAACCATTTCCACGCCTCCTGCCAATAGTCCCTGTTGTGGAATACCCAAACTTGCTCTTATCATTTCCTGGCCAGTCAATTTCACCGTGAATTTTAAGGAGCATCATTTTTTCAGAGGCTTCATCTTCATTTGCACTGATAACTATTCCTTCATCACAGGCATCTGGTGGTGAGTGTAAAGCCATTTTTTCCTTAACCTGAATGCAATGTATGTCAACCTCAACTTCCACTCTGCTTCCGTTGGAAAAGACACCCTCAATGGGCTCCTCATCTTCACTGTCTAGTCCATTGTCTGAAAATGCACTAGAGAAGGTGGCACTGGAGAGCTGCCGCTGGAATGAGTTTGTCAGACATACTGGGTGCAACATACAGCGCTGCTCGCTGTGAAAGATGGAGCATCCATCATTCATCGTGACCTGAGGTGGCTCATCCGAGGCTGTTGAACCCACTTCACTGCTCATTTCAGAGGTGGAGATTTCACTGCTGATCTCAGAGGCAACGCCACTGCTGGAAGATGGCATCCCTAAGTTATCTGCTGGCCTGTCCTTAATAACCACATTTACTGATGGTGGGAAAATGCCAGGGCTGGATGGAGGTACCCCATTCACATCACAACAACAGAAACAGTCCTCACTAACATTTAGCTGGACGACCACGGCACTGATGCTGTCATTGCACCCATAGCTCTGAGCCAGACTACAGAGCTTTTTGGCAGCAGCTTTGGCATCGGGTACATTTCTTACAGATTCCACAGCTTCCGCATGGGAAATACTTTCCCATAGTCCCTTACTGCCCAGAATGAAGAATTCATCTTGTGGTGTGAGGGTAACAGACTGAACATGAGGCCGAGGCACGACGTATGGATGGAGGAATGCATAGCCTAAAATTCTTGTAGAATCAGTTACGCCATTGACTTTGTTGTCCTGCAATGAGAGATAATTTATTAATTTCAGAACAAAAATCCAGTTGGCAGATACAGAAGTCAAACAGATTTATGCAAACTCTACTTGGGGCTAAATATGCAAAAACAAAAAAATGTACTCTTTTTAAAGATTTCTTATGTGTGGACCAAGTATTAAAAAAAAACTTGTGACTTCTTAATGTCATAATTTGCTCAAAACCAGGACAAAAGGTGATTATTTAAAACTATTTTCAGATAAAGTATCTAATCAATAAATTATTAAAGACGATATTCACATCCCACTAACCTTTTTGTATCAATGAACCTCTCCAAATGTCTTTCTACCATAATTGTACCTGTCTCTACCACTTTGTCTGGCAGTTCATTCCATATATCCATCACAATCTGTTTGGAAAATTGAATGGTGACCAGAACTACACAGAATATTCCAGGCTCAGATACATCAATGTCTTATACAGCTGTAACAAAATTTCCAAATGCTTGTACTCTATGCCTGTCTGATTGTGAAATGCAAACCTTTGCCCTTTTCACTATCTTGTCCATCCGTATTGCCACTTTCAGGATCCTATGCACCTATACCTTTGGGTTTCTCCGTTCTACAACACCTCACAGTGTCCTGCCATTCACTGAGTACATCCAACCCTGGTTTAACTTCACACATATCTGAGTTAAATTTCATCTCTCACCAAAATAATTTTGTATCCACCCTGAATCCCATGTGATCTCATCTGCTGAACCAGTCTACCCAGTGGACTAGAAAAGTCAAAGACTTTTCTTGTCCACTTAGACAATGTTTAATGCCTTGCCCTCATCAATTGTCTTTGCCACCTCTTCAACAAACTCAAGATTGTTGGACACAATTTCCCATACACATAACTGTGGACGATCCCTAATGAGTCCTTGCCTTTCTAAATGCATAAGGATCCTGTCTGTCAAAACCTTTTCCAGTAACTTTCTCACCACGGATGTTAGCCTCACTGACCTGTAGTGCCCTGGCTTGTCCTTGCAGCCTTTTCTTAAATAAGAACACATTAACCACTCTCCAGACTTCAGGTATCTCTACTAGGGCCTCAGCAAATTCCTTGCCTGGCTTCCCACCCACCCTTGGATACAGGCTGGGGATTTATCCACCTTCGTGCACTTCACAACAATCAACACTTCACCTTTCATAATACTGACATATCTCTGAGCAGCACTGTTCTTATCCCCTAGTTCTCTAGTTTCTCCACAGCAAATGCAGATGGTAAATACATCATTTCTTTATTTCTGTCAAATGGGATGTGGGGAACATAGCTTCAAGAGAAGAAGCAAGAAAAAATGTTTTCTTTGCTTCAATAATTGCACATGATTCAGTCAGTATGTCTCTCTGGAATAGCTGAAATAATGTTATATATTCAGTCTTTGTATAACACACAATGACTAATTAATACAGAAAATGGAGTCAACATGAAGAAGAGCTGACATGGACAGCCATTACTGCTCTCCCTTACAAATAACTGAGAGGTGATATTGTCATTTAATGTGATAAAAAGAAATTACTTGTCACCTTTACTGATAACCATACCACTAATTATGACTGACCATTCTTGGCAGTGAAGAACTGCATACTCTTTCTTTATTTACCTAGCAGGGGAATACTGGTTCTATTGTCCCTTTCTAGGAAGAGGTACAGTCGACATTTTGGGCCGAGACCCTTCGTCAGGACTAACTGAAAGAAGAGCTAGTAAGAGATTTGAAAGTGGGAGGGGGAAGGGGAGATTCGAAATGATAGGAGAAGACAGGAGGGGGAGGGATGGAGCCAATAACTGGACAGTTGATTGGCAAAAGGGATATGAGAGGATCATGGGACAGGAGGCCTGGGGAGAAAGAAAAGGGAGAGGGGGGAAGCCCAGAGGATGGGCAAGGGGTAAAGTGATAGGGACAGAGGGAGAAAAAGGAGAGAGAGAAAAAGAATGTGTGTAAATAAATAAATAACAGATGGGGTACGAGGGGGAGGTGGGGCATTAGCGGAAGTTTGAGAAGTCAATATTCATGCCATCAGGTTGGAGGCTACCCAGACGGAATATAAGGTGTTGTTCCTCCAACCTGAGTGTGGCTTCATCTTTACAGTAGAGGGCCTCCTGTCTTCTCCTATCATTTTGGATCTCCCCTTCCCCCTCCCACTTTCAAATCTCTTACTAGCTCCTTTCAGTTAGTCCTGACGAAGGGTCTCGGCCTGAAACATCGACTGTACCTCTTCCTAGAGATGCTGCCTGGCCTGCTGCGTTCACCAGCACCTTTTATGCGTGTTGCTTGAAATTCCAGATTCTGCAGATTTCCTCGTGTCTATTGCCCCTTTCTGCACTTTAAGGTATGATATTGGTAATATCATTACCTCCAGGAATAGATTCCGATTTTATAAATTGCTCCTGGATAGCTGTAGCATTTTGTATGCCAACAGGTCAACCAATAGAGACATCCCCAAGCCAGAAAAAAAAATCTGTATTAAGCGTATAACCTGAATAGAACTGATGCTTGAAAGGCTAAAAACAGTTCGTACTAATTGGGTTAATTGGAAAATCAGTTTCTGATGGCTGAATACTAGATATTTTTACCTCAGTGACGATAGCTTTGTGCTTTTTAACCCTTTCTAATTCTTCTTCACAGCCAACAGTGTACAGCTTTGAGAGAGGCAATGGTTTTCCATCTCTGCACAGGACAGCCTGACATTTTCCAACATTAGCTGCAGTCAGCATGAAACAACCACTGGGATCCATAGGATCATGTTTTATGTGACAAAGGACTGCAGAACCCCCCAGCTTCTGGCCAGCTGTTCCAAGTTTCCTAAAAATACAAGAAAAATGATTATTAATAACATGTTGGGTGAAGAGTAATTAAATAACCAACAGAATGAAAGAAAAAGTTTTCAAACATGCAAGACTTGGACATCACAAATATCATAGGTAATATAAATTTTCTAACTTAAGAAATATTTTGATGCCATTAGCTGAAAGAATCACCCGTGGAGGTGAATAAAGAAACTGAGATGAACTATGCAGAATTATTCAATTTCAGAATGTCAGCAATGAAAACATTTAATATAGACATAAACTGGAAGCAATTCTGTTTACTGAGGCAGTTAAAATTAATTATAAAATTATAAGCAAACAACGTAATTTCTCAGCTGTCAAATAACAAATGCCTCTAAATCTGCAAAAATAGTATCGCAAAGGTAACACTGCTGTTTGAACATAAATATTCATTAACAGTACAGAACACAGCAACCAATATTGACTGCATAAAAAGTCAAGACTAATTATAATAAATTTTACAATAAATCATTATACACCTTAAACTGAAGACTAATTTAATCAAATAGTTCAAATTACTATTACAAGAAAAATCCTCAAACTTGCATCTCATATTTACACCATTTTTATTTACCCTCAGCCGTAAACAATTTTCCATATCCAGTGGATTCTGGTTAGCCACACCACTAGTTATGACTAACCATTCTTGGCAATGAAGAACTACATACCTCTGTTTATTTACTGAGCACGAAAATCAGGATCAGTACATTTGGCCCAATTAAATAGCTGCCCCAATTAGCCGAAGTTTCATGTTAATATTTATAAAGGTATAAAAAAGACAAACTACCATTTAATTAAGTAACAAATCATGTATTTAAATGAACACAGAACAAATTGGAACAAAACCAATGCTACTACAACACTATAAGACTGTGTATTTGTTCCTAATAGTTATCAACCGAGGAACTCATCCAGTGCACACAGTGAACATCCAGGGTGTTCAGGGAGGCGTAGCAGC
Source organism: Mobula hypostoma (assembly GCF_963921235.1). NCBI lineage: Eukaryota > Metazoa > Chordata > Chondrichthyes > Myliobatiformes > Myliobatidae > Mobula > Mobula hypostoma. The sequence continues at coordinate 21,823,418 of NC_086113.1, forward strand.
ACCGGTGAAGGGGCTTGTGGTGTCTATTCTGGAGCAGCTTACTCATCTTTGGTCCCCACTAGACACTCACTCTCACCCGTGGCTCCAAGTAGGTACATGCATGCAGCAGCAGTCACACCCTGATACACTGCTTTGACAGGCACGCTAAACCACATGAAGGTAGCCGGTCGGCCTTATACCCTGGTGAAATAGGGGCATGCCTGTCCTAGCATGTGAAGTCAAGCTCCTGTGGGCTGGACGGATGAGATGAACAGTGAGTTCCAATGGCCAACAGGGTAGTTCTGCAACACTTCATGGAGAGTGAAGTACACGATAAGGCACAGAAGTCATGGTTATCCACTGAAATCGAGGAAGACCCCAGTTTGTGACAACTAATCATAGCACTGGACCCAGACCTCTGAGGTCCAGAAAGTGGAACTATCCCAGTGCAATGGCTTTTCCATTTTAAAAACTCTTCCGCTGACGTTTCACTGTCATCATTGGATACGCCGGACAAACAGCACGCTGCCATGTTCTTTTGATTGACTGTAAATGAACAAAATTAGTGCAGACACCTAGTGCAGGTAATGGACAGCCTTCATACAATACTTCTGAAGATTGCATCCTCCAAATATTCACTTTCATTGAAGCGTTCAAGATGTTTGTCGATACCATCAAATTTATAGTTCCTAACTCGTTGAACTAGTGAAATGGTTTCATTTTCACTCCTGGCTGTTCCTGGCATCTCCAAGCCTAAATGCTTGAAGCCGCAGTGAACAAAACAATTCTGAATTGTCTTACTGCTTATTTCTTGCTAACTATAAGTGACAAAAATCACTGCTTTTCAAACACACACAAATATAACTGACACTATTTTAAAACTGTAAGGTTTAAGCACGGTGCTGTTTCTAACGGCCACACAAGTTTACACGATTAGTTTGAAACTGTTCGGCAACAATTTTCTGTCCCAATTCAGTGGCATAGTGCTCCAAACAAATGAAGAGAATCCCGGCTACTTCCTTGATTAGTTTTGTTTTTTTTTAAAAAAGAGTTGTTCCAAATGAGTGGCTGCTCCAATTAACCAGAATCCACTGTATACCTTTTATAGAAATCCTTATGCACAAAAGACACTCATATTTTTTAGTTCAACTTTTAAACTTCTTTCAATTTGTTAAGCTTAAAAGAAGACTTCAATGAATGGAACCACTTTCATATCCCTTTCAGGACATTCCTTAACACTTTACAGCCAATTAAAGTTATAGAAATATCGTAACAGTTGAAATGTAGGATACATAACAGCCAAAATGCACATTAAATACACAATCTGTTCAAGTGATGTTAACCGGGGAGTAAATTTTAACCAGTAAATCAGGGAAAAAACCCTCCCTACTATATCCAAGGATCCTTTATAGTATCTTTGAGAATGGAAAGCTTTGATTCAACAGTTCACCTGTTTGATTCAGACAGCACTTCCAACAATGTACTGTTCCTTCAGTGTCAAAGTATTTGTGCATAGTTTCCCTGGGTCTATATGGATTATGTTCTGGAAGATTTTAAAAACAATCACTACATTTCCTTCAATAATACTGCATTTAGCCTCACATTTTTGTAAAGTATTTCTCTTTAAGTTCTAATCATATGTGGTGGAATTACTGCTTTATTCTTGCCCTTTTCAACCCGAGTAAAGCATCATATAAGACCATAAGACATAGGAGCAGAATATTTAAGTAACTGTACAGTTATTTAATGCTTTCAAGACACATCTCAAAGTTCTTAAAGCAATTCTTTAGAACTGAAAAATAAATTTTGATCCCCAGTTCAAATTGTTGCTATCAGCCAATGATAGCAAGGGTATTACAACAGGCATCTGCATTTCTGATGAAAAGATGATAGGACTGGGGGATGCTGTAACACCTCAGCTAGTGACACCAATTAAGAACAGTACCGTGTGCAATTCCCACAATAATCAAATTGATTCCCTACTAATTGTTTTTAATAGTGGGGAGGGGGAAGTGAAAGTCTTCAGATATACACTCAGCTTATGCTTAATTGGAATTGCAAATAAGTTTCCGTTCTTGAACAATCCAAGAACAGATACAAGGAACTGCAGATGCTGGAATATGGAACAATAAAAAACAAACTGCTGAATGCTGGAGGAACTAAGCAGGTCAAGAAGCATCTGTGGAAGCAAAGTGGCAGTCAACATTCCTGATTGTGACAATGCATCAGGACAATCCAAACTTGGTACAGAGCTAAAGAACAGCTTCAATGATAAGCAGTGCTAATACATAATATAGTACAACTAAACACAGGAAGTGCTTGATAGCTTGATTGAAAGGCCCAGAGGTTTGACATTCCGATATAAAAAAAATTATGTGCATTGCAAGCTGAATGAGTTGCCTTATATTCTTGAATCAGAAAGATACTGGGGCAAAAGCCAAGAGCACATTTTCATTGTCATTGCTTTGTGAAACAAATGAGTTGCATGGGTTCATTGTTGCAAATGCCCACTTTTCAAGAGTGTATTATTTTAAGCATTCCATTTTCCTGTCTAATTTTAAACAAAGCAGTGAGCTAAGTCCCTGAGAATTAACAAGCGCATTTAGTATAGCAAGATTCCAGCTATTCACCATTTATAGCAAAATTGTTCTTTTTACACACCACTACATACAACAGTAAAAAAATCTTTCTCAGTTATAGTGGCATGTTTCTCAGTTATAGTGGCATGTTTCTCAGTTATAGTGGCATGAACTTTAACATGACTAAAAACACATTGCTCTAGTGCATTATAATTTCACAGTTTTACATATTCATTTAAGCTAAAAGAAGTCTATTTGTCAGTTGGATCTTTATATTGACTATTTTATGGATTAGGAGCTCCACAGTACAAAAATGAATAAATAATCTGCCCTCCCTTCTCAATGAGTTATAAAGTATGAACAGCTTAAAAATAATCTGTACCACACCTGGACTTTGGATCCTTAACTTAAAAATAGTAGCATACAACAATGTGCACCTCACACATGAAAAATTCTTATTATTTCAAAAACTTGATTATAACAACAATGGATGAAAAATAGCACCATTTTGTTTGCTTGTCAGTTTATGAGTTTACTTTTTCCGAACACAAATGGTCATTCTTTGAGATACTGATCAGTTACCACACAGCAACTGTCTATTTGAGCGAAACTTACTCAGATCTCCCTTCCACTTTGTAGGAAGGTTTTACCCACTCACTGTATCCTTGCTATTTCCTGCTTGGGGTCATGAACACAAGGAGGATTACTGGTGGTAATGAATGGCACAGTTTCACAGCATCGTGTGCACTGAGGTACTTCACTGCTTCTGCGTTATCAACATGAATAGAGATCATATTAAAACACTATGAGGAAAACTGCATGCTAAATTATTCAGGCTTCAGCACCAGCAATAAAGACTTATTTAGTAATAACTAAAATGAAAGGAAAATACATTAATTTTTTTCTCCATATTTTAAAAGAGCAAATACAATTAAAAGCAGAGACATAGAACATGCTTGAACAGAGCAAGACATCTCATCATCAAGTTACCCTCAGTTCAACCATGCCAGTTTAATTAGACAATTGATACCAGATAGTCAACTAAATTTCCCCATTCAAATAAGACAGTATTAAATTGCAGAAGTAAAGCTATCCAGGAACAATATCACATCATCATGTAATTGATTTCCAATGAATTTACTAACCTCTGCATGACCAGGAAAGTATTAGTCATTAGCTCCTCATCAGTCTTTGATTTCTGCAGCTCATCTGCCAAAATGTCACTCATGGTGCACTGCAACAGGTAGGGCACTTCTACATTTCGATCACCATCGAAGACACCATACAAAGCCTCTCTGTTATCACAGAAGTTATTCACTGACAATGCAGCCACACACAACCTTGAGTGAGTAAAAACAGAAATACCATTACCTTTCCCTTCAGAAATAGCTTTCTTACTGTTGATCAGTATATTAAGATTTGAAGCACTGTTCCAAATATCTTCAAATATAAATTTACACTTAGTAGCCACTTTATTAGGTGTACCAGTACACCTGCACGATAATGCAAATACATAATCAGCCAATCATGTAGCAACAACTCAATGCATAAAAGCATGCAGACATGGTCAGGAGGTTCAGTTGTTGTTCAGCCCAAACATCAGAATGGGGAAGAAGTTGTGATCTAAGTGACTTTGACTGTGGATTGATTGCTGGTCCTGCACGAGGTGGTTTGAGCATCTCAGAAATTGCTGATGTCCTGGGATTTTCACGCAGAAGTCTCCAGAGTTTACAGAGAACAAGTGGCATTTCTGTGGGCGAAAATGCCTTGTTAATGAGAGAAGCAAGAGGAGAATGGCCTGACTGGGTCAAGCTGACAGGAAGATGACAGTAACTCAAATAACCACATGTTACAACAGTAGAGTGCAGAACAGCATGACCATACACTCAGTGGCCATTTTATCAGGTATAAGAGGTACCTAATAAAGTGGCCATTGAGTGTATCTACCGAAAGTTTAAAAAATTGTCTCAAAATAATTATATGACATACTTACAAAATGTAAAGTTTATTTTAATGCTTAACATTTGTTCTTAATTTTTTAGTTAAGACAGAAGAAGCCCTGCAATTATTTTAGGCAGGCCAATAGTCTGCAACTGATAACCACCTAGTTTTTTATTTAAGCAATGCAGCTTGTTTAGGGAATGACATAGCCACTAAATATCTATTATCCAACTTGAGTTCCCTTGAATATTCATTTTGTGAGGATGCTTTATTTCTCCTTTCAATTCTTCTGTAAACTTACTTCAGTGGGACATAAAGAAGTCTTTGAATTTTGAAAATCCATTAAGACACTAGTCCTTTACTTCCGAAGACACAAGGATCTTATATAGATATAATGTGTCAGTTACTTACTGCATCCCAGCAACTGCACAGACAAAGAAAAGAATCTTCTGCAAAGACAAGGCCATATCACAAGAACGCAAACCTAGTTTCCGAGAACTGGTTTCTTCAGTAATTTGAAAAGTACTTTTTACATGAGAACCTCTCAAACCAGGAGAATGTACATTACACAGCACTAATTAGATTTTGTTTTGCCATTATCACAGAATGACATACCTGTTTTTAACTCCAGAGGCTTCTGTATAACCATGACTCCACACAGCTGGTGCACCAGGTGCCTCACCAACTGCAAAGGATGTAGAGGATTGATCTACCTTGAAGCAGCGAATGTTACTGAGAGGAACGAGGCAAGAGGAATTAAAGGGAGAAAACATTAAAACAATTAGATCACTTTTGACATTTACGAGAGATAATTGTATGAGCCTTGAATAAACAGAATATCATTTGATATTTAAAAATAAAAGCTGCAAAAAAACTCGTTGCTTCTAGTGAAAGCAGTTTATGAGAAATTGTTTTAAGTATAAACAGCCCATAAAACCTGTAGCACAAATATCAAGTCAACTGAATGGTTCCAGTTTTTTTATATATATACACACACACACACACACACACTATTGGAGGTTTACTGGATTCAACATTCCATAACATTCCATGGAGATTAACACCTAATAATTTATTTTAGTTTATTTAAGAGTAATGCAAAAATAAATAATTCTCAGCTGGTATCACATATTTTGTCAAATCTCTCAGCTTTGCGGTGGGCATGCCTTTATTCTTCAAAGGGTTATATCATATTTTAAGCTCCGCTAGGCACAGTGATAATGATTTTAGGTATTTTTTATTATTATTCTGATTATTATTCTGATTACTGAAACATTTTTTTAGCCAACTATGACAATGTTCAATTCTGAAATTCTGATATCAGAAAAGAAAGTGTTTTAAAGAATAATTGTGAAAAGTAAAAATGTACTAATTAAATAAATATGCAGATCAATAAAGTTATTGAATTTACTTTCAAAGCATTCTGTAAACACACATATTCATTTTTACACAAAGTTTCCCTCCTAGAAAATGTATTTTTTGTTGTGCTTCTGTGAGAAGTAGTAATTTGGACTCTACATATCACCTAATGTTCAAGACAGGATCTACTACAGGCCATAACAGGACTGCTTGTTGACATAATATTAAATTGGAATAGTGACTGCTTACTTCAGCAGCTCCAGAGTTTTGTGATCCAGGACCAGTCTGGGATTTCCAGTGAGGTCTAGTTCTTGCAGTTTCGGTGGCAAATTTTCAGGCAATGTGATCTCGTTCAGCTCATTACAGCTCAGGTCAACACACTGTAGAAAAAAAGCAGACAGGCAATGAATCTGGCTGGATTCCAGTTCACCAGCCTACTGATTCCCATCTTTACTGAATTATGCAAGGCTCTGTTAGCTCCTGCCTAGGCAAGAATCCAGCAGATTTATGAATTGCACTCTTGCACAAAATGAATACAGCTAAGCTTTCTTTCTCCCTATTGTACGGATGGAGCAGCAATATTAATTCTAGTTGAATAGGCTGGTAAAATAGCCAGTCATCTCAAAAAATAAAGAGGAGAGAGCAGCACATTTCCAAGTTTGAGCTTTTAATTTGTACTCGTCAATTGCTTCACTGAAACTTTATTTTTGAGTGTTGTCTTACAAAATAATTGTACATATTATTTTTACTATTGTCGCATTTATAAATTTTTAACATGTACCTTTAAAATAATAAAAATTTAAAGATCATGATCTTATAGAGGCTATGCAAATACAAAGAAGTCACAGTTTTTAAAAATTAATTCCACTTCAAGGAAACTCAAACTGAGCTTCACCCTTCATTTAATTTGTTCAAATGGCAAATATGTTTTGTACAAAGTATATTGAATTCAAATCAAACACATTATTTATAGTCTTCTTGGGAGTTTTATTAAAGAATCATGTTCTTGGAAAAGCTGTTTTATTTCCTCTGACATATGCAAATCCCTGTGCCTAATCCTGCATGCTGACCTATATCAGTATCAAAGACAGTATTACTGCTGGATACAGAGATTACATAGATAACAAAGATGATTCTATGAAATTAAGAATGTATAGCTCCATTTAGATTCTTTTTACTGTTAGAAATACAGTATTTCAAAGCTTATTTAAGGAAACATGCTCAGATAAAACTCAAAATACGATTACAATGAGCAATAAGAAAATATTTTTTGATATACTTCTTAAGGTTTCCACAAGTCAATTTGTCATACTGAGAAGTCACAACATAATTCAAGCTCAGATCTGTGTTGACTGATAGAATTTCACAAATTATACGCTTACAAAATAACCATTTTTCCATGGATATACTGTACACACTTGGATAAGTCTTTACTGCTTTAATGTCTGTATGAAGGTCCTTTGATTTATGAATATGCAACTTACAACTTCCTGCCATATCACAAGCCAACTCCAAAAGGTACCTATCTTTGATTTATAAAGTTTTTTTGCCAGAAGAATCTTTTGTGTACTGTAAGCAATGATCAGCTTCATCATTAAAGATCACTATTCTAATGCTGTCAGTTCTGCTCTTTAAATAGTCTTCAAAACCTGACAAAAGATGCTGCAATCTACCACACAGAGCAATTGATTGTTGATACAATTGGCTATGGAACTATTGGCTGTAGGATTGTGTTATTTCAGGAAGTGTATCATGTACAGAAATAATAAAGGGTTTACAATGAAGAGAATGAACAAAAGTTAAACTTGTGGTTTGAAGTTCGGAGTCAAGGCTCTGCACATATTTAATGATGATCCAGGGAAGAATGAGTTTTTATGCAAGAGCTAGAAGAGCATGGGATTGGGATGATTCTTCTGGAAATGCTAATACATTCAAAGTCAAACGCAGCTGATTTGAATGCTTCGAGAGGTGCACAAATTTACACATTACTTGCTTTGTGAGTGTGGTGGCGTGCAGATAATATGGTGGCAAAAAATTATCCAAAGGAGGAAAGTAACAATTCTCCTAATCAAGTGTCTAATGCAGATGAGTAAAACATTCCAAGCTTCCAGACTGCCAAAATCGTTTTACTCTTCATCTTGGAGGCAATGCCAAGGGCACCTTTAAATTTAATCTTCTCTTAATCCACTATTCAGAAACCTTGAAGGATCTAAAGCAGTAACTCCCAATGTTTCCTAAGGGGGCTGTAGGGGAAATAGAAGATGTCAAGGGGCGATCAAGATTATTGGGGGCGGCCATAAGTGGCACCCTAACTTCAGGCATGAAACTTGACTGACCATTAGTAGAGCAGGCGTTTCCAAAAAAACAGAATGAGGCAGTGGAACACAGGATGAACTATAGTTCCGCAGGTGGTGAGCACTCGTCGTCACAACATGTCTAAAACTTCGCAATCTCATCCAACCTTACCAACCAGACAGACTTTATTGGAGATGCATAAATTAGCAACCAGGGTGCCCAATAGTTCCCCTTGACTCGCGGCATGGAATGAGTTCATGCAATTTAACAGCTGGTAAGTCAAGAACACCCCCTCAACTTTTTCTACAGATCTACAGAAAGCAGGTCGTGCTACGATATAGCGCTGGCCAGAACCAAACGGTGAAATAGAGCTAATCAGTGAACCTCTAGAGGTGTTCAAAGCGATCTTGGCTTCATATGTGTTGTCAAGAAACATCTTTGGGTCAGTTAATTTTTATTCGAATTTAGTCCTGTTAATGATGGATAAATATGTACAGCACTATCTCTTTGATTCTGAAGGTGGTGAAGCCTTGAATTCTAATCCTGCTAAGAAACAAAACTACAGAATGTGCGTCAATACAATGATACATACCTGAAATGTGATTTTATTCCATCCTCATCAAATTAGCGGTGCCCCACATGTCTTACTTGTAATACTGTACTGGTCAATGAAGCCATGAAATCATCAAGATTGCAGGAACACTTCCATAAAGGACACCCTGAAAGGCTACTTATCCTATTACCCAATTCCGGAAGATGAAAGATTGCACACTGAAGTCATTTGCCAAGAAAGCTAAAAATGATCTTGATCATGGTCTCACTGCTTCTCATAATATTTCCAAATGATAGCAAGTGTGGAAAATCTCATACAATTGGTAAAAGGTTAATAATGCCTGCTGTATCTGAAGTACTAACTATTGTTTTCAAAATGGATACCAGTATTTTAAAATCAATTCCTCTGAGTAATACTTCTGTACTTTGTATGCACAGAGCTACAAAAAACAGAATTTGGGACACAACTGGATGAGTCAACTGTGCGAGACAATGAGGCATTGCTAATGGCATATGGTTTATCAAAAATGGAAAAGTTTATGAAGAGATTCTCTTTTGTAAAATGTTAAAAACAAATACCAAAAGGGAATCAATTTATAACCAGCCCAAAATGTATGCTGAGGATAGAAGTATCCTCATTAGTAACATGACTTCTTGTGCAACAGATGGAGCTCCATATATGACAGGTTGCCATGCTGGTTTAGTGACACTTATGAAAAAAGAAATTCCAAGTCTGTTTGCAATCCATTATGTAATTCATCATCAACATCTTGCAGCCAAAAACTTCAGCCAGCAACTTTTTTCAAGCATGACTCTTGCAATATCTGCTATCAACAAAATTAAAGCTCCTCTGTTAAATAGCAGAATATTTTGCCAGTTACGCCAAGATAACGATAAAGAGTTTGAACGCTTATTTCTTCACACTGAAGTGCACTGGCTGTCAAAAGGCTGCTGCTTAAAACATTTCTTTGATCTTTTTAACACTGTGGTTGAATATTTGCTCAAAGTTGACAAGAGCTTGGGAAATAAGATTAACGTCCATGTAGAGATGTGGCATACCTAGCCAATCTGTATGACAAAATGAACATTCTAAATATGAAACTGCAGCGTGGGAATTTCAATTTAATCCAAGCAAAAAGTGCAGCTTCCACTTTTATTGGAAAATTGGAAATATATAAGCAAAACATTGGGAGAAGACTGTTCTCACAGTTTCAAAAGATGGAAAACATGGCACTCTCTTTCACAAATGGTGATTTGCAAGAGTACTTCTCACACCTGCAGTCACTGAAGGATTTTCAGAATTCAAGGATTTGAACAATCTGGAAATTCCTGACTGGGTAATTAACCCAGTTCTTTGCAAGGAAGGAGAATAGGAAGAGAGCTAGCAAGAAGAAATTATCAAAATTCAGAATGATGAAGAACCAAAAACGCTTTTCAAAAATATTGGTTTTTGTAGTATGTGGTCCCACTGTCATAAGAAGTATCCTGGTCTCTGGAGAAGAGCCAGCTGCTCTTCATTGCATTTCCATTATCCTACCTTGTTGAAAGAATCTTTAGTGCAGTTAAAGACATACTCACAAAAAACAGAATCTGCTTGGAAATTGTTATGTGTGGTGACTTAAGGCCTTTGCTGTTACAACTTGAACCAGATATTTCAACTCTTGCTAAAAGCCATCAAGCTCAAGGATCACATTGATATCAAAGCTGCTGTGTAAGCTAAGTTTAAAGACAAATAAAAATTTAAAACAGAATCACTTTTCTCATGTTAGTATATGGCAGACATGTTTTTACACTATGGGGGTGGCAGAAAGTATATTGTGCCTTAGAGGGGTGTTGGGAAGTATGAAAATGCTTTAGGGGTGTGCTGGCAAGTATGAAAGTAGGTTGGGAAACATGGGTCTAAAAGGATATTCAAAGGTCTCTATTAATGGTGTGTTCACTGTTCCAAGTAAATTTATTGTCAAAATACATATATGTCACCATATACAACCCTGAAATTCATTTTCTTGTGGGCTATCACAGAAAATACAAGAAACACAATAGAGTCAATGAAAGATCACACTCAACAGGACAGACTGTGCAAAAAAAACCTAACTTTGCAAATACAAAAAGAAAGATAATTATAATAAATAAATCAGCAATAAATATCGAAAACATGAGATGAGTGTCCTTGAGAGTGAGTTCATAGGTTGTGAGAACAGTTCAGTGTTGGGGCAAGTGATGTTGAGTGATGGCAATAGTGAGTAGACAGTGTGGTCTGAATGGTGGAGGTCCTTGATGATGGATTCTATTTTCCTGCGACAGTGCTCTGGGTAGATGTGCTCAATAGTCATGAGGGCTGCACCCATGATGGACTGGTCACATCCACTACTTTTTGTAGGCATTTCTGCACAAGGGCATTGGAGTTTTCATACCAGGCAGTGATGCAGCCAGTCAATATACGCTCCACCATACACCTATAAAAGTTTGTCCAAGTTTTAGATGTTATGTCTAATCCTTGCAAACTGCTAAGAAAGTAGAGACACTGCCATACTTTTTTTGTAATAGCACTTACATGCTGGACCCAGGACAAATTCACTGAAATGATAACCCCAAGGAATTTAAAGCTGTTGACCATCTCCACCTGTGGTTTCCTCCTCCTGAAGTCAATAATCAACTCCTTGGTCTTGCTGATATTGAGTGAGAGGTTTTTTTTGCAGCACCACTTAGCCAGATTTTCAATCTCCCTCCTATATGCTAATTCATCGCCATCTTTGATTCGGCCAATGACAGTAGTGTCATCAGCAAACTAAAATATGGCACTGGAGCTGCACTTAGCCTCACAGTCATAAGTACAATGCAAGCAGAGCAGGGGGCTAAGCACAGAGTCTTATGGTGCACCTGTGCTGATGGAGATCGTGGAGCAGATATTTTTGCCAATTCAAAATGACTGGGGTCTGCAAGTGAGGAAATGAAAGATCCAACTGCAGAAGGGTGTATTGAGGCCAAGGTCTTGAAGCTAGCTTATTCACTAGTTTTGAGATGAAGATATTATCGAATATTGACCTGTAGTCAATGAAAAGATCATATTGTATGCATCTTCGCTGTCCAGATGTTCCAGGATTGAGTGAAGAGCCAATGAAATGGCATCTGCTATTGACCTGTTGTGATGGTAGGCAAATTGGAGTGGATCCAAATTGCTTCTCAGGCAGGAGTTGATATGATTCATCACCAAGCTCTCAAAGCACAACATCCCAGTAGATGTATAATTGAAGCTGCTTGAAGCAGGTGGGTACCTCAGATTGCCATAGGTTCATCCTCCTGAAGGATACCCTCACGTCAGCCTCAGAGACTGAAAATCACAGGGTCATTGGGGGGCTGTGGGAGTTCGTGAATGTGCTTTCATGTTTTGATAGTCAAAGTGAGCATAAAAGGCATTAAGCTAATCTGGGAGCAAAGCCATGTTGTTGCCAATGTCGCTTAGTTTCATTTTATAAGAGGTGATAGCATTCAAGCCCTGGACAGCTGTTCAGCATCCTTAAGTGACTCAAGTTTGATCCAAAATTGCCACTTTGCACGAGATGGCTTTCAGGAGATCGAACCTGGACCTCTTGTATTTCAGTTGGTCACTAGACCTGAATGCCACTGATCTGGGCCTCAGCAGATTACAGATCTCAAGGTTCATCCAGGCCATCTGATTAAGGAAGATTCAAAATGATTTTATGGGAACATACTTGTCTACAACTATTTTCATAAAGTCCATGACAATCATGGTGCATTCATTCAGACCCTCTGATGAGTCTTTGAATATAGACTCGAAACAATCCTGCAGCCACTCCTCAGTCTCCTTCGACCACCTCTTTGTTATCCTTATCTCTGGAGCCTTGCTCTTTAGTCTCTGCCAATATGCATGTGGGTAGAGCTAAGTGATCAGATTTCCGGAAATGCAGTTAAGGCACAAAACGGTAAGCATTCCTAATTGTAGTGTAACAGTGGTCGCGTGTCTTGGGATCCCTGGTGCTGCATGTGATGTTGATGATAATTGGCCAAAGATTTCTTCAAATAAGCCTGATAGAAGTCCGGACAATGATTTGAAAAACCTCGGGGGTAGGCTGTTTCTTGCTTGCTAATTGCGACATTTAGTTACTTCGAGTGCTTGCTTAATATCTGCCTTTGGCGGTATGTAAAATGGGATCAGGGTGGAGGCTTGGGAAGGTGGGTGCAGGGAGTTAGGGAGTTAGCAAAAGCCAGTGGAGGGGAGGGTGGTGGTGAATAGTTGAATAAAAAAAATGACAAGATTTTTTCACATTATGGGGACCTTTTTGGAACTACTTTCACAATTTTCGATTTGGTCAGCAATGATGATGGCTATTATATGTTTGAATTTACAACTATATGTCAGAGATTCTTTTCCTTTTCTTTTAATCAAACTGCTGTTTTTTTTCTCTTTTTTTCTGTTTTGTTATGGATTTTTGATTTTGCTTTAGATTAGAATAAAATATACCTTTTCAATATTATGGTTAATTTACCTTACATAGCTATGGGGCATTTCAATCTTGTTTCTATTTCCATAATATCATAATGTATTTTGTATTCATCTATGCAAGTAATTAATAAAAATATTGAAAAAGAAAAAAAGCAGTGACAGCTGCGAAGGTATGAGAATTCAGTTGCTCTGGGTGAATGGATAGAGAATGGCAGTGAGAGCGGGTGGAAAGGGAGACAACGTAATAGTTACTTAACACTATTCTATTAAAGATGTAATAATTCCAGTTTCAATGCAAATCCTAGTGTCTACTTTTGTCACTTGTTACAGTTCATTGTAGATCTTGGGGTCCTGGATTACCTACCTTTATTTCTGACAGATGCATCACTTCAGGAAAGACTTCAATACAATTGGAATGTGCAATAATGGTGTGCATTCGCCTACAATTCATTATTGTGGTTGGAATGGTTTTCAGTTTGTTCCCACTTAGATCAATTTCTTCCAGCTCTTCAAGTTTTGCCATTCTACTGCAAATAAAAATGAGGAATGTTAATGAAAAGGCTCATAATGCGATAGAAAACTAGCATCTTATTTATTTAGGGGACTAACAGATCAGGAAGCTATGTGGTGGAGCAATGAAAGTATGTATAGGAGCTCTTCATTGCCGCAAGGGGGATAAATTTACGCTCAAGAGTAAATGACCTTCACATCAATAACAGACATACTGCCAACATATCAATCATCTTTAACACAACAGTGGTTTGTTTTCACAAGTGAAGCATGTTGTCAACCCACAAGTTTATCTCAGTCAGTCATAGTTTTCAAGCAATAGGCCCATAAATCAATGGAAGCTTTGTAATGTTCGACCAAAATCACAGATGCAATTACCCAGGTTTCTCTGAAAACAGAGTCTGATCGAAAGAGACTTATCACATTTGAGCCGCTCGCCTGGAAAACCTTACCTGGCTGGAAAGCTCTGAAGTCTGTTATATGCAAGGTGCAGAACCTTAAGACAAGTGTGTCCTGTCAGCAATGGCACACATTTATCAGAGAGATAATTATTTGTTAAATACAGTTCTTGTAACATGCTGTGGCTGTCCTCTGACAGGCAGGAGGGAGGAATTATCTCCAGTTTATTTGCTGAAGCATTGAGACTACGTAAACTGTTGAGGGACAAAGAGAACTATTAGTATTTCAAACTGATCACCACATTGCTTTGATAATTTATTATTTCAAGATTTTACATAATATTACGGAAAGCATAAGTTATAAAGAATATACCACAGCAGGTCTCTAAATAGGCAAACTATGAATGAACAACTGCAACGCCAGAATATTTAAACTAGGGTACAAAGAATCTTTATATTTTTAAATAATTTTTGGTTACTCAGTTCCCTAAGGTTGAAACAAACTTAGAAAATATTGAACTCTTTCTATGCATTAATTAGAACTAGGACTTGTATTTATTTTCAGTCTTCTGGAATTTTATGATTTTATATACATATACATCTTTTGTTAAAGAATTAACTCCTTGCCCATAAGTACATTTCGAACAGGAAGGTAATCTTGGCTACCACATTTGAATTGATTCTTTGAACCACTCGAAAAGACAAGCACCTACAAACAGATCACAACAGTAAATGGGTAAGCAATTTTCTTTGTTGCTCGCATAATCTTTAGAACCTGCATTGTGCTTCATAGGCCATGACTTCTTAGAGGAAAAATAGGGAAATTAAGCTTTGTAATAGGGTTTTAGGAAATGTGCTCTGTTAACTTGCAGATGGGGAGGCTTGAGAAAGTTACAAGAGAAATAAAAAACATGGAAGGGTTAAGGAGCATAATTTCAATTATGGGTAAAAACGATGAAGACAGAAGACACAAACACAAGAAAACCTGCAGATGCAGGAAATCCAAAGCAACACGCACAAAATGCTAGAGAAACTCAGCAGGCCAGGCAGCATCTATGGAAAAAGAGTAAATAGTCGGTGTTTTGGGTGGAGACCCTTCATGAAGACTGGAAAAAAAGAAGTCAGGGCAAGAAGGTGGGGGGAATGGAGTAAGTAGCACAACGTAGTAGGTGACAGGTGAAATCGGGAGATCAAGAGAGGGGGAGGGGTGAAGTAAAGAGCTTGGAAGTTGATTGGTGGAAGAGATAAAGGGCTGGATAGGGGGGGAATCTGATAGGAGAAGATAGAAGACCATGGAAGAAAGGGAAGGAAGAGGAGCACCAGAGGAAGGTGATGGGCAGGTAAGGAGATAAGGTGAGAGAGGGAAACAGGAATACGGAATGGTGAAGTGGGGGAGGGCAATTATTAGAAGTTCAAGAAATAGATGTTCATGCCATCAGGTTGGAAACTACCCAGATGGAATATAAGGTGTAGCCTCATCGTGACAGTAAAGGAGGCCATGGAGCGACATGTCGGAATGGGAATGGAAAGTAGAATTGAAATGGGAGAAGACAATTTTCCCCCCAGTATAACTAGATTTTAAGAAAGATGAAATCATGGGATTAGTCTCTTGAAACGATTAAAATGTGCACTGCATGAGCTTTGTAATAGCCACTATCCTAGCTTAGTAGCTGACACTGGGCTGCATCGTGCTCAAACAGGCCAGTGGATGACAATTGACAATACTATATGCCTTGCAGATGATTGGGGTTGCAAGAGATATGCCAACTACAGCTGGCCTAAACTAACAGGTCAGATCTAAAGAACATCTGCCTCCTTAGTTCAACAACTTATCAAACGACTCAATAGTATGGAGTAAGCAGGCACTTCACTATGGAACTGGAAATTGACCAGTATTAGCACTCATCCTTAGATTAGGAGTAAGGAGATCAACACATTACACAGCACTTACATGTGGTTTCACTAGTACCCACATGATTAAAGCAAAACCAGAATGGGAGAAGTTTTTTTTTTAAACACAGGCTGCCTACTTAGTGGTACAATAGTGGCACAAGCAGATATAATATTGGCATTCGAAAAGCAGTTATATAACAAATGAATAGACAGGGAATGAAGGGATGTGGATTCATGTACAGGCAGAAGTGACTCAGCTTAATTCAGCACCTTGTTTGGCACAGACATCATGGGCTATAGGACCTGTGCTGTATTGCTCTATATTTTATATTTTAACCTCCCTACTTTGAAATTCAATTCCCCTTAAAATGCACATTAACATTCTGTGAGCGTACTTAATTATAATATCTACAGACTTGCCTTTTGCAAATCATGCATAAGAATACCTGGATCTCTCTGCATTTTGAATCTCTAAAACACCTCCCCATTGATAATAGGCTCCTTTTCTAATTTCTTCTGCAAAATGGATGATCTTACATTTTTTGACATTAACCTATCTATATTTGTAGTCTTGTTCCTCTTCACAACCTACTTTCCTATTGATTGTCAGGAAATTTAGCAACCGTACTTTTAATACCTTCATTTACAATGTTAACATAAATTTTGAAAAACTTAACGTTTCAGCACTATTCCCTGTGGTAGATAATCCACTACATCATGTCAACTGGAAAAAAAACAGATTCCTACTCTCCTTTTCCTGTTTGCCGGATAATTTTCTACCCATACTATTAATTAAACTACACCATTAATTTGTAATTAACACAATAACATTTGATATGGCACTTCATAAAATATCTTCTGGAATCCAAGCATCCAAAGGACAAATTACTTTAAAGAATGCCAATAAATCAGTGGAACATGACTGATTATCTTGATGTTTTTCAAGTGCCCAGCTCCATTTTCTTTAATAATAGCTTTTAATATAAGTTTACTGGTTTATAGTTTTCTGCTCATCGCCCCTGTCTGTTTTTGAATGAGGGAGTTACAATTGCTGTTTTGCAATTTAATGAATTTCTCCAAATTATTTTGGAAAACTATAACCCACACTGACTAACTAACCAGTCACTTCTTTTGTGATCCTTGGAAGAAGTCGACAGTGTGCAGCTCCAGCTACTTGCTCAGTGTCATTTCTCTGGAGACTGGATTTTTCCACGATCCTATTTGTGGATGATATTTGTACCTTCTTATGGTAAAGACTGTGATAAAACATCTGTTCAATTCACTTGCCAATTCCTATTTTCCATTATTAATTCCACTCCTCACTACCTGTAGAACCAATGCTCCTTTCTTTTACTATAAACAGAAAATGCTGAAAACATTCAGCAGATCAGGCAATATCAAAAGAAGGAGAAAGAGTTGATGTTTCAGATATGGATCTGCAATTTATGATAATGGAATATCTATTACCATTCAGCTTTTATGAAAAGGTTTGAGGGCAACTCGGTTAAATGGTTGTGCTGGATGTCAAGAACTTCGACTGGCATCTGCTCAAGTCGCTCTGGAAGTCTTTGGAGTTGGTTGTGACCAGCTAGAAGTTTGCGTAAACTACCACTGCAGAACAACCTAATGAAGGATATACATAGAACAATGAATTCAATGCTTCTCATCAATGAATGTATAACTCTGTCAAAAACATTTGAAAAAATACAGAAAACAGAGGAACAGTAAATTAAAGAAGAAATAATTAAAGCTTTACTTTACTCACATCTTAAATAAAACATTCACTGAATTAACTACATTACAGTATAAATGAGCAGTGAGGCACAAAAATATCAGTCTCGATTTTGCTAAGAGGGCTTCACAGCCCAAAATATATATTTGCATATCTAGTTGTCCTGTGCATTTCATGGGCATATATGCATAGATCATGCCAGACAAAAGCCTCCTGACCTGATTGTAGAAGCTGTGAGACAGCAGGGCCAAAAATAACATAATCTGATCCTGTGAGTGGGCTGAAACAAGCCCTGCACAAGAAAATGCTGAACAACTTTGACAAACAGCAAAGTCATGACCTAGATTTGGCATCTGTCTAAGCTGTTAACTACTGATAGTCACAAATATTAAAGACATATGAAAAAGTGTGTTAAGAATCGAAATATAATAAAAAAAATCACCCAAAATATTTCAACTTAAAAATATTACTGAAAAAATCTTGCCTTTCTTTCACACAATGAAAAACCTTCATTCACATGGATGTACTTACGAATGCTGCATCATATATGCAGGTAAATTCTCTAGTTTAAATGCTGAAGAATCCCAGCAAATTTATCCTTCATGTCCTGGACAAGCCTGCTTTGCTGGGGGAGAAGCTGACAGCGATGCAGGTGGATGCTTCCCTAGTGTCATGGATTCTTGATTACCTGACTGGCAGACCACAGTACGTGTGCTTGCAACACTGTGTGTTCAACAGAGTGATCAGCAGCACTGGGGCTCCACAGGGGACTGTCTTGTCTCCCTTTCTCTTCACCATTTACACCTTGGACTTCAACTACTGCACAGAGTCTTGTCATCTTCAGAAGTTTTCTGACGACTCTGCCATAGTTGGATGCACCAGCAAGGAAGATGAGGCTGAGTACAGGGCTACGGTAGGAAACTTTGTCACATGGTGTGAGCAGAATTATCTGCAGGTTAATGTGAAAAAGACTAAGGAGCTGGGGAGAGCTAAGGCACTGGTGACCGGTGACCGGTGACCCCTGTTTCCATCAAGGGGAGCAGTGTGGACATGGTGGAGGATTACAAATACCTGGGGATACGAATTGACAATAAACTGGACTGGTCAAAGAACACTGAGGCTGTCTACAAGAAGGGTCAGAGCTGTCTCTATTTCCTGAAGAGACTGAGGTCCTTTAACATCTGCCGGACGATGCTGAGGATGTTCTACGAGTCTGTAGTGGCCAGTGCTATCATGTTTGCTGCTGTGTGCTGGGGCAGCAGGCTGAGGGTAGCAGACACCAACAGAATCAACAAACTCATTCGTAAGGCCAGTGATGATGTGGGGATGGAACTGGACTCTCTGATGGTGGTGTCTGAAAAGAGGATGCTATCCAAGTTGCATGCCATCTTGGACAATGTCTCCCATCCACTACATAATGTACTGGTTGGGCACAGGAGTACTTTCAGCCAGAGACTCATTCCACCAAGATGCAACTCAGAGCGTCATAGGAAGTCATTCCTGCCTGTGGCCATCAAACTTTACAACTCCTCACTTGGAGGGTCAGACACCCTGAGCCAATAGGCTGGTCCTGGACTTATTTCCTGGCATAATTTACATATTACTATTTAATTATTTATGATTTTATTACTATTTAATTATTGATGGTGCAACTGTAACGAAAACCAATATCCTCTGGGATCAATAAAGTATGACTATGACTATCACTATGACTGTACTGAGTTCAGGGCTTAAAAAGCATTCATCTAAATCAGCTTCGACCAAACTGATTGGTATACACATGACAGTTCACCATAGAGTTGTCAGCAAAATCTGGGCTGTATATTCTAGAAAGGCACATCCAACCTTGTTTTCTGGATTTTATATTAGTTTACATTAGATTCAACTTTATTGTCATTGTGCCAACGACAGATAAAAAGCCAATAAAATGCAGTTAGCATCTGACCAGAAACGCAAAGAATAGTGTTATTTACAAAATAGCTGCGAATAAAAAGTAAGTGCTACAGCACACAAATATAGAAGTACTGAGCCAGTACAATATGGGTGCAGTACTGCTTAGCGCTGTGATAGACAATAGACAATAGATACTAGGTGCAGGAGTAGGCCATTCGGCCCTTCGAGCCAGCACCGTCATTCACTGTGATCATGGCTGATCATCCACAATCAGTATCCAGCTCCTGCCTTATCCCCATAACCTTTGATTCTGCTATCTTTAAGAGCTCTATCCATCTCTTTCTTGAAAGCATCCAGAGACTTGGCCTCCACAGCCTTCTGGGGCAGAGCATTTCATACATCCACCACTCTCTGGGTGAAAAAGTTTTTTCTCAACTCCGTTCTAAACGGCCTACTCCCTATTCTTAAACTGTGGCCTCTGGTTCTGGACTCACCCATCAGCGGGAACATGCTTCCTGCCTCCAGTGTGTCAAATCCCTTAATAATCTTATATGTTTCAATAAGATCCCCTCTCAGCCTTCTAAATTCCAGAGTATACAAGCCCAGTCGCTCCAATCTTTCGGCATATAACAGTCCTGCCATCCCAGGAATTAACCTTGTGAACCTACGCTGCACTCCTTCAATAGCAAGAATGTCCTTCCTCAAATTTGGAGACCAAAACTGCACACAGTACTCCAGGTATGGTCTCACCAGGGCCCTGTACAGCTGCAGAAGGATCTCTTTGCTCTTATACTCAATTCCCCTTGTTATGAAGGCCAGCATGCCATTAGCTTTCTTCACAGCCTGCTGTACTTGCATGCTTGCTTTCAGTGACTGATGTACAAGAACACCTAGATCTTGTTGTACTTCCCCTTTTCCTAACTTGACTCATAGAACATAGAATAGTACAGCACAGTACAGGCCCTTCGGCCCACAATGTTGTGCCGACCCTCAAACCCTGCCTCCCATGTAAGCCCCCACCTTAAATTCCTCCATATACCTGTCTGGTAGTCTCTTAAATTTCACTAGTGTATCTGCCTCCACCACTGACTCAGGCAGTGCACTCCACGCACCAACCACTCTCTGAGTAAAAAACCTTCCTCTAATATCCCCCTTGAACTTCCCACCCCTTACCTTAAAGTCATGTCCCCTTGTATTAAGCAGTGGTGCCCTGGGGAAGAGGCGCTGGCTATCCACTCTATCTATTCCTCTTATTATCTTGTACACCTCTATCATGTCTCCTCTCATCCTCCTTCTCTCCAAAGAGTAAAGCCCTAGCTCCCTTAATCTCTGATCATAATGCATACTCTCTAAACCAGGCAGCATCCTGGTAAATCTCCTCTGTAACCTTTCCAATGCTTCCACATCCTTCCTATAGTGAGGCGACCAGAACTGGACACAGTACTCCAAGTGTGGCCTGATTCTATGTCGCCCCTCGCAAGGGACTGAATTTCATTCTTCACCAACAGAGCCACCCCACCCCCTCTGTCCATCAGTCTGTCCTTTCGATAGGACATATATCCTTGAATATTCATTTCCCAGGCCCTGTCCACTTGAAGCCATGTCTCTATTATTCCCACATCATACTTACCAATTTCCAACTGTGCCACAAGCTCATCCACTTTATTTCTTATACTCCGTGCATTCATATATAATACTTTTAATTCATTACTCCCCTCACCTCCCATATCAATTCCTATTTCACTTGGCCATACTGTACGATCCCTTCTTGAGCTTTCTGCTCTGTTGATTCTGCTGTCTTTCCTAACTTTTCTTATTCTCACTTTCCCTTTATCTCCATCCTTATATTTCCAGTTCGTCCCCTCCCCCCCCCCACTACTTAGTTTAAACACACCCGTGTTGCAGAGGCAAACCTGCCTGCCAGAATGCTGGTGCCCCGCTTATTAAGGTGCAACCCGTCCCTTTTGTACAATTCATCCTTACCCCGAAACATACCCCAATGGTCCAAGAATGTAAATCCTTTTCAGCCACACATTCAGATCCATTATCTCCCTGTTCTTGCCCACTCCAGCACGAGCACTGGAAGCAAACCGAAGATAAACCACTCTGGAAGTCCTGCTTTTCAGCCTTCTTCTGAGTTCTCTGAAGTCACGTTGTAGAATGTCTTTCCTCTTCTTCCCCACGTCATTTGTGCCGACATGCACCACCACTTCCGGATGTTCACCTTCACTCTTGAGGATTCCCTGCATTCGGTACATAACATCCTGGATCCTGGCACCAGGGAGGCAACACACCATCCTTAAATCTCGCCTCTTGCCACAGAAACCCCTTTCTGTACCTCTCACTATGGAGTCCCCTACTACCACGGCTCTGCCTGACGTCCGTCTCCTCAGCTTTGCTTCAGCGTCAATTGATGACTCGCAGACCTGACCGCCTCTCAGGCTGGCATCATCCTCTGTCCCGACAGCTTCCAAGAGGGTAAACCTGTTTACGGGAGGCACATCCCCCGGGGTCTCCTGTACTTCATGCATCCTTTCCTTGCTCATCGTTGCCCACCCCCCCTCTTCTGGTATCCTCGGTGTAACGACCTCACTGTAGGTCCTATCCAGAAAACTCCCATTTTCCCGGATGAACCTAAGGTCATCCAGTTGCCTCTCCAGTGCTGCAACATGGTCCTTCAGAAGCTGAAACTGGACACATTCTCCACAGGTGTAGGAGCCAGAGGCACTATCAGTATCCCTGACCTCTCACATCATGCACGCAGCACACTGAATCAGCCTAGCGGTCATCTCTTCACCACTTCTCACCCTCTCCAACTGTGAGGTTCAGCAGGATCACAGCCTCAGGGAAGAAGCTCTTCCTGTGCCTGCTGGTGTGGGAGTGGAGGCTCCTGTAGCACCTACCCGATGGGAGGAGAGTAAAAAGTCCATGGTTAGGGTGAGATACATCCTTGATAATGCTTTTCACCTTGCCCAGGCAGCATTTATGGTAGATGTTCTCAATGGTGGGCAATTGGGAGCTGGTAATCCACTGGGCGGTTTTAAGGGCCAGGTTGTTGTCGGCACACCACGCGGCCAGGTGCTGGACCTCGTCCCTGTAGGCCGTGTCATCATCCCCTCTGATCAGGCCAACCACCGTGGTGTCATCTGCGAACTTGATTATGGAGTTAGAACTATGTACAGGAACGCAGCCATAGGTGAAAAAGAGTACAGAAGAGGGCTCAGCACACAGCCTTGAGGCATGCCGGTGTTCAGGGTGACAGTGGAGGAGGAGGAGAGGTTGCCTAACTTAACTGATTGGGGTTAGTCAGAAAGTCCAAGGTCCAATTGCAGAGGGATGAGCTGATACCAAGCTGGCGAAGCTTGGCAATCAGCTTGGAGGGAGTCACAGTTTTGAATGCCGAACTAAAGTCAATGAACAGCATTCTGATGTAAGAGTTGGGGCTGTCCAGGTGGGTCAGGGCAGAGTGAAGTGCCGTGGAGATGGCGTCCTCTGTTGACCTGTTGGTGCAATAGGCAAATTGATGGGGGTCCAGGGTAGTGGGCAGACAGGATTTCAGATATGATAGAACCAGTCTCTCAAAGCACTTTGCAATGATGGGCGTGAGTGCAACTGGATGGAAGTCATTCAGGCCCATGGCAGTGGAATGCTTTGGCACTGGCACGATGGTGGCTATCTTGAAGCTTGTGGGGACAACTGCCTGGGCCAGGGACAGATTAAAAATGTCTGTGAAGACCCCGGCCAACTGCCCTGCAGAGACTCTGAGAACACAGCCAGGTATTCCATCCGGACCAGCTGCCTTCCGTACATTCACCCTGCTCAGGGTGGCGCAAACATTGGAGGTGGAAAGTGAGAGAGGCAGTTCACCGGGTGGGAGATCCGCTTTGAGGGTGACCTCCTTGCTTTCTCGGTCAAAACGACTGTAGAAGTAATTGAGCTCATCAGGGAGGGAAGCAGAGCTGGAAGGGGGCACAGTACTAGGAGGTTTGAAGTCTGTAATGACCTGTATGCCATGCCACATGCGCCGGGGGTCCAAGGAGCTTATCCCATTCTGTAATCATCATCTCTTAGGAAAAATTGAATGCAATCTCAATGGCTTTATTATGAACTTGCAAAAAGTCCCGTGAGCAATGTTATCTACCCTATAGGATCACATGACTGGCTGTCCTATTCCTCTTCCAGATATCTTAGTAAATTAACCATCCAATCATCCACCTTGCTGAAAATTTTGAACCAATACATCACGCCTACTGAGGATGACGGTTGACAGCTTTATATTTCAGTCACCAACAGGCAGTTTGCTTTTGTAGAAATAACTTTTGTTTCTTTGATAGTGTGAATGGCCAGTTGGAATAAATTGGATGATATATTTTGTCTCTTATTTATCTGCACTAATCACCGCTCAGGGATCATGCCAACATTTTGACTGCAAAATCAATAATAATCACAATAAACTGAGAATGCAGAGTAGTTTCAAAGAAACTTCTTCTGCAAATGATTAATGGTTATGAACAGAACATAAATGAGGATAGGAATGATCAATATTTTCTTTGTATCAGTGCTTCAAAACTGTGGTGCTTGACTGTACAAAGTTACATAAATCAAAGACTGTAGCATATCTACCAGCTGGGTCCCACTCTGGTCATCCTACTGCCACATCATTTAGATCCACAACTTTTTTTTTAATCCCCTTCCTTTTCAACCACTCTGACATTCTATCATTTATCACCCATTTACAGGATGAAAAATCATAAAACCAACATTTGCTTGCCACTATCTGTCCTTAAAAAGGTAACATGGTGAGCTACCTTCAACTGATACACTCTGTCTCAATGTTGCTACATTGGAAACACCAGAATTTTAATCTCACAAAAAACAACAAATAGTTTTGAAGTTCCACATCAGGGTTATGCATGGTGTGGAGAAAAGCTTTGAGGTGCTCCCATGTACCAGATGTCACCCTTGGACATCCCAGTGGTTAAGGCTGTGGTTTTGGACAATGCAGTTTGAGAAATCTTGACAAACTGTTAGTACTCTTATACATACTGAAGCATAATGCACCAATGACAGGGGCAATGAAAATGGAGGATGGGTTCTAGTATACTAGTCTTCAGTGTCATCAAGCTTCTCAGAATTCAGGTGTTCAAGAGTATACCAAAACTCTCAGTCCAATGAGTTTAGAATTTTAATAACATTGAGCTAATTAACAAAATCCAGCAGTCTACATTGTGTGGTATACTAATTTATAACTAAACTATACACTGGGGCCTCTATCTCAACTGCTTCAACCAATTCCAATCCCAGATCTCTTCCAATGCCAAATTTTTTGCTCTCATCTAAATATACAAAAGCAAAATATGAACTAAAAATATAAATGCTGGACATACAGCTTCTGTGAAGAAAGAAATTAACCATTTCTCTCTTCAGTTGCTGTCTTATCTACTGAGTACTACCAGTAGTTTAGGCTTTTATCTCAAAATCACTTTTTCCAGTTGCTCCACAATTATTGTTTCCCTGAATTCATTTTGTTCATGAAATATATGCTAAAAATAATACCTGATTCCTTAATCACTTACATTATTAATGTATCTTATCTAGCAAATCATCGTTTGTACTTTTAACTTGTTCTTGGGCTATGATAAAATTAATTTCCTTGCATTCTTTCCTCAGAAATTCTCAATCAAGCCAGTTACCTCTTTGGTTGTTACCCTTATAACAAAACTCCTGTTTACTTAACAAAATCTGAATCTGTCTTCCCATCTGACTACGAATCGTAAGCACCACTGTAAGCATAGGCTATTTTTAATTTCCCTTATATTGCTTGTTCTTTTAGTTCCTTGCAAGTAATGACCACCTCATGCTGCTGGAATATTCTTTTAGACTGTGTACTTCTGTGTCCATTTTCCACTTAAATCTGTTTTTTTTTCCATTCTGTGTCGTCACAGTCAGCTCCAACTACCTGAACTTTGATATTTATCCTTTATTCAGCTTTGTTAATGCTGATGGAGACCATTGCACCAGACTCCCTCTCTAGTGAAAGGCTTTTTAGGCTGTCCCTCAGAATCAAGGATGACCTGCTTCATTGAAAAACTACGACTATATTGACTGCCCAATAATGTGCAGTGACGTTGGAAAATACCACTGAGTTTTTATCCATAAACATCACCGATGGTCTTTGGTTATTCCAGCACTTTTGTGACCCATATCATATACTTTTCCAGTCATTACTTTATGCCAAGTATAAAAAGGCTATCCCAAATGAAGGTTCTCTCCTTGTATGTTTCATTTCCAAATATCATCATTTTAATCAACATTCTTACATACCAACAGTCCCAAACATTACAATTTCAATTCTAAACAACATTTTAAATATTTATGATGGTAATTTATCTTTAAATTTGTCCGTCACATCCTTTAAGAATTCATCTGTGTTTATTTTTAATGGAACAGTTCATATAGATCTTGATTTTAGCATAGTATTATTGGATAGCCAGAGGCAGGTTCTTAATTATACTGCATAGAGATGAATGAGTTATTTTTGTTGGTTTTTTTTGCTGTAGCTGTCATACAGTAAACAACACTTACCTTGCAGGCAACTCACAGAGCTGATTGTGACTGATATCCAAGACTTCCATTTTCTTAACTTCACACACCCATTCAGGTAAACTATCCAGTCTGTTTCTGTATTTACAAAGCAATGTAAACACAGTAAATCACTGATAATCAAGAATTGACTCTATTCTTTAATAACGTTTCAATCCAAAGACAGGTAATTAATGTTCCCTTTTTTTGGGCAATTGTAATTGTCCAGCCACACAGACTGCCTTGTCATTTTTGGAAGTAATAAAAGGCTCATTTCCACTAGCTGCATATTCAATCTACTTAGTAATGCAAGGTTGAATGTGTGTGTTACAACATCAGAACAGGCTGAACTTGTATATTTGTAAAATATTAGCTTCCTCTGTTTTAAATTAGAGTTGACATCTTATGAATAAGTGCTTGAATCCTTCTTCTTTGTTAATTTTTGAATGAATTCCATGAATGGTACTTCATGAATCCTAATACTGTACTCACAATTTAGTACCCTAGTTGCTTCAAAACTAATGTAAGAACAGAAACACAACAGGAGCATAAAGGACAGCTTCTCTCCTTCAGTTTCCGTTCAACGGGCTGAAGAGAACAGAAATATACCCTAAACAAATCAAATTAGAGGTAATCTAGCTACAAAATGCCTTTAATAAAAACAGAAGGATCCAAAAACACATTGCAGTTCAGGCAGTGTTTGTGGAAAGAGAAACAGAGTTAATGTTTCAGGTTAAAGTCTATTCATTACAACCGCCTGTTCTGCTGAGTGTTTCCAATACCTAGTGTTTTTACTTCAGATTTCTAGTGTCTGTAGTTTTCAGTTGATTTATCACCTACCTTGAGACATCCATGAAAGTGAGATTGTTTGGGACTGGATATATATCAATATATACAAGTTCTGAAACAAAGAACAGTTTAGTCATTTTATTTTAAGTGGCATGAGAGCGTCATTTTTTACTTTTGTGTTTCTATATTAATTGTATGGTCTCTCTGAACAACATATTTCCTTGCACATCACACTTTCCTCATTGTTGTACTAATGATAACCTTGCTAACACTGGTAAATATTATATTGGCTACCTCACCTCTGTGATGCAAGAGGTATTACTTCCTTCCTGCAATGAGGCTGGCATCAAAAATTGCACATCTCTCAGTGTGTGCTGTAATTAACATGTTTACTATCTCTCTGCCAAAAACATACAGCCCAAATGATTGTCATAACTTTGTAATTCACTCATAAAAGAAATATGGATTTGCTGAGATTTGATTAACAAAGTTATGTTGGGGTGACATATTTGTAAATTATGTACTCAGATGAAATGGCGAAGTAATTATATACAGTATTTATCCATGACTTTCTTCCAAAAACAGATGAAAGAAATTGGTTATTTTTTAATACAAATTTATGCTTCCCAGAACATGCCTTATGAGATAAGAGAACAGACTGAAAAAGAATTTGGTAAAAATCCACTTGTGAAGTACAGACCTGCAAGAGAACTTCTTTCTAACTACCTTCTGATCTAAAGACTTTGGCCTACCATGTGGGAACAACCAAAATCAAGATCTCAATAATTATGCAAGACCTCAGGGTTTGATAAGCATTACCCACATGATGCTAGTTTGTTTATAGAGGTCCAGTGTCTCAAATTCATCCATGTCACCATTTTGACTAAGCTGAATGACTGTCATAGTGTCACAGTTGCATTCTATGCAATTCTTAAGTATACAAGTTGGAACTTCCATTCCATAAAGCCTATTTTCAATGTAGTTTTCACTGTTTAATTTAAGGGTGATATTGTAATTTTCCTCCAATTATTACTTTCTTTACAGAAAGGCATAAAGCATTTAAAACAATTCAGCATTCTTCCTGGTCTATATGGTTGAGTTCCAGACCAAATAGAATCAGATTTAATATCACTGGCATACATCATGAAATATGTTGTTTTGCAGTATGTAACAATAAAAAAACTATTAATTACAAAAAGAAATACCTATATATAAAAAAATTAAATTAAATATATTTATCAATTAATTCAGAGAGGGAACTAGATGTGCAATGTGGTTCTGAAGATAAGGAAAGAAAACATATTTAACCAAGGGAATAGCATCCTAATTTCCACCACTAACTTCAGATTAAATCAGCAGTAGCATCTTGTGCACTATTGCCTGTGCAGCCAGCTGCCTTAATGGACTGTTCATAGAGCCAATGGGCAGCACAGATACGTCTGTTCTCAGGCTAAGAAGTCTGTCCAAGCCTGTAGGGCATTAAGCCAGGCACAAGAATGGCAATTTCCTTTTAAATGACTGGGAGACATTGGCACCCAGGAGAAAAGCAAGTAGTTATATACTAAATATTCAGGTTGGCTTTCATTAATGAATTAAAATTTGCATTTTAGCTTATTAATTGTAAATAAAGTTTTAATGCTTTCAATTTTAACTATGTTTTTGCATAACCTGAGTTTTACTGAATGCAAAAAATGTTTAAAAGCAATCTATTTCTCAACCACTCTTACACACACTCTAGAAGAAAGAGCTTAGCCAGTTGTCAAAGTGATTATTACAAATACTGCTCGTTGTGCCACAGGCTATGTTTCACTGAGCCATGCCAAAGTGCTGGAAGCTGGGATTCACACAGAAGACCATGTCGCAGACTAGGCAAGAACAAAGAGTATGGTCCAGGGCAGGATGACAATTTTTGCACAACCAAAAAAAAGGTCCCATAATTTTGCTCCCATAATAACTTATTATGGGAGCTGCTGCTAAGTTAACAAATTTCACGTCGCATGCCAGTGATAATAAATCTGATTCTGATTCTACCAGATAATCAAAGCATTTTAGTTTAGTTCACATGCTAAGTAGTATTTGGACATATAAACTTACCATTTGAAGCAGCATAAAGAGTCTTCAGAAAATATCCACTGACTTTAAGACTAGTTAGTTGGTTTCGTTCACAATGTAATACCTCAATATTCTGAAATATTGTGCAATCAAGGGCAATCAGTTTGTTGTCACGCAGATCTAGATGTGTGACATGCTGCAAGTAATCCATATCTGCTAGTTCCAACTTGGCAATGTGATTGAGTCTAAATTCAAATAGATAACATTAAGCTACCTTTTCACAGATAATTTGGATTTGTCAAATGGTTATTCCTATTATTTACTATATTTATATTATTTTAAATATGATTACTTCGTATTTTAATTACAAGTAATAGGCTGCACAATTTTATTGAAGAAAATCATTAAGTACTATTATTTCTAAAAATTAAAAAGGACAGTTAATAAGCGCAGATGCTAAAATGACATGATGGTGGAAACAGGTTAATTTGTTTGGTAAGAGAGCTCAACATCGAAAAGGTGAGTGAATTGTGAATGTAAAAGCAAACAGACAGCTGCATGGATGCAATTGAAATTAGAGCATTCATACACAAGTCAAAGTATTCCACCATTACACACAAAAATTAATGCTTTAAAATATGAATCTCAAAATCACAGACGCAAGGACCTACTTTGCACAAAATATGCATAAGCCACATTTGCAGAAAGTATGAAATACTTGATTCAACTTCATTCTCTCCCATCCATTCCCTCAAAGCTCTTTTTCTCTAAGCTGAAAATATGGAAAGTTTTGGTCTGTTGGTTCCTGGGCTGGTTAACAAATAAAACTCTGAAATGGTTTCAAGGCTAGTACCTGGATGCTGTAGTTTTACCAGCTAGATAGCAGCTGCATCCAGATTAATTTTGCATATAAGCACTCAAACAAAGATGGTAAGTGGCCAGTAAGGAGCTCTACGAGCTGCAGAAAACATTACAATTGCTTGGATTTTAGGTAGTATTAACATATGAAAATGTCCCAAAAACATTTCACAGGATTGTTATCAATGGGAGGCTCTGCAACTAGCCACTTGAGGTGATCAAAGACTTGGCTTAAGAAGTAAACAGAGTACTTAATGGAAGCAAGTAGGTTTAGGGAGAGAAATCTGGAACTTAATGCCAAGGCAGTTAAAAACATATTTGCCAGTGATGAAATAATTTAAGTCTGGAAGCTTAAGATACTAGAACTGGAGAAATGCAGAAGAGACGAAGTCCTTTAGGGCCAACAGCATGGAAAGAATTGAAAATAAAGCTGAGATTCTTAAAATCAAAGATTTATTTAATGCAAAGATACTGCAGGTCATCAAATTGGGATCCCAGATCAATGGGACTCAGTGAGATTCAAAATATAACCTGTAGAGGTTTGGACAAACACAATTTATGTAAGGTAGAAAGAGGAAGCTGTTGAGTACTTTGAAAAGTCTGGAACTACAGAAGGTGTGAATCAATGTTTCAGCAGTAGATGAGATAGGTTAGAATCAGGTAGCATCATGGATGTGAAAAAAACAATAATTGATGGAATGCACATATGGCTGGACAGTCAAACAAGGTTATAAACTTGTTGTTGGAACAGAAGTATCAGCATATTAAAAACAGTGAAGTAGTGGAGAAATTTGCTGTATAAAATGACTGTAACTATCCTTTCATATTCTTCTTGACCCACTTCCAGCACTTGATACAGTCAGACACACCATTCATCTCCTCTAATGTTCAGTTAGGATGAATTAACTCTAACTAGCTTATGTTCTTTCCTCTCCAATCCCTTTGTCATTGTGACCAATAGTTGTTCAAATAGTTCTCTTTGACCCAATGTCAGCTTGCTGACTACCCATCAGCAATATCATCCAAAAATATACTTGGTTTCACATGAAAGTTAGCAAAATACTGCTCTATCTTGCCAATGCATTTCACAATAACAGATTACCTCAATATCCCAGTGTCTTTAATTTGACAAATTACTTGTCTGATACTAAGCATTAGATGTACAGCAATTTCCTCCAATATTATAAAGGTTGGTCAAAGCTATGGAAAGGAACATCAAAATTTACTGGGATGACAGCAGCAAACAGTCTACAGCGTACAGTCAGGGCACTGAATCAGTGTACTGTAAATGGAGTTTTAATACAACGCTGTGAAGGCTGTGGTTGCTATCACATGTAAGATTGTGATTGGACAGAGTTCGGAGCATGTGCAGAAATGACAGAATGATCTAGAAACTGTATGGTGAAAACGTGGTTGCTATTTGCTGCTGTAAATAAAATTTCTAGTTTTAATTCTTCCAGAATATGGTTTGTTCTTAGTGACCCACAGTACGTATAAAGAACACAACAAAGACAAAGAATTACAATACTGAACTATAAGACCAAAAACAACAACTTGACATACAAAGGATATGTTGAACATGGATAATATATAACACTGAAAGTGTTTCAGCAGAAAACTTCTTACAGATTAGAATTTTGCCAGGGTGACAATAGTATTACTGAACATCTTTATACAATTTCTAATTCAATACATACAAATGATCTCAAATAAAGATTCAATTTACTTCATGAAATATTAACCACTGACAATAATATTTGCCATATTTCCCTGATAAACATGGCTTTCTGAAATTGAAATAATTATCAATGCTGCTAGAAAAATCTGACCTGTTTAAGCATGTCAGATTATCCTACTGATTCAAAGGAAAAAGAACACAAGTTTTTATTTGCTTATGTTTTATTCCACCAGAGAGATAGAAATGTATTATGATGAAGCCCATAAAACGGTAAACCAACACAAGAACTACCTTAAATCAAGATGTTTGATGTGAGACATTCTGCACAAACTTTGCAGGCTCAGGATCTCCAAGTAATTGCCTGACATACAAAGTCTCTCCACAGCTGTCAGGTCCTCCAAAACTTTTGGAATATTTTTGAACTCATTGAAGGACAGGCCCAAGTAACTCAGTTGTTTCAGGTTCCCCAGCTCCGATGGAAGAGAACTGAGACAGTTGCCATCCAGTAAAATTGTCTGTAGGCTAAATTTCAAAAAGGTAAAAAAAAAATATTAGTTTCTTTATCTATCACCAAAGCCTATTGAAGGTTCGTTCCTAGCATCTGTTCAAAAGCATGGTACTAAGGCAATGTTAAATAAATTAATTATAAATAAAAACTTGTACATCATGAGATCTGGATACTTACTTATCCATCTTGCCAACTGTTGCTGGGATAAAATGCAGGGCATTGCAGGAAAGGTTGAGTTCTGATAGGGTGGGAATATCACAAACAGCAAAAGGAAATTCTCCCATCTGGTTATTTGACAGATTTAGACTTTTCAACTTCATAAACCTGCAGTATAGATTTAAAAAGAAATTTAATGTAAAACTGAAATAGCAATCTGACCTTAAAAAGTACACTATATAAAATAAAGCATTGGATTGATAACTATTCAAGCTTTATTGCAACTCATTAAAAAGAATCACTTAATCTTAGGTTTCCAAACAACAATCTTGATGAGCAGGCAGTTTGCCACCATTGAGGACGGTCTCTTTAATGAAGTTCAGCTTGAGAAAACCAGATACACATTACTTGCCGTCTTTTCAAAGTAAGGATTACTGAACATCGGCTCTATCTAATTATAGCTAAAGAGATTCTATTCAAAAGTGGACCATAGCCAAACCATACTAATGCATTTGTGACCCAAGTGGGGCCAAAAACATATCCAATGCATAGCACATATGCTTACAGTTTACACAAGGACCAATCAATATCAGTAAAACATACTATAAAACATTTTTAAATGAATGTTATTAGCGGTCTCCATTTTCTTCTGATGTTCCAGGAATGAAAAAGTACTTGAGCACATGGAATTGGCAATCATTTATTACTGTCACGCGTGCAGAGATAGGGCGAAAAGCTTGTCTTGCATACTTCATACAGATTTGGGGGATCAGACTGAGGGGAGGGGAATGAGGGGGATCTTACCCAGTACACTGAGGTAGTACAAGGTAAAATGCAAAATAAAGTGCACCAGCTACAGAAAAAGTGTGGTGCAGATATTCTATAAAGTGCAAGATCGTAACAAGGTAGATTGTAACGTCAAGAGTCCATCTTACTATACTAGGCATGCGCTGTCATTGAGACTGGTGATACATACTTTTGTATTTTCTGCCCAATGAGACAGGATAGAACAT
The DNA here is from genome assembly GCF_963921235.1 of Mobula hypostoma. Taxonomy (NCBI): domain Eukaryota; kingdom Metazoa; phylum Chordata; class Chondrichthyes; order Myliobatiformes; family Myliobatidae; genus Mobula; species Mobula hypostoma. The sequence continues at coordinate 21,856,650 of NC_086113.1, forward strand.
CCAGGCTGGGTGGGGTCTTTGATTATGAAGGCTGCTTTAGCAAAGCCATGAAAACTGTAGACAGAGTACATGGAGGGGCTGCTAATTCCCCTGATGCATTGAGATGTGCCAACAACTCTCTGCAGTTCCTTGTAGTCACATGCAGAGCAGTTTCCATATCAAAATGAGATACAGTGGCACGCAAAAGTTTGGGCACCCCGGTCAAAATTTCTGTTACTGTGAGTAGCTAAGCGAGGAAAAGATGAACTGATTTCCAGAATGCATAAAGTTAAAGATGACACATTTCTTTAATATTTTAAGCAAGAAAACTTTTTTATTTCCATCTTTTACAGTTTCAAAATAACAAAAAAGCATCCTCTTTTCACCTTCGGCTCTTTTACAGATGGTGTGATGTTTGCTTCCAGAATTTGCTGGTATTTAATTGAATTCATTCTTCCCTCTACCAGTAAATGTTCCCCGTGCCACTGGCTGCAACACAAGCCCAAAGCATGATCGATCCACTCCTGTGCTTAACAGTTGGAGAGGGGTTCTTTTCATGAAATTCTGTACCCTTTTTTTCTCCAAACATACCTTTGCTCATTGCGGCCAAAAAGTTCTATTCAAAAGGTTCAAAGGAACATCTAAACAAACCTGATGCATTTTGGAAACAAGTCTTGTGGACTGATGAAGTTAAAATAGAACTTATTGGCAGCTATGAGCAAAGGTATGTCTGGAGCAAATTCTGGAAGCATACATCACACCGTCTGTACAAAAGCCGAAGATGAAAAGAGGATGGCTTCTACAACAGGATAATGAACCTAAACACACCTCAAAATCCACAATGGACTACCTCAAGAGGCGCAAGCTGAAGGTTTTGCCATGGCCCCCACAGTCCCCTGACCTAAACATCATCGAGAATCTGTGGATAGACCTCAAAAGAGCAGTGCATGCAAGACAGCCCGAGAATCTCACAGAACTAGAAGCCTTTTGCAAGGAAGACTGGGCGAAAATCCCCCAAACAAGAATTGAAAGACTCTTTGCTGGCTACAAAAAGCGTTTACAAGCTGTGATACTTGCCAAAGGGGGTGTTACTAAGTAATGCCATGCAGGGTGCCCAAACTTTTGCTTCGGGCCCTTTTCTTTTTTTGTTATTTTGAAACTGTAAAATTTGGAAATACAGAAGTTTTCTTGCTTAAAATAGTAAAGAAATATGTAATCTTTAACTTTATGCCTTTTGGAAATCAGTTATTTTTACTTGCTTAGCTATTCACAGTAACAGAAATTTTTACCAGGGATGCCCAAACTTTTGTATGCCACTGCACTTCTAGATTGGATAAATTTCTCTGGTACATAGTCATAGTCATACTTTATTGATCCCAGGGGGAAATTGGTTTTCCTTACAGTTGCACCATAAATAATAAATAGTAATAGAACCAAAAATAGTTAAATAGTAATATGCACAAATTTTAAGCAAGGAAGTAACATCACAGTGTGTAGCTCTTAAAACTAAAATTGGAATTGTATATAATGGACCTATTGTGTAAATTGCTTGGTATTTGCTGCAATATCTAATTATGGGTATGGATCCAAAAGGCATAGCACTAATCCTTCAAATTATTATTCCTTCTGAAACAATGCAATTTGAATATTGTTTTTTCTAAAATTACATGGTCACGAAATTGCTTGCTGTTGCATGTGTTTAGATATTCCCTTTTCTTTCTTCCCAGAAGAGTCATTTTTATTTAAGCTCAATAAATATCTGCTTCATAACTACACAGTACAGCCAGAGGTGCAATAAAACATGTCCAACACTCCAAGCCACAAATTAAGCTTGCTGCAATACAGCCTTTTAGAAAGTAACACTACATGTAGGGAAAGTAGGATTAAGATCTCCATTAGAGGGATTTTCAAAATGGTAGCAGAATTTTTCAATTATATAAATCACCATAAAGCTATTCATCTATTCTTCATCTAGGAAAGATACGTATTCACCTCTGACTTCCTCATGGGTTGTCTCATTGCAACACAGCTTGATCAGTTACAGTCTGCGAAGGATGAAGCCATTAACAGAAAACAAATAACTATAACTGAACAAACTGCATAGAACCAATAAACCTCATGCATCACTGTGGACAAATGGGTCAAAACTATGGAGCCCTAAAGCAAATCTACATTGTGCTAAACAACAGGGATCTCTCTCATCAATGAAGCAACTGGTTAAAACAAAAGTGATGCCAAAACAAAGTGCGGTCTTTCATTGACCAGTGTGGTGCGTGGCCAAGTGGTTGGGGCGTTGGACTAGCAATCTGAAGGTCCTGAGTTCGAGCCCCAGCCAAGGCAGTATGTGTGTCCTTGAGCAAGGCACTTAACCACACAATGCTCCAGTCCACCCAGCTGAAAATGGGTACCGGTAAAATGCTGGGGGTTAACCTCGCGATAGACTGGCATCCTACCTGGGGAGGAGTATCATACTCTCAGTCGCTTCACGCCACGGAAACCGGCATAAGCACGGGCCTGATGAGCCTATAAGGCTCGGGACAGACTTTAACTCTTTCACTGACCACAAGATGGTAAAGAAATAGTCTTCAGAGGCCATCGAAGCCTTCAAGGGGTGCTTTGAGGTTACTGTACTGATTGGAATGTGCTGTGTGAACCATATGAGGAGGACATTAATGGACTTACTGATTGCATCACTAACTAAATCAGCTTCTGTGTGGACACTGTAATACCATCAAGGACAGTTCGCTGCTTCCCTAAAAACAAACAAAGGGTCACCAGTGATATAAAGGCTCTTCTCAATCCCAAGAAGAGAGCCTTTAGATCAGGAGCCAGGGAGGAACTGAAACAAGTGCAGAAGGAGCTAAAGGAGATGATCAAGGTAGCTAAAGAGTACTACGGAAGCGAGCTGGAGGACAAGCTTGGGCAGAGTAGCATACTGTGACAGGCATGAATTTGAATTGAATTGACTTTATTTCTTACATCCTTCACATACACGAGGAGTAAAAATCTCTATGTTACGTCTCCGTCTAAATGTGCAATAAGCAATCATTGTAATTATTAATAATTTATAATAAATACAACAATCATAGCAGCTGGAATAGATTGTGGTTGGGGTGACTTGGGTCCCCAATGATCCTTCAGGCCCTTTTTTCACATCCATCTTTGTAAACGTCCTGAATCATGGGAAGTTCACTACTACAGATGCGCTGGCTGTCCGCACCACTCTCTGCACTCTCTCTGATGAGGGAAGTACAGTTCCCATACCAGGCAGTGATGCAGCCAGTCATGATGTTCTCAATTGTGCCCCTGTAGAAAGTTCTTAGGATTTTGGGGCCCATACCAAACTTTCTCAACTGTCTAGGTGAAATAGGCGCTCCTGTGCCTTTTTCACCACACAGCTGGTGTGTACAGACCACATGGGGTCCTCGGTGATGTGGGCGCCGAGGAACTTAAAGCTGTTTACCCTCTCAACCCCAGATCCATTGATGTCAATAGGGGTTAGCCCGTCTCCATTCCCCCTGTAATCCACAAGCAGCTCTTTTGTTTTTGTGACATTGAGGGAGAGGTTTATTTGACACCACTGTGTCAGAGAGATTACTTCTTCCCTGTAGGCCACCTCATTATTGTTTGAGATTAGAGCAATCAATGTACATCACTGGCTTCAACCTACCTTGCTGTAGAGCTTCAGAATGTACCTGTGAATGGGCTAATAAGTTAAATCAATTCTTCGATAGGTTTGACAACTGTCCTCCTGTTCACACTCCCCTCAGGACACCTGTCCAGGTGCTGAGGCATCCAATGCCCCCTCAGCACCAACGCCTCCCCCACTCCCTCCTCCAGTTCAACACATAAATGGACAATACAGGCTACCACTGTCTACACCCCCTCCTTGCCCTGCACCTACCATCCATACCTCCACATACCAGCTGTTATCGTCCCTAACTTCACCTCCTCCAGTCCCCACTTTCCACCAACTCCCCAGTCATCTTGGCCCCACCTTCACTACTGAGCAGGTGAGAAGGGCTCTAGGGAGACTCAGATATAGCAAAGCATTGGGACCAGATGGTGTGAACCACAAGATCCTGAAGGAGGGTACTGAGCAGCTGTGGGAGTTGTTCAGCGTATTTTCAATCTGAGTCTCAGCCTGGAAAGGGCCCAGACTGTGAGACTGTGCGCAAAACATCATGTGTGGTCCAGAACCCAAGAAGGGCCAATGAAAACTCTTAAATGACTACCGTCCAGCGGCCCTAACCTCACACATCATGAAGATCCTAGAAAGGCTTGTCCTGGCTCACACTTGATCCCTGGTTAGATCATCTCTCAATTCCCTGCAGTTTGCCTGTCAGGAGCACATTAAAGTCGATGATGCTGTCATCTACCTGCTGAACAGAGCCTACTCCCATTTGGATAAGCAGGGCAGCACCATCAAGGTCATGTTTTTTGATTTCTCAAGTGCCTTCAATACCATACAGCCCTCACTGGTGGGGGGAAAAGCTCAATTCAATGCAGGTTGGCACTTCCATTGTATCCTGGATAATGGACTACCTGACCGGCAGAGCGCAGTTTGTGCAGCTTCAGAGCTGTGTCAGACATGGCTACAAGCACCACTGGGGCCCCTCACGGACTGTATTGGCTCCCTTCCTGTTTACCCTGTATACCTCAGACTTTAGATACAACACTGAGTCATGTCATCTGCAGAAATTTTCTGCTGACTCAGCAATAGCTGGGTGTATAAAGGGAGGACAGGAGGATGAATACAGGGCCCTGGTGGAGGACTTTGTCAAATGGTGCAAGCAGAATCATCAGCAGCTCAACATCAGTAAGACAAAGGAGATGCTAATCAACTTTAGGAAGGCTAAGCCTGCACTGCTCCGTTACTATTGATGGTGAAAACGTGGATCTGGTGAGGACCTACAAGTACCTGGGGGTGCACCTTGATGACAGACTTGAGTGGAACACCAACACAGAGGCTATGTACAAGAAGGGCCAGAGTTCCTCTACTTCCCGATGAGACTGAGACCCTTTGGAGTATGCAGGCCCCTCCTTCACATGTTCTACCAGTCTGTTGTCACCAGTACAATCTTCTATGCGGTGGTGTGCTGGGGCAATGGCATTAACACGGGTGATGCCAACAGGCTCAATAAACTGATTAGAAAGGTTGGCTTTGTTAGAGGAGTCAAAATAGACATACTGTAGAACAAAGGACTCTACAGAAAAACCTGTCAATTCTGGACAATGTTTTTCACCCTCTGCATGCCTCCTTGGCTGAATAGAGGAGCACTTTTAGTAATAGACTAAGACAACTGCGTTGTTCCGAAGAGCGCTATATGAGGTCATTCTTCCCCGTGGTTATTAGGCTCTATAATGAGTCGACCCCTTGCCGTGGAAGTGATGACCTCCTCCTGTTAGTCTGTTTGAGGTAACTTATTTTTGATTCTTTCTTACTTCTTTTCTAATATTTGTATATCTGTGGACTTGTAATGTTACTGCAACAATGTAATTTCCTTTGGAACCAATGAAGTATCTATCTATCTAACTCCATCTATCTGAATTTATTATGGTTATTAGGTTTATTGAGTATGACTTCAAGAAAATGAATCTCAGAGTCATATATGGTGACACATATATACTTTGATAATAAATTTAATTTGAACTTTGAACTCTAAAGAATGTATGTCCCTGAAGTTACAATAGATGTCTTCAAGTGAGTTCTCAATCTTTTGCACTAGTAGAGAAGGTATTATTATTCAGTCAGTAAATCCACATCTTGAAGTCCAACATCTTTGATCAATGTCTTGGTCATCGGTATGATATATATACATTATATATGGCTCTGTATTAAATTTTGACTGAAACTGCTCCTGTTGAAACAACCTAATTACTTCTTTCATCACATTAACTGTACTATTGAAAATAATTGCAATTTGTTTCTTGTTGTTTCATATGGAGAGTACAATCACTCGTCTAATCTGTCCGGATGAAGATCGTAGAATAGCATTTTGTGTGTATTACTTTGATTTCTAGCATCTGCAAATTTTCTCTTGTCTAGAATAACATTTAGTGTTTTTTTATTTAAAGAAATGAGCCCTTCTAGTTATAGAGTTGGAAATAGTTTCTAGAAAACATGTATTCCATTAAAAAAATAAGTCCTTGTAGAAAACCTTGAAAAGATGTACAGCACAACTAAGACTAAGTCACAGGAGATTCTGCAGACACTGCAAATCTTGAGTAACACACACAAAGCACTGGAGAAATTCAGCAAGTCATGCACCATCCCTCCTATCTTATCACATGATTCCCTTTCAGCCCCCTCCCCCATCCAACTAACTCCCCCTCTCATCTAGACCCACCAAGCTTGTGCTCCTCCCACTCCCCCTCCTTTTTATTCTGCTCCCACCCTTATCCTTTCTGGTCTTGATGAAGGTCTTGGCCCAAAACTTTGATTGTTCATTTCTGTCTACAGATTTTCTTGACCTGCTGAGTTCCTCCAGCATTTCATGTGTGTTTCAATCAAAACTACCCAGCATTTGTTTTCAATTAGTTTCCATACCGTGCTGATTGTAATCATTGAGGTTTCTAAACACAGTAATATTTAGTAGAATATCAAAAATAAATACATCAATTTCATTTCAAGTGAACTTCTCTACAGAAAAGTGATGTGATTTTACAGCACTTAAGTGTGAATGCAAGGAATTTTCAGAAAAGTTTACTCTTAAATATTTCACAGTAGATGAAACTGCTCTGCCTGTATGAAGTGTGAAAGAAACATTCAGAAATAGCACTGCTGTAGAAAAAAAAGTGATAATTACCAATGACACTCAAGTCCCTCAATACAAGGTCTTCAGTAACAGCGGACAGGGCAAATTTTCTCCTCCCTTGACCCATAGAACACCACAAAGCAAATTAATCTCTCTGCACCATGTAAAACAGTGAAGATGAGCTCCTTGATGTCCACAACATTAATGCAGAGACATCCATATATTCATAGAACAGTACAGCACAGGAATAGGCTCTTTGGCTCATGATGTCTTTGCTGACCAATCTAATCTAATCCTATATGCTTGTTTGTGCTTTACGTTCCCTGCCTGTTCGCATCCCTGTCTAAACAGCTCATTGTATCTGTTACCATTACTTCCCTTGGTAGCACATTTCAGGCACCTACCATTTCATGTGCACAAAACCTAACTCAAAACAGCATCCTGGTGAACTCCTCCAAAGCCTTTGCACTCCCTATAATACAGCAACCAGAATTGCACACAATAGTTCAAATGTGGTCCAACTAAAGTTTTACAGAGTAACAACATGACTTCCTGACTTTTATACTCAACACTCCAACCAGTGAAGGAAAGTGAACTGCAGGCTTTACCACACTGTCTACTTGTGTTGCCACTTTCAATAAGATCTCTCTGTGCATCAATTCTCTTAAGGCTCCTTCTTCTTACTGTATCCTTTCCTCTTAAATTAACCTCCTGAAGTGCAATATCTCACACTTGTCCAGATTAAACTCCATCTTCATTTCAGTATCCACATTTCCAACTGGTCTCTCTCATGCTAAATCCTTTGACAACCTTCCTCACCACCTATTAGCAAATTTACTAATCAGATTAACAGCATTTGTGTTCAAGTTATTTACAGTGCCTATAAAAAATACTTCCCCCCCCCCCGGAAGTTTTCAAGTTTTATTGTTTTATAACATTGAATCACAGCAGATTTAATTTGACTTTTTTGACACTGATCAACAGAAAGACTCTTTCATGTCAAAGTGAAAACAAATCTCTACAAAGTGATCTAAATTAATTGCAAATATAAAACACAAAATAATCAATTGCACGAGTATTCACCACTTCAGGTCAGTATTTAGTAGATGCACCTTTGGCAGCAATTATAGCCTTCAGTCTGTGAGGATAGGTCTCTATCAGCTTTGCACATCTGTACACTGCAATTTTCCCCCAACCTTCTTTACAAAACTGCTCAAACTCTGTCAGATTGCATGGGGATCCTGAGCGAACAGCCCGTTTTAAGTCCAGCGACAAATTCTCAATTGGACTTTTAAAATTTAGATTAGATTATGAGGACAAGCAGTCCTCTTTTATTGTCATTTAGTAATGCATGCATTAAGAAATGATACAATATTGCTCCGGTGTGATATCACAAAACACAGGACAGACGAAGACTGAAAAAACTAACAAAACCACATAATTATACCATATATTTACAACAGGGCAACAATACCATAACTTGATGAAGAACAGTCCGTGGCACAGTAAAAGAGTTCTAAGTTTCTCGAAAGTCCCACATCTCACACAGACAGGAGAAGGAAGAAAACTCTCCCTGCCATGCCCAACCACAGTCTGACTCTGAGTCGTCCGAAAACTTCGAGCCTCTGATCAACCCTCCGACACCAAGTACCGAGCACCATCTCTATCCGAACAATTAGGAACTCAGTCTTGGTCACCAGCAGCGGGCAAAGTCGGGGATTTTGATGCATTCCCTCCAGAAGATTCTCAATCGCGCAGTAACAACGGCAGTGAACTGGCATTTCCGAAATTTCTCCAGATGTTCCTCTGTGCTTTCTCGTCTGTCTCCATCAAATCAGAATTGTCCATGGCCCCTATTTAACGGATACGATATCATTTTCACTGGAGGGCTGCACGCGCATGGCGCGCTGCTACCGCCTCCTCCAGATTGAGATCTGGACTTTGACTTGGCCACTTCAGGATGTTAACTCTGTTGTTTTTAAGCCATTCATGTGTAGCGTTGGTTTTATGCTTGGGGTCGTTGTCTTGCTGGAGAACAAATCTTCTCTCAAGTGGCAGTTCTCTTGCAAACTGCATGAGGTTTTCCACCAAGATTTCCCTGTATTTTGCTCCATTCACTTTACCTTCTACCTTCACAAGCCTTCCAGTGCCTGCTGCAGTGAAGCATCCCCACAGCATGATGCAGCCACCACCATGCTTCACAGTAGCAATGGTGTGTTTTTGATGATGTGTGGTGTTTCGTTTACACGAAACGTGTAAAAGCTAAATTTTGGTTTCATCAGACCATAGAACCTTCTTCCAGCTGACTTCAGATGTCCCACATGTCCCCTGGAAAACTCTAGGTGAGATTTCATATGTGTTTTTTCCAACAGTGGCTTTCCCTTTGCCATTCTCTCTTAGAGCTGCGACTATCGAAGCACCCGGGCGATATTTGTTACACTCGCAGTATCTCCCACTGAAGCTTGCAACTCATTCAGAGTTGTCATAAGTCTCCTGGTGGCCTCCCTCACTAGTCACCTTCTTGCATGGTCACTCAGTTTTGAAGATGGCCTTCTCAAGGTACATTTACAGCTGTACTATATCCTTTCCATTTCTTGATGATTGACTTCACTATACTCCAAGGGATATACAGTGACTTGGAAATGTTTACGTATCCATCTCCTGACTTGTGCTTTTCAATAACCTCCTTGTGGAATTACTTGGAGTATCCTTTTGCATTCATGGTGCAGCTTTTACAGGATACTGACTCACCAGCAGTTGGATATTCCAGATACAGGTGTATTTTTACTACAATCAGTTGAAACACCTTGCCTGCACACAGGCCTCCAAAAACAGATCTCCATTTAACTAATTATGTGACTTTTAAAACCAACTGGCTATACCAGTGATAATTTGGTGTGTCATATTAAAGGGGGGGAGGGGTTGAATACTTATGTAGTCAATTATTTTGTGTTTTATATTTGTAATTAATTTCGATCACTTTGTAGAAATCTGTTTTCACTTTAACATGAAAGAGTCTTTTTCTGTTGATCTGTATCAATAAAGCCATATTAAATCCACTGTGATTCAATGTTGTCAAACAATTAAACGTGAAAACTTCCAAGAGGAAAAATATGTTTTATAGGCACTGTACATCATAAACAGCAGAAATCTAACACTGATCCCTGCAAAACACTAATGGTCACAGACATCCTGACAGAATAACACCCTTCTGCTCTTCGTCTACTATGGCCAATTTAATTTGGAATCCAATCAATCAAATTTCCATGGATCTTATGTGCCTTAATCTTCTGGATCAGCCTATTGTCAAAAGCTTCATTGAAACCCATGTATACACCACCCACTGCCCTACCATCAGTCATCTTCATCACCTCCTCAAAAATCTCAGTTCACTGGAGCTCATCTTCATTTGACAGAGGAATGGCATAGAGTAACTTAACCCAACTCAAGGAACATAGGAAACTGTATCAAAATTGGAAAAAGAAATCACAGAAAGAGCAAAACAACCTTCTAAAATATATATAACTACTGTGAGGAAGACAAGCAAAAAAAAATCACAACGATCCAGAGAGTTCACAAGACCAAAAACACAACAGATTGTTTTATCTGACCAAAGCAATGACAATGCCTAATATTCAAATATCTGACTTGTGAGCTTTTTTAAAAAAATTGTACCAGAATATGAAATTTAAATACAAGTAAAAACCCAAATGGAAATCTGAAACAAAATAAAAGAATGTGCCATAAAAACTCATCAAACTTTTAATGTCTAAAATAGTGGTCTAATTCAGACAAAAAGAGTGCATAAGAAATGGGTGAGCAAGCTCAGATTTTCAGTTCATTGGCAAATGTTGAGAAAATGTTATATCAACAGCGGGAAAGTCTATATGTTTATAAGGATAGAGCATAAAGAAGGCAACTTGCATAGCTGCCTGAGGAAAAAAGAACTTTCAAATAGTATAATTATTTAAAAAAGTTGAATATACTTGTATTCAGTTCAGGATGTTCCACAATTGCTCTCAATCAAGTTTAGTTTACTGAATAAGTAAGTTTAGTTAGGTAAGGGTACAATAAAAAACCTGCTTGCAGCAGCATCACAGACACATAGATTCTGACAATGCGCAGAATACAAGTATATCAGTGAAAAATAGACTGCAAAATGAGATAGTAGTGCATGAAAAATAAAGCACCATCAGTAACAAGTTCTCAGAGGTTCATAAGATGGTCTACAGTGTTTTGTTGCTGAGGTAGATTAAGGGTTGTGCAGATTGGTCCAAGAACCTTATGGCTGTAGGACAGCAGTTGTTCCAGAACCTGGTGGAGTGGTAGTTTGGGTTTCTGTACATACAGCTTGACAATAGCGGAAAGAGGACGGGATTCAGGTGTTGGGAATGCTTGATGGTAGATTTGTGGCAGCAGCTCCCGTGGATGCTCTTACAAGTGGAGAGGGCTATGCCTGGGATGGATTGAGTTAGGTTCATTATCGTCTGCAGCCTCTTATGTTCTAATGTGCAGGAATTGCCATACCAGACTATGATGCAAAGAGTAAGTATACTTTCTACAGCGTATCTATAGAGGTTTTATTGGAGTATTTGGTGACATACCAAAACTCCTCATGCTTCTAAGAGAGTAGAGGTACTGGTGCCTCTTCTTTATAACAGCATCTATGTGCTTAAGTCATGATTTTCTAATAAGGAGCTAGAAACACAACCAATCAGGCTGGAGATGGCCAAACTGAAATAAACAGTGAACACCACAGATCCAGATGAATGAGTGGTAAAATTCAGAGGAATAAAATACTCTTGAGAGAAAAGAAAATTAAAATTACCCCAATCAGAAAATGTTTGAGTCTTACCTATTAAAATGGCACGATAAAACGAATATCCTTTCCCTCCCCGATTGGACCTCAACCAATCTGGTAAGGCTACATCATGAACAAAATTCACTTGCAAAGGGAAAGAGCCAAAGTCATCCAGATGTACAGTAGAATAGAGATTCTATATTATGAGCACAAAGTCAGTCACAACCATAACTTAATCACAGATCTCTATTCAATGTGTGACCTCTGACTTACCTTTCTAATGTATAATGTGAGTGAAAATCTGTTATGAAACAACACATTTCATTGGCGGCTGGAAGCTACTAAGTGATCTATCTGCAGGTATTGTTGTTTTTCTATAGCTGCATAAAGGACAGGTCAGAATAACAGGACATTCACTGAAGAAGCTAAGAAATGAATATATTGTGTCAGAAAATCTGCTCAAGAGCAAAGTTAAGAATGTTTTAAATAGGATGTCATGCAAATGCTTAAGTATACAGCCTGCTATAAATATTGATGGGTGTATTCAGAACTAAATACATTCCACCCAAATATTTCATCCTATTGAAGTATAATATTTAGAATTTCACTGACACTAACACTGGGATGAGGTCAACGAAAGCATGGGGATATCACTGCCTGGAAGTTGCTCTCCAACTCATATATTATCCTGACTAGGAAATTTCGCAGATCCTTCATTATTGCTCAGTCAAATCCTGGAACTCTCCCCCTAACACCTTTAGGACTGCAGCAATTCGAGAAGGCAGTTCATCATTTCCATTCAGGGCAGCTAGGTATGATGCAACTGAATGCCAGCTTAGCGTAGAAAGCTCGTATCTTTTGAATAAATATTAAAAATAAAATAAGGCCAGACATTGAAAATAAAAATAGTTACCTCTGAAGGTCACTCAGTCCTTCTTGTGCTCCAGGCTCTGAATTTTGCTTGAGAAAATTCTGTTTAAGGTTCAAGTGAGTAAGGTCCTGGCTATAGAAGAGGTTACTTGGGAGAGCTTCCAAGCTGCAGCATGATAAATCAACTGAACTAATTCGCTGGGACACAATCTGAAAGAACAAGCAAAAAAGTTTCTCATTTTGGAAAGCCTATTTCACTGATTTAATTAGAGGAGCTAAGGAGTGCATGGCAGCAGAAAATCTGTTCCAGAGCAAAGTTAAGAATGATCCATTTGAAGATTTTCATAAAACATTTGCATCTTCTGAAATCAAATGCTGTAGGAAAACCTTCAAATGGATGAGCTGTGAGACCTTTTTAACAAAGGCATAATAATATCAGGTGAAATAAAAAAAAGTCTGTTAACTTCATATGGTACTTGTCAAATAACCTGAACATAATGCATTTCATAAACATGCACAGTATTCACGCATAACAATCAAAAATCAAACAACTATATTAACTATTCATTGTAAAAATCATAGTGATTATATTATCGAAGTTGATTTCTAATGTAAACTATTTTATTCTAGCCCCTCCCCCCAACATTTTTCCTATGTCCAATTAAGTATTTTCCCTTAAATGGCTTTCCAAATAGCTTTTATTTCTACCACACTAACAAATAATGAGTTCAAGATTATTTCCACTGTCTTTGTAGAAAAGTTCTTCCCTAAATCCTGGGTGCCTTTTGTCCTCACTTTAAATCCAAAACAGAACAAATATGCATTTAAGGTTTGTGCATAAAATCTGGCTCTAGTGCGAGGTGAGGAGACAGGGTTGTAAGGCCAGACATGATTTCTGGCCCAACTCATTATCTATGCTGAAAGTACATGAGAGTGAGAATGCAAGCAACTCTGCTCAGCCTTGAAATGTTTAACTGAGTTTTAATGGATTAATGCAGCAATAGTGGAAGACCTGGCAGTAGATAAAAAATGAAAACTGCCATTTGGATAATTTAACACAGATTTAGAATTATAGAACACTACAGTACAGAAACAGGCCCTTTGGTTCATCTAGCTTGTGCCAAAATATTATGCAGCCTAATCCCATCGATCTGCACCCGACCATAGAACTCCCGTCCACATACCTATTCAAACTTCTCTTAAATGTTGAACTCAATCTCGCATCCACCACTTCCGCTAACAGTTCTCACCATCCTCAGAGTAATAAAGTTCCCCATCATATTCCCCTTAAAAATTTCACCTTTCCCTCTTAATATCTAGGTCTAGTCTCACCCATACTCAGTGGAAAGAGCCTGCTAGTATTTACCTGTCCACATCCTTCATCGTTTTGTATACTTCTTTCAAACTCCCCTCACTCTCCTATGCTCCAGAAAATAAAGTCCTAACCAATTCAGCCTTTCCCTATAACTCAGGTCTCAAGTCCTGGCAACAATCTTGTAAACTTTCTCTGCACTCTTTCAATCTTATTGATACCAAATTTAAGTTGTATGCCCATGTAATTATATACATATTTTATCAGGATTATTTGCATTCTATTCAATGCTTTGTTTTACTGAAATCTTGATGGCACATTTAAGATACTTTTCTTTCTCTGCTACTTAAAAAAGCTCCGGCACCAAAAGACAAAAGAGATTTTTTAAAGACATGCTTATATTGTCATAATAACAACATGCATGGGCAAGATGATGTTATGACAATATAAACAAGTCTGAAAAAAAGTTTAGCACGGAATTATTTAATATTGAGAGAATGTTACTGTGGACACATATTCAAGGTGGAAACCAAATAAAAATCCAACTACTCTGGGATCCATCAGTTTTCATCATTTAAAAAACTTTCAAATTGCTGGACAAGTAAACAAATTGTTAGGTTGAAATCTTATTGCGGCTGTGCCATAGGTTCAGTTTTCCCCTTGATGCCCTGTGCCCTGCCATAGCAGATTGTGGTGTTTAAGATGGTGTGAAGATGGAGAAGAGGCATTGGCAAGAGAAAACTACTAAATAAACAGGATATTGACAACAGTTCACAACTCAAATTATTCTGTATTGCTAATGAAACTATTTATATTATGGTGTTATCAATATAGCAAAGTTGGAGGCAAACATCATCACTAACACATTTACTGCACAGAGATCATATCATTGCTCGTTCCAGTGTCACTTCATCAGCTGCTGGTAATTATGCTAATCCCCTGTCCTGCCTTTCCTCTCCATATTCTCCTTATCAAATATATATGCAATGCAATTTAAAAAATATTCAACTGAATTGAATTGACTTTATTTCTTACATCCTTCACATACATGAGTAAAAATCTTTACGTTACGTCTCCGTCTAAATGTGCAATGTGCAATCATAGTAATTTATAATAAGTTATAACAAATAGAACGGTCAATGTAACATAGAATACATGCAAATCAGCCTGAGTTAATCAGTCTGATGACCTGGTGGAAGAAGCTGTCCCGGAGCCTGTTGGTCCTGGCTTCTATGCTGCAGTACCGTTTCCCGGATGGTAGCAGCTGGAATAGATTGTGGTTGGAGTGACTCGGGTCCCCAGTGATCCCATGGGCCTTTTTTTCACACCTGTCTTTGTAAATGTACTGAATCATGGGAAGTTCACAACTACAGATGTGCTGGGCTGTCCGCACCACTCTCTGCAGAGTCCTGTGATTAAGGGAGGTACAGTTCCCATACTGAGCAGTGATGCAGCCAGTCAGGATGCTCTCAATTGTGCCCCTGTAGAAAGTTCTTCGGATTTGGGGGCCTATACCAAACCTCCTCAACCATCTGAGGTGAAATAGGTGCTATTGTACCTTTTTCATCACACAGCTGGTGTGTACAGACCACGTGAGGTCCTCAGTGATGTGGATGCCGAGGAACTTAAAGCTGTTTACCCTCTCAACCTCAGATCCATTGATGTCAATAGAGATTAGCCCATCTTCATTCCTCCTGTAATCCACAACCAGCTCCTTTTTTTGCAACATTGAGGAAGAGGTTGTTTTCTTGACACCCCTGTATCAGAGAGATGACTTTTTCCCTGTAGGCTACCTTGTTATTGTTTGAGATTAGGCCAATCAATGTAGTGTCGTCAGCAAAATTAATTAGCAGATTGGAGCTGTGGGTGGCGACACAGTCATGGGTATACAGGGAGTAAAGGAAGGGACTGAGTACACAGCCCTGAGGGGCTCCTGTGTTAAGAGTCAGAGGGGTGGAGGTGAGGGAGCTTACTCTTACCACCTGCTGGCAATCTGACAGGAAGTCCAGGATCCAGCTGCACAAGGCAGAGCCAAGGCCGAGGTCTCTGAGCTTCCTGTCGAGCCTGGATGGAATTATGGTGTTGAATGCTGAACTGTAGTCCAATCACAGAATAACAGAATGGTTACAACACAGGTCACTGGTGTTTTATGTACCAGCTAATTGCAAGAGTTGTCTAATTTGTCCAATGCTCCTGCCCTGTCCCCACATTGAACTCTCTTTTCAATGCACAAGAAAATCTCTTTCCACTACTACTCCTGACAGCCAGCAAAACGTTCCATCAAAAATATTGATCAAAAACGTTCAATCAAAGTTGAGAATCATGGTTGCCCATGTACAAAGCCACGCTGATTATTATTAATTATTGATAATACCTAAGCTTCTCTCAATGCAGATGGATCCCTTCATTCAGAATCCCCTCCAGAAATTTCAGTAACAGTTAGGTTCGTCAGCCTATAGTTCCCCAGGTTATCTTTGCAGCCCTTCATCAATTAAGGCACAACATTAGCCACCTTCCAGCCTGCTGGTATTACATCCATGGCAAGGGAAGATAGCCATAGGGGACAGAAATTTCCTTATATTCACATAATGTCCTCAGAAACACTTGGTCAAGCCCTGATGATTTAGCCATCATTATCTGCCTTAAGACCAACACACCTCCCCTTTTGCAAGTGGATGTTTCAGGAGATCACTATTCTCTTCTCTGAGCTTCCTACATTCCATGACATATCCTATAGTGAAATAAATACAGATGAAAAAATATTAAGTCCTTCCCATCTCATACTGCTCTCCATATATATGATCACACTGATCCTTAAGGGGATCTATTGTCTATATAGTTATCCCTTTGCTCTTAATATCCCTTCTGTACCATAATTCCAAACAAACTTATCTGCCAATTCATGGAGCTAGGACTTAGCATATCCACCTGCAACTAGATCAATGACTTTCTGACCACAATCAGTGAAGAAAGCCTGCAACACCTCCAGCATGATTACTTTAATAGGCAGTAACCCACAAGCCTGAGTCCCCAGCCCCTTAATTTATGCTCTATACTCTCATGATTGTGATTCTGATCTTAACTCCATGTGGGCCAGATTTCAAATGCTGAAGACATGGTGTACAGGAAGGAATAAGAGAGCCTGATAACCTGGTGTCAAGATAACAACTTGTGTCAGCAAAACAAGAGCTGATGATTGACTTCAAAAGGAGGGTGGAGTATATCTTCTTACGTATCAATGGTGCTGAGGTGGAGATGGTTTGAAACTTCAAGTTCCTCGATGTAAATATCACCAACAACTTATCCTAGTTCAACCATGTAGACTCTACGGCCAAGAAGCTCACCAACACATCTGCTTCATCAGAAGACGACTAAGAAAATATGTCATGCCTAGTTGACACTCTCCCATTTTTATAGATGCATTATATAAAGCATTCCATCCAGATGCATCTCAGCTTAATCACCGTTTTGCCCCAAGACAGCAAAAAATTGCAGAGTGTTGTGGGCATGGCCCAATCTATCACAAAACTGGCTTAACCTTCATTAACTCTGTCTACACTTCCCACTAGCCAGGAAATCAGGCAAAGGCCCTTTCTACTCTGCTCATTCTCTCTTCACCCATCTTCCATTGATACAAAGCATCCCTTATTTTAAAAAATACCATTTTGCATTTTTCTTCATTGCTTGAATATTATCTTGAGTTTATACTCTGCCTTTATTGATTTTCCAATCAGTGAAATGCATTATTCACTTTTTACTCTTGTAAGTGAACCACTTTCTCTCCCTTGCCTGGTGCAGTGAAGATCCTCTGGGGGTCGATTAAAAGGTGGTACCCTAATACATCATTGAAGTAGTAAGTTTTGAGCAAGTTTGAGTGAGGTTAACGTTTATACTTTCAGCTGTGATGCCAAATCAGCTAAAGACATTCCATGTAAACATAAAACAGAAATAGGGAAGATACAAATGAAGCTATCTTTGAAAGAGCAGAGTGATAAATCAGCATGCAGAACTGAAAAGAAGCTGCTTCAGAGAGATTTGGGAATAAAAGCAACGGTTGAAGTTGCTGAGATGGATGATGGGGAATCCAATAAGATTAACTTGGATACAAGTACTAGGGAAACAGGATTGGATTCTAGGCTAGGATGTGAATAATACTTTCCACGAGGTTATGTAGGTTCATGATTCTGATAAATTCACCATGACTAGACAGTGGTCAGCTTTAACTTGGTTTGTTTGTCCCTCCCTGCCAAAGGAGAGATCCAAGAATTGCATTTGCAATTTGGCCTTACTTTACATTTTAATCTCTGAAAACTATATGTGCTTCACAGCTATCCATGCCCCAACTTATTCTTCTCCATAGCCTACTAACTGTGTACCTAGGCTGTGCCTATCAAAGTAGTAACTGGAACTTAAACAAAGAAAAAACCTTCCAATGTTATTTTCATTACTGGCTAATTAACACAGAGTACACCTTGAAATACAAAATTGGTAAGTGAACTCTAGTAATCCTTTACAAAAAAGAACTGAATAAACAATTCAGTGGAATTTGCCAGAAGCAAATAAACAAGTTTTGAAAAACTGTTCTCGTGGTTTTCTGCTGTGCCTAAATGACTATCTAATCTTGAATCACAGCACGCAGCACATAAGAAATGTTTGCTTTCTTGCCAAAAGCGATAATTAGAAACACAAGGTTTGACACCTAGGGTTAAATGCACACCCACATACAGACTCACCTTTGAAGCTTGCCGTAGCCAACGTAAATATTCTGGGAAAATATCAAAACTGATGTAATAGGACTGACCCTGTGGTCCTGATGAACTGAAAGCCAAACAGTGCTGGTACTTTTTCACTTCTTCCACCTATAGAAAAAAGAACATCGGTTCCTGAAAGTGGCAAATTTTATATACATCAGTTCCTCAAAGTGGCAAATTTTATACATCTCTGACTACTTCAAAAAATGTTGTTGATCTTCAGCTGTTGAGATCTTTGGCTGGCTCCTGCTTGCCAGTGGACCAATATACCTTTCAATATGATCCCAGATGCAATCCTCTGCTGAGAGCCAGTGTAGGATTGTACAAACCAAGACATTTACTGAAGCAAGCAGTCAACTCTGCTAATAGTTGACATCTGGTGAGGTTATAATTATAAATGTATTCACTTATTCAAAATAAATTAAAATACAGAAGAAAGTCTAGAAAACAACTTAAAAGATATAACTAGTTATTTAAATTAAGTACCACTGCTCACTTTAGCCCTGTAAGTAAATTTCTTCCAAATAATTCCTTACATCTGCCAATCTCTATATATTTAATTACCATTTAAATATATCTCCTCCCATCTTAAACCTATGCCCTCTATTTTCAGACTTCCCTATCCTGGGGAAAACACTGTGACTATCCACCGTACTTATGATTTCATAAACCAATATAAGGTCCCATAAGACCATAAGAAATAGGAGCAGAACTAGGCCATGCAGCCTATCGAGTTTGCTCCACCATTCCATCATGGCTGATCCTCGGTCCCACTCAACCCCAAACACTGCCTCCCTCTGGTGCTCCCCCCCCCCGCCTTTCTTCCATGGCCTTCTGTCTCTTTCACCAATCAACTTCCTAGCTCTTTGCTTCATCTCTCCCCCTCCAAGTTTCACCTATTGCCTGGCATTTCTCTCTCCCCTCCCTCCACCTTTCAAATCAATCCTCAGCTTTTTTTCTCCAGTCCTGTCGAAGGGTTTTGGCCCGAAACATCAACTGTACTTTTTTTCCCATAGATGCTACCTGGCCTGCTGAGTTCCTCCAGTATTTTGCGTGTGTTTATATCCAATTAGCTAGCTCACCCTGGATCACATACTATCTAACCTTCAGGACTAACTTACTATTTGAGAGTTTGTTGGAGATCTTGATAAAGTTGTAGCTAGAATTATGCAGACAACTACAGGTATCATTCTGTATTTTAACATCTCAAAGCCATTGCCCTTGTCAGTGCTCTTAGTCAGTTCCTCAAAAAACTGCATCAAATTCATAGGACACTATTTCCCAAGCACAAAGTCATTCAGGTTATCCTAATAAGTCCTTGCTTTTCCAAATGCAGAAAGATTCCGTCCTTCAGAATCCCTTCCAGTAAATTTCCCACCACTGATTTTAAGGTTAACTGGCAATATATATCCCTAGCTTGTTCTTGCAGTCCTTCAAAAATAAAGGCAGAATATTATCACCCTCTGGTGTGCAGGTACCTTATCCATAGCTAAGTAAGATACACAGACCTCTGACCAATGCCTTATAAAGCTTCAACATTACTTGCTTACATCCTTGCTTTTGTATACCAGTCCTCTCAAAATGAATGCTAATGTTGCATTTGCCTTCCTTACCATAGACTCAACCTGCAAGTTAACCCTTAGGGAATCTTGCACAAGGACTCCCAAATCCCTTTGCACCTCTGATTTTTGAATTTTCTCCCCATTTAGAAAATATTCCATGCCTTTATTCCTTCTACCAAAGTGCATGACCATACAATTCTCGACACTATATTGCATCTGCCACTTCTTTGCCCGTTTCCCCGATCTGTCTAAGTCCTTCTGCAGACATCCTGCTTCCTTAACACTATCTGCCACTCCACCTATCTTCGTATCATCCTCAAACTTGGCCACAAAGCCATCAATTCCTTCATCCAAATCGGCATACGAGTGGTGATTGATAAGTTTGTGGCCTAAGGTAGAAGTAATCAATTTTAGAAAACCTAGCACATTTATTTTTCAACATAGTCCCCTCCTACATTTTACACACTTAGTCCAGCGGTCGTGGAGCATATGGATCTTGGACCTCCAGAAAGTGTCCACAGCAGGGGTGATTGATAAGTTTGTGGCCTTATGTAGAAGGAGATGAGTTATACGGTTCTCTTTACATGCACGTGCAGTTCAACTCTTTGAGTGATTATGCAGAAAGTTTGAAGTTAATAACGCATCGGGGTGATTGATAAGTTCGTGGCTTAAGGTAGAAAGAGATGAGTTATTAACTTCAAACTTTCTGCATAATCACCCAAAGAGTTGACATGCATGTGCACGTAACGAGAGCTATATAACTCATCTCCTTTTACCTTAGGCCACGAACCTATCAATCATCCATCTGTGGACACTTTCTGGAGGTCCAAGATCTGTATGCTCCATGACCATTGGACTAAGTGTGTAAATGTAGGAAGGGACAATGTTGAAAAATAAATGGGCGAGGTTTTCTAAAATTGACTCCTTCTACCTTAGGCCATGAACATATCAATTATCCCTTGTAAAACATGTAAAGAAGTGGTCCCAACACTGACCCTTTTGGAACACCACTAACCATGATCAATCAACCAGAAAAGGCCCTATTTATTCACATTCTTTGCCTCCTACCAGTAGCCAATCATTTATCTATGCAAGTACCTTCCTGTTATATCATGAGCTCTTATCTTGTTAGGCAGTCTCATCTGTGGCACCTTGTCAAAGGCCTTCTAAAACTCCAAGGAAACAATATTCACTGACTCTCCTTGAACATTATTTCCTCAAATAATTCTAAGATTCGTCAGGTAAGATTTCACCTAAAGGAAACCATGCTGCCTTACCCTATTTTATCATCTGCCTTCAAGTATCCTGAAACCTCATCTTTAATAATAAACCTCAACATCTTTTCAACCACTGAACTCAGGCCAACTGGTCTATAATTTCCTTTCTTCTGTCTCCTTCCCTTCTGACATATGCAATTTTCCAGTCCTCAGGAACCATTCCAAAATTTAGTGCTACTTGTAAGGTCATTACAATCTACAATCTCTTCAGCTATGCCTTTCGAGCCCTGGGGTGTAGTCCATCTGGTCCAGTTGACATATCTACTTTTCACACTTTTCAGCTTCCCAAGCACCTTCTTCTTAATAATAGCAACAACGCTCACTTCTGCTCAGATTTCCTGCATTCTGTCAGTGTCTTCCACAGTGAAGACTGACGTGAAAAACTTATTAATTTTGTCCAACATTCCTGTGTCCCCTAAATACAAAATACTCTGCAGATGCTGGTGTCAAAGCAACACTCACAACACGCTGGAGGAACTCAGCAGGTCGGGCAGCATCCGTGGAAACGATGAGCCGATGTTTCGGGCCGGAACCCTTCATCAGGACTGTAGAGGGCAGAGGCCCTATAAAGAAGGTGGGGGGAAGATGGGAAGGAGAAGGCTGGTAGGTTCCAGGTGAAAAACCAGTAAGGGGAAAGATAAAGGGGTGGGGGAGGGGAAGCAGGGAGGTGATAGGCAGGAAAGGTGAAGAAGGAATAGGGGAAAACACAATGGGTAGTAGAAGGAGGTGGAACCATGAGGGAGGTGACAGGCAGCTGGGAGAGGGGGCAGAGTGAAATAGGGATAGAGAAGGGGAGGGGGAGGGAATTACCGGAAGTTGGAGAATTCTACGTTCATACCAAGGGACAGGAGATTACCTAGGGAGTACCCCGGTGGCTGTGCCCCTTAACAATAGGTACTCCTGTCTGAGTACTGTTGGGGGGGGGACAGCTTACCCGGGGGAAGCGACAGTGGCCGTGCCTCCGGCACAGAGTCTGGCCCTATAGCTCAGAAGGGTAGGGCAAGGAAGAGGAGGGCAGTTGTGATAGGGGACTCGATAATAAGGGGGTCAGATAGGCAATTCTGTGGACGCAGTCCAGAGACCCGGATGGTAGTTTCCCTCCCTGGTGCCAGGGTCCGGGATATTTCTGATCGTGTCCAAGGTATCCTGAACTGGGAGGGTGAGGAGCCAGAGGTCGTGGTACATATAGGTACCAATGACATAGGCAGGAAAAGGGATGAGGTCCTGAAAGGAGAATATAGGGAGCTAGGAAGGGAGTTGAGAAAAAGGACCGCAAAGGTAGTAATCTCGGGATTACTGCCTGTGCCACGCGACAGTGAGAGTAGGGATGCGATGAGGTGGAGGATAAATGCGTGGCTGAGGGATTGGAGCAGGGGGCAGGGATTCAAGTTTTTGGATCATTGGGACCTCTTTTGGCGCAGGTGTGACCTGTACAAAAAGGACGGGTTGCACTTGAATCCTAGGGGGACCAATATCCTGGCAGGGAGATTAGCAAGGGCTACTGAGGTGACTTTAAACTAGAATGGTTGAGGGGTGGGAATCAAATTAAAGAGGCTAGGCGTGAGGAGGTTAGTTCACAACAGGGGGATGGGAACCAGTGCAGAGAGACAGAGGGGTGTAAAGTGAGGGTAGAAGCAAAAAGTACTAAGGAGAAAAGTAAAAGTGGCAGGCCGACAAATCCAGGGCAAGCATTAAAAAGGGCCACTTTTCAACATAATTGTATAAGTGCTAAGAGAGTTGTAAAAGAGCGCCTGAAGGCTTTGTGTGTCAATGCAAGGAGCATTCGTAATAAGGTGGATGAATTGAAAGTGCAGATTGTTATTAATGATTATGATATAGTTGGGATCACAGAGACATGGCTCCAGGGTGACCAAGGATGGGAGCTCAACGTTCAGGGATATTCAATATTCAGGAGGGATAGACATGAAGGAAGGGGAGGTGGGGTGGCGTTGCTGGTTAAAGAAGAGATTAATGCAATAGAAAGGAAGGACATAAACCGGGAAGATGTGGAATTGATACGGGTAGAGCTGCGTAACACTAAGGGGCAGAAGACGCTGGTGGGAGTTGTGTACAGGCCACCTAATAGTAGTAGTGAGGTCGGAAATGGTACTAAACAGGAAATTAGAAATGTGTGCAATAAAGGAACAGCAGTTATAATGGGTGACTTCAATCTACATGTAGATTGGGTGAACCAAATTGGTAAAGGTGCTGAGGAAGAGGATTTCTTGGAATGTATGCGGGATGGTTTTTTGAACCAACATGTCGAGGAACCAACTAGAGAGCAGGCTATTCTGGACTGGGTTTTGAGCAATGAGGAAGGGTTAATTAGCAATCTTGTCGTGAGAGGCCCCTTGGGTAAGAGTGACCATAATATGGTGGAATTCTTCATTAAGATGGAGAGTGACATAGTTAATTCAGAAACAAAGGTTTTGAACTTAAAGAGGGGTAACTTTGAAGGTATGAGACGTGAATTAGCTAAGATAGACTGGCAAATGACACTTAAAGGATTGACGGTGGATATGCAATGGCAAGCATTTAAAGGTTGCATGGATGAACAACAACAATTGTTCATCCCAGTTTGGCAAAGGATAAATCAAGGAAGGTAGTGCACCCGTGGCTGACAAGAGAAATTAGGGATAGTATCAATTCCAAAGAAGAAGCATACAAATTAGCCAGAGAAAGTGGCTCAGCTGAGGACTGGAAGAAATTCAGCAGAGGAGGACAAAGGGCTTAATTAGGAAGGGGAAAAAAGATTATGAGAGAAAACGGGCAGGGAACATAAAAACTGACTGTAAAAGCTTTTATAGATATGTAAAAAGGAAAAGACTGGTAAAGACAAATGTAGGTCCCCTACAGACAGAAACAGGTGAATTGATTATGGGGAGCAAGGACATGGCAGACCAATTGAATAATTACTTTTGTTCTGTCTTCACTAAGGAGGACATAAATAATCTTCCAGAAATAGTAGGGGACAGAGGGTCCAGTGAGATGGAGGAACTGAGCAAAATACATGTTAGGAGGGAAGTGGTGTTAGGTAAATTGAAGGGATTGAAGGCAGATAAATCCCCAGGGCCAGATGGTCTGCATCCTAGAGTGCTTAAGGAAGTAGCCCAAGAAATAGTGGATGCATTAGTGATAATTTTTCAAAACTCGTTAGATTCTGGACTAGTTCCTGAGGATTGGAGGGCGGCTAATGTAACCCCACTTTTTAAAAAAGGAGGGAGAGAGAAACTGGGGAATTATAGACCGGTTAGCCTAACGTCGGTGGTGGGGAAACTGCTGGAGTCAGTTATCAAAGATGTGATAACAGCACATTTGGAAAGCGGTGAAATCATCAGACAAAGTCAGCATGGATTTGTGAAAGGAAACTCATGTCTGACGAATCTCATAGAATTTTTTGAGGATGTAACTAGTAGAGTGGATAGGGGAGAACCAGTGGATGTGGTATATTTGGATTTTCAAAAGGCTTTTGACAAGGTCCCACACAGGAGATTAGTGTGCAAACTTAAAGCATACAGTATTGGGGGTAAGGTATTGATGTGGATGGAGAATTGGTTAGCAGACAGGAAGCAAAGAGTGGGAATAAACAGTACCTTTTCAGAATGGCAGGCGGTGACTAGTGGGGTACCGCAAGGCTCAGTGCTGGGACCCCAGTTGTTTACAATATATATTAATGACTTGGATGAGGGAATTAAATGCAGCATCTCCAAGTTTGCAGATGACACAAAGCTGGGTGGCAGTGTTAGCTGTGAGGAGGATGCTAAGAGGATGCAGAATGACTTGGATAGGTTGGGTGAGTGGGCAAATTCATGGCAGATGCAATTTAATGTGGATAAATGTGAAATTTACCACTTTGGTGGCAAAAATAGGAAAACAGATTATTATCTGAATGGTGGCCGATTAGGAAAAGGGGAGGTGCAACGAGACCTGGGTGTCATTATACACCAGTCATTGAAAGTGGGCATGCAGGTACAGCAGGCGGTGAAAAAGGCGAATGGTATGCTGGCATTTATAGCGAGAGGATTCGAGTACAGGAGCAGGGAGGTACTACTGCAGTTGTACAAGGCCTTGATGAGACCACACCTGGAGTATTGTGTGCAGTTTTGGTCCCCTAATCTGAGGAAAGACATCCTTGCCATAGAGGGAGTACAAAGAAGGTTCACCAGATTGATTCCTGGGATGGCAGGAATTTCATATGAAGAAAGACTGGATGAACTGGGCTTGTACTCGTTGGAATTTAGAAGATTGAGGGGGGATCTGATTGAAACGTATAAAATCCTAAAGGGATTGGACAGGCTAGATGCAGAAAGATTGTTCCCGATGTTGGGGAAGTCCAGAACAAGGGGCCACAGTTTGAGGATAAAGGGGAAGCCTTTTAGGACCGAGATTAGGAAAAACTTCTTCACACAGAGAGTGGTGAATCTGTGGAATTCTCTGCCACAGGAAACAGTTGAGGCCAGTTCATTGGCTATATTTAAGAGGGAGTTAGGTATGGCCCTTGTGGCTATGGGGATCAGGGGGTATGGAGGGAAGGCTGGGGCGGGGTTCTGAGTTGGATGATCAGCCATGATCATAATAAATGGCGGTGCAGGCTCGAAGGGCCGAATGGCCTACTCCTGCACCTATTTTCTATGTTTCTATGCTTCTATGTTTCTAGACGGTACATGAGGTGTTGCTCCTCCAAGCTGAGTTTAGCCTCATTATGGCAGTAGAGGAGGCCATGTATGGACATATCTTAATGGCAATGGGAAGCAGAGTTGAAGTGGGTGGCTACTGGGAGATCCTGTCTGTTGTGGCGGACAGAATGGAGGTGCTCGACGAAGCGGTCCCCCAATCTGTGTCAGGTTTCACCGATGTAGAGGAGGCCGCACCGGGAGCACCGGATGTAATAGATGACCCCAACAGACTCACAAGTGAAGTGTTGCCTCACCTGGAAGGACTGTTTGGGGCCCTGAATGGTGGCAAGAGAGGAGGTGTAGGGACAGGTGTAGCACTTACGCATACAGGGATAAGTGCTGGGTGGGAGATCCGTGTGGATCAGGGAGTCGCGGAGGGACCGATCCCTGCGGAAAGTGGAGAGGGGTAGAGAGGGAAAGATGTGCTTAGTGGTAGGGTTCCTGTGTCCCCTATTATTATCTCTCTAGCATCCTTTTCCAGTGGTCTGAGATCCACTCTTGCCTCTTTTACTCTTTATATATCCGAAAATACTTTTGACACCCTCTTTGATATTATTGGCCAACATATCTTCATATTTCATCTTTTCTCTTTTTATGGCTTTTAAGTTGCTTTCTGTTGGTTCTTAAAAGCTTCTCAATTCCCTACTTTCCCAATAATTTTTGTGATATTATTTGTCCTCTCTTTTGCTTTGATCCTATCTTTGACTTCCCACATCAGCCATGGTTGCCTCATCTTCCCTTTAGAATACTTCTTCATCTTTGAGATGTATCCTGGATCATTGGGGCCTCTTCTGTGAGAGGTATGACCTGTACAAAAGGACAGGTTACACCTGAGCCCAAAGGTTCTGTATATGGTTGTTTGTCTGGTCTGCGCTTGGTTTTGCTGACAGAATCCACATTGGTACCACAGAAAGCAGTAGACAAAGCTGGATGTGCATGTGAATTTTTGCCTCATCTGGTAAGGGTACATTAATCTCATTATGATGGTGAGGGAGAAAGTACAAGAACAAGTGCAGGGGATTATTAGATTTTTCACTTTTTACAAAGGTAGCAATAATTTTCCAGAAAGTTTCTTAAATTACTTTAAAACTTAAATGTCGATTATATAGTATATTCCACAAGTAACAAGTATTGCTACAATACCTTTCCACCAATCAAAGGCAGTACATGCATTTTTCCAGATTGGCTATTTTTCACAGATGAAACAATCAAACAAGTACCACACAGGATAACTTGACGCCGGGTCCACTTGTGAAGTTGCATTTTTCCCTTTCGAACGTTGAATAGCCCACTTAGTTGAATTCGCTCTAAGTGTTCAATATTGTAAGGTTTTCCTATAAGGCAAAGAAAACTATGAGCCATTTGGCTTGGGTGAAACAAAAAGATGAACTATTATTTAATTTGAAAATGGCATCAAAATAATTCAGAACAAAAGAATGAGAACAGGATGAATAGCAGTAGGTTAAGTTGTGATATCTCATGATTGATCAGCTTGCTAATATCACTTAAGTGTGGTGATTTCAATAACCGAATGGAAAACGCGGCAAATCAATTCAGGAGAGGAAAGACATTTCCAAACATTCAATATCATTGACAGGTAGCTAGTAAACCTTGAGGCAGGACTTTTATCAGCTGTCAAAACCATCCGTCAGCACAGATAGCTGAGCGAGGTCCTATGTTGTACCTCCCCCAATGTTCTAGGAGACAGATTTCCAGCAGAAGACTCAGCCCACAACTCTTCTGAAGTGTCCTCATTACCACTGAGGGCTCAAAGTTCAAAGTAAATTTATTATCAAAGTATGTATATATTACCATATTTTTAAAATATCTACAGCACAATACAGGCTATACTTTTAAGGGACAATACAGGTCCTTCAGCCCACAATGTTGTGCCAACCATGTAAGCTACTCTCGAAACTGCCTAGAATTTACCTAGCACATAGCCCTCTATTTTTCTAAGCTCCATGTACCTATCTAATAGTCTCTTAAAACACCTTATTGTATCCGTCTCTACCATAATTGCTGGCAGTGCATTTCACGCACCGACAAATCTCTGTGTAAAAAACATACCTCTGACATCCCGCTTATATTTACTTCCAAGCACCTTAAAACTATGCCCCCTTATATCAGTCATTTCAGCATTGGGGGAAAAAGCCTCTGGCTATCCACACCATCAATGCCTCTCATCATTTCATACACCTCTATCAGGTCACTGCTCATCCTCTGTCGCTCCATGGAGAAAGACCAAGTTCACTCAGCCTATCCTCATAAGGCAGTGGTCCCCAACCACCGGGCCGCAAAGCATGCGCAACCGGGCCGCCAGGAAACGATATGATTTGGCGATACGAGTCAGCTGCACCTTTCCTCATTCCCTGTCACGCCCACTGTTGAACTTGAACATACACGAGTCTCGCGAGGTCATTACGCACGCGTTATCCATGTCAGCACGGGAAGAAGATCAGCTCCTCGAGCTTGCAAATGACGGTGGGCTGAAAAGTATGTTTGACATAACATCTCTGGATTCTGACATTCCGGATCAAAGAAGGTCTAAGTATCCTGAGATAGCCACAAAAGCACTGAAAATGTTGCTTCCATTTCCAACATATCTCTGCGAAGCGGGGTTTTCTGCAATGAATGCAACGAAAACTAAATCGCAGAATAGACTGGACATAAGGAACTCCCTTCAAGTATCATTTCTCCCATCACCCCTCGATGGGACCGTCTTGTTGTAGGGAAACAAGCCCAGGGCTCCCACTGATTCAGCGATATTGGTGTGTTGCAATGATTTTATATGTTCATACGGGGAAAATATGCGCTGTGTTTAATATCCAAACGTTACTTAAAATGCTAATGACATAAGTGACTTAAAGAATTAATTAATTTTCATTCTCTAAATGAGTTGATCTGGAGGGGCCCACAGATCTAAGAATCTCACACGCAGTGTTTTAAATTTTTTTTCTTCTCTCTCTCTCTCTCTCTCTCTCTCTGTGTCAAGGTCTGACTCGATGTACCAACTCCCCTGATGTACTGTTCACTATCTCAGCACCAGCTGTAATCTAACCCAAGACAAAACTCTCTTCTCCTTGCACCAAGAAGGTGCCCCTTTTTTATACCCTTCAAAATCCCTGACAGTGGTACATTTCGATGCACTTGGTACTTCCACCAGCACAATGACTTCATCTTCCCGTGAAAAACATGCTTTTCACCATTTTCCACTTGTACTCCCTTAACTTTCTCAGAACATTGCTGTGGACTGGTTCTCGACACAATCCCACTCCAAGCAAACACCATTTTATCTTAAAGACTTCCATTTTATTTTAGTATATACCAAGCAGCAATCACATTTAACTCTTTTTCCTTACTCCAACGTGCCTTTTGGTACCTGTTTGCCTTTCAGAGATTCCTACCCTTTTTTATGCCTTGGACCCCTACCATTAACCAAGGGGTCCGTAGACCCCAGGCTGGGAACCCCTGACTTAGAACAATTTACAAAGTGAATATGTATCAAATTCAAAACCAAAATACCTCTGTACATTGGAAACGTTCTGCAGCTCAGCTCTGAATAAACATTTCACATCAAGCCAGGAATGCAAATAAAGAGTGAACGGATGGAGAAAGTTACAAAGGTCAAAGTTACAGTTGAGTATAAGAGACTAAGAAACTTATAATTGACTTATCACTATATTCATGTGAGGAAATATGCGCTGTTTTTAATATTAAATTCATTAGATAAACCCTTTTAGAAATGAAATTGTTTGTATTACCACTTATAAGTGACTTATAGTTGACTTACCACCTATATTCCGGTCGTGATTAACACCCACCCCCCCCCCCCGGGGTTGCCAACTGTCCCGCATTAGCCGGGACATCCTGTACATTGGGCTAAATTGGTTTGTCCCATACGGGACCGCCCTTGTCCCGTATTTCCCCGCTGAGGTAGAGGATTTCTTATGAAACCTTTCGTGCCGAAATGGAGTAAAGCGAAGAAGCAATTACCATTAATTTATATGGTAAAAATTTTTGAGAGTTGCCAGACCCAAAAAATAACCTACCAAGTCATACCAAATAACACATAAAACCTAAAATTACACTAACATATAGTAAAAGCGGGAATATGATAAATACACAGCATACATAAAGTAGAAATAATGTACGTACAGTGTAGTTTCACTTAACAGAATCACCAAAAACGATTTGTAGGAAAAAATTGGCACGTATACTTCACGCATGCGCACACAGGTGCCCGCGCAAGGCTTCATGGTCCTGGTAGTCTTTCTCGGGGTAAATACAACGTATTTGACTGCTGCTCTTATCCTTTGGCAACCCCTAGCCCACCCCCCCACCCCGGTCAGCCGGTTCGCAAGAATATTGTCAATCAACTGGTCTGCGGTGCTAAAAAGGCTGGGAACCCCTGTCATAAGGCATGCTCTCCAATCTACACAACATCCTTGTAAATATCTTCTGGACTCTCTCTATACTATCCACGTCCTTCCTGTAGTGAGGTGACCTGGACAATCCCACCCTGCAAAAACTCATTTCAGGGAGGTAGCACCATCAATTTGCTGGAGACTCCCGGATCTTCCGGGAGAGGTGGGATGTCTGCAATGGAGTAGCTCCTTAGCAGCTAGCCAGCTAGTTTAAATAACATTAGCTACGCTAATGAACGAATGACACCTGTTAAACTCACCTCAATATGTCTTTTACATTTTAACCCACCATGGGCAATAGAAATTTCACTGTTGCAAACAGTGCAGCGAGCAACACTGTCATTATTTTGACCCCTATTAGGCAGGGGTACACTTCAGTGTAGTCTGGGCTGACGTACGTTTTATATTTTCTTTTTTTTTTGGAACACTCTGCCATGGTGCACTCTCGCTTTCTCTCGCGCTCTCGCTTGCTTTCTCTCTCGCTCGCGCTTTCTATCTCTCTCTCGTGGTCACTCTTGTGCTCTCTGTCTCGTGCGCTCGCTCTCAAAAAATTTGATTTCCCTGATGTTGTATATAATTTGTGGGCATCAGGGAGCCGCTATTAATATGCGGGAGACCCCCGGAACTTCCGGGAGAAGTGGGATGTTTGGGTGACCAGAACTGAACACAGTACTCCAGGTGGAGTCTAACTAAGGTCTTGTATAGCTGTAACATTACCTCATGGCTCTTGAACTCAATCCCATGGTGATGAAGGCCAACACACCGTACACCTTCTTAACAACACTGTCAACCTGCGTAGCAGCTTTATAGACACAGACCCAAAGATCTTGCTGTTCCTCCACAATGACGAGAGTCTTCCCATTAATACTATATTCTTTTTTCAAATTTGACCTACCAAGATGAACCTATTTACACTTATCTGGGTTGAACTCCATCTGCTACTTCTCCGCGCAGTTCTGCACCCTATCAATGTCCCGCTGTAACCTCTGACAACTCTCCAGACAATCCACAACCCCCCCCAACTTTTGTGTCATCAGCAAACTTACTAACCCACTCTTCTACTTCCTCATCCAGGTCATTTATAAAAATCACAAGGCGGGGGAGAGGGGTCCTAGAACAGATCCCTGCGGAACACCACTGATCACCATCCTCCAAGCAGAATACGAACCATCTACAACCACCCTTTGCCTTCTGTGGGCAAGCCAATTCTGGATCCACAAAGCAAGGTCTCCTTGGATCCCATGCCTCACTACTTTCTGAATGAGCCTCACATGGAGATCCTTAGATTCATTTACCTTGAGATACTATCATGAGATTCACTTTCTTGCAGACATTTAAAGAAAAAAGATATAGAATAGAATTTTATGAATACAGTACTATATATAAACAAAGACTGTAAAATCCTTTGGTCCACCAACTAGCAGTCATGGACATAAATACCAGGACTTAGTTTGCACTTGGTTACAGCCAGATTAGCTCACTAGTTTGCCTAGCACAGAAACAAAATTACTTCCCTGCTGCTCACACAGTTAGCTCCCCACTGCATCACCAGGAGGATGATTAACCACTTTGACAACCTTACATATGATTAATTTGCATTTTAATGCATGTGAATGCTGCTTTTATCATGTTATGTGCATGTCATAGTCATAGTCATAGTCATACTTTATTGATCCTGAGGGAAATTGGTTTTCGTTACAGTTGCATCAACCAGGAATAGAGTATAAATAAAGCAATATAAAACCATAAACAATTAAATAGTAGTATGTACAAGCCAGGAAACAACTCCAGGACCAGCCTATTGGCTCAGGGTGTCTGACCCTCCAAGGGAGGAGTTGTAAAGTTTGATGGCCACAGGCAGGAATGACTTCCTATGACGCTCTGTGTTGCATCTCGGTGGAATGAGTCTCTGGCTGAATGTACTCCTGTGTCCAACCAGTACATTATGTAGTGGATGGGAGACATTGTCCAAGATGGCATGCAACTTGGACAGCATCCTCTTTTCAGACACCACCGTCAGAGAGTCCAGTTCCATCCCCACAACATCACTGGCCTTACGAATGAGTTTGTTGATTCTGTTTGTGTCTGCTACCCTCAGCCTGCTGCCCCAGCTCACAGCAGCAAACATGACAGCATTGGCCGCCACAGACTCGTAGAACATCCTCAGCATCGTCCGACAGATGTTAAAGGACTTCAGTCTCCTCAGGAAATTGAGACGGCTCTGACCCTTCTTGTAGATAGCCTCAGTGTTCTTTGACCAGTTCAGTTTATTGTCAATTCGTATCCCCAGGTATTTGTAATCCTCCACCATGTCCACACTGACCCCGTGGATGGAAACAGGGGTCACCGGTGACTTAGCCCTACTCAGGTCCACCACCAGCTCCTTCGTCTTTTTACAGCTGCAAGCATGTTTTTCATTGCACTACTGCTTACATGTGCATATGACAATAAACTCTATTTTGACTTTGAGATGGCTTTTGTATCAGCAGACAGGCCCTCCCATTCAGGGAGCCAGCTCAGACAAGATAATTTTGTGCAAATAGGGTGAAAAGCTGAAGAACTCTGGCTCAGTCAGACGCCAGGAAGAAGTTGGTCCCTGGCCTTAGTAGGCAACTCTGGAAGTGGCAAGGTGCAAATTTAGTGAACATTTCCACTTAATTTGTTTTCCTAAAAAATATCCACCAAAAAGACTGATACTTTGGGCAAACAAGAGACAAGCTAAGTACAACAAACAAGTGCAAGAGATCAAGCAACATTTGTGGATGAAAAAATATCAAATCTATCAGCTTCCATTTCTTATATCAAGCATTTTTTCCCTTCAAATGAAGATCAAAGCTGGTCCCAATTTCTTAAAAATAATTTTTTTTTTAAAATTGCACTCCTACTTCCTCCTAGATGATTTACATGAACACCCTGGTGATACTTCCGAATTGTCTCTTTTTGAGATAGGTGGGGGTAATGAGGCCCATGAAAGGAAGGAAGAGATGCCAAGACCTGCTGAGCAGTTCAGAGCATTCCACAAATACACCATACCATATGCAGTCCAGCTTTCAAAACAGACTTATTAGTAGACAGCAAGCAATATTGCAAAATATTAGTGAGTTACGGGTGAATACACAATTAGATGAACTGGTCTAACTTAACAGCTGATTTTGATACGCCTCACAAATAAACAGCCACCACCCTAAACTGTCTTCATGACATAGAATGAAGAGCTACTTAGGGTCAAAGGTGAAATATATGTTTTATTCAGATACTAAATTAAGTTTTCCTGTTTGTCACATATAATTCCTTTTTAATGTCTGAGTATGCTAACAGAACTTAAATGGGCAATTTTGTTCTCATTAGATTTTTGTTGTCAATACCAACGCTTGTTATTCCTCCCACCACTGCTGACACCCATGCATGAATCATTTTATTTGAGCCTCTGACAACAATCCTCTTACTAAATATTGGTGATATTAGTTATATAACATATAAGACGACCTACGCAATTAATGTGTATTTTATTTAATTGGCTAAATATGTTAGACAATCACCACTTGCCAAAAGATTGATTGTACTCTTTATAGTTGATAAAAATCACTCCATATCTAAATATAGGAAAATGATAAATGACTCATTTCTTGATTACTATGTATGTAACTAGTAGGAAGTACAGTAACGGCAGAAAATGCTGCAATGTGAAGGCAGTAAATGAACAAGAACATAAATTTCCTGAAAAATCTTAATTTTTTTTTAAAAACAAAGTTATCAGAAATCCTGGATTCCCAAAGTGAATCATGATCAAAACTTACTTGGAGCCAAAATCTGCACATTTTAGGAGAAAACCCCTCTAAGCACCTGGACAGCATATTTATTAATATAATCCAAAAAGACCATTTAAAAATCTACAAGTAATACTGTGAACATTATTGAGTTTCCATTTTTCCAAATTCACATGTGACAGACCATAAATGACCAAGTGAAGGTTAAGCAGTTTACTGCAAGAAGAGTGCAACTATAGACATCTACACAGACCTCCATCACGTTGTTTGCTGAATACACAAAACTGCAGTGTCCATTTTGGTCACATTGTAAAAGTATGGTAGAAACACAATAAAAATCAAAACAGTTACTGAAATTGGCTTATTAACCATAGATTGGTGCAAAGAGGAACAAAGAAATATAAAATACATTTTGCAATATAGCAGCAGGATGCACATCAGCAGGAACTGTGGGTTCTGACACTTTTGCTAGCAACATTTTGATTCCAAATACTTAACTGAAATATGTTAGCAAAGATTTCAGGTCAGTTATCTTCTGCATAAATTATGAAAACAAGCAAAACCAATAATATTAATTTTGCTGGCAATTTGCTGGCGGTTTGATGTTTATCTTTCGAAACTTTATGTATGACGCATGGCTCTGGGGTTGAACACCTAATGGGATTTTTCTTTTTTCCCCACTTTTCTTGCTTAGTAGGGGTTTTTTCTCATCACAAAATTTTTTCAATTTTTATATAATGTTTTTTTTCTTGAGATACTGTGAGTGTTGTTTACTTAGATGTACTCGTGTTTATTTTGGAAAAAAATAATAAAAAGATTTGAGAAGAATTTTACTGGCAATATATTCTTCCGAAATTCCAATGACTTAGAGGCATGTGATGTGGACTTCCAATTTAGACATCTGATTATCTCCTTTCCATTCTAATAAATGTTGATTAAATTTTTTTCAGAAGACCTGGTCATTTTTACAACAAAAAAAATCCTTTCAAGTATTATTTTGACAGGGGTTTAAAAGGGTTAATGAACTGATTAGATCCTCAGTTAGTTCCTGATACAAGCCTAGCCAATGGGGAAGAATACTAGAACACAGCTAGAAAAAGATTAGAAAATGCCAAAGTGAGAATAACACTCCAATAGGAACATTTAAAACACCTGTGATATTTCAAACAAAAGAATTCCAGTTATTCATAGTTATCAACTGATTCACAATATTCATTTAACAATAAATAAATACAGTTAAATTCTGATAACCCAACATACAAATGTTTGAATATCTAGATAGTTTTGCATATGACTTGAAATTAATAGTCCAGAGTGGCAGAAGGTGAGCAGTCAGAACCAGGGTCCAGAGTATGGCCTCAAGGAGGGTTCAGACTCTGAGCTGGGTGCCTGGAGTACTTGTATATTTCCTGTTCCCTTTAAACTAGTGTTCACTGCAAAATTCATTATAGCTTTGGGTAATGAGTACAAAAAGTGAAATAATTGTGTTTTGGTATTAATAACATCC
Organism: Mobula hypostoma; assembly: GCF_963921235.1. Lineage (NCBI taxonomy): Eukaryota > Metazoa > Chordata > Chondrichthyes > Myliobatiformes > Myliobatidae > Mobula > Mobula hypostoma. The sequence goes on from NC_086113.1 coordinate 21,892,337, forward strand.
AATAATCCAGCTGCAGCTTTTAGGTCCAGGGATACCAGTCGCTACACGGAATCCAGGTGTGAACTCCAGAAAGCCATTAAGGGCACCAAGAGGCAATATTGAGCCAAGTTGGAAGCCCAGGCTAACCAAAGGGATGCCAGTAGACTATGGCAGGGTCTAAATGGGATCACTGGGCGCAAAGAAAAGGCTGGGAATATCAGTAACTGTGGCGCTTCTCTTCCTGACGAACTTAACATATTCTACGCAAGATTCAAACAGAAGAGGAGCATCCCGCTCCCTCCGGATGAACTGGACCTGATGGCATCGAGATTCATCGTCACCAAGGAGGACGTTAGAAGGGCCTTCCTGAAGATAAATCCAAGGAAGGTGACGGGCCCAGATGGCGTCCCAGCACGGGTTCTCTGGGCCTGTGCAAGCGAGCTAGCTGGAGTGTTTGCTGACATCTTCAACTGCTCCTTGCTTCAGTCTAAAATCCCCTCGTGTTTGAAGAAGGCAACAATAACCCCAGTGCCGAAGAAGAGCAAGGTGGCATGCCTGAATGACTATTGACTTGTGGCTCTGACATCAATTGCTATGAAGTGCTTCGAGAGATTGGTTATGGCACACATCAACCACAGCCTACCAGTCAACCTCGATGCTTTGCAATTCGCCTACCGGAGCAACAGGTCAACAGCAGATGCCATCTCTCTGGCCCTACATTCCTCCTTAGAACACCTGGAGAATAAAGATGCATACGTAAGGCTCCTTTTCATTGACTACAGCTCTGCCTTTAATACCATCATTCCAAATAAACTGATTCCTAAGCTCCGGAACCTAGGCCTTAGCACTCAGATCTGCAGCTGGATCCTCACAGACAGGACCCAGGCTGTAAAAATAGGGGACAAGCTCTCCTCTACATTCACTCTGAGCACCGGTGCCCCACAAGGCTGTGTACTCAGCCCCCTGCTGTACTCACTATACACCTATGATTGTGTAGCCAAATTTCCATCAAACTCAATATATAAGTTTGCTGATGACACAACAGTTGTAGGCCATATTTCAGGTAATGATGAGTTTGAGTACAGAGAGGAAATTAAGAACCTGGTGGCATGATATCAAGACAATAACCTATCCCTTAACGTCAGCAAGACAAAGGAATTAGTTGTTGACCTCAGGAGTAGCGGACCGTACCACCCAATTTACATCGGTGGTGCGCAAGTGGAACAGGTCAAAAGCTTCAAGTTCCTCCGGGTCAATATCACAAATGACCTGACTTGGTCCAACCAAGCAGAGTTCACTGCCAAGAAGGCCCACCAGCGCCTTTACTTCCTGAGAAAACTAAAGAAATTTGGCCTGTCCCCTAAAACCCTCACTAATTTTTATAGATGCACCATAAAAAGCATTCTTCTAGGGTGCATCACAACCTGGTATGGAAGTTGTCCTGTCCAAGACCGAAAGAAGCTGCAGAAGATCGTGAACACGGCGCAGCACATCACACAAACCAATCTTCCATCCGTGGACTCACTTTACACCGCACGCTGTCGGAGCAGTGCTGCCAGGATAATCAAGGACACGATCCACCCAGCCAATATACTTTTCATCCCTCTTTCCTTCGGGAGAAGGCTCAGGAGCTTGAAGACTCATACGGCCAGATTTGGGAACAGTCTCTTTCCAACTGTGATAAGACTGCTGAACGGATCCTGACCCGGATCTGGGCCGTACCCTCCAAATATCCGGACCTGCCTCTCGGTTTTTTTGCACTACCTTACTTTCCATTTTTCTATTTTCTATTTATGATTGATAATTTTAATATTTACTAATTTTTTTACTATTTTTAATATTTAATATTTGTAATCCAGGGAGTGGGAAGCGCAGAATCAAATATCGCTGTGATGATTGTACGTTCTAGTACCAAATGTTTGGCAACAATAAAGTATAAAGTATAATCTGGAAAGCTTGCTAACCTGATATCACCATATTCCCAAGGGTCAAACAAAAGAAAATCTGCACATGCTGGAAATCCAAGTAACACACACAAAATGCTGGAGGAACTCAGCAGGCCAAGCAGCATCTATGGAAAAGCATACAGTTGACATTTCGGGCCGAGACCCTTCAGCAGGACTGGAGAAAAAATATGAAGAGTCAGGGTTAGAGGGTGGAGAGAGGGGAAGGACAAACACAAGGTGATAGGTGAAACCAGGAGGGGGAGAGGGGTGAAGTAAAGAGTTGGGAAGTTGATTGGTGAAAGAGATACTGGGCTGCAGAAAGGGGAATCTAATAGGAAAGGACACAAGGCCATGGAAGAAAGAAAAAGGGGGAGGAGCACCAGAGGGAGACAAAGGGTATTCCCAGGGGTATGAATGATCAGAGTTTTATTACATAAATAAGTATCAGTTCTTTGAACTACTACTCAAAATTGATTTACTATATGGTATACAATTTTAAAAATTCAAGTAATTGACTTGTACTACTTTGCACACACTGATGATGTTACGATTTGTTGAGCATCAAAACTGCAAGTTATTTTAAAGATACTATGAACACAGAAAGTTTCTGGTATTTCAAGTTATGAGGCTCAGAGTCTGAGACCTTAATCTGGATTTAGGATTACAATTTTGTAAAGAAAAACACACACACAAAATGCTGGAGGAACTCAGCGGGTCAGGCATCATCCATGGAAATAAATAAATAGTCAACGTTTCAGGCTGAGACCCTTCTTCAGGTCTGAGAAGGAAGGGGGAAGATGCCAGATTAAAAAGGTGGGGAAGGGGAAGGAGGCTAGCTGGAAGGTGATAGGTGAAGCCAGGAGGGTAGGAAAGGTAAAAGGCTGGAGAAGAAGGAATCTGATAAGAGAAGAGAGAGGACCATAGGAGAAAGGGAAGGAAGAGGGGACCCAGGGGTAAGTGATGGGCAGGCAAGAAGAGGTGAATGGCCAGAGTGAGTAAGAAAAGAAGAGAGGAGGGGGAGGGATATGTTTTCCTGGAAGTTCGAGAAATTGATGTTCATGCCGTCAGGTTGGAGGCTACCCAGATGGAAAATAAGGTGTTACTCATACACATCCCTCAGTACCGGGGTAGAACGGCAGCAGAGTGGGTGGCATAGTAGTGTAGCAGTTTGTATAATGCCTTATAGCACCAGTGATCAAAGTTAAATTCCCACCACTGCATGTAAGGAGTTTGTGTATGTTATCCCTATGACCACATGCACCATCTTTCCTCCAGGTGCTCTGGTTTCCTCCCATGTTCCAAAGATGTGCATGTTAGTTAGCAGTACACATGCTATGCTGGCAACGGAAGCATGGTGACACTTGTGGGCTGCCCCAGCACATCCTCATATTGTGTTATTTGTTTACGCAAACTACACATTTCACTGTATGATACAATGTTTCAATGTACATGTGACAAATAAAGTTAACCTGTAATCTTTACTTATTACAGTGCATTGTTGTCCTCTAGTTCAGCTCCCACAGTCTGCTGAAGCTAATGGTTGTTTTACTTAAATCAAGTACTTACATTTACTTACCTTGGCACAGGTTACCATTCAGACCATTACATCCATGCCAAAAAGGATTCCACCAGTTCCATTCCTTTCCTATTTTCTCATATATATGTCTGTGCACTCCCCTTTGATTCTTTTGCCAGTTACCTAAGAGGTTCTTTACAATGGCCAATTAAACCTCCAGTATTTCTTTGGTATATGGAAGTAAATGGGATAGCTTGTGAAAATCCACATACTTATGGGAGAATGCGCGAAGTTTGCAAAGTCAGTGTCTAAGGTCAGGATTGAACCTGAATATTTGGAGCTATGAGGCAGCTGTACTAACTGCTGCACTTCTGTGCTAAACTTATTATGCTATCTGTCACATTCTGCGTGTTCCTAGTATTACCTTGTTTATGAGCTGCTCAAAAGCTTACAATGTACAGTATATATCTTCCATCTTAGCAACAGCTGCTGATTTAGAAATGCTTGGTGCTTACAGAAGATGTGCTGCCATGAGATGGCAATATATTTCAAATATTCATCAGTTTATATTTGTTTATGTGTAATCTGATTTCAAAATCCCATTACAACTTAGAGTCCTTACTCCTAATGTTCCAATAAAATGAAATAAATTGGGATGTAAACATACAATTTAACTACTACTTCAAATAAATTGTACTGTCAGCATAAAATTTCAATACAAGTTTCCAATGGAATAATGTACACAAATAATGAAAATAAAAACCCAGATGCAGGAAATCTCAAATAAAAACATAAAATGATTGACAATTCAGCAAGTCAGGCAGAATTTGTCAAAAGGGAAACAGGGTTTATGATTCTGCTGGAGACTATTCATCAGAACATACACATTTAAATGATACAGCACAAAATCAATGCGGTGTTGCAAACAATTCTCCCTGATTGACTGGACTCTGGTTTCTACATGTTTTGTCTTATTTAAGCTATTGTGTTCTTTTTCAGCAGAAGGGACAACAGTGCATTCTTTTTGTCTGTCTGGTTTCAACCTCCTAAACCACTTTCATAATCTTCTCTGGATTATGTGTATTTATGCAATTTACAGCATCCTTCTTGGTATGCCTATTCCAGTTAGAGGGGTATATGGGGCTTCAGGGAGGGGTAGCACCTCTGGTGGGGGAACATGTCGCATCCTTCTCTGGGCGGTTTGTCCACCTTTGGTCCCCACCTGGAACTCAGCTCTCACCTGTGGCTCCCCGTAGCTACTTGCATGTGACAGCAGCCACACCCTGGGCAACGGTTTCGACAAGCTGGCTAAACCAGGTGAGGGTAGCTGACGGTTCTCAAACCGTCGGTGAGATAAGGAGACGTCTATCCCAGCACGTGAAGACAGACTCCGGCAGACTGAGCAGATAAGACCAATGGAAGGTCCAACAGTCAAGAAGGTGGTCTCTGCAAGTGTCGTGGAACGTATAGAGCAGGACAAGACACAGAAGACGTCCTGGTCATCCACTGTGCCTTGTCCCATCTCCAGCCGTCTCGACTCTTGTCTTGCCACTGGATCCAGATGGGAATTGGGAAGAGAGAGTGAGGCTGATGCTGCGCAACTCTCCCTCACTTAAATCCAAATCAAGTGCTAGTCTCGACACCATCTAGCCAGCTGGTGGTGCAGTAACATCAGCGCCGGACTCCGAGAGCGAAGGTTCCCAAGTTCGAATCTAGTTGAGCCGCTCCCGAGCACGCTTTCCATTCATGCCGGGTTGAGTGTTGAGCTAGCAACTCGACCTCGTAAAAAGTACCAATGGTGTCGAGGTCTTCATCGATGACGATGGACGAACCTTTTTATTCCAGTTAGAATCTTAGGCTTCAGCAGCCTTACTACTGTTGACAATGCTCCTCTGGTTCTATAATCATCAGTCACAGGGCCAAGGGAAAAATAAACCTGGCCATTGGCATATGTTTCTACACCATGAAATTGAATTATGTGTCTATGTACTTCTTTTGCTTTTCTTAAAAACAAGGCAATGTTCTTGCAGTATTTCCATTTTTCCATTGATTTGGGGAAGTGTGGTGACCATGTTCTTTTAATGAATTTCCACTTGGTGAAGTCATCTACAGAGAATTCTCTGTCATCGTAGCTAAGAACTTCATCTGAGCTTTCAGCCTAAGAATGAGGGGTATTTTTCCCAAAACCCTAAATATAATCTGCCATCACTACATAATTTTTAGCCTCCTTTACCTAAGAACTCCCTGGAACATCATGTTCAATCACAGGCTCAGGCTCATTTGCCTTGCCTCCATAGATCTGCCCAGAATGTACTTTTGCATCACACACAAAATGCTGGTGGAACACAGCAGGCCAGGCAGCATCTATAGGAAGAAGTACAGTCGATGATTTGGGTCGAGACCCTTTGTCAGGACTAACAGAAAAAAGAGATAGTAAGAGATTTAAAAGTGGGAGGGGGAGGGGGAGACCCGAAATGATAGGAGAAGACAGGAGGGGGAGGGATGAAGCTAACAGCTGGGAAGTTGATTGGCAAAAGGGATACAAGGGTGGAGAAGGGCCAGTATCATGGGACAGAAGGCCTTGGAAGAAAGAAAGGGGGAGGGGAGCACCAGAGGAAGATGGAGAACAGGCAAGGAGTTATTGTGAGAGGGAAAGAGAGAGAGAAAAAAATTAAAAATTAGGGATGGGGTAAGAAAGGGAGGAGGGGCAATAACGGAAGTTAGAGAAATCAATGTTCATGCCCCATCACCCCACCAGCCTCCATGTCCAACAAATAATTCTCCATAACTTCTGCCATCTCCAACGGGATCCCACCACCAAGCACATCTTTCCCTCCCACCCACTTTCTGCTTTCCGCAGGGATCACTCCCTACACAACTCCCTCGTCCATTCATCCCCCAATCCCGTCCCACCGATCTCTCTCCCAGCACTTATCCTTGTAAGCGGAACAAGTGCTACACCTGCCCTTACACTTCCTCCCTTACCACCATTCAGGGCCCCAGACAGTCCTTCCAGGTGAGGCGACACTTCGCCCTGTGAGTCTGCTGGTGTGATATACTGTGTCTGGTGCTCCCGATGTGGCCTTCTATATACTGGTGAGACCCGATGCAGATTGGGAGACTGCTTCGCTGAACACCTACGCTCTGTCCACCAGAGGAAGCAGGATCTCCCAGTGGCCACACATTTTAATTTCACATCCCATTCCCATTCCAATATGTCAATCCATGGCCTCCTCTACTGTCGAGATGAAGCCACACTCAGGTTGGAGCAACAACACCTTATACTCCGTCTGGGTAGCCTCTACCTGATGGCATGAACATTGATTTCTCTAACTTCCATTAATGCCCCTCCTCCCCTTCTTACCCCATCCCTAATATTTAATTTTTTTTCTCTCTCTTTCCCTCTCACAATAACTCCTTGCCTGTTCTCTATCTTCCTCTGGTGCTCCCCTCCTCCTTTCTTTCTTCCAAGGCTTTCCGTCCCATGATACTCCCCTTTCTCCAGCCTTGTATACCTTTTGCCAATCAACTTCCCAGCTGTTGGCTTCATCCCTCCCCCTCCTGTCTTCTCCTATCATTTTACATCTCCCCCTCTCAAATCTCTTACTATCTCTTTTTTCCGTTAGTCCTGACGAAGGGTCTCGACCCGAAACGTCGACTGTACTTCTTCCTATAGATGCTGCCTGGCCTGCTGCGTTCCACCAACATTTTGTGTGTGTTGCTTGAATTTCCAGCATCTGCAGATTTTCTCGTGTTTATATATTTTTGCATGCAGTCTTTCATTATTAGTCCAATACAGCAATTCTCAAGGTCTCCTCAAACATTCGTTCTAGCCTAGCAGTGATGAGAATTTGCATCCTAAAATTTCTCTGCTAAGATTTTAGTAGCATCATTGTTTCATTGCCAAAATAAAATCCTTCAGAAGTGCTGAGCTCACCTCACATGTAGAAGTATGGTATGAGAGTGTGGGAACTCCTGTTCATTTTCTGATCACTGTATACAATTCTTTCAACTCTAAGTCATACATTTCTTGTAGCTTATTCATCAAAAAATGTGGGAACACATCATTCAAATTAGATACCTATTTCAAGTCTGTGTGACTTCTATTGGTTTTATGGCTGGATAATCCACATGACTCTATGTGCCCGCGAGGCACGTTTTACTCTTTGGATGGCTGACAATTTAAGCACAGAACCAGTCTATTTGTTTCTTTGGAACTTGAAGATTTTTCATTACTATCACTTCAAGGATTTTGTAATTAGTATTCAGGCTTTTTACTCATGAATCATGGGCTTTCTTAACCCTGAATGTCGCTATTTCTTTTCAATTTGGGCCCCCACTTTTGTGTTGATGTTTTGCATAATAATTACTCCATGATCCTCTGAGTTGACCCTTTGCTGAATCACCTCTTTTTGGTTCTTATTGAAGCATTGCTCTAACTCTGTCATGACTATTTCTTTAATTTGTTTTTCTGCTTGCTCATATTATCCAGCACTATTCAACATGTTTTCTTGCCATTTGGATCAATGATTCAACTTCATCCAAATGGGAGAAAGAATTTGCTTTATTTGACAAACCTTAGGAAATACTGAAATAACAGCAACATCTTTAGGGTTTGGCATTTTTATCCCTACTTTCGTCTTTGCTGATTTGTGCTTTGTCCATTTCTGTGGTAAATTTTCCAGAAGGTTAAAAGAACTTCTCAATGTTGAATACGTCAAACTTCATTTTTGGAACCTAGCACACTTCAGGTATTTGTTCTGCTCAAATCTGATTAAATATCTTCAATTATTTTCATCTTTTCATCTAATTCTTCTTTGGTGCCTGATTCATATTATATGAATTCAGACATATCCTGAGCTTGTAAAGTTTCTGCACACATGAACATTGATATCCAAAAGGCAGAATCTGCACCTTAGTCAGCCTTCATTTGACAACCACGGGTGTCCTGATGAAGAGTATTGGGCCAAAATGTCCATTGTCTACTCCCCTCCACAGATGCTGCCTGACCTGCTGAGTTCCTCCAGCATTTTGTGTGTGTTACTTGTTTTCAGTTCCTCCAAACACATCTGTAAATTCATCTGGGAGTTTATTTTGCACTTGAAGAATCAAATGCAATTTGCTAATGGGATCCTAGCCCGTTAGTTTGATTTTATTTCCATAGAGGTAATTACAAGTATTGATAAGGGTAGTACAATTGATGTAGTCTACATGGACTTCAGTAAGGCATTTGACAAGGTCCCACATGCAAGACTAGTCCAAAAGGTATGAAGCCCATGGGATTCAGGACAATTTAGCAAATAGGCCCGGTTAAAGATTGATTTTGCAATTGGAAGCCGGTGATAAGTGGTACCCTTACTGATTATTGTATACATTAGCAAAATTGATGTGAATGTGCAAGGTAAAATTAGTAAGCTCAAAAGTTTATAAAAAATAAAAAATTTCATAATAATAGTCTGAGCTACAGAACAATATTAATAATTTGGCAAAATAGGCAGAGAAATAGCAGATGGAAACTAATCCTGAAAAAATGTGAGGCAACGCATTTTGTGAGAATTAATAAGACAAGGGTATCAACAATGAATACAAAGTTTCTAGGAAATACTGAGGAACAGTGGGGTCTTGTTTTAAATGTCCAAATAAGTTAGAAGTGCACATACTTAATGTCATTTGGAGTGGAAAATGCTGATAAGGGAAATAGATTGGGTGGATGGTGAAAAACATTACACTAACCAACAAGAATTGATAACCAAGGCGGGGAAAATAAGATAAGGAGTAGGAAAGTTACAGGGGAATTGAAGGTTTTTTTTCTTTCACAGGGAGGTTAAAATTTTGAATTCACTGCCTGGGGTATGCTGAAGGTAGATTCATATATCAACACTTAAGAAGATAAGAACATAGGAAATAGAAGCAGGAGTAAGCCACTCAGCCTCTTATGCCTGCCCCTTCATTCATTATCATTATGGCTGATCTCATTTCCTCTTCTGTGCCAGATCCCTATAGCCCTCAAATCCGATCTTCTGAAAATTTATCTAATCTCCCACTGGTGGGAACATCTTCCCTGTCAAGCTCCCTAAAAATCTTACTTATTTCAATATCACTGCTCATTCTTCTAAGTTCCAGCTAATGTAGATGTAATTACTTCAGCAAATGGCAATATGAAACGCTCACATCCTAGAATTAGCTTAGTGAGTCTTTTGGTTTGCCTCCTATAACAGTTTATCCTCTCTGTGCATTGTACTTCAGATGCATCCTCATAGGTAGCTTGCATTTATGGTGCATATTCCATTAATTTAGCCAAGCATGCTGTTTTGCCAGAATATTTACATAATTTAGGCTGTATCTGTTCTTTCAATCAGTGCTACTGTATGACCTTGGTTACCACAAATCCAATTCACTAGTCATTAATAATACACTATATGGAGCTTCAAGATCATTTAAAATGCAACCAAACCTCTCGGTCAGATAGTCACAGCACAATCAACAAGGCAAAAACAAAATACCCTAACTTTCTTTAGATTATGATTATGAAATTGACATGCAGTTAATTTATTCTCTAGCTTGAGCTATGTTCAAAACTTTTGCTCCTGATATAAATAATTTTCTCATTTTTTTCCCTTGAACTCACAGATTAAAACCTTTAGCCTGAAGTTGCATTGTGGTTTACCTCTTTAATTTGCTGCAGATGACATGATGATCTCTACGGCCCTCCACTGAAATGAATAATTTAAGAACTACGACTCATTCTATCAAAATTATGGAAAAAGGCAAAGTTTAAGCCTCAGTGAAGTAGAAACAGACCTGCCCGATACACTGAGCATTTTTATTATTTAAAAAAAAGTAAGTGCCTCAATTTAAGAAAAACACCAACTCAAGACATGTGCAATAATAAATAGCAAATGATATTGCACCTCGTGTGGGTGAAATCTATCTTGTGACACAAAACTGCTTACCTTTTCTCCAAATGGAATTTGCAAGCTATTAAAACCTAAAGTGAAAGTAATCATAAATCTAACATGAAAAATAATTGCAAACAGAAATTCTAATTAAGGCAGAAAATATGTCTCCCTCTTAGATTTTCAAGTTATTTAAATTCCTGGCTGATCCTATGACCTTTCCTCCTGGATACTATTTGCAATCAGGAACTGTTTTACCTATCAGATAATTTGCTGTTTGCCTTGTAACATAACTGTTTAGGAACTTGAGTGGAAACTGCTTTTCACATTTTTCAGCTTACTCAATATAAATACATTATGTACAGTTTTCTTCCTATTTGTTTAAAAAAGAAAAAGAGCTAAAGTTCTGATGTTAGGGCTGGTACTGATGTTTAAGTGGGCATGTAGTAGAGTAGCGGTTAGCACAACACTATTACAGCTCAGTATGTTATGGAGTTTGGAGTTTAATTCTGGTGCCATTCTGTAAGGAGTCTCCATACATACACCCCGTGGAATGTGAGGGTTTACCCTGGGTGCTCTGGTTTTTTTCCCACTGTCCTAAGACGTACCAGGTAGGTTAATTAGTCATTATAAATTGTCCCGCGATTTGGTTAGGGTTAATCAGGGTTGTGGGGCTGCTGAGGTGACATGGCTAGAAGGGCTGGAAGGGCCTACTCTGCACAGTATTGTATTGCGAAGCAAATAATAAATTAATTAATTAACTTAAATCCATTTAGGGAAATGAACGATATGCATATAGTGATAGAGATACTTTCACCAGGAATTATTAAAACTGAAAGATTCCACATAGATATTGTACTTCCAAGTGAATTAATGCAGAGTTTTAAAGTTCAGTAAGTAGATAGGCCTAATTTGTTAACTGTTTAATTCTAATTTGCTGAATGGTTGTTTATTATTAAGTAAGTTTCATGATACTCAGTTGAAGGGTAGCACAGCTGATGTGGTCTTAAATTCAATCTTTTGTAATACTGTGGAAAATATATATATAGTGCACATTTTCTAGTTTTTTAGGAAGGAGTGAATAATGACATTCTGGTCACCTAAAGTGTTTGTTGAAGAGTATGATTAAAGTGTACAGACAATATAAAATACATCAAAAGCAGAGCTTACAACAGTTAAGTATGTTGTATCAACATAACTAATCATTATTGACAATTGAGAATGAATGGCTCAACAGCTCATTATGATATGTTCCACTGACTCAGTTAAAAAACAGCCTTTGACCCCAAACAGACATTTTTTTTTGCTTTACAGAGCATAACTCTACTTCTGATAACAGGATTTCTTTTATGAATAGTTGTACATTGACCCCTGTAGCCTTACATAAAAAACTCGTTAAAGTTTTAGCTTGAAAACAGCGATTAAAACTAGCGATCACTGCATAGCATTCTGCTGTTCCAGTGATTTAAAAAGCAGCTTACGGTATTCCCAACTTTGTATTTTGCTGTGTAGCTAATGAATGCAAGGTCTCGCCAACTGTATAGTGAAGTTGAGCACAAAGCTTTGTGAAGTGGCTGAGGATTTGGCAGGGGAGGGGAAGGGAGGGTATATGGCAGCTAATCCAGGCTGATAATTAAGGCATTGTCAACTTCCATGAGGAAGTTTTCATGTACAGTATCATGAAGTTCCAATGTGCGTTAAAGTCAAGAACTACAACAGCAGCTACAGTATTGTTTTAAGTTCACAATTTAAGTTTATTAAAAATTTAATTTTGTGACTTCAGACAGGATTTAATTCTCATGTTTTAAACACAAGCAGTCAGTTTCTCCAATACTAGAACACAGAACATTAATAGGAGAAATTAATACTTAACTAAGCTAGATCCTTCTGCCTACACAATATCCATATCCCTCCAATCTCTGCACATTCATGTGCTTAACAACCTTTTAAATGCCTTTCTTGTATTTGCTTCCTGCATCAATCCCAGGCCATGGCAATTACTGAACACTAGACCTTGAACTCTAGTTTCACCAATCTGTAAACCCAAAGGGTCATTGGACTAATAAAGGCAAACATGACATACACTTTCTTTATCACCCTGTCAACTTGGGCAGCAACTCGCAGGAAGCTATAAACTTGGAAACCAAGACCCTTCTGGATATCAATACTAAGAGGCTCCCTTTGCATTTGATCTCCCAAAATACAAGGCCTCACATTTGGCCAGATTAAACTACAAATTAATGTTCAATTATGGAAATGCTGCATTTTATTATATTATACTTCTAATTAATGCTAGCTTATATTATGTATTCTTACTTTTAGTGACTTGCGTATTCATAAATCTCTTTAGCAATGTACACAAAATGCTGTAGGAACTCAGCAGGTCAGGCAGCATCTGAGGAAATGAACAAATAGTCGACGATTTAGGCCAAGATCCTTCTTCAGGACTTCCAGGACTGGATTTCTAGCATCTGCAGAATTTATTGTGTCATAGATCTCTTTGTTCCTGAGTCCTGCAATTTTCTTAGCAGTGTGTGGTTTCTTAATTTTTCTTACCAACATGTAGCATTTCAAAACAACTGACAGGAATTAGCGTGTCCATTCTGCATGTTTTCCTGTAGTTCATCACAATTTACTTTAGTAATACCTTCTCCCAATTAGGAGTTTACTGCAAATTTTGAAATAGTATTTCTCATTCTAGAGTCTTAATAGTTTATCTAAATGGTGAACAACAGTGGCTGTAGTATCAACTTGTCGAATTATTATATCCAAAATTGTTCCATCAGACCATATTTTGGTATCTGCACACATTCATTATGTGAGGGTAAAATGAGTTTTTTTCCCCCCTGTATCAAACTAATGTACAGAGGGACGTGTTTCAGTCAGCTGGAAGAACACTGATGTTATCCCATAGAAGAATCTCATTTTTACCACTAATGATAATAGTATTCCACTAGAATCTGTTTCTTTTGCTATTACATAAAGCTAAATCATGGTAAATTAATATTGGTCCTTTTTGTGAAATTCATAAACATATTCTAGTATTATACCTTACCACTTTTAACTCCATGTCAGCTTGACAAACCTATGTTCTTCATTCCCAATCGACAAAAGACAAGGAATGAGAACAACTGATGCCATTACAATCCCCAAGTATTATTTTTGCAAATTTACCAGGCTATATGTGGGGTGTATTTATTCTACTTTTCCATGGGTATGACAGGCCTTTGTTGTACAATAGACATACAGTATGCTTAGATTCAGAGATCTTGAAACAAGTAGATGATTTTCAAAATTGCTAATACTGAGAGGTGTTTGAAAATCTAGCGATGCAAAAAGAGAATTTTTACATACATACTTCAGAATATTTTACTGAAAATATAAATCCTTTGTTATGGAGAAATTAATCTTGAAAATTGACGAAGTCCTAGATCCTAAAGGAGTGAAACAGAGGAAATTGTTATTTAAAATTAGGCACTACACTAACTCTTATGATAACAGGAGGTGAGAGAGTGATTGATTGCGTGCATGCATATTGATGGATTAGTGGAGGGAGGTGTTGATGATTTCTGCTTGGAATTCAACTGGCTGTGTGTGAACATCAACATTTAAAAGTGCAAGGTGTTGTCAGAAATTTTAGTGGAGGTTGGTAACACTACTTTTAACAGGGCAGTGGGGAAAGAGTGGTATTTTTCCTTGCCAGAGTTGCACAATGGAAATCTGAAATGCACTGAACATTTACTTTAATTTATAGCCCGCAATCTGATGTGCAATCTTAATGGGTACAACCCCTATCATAGCTAGAAGTTTGAAAATAACAGCTTTATACATTGACACTATACACCTAACTCAAGGGTAAATACAAATTATTGCATGGCAGTATTAACATTGAGAAAAAAACATACACAATAATGAAACTGTTAATACCTAAAATTGTTTAACTTCAACATTATGACTGTGTATATGTGTTACCATAAAGCTATATTTGGAAGGTAATAAACAAATAGGGAAATAGAGAACTTCAAACTAGCAAATTAATGCAGCTTATTTTAAAAGTAATCTATGACACAGAGGAAGGCGATTCCATCCACGATGTCCAAATCATGGAAAGAGTAGACTTTAATAAGAAATGTCGTATCTGAAACAACTTATTGAATTTGTATGTTATTTATCACAAGAATATTTTTTCTTAGATGGTTCAGGAACACGAGGAGGCCAAAATTAATTATTTATAAACATTGTTCTTGTTATTTTAAACATGCATACTCCTTCACTGCTACTGCTGGAGATTTTGAACTTTAAAATGAGCCAAATCTCACATTCCACAGATACTGGTTTGTGAATCTGATTGTAAATTTTGAAGCAAGAAATTTAACTAATCTTCACCTACAACCTTGATACGCACGAAACCCACAACATCTTTGCTGTAAATTACCCTTACCATTGTATTTAAAGTTTCCTCTGTAGTAAGGTGCAGATATCAAGAAGTCCATTTATCACAATTGTTTCTTTTGGGATCCACAATTACTGATCATGTGGCACACCCCTTCATTCCATAATATATCACTTCAATTAAAATTAGTGCACCTTTCAGTGCATAGTAACTGAAAAATCATATTGCTAATGTTTTCATGACCTTCATTTTACCAATTAAAAAAAGAGTACTGAAATCCATAACAAAAAGAATCAATAATAAATGGCTCACGTTAATAAAACCTTTGCATGGTAAAAATAAAGATTCATGGAATAATATGTATCAAGGGTAATGTGCTCTGAAGATATACAGGTGTTCCCCGCTTTTCGAACGTTTGCTTTACGAAACCTCGCTGTTACGAAAGACCTACATTAGTACCCTGTTTTCGCTTTCAGAAGGTGTTTTCACTGTTACAAAGAAAGGCAGTGTGCGATAAAAAAATCAGCGCGTGATAAAAGGCAGCGCGCACCCTGAGCAGCCGCTCTCCCCGGGATTCTAGCCGGCATTGCTTAAACACGAGCCTGTGAGCAGCCGTTTGCAAGATGAGTTCTAAGGTGTCGGAAAAGCCTGAAAGAGCTCGTAAGGGTGTTACACTTAGTGTAAAACTAGACATAATTAAGCATTTCAATCGTGGTGAATGAAGCAAGGACAAAGTGAGTTTGGCTTGTGGAAGCTGATGAAGATGACGTTGAAGAGGATTTGGCATCCCATGACCAAGAACTGATAGATGAAGAGCTGATGCAATTGGAAGAGGAAAGGATAACAATCAAAACCAAATGCAACCGAATGCAGAAAGTGAAGCAACTGCGTGAAATTTTCGCTGCAATGATAAAGTACGACTTTAATTTTGAAAGGGTATGTAGGTTTAGGGGATATTTGCAGGATGTTTTGAACTGTGTGATAGAAAAATGCTCGAGGCTCAGCAGTCAAGCAAGCCTCCCACATCAGCCACAGCAGACGACGAACCTCGACCTTCGACATTGAGGCGGGCAGTCATAGGAGAAGATAAGCTGCCTGCCCTGATTGACGATGAGATGACACCCCCGTGTCCCACCACCCCATCCCCCAGGCCCCGGACAGATACTGTACCGATTCGTGGAGAATGCAGCAGTAGCCGGGAGGCACACAGCACATCTTTAAGAAAAAAGCCGAAATAAACATGCTAATTAATTAGGTGCCACCTAGCACGTAATTGTCGGCCCAGATCAGTGCCGATCCAATCGGCAATTGCCTCTGATCTGCGCCGACATTAATGTGCCAGGCAGCACCTAATTAATTAGCATGTTTATTTCGGCTTTTTTCTTAAAGATGTGCTGTGTGCCTCCCAGCTACCCCTGCGTGCTTCGCGGCAATATATCAGTTGGCGGCCTGGAGGGTGGGGGCCACTGCACCACCCCAACCTGCGACGACTCAGTCTAGCACACCATCATCAGTGTGCTCGATGTCTTCCCAATTCCCGTAAGTGATACTACACTGTACATACATTATTTCTACTTTATATAGGCCGTGTATTTTTACGTGTTATTTGGTAGATTTGGCAGCTTCATAGTTTAAAGGTTACTGGAGAGCGCGTTTATGCCAACCGCGCTTGCGTGAGAGTTTCTGCCAAGAGCGCTTGCGTCAGATTTTCGCTACGGAGATCTGTGCAGGCAATCGTTGTAGAGAAGTATTTCTACTTTATATAGGCTGTGTATTTATCATATCATTTCTGCTTTTACTATATGTTACTGTTATTTTAGGTTTTAAGTGTAATTTGGCATGATTTGGTAGGTTATTTTTGGGTCTGCGAACTCTCACAAAATTTTCCCATATAAATAAATGGTAATTGCTTCTTCGCTTTACGACATTTCGGCTTACGAACCGTTTCATAGGAACGCTCTACCTTCGGATGGCGGGGGAAACCTGTACTCAAAATAGATCTATTTTCAAAAGTATTGTTATTTCTTTTTAAAAATATATGATTTAATTAATTGTATCAGGATAATTTCACTCAAAATACCAAGGCTTTAAAACAAATGTCTTAAGGTCTTATTGGTTCATGTGAATCATTACCATCCCAAACCCCTATGACTGCTGAAATTACTGAAGTTCATCACCTGAGAAACAACCCTAAAGACAGAACTAAACAAATTTGAAATATCCAGGCATAAATCACACACCATTAATGGTTATCCTGTTCCTTTAAAAACCTCATTGACATAGGGGATGGGGAAGGGCAAGGAATAAGAACTGCAAGGGTAAGAACTCAATTACATTGCATGATCCATACCCCCACTTTGTTCACAAGTTTTACCTCAAACAGTTTATATGCAAACTTTACCCTTTCTTTTTCCAAATGCCAGGAGATCTATTGTGCATAACAGGTTTGTAAATGTTTAGTTGGAGAAGACCAGAACATTCTAATTCACAGCTGTTAAACCTGGTTTAATATTATTCTGAATTATACACATCAGAAATGTGTCTGAACATTTATTTCTCAGTCCTCAATAAAATCACTTCTTTTTATTAAAATAGTGATTGTATAACATTCTAAATGATGGATATAAGCTCTTGGATACCCATAGAATGGAACAAACAAAAAATTCACACTTAAAAAGACTAATTACTGCATTTGATCCAAACATCCACTAGCAGCAGCTTTACACTGGCTATATGACCTTCCAAAATTTCAACTGCAGAAGGTCACACAAAAAAAACCTTTTGTCTGCAGGGTTGTAAATTAAATTTTGACTTTGACTAGATGTTTTAAAACAGCCATGTAAATGAATTAACACTAACTTTCTGGAACACATATCGACAACCAAAATGCTAACATCCAAAAAGCAAATGGACGGTCCAACGGTCAAAGAGGCAGTCTCTGCAAGCGTCGTGGAATGTGTAGAGCACGACAAGGAACAGAACACGTCCTGGTCATCCACTGCGCCTAGTCCCATCTCCAATCGTCTCGACTCTTGTCTTGCCACTGGATCCAGATGGGAATTAGGAAGAGAGAGTGAGGTGGACGCTGCACAACTCTCCCTCACTTAAATCCAAATCAAGTGCTAGTCTCGACACCATCAGCCAGCTGGTGGCGCAGTGACATCAGTGCCAGACTCCAGGAGTGAAGGTTCCTGAGTTCGAATCCAGTCGAGCCGCTCCCAGGCACGCTTTCCATCCGTGTCGAGCTAGCAACTCAACCTCGTAAAAAGTACTAATGGTGTCGAGGGCTTCATCAATGACGATGGATGAACCTTATTATTAGCTTCCATGTATCATGAAGTGCCAAAGTGGTTTATAGTCAAGGACCTCCACAGCAGCTATTGTATTTTTTTTTGCTCAGAATTTATATTTATTAAGAATTCAATTATGTGAATTCAGACAGTAGTTTAATTCTCACATTTTAAATACAAGCAGTTAACTTCTCCAATATTCAATATAGAGCATATAGCATAGGAGAAGGCCCTATAGCTCGGAATGTTGTGTTGAAGGAAGTAAACCCAATTAAACAAGCAACTAAACAAGTTTTTTCTGCCTATATAATGTCCATATCCCTCCATTCTCTGCACATTCATGTCTTAAGAATTTTTCAAACCCTTGCACTGGATTCTTTGTGTTCTGTAAAAGTAAGCTGATCTTATTAAAATATTATTGAAAACAATTGCACTTTTTATGCTTATTACATAGAACAGTAATAATTTTTCAATAACTGAAAAAAAGTGTTGCAAGTACCCTCAGGTCAGGTAGCATCTGTTTTCACTATTTCAGGTTGATAACCTTTCACTATAGCTAAAGAAAGACATTCTAAAGTGCAGAAAACTGATGAGGTCAACAAACCAAAGGCAGTATCTATGACAAAATGGAGACAAGTGAGACTGAATTACACAAATAGTAATGACACAGAAAATGAGGGATATGGACATTACATAGCTAAAAAAAAACTAGTTTGGTTTAATTAGTTCAACACAACATTGCGAGCAATACAGCCTTCTATGCTCTATTGCTCGCAATGTTGTATGTTCCAATATTGGAGAAACTAAAATATGAGAATTAAACTACTGGTTGAATTCACAAAACTGAATTTTTAATAAATATAAATTATAAAGGTTTATTAATTGCAGATGTTCTGTCTGTAGATGTGCTGAAACTGTTAGATACAGGTCATGGAAAGTGCTGGATATCTTAAATAAAGGAGAATGCTGTGAATACTTTGCACGGTCAAGCAGCATCAGTGGAGAAAGAAAAAACTTGAGTTAATGTTAACAAGTTGATTACTGTCATCAACATTGGACAGTTCTGATACAACCTAGAAAGGCTGGTTATTTGCAACGTTGAACAAAGAACAGTACAGCACAGTACAGGCACTGGTTGTCAACCAAGAGTGGTTGTCAATGAGACAGTAGTATACTAAATACGTCTTTAGCTTTTGATTATTTTAGGAGATAACCATAACTATTTTAAAAAGAAGAAAATCAGAATACTTTCAAAACTAATATATTTGTACCAGCATGTATTACTGGCTACAAAAAGAGTTTGCATAAACACCTAAAGATTCTGACGTGCTATTTGCTCGATTTATAGGTTTTAATCAATTTACAAATTTTTGAACAAGCTGCTGCTGCAGTATCAATACCAAAGATTTAATTAAAATTACATTTTCTCCATACAAATATGAAATGATTCCAAATATGTTGGTATATTATACAAATATGTTAAGTGGTTTTAAGCATATTAATTAAATGCCTTATTGTTGGATGCTTTTTGGCAGTGACAGAGGCCATCTAAGATGAGAGTTCAGTTGCAAAACAACCTAATTTATTAAACAACACTGAGCTAACGTAAAAAACCATAAGCAAAGGTTGAAGTGTGGGGTAGAAATCAGAAAACATCATTGTTGAGCCTTATTACAAGCAGAACTATATATATATTTAAAAATACAGAACTATACATTCATCAAACTTCAATGTACCACATGATATAGACAAAATGGGTTTTTAGTTTCCCAGTTTAGAAGCAACAATTATGGCTATGTTCCCTTGAGATACTACTAGGCTACAAATTAGAATTTTTAATACGGTCAGGGATTGAAACCTTATCTCTAGGAGATGATCCACTTTGCTGAAATGTCTGACTTTCTAAATCTGCAGACCAGTTGTTCAACTGCTTACATCATTAAATTAAAAAAAACTACACAACAGCAGAACTTTGACCAACTCAAAGTACTGTAATCCTGGTTTGAAAATCTCCATTGATACGAATATAGATTTTGCATCTAGTTTCCCCAGAGGCATTCAAATTTCAGGGTAGGGTTACACACTTCCACAGAAAGATATGTCTATTCAGAGAATAATACATACAAAAATCTATCTGCTAACTTGACTGCAAAGATAACCACTGGTGCTTCTGTAATGCCAATATACACTTCAATATGTTAAAAATATGGCAGAATAGATACTCTCCATCAATTTTTTTCTGCCCTTCTGAGTCATCAGACAACTAGCTATTTAAGTTTAGAATTCTGAATGGCAGAACATATTAATAAGCCTAAACCTATATGCCAACAAGGCATATATTGATTTCAAAGGTCAACTTAGATAAATGGGAAAGATTTCAGACAGTTCTTCCTCACATGAAGGAAAAAGGAAGGAAGGTTTTACTTACTTTGCTATATAGCATTTTCCTCTGGTGCCTGTGAGAAATAAAGAAGGAACTACTAAGAAAGGTCAAAAGGTAGAATATCAAAGTCAAGGACAGTGGATTCCAGTTAATTGAGACACATCCGGACCAGTGTGTCTTGGCTGAATTACGTGGCTACCCCAACAGCCAAAATGTTATGGAAATAACTAAAAGGGATTTAAAAAAACAAACTATAGTTCAACTAGGTAACAATTTATGTATTTAAATGAAAAACAGAACAAATAAGATCACTACTAATACCTGCACAGTAGTCTAAAATTCTGTA
Organism: Mobula hypostoma; assembly: GCF_963921235.1. Lineage (NCBI taxonomy): Eukaryota > Metazoa > Chordata > Chondrichthyes > Myliobatiformes > Myliobatidae > Mobula > Mobula hypostoma. The sequence continues at coordinate 21,913,086 of NC_086113.1, forward strand.
AGTTCCTAATAGTTATTGACAAAGTAATTCATCTGCCATGTTCTTTTGACTGACTGTAAATGAACAAAACCAGCGCAGACACCTAGTGCAGATAATGGACTGCCTTCATACAATACTTTCAATGATTGCATCCTCCAAATTTTCATTTTCATTGTAACATTCAAAATGATTGTCAATACCTTCAAATTGTTTGCAGCTCCTAACTTGCTGAAGTAGTGAAATAATTTCATCTTCGCTCATGGCCACTTCTGGCATCTCCAAGCCTGAATTCTTGAAACCACTAATCGAGAAAGTTGCTAGAAAAATTGATGAAGGCAAGACAGTAGGTGTTGTCTCCATGGACTTTAGAAAGGTCTTTGACAAGGTCTCACATAGAGGGCTTGGTTAAGAAGGCTAAGTTGCTTGGCATTCAAGATGAGATAGTAAACTGGATTAGACATTGGCTTTATGGGAGAATGGTAGTAGATGGTTGTTTCTCTGACTAGAGGACCGTGATTAGTGGTATGCCACTGGGATCTGTGCTGGGTCTGTTGCTGTTTATCATCTATATCAATGATTTGGATGATAATACAGTAAACTGGATCAGCAAATTTGCGGATGACACCAACATTTGGGTGCAGTGGAGAGCGAGGAAGACCATCAAAGCTTGCAGCAGGATCCGGACCAGCTGGAAAAATGGGATGAAAATGGCAAATGGAATTTAATGCAGACAAGTGTGAGGTGCTGTTCTTTAGGGAGGACCAACCAGGATAGGTCTTACACGTTGAGTGGTAAGCGACTGAGGAGAATGGTAGAAGAGAGGGATCTGGGAATTCCTTGAAAATGGTATTACAGGTAGATAGGGCCATAAGGAAAGCTTTTGGCACATTGGCCTTCACAAATGCTTCTTTTTCATGCAGCTAATATCGATATAAAATTGAATTTTTTTGCAAAAAAAATTGTTACTCAAGGTCCTGAATTCAAGGCAAGCTACAATCTGATTCCTTTTATTTTGAAATATATTTACAAGTCCTCAAACACCTTTTTTTTACTATCCCAATAGCATAGATACTGCTTTCTTATTAAAAAGAATATCCCCTTAAAAATCTGCTCATTAATGTTACTTCACTGCTTCGTTAATCTGGCAAGATATAAATCTGCTCAGTCTGAAGCCATTTCCAAATAATTCACTACTGCTGTATTGAAACTAAATGAGAACCCAAACAAATTCATGCTAAATAAGTTACTGTGGAGTGAGCAATGCCTTTTTTAAGCAATACAGAATTCAAATTTTTCTTTATTGAAATAAATATTATTTCAATTATTATTTAATTTATAGATGGATAGGAGTGACACACAACTTTTCTGCTCACACATATATTCTTCTGCACAGTGTAGTGTACAGTACCATTCTTTATTTATTCTGAAGACATCTGAACAAACTTGCATAAACCCTGCATCTTTCCATGAACAAGTAAAGATGAAGACACGACGGATAAATTAGGCTTTAAACAAAAGGATCAAACCCAAAGAAACAACCCACATTAAAGAATTATGGGTGGCACCGAAAAGCTTTTACATGCATTTAATAATGACAAAAGATTATGGGAAATTAAAAATCAAGCTGTTTCTTTTACTGTAGTCTGCAATGTATGGATGACTGGCTGAAAATCTAAAATGGAGTTTTAGGAGGGTATCATTTCAAAGCAGCAGTGACACGTTTATTTTTCCTTGTGAGGTGTAAAGAGTAATATAGCTCAGACTCCTATGTTTCTGACTGTACTTAAGGTCCACTGTTTGTAAGTTCAGCAAAGCAATAATTTGAAGATGTAGTATTCCTGTACCTAGTTAGTGCTGCTTCTGATTTATTTAAGTTTACTGATTCTTGTCTTTGTACAATGCTTTAATTTTGAATTTTCCTAACACTTTTGTGGTTTCTATCAATGCACTTTATCAGTTTCCGTTTTTGTGCAATGATATCAATAATTCTTTTCATGACTAAAAATAGAACAAACTACACTTATATCAGTCTTTTGGTTTCTTAACATAGTTCATTCAAAAGCTTGACAAAGCTTGAATTAACAAAAAGCAGAGTGAACAGATTATACTAAGTCACGTTTAACATTTTTTATCTGGCACTGAAAACCGCACCCCCAAAATTGTGTGTGTGTGTGTGTGTGTGTGTGTAAGTAAATAAATATAAATAAAAACTAGTTTCTGCATGGAGGTAAATTCACAGTATTTTAAAATAAACATTACAGCCTCTTCTCTAATCTTGTAAAAACATTCCAGTATTTGCTTAGTATTCTAAATGATGCCTAAAAAGTTAACTACAATTGAGCCTCTACTCTAAATGGAAAAGGAAAGGTAAGTCGCATCCGGAGTTTCTCTGGTTAGCGGACAATTTGCCTCCATGCCTCTCTAACGTAGTAAGGAACCACGTACCAGGCAAGTTACAGCAGTAGTTTGCCATTGTCTTCTGCCACCTGAGTTTCCAAAGAGATCACCAGCTCATAACCCAGCACGGATGGAAAGCATAAAGGGGAGCCAGCTGGATTCGAACTCGGGACCTTTCATCCTGAAGTCTGGCACTGATGCCACTATGCTACTAGCCGGGTCACACTCTAAATGACTCTACTGGAATATGAGGAATTCTTGTCATTGAGATGACTAGGTCGTCATGGGTTACCTTCATATAGGTAAATGGCCCGGCTATTAACTTTTTTTTCTTTTTTCTTGCTAACTGTATCCTTTATCTTTTCCCAGTCATCATCAGCTTGGCAGTACAGTACCTCACCTGCATATTGTGATACACAGTTTCTAACTAAAACCAAATATACACAAGAGGTTGCACGTATGACACAAATACTGCTCACAGAAAAGACCATCCTCACAAATACACATAAACAGACACCACCATTTCATGGGCCTCATACAAAGTTGCATTAGTATTAATATTAAGTGGTATCAGAGACTAATGATTGGTATCAGAGGTCAATGATACCAACAACCTTTAGTTCTTTGCTGCAATCAAAGAAACCCATCGAAGAAGTACAAAATGAAATGGCCATCAGTTGGATTGACAAGAGACACACACTGCCAACAGTTAAAAGGGCCTTTATTTCGATTCCTGCATCTCACATTCTGTACATTTCAAGTTGTCTTTCACCTGCTGTGAGAAATCATCCCATTACTGTATTTAAAACATTCAAAACAAAGCACTGACTTAAATTTGATTTACTGAAGTCAACCGCAAAGAAGCTGAATCAAATGAATCAGCAATTGCAATATAATTCACCTAGTCTCAATGAACTATGTCGTTGCCACTCTTCAAACAGTTTAATAATCAACTGAAGTATTCTCAGAGAGTCAGAAAACATTCTAGTGATACTGTTCTACATAGCAGGCTTAATGCAAGAAATTACAAACATAACCATGTTATAATGGTGTAACATTTACCAATGTCAGACCACACTTGGAGTACTGTGCTCAGTTCTGGTTGCCTCACTACAGGAAGGATGTGGAAGCCAAAGAAAGGGTGCAGAGGAGATTTACAAGGATGTTGCCTGGACTGGGGAGCATGCCTTATGAGAATACGTTGAGTGAACTCAACCTTTTCTTCTTGGAGTGATGGAGGATGAGAGGTGACCTGATAGATGTGTATAAGATGATGAGAGGCATTGATCGTGTGGATAGTCAGAGACTTTTTCCCAGGGCTGAAATGGTTGCCACAAGAGGACACAGGTTTAAGGTGCTGGGGAGTAGGTACACAGGAGATGTCATGGGTAAGTTTTTTACTCAGAGAGTGGTGAGTGCGTGAAATGGGCTGCCAGCAACGGTGGTGGAGGCAGATACGATAGAGTCTTTTAAGAGACTTTTGGGTAGGTACATAGAGCTAAGAAAAATAGAGGGCTATAGGTAAGCCCAGTAATTTCTAAGGTAGGGACATGTTCAGCACAACTTTGTGGGCTGAAGGGTCTGCATTGTGCTGTAGGTTTTCTATGTTTCTATGTAAACGGTTGAGAAGCAGCAGCCAGTTTATTGTTCTAAACTGTTACACAGCAAACAAACAGGGAGCAGAAGATAGTAGTCACAACTGCCTGCTCATGAGTGTTCTTGTCACTTTCTAATGTGAAATCTGCACCTGCACATAGCCCAGCTCTCACAAATGGTCAGGAGTCAGAACTGGGCTGTTATAACCAACCCAACATTGAGTTACCAGTGCACAATAAATATTCATTTGACATCACTGAATAGTCTTAATATTCCACCTTTGACAGAAAGGGAATAACTAGTCAGATTTTCATTTACAAAGATTAATTTTTGACATTTCAGGAAAAAGGAACTGGGATGGGAATGGTAATTTCAATCTTTTGCAGGCTTAATGTTCTTGCTGAGCAGTAGAGCAGCTACCTCTACTATTTCTCAAACTCATAGTCTTGCACAAGCAAGCAACTCTTGCTAAGTAAGTTTTGGGCAATAACTGGGGAGCTAGATATGACCCCACAGTCTAAGGAAAATAAGGAAAAGAACCACAGCTTTCCTCCAATTCATTACTTTCCTTCAGAGACATTATTTATGGCTTTCTTAACTTCCTGTCAGTCAACAGTGGAGGCAAAGCTGGTCTAAACAGGTTGCTGCAGGATGGAATCAAGTGCACTCACATCAAGAACAGAATCATCTTTTACAGAAGTTCCACTGGGCATTGATTCCCTCTCTACACCGTCACAATTTCATCCAAATTCCTGGCCTTCTGTGAGGTAGGGCCTTGGTTATTGGGTGATAGCTCTTACAACACTGAACAGCATAATCACAGCAGGGCTGTTAGCAAGGTGCTGAGTCTTCTAAGTTCTCTTCATTCATTATCTGTTCCCTGCGGTCCAGGAATGGGTCTAAACTGATCCATTCCTGATAAAGGCAGGTGTCAAAAGAGGCTGTGTCATTACGTTAAATGTTTTCAAAGTTTCCTTCACATTTCTTGTTGCAATGTTGTATCTCACCTCCATGAAACTTGTTGTTGGAGATTAGCAAATCTTCACAACTAACAGAGCTACACACATCAAAGTTGCTGGTGAACGCAGCTGGCCAGGCAGCATCTCTAGGAAGAGGTACAGTCCACGTTTCAGGCTGAGACCCTTCGTCAGGACCAACTGAAGGAAGAGCTAGTAAGAGATTTGAAAGTGGGAGGGGGAGGGGGAGATCCGAATTGATAGGAGAAGACAGGAGGGGGAGGGATGGAGCCAAGAGCTGGACAGGTGATTGGCAAAAGGGATATGAGAGGATCACGGGACAGGAGGCCCAGGGAGAAGGAAAAGGGGGAGGGGGGGAACCCAGAGGATGGGCAAGGGATATAGTCAGAAGGACAGAGGGAGAAAAAGGAGAGTGAGAGAAAGAATGTGTGTATATAAATAAATAACGGATGGGGTACGAGGGGGAGGTGGGGCATTAGCGGAAGTTAGAGAAGTCAATGTTCATGCCATCAGGTTGGAGGCTACCCAGACGGAATATAAGGTGTTATTCCTCCAACCTGAGTGTGGCTTCGTCCTTACAGTAGAGGAGGCCGTGGATGGACATGTCAGAATGGGAATGGGATGTGGAATTAAAATGTGTGGCCACTGGGAGATCCTGTTTCGTCATCCCTCCCCCTCCTGTCTTCTCCTATCATTTTGGATCTCCCCCTCCCCCTCTCAAATCTCTTACTAGCTCTTCCTTCAGTTAGTCCTGACAAAGGGTCTCGGCCTGAAACGTCGACTGTACCTCTTCCTATAGATGCTGCCTGGCCTGCTGCGTTCACCAGCAACTTTGATGTGTGTTGCTTGAATTTCCAGCTTCTGCAGAACTCCTCGTGTTTGCGCAACTAACAGAGCTGTTTGATCTATTGTGAATACATTCTGGGACATCATCCAACCTCAATAGTCAAGCAGCAAGTCATCGACAAAATCTTTACTGGAGCACACCAGATCCATAAGGCAAACATCCCAACTCTCCCAGAAGTTCCGGGAGTCTCCTGCATATTGATAGCGACTCCTGACACCCGGAAATTATATACAATATCGCGGAAATTGATTTTTTTGAGAGGAAGAGGGAGAAGGAGAGCGAGAGTGAGCATCCTGATTGGTCTCTCTTCGCACTAAGAGTGGTTCCCGACTACCGGGCCGCGAGGAAACGATATGATTTGGTGATATGAAATGATACGAAATGAAACAGCTGCACCTTTCCTCATTCCCTCTCACGCCCACTGTTGAACTTGTACACACGCGAGCTCATTACCCACACGTCACCCATGTCAGCACGGGAAGAAGATCAACTCCTTGAGCTTGCAAATGACAGTGGGCTGAAAAGTATGTTTGACATAACATCTCTGCTGGCATTCTGGATCAAAGTCAAGGCTGAATATCCTGAGATAGCTACGAGAGCACTGAAAACGTTGCTTCCATTTCCAACATCGTATCTCTGTGAAGTGGGGTTTTCTGCAATGAATGCAACGAAAACTAAATTGCGGAATAGACTGGACATAAGGAACTCCCTTCGAGTATCGCTGTTACCCTCGATGGGACCGTCTTGTTGCAGGGAAACAAGCCCAGAGCTCCCACTGATTCAGCGATATTGGTGTGTTGCAATGATTTTATATGTTCATACAAGGAAAATATGCGCTGTGTGTTTAATATCCAAACGTTACTTAAAATGTTACTATGCTATTGACTTATAAGTGATTTAAAATTTACTTGTCACTAGATTCATGCAAGGAAAATATGTGCTGTGTGTTTAATATTAAATTCGTTAGACAAACAATTTTAGAAATGAAATTGAGTGTATTAGCCACTTATAAGTGACTTATAGTTGACTTATCACCTATATTCCGGTCGTGCTTAACACACAACACCGCCCCGTCGCCCGGTCTGCAAGAATATTGTCAATATTAAACCAGTCCGTGGTGCAAAAAAAGGTTGGGGATCCCTGCAAGTAGACCTATCAGTTTTCTCTGTGGGCGGGCTTTATGGTCAACCTCAAAAATAATGACAGTGTTGCTCGCTGCACTGTTTGCAACAGTGACTTTTCTATTGCCCATGGTGGGTTAAAATGTAAAAGACATGTTGAGGTGTCATTCATTTATTAGCATAGCTAATGTTATTTAAACCAGCTAGCTAGCTGCTAAGGAGCTACTCTACTGACATCCTAAGTGATGAGGCCAAACTCCCTGTAGACTTGCTTAAAGCTGTAATAGAATAAACATGATAATATAATAAGTACATATTTTAATGTCATATTTTCTGCATATACCCAACTTGGTTTACAGATTAGGCAAAAATCACAAAACAAAGCATTACATACACCCTTGGAGATCGACCGGTGGGGGGGGGGCGGGGGGGTGAGATATGGGGTTGCGAAGGGTGGGGGTGCTAACTCCCTGAAATGGTGGTGCTATCTCCCTGAAATGAGTTTTTGCAGGGTGGGATGTCTGATAAGGCAAAAGTCTCTTATCAACCCGCCTCTGCTGCACCAAACTATCCTTTGACAACATCAAGATCCTGGAAAACGTGAACCACCTCCTGTATCTCAGGAGAAACTGCTTGTCAAAAACAGAGATCAGTTATGAAATTCATTGCTACCTCAATGAGCTAACATAGCCTCTGGTCAATTAAGGAAAATGGTACTGAAGATGAAGACATTAAACCTGGCACTACATTCATAGTCAACTGCCTTCTCTACATCTCTGAGCTTAAACTTTTTACAGTAGGTATCTCAAGACACTGAAAAAAAACTCCTCCAACTAAACTCCTTGAACTTCACTGGAAGGATAAACAAAGCAATGTCTATGCCCTCTCCTAGGCTAACATCCCCAGTATGAAGTCTCAAGTTACACTCAGCCAGCCACACTGAACGATGCCTGACACCAGACCCTTGAAACACTTACTCCAGTCTAGGTGGTCATGGGAGCAGAAATAATTTAGAAAAACTACAAGTGTGAGCCAAAATCTTCCATGAAAAAATCTAATATTTCCATTGAAACCTGATATTTCAATCTAATGATCAAAGTGGAAAAGGAAGATTTAGGATGTTACTTATTGTTTCAATACTATTCTTTGGATGAACACTAGGACTCATTATACACGGTGGAGTGGATGGATCACATCATAAACTACCCAGCCCATCACCTGTGATCCTGTTCATCTGCAAAAACTGTCTGTAGTTCCCACAGTGGCCTCATTGCCTACCTAAAGAATGGGTAGAATGCATAAGATTGGAGTGGAAGTAAGTCATCCTCCGTCCAGGGCACTGCCAGAGAAGAAATGTATTTACTGCAAAAAGAGAACATCTCTAACCACAAACATGAGAAAGTCTGCAAATGCTGGAAATCCAAAGCAACATGCACAAGACATTGGAGGAACGCAACGGGTCAGGCAGTATCTATGGAAAAGAATAAACAGTTGATATTTCACGCTGAGATTCTCTTCTGGACTGAGAAGGAAGGGGGAAGATGCCAGAATAAAAAGGTGGGGGAAGGGCAAAGAGGCTAGCTGGAAGGCGACAGATAAAGCCAGGTGGGCAGGGAAGGTCAAGAGCTGGAGAAGAAAGAATCTGATAGGAGAGAGAGTGAACCACAGGAGAAAAGGAAGTAGGAGAGTAATATAACCAGTCAGCTTGAGTTAGAATCTTTCAACACTGCCTCACACCTCTCAAAGCACATGGCCCAGACGTAGTTCCTAACCGCATTTTAAGATCCTATACAGCAGGATTACTTGCAAAGATTTTTTAACCTCCTCCTACTTCAACCTGAGATTCCCACTCAAAGAATACCATTAACATTCCACTACCCAAGAAAACAAGACAACGTGCCTTAATGACTACCAACTGGTGGTTCTGACATCCTCCAACATGAAAAGATTGGAAGGGCTGATCATGGCGCACATTAACTTGAGCCTCCCAGACAACCTGAACCCACTGCAATTTACCTACTGCTGAAACACGTCCATAGTGGATGCCACCTCCCTGACCATTACAAGCAAATTCATCTCCATACTCTGAAACATGGGACTCAAAACCTCCCTTTGCAATGGAATCCTTGAGTTCCTCACCAACAGACCACTATCTGTAAGGATAGGCAGCAATACCTCTGAAACGATTATCCTCAACATTGGTGTTCCAGAAGGCTGCATCCTCAGTCCTCCACTTTACTGCCTATACACTCATGACTGTGTGGCCAGATTCTGCTCTCACTCGTTATACATGACGCCAGCAGAGTGGGCCAAATCGATGTGCTGAAGTGCAGGAAGGAAATAAAGAGCTTAGTGCCATTGTGTCCCAAATTACTCACAGAAACACTGGCCATTGCTGATCCACTATCTACACTACCCTCCAATCAACTGTAGCCACCTCCTCTCTCATGTCTCTGCAGTTAACATTACTCAAATGCAATACAATTACGTTAGTGCATCTTGCCTTAACCAACTGCCAAACAGCTGGGCTTTTAACAAGATACTGAACTTTAGACCGACATACAAGTTCAAACAAACTAATTTGTTGTATTGACAACCTAAGGTCAAAATGCTGTCCCTGGCATATAAAGGTTAATGTATGTCATAGATCAACATACAATTCTTCACTTTTTTCCCCAGAAAGCAATCCAGTAAGACTATTTCATATAATTCCACTATTTATTCTTGGTAATGGAAATCTCCTGCAACAGTCTGAGTTTCAGAATTTATTACTGATTTAGCAGATTTGAGTAGGTGTGTATTTTGACAAGGTATCACCTACAGCTAATTCTAAAAATAGTCTCAGTGTAAGATAATGTATACAAAGACACTGACATTCCTCTATTATATAAACTATATAGAACTTCCCGTTTGAAATAAACAGACAAAACAAATTAGAAAAATACTAGACAATGGGGTGACCCGTTTGGGCACCCTTTGAGAGAAGGGTAGTGCAGTCTGACGTGACCAGAATGAACCTTAAATTTTTCTGAATGCTATTGGTGCTTTGGAAACTGAAGTAGAAAACCTCAGTTTATTAAAGAAGAACGACACATAGCAAAGCAAATATAGCTTCTCCTCATTTAACGAAGGACACTTTTGATGGCATCATTTCTGGTTTATCTGCCACCCTCGTGCCTCTCGTTGTCATTCTGGAAGTGTGCAGTCCTTTCATCCCCCATCTCTTCATCTCTTCGGCTGTTTGTTCTTTGTCTCTGATCCTGGAGACGTGCATTTCTCAGCTCCTTTGTCTCTTCCTCTCTCATCTTTTTCTGTCCTGACTCTTTGATCCTGGAGTCGTGCAGCCCTGCCCTCATCCGATTCTTGTTCTCTCCCTCTCCTTGCCGCTGCCTGACGACGTTTGGCGTCATCTCTTGACCATAATGTTCCCTTCCCTTTCCACGCGGCATAATTAGGCTGACCATATTTTACCCTAATGCAGGATAGAAGATACAAAGCAGTAACACCAAAGGATGCTGATTATTCTTGATGATGTAGTTGGCGCTCTCCTAAATGGACGTGATATAGCCACCGCTGTCTTTTGACTGCAGCAAAGGGTTTTATGGGTGTCTTGAAGTACGTCATTACAATAAGATTTAATTATCTCTTATTGATGGGTGGCAGTTAGATCTGTCCCAATCCTGCATGTGCTGATGGTAGTGATTAGCAGAATGTGACCCCGCGAAATAGAGCTGCCCTGCCCTTTTGCTCCAGTAGGTGTCGCTGCTGAGACTGGCCGTGCGCATGCGTAGGGCTGTCACATCCCGATTTCCATGATGGCCGATCGGGTGTCGGGCTAAAAGGGAACCTGTTTATTTTGGTGAATGAGCAATTTTTTACAAATATATAACCCTGAACTTTGCCCACATTCTGTAAGTTAGCACATTTTAATTCGATTTAGCCAAAAAAGTGCCACTGTAATGCACCGTTTGTGCTAATTGGAGGTCACAAACAGACAGAGCATGAGAGTTTTAGTAGTATACAGATCACAACCAACCAAAATTTCAGTCATAAATTCGGGGTTTTTTTTTCTTTATTTTAATTTTAAAGTTTTTTTCCCCTCTTTATGAATTGATAAGAGGAGAATTAGCTATCCTTTTTTTATAGCTTATTACTATGTATGATTATGATAATATCTATTTTATCTTTTGCTGACATATATTTGAGATAATTCTCCCCGTCTGTATATATGTTTTCTCAAAATCAATAAAAAGATTAATAAACAAAATTCTAAAAATATTCTCAGTGTAAGATAATGTATACAAGGACACTGACAGTCCTCTATTATATAAACTATATAGAACTTTCCAGTTTGAAATAAACAGACAAATCAAATTAGAAAAATATCACAAACAACCAAAATTTCAGTCATAAACTAATTAATCTCCAAGTCAAGTCAAGCTGCACTCGTTAGCTTGCTTGCTTGTTTAATTATTTATTAATTGATTGAGATACAGAGCAGAATAGGCCCTTCTGGATCTTTGAGCCACACCGCCCAGCAATCCCCCAATTTAGTCCTAGCCTAATCACAGGACCAATTACCTTACACACTGCTTTGAGTGGCTGAGGGAGAGCAACATAATAAAACAAATCCTTCCAAGGGAAGTTCATTTAAAATACACACACGTATGTCCAACCAGGTGAGTTTGGAAAAATTAATTACACTTATTGCACCAGATTAAATGGAATACACTTTGGAATGGCAGTAAGAAAATAAACTTGTTATTTCTATCACAAGTACCACTTTGAAGACTCAGGCGATTAGCCAGCAATCATCAAATCTGAGTGCACCCATGAGAGTGACCTGTTGTTGATCAGAAGCTATCCCATAGACAAAATATTAATATCTGTAACAAAATAGATTTAGCACATGGGTAAATTTAACTATTTTACAGTAGAATGATAGTAATCATATTACAGCGAATTTTAATTCAAGCCGCGCCGCACGCTGCAACCCCCAATTTAACCCTAGCCTAATCATGGGACAATTTACAATGAGCAATTAACCTATTAACCACTCCTTCTTCAGACTATGGGAGGAACAGGAGCCCCGAGAAAAAACCCATGCATTCCACAGGGAGGATGTACAGACTCCTTACAGATTATGCCGGAATTGAACTTCAATGTCCCAAACTATAATAGTGTCATGCTAACTGCTATTTTATATTCATACAGCATATTTCTCATTGTCATTTATTGTATGTTCAACATCAACACCAAATACACACCATAAGAACTCCCATCAATACCAAGACTATCCTGAAGACCTGACTACTTAAAAGGCTGCACCATCCTTGCTGCTAATTAACCAGACTTCAAACATAACATTTTAAAAGAACACATATGGTTTGTTACAAATCCAAATGGGAGATCTTAGAGACAAAGGGCAGCTAGCAGCAATATCAGTACATGGACTGTGAATGCTTTGCTCCCACGCCCAATTCCACACCCTACCTGTCGAAGCAGTAATAAAAATGGCTGTAAATTTGCTTTGGTCTCAGAAATGTTTCAGTAATAAACTAGCTATACACTTCCAATTGTGTTAGAAGTGTTTCAGATTAGCAGCAGCTGATGGAATTTATAAATGAGGCGTAAATAAATAAACTTGGTATTCATAGATAAAGGTGTTTTCATATTAGACAATAGACAATAGGTGCAGGAGTAGGCCATTCAGCCCTTCAAGCCAGCACCGCCATTCACTGTGATCATGGCTGATCATCCACAATCAGTACCCTGTTCCTGCCTTCTCCCCATATCCCTTGACTCCACTATCTTTAAGAGCTCTATCTAACCCTTCCTTGAAAGCAACCAGAGAATTGGCCTCCACTGCCTTCTGAGGCAGACCATTCCACAGATCCACAACTCTCTGGGTGAAAAAGTTTACCCTCAACTCCGTTCTAAATGACCTATCCCTTATTCTTAAACTGTGGCCTCTGGTTCTGGACTCCCCCAACATTGGGAACATGTTTCCTGCCTGTAGCTTGTCCAATCCCTTAATAATCTTGCACGTTTCAATCAAATTCCCTCTCACCCTTTTAAATTCCAGTGTAAACAAGCCCAGTTGCTCCAATCTTTCAACATATGACAGTCCCGCCATCCCGGGAATTAACCTTGTGAACCTACACTGCACTCCCTCAATAAAAAGAATGTCCTTCCTCAAAACTGCACACAATACTCCAGGTGTGGTCTCACCAGGGCCCTGTGCAACAGCAGAAGGACCTCTTTGCTCCTATACTCAACTCCCCTTGTTACGAAGGCCAACATGCCATTAGCTTTCTTCACTGCCTGCTGTATCTCGATGCTTACTTTCAGTGACTGATGAACAAGGACACCTAGATCTCGTTGTACTTCCCGTTTTCCGAACTTGACACCATTCAGATAGTAATCTGCCTTCCTGTTCTTGCCACCAAAGTGGATAACCTCACATTTATCCACATTAAACTGCATCTGCCATGCATCTGCCCACTCACCCAACCTGTCCAAGTCACCCTGCATTCTCATAACATCCTCCTCACATTTCACACTACCACCCAGCTTTGTGTCATCTGCAAATTTGCTAATGTTACTTTTAATCCCTTCATTTAAATCATTAATGTATATTGTAAATAGCTAGGGTCCCAGCACCGAGCCTTGCGGTACCCCACTAGTCACTGCCTGCCATTCTGCAAAGGACCCGTTAATCCCTACTCTTTGTTTCCTGTCTTCCAACCAATTTTCTATCCATGTCAGCACCCTAGCCCCAATACCATGTGCTCCAATTTTGCCCACTAATCTCCTATGTGGGACCTTATCAAAGGCTTTCTGAAAGTCCAGGTACACTACATCCACTGGCTCTCCCTTGTCCATTTTCTTAGTTACATCCTCAAAAAATTCCAGAAGATTAGTCATGCATGATTTCCCCTTCGTAAATCCATGCTGACTCGGACCGATCCTGTTACTGCTATCCAAATGTGCCGCTATTTCATCTTTTAGAATTGACTCCAGCATCTTCCCCACCACTGATGTCAGGCTAACTGGTCTATAATTCCCTGTTTTCTCTCTTCCTCCTTTCTTAAAAAGTGGGATAACATTAGCTACCCTCCAATCCACAGGAACTGATCCTGAATCTATAGAACATTGGAAAATGATTACCAATGCGTCTACGATTTCTAGAGCCACCTCCTTAAGTACCCTGGGATGCAGCCCATCAGGCCTTTATTCACAGATAATGTGCATATAAATAAATTTTGTACATCTACAACAAATCACTTTTTATAGCTTCTCAGTATATCTCCCAACTCTTTACATATAATTAAATAATCTTTCAATTCTCTTATATATGTGAATGTTACTATCCCACAAATAGCACTTGCTCAGCAGGAGCATTGGCCAGAGAACCACAAGTACTCACAGGAAGACCAGGGCATAAGATTGCCAACTCAGCCAAAGAGAGGTGCTTCAAAGGCTGTGGCACTTCCCTGTTATTGATCTGTCATTTTACATTAATATCATGGTCACATTTTGAATAATTACACACCATCAATTAGGAAAATCCTCAAACTGAACTTATAAAGAGATTTTTGAAAGTAGAGCATTGTTTACTTTAATGAATTTGCATTTAACAAATTCTTTTAACATTGCAACTCTCAGCTAAGCTTCCCAAACTGAGGTGCAATAGCAGAAGCATTCTCAGAAAAAAAAACACACCACATATCAGAATAAGCTGGTCTGGAAATGATAAGTTATTAACACAAATTATGAGATCCTTAAAATAACTGGTGTAATATTTTTTGCTGTATATGCATTCCTAATTTGCAATTTCTGTTCTGCTTTTGTATTAAAAGTTAAAACTTCCACTGGCAGTTCCGGCATCTTATTGACACATATTTGATGATAAGGTGATCAAATATGAAAAGTCTTCTCTGCTTCAGCTGAGGGGTCAAACTAGCTTATTTAAAAACTGCAAATCTATGTTTTCAACAGTAAGATCAGTGCTTTTCTGATATAGAAACCATGATCTAAAATTGGGCAGCCCAAATGGACCAACAAGAGAATAATGCTATTATTTTCTACCCATTAAAAAAAGCACACAGCTGACCCACCAAACTTCCTGTGTCTATAACAGCAAATTCTGGATCAATACAATCTACAATTCAGACTGGGAGAAACTACAGAAACAATGCAAGTTTCAAGTAACAAATCAGATGAAATGGATTTAATAAGGTTTATATTAACAACAGATTTGAGTAAGAAGCAAAAGGAAATAACTGACACACATACACAGCCTTATTTTGTTCTTTTACAGTACGATTAAAGTTTTTTAACTGTGTTTTCCCCTTGTGATTTTGTAAGAGGGAATGGCATTGCCTTCAATCTAAGTTTTATAAAGTCAAGGCGCATAATTTAATGATTTCCATTCAACTGACAATTAAGTGACAGATAATTAATCACAAGTTTTTTTTCCAGTCTCAAAAGTCTAAAACATGGTTTGAAAAGGGTTTGCAAATCATAGAAACTATTTTTAAAAATAGGTAAATCCAATTTGAAAACACCAGCCTGAGCGAATGACTGACAAATTCCTGAATTGGGCATTCTATTTCAAGTCCTGTCATGGAAAAATATTACCAAGTGGACATAGAAAAAGATCAAAGTAGGTGCTTAAATCCTCCTTAAATCCTCTGGCGGACAGAGAAAGCAGGATCTCCCGGTGGCCACACATTTTAATTCCACATCCCATTCCCATTCTGACATGTCTATCCACGGCCTCCTCTACTGTAAAGATGAAGCCACACTCAGGTTGGAGGAACAACACCTTATATTCCGTCTGGGTAGCCTCCAACCTGATGGCATGAACATCGACTTCTCTAACTTCCGCTAATGCCCCACCTCCCCCTCGTACCCCATCCGCTATTTATTTTTATACACGCATTCTTTCTCTCACTCTCCTTTTTCTCCCTCTGTCCCTCTGAATATACCCCTTGCCCATCCTCTGAGTCCCCCCCACCTCCTTGTCTTTCTTCCCGGACCTCCTGTCCCATGATCCTCTTGTATCCCTTTTGCCTATCACCTGTCCAGCTCTTGGCTCCATCCCTCCCCCTCCTGTCTTCTCCTATCATTTTGCATCTCCCCCTCCCTCTCCAACTTTCAAATCCCTTACTCACTCTTCCTTCAGTTAGTCCTGACGAAGGGTCTCGGCCTGAAACATCGACTGCACCTCTTCCTAGAGATGCTGCCTGGCCTGCTGCGTTCACCAGCGACTTTTATGTGTGTTACTTACTTGTACTTCTTCCAATTTAGTGTATTGCACTTAGTAATAACAACTTAAATTCTTCTGCAATGGAAAAAAAACAAATGCAGATTAGGTGATCACTGTGAACCATCTTTTGTAAATCCAAAGTGAGCACACTGACCTTTAACCTACATGTCTGTAGCCTCCTGCACTTTTCTAACATGACCTAAACTAAGTTTGGAACAGCATCTCAGCATCTGATAACACAGCATATGGTGAAGAAAGCAGTGTATGACACTCTTCCCTCTATCAGCCAAGAATTGGGATGAAACATTGCAACTATAGAAAACATTGGCTAGGACGTACTTAGAGCATTATGTGCAGTTCTGGTCACCACACAACAGAAAAGGTATGATTGAGATTGAGAAATTTAAGAAAAGATTGACATGGATGGTGTCTGAATTGGAGAGCTTGTGTTATAATAACAAACTGGGTAAGCTGGATCTGGTTTCTCTGGAGCAAAGAAGGCTAAGGAGGTTGCTGCATGGCGTGGCTTGAAGGGCTTGAAGGGTAAACAGTAATCAGAGAAAATTAGGAAGAGTTCCAAAGTTTACCGTTTTGCAGCAGAAGGCATGATCAATAATGGTGTAATGAGTATAATTGGGAACACTCAGGATGGCTGTGGAGTGTTAGAGGTAGAAGTATAGATAAATCATAGAGGGATTTACAAAAGATGGGGATTTTAAAAAGAGATGTTGATTAACTGGGTCATCTGCTCCCTAAACATCATAGTAAGTTCAATTTTACTGCAATTCCATTGCATTTCTTTCTCTATTGTTAATCTGCAATTCTAGATAGAAAGTTGCTTATAGTTCCTTACAGCAAGATACATGACCTGATATTCAGTTACATAGAACAAGCTTATTATCTGCAGGGGCTTACTAAGTGATAACAGCTCACCTAATTATTTATAATGATGCCTAGTTTCAGGATGGCTTTGCCTCAAGGTCAGACAGTGTTCCCTGTAATGTGCTATCTTTGTGCCCAAACATAAACCATCCTAATTTCTGGATGGTTATCACCCTATCAGAGACATCCTTCCACCATCCTCTCTGCCACTTAAAACCAACTTTTTCTCTTTTCCAGTTCTAAAAAAGGGACATTGTCCCAGATTATTAACTGCTTCTCTTTCAAAGATACTACTAGAACTATTGAGAGCTTTTGGTGTTTTCAGCTTTACTTCAGATTTCAAGCGTCTTCATTTTTTTAAAAAATTTCTCTTTTCTGGACTACTGAATCAGAGCAATCTACAGGTTAACCTTATTGATCTAAGTAATTTCAGTCACAAAACTGGAGCATTTTTAAGTTATTTGAGTGGTTTGAAAAGGAAACAAAAATCATGCAAAAGAACCTTAATATTTTTCCATAGAAAATCTGCAATGTCATTACCATATTTTTTAACTATTACACTTTTAATTTCAAAGGAATAACTTCATGCATTCCATCCACTTATCCAATTTTCATTTTTAACATAATAGCCATCAAATTAATTGCTTTGAATGTGACTTTTGATCAAACTTCAATAGCCAATCTATTTTTAACAAAATACATTACTTTGCAGGAGCTCTGTTATCATATTCCATGAAACCCAAATGTCAAACTACAATAAAGAGCAGCCAGCAATTCAAACAGTTGTTATTAGGACCATTTGTTCTTTCTCACTACAGCCAAGAGATAATAGCTTAACTCAGTAAAGAAATGCACAATTTAAACAAAATACTCCTAGAATAATTTTCCCAGACTGGTAAGATAATGCCATTCTAAGCATATAAAGACCGTAGGAATCATCAGCAAATTTTACTTCTACTTGTAACAACATCAGCAAAAGGTCACACAGGGTTACCAATAAATTTTGTAATTCACCATGCTGGTAAACTTAATTAACAAAATGTTGGTCCATTACTTTTTAACCACACCAACTTTAGGAATAACATATTTGCATACATTCTTCTGCACTTTATTTTAATAAGGTGTACCACATCTCAACGGTGTCATCTCCTGGGCTACAGACAGGATATACCACTAGAATCTTTTCTCCTTGGTACAAGTATAATTTGAGGGGAAAGGTTTTTTTATAAGCATGATAGGTGGTGGAGTCTGACACCTCACTTTATCTGAGAAACAATTTGACAAGTTTTTAAATATTCATGACATGAAGGATATAGATCTAATGTGGGGATATGGGATTTGTGTAGATGGACAAAAAGATTTACAAGGATGTGGCGGACCAAAAGGCCTATTTCCAAGCTTACAACTCTCTGACTTAAACTTCATCACAAATTTGAACCACATCTTTAACTTTGTGAAATGTTCCAACACAACTCAAATGAATCATAATCAAACAGCGAATTATAAAAGAGCTATATGTCCAAAAGTTTTATCAATTATTTTAGCAATCCAATGCCAGAGGCTGAAGGGTGACCGAATAGAAGTATATAAATTATGACAGGCATAGATAGTCAATGTCATTTTCTCCAGGGTGGAAATATCAAGTACGAGAGAGTATAGATTTAAGCTGAGTGGGGGGAAACTTAAAGGAGATTTGCAAGGCACACTTTGTTTTTTACAAAGGAAATGGTAGATGCTTGAAACATGCTGCCAGTGGAGGTGGTGGAAGCAGATACGGTAGCAACATTTAAGAGGCATTTAGACAGGCAGGGATGGCGGGATATAGATCATGTGATTAGTTTAAATTGATACCATTGTTTATACAGACATTGTGGGTCAAAGGGCCTGTTCCAGTGATGTATAGTTCTATTTCTAATTCAATGGTCTTGAACATTGTGAGAGAAGGATGACATTTAAGTAAACTGACTAAAGTTAGCAAGAAGACATTCTTTATCATCCTATTACAATAGTAAGCCACACTGATAACATTGCAGGTCACAGTAACCCAAATTCCTGATTCAACCCGCAGAATTCTATTGTATTCTCTTTTCCTGCATAAATTTCTGACAAAATTGGTGATAAGAGTTAAGAAATTACAGAAATAGGAAAAGGTCTGCGTCTTGAGTTGAGGTATTTCAATGGTACACTGGTAACTTATAATTTATATTACCAAATCTACGTCTGCTGAAGATAAGGTCAAAAATAAGCCATAAGAACAAGATAAATGAATGAGCAAGGAGGTTGCTCATTGAGAATGTGTGAGTATGCAGGGTTATACAGTTCAATATGAAAAATAGAAAGATGATCTTTTTATATGGTGAGAAATTAAGAAATGTACTGTAGATACAAAAAGGAATTTTGGCATGCTCATTCATGAATGCAGGTCAAGCACGAAATTAGGAAGGCTAATGGCATGGTGGCTCCAATTACAAAGAGATGGCAAAACACAAGGAAGTCTAACTAAATTGTATAGACCCTTGGTAAGAGCAATGTGAGAGTACTGTTTGCAGTTTTGATTTGCATACCCAAAGGGCATTAATTCCCTGTGCAGTGGTACACCACACATTCAGTTGAGATGTGAGAGCTGTCCAATGAGGTGATACTGAGTGAAATTGTTTCACACTCTCTCAAATGAATAGAAGAACGAGAGGTGATCTCACTGGAATATATAAAAGATTCTGAGAGGAATTGACAAGGCAGATATGAAACACCATTTCATCAGGCTGACGAAGCATGACACAAGTTCTCACGATAAGGAAATGGTCACTTAGGGATGAGGCAAGGACAAATTTCTTTACTCAGAAGAGTGCCAAATCTTAGAGATTCTTGATCCAAAATGGCAATGGATGTTCACTCAGTATAAATTTCATATTTTCAATAAAAATGTGATAAATATTTTCAACATTTTTAAGAACACAATTGACTCACTTCCACTTTCAGTTAAGTTTACACTACTGTTCTCTTCACTAGCTGTTAACTTTGTATTTCTTATAACTTGGTTGATGATCATTTCCACTGTCATTTTAAATGCTTATATTTTTGCAATTGGTAAAGGAAAAAAAAAACTCCATATAAAAACACCCAGGTTTCTCTCTCCAAAACTCAATATGCCTGAGGTAGATCAGCCATGGTCAGGTGGCACAGTAACATAGTGGTTTGCACAATGTTTTATTGTATCAGCGACCTGGGTTCAATTTCCACTGCTGTCTGTAAGGAATTTGCACGTTCTCCCTGTGACAGCGTGGGTTTCCTCCCACAATCCAAAGACGTACCAGTTGGTAGGTTAATTGGTCATTGTAAATTGTCCCTTGGTTAGGGTAGAGTTAAATCGGGGGTTGCCAGGTGGTATGGTTTGAAAGGCCTGAAGGGCCTGTTCCATGCTGTATCTCAATAAATACATCAAAATAAGAATGTCAGTCTTGAGGTACATGTCGCCTATTCCAGATCCTATTTTGAACTGCAGACATATTTGTTACATTTTCTTTCTCATAATAATGTCAACATAGTGAAACATTTTCTATCCACTAACCATTTCAGTACCATTTGATACTACAAGAAAGTTACAGTATCACAGAGAGAACAAACTGACCAACAACCAGAAATTTACTGCAATCCTATATTAATCCCATTTTTTATTCTCACCACATTCTATCAGGGCAAGAATAAATGTTCCAATGTTGCAAAGTAGAGCGAACTTTGAACAGTGCAACACAAGAATAGGTCCTACAGCCTGAATGTCTAGGCATGTTCCAGTTATTATACTAACAATTATTCAATAAACATTAAAAAAACACCAAAACAACTGGATTGACATAGCCCTGAATCTCTAATATTGTACAAAATTAAAATTCACATTTTCCTGAAATTATTAATAAGAAGTGCAAAACATTCAAAACCAAAACAAAAACTGAAAAGTGCTCTGGATTTCAGTTTAAATAACCCAATGGAGCAAATCCCTTATTTTCCAAAGAAAAACAAATATGCAGGCACAACCAAATAATAAATGTGTAACAGGCTCATGTGTACATAGAGAAGAGTGCATTTCTCATCAAAACTGAATGCACTCAACAGCCAGAAACACACTGATCAAAGAACAAACAATTCCTCACAGAATGCAATAATGAACAATGTAGTAAGCTGTTCAGGGAAATGACCAACTATATGTTAGCAATTAAAGCCCCATTACCCAAATTGAAACAACAATTTAGAAAACAAGATTTCAAATTCAATATTTAACATTACAAAGACTGAAGGATTACAGGTTATCTACTTGGCAAACTGAAAACAACTGATGGCTGCAAGCAATTATTTGCTAGATTGTGTTTTTGCTGTTAAATGTCACATTACAATGAAACATTTCTTCAGAATGGGAAGATTGAGGAGAACATTTTTTTCACATATGGAAAAAAAGCAAGCTTATTGATTTAGTTATGAATCTTTGTGCATGTTCTCCTGGCCTAAATCTTCCTTTCTGGTTTTACCCATTCTTCTCTCGAATTCCTCAATGCAATTTGACAAGGCATTAAAAAATACATTGCTAATTACAGTGCTTTTCAAGGCATTTTAATGTTATGAAAAATCACTTCAAAATCATTTTTCTTCCTTTCAGATAATGTCAAATTTGACTCTCTGTGCACAATGTTTTGCTGGCTATTTGCTGCCTTTCATGACCACTTTTTCTTTTGCAATATTTAAAGCTTGTTGCATAGTTCAGTTTTTCCATTCAGAATTCCGCCTCCACAAGTTGACTTTCAGCTGTTTCTTTATTCTCTCTCTCTTACTGGTAACTTCCTCTATTCAATTAACTCTAACTGTCCTGAAAGCATGCAATTTCTCAAGTTTCTTCTTGGTAACCCAGCATTGTATAGTATGATCTTTGTTGATCATTTCTTTTGTTCTGATCTGTTGGTTTCAAGTTAATTAAAAACAAACTTTGTTTTTCCAACTCACTCTTAAAATTACTATATTGGCACAGTACCACTCTGCACAGCTTCATAGTAGAGCTCTAGTCTGAACAAGGACATTATCTATACATTAAAAAAAATTAAAAATCGTATTATGCTGCACATTGTGTGCCAAAAACCTGGGTATCAAAAACCTAGTATAAACCCCCGTTCTCCTCACTGCTGCACAAAGCTCTATAGTAAATGTGAAGCAATCTCAGCCCTCCAGATTTGTATGCACAGCTGTGCCAGAAAGCCGGCATGAACAGGAAGCTGTCAGCCACAACAGCCAGGATCTCCTCATGGCCACCAATTTCAAATCAACTTCCCATTCTCATGCCGACCACAACCATGGCCTCATCTACTGCTAGGAGAGCAATCGCAGGTTGGAAGAGCAACATCTCATATTCCATTTGGACAGGCTTCAACCCAACGGCATGTACATTGATTCCTCTAACTTCTGGTAACCTCAACCCTCTGTTTCTCCCACTTCCATTTTTTTTATTTCCCCTCATTCTGGTAAAACTCACAGCCCTTCCCTTCTCCTCCTCCACCCTCATGACCTGCCCAGCACTTTCTACTGGTTCCTCACCTCCTTCCATTTATTCCATGGTTCACTGATCTCTCCCATCAGATTCCTCCTTCTTCACCCCTTTATTTCTTCCACTTATCACCTCCTAGATTCTTATATCATCCCCCTCCCCCATTTACCCACCCTCCCCTTCACCTAGACTCAAATATAACCTGCCAGCATATACTAATCTCCCTCCCCTACCTTCATATTCTGGCATGCTCCCTTCCTTTCCAGTTCTAATGAAGGGTTTTGGCCCAAAATGTCAACTGTTCATTTGCACATGTTGCTCCAGATTTCCCATATCTACAAAATCATTATCTATAAAAAAAAACTTGTTTATAGACCATCTGGATCCAACAATCTGTCACATTGAGTTGCATTAGATGGGATACAATTTGCTGTCCTCCCTTTTGTGTTAGCCTATGCAGTTCTCCCTATCCTAGATCAAAGAGTGGAGAACTGTATAACCAAAATGAGGGAGAAACAACAGATTCCATTACATTCAACAGTGATGAGAGAGATTATACAATCAAGGTGATCGATGCCTGCAGCTCCTGCTAGTCTCCAACAAAGGTACACAACCATCAAACAATCCAGCCTAGATTAATACATCCAAGTATCCAGAAGTCACATCCCTCAGCTCAACTACACAGTTCCAGCCTTTGAAAACAACTTATCCACACTGGGCCGTATGCAATTTATTACTATGGAGGTCAGTCAGAGCAGCATGCAACAAGATTATGAGCAGGGGATCTACATCACCCAGGCACAGCAGTAGAGAGGCCAAGGGGTTGGGTGGCTGGGTTCAGTCTTAATCTTCAGTGCTACCTGTGTGGTACTGGCAAAGTGGTAGAGGAATACACTGTAGGGAAGTGTATGGCCATGCACTTTGAGCAGAAAGAATAAAGACATGCTCTATATTTTAAATGGTGAGAAAATTCAAATATCAGTGACACAGAAGGTCCTGGGAATTCTTGTGCGGGATTCCCAAAAGGTTAACTTGAAGGTTAAGTTGGTGTTAAGAAAGGGAAATGCAATGTTAGCATTCAATTCAAGAAGATTAGTATACAAGATCAAGAATGTAATGCTAAGAATTTATAAGGCATTGGTCAAACTGCATTTGGAGTATTGTGAGTAGCTTTGGCCCTTCATATAGGAAAATAAATGCTGGCATTGGAGAGAGTCCAGAGGAGATTCACAAGAGTGATTCCAGGAATGAAATGGTTAATGCATGATGAGTGTTTGATGCCTCTGGGCCTGTACTCACTGGAGTATAAGTAAATAAGGGGGGATCTCACTTAAATTTATAGAATATTAAAAGGCCTAGACAACAAGTGGATGTAGAGAGGATACCTCCTATAGAGGTTTGAGTCTAGGACCAGAGGACACAGCCATGGAATAGAGAGACTGGGAGGAATTTCTGCAGCCAGCTGGTGGTGAATCTGTGGAATTCATTGCCACAGACAGCTGTGGAGGCCAAATCATTGGGTATATTTAAAGTGAAGGTTGACAGGTTCTTGATTAGTTAGGGCATCAAAGATTATGGGGAAAATGCACGAGAGTGGGTTGAGAGGGATAATGAATCAACCATGATAGAATGACAGAGTAAACTCAATGGGTGAATGGCCTGATTCTGCCTCAGAGTGCATGGATTTCCTCTGGATATCCAGTTTCCTCACACACCCCAAAGACGTGCAGTTTGGGAAGTTAAATGCCACTGTATTTTGTTCCAGCCTACAGGTGAGTGTTAGAAGCAGGGATAGTTAATGGGAATGTGAAGAGAATAAAATGGGATTAGTGAAAATGAGCACTTGACAGTTGGAGCTAAAAGACCTGTTTCAATGCTGTGTGGCTCTATTCCAGAGTTCGTCTCAGGGTTCCAACACAGCAGTAGGGTGGGTGGGAACCGCAGCAGGTTTTCAGCTGAGCAACACAGGGACAGAATTTCTTACCAAGTCCCAACTTAGCAGGCCTTCAGTAATGCATCACTCCATTTATCTTGCTATTACCCTGTTTTGCACTTACTTGACTAGCAGCCTTAGTTCTGGAGCACACCTTATATGCTAAGCAAAATACTAATGCAATGCAACAGGATATATTGCATTTTCTAGATTGAGTGGTAATAATATGCAAAGTTTAACTACCATGTGCACAAAAAAAATGTAATCGCATTAACAATAGCAATGTTTCAGTGTCTTGTTACATTCCCTATAAGTACCTAGCTAAGTATACTCAGAGGTGGTGGTAATATAATGGGAGACCACCTGAGAATACAAAGTCCAGTATGTTCAAGGTCTGAGGTAACCCGCTGCTCACCAACCAGATGTTTCACACGTTTCAATGTGGTGATGGATCCCTGCTGAGTAGATCAGAATAAAATTGTCTCACATGTTTAAAAATTGAGTTGAATCATCGGGGAATCTAATAAACCATTTTGAAATGGATAGGAGAACAAGACTTGATTGCAAGTAGTTAAATAAATACTGCATAAACAATGTAAAGCGATCACCTACAGGTCAGTAATGACATCAGATCTTTGTTAATGAAGTGTAGTACAATGGGCATAACTTGATCCAATATTGATATGAGATAATTTTTCCAGTCATGTATAAAACAAAAAAAATCTGTAAATCTGAATATTGATTTGTGAACAGGATGAACAAAGTTACTACACTCTTTAACCAAAACTACTGTCTGAATAAACAAAGGTTTGGTAATTCCATTAAATTTAAAGTTTAACTTCTGAAGGAAAGAAGGGAAATCTTCAAATATTTAAGAAAAGAAAATGCTGGAAATCCAACATCTTGACAGACTCCACCCATTGAAAGAGAAAAGCAAATTGAACCTTTTAGTTCGAAAACCTTGAGTAGAACTGGGAAAATGTTTAGTTGCATAAAAATTTTTTAGGTGGGGAGGGAAGAGGGCAGAGAAAATGAAAGGAAGTGTGTGAGGATGTGAAGATCATGAGAGATTGAACAAGTCGTGCTGCTGCCAGCTGAAAAGAGTTGATAAAGTTATTTCTGAATAGACGTTATAAACAGAAATAGATGAATGAAATCAGAATTAGCAGAAAGAAAAATAAAACAAGTGGTGGGAATATGAGATACAAGACTGGAATGGCTGATTATCTGTAATAATCAAATTTAATGTCCATTTTGATTACAATAACATGCCATGTTGGGAGATAAAACATTGCTCCAAGTTTACACAGAGCCTCAATGGATTATTCAGCAGATAAAGACAGAAGTCAGAATTGAAGTGGCAGGCAATGAGAAACCATGGGTCACTTGTGAAAACTGAATGGAGATATTCTGTATTTGGTTTCCCCAATGTGGATGAGCCCACACCAAAAATACTGAATACAGTATAATAAAATCAAAGTGTTACAACTAAACTGCTGTTTCATCTGGAAAAGTAGTGTTTGTAGCACCTGAAGGACAAGAAGATGGTGGTAAAAGAACAGGTTTTGCATCTCATGGTGCCACAGAGCACAGAAATAAGCTCTTTGGCCTCAATGTAAATGATTAAGTATCTATTTATACTAACTCTGTTTACCAGCACTTTGTGAATAGCTATTCTTGGTGATTTAAATGTTCATCTAGATAGTTCTTATTAGAGTACTCACTCAGGCAGTGTGCTCACGCTACTCTCGGATTGCAAACGTTTTGTCTATATGACATCTAAATGTCAACTCTCATAACCTAAGCCTTCTAATTTTATGTCAGAGAGTCATAGTGTGAATGGTTCCTTCAGAATGATGAAAGGTGGGGGGGGGGGCGGTGGAGAGAGAGCAAGAGATTAGGAGAAGATGCATCTAGTGGTGGCATCACATTCAAGGAGTCCACTGATGGAAATTGGTGAGGTGGAAAGTGAGGGTAACGAGAACTTGTTCCATTGGGACTCTGGGAGAAGAAAGCAGAAATGCAGGAAATGGAGTAAATGAATTCAAGTCCTTCCAAAGGGTCTTGGCCCAAAACATTGACTGTACTCTTTTCCATAGATGCTGCCTGGCCTGCTGAGTTCCTCCAGCATTTTGTGTGTGTTGCTTGGATTTCCAGCATCTGCAATTTTTTTCTTGTTTGTAGATGAGTTCATCAACTTGGTCGAGAGGAAACAAATGTTACTGGAGAAAGGCACATCAGGAACAGCAGTATAGATAGCTTGTCAGAACATATACAACAGAATAAGAGACTGTGAGAAGGAATGACATCCTCAAAACATTCAGAATGTATTGAAGTTATCTGTGGGAATCCATGGGGCTCAGTAGTTTACCAATCTGGAAATCTATTCTGAGTAGTCAGCATGAATGTGACTACTCAGAACAGATTTCCAGATAAGTTGACTACTGTACTGGTTTATGTACTGAAGTAAAACACTTTGTAGCAAAGCTTCAATAGTTTAAATACTAAAATAGTTGTTCCAACAGCAATATGTGCTGTTCTAATTCCCAATAGCCAACTAAATCAGCAGCCTTTATCAGAGGCCAAATTAATAAAGCACATTTACTGCAATTACCTTTGAGATCTTACAGGGTTTCAATTTGTACAAAACAGAAAAATGAAGTTAATTTCTTACACTTTTTCCTCTGCCTGGGGAATGAGTATGCGTGCCAAGTTATAACCTCCACACCTCTAAAAGAATGCATTTAATTTTTTGTATAAGATAAAAATATTCTTTTCAAAAGCACCCATGTGAGAGACTCATTCCTGACAAGTACAGTGGTTTTTGTAAACATTGGCATTTTCAACAAAAGCTTCAAAGTTTTTGACCACAAATTGTCTCCTCTGCATCCCTTCAAAGAAAACGTATTAAGAAAGTAAGTTACACTCATCACTATTATCTGGGAAATGATTTACCAGCAACTTAGGCATTCTGATTTTGTGAAGTAAGGAAAACTTCTCAAATCTCCTCTATGATTCATTGAAATCATGCTTGATAGGTAACCATTCATCTGATATTCCTTAGTTTATTTGGTTGGAGTAATCTATCAATGTCTTGGGATTTCTATCATTTCAGTTTTTGACCATTTAGAAAGAGTTTCCTTTGCAGGCTAAGTTAAATGATCACTCATTTGTCTGTTCTGAAATCCATCAGCCACAGTTCTGTCAATTCGCTTCACCTATTAACGTCTCTTTGTAACTTTATGCTTCTATATTCATTACTCACAACACCAATGATGTTCTCTGTATTGGCAAGCTTTTCGCTCACCCCTATAGTCCCTGAGGTGTCTTGTGTTGGACCCGGACTATTTGTGTACCTATCTATTACCTGTACATTCAGTACTCTGCCTTTCACTCAAGTAAAAACGCAGACCAAAAAATTGTTCACAGTTCTATGAGTATCTATTTTCCCTTATGGGTGATTTTATTTGAACACTTGTAAGTTCATTTGTTAAAAACATACATATACATTCCACAGTGGGATTGCATTTCAGGATCTGGAACCCGACTCAGGTATTTAGGGATTACAGGAAAAACAAGGTTGGAAAGGTTATGCGGAAACAGTATCTGGCAACCTTGAATAAAAAATGAAATGCAAACACTGCTTGCAACCTTCTCTCAGAAAGGTAATATTATAAAAGGGACTACATGCCATAAGTACTTAAGTTAACTCAATCATCTTGTGCGAAATGTGCCATATCAACTGAAGTTTTCTTTTGAATGATCATTATTTAATTAATGTCTATCAATATTACGCATACAGTATATGGATGTCATTTCCACCTCTTCATTTATGCACCTGACTACAACTCCTTCAGGATTATCAATGGTCACTGGTTTTCTAATCACTAGCCTGCTCATCTCTTTTTAAGCTTTTAAATGTTGTAAAGATATACAGTTTAAACACAAATTATAATAAATAATGGCAGTTTGGACATAACAAGACAAAACCTGAATATGTTAACCTGAAAAGCATTGACTATGAACTTACCATTGTAAATATCCAAGAATAATCCTTTGTTTGTATTTTTGTTTGAGGAAGAGGATCATTAAAGAAGTAGTAGAAAATTCAAACATTCAGTAACATGGCAAATATATTAGTCAAGTAGAACATGAGTTTAACTGCCAGAACCAAGAGTTTGATCACTTCAAAACCTGGAGTTGCAAAATGTACATCCATACTGTCCAAATTCTAACGAAGTACCTGAAAGCACTCCTGATGTGGTTTATGAAGATTACTTTAATATTACATACTTTATTGAAAATCTGTAACAAGTACAGTACCTGGAAATATTGGGGGACTACCATTGTACCAGAAAATGTGGTCCTGATGAGGACTTCATGTGAAGTGCAGGGGCTAAATCCTCCCTTCCCGAGCATCCTTTTGGACAATGTGCACTCATTGAAAAACAAGATAGGGGACCACAGAACAAGAATGCTTTACCAGAGGGCCATAAGTGACTGCTGTGTAATCTGTTTCTCAGAGCTCGCACCTAACTCTCTTGAAAGTCATCGGCACCTGCTTTACATTAAGCTTGTTGTGGTATATAACAAGCTTAATATAAAGCAGGTGCCAGATTATTTTAATCAGGCTAGTTTGATGAAGTATCTGCTAACCTTACATCATATCTTACATCACCTGCAACACACTGAATCAGTGGTATACCACCATCAGTCTACCACTCCATCTCTTGCCTGCACCATGGTAAATCCAACTATCTGGCAGTGCCTCTTCTGCCTGCATATAGGTAGGGAATAAAGAGCATGGCACTGGTAAATCCAGATGGGAGGCACAGAGTGTGAATTCAGGATTACTTCCAGTCAATGCACTGGACCATGGTCAAAGATTCACCAAAAAGTCTAAAATGAACATGCCAAAGTCATCCATGAATTCATAAGAACACGCATGGTGAGTGTGTACCCACGCAATCATTCCAAGTCTTACCCAACCAGAAGCCCTGGATGAACCAGGTTCATCATATGCAGAGGTCTAGATGCCTGGCAGTTAGACCAAGCAGACCTCCGACTCGCTCAGCTCAGGTACGTCCAGGGGAAGCCCCCTCAGCCCCACTAACCTGGGTAATCAAATTTGTGTGGATGCTGTGTAATGTGCCCCAGTATAAACCCACAATGCAAAAACCAGACAATACACAGTAAGCGATTAAATGATTACACTTTATAAATATTACTGCGACTATGTGGTTACTGGGGAAACAAAATATAAAGAAAAAGGCGCCACACTAATCAAAGTTAAATAGTTTGTGCACAATTGTTGGAACTCAAGAAACAGGGTCTTCTCTCCACCATTCGATCTCCTCTGAACTCCTTGACCCTCGGACTGGGACCAACCACGGTGGTCTACCAGAGCGCTTCCCACATGTCTTTCCCCTTCACTTTTCCTTGCCGAAAATCCTGCGCACTCACTCAGGTTCCCACACATACAGATAGAATAACATGACTTCCATTGGTTAGTTCCCTGTTATCTATAGTTATAACCCAAACATTTCAGGTACAAAGATACATTACATCATCAGTTAACATTACAGAGAAGCCATTTCATTATAACACTACAGAGAAGTCGTTTTATTATTAGCAGTTAACAGTTAACATTACAGTTAATATTACTGAGAACCCTACATAAGAAATTCTGGTACAACTTCCAGAAAGCCGTGGTGACACCCATCAAGAGGATAACCCCACAAAAGGCATCAAGTTCATGGCTGACTACTAAAGACTGATATGGTTACAACTGTCTGGAGTATTTCTGGACGTATTCAACCTCTTGCTTTTAAGATCTGAGTTTTCCACTTGCTTCAAAGAGACATGTATTGTATAAGTGCCCAAAAAGAGCCTGGTGACTTGACCCACCATATAAAAGAGATTACATCAACTGCAATAAAGTACTTTGAGAGATGGTTTTGACTCCTGCCTCAGAGATTACTTGAAGCTGCTTTAATCTGCTTACTGCCACAAGAAGTCAAAACACATGTGGTTACTCCTGGCTCTTCACTCTGCTCTGAAACACCTGGACAACAGGAACATGTGTATCTGACTGCTGTTCACTGACTGCAGCTTGGTATTCAAAACAATCATCCTATCCAAACCTATCATCAGGCTTCAAGACCTTGGCCTCTATACTCCCTGCTTCAAATGGATTTTTAACCTCCCCAATGGCAGACATCAACAGGGAGGATTGATAACTTCATCTCCTCCTCGCTGATCATCAACATAGGTACAACCCTACTCTACTCCCTATATACATGACTATGTAGCTAAGCATAGCTCCAATGCCATATACAAACTCTCCAATGGCACCACTGTTATGGACACATCACAGATGCTGATGTGTCAATATACAGGAGCAAGGTAGGACAAATGGTTAAATAGTGGAACAATAAGAACCTCTCGTTCAACACCAGTAAAACTAAAGAGCTGGGAAGAAAAGGGGAGGAAGCTGAACATGTACCAGGATGCATTGATGGATTAGCGAAGGACAGAGTCAGCAGCTTTAAAGTCTTGGACATTAAGATCCCTATCACTCAGACCATGCAATCTTCTGTTATCTGCCATTTGGCACAAGGTACAGAAGGTCCAACAACAGCAAGTTCAGGAACAGCTACTTTAGTTCTTGGACCAACCTGTATAAACCTAATTGTACTTTAGTTACAGCAACATGATTACCACTTTGACCTCTTTGCACTACAATGAACTTTATTTTGTTCAAATGTTGTTCTTTCTTGTATGATTTTTGTTGTTAATTTATGATTTTATTGTGAAAGCTATGTATCTGATGCTGCAGCAAATAACTTTTTCATTGCATCTGTACCATTTGGTCTATGAGAATAAACATGACTTGGACTTCTAAAAGGCCTACAACTTTGCAAAAAATTCCAATACATGGGAGAACCATGAAGGAGAAAGAATAAGGACATGAATCACAAAACTTCTCAAGAAAAAGTACCTTGCTGTTTTTTACTTCAAGGGTATTAAGACCATAAGACATAGGAGCAGAATTAGGCCATATGGCCCAACGAGTCTGCTCTGCCACTTCGTTATGGCTAATCCATTTTTCCTCTCAGCCCCAATCTCCTGCATTCTCCCCATATCCCTCCATGCCCTGAACAATCACGAAACTATCAACATCTGCCTTAAATATACATACAGACTTGCCCTCCACAGCTGCCTGTGGCAATGAATTTCACAGATCCACTCTCTAGCTAAAGAAATTCCTCCTCATCTTCCTTTTGAAAGGACGCTCCTCTATTCTGAGGCTGCGTTCTCCGGTCTTAGACTTTCCCACCATAGGATATATCCTTTCCACATCCACTCTATCAAGGCCTTTCACCATTAGATTGGTTTCACCCATCATTCTTTTGAATTCCAGTGAATACAGGCCTAGAGCCATCAAACACTCTTCATATGACAAGCCATTCAATCCTGGAATCATTTTCGTGAACTTCCTTTGAACCCTCTCCAGTTTTAACACTACAACCTTTTGAAGATAAGGGTTCCAAAACTGCTCTTAACACTCCAAGTGAGGCCTCACCAGTGCTGTATAAAGACCCAACATTACATCCTTACTTTTACATACTAGACCTCTTGAAATGAATGCTAACATCACATTTGCCTTCCTCACCAGAGACTCAACCCTTAGGAAATCCTGCACAAGGCCTCCCAAGTCCCTTTACACTTCAGATTTTTGTATTTTCTTTCCATTTAGAAAATACCCTTTCATTTCATCTACCAAAGTGCATGACCAGACACTTCCCCACACTGTATTCCATCCATCACCTCTTTGCCTATTCTCCAAATCTAAGTCCTTTTGTAGCCTATCTACTTCCTCAAAACTACCTGCCCCCCTAGCTATCTTCATATCATCTGCAAACTTTGCAACAAAGCCATCAATTTCATCATCCAATCATTGACATAAAATGTAAACAGAACTGGTCTCAACAAAGACCCCTGTGGAACACCATTAGTCAGTGGCAGGCAGAAAAGGCTTCCTTTATTCCCACTCTTTGCCTCCTGCCAATCAGCCATGGCTTTATCAATGCCAGAATCTTTCCTGTATTACCATGAGCTCATATTTGTTAAGCAGCCTCATGTGTGGCACCTTGTCAAAGGCCTTCTGAAAATCCAAGTACACAACATCAACCAATTCTCCTTTGTATATACTGCTTGTTATTTCTTCAAAGAATTCCAACAGATTTATCAGACAAGATTTTCCCTTGAGGAAACCATGCTGACTACTTTTTATCATGTGCCTCCAAGTAGCTTGAAATCACATCCTTAACAGTCGACTCCAACATCTTTCCAACCACTGAGGTCAGACTAACTGGCCTATAATTTCCTTTCTTCTGCCTCTCTTCCCTCTGGAAGAGTGGAGTGTCATTCGTAATTTTTCATTCTTCCAGAACCATTCCAGAGTCTAGTGACTCTTGAAAGACCATTAGTAATGCCTTCATAATCATTTCAGCCACTTCCTTCAGAACCCTAAGGTGTACACCATCTGTTCCAGGTGACTTATCTGCTTTGACCTTTCAGTTTCCCCAAGAACCTTCTCCCTAGTAATGGTAACTTCACACACACTTTATGACCCCTCACACCTGGAACTCCCATCATATTGCTCATATCTTCCACAATGAAGACTGATGCAAAATACCTACACAGTTCATCCACCATTTCCCTGTCCTCCAACGTTATCTCTCCAGCATTGTTTTCCAGCAGTCCAAAATCCATTCTCACCTCTCTTTCACACTTTAAGTGTCTAAAGAAACTTTTGGTATCCTCATTAATATTATTGGCTAGCTAACTTGTGTAGTCCATCGTTACCTTCTTAATGACTTTTCAGTTGCGTTCTGTTGGTACTTGAAAGCTTCCCAATCTTCTAGCTTCCCATTAATTTTTGCTCTATTATATGCCCTCTCTTTGGCTTTTATGTTGGCTTTGACTTCCCTTGTTAGTAACAATTGTGTCATCTTGCCTTTAGAGTATTTCTTCCACTTTGGGATGTACATATCCTGTGCCTTCCGAATTGCTCCCAGAAATTCCAGCCATTGCTCATCTGCCGTCATCCCTGCCAGTGTTCTTTTCCAATCAATTTTGGCCAACTCTTTGCTCGTGCCTCTGTAATTCCCATTACTCCACTGTAATACTGATACATCTGACATTAGCTTCTCCTCAAATTTCAGGGTGAATTTGATCATATTATCATCACTTTCCTCCAAGGGTTCTTTCACCTTAAGCTCTCTAATCAATACAGATTCATTGCACAACACCTAATCAAAATAGCTGATCCTCTAGTCAGCTCAACAACGAGCTGCTCTAAAAAGCCGTAGGCATTCCAGAAATCACCCCTCTTGGAATCCAGCACCAACCTGATTTTCCTAATTTACCTGGATATTGAAATCCCACATGATTATTGTAACATTGCCCTTTTGGCGTGCATTTTCTACCTCCTGTTTAACTTGTAGACCACATCCTTACTACTGTTTGGGAGTCTGTATATAACTCTCATCAGGATCTTTTTACCCTTATGGTTCCTTAGCCCTATCCACAGTGATTCAACACCTTTTGATCCTACGCCACCTTTTTCTAATGATTGGATTTTAAAACTTTATTTAAAGTATAAAAACAAAAATATCCCAATTGTTCACTTGCATTTTCAGAAGGCCTTTTACGAGGTGCTGCACATTAGGCTGATCACGGTATACAGTAATAGGAAAGCTACTAGCATGGATGTAAGATTGGCTGAGTGTAATATAATGACTTGAATCAACTAAACTGATTAACTGAACCAGAAACAGATGCAGAAAGAATCAAACTGGGTGAAAGACAACCAAACTAAGAGGTGACGGTGCGGCAGATGTGACAGTTTAACCTTAAAATCATCAATTCTTCCAGCATGGCAAGAGTGAGCATAGCAACAAGACACAAGCTAATCATCCTGCATCAGCAAGGTCTCCCCCAAGCATAAATTTTGTGGCAGACAGGAGATTCAAGATGTATTGTCCAAGCTCTTCTGAAGAGGCACAAAGCAATGGGCAAGGTTGAGGACCAGAAATGCAATGGGTTGGCCATAGAATCGCAGTGCCTCAAACTAATATCCTTTCTAAATCAGAAGAAGTACAGCACTGCTATCAGCTCTGAAGTCACAGAAACCACTGGAACCCAAGTACATCCTTCTACAGTCCAGAGAAGTCTTGTCAGAAGTGGTCTTCATTGAAGAGTTGCTACCAGAAAGGCATTCCTGCGAAGTGGAAGCAAAGCCTAAATACAAAAATATGAGGACAGGGGTGCTGAACAATGGCAGAAAGTGCTCCGGACTGACAAGTGAAAATTTATCATTTGTGGCTCAAACAGAAGGCAGTTTATCCATAAATAAGCTACATAGTGATACATGGATGAGTGCCTGCAGCCAACAGTGAAGCATGGCTTTCCTGCAGGTTTAGAGCTATATTTTTAAAAATGGAGTTGGTGATCTGGTCAGAATTAATGGAATCTTCACTGTTGAGAAGTACTAGCAGATTCTCATCCATTAAGCAATACCATCAGGGAGGCATCAGATCAGTCCGAATTTCATTCTGCAGCAGGGCAATGACCACAAACAGACAACCAAAGTCATAAAGAACTATCTTCAGTGAAAAGGAGAACAAGGAGTTCTGCAACAGATGGTATAGCCTCCACAGAGCCCTGACCTCAATATCATTTTGGCTGTCTGGGAAAGTGAGACAGCCAAAGTCTGCAGAAGAACTGTGGCAAGTTTTACAAGATATTTGGAACAACCTACCAGCCAATTTTGTTATGAAACTGCATGACCGTTTCAAACTGATGCAGTTTCAAAGGCACAAGGCGGTCACACCAAATATTAATTTTATTTTTTTAAACTACTTACTGCTCTTTATAGTATCTTTTTGATATTTAGAAACTCATTTCATTATTTTTGAAAGTATCATCACTTTACAATTTTTTCAAAAGTACCTAAGATTTTTGCACAGTACTGTTTGTCAATAATTTGGATGATGAAGTTGATGGGTCTGTGGCCAAGTCTGTGGACAATACAAAGATAGTTGGAAGGGTAGGTAGTATTGAAGATGGAGACAGTTTACGGAAAGACTTTGTCACATTAGGGGAATAGGCAAAGAAGAGGCAGATGGAATTCAGGATGGTGAAGTGTATGGTCATGCACTTTCTGAGAAGGAATAAAGGCATAGACTGTTATCTAACCAGCAAGCAAATTCAGAAATCAGAGGTGCAAAGGGACTTGGGAGTCCTCACGCAGGATTCTCTTGGTTTATTTGCAGAACGAGTTGATGAAAAGGCAAATGCAATGTTAGCATTTAGTTTGAGAGAACTAGAATATAAAAGCAAGAATGTAATACTGAGGCTTTATATGGCATTTGTCAGACCATAATATTGTGAGCAGCTTTGGGTTCCTTATCTAAGAAATATGTTCCAGCATTGGAGATGGTCCAGAGGAGAGGAGATTCACGAGAATGATCCTGGGAATGAAAGGGTTAACATATGCTAAATATTTGATGGTTTTGGGGATGTACTCACTGAAGTTTAGGAAATCGAGGAGAGAGCTCACTGAAATTTATAGAATATTGCAATGCCTAGACAGAGTGGACATGAAGAGGACATAGTGGAGGAATCTAGGACCAGAGGGCACAGCTTCAGAATACATACAAGGATGACCTTTGTATGTATACAAGGCGAAATGATATGGCAGAATTTCTTTAGCCAGTGGATGATGAATCTGTGGAATTCATTGCTACAGACAACTGTGGAGGCCGAGTCATTGGGTTTACTTAAAATGGAGGTTGACAGGTTCTTAGTTAGCAACGGTATCAAATGTTTTATGGGGAGAAGGCAGGAAAATTGGGTTAAGAGGCTTATTAAATTAGCCATGATGGAATGGTGGAGCAGACTCAACGGGCAGAATGGCTTAATTCTGGTTCTACATCTTATTGTCTTTTAATGTACCTCAGTATATGCAACACTAATAAATTAATCCAACATGGATTTACACTCCTGTAGCACACAGCCTTATATGTGCTAAAGTTATTTTTAAATGTAGTCATTGTTTCTGCCTTCAGTTTTTTAGAGCTGGTTAATAAAATTTCTGTAACTGTGATTCTTTTTTTTAACCAATTTAATACAATAAGCCACTTTACCATAGCACTTTATTTTTCTATTCAACCATGCCAGAAGATTTCCTGAATTGTTAAGATGTTATCCCTTATATAATGAAGTAATACATCTTCCACTGAATCCAATGAGTTGTAAGAGAGTATGAGAACTGCAGCTTTGGCAAGTGAGAGGGAACATAAAAACTGGTCCCCAGTGGGAGAGAGGGATCCGAAGAACATGAGTCCGAGTGAGAATCAGCATCCATTAATCTGGATTTCCAAACAGATGGATAGTTGGAGTTTTACTGTGTATTAAATAAAATATTCACACTGACAGTTTTTTATCATCTCAAAATATTCAAGTTCAATCCCTTAACAAATCTTTGTTGATGGTTACAAACCTGAAGTCTTGATGAAGGATCTCAGCCCAAAACGTCGCCTGTGGCAATGAATTCAATAGATGCTGCCTTACCTGCACCTCCAGCATTTTGTGTGGTTGCTGATGGTCCTTAGTTCACCCGTCCTCCTTTAAATGAGTTGAGTTTTAGATTTTTTCCAACAATCTGCATATCATACTGACTAGCCTTTCTCCTTGCTTCAACAGCCAAAGAACATTGGCAAACTAGAGTCTGTGCTAAAAGCTCCTTGCTTTTTTTTTGTGTAAGAAAGCTAAGATGCCTTTTAGCTGGGGCTGGTGGACAATGTTTCTTTGAAGATGCCAGACTTCTCCGTGTTCATCATGTACAATATTCCACATTCTTCTTCCATAAGGTTCAAAGGTCCAATTTAATGTCAGAGAAATGTACACAATATACATCCTGAAATGCTTTTTCTTCACAATCATCCACAAAAACAGAGAAGAGCCCCAAAGAATGAACAACAGTTAAACGTGACAGTTGTCGGCATTCGACAAACCACAGGTCTCTCTCTCCCTAATAAGGAAGAGGGAGGTGTCCCCCATTTTCACAGCAAGTGGGAGACATAACAACATCCCGCTGGTTTACAATGTTAAAGTCCGTTTTGTTGCTTTTTATGAGCTCAGTACCCAAAAATCGCAAAGATCTCGGGTCTTCAGGCCCACAGCAAAAGATTTTCCAGCCTTCCTGACAACACACAAGTCTCCTGCCGTAACACTGACCCTCGATCTGTCAGTAATGTTAATGACATTTTCACCCATCTCTTTTGTGCAAATAAATTTTTCCTTCTGAATTTTAAATCTTTTGACTTCCTCAAAAGAGACAGCCACTTTTAACATTAACAGAACGGCATCCTAGGCTGATCCTCTATTTCTTCACATATTTTAAGAACATCTTGTGTTTTTTTTAAAAAAAAACTTGCTTTACTACTTTGTTTAAGCAACACTTCACGATTATAGAGAGGAAGTCAACAACACTAATCACGTAGAGTTTTATAGCATAAATGCCTCATCCATGCCTTCGGCCATGTTACTTCTTCACAGTGTTTAATTCTAATCTTCTAATTTTGTGTAGGGCATAGTAGCTAAAAGGCTACCAAAACATGTTGCATCATATTCCAACATCTTTGACAGTTAAAATTAAAAACATAACAATTAGGAACATTGCATAGTGTAAATGTCCATCAGTTTTAAGGAAAACTGCAAACCTTGGAAATGAGAAATACAAACAAGAGAATGATAGATTGATATTTTTGATGGGATCCAGCATCCTTCAATTGCTACTAGGAGAATACTATTAATCCATAGCAAATCTATTGTACAAAACATGTAAAATAATCCAAAATGAACTCAAAGAAATGGACTGTGTTTTGTATTGCTGCAGGGGAGGTGGCTTGTCTCCAAAATAACCAAGTCTTATACTTTATAACAAATAGGTGATTTAATTACATCAAGGTTAAGAATGCAAATCAATTGTGAAAATTTTATTACATGGAACAATTTTTATCATTTTACAAGCACAGCTCTTTCACAAATTAAAGGTCAATTTAAATACTGCTTTTGTTTGAAATAATCTTGTTGTTAAGCCTATTGTACTGGGAAGCATCTACTTTAATACATCAACATTGAGAAGAAATGAAATTGAAAAGGAATGAACCAGCCTCTGATCATGCAAGCTTATTTCTAAACTGGAAACCAAAGCAAAAGGCCTCTTTAGGGTCTATATGCACTAGACCAGAAATGCAGATGCTGACTGTTAAGGACAAGACTGGATTGTTAGAATCCCAGAGCAAATGTGCTGGAATACAAATAATGCATGAAGACACAAAAGACTGCATATACTGGAATCTGGAGATCAGCGGGTCAAGCAGCATTTGACAGAGGGCAGGGTGGTTGTCTGTCAAGATTTCAGGTTGAACCCCCACATAAGGGCAAACAATACTTGCCACAACAGGACAAGAGTTCAAATGCAATCAGAGTTCATGCCTGAGAGGCTTTTAGCCCAAGGGTTTGCAAAATCCAAGGGAAATGATGCAACATTGCCCGGAATCCCTTCTCCTGATTCATATTTGCTAGAGAAAATGCAAGTCTCATTATTTTCTAACTTTTTTTCTATTTAAAAACAATGCAATTTTAAAATTGTGCATTATTAGAAACTATTTTTGTACATCAGATTTTTCCTGGCCACAAATACAGTATCAAATAAATTGTTCATTCTTTGAACGGTATACAATCTCACATTCAATTAAACATAGCTGAGACATTTTGGCATTGGTGTATAATGTAACTAGTGTGACTGTTAAGTACAGGTTTTCAGATGAAACAGTCATTATTTGCTGTGATAAAAATAGAAAGATACATAAGGAAACATTTGGACAGAATAAATGTGATCTATCATGCAAAGTGCCAGAAAATTTAAAAGGGGGTAGCTGCAGGAAGCCAGATCAAAGTGGTTAATTGGAAGTTACTTTGAGTAGAAGGACAAGCTTGTGATTATTTTGATTCAGTGAACTGTAAAAAAAAAGCTGCATCCTCAACGAGTACATTGCTGAATATTCCCTGCAACAATTTAAGGTTTTGTCTGATTAGACAGTAGTAGCTGTGTGGAAAAGCTCAATTAAGTTTCAAATAATTAAAGGTTCAGTTCATAAAAGCATTGTATAGCTAGAATGGACAGATTCGCACTGTGGCATGTAATTTATTTTAACATTTTTGTTTTTTAATATACTTAAACTCTGGCTGACTGACTACATGATTGCCAGAGTTATCCCAGGATAACTGCAAAGGAACGTAGAAAAAGAAAAAAAAAGCAAACATTACAATTTTTCCAGCATTAAGCAAACACTTCACTTGCAAGGTGCTGTTTTAGCTTCAATCACTGATCGACCATCTAAAATTTAACTCTTTGACCAGCTTCATCATGATTTACATATTCATCTTGATACAAACCAGCTAGCTTTTTTTTAAATATAATTTAAGTTTTTCTTATTCAAATTGCTAACCATTTTATAGTACATACAAGCGATCCTGTGAAAATTCACAAGCTCTGAAACTCATACTTAAGGGATAGATGTGAAACCTCCTTTGTAGTATTATTTCACGAGTTAAGTTAATTTCCTCTCGTGCACATTATTGCCATCTTGTTTTCTGAAAGATCGTGATGAAACCCAGTATTACAGCCCCACAACTAATAAAGATACCAATCCTCCCTACCGAAACATCATGTTGCGCATTTAACTAAAATTTTATACATTGATAACTAGAGGCACACTAGTGAATTGAATTAAATTAGGTGCAATGACACAATTGAAAAGACATATCTTGAGGGAATTTTTAAAACATTTAAAAAGAGAGCTGTATTTAGGGAGGCATTTCCAGCAAATGTAATTAAGGAAGTCAAGCCCTGCCCCTACTGATAAGCTAAAGGAAATGCAGAAGTGAGAGTGGGAGGGAGATAAAGATGTGTTTGGTGGTAGGATCCCTCTGAAGATGGTGGAAGTTGCAGAAAATGATGCGTTGGAAGTGAAGGTTCAAGAGGTGGTAGATGAGTATGAGGAAATATCACTGTTAAGGCAGCGGGAAAATGGGCTAAGCTCGGTTGTTCAGGAAATGTAGGAGATGCGGATGAGGACAGCATCAAAGGTGGAGGAAGGGAAAGCTACAGTTGAAACAGGATAATGGAAGGCAGTGAGATGTTGAATTAGTCAACTTTGGCAAGTTGGGTAAAAGAAAGGAAGACAAGGCACAAACATTACTTTTAAAAGTGATATTGAATAAATGAAAAAAGAGAATTTCTCTTCCCAGGGCACATGATAACCTGACAACAGCCACAGCAAAAATATCAAACTGCAACATGAGGAAAGATTCAACAACTAAATATGCATTTATTGGTATTAAATTATAAAGATGTTCCAGTAAGATTACTTAATTAAACAATTTCTGTGGTCTAAATATGTGGCAAGATCAGGTAGAACGACAAAGGTTACTTACAAAGGTGAATTTTGATTGGATGCTGAAGAAGACTTTAAGCCCCATGAGTGCTACATAGCTCTGAAGTGGCATGGCTGTAAACCAAGTTACTGCTCGTTTTAACTTTCCAAGATAAGGTTTGAACTTTGTGTAAGGTACAGAAATCAGCATTCAGAAGAATAAATATTCAGTTTTAATTGCAGACAATAAACAAAGAGCATTCAATATCTGCATTACTCTTATTGATAAGTTGTTGCAGATAATTAAGACAAAACTAAAATTATCAACACATACACAACTACATAAAAACTAGTTTATTTGTTTGTAACATGTACATCAAAACATACAGTGAAATGTTTTATTTGCACCAATGACCAACAAAGCTTGAGGATGTGCTGCAGGAAGCCTACGAGTGTCGTTGTGCTTCTGGCACCAACAAAGCATGCTCACTAACCCTAACCCACGGGTTATTGGAATGTCAGAAGAAGATAGATAGATAGATAGATACTTTATACGTTTGTAGATCCCAAAGGGAATTACAGTGTCATAGTAGCATTACAAGTGCACAGATATATAAATATACAAATATTAGAAGAGAAGAAGGAATGAAAAATAAGTTACCTCAAACAGTCTAACAGGAGGGGGTCATCCCTTCTTCGGCTATAGGTTGACTCATTATAGAGCCTGATGGTGGAGAGTAAGAATGGCCTCATATAGCACTCTTCGGAGCAGCACAGTTGTCTTAGTCTATTACTAAAAGTGCTCCTCCGTAGGGTCCTTTGTTCTACCAAAGCCTCCAATGTGTCCAATTTGTCTCCTATGACAGAGCCAGGCTTTCCAATCAGTTTAATGAGCCTGCTGGCATCACCCATGTTGATGCATTGCCACAGCACTTCACCACATAGAAGATAGTATGGGTGACAATAGACTGGAAACTAGAACTTTCAAGGAAATCCATAGAGTCAAAGGGAAAATGTACAAATTCTTTACAGAGAGCAATGGGAAATGAACCCAAATCACTGATTACTTGCATTGTAAAGTATTATGTAAACTGCTACACTACCATACTGTAATTGTACTTTTTGATTATTGAAGAAATAACCACTTACAGGAAAATAGTCTTGCATCTACTGAGATCACACTGTTTTGGCATAAGAAAGGCTAAATTTCTATTAAGAAATGGAAAAACTTCTACAGGACAAATTCAATTGTTACTTTTGCCATAGATTTAAACATGGCATTTCTAATTTTAGATTCCATTCAAAATGCAGAATTAAACTCAAAGTACAGCTGATTAAGAAATTAAATTGAAACCAAATGCGGATTCAATTTCCCATCTACCACATTACTTTTAATAAGACATTAAGGAAGATTTTAAAATCATAGTTCTATTTTATACATTGCATGATATGTACTTATTTCTCAATACCTGGGTACGGCTGACGAAGCTAGCATTATTCCCATCCCTAACTGTGATTTAGAAGTTGAGACTCCACCTTGAACTACTGTTATCCTTCCAGTGAAGGTACTTACACTATTATTGGGCAACAAGTTCCCGGGTTTAGATCCACCGA
This sequence comes from Mobula hypostoma, assembly GCF_963921235.1. Taxonomy (NCBI): domain Eukaryota; kingdom Metazoa; phylum Chordata; class Chondrichthyes; order Myliobatiformes; family Myliobatidae; genus Mobula; species Mobula hypostoma. The sequence goes on from NC_086113.1 coordinate 21,955,744, forward strand.
GACAGAAGATCCAACAGCACATTTCCAAATCAGGATGGTGAGCAGCTTGGAGGGGATCATGCTAAATTTGTTGTTTCATTAGGTCATGATGATGGTGTAAACTGAAAAAGTAACTATGGTGCATTTTGAAGATGGCAAAGTATAGTTCAAGAGAGCTTTGTTGCCCTGTGGATTGAGTAAGTGCTACTGCATAGCAGTACCAATTACAGCTTCCATCACTGTGCTCATATACTGTACTTGAAGTTACCACCTGATTATTCAGACCACAGTACTGCCACTGAGCATTCAGCTGCCAACAAAATACTGGATTGGAAAAGCAATCCTTACTAACTCTTCCTTCAGTTAGTCCTGACAAAGGGTCTTGGCCTGAAACGTCGACTGTACCTCTTCCTAGAGATGCTGCCTGGTCTGCTGCGTTCACCAGCAACTTTGATGTGTGTTGCTTCATAAATCCCACTGCAATCCCTCAATTTGTTTTACCTCGCCAAACAACCTTTCTTGAAAGATTGCAGTGTGTCAATTGAGAACATAGAGACATCCAGAAAGCATACCTTTTGGTCTACAGTTGGCCTGGCTTCCGTTCAGCTTCTGAGGACACAGATCTGTGATTACATGAGATTTCCTCCAATCTTCCACCTGCTTCACTAGCAAAATGGGAGAACTCTGAAGAAATACTACTTTTCCTGGTAAATTTTCAGAATAATGACATCACTGTAGAGCTTCTGACTTGAACATCCTAGTAAAACAAAATTAAGCTATGATGGCAGATGGAAGGAACTTTATGCTTGGAATGCTAAAAGAGATGATGAAATCAGTAGTAATTCTGATGTGGCTGCACTACTACTGGAATAACTTATCTATTTGCTTGTGTTAATTTAAACAACAGCAAAATATTTTGTGCTCAATTTTAATTGGAACTTTCAACATACCATTTCATTTCCTTCAGATTTTTTTTTCTGGTAGAAATTTTTAATACACACTTTCCTCGTCCAAAGCATCCCTCCAATCTTTGGCCTGCATTGGCTCATTTGGTCCTGAGGAAATCTCAGTAACACCTCACCAATACACTTAATTCTTTCAGTTTCAGTTGACTTTTTCAATTTTGCCCTAGGTGGTTCAATACACTTCCATAATGTTTTACCACATCCTAAGGAACTCACAAAGCCCTTCATGATTCATGAATAATTAAAGTTCAAAGTAAATTTTATCAAAGTACATATAAAAGTTTGGGCACCCCGGTCAAAATTTCTGTTACTGTGAATAGCTAAGCGAGTAAAAAATGACCTGATTTCCAAAAGGCGTAAAGTTAAAGATGACACATTTCTTTAATATTTTAAGCAAGATTACTTTTTTATTTCCATCTTTTACAGTTTCAAAATAACAAAAAAAGGAAAAGGGCCCGAAGCAAAAGTTTGGGCACCCTGCATGGTCAGTAACACTCCCTTTGACAAGTTTCACAGTTTATAAACGCTTTTTGTAGCCAGCTAAGAGTCTTCCAATTCTTGTTTGGGGGATTTTCGCCCACTCTTCCTTGCAAAAAGCTTCTAGTTCTGTGAGATTCTTGGGCCGTCTTGCATGCACTGCTCTTTTGAGGTCTATCCGCAGATTTTCGATGATGTTTAGGGCCATGGCAAAACCTTCAGCTTGCACCTCTTGAGGTAGCCTATTGTGGATTTTGAGGTGTGTTTAGGATCATTATCCAGTTGCAGAAGCCATCCTCTTTTCATCTTCAGCTTTTTTACAGATGGTGTGATGCTTGCTTCCAGAATTTGCTGGTATTTAATTGAATTCATTCTTTCCTCTACCAGTGAAATGTTCCCCGTGCCACTGGCTGCATCACAAGCTCAAAGCATGATTGATCCACCCCCGTGTTTTACAGTTGGAGAGGTGTTCTTTTCATGAAATTCCGCACCCTTTTTTCTCCAAACATCATCATCATCAAGTGCCGTGCCCAGTTTGAGCTTTGACCGCCATGGCCCACACACTCTTGTTTCGGGTCAAGTGGCTCAATTCATTGGTATTCATTTCCAGTTCTCTGGCTGCTGTCTCCATCATCATTTGTCTTTGCCTTCCTCTTGCTTTCTTCCCTTCAATCTTTCCCATAATTACCCTGCATTCTAACTCCTCTTTCCTAATCACATGTCCAATGAAGTTACCTAGCCTTTTCACGATCTCATACATTATTTCTCTTTTTGTGTTTGCTCTGTTCATGACATCCTCGTTAGATATTCGTTTCGTCCATGATATTCTTTGCATCCTCCTCAAAAACCACATCTCTGCTGTTACAATTTGTTTCTTCATGTTACTAGATATTGTCCCAACATTCTGAGACATATAACATAACTGGATAAATGTAACATTTCAGTACTCTGAGGCGGGTTGTCATGCCTAGTTTAGTATTGGTCAGTAAAGGTGTATTTTGCCGTCTCTATTCTTCTTTTGATGTCCAAGTTGCACCTGCCATCTGATGTCACCCAGCTTCCTAAGTAGCAAAAGTTCTGTACTTGTTTTATGTCTTCCCCATTTATACTCAGCCTACAGATAGGATTCTCCTTCTTTTTGGATATCACCATACATTCTGTCTTTTTGCAATTGTTAGATAGACCCATTTTTGCACTTTCTTCAACAATTACATCAATTAAGTTTTGTAGTTCTTCCTCCGTACTTGCAATTAACACAGAGTCATCTGCATAACTGAAATTATTGATGTTTTCACCGCAAACTTTGATTCCCAAGATGTCTCTTATTTTTTGTAATACTGTTTCACTGTACACATTAAATAAATCTGAGGAGAAAACACACCCTTGTCTAATGCCTCTCTTGATTTTCGTAAACTGACTCACTTCTCCATCTATTCTTACAGTGGCAGTTTGCTCTCAGTACAGATTTCTGATTAGGCAGAGGTCTTTCGAATCTAGATCTAGAGTTTTCTGTAATATTTCAAATAACTTATTGTACTTCACTTTATCAAATGCTTTTGTGCAGTCGATAAAACAAACAAATAAATCTTTTTGCACTTGAATAGCTCCAAACATACCTCTGCTCATTGTGGCCAAAAAGTTCTATTTTAACTTCATCAGTCCACAGGACTTGTTTCCAAAAGGCATCAGGCTTGTTCAGATGTTCCTTTGCAAACTTCTGATGCTGAATTTTGTGGTGAGGATGCAGGAAAGGTTTTCTTCTGATGACTCTTCCATGAAGGTCATATTTGTACAGGTGTTACTGCACAGTAGAACAGTGCACCACCACTCCAGAGTCTGCTAAATCTTCCTAAAGGTCTTTTGCAGTCAAACGGAGGGGGTGGGGGGGGCTTGATTTGCCTTTCTAGCAATCCTACGAGCAGTTCTCTCTGAAAGTTTTCTTGGTCTTCCATTTTCATTTATAAATCTTTTTTATTAATTATCATTGAAGATCAACAAAAAATACATTAAAGTAATCAAGTCAACATGTCAATATGTACAATGAGGAATTAAATTATCAAATAACTGATTAACAAAGCTAAACAATATATCAATAATAATAAGAAAAAATAGTGTTAAGAATATTCTTTTGGAAAAAAGAAAGAAGGAAAAAAAGAACCCCTACTAACTAAAACAAAAAAATACCCTAACAAAAAAAAAACGGGAAAAAACCCATTGAGAGCACAACCCGGGAGCTATACGCCATACAAGCTTCAATAAAAGAAAAACATCAATCCGCCAACTCAAATCCATTTAAACAAGAATCAGAAGGAAACCATCTTAATTAACTTAAATCAGACGATAGTAGTGTTCCTATTAACTGCCATTTCTTAATTATATTACGAACTGAGGAAACGGCTACTTGAAAACCCTTTGCTATCTTCTTACAGCCTTCTCCTGCTTTGTGGGCATCAATTATTTTAATTTTCAGAGTGCTAGGCAGCTGCTCAGAGGAGACCATGGCTGCTAATTATTGGGACAAGTTTTGAGGAGTCAGGGTATTTATAAAGCTTTGAAATTTGCATAACCTGGCCTTTCCTAATGATGACAGTGAACAAGCCATAGCCCTAGCAAGCTAATTAAGGTCTGAGACCTTGGTAAAAGTTATCTGAGAGCTCAAATCTCTTGGGGTGCCCGAACTTTTGTATGGTGCTCCTTTCCATTTTTTTCACTCCAAAATTGTACAAAACAACAATAATACACTAATCTTACTTAAAATGTTGAAAAGAATGTTTCATCTTTATGACTTTTGAAGATCAGTTCCTCTTCTGCTCAATGAACTATTCACAGTAACAGAAATTTTGACCAGGGTGCCCAAACTTTTGCATGTCACTATATATATCACCATATACAACCCTGAAATTCATGTTCCTGTAGGCATACTCGGCAAATCTATAGAATAATAACTATAACAGGATTAATGAAAGATCAACTAGAATGCAGGAGACAGTAAACTGTGCAAATGGAAATATTAATAAACAGCAATAAATAACAAGAGATAACAAAAATAACAAGAGATAACAAAATAAAAAATCCTTAAAGTGAGATCATTGGTTGTAAGAATATCTCAATGGATGGGCAAGTGAGTGTAGTTATCCCTTTTTAATCAAGAGCCTGACGGTTGTAGGGTAGTAATTGTTTGTGAACCTGGTGGTACAAGGCCTTGTGCTCCTATATCTTCCACCTGATGGCATCATCGAGAAAAGAGCATGGAAAAGAGTGGGGAACTCCAATGATGGATACTGCTTTCCTATGACAGTGTTTCGTGTAAATGTGTTCAATGGTTGGGAAGGCTTTAATCATGATGTACTGGGCAGAAACCACTACGCTTGTAGGATTTTCCATTTAAAGGCATTGGTGTTTCCATACCAGGCTATGGTGCAGTCAGTCAATACACACTCCACTACACATCGATAGAAGTTTGTCAAAAATTTAGACGTCAATCCGAATCTCCACAGACTGCTAAGGAAGTAGAGGTGCTATCATGCTTTCTTCACAACTGCTGGATCCAGGACAGATCCTCTGAAATAGTAACACTCAGGAATTTAAAGTTGCTAACCCTCTCCACCTCTGATCCTCCAATGAAGACTGGATCATGGACCTCTGGCTTCCTTTCCTGAAGTCTACCATCAGTTCCTTGGTCTTGCTGACATTGAGTGAGAGGTTGTTGTTACGACACCACTCAGCCAAATTTTCAATCCCCCTCCTGTATGCTGACTCATCACCACACAACAGTGGTGTCATCAGCAAACTTGAATATGGCACTGGATCCGTGCTTAGTCACAGTCATAGGTGTTAAGTGAGTAGAGCAAGGGGCTCAGTACACAGCCCTGTGGTGCATCTGTGCTGATGGAAATCATGGAGGAGAAGTTGCCAATCTGAATTTAGCGCGGTCTACAAGTGAGGAAATCCAGGATCCAAATGTTCAAGGGCGTATTGAGGCCAAGGTCTTGGAGCTTATTATTTTTGAGGGGATGATGGTATGAAATGCTTAGCAGTAATTGATAAAGTGCATCCTGATGTATGCATCTTAGTTGTCCAGATATTCCAGAATTACAATCACATTTCATATTTTCACACAGCAGTCATGTAGCCTAGCTAACTAAGCCAGCAAAGGGGCTTCCTTTAAATATCTCTGTTAACAGTCGTCCTTCCAAAAACACTCGAGCGAGTATTACACTGGAATCTTGCCTACATTATGCACAATCCACTTTATCCACTTTACATCCTGTAAAGTGGTTGGAAGCCAGACTCTAATGCAGATGAAGGCATTATCAACTAAACAAAAGTGACATTGATTGAGATCCATAGAGTACTCTGTATAATAAAGTTCAGATATGGTCCTCACAGGTTTGTCATCTTATTTTCACCTACATACAGTACTTACGTTTTTTAAATTCAAAATACAATGGAAAACAAATGAACATATTCAGAGGAAGCAATATTTCTCCATGAACATCTCTATATTTAGTAGTCTCCATGATATAATGAGTTAAAGATAATTTGGGTCTTTAATTATAAAGTAATACAAAGATGATTTTGTTTATTTCTTTTTCCAGCAACACTGCATTAGACAGAAGCAACACAGCATTTATGTTTTAATAAATCAAATGAACGTGCACAGGCATTACATTCAGTCCAAAAAATATAACTGAAAATAACCCATGTGATTAACTACTTCATATATTATCTAAAAATTATCCACAGGTCCACTGGAGGCCATAGATGGCCTTTTCTGGGGTTGGAGCACTGCGTATGGATGTGAGTGGGAGGGAAGAACGGGGCTTATGTTACTGTTGTTTCATTGCTTGTGTTCTATGATGTTCTGCCAAGCATTGCGGGCATGCTATGTTACTGCTTGAATGTGTGGCAACTCTTGCTGGCTGCCCCATCACATTATCAGGTTACACTGGCTGTTAACGCAAACGACGCATTTCACTGTATGTTTTCATGCACACGTGATAAATAAATGAAACTGAAGATGAAAAAGGAATGTTTTCAGAGGCTATTCCTGATTAAACTTCAAATTCAAAGAGGTGCATCTTTTTTATTAAAGATTGCAAGAGCTAGACATGCCTAGGCATTATCCCTGATGAAGATGGCAGAGATCGTCATCAAAATGTCGGTTAAAATCGATAGCTGTACCCAGCTGGAAGACCAAGAAGAGTTTAATCATCATATACACAAGATCATTTTTCAAGATTTGGGATGTTAGAAAGGTGTACTGTACAAGGCTGGGAATAAGAAAAAGGTGAGGACATTTAATACAATTAGTTGACTCTGGTGACCTAATTCCATAGACCTTCCCCTTTCCTTACAAGTTTAAAATTAACAATTAACCTACTTCAGAAAGCAGACAGAAAATGAAAAGGGAATTGGCGGTGAAAGTAGCATTGGAGGTGGTGACTGATAGCCAAAGGCAAGATCTTCCTATGATTTAAAATGAGCAATATTCTGTTAATCCAGATCAGAATATCAGACAGGCAACACAAGAAAAAAAAATCAATAATAGTGGGAATCATGTATACACTGTGGACTATACAATATATTTCCAGATGTTATTGCTAAAGGTCATAATGAAATGAAGCATAAAACTGACTCATGATCTTGCAATGGATCTGGGATCTATGTAGTCTACATCTGCATTTCATGGCAACTTTTAGCATGAACGCTTAAAAGCCAAGTCCAGTCTTTATTTTCCAGAAGAAAATCACCTATCTTACACCCAAATTAATATCATGGTTATACAAATGGTAATATTGTCATTTAGCAGAAGGATTTGATATTGGGTCTCTGTCCTTCAAATTTTCTTTTCCTTACTCAATTGCACATCTCATTCCTGAGTAGAGATGATGATAATTTGCTATGTACATAATTTGCTATGTTCTCTTTGGAATCATGAGGATTTATGGCACGGAAAATATTGAATGGATTGTGAAAAGGAACCCAAACAATCATGGTGATTTAAGACATGTTATAATTAAGAGTATGAGAGTAAAAAGGTTGACATATTCATGGGGGATTTTAATCTCTGTATAAACCAGATAAATTGACAGCTCATTCCACACTCTCACCATCCTCTGAGTGAAGAAGTTCCCCCTTAAATGTTTCACCTTTCATCCTTAACTCATGACCTCTAGTTCTCGTCTCACCCAACCTCAGCAGACAAAGCCTGCTTGCATTTTACCCTATCTATACCCCTCATAATATAACATACCTCTATCAAATCTCCCCTCAATTTTCTATGTTCTAGGGAATAAAGTCCGAACCTATTCAACCATTTGCTATAACTCAGGTCCTCCAGACCCAGTAAGAATTGAAAATACACATGGACTAAGATGTTAACTGTCCTGTGCTGTCACTAGTGGGATCATCAGCTGATCTGCCACCTGCCTTCAGGAGTTTCGGCACGCTTATGATCAAGACTCCCTCGAGGTGGTGGGCCAGCAGTGCTAAAGCACCACCTCCCACTGGTGAGCTTAAAAACTTGGCATCTGCCTCTATCAGAGCTGTTGGTCACTTCCATGCAACAGATAGTCTGCTCTTCAGGTGTCCATGCAACTACTGAAGGGTTTGCAAGATATGTGTACACTGTCTGACCATCTGCCCCTCTGGACATACTTGGTCCACACCCATGCTGACCCTTTCTCTGCTGCCTCAGCTACAGCCCTGCTGGTTGACTTGATCTCTCTTCTAGTGAAGCCAAGGTCACGCAGCCACTTCTGGAAAGTGAACGCAACAAACCCACGCAGCCTACTTTGAATGGATAGCATGAGACCTTCCTCCCTCTGTCTCTGCACTCTAATCTTAATTCTGCACACTTGGTTAACTTGCGCTCATGGGTTTCTTCGACTTTGTCTTCCCAGGGGACTAAGAGTTCACCAATAACCACTTCTCTACTGGTGTCAGACCATACGATTATATCTGGATGCAATGTAGTGAAAGCTACTTGCTCCAGGAAATGGTCTTTCCCGTCCAGGTTGGCCTTGACACACCAATCATTGGCTGAGGAAAGTATGCTTGATCGTGAGCCTGCGCTGTACACCCTTGACTTGGAGCCTTCTTTCACAAATAATATGCGATGTTCTGTGCAGCATGGGGCATGAGATAAGTTGTGCTGCAGTACTCTCTGCTCAACCGCTTCTGTTACAACTTTGAGAACATTGTTATGTCTCCAAGTGTATATGCTGCTGGAAAGATTGACTCTGCATGCACTCAAAATATGTTGAAGTGTTCCCTTCTTGCCACAAGCAGCACACCTGTCTGTCTTATCTTCATACCAGGTGCTGAGGTTGGCAGATGTCGGGAGCAGATCGTACGCTGCTCTGCATAGAAAAGAAATGTGGAGCGGTTCCATCTGCCAAAAAACATTCCAAGATAGATGTTGTTGTTCAACACTTTCCCACCAGGTCCAAGTCCCTTGTTTGGCCAGGCCAGCTGTTTTAGCTAACCTCTTCTCCTCTTCTACCTCTCGTATTTCTTGTGTTACAAGCTCACGGCGCTCCTTACCTGTTGAAGATGACCACCACTTGTGGGTTGTCCATCCGAGTCCCTGGTGGCCTAGCTGGATAGCCCCAACCACCTCCTTGTGTTTCAATCTAGACTCTGTCTCATCAACTGCTATATGGGCTGACCACTTCCTGCCTGATGTCACATCCGGCTGGGTGTTCTTGATGACAGGGTCTTTTGAGTCTCGAAGCATCAAGGATGATCTTATCTTGGCTATCTTGACCTCTTCGACAAGGGATTGCACTGGGATGGTAAGCTTTGTCTGGCTACTGTGGATTGTAACATTGGCGAGACTGCTCGGTACTCCAAGCCACTTCTTCACATACTTGTTGATCTTCCATTCCATTGCCTCAACATGGGATATTGCCACTTCATAGACAGCTAGTGGCCACATTATCCGTGGCATCAGTCCGTACTGCAAGCACCACAACTTCAACTTGCCAGGCAGGCCACACTTGTCAACAGATATCAGACCTCTGTTGATCTGTTCTCCTGTCTCTTGAACCCTTCTGGTGTCTCTCAGCTCCTCTGTGTACCATCACCCGAGGCTCTTAACTGGTTGGTCCTGAATGGATAGAATCTCCTCTCCACAAAGGGTGAAATGAAAGTCAACCAGCTTTCCTCTCCTAGGAACACAGCTCCTTGACTTCTTGGTCTTGAAGTTCATTCTTCCCCAACCCATTAGCTCCTCGTCTAGATAGTACATTTTCCACTGCCTCCGTGCTGGGACCCAAAAGGGTGAGATCATCCACGAACGCTCATATTGGTGGTAACTCCCCTCCGCCATCAAATGCGACACCTGGTCCCACTGATTCTGCAGCCCTCACAATGACCTCCATGGCTAACACAAAAAGGATGGGTGAAATCGCGCATCCCATTGGGATTCCAACATCCAAGCTCTGCCACCTAGTTGTAAACTGCTGAGCGGAAAACCTCATCCGGAAATCATTGTAGTACTGCAAAACAAAGTTCTTCACCTTAGCAGGAATCCATAGGAATTCCATCGCAAACTCAATCAGGACATGGGGATCAGAACCATACACATTTGTAAGATCAAGCCAAACTACAGCCAGATTGCTTCTCAACCTTTTTGACTCCTGGATGGTATGCCATATCATACTAGAATGTTCAAGGTGTCCCGGGAAGCCTGGTATTCCTGCCTTCTGCACAGATGTATTTATCAATCCATTCTCTATCACAAATGAAGATATTCTTTCTGCCAGAATGCCAAACATAATCTTCCCCTCTACATTCAGGAGTGAAATTGGTTGGAACTGATTCAATATAGTAGAATTCTCTTCCTTCGGGATGTATACTCCTTCAGCCTCACTCCATGACAAAGGAACAACACCTTGTCTCCACACCACCTTTAACAATCTCCACAAGTATTTCCTCAGCTCTTCACATTTCTTGAAAGCCTTATACGGCACTCCATTAGGTCCTGGCACTGAGCCTGACCTTGCCTTTCTGATGAACCGATCGACTTCTGCCAATTTGGGTACTGACAGATCGAACTTCACTCCTGGCTTGGTAGGCTTCACAAGCCCTGAAATGTCAAGCAAAGGAGCCTCCCACTGTTTGTTGGAGTAAGTGCTTGCCAAGAGATCCTCAAGTTCTTGTTGAGAGATGTTAAGCTGTCCACTCTTACCTTGTTCAAACAGTTTATTTGTGAACTTGTGGGGGTTCTCAAAGAACGACTTTCTTGCCTTCTCTCTCTTCTTTCTCGTTTTACGTTGTGACTCTGCATGACGGAGTGATGCTAACTTTATTCGAAAATGCTCTCGGAGATCAGCAAGCCCTGGCTTGTCACCCTCACTTGCTATCTTCCACCTCTGTCCCAACGATTTAAGCTCTTTCCTCAACCTACTAGTCTCCTTCTGGCACCTGCTTGGTTGCTGTGTAGGCTTTGTTTTCTTCAACTCAACCAAACCAAACCTGTACTTTCCAACATCGTAAATCATATCACCCATCACTTCCAACTTACCCTTTGATGTTCCCCTGAGAGTGTTCTCCAACATCATACTGGTATCTTCATCAAATACACGCCAAGCCTTCTCATCTGCCATTGCTGGCCACTTGACCTTCCTCTTCTTCTCTACCTCCTCACCACCGCCATCATGCGAAGGATCTACCTGGGGACTGTGGTCTGAAACCTGACCTGGGTTATCTCCCGTCTGACCTGGAGTATGATGGCTCTCTCCAGAGCGAATCGCTGTGGCTTGTGAATCAATGGTTGAAAAGATCACATCATCTGTGCTTGGTGAAGTAATCTCATCTTCATCCAGTGGGATGGAATAGCACTTCAACTTTGCTTGGTGGACTCGTAAACCTTCAATGCTGGAAAACGCTCTCCTACACCAACACACTGGACACTCAGAGCCTCTTATCCTAGCTCTTGGTCGTAGTTGTTCCCTGTAATTAACTGTATCCGTCCGATTGGGTCCATCATTCTCCCTCCCTCTCAGAAGACCCCGAGGGTATGTTTCTCCGTGTAAACTAGAAGCTTCAAGAGGTGGGTGCTCATCTGAGCTGGTGCCCAGACTGCCATCCCGACACCCCTGGTGCCAGTCTTTCCTAGCTGTCCGCTGTCTCTCCATGCTATCACCAGACTATTCCTGGTAGTCACTGGTGTTCAGAACATCCTTGTAAACTTTCTCAGTACAGTATTCTTTCAATCTTATTGATATCTTTCCTGTAGGTTGGTGAAGAGAACTGCACACAATACTCCAAAGTAGGAATGATGGATCTGTATACACAGAACCCTCCCAAAGAGCCAAATAGCCTAATTTTGTTTCAATATCTTATGGTAAGATAATGTTAAAAACAATTGAAATTATTCATCTCGATGCACAAGAATGACAAGTAAGTTTTTTTTGAATAAGAGAAATTCAGTAGTGTTGATATTGAAAGGGAACCAAGTTTCTTGCAGAAATCACTACAAGCCTTCTTGCTGGTACAGCAAGCAATTACGTAGATAGGCAAATGCTATGAAAGATTTCAGCACAGGAACAAGGACGTCTTACTGCAATTACAGTACTGTATATACGGCTTTGGTGGCCTATCTGGAATACTATGTACAGTTTTGGTCTTAACTAAAATACAGTTGTCAGAATGGGAAATTTACAAATTGGAGGACTTTTTTTCCTAAAAATAATGATGAGGAAGAACAAGCAGCCTGGCAATATTTTAATTTAGTTTTCATGCTATTGTCAGAATCAGTTTTAAAAAAATATATGCCAGCTATGCCACTTTCCTTTAAAAGAAAGCAAGTTAACTGCAACTAAAAAATCTCAATGGTTATCCCATTATCTGGATTTCTTTATAAAAGATTGCAATTTATTTTAACAAAATTTCACTTGGGGTGACCACTGCTGTACACATATTTAATTAATTTACAACAATATAACACTCCAATATTTATGCTAAACTTTTCAAATGCTTTGATGAAATGCTACAGAGTTTCAAACCATGATCACAACACCCTAGCAACTGTGCTCATAACACAGTTGTTATTTTAAAAGCATACAGTAGCAAATCAAAGGTCAGTTAGAGCAGTAAACTCTAAAGTACAGACTATCACAAGTAGCTCAATTGCTCTTGGAGGCAGTGGCGTGTTTTGCTAACAGTTGTTTCTCTGCTCTGCAGCTCTCTTTTCTCCCATGAATGTGAGAACTTCCTGTGTGTTCACTGCATTGTGAATAGAGTTTGGCAACAAGTCAGAAAGCCAGTCCAGAACACTGCAAATGCATTAAATTCAAGTTCTGTCCTGCCACTAAATTAGAGGAATTCACATTTTCAATAATGTTCTGAATGGATTCTTTTTTAAGTAAGATATTACAATGAACAACATCCGGAGGAAAACTATTTGAAACAACTGTGGTGGAGTCATCTGGTTAGAATTCAATGTGGTTTCAGTGGCTGGCTTTCACAAAGTTTTATATGTTTTTTTTCCTGATTTGATACCAGGCTAGTATGGTTATAAGCAGTTTCCAATGCTCTCACCTTCTGTCTTCGACTCCACCCCAACCCCAAACATTTGTTTACCAATCAATCTTTACATGTGTTACTATGGAAACTCTTTTGTGTCGCGCCACTATGTCTCTTTGATATTGATGTTTTCTCCTGCTTCTATTCTGCTTTTAAGCAAAGCTGAACAATAGTTAAGTGTTTATATTGAGTTTTTTTTCATTTGGAGTTGATTTGACACCAAGGTGGTAAAAGTCAAAACATTAACTGACGTATGAAAAGCAATAAAAAGATAAATGTCATTTAAAATAGCTAAACTAATTGTGACAAAGTATTATATCACTTCTTTCCTTCAATTATATTTACGTGTGCAAAATTTGTATTCTTGATTTAGTAGCCATGCGTGTGCGCATGCGCCGGTCGTGCATGCAGCCTGTTACAGTTGCTCTGTCTAGTTCCTTACTTTTTAAACTTTTCTAACTTAGGTTATTTGTTGTATTTTTTTCCACACAGTAACACATAGAAGCTGAACCCTCTCTAACATGCCAGTGGAGAGAGTTTTATTTGTTTTTTTAGCGCTGGAAATAGTTATATTCGGGCACGTCTCATTAGCATGGGAGCAGTATGGTCGCATTGTTTATTCCAGGGACCAGCTGATTGCGCTTATGCCGGCCAGTTTAGCAAACAGAGCGGCGGACACCCCAGCTGAAATCTGGAGGAAAACACACAGAGGATGCAGAGGGGGATCAAAAAATAGAGGGAAGAGGACCGGGTCGAGACAACAGAGGCTTATGGAGAAGAGAAGCCGTGTCTCCCGTCTCTCATCATGGGCAATGTGAGATCGCTGGGTAATAAAATGGATGAATTGACGGCGCTTGTCAGGAGTCAGAGAACATTTTGGGAGAGCAGTGTTATGTGCTTTACTGAAACGTGGCTGCACGAGGACATACCCGATCAAAATGTTTCCATAGAGGGCTTCCAGACCGTTCCGGCTGACTGGAATTGAACTGAGAGTGGTAACCGTAAAGGAGGGGGGCTTGCTGTTCTGGTAAACATCAGATGGTGCAATCCTGGTCATATTACGATCAAGAAACGTGTTTGTAGCCCGGATATTGAACTTTTTGCTGTTGGACTCCGGCCATATTATTTGCCAAGGGAAATCTCGCATGCAATTGTGATTGTTGTGTACATCCCTCCCTCTGCCAACCCGACGTCAGTGTGTAACATCATTTACACCGTCATAGCCAGATTACAAACCCAGCACCCAAGTGCCCTCATTACTATCTCGGGTGACTTCAACCATGTTACCATGGCTAGAACACTGCTCAACTTCACGCAGTATGTGAGCTGTACAACCAGAGGGGAGAGAACTCTGGATTTGATGTACGCTAACGTTAAGGATGCATACAGCTCCTCTCCCCTCCCCCCACTGGGAAGGTCAGATCACAACCTGGTGCATCTAAAACCCTGCTACGTGCCTCTGGTGAAGAGTAAACCTGCAACCTCGAGGACAGTGAGGAAATGGTCGGAGGAGGCTTATGAGGCGCTCCAGGGTTGTTTTGAGGTTACAGACTGGCAGGCACTCTGTGAGCCACATGGAGAGGATATTAATGGGCTCACAGAGTGCATCACTGATTACATCAACTTCTGTGTGGACTGCAATGTTCCGACAAGAACTGTCCTTTGTTATTCAAATAACAAGCCATGGGTGGCAAAGGACATTAAGGACATTCTGAACGCTAAAAAGAGGGCGTTTAGAGATGGAAATAGGGAGGAGCTGAAGGCAATACAGAGGGACCTAAGCCAGGATCAGGGAGGCTAAAGATAGGTACAGGAGGAAGCTTGAGTGGAAACTCCAGCAGAACGACATGAGAGAGGTCTGGAGTGGGATGAGGACCATCACTGGGTTCCGGCAAACTAGCAACAGAGGAGCTGAAGGCAGTGGTGTGGACAGGGCCAACGAACTTAACCTGTTCTTTAACAGATTTGACATTGTGGCCCCTGCCCATCCCCCACATGAGTCATCTGTTGTCGGCCCCCAACCAATACATATTCCACTCTCCCCTCCTACCCCTCCTCACAGTCCCCCACCCTGCTCTCATGACTATACCCCTTCCCCACACGAAACCACCACGGTGGGCTTCACAGATGAACAGGTGAGAAGACAGCTGAAACGTCTCAACCCAAGCAAGGCTGCAGGACCGGATGGTGTCAGTACCAGGGTGCTCAAAGCCTGTGCCCCTCAGCTATGTGGAGTATTTCGCCATGTCTTCAACCTGAGCCTGAGGCTCCAGAGGGCTCCTGTGCTGTGGAAGACGTCTTGCCTCGCCCTGTGCCAAAGACGCCGCACCCCAGCAGCCTCAATGACTACAGACCGGTGGCATTGACCTCCCACATCATGAAGACTCTGGAGAGACTTGTTCTGGAGCTGCTCTGGCCTACGGTCAGGCCACACTTAGATCCCCTCCAGTTCGCCTACCAGCCCTGACTAGGAGTTGAGGATGCCATCGTCTACCTGCTGAACCGTGTCTACGCCCACCTGGACAAGCCAGCGAGCACTGTGAGGGTCATGTTTTTTGACTTCTCCAGTGCGTTCAACACCATCCGCCCTGCTCTGCTGGGGGAGAAGCTGACAGCGATGCAGGTGGATGCTTTCCTGGTGTCATGGATTCTTGATTACCTGACTGGCAGACCACAGTACGTGTGCTTGCAACACTGTGTGTCCGACAGAGTGATCAGCAGCACTGGGGCTCCACAGGGGACTGTCTTGTCTCCTTTTCTCTTCACCATTTACACCTCAGACTTCAACTACTGCACAGAGTCTTGTCACCTTCAGAAGTTTTCTAATGACTCTGCCATAGTTGGATGCATCAGCAAGGGAGATGAGGCTGAGTACAGGGCTACGGTAGGAAACTTTGTCACATGGTGTGAGCAGAATTACCTGCAGCTTAATGTGAAAAAGACTAAGGAGCTGGTGGTAGACCTGAGGAGAGCTAAGGTACCAGTGATCCCAGTTTCCATCTAGGGGGTCAGTGTGGACATGGTGGAGGATTACAAATACCTGGGGATACGTATTGACAATAAACTGGACTGGTCAAAGAACACTGAGGCTGTCTACAAGAAGGGTCAGAGCCGTCTCTATTTCCTGAGGAGACTGAGGTCCTTTAACATCTGCCGAACGATGCTGAGGATGTTCTATGAGTCTGTGGTGGCCAGTGTGATCATGTTTGCTGTTGCGTGCTGGGGCAGCAGGCTGAGGGTAGCAGACACAAACAGAATCAACAAACTCATTCGTAAGGCCAGTGATGTTGCGGGGGATGGAACTGGACTCTCTGACGGTGGTGTCTGAAAAGAGGATGCTGTCCAAGTTGCATGCCATCTTGGACAATGTCTCCCATCCACTACATAATGGACTGGTTGGGCACAGGAGTACATTCAGCCAGAGACTCATTCCACCGAGATGCAACACAGAGCGTCATAGGAAGTCATTCCTGCATGTGGCCATCAAAGTTTACAACTCCTCCCTTGGAGGGCCAAACACCCTGAGCTAATAGGATGGTCCTGAACTTATTTCCTGGCATAATTTACATATTACTATTTAATTATTTATGGTTTTTATCACTATTTAATTATTTAAGGTGCAACTGTAAGGAAAATCAATTTCCCTCGGGATCAATAAAGTATGACTATGACTATAAACTGATAGTAACAAACAATAAACACACCCTGAGGCTTAGTTAAAAATATTATATTGGTATTTTCCAACAACTAAAATTCCATGCAAGCAATAAAAGTCAATCATAACATGCTTTCAAAACATGGATACAGATAACACAACATGAGGAATTCTGCAGATGCTGGAAGTTCAAGCCACACACATCAAAGTTGCTGGTGAATACAGCAGGCCAGGCAGCATCTCTAGGAAAAGGTACAGTCGACGTTTCGGGCTGAGACCCTTCGTCAGGACTAACTGAAGGAAGAGCTAGTAAGAGATTTGAAAGTGGGAGGGGGAGATCCAAAATGATAGGAGAAGACAGGAGGGGGAGGGATGGAGCCAAGAGCTGGACAGGTGATTGGCAAAAGGGATATGAGAGGATCATGGGACAGGAGGCCCAGGGAGAAGGAAAAGGGGGAGGGAGGAAAAACCCAGAGGATGGGCAAGGGTTATAGTCAGAGGGACAGAGGGAGAAAAAGGAGAGACAGAGAGCGTGAAAGAATGTGTGTATATAAATAAATAATGGATGGGGTATGAGGGGGAGGTGGGGCATTAGCAGATAACACAACAAACATGTTTGTCTGAGGGATCTGTGCTCTGACAATTGTGAAAAAAGCCAGAACAGAAAAAGATAAGTGCAAATAGGGTGAGATCAAAATAGGTATGTGTGATTACATGACAGAAAATTATGATTTTGCTAAACAAATAATTAAGGGAAATGGCAGGGCTGCCATTTCTGAGGTGAGTGGCAAAACTACCTATTTCAGTGTACGTTGACAGTGTTATACATACAAAATTTAAACATCCAGTCTCAAGCTCTGAAGGAATACAAATGCCACTACAACCAAAATGAAATGATAGGATGAGGACGATGTCACTCATGAATTGCGTGGACAATGGTGCAGTTGGGGATTTCACACAGACTTCTAGAGAATCCACTAAAGCAAGAAGTCTTCGATAGGCAGACCTGTATTATAGCAAACATTGTCAGAGGTTTTTGAAATTATTTGCTATGCCCATCAAAAATAGCAAGTCAAAAAAGCCATTTTGTTTCATGTCTTCAGATAAATGGCAATATACCTGTAAACTTCTACTTGGGTTCTAAGACAAGAATGAGAGGAACACCATGATGGCCAATGTGTAAATTTGGAAAGTCTGCAGATCCCCCTCTGTAGCAATATTGCTTCAAAAATTTTTCAAAATATTCATCATTCTCTAAGTGCATTTCTGGAATAGTTATTTTAAAAAATACAAAGCTAACTAATTCAGCCAAATACTAACAATAGTCTAAAATCATTCCCAAAACTAAAACAAAATTTTAAAAAATTAAAAAAATTAAAAATTCAAGCTTGGCACGTGTTTATATTTTTAAGCAATTACATTGTCCCTTTCCTACAATTACTAGCAGTGAGTTAAATGAACATCTTGCGGAAGAGCAAAAATATACAGTAACTGCTACCAACAAATGCCCTGAGTCACAAACACTGCAGTTTATATTGGCATATATCATAGACTGTCTGTACAAAGTGCAACAATGTGTTCCTGCAAGTATTGTCTCAATAACATACTTCAGATCACTTGCACTGCAATTAAATATGCAACAAGTTAAACAATATACAAACGTTTGTAGAAGCAACTAAAAGTATTCTTGGTGTCAGCATTTCAAAAATTGCTTAAGCACAAACACCCCATCTCAACCAAAGCATTAGTTTGTGAATCAAGCAGTAAGAAAAGTAGTGGTAAAACAGTGCAATAAAGTGCTAATCAGATACAAAACTGAAACCCAACCTAAATCTGATCTGACCCACAAACAAACTTAGAAAATGGGCCAAAGAATAGCAGATGGAATTTAACTTGGACAAGTGTGAGGTATTGCACCTAGGCAAGTTGAACAAGGACAGGACTTGCACAGTAAATGGGAGGATCTTGAAAAGTGTTGTAGAACAGAGAGACCTAGGGGTACAGATACACAATTAACTGAAAGTGGAATCACAGGTAGACAGGGTGGTGAGGGTATCTGATTGTTTGCCTTTATCATTCAGGAAACTGAGTACAGGAGTAGGAATTTCATGTTACAAATGTACAAAACATCAGTGAGACCACCACTGAAAGACCATGTGCAAATTCAGTCATCAGGGTATAGGAAAGATGTTACTAAGTTGGAAATGGTGCAGAAAAGAATCACCAGGATTGGAGGGCTTGAGCTACAAGGAGATTGGATAACTGGGACTTTATTCTCTGGAGCATAGGAGCATGGGAGGCTAAGGAGTGACCTTAATGAGCTTTATAAAAATCATAAGAGGCATAGATAAAGTGAATAATTACAGTCTTTTTTCCCAGGGTAGGGCAGTCCAAACTTAGTGAGCATGGGGTTTAAGTTGACAGGGGAAAGATTTAAAAGGTATCCGAGGACAACGTTTTCACCCAGCGGGTGATGGATAATATACATCAAGCTGCCATGAAGTTAAAAGTTCAAAATAAATTTGTTATCAAAGTACTCACTTTCTTGCGGGCACAGTAAGTACAAGAAACAGAATAGAATCAATGAAAGACTCCATCCAGCAAGATGGAACACAACTAATTTGCAAAAAAAACCTGCAAATTCAAAAAGAGAGAAATATTAATAATAAATAAGTAATAGATATCGAGAACATGAGATGAAGAGTACCTGTAAGTGAGTTCATAGGTTGTGGAAACAGTTCAGTGATGGGGTGAGTGAAGTTATCCCCTCTGGTTCAGGAGCCTGATAGTTGAGGGGTAATAACTGTTCCTCAAGCTAGTAGTACAGGTCCTGAGGCTCTTGTACCTTCTTCCTGATTGCAGCAGCAAGAAGAGAGCATGGCCTGGATAGTGGGCATTCTTGATGACGGACACTGATCTCCTACAACAGTGCTCCATGCAGAGATGCTCAATAGTGGGAGGCAAACAACAGGAATTCTGCAGATGCTGGAAATTCAAGCAACACACATCGAAGTTGCTGGGGAACGCAGCAGGCCAGGCAGCATCTCTAGGAAGAGGTACAGTCGACGTTTCAGGCCGAGACCCTTCGTCAGAACTAACTGAAGGAAGAGTGAATAAGAGATTTGAAAGTTGGAGGGGGAGGGGGAGATCCAAAATGATAGGAGAAGACAGGAAGGGGAGGGATGGAGCCAAGAGCTGGACAGGTGATTGGCAAAAGGGATACGAGAGGATCATGGGACAGGAGGGCAAAAGGGATACGAGAGGATCATGGGACAGGAGGGGCAAAAGGGATACGAGAGGATCATGGGACAGGAGGGGCAAAAGGGATACGAGAGGATCATGGGACAGGAGGGCAAAAGGGATACGAGAGGATCATGACCTCCTGTCCCATGATCCTCTCGTATCCCTTTTGCCAATCACCTGTCCAGCTCTTGGCTGCATCCCTCCCCCTCCTGTCTTCTCCTATCATTTTGGATCTCCCCCTCCCCCTCCAACTTTCAAATCTCTTATTCACTCTTCCTTCAGTTAGTCCTGACGAAGGGTCTCGGCTTGAAACGTCGACTGCACCTCTTCCTAGAGATGCTGCCTGGCCTGCTGCGTTCACCAGCAACTTTGATGTGCGTTGCAATAGTGGGAGGGCTTTCTTTGCCTGTGATGGACTGGGCCATATCCACTACTTTTTGTTGGCTTTCCCATGCAAGGGCATTGCTGTTTCCATACCAGGCTATGATGCAACCGGTCAATAGACCCCCCACCACACATTCATAAATTTTTCAAGTTTTAGTAGAAGTCAAGTAGAAAGTGGTACAGTACAATTACAAAGTTTAAAAGATTTATAAACTTGGATTGTTACGAGTTAGAGGGATATGAGCCAAACATAGGGAAATGAGACCAGCTTAAGTATGGAACTTATTCCAGTTAAAAAAGTTAGGGTGAAGGGGCTGTTTCCATGCAGTCTATGGCCTTAACCCAAACCTGACCTGACCCTCAAGGAGCCACTGGCACCTATAATCCCAATCCGGCACAAACACACTGCTTGAACCCTCTCACCCAAGCATTATGGAAGCCCAAAATATTTCCTCTGTAATGCATATAGGAGGTTTTATATAGTGCATTAACTTATGAAGTCTTTGTTATCAGTACACTTACCTATAAAAGGCCAACCTGGCTTGATTTGACCTGTGAATTATAATTTATTTTCATATCCGACCTGACACATATAATTGAATCTGGTCACACTCAGGTTGGGTGTAATTGCAGGGTACTTCAAACAAATTTGTCACTGAACCACTTAAGGAAAAAATAGAATAGATGAGCAGTTTCCTCAAGGAGTTATATTACAATGAGCTATTTAGGGAGATTTGAGAGAAATCGAGAGATAATTGCTTGGACAGATGAAAGCATAATTGACTATGGTGAACTGCCGTGTAACAGAGTAATATAGCATTATCCAAACACCCAAGAGTATTTAGTACATCTCAAACATAGAAAAGGTAGCTGGAAGGGGAAGAAAGCAGCAATTTGTTTCAATGACACCAATAGATTTGAGCAAACAATTCACTAATGGATGAGAGCTGATCATTCACTGTTTTAGCAGGTGAATGCAGGGAAAGTACATCAATCAACTTATCTTTTTTTACTCTGAAGATTTCGGGATTAAAGGGAACTACTAGTATGACTACAACAGCTTCAGGATATACCTGATGAAGAGTTAACTTTCTCCAAATCCACCTATTCAGTCACCTGCGGACACAGACACAAACTGTATTTGTTCTGGTTGCAAGGCTAAGTGCCAAGACAGAGATCAGTGGAGAAGGATGAATGGACAAGGGAGTTGCGTAGGGAATGATCCCTGCGGAAAGCAGAAAGTGACGGTGGGGGGGAGGGAAAGATGTGCTTGGTGGTGGGATCCTGTTGAAAATGACAGAAGTTGTGGAGAATTAAGTGCTCGACATAAACGCTCCAGTCCTGATGAACAAGTGCTACACTTTCCTCTACACCTCCTCCCTCACTACCACTCAGGGCCCCAAACAGTCCTTCCAGGTGAGGTGATACTTCACCTGTGAGTCTGTTGTGGTCATCTACTGTATCCGGTGCTCTCAGTGTAGCCTCCTGTATATCAGTGAGACCCAATGTAGATTGGGAGACTGCTTTGCTGAGCATCTACATTCCGTCAGCCAGAAAAAGTGGGATCTCCCAGCGGCCACCCATTTTATTTCCACTTCCAATTCCAACATGTCAGTCCACGGCCTTCTCCACTATTGCGATGAGGCCACTCTCAGGTTGGAGGAGCAACACCTTACATTCCGTCTGGGTATCCTCCAACCTGATGAAATGAACATCGATTTCTTGAACTTCCAGTAATGCCTCCCCACCTTCAAAATTCCCAATTTCCTGTCACCTTTTCTCCTTACTTGCCCATCACCTCCCTCTGATGCTCCTCCCCTTTCCCTTCTTCCATGGCCTTCTGTTATCTCCTATCAGATTCCCCCTTCTCCAGCCCTTACCTCAATTCACCTGTCCACGTCCCAGCTTTTTACTTCACCTTTCTCTGCACCCAGTTTCACCTTTCACCCTGTTGTTCATCCTCCCCACCGCCAACCTTCTTATTCTGACTCCTCATCTTTTTTTCTCTAGTCCTGATGAAGGTTCCCAGTCTGAAACATCAACTGTACTCTTTTCCATAGATGCTGCCTGGCCTGCTGAGTTCCTCCAGCATTTAATGTGTGTTGCTCGAATTTCAAGTATCTGCAAATTTTTTCTCGTTTGTGATTGGTCACTATTGAAATCATCAGTAATCTTCTTACTAACTCTTCCTTCAGTTAGTCCTGACGAAGGGTCTCGGCCTGAAACGTCGACTGTACCTCTTCCTAGAGATGCTGCCTGGCCTGCTGCATTCACCAGCAACTTTGATGGGAATAAAAGGGGCCTTTTCTTATTGGCTGTCAGTGACTAGTGGCGTTCCTCAGGTGTCAGTATTGGGACCGTTACTTTTCACATTGTTTATCAATGATTTAGATAGTGGAATTGATGGCTTTGTGGCAAAGTTTGAGTATGATATGAACATAGATGGAGGGGTATGTAGTGCTGAGGAAGCAATGTGATTGCAGTAGGACTTAGACAAATTGGAAGAATGGACAAAAAAGTGGCAGATTGAATACAATTTTGGGAAATGTATGATAATACATTTTGGTAAAAGGAACAATAGTGCAGATTATTATGCAAAATGGGGAGAAAATTCAAACAACAGAGGTGCAGAGGGGCTTGGGAGCCCTCTTGCAAGACTTCAAGAAGGTTAATTCACAGGTTGAATCCGTGGTAAAGAAGGCAAATGCAATGTTGGCATTTATTTCAAGGGGAATAGAATATAAAAACATGGAGATAACACTTAAGCTTTATAAGACACTAGTCAGGCTGCTCATGGAGTATAATCAACAGTTTTGGGTGCCTTATCTCAGAAAGGGAGTGTTGTCATTTGAGAGAGTCCGGAGGAGGTTCACGAGGATAATTACAGGAACAGAGAGGTCAGTTAACATATGAGGAGTGTTTGGCAGCTTTGGGCCTGTTCTCACTAGAATTTAGAAGAATGTTTGGGCATCTCATTGAAACCTACGGAATGTTGAAAGGACTAGATAAGGTGGATATAGAGAGGATGGTCCCTCTGGTGGAGGTATCCAGAACTAGAGGGCACAGCCTCAAACTTGAGGGGCAACCTTTTAGAACAGAATTAAGGAGGAGTATTTTTAGTCAAAGAGTGAAGAATCTGTGGAATACTCTGCCACAGATGGTGGTGGAGGCCAAGTACATAGAAAACCATAGAAACCATAGAAAAACTACAGCACAGAAACAGGCCTTTTGGCCCTTCTTGGCTGTGCCAAACCATTTTCTGCCTAGTCCCACTGACCTGCACACAGACCATATCCCTCCATACACCTCCCATCCATGTATCTGTCCAATTTATTCTTAAATGTTGAAAAAGAACCCGCATTTACCACCTCGTCTGGCAGCTAATTCCACACTCCCACCACTCTCTGTGTGAAGAAGCCCCCCCCTAATGTTCCCTTTAAACTTTTCCCCCCTCACCCTTAACCCATGTTCTCTGGTTTTTTTCTCCCCTTGCCTCAGTGGAAAAAGCCTGCTTGCATTCACTCTATCTATACCCATCATAATTTTATACACCTCTATAAAATCTCCCCTCATTCTTCTACGCTCCAGGGAATAAAGTCCTAACCTATTCAACCTTTCTCTGTAACTGAGTTTCTCAAATCCCGGCAACGTCCTTGTAAACCTTCTCTGCAAGCTTTCAACCTTATTAATATCCTTCCTGCAATTTGGTGACCAAACTGAACACAATTCTCTAGATTCGGCCTCACCAATGCCTTATACAACCTCATCATAACATTCCAGCTCTTATACTCAATACTTTGATTAATAAAGGCTAATGTACCAAAAGCTCTCTTTACGACCCTATCTACCTGCGATGCCACTTATAGGGAATTTTGTATCTGTATTCCCAGATCCCTCTGTTCTACTGCACTCCTCAGTGCCTTACCATTTACCCTGTATGTTCTACCTTGGTTTGTCCTTCCAACGTGCAATACCTCACACTTGTCTGTATTACACTCCATGTGTATATTTAAAGTGGAAATTGATAAGATTCCTGATTGGTCTGGACATCAAGGTATATGGTGAGAGGGCAGGTGTATGGGGTTGAATGGGATCCAGGACCAGCCATGATGAAATGGTGGAGTGGACTCAATGGGCTGAATGGCCTAATCCTACTCCTATGCCTTACAGTCTTAAGTTAGCTACCGAGATCCAGTACATTTATTTTTAGATCACGATTATACCACATTGAATATTGAGCTAGTGAGGCTCATTTCCAGTTCATAGCTAACCCCCATGTTGTCATTGTTCAGGTAACAGAAGTTTGCCTTGGCAGATTTCTCAAAATCCAACCCAAAAATTTGAGATCTAGAATAAAATTTGCTCTCATTAAATTCATGTTAAAATAAAGAAACTCTAAAGTTTGTTTCTTAACACATAAGCAAATGGCATAGCTTTATGATATGGAAAATCATGATACGGACCTTTTACTTGGAGCACAGCCCTCCTCTGCTCCCATAAAGCAGGAGTCACCTGTATTTTTCTACTCACATAGTGAACCAATTGGTTTTTAACACTGCAGTTATCCAGCAGCCAGATTAATACCATAACAAGCTTACAACCACCTGCAAAGTAGTTGGTGTTCAAGATTATTTTGAGCCAATCTATGAAAATTAAAGGCTAAAATTATTAAATTTATTTGATTTTTAATGGTGTTATTTTACAGTTCCTGCATTAATAAATTCAGCTTGCAAAAATCCATGATTTCTTTTCTTCTGTGTACAAATCCTATTAAAAAGGTGACTTGTGGATACTTAGTAACTGCAGCATGTTTACACAAAGCATACTATTTGGAATTTTAATAGTGGTACTATTGAAAATGCCAGTACTGTAAATCTTTTTGCACCTCTCATGAAGTCACCTTATGTTATCAATTGTTCAGAAGACATTCAAAGTATGACCCTAAATGATAAATACATCTAGTATAGAATGCAGTATTATGCTTGTTTAACTGTCACAGGAAGAATTACTCTCAGACCCAATTCTGAATTGAGTTTAAAGGGCTGATCACAACTTTGAATGTCACTATGGTAACCCTGGCCTGGTCTCAAGAAATAACATGGGTCCTAAGAGGTCCCATGTACTTTTAAGTTACTCCTTTCAGACTGTGAACCAGGCTACCAAGCAGAAAAGACAATTATAAGGAGTATTTATTTTCTTGCAGTTTTCTGAAGGAGCACAGCACTAACCATAAAATGTGACTTCATCAGTACACCAACACTGTAATCCAGCAAAAACTTTGCAAATTGGAAACATGAAAACAGCTCTTTAGATCTCCAATAATAAAACAAAAATCCCACTAACAGACATATGTGCAGAAACCACAACACTCTCCAGTACCAAAAATAAAACTGAATTATCTTGTAGTTCCAGTTCACCTACATTTCCATTTCAATATACAGTATTGTCCAATTTGCCTAGCTATACATTCAAGTAAATATGAGTTTAAAATAAGTTTACTATTCTTTAATAATTAAATTAATGGTAAAGCACATTTACAAACATTCATAGCTAATAACTTAAGAAATATATTCAACGAAATTCCACGTGTTTACACATGGTACAAATATACCTTATAAGTTTATCATTCACATTATCAACTGATTAAAGTAACAGTGCCAAATATACCAGCTGATCTTTGTTGTGACAACATTTGATTTTGCACTAAGACCCAGAGGCTACATTAATTTAGGATGATCATTCTCTCTCATCTGATTCAGCTACTGACACAGATTTCAATCCTGTTTGTGCTAAATTAGCTCATATTAGTTAGATCAGGCAGTAAAACACTATAATTTGTCTAATTATCACAATGTTACAGAAGGCAAAAAGCACCTATTTTTTTCTTCTATCGTCTTCATCATTACTTCCTGTTGTGTGGAACAGACCTAAAATCATAAGACCACAAGACATAGGAGCAGAATTAGGCCACTCAGCCCAATGAGCCTGCTCTGCCATTCCACCATGGTTGATTTATTATCCCCCTCAACCACAATCTCTTACCATCTCCCTGTAACCTATGATGCCTCGACTACAAAGAATCTACCAACCTCTACTCTAAATATACTAAATGACTTGGTCTCCCACAGCTGTCCATGGCAATGAATTCCACAGTTTCACCACTTTCTGGCTGAAGAAATTCCTTCGCATCTCTGCTCTAAATGGATGTCCTCTATTCTGAGGCAGTGACCTCTAGTCCTAGATTTGTCCACTATAGGAAGCATCCTCTTCACGTCCATTCTGTCTCGGACTTTCAATATTCGACAGGTTTCAATGAGATCCTCCCCCCTATTCTTCGAAACTCCAGCAAGTACAAGCCCAGAGCATTCAAACACTCCTTAAACATTCATTTCCAGAATCATTCTCTTAGCTACAGGACCCAAAACTGCTCGCAATACTCCAACTACAGTCTGACCAATGCCTTATAAAGTCATCCAAATTATTGACACATGTCAAAAAAGTGGTTCCAATACTGACCCCTGCATAACACTAGTCATTTGCAGCCACCCAGAATAGACTCCCATCAGCCTGACTCTTTGCCTCCTGCCCATTAGCCAATCTTTATCTCTCCTGTAATACCACTGGTTCTTATCTTGTTAAGTAGCTCATGTGTGGTACCTTCTGAAAATCCAAGTAAACAATACCCACTGACTCTCTTTTGTATATCTTGTCTGTTATTTCCTCAAAGAATTCCAACAGGTTTGTCAGGTAAGATTTGCCCTTAAGGAAACCACGCTGATTTTGGCCATAATTGTCATGTACTTCCAAGTACCCTGAAACATCATCTATAAATAACTCCTAAAATTTTCCCAACCATTGAAGTCAGGCTAACTGGTCTGTAACCTCCTTTCTTCTGCCTCCCTCCCTTTAAAAGAGTAGTGTGACATTTGCAATTTTCCAATCATGAACCATTCCAGAATCTAGTGATTTTTGAAAAATCATTACTACTGCTTCCACAATTTCTTCAGTTACCTCTTAACAGAACCTTGATGTGCAGTCCATCTGGTCCAGGTGACTTATCAGCTTCCCAAGAACATTCCCCCTAATAATAGCACCTGCCCTCACTTTTGCCCCGACACTCATAAATTTCTGGCATACTGCTCGTGTCTTCCAGTGAAGACTGCCACAAAATTTTTAATAATTTCACCCGCTATTTCTTTGTCCCCATTACTACCTCTCCAGCGTCACTTTCCAGTAGTCCAATACCCACGCCTGCTTCTCTTTATATATCTGAAAGAAACACTTTTGCATCCTCTTTGATATTATTAAATAGCTTGCCTTCATAGTTCATCTTTTCTCTCTTCATGGTTAGAAACATAAAAAACCTGCAGCACAATACAGGCATTTCAGCTCACCATGCTGTGCCAAACATGAACTTACTTTAGAAATTAACTGGGGTTACCCATAGCCCTCTGTTTTTCTAAGCCTCATGTACCTATCCAGGAGACTCTTAAAAGACCCTATTGCATCCGCCTCTACCACAATCGCCGGCAGCCCATTCCACGCACTCACCACTCTCTGCGTAAAAGATTTACCCCTGACAACCCCTCTTTACCTACTTCCAAGCACCTTAAAACTGTGCTCTCTCGTGTTAGCCATTTCAGCCCTGGGAAAAAGCCTCTGACTATCCACACAATCAATGCCTCTCATCACCTTATTCATCTCTCATCCTCTATCGTTCCAAGGAGAAAAGGCCAAGTTCACTCAACCTATTTTCATAAGGCATGCTCCCCAATCCAGGTAACATTCTTGTAAATCTCCATTGCACACTTTCTATAGCTTCCACATCCTTCCTGTAGTGAGGTGACCAGAACTGACCATAGTACTCTAAGTGGGGTCTGACCAGGGTTCTATAGAACTGTAACATTACCTCTCGGCTCTTGAGCTCAATCCGACGGTTGCTGAAGGCCAATGCACCATATGCCTTCTTAACTACACAGTCAGCCTGCACAGCAGCTTTGAATATTCTATGGACTCGGACCCAAAGATCCCTCTGATCATTCACGCTGCCGAGTCTTACCATTAATACTATATTCTGCCATCATATTTAACCTACCAAAATGAACCACCTCACACTTATCTTGGTTGAACTCCATCTGCCACTTCTGAGCGCAGTTTTGCATCTTATCGATGTCCCGCTGTAACCTCTGACAGCCCTCCACACTATCCACAACACCCCCAACCTTTGTGTCATCAGCAAATTTACTAACTCATCCCTCCACTTCCTCATCCAGGTCACTTATAAAAATCATGAAGAGAAGAGGGTTGTATGCACTGGAATTTAGAAGGATAAGAGGGGATCTGATTGAAAGATATAAGATTATTAAGGGATTGGACACGCTAGAGGCAGGAAACATGTACCCGATGTTGGGGGAGTCCAGAACCAGAGGCCACAGTTTAAGAATAAGGGGTAGACAATTTAGAACGGAGTTGAGGAAAAACTTTTTCACACAGAGGATTGTGGTTCTGTGGAATGCTCTGCCTCAGAAGGCAGTGGAGGACAATTCTTTGGATTCTTTCAAAAAAGAGATAGAGCTCTTAAAGATAGCGGTGTGAAGGGCTATGGGGAGAAGGCAGGAAAAGGGTACTGATTGTGGATGATCAGCCATGATCATAGTGAATGGTGGTGCTGTCTCGAAGGGCTGAATAGTCTACTCCTGCACCTATTGTCTATTGTCTAAGAGGTCCCAGAACAGATCACTGAGGCACACCACCGGTCACCAACCTTCATGCAGAATATGATCCGTCTACAACCTCCTTTTGCCTTCTGGGGGCAAGCCAATTCTGGATCCACAAAGCAATGTCCCCTTGGATCCCATGCCTCCTTACTTTCTCAATAAGCCTTGCATGGGGTATCTTATCAAATGCCTTGCTGAAATCCATATACAATACATCTACTGCTCTACCTTCATCAATGTGTTTAGTCACATCCTCAAAAAATTCAATCAGGCTCTTAAGGCACCACCTGCCTTTGACAAAGCCATGCTGACTATTCCTAATCATATGATGCCTCTCCAAATGTTCATAGATCCTGCCTCTCAGGAACTTTTCCATCAACTTACCAACCACTGAAGTAAGACTCACTGGTCTATAATTCCCCGGGCTATCTCTATTCCCTTTCTTGAATAAGAGAACAACATCCGCAACCCACCAATCCTCCGGAACCTCTCCCGTCCCCATCGATGATGCAAAGATTTTTGCCAGAGGGTCAGCAATCTCCTCCTTCGCCTCCCACAATAGCCTGGGGTGCATCTCATCCGGTCCCGGTGACTTATCCAGCTTGATGCTTTCCAAAAGCACATCCTCTTTCTTAATATCTACATGCTCAAGCTTTTTAGTCCGCTGTAAGTTATCCCTACAATCACCAAGGTCCTTTTTCGTAGTGAATACTGAAGCAAAGTATTCATTAAGTACCTCCACTATCTCCTCCACTTCCATACACACTTTTGCTCTTCACATTCTTAGTTGCCTTATGCTGGTTTTTAAAATATTCCCAGTTCTCTAACTTCCCACTAAATGTTGTTATATTATATGACCTCTCTTTACTTTTATGCTGTCTTTGACTTGCCTTGTCAGGCACAATTGCCTCATCCTCCCTTAAGAATACTTCTTCATCTTTGGGATACATCTCTCCTGCACCTTCTGAATCGCCCCCAGAAATTCCAGCTATTGTTCTGCCATTATCTCTACTTGTGTCCCCTTCCAATCAAATCTGGCTAGATTCTCTCTCATGCCTCTGTAATCCCCTTTACTACAATGTAATACTGATACATCTGACTTTATCTTCTCCCTCTCAAACTGCAGGATGAATTCCTTCACAGTATGATCACTGTCTCCACAGTATTCCTTTACCTTCAGCTCCCAATCAAATCTTGTTCATTACACAACACCCAAATCAGAAATGCCTTCCCCAGTGGGCTCAACTACAAGTTGCTCTAAAAAGCCATCTCATACGCATTCTACAAATTTCCTTTCGAGATCCAGACTAATTTTCCCCAATACACCTGCACACTGAAATCCCCAGTGACTATCGTAACATTGCCCTTATTACATGCCTTTTCCATTTCCCATTGAAATTTATATCCCACATACCGTTCTGGGGTCTGTATTTAACTCCCATCAGGTTCTCATACCCCTGCTAACTTCGTTTAAATCCATCCCCCTAACTATCGAGACCCCTTTCACTGCCGCTCTGCCTGACTTTACCCACCCCTACTGAGCCGCAGAGTGCCACTGGGCTGGAACTGCTGCTGTGCCTTAATCAATCATCAGCCAGCGGTATCCAAATCTGTATACTTGTTGCTGAGGAGAATGGCACAGGGGAAGACTGCAATGACTGCTTACTCCCCTTACTTCAAAGTTCAAAGCACATATATTATCACCATACAAAACCCTGGGATTCATTATCTTGTGGGCGTACTCAATAAATCCATAACGGAATCAACTTGGGTGTTCAACTAATCAGTGCAAAAGACAACAATCAGTGCAAATACAAAAAGATATAATAATAACAAATAATTAAGCAATAAATATTGAGAACATGAGAAGAAGAGTCCATAAGTTGTGGGAGCATTTCAGTGACGGGACATGTGCAGTTGAGTAGCTATCTCCTTTTGTTCAAGAACCTGATGGTTGAGGGGTAATAACTGTTCCTGAACCTGGTGGTGTGAGTGCTGAGGCTCCTGTACCTTCTTTCTGATGGCAGCGGTGATAAAAGAGCATGACCTAGGTGGTGGGACACCCTGATGATGCATGCTACTTTCCTGCTTCAAGAGCATTGGTGTTTTCATACCAGGCTGTGATGCAGCCAGTCAATATACTCTCCACCACACAGCTATAGAAGTTTGTCAAAATTTTAGATGATGCCGAATCTTCGCAACTTCAAAGCAAGTAGAGGCGTTATTGTGTTTTCTTTATTCTTGCACTCATGTGCTGCCCGGAAAAAGTCCATTGAAATGATAACACCAAGGAATTTAAGGTTGCCGACCCTCTCCACCACTGGCTCATGGACCTCTGGTTTATTCCTCCTGAAGTCAATAGTCTGCTCTTTGCTTTTGCTGACATTGAGTGAGGGGTTGTTGTTATGGCACCAAAGAACGTGATTTCCAATCTCTCTCCTATATGTTGATTACTTACCACTTTTGATTTGGCCTATGACAGTGGTGTCATCAGCAAACTTGAATATGGCATTGGAGTTGTGCTTCTCTTGGTGGTCACCCATCTGCTATCTGGAGACAGCACTCTGAGTGTGACCACCTCAGTAAGGGTCTCATCTCTGAAGTTTTCAGCCTCCTAGATAATCTTGAGTGCATTCTGCTCCAGGTACTTGACCTAGTTAGTCAGTCAGTAGCTAAAGTTGGGTGCACTTCCTACAGATGTTGTCATCAGGGAAACCATTAGGTACCCTGAAATTCCACCTCTCAAGAGCATTCCACCACCATCCTGCCTAACTTGTTATATCTCTAACATCTCAATCATAAGTTCTAGCCTGCACCAGTTCTTGCATAAGACTGGCCACTCTGCTTAAACCCCACTTTGTTTTATTGGCTCTTGTTAATTGACGCTAGTTACTATTAACTCAAACAATCTCACGCACTACAGACAAGTTCTGACCAGCCCTGCTTATTTTTTAAAACTGATGCAGTTTTCAAAAATCAGCAGATATTGGCTGCAGCACTTATCATGTAGTTTTGTATAAAATTTTGACAGTAATTATTCTTCACAGTAACCAAGCTGTAATTGTTCATTCAGTATAGAAGTCAAGAACTTTTGGCATAAGAAAAAAAAACCTGTTTACCTTCAACTCTGCTCATATTAAAAGAACAAATTAAAAACAAGTTCCAACATGGCTTACCTAACCAAGTGCACATCAGAGGAAATCACTGTACTCACAAATATTTTAAATATGAGTACCATACACAATTAACAAAATGCAGAGCAAGCAAATGAAGCTATACTTCTAAAGTTTATCAAAGTGACTGCAAAGATAACGGAGACAAAATGTGTCAGGAATATTCTGTTAGCTTAATGCAATGGAAAGCACTTTTATAGATTGTGGTAAATGTTATATGATCAATACTCTTTAGAAAACAATGCATCTTACAAGAAATTAATTTCTCATTAGTAGTTTTCTTATTCATCTGCAAACTTTTTATGGGTTATTGAATAAAATTATTCAACAGTAGATGCTTTTTTAGATTCTGCTCTGTAAATGGACACCTGAATAGCAGTAACAAGATAAATAGAACTCTAGTTGCAATGAAGTCCACACCTCTAGCTCATTTTCTACCATCTTGAAGATGACACACAATGAAAATCAAACAAGAAACTACAGATGCTGGAAATCTGAAATAACAGCAGAAAATGTTAGAATTATCATCAGCACAGGCAACATCTTCATCCCAAAAGTATAGCTGTGTGTCTTTTTAACAAATCCTGGAAAAACTCCGTCAGGCAGCATTTTGTTTTTATTTTAATTTTCATTTCCTACTTCTAAGATTATTTTGAAGACACTCACTTCCCATTGTATGCCTTTTTTGTCTTGCTCACCACAGTGGTTTAACTTTTCCTGCTAGTCTTCAACAAGTTTTTGACTAAAACCGCCTTCCACAAGTGCTGCCTGTGAGTGTTTTCAGTATTTTCTGTTGCACCACAGTTTCAAATACTGCACAGTACAGAAAGGAGTGATCACATTGGAGGAGCTGCAGAGGAGATTTACAAGGATGTTGCCAAGATAGGAACATGGTAACTATGAGAAAGATTGTTTTCTGTAGGAAAAAAGCTGAGGTGTTTAAAATTATACACATGCAAGTAGGAAAGAGTTATTTCCCTAAATGAAGTGATGAGAAACTAAAGAGCACAGATTTAAAATAATTGGTAGGATAATAAAAGTTTGAAAAAAACCTCTTTCATACAGAGATTGGTTGAAATCCAAACTCATGCCTGAAAGAGTAGTAGACATGACTGAAAGGCCATGCACCTCAAGCAGGGAGGTGGGATAGGACTGGATTACTATCTTAACCAACACAACCACAGTACAATGGGTTGAATCCTGTTATGATTCTATCAATTAAACAATAGTGAAGCTGTTGGCTAACTACAGCTACTAATCAATTAGTATACAACAGATACAGGCTCAAAAGGAGAAAATAATTTAGTACAGTGTGTTTTTGGATTTAAAAAGTTTTTAAGTTATCTGCTTCTCCAGAACATGCTGTACTTAACATACATCATGTCTCAAATTGCTAACACACTGCATAACAAAATGATATTGATTATGCTAATTTGTCATTAAATTATGTAAATTTGTGGTAGATCCAATGTGTGTACAAGACGCAGATATGGCCACATATTCCATGAACACCAGAGAAACGTCAGAGTACTGAACTACCAAGATTTGTTCCAAATGAATGAAGCTAATTATTGGCTGTGGCAAGGTTGCAACGCTTGAGGAAAACATCTGTAAGAACAACCAGCAATATTTTTTTTATTGCAGGAAACCTTTTTGGCAGGTACCAATGATAAATTATGAGCAGATAAATTCTGCACTGGAATTGCACACCAAACATGTTTCAATGATGAGCTGATGATGCTTTTGAACACTTGTCTCCCAGAACTCTGCTTATTTTTCCTCCCAAGGATTATTTTAGTCTTTTCAATTTAACCTCTTTTGCAGTTTAATAGTTTCATTAAGGTTTAGTTCATTTCCAAATCTCTCATACCATTTTCATTTTATCTGTGTACTAAAGCAAAGAACTGCTTAGCCATGATTGAAAATTAATCTCAATACTGCAGCTGAAGCTTGAAACAAAATTGAAAAGACAAAACCTTTTACATCTCAATTTCTCTCAGCATTTTGCAAATTATACCCCTTACAGTCTTGGTATTATTACTTCGTATTTATGCAGTCCCTTGAATATAGCCCGACTGATATGTTTATTGGCATCGAGTGGGGATTTTTCCCCATTCTGTGGATATGCAAAAATCATTATACATTAAATATTTTGTTGGAATATCTTTCTCATACGCTAAAAGTGACGGCTGGCAAAACCTACTTATGTTCCCAAAGTGACACAATATTACTGAAAATTTATGCAAACATACAAAAGGAACATTGATCATGCAAAACAATGCCAAAAATCATGTGAATAGAAGTGTTATTTTACATTCTGTAGTGACGAGAAAATACATTACTATCTCCAGTAATATTTTGAACACAGTGAATCTCAATCCAACAACTCAGGGGTAACATGGCCAAAACAACATGTATATAATGGCAAGCAATAGCAAAATTCAACAGTTCTGTGATTACAGTGTTGTTCTTCTTTAAATCCTCTGACAACATCCTACACCTATGGAAGCACAAGCTGATGCTTATCTTGAAAGATTTTATTCATGTTAGCTAAATAAGTCATTTGGAGTTAATAGTTTTAAATAAAACTATACAATTAGATGGCACAGCAATATAGCCTATAGAGCTTGCTACCTCACAGAACCAACAATTCAGAATCCACCTTAATGTGATGTACCTCCTGAGTGCAGTTTGCACAGTCCCCTGTTACTGTGTGGGTGTCCTCCAGCCGTTCCAATCTCCTCCCACAACCCAAAGACATGGATACTGGTGAGTGAATCGGCCAGTGTAATTTGCCAATTCCACGAGTAACTGGCAATCTGAGAAGTGAATGGAAATGTCAGGAGAATAGGTTGCTAAGAAAGTAATGATGGAATGGGATTGTTCTGTGAGCCAGCCAAGATACAATGAGATAAATGGCCTGTCTATTTCTTGAAGGGAAATGGAAGTAATTAAATATTTGTGAACATTTAACAAGTACTCCTTTCTGCAATACAGGGCCACTACCTGACTACTCAAATGTCCTAAAATATTTGCCCAGAAAACTAACTTAGACACAGCAAACAACAATTTTCCATCTACTGTTTTCCCTTCCTTCAACGAAAATTAATATCAATATTCATTAAAAAGTTGGTTGGGAGGAAGTCATGCTGTAAATGGGAATAAAGCAGGTTAATTAAATTTGATGACATTTCTATGCACCTTTGCCAACAAACTTTATCAACTTCCAGTCACCTTTTTCACAAAAAAATTGCCAAAAATTGATGAATGATACACAGCTACCATACCTGTATAAAATCGAATCAAACAGCCAATTTCAATGTCCATTCCTTCCTCTTGTATCCTGTAAGGATCCTTAAATCCAAGATTAAAGAGGTACTCATTTTGAACTTCAAGAGGACTTTCATGTGGCTCCAGCCTCCTCGTTGTTTCACCATGAAGCTGCACATACATCATTGGTGTAAGCAAACTGTCATTTGTCCCCATTCTCCAAGTGCCAAAAGATAAGGGCTTCAGTCTGCTATCCCGGTCCTGCATCACTTGTCTGCCGGTAAGGATGTCTTGCCTCAGCTCAGGCTTGTCCAGACATTCTTCCTTGGTCACAGTATCATTTGTAGCATCACCATGCATATAATGAATGTGCGGTGTAAAGCTATCCAGTGAAGGTCTATGCCTAACAGCCTCAGTGTCCACGGTCATCAACTTCACAAAAGAATTATTTAATGATTTGAGTCGATTAGTGTTACTACTCAAAGACTTGAGGTTGCTCCTTTCAGAAGCAGATTTTGGCTCTTCTTGGGCAGTGCCAGGTACTGAATGCACCTGCCTGTGGCTCACAGTGTTTATTTCTTTCTGCATGGCATTGTTATTCAATGACATCCCAACCCTGGTGAATGTGACATTATCTTTCCTGCATCTAACTGTATACATATTTAAGCGCTTCCCAGTATTGGTGCCAGTGCCCAATGACGATCCCATTTTTCCACGAGTTGGAATCCCTAACTGACCATGCCTATTGGCAGCAATTCCTGATCTTGTGCTCACAGTATCCGTCTGCCTTGGTCTGGCCAATAAGGCAGGCGCAATTTTCCTAGGTGCTCCCATCCTGCCACCAACGGTGTTGTCCATGGGACACAACTTGGGGATTCCTCCGCCGTCAGCCGGAAACGTCTTTACCTTGCACCCTCCGGTCTGCTGGACGGGATGCAGCAACCTAGCAGCTATCTCGGCTGCAGTGGTGTCCAGGGAGCAGGTGACAGGTCGCAGGTAGGAGGACAAGTACCTGTCGAAGACGTGCAGGCAGCCCCGATGGACATCGGCAAGAACCCACTCTTTCTCAGCCGCACTCAACGCCCTCTGCCTCAGTCCCGGCATGTTCTTGCGGTCCAAGCTGCGAGTGTGACAGCAAGGAGCCGCCGCGGAAAGGTTCCTCCGTCTCCTCCTCAAAAGCAGCGAGTTAGAGTGACCGCTCCAACTGATGGCAGCGCCGAGCTTCCCACTGTGAGATAAGACAGCGGACGAACGGGACGACGAGACATGTCCTCCCCCTCCTTCTCTGCAGGAATCCAGTCGCTGCACTTCATCGGCGCTCATGCCGCTGCCGCCGCCTTTCACTTTACTACTTTTGCACCTCGCAACGCCCGAACTCTGCCTCCGGAGCGCGGGATCCATGTTCCCGGCCAGTTGTCGCTGTTTCACACACGCACACACAAAACAACGAGGAGGGAGAAAACAAACAACAACAACTTCTTAGTTCTCCAGACAAAATAAAATCAGGTCCGGGCCGTGTATCTTATTTCTTTTGAATTTCGGACCAGAATAGCAGCATCCTGGGAGTGTCCGTCCGCTGTCACTCCGTCCCTCCCTCAGCCACTGACGCCATTACGGAATGGAAGTTGGGACCCGGAGCGCGGGAGCGGCGCGCGGACGTCTCGTGAATAATGCATTAGCTCGCGCGCACGCCCCCTGAATAACGCGCCGCTGAATCAAACTAGTCCTGCCTTCATAAATTTGTTCACACCGTCTCTCCTCATTTGGATTTTATTTTTTTTTAATATTAGAACACCAAGACATTTCATGAAATACAATGTTTGAGGAGCAGTAGATGCTATTACTAAAAAGGGACGGACTAAACGTTACGCCCCGTTGAGCGCCGCGCTCGCGCCGATGAATATGGTACAGTAGCCGCTCCGTGACGTCATGACGGTCGTTCTGCGGAGCCACATCATGACGGACGGGCGGTGTTACTGACCATGGCGCGTTGTGGGAGTTAGAGTCTCCCTGGCAGAAAATCCTTCACACATCGTATGAGCAGCTCCAGGGAAAAGGAACTGCATTTCCCGTCGTGGGGTGCAATTCCCCGGCAGGGTAACGTCACCTGTCTATTAATCTCTTCTACCGTAGTGGATGCGAGCTGCTGAGAAGAGAAAATAAAGGGAAATAGTCTCCAAATGGAAAAGTAGAGTTGCACCATCGGGACTGGATGAAGGAATCCAGACGTTTCCATCTGGCACCCTTACACCAGCTCTGGATCATTAGGGGGCCCCCCTCGTTACTTTTGTTTCTATTCCTCACCATTCATTCTTTCAAAATCGACCTCGACCTAGCCTGCATAGTAGGTATACTTTTCCAGTTAAAATCTCCTCTGCCGATAACTGATTACGTTAAAATTCACATTGAAATTGGTTTCATCATTGCAACATTTTATCTCCCACGTTTGTGTAAATTTCAATTTTTTTGTAATAATATCACTGCATTTTTAAATTTTTAACTGGCTCATTATTACAGAATACACGCTTATTACTCCTGAATAAACCAAGTGAAAGAGTATGTTAGAATAAGGATATTGTGTTTTCACAATGAGATATAGTTTGAATGGAAAAAAGATCAGTGAAGTTTAGATATAGCAATGTGCGAGGTGGAGTACTTCAAGAAGAATCAAAAGGCACACATACAAGTTT
Source organism: Mobula hypostoma (assembly GCF_963921235.1). Taxonomy (NCBI): domain Eukaryota; kingdom Metazoa; phylum Chordata; class Chondrichthyes; order Myliobatiformes; family Myliobatidae; genus Mobula; species Mobula hypostoma. The sequence continues at coordinate 21,993,832 of NC_086113.1, forward strand.
AAGGTACACTGCAGGTCAGACAGCATTTATGGAGAGGAATAAAAATTTGATGTTATGACCAAGGCCACTCATCAGGACTGGAAAGGAAGGGAGCAGCCAGAAAAGGGTAAAGGAGTACAAGCTGGCAGGTGATAGATGAAACGGGGTGGGTTGTACAGAGGGATTGGTATTCTTGGGCATGAATCATAAAATGTTAAGCAAATGCAGTAGGTAGTTACAAAGGCAACAGCTGGAGTCTAATTTTTTTTTAAATTGTACGGCAATGTTGGCAAGGGTACGCCTGGAGTATTGTGCAGGGATTTGCTTCCCTTAAGGAAGGAATAAGAGATACAGGAAGCAATCTAAAAGAGATTCACCCAATTCCTAATTTTGCCAAGTAGGTTGGGTCTGTATTCTTTGGAATTTGAAAAAATGAGGGGTCATCTTTATACAACACAGAAGATCTAAAGAAGCACTAAGATACTGATAGCAACACACATCAAAGTTGCTGGTCAACGCAGCAGACCAGGCAGCAGCTGTAGGAAGAGGCGCAGTCGAAGATACTGATGTTTTTGATCGTGGGAGAATTCCTTTGGTTGGGAAGTCTCAAACAGAAAGGTTTCAAGAAAATGGTGAGCTATTTAACACAGGTGTACAGAAATTTCTTGTAAAGGGCAATGAATCTGAAATTCTCTAGGTAATTTAAAACATTTAAATACAGATAAGTATTTGAAATATCATAGAATTGAGTTTTATAGGGGAGTTGTAGCTCAGATCAGCAATGAGCATATTGAATGGAAGGAAAGGCGCAAGAGTCCGAGTGGTCCCTGCCATTTTCTAATGGCCTTGCCATTTATTAACATCTACATTACATTATTCAGCTCTCCATCTGTTGTCAAAATTGCTAATTTTGATATGTAAAGTAATTAGATCTACAGTAGCTATAAGCCTGGCTGATATCTTATGCCGCTCTGCTAACCTAAGGTTAATCAAAAGTCTAAGTAAATTTGTAATCAAAGTACATGCCTGTCACCATGTACAATCCTGAGATTCATTTTCAATAGAATAACCATAACAGAATTGATGATAGACAGCCCATATATAACATTCAACCAGAGTATAGAAGGCAACAAATTTTGCAAATACAAAAATAAGAATAAACAATAAATATTGAAAACAGGAGATGAAGAATACTTGAAAATGAGTCCCTAGGTGCATTGATGGACAAGTGAAGTCATCACTTCTGGTTCAAGAGTCTAATAACCATGGGGTAATAACTGTTTCTAAACCAGGTGACGAGAATCCTGAGGCAACTGCACCTTCTTCCTGATGGCAGCAGTGAGAAGAGAGCATAAACTGGGGCGTGGGGGTCCCTGATGATAGATGCTGCTTTTCTATACCACTCTGTGTAGATGTTTTCAATGGTGATGGACCGGGTTGTATCCACTACTTTTTGTGGGATTTTTTTGTTCAAGGGCATTGGTGCTTCCAAATCAGGCTGTGATATAGCCAGTCAATATCTTCCCCACATGTCTATAGAAGTTTGTCAAAATTTTAAGATGTCAAGCTGAATATTGACGAACTTCCAATTAGGATGCTCCTGTGCTTTCTTCGTAATTACATTTACATGCTGGACCCAATACAGGCCCTCTAAATTCCCCAGTAATATCATTCTAAAGTCACTGACCCTCTCTAAATCTGCTCCACCAAGGAGAATAGCTCATGGGTTTCCGGTTCCCTCCTCCTGAAGCCAATAATCAGCTCCTTGGTCTTGAAGCCTTGTTGCTATGGCACCACCCAGCCAGATTTTCAAGCTCCCTCTCATATGGTGATTCATCACCACCTTTGATTCAGCCTACAACAGCGGTGCCGTCAGCAAACTTAAATATACCGATGGAGCTGTGTCTAGCCATACAGTCCTTACGTATAAAGCGAGTAGAGCAGGGGGCTAAGCACACAGCCTTATGGTGCACCTGTACTGATGGAAATTGTAGAGATGTTGCCAATCCAAACTGATGGGTCTGCAAGTGAGAAAATTGAGGGTCTAATTGCACAAGGAGGTGTTGAGGTTTATTGATTAGTTTTGAACTGTTATCAATAAAGAACATCCAGATGTTTTCATCTTTACCGTCCAGATATTCCAGCATTTGATAAAGACTCAAGAGTTTAATGAAGAAACATTTGTTGTGCTGGGAGGCAAATTGGACTAGGTCCAAGTCGCTCCTCAGGAAAGAGTTGATAGGTTTCATTACCAACCTCTCAAAACACTATCATTGTGGACACAAGTTTCACTGGACAATAGATATTGAGACAGATTACCACATTCTTCTTAGGCACCCGCATAAGAGAATTCTGCTTGAAGCAGATAGATACCTCAGACTACCAAAGTGAGAGGTTAAAGAGCTCAATGAACACTCGAGTCAGTTGATCAGCACAGATCTGTAGTAATCAGCCAGGTACCCCATTTGGGCCATATGCTCTCTGTGGGTTCACTCTCCTTAAGGTTGAAGTAAACCAGTGGTATTTAAATACCTCAGAATAAAACCCTTGATTGTGTGTATTATACTATTATGCTTTTAATTTCTACTGAAGCATTTATGTGCACCTTATTGAGCATACTCATTTAATTGATTGCACAACTTAACAATCAATTGGAAGCACTAATGTTGAACACTTCAGTTGAACATTTCATTACCTAGTGCGAATGTCAAAATAGGTAAATGTGAAAAGCAGCAGTACCAATGATAAAAAGTAGCAAACAGTACCAGGCACTGGGGGGGGGGGGGGAAGGGGTACATAGAAATGGTTTAAACTGCATTTAAGTTGCGGACATCAATGTTGGGTAGTACATTGAGACACAAATATATTTCAGGACAAACAAGGAATGAAGACATTGAATGGATTGTGCAACATTCATGGCTTAAAGTGAACAGCTGATTCATAAATAGCTCTTTAGAAAATCTTAAAAAAAAAGTATCCATATCCTCTCCCTTCATTTCTTATATAACATGCACAAAGATATAATCCTTTAGAAAGACAAGGATGCAAATATATTGCAGCATATTATAACTACTTGAAGATAATTTTCAGTAAAGATACAACACATTGCACTGAACTATGTTTTTTTTCCTTATGAGGAATTAAAATGACAAAATGGTACTACAAGTTTTACAAGCTTTATGTGTCCCAGCTATGTGCAAAGCTGGATCACTGTCACGAGTGGATGTGAACACAACATTCTATTCATGTGTGAACTGACCACATTCTATTGTGCAAGTCAAGGGGTTGAAGATTAAAGATTAATATTAGCTTTATTTGTCACATGTACATTGAACTATAAAGTGAAATGCATCCTTTGCATCAAATAAAATCAGCAAGGACTATGCTAAAGAGTCTTCTGGCTCCAACATAGCATACCCAAAACTCACCAGCTCCATGTCTTTCGAATGTGGGAGGAAACCCACACGGTCATGGAGAGAATGTACAAACAATAGCAGGAATTGATCACTTGTGCTGTAAAGTTTTGCATTAACTGCTAAACTATCGTGCTAGTAACAGTGATAACACCTAGACAGCAAGTTTACATATATTCTTCCAATTTCTAAAGACTATGGGACAAGATACTTATTTATACAGTATGTGAACAGAGAAGTCAAAGTAATTTTGACTTCAACTTTCCCTCTGAACATGTTGATTCTGCACAGATGTTTGGAACCAAAGTTGAAGTAGTAGTTATAGTAGTAGTAGATCTTATTGATCATGTTGCTTAGTTCCAGCTCCGAACCAGCACGGCTTCTAGCATCAGTACAAAAATGTACATTTTCATTTGGTTAATTCTTACCCAAATAGCAAAAGCACAATTTTCAGGAGATTAGAGTTTATCAACTACAGCAGGCTTGTTAACTAAACTAGGTGTTCTTTCTCCCGAACATTTCTTTGGGTTTATGTAGATTCTACTGTAGCTGTAAATGTTTAGTACAATTTGAGATAATAAATTGTTCCATCTTTCTAAACTGCCTTCAATGGTAGTCTCATTTTTTAAAAAATTGCACAGCTTTAAGACAACTTGAACCATAAGCCAAAACCGTAAGTTATTTTAATGCAAATAGCTAGGTATGCAATATGCATGTGGGTCTCCAAAGAAAATCTCATCCTTATTACAATTGTGACGATTTCAATTGTAATAGCTCCTCTTACAACCTTTGAATGCTCCAAGCACTTTATAACCAAAACTATTTCTGCAACATATGCACTGATAAATATAGGAAACAAAAATAAAATGCATAACGAATATTTTTTCTCCTCGAGTTGTTGTTTGAGGGATGAACATTGACCAGAAACCAGAGGACAACTCTGGAGGGATGTTTTGTTGTCCACCTGAATGAACAGTTTAAAAAATGTCTTATTCTCCAAACTGCAAGAATTCATTAATGTAATTGGCTACCTAGCCAACTTGAATGCATGACTGCTCCCCCTTCAAATACATTTCCTTTTCCTTCTGGGCTTATGTCATAATTGGTTACCACTGGCAGGATTGATTTTTTCCATTATGTAACAAACAATTAACATGCCTACTAAATTTCCCATTAATGGGTATTACTTGTTTTACAAAAAGCAATTGATCAATTTCTGTGAGAACAGCTACTACTGAAGGCAAAAGCTGCAAGCATTTAGACAGAAAGACGAAGTGCACATAACATTTAATGGTGAGTGGGGTCCTCTAGTGGTCAGTAAATAAACATCCAATTTCTAAATCTTATTAACAATGCCAACAGAAAAATGCTTAATATAAAGCTGCAGTTGAATTACAATAGGAAAATAAGGAAATGTTCAGACTATATTGCAGTAGCACCAAAAGTATCACGTGTATTTAATCCACAAAATTGACAGCAAATCCACAAACTGCATTGAATGCAAGTGCTGTCAATGTTCCTCCATCGACTCGTTTGTAGTCAGTCCCCATGAAATCAAGATCATTAAGCTAGCAAACTCTGACCCTAACAATACAGTTCCAAAAATTCCCCAAAATTTTAACATTTAAGATCTATCATGTAGTAAATTTTACACATTCCCTCTTAGTCTGTAATAATTCTTTAGTTTGACCAGCCACGTAACCTGCTTAATGGCATGACAGAAGCTAGGGATCTTTACGAATTGACAAGTGTTCCCGGTAGCTATTTGAAAAATGAAGATTTTCACAATAGACATCACAAATGGTTATATTCTCAGGACAAATTACTGTTAAATAGATTGAACTACTTTGTCCGCAAAACAGAAACATTAACTATATAAAAGTCAAAATATTTTTAAAAAAGCATTCAGAATGCAGTGTTTCCTTTGGCCTCCAAACTCATACATAACATTAAAGTTTTAAAAAGGAGAGGGAGAGGAAAGTCACAAGATTATAATTCTAAGTTTAAAGTAACCTAATTGTGCAAATAAGTTCATGAGTTGGGTGCTTTAAATGCAGGTGTTTTAAATGCAGTTATGGGGTGGATTACAGAATAATCTTGAAAGCAGATCTTCATTTACTTCTACTGGAAAGGTGAGGGAAGACAAGGTCTATGGAACAGCAGCAGCCTTCATAATGCACGTCAATTCTTTTTTGTTGTACAAGGGGGAGTCTAAAGTAATTTTGATAACCTTTGTGCATTAATTTAATTTTCCAAGGAATGCTGATATTTTGGAAAACATTTGCAGAATAAATTGGTTAATACAGTACTTTGAAATAACAAAGGATCAAAGTGACGACATTTAAAGGGTATATGGAAATAAATCAAAATAGCAATTAAATCAAACAAATGCCTTCTCCCACCTCCTCTATTCTGGGATTCACCATTCATCAAAACTCAACTAGATTGGGAACGCAAATACTATGGCTACAAGAAAAAGGTCAGAGGCTAGGAATAGAAAAACAAAGTGACTCACCTCCTGACACCTCAAGGACTTACCCCAATTTATTAGGCATTAGGCAGGAGTATGAATGATAGAATACTCTTCCCTTGCCTGAAAGAGCGCAGTTCCAGCAACTCTCAAGCAGTTTTGCATAACCCTGTTCACTGGATTGACTCCAGCTACCTAAACACTGCTTCCACCACCAGAATCATGTTGTCAGTGTGTACTATCTAAATGAATATTCTGGCAACATCTGCCAACCAATGAGGGTGGCTGGCATACCAGGGACATGGAAGCAAGCACCTACAAGATCTCCAATTCTCATAACTTTGAGCTAGAAATACATTGTGGCCTTTTTATTAGGTACAGTCATACATCTGCTAGTAATGCAAATATCCAATCAGCCACAACTCAAGTATGGTTAAGAGGTTCAGTTGTTGTCCAGATCAGACCTTTGAATGGGGAAGAAATATGATCTAAGTGACAGACTGTAGAATGATTGTTGGTGCCAGACAAAGTAGTTTGAGTATCTCAAAACTACTCATCTCACAGGAAACGCGCAAGTCTCTAGAGTTTAAAGAAAATAGTGCAAAAAACAATAAAAGTGTCTAGTTATGTGGCAGTTTTGGCAATGTTCTGTTTAGAGTGGCAATTCGGTGGGTGAAAATGCTATGCTAATCAGAGAGGTTAAAGGAGAATGGCCAGACTGGTTCAAACTAACAGGAAGGTGACAGTAACTCAAAAAACCATCTCAACACTAGTGTACAGTAGAACACGTCTTAATGCAACAACTCATCAAACTTTGAAATGGATTTAAGATCACAAACAACTACAGGTATAGTTGAAAGACATTAACTTCCAACGGTGTAGCATTCACTGAACCACATGCTGGTAAGCTATAATATTGGCTTAATTTGATATTGAAAACTCACCAAGATCTCATGCAACAAGCTGCAATATTTACAGTACTTTACACCAAGATCACAAGAGAAAAGAAACATTTACACCTTTGAGGTTATGCACTACTTTGTCTTCTTTGTAATGGTACTTACAATTCCTCTGACATGATAACCTAGGGGAATTTAGAGACATATCGTGCAACCTGTCTTCATAAGAAATGTCCTTTAGACCAGGTCATAAGTAATAGAAAACAGCTACAATTTTTGCATAGTAGGGGGAATTAAGAGTAATGGGGAAAAGACAGGTAGGTAGAGATGAGTCCATGGCCAAATCAGCCACGATCTTACTGAGTAGCAGAGCAGGCTTGTTGGGTTAAATGTCACACTCCTGCTCCCATTTCTAATGTCCTTATGTTCAATTCGACATTTTGACTACCTTATACAGTATATCATATATTCTCACCAGGTAAAATCTCATTTCATTACAATAGCCTGGACCATTTTGAATGTTGTAGTGTTGATGGCCTGGACTGTGTATAAGATTATGAGAGGCATTGATCGTGTGGATAGTCAGAGGCTTTTTCCCCCAGGGCTGAAATGGCTAACACGAAAGGGCACAGTTTTAAGGTGCTTGGAAGTAGGTACAGAGATGTCAGGGGTAAGTTGTTGTTGTTTTTACGCAGAGAGGTCAGTGCACGGAATGGGCTGCTGGCGACGATGGTGGAGGCAGATATGATAGTCTTTTAAGAGACTCCTGGTTAGGTACGTGGAGCTTAGAGGGTAATGGGTAACCCTAGGTAATTTCTAAAGTAAAGACATGTTCAGCACAGCTCTGTAGGCCAAAGGGCCTGTATTGTGCTTTAGGCTGTGTTTCTATGTTCTATATTTCATTTGAAGTATTGTAAATCTGAATTTCCTGGTCTAATATTGATGCAAAAATGTGCCAAGCATCAGAAGTTAACAAATCTGGAGGTAGGGCTCTGGCAGATCTTGAAGCTTTCATAAATTTTGGGTTCAGGGCTACTTCAATGTAGTGCTGGAAGCTCTACCAAGAGTCAGGCTTTGTTTAGGATTAGTTAAGCATCAGCCTAGGATAACTACAGGTTATCAGGCCAACAGCAGTAGGATTATACTATTCAGTCATTTGGTTGCTTGACAATTTGCTAAGTAATTTAAGATTCGTTTCCAGTGAGTTAACTTTCCTCTGTGCAAATAAAGCACAAAAGGAGTCCCTTCTAATTTCACTATTTCTTGAAAGAACATGTATAATTTCTTGACACAGTTTAGTTCGGACTTGTGCATTTTGAATTATCCTTATTTAAACAGTGTCGGATATGTAGCTAATCTCACCAGCATATGAAGGAGCAAAAATCTACACAAAAAGCACAAGTTAAAGGCCTGAGGAACTCAATATGTATCTGGGTATTAAAGTTAAAAGACCTTTGAGCTGTTTAAGCTGCCACAAATTGTTTAAGTAGAATCATGGCTGTTTTTCCAATGCAAATTTAACATGCTGAAGTTACAATGGCAACATTCAAAAGTCTGAAGATAAACGTTGTGTTACTTTTGGAACTGGAAATTCTGAGTTAGTATGCATCACAAATAGCATTGATGGAGTATTACATCCTATGTCACATTATCCCAGGAAGCTCAGCATCATATCCTTACTTTTATAGTATAATCCTCTTGAAATGAACACTAACATTGGATTTGCCTTCCTTACCACCAATTCAACCTGCAAGTTAACCTTTAAGGAATCCTGCACGAGGACTCCCAGGTGTCTTTGCACCTCTAAACTTTCACATTTAGAAAATAGCCAAAATACTGACTGCTCATTGTCCAGAGAAGTACAAGATAAATGCAATGGGTATGTGTATCTGACTCTCAATATTTATCCAACGCAATTAAAGCTAACAAAAGTCACAGCAAAATTGTTAAAACAGGTAGATTTCCAGAATGACAATGAGGAAATATCTTACAAGTCTATGTCAGCACTTCAGTATTCTTGATTTGTTTATCAACAATTTGTAATTATTCATTATTGCGTCAATGTTATGGGACAATGTTTGTTACCTTTTAGAAAGAAATCAAATTTATTTAACATTTAAACCACTTATTACTTAGACATGGTATTTGGCGAAGAACCCAGATCTGTGCAGGCACAAGTAATCATCCCAAGAGCAGATAATTTCCCCAAATAAGGCCCATATTCTTGCAACCAACCGTGCTTGCATTGCAAAGATCAAAAGGGCACATCAATAAAAAGGCATGTCTTATTTGTGCTTGATATGCTGTTTCTTTTAGCGCCTTTAACAAAGGCCCTGGGAAAGATGGAACTTTCCACCAAAAATATGTTTTGAGACAAGAGAATAAACTTGGAACCAGCAAGCTACCAATTAAGTCACAATTCTGAGATTCAAAACTCTTTTCTCCATCTGCATTCTGCTCATTCAACTGCATATTCCATAGTTAATGTCAAAACAACTTTAGTCATTAGATTTGAGTGCATTACAGGCAAGGACAAGCTTAAAATAAGAAACTGTAATAAAAGATTTTTATTTTTTATTGCTATTAATTCAGGGGAAAAAGTTGCATAAAATCCCAAAATTGTTCTAGAAATATAAGTGACCTTTCCAGTACATAACATCTTGAATATCAAAGAATGCCAGTAAACAAATGAACAAACTGAAGGTAGCAATATACCTCCTATATACAGTACAGTTTTTAAGCCATAAAATTAGTTCTAATACAACCAAGTTATTTAGAACACATCGTCTTACAGGCTCATGTATGTAGTTTCCCAGTCTCTCATTCTAATTTTAACAGCACAGTCACACTAAGATAGTTACTTTGTATTCAATTGGTCATCCAAAAATCCAAGTAAAAGAAATGTGCTTCAAGGAAATTAACTGCCACACTTCATCTGGAGATTTGAAAATAAGTTATTAACTGATTTACACAGGTGGCAGCTTTCTTTTTAAAATCATGCAAGAAATAATTCAGGTTGCTGTCCTGTACACAAAGTCTAGCTACTCAAAGCAGCTCAACTAGAATAACCAAACAGATTAAGCCAGCTCCATTTTTTTTAAAATATGCTGTAAGCATTTTGTTGACATGGGGCTTTATGACAAGACAAAACCTTTTAAAATCCTACAAAAAATTCATATCCTATGACACTTGCTTGGTTTCAAGTCACAAAATACATCAGTCCACTTGAGGGGATAGTTAATTTAAAGAAAAAGCAGACTGCTGCACACAAATATCATAGCTCTGTAGATTTCCATTGGAGTTAATGTTAAAGGAATGCCAAACAAGATTAGACAGCAATCCTTGAACCAAAATGCAACAACCCTCAAAAACCGCCATCATCTTGTGAATGTCAGTGCACTTTTAAGAAATAAACCCAGAAATACAAATAGTGCATATTGGCTTTTTCTCTCAAAAACAAAAAAGCAGCAGCATAAATTAGGGGCATTGCTGACATGATTTAATACCATCTAAAATATTGAGTGTCAGTCTTCACATTGTAGTAGTGGAAAATTCGTACGAATTGGTAAATTCAGTACCATATCAATTTGCAGAGCTTATGCTACCTAAATAAATGTTTCAGTGGTTTCTCTAATCATGGTACTTTAAGATTTTTTGTATCACTAAAAGCACAAAATTAGTTTTACATTAGAAAATCCAGGTAAACACTGCTATAGGAAGGCCTAGCGTAATTTTTTTTTTCAGTCTCTAAAGAATTAAGTAATTTCCAATGTTAGTTAATGGTACAATATAAAGAAGAGGTTGAGAGAGAAAAAGAGGTGCAGCTGTTCAATATTCTACCCAAAGTCAAAGGGGAGAAAAAAACATTGTCAAATTCAAACCAAAATAAATATCACCGAGTGTAATAGGAGTAACTAACCCCTCTAAATAATTTTTTTTTAAATCTGTATGTTTCTAAGCTCTACTGAAAAAGAACACTAACCAGACAACTTTGAAAAGTGTTTCCTGTTTTATATATATATTTTTTTAAAATCAAGATTATTACAGCACTCAGTTTTCCAAAATGTTTACTTCAAAAATCATTATAAAAGGTATTATCTATGTCAATGTCTAGATTCTTTTTCTTTTTCCAGTAGGTCAAGGAACTTTTAAATTCATGTCTAATTTTGAAAGTGGAGTTGCTTCTACATAAACTGAAAAAGGATAATATTAAATGAGAACAAAAAGAAATTCAAAACACAGAGACAATTTGATGCAGACAAAAGATGTAACACGATGTAAGATGTGACCTAGCATTTCAACTGGCAGCATGTCTGCTCATTCCAGCTCAGTGTCTACTGGACAGGTAGATTCTGAAACACTGCCATAAATTATTACAATGAACATTGCACGTGCCACTTGGTACAATACATTCATCAGTGCAAAACCAGAGGTCATTATTGTAAGAATTTCTAGGACATTACACAAAATGCTCTGCTTGCTGCAGGAACACTGTAGCCAAAACAGGTGAAGAGTGTTCAGAGGAAACAAAAATGCCAAAATTCAAGGCAATCCAGACTTCAGTGACCATGTACTAATCCCAAACAAATGGAGAAAACCATTTAGTTTTTTTTTGCTGAATGAAAAGAGGATCAGAAGTGTGATTAGAGCCAAACCCACATTACAGGCTCATTGCTTATGATGCCAAATTTTCTAGCTTAGTCGGCTGAATCCAAATCACGAGGTGGGGCAAACTTTAACTTGAAGGCACCTGTTTTAAAAAAGATGGTATTAGTTAAAGTTCACTGCAGGATTTAGTACAAGCAACATATAACCATATCAATAACTTTAGGGATAATCTGTATAATAATTTAGATAGTACATTCCAATATATCAAAAATGATTGCAAAGAATACTTTTGTTCAAATGGTTTATTTAACAAGGGACTATTTCTGTTTTGTAGTGATGGAGGAATTTGGAAGCAATCTTACGTAGTTCTCACTTTCTATTTCACGGAGATCTGGCTCTCTTCCACCTCCGCCCCCCCCCCCCACCCTTTGCTAGAGGTGGATTTCAGGTGGGGATAACAACCAAATTTACGGTGTTTCAACTTTTTACAGCACTGAAATAACATCTTTACAAAACTACAGTCAAAGATCATCTTTTGCTCTAGTCAAATAATATCTAAATACAATTTGGTTCATATAGTTATTAAACGTTTTTGCCAAATACTCCCAACTTCAGCACGACAACAGCGCAAAGAAATCAGAACAATGTGAATTAAAAAGCAAGACACTAAATGAAGATAATGCCAAGAACATTTGTTCTATGTGGAGGTATGCAGTCTGACATTTACCCTGGCATCCTATTGTTAATCAAAAGAAAAAATCCAGAAATTGTTTCTGATCATTAAGAACTCAATAAAATGGTCAGATTTGCAAAGTAGAGGCTGAATTATATTGAATCCCGAAATTTTCAAAGTTGTCCTTTCAAAGTTGCACCAAACTTAACTTTCAACTCATTCAATGGACTCCACTGGCTTGGGAAATGTTTTGTTATCTGTTCACTGTCCAAAATTTCAATCAAGATTAAATACTTCAATTACATTGATTAACATACCATAACTCTCAGTATTTATAAACTCAGATACACAGTTTACATACAGGGAATATGTAAAAGCCCACTTTAAAGATCCTAGTAGTGTGACAACCTGATATTTCTGTAACAAATTTTGTTTGTGTTAAATACAACACAATGCTTACCTGATTGACTGGCCTCCATGGATGGCTGTTTACAGTCCTGTGCATGGTGTCCACCTATACCACAATTATAACAAGATACAGTTCCATTCTTTTTGGGTCCTAACCCATTAACATTGGTGACCATGTTGGCCACTTGATACATTAATGGAAATCCTCGGATAAATCCTGGCATTTGTTGCATCCCATAGTTTGTCTGATTTGCCATAGGGTCATGTATTAGTCCACTAGTGTAAGGATTTTGATAAAAGGGCATCTGGGTTCCATTGTTTTGATGTGCTTGGTTGAGGTAGCTACCATTACAAAGTGAAGTCATTCCACTTAAAGGGATCAATGGAACTCTGATAAACTGGCTAGGTATTGTACTAGGGTAGTAGTAATTAAACAGTGGATTACTATTGGTCCCACAACTACCTCGGCATCCGCAAGAACTACAAGCTCCACAAGCAACCTGCTGAGCATGTTGAATGGTTCCATTAGTATTAGTATTTCCTATTGTATTGATATAAGAGGTGCTATCACTCTGAGCTGTGCTGTGAGTTAATGCGGTATTGAGGCTTGGTACAGGACCCGGAGTGTGGGTAGGAACCGACGATCCAGCGGACTGGGTTTGACCTGCAGGAGATGGTGAGTTTGCTGTTCCTTGTAAAGGCATAACACTGGCTGGAGTTCCGCTCAAGTTGTACGAGCCAGGTGGAGGCGGCGGCAGCCCAGCAGCAGGAAGCATTACTTTTAAATTGGCAGATTCAGGTGCTGCTGCTATATTTCCATCTGTCTGAGGCAACAAGGTGTTCAGTCCTAAGTTCTGTGTTGAAGGTTTAGCGGTGGGATCTAAAACAGAAGATGGTGCAAGCTTCCCAGAGGGAGAGTGGCTGTGAACTGGGATAAAGGCAGTGTTGGCCGACCCAATATTCACAGTGCCTGCTGGTGGTTGGGGTCCAGGAACATGGCAGTTCTCCAAATTAATCTGTGGTGCTGTCATTTTATGTCTATGCACCATTGGATGTAAAGCAGGACCAGCAGCCTGCAGAAGGAAAGGAGCTGCCACAGACAGAGGTGAGGGCATTAAGTCCAATCTCTTCCCTGCTTCTGCAGCACCAACTGACGAAACATGCGAAGAATCTCGAAGAGAGACGGCAGCAGGAGGGACAGTAGCAATCATCCCCACAGTTTTACCATCTACTGGAGAAACATAGTCTGCTTTTGCTCCACCATTTTGCATCATGTAGTGTATTGGAGGCATCATGGGAATGCGAGGAAGCAAAGGGGTTGCCAGATTTCCTGGAATAGTACCATTCTCACTCTGCACTGGTGCAACCTGAGCGGTTGGTCTGCTGGTAGATCCACGGGAGGAGCTACAGGCAACACGCTCCTTCTGCCTATCCTTCCCAGAATCCTCTGAAGTGCTGTCAGAATCTGTCCAAAGAAAATAAGACAATAAAGATAGTGACAAAATAAAGGCATTGCACTACTTTAGCCTTTATGAAATAAGAGCTGCTAAAGCTTCATAATGTTCAAACAAAAACATCCATGACAAAAAATTGTGGTATTGTTCAATGAACAGTTACAATGAGATGGAAAAATAGATATTTTCCACAATTAGGAGATATAATTCACAAAGTCTGATCGGATATAGCTATGCTTGAAGAGCAAAGATGCAGCCACAATGCCCAAAGCCTATTTTGTCATTCAATTAGATTAAGCGTGATCTGCATCTTGACTGACTGCCCAGACCTTCCGCTCCCTTTATACTTTTGCCCAACAAAAATATCAAATACAGATAAGCAACACAAAACCAATCTACTTCTGCATGCATGTTATTCATCCAGACTTTTCATACAACTACATTTAACAATGTATGCCAGGGTAAACGTTGAAGAATAACCATTATGTTTGAATAAAGTTACTTTAGATTTAACATTTATTTGTGTTGGCATCTGTGGTACCCCACATGGTCCTCCAACTATTTCCACTGTACCTGGTTCTCACCTCTTTATTTGAGGCATGTCTGGGCTACATCTAGGATGCCCTCTAGTGCTCAGTATTGAACCATGGTGGGTGCCCTGCTGTGACAGCAATACTGGAGTGAGAAATACACTGACCTATCGCAGACTGCAACGGAATTCAAGTTTGTGCAAATGATGTGCAAGGGCCTCACAGATGCACCACCTTGAGTTCTGAATCTATCCCCTTTAGCACCCCTCATTACTCCTTCAGACTTGCTCTGATCCTTCACAGGAAAGTTGCCTATGAGGCATTCCTTGAAATAGACACTGAAGCCCTCATTTAGTTATCTATTCTATCTCCTTATTTTCAACACTCTTTACAAGTGGCATTCAACACAGAAGTGCCAATTCCTCAGTTGAAATCAGCATGAAGTTCGCCTTGACCATGTTTTGTGAGAAGGCATGACAGTTCATGAAGAACAGAATCATTTCCTCCCAAGAATCTCCCACTGTGATACCACTTACAGATATATAGTTTTTCTTTAAATTGTAAAAACTCTCCGATATGTTGCACAGAGTCAGGATACTAATAGAGGACAGGAAAAGTTAAGGAAGACATACATCGGCAGGAAATCTAACTAAAACATCCTGTTCAAACAATGGAGAAACCTAACTGCTGCAGATTTTTCACAATATTTACAGAAGCGCAATCATGAGCACCAGCCTCGCTCCACAGTTGTGTCAAGATTGTGGGTTGAAGACCCACTATTCCTTCCAGATTATAATGAATGACAAAGTACGGTTTGAAAGGACTCCCCATTTACAAATGGACGGATGAATCCAAGGCCCTATTTATCTGGCAGAGGCAAACAGTCATGCAATTAATTGTACAGAACATAAATTTGCTCTCCATCCTGGGAAATATGCATTTCTCTCACTGAAATGGTCTTAGTGATGATGTGCCTCTTTAGCTATGTGCAAATTGGTGTAACTCTCAGTTCAGCTAGCGGCTTAATATAGGGGATGATAGCCCCCAGCCTGGCAAAACTTAGGAAATCTTGTTTGGGTGGATGCTGCGCGATGTGTTCCGTTACAAATCAGTACCACGAAATAACAAATAGTACACAATATTTGAATAAACGATTGAGCTTTATAATTCTTAATTTGACTATATGGTTAGTAAAGAAACAAGGCCCATTCTCATGAAAAAGTCTAATGCGCAATGTTGGAGCTCATTGATAAGGCCGTTCATCCACCATCAACCTCCTCCGGTCATTGCCGACCTTCAGACCCTCGCTCCAAGTCCTCTCCGTCCGGCGGTCTACCAACTCTCTCCATTCGCGTCTTCTCTCATCATCTCACCCCGGCAAAAGACCGTGAATTCCCGGCTCCCACATACACAAGAACAACATCCTGCTCGTTGGCTAACATGCCCCATTTTCTTCAGTCATAACCCAAACATTGCTGCTACAGAGAAACCATTACCTTAGCAGTGAAACATTACAGAGAGGCCATTACATTAGCAGTGAAACCTTACAGCATGTTACATTGGTTATTAGATTTGCTATTGCACCACTGACTAATATTCCGGAATAATTGATTTGGTCTGACACAACAATATGTACTTAAAACCAAAACAAGCAACTTTGACATAAATAAAAAAGTTACCCAATTCCTTTCTTACTTCTAAATTGAATAGGTTAGGACTTTATTCCCTGGAGTATATAGAAGATGAGGGAGTACTTAATAAGGGTATACGAAGTTATGAGATATAGATATTATAAATGCAAACAGACTTTTTCCTCCAAGTTTGGGTAAAACTAGGGCTAGAGGTCGCAGGTTAAGGGTGAATAGTGAAATATTTAACGGGAACCTGAGGAGGAACTGCTTCACTCAGAGGATGTCGCAAGTGTGGAGCAAACTGCCAGCAGAAGTGGGGGACGCAGGTTCCATTGCAACATTTTGCCTTAGTAAAAGGATGGGCGGGGTATGGTCCAGGAGCAGGTCGATGGGACTAGGCAGAATAACAGTTTAGCATGGCCTAGATGGGCTGTATGCTGCTTCTGTGCTGAGGTACTCTACAACTCCAATTACTACTACACTTCTTTCAAGTGTCTCAAGATTGTTTGATGTCATTTCTAGTACACAAGAACAAAAAAGTAATTGTTACTCCAGATCAGCAGCAGCACAAAAAAACAAGATAATGAACACAATAAATATAATACACAAGATAGCTTACATACATAGATTGAATATACATAAAGTGACATCAAGTACAGTAACTATTTTCAGTCTTGTGGTCCTGGCGCAAATGCGACATAGCCTCTCTCTGATGGGAGTGGGACCAACAATTCATGAGCAGGGTGGGTGAAATTTTTCAAAGTTCAAAGTAAATTTATTATCAAAGTACAATATGTCACCATATACAGTACTGTGCCAAAATCTTAGGCGCATATATAGCTAGGATGCCCTAAAACTTTTGCGCAGTACTGTCATTTTATGTATTGCACTGTACTGCTGCAAAATAAAATAAGTAAAATGACATACATGAGTGATGATGCACCATATGGGTCTCTATTATGGGCTCATGAGTGGGAAGGGGGCAGGGAGGGGGAACCATGATTGGGGAAAGGAGGAGAGGAGAGGGAGTGGAAAACACCAGAGACACATTCTGTAATAATCAAGAAACCAATTGTTTGGAATCAAATGACCTTGCCTGGTACATCAGGGCTGGTTGTGCCTGCACCCGCGCCATCCCCTGCCCCGGCACTCCTCTGCTATCTGCCCCACATACGTACCATGGCACTCCACCCTCACCATTTCCAACATCCTTTGGTCCTGCCATATTTTCAAACTATCTCCATTCTACGTTGACAAATACAGCACTGGGCAAAAGACTTAACACACACTGGCTATATAAATGTGCCCTAGACTTTTTGCACAGCACTGTACAATCCTGAGATTCATTTCCTTGTCGGCAATCACAGCAAGTACAAAAAACACGATTGAATCAATGAAAATTCATGCTATTGCTGGCCATTTTCTGGCACTATTCTGTATACAAATATACAGAATATGTGCATTTGATATATTATATATATTCTAAAGCATAGGCAGAAGGTCCTCAAAGATGAACCTTGTGCATTTTGCTATATTAAAGGCAAGAGGTACTGAGGTACTGAATGATTTTGAGGAAACTGAACAGTCATGGAATTTAATAGAAAGGGTGATTACTGTGATTTACAGATTATACATGCTCTCATAGGGTATCAGAGGGCGGTACAAGTGTGAATGAGCTACCAATGGAAGTGGCGGATGCGGGTTTGGTGTCAACACTTAAGAGAAGTTTGGAGGGGTATGGTGAACTAAAGTCCAGGTAAAAGTCAATGGGATTAGGCAGAATAATAGTTTGACACAAACTAGATGGGCTGAAGGACTCTTTCTGTGCTGTAGTACTCTAGATTTGATGACTATTTTTTTGAGCCATGAAGAAACTACAATGTGCCCTCATCAGGCATGTGAATCATTCCCTCCAAAAAAAATCTCCTGCTGTGATAACACTTCTTATAAGCCCATTTACCTAGCAGAAGCAGACAACCAAGCAATTAATTGTAGAGGAACAGAAAGCTCATCCTTTGTCGTAGGAAATATTCATTCCTCTCACTGAAATGGCCCAGGTGATGATGTGCTCTTTGGCTATGTGCAGACTGGTTACAAGATTTGCCACTGCACCAGTGCTTAATATTCCAAAGTAAGTGATTTGGTCTGACACATTAGTATGTATATATGGAAAAAGCAACTTTGAAAAACCATTTCAACCAATTCCTTTCTTACTCCTTCCCAACTCTTGGCTTGCACATTCTAAATTAATGTCTCAATTTCTAATCTCAGGTGCATAGTGTTAAGAGAATCACTGCATTCAAAGCTTTGATAACTTGTTTTTTAGTTCATCCTTACAGGGGAGAAAGTGAAGACAGAAGTTAACAGGATACAAGGAATGAAATTTCTTGATACATGGTATTAAGGCCAAACCAGTTAATGTCAGTGGAGCTAGGATAATAAGGAGCAAGCCAGTATAGGAAGAGAAATGAGAGAAAATCTGCAGATAATGGAAATCCCAGCATTTTCTATGTGTTGCTTGAGGAATTCAACAAGCCAGGCAGCATCTATGGAAAAGAGTAAACAGTCAACATTTCAGTCCAAGAACCTTCATCAGAATTGAACAGTCAATGTTTTGGGCCAAGACCCTTCATCAGGTCCTGATGTCGGCCCAAAATGTCGACTGTTTACACTTTTCCAGTAGAGGAAGAGTGCTGGTTAAAGGGAGGAGTCACAGCTGGATGAAGAGACAATGATTTGAAACCCTTTGAATGAATTATTATATCAAGACAAATCTAAAGAAAGGACAATGCGCTGTGCAGATACCATTCTAAATCACATTAAATAGTGAAACAAGGTAGAGAATGCAACAGACTTAATTCACTAGAGAATTTCAGATGGGTAGGTTAGTAATTTTTGCATTCAGGTATTTCGCCTCAATTGCTTGAACCACCTTTAAGTATTTCAGAGATTTGTTAATTTAGTGTTAAAGTTGCTCACACTGCATGATATCTAATAACAAATTGAAATGAAATAATGAATAAAGGCAATATTATATATCAGCATTTATTTGCAATACTTAAAACAAGCACAGCAAAATACAAGTAGCTCATTAGGGTGATTAAAACATCATCCCCACCCTGGCTCTTATGCTTCAATGACAATATTTTGCTTTTTTCTATCTTCAGGAGTATGAAAATTTAAAACTGTCACAAACTTGTAGGATTCAGTTTGCAACTATTTCAATTGCATCAAACACCTAATTCAGATTTCCAATGCAGTGTTACCCAATAAATTCAACCCTCTGCTTGAAGACTGAAATATAGTACATGCACTTGCAAGTCAGCCCATTTCAACAGCCTTTGTGTCAGAAAATTCTAATTTTGACTGCAGGAGATTAAAAAACAATCTAGCAAGATTTTAAAATTGCAGAATAACTCACCTTTGTCTTTCTCATCTTCACTTTCGCAGCTCTCTCTTCCATCGTGTCTTGGGCTAGAAGGAGAACTGTAGCTTTCTGAAGAGCTGTCTCCACATGCCTCTAGACCACAGCCAACATCCCTTAATTCTAAAACAATGACGTAGATGCCATTGAGTAATAAAGCAAAGCCAATTACTTTGCTTTACAAAGTCTGTGGCATAGTATTCTAAGGCATTATTTTGCAAAACACCCCTCTTGCCATCCTTGTTATTGTACTGGCCAGTTTGAACTACACCCCTCCCCCACCCCCCATTGTTCCCAATTTCATTTCAGAAGTAGAGATCAGACGCAGGAATTAATTCCTGAAGAGGAATCTCTTCTATAGTAAACCCCAATACAACCCTCAGTCCCGTAACAAACCAATTAGCAGATTGAAAATTAATGTCTTCTAAAAATTACTAGTCACTGCAAAATGTACCAGAAATAGACACAAGCGCAAATACTTCTTGAAATGTTGATAAGGCTGCTTTCATTGAAAACAAAATGAGTAATTAATTCTGCAGAGAGAAAAACATCCTGAAATAGCACTTGCATTATCTGAGAATATATATTAAAATGTTAATTGCATTAGATACAATTAGTGTTACAAAACAGCAGTAAAAAGATTGGGGATTATTTCATATTAGCCACTAGATGGTGTAACAACTTCAGCAGTAAAATAATGTATTACTGGAGAACTGGCCACAAACTCCAACATGCACAGAGTGATAATAACTGTCATTTTTCATGAACTGAATTCATGACCATGATTTAATTCAAATCAAGATTGGTTGATGAAAGGGAAATCAGATTTACCAAATATGCTAGTTCTTCAAAAAGACACAGAAGAGTAAACAGAAGGGAATCTATAGATGTAGTGTATTTGGACTTCATTGGAAAAGCACATGACGAGGCACCACAAAAGGCTGCTGCACAACACACGAGCTCATGGTACCAGGGGAAGTGCACCAACATGGATTGAAGAATGGTTACCAAATAGAAGACAACTGGAATTAGATGACTGTTTCAAGCTGGCATGACATCAATCTAAATCTTATTTCAGGACTTTTAGAAATTAGATTTTAAGCAATTTGAATCCAATCGAAATACAATTCAAACACTCATCTATTTAGGTCAAACATATATCCCTTCTTTGCATTATGCCTCCACTTTAAAATGCTGCCTTTCAATATGAGCCAGCTTTTTCAGGTCTTAGGGCCTCCACAATGTAATTGTAAACAACATGATTTAATCCTGAAGCAAAACCAGAAACGACACTGACCAAGTGTGCATCCTTTAGGCCAAAGCAGCTGTCATGTTGACAGTAACAGTTCTACCCACAACCATTTGATGAATACCAAATGTGTGCCTTCTTTTGAATTTATCATTAGTTTTCCAAACAACCATCATGGCCAAATAAAACTCTAGTATCCTTCCAATGTGAAGCAGACTCCCTTGGCAGGCAGTAAGTGAAATCATTGCACTGCAAATAAATAGGAATGACTTACAAAAGGAGGAACATGTTTGAAGAATACAAAGAATAGAGAAGTAGCAGTGTTACCCCAAGTTATCTCATCTAGATTTAAACTTACATCCATCCTACGAAAACTGGTTAGACCCATTCAGCTTTCTGCCTGATCCACCTTTCTGTATCTTGGCTAATCTTTTTCTCAGCTACTCTCCCATACGAACTCAATATTCCACAATTTCATTCATATGTGAAAACTATTCAGTCTTAAAAATAGTCAGCAACTGACCCTCCATTGTAACACAAGGCAAAGATTGGTATTAAGTGAAATAAGCAATAATTACATGACTGCCTGAGGTGTATTTGCTGAAACTTTTTTAAAAAACATTTCTTAGAAATAATTTGAATGCACTTCTACACAGATTCAAAAACTGTAAAATTGCTGACCAGCTTTCAAATTCCTCTTTCAAAATCTTCTAGGAATTCCAAAGATTTCCAAAATTCAGTCACAAAATTTCTGCACGATACTATGCTGAGCAATTGTACAAGCAGGGTTCTATAATTTTAAGTTGAATATCAAAGCCAATACTGCTGCTGTTCATCCCAAACAGGAAATCCACTTACCTTCCAGTGACAAACACACAGCAATAAAGAATACATATTCCTACAGCACATACACAAGGATGACCAAATCTGCATGTCATCTTAAGAATTAAACTGACTTGTCTTGGAACTCATCTTGGCAACAGCCATAGATCAGAGCATTTGCAATCAGCTGATGCTTTTGATACTCTTCGCAACTGACCTCACAATGAGACAATATGGATGCCACCCCCACCCCCCCAGGATGGAAGCCTTTTGGAGGCTACTCAGCTTTGCCACTTTCCTGCATCAAACCTACACCTCAGGAGTCCTTAAATAACTGAAATTCTACAATTCTCTGCAGAAATACATTTGCAACTGAGTTTCTATGGACCCCTTATACAGAGAATGCCAAACACTCAGTGCACGCAAGGTAAAGAAAGTACAAGTTCTGAAAGGCAAACCCCTCATTTTGACTGCAATTCCCTAGTTCTAGTCACCCCAGTTAATGTAAGCATTCCTGCATCTATTCTGTCTAGGCCATTGATTTTTTTGTCAATGTCACAATGAGATAAGCTTCCATTCTTCAAAGCTCCAGCAAGTGTCAGAACATCTGCCTATTCTCACTTCACCCTTGCCCACAACTGCAGAAATAACGCTGGTGAACTTTCACTGCACCCACAACCCCCATCACAAGTATATTCTTTTTTTAAGATGCGAGACCAGACTCAAATCATAATATTCCATGTGTGATCTCACTGGACCCCTGCCTAATGTGGTAAATCATTTTTGCTCTTCTGTGCAAACCCTTTTGCAATAAAGGCCAATATACCTATAAGCTTTCCAAATTGTTTCCTGTACCTGCATATTAGTTCTCAGCTTTGTGTACCAGAATTCCTTCTGACTCTCAATACCTTTTAATCTCAAGAATCCAAAATTCACTTACAAATTCCTCACTAATTTATTTCATCCTCTTCATGGTTTCTCTCTCCCTCTACTTAAGGGGTTTACATTTGCTACATTCAATATGTACACACACAGAATTTTGGACAATGGCATTCAGTGTATTCACTCTCTCTCCAACCACCTCTTGCATATCTATAGATGCAGATTCCTCAGTCTTGAGGAATGATCAGTTTTCAGTCCTAATAATTTCTAATACCTCAAAAAAAAAACAAGAAGTTTCTGCCATCTCCTCATTCATTCTCAATCTATGATTTTCCACTATTTCGTGATTTCCAGGGATGGGGTCTTTGATGGCTCAGCAATTCCTTATTTCCCAAAATAAGATCTGCTCAACCTTCACCTTAGTCTTTGCTACGTCATCAATTCCAATGCTTGTTTGTTTTTTTTGTTTAAAATCTTGTACTACATTCCTCTAGAACTCTGGAATGGACCAGCAACACAGACTTTTGAACTCTTACTTGCAGAGAACAGCATCTATGTTACTATGCTATCACTGTACGACTACATGTACTTTTCCACTCTAACCTGAATTTACCCCTGTACCACACAGCCTGCTGCCTCTGCTCTAATTTGCAAGAAACTTAAAGGAATGAGACTCCCAAGCTGCTTTACTTATACTCATGCTCTCCTGACCTTACTGATTAAACAAGTCTATAATTCTTAATCAATGGGATTAATTACCCCTTGAAACAAAGAATCCAGCTAACAGTCCTCCTCTCAGCTACATCAGACTTCAAATCTAGCTTATCAACTCTACAGTGCCTTGAAAAAGGTATTCAGCTCCCATGCTATTTTCTCATTTTACTGTCACTTTCCAAATTTTATATATACTGGTGGGGTTTTTGAGCTAATCTACAAAATATTGTGTATCATATCAAATCAAGAGACATTCCAAAACCTGCGAACAATCTACTAAAAATTAAAAAACCAAAATTGAGGGGCTGGAAAAGGGTATTCATCCCCTTCATAATTACTACGCAAACTTTCCTCAGTAGCAATACATTACCCTACTAACTCACCCAATCTGTTGATGTAGAAAATTGGAGGATCACCAGTTTTCAATGAATTCATAAGAATAAATACCCCCTCTCTCAGTAAGGTCCAACAGTATGGTACACTTTCAACAGACCAAACCAAAATGGAGATAAAAGAGGATAAAAGAGCATTCAAGACAAGTCAGGGAAATGATTATAGAAAAGCACAAATCTGAGAAAAAGTACAAGAACCACCTCAAAGACACTGAATATACCATGGAGTTCAGTGCAGTCCATCACAACTAAGTGGAAAAAATATGAAACCACAGCCACACTGGCTAGGTCAGGCCACCTCTCTAAACTTAGTCACCAGAGAAGAATGGCACTTGTAAGAGAGGCTACTGTGATGTCAACAGTAGTGAATGAGGTGCAGAAGTCAATGGCTGTAACAGGAGATGCACAATCTCTAAGGCCTTGCAAAAAAAGAGTATTTACAGAAGAGTAGCAAGAAAGATCTAGCTCGAAATAAAAAACAAACAGCATATCCTTGCCCGTAAAGACTTTGCAATGTGTCACTTAGAAGATACTATACAGATGTGGAAGGTATTGTGGTCAGTTAAGACTGAAGTGGAACTTTTCAACTTCAACCTAAGGAGTATGTGTGGCATAAATCTAATACTGCACATCACCCAGGTAACACAATCCCTATTGTAAAGTATGAAAGAGGTAGAACCATGCTATGGGGATGCTTTTCAGCAGCAGGGACTGTAAATCTGTCAGGATCAATGGAAAGATGAATGCTGCTAAATATAGAGTGATCATGGATAAAAACCTGCTAGCCTCTGCCAGAAAGCTTAAACTGGGGAGGAAGGTCAATTTTCAGCAGGACAACAACCCAAAACACACTGCCAGAGCAATCATGGAATGGCTTCAAATGAAGAAAATTGATATCCATGAGTGGCCCAGTCAGAGTCATGCCCTTAACTCGATCGAACATTTCTGGCAAGACCTCAAAACTGCTGTCCACGGCCACTAACCTGGCACAGCTTGAGCAATTTTGCAAGGAGATATAGGCAAATCTTGTTTCATCATGTTGTGCAAAGCTAATAGAGGCTTATCCATAAAGAATATTGGGGGTAATAGCTGTGAGAGATGGTTCAACTAAATACTGAGCAGGGTGGGGGGGGTGAAAACTTTTGAACTGGTGACATTTCAGTTTTCGAATTTTTAGTTTTTCAGGCTTTACAAGTTTGGGCTCTACTGTGGGGGGAAGAAAAGGAGCATGTGATTCACAAATAAAAATTCTCAGTTAATTTGATCAAAATCCCTGTTGTAATACTCATTCATGTCAACAAAAGATTGGGGGCTGAACGCATATTCAAGGCACTATAGCTAATCACCATGGATTCCATCAATTCCCAGACACAATAGCTGCAATACTCATATTGCTCTATCATGCTGATTCTAATTTAATTTTACATATGAACAATTAAATAAACTGAATTACTTTGCAGTACTTACCAAATCCAAGTGACTTAAAATTTCCACTCTAAATACTGCATTTGGTAGGCAGTAACCATTGCGCCTAGACAGAACCCACAAGTTTTGTATTCCTTGGTTCAACAAATTTTCAAGCAGCTGACTCAAGTTAACTATTCCTTAATAGTTACTACAGGATGACAAATTATTAACAAGTGACTTCTATACCTTTTCCTGATCCAGTCCATATACGATGTACAGAAGGAATTCTGAGAATGCCATTACCAACTGGTGTCCTTTGATTGCCACGGTCTACCTTGTTTTTGCTGTGGTAAAGCAAACAGAATTTAATTAAAAAAAACACCTTCCCCCTACCACTGCAGTTTCCTCCCTGCTGCCTGTTTCAAAATTTCTCAAGTCCTACCTTTACATATACAAGTCAAAAAGATAATGAATCACCTGTATGACAAGTGCTCTTTAAGTTATTGTTATTTTAATGCTACATCATAGCTTCTCAACCCAAGGATCGCAAAGACTTTTGTTGTACTGGAACATACCACTTAATTTCTCTTCCTGATTTAGACTTCCAACTCTTTCCTTCCCAGTGATATTCAGTTAAAATTAATTCCTTGCCTCACTCAATGCTTAAACACAGTTTTAATTACAAATGATATTTAAATACATACACATCGATCCGAGTGTTCAGCTTTTTACTCCCAGAAGCAGTATTTCTTTTATCTTCTGTCAAACACTACAGCAGTCAAACAAAAATAAATGCATGATTAGTATTCATTGGACATTTATTCATGGAGTAAGGTACAGGAAAAACAAACCAAAATGGCATTTTTGTGCATCCTGTACTCCAATATTTCAGCATTTGCTTTCAGCATCCAAGTTATTTTATAACTAAAGAAAATATAATCCTTTCTCCAAAACATTCTGCAGTATATTATGAACTAAATGGCATAGTTTTAAGACAATGCAGGAATAAATAAGAAAATATATATGCATAAATCTTTGAAGAGGGTGGTTACATTTAGGGAGATAGTTTTAAAAAAGTATTCAATATGAACAGGTATATTTCTATAATACCCTACAAATAAAAGGTCGTTCATCCCACTGATTATGCCAGATCAGATTGATCCCATTCTCCCACTCAATTTACCTGTAATCCATTTGTCCTAAAACTCATTAGTTCCAACACTCACCTACAGAATACAGTCTTTGAATTGTATAGCACCATCAGGCCCTTTGGCGTTCTTGGTCTATACCAACCATATCCAATTACTCTAATCCTGCAGTTTCAGTATATTTTAAATACACACTCCTTTTCAAAATGGTAAATACAGATATGGTATAAGACAATGTATAACTGATGTTGTGAATTGTTAGTTATGTTCTCAAGACACAAGATTTGCAATTTAAAAATTAATATACTAATAAATAATGGAAGTTATTCTTTCCAGAGTACTTACTTGCAGGGTTCAAGAATTTAAGATAAGAATTTATTATGTTAATATAGCAGAAATTTATTACAGGCACAGAGGAAGGAAGTCACAGGCGCCAGAATCCTGGTACCATCTCCACCCCGTCCCATATTATTAAAGTTCTAATTAAAAGATGAAAATTTACTTATCTATTGGATTAACAGCAGTAAGTCAGCCATGACCACATGGCAGAGCAGACACAACAGGTCAAATGCCCGAACTCTGCTCCTATGTCCTGTGTCCTACAGTCCACTTTTCAATCTTGTAAGACATAGAAGCAGAATTAGGCCATTCAGCCCATTGAGTCTGCTCCACTATTTCATCATGGCTGATCCATTTCCCACTAAATGTCATTCTCCTGCCTTTTCCCCATAACTTTTCACGCCAACTGTTCCAACAACCATCAACCTCTAACTTAAATGCACCTATTGACTTGGCCTCCACAACCGCCTGTAACAATGAATTCCATAGACTCACCACACTCTGGCTAAAGAAATTCCTCACCTATCTTCTAAATAGAATCCCTCTATTTTGAGGCTGTGCTCATCCACAAAAGGAAACATCCTCTTCACATCCACTCTAACTTGACCTTTTAACAATCGATATGACCACCAACAGACTTTTTAACAGAAGGAAATTAAGTCCAGATATATCCTTACATATACATATTCACACAGTTGCACCTCAAAAATGTGAATCCTGACTGAATATCCCCATTATACATTCTAAAACATTATACATCTTATAACATCATAATTACCTGCAGCAAATTACATTTTGTTATTTACTTAGCGACAGAATAGCATTAAATACACCAGCCAAGATCTCTTCAGGCCCCTTCCTTACTTGTTTTCTCAGACAGTTCAAACATCTCTGCTGGTACCTTTGACTTTTTCTCCCAACTATGATCAACACCATTTCACTTGTGGTGTCATGGTCTTCATCAGATGCTTGCACATACATCACAATCATACTTGTACTGTAACCAAGTTATTCCTCATCTCTGCTCTGCATGCTATTCCAAAAAACACACAGCTTCCGTTATAAGTGACTTCAGTGAAGTTCACCTCTCAGCCCCGGAGTTACCAGTTGCATGTTTGTCCAGTGTTCACATCCTGCATCTTCCAAGTCCCTTCTTCCAGCCACGTAAAACATAGAATCACAAACACGAGAAAATCTCCAGTCCCGATGAAGGGTCTCAGCGAGAAGCATCGACTGTTTTACTCTTTTTCATAGATGCTGCCAGGCTTGCCGAGTTCCTCCAGCAACTTGTGTGTGTTGCTGTGCACATTAAATATAGTTTCAAAACTGTACAATTTACCAAGATTCACTAGTCTCCTTATTTTCCACCATGTCGCAAAAACAAAGGAACTGGTTGTGGATTACAGGAGGAATGGAGACAGGCTAACCCCTATTGACATCAATGGATCTGGGGTTGAGAGGGTAAACAGCTTTAAGCTCCTCAGCATCCACATCACCGAGGACCTCACGTGGTCTGTACACACCAGATGTGTGGTGAAAAAGGCACAACAGCGCCTCAAACGGTTGAGAACGTTTGGTATGGGCCTCCAAATCCTAAGAACTTTCTACAGGGGCACAATTGAGAGCATCCTGACCGGCTGCATCACTGCCTGGTATGGAAACTGTACCTCTTTAATCGCAGGACTCTGCAGAGAGTGGTGCGGACAGCCCAACGCATCAGCTGTTGTGAACTTCCCATGATTCAGGGCATTTACAAGGACAGATGCGTAAAAAGGGCCCATAGGATCACTGGGGACTCAAGTCACCCCAACCACAATCTATTCCAGCCGCTACCATCCGGGAAACAGTACTGCAGCATAAAAGCCAGGACCAACAGGCTCTGGGACAGCTTCTTTCACCAGGCCATCAGACTGATTAACTCACGCTGATCTGAGTGTACTCTTATATTACACTGACTGTTCTATTATAAATTATTATAAATTACCATGATTGCACATTTAGACAGAGACATAACGTAAAGATTTTTACTCCTCATGCATGTGAAGGATGTAAGAAATAAAATCAATTCAATTCAAGC
The DNA here is from genome assembly GCF_963921235.1 of Mobula hypostoma. NCBI lineage: Eukaryota > Metazoa > Chordata > Chondrichthyes > Myliobatiformes > Myliobatidae > Mobula > Mobula hypostoma. The sequence continues at coordinate 22,022,351 of NC_086113.1, forward strand.
TACAGAAATGACAGTAGCTTTTGGCAAGGTGAACTAAAGTCCAGGAAAACAAATGAAAAATATTCCAAGTTCCTAATCTACCAAAACAACAATTAACTCAACCACAGAATTCCAACCAAATTTCCATTAAATTTGAGGATTCTCAGTTTATCCATATTTCCTTTAATGAACTATCTGCACAATCCCTCCAAAAATTCCAAAATACCTACTGATAAACAGCATGTAATTCAAGCTAGTGAGGCAAGAGATGGAAACTTCAACTTTGAAGAACTCTGTACTGAAATCTCGCCAGTCAAGCTTTCTTAACATAAGGTACTAATTTCAAACATCAAAACATTGTAAATTCCAAAAAAGCTTCAGGAGCATTTATTTTAGGGACTTGATGGAAAATAAGTCAGAACCATTACACACTGAACAATAGTTCTCAATCCAAATTATGGTGAAGCATGCTGGAACAGTTTTAATTTCATTTCAACAGAGACCGAAGACTGACAATGTACTACATATTAGTTAGTCCTTACGCTGCCAGCTCAGGGTTTTGGCAAGTATAGGGCAGATGCTGGCAGAAACTCCCTAACCAATCCATTGCCAGAGATTTCCTATTATAACTTTCACTAGAGATCAGAATTGCTTGCTCTGACGAGGAGGAGGAGGAGGTGGTACAATAATTAATATTATGTTTAATAACTTCTGACATTATTGGCAAAACTAGATGTCAAAAAAGCCAGCGATGCTGAGGAAGATCAGTGAATGTTAAAGTGGGAAACAATATTTACAAAATAACCAGTCCAACCCAATACTCTTTTTTTTTTGAAGTCAGAGGTTCAGGGTGGGGGAAGAATAAAGCTCAGGGATTTTCTAAAGTTAGTCACCATTTAAGATTTTATGATTGTGGCAAGTTAATCAGATTCAAACAGTTGAATTAAAGTTAAGGCAGAAAGAGCACAAAATTCACAGCTCTACTGGATAAAGGAAAGTCCATGTGTTCTTCCTCTTGGGAGAAAATACTTAAAAACAGAAATCAGAACTAACTAGACTATGGGAGTCTTTAAGGGCCAGACACAGCAGTGTGCTGCAAGAGAAAACAGGATTTCCCAAACATTTGTACACCATGGACCAATACCATTAAGCAAGAGGTCCGTGGACTCCAGGTCGGGTAACTCCTGGCTTAAACAGTAACACTTGATGTAAAATCAAAAAGCAGAGAAAAACAGAAGAGAAAGTGCAAAGGATGGATAGTAATTTTAAAAATCAAGAGCCTCGAGGTGTCAAGAGTTCAAAATGTTTGACAAGAGCAATAAGATTAAAGCAAACAAAATTTCACACCTACATGCTCCATCATAGCTGTACAGTGCTCAGTGCTGTGTTTTGTGCTGTAGCTCCTTTTCCTCCAGTCCAGTGCACCGTTCTGTTCAGAGTGCTGTAAACCTACAACAGCTCCTGGAGATTTAACACTAGGGACACTGTAAATAGAAAGGGAAAGCAGTTCAGGGGAAGCACACCATAATGAAGTGATAATCTTTTTTTAAGCATGACCAGAAATAGTATTCACAGCCAACAATCTCCCCCACTAACCCATGTAGTAGACAGTAGGCGTATACAGCATTAAAACTAAATATAATCTGCCATTTTGAAAACAAGTTAATTTTCTCATTCCTTCACAATTCTGCTTCAATCTAGGAATTCAAGAATAAATTTGAAAAGCAACCTCACACATTAAAAGGTGAAGGTTTTAATATCATAGACCAACTTCACAAAGAACTTGGAAGCAGTACTTTAAATGTTAAAAAAGATTAAATATGGCATTGTATTTGCATGTTTAAAATAGAAATGAATGTGGATTTCTCAAACTTTCTTTTGAATTGCGAAGCCACCAGTAGTGGTTTGCATTTCTACACCAAACAATTACTACATAATCAAGAAAGTTACTGGTCTTACCTGCAGCCTCTAGCTTTCCCCATGTTTTTGTAATGAATCGTTTGCTGCTTTCCATCTAAAAAAATATTTAAAATCCTACTTAAAATTATGGTCCAATCTTTTCTCTCTCAAAGTAGTTATTACTGAAAGGGGTAATTTCCCCACACTCAATTTTGAGATACCTTCCAGCATCACAAATACAATTTCCTATATAGCTTTAAATTTCACTTTCCTGTTCAAAAATAAAATCCCAAGTTACATTTCTCAATGTTTCATCCACAAAATCTCTTCAAAGGATTGGAAATTCAGGACAAGATATAACCAATGGATATGGACTACATTGATGAGGACAGAGACTTAATAAGCCTCTGGAATGGCAAAAATGCATGATAAGAACACGAGTTGTGGCTTCACAATGTCAGGCATACTTCAAATACACTAAATATTATCAACAATTTAATAAATTAGCTGCCAACATATCCACTAAAATGTGGTGTCAATACTGCAGAATTGTTTTAGTCAGTTCATAGTTTTACAAGATATGTTCAACACAATAAATCATGAAGCTTTTAAAACGATCTGAATATACAACTGTATTCACGCAGCATCATTACCAATTGATCAAATTAAGCACCATTTCTACTTTAAAAATCATATTAGAGTAGCAATTTCTGCTCCACTAAATTAAATTCATTACCTTGATTAGTTCTCTATCCAAAAGTGACATAACATTAATTTCAATTGTATTAAATTAGAGATTTATTTGGGGGGGGGGTGGGGAGAAAGTGGAAGGTGAAGGGCTAACACAAGGAATGTTGTATGGGCAACTATTTATCTATGGGAGACTGAATAAGGCACAGAATTTGTCACAATGTGCCTTCGCCATCTACACCTTATGTATTGGTATTCAAAAAATTGAAAAGCCATTTCCACAGATACACATTACATACTTCTCTATCTAACCACTAACAGTTAGTAATTCCTATTTTCCAACCAACTAGTTAACAATTTTCCTTTTTCCCGGGTCTGCATCCAAAATAAACAATTTACACAATTGGTCAAAGTTGCTGGTGAATGCAGCAGGCCAGGCAGCATCTCTAGGAAGAGGTACAGTCGACATTTCGGGCCAAGACCCTTCGTCAGGACGTTCACTAGCAACTTTGATGTGTGTAGCTTGAATTTCCAGCATCTGCAGAATTCCTCATGTTTGCGTTACACAATTGGTGTCAAGTTGAACTCCAAGCCACAGATCCATGGTACCATTACAACGACCCACTTCCATTCTAATCATGACAAATCTGTTCATCTGACTCTGAAAAAGTTATATATCTTTAAACTCCATTCTGTTCCCTGCAAACTTAAGATTGCACAAACCCCTACAGGTCTTCGCCTAAATTACCCTCAATTCCACTTAGCCATCAAGCTTCCTTCCTGACATATTGGCTCCCAGTTAAATGCCTTTAATTTGGAAAGTTTGCACCCTTGTGTTCAAATCTCATTTTGATCATTCCTCTCCATCTCCTCTGGCCTATGTCCCGTAAGAGTTTCCACATCTCAAATTTCAACTTCTTGATCATTCCCAATGCACCCATGTTTTCATCAACAGCTTCATCTTTAGTGAAATTTCTAGAATACCCTCATCTTTTTTCCCTGCCTCAAGAGGCTCTTTACAAACCTCATCAGGCTTTTCCTTGTCTGCCTAACATACTTTTGTTGACTAATGTCACATTTTATTTGATACTCCTGCTGTAGATTACTTTGGGACACATTGCAACCACAGTAGATTAGTAATTAATGTGGCACTATTCCAGCCTGGAGCAGAGATCAATTTCAGCACCATCTGTAAGGTGTTTGTATGCTCTCCCTGTGACGACATGGATTTCTTATGGGTGCTCTGGTTTTCCCCCCACAGTCCAAGCATGTATTGGCTATTATGTTAATTGGTCATCGTAAATTGTACTGATTAGGCTAGGGTTAAATCAGCGGGTTGCTGGGTGGCGTAGCTCGCTGGGCCATAAGGACATATTCCGCACCATCTCTAAATAATTAAATTGAAGACAATGTATAAACTCCAAACAGGAAGGGATTATGAGTTGCTTTCAGGAGTGACAAATCTTCATTCTGAGGAAACACTATCTAAGTTGTAAGCATCTCTGTAGAATGTAGGCAACTGATTTAATTGAGACGCAAGAGAAACAAAATGAGCAACCCATTCAGCCTGTCATGCCTGCTCACCATTCAATAGATTCATGGCTGATCATCTATCCCAATTAGATATTCCTACTCTTTCCCAATTCCGCTTCATGTCATTGAATCTACATAAGTTTCAAATATTCAGCAGTTTTACCTCCACGACCCTCTGCAAAGGGAAATTCCATATACTTACCACATTTTGGCAAAGTTTCACCTCCAACCTGTTGTAAATCATTTGCTATGTAACCAGAGACAATGATCATTGGCTCTGGATACACAAGAGAAACTTTCTCCCCACATTCAACTGTCTAGCTCTGTCAAGACCTTATAAATTTTAATTAGATTCCCACTCATTCTTCTGAGTTCCAATGAATACACAGCTGTTTATTTAATATCCTCATACTTCAGTCTCACCATCCTAGGAACCAGTTTGGCAAACTTTTGTAATGTTATTCTTGAGCAGACATATCAAAATTGTACATAATACTCTAGATGGGGTCTCCCAAAGGCCTGAGAAAAATTTGGAAGACTGTCTTGCTACTGTACTAAAATCCTCTTCCTACAAAGGCTTACAAACCATTTCTTAACACCAGAGGCAAGGAAGTTAATCAATAATTCTACTTCATCAGGAGGCTAAAGAAATTTAGTCGGTCTCCAACAAAATCTGAGAAATTTTTGAAGCAAACCATAGAAATCTCCTACCCAGATGCATCATGGCTTGGTGTGGTAACTGCTCTGTGACTGAAAGACACTGCAGGAAGTTGTGGATACAGCTCAAAACATTACAGAAACCAGTCACCCCTCCATGGACTCAATCCCTCAGCAAAGCAGGCAGCATAATCAAAAACCTCACCATCCCAGGCAACAAAGAGGTATATAATAATGAGACTGATTTGCTGAGTGGCGTCACAACAATAGTCTCTTACTCGGTGACAGGAAGATCAAGGAATTGATTATGGACTACAGGAGAGGGAAGTTGGGAGAATGCACACCAGCCCTCAGAAGGGTCAGTGATGGAAAGAGTGAGCACCTTCAAGGTCCTTTGTGTTGGGCCCAGGATTGATTTGCCGAACTGTTGACACCCTGATGCAATCAAAGGCAGCACATCAACAGCTCTACTTCATGAAGAGATGGAGGAGATTTGGTATGTCACCAGACTCCTGAAAATTTCTACTGATGTATGGTGGAGAGCACTATTACTGATTGTATCGTAGCCTGATGTGGAGCCTCCAATGCACAAGATCACAAAGGGATGCAGAGGGCTGTAGGCTCAACCAAGTCCAGCATGGACATAACCCCATCCTTCCTTCCATTGATGACATCTTCAAGAGTTGGTTCTTCAAGAAGGCAGCATCTTCATTAAAGGTGTTCACCATCTCAGATATTTCTTCTTTACCATATCATGGAGGAGGTAAAAGAATCTTAAAACCCACAATCAATGTTTTAAGAAAAGCTTCTTCCCCGTCATCAGATTTCCAGACAATGCACGAACCTATAAACACTACCTCATTTTTCGTCTTTGTACTACTTATTTTTGTAGCTTATAGTAATATCTTGCATTGTACTGTTGCTGTAAAACAAACTTCATAGAGTACATCAGTGATAATAAACTTGATTCTGATATTCCCTCTTCTGCCCTCTCCCACTGGGCATGTACTGCCACACTCAAGGGCAGTTTCTATCCTGCTGTTATAATACAATTCCTCTGTAGCTGTTGCACTTCATTATGTTCTATTATTGTTTTAATTTATAATATTTCAATGCATTATGCAATCAATTGATCTGTATGATCATTATGCAAGACAAGCTTTCCACTGAAAATCAGCAAATCTGACAATAATAGACCAATTCCAAATACACTTGCATATCTCCGTCTAGAAAATGAATATGAAGGACCCATTTTCCCCAAAAGAAAGGCCAATAACTAGAAAACACTGATTTAAAGTGATTTCCAAAGAATCAGACAAGAATGCAACAAAAAAAATTCATTAAAGCAGTGATGAACGTCTTTGACTCATTGTCTGAAAAAGTGGCAGAGACACAAGACATCATTACATTTGATGCGTCAATCTACAAAACTACAGATAGATCTGGGAAGTGAAATTAAATTAGAATGCTCTTTTAGCCATCACACAAGAAACCTAAAGAGTTTTCTGTTTAATTTCTACATTTAAGTTGCCATATCTGTGATTCCATCTCACCCAAGATTGAAATCGGTGGAACTTATTCCATATGAACATTTTAAAAAGTGTTCAAACATATTTTGTTTTGACAGTAGCAATTAACTGGAAATAAGCAGTCCACATTTCAATGCTTATATTCTAGTTGGTGACCTTTCCAGATCAAGGGCTTCACAATCCAATTAAAGCAATTGTAATTAACTTTGAAATGACGTGGTTTCTCCAAACCATTCATTGTCGACATTATATATTCTGGCACACTGGAATTTAACAATGCTTGCATTGTTAATGCCCTTGAAGAAACTAGTTGAAATACCCATTCAGCTCTACAGGTGTCGTACTCAATTAACAGGATCAATGTTAAAAAGCACAAGCACAGAATGCAAAGACATGTACCTTCTTCCTGACTGGAAGCTTCAGAACTGTCTTCTTTGAAGTGCTCTGCAGATTTAGACAATTTTAACACTGGCTGTAAATCTGCTGCAAAAGTATGAGGCAATGTAAACAACAAAACCCAAATCTTCATTATTCAGTGAACATTATCAACCTAACTATGCAAAGACTATAAAAGGCCTCATCAGGCTGCAGTGAAATAGCTTCAAGTTACTTGCCCTCATGAGAGCATTTTCTTTCTTCACAAACTTTTTTTTTTGAGAGTTTGAAGAGCCTCAAGGACCCTTCAACATCAGATATTTTCTCTTTATGAGACAAGACCATTTCTCTAACCCAACTCGGTTCAATTGCTATTGAAACCATCTTTGTTAATCACTATCATATCCAACTACTCCAATCCAATTCTACAGCCCAACCCATACAAGGACTTCAAGAGCCAAAACTAGAATATTCCAATTCTTGGTATTTAAATCTCCAGCCCCAGTGTCTATCTCCACTTCTGTAATCTTTTACAAAAATAACCTTGGAATTCCTACATCCGACTCATGGGAAAAGGATTAACTGATCAGCCACTCTACCCAATTCATCCACTCATCATGATCACGACTGAAACGCAAAAAAACTGCAGATGTTCAATATTCAAAATAAAAGTCTGAAAATGCCGAGCCTGACCCATTGTTATCTAGTAAATCTGCAGATGCTGCATGGCCTACTGAGCGCTTTTAGCATTTTCAGAGATCATGACCAATAATGGTCATATATCCCTTAATACTGTACCTCTAACAAAACTTTTAGCCTTAGATTTAAATTAATTTCAATCTCACACACCTATTTTCCACCCAATCATTATACAGCCATATATTAATCAATGTGTTCAGTTTTCTGTGATTTCCCTCTGTATTACTCCATGCCTCCACTTTCATCAAAGCTAAACATTGAGGTAAACAGGCCAGTTTACGAAGAATTAATACTAATTATTGGAAATTAAAGATCCAAAGTCACATTTCACATTGGCATTTCCAGAAAAAAAATGCTGCATGTTGTGTCAAAAGCGTAGATGTAATATGCTTAGATTTACAGAAGGCTTTTGATACAGTACAGCATTAGAGGTTATGGTAGAGATTGAAGCTCATGATGCAAGTGATAGCATTGGTATGAACAGAAAGGAAGTTAACAAAAATGGAGCTTTCTCTAAATGGTTAACACGTAATCAGTATGTGGCACAAGGATCATTGTTGGGGTATACATTTATTTTGCCATTTATACAAATCATTTGGATGAAAGTACTGCATGTATGGTAGCCAAATTTGCAAATTTCATGGTGGGAAAATAACTTGCGAAAAGGAGCACACACCATGACAAAAGGTACATAGGTAGGTTAAGTGAATTGCAAAGAATTGGCAAATGAAGAATAATGCTGTAAAATGTGAAACATTGATTTTGGGAGGAAAAAGGTAAACAATCATTTCAGTCATGAGAGACTTGTAGAGAGATTTCAGTGACTGAGTGGATCATTAACAAACGGCTAATTTGCAGGTTAAAGCAAGTAATTAACAATGCTAACACAAAGTTACTGTTTATTGCTAAAAGGATTGAATACAGAAATAGGGAGGTTGCATTTCATAAGGCATTGGTGAGACCACATTTAGAGTAATGCCTATAATATTGGTCTTCCTATTTCAGGAAGGGTTAGAGTGCTGAAAGCAGTTCAGATGTTTATTAGACTGATTGTAGAACTGGAAGTTGGTTTTAAAGAAAAGGTTAGACAGACTAGGCTAGAGTTCAGAAAAGAGGATATCTTCTCTTGTGAAAGAAACTGGAATTTTTCCCCATATTCCCGTGGCAGAATGAGGAGTGGCCCATTTAAAATAGATGAGAAATTTTTTTTGTGAGCAGTCAGTGCTTAGAACCCTTCCTCAAAGTGCAGTGCAAACAGTATTTGAATATTTTGAACTTAGAGGTAGACCGTCTTGATAAGGACATGGGAGGGTATCTACAATAGACAATGGTATAATGTTGATCATTTTAACCACAACCTTATTAAATTAAATGGCAGAACAGACTCAGAAGGCTTCCAATGCACAACTTATATGTAAAAAGCTCAATACAGTTATGTGCTTTCAGATCATTTAATCCCCATTTTCAATTGCAGTGCCAATCATTACCATTTCTTTTGATATTCTAACATGTTTTTCCCTGAGTTGAAAGAGTTAGAGCTGAAATATTAATATATTCTCTTTCCAGAGTCTGTCTCACTCAAACATTTCTAGCATTATGGTTCTTCAGGTTCCCGGTGTTTTTTTTAAAAGACTGAGTTATATCCAGGAGGCAGCTCAAGATTAAAAACCCTATGAAGATGGTTCTGCAAGAAAACAGTTGAAGAATGCACACACGTCAATGATTCCATAAACCTTGCACAACACTGATTACTTACTGTGATACTGACTATGGTCGGAAGACTTCCCAAAGAATTCATGAACGTGTTCACTTCTTAAGAAGGAACGAGGTGGTGACAAGAAGAGTTGCCTAATGGATAAAGATCAAGAAATAACTTCACTCTTTGCACTAGACAACAGCGGAGCAACAACCACACCAGAAGCAAAAGACGATTAAAAAAAAATCAATATTTCACAGTAATAACAAAGTCAATTTAAATCTGCTGAGAAGTGACTAAGTAAAATTGTAAAGAACAAGAATCTAAACCAATTCCCATTTGACACCACGTATATAGTGTTTTTCCAAATAAACTCCATTCATACAGCAAAGGCTTCAGCTAATATGTATTAAAGTCTGATCATTAAAGATACATTTATATTTTGCTTAGATTAAAGAAAATAAACAAGGTAGTTTGCTCTTGCGATCCAAAGCAATCGAGAACAATGCGAAGTTTTAAAGTCCTACAATTTCATTTAATTTTGCTCTAGAGAACAGAGACACATGACTAGAAGGATAAATGAGTACCAAGGAGCAGTACAGAAGTGAACTGCTCAGAAACAGTGGTAAAATTGTGGAGCACAGAAAGAGGCAGCTCGAAAACTGGTTCCATTCACCTGGGTCACTGAGTAAATTATGAAAGCAAAACAGGGTAGTGTGGCGACCCACTTTCTGGCACACACGAACCGGCTCACAACAGCGCACGCAGGCAGAGGGCCGGCCCCAGAAAGGGCGCCAGGCCATCTTCACCAGCAGGGGGAAAATCCCGCGCACAGAAAGGGTCTGGGAATATGCATTCCCCACAGCAGTCCCGCCCCAGGGAGGGCGGGAACGGGAAGGCTTTAAAGCAGGCCACGAAGTTTGAATAAACCTCTTTCATCGCAACTCGAACTCACCGACTCCGTGTGGTTATTCTAGCACTGTGTGTAGCACACCGCTACAATTGGTGACCCCGACAGCCCAAACGATATTTGGACTAGAGATGACCGATGCTGCATCTGTTCACACAGTTTCGTTAAAACTGCCAAGCTTCTGGACGCTGCGACTCCAATTATGGTTCGAACAAGCAGAAGCACAATTCCACATTCGGCAGATAACCTCGGAGTCCACTCGCTACTACTACGTGCTGAGCTCACTCGACCAGGAGACAGCTGCACAAGTTGAGGAGTTTATACAGTCGCCCCCGGAGGATGGCAAATACACAGCATTCAAAGCCCTGCTCATAAGGACTTTCGGACTCTCACGGCGCGAACGAGCACGCCGCTTAATGCACCTGGATGGTTTGGGAGACAGGCCGCTGTCAGCATTAACGAACGAGATGCTGGCCCTGGCTGAAGGACACAAACCCTGTCTCATGTTTGAGCAGGCGTTCCTAGAGCAACTGCCCAAGGACATATGCCTGCTGGTGTCCGACGCAGATTTCAGCAACCCCCGGGAGGTGGAGGCCCGAGCAGATGTGTTGTGGAATGCCAGGAAAGAGAGAGGGGCATCCGTCACACAGATCACCAAGCCGCGTGCCCAACGACAGACCAGACCAGGCCCAGCGACGGGAGTGAGGAGCCCAACGAACAATGGTGTTTCTATCACCAGCGGTGGGGCACGGAGGCCCGCCACTGTAGACCACCCTGCAAATTCCCGGGAAACGCCAGGGCCAGCCGCCGCTGATGGCTACGGTGGCTGGCCATCAGGACAGCCTCCTGTACAGCTGGGACAAGCAGTCGGTACGCCGCTTTTTGGTTGACACCGGAGCGGAGATCAGCGTCTTACCTCCAACGAGTTACAACACCCGCAACAGAGACCCGGGACCCACCCTGAGGGCCGCAAATGGCAGAACAATACGAACCTACGGCACCCGCACGGTGCGGCTACAGTTCAGCTCCAGCCGGTTCACGTGGGACCTCACACTGGCCGCCATGGCCCAACCACTCCTGGGGGCGGATTTTCTACGAGCCCACAGCCTGCTGGTCGACCTGCAAGAGAAGCGATTAGTCCACGCCAAGACTTTTCAAACGTTCTCCCTGGGTGAAGCACAGTTGCCAGCCTCACACCTGGACTCCATCACGCTGTCCGACGACGAATTCACTAGGGTCCTGGCGGATTTCCCATCAGGGTACTGACACCGCAGTTCACGGCAGCCATGCCCAGACACGGAGTACAGCACCACATCCCGACCCAGGGACCACCCCTCCACGCCCGTGCTCGAAGGCTTCCCCCGGACAAGCTCCAACTGGCAAAGGAGGAGTTCAAGAAGATGGAGGAATTGGGGATTATACGACGGTCCGACAGCCCATGGGCGTCCCCCCTTCACGTGGTGCCCAAGGCAACAGGGGGCTGGAGACCATGCGGTGACTACCGCAGACTGAACGAGGCTACAACGCCAGACCGCTACCCTGTGCCGCACATTCAAGACTTCGCAGCAAACCTACACGGCGCAAGGATCTTTTCCAAGGTAGACCTCCTCCGGGGATACCATCAAATCCCTGCACATCCGGACGACATCCCCAAAACAGCACTTATCACCCCGTTCGGACTTTTCGAATTCCTCCGAATGCCGTTTGGTCTAAAGAATGCCGCACAGACATTCCAGCGGCTAATGGACGCGGTGGGACGCGACCTGGACTTTGCATTTATCTATTTGGACGACATCCTCATAGCCAGCAGTAGTCGTCAGGAGCATCTGTCCCACCTCCGCCAGCTCTACTCCCGCCTGAGCAAATTCGGCCTTACAATCAACCCAGCCAAATGCCAGTTCAGACTCGACACCATTGACTTCCTGGGCCACAGGATTACTAAAGACAGGGCAACCCCGCTGACCGCCAAGGTAGATGCAGTCCGCCGCTTCCCCCGACCCAACACAATCAAAGGCCTGCAGGAATTCGTGGGTATGGTGAATTTCTACCACTGTTTCCTCCCCTCAGCAGCCCGAACCATGCGACCCCTGCTCACTAATGTCGGGTAAGGACAAGGACATTACCTGGGACGAAGAGGCCGCAAGCGCTTTTGTTAAAACCAAAGAAGCCTTGGCAAACGCCGTGATGCTAGTGCACCCCAGAACGGACGTTCCTACTGCCCTCACGGTGGACACATCCAACACAGCGGTCGGTGGAGTGCTGGAACAACTCATCGAGGGTCGCTGGCAATCCCTGGCGTTCTTCAGCAAACACCTACGATCACCCGAACTCAAATACAGTGCTTTCGACCGGGAGCTATTGGCACTATACCTGGCAATCCAGCATTTCAGGTACTTCTTAGAAGGTAGGCCCTTCGCCACGTACACAGATCACAAAACGCTTACCTTTGCGTTCATGAAGGTGTCCGACCCCTGGTCGCTCCGCCAGCAGCGACATCTGTCCTACATCTCCGAGTACATGACGGACATCCAGCATGTCTCTGGAAAGGACAACGTCGTGGCGGACGCACTTTCCAGACCTACCATACAGGCCCTGTCCCAGGGGGTGGACTATGCAGCGCTGGCAGAGGCACAGCAGGCAGGCGCTGAGATCCCCAGTTACAGGACTGCAGCCTCCGGTTTGCAGCTCCAAGACCTCCCCGTAGGCCCAGGTGAGAGGACCCTACTATGTGACATAGCTACCGGCCAACCCCGCCCCATCGTCCCAGCAGCCTGGCGCCGGCGGGTTTTCAAGTCCATTCGCAACTTAGCGCACCCCTCCATCAGGGCAACCGTCCGGCTGGTCGCCAACAGGTTCGTGTGGCATGGGCTTCGTAAGCAGGTCAGTGAATGGGCCAAAACGTGCGTACAGTGCCAAACGGCCAAGGTGCAGCGGCATACCAAGGCTCCGCCGCAGCGGTTTGAACCCACCCGCCGGAGGTTCGACCACATCCATGTGGATATCGTGGAGCCCCTGCCAGTGTCACGAGGAGCGCGGTACCTCCTAACTATGACAGACCGGCTCACCAGATGGCCAGAGGCAGTCCTGCTCACCGATACCACCTCCAAATCCTGCGCCCGAGCGCTGATTGCAACCTGGGTAGCCCGCTTCGGGGTACCGGCCCACATTACCTCCGACAGGGGCGCCCAGTTCACATCCAGCCTGTAGTCGGCTATGGCCAACCTTTTAGGATCTCAGCTACGCCACACAACTGCCTACCACCCACAGTCGAACGGACTAGTGGAGCGCTTCCACTGTCACCTGAAATCGGCTCTCATGGCCCGCCTGGAGGGGCCTAACTGGGTGGACGAGCTTCCCTGGGTCCTGCTCGGAATCCGCACGGCGCCCAAAGAGGATCTGCACACCTCGTCGGCCGAGTTGGTGTACGGCGCACCCTTGGTCGTCCCAGGAGAGTTCATACCAGCCCCAAGGGGGCAAGAGGAAGAACCCACAGCAGTCCTGGACAGACTACGGGAGAGGCTCGGTAACCTGGCCCCCATCCCCACTTCACAGCACGGACAGAGCCCGACCTGCGTACCCAAAGACCTGCAGAACTGTAAGTTTCTTTTTGTACGACGGGGCGGACACCGGGCACCGCTACAGCGGCCCTACGAGGGGCCGTTTAAGGTGATCAGGAACAACGGGTCCACGTTCGTGCTGGACATTGGGGGGAGAGAGGAGGTTTTCACGGTGGATCGACTCAAACCGGCCCATGTGGACTTGGCACAGCCGGTCTAGGCTCAGGCACCGCGGCGCAGGGGCAGACCTCCCAAACAGAGGCCAATCCAGACTGTGGACATTGGGGGAGGTATCGCCGGTTCTGGGGAGCGGGGGGGGGGGGGTTATGTGATGACCCACTTTCTGGCACACACGGGCTCACAACAGCGCACGCAGGCAAAGGGCCGGCCCCAGAAAGGGTGCCAGACCATCTTCACCAGCAGGGGGAAAATCCCGCGCGCAGAAAGGGTCTGGGAATATGCATTCCCCACAGCAGTCCCGCCCCAGGGAGGGCGGGAACGGGAAGGCTTTAAAGCAGGCCACGAAGTTTGAATAAATCTCTTTCATCGCAACTCTAACTTACCGACTCAGTGTGGTTATTCTAGCGCTGCATGTAGCACACCGCTACAATAGCATAGTTTGTAACGCCCTGGTCTCAAGAGTCAGAAAGTTGCAGATCAAATTCACTCTGAATGCTTTTGCAACAAAAGCATTCCAGACCCTTTTGGAGATGCTGACTTTCAGATGAGCTAGCCCCAAACTTAACACTGAAATTGGCTATATAGAATTCCATGGCACCATTCTGAAAAGGCGACAAATTATCTTCTCTTTTTGTAAAAAGTCTCCTGTGCACTGACTAGCAGCAACATTCCCTAATTGTAGCAATGATTATACTTTAAATACTTCATTCGCTTGTAAACTGCTTTGGAATATCTTGAAAAGAACACAAAATACACCATAGAAATGCAATTCTCTTTCAGATAATGCAAATCTTTAAATAGCACATCAAGCAGCATCCAGGAAAGCAGAAAGCACAAGTATTTCAGACAGTTGATGCCGACAGTAGTAGCATGATTTCTCTCTGTACAGATGGTGCCCAATTTGCCAAAATGTTTTTCTTCCACAATAACAACTTTGAATGTGAACTAAACTAATAAAGATGCACAGGCTGATTAATTTGGAGGGCCATGAGGAACAGATAGACTGGAATTTTATGTATTGATTCTGAACTAAACCTATAAAATAGGGTGAACGGTCTCCTAAAATTCTGGTGAATCAAACAGATTAAAGTAATGTTTTAAGTAGAAATACCATCAATAAGATTTTATATTTATTGAGATTATCTACAAAAGCACTGATGAGTGAATGTAACAAGGATCAGGTTAGAACAAACTACAACAAAGCTTCATGACAGTCATGCCATAGAAAAAAGGAGAAGGATGTCGAGAGAAATGAGAAATCAGGTAAGAAAACCGGACTGAAATATATTAGAAGGACAAAGTATGGAGGAGTTGTAAAGATTTAATTGTCCATGCTGCAATTACAATCAGAAGACCCATGTTAGATAGCCAGTTGCACATACTATGTATTTTTCAGCCCAGTGTCAGCAGTTTCTTAATATCCTTGTAAGTCTGCATTATTAGTTTGACTGCTGGCTATGATAATCTACGATAAACTAATAATGCAGAATACAGAAACACAAACTGATGCGATTGTACCTCTGAAGACAGAAAACTCAAGGTTTTCTTTTGAAAATTCATCATTAGCTTGATGTTTAATCACTTAAAGATCCTGTTTGTTTCAACAATAAATTTTAAATAATTTATTGCGCTTTTTAAGATTTCCAAACATCAGATAAAAAACTTCAATTTACATGGATTTTAAAGACGGTTGGAACTTTTTTCCAGAATTGTATAGGCAGGCATTTATTCACGGGCACTTGTTTAAATTCTCAATTGGATTCTTGCTGGAAATATTTTCTAGTTCAAAAACAATTAGGGAAATACTCTAGCCTGAAATAAAAGTAAAAAGGTGAAGATATTCAGCATAATGTTAACTACCTGAACCTTTTGTTCTTTGGGAAAATGGCAAGGGTGAAGTTGGAGTGATGTTCTAAACTTTGAAGTTGGAATGCTTCCCGTGTCCGTAATGCCCAGGCTCATATTTTTACCATTATGCTGTATGTATTTCATTTAGCAGTTCTGTAAGAGCAGTCTGTTCTGTTTACAGCTTGTTTGGGTTATTGTTGAAGATAAGAGATGAGGAGAAATGTGTGCCAACCAATTAGAATGGTTGAATTAAGGGAAGGTTTTTCTGGTGAGGGACACCAAGGTTGGGCTTGGAGCTTTTGCTCGAGAGGAGATGAAAAAGGAAGACACAGGACAGAAGTCGTAGGATTCGACTTGGAGCAGGACCGTGAGTCGACAAAGCCTGAGGCGCGATCAATTGAGGATCTGTGCCGATGGAGAAACTTTGAGCTCCAACTTGTGCACATTTGACTGTTCAATTAAAATAGGCCCTTTTCTTCCTTTTTTGGTCCTTTTCTTTACTAACCCTTTAGTCGAATTAAGATTCATAAATATAATCTTTTAATCGTATGCAGTGTACTGAGTGTTATTTCATGGCACTAATGTGTAACAGGGTAGCAAATTACACAGCATCCACACAAACGGGTTTGGGATGGGACAGCGCTTCAATCTCACAAGTTTGGCGGGGTCGGAGGTTGTCTTCCTTAGACTTTATGCAACCAAGGAAACCAGGGGGTTTCATGTTTAAGAAAATACACCCACAGTGAGGCAAATAACGCAGCAATTGAACAAATCCAATAGGGGATCAACAATGAAGAGAATGGGGAGGAAGGTATCATTATTAATTTTCAGTGTGCAAATTAGAATTATACACAAGCAAAGTGAAATGCTGTGAAAGATTAGGGTTCAGAGGGACAGACAGAATAATTTAAGTCCAGAGGACAAAACTAAAGGTCGAAAAGAAAACAAAACTGAAGAACAGCAAAAAATAAACAAAATCTAATCAATGAAGATGAGGAATAGAAATGGGATACTAAAAAATGAGCTACTATTGCACGAGGGACCTCAAAGACAAGCAGCAGTAAAATAGACTTTGCTGAAGGAACAGAAAGAAAATTTATCATGTTCTGCTGGGGTTGAAGAGTGAAATAACAAAAAAGGGCAGAAACAACTGCAAAACAAGAAAATACCTTGAATGGTTCCTTTGATTTCCATAAAGCTTTTTATTTTCCTACAGTTTTGATTTTTGGTCATTTAAATGAAAAACTAACTTTAGATAGGTATTCTCAAAGTAGAACAGAAATGGTTATACCTAAACAGAGGAAACATCAATAAAAAAAACTGTCGGTAACTACCTTACAAGTGACTCTAACTCAGAGTTCTTTCTGTCTTCTCTTGTCTGGGAACTGTGACTGAATGCCCGCAAAACAGTCTTGCCAGAAGTATCAATAGAAAGATCCTTGGGAAGCTTCATGGAAAGAAAAAAAATTGCAGAATCAAAAAACATCAAGTGAGGACTTCGTAATTCACTTTTTCCAACTCACAACATAACTCCCAAATATCCTGACTAATAAAAGTGATATCAATGTTAATAGCAAATACAAATTACAGACCCAGTAACTACTTGATTATTAATATCCACATAGTTAGAATTGTTATACAAATATTGAATATTTCAGGAACCAAGCTCTCTTTTTTAAAAAAAGTACTTTTTAAAAGGATATCCACATTTCAAGAATTGGGGTCATTTTAATTTCTATCACTAACAGTCCTTAGATTGAAGTTAACAGCCAAGTATAGTGATGGATGGGTGTGCAGTCGTTAAGACTAGGCCAGGTAAGGAGGACAGATCTCTTTCTCTGAAAGATGGTAATAAACTACACCGGCTTCACCTCAGTTCAGTAGATTTATGGTCATTGTTGCTGAGATTAAGTTTTCTTCTCAATTCCAAATACTTTTACTGAATACTAATACAGATTCCCCAGCTGTCATGGTTAGCTTCAAACTAACTTCTCTGAATCAATTCATCCACTAACTTAATTGCTACTGCAATAGAAAGAAACAAAACAGATCTGACTCATATTTAACACAATCTCCTCTTAGCAGATTGTATTACAACCAAAAGTGCCTATTTTAATCTGATTTAAAGTCTTATGCAAATATTGCTGGAGGGCAGATAATTGGTTGATAAGCCTGACAACAAACATCTAGGGAAATTATTGGAATTCATTATGACCTTCTAACGGGTCAAAAGACATGAATTAGTGTCCACATGTTTTATGAAAGAGATATTGCTAACAAACATAAAACACTGGAGAAAAATCAGCAGGTCAGACAGCACATATAGAAGGGAATGAACAATCGAACCCTCATGCTGAGATCCTTCATCTAATTCTTTAAAAGTACACATTTTTATTACTTTCTGAAAAAGACTTTTACTCCCCATTCTTTGGTAAAGCAGTTTTTATTGCAAAGTATAAACAGATTGAAAAGACGTAGCCAGGTCTCTGAGTTTGCCATTTAATAGCAGTATGAATTCTAACGATGGGGATTTTTCAAATGGTATTCAATAGGACCCTGCATTCACTACCACGGTGAACAAAGTTTTAGGATTGTTAAAACATTAAAATGCAACATGAAGTACGTATTAAT
Organism: Mobula hypostoma; assembly: GCF_963921235.1. Classification (NCBI taxonomy): domain Eukaryota; kingdom Metazoa; phylum Chordata; class Chondrichthyes; order Myliobatiformes; family Myliobatidae; genus Mobula; species Mobula hypostoma. The sequence goes on from NC_086113.1 coordinate 22,040,534, forward strand.
CATCTCACTGCACAACTTTTGAAGCATCTGATAATTAGAACTTAATTATGGAAAATGCTTCTCCCTGTCTACAATTCTGCTTGATTTAAAAAAAAGCAAATTAACAGCAGAACTTATAAAATTTTGATTGCTGTCCTGATTAAGTAACTCAGATGTATGGGTCAAGGAGCCCATTAATGTTCTTGTTTTATGTTTAGTTCTTAACATCATGTTGGGCTTTATTTCAGAGAATGTTGAACCGTATTACGATCCCAGAAATGCAGAGTGTCTTTTGGGGTTTGCAAAGCACATCTACAGACAGCAAACATGTAATACCATTCACAGGATACCACAGATGGTATATGAATACCACTTAAACATTACTTAAATTTGCTCAAATTGCTTTTCACATTGTCAGTATGATTACTCCTCCTGTTTGAAAACAGCAATTTGCAACTAAGGAACCTGGTACCACAGCAATAGATGGAATTTTTGCACAGTTCCTTAGTCCTAAACCAATTATTGGTTACGAATTAGTATTATGTAAAATATCCAAGGCTGCATGGAAACAAAGTTCAGTAGTGAACAAACTGTAAAGATATAATGAAATACAGCCTTTTAAGCAATGGAGAAAATGGGTGCCAGATAGAGTATAATGTAGGAGTGTGAAGTTGTCAGTTTGGTATGAAACAATGTTCCATGCTCAATAATGAAATCAACTGAAAAATAGTTTAACGTGGAGAAACAGCAAGCAATTAGTTAGTTTGGTAAACTGCAAACCAGGCTTTGTTGCACAAGGACTGAAGAGAGTAAGTAATCTTTTTGCAATGTTGCAGGATCTTGACAAAATCAAATTATGTTGGAGTTTGTTTATCTTAGCCATATACAAATATATTTTGTCTACAGTGAATACAAAACATGTTCAGTGGACAGATTTCTTTAATCAGTTGGATGGGAGCTGAGAAGGGAAATGGGCAAGGTTTATTCCTCTGAACAAAGATTGAATGGTCAAGATGATATAATATTTCAAAGAGTCAAAATCATATAGCATGGAAAAAAACTTTACAATCTGCCAACCATCAAGTTCCATACACTAATCCAATTTTATTCTCATCAACTCCTTCCAGATTTTATCACTCACCCACAAGATAAGGACAATTTACAGGAACCAAATAACTTACTAAGCCATAGTCATTTTTGATGTGGGAGGAAAACAGAATATCCATAGGAACCTCAGTCACAGGGAGAATATGTAAACTTACACACACAGTATCCGAGGTCAGGGCTAAACTCTAGTTGCTGGCACTGAGAGACTTTACTAGGTCTACCCTTTTGTTACCATATTTTGCTTAGGCTTTAAGGTTAGAAGCTAGGACAATGGTTCTACTGGCAGCTACATTATCACTGGATGTGGTATTAGCGATCACAGGTGACTAGCTTCTTCAAATAGCTGCAGTTCTTTGAAATTCTTTACACCAAAGAGCTATGGATTCTCATCAACTGTGGTCAAAGCTAAGATTGAGCACTTTGGGACAATAAATGAGTCAACGGGCATGAAGATTAAGAATTATGATTATCCATAATCTTAATGACTGGCAAATAAAGCTCTCAAAGTTCCCTTAAATATTTTCGATTATAAAAAGTAAAAGTTATTAACTATGAAAGTCTGCAAAGACATCAGAGTGCTCAAGATACACCAGAGCAAGTCTAGATGTGGATCAATGGTGACGCACGTGCAGCACACAGACTTAAGTGTCCGGAGAGACCAAGGAGAATTCCAGCCGGGAAGCACCCCACAGAGCTGAAGATCTCTCTGCACTTGAGTTGCCTCAGCACCGAACAACAGACCGAGTGAGTTCCTCTTCGGCTACCCCAATCCATTCATCAAGGAAAGACAGGATCAAATGGCCTAGATCGTCAGACAACATCGCCTGGATGCAGTTCAATGATGATCTAGACGGCATCCTGGAAGTTGCCTTAGCAGGTCCAGTACACAGAAAGATCGACTCACTTACAGCCATAGCGTATAATCTAGCTAAGGAATGATTTGGCCCAATGGAGCGGAGAATCCAGCCGGAGTTACCGCGGCAACCAAATAGGAGGAAAACGGAGATTCGTCGCTTGAGAGGCGAATTAAAGGCGCTCAACAAGAGGTTTAAAACCAGCTCACCGGCCGGAAAAGAAGTTATCAAGGACTTAACCAGTATGTGGCGGGAAAAGCTGTGCAAACTCTAGAGAGCGGAACATCTGCAACAGCAAAGAAGGAAGAAAGAGAAAAGGCAAGGGCAGTTTGTGAGAGATCCATTCAGCTTCACCAGGACTCTTCTCGGCCAACAAAAATCTGGTATACTATCCAGCTTGAAGCCAGAGGTAGAGGAGTTCCTGCAGGAAGCACACAGCGACCCACGGAGGGGTCAGGGACTAGGAACCAATCAGGCTGTGCATAGACCGGAAAATCCATCAATTGAGCCTGCATGGCAGGAAATCCAGGACATCATCCGGAAAGCTAAAGTATCAGCTGCCCCAGGCCCAAGCAGCATACCTTATAAGGTGTATAAGAAATGCCCAAAACTTCTTCGGAGGCTATGGAAGGTCATGAGAAAGGTCTGGGCCAAAGGTACTACAGGGGTCCCCCACTTTTCGAACGTTCACTTTACAAAACCTCACTGTTACGAAAGACCTACATTAGTTACCTGTTTTCGTTAACAAAAGGTGTTTTCACTATTACGAAAAAAGGCAGTGCGCGAAAAAAGCAGCCGCTCCTCCCCCAGATTCGGAACTGCATTCTAGCCGGCATTGCTTGAACACTTGCCTGTGAGCAGCCGTTAGCAAGATGAGTTCTGAGGTATTGGAAAAGCCTAAAAGAGCTCGTAAGGGTGTTACACTTAGACATAAAACTAGACAGTATTAAGCGTTTCGATCGTGGTGAACAAAGTAAGGACAAAGTGAGTTTGGCTTGTGGAAGTTGACGAAGATGATGATGAAGAGGTTTTGGCATCCCATGACCAAGAACTGATAGATGAAGAGCTGATGCAATTGGAAGAGAAAAGGATAACAATTGAAATTGAATGCAGTAGCGAATAGACCGAAAGTGAAATCATCCAGGAACTGAACATGAAGCAACTGCGTGAGGTTTTTAATGCAATGACAAAGTAAGACTTTAAGTTTGAAAGGGTACGTCAGTTTAGGGCATATTTGCAGGATGGTTTGAGTGCTTACAAAGAACTGTATGATAGAAAAATGCACGAGGCTAAGCAGCCAAGCAAGCCTTCCAATCAGCCACAACAGACGGCGAACCTCGACCTTCAACATCGAGGTAGGCAGACATCAAAGAAGACGACCTGCCTCCCTGATGGAAACAGATGACACCTCAGTGTCCCACCACCCCAACTCCCGGGTCTCAGACAGATACTGATCCGTGAAGAATGCAGCGGTAGCTGGGACACACCCAGTACATCTTTAAGAAAAAAGCCGAAATAAACAAGCTAATTAATTAGGTGCCGCCCAGCATGTAAACGTTGGCCCAGATCAGAGCCAATTGCGTCGCCTCTGATCTGGGCCGACATTTACGTGCTGGGCGGCATCTAATTAATTAGCGTGTTTATTTCAGCTTATTTCTTAAAAGATGTGCTGGGTGCGTCCTGGCCACGGCTGTACCCCTGCATGCTTCACGGATTGGTATCGGTTCGCTGCCCGGAAGCTGGGGGCCACTGCACCACCCCAACCTCCGACGACTCAGCCTAACACACCATCATCAGAGTGCTCGGCACTGTCTTCCCAGTTCCGGTAAATGATACTACATTGTACATACATTATTTCTACTTTATATAGGCTGTGTATTTTATGCATTATTTGGTATGATTTGGCAGCTTCATAGCTTAAAGGTTACTGGAGAGATTTTCTGCCGAGAGCGCTTGTGTGCGATTTTCTGCTGACAGCACTTGCGTGAGATTTTCGCTACGGAGAACAGTGCGGCAATGATTGTAGAGAAGTATTTCTACTTTACATAGGCTGTGTATTTATATCATTCCTGCTTTTACTATATGTTACTGTTATTTTAGGTTTTATGTGTTATTTGGCATGATTTGGTAGGTTAAATTTGGGTCTACGAACACTCCCGAATTTTTCCCATATAAATAAATAAATGGTAATTGCTTCTTTTTACGACATTCTGGCTTACGAACCGTTTCATAGGAATGCTCTACCTTCGGATGGTGGGGGAAACCTGTATTCCATCAAGTTGGAAATTGGCAGAGGGATGCTTTATTCCAAAGGAAGAGGTTTCTTCCACAATTGCCCAGTTTAGGACAATTTCTCTCCTGGATTGGGAATGCAAGATTTTCTTTTCTGTGCTCGCAAGAAGGTTGACTTCTTACATGACGCAGAACTGCTATATCAACACATCCACCTAGAAAGGCGGTACTCCAGGCTTTTTGGAGTGTCTGGAACACACCTCAATGATTAGCCATTTGATCCGTGAGGCCAAGCAAAAAAAAAAAAAAAAAAATCGACCTAACAGTTGTCTGGTTAGACCTCGCGAACGCCTACGGGTCTATTCCACATGACCTCATCCTAGAAAGACTCGACCACTACTACATGCCAGTGGCTAATCGAGACATGATCACCAGCTACCTAGGAGAATTCAAACTCAGATTAACATCAGCCCATTTCACAACTAGTTGGCAAGACCTCCAGAAGGGGATTCCAACAGGGTATACCATCTCCCCCATCCTATTTATTATGGGAATGAACCTCTTATTATCAGTAGCAGAGATGTAACCCGCGGCCCGATGCTACAGTCAGGCATTATTCAGCCAGCTCTACGAGGGTTCATGGACGACATCACTATAACAACTGTGTCACATGTCTAAGCAAGATGATTATTGGAAGCCCTGGGTAATGTAGCCACTTGGGCAAGGATGTCCTTCAAGGCCAAGAAGTCCAGGTGCATGATGATCAGAAAGGGCAAAGTTACTAGCAAGTTTAGCCTCCAAGTTCAGGGTGAGGTCATTCCTTCCATCGAAGATAACCCAATAAAATGCTTGGGGAAGTGGTTTAATGTGTCACTGACAGATGGGGCCAATGTCACCAACGCTGTGAAGCAGACAAGAGGAATGGCTGAAGAAGATCGACAAATCCGGACTTCCGGGTAAATTCAAGACTTGGCTATACCAATACGGCATTCTGCCCAGGCTTCTCTGGCTCTTCACACTTTTATGAGGTCCCCATGACTGCCGTAGAGGGTATCGAGAGGAAAACCAACAAGCACCTGCGGAGATGGTTGGGAGTTCGCCCAAGCTTCTCTTCAGTGGGTCCCTACATACGTTCTGGGCAACTGCAGCTTCCCCTGTCATTTGTTGTGGAGGAATTCAAGGTGGCAAAATGCAGAGCCTTATTAAGCTTGAGAGATTCCAATGATGTCTTGGTAAAGCAAGCAGGCGTTACAACCAGATCTGGGCACAAGTGGGCAGCCAACGCAGTTGTGGAGGAGGCAGTGTGTTCTCTGAAGCTGCGAGATATCATCGGCAACCCCTGCATCGGGCGGCAAGGCCTCGGCTCGGTTCACTTCCAGAAGTGGGGAAACGCAAGCATAAGGAACAGGCGAGACATGATACAGGCAGAAGTACAGATCCGTGAGGAAGAGAAGCGGATTTCAAAGGCAGTGGAACAAGGGTCCCAGGGTGCCTGGACAAAATGGGATCTGCCAAAGCGCAAGATCTCATGGGCAGAGTTATGGAGACTGGAGCCCTTCCGTATTTCCTTCCTCTTGCGATCCGTGTATGACACCCTTCCTTCACCATTACATCTGTACACATGGGGGATGAGAGACGACCCGAACTGTAAGCTCTGTTGTCAAAAGGGGTCACTGGCTCATACACTGTCCAGGTGTAAAACAGCTCTAACTCAAGGACGATATAGATGATGCAATGATAAGGTGCTTCTGGCTCTTGCTGACACACTAGAGTGGGAGAGATGCAAGAAGAGGACGGCTGGCAGAGATTTGAGGAAGGCCATCACCTTCATCAAAGAGGGACCCAGGCCTTTTGTAACCAAACAACCAAAGCCCCATCTGCTGCTAACGGCCAGGTCCTGGGAGATGAGGGTCGATGTGGGAAGGAGGATGCAGTTCCCGGATGTGGTGCACACAACCCTACGCCCGGACATTGTACTGTGGTCAACCGAAGACAAGAAAATAATTCTGGTTGAGCTGACTGTGCTGTGGGAGGAGGGATGGGAAGAGGCCCACAAAAGAAAGGCCTTGAAGTACCAGCCCTTAGTGCAGGAGTGTAAAGACAAGGGATGGCAGGCATGGTTGTTCCCTGTGGAGATCGGCTGCAGAGGTTTCCCAGCCAAATCAGCATGGTGGTTGTTGTCAGATCTGGGCCTGGACAAAAGGAGCAAAAAAACAAGCAGCTCGTAGGATGGGGGAAGAGGCAGAATGAGCCTTTTGTTGGATTTGGAGTAGACGAGAGGAGGAAAGCTGGAAGCCAGGAGCAGATGGGCAGTGATTTGGCCACCACCGTCGGCCCACCAACTGGACAGTGTCACGGTTCAGGGTCGAAACACTCGGCGAAGGTTGGGAACCACCTGATGACATCTGCTCCTGGCTGAAGGCTACGGTTACCTTATAAGGTAACTGGAGAATGCACCCTAACAGGTGTATGTAACAAGCCATTTTATCAAAGACAGACAACAAATTGGAAATGATTTGGAATTTCCTCATCTCATACGTAAATAGCCAAGCGAGCTTTCAACTTACAATTAAGACAAAATCCAGAAAAAAAATGAAAAATGTGGAGATAATACTAGTAGATGATAAAAAACATTTCCCCAATTAGCAAAAAAAACTTGTAATTTTATGCAAGAAATTGCCATGAAAATTATAAATTAGACTTTTCTGTGAAAGAATTTGTTCCATTCTTGTATCACCTTTGCACAAATTTGGAACTTTAGACAATAATACTTACTTTAGTTATAAACTCTTGAAGATCATGTTGCGTTTTTCTCACAGTACATGTTGAAAGATCAGTTCTAACAACCTTAAAAAAAAAAAGCAAAACAATATTAAGGTTACAAATATCAAGGTGTGCTAACAGCATATTTACAGTACAGGAACCCAAACATGTATTTCGTTTTTAATTTGAAAAAGTCTACTTTCTCACTCCCCACCCACCCTTATTTTTCAATATTCCTCTCGAAATATCTGACTGAATTTGCTTAAGATGATATTTACTCAGCTACTATAGGTTAGAAATTTCCATATTTAGAATATTTTTTTTCTATTTATCCATTTAATTCTTTGGAATCATCTTAAAGTTGCACTGCTACTGTACTACTAATATTTTAATGAGACAATACCTTAAAGAAAATTATCAGGCGGTTTCTTAAGCTTTTTCAGCCCCACAAGAAAAGGATCTTCTCAAACTATTATTGGAAAGTGGTCCCCAATTTAGCATTATCTTCACTTTCTTTTAAGTGATTCTCAAACATGAAACCAAACTTCTTTCTGTCCTGTCACATTACAAAGTTGCTTGCCCACAGTTCCGGAAGCTGATGTTTATACTCATCACTCCTATTTATGAAAAACAGTCCAAGCTTCAAATTCCTTGGTGCCCACATTTCCAATGATCTCACCTGGTCCCTGAACTCCTTCATCCTGATCAAAAGGGTGTAAAAGCACCTTTATTTCCTGCGGAGCAGCAAGAAAGCTCACCTCTGTCCCAGGACACTGACGGACTTTTACCGCTGTACCATTGAGAGCATACTCACCAACTGTATCTCTGTGGAATGGCAATTGTCCCATATCAGACCGCAAAGCACTCCAGCAGGTGGAGAAATTGCCCAGCGGATTATCGGCACCCAATTGCCCACCATTGAGAACATCCAACATAAACACTGCCTGGGCAGGGCAAAAAGCATTATCAAGGATGCATCTCACCCTAACCATGGACTTCTTACTCTCCTCCCATCCAGTAGGCGCTACAAGAGCCTCTGCTCCCACACCAGCAGGCTCAGGAAGAGATTCTTCCCTGAGGCTGTGACCCAGCTCAACCTCACATCACAGCACTAAGCAGTATTGCACCCATATTGGACTGTCTCAGTACTTTTATATTTGTATGCAGTAGCACTTACTTTTTATTCGCAGTTATTTTGTAAATAATACTATTCTTTTGCACTTCTGGTCAGATGCTAATTGCATTTCATTGGCTTTGTACCTGTACTGGGCTCAATGACAATAGAGTTGAATCTAATCTAATAAGAGCAAAACTCAGCCTATGTGGTGGAATAGGTGATGGCAAGGAGGAAATTGAGAGATTGATGACAGAGGAACAACATGAACAGGGTACTTCACTTTTGGGATTAGTATATTAGGTCTACAGATTCTTTCTAGCATGTATCATCTGGATTCTGGATTTCAAAATTAATAAAGCAAGCAAACCAAGGAAAATAAAGGAGGGGAACAAGCATGATTTGGTGTAGACATGACTTTGAAAAAAAAAATCAGTAGCACCTTCCATATGTAGTAGTCAAGGATGACAGTGAAATGGAATTGCAGCAGAATTGCCAGACAATGCTTCAGAGTAATAATAGCAATGAAACATTGAACAATGTGGTCAGAACAGTAGAATAATAAACAAGAAAAATTGCCAAACTGTGCAGCATTTTAATCCAGTGGTCACCAGATCACAGCTTGTAAGCTGCACAATGCTCTTTTACAAAGATGTAAAGCTATTCAATTCAGGGCAAAAACCAGTTCTGAAACTTCTAAAGACTTGTATATCAGGAGGACAATGACATCCAGAACACAGTACCTCCAATACCAGTAGATAAACACTGGTGAGGGTGGGGGGGGGGGGGAAAAGAGGGTGGAGACAAAATGAAGTCAAGCAAATATTGCTCTCCAGTCTCAGCAGAATTGTCCTAAAGCAAGCAATGTACCATTATGTAACTATGTCATAGAAAATTACAGCACAGAACAGGCCCTTCAAAGCATCTAGTCCATGCCAAACCATTTTAACTACCTACTCCCTTTGACCATAGTCCTCCATATCCCCCTACAACGCATGTACCTATCAAAACTTCCTTTAAACGTTGAAATCGAGCTGGCATGCACTACTTGTGCTGGCAAGCTCCTCATGAAGTCAAGCTTGCATGCACCTCATGTTCTCCTTTAACTTTTCACCTTTAAACCATGACCTTTGGTTGTACTCCCACCCAATCTCAGTGGAAAAAGCCTGCTTGCATTAATCCTATCTATACCCCTCTTAATTTTGTATACAACTATCAAATCTCCTCTCAATCTTCTGTATTCCAAGGAATAAAGTTCTCACCTATTCAATCTTTACTTGTAACTCAGGTCCTCTAGAGCTGGAAGTACCCTTATAAATTTCTTCCGTACTCTTTCAACTTTATTTACACCTTTCTTGTAGGTAAGTGAGCAAAATTGCACACAATACTGCACACAACTTAGGCAAGTTCAACATAACATCCCAACTCTTGTACTCAATACTCTAATCTATGAAGGCCAACGTGCAAAAGGCTTTCTCTACAATCCTAACTACCTGTAATGCCACTTTCAAAAAATTATGGACCTGAATTTGCCAGATCCCTTTTTTCTACCACACTCCTCAGTACCCTACTGTTCACTGTGCAAGATCTAGACTGGTTGGTCTTACCGCAGTACAGCGCCTCACACTTGTCTAGATTAAATTCCATCTGCCATTTTTCAGCCGGTCCAGATCCTGCTGCAGGCCATGATAGCTTTCCTCACTGTCCACTACACCCACAATCCTTGTGTCACTTACAAATTTGCTGATCCAGTTAACCACATTATCATCCAGATAACACACATCAAAGTTGCTGGTGAACGCAGCAGGCCAAGCAGCATCTATAGGAAGAGGCGCAGTCGACGTTTCAGGCCGAGACCCTTCGTCGGGACTAACTGAAGGAAGAGTGAGTAAGGGATTTGAAAGCTGGAGGGGGAGGGGGAGATGGGAGATGCAAAATGATAGGAGAAGACAGGAGGGGGAGGGATAGAGCCGAGAGCTGGACAGGTGATAGGCAAAAGGGGATACGAGAGGATCATGGGACAGGAGGTCCGGGAAGAAAGACGGGGGGGGGGGGGTGACCCAGAGGATGGGCAAGAGGTATATTCAGAGGGACAGAGGGAGAAAAAGGAGAGTGAGAGAAAGAATGTGTGCATAAAAATGAGTAACAGATGGGGTACGAGGGGGAGGTGGGGCCCAGCGGAAGTTAGAGAAGTCAATGTTCATGCCATCAGGAACACAGAAGTGTCACGAACATAGGTCGGAAGGGATTGAACAAGGGGTGATAAAACAGTGTCGAGGTATGCAGAAACGAGTTCGGTGGGGCAGGAGCAAGCTGAGACAATAGGTCGGCCAGGACAGGCAGGTTTGTGGATCTTGGGTAGGAGGTAGAAACGGGAAGTGCGGGGTGTGGGAACTATAAGGTTGGTAGCAGTGGATGGGAGATCCCCTGAGCGGATAAAGTCGTTGATAGTGTGGGAGACAATGGCCTGGTGCTCCTTAGTGGGGTCACGATCGAGGGGTAAATAAGAGGAGGTATCCGCGAGTTGTCGCTGTGCCTCGGCAAGGTAGAGGTCAGTACGCCAGACTACAACAGCACCCCCTTTATCAGCGGGTTTAATAATAATGTTAGGATTAGTGCGGAGGGAGTGGAGAGCAGAGCGTTCCGAAGGAGTGAGGTTGGAATGGGGACAAGGTGCGGTGAAGTCGAGACGGTTGATGTCCCGTCGGCAGTTGGCAATAAAGAGATCCAGAGCAGGCAGAAGACCAGAGCGGGGTATCCATGAAGAAGAGGACGGTTGAAGACGGGAGAAGGGGTCATCGGTGGGGGTGGAAGAGTCCTTGCCGAAGAAGTAGGCTCGGAGACGGAGACGGCGGAAGAAAAGTTCCGCATCGTGGCGAACACGGAACTCGCTGAGGTGTGGGCGAAGGGGGACAAACGTGAGGCCCTTACTGAGAACAGAGCATTCTGCCTCCGACAGTTGAAGGTCGGAGGGGATGGTGAAGACCCGGCACGGATGAGAGCTGGGATCAGAGGGGGGAGGGGGGAGGCTGGGGGTGTCAATGGAGAGGGGAGGGTTGGGGTGAGAGGAAGATGGAGCCTCTGAGGGCCCAGGAGCTGACGGTGGGATCTGAGGAAGACGGGGCTGCGGAGTGCTGGTGGGGGAAGGGAAGACGGGAGTCACAACAGCAGCACATAAAGACCCGGCCTGGTGTTCAAGGCTGGAGTTGCAGTTGGTGGTTGCGTAATCACTTCGAATGTGTCCATGGTCGTTGCTGGAGTCCGGGTTTTGAATATGTCCTGAGGTGTTGGAGCCGCCGAGATCAATGACCGTCCTCTTCTTCATGGATACCCCGCTCTGGTCTTCTGCCTGCTCTGGATCTCTTTATTGCCAACTGCCGACGGGACATCAACCGTCTCGACTTCACCGCACCTTGTCCCCATTCCAACCTCACTCCTTCGGAACGCTCTGCTCTCCACTCCCTCCGCACTAAACCTAATATTATTATTAAACCCGCTGATAAAGGGGGTGCTGTTGTAGTCTGGCGTACTGACCTCTACCTTGCCGAGGCACAGCGACAACTCGCGGATACCTCCTCTTATTTACCCCTCGATCGTGACCCCACTAAGGAGCACCAGGCCATTGTCTCCCACACTATCAACGACTTTATCCGCTCAGGGGATCTCCCATCCACTGCTACCAACCTTATAGTTCCCACACCCCGCACTTCCAGTTTCTACCTCCTACCCAAGATCCACAAACCTGCCTGTCCTGGCCGACCTATTGTCTCAGCTTGCTCCTGCCCCACCGAACTCGTTTCTGCATACCTCGACACTGTTTTATCACCCCTTGTTCAATCCCTTCCGACCTATGTTCGTGACACTTCTCACACTCTTAAACTTTTCGATGATTTTAAGTTCCCTGGCCCCCACCGCTTTATTTTCACCATGGATGTCCAGTCCTTATATACTTCCATCCCCCATCAGGAAGGTCTCAAAGCTCTACGCTTCTTTTTGGATTCCAGACCTAATCAGTTCCCCTCTACCACCACTCTGCTCTGTCTAGCGGAATTAGTCCTTACTCTTAATAATTTCTCCTTTTGCTCCTCCCATTTCCTCCAAACTAAAGGTGTAGCTATGGGCACCCGTATGGGTCCTAGCTATGCCTGCCTTTTTGTTGGGTTTGTGGAACAATCTATGTTCCGTGCCTATTCTGGTATCTGTCCCCCACTTTTCCTTCGCTACATCAACGACTGCATTGGCGCTGCTTCCTGCACGCATGCAGAACTCGTTGACTTTATTAACTTTGCCTCCAACTTTCACCCTGCCCTCAAGTTTACATGGTCCATTTCCGACACCTCCCTCCCCTTTCTAGATCTTTCTGTCTCTGTCTCTGGAGACAGCTTATCCACTGATGTCTACTATAAGCCTACTGACTCTCACAGCTATCTGGACTATTCCTCTTCTCACCCTGTCTCTTGCAAAAACGCCATCCCCTTCTCGCAATTCCTCCGTCTCCGCCGCATCTGCTCTCAGGATGAGGCTTTTCATTCTAGGACGAGGGAGATGTCTTCATTTTTTAAAGAAAGGGGCTTCCCTTCCTCCACTATCAACTCTGCTCTTAAACGCATCTCCCCCATTTCACGTACATCTGCTCTCACTCCATCCACCCACCACCCCACTAGGAATAGGGTTCCCCTGGTCCTCACCTACCACCCCACCAGCCTCCGGGTCCAACATATTATTCTCCATAACTTCCGCCACCTCCAACGGGATCCCACCATTAAGCACATCTTTCCCCCCCCCCCCTCTGCATTCCGTAGGGATCGCTCCCTACACAACTCCCTTGTCCATTCGTCCCCCCCATCCCTCCCCACTGATCTCCCTCCTGGCACTTATCAGTGTAAGCGGAACAAGTGCTACACATGCCCTTACACTTCCTCCCTCACCACCATTCAGGGCCCCAAACAGTCCTTCCAGGTGAGGCATCACTTCACCTGTGAGTCGACTGGGGTGATATACTGCGTCCGGTGCTCCCGATGTGGCCTTTTATATATTGGTGAGACCCGACGCAGACTGGGAGACCGCTTTGCTGAACATCTACGCTCTGTCCGCCAGAGAAAGCAGGATCTCCCAGTGGCCACACATTTTAATTCCACATCCCATTCCCATTCTGACATGTCTATCCACGGCCTCCTCTACTGTAAAGATGAAGCCACACTCAGGTTGGAGGAACAACACCTTATATTCCGTCAGGGTAGCCTCCAACCTGATGGCATGAACACTGACTTCTCTAACTTCCGCTAAGGCCCCACCTCCCCCTCGTACCCCATCTGTTACTCATTTTTATGCACACATTCTTTCTCTCACTCTCCTTTTTCTCCCTCTGTCCCTCTGAATATACCTCTTGCCCATCCTCTGGGTCACCCCCCCCCCCCGTCTTTCTTCCCGGACCTCCTGTCCCATGATCCTCTCGTATCCCCTTTTGCCTATCACCTGTCCAGCTCTCGGCTCTATCCCTCCCCCTCCTGTCTTCTCCTATCATTTTGCATCTCCCCCTCCCCCTCCAGCTTTCAAATCCCGTACTCACTCTTCCTTCAGTTAGTCCTGACGAAGGGTCTCGGCCTGAAACGTCGACTGCGCCTCTTCCTTGGCTGCTTGGCCTGCTGCGTTCACCAGCAACTTTGATGTGTGTTGCTTGAATTTCCAGCATCTGCAGAATTCCTGTTGTTTGCGTTTATCATCCAGATCATTGATACAGAAGACAAACCAACAGACCCAGCACCAATCCCTGCAGCACTTCACTAGTCACAGGCCTCCAGTCAGAGAGACAACCATCTAATACCACTCTCTGTCTTCTCCCACAAGGCCATGTATTCCAATTTACTACCTCATCTTAAATGCTGAGCGACTGAACCAAATTTCCATGCGGAACTTTGTCAAATGGCTTAATAAAGTCCATGTAGACAACATCCACTGCCTTGCCTTCATCAACTTTCCTAGAAACTTCCTTGAAAATCTCAAAGATTGGTTAGCCATGACCTACCACTCACAAAGCCATGCTGAATATCCTTACCAGTCCACATCTATCCAGATATTCATATCTGATCAACAGAATACCTTCCAATAACGTTCCCACTACTGATATCAGACTCACCAGCATATAACTTCCTGCTTTATTTTTTGAGCCTTTCTTGAACAGCAGAACAACACTGGCTATCCTCTAATCCTCTGGTACCTCACCTGTTGTCAAGGATGATTTAAACATCTCTGCTAGGGCCCCAGCAATTTCTACACTTGCCTTCCACAGGGTCCGGGGAACCCGCAAGACTTTATCCAGCAACATGGTTAATATTTGCATTTGCAACCACTAATGCAGAATGTTTCCTTGGAATACAAAGTCTGTGCAATACAGGTTTTGTGTATTATTCTTAGGTATTTAACTTACTTCTGTGGATTACAGTTGGTTATCAACAGAAACAGGAGTGAAAAAGTAAACAAACTTTATGAGTGATGTTGCAGTTACCTGTAAAAGTAGCAAACGACTGTGCTTTATTTGCGCACAATTGTTCACCAATTCCAAAATTCCACCTAAAACATGAATAGAATCTGATTTTAAACTGCTCAAATATATTATAAAATTTGTTAAGTTCCAGAAGTAACTACAAATTAAGATCCAATGAAAACAAAGGAAATTCCAATTCCACACAGCAACACAGAGATACATCTCCCTGATCAAAAACAGATGTCAAGATTCTCAAAACTATGGTTAAGAAAAATGGCCTAAAAATGAATTGCTGGAATACCAGGAAGGACTGGGCTTTAAAAGGCAGCACATGAATCTTTTAAAACTGAATTGTGGATGCAAGTGCAAGAAATTAAGGATCCTTAATTCAAGACCACCAGTGGGGGACTTATTACACTTGCTGCACAAACTTCTATGAATCATTGCATTCTACGCAGTGGTTGGCAAAAGTTAAACAAGGTAGCACTGATGCAAACTAACAGATAGTCAAATATATCCACAATGTCTTGAAAACACACCAACCACGTTTCCACAGCCTAATGATCAATGAAGATTCAACACAACTAGATTTAATGTTTAAGAGATGGAGTGCTAGAAATAGAAATGCATAAAAAAAAAGTGCTTCATGGCTTTCAAACTCCAGAACATTACTACATGTAGATTTGCAAGCCAGTAGGCTTGGTCATTTTTGCTTAAAGCAAAAAACATGCACAGTGCAATTTAGGCTACTAGGACACAGGGGATCATTTAAGCATTTGCAGTGCAGAAAAATTCCACAAGGTGATCCACAGTCCCTCAGTTGAAGGGCAAAAGGAGGGGGAGAAAAAACACTTTATTGAATGCCATCAGAAGGAAAAGATAAAAGGGCAAGTAACATGCAAACTTAGGACTGGGGCCTAAAGTTCTTTGCTCAGACACCATATCCAAGCTTACCCATTCCAGGTGCAGATTGTCCATCATGTTGAGTCAATGCATCTCAAGACTCTTGTGGAGTAGCCTAATAGTTCTGGGCCTCCAACAGTAGGTTGAGAAAAACAGTAGAGAACATATTGACAACAAGCAAAGCCCCATCCCAGCTGTGCTTCTTGTCAAAGCACAAGGGTTTCAACAAACACCAGAAAAGCCAAAAACAAACACCTAGAAAAGTTATTGAGATGATACTAAGATAGGTGGAGTTGTGGATAATGAAGTAGGTTTTCAAAGCTTGCAGAGAGATTTGGGCCAGTTAGAAGAGTGGGCTGAAAGATGGCCGATGGGGTTTAATGCTGATAAGTGTGAGGTGCTACATTTTGGTAGAACTAATCAAAATAGGGCATACATGGTAAATGGTAGGGCATTGAAGAATGCAGTAGAACAGAGGGATCTAGGAATAATGGTGCATAGTTCCCTAAAGGTGGAATCCCTGTGGATAGGGTGGTGAAGAAAGCTTTTGGTATGCTAGCCTTTATAAACCAGAGCATTGAGTATAGAAGTTGGGATGTAATGGTAAAATTTTACAAGGCATTGGTGAGGCCAAATTTGGAGTATTGTTTACAGCTCTGGTCACCGAATTATATGAAAGTTGTCAACAAAATTGAGAGAGTACAGGGAAGATTTACTAGTATGTTACCTGGGTTTCAGCAGCTAAGTTACAGAGAAAGGTTGAACAAGTTGGGTCTTTATTCTTTGGAGCGTAGAAAGTTGAGGGGGGACTTGATAGAGGTATTTAAAATTATGAGAGGGATAGATAGAGTTGATGTGGATAGGCCTTTTCCATTGAGAGTAGGGGAGATTCAAACAAGAGGACATGAGTTGAGAGTTAAAGGGCAAAAGTTTAGGGGTAACATGAGGGGGGACTTCTTTACTCAGAGTGTGTTAGCTGTGTAGAACGAGCTTCCAGTAGAAGTGGTAGAGGCAGGTTCGATGTTGTCATTTAAAGTTAAATTGGATAGATATATGGACAGGAAAGAAATGGAGGGTTATGGGCTGAGTGCAGGTAGATGGGACTAGGTGAGAGTAAGCATTCGGCATGGACTGGAAGGGCCAAGATGGCCTGTTTCCGTGCTGTAATTGTTATATGGTTATATGAGAGTTTACTTTCTCATTTCCCCTGAATTCCCAATAATACCAATATGTTCATGGATCTGTTAGATGTAAAATAACACATAACAGATCAATCAGCATCCATGTAGGGAAAAGCAATGTTAATGTTTAAGATTGATAAATGTTGATGCAAAACATTGTTTTTATCTCCATAAGTGCTATCTGCTCTGTTGAATATTGCCAGTTTCTTTCATTTTTGCTTTAATATACCATGGATCTGACACCATATCATTAGCATAAATCCCAGAATGTCATCAAGACCCACCTGTGCTTTGTAATCCATGGAATTCCAAGTGTGAAATATTTTGACAGACATTCCTCATTTTTCCATCAAGTTCAGGGCTCAGACAACTGAACACATGCATGTACATATCCCAGACTTGGCTTCCATTTAAGTAAATGTCAGAAGTACCATTTTGAACAAAATAGACCAATATTTTCCTTGAAAGCTTTGATTCTAGACCTCTTGAGAAACAGGATTTAATGACAATTGCCCTTACTATCAAGTCCACATTTGAAGCTACGGCATCAATGAAACACATTAAACTGAAGTTAAAGGGAATAATGGAGTAAATACTGTACTGGCCGGAATAGTAACAAACATAAAATATTGCTGTGGTTATTAGGGGGCAATCCTCTGTGTCAGTTTCTTGGGCAAATGCCCCAGGCAGAATATCCTTCAATTACTTGAATGTCCTTTCCTCAGTCATCATGTGGTCATAGCATTCAGCTCTATGTACAACTCTGTAGATGCATGTAGCAAGATGGAAACAACATTGAGGATTAACTTCAAATGCATTGCACCAAGTGCTGGGCAATGATCCCTCCAACTCTCATGACACTCAATGTCCACCACCACCACACATAGTTCATTATAATCAAAGCTAACAACATATTGTAGCTGCATGGGAGGCAGAGTACCTCTCAAAGTCCAACCACATATCCCTGTCGTGAGAGGTGGAAATAGGCAAGGCCGGCCAACAGGGCTCTGGTGAAGCTGTATAGGTGAATCTCCTCTACAGTCGATATAGTGGATTACAGAATCATTGATGGACTTCAATCATACCATCAACTTTGTGAGAAGAGGCCCTTTCACGAGTGAGCACATGATGCAACACAGGGAAAGTCATCAGGATCCTGCATAGCCAACAACTCTTTTCAAGTCCATATCAATCTTGGGTACCTGGAATGTGAGAACCATATACCAGGCAGGAAAAACCACCATCACAGCAAAGGAAATGGAGGTAGATCAGCCACATCTTGAGGAAGCCAAGCAACATCAACAGGCAGGCATTAAAATGGAATCTCCAAGGAAAGTGGAAAAAGGAATGTCCAAACAACACATGGTGGAGAGATGTTCAGACAAAAATTAGACGATGGGGACACTCCTGGACCACCCTTGAGAAAATGGTTAGAACAGAGTACATTGGAGACGGCAGGTCATCGATGGCCTATGCTCCACAGGGAGCTAAGGGCCTAAGAAGAACACAGCAGACAGAGTATATTCTCAAGTAAGTGGTTCACTGCCCAATTTAACAAATTGCTAGAAACTAGGCAGACAATGGAATATTTATTTACCTTCACAAGCCCAGTTCCAAAAAAAAGGAAAAATAAAATCAACCTGGACAAGTGAAAGGCACCCAATTTTGCCATATAAACATTAATTCTATACGCCACAAGGATGAATCCATATGATGCACCACCACAAGAACAATTGCACTTTGGTAAATGGCACTTTGCAGCAATGCAGTGTGAAAAGCTGGGGAGTAAGATAAGGGATTGCAGTACCCAGAAACAGATCAAAGACCAAAGCCTAAGAATCTAGAAGGACTTTACGGTCAATTAAATAGAGTTGACAAAAAAAATGCAAAAACCAGTCTGCAGGTCAGAAGCATTTGTTATAAAAATAGCACTGGCGCTACAGTTTGATGACAAGTGAAAAACAAGTTTTAAGTTGGAAAAGTGGTGGTGGGGGAGTGGGGGGGAAATGGACAGGACGAAGGGAATCTTCTTGATAGGATGAGATCAGGTTTGCAAAGATAAATTCAGTGTTTACACTGTCAACTGGTTTAGGAATTAGATACGATTAAGGGTATTTTACCCGTAACATCAACTCCCCCTTTCCAGATGTGCCCTGGCTTGCTGAATGCATCTAGCATTTTGATTTAATTTCAGATGTTCAGCAATCGCTGTAGGCATTGCTGTAATCCAGAGTAACAAAGCAGCCTATTTAAACTCTGCAAAATCTCATGAAGTGATTTAATAAATATTACAAATAAATATTAGCCAAAATGTTAAATGAAATGCACTTCAATAGTGAGCCTTAACATTTTACTTAAAAAAAAGAACATGTGATTAAGTATGTTAGTCATGATAATGGGCACGTCCCTAGAGTCTGAACACAGCCTCATGACACACAAAAGCAAACAACTAAGACTCTTTCTTATTCATTGCAATTACAAGAACCAGATAAACCATTTTCAACTTAAAAGAAATTTATTAACTAAATGTGA
Organism: Mobula hypostoma; assembly: GCF_963921235.1. Classification (NCBI taxonomy): domain Eukaryota; kingdom Metazoa; phylum Chordata; class Chondrichthyes; order Myliobatiformes; family Myliobatidae; genus Mobula; species Mobula hypostoma. The sequence goes on from NC_086113.1 coordinate 22,059,683, forward strand.
GCTCCAGTGTTCTGATTATTGTGCCTTGTAAACAATGACCTGATTTAACTTTTTTGCTCATATTCTCCACTCCAATTATATTATTCAGTACGAAAGCAAATTTCAATCTAAAAATATAGTCCTGTCGTCACAATTACACCACTTTAAACAGGAATCCCATGTCTCTGCCCCCATGCTGTGATATTTATTTTCCTTGCATCAAATTGCTTTCATGCCAAAAGATGAATCATCAGCATGCTAAGCAACAAAGTCATACTTATTTAATTTGCCTTCATAATATTTTTGCTCTGGGATAGATTTCTTCGGTACGAACTGTGAAGCATAGGTCACAGTTAATAAACACAGTACTAGAAGAACTAGCAGTGTCACGCCAAAAGCTTAGCTGTTGAACCTTGTCAAACAGCAATTCATCAGGGTCCATACTGTAGCAAGTTGGGAACTTGAGCAAATTGTATCAAAAATTTTAAAAGTCACTCAATCTTGCTACTCATGTTGAAGGCCACTGTCATCAATCAACATTCTGGGACAGAGATGAGCTCCTGAACCAAGTAGTTCTATTCACATACTTAATGTAAAGCAGATAATGAGACTCGAAACAAATTTCTCACCATAAATATGACTAACTTTAGCATTTTGCTTTATTCTATGATTTTCTGCCCTTCCATTCTTTCTAATGAAAGTAAGTAATTGAAGAAAATCTACTTACATCGAATGTGTACTCCCAGTAGTTTTCTGGTCTCTTCTTTGTTACATTCTTCAAGGTAATATTTTCAATCTGCACTCCTGAAAAATTAAACATCCAGGATTTCAAGATGCAAAATATACACTCAACAATCAGTTGGAAATAACTCCTATTCACAAGGATACAGATTACCATTGTTCTTACTGGTTACACAATTAACTTGTATGTCATTCCTAACTACTTTGATGAATGGAGCTATTGCAAAACCTTGTACTTACTTATTTTCCAGGGTAACTACAAAACGTTTTACAGCGATCTGTAATCTTGAAAATGTATTTGCACACTAACATGGCAATTATTGCAAAAAAAAAGTCATCTACATCAGAAGAGATCCCTCAGAATTTACATCACAAGCAGCACCATGGCCAAATTCGCAATATCTCACTGTTTTTGAATTATGCCAAGAACAGTATTTACAATTTTGACTTAGCAACCAAAACGGAAAAAAATTGTCAATGATATTAAATACAAAGGATAATGAAAAGAAAATGGTGCTGATCCCAATACTGCTCTGTCATCAACAATGCCTTACACTTAAATCTTATTTCTTTGCTGCACAAGATAATAATTTAGCTATGCCTGAGCCCCAGGATACAGGATGAAGTCATGGAAAGATCAAATTTCAGAAAGAAAAGTCAGCTTTAAATTAGACTAAATCTTATGTTAAGAAGGATTTCACCACATTCCATTGGGTTAGGCATTTCATCTCTTTAGTCACAATACTGCTGGAATATACCGAAGGAGCAGGAGCAAATTAAAACACCATTTCCTACATTACAAACAATTTCAAGAGTCTATTTACTTCCAAAAAAATGTGCAATGGTACAATCATGCAGCTATTTATAATGCAAAATAACGGAAACTTCATAGAAAATTTATGACAGAAAGCTATTCAGATGTTTGAGTTTCTTCCACTTGAACGGGAGCAATCCCAGCATCAAACCACCTTGCAACACGAGAGTGCTGCAAGTCACAACTTTAACTACACGTACAAATTACCTGTGCCTCCACTACCCTTTCAGTGAGCCTTAACTGACTTGTGGTTTTCCCCAATTCCCCTCTGCTTCCAATTAAATTTATACCCACTGACTTTCTACAGATGTACAGTAAAGAACATTCTGACTAGTCGCATCACAGCCTGGTATGGAGCCGACAATCCACAGGATCACGAGAGATTGCAGACAGTTGAAAACTCATCCACTTCCATTACATGTACAACTTTCCTTGCATTTAGGACATTTTCAAGAGGTAGTGGCTCAGAACGGTAATATCTATCATCAAAGACCCTTGCCATCTGGTGCATGTCCTCTTTACATTACTACCATCAGGGAGGAAGTACACGGACACTGAAGACCCACACCCCACGTGCAGGAACAGCTTCTTCCCCTCCATCAAATTTCTGAACAGTCCGTGAACTCGTAAGCACTTTTCTTCATTCATCTCTTTCATGGTTTTTCTAACAGTAATTTTTATGTCTTGCACTTTACTGCTAAACAAAAATTATAATACATGTCAGTGGCAAATCTGATTCTGAGCCTCTGTTCCAAACAAGTACCCCAGTTTTACCAAGTTTTCTTCGTAGCTACAGTTTTTTCCCAATCTGAACATCCTTACAAGTCTCCCTGCATCCACTCCAGTCAAATCAGATCTTTCCTGTTACAGAATATGCAAACCTGAACTCCATGCAATATACAGGAATAACTTGCTTTGAAATTTAAGTGAAGGAGGAGGAACATTTAAACATTGGCTGTATTAACTTTTCCAAATTCATTCATTTGCCTTTCAATTGTTTTTACAGAGAATTTGGCTCCATGCAGAACACCACAGGTTCTTGGTACACAGAAATTATTAACATAGAGCAGTACAATGCAAAACAAGCCATTTGGCCCACCATGATGCCAAAATAACTAATCCCTGCCTACACATGGTTCTTATTTGCCTGTTCATGTATCTGAATGCCTCTTAAGTGTTATTATAATCTGCTTCTACCGCCTACCCTAGTGGCATATTCTACACACCTACCATTGTGGGGAAGAAAATCCTGAAAACTTCGTCTAAACTTTTTCTATCATCTTAAACCTACACCGTGGGGAAAAAGAGCAGACAACCTACCCTTTATACCCCGAGAAATCAAAGTCTATCCCACCTCCCACAAGAAATATTATCCAGCATCCTGGTGAACCTTTGCGGCACCATCCACATCTTTCTGAACATGTGGCATTCAAAATTGCATACTAAACCCCAAATATGGCTTAAGCAAAATTTGGTACAACAGCAGCATGACTTGCCAGCTTTTATACGCAATCCCAATGAAAACAAGAACACCATATATTACCTTTACCACCCTATCTACCCATGTCGACACATTCAGCCTGCTATGAATTTGAACAGCAGGCTCACCCTGCACATCAATGTTCTCAAGGATCCTGACATTTCTGCACACTCTTCTCTTGTATTTGAACTCCCCGAATGCAGCGCCTCAAACTCATTCGAATGAAATTCCATCTGCAATTTCTCTGACCAAATTTCTAAATGATGTGCTACCCGCTATATCGTTTGACAACATTCATTATAAACCAATTTTCAAGTTCAAGTTGAATTGTCATTCATCCATGCACATGTATACAGCTAAACGAAACAGTGTTACTCTGGAGACAAGCCGCAAAACACAGTATAAACAATCACACAGCACAGATCATTATGATAGCTTATATTCACCAGAGGGGGAAAAAAAAAGTATAAGCACAAGTCCCTGAGCTGCATGAAGATTGATGGTGCATGGGGTGCTGCCTTGGAGCCATATTTCTACAAGAACAAGTACGCAACAGTTCTTCATCTCACACTGGTTCAGCAATCAGAGGCAAATCAGCTTATCTCATGCAGGGTCAGTCGCAGGAAATCCAGCCTGTCTTCCAGGGAGCAAACACTGGAGAGCAGCACCAAGGCGGAGGGTGGCAGACACCAACAGAATCAATAAACTCATTCGTAAGGTCAGTGATGTTGTGGGGATGGAACTGGACTCTCTGACGGTGGTGTCTGAAAAGAGGATGCTGTCTAAGTTGCATGCCATCTTGGTCAATGTCTCCCATCCACTACATAATGTACTGGGTGGGCACAGGAGTACCTTCAGCCAGAGACTCATTCCACCGAGATGCAGCACAGAGCGTCATAGGAAGTCATTCCTGCCTGTGGCCATCAAACTTTACAACTCCTCCCTTGGAGGGTCAGACACCCTGAGCCAATAGGCTGGTCCTGGACTGATTTCATAATTTACTGGCATAATTTACATATTACTATTTAACTATTTATGGTTCTATTACTATTTATTATTTATGGAGCAACTGTAACGAAAACCAATTTCCCCCGGGATTAATAAAGTATGAATATGACAATAGGAGGGCTAGCCCCCAAACCAGCATGGATTCCAGCACCCGCCACACCTCTGTTCTCTCCCACACTGTCTCCAGCATCTTCTCCCTAGGTAGCTGTCACAGATAATATTGTGGTATAAGAGCCTGATCCGCACGACAAAGGCGGCCACACAGCTCCCCCGCTGTCAGCTGCACCAATGACCTAGACTTAGTATTTTATATTACCAATAGCCAGTAGGGTTGATCACAAGAAAAACGTTTAAGACACACATCAGCACTACTTGTTGGACCCAGAGAGGCTGCTATGACCAAGCAAAATTACCTAGATTTTCATCGTTCATTTACATACATCATAAACAAGGGGCCCATAAGCACATAAGAAATAGGAGCAGAAATAGGCCATCTGGCCCATCAAGGCTGCTCCACCATTCAATAAGATCATAGCGAATCTGGCCATGGACTCATCTCCATCTACCTTTTCCCCATAACCCTTAATTCTCTTACTATCCAACCTATCTTAAATTGCATTGACACTTGCAGAACACCACTGGTCATACACCTCCAGTCAGTAAAATATTCTTCTCGTTGGAGACCTCAGCAAATGCTTTACTAAAATCCATTTTAACAATATTTATTTCTCTATCCTTATCAATTATCTTCATCATTTACCCATAGAACTCAAGCAAATTGGGCAGGAATTACATTCTCCATACAAAGTTATACTAACTGCCAATAAGTCCATGCTTTTCTAAAAACTCCCCTACCAGTAATGGAGCACATAAGGAAACTTTATTTTATTCAACAAGTCTCAAATGTCTCATTGAAAAATTCGCACCAATTCAAACGTTACGTAATCTTGCAGCTAACAGCAAATATGAGCAAAGCCCCAGATGAATTCTGCTTGTCATTCTGCCTCTCAAGTGACTGAGACACTGCTTTTGCTGTAGTACGAAGAATAAGAAAGAAACTAGGTTAAAGGTGGAGTGAGTAAAGTGCAAACGTGACAGATGAAAAGGAAAAGGCAGTAAAATAAAGGGCCACAAATTTTCAAGCAAGGCATTAAAAGAGAACAAAAACTATTTTTCTTATTTATCTTGTAGTACTTGGATGCACATGGCCAATAAGAACAGCTGTTTTTTTTCCCCCCGTACCTGACTTTCAAATCTAGCTAAAAAAAAAGTAGATGGAAGAACTTTATGTACAAAATTCCTTATCGCACATAACATTATCACCAAATCACTAACTTGCCAACCATTTAATTACTTGCACAGCAAGTTGACAACCTAAGAGACTAAACATTTAAGGCCTCTAATCTCCTCTTGATCTTTTATAGATCTGCATGAGGCACGTCTGTGTTGCAGCATGTAATGCCTTGCTAACAATACAGACACACCAACACAACCAGAGCAAAATTATCTCTTGGCATCACCAAAAGTACACAGGAAAACCCAAACAGCAAGGGTTCCCTTTAGATCCCTCACTCTTCCCTTTAGTTAATAAAACTTTTCCATGAGATAACTTCGGCTCTGATTCACCTCAAAATTTCCACATGGAAAAAACAAACAACAGACACAACTAGTTATTAATCTTAAAGGCTAGACACTTGGGTCTCTAATCTGACTGTTGCTTTTTCTGGTTAAATTAGGGTCAGTTTTAGATCTGAGGGAGAAAGAATAAAAATCTTGTAAAAGGACAAAATTGCATTATGTGCTTCACTGAAATTCTACAGTGATTATGTCGTATTAGTACTTATTTGTAGATACTGCATCAACAAAATGGCATGGAAAGACTGATAAAGCTACAGACCTTGGATTTAATTCTGTTTTCTAGAAGGGAGAATATGTTTTTTTATTGCATTGTCTAAAACCCAGACATTCATTATACAACACTTTCCAAGTTTAACTGTGCTTGTCAAATTGGGGTCAGTACTACATCATGAGAACAAACAGGATAAAAATGGAAGTGTTCAATAGGTCAGAAAGAATCTGAGGAAAGGGAAACAGAGTTAACATTTTACAATTGGAAACTGGTAATTAAATGAGGGCGAGAGGGGGAGAATGATTGTGGTGCTGTTTCCATTATAACAGAATACTTTATTTTATTTTCTTTCTGTCCCTAACCCCAACCCTCTCCCACAAACCAGTGGCTCCTGCGGTGTTAGAAGTGTCACTTCTTACTTACACATCCAAGACCTTTTTCATTACTCACTAACCTTCACCACCTTCTCAATGGGCCTCATCTTCCATTCTCTATTCTTCCCTACATTTCCCTGAAGCTTTAAACTAGTTTCATCTCTGTTAAATGAACAACACAAAAATGAAGCACTGCAGATGCTGAGAATCTACAAAAACTGAAAATGCTGGAAATACTCAAACATCAGGGAGGACTTGAGACTGAGTATTCCCAGCATTTTCTGTTTTAGTTCCATTCCTTATGAAATACTGCACTAGATGCTGACTAACTAGCTAAATATTTCTAGCATTTTCTCCTTGCATTGTAGATTTTCAGCATCTACAATATTATGCATTTACTCTGCAAGATTTTTCCCCCACACCTCTGGGTTCATTCACCAAACAGGAAAGGCCTCTTGCTTAACTGCAAATCAATGATCTTGTGATCTTTCAGAAGTACAAAAATAGTGACAAGTCTCAAAGGAAATGTTATACTACAAGATGAGTGAGGAAAGCACGATCAACTTAAACAAGATCAAAGATTACCTGATCGCTGGGTGATTGCATTTGCCCCTTCTTCAGAAGATGGGGGAGTCCTCTCATAGTAATTATTCTCTGTTCCCAAAGAGTAATTTTTCCTGGAGAAACGCTCCTTTTAAAATAACAATAGAAAGCAATAACACATAAACCCAAGGATGTATTTAAGAGAAACAACCATTATATAACAGTTGAGAGGTCATGATGCAGCATTATAAAGCTGTGACTAAGCCTTATTACAGAGTATCATGTACATTTCTGGTCACTGCATTACAGGAAGAATGTGGAGACTTTGGAAAAGATGCAAGAGAGGTACACTGGGATGTCACCTGAATTAGAGATTATTAGCTGTATAGAGGGGTTAGGCAAACTAGGGTTGTTTTCTTTGGAAAGCAAGGCTGAAGGCAACTTGATGGTAGTTTATAAAATGAGAGACAAAGATTAGAGCCTTTATTCCCCCAGAGCAACACACTGAAGGACACCAAAGCACACAGATTTAAGGAGGGAAGGGTAACATTTTAAATATTTGTGAGGCAACTTTTAGTTTTATATAGACATACGTACGTGGTCAGCACACGAGTAAATATAATTGCAATATTTAAGGGGTAATTAAACAAGCACATTAACAGGCAGGGGATGGATAAATACAGATCAAGTGCATACAAATGAGATTACGTTTAATTTGCATCATGATTGGCAGAGGCATCATAACCCAAAAGTGCAAACACGAGGAAATCTGCAGATGCTGAAATTTCAAGCAACACACATAAAAATTGCTGGTGAATGCAGCAGGCCAGGCAGCATCTTTCAGAAGAAGTACAGTCAACGTTTCGGGCCGAGACCTTCAAGGATCTCGGCCCGAAACGTTGACTGTATCTTTTCCTATAGATGCTGCCTGGCCTGCTGCGTTCACCAGCATTTTTTGTGTGTGTAACCCAAAAGACCTGTTCCTGTGTTGTACTGTTCGATTTTTTATACTGATAATTAATGTTAAGTAGAGCAAGCTAAATTTGAAAGCTGTAACTTTGAAGGGATGTAGTCAAGGACTGAAGCCTTATTTTTCCTCCGAATGAACTTTAATCTGGAGTTTTTATTCATTACATACAATTTTCTAACAGGTTATTTAAAGAGGCTTTCCCCAAATCAATAGCAAACATCCTACTTAATACACATAGCTTAAATATGTAAAACTTTTGTTGCCACAAATGTGTTATCTGCTATTGTAATTATGTTTGCTGTTGAACTTGAAGGAAGCTCCCCAGAGAACATCTCAATCAGCTCCTATTTCCATAACCAAAATTTTCCCATTACCTGTTTCTACTCTGGTTCTCCAGTTAATTGATTTTTAATAACTTTATGTCTCAATGTCAAAGCCATCCAATAAACCATTGAGACAGATCACCTACTGAATGTGAGACTGCTATCCACAAGTGTAGTCCCCTTCCTACACAAATGTTTTAACAACAGGAAATAACAATCAAATTCTTACAAATAGCTTCTTAAATCAAAACTCAATTCTTACGAATAACTTTCACAATCAAGGCACTAGAAAATACTAAAATTGTGTTTCCAATAAATGCAGTTTGCTTTTGAAGAAAAAAAACCTGAAGTTTTGAAAAAACACAAAATGCCAGGCACTAGCAGCACCAGACTACAGTTAAGTGGAGAAAATATACTGGTTATTAAACTGGAAAAAGTGACCTAATTTGTCATTATTGTTGCAAGAACACAAAAAAATTGAAACATTAATCTAACATCTCTCTCTCCACACATCCTTTTACATAAAGACAACTCGTCAGCTCAACAAGTGCTTCAAATATTTTTCCCCTGCACAATTAAAGCATGGAATAACCTCCATAACAGTCACACAACCAAACCCAATCAAATTTAAGGCAGCTTTTCTTCTTCAAAAATCTCCTTCTTAAGCCCACCCTCCACCACCTCCAGTTTAAATTCCATGTGGAATATTTTGGAGGATCAAGAACCAAGAACAATGATGTTAAAGATGTGGCTTAAAAGTTATACATAGTTCATCGATAAATATTAGTTTGCCCCTTTTAAAAAAAACTGAACCATTTAAAAACTAAATGATTATCACATATTTAACATTTGACTATTCTGTCATTGTTTATTTAGACCACGACATAGGAGCAGAATTAAGCTATTTGGCACATCGAATCCGCTCTGCCATAACATCAAGAGTGATTTATTATCCCTCTCATCCTCATTCTCCTGCTTTCTCCCCAAAACCTTTGACACCCTTACTACTCTAGAACCTATCAACCTCTGCTTTAAATACACTCAACCTCCAGTTTAAATTCCATGCGGAATATTTTGGAGGATCAAGAACCAAGAACAATGGAATGCAGTCATCTTTGGTAATTAGTTCTACAGATTTACCACCGTCTGGATAATAAAAATCCTCCTTTCTAAAAGGATATTCTTATATCCCGTGGCTGTGCCCCCGGTCCTAGACTCCTCCGTAATGAGAAGAAACATCCTCTCCACATTCAATGTCACCAGTATGAGAAAACTGTCTTAATATCCCCAGTAACACGCACAAATAAGAGATTGTTAAACTTCTAACCATAAGTTAACAATTTTCCTTTAGTTATATTTTTAGAGCAAATTTAAGGGTTTTTATTTTAAAAAATCTCTGCTGAAATAATGCTTAAATTTAAGGGTCAAAGTTATAGTTTAAAGCTAAGGGCTACTTTAAACCTCTAGTCCTTCAAATCAAGAAGTATGGCTGAAGGACAGATTAAACTATTTATAAAGCAATGAAATTGCTTAAAGCATTAGCTTGCCTGTCATAATGAAATCTCAAATTTCATGCCTCTATTAAATCGCAAGCTTCCAAGTAAATGCTAGGAGAAATTAGCAGATTTTTGAGCCATTAATTTGCTGCTGCACACAAAATAAGATTGATGAATTTCCTCAAATTCTCAACTATGTACAGTTGCATCGTTACACCAAGGTGAGATTCATGAGTCAAAGATGAAGGATCATTTAGACACAAACTGAATGTACTTAAGCAAAAATTTGCTTTGCATAAATGGATGCAATTACAGTATGTAAACTGTATACAAATTAATGAATTGCAAGGGGAGAGCACAAGTGCAGCTAATAATGTAAACATTTCCTCCTCTTTCATACCTTATTGTTTGATCCCAAGACGTTTAATTTTAAATAACCATCACGTCAAGGCGAACCATGGCACTGCACAATCATGTGCTCCCACCCGTTTATGGTTGAAAGCAAAAGACCGTGTATCGACCATTACTGATTTTATTCATTTAAAACGAAGCGTGATTTAATGAGGGTTCTGCAGGACTAGAGAAAAAAAATGATTTTGTTTTCTCCAGTCCTGCCGAAGGGTCTCGACCCAAAGCACCGACTGTACTGTTTACTGCCGAGTTCCTCTAGCATTTTGTGGGTGTTGCTTGTATTTCCAGAATCTGCAGATTTTTTCGTTTTTTAATGAAGGTTGTTTGTTTCGTGGTATGTGAAATGGGGGGGGTGGGGAAAAATCAGGACAAATGACTTTGGATACAACTTCTTCCACCCACCAACCGAAGCCGACTCAACGCCGCCACCCCATTGGCTGATTTCAAGCGCCAACGACCCATTTAAAAATACACAAGCACCTCCTCCCGCGGCCGCGCACGCTCCGCCCCGCGCTCCCCGCTGCCTCCAATCGGTGGCCTGCGACCGCCCCGGGACAAACCCCGTCAGCAGCGTCGAGGCGGCGCACCCTGGCGGCGTGGGGTCCAAACGACACGTGAACGGGAGACGGAACGGGGGTCGAGAAGAAAATGAATTACACACTCAACACACACACACGGGTGCTTGCTAGACACATGCATAACCGAATCATAAAGTTGCCTGTTAGGCCGCGCTCACACCAGGGGAGAAACCGGCGGGGCGGGGTTCCATTTACCTTGACGACGTTGTTCTGGAACTTGCGGCCGTTGGTGGGTCCCCGCCGCTGCAGGTCGGCCAACTGCTCGCGCAGCGTCTCCTTCTGGTGAAAGGAGAAGGCCGGGTGGTTGGACGCCATGGTGAGCAGCAGCAGGAACTCCTGCACGCTACGCTCCGTCAGCTGCAGCCCGTAGTTGCGGATGACCGTGTCGATGCGGCCGAGGGCGCGGGCCAGCACCGTGGCCGCCTCGCGGTTCTCCGAGCCCAGCAGCGCCAGCGACACCACCAGCTTGCTGCGCACCACCTCGTCCGTCACGTCGCCGATCGTGGCCAGGTCGGCGGCGCTGTTGGCACGGATCTCCGAGTCGCGGAGCGAGTGGTAATCTTTGCGGGCCAGGTCCTCCAGGCAGCTGCCGAGGAAGCGCAGCTCCAGCGGGTGGCACAGGTCCAGCAGGCCGCAGCAGAACTCCAGCCGCTGCGCCGATGTGAGCGCCGAGCCGAACCACTCGTAAACCGCCTCCTTCTGCGGCTCCGGCGGCGGCATGGCGGGAACAGCTTTCACCCCCTCTTCGTCGTCGTTATCCTCTTCTTTCTCGTCGTCATCGTCCTCCTCCTCCTCTTCTTCGTCTTCGTCCTCCTCTTCTTCGGGGTCGGGCAGCTTCATCAACACCTTCATCTTCATCAAGTTAGCGCAACACCCGCCGCCCAAAAAAACAAAAACACACAAACAGCTAATTAATTAAGTGGAACCGACCACTCCGCGCATATTTTCAGTCTCGGTCACAGATTGATCAATTTATTTTTTTGCTCTCTCTTTCTCTCCAACCCCTCCCACTCCGCTCGGCAACGGAGCGCCGATTGAAGTGGAGGTCTCGGCCCCGGCTGTCAATCATCCGTGTCCTGTCCCCACCAATCAATCACTGGCGGCTCCGCCCAGTGCCGGGCTTGGCCCCGCCCCCACCCCGCCTCCCCTCCGATCCGTGTAGCAGGTCACCGACCTCCCGTCCGTCCGGCCCCGCTTATTCATTACCTACGCCCACTGCTGGCTCCACCCCAGCCCTTAGGCAATTCCGCAACCATTCCACTTTTCGAAGGAATGTTCAATTTAAATGCTTCCTTCACAAGTACCTCGCTTCCAACCAGGCATCCCTCGCTATTCCATCCGCAGCTCCCCACCTCAAGCAGTTAACATCTGAGGGTGCCATATATCCTCCAAGCAATTAAATTGTTTTTGTTTCCAAATATGGTTAGATATTTATAAATGCATGTGTAATTTATTCACTGGCTTCAAGTAAGTCGCAGTCACCTGGTCTTCAATTACCGGGAGAGGCGAGAACGGGAGAAATCACAGAAAAAGTTGTCATTCGACCTGTCAAATTTTATCAGCTCTGTCAGAGCAATCTAGCTCCTCCCACTTCACTGTAGTCTTCCCTCAAAACTGTAGATATTTTCCCCTACCCCTACCAAGTGCATTACAGATCAGTGACATGTATTTTCTTTATGTCATTGTTTTAGCCATTCAGCTTCACCCCCTAGTCTTGACCCCTCTGGCAACTGAACAGTTTACATGAAAAGTTAAACAGAAGCAGCAGAACTCTGTCAAACAACAGGAATTCTGCAGATGCTGGAAATTTAAGCAACACACATCAAAGTTGCTGGTGAACGCAGCAGGCCAGGCAGCATCTCCAGGAAGAGGTGCAGTTGACGTTTCAGGCCGAGACAGATATGGCCAATCATTATCTCAAACCATACCATCAGTCTCAGCCTTCAGCTCTTGATGCCTTTTATGACCATAAAACTCAGCAGCTGAATTGGGCCATTTGGCCCATTGAGTCTGCTCTACCATCACATCATGGCTCATTCTGTACCAAGAAGTTTATTTACTTCTTTCTTAAGTGACTTGGTCTCCACATCTCTATATTGATATGAATTCCACTCTCTGAGTAAATTTCTCCTCACCTCCATCCTAAATTTCTTTCTGGGATCAGGATCCCTTATTTTACAGTGCAGTCTAATCCTGGCAGACATTAGTAATTTTCTATTTAACTTTCTTAAATTATTTTAAGATCATTTTCCTTAACTGATTGCTGCATCTACATGTTCACTGCCTCTCTGTCTGCCTACTTCTTTGCATCCTCCCTTCTTCAGACAATAGTGTGTTGTGTAATTGGGAAGAGCTGCCAGGCATAGTGGTTGAAGCAGGCACATGAGCAACCTTTAAAAGCCATAGATAAGTACATGGATAGAAAGGGTTTAGATGGATGCAGGCCAAATAAATGCAGCTGGGACTAGTTCACTTCGCAACTCAGTAGCTATGGATGAGTTAGGCTGAAGGGCCTATATGCTGTATCCATGCTATTTGACTCTATAAATTATAAATGGTTTTACGGTGGAATATGGCATGTGTTTGTGGGGGTATAGAGAGTGTACTAAGGTACTGAGGATGCAATCTTGTAGAGGGTAATAGTGGAGAAGGTGTTCTTATCCTCATTGATTTTGGTCTGTTGTCAGGAAGGCAGGGATCCAATTGCTGAGTGGGGTGCATGGACAATACTCCGCCATTCAATTTTGGTTAATTTATTTTCCCTCTCGACCCCATTCCCCTATCCTTTTCCTGTAATTTTTGATGCCCTTACTAATCAAGAACCTATCAATCTCTGCTTTAAATATACCCAATGACTTGGCCTCCATGATCTATGCCAATTCCATTCACCACCTTCTGGCTAAAGAAATTCTTCCTCATTTCTGTATTAAAGGAATGCCCTTCTATTCTGAAGCTGTGCCCTCTGGTCCTAGACTCTCCCACTAATAGAAATATCGTCTCCATGTCCTTTCTTTCTAGATCTTTTAATTCGGTATGTTTCATTTCTAAACCCTCCTACTGCTAAACTTCAGTGAGTACAGGCTCAGAGCCATCAATATTTTTAAAATTCAGAATAAACTTTATTCATAATAGAAATATTTACAAGAATAAACAGTGCAATGCCTTTTCATTCTTTACATTCATAGTCTATAATTTCAGTACTTTCCCTACACATCAATAGCACTGCAATCACTGATGTGGTCCTCTGTGGTGGTGTGCTACAATATTTGGGGGGCTTCCTCACCCAACCTGGCCCCTACCTCTTGAGTAGATGAACCCTATACTGTAGTCCTTCTCCAATGAGCACTTGTGGAAGATGGCTGCACCAAGCTTCAGTGCATCCCTCAGTACATACTCCTGCACCCTAGAATATGCCAGTTGGCCGCATTCCTCCATGCCCATCTCAATGTGCTTGCAGACCAACAACTTTCGGACAGACCAAAGGCCATCTTTCACCAAGTTGATGATTTGCTGGCATCGCTTGATTTTTGTCTCCATGTGTCCCCGGGATCAGAGAGTACTCTGTCACGCAGCTACTTGGGATCAGCAGCTGCAACAAAGGCTCTTCCACTGTTCTGCACATCCTCTTCGCAAACCCACTGTCCCCCAGAACCAACAAATGCTTCTTATACATTAACTCTTTAATTGTCAGGATTATTTTCATGAACCTCCTCTGGCCCTTCTCCAATGCCAGAACAAACATTCTCAGATATGGGGCCCAAAATGGCTCACAATACAAAATCTGATCAGACCAATGCCTTATAAAATCCTTGCTTTTATTCTAGTCCTCTCAAAATAAATCCTAACATGTGTTTGCCTTCCTACTACCAATTCAACCTGCAATTTAACCTTTAGGGAATCCTGCACTAGGACTCCCTGGTCCCTCTGGCTCTGATTTCTGCACTCACTCCCCATCTTAAAAGTTGTTGTAATCTTTACCTCTTCTATCAAGGTGCATGATCACTCACTTCCCTACACTGTATTCCATCTGCCGCTTCTTTGGCCATTTTCCTAATCTGTTCAAGTTCTTCTGCAGAGTTCTTTCTCAACACTACCTGCCCCTCCACCTATCTTTCTATCATCCACACCATTGGCACCAGGATGATAGTGGGCTTCTTAAAGCATCGTGGACTTGTCAATTGGAGTAGGAAGAGGTTAAAAATGTCAGTGAATACCACTGCTGTCTGACCTGCACAAAATTGGAGAACATGGTCAGGTGTCCATCTGGCCAGTCCCTTTCTGTTCACTCTCAGTAAGGCATATCTGACATCTGCTGTCGTGACTATGTGCATCAAAGGTGCATCAAAGATTGTCAGGGTGAGTGGTGTCAATTCATTTAATAATTTTCTTCTGCATATTCTCTAAAGCCTTCGAACCTTTCCTAAGTATGGCACCAAGGATGGATCCAGCCCTGAACCCGTGTTTCATAAAGGTTCATGACAGCTCGCTGGTTCTTGTACTCTATGTCTATATAAAGAATCTGGGCTGCCTTCTACTTTTCGATCATTTACTCAACTGGGCTTTGTAGCTTCAATAATATATGCAGAAATACTCTGAGATTTTTTTACATTCTTGTATCTTATAGAGTTGTGCCCAATTTCTTAATCAGAAGAGTGGGGTAGGCATCCTCATGGAATGGCTCTTGGCCAGGCAACAACAACTATAAATCAGGACAAGCGCTTGGGATATTCAGGTTGCCTTCACCTGAACACCATCTACTCTTCTGTGGCTATAGGTATATTCATGACAGGGAATCCTTGAAGAGGAAGTACATGGTGTCTGGATGGCATTATCAAATTTACTGTTTTGATTTAAGTTTCTTTCAAATAAACTTTTTCATTGTGAGAAAGATGAAAACTAATCAGAATAGACTGAATAAAACAGAAGGAGAAAAGAAGGGCTGGTTCATATGGCTTAAACACTGCTAATAGTGTTTGTATCCATCACTGGCTCATTACATTCTGAACTTTAAAAAGAAAATGGAAAAGTGTAACCTTGTTTGTAGGACTACAAATAAGCCAATATTTGTCCAATTGTGCCTCATTTGATAACTTTTGCTGAACTTTAATTGCAGAAATATGTTGGCAAGTAGATGCAGTTAACGTAGCCATTAGCCATAAAAAAAATTGAAGTGCCAATGGTGGCTAAATTAGTAGTACTGTTGCCTCTTTGTCAGAAAGTACCCAGTTCCTCCTGCTCCAGTGACGTAGGCACAAACATAATAGACTTAATTGTTGTTGTGAGGGAATGCTGCACTCAATACAGAGAGGCTAAAATTTAGTTTTACTATAGCAGGTTGAGGAAGAAAACTCCTTTATTACTAATTAGAAGGGTATGTGAAGATTACATTTAATAGAGCAGGAATGAACCTTGGACTTTAAAAACATTAAGAAAGAGTTCTTGTTTTGATTATTCTTTTTGGCTGCAAGATAAGTTTTATGTTAGAAGGTTGAAAGTATTGCTTTCAGTTTCATTTCCAATTAAATGGAAAGTTAAAGTCAAATACTGGATGGGTGATCAGGGGAGTAATGATATACAATTGATTATTAGATAAGGTGGGTCATTTTGATCAAGTTGAGAGGGTGGGGCAAAATTTTGAAACTAGTGTAGGGTTTAGCATAAGTAATTTTAAATTGTTAGTAAGCTTGCAAACTTGTAAAATTTAGAATGTGTAAGTCTGCCACTTGGCCCCTTCTTGCTGCACTTGTTTAGAAAGAGCTATCTAGCCTCATCCCAGCATAAAGTCACAACTATTCGAGTGCATGTCCAAGTCCTTTTTAAAAGCATTTTAACCTCTACTATTACATAAGGCGGAGAACTGCAGTTTCCTTTGTAAATGAAAATCTTTTCTTCAGCTTTTGAATCTTGCTCTTAGCTCTCTAGGTTTGTGGATAACTTGCTTCCATCAGAGTTCTGTAGGATTGGAGTCTGCTTTTATCCTATGTGAGATTCATAAGTGGAGCAGGAGATGCTTCATGGGGTGGTTGGGTAGGTAGAACAGGAGACTGCGTGCTCCCTTTGTCGTTTACACTGGGCTTCTCTTTGCTCCTGACATCCTATAATAAATGCATGATGACTGCCACTCAGTAATCAAAGCTTTTCTAAACAAAAGTTCCTATTGGATTGTTTGCCCAACAATGAAGTTAAATTAACAGGTGTTATTATTTGATATATTCTTTCCTCCCCTTTCACGGTAATATTAGTCCTCCAATCCTCAGGAAGTATCAAAAAGTTATCTCAAATTTCTTCTCTCAACAGTTTAGAAAAGGGATGGTGAACCTAAGGCACACATGCCCTAGACGGAATGCACAAAAATTTTGTGGCAAGCAGCATGCAGTACACTCGATTCGTTAAACCTCATCCACAATTAAAAGATACATAATGATTATCTTTTCTGCCAAATGAAGCACTGAATTGCTTTTCATGAGAAACATCTCATGCCTACTTGGTGCCAGCTAGATCGTTGTGAGAACATGTAACTTTGGATGATATATTTTGAAATCCTTGCATACCTGGTGCACATATCAGCATTTGGAGAGAAAGTGGTTACAATCACAACACTATTTAGAAATGATGTTATTTTTCAATTGTTTTTTAAAAGATTAATATTATGGTTATACAGTTGGATCTGTTGGGCAGACTATGTTGTTTGCATGCATAGCACCCATCTCTTGAAGTAATCATTCTATTCCAAGCATTGTCATGGAAAGAGATTATCAGGTGCATAAGAGAAGAAATTCAAAGCCATGAAGAAATGCAACATCCAAACAGACTCTATGATTCTATGACTCCAGCAAACTCTGACCCATTACTACTCAAAATGGAGAAGGAACACTCGGGAAAATATTGAAACAGTCAAAGCCACGTATTGTGAGAACAGTTCCTGTACACGAAAAAGAAGGAATGGATCAACTCAACAAACATTCATCTGCCTGCTCCCTTTGTGGAAGATTCTGTGGTTTCCAAACTTGCCACATTAGTCACCTCAGAACATAAAACCAGGATGGAAATAATTCATTCTCCTCCCTGCAGGACAGCATAAGGTGTAATAAAGATGCTTAACGCCACGCCCCAGTATATCACAATACTAGACTATAGAAGGTATCCAAGCTAATAGCAAAGATTACATCAGATCCTGGAAGCAATAAAGTGTCTCAGGGTGCAGCCAAGCAATATTTTACAGTTTTTAATTTTTAAAAAGCTGCATTCAAAAAATATCGTGAGTGGTGGTAAAAATCTTCTGAGGTGTATATATTTCAATGCTAGGAGTATTGCGGGGAAGGCAGATGAGTTGAGGGCGTGGATTGACTTGTGGAATTATGACGTTATAGCAATTAGTGAAACTTGGCTACAGGAGGGCCAGGACTGGCAGCTTAATATTCCAGGGTTCAGATGTTGCAGATGTGATCGAGGCAGAGGAATGAAAGGTGGGGGAGTAGCATTGCTTGTTAAGCAAAATATTACAGCAGTGCTCAGGCAGGACAGATTAGAGGGCTTGTCTACTGAGTCCTTATGGGTGGAGCTGAGAAACAGGAAAGGTATGGCCACATTAGTGGGATTGTATTATAGAACACCCAATAGTCAACGAGAATTGGAAGAGCAAATCTGCAGAGAGATAGCAGGCAACTGCAGGAAACATAAAGTTGTGGTGGTAGGGGATTTTAATTTTCCATATATTGATTGGGACTCCCATACTGTTAGGGGTCTAGATGGTTTAGAGTTTGTAAAATGTGTTCAGGAAAGTTTTCTAAATCAATATATAGAGGGACCAACTAGAAGGGATGCAATATTGGATCTCCTGTTAGGAAACGAGTTAGGACAAGTGACGGAAGTCTGTGTAGGGGAGCACTTTGGTTCCAGTGATCATAACACCATTAGTTTCAATTTGATCATGGACAAGGATAGATCTGGTCCTAGGGTTGAGGTTCTTAACTGGAAGAAGGCCAAATTTGAAGAAATGAGAAAGGATCTAAAAAGCGTGGATTGGGACAGGTTGCTCTCTGGCAAGGATGTGATCGGTAGGTGGGAAGCCTTCAAAGGCGAAATTTTGAGAGTGCAGAATTTGTATGTTTCTGTCAGGATTAAAGGCAAAGTGAATAGGGATAAGGAACCTTGGTTCTCAAGGGATATTGCAACTCTCATAAAGAAGAAGAGGGAGTTGTATGACATGTATAGGAAGCAGGGAGTAAATAAGGTGCTTGAGGAATATAGGAAGTGCAAGAAAATACTTAAGAAAGAAATCAGGAGGGCTAAAAGAGGACATGAGGTTGCCTTGGCAGTTAAAGTGAAGGATAATCCAAAGAGCTTTTACAGGTATATTAAGAGCAAAAGGATTGTAAGGGATAAAATTGGTCCTCTTGAAGATCAGAGTGGTCGGCTATGTGCGGAACCAAAGGAAATGGGGGAGATCTTAAATAGGTTTTTTGCGTCTGTATTTACTAAGGAAACTGGCATGAAGTCTATGGAATTAAGGGAAACAAGTAGTGAGATCATGGAAACTCTACAGATCAAAAAGGAGGAGGTCCTTGCTGTCTTGAGGAAAATTAAAGTGGATAAATCCCCGGGACCTGACAGGGTGTTCCCTCGGACCTTGAAGGAGACTAGTGTTGAAATTGCAGGGGCCCTGGCAGAAATATTTAAAATATCGCTGTCTACAGGTGAGGTGCTGGAGTGGCTCATGTTGTTTCGTTGTTTAAAAAAGGATCGAAAAGTAATCTGGGAAATTATAGGCCAGTAAGTTTAACGTCGGTAGTAGGTAAGTTACTGGAGGGAGTACTAAGAGACAGAATCTACAAGCATTTGGATAGACAGGGACTTATTAGGGAGAGTCAACATGGTTTTGTGCGTGGTAGGTCATGTTTGACCAATCTATTGGAGTTTCTCGAGGAGGTTACCAGGAAAGTGGACGAAGGGAAGGCAGTGGATATTGTCTACATGGACTTCAGTAAGGCCTTTGACAAGGTCCCGCATGGGAGGTTAGTTAGGAAAATTCAGTCGCTAGGTATACATGGAGAGGTGGTAAATTGGATTAGACATTGGCTCAATGGAAGAAGCCAAAGAGTGGTAGTAGAGAATTGCTTCTCTGAGTGGAGGCCTGTGACTAGTGGTGTGCCACAGGGATCAGTGCTGGGTCCATTGTTATTTGTCATCTATATCAATGATCTGGATGATAATGTGGTAAATTGGATCAGCAAATTTGCTGATGATACAAAGATTGGAGGTGTAGTAGACAGTGAGGAAGGTTTTCAGAGCCTGCAGAGGGACTTGGACCAGCTGGAAAAATGGGCTGAAAAATGGCAGATGGAGTTTAATACAGACAAGTGTGAGGTATTGCATGTTGGAAGGACAAACCAAGGTAGAACATACAGGGTTAATGGTAAGGCACTGAGGAGTGCAGTGGAACAGAGGGATCTGGGAATACAGATACAAAATTCCCTAAAAGTGGCGTCACAGGTAGATAGGGTCGTAAAGAGAGCTTTTGGTACATTGGCCTTTATTAATCGAAGTATTGAGTATAAGAGCTGTAATGTTATGATGAGGTTGTATAAGGCATTGGTGAGACCGAATCTGGAGAATTGTGTTCAGTTTTGGTCACGAAATTACAGGAAGGATATAAATAAGGTTGAAAGAGTGCAGAGAAGGTTTACAAGGATGTTGCTGGGACTTGAGAAACTCAGGTACAGAGAAAGGTTGAATAGGTTAGGACTTTATTCCCTGGAGCATAGAAGAATGAGGGGAGATTTGATAGAGGTGTATAAAATTATGATGGGTATTGATAGAGTGAATGCAAGCAGGCTTTTTCCACTGAGGCAAGGGGAGAAAAAAACCAGAGGACATGGGTTAAGGGTGAGGGGGGAAAAGTTTAAAGGGAACATTAGCGGGGGCTTCTTCACACAGAGAGTGGTGGGAGTATGGAATGAGCTGCCAGACGAGGTGGTAAATGGGGGTTCTTTTTCAACATTTAAGAATAAATTGGGCAGATACATGGATGGGAGGTGTATGCAGGGATATGGTCTGTGTGCAGTTCAGTGGGACTAGGCAAAAAATGGTTTGGCACAGCCAAGAAGGGCCAAAAGGCCTGTTTCTGTGCTGTAGTTTCTATGGTTTCTATATCGTCTCCACAATTGAATATGAATACTAACAATGATTATTCATGGTATAAACCATGAAAGAGTGAACTGACAAGACTTGGATTTCTTTGAATTGGTGCAAAACGTGCCCAACCATAACCAGTGTTGAATTTCATTGCCACAGCTGCTTCAAACTTTATACAGCATAGTTAGCTTTTGAGTTCAGCATTTCAGGTTAGGATGCCAAAAAAATAAGAAAGGAACACAAACAATAATTAATAATTGAATTAACCTAGAAATTCATCCTTAGTCATGAGGGTTAAAGAAGGTAGAAAATAGGTATCATATTAAAAAGGGTCACTGGGGAGACAAAAGTGCTGTCTGAAAAAAATACCGGCTGATAAAATTGGAGAAATTCATTTTCCTATTCTGTATTAATAGAATGAAAGAGAATATTTTGTGATATAGGCTTGCATGCCATTGTGAAGCTGGTATATGGTGAAGTTGAATTTCTGTGGAATTCCCAATTTGAGGAACTCTGGTTTGATGAATTTATCACTTTGGGGTGAAGGCAAGTTTCCATCAGGTCTTACTCATACTTGTTAAATCATATTTATAGATTTGAAATAATCAACAGTTCTGATATGTTCAATTTCCAAAAATAAAACACTGTATACTTACATTTTTTTAACGTTCAGATTCAGTCTTTTAGATCATAACTACACTGCAGTCTTAATGATCACAAATGTTGGCAGCTGTAGACATACAAATGTAATATTTGTTTAAATTTTTAACTTATTTTGACATCTGTTACTTTTAAATCTAGTCTTTATTTTCAAGGGTCTTAAAATGCTACTTGTTGATTTTGATCGACATGAACGTTTTCTCTGCAGAGGCAGCTCTGTTTCTTTCATGACATCCATGATCAGAATTTAAATTAATTTTCACACTCAAGAGCCTTACTTGCAATGCATACACAAAGTAAAAAGGTTATGTAATATTATAGTTCTAGATCTAATCATGGATGAGCCCAAAGATCGTAACAAACCACTATGGATGCTGAAAATGTGAAAATAAAAACAGATAACACTGGAAATACTCAGCAGATCAGGTAGCAGCATCTATAGAAGGACGTTGATGACATTTTAGACCATATTCCCAAGCTGAAATATGTTAGAGATATAACAGTTTTTGAATAAGTTCTGTTTCTATTTAGGTATTTCATCTGGATTGAGAATGACTTGCTCCCACTCAGTCTGGAATGACTGATGTGGCCCATTTAGCACCCACAGAGTCTAGCACAAATGGGGCTGGATGTGCTTGACAGGGCAGGGCAGGTGATTAATTTGGGAGCTGGAGTACTCCTTCCACTCTTCACACTAGGCTTCTGTGTGTTCTTCTCAGTTCTATCCTGAATATTCTCTGGTCCTTTTGAGTAGTTATGGGCCCAGAGTTCTCACAAGTCGCAGGGTGTTAAATTTTTTAATAGAAGTTTTGAGAACATTTTTGAATCATTCCCTCTCTCTACCATGGTGTAATTTCCTGCCATGGTGGAGCTGAGAATAGAGTGTCTATGTTGGGAGTTTGCAATTGGGCAGGTCAGAATTGTTTTATCCAAACGAGACAACGGAATGTGATTGGCTTCTCAGTGCTGAGGATGTTAGTCTAAGAGAGGAAGCTAATGTTAGCTCATTTATGTTGCCCATGGATTTGGAGGATTTTGTGGAGACTGTGCTAGTATATCTCCAGTGCTTTGAAATGCCTGCTGAATATAGTCCATGTCTCAAAACATGCAGGAGAGTTGGGATAACTGCAGCCTGGTCGGCCCATGTTCTATGTACAGGGTTTGAGGTTTTGATCTTTAAGCACCATTTTCATCAGTCAGCCAAAGGCCGTGCAGAAAAGACAGAGAAGTTCAGATCCATGGCTGTCATTATCTTGCAAGCTGTTCCTGAGGTCCACATTTTCCAATCTCTTTATTGTTGGAGGTTTGTTTTGTGTAAAGGAGCCATTTTTCAAGGATAATTGTTTGGTAGTTGTTTATGAGCAGTTTTCTCAAATCAACCAAAGGGTATTACATGGTCTTTATCCATCCATATTGACCAGAAAACACCAGTTTAATAAGTGGTTAACGAGTTAGCAATAAAACTAATTAATCATAAATAACATTTTACGTTTATGATATATCATCCAGATCTCAGGTTAATTAAATATATTTCAAAGTTCATGTTATATTTTGACTCATCTTGAATTACATTTATTAATTTGACATTTAAGTGTTTGGAAATTTAGTTCCTTCTATCCAGCTAGTTAAATCTCCTTCATTTAGCCAGCTAGAATGATAACTGTTACACTACGTTTCTCATGGAAATCAGAGCTAGGCTGTAAAATTATTACAGTTGTCTGTTCTGCTCACACAGAATACTAGATAGAACATAGAATGGAACAGACATGCACAGGAATTGGCACTTCATCCCACAATGTTTTGCTGAACTAATTAAATTAAAAATCAAATGCCCAATTAAACTAATCCCTTTTGCCGACATAATATCCATATCTTTCCATTTATTACATATTCACCTGCCTATGTATGAGTCTTCTGAACACCCTTATTGTATGTACCTCCACCTCTACCTCAGGCAGGACATTCCAGGCACCTGCCATTCTGCGTAGAAAGTCTTGCCCTGCACATCTCCTTTGAACTTACCCCTCTCACCTTAAATGCATAACCTCTGGTGTTAAGATATTTCAACCCTGGGTAAAAAAGACACTGGCTGTATTCCCCTATGTCTCTTATAAACGTCTATCTAATCTTACACTAATGATATCCCATTCTTTATGTTGAAGAACAGGGTATTTCATCCCACTGTCATGGTTGATGTCGATCATTCAATTGAAGTTACTGATAGATTATTGGAACATTTTACTGTGCAATTTGTCGGAGTTTGTTGTGAGCAAATTGTTATGTTTCCTACATTGCAAAGCTGATACAAATATATTTCTGCCTAGCATCTTTCTCCTTCAATGCCCTATAACCACTGAAAATAAACTGATCATCTTTACATTACTCAAAGATTCAAAGACTCAAAGTACATTTATTATCAAAATATGTATGCAATATACAACTCTGAGATCTGTCTCCCCGCAGAGAGCCGTGAAACACAGAAGTAACATAGACCTCCATCTTTTCATCACTTCAATGTGTAATGCCAGTACCTGTGTGCTGTACATTATAGGCCCCACAATAAACTATTCCAATGTTATATGGGGATGTCGTTTGTTGAAAGAGATGTGCATCCCAGTACTCACAAATCCTTGGGTATAGTCGGGACATTGTGGTTAATTTTAAAGTCGGGTTGGGGTTGGATAAGTTATTAACATTTGAAAATCCTTGTGTCTTTTAAAATCCATCTCTATCCTAGCCACTTGAGGCAAGACAAGCTATGGGTTAGCAACCCCATCCCATTTCAAATTAAATAGAAATATAGGAGCAGGAGTTGGCTACTGCTCCCCTCAAGTCTGATCTGCCATATATATGATCATACATGTGATCCATATCCTCACCTTTACGTCATCTCCCATAGCAACTCCAGTGAAAAATATGTATCTCAACTTTTTATTGAAAATGAACAATTGTCTCTACATCAAATTGTTTATTTGGAGGAGACTTCCATTCTTCTGCTTCTCCTCTTTGTGGACACATGCTTTCTACCAACTCCTGGAAGTCCTTGCCATTTTCTACCTTACTGCACAACCAGCAGACGTAGTTTCTCGCTAACTATCGCAGTTACATATAAAGCAGCCTTAATTGCTAGATTACTGCACAAACATTCAATGCTCAATTTCATCCAAGGAAAGATTCAACAATCAAAAATATTATCACTGGAAGGCATTGCCAGTGATTGTGCTCACGTATGTGGTGGCAAAAATAGGAAAACAGATTATTATCTGAATGGTGGCCGATTAGGAAAAGGGGAGGTGCAACGAGACCTGGGTGTCATTATACACCAGTCATTGAAAGTGGGCATGCAGGTACAGCAGGCGGTGAAAAAGGCGAACGGTATGCTGGCATTTATAGCGAGAGGATTCGAGTACAGGAGCAGGGAGGTACTACTGCAGTTGTACAAGGCCTTGGTGAGACCACACATGGAGTATTGTGTGCAGTTTTGGTCCCCTAATCTGAGGAAAGACATCTTTGCCATAGAGGGAGTACAAAGAAGGTTCACCAGATTGATTCCTGGGATGGCAGGTCTTTCATATGAAGAAAGACTGGATGAACTGGGCTTGTACTCGTTGGAATTTAGAAGATTGAGGGGGGATCTGATTGAAACGTATAAGATCCTAAAGGGATTGGACAGGCTAGATGCAGGAAGATTGTTCCCGATGTTGGGGAGGTCTAGAACGAGGGGTCACAGTTTGAGGATAGAGGGGAAGCCTTTTAGGACCGAGGTTAGGAAAAACTTCTTCACACAGAGAGTGGTGAATCTGTGGAATTCTCTGCCACAGCAAACTGTTGAGGCCAGTTCATTAGCTATGTTTAAAAGGAAGTTAGATATGGCCCTTGTGGCTACAGGGGTCAGGGGGTATGGAGGGAAGGCTGGGTTCTGAGTTGGATGATCAGCCATGATCATAATAAATGGCGGTGCAGGCTCGAAGGGCCGAATGGCCTACTCCTGCACCTATTTTCTATGTTTCTATGTTTCTATGTCATTTAACATTGCAGAGTGGCAATCAAGGTAATTCCCATAAGAAGCCAGAAAATCATCACTAATATTGTTTAGCTCTGACATTTAATCTATGGAGTTAATCGCAAACTTCAGGACTGAACTACCCTCATTGTACATAAGGTGAGCCCGATAAAAAAAAGCCAAGAGTTGTTGAGCTTTGGGAAGTTTCCCACTAAAAGCTGTTATGAAGTGCAGGTTATTTCTGACAATGATTAAGCAGCCTGCTCTTTACAACATCCTGCTGAGACCAAGTCTGATCCTGTCGTACTAAAATTTATATAAGGAGGAATATAAATACTCATCTAATCTGTCCAAGTGTATAAATTCTCCACAGGAACGAAAATAAGGAATGAAAATGGCTAGCTTTGGTGTTTCCTGTACATAAGTGTTACATAAACTTCCAGCTGAAATACCCTGAAAGAAGATAAGTGTTACTTGATTCTACATTTGCCTTACACATAATATGAATGGTGCCCATTGTAGATATCAGAAGCATTATATTTGGTACTGCAAAGTGAGTGATGTACAAACCAACTGGAGTTATTTTAAATACTGAAAAGTCAGTGTTTGGGTTGGTGGTTGTGCAAAGGTTTGGCAAAGCTAAGGCTGGTAAAGAGCCAACTGTTCAGAGACTGAAGGCAGCTTTTTAATTTAAGGTTTTTGGTTTGGTGTGAAATACAGTTTAAAAAATACTTAAGTGTGAGTCAGCTTCCCTAACCTTCAGTATAAAACATACTAAGGATTGAGGGTATAAATCATAAAATCACACTTTAAGTTGAAAATTGTACTTTCAGTTTTGGCTTCACCAGTGATAGCGACGTTGCAAGAGAGAATTTTAAAAAATGCAGCAATGCTTTGAAGAGTGGAAGAAACTGTCACAATATAAGTCAGGAGCCAAGGGATTTAGGGAAAGTTCACTATGTGGATTCAGAACTGGCTTCCCCATAGAAGTCAACACATTCTGCCTGGAGGTTGGTGACCAGTGGTGATCTGCAGGAATATGTTGTGGGGACTCCTGCTCTTTGCGATTTTTATAAATGACTTGGATGAGGAAGTGAAAGGGTGGCTTAGTTAGGTTAATAAGTTTGTGGTGATATTGTGGATCACGTAAAAGTTTACTGTAGGTTACAACGGGACATTGACAGGATGCACAGCTGGGCTGAGAAGTGGCAGACGGAGTTTCATCTGGAAAAGCGTGCAGTGATGCCCGTTGGAAACTCTAACTTGAAGGCAGAGAACAAGGTTTACAGCAGGATTCTTAACAGTGTGGAGGGACAGCTGGATCATGAGATCCATGTCCATAAATCCCTCAAGCGGCTGCACAAATTGATAGAGTGGTTAAGAAGGCATATAATATGTTGCCCTTCATTAGGCAGGGGAATGAGTGCAAGAACCAGAAGGTAATAAAACCCTTGGTTAGACCACACTTGGAATACTGTGTTCAGTTCTGGTCTCCTCATTCTAGGAAGGATGTGGAAACTTGAGAGAGCACACAGAGGAGATTTACCAGGGTGCTGCCTGGATTAGGGAGCCTGTCCTATGAGGAGGTGTTGAGCGAGCTAAGGCTTTTCTCTTTCGAGGAAAGGAAGGGTGAGAGGTGACTTGACAGGGGTGTATAAGATTATAAGAGGCATCAATGGAGTGGACGGCCAGTGCCTTTTTTCCAGGACGGATATGTGAGAGGAGATTGTTTTAAGGTGATTGCAGGAAAGTATAGGGAGATGTCAGAGGTGTGTTCTTTAGACAGAGAACATTAGGTGCACAGAATGCACTGCGGGGGTGATGATAGAGAGATTTAATGACTGTGGGAGTCATGCATCTGTTTTCTATTTGCATTGTATTCTGTGTTGTGCATTTATGTTTATTATGGTAGCTAGTCACGTGAGCGAGGGGCATGGTAAACGTGAAGACAATAGCTTATGTATTCGTGCTTTTCTCTGGGTATTTTGTCTCTGGTGACCACCAGGTGTCATATCTTTTGCTGAACACCTAACTACACTTAAT
The DNA here is from genome assembly GCF_963921235.1 of Mobula hypostoma. Lineage (NCBI taxonomy): Eukaryota > Metazoa > Chordata > Chondrichthyes > Myliobatiformes > Myliobatidae > Mobula > Mobula hypostoma. The sequence goes on from NC_086113.1 coordinate 22,087,089, forward strand.
TGCATCGCTTCAAGTTTGTATGTTTTGCTGGTTGCGAATCAAGGATCAAACACATTTCTTCGGCTTGTGGAACATTATTATTGGATTGATCAGAGGGTGCGTCATACAAGGATAATGACTGCCAGCAGTGGCATTGGTTTGTTAGCATAGCTGCTACAGTGCAAACATGAGAGAAATTTAAGAGACTTTTACATAGGCACGTGGATGCAAGAAAAATAGAGGGCTATGTGGAATGGAAGCATTATATTGTTCTTGGAGTAGATTAAAAGACCAGCATAACATTATGGGCAGAAGGGTCTATAATGTTCTACTATCCATAGTACTGTAGTCCATTTACATCTGCTGTGTTACAGTTTCCTTAGATTGTACTATCATAAGTTGTTATTCTAATTAATAGTGAGAACTGTGTTATTTAAGCACTTCAGTTGTTTTCTATGTAATTCATCTTCAGAAGTATTGAAGGGCAGATTGATAAATTCCTTATCAGTACAGCAGTATCTCAATCATTATAGGTTTAACCTATTTGTACTAATTGCACCAGCCACTTTCTTATCAATACATCAAAGCAGCTTGTACAGGATTATTTTCACCTCTGCACAGTCTTCAATTCCTATGGGCAAGCTGCAATGCACGTGAAGTGCATTGATCTCAACACAATTATAGGTTAGTGCAAAACATTCCCTCACTAAGTGAGGCAATAAAAGCAAGACAGTTCTCACTCTTGCATTTCCACTCCTTTGTCATGTGCTCACCTTCGAGAGACCATTTCCTAAAGTCTTCACTTCTGTGAAGTGAAAATTGCTGTCAAAATTGGTTGCAAAATACTTTGGGACATACAGAAAGGAACAATTTTGAAATGGAAGAAGGTTTTTTAAAAAATTACCCCTTTTATTGTTGTTGTTTAAAATAAGAACAAAAATTGGGCAAAATATTTCTTTCTGGTACATTTTGAGTAAGCTGGACGATATATTGTAAGGAACCTGTTCTAAGCAGTTACTTTACTGCCATTTTAACTTTGGAGCTCAGCCTTTCTGCACATTATTTTAGAGCATATAGGATATTGTGTATAGCTGCTGAAGGAAATCATAACAACGGCAATCATATGTTGTAAATGTATATTATATTTAAAAGTTTTTATCCATTCTTTCAAGTGGGATTTCATTTCTCATGCCTATGTCAATATAACCAACTTTCTTGTAACACCTGCATATGAGACTTCAGTGAATTTTGCACTAGGGCATCCAGATCTCCGCATCTTCGACCTCTACAATCTCTTACTGTTCAGATCAGTGGTTCCCAAACTAGACAATATTGGGAGTGTTTAAGGGGGGGGGCAATAAAGATAAAAGGGGCAGTGTGGGGAGGGGAGACACTTGGCAGCTGAGGAATTACAGGCTTAATTTAAATAAGTAAATTACTTATAAGAATTTGATCCTCAGTGCCTTATAATTGAGTGTAACTATCACATAATCACCTCATTTCTTGCTAACCCACCATTCTCCTAGTCTTGGCTTGAAGTGCATTATAGTTGTATTTTGCATATCATGAGAAATCTGAACTGAAGAAATTGTGTTATTTACAGGCCCCGCCCGCACATTATTGCTATTCACTAATGTAGTAGAGTATTAGCTAGTATGATTCCCAAACTCTAATCACACAGCGCGACATTTCCTGTGAATTAGGGTATGGCATTTTATAGGGTAAAGTTCAGAGTCTGCCCTTTCAAATGGTTTCTCTAGCCCAAACCCAACCAAGATTTTGCTGACCCAGTTTATGTAACCTCAGGCAGAGAGTCAGGTTTTGCCTGAGCTATAATGATGTCATAACTTTCCCCTTTGTTGATTGTAGTGCTTGAGGTTGGACTTCAACAATTGGCGATTGACCGTGGTTATTAATCCATAACAGAAAGGCAAAAACGGACTAACCAAAAAATAAGTGTAGATGGTATGGTGTGGAGTATCTGAAATATGGATTTATACCAGTACCAAGCAACCAACAGAAGCCTTTTGTTACCTAAAAATGCTTTTTTTTTTCAAATGAGACAATGAAACTGTCAAAGCTTCTTGAATATTTGAAGAGAACACTCTGATAAAGCAAACAAGAACTTCAGTCATTTTCAGTCACTTTGTGAAAACTTTTAAAAATGGAAAACACTTCAAAAAATGTTTGCTAGGACTTCACAACAGAAGAGTGATGGCTTTGCTCTTCATACAACATTTCATTGCTCATTGTTATATCTGGAAAACCCCATAAAATTGAAGAAGAACTGATTCTGCGAACAGTAATGGAGGTTCTGAGTATGGTTTGGTCGCCATACCAAATGATTAAGGCAATTCCACTTACAACAACTGTGTTCAAAGACGAATAGATGAATGTGGAAAACACATTGAGCAACATACTAAGGGTAACAGAATTTGCTCAGCAGTTGGATGAGTCAACTTTGCCAGGCAATAAATCTTTGCTTCTCTGTTATGTACACTGCATAAAAGATGAACGCGCAGTTCAAGGGTTTTTATTTGCAGGGGGCTAGAAACAAATATGAAAGGGGAGTCAATATTTTGAATTGTTGAGCAATTTTTCAAAGAGAAGGACATTTCACTCACCATCATTCTTGCTTTTGCATCTGATGGGGCACCATCAATGATAGGATGCCACTGTGGGGTTATTACTTTCTTGAACAAAAGCTGTTCCTAACATATTTACCATTCACTGTGTAATTCCCAGGCAACATCTTGTCACAAAAAAAAACCCTGTGATCGGCTGCACAAATGATTAAAGACTGTTATCACAGTGGTAAATAAAATCAAGTCCCAAGCTCTTGGTTCTCGACTACTTTGAGAGCTTTGCATTGAGAATGGTGAACAGTTTAAATGTTTGATGTTGCACACAGAAATGAGATGGTTCTCAGAAGGAAACTGCCCGAGACACTTCAATGTGCTTTTTGAAACTGTGGCAAAATCCTTTGAGGACTCGAATGCTTCATTTAATAATCAATTCAAGAATAGGCATGTTATTGCTTATTTGTCAGAGTTTTTTGTGAAGTTTAATGAACTCAATCTCCAAATAGTGGATAATGATCTTCAAGTACACTGTGGCCACATGGGTGAGCTGAATAAAGACGTGTCAGAGAGATTTCAGGAACTTCTCTCAATCCAAATTCAAGCCAGGGTAATAAATCTATTCCCGTACATTTGTAATGAGGAATTAGCAAGAAGGATGGAGGAAGAACTGATCTCATTAAAAAATGACTTTGAGCTGAGGTAGAGGTTCAAAAAATCAAATCAAGACTTTTGGCTGCAGAAAGAAATCTCCAAATGCTATCTTGCAATTAAAAAAAAGTCAAGATATTCTTTCTTGCCTTTCCAACATTATACTTAGTAGAGCACGTTTCAGTGCAGTCACCCAACTTTTTTCAAAGCAACAAAACAGACTGCAAATTACTGAACATGGGGATATCATTGCACCAAGCCAGTACATTTCATTGAAAGGTGAAAAAGCAATTAATTAGTGAATTGCTGAACTACCAATGTTCTCTCTAAAACTGTTGATGAAAATTGTTTTTACTGTAATTAAAGAAATATGTTTTTTGTAGCTTTAAGTAGATTTGAGTATTTTTTTACAAGAATTTGTCTACTTGCTGATACTTTCTACATCTCTTTGTAAGCTCTTTATTTTATCTTCGCGACTTACTTTCCTAGATCTTCATGGAAGTCATGACTGACATTTATTTGCAAGCATGAGAAATTTGCCTTTATATTGCACCTATGTGGCAAAGTGCTTTCCACCAAATTAGATACTTTTCTGAAGCATAGCTGCTGTAATGGTATAAAAAACTGGAGCAGACAATCTTCGCACAGGTATTTTCACAATTATTCCTCTACTATTCTTCAAACCTCTAATTGCCTGAGGTAATGGACAGTGCCTTCCTTTAACGTAACATTCAAAACACAACCCTTCTAACATAGTGGTTCTTCCTTAACACCGTAATGGAGTTTCAGTCATGATTCTGAATGAGATTCAGGTTTAACATCACTGACATATGTTGTGAAATTGTTTTGTGGCAGCAGTACATTGCAATATTCAATAATAAAAAACTATAAATCACATTCAATATACTATATGAAGTAAAAACAATAAATTAAATAAATAGTGTCCAATCAGAGAAATCTGATGGCAGAGGAGAAGAAGCTGTTCCTGAGATGTTGAGTGTATGTCTTCAAGCTCCTGTACCTCTTCCTTGATGGTAACAGGGCATGTCTTGAATGATGAGGGTCTTTAATGATGGATGATGCCTTTTTGAGGCATTGCCTTTTGAAGGTGTCCTGGGTGCTGGGGAGGCTATTACCTATGATGGAGCTGGCTGAGTTCACAACTTTCTGCAGCTTTTTCCAATCCTGTTCAGTGGCCCCTCCATACCAGATGGTGATGCAACGAGTTAAAATGTTCTTCATGGTACATCTGTAGAAATTTTCAAGTCTTTAGCAACATACCAAGTCTTCTCAAAGCCTCCTTACTCCATGTGATATCAAGAAATAACTGAGGTAATGGGACTAAATAACATCTCAGCTGTAGTTCTCATGATCCATACTCTATAACTATCTATCTCTCTAGACAAGCTGCTCCAGTACTTTTACAATGTTGGCATCAATCAAACATGTAGAAAAATTATCCAGGTATGTCCTATTTACAAAAAAACATTACAACCCTGCTAATTACTACTCAATTACTTTATCCTCAACCCATCGCCAAAGTGATGGCAAATATCAGCAACAATACTATCAGGGGGTATTTGTTTGCCAATAATTGGCTTATCAATGAGCAATTTGGATTTGTCATGATCATTTTGCTCCAGACCTCATCATAGTTTTCATCCAAGCATGGATCACAGATCTGAATTCCAAAAATGAGGTAAGAGAGGCTGCCCTTGTCACCAAGGCAATATTTGACAAAGAGTGGAGTATCAAGGAGCCTTGGTGAAACTGAAATTAATGTCATCAAAGAAAACCTACTCCTGTTCCTTCCAGGGATGTCTACTCTGAAGATACTTATACTATATGGCAAAGTCTCTTCCAGGGATGCCTACCCTGAAGAAGTTTAAATCTTCCCTTTGACGGGAGCTCAGGGAAATCCTCTCTCACTGTTCCTTCTGTGATCTCTGCTGCCCTCTGTCTCGTCAACCACTTGATCACATTGTGTTTCTTCCTCCGCACCCCCCCCCCCGCCGACCTTCTTACTCTGACTCCTCATCTTTTCTCTCCAGTCCTGATGAAGGGTCTCGGCCCAAAACATCGACTATATTCTTTTCTTATAGATGCTGCCCGGTTTGCTGAGTTCCTCCAGCATTTTGTGTGTGTTGCTTGGATTTCCAGCATCTGCAGAATTTCCCTTGCTTGTGATTGAACTACTACACAGCACAGTCGACTATTTTGTGTTGGCCTTCACGGTGAAGAACACGTCTAACATGCCGAAAAGAGATGTATGGATGTGATGGGAGGTGAGGACCTTGATACAATAGCTATCACTGAAGAGGTAGTGCTAAGTAAACTTGTGGGCCTACAGATAGACAAGTCCCCTGGCCCTGATGGAATGCATCCCAGGGTACTGAATGAAATGGCAGAGGTTATAGTTGAGGCTTTGGTAATAATTTACCAAAATTCTCTGAACTCTGGACAGGCACCAGCAGATTGAAAGAAGGCAAGTGTCATGCCACTGTTTAAAAAAGGATGTAGATAAACGGCAGGTAACTAGAGGCCAGTTAGCTTAACATCTGTAGTTGGGAAAATGCTAGAAGCTATCATTAATGAAGAAATAGTGAGGCATCTGGAAAGAAATGGATCTATCAAACAGAAGCAGCATGGATTTAGCAAAGGCAGGTCATGTTTGACAAACTTACTGAAATTCTTTGAGGATATAACAAGCACAGTGGATAGAGAAGAACAAATGGACATTATTTACTTGGTTTTCCAGAAGGCGTTCAATAAGGTGCCACAGAAAAGACTTATCCATAAGATCAGGAAGCATAGAGTTGGGGGTGATGTATTAGCATGGATAGAGGATTGGTTAACCAATAGAAAACAGAGAGTTGGGATACATGAGTGTTTCTCTGGTAGGCAATCAGTGGTGAATGGTGTGCCATAGGGATCAATGCTGGGCCCGCAATTGTTCACGATATGCATTAACGATCTGGAAGAGGGGACTGAGTGTAGTGTATCTAAGTTTGCTGATGACACTAAATTGAATGGAAAAGCAAATTGTGTAGAGGATACAGAGAGTCTGCAGAGAGATTATAGACAGGTTAAGTGAGTGGACAAGGGTCTGGCAGATGGAGTACAATGTTGGTAAATACAAGGTCATCCATTTTGGAAGGAAAAATGGAGATCAGGTAATAACTTAAATGGTAAAAATTTCAGCATGCTGCTGTGCAGAAGGACTTGGGAGTGCTTGTGCATGAATCACAAAAGGTTGGTTTGCAGGTGCAGCAGGCTATCAAGAAGGCAAATGGAATGTTGGCCTTCGTTGCTAGAGGGGTTGAATTTAAGAGCAGGGAGGTTATGCTGCAACTCTACAGGGTACTGGTGAGGCTGCAGATGGAGTACTGTGTGCAGTTCTGGTCTCTTTACTTGAAGAAGGATATACTGGCTTTGGAGGCAGTGCAGAGGAGGTGAGGAGGTTCACCAGGTTGATTCCAGAGATGAAGGGGGTTAGACTATAATGAGAGATTGTGTCACCTGGGACTGAACTCGCTGGAATTCAGAGAGGAGATTTTATAGAAACATATAAAATTATGAATAGGATAGATGAGATAGAGGCAGGAAAGTTGTTTGCACTGGTAGGTGAGACAAGAACTAGGGGACATAGCCTCAAGATTCAGGGGAGTAAATTTAGGATGGAGATGAGGTGGAACTGTTTTTCCCAAAGAGTGGTGAATCTGTGGGCTTCTCTGCTCAATGAAGCAGTGGAGGCTACCTCAGAAGATATATTTAAGACAAGGTTGGGTAGATTTTTGCATAGTAGGGGAATTTAGGGTTATGGGGAAAAGGCAGGTAGGTGAAGATGAGTCCATAGTCAGGTCAGCCATGATCTTATTGAATGATGGAGCAGGCTCGATGGACCAGATAGCCTACTCCTGCTCCTATTTCATATGCTCTTTTGTTCTTCCAGGGATGCCTACCCTGAAGAAGTTTAAATTTTCCCTTTGACGGGAGTTCAGTGAAACCCTCTCTCACTGCTCCCCCTCCGTGATTTCTGCTGCCCTGTCTCTTCAACCATGTGATCACCTTGTGGTCCTTCCTCCCCACCCCCACCTTCTTACTCTGACTCATCATCTCTTTTTTTCTCCAGTCCTGATGAAGGGTCTCAGCCTGAAATGTTGACTGTACATTCTTTTCCATAGATGCTACCTGACCTGCTGAGTTCCTCCAGTATCTTGTGTGTGCTGCTACTCTTGTACAAACGTTTGTAGTTGGAGTCAAACCTTGCACAATGAAACAAAAAGCTGTGGTTGTTGAATGTTATCATTCTATCCTCACTGCAGGAGATTTTCAAGGCAGTAACCAAGGCCCAAGCATTCTCTGCTGCAGCAACAATGACTATCCTTTCATCTGAAAGTCAGAAGAGAACGTTCACATTTGCTTAATTCTCAAGCAAATGAAGTAGTCAAAAACAGACAACATCAGGCATGGGCTAATAGGCAGCAGATACCTTTCACAGCACAATGGCGTCAGGAAATGAATTATTCAAATTAGAACAAGCCTGACCACCACCTCAGCTATTATCACTGCAGAATTCCCTGCCGTCAACAGTTATAAAATCAGATTAAGAGCTGGATATCCTTCAGCAAGTGACTCTACTGATGCCAAGCATTTTCGCCATCTACATGATACGTCATACTCTACTTGCCCGGAAATCCAGCAGCTCTGAAGAAACTCAACACCTCCATCACCTGGGCTAAGCATTATTTCCTTCCATTACCAGCATACAAACATACAGTGAAAATAATGAGTACCATCCACAAAAATATGCTGCTGTTACAGACTCAGGCTATTCCAGCAGCACCTCTCAAGCACTTGAAATCTACCAGAAACCCCAGTTGTTTACAATATATATTAATGACTTGGATGGGGGAACTAAATGCAGCATCTCCAAGTTTGCGGATGACACGAAGCTGGGCGGCAGTGTTAGCTGTGAGGAGGATGCTAAGAGGATGAAGGGTGACTTGGATAGGTTGGGTGAGTGGGCAAATTCATGGCAGATGCAATTTAATGTGGATAAATGTGAAGTTATCCACTTTGGTGGCAAAAATAGGAAAACAGATTATTATCTGAATGGTGGCCGATTAGGAAAAGGGGAGGTGCAACAAGACCTGGGTGTCATTATACACCAGTCATTGAAAGTGGGCATGCAGGTACAGCAGGCGGTGAAAAAGGCGAATGGTATGCTGGCATTTATAGCGAGAGGATTCGAGTACAGGAGCAGGGAGGTACTACTGCAGTTGTACAAGGCCTTGGTGAGACCACACCTGGAGTATTGTGTGCAGTTTTGATCCCCTAATCTGAGGAAAGACATCCTTGCCATAGAGGGAGTACAAAGAAAGTTCACCAGATTGATTCCTGGGATGGCAGGACTTTCATATGAAGAAAGACTGGATGAACTGGGCTTGTACTCATTGGAATTTAGAAGATAGAGGGGGGATCTGATTGAAACGTATAAAATCCTAAAGGGATTGGACAGGCTAGATGCAGGAAGATTGTTCCCGATGTTGGGGAAATCCAGAACAAGGGGTCACAGTTTGAGGATAAAGGGGAAGCCTTTTAGGACTGAGATCAGGAAAAACTTCTTCACACAGAGAGTGGTGAATCTGTGGAATTCTCTGCCACAGGAAGCAGTTGAGGCCAGTACATTGGCTATATTTAAGAGGGAGTTAGATATGGCCCTTGTGGCTACGGGGATCAGGGGGTATGGAGGGAAGGGTGGGGTGGGGTTCTGAGTTGGATGATCAGCCATGATCATAATAAATGGCGGTGCAGGCTGGAAGGGCCGAATGGCCTACTCCTGCACCTATTTTCTATGTTTCTAAAAGACAAAACAGCAGGTGCGCAAGAACACAGTCACCAAGTTCAGGAACAGTTATTACTCCTCAACCATCTGGCTCTTGAACCAAGGGGGATAACTTCACTCAACTTCACTTGCCCCATCATTGAAACGTTCCCACAATCTATAGACTCACTTTCAAGGACTCTTCATTTCATGTCCTCGATATTTATTGTTTATTTATGTATTATTATTTCTTTCTTTTTGTATTTGAACAGTTTGGTGTCTTCTGAACACTGGTTGAATGCCTCAGTTGGTGCAGTCTTTCATTGATTCTATTATAGTTACTATTCTATAGATTTATTGAGTATGCCCATAGGAAAGTGAATCTCAGGGTTGTATATGGTGACATATATGTACTTTCATAATAAATTTACTTTGAACTTTGAAGATGCACGTCACCTTGATTTGGAATTCCTTCATTGTTGCTGGTCTGAATTCTGGAACGTCCTACCCAACAGCACTGTGGGAGTACCATCATTAGAGATACAACAATGGTTCAAGAAGCTGACACATCGCTGTCTTAGCAAGGACAATTAAGAAAAGACAACAAATTTTGGCCTTGCCAGCAACACTCAGATCCCGGACAATGAATAAAATTTATGGAGCGGAACATGAACGTGCAAACTTTAATTCAGATGCCGTGCTCTCTTCAGCTGTCCTTTGTAAAAGAAGGTTTCTTATTAGCAGCTACAAGAAAAAAAAATCACCACAGTTCCTCGCCCCAGCATAAACCTTGATGCAGGAATTTGCTGACTGTGCCAGCATTGTGAGTGGCACTGTCCCACAGCCAAACGAGTCTGCAAGGTTCTTTAGCCATGGCCTGCTAATCCTAATGGAGTTCTGTGTTTGTGAACAAGGAATTTTTGGCAGAGGGCTACTTCCTGAATGCTCTACTTAGCAGTCTGCAGTAGCAGAGAACAGGAAGTAAATAACCAGGCCAAGCAGACGATGCAGGCACAGAATCTTAGAAATTTATGCCACGGAAGTCAGCATTTTGGCCCATTATTCTGTAGTCTGAGAGATACTAAAGTGAAATAAACAAAATAAGTATAAGTAAGGTGCAGTATATTTTTTTGGGCAAGGGTTAGGAGGCAGGGAGGAACTGTAGATTTTAAATTATTTAATCACTGTTGGGTTTTTGTTCTGCCACATCTTAAATGCTGGAAACCCCTGAACTACACACCTGATCATTACACCTGTAGGACGTTGATTTGTCTCCCATTTTAAATCAAACCTCTGCTGCTTGTGCAACTGAGTTTTCATGATCAGGGTTAAGTATCTTAATTTCATCAACCAGAACTGTCACAGTACCCACTTCTTCAATACCTGATGGAAAGGAAAGAGGGTTAGGTGATGGGCCAAGCAGCCATTTGTGCAAGGAACATTATCACTATTACTGCATTAATCATTGGAAATGGACATTAACTATCTCTACCACTAGCAATATTGCTTGGGTAGAACCAAGTGCCTGCCTGATTCTTGAATCTCTGGCCAAAGGTCTAACCTACCTCATGGAACTTGTACTTAACACTTGGTGTAACCTGTCCAGAAATGTTCTCCTTCTGTTTCCTGGCACCGAGGTACATTTGAATCCAGCTTGCTGCTTGCCCTGGATCTTATATGCTCTTACTTTTAGACTTGGCCTACCACTGGGACACTATCTAACACCTTGCTAAAATCCATGTCGGTCTATATGTTACTATCATCAACCATCCTTGATCTCAGAAAATGTAATCCAGTTAGTCAGACATGACTGACCTTCAGACCATTTTTGACTAGTTTGTCCCTTTCTCAACGCCAATGAATACTGTCTGTCAGAACATTTCCAATAAATCTCCCATCAGTTTACACTGACAGGCCTGTAATGAGTCGACCCCTCTTCAGGATCATTCTAGAAATCCTCCAATTCTCTGGCGCTAGGCCTGTCGCCAAAAAGCCTTACCTGCTTCCTTCCCTCCTCTCTTAACATGTTGGCTGGATCTTGGTTTATTTTTGGTATATTTCAGCCCCTTAATATTTCATTCTAATGATTCACACTACTTCTCTTTAATAGAAATATCTGAATCATTTCTTCTTTTATATCTGGACACATATAATTAATTTAGAGCTCTATCCATACATTTGGGATCCACACATGAGATATCAGTCTGACTTTTAAGAACCAGAAAATAACAAAAGTAAGTGGAGCTTTTCCTCAGCTTTGCTTGCCAATAATTTTCACACAGCCATTTTTTTAAAAATTTCCTTTTTAATTTGTCGCTGATAAATTGATCCTACGGGTCAGTTAATTGATTAACCAATCCTTGCACCAATTAGCATTGATTTCCTGAAGTATTATTGTCCTACTCCTTCACAATATTAAGCTGAATTATATGATAATAACAATCCCACTGATGCTTTTCTATCTTACCCACTATTCTTTCTCTAAAATAGTCTCTCAGTTGTTCCACATGTTACAATTAATTTTTATTAATATATTTAGAAGTTCTTTTGGGTGGCAAGGTGGAGACACGTCCCTACCAAAGGAGGTGTAAGGCGCTCCTTCCCTCTGCGAGCCTGCAGGCCACCACTAAGCAAGGTGTAGCCTTGGTTTCACGCTCGAACAGGGTCACGTGAAGCCACGGGAGCAGGTGGTGGACGGTCGTATGACCAGCTGGTGCGTATCTCGAGTCCTGGTTATGCGACCACTGACGCCAGGCAAACAATCTCTGAAGAGAATTGATGATGGCTGGGGTCACCCGACTTGTAAAGACACTCTTCAGAGGAAGGCAATGGCAAACAAACCACTTGTGTAGAAACATTTCCCAAGAAAATCATGGTATGGTCATAAAGACCATGATCGCCCACATCATATGACATAATGATGATGATGATGATTCAGATGCCCTTTACCCTCTTATGCAGTTCCTATTAATATTTATAAAGTATGTCTCACAGCTGCAGTGAACTGGTTCAATTCTGGCCTCCAGTAATATCTGTATGGAATTTGCACATTTTCTCCCAAGACCACAGAGGTTTCTTCCTACATCTCAAAATGCGTGGGTTGGCAGCTTAATTAGTTACCAGTGTGTGGGTGAATGGTAAATTATGGGGGAAGATGATGGAAATGTGGGAGAATAAAATGGGATTAGTGTAGAGAGAGTGTGTAAATAGGTGTTTGACTGGCACAAACTCAGTGGGTCAAAAAACCTGTTTCTGTGCAGTAAGACCCTATAACCTCTCATTAATGAAAGGGACTATGCTTAGTTTGTGCAGTGGTTCCAATCCAAATAATATCCTGGATAAAGCTAGATGCCTTTAAATATGAGTCATTTTCTAACCTCTGGTGCTTGATGTTGCAGTTCTGGAGGTGAATGTCAGAGTCATAGAGTAGTATAGCACTGAAGCAGACCATTCAGCACATCTAGTCTGCAGTGGACTGTCATTCTGCCTAGCCCCATTGACCTGCACCTGGACCACAGCCCTTCCATATCTCTTCCATCTATATACTTATCCAAGCTTCTCTTAAATGTTGCAATTCAACCAGCATCCACCACTTCCACTGGCAGCTTGTTCCACACTCGCACCACCAACTGAGTGAAGAAGCCCCCCCCCTCAGATTCCCCTTAAATGTATCACCTGTCACCCTCAATCTATCACCTCTAGTTCTAGTCTCTCCAAACCTCAGTGGAAAAAGCCTGCTTGCATCTACCCTGTTAGTACCCCTCATTATTTTGTATACCTCTATCAAATTTCCCCTCATTTTCCAAATAATAAAGTCCCTACCGATTGAACCTTTCCCAATAACTCTGGTCCCCTGGTCTTGACAACATGGATGTATGATACCATAGATATTACACATCAGTGCTTCTTTGCAATTACTCTCATCAGAAATCAGGATTCCAAGCTGCGCAATGAAAAGGGAAAGATCAACTTCTCAACTGAAAGATGACATTATTCATATCTAGTTTAAGAAAGAGATTTAGTGATAATAATTGACCAGAAGAACAATAATTGGTCATAATAACCAATCCCAAGCACCTTTTCTAACAATCTACAATTATTAACAGAAATTAATCATTTCCTACCTGTGAATTTTTGTTAAGAATTTCTTCATACTCCTATTTTTTTGAATTTCCAGTCATGTGAACTGCTGAAAGAACAGAAGTCTGTCAGTTTCTTGCTCAAGGGTCATTTTTCAATAGCAAAGGCAGATGATCAGTTAAATATTCCTGTCCGTTTTCAATGAGTGTAAGTGAGTTGCCAGCAAGTGGGAGCCGGACATTGCTCCGCCACTCATACCTGGATAATTTTCTTGTCTTCTTTCCACTCATGCTCGATGCCACATTTAGACAACCACCAGTCCATTCCCCAATATATAACAAAAACACTATCACCTGCAGCTAGTTGAACATCAGTCTCTGCTACGCTCACAAAACACCATTTGTTGAAATGTACTGTATTTATGCAGCACTTGGTTGTAAAGTCTTCAGGATCTTTGGAGCTTAGGAAAGGTAGTATACAGATGTACATATTTGTTCAAATGAGAATGATGATAATTTAGAAGAAAACCCCACGTAGAACAGCTGACAATATAGAATGAGAACACTTCTTCAGTGTTTGAAATTCTACAAAATGGTTTTATGAATGTCTTTAATCTTTTTAATAATTAGGCACCGCTTCAAAGAAATTGCATAAACATGATGGAATAGAATGTAGCATATCTTGTAGTATTTGACTATTTAATATACTGAAAAGTGCTAAGGTATATCTTATTGTTCAACTAATTTAAAATTAAGATTAGTTTCATTTGTCACATATACATTGTAACACAATGAAATGTGTTGTTTTTGCATCAATGACCAACACATTTGGAGGTGTTTCCAAGGCCAATATAACATTCTCACAACTCACTAAGCCTAACAACATGTTCTTTTGGACTGTAGGAGGAAGTTGGAGGACCCAAAGGAACCCATGCTGTCGTGGGGCGAACATACAAAGATCTTGTAGACAAAGGCAGGAATCAAACCCCAATCAGTGATCACTAGCACTGTAAAGCAATTGCCCTAACCACTACGCCACCGTGCTGCCCATTTAGTTGTACTGTAGCATTTTAAACCACATACATCAAAATTCAGTTAGCCATAATTCCAATCTCCACAAGTACAGCAAGGGTTTTCAAGTTATCTTATTTACACTAATGGCTGTTCGGCTCATTTAGCGGGCAGCAAGCATTGAGGAACTGTTATCTGAACAGAAACTAGTGCTATTAATAATGTACATCTTGAGTTGCAATTGTTCAATATTTTCCTGTGAGTTTCTATATATTCTATTGTTGTACAGAATTAATGTACCAGTTTACATGGACCTAGGCTGAGTAAAGACAGGCTGAAATGTCATTAGCTCAAGTGTTCATCAGAACACCTGAACTCAGCATGTAGGGTTAGTAAAAATACTCACATTAAAGTTGAGTAAAACAAGGGCATGTGAAATGCTAGTTTAAACTGTAAAAATAGCTAATTAAGCTATTGACACCCATTAAGAATTCTACTTCTGTCTATACTTCTTGCTACCTCAGTAAAGCAAGAATATATTTTGAAGATCACTAAGATTGTAGACCAGTACTGCATTATCAAAGACCGCACCCAACCCAGTCATTCTCTCTTCTCCTCTCTCCAATCAGGCAATGGTACAAAAGCTGGAAAGCATGTACTACCAGGCTCAAGGACACATTCTACCCTGCTGTTACACCGTAAGGTTATTGAATGGTTCCCTACTAGAATAAAATGTACTCACATTCTACCTTGTCATGACCTTGCACCATATTGTCTACCAGCACTGTGCTTTGTTCTGCATTCTGCTATTGTTTTATCTTGTAGCACCTGAATGCATTGTGTAATGATTTAATCTGTACTAATAGTATGGAAGGTAAGTTTTCACTGAATTTAGTACATGTGACAATAATAAATCAAGTCCATTTCCAATTCCAATTGATATTTCTACAACAAATTATCTGGACTCTGTAATACTGCAGGTTGAGGGGCCATACCATTTGAAAATTGTCTGCTGCATTTCTAACAACTGCACATCAAAAGTATTTCATTGTACATTGAGGTATTATGAAAAGTATGTGATTAGTGTAGTAAGAATGCAAGTCTTTTTTTTCTGGACAGCAAGGGAAAGTTCAAAGTTCAAAGCTAAATAATAAATAGAGTCACTCAGTATATTCTGCTCACCATGTCTATGTTCACCATCAAGTATCTATCTACGCTAATTAAATTTAACAGTACTGGTCTATAATCTTAGCGATTTTCAAAATACGTGTTGCTTTTGGAAAAATTATAGAACATGGCTTAACAATTTAAAATAGCAAAAATTATCTACACGTAGGGCAACCAAATGTTAGCTATTTTAGATCTCTAGTGATTTAAAACATATAATTTCAATTCTTTTGATTAGATTTGGCATAGGGCAGATTTTTGGAGTGTACTATTGCATGTGTTTCATTCTCAGGAAAACAGAGAACAAGAACACTTTGCTTCTGAGAAGATGACGAACACAAAATAAATATATGTCGAGATAGAAAGAAATACAAATTTGAGCAGTGTGTTAATGCATTAAAATAAAATGTTCATGACATTTTATTTTAATACAGTAGTGTTCTGGATAAGAGAGAATGAAGCCATTATATAAGGGCTCAACATATTTTCCCCAACAGAAAACCTGCTAATTAACCTTATTAAACACATTGATCTTAATCCAGTTTTCATGAAAGCAATGCTGTTTAAGATTGGATACACCCATCTCTTAGTAATTTCCTGAGATTGTTTACGATCATATTTTTTACAGGTCTGTGTAATATAACCATATAACAATTACAGCACGGAAACAGGCCATCTCAGCCCGCTGGGAGACCACTTTGCTGAACACCTACGCTCTGTCCGCCAGAGAAAGCAGGATCTCCCAGTGGCCACACATTTTAATTCCACATCCCATTCCCATTCTGACATGTCTATCCACGGCCTCCTCTACTGTAAAGATGAAGCCACACTCAGGTTGGAGGAACAACACCTTATATTCCGTCTGGGTAGCCTCCAACCTGATGGCATGAACATTGACTTCTCTAACTTCCGCTAGGCCCCACCTCCCCCTCGTACCCCATCTGTTACTCATTTTTATGCACACATTCTTTCTCTCACTCTCCTTTTTCTCCCTCTGTCCCTCTGAATATACCTCTTGCCCATCCTCTGGGTCACCCCCCCCCCGTCTTTCTTCCCGGACCTCCTGTCCCATGATCCTCTCGTATCCCCTTTTGCCTATCACCTGTCCAGCTCTCGGCTCTATCCCTCCCCCTCCTGTCTTCTCCTATCATTTTGCATCTCCCCCTCCCCCTCCAGCTTTCAAATCCCTTACTCACTCTTCCTTCAGTTAGTCCTGACGAAGGGTCTCGGCCTGAAACTTCGACTGCGCCTCTTCCTATAGATGCTGCTTGGCCGGCTGCGTTCACCAGCAACTTTGATGTGTGTTGCTTGAATTTCCAGCATCTGCAGAATTCCTGTTGTTTGCATCTCAGCCCTTCTAGTCCATGACTTACATCACGTTTAGGTACTTTTTTATACGTGGTTTAGTAAAAGGACATTTGTAAAACTGAGAAAACTTCAATAATAATTTAGGGATTGACCTGCCAATGTCTTGCTAATTTGCTTCTTTTATATCTTTAATATAGATTTTTTAAGTCTGTCCCGAGCCTTGTGGCCCATCCGGCCGGTGCTTATGCCGATTTCTGTGGCGTGAAGCGACTGAGAGTATGAGACTCCCCCCCGCCCCCCACCCACCCCCCGGATAGGATGTCCTTAATATAGTTGCCGCCCTTTAATTCTGTCTTCCCTAATTCCCCTCTTAACACTCACTCGAAAGACAAACTATCCATACATACAGTGGCCATTTTATTAGATACACCTGTCCATTAATGCAAATATCTATCTGGCCAATTAAGTGGCAGCAACTCAATGCATAAAAGCATGCAGACATGGTCAAGAGGGTCAGTTGTTGTTCAGACCGAACATCAGAATGGGGAAGAAATGTGACTCTGACAGTGGAATGGCTGTTGGTTTGAGACAGGGTAGTTTGAGTATCTCAGAGACTGCTGATCTCTTGGGATTTTCACACACAACAGACTCTAGAGTTTACAGAGAATGGTGCGAAACACAAAAAAAAAATCCAGTGAGCATCAGTTCTCTGGGCAAAAATTCCTTGTTAGTGAAAGAGGTCAGAGCAAAATGGCCAGACTGGTTCAGGCTGATAGTGGTACATGGAAGAAAATCTCTGAATGCACAATATGGTGAACTTTGAAGTGGATGGGCTACATCAGCAGAAGACCATGAACATACACTCAGTGGCCACTTTATTAGGTACGGGAGGTAACTAGTAAAGTGGCCACTGACTGTATATGCCTTCTCTATCTATTTTTCTACATATTTCATTCTTTCCCAGTTCCTTTTCTCCAGAAGGAGAGTGCATCTTGGTATTGATTTTCTCCACCAAGAGAGTGCCTCTTGGCAGGAGCATTGACACTGGGGTCAATTTTAACTAAAATGCAACTGGACTAGCCACCAAGGTTACAGAGACACATGAGATACTGTGTATTTTGAACCATGTGACTCTGCTCCTGGAACCCAAATTCTTTCCAGCATCAGAGCAGCATGAACCAAGGGGATGATACAATGCATATCAGTATAAGTGTATCGGTACTACTTCAATAACTGAACACCATTCAAGACAAGATAGCTTGGCAACCCAACACCACTTTCAGGTGCACTCCATCAAGTTGCATTGTAAAACAGCTGAAAAATGGACTGAAGCAATCCCCCTTTCCCAGATCTTCTTCAATGGCACCTTCCCAATCCCTGTATTCTGTCAATTTGAACAAATATGCTATAGAGGAGCCTGGCCAAATCCCCAATCAGCCCGATTTAGGAAATACCTCTTTGATATTGCTGGGTCGGAAATCTCCAGCAGCTTGCTGATCAAGTTGATAGGGTGGTTAAGAAGGTGTATGGTATGTTGGCCTTCATTAGTCAGGGGGATTGAGTTCAAGAGCCATGAGGTAATTTGCACCTCAATAAAACTCTGCTTACACCACACTTCGAAAAATGTGTTTACTTCTGGTCACCTCATCATAGAAAAGAGGTGGAACCATTAGAGACGATGCAAAGGAGATCTACCAGAATGCTGCCTGGATCAGAGATCATGAGAATAGGTTGGAGTAAGGGAGAATGATGATGAAAGAGATTTATAAGGTGTTAATGGGGATAGATCGAATGGATCGCAAGCACCATCTTCCCAGGGTGGCAGCACCAATATGAGAGAGTATAATTTTAATGTGATTCTGGTTATGGTTACGGTTACGGGTCCCGCAACCCGCCTTGGTCATAGGGGCGCTGTACAGATGAGCGCTGTACCAGTTGCCTCCGTCTCTCACGGTTGTGGGCGAGTGCCAGGGTTGCAGCAAAGCTCTCCCCGCTCCACTCCGTAATGGCTGCCTGTTTCCTCCTTCATCTGCTCCTTTTTCTTTTAAAGTAATTAAGCTGATTTTTTTTTCTCTTTTTTGCATGACATAATTTAATTTTTTTGTACATATGCTGTCTATTGTTGTTATTTATAGTTCTTTTATGCAGTGTACTGCTGCCACAGAATAAAAGATTTCACAACATGTGCCAGTGATATTAAACCTGATTTTGACTCTGAAAATATAGGAGGGGATGTCAGAAGTAGCATTTCTACACTGAGGGAGTAACTGCATGGGGCGTAACTCCAGGGGTGGTGGTAGAGGCAGATACACTAGGGACGTTTAAGAGACTCTTACACAGACACGTGGACAAAAGAAAAATAGAGGGCTATGTGGAAGGGAAGGGTTATAATGATAAGACCATAGGGCCACGTGATATAGGAGCAGAACTTGGCTGTTTGGCCCATTGAGTTTGCTCCGCCGTTTCATCATGGCTGATCCAATTTTCCTCTCGGCCCCAGTTTCCTGCCTTCTCCCTGTATCCCTCCATGCCCTGACAAATCAAGAATCTATCAACCTCTGCCTTAAATATAGCCAATGACTTGAACTCCACAGCTGTGTGTGGCTAAAAATTCTTCAGATTCACCACCCTCTGGCTAAATAAATTCCTCCTCATCTCTGTTCTAAAAGGATGCCCCTCTATTCTGAGGCTGTATCCTTTTGTTTTAGACTCTCCCGCCACAGGAAACATCTTTTCCACATCCAAGCTATCAAGGCCTTTCACCATTCGATAGGTTTCAATGAGGTCATCAGTCTTTCTTCTGAATTCCAGTGAATACTGGCCCAGAGCCATCAGACGTTCTTCATATGACAAGCTATTTAATCCTGGAATCATTTTTGTGAACATCCTTTGAACCCTCTCCAGTTTCAGCACATTCTTTCTAAGTTAAGGGGCTCAAACCTGCTCACTATACTCCATATGAGGCCTCACTAGTGCTTTATAAAGTTTCAACATTGCATCTTTGCTTTTATATTCTAGACCTCATTGAAATGAATGCTAACATTGCATTTGCCTTCCTCAACACAGACTCAATCTGCAAATTAACCTTTAGGGAATCCTGCACAAGGCCTCCCAATTCCCTTTGTGTCTCAGTTTTTGTATTTTCTCTCCATCTAGAGAATAGTTAACCTTTAATTTCTTCTACCAAAGTGCATGACCATACAGATCCTGACACTGTATTCCATTTGCCATTTTATTGCCCATTCTTCTAATCTATCCAAGTCCTTCTGTGGCCTTTCTACTTCCTAAAAAACTACCTGCCCTTCTGCCTATCTTCATTTTGTTTGAAAACTTTGCAACGAAGCCATCAATTCCATCATTCAAATCATTGACAAATAATGGAAAGAGAATCGGTCCCAACACAGACCCTTGGGGAACATGACTAGTCACTGGCAGCCAGCCAGAAAAGGCTGGCTTTATTCCCACTCTTTGCCTCCTGCTAGTCAGCCACTGCTTTTTCCATGCTAGAATCTTCCCTGTAATACTATGTGCTCGTAGTTAAGCAGCCTCATGAGTGGCACAAAAGGCATAAAAAATCCAAGTACACAACATCAACCGATTCTTCTTTGTCTATCCTGCTTGTTACTTCTTCAAAGAATTCCAACAAATTTTTCAGACAGGATTTTCCCTTGAGGAAACTATGCTGACTACAGCCTATTTTATCTTGTGCCTCCAAGTACCCTGAGACCTCATCCTTAATAATCAACTCCAACATCTTCCCAGCCACTGAGGTCAGACTAACTGGCCTATAGGTTCATTTCTTCTGCCTCTCTCCCTTCTTGAAGAGTGGAGTGACATTTGCGATTTTCCAGTCTTCTGGATCCATTCCAGAATCTAGTGATTCTTGAAAGATCATTATCAATGTCTCCATGATCTCTTCAGCCATCTCTTTCAGAACCCTGGTGTGTATACCATCTGGTCCAGGTGACTTATCTACCTTCAGGCCTTTCAGTTTCCCAAGGTCCTTATCTCTAGTTATGGTAACTTCACACACCTCGTGCTCCCTGATGCCTGGAACTTCCACCATACTGCTAATGTCTTCTGCAGTGAAGACTGATGTAAAATACTCATTCAGTTCATCTGCTATTTCATCACTCCCACATTACTACCACTCCAGCATCATCTTCCAGCAGTCCAATATCCACTCTCGCCTCTTTTTTTACTTTATATATCTGAAGAAACTTTTAATATCCTCTTTAATATTATTGTCTTGCTTACTTTTGTATTCCATCTTTACCTTCTTAATGTCTTTTTTAGTTGTCTTCTGTTGACTTTTAAAAGCTTCCCAATCCTCTAACTTCCCACCAATCTTTGATCTATTATATGTCCTCTCTTTGGCTTTTATGTTGGCTTTGACTTCTCTTGTTAGCCATGGTTGTGTCATTTTTCCTTTAGAATTCTTCTTCCTCTTTGGGATGTATATATCCTGTGCCTCCAAATTGTTTCCAGAAATTCCAGCCACTGCTGCTCTGCTGTCATCCCTGTCATCCCATTCATTCCAATCAATTCTGGCCAACTCCTCTCTCATGCCTCTGTAATTCCCTTTACTCCACTGTAATACTGATATATCTGACTTTAGCTTTTCCTTCTCAAAGTTCAGAATGAATTCAATCATATTATGATCACTTTCCCCGAAGGGTTCTTTTGCCTTAAGCTCTCTAATCAATTCTGGTTCATTGCACAACACCCAATTCAGAATAGCTGATCCCCTAGTTATGACTGAACTTAAAAAAATCAGAGTGCAGTTTTTATTACCTTATGATAATGCATTATTATTTTCGTGTTAGTGTTAACTACCTCCATAATGTATTACAGGAGACACGGTTTCCATATTTGGTTAGGTATATGTCTGGATCCAGCTTTCCTGCTATTTGGAAACTCCAACATACCTTATTCACAAAATGTCGGAAGAATCTAATCTGGCAAATTCAGTGTATTTGTACATAAGACAAATGTGATAGAAATTGTTACCAGCAATCCTATTAAGTAGCACATAACGTAAGTCATCAATAACTAACTATCTGATATCCAATTCGGGTTTTGCCAGGGGAACCCCACATCAGGCCTTAACACATCCTTGGAGCAAAACTAAGCGCCAGGGCTGAGGTGAGAATGACTGCCCTTGTCATCAAGGCAACATTTCGCTAAATGTAGCATGAAAGATGAATGGACAAACTGAGGTCAATGGACATCAATTGAAAATGTGATGGGGCTATAATAATTCAGACAAGTGAAATATATTCCATCGTGTATATCCTGAATTGTGCCTTGTAGATGTGGAATAACTGTGGGATATCAGGAAGTGAGCCATACAGTTATTGAACTGCTCTTTTAGCCATGGAGTCCATGTGACTAATCCAAGTGAGTTTTTGCTAAGTGGTGATCCCAGGATGTTGATGGTGGGGAAGTTAGTGACATTAATGATTTCATGCAGGCAAGACCTAGACAATATTCAGACATGGGTTAATAAACAGCAAGTATCATTTGTGCCACAAAGGTTCCAGGCAATGACCATCTCCAACAAGTGGGAGTTTAATCACCCACCTGAGATACACAATGGTTCACTATTTGCAGTGAGGTCAAGAAGTTATAGGTGAATTTAAGGAAAAAAAACACTAATTTGGAAAGCAAAAAAGCACATGCGGAAAAAAATCTTCTCTCTTTCAAACTCTTTAAATTCAAAGGATCTAGTGCTTTCCTGGCGTATATAACAAATAAACTCTTCTTGGCCTTCCAGCCAGGTACAGGTATCAATTATATCTGATATTTCAATGACAAACTCTGCTAGCTTCAGGGATGATGCCACGATGGCAGAGTCTGTCATTAAATTGTCAGTTATAATTCACACCTGTACCTGGCTGGAAGAACATAAGAATATAGGACATCAGGACAGAATTAGGCCATTCAGCCGATCAAGTCTGCTCCACAATTCATCATGGCTTATTTATTATCCCCCACAATCCCACTCTTCTGCCATCTCCCCATAACCTTTGATGCCCTTACAAATCATGAACCTATCAACCTCCACTTTAAATATACACAATGACATGGCCTCCATAGCTGTCTGTAGCAATGAATTTCACAGATTCACCACCCTCTCCCTTCCTGCTCCTTCACTCCTTCACCCTTCTCTCTCCACTCTCACCTTCCCCCTTCTCTCTTTCTCTCTCTCCACTCACGCCTTCCCCCTACTCTCTCTCCAATCTCACCCTCCCCCTTCTCTCTCTCCACTCTCACCTTCCCCCTTCTCTCTCTCCACTCACCTTCCCCCTCTCTCTCCACTCTCATCCTCCGCTGAAGGCCGAGAAGAGTTTATTCGTCTTTAAATCCAGGTAAATAGATGCAAGGAAAAGGTGTTATAAACAGAAATCTAAGTATGATATGTAAGGGTTGCTCATTTCCTTCTTCTGAAACTTCATATTAATGGACCTGGCTGGTGGTGTGGTGGCATCAGCACAGGACTGCGGGGCGGGAGGTCCGGAGTTCAAAGCCAGCCAGCTCCCCTGCACGCCTTTTATCCATGCTGGGTTAAGAGCTGGTGATCTCTTTGAAAAACTCACCCGGCAGAAAGCAATGGCAAACCACTGCTGTAACTTGCCTGGTACGTGATTCCCAACTACGTCAGAGTGGCATGGGAGGAAGTCGTCCACTAACTGGAAAAATTCCGGATGCAACGTACTTTTTTCCATATTAAAATAGTACTAAAGTGTAGTTACTTGCTTTTCTAGGAGAATAAAAGACATTCCTTTCACATAGCACAGGTCTACTGTTTACTTTTATTTATTTAGAGATGCAGCACAGTTAACAGGTCTTCCAGCCCAACAAGCCTGCACAGTTATATCCATCTGGCCAATTACCCTATAAATCCATCTGCACATACTTGTAACGTGCGAGGGAACTGGAACACGCGGAGGAAGCCCACACAATCACAGGGAGAATATATAAACTCCTTACAGCCAGTACCGGGAAATGAACCCGGCTCGGTGGCACTGCGATAGCACTGTGCCAACCAATACACTATCCATGCTACTGTTTGCAGAGATGAATTGAACAGACCAAAATAAAAATGTAAGGTAGCTCTACCTTCGATAACTTGATGAATATATTTTCTAGGTCCTTTAGTCGCCAGTGGCAGCGAGGTTGCCAAGCACTTCAGCAATTATAAAGAAACAGCAGTGACATCACAATATCAAATTCCATGTCACACTATGTTCCAGTATCCATAACACCTCTACTTTAAATTAATGCTTGCTTGATGATGCCATGGTGAAAGGTACTTTGGTGAGGGTAACCACAACATTGATTAAATAGATGGAAGTGAATGATATCACACTATTGTTGTTTGGAAATTGGATGATGAAATTCTGCAGATAATTGAGAAAGAGCATTTAAAACACCTGTTGTTGTGTTCTTCTAATCTACTCATGGACTTGTTTTGTATGGCAAATAAATGTTCTATGATGTATTGACCAGAATAGAAAGAGCAGATATTGTACTTGCATTTATTAGTTCTCAGTTAGTGAAGCGACTAGAGGAAAGATTCAGGACAGTTTTTCTCAGTCCATGCATTCAGTGAAAGGGCTGGTTTGTTGGTAATGTACTTTGGAAACTGCAGACCACTGTCCTTGAGTTTCTATCATTTGAAGTATTTCATATTGTCTGTTTACCTCTTCGCTATTGCAACTCCAGAAAACTTGATTTCTCTTTTATAAACTAACTTTGGTTCTTCCTAGTCCTGTCATTATTTTCCAAATGCTTTTAATAGTAGCCTCAGGTATTGTCACCACTATAGATGTCAGGTTAAGAGGTTGCTTTCCTATTTTCTCTCTGTTTTCTTTTTGAAATAGCCAGGTTATATTTGCCACCTTTTAAACTGTGGCAACCGTTCATGAACAAGTAGAATTTTGGAAGAAGATAACCATTTGCAACCAATATTGCCATGGCCACCTCCTTCAACATCTGATGTTACCGGTTGTCATATCCAGGGGATTTACTTTATCTTCAGTCGGAATCATTTTCCCATTACTAGTTTTTTTTTTCCTGTGTCACTCCTTAGGGCTTATTTGGCTTTAGATCTATAGTTCGCCATTTCACTGCACCCTTTTTATGGAGACAGTCAAAATCCTTATTTAATTCCTCTGTCACTTCCTTATTTTCCAATATAATTTCTACTTTATCAATCTGTAAAGAAAAACTCATTAGCTTCAGCTATTTTTTTTGCTCTTCTATACTCATTATCTTTTTGCTGGATTATTCTCATATTCTACTTTCCTTATCAAGGCCTTGACTTCTTTTGCTGAATTCTGCAATGTTTCCAGTCTTCAGGCTTGTTACTTTAATGTCAACATTATAAGCCCTTTTCTTCTATTTTACTACAATGTTTAACCTCTAGTGCTCTTCCTGTTGTAACTTTTTTGTTGCCTTAAATGGATATATAAACTATGTATTCATTCTTTAAATATTCACTACTGCTTATCTGCTGTCATAACTTTTAATGTAATTGCCCAAACTACAGAGTCACTTCCTGCTTTATGCTTACAGTATATATTTAGCTTATTCTGATGTAAGTATCTTGTTTAAGGTTGAACTACAAGATTTATATGTATGACATAAAATTCTGCTTTACTATACTTCTTGACAAAGTCTCCAGCACCAGACAACCAAGCGCGGCTAAACAAGACTGTGGAACACTCAAATGACAGTAACAAACACCAGATTAGCTTTGCGTGTTGACTGATGAACTAATTGCTCTGCAACCTTCTGCTCAATATAAAGTACATATGCACTAACCCTTTTACCAATGTCGCACACCAATTGGGTTTCACACCAGAAGTCTTCAGTATAAAAACAGAAGAAATAGGAGCAGGAGTAGGACATCTGTCCCATCGAGCCTGCTCTGCCATTCAATAAAATCATGGCTAATCCACCTACCTGCCTTTTCCCCATAACCCTTAATTCCCCTACTATGCAAAACTCTATCCAAACTTATCTCCACTGCCTCATTGGGCAGAGAATTCCACAGAATCACCACCCTCCAGGAAAAACAGTTCCTCCTCATCTTTGTCCTAAATCTACTCCCCTGAATCCTGAGGCTATGTCCCCTAGTTCTAGTCTTACCTACCATGCATCTTCTGAGGACACTACTTCAGAATCCTCCAACATGTTTTAGCAGCCAGAAATGGTGCTTATGAGTGCAATTTCACTCACTCCAATTTGCCGCACCCACAGTACCCAGGCATAAAGAGTCGACACAGCATTGAGGAACCATGTCAATCCCCCTAATCAAGTAGAGACCTCTTAAGGTGAAAAGTTGTGGTACTATACTTATAAAATCGGAAGTACAAAAATGCGATCATATAACAGAATTGAGGAGAGTTTCTTTTGCCTTTGCAATCAGTCCTCATAACAATGGTATAAAGGGAATCAAAATTCACCCTAGTGTCACATTATTTTTCACTTTTGTCATTAGTCAGAAGGTCATGGTTCTACTTTATACTCCAGACAGCCAAACAAAAATAAAATTGTTGGCAGATAACAGTACAACACTCACAACATGCTGGAGGAACTCAGCAGCTCGGGCAGCATCCGTGGAAACAATCAGTCAACGTTTCGGGCCAGAACCCTTCATCAGGACCGACTCAAAACGTTGACTGATCGTTTCCACGGATGCTGGCTGACCTGCTGAGTTCCTCCAGCATGTTGTGAGTGTTTCTTTGACCCCAGCATCTGCAGAGTATTTTGTGTTTAGATAACAGTACATTACTGGAAAAGTGCCAGTCTCTCTAAGATGCTATCTTTCAATTTGTTAAGGCAAGCCTACATCTGCACGGGTAAGAATAATTTATGACACTCATTTGCGGAACAGCAGCAAGCAATTCCTGGCAATAATCAAAAAACCTGTCAGTGCTGGTAATCTGAGTCTGATAAGGGTCCCTGACCTGAAACAATAAATGTTTCTCTTTCCACAGTTATTGCTTACCCTGCTGAGTTTTTCCAGTGTGTTTGTTTTTCTTTGTTACTCCTGGCATCCTGTACATATGATGACCTCAAAAGGCATTTCTAAACCTGATTAACTGATCAATGGCTATTTGTGGGGGGGTTACTGTGTGGGAATTAGCTGTCTTGACTCACAGTTTACAACAGCGGACTACCAAAGGTACTTCAATGCCTGCACCATTGTATTGTAAAGGGTTAATCTTTGTGCTTGTCAAATGTCTCACCACTGTGGCCTTGAACGTAACAGAACTGACAGCAGAAGCTTTGATTAAGACTTTGGGATACAATACAACCGTGAGAATGCAAGACTATGGGAATACAACCGTGGGAACATGGAAGTTAGGTGAACACAGGGGAGGTTTTATGAGGAGTGGTGATAAGTGATGATTGGTTCTGTTTCGGTGGATTGAGCTAATATACTTGTCCACTTACTGCAGCATTTCATATCAGCAGAAAGGACATAAAATTAGGGCCATTGGGGGAGAGGGGTTTGAGGATAATTTTTTGAGGCCTCACCAACAGGTTGGTTGTGAACGGCACCGTGGATTGGCAGAACAGGAGGTGTTCTGAACTGAGAGAGGCCTGCGCACACCTAAATATGTGTTTTAATGAGCATAGAGCAGCCCTTTTGGTCCACAATGTTGTGCCAAACCAATTAATTTAGTAATCAAATGGCTAACTAATCTCTTCCACCTACACAATGTCCATATCCTTCCATTTTCCTCTTGTCCAAAGTTCAAAGTATTATCAAAGTACATATATGTCACCATATATAACCCCGGGATTCATTTTCTTATGGCTATATTCAGCAAATCTATAGGATAGTAACAATAATAGGATTAATGAAAGATGAACCAGAGTGCAGAAGGCAACAAACTGCAAATGCAAATATAAATACATAGCAAAAAATAATGAGATCATGAGATAAAGAGTCCTTAAAGTGAGATCATTGGTTGTGGGAATATTTCAATGATTGGACAAGTGAGTGTAGTTATTCTCTTTTGTTCAAGAGCCTGATGGTTGAGGGGTGGTAACTGTTCTTGAACCTGGTGGTGTGAGTCATGAGGTTCTTGTACCTTCTACTTGATGGTCGAGCATGACCTGGTTGGTGAGGAACTCTGATGATGGACGCTACTTTCCTACAACAGCATTTTATGTAGAGGTGCTCAATGGTTGGAAGCACTTTATCTAATCATCTTTTAAAAGTCCCTAATGTTTCTGCTTCTACCACCACCCCAGGCGTGTGTTCCAGACCCCCACCACTACCTGTGTAAAAAAAAACCTGCCCCCTATATCTCCTTTAAAATTGCACCCTCTCACCTTAACATATGCCCTCTGTTTGGACATTTCAACCATGGAAAAAAGACACTGCCTGCCTACTTTATCTATGTCACTCATTACCTTATAAACCTCTGTCGGATCTCCCCTCAGCCTCTGTTGCTCCAGAAAAAGTCAATCTAAGTTGGTACAACCTCTTGTTACAACACGTGATCTCTAATCCAGACCAGCTTGCTGAGGTGTCTACAAGTATATTTAACCTCCCACTGCAACAAGCTGTTGTTCCAACATGCCTTAAAACCTCCACCATCATCCCAGTGCCCCAAAAAATCAGCTGTGAAGTGCCTGAATGACTATCGCCCTGTAGCGCTGACACCCATAGCCATGAAGTGCTTTGAGAGACTTGTGCCCTCACACATTAAGGCTATAATCCCACCTGATCTGGACAAACACCAGTCTGCCTACCAGGCAAACCGCTCCACAGAGGATGCAATCACAACAGCCCTCCATATTGCTCTGACTCACTTAGAGGAACCGAACTCTTATGTGAGGATGTTATTTGTGGACTTCGGTTCTGCATTTACCACAGTACTGGTCAGCAAACTGAACATTCTTGGCCTTGGTTCCTCCCTCTGCTCATGGGTCATGGACTTTCTCACAGACCGACCACAGCAAGTCAGAATTGGTAAGTACCCTCATCTTAAAAATAGGCACCCCGCAGGGCTGTGTGCTGAGCCCTATGCTCTACACACTCTTCACACATGACTGCACCCCCATCTACACCTCCAACTCCATCATTAAATTTGCGGACGATACTACAGTGGTTGGCCTGATCTCGGACGAGGATGAAACAGCCTACAGGCTTGAGGTGGATCATCTGACGGAGTTGTGCAAGGACAACGACCTGGTCCTTAACACTTCTCATACAAAAGAGATGATCATTGACTTCAGGAGATCAAAGGACAGAGTACACACCCCCCTCCATATACATGGAGAGGGAGTGGAAAGTGTGGAAAACCTGAAGTTCCTTGGAGTTATGTTGTCAAAACAGCTGACATGGACAACCAACACCTCGCTGCTTGTAAAAAAGGCACAATAAAGACTCTTCTTCCTCAGAAAGCTGAAACAGGCCAAACTCCCACAAAAGCTGTTGCTTAACTACTACAGAAGCACAATTGAAATCATCCTGACCAACAGCGCCACAGTGTGGTATGCCAGCTGCACAGCCACTGAGCGACAAGACCTGCATCGCGTGGTGAAGGCGGACCAGCGAATTGTCAGGAAGGAGCTCCCGGGATTGGACACCATCTATTCCAGCAGACTCAGGAGGAAAGCAATCAGCATAACCAGAGACACCACACACCCCGGCCACTCCCTGTCTGACCCGCTGCCGTCCAGCAAAAGGTTCAGGACACTAAAAGCCACAACAAATAGACAGAGGAACAGCTTCTATCCCAGAGCTGTGGCCTCCATCACACCACTCCCACAGAACAATGGCTGAAACTGTGAGCACACAGAAGGACTCAAATATTTGCACTAACAGCACCTTGTGCATTACTGTGATATTCTGGTGCTGCTGCAACTTATTTTCTGTTACTTATCGATTTAATACTGTTTTTCTATTACTGTCTTGTTTTTATCTACCGCTTTATTTAATTGCCTGAGAGGAAGCCAAACAGAGTTTCATTGCAACTATGTATAATGACAATAAAGATCATTCGATTCAATTCAACATCCTGGTAAACCTCTTCTGCACCCTCTCCAAAGCCTCAACATCCTTCCTGCAATGGGGCAACCAGAACTATGCAATATCCCAGATGCAGTCCAACTAGAGTTTTATAGAGCTGCAACATTACTTCCTGACTTTCGAACAATGCCTTGACTAATAAAGACAAGGGTGCTATATGCCTTCTTAGACATCCTATCAACTTGTGCAGCCACTATCAAGGAGTTATTAACTTAGACTCCAAGATCCCTCTGCTCATCAACACATTTAAAGGTCTTGCCTTTGACGGTGTACTGTCCTTTTACATTTGACTTACCAAGGTGCAACACTTCACATTTGGCTGGGTTAAGCTCCATCTGCCATTTCTCCACTCATATGTGCGACTGAAGTATATCTTTGCCAGTATTCTGTGCTATTCACAACACCACCAATGCTTGCATTGTTCTGTCACATAAACAAAATTCTGTAGTTCTAAGTAGATAATTGGAATTTGTGTCTTTCTACCTATCCGAGCTGGATCTGAAAACCTCCTGGTATAATGTAACATTTTGGAGTAAGAGTAGGAAGGAAGACCCCCCCCCCCCCACCGTGTGAAGAATACTGAGTACTGGCGTGGATTAATAAGTCTGCAGGGTTTGGCAGCCTGTCTAATTTGCTGGTGGACCATGGTGCACCAATGGATTGGCTTTGCAAGCTGGACCCACACAGGTTGAGGTTGAGGATTAAAACAGGGACACAATCTCTTGTGTCCGTACTAAAGGGGTTAGCGTTTCCAGAGAAGACGTGAGCTAGAGAGGGTCTTTTTGGTTGTTGGCGGCCATCATAAAACAACACAAGGCAATCTCACAAAAAGAGGAGGAATTAGGGAACCTTAAGCACGAGGTGGGGGTATTCAATCACTGCTGCACAACCATGGCAGAGGCTACCCATTCGGCACAGACATGGGCTGAGGAGATGAAGAAAAATAGTGTTGACATCACTTGCTGCCGGCTAAGGTCCACTGGCAGGAAGTGGCCCAAAGATCAAATTGGCAACTGGTCTGGGCTCTTGTCTTACCCAGATATCTGGGATATGGATGTTCGGTTTGATGGTGAAGATCAGGAGGAGAGGGTGGGTGGGAAACCAATAATTCCACTGGTGGAAAGTTGCCCTCCTCCCTGCAACCCCCAGCCCTTGAAAGCACGACCAACTAGAGTCACCACATCCACCGAAATGTGGCCTGACCAATCTCCCTCTTCAAGCATCCCTTAGCTTGCATGGTGTCCCGGCACTCCAGAATAACGTGTCATCCAACTAGAAGAAGAGAGGGAGCGGAGATTCAGAAGGTGACCGTCTCAGTGGTAACTAAGGCCCAATCCTCCAAAGAATTGGTGGAGCTGGAAGATCAAAACCGAAGGAAATCAGGAGAAATATTGTTATTGAGGATATAGGATGTGGGGGAGGAGAGGTCTTATCTGACTGGGAACTGGGCATCCTGGGAGGATTGTCATCAAAATACGGGCAAAGAATGCCCTATAGGGGACAGTCAGTGAGGAAAGGACTTTATGCCAGAGAGTAATGGCCACTGTAAAGGTTAAGTACCCCTCCCTGTTAGACCATGATTTAAAATCTTGAGAAGATTGGAATACAGCGGAAGAGAGACTGGGGCTTTCTGTCAGTAGACCTCTGTTCACTGAGAATTGAGAGTTCACCTTGACAATGGCAGGGTACCTGGTAAAAACAGCTGCTCCTCACCTGAAGGGAATAACACTGCCCCTTGTAGGCCCGGCAGTGGGGAGGACAGGAGGTGTAGCTATTGGGCTCTTGGAGAGGTTAGAACATGTAGGCTGGGTGAGGAGGATAGAGATGCAGAACGGACATTGATCCTGCTCAATGCAGGCATCCCGAAGGAATGGGTGGATGGGATATCCACCACTGCCTTGTATGCTTCACGGAAAAACCATTGACAAAATAAGAAGGGAGAGGAGTCGCAGGGGTAGGTGGGGGGCAGGGAAGGAAACCCTGTTGACTTCCCAATTAAAGGATCCAACCTTATACCCCTCTCTTAAGGCAACACAGAAAACTCTCCAAGAGCTGCAGCAGGTGGCACCATTCTGCCCTGCTCCCATAAGGGTGCGGACAAGGCAGGCAACACTGTTCAGCAACACTTTGCCAGCCAGAAGGCCTGAGGCCTTATGTGCCTATTGTGCTACACTGGGGAAAGAGAAATGTATAACGATGGATGGTATTAGCTGAGCACTCCATTATCCCAAGCAATCCTGTCAGGTGGAGAGGTCCCCGGGCCATGATAGAAAGACTGGAGCATTATTCATTCCAGGTTGGGCAACTACAGTAAGGGCGGCTATTGGCCTTACAACCAGAACCTATGCCAGTTCTGGTTGCAGCATCCTCCAAAAGCATTTTGGGTATGAATGTTTTGAAATTCATGCAGGCCAATAGGGTCTACTTTACTTCTGGGGTGGATTGAGCGACGGGGTTGGTGGGACCAGCCAAATGGGAACCTCCCGACCAAGGTGGTGAATGCCAGGTGGCACCCGCTGGGTGGCACCAAACAGATCAGGGAAACAGTGCAGCACTGTTGAAGGAGGGGTCATTCAGCTGGCAATGTCCCCCTAAAATAGGCTGGTGTGGCTGGTGCAGAAGGGGGATGGAACATCACGAACGATACTAGCCTCTAGGCAATTGTATAAGCACGTCCTGCACCTCACAGCAGCTGTTCCGGAGGACATAGGGGGTAGGGAGGGGAAGAATTAGTGTGCTGTAGTGGACTTGCCAAAACTTCCTTTTCCTTTCCATTGAGCCTTGAGTCCCATGACCAGTTTGCCTTTACATGGAAAGGCAGGCAGTATAGCTTACGTCCTCTTCCACAGGGATACATATACAGCACGACCTTGTACCATGACATCACAGCTTGAGACCTACAAGGGGTCTCACTCAACCCAACCATCTCAGTATTCCATTGGAGGGGCCTCGGAGGAGACAGTAGGGGAGGCAATAGACAAGCTGGTTACCTCCCTGAGGGAGGAGGATGGTCTATTAATCCCAACAAGATTCAAGGCCCCAGCCAGAATGTAATGGCACTCTGGACAAGGGGAAATACTGGAAAAGTCCAAATGAAAAATATTAAAGGCAGCAGTCGCCACTTCTAAAAAGGAGACCCAGCATTCTTCGGGGCTAGCGGGGCTTTGGCAAAAACTTATTCCTCACCTAATGATGATACTGAGGCCATTACGGAAAAAGACCTCTTTCCACAGTGTTATATTTTGTAACTCCAGAAACCAATCAAAAGAAACCATAGGAGCCCGCAATAACTTATTGATGTATTCAGTTTCTCTTTAGTGAGGCACTCACGTAAGATATGGTGGTGGAATGATGTATGTCATTCATATATTTCTTACAGATAACTCGTAATGAATTACGTAAACAAAGAATGTTCCTCCCTGCTTGTTCTGCCTCACTTTCTTCTTGAAGAGCAATTTTTCAGTCTTCTGGAACCATTCCAGAATCTAGTGATTTTTGAAAGATCATTACTAGTGCCCCCAACAGTCTCTTCACTGCCTCTTTCTGAACCCTGGGGTGTACACCATCTGGTTCAGGTGACTTATCTACCTTCCGACCTTTCAGTTTCCCAAGGACCTTCTCTCTTGTAGTGGGAACTTCACATACTTCATGACCCTTGACTCCTGGAACTTCCACCACACTGCTAGTGTCTTTCACTGTGAAGACAGATGCAAAATTTTTATTCAGTCTGTCCACCATTTCCTTGACCCCCATTACTACCTCTCCAGCATTGTTTTCCTGCAGTCTGGTATACACTCTCGCCTCTCTTTTACACTTTATGTATCTGAAGAAACTTTTGATATCCTCTTTAATATCATTGGCTAGCTTACTTTCATATTCCAGCTTTACCTTCTTAATGACTTTTTTAGTTGCCTTCTGTTGGCTTTTAAAAGCTTTCCAATCTTCTAACTTACCACTAATTTTTGCTCTATTCTCTTTCCCTTTTATGTTAGCTTTGACTTCTCTTGTTAGCCATGGTTCTGTCATCTTTCCTTTAGAATATTTCTTCCTCTTTGTGAGGTATATATCCTGTGCCTTCCGAATTGTTTCCAGAAATTCCAGCCATTGCTGCTGTGCTGTCATCCATGCCAGTGTTTTTTTCCAATCAATTCTGCCCATCTCCTCTCTCATGCCTCTGTAACTTCCTTTACTCCACTGTAATACTGATATATCTGACTTTAGCTTCTCCTTCTCAAATTTCAGAGTGAATTCAATCATATTACGATCACTTTGCCCTTAGGGTTCTTTTATCTTAAGCTCTCTAATCAATTCTGGTTCATTGCACAACACCCAATCCAGAATAGCTGATCCCCTAGTGGGCTCAACCATGAGCTGCTCTAAAAAGCCATCTCACAGGTACTCTGGAAATTGCCCCTCCTGGAATCCAGCACCAATCTGATTTTCCCAATCTACCTGCATTTTGAAATCCCCCATGACTATTGTAACTTTGCCCTTTTGACATGTTCTTTCTATCTACATTAATTTGTAGACTACATCCTAACTACTGTTTGGGAGTCTGTATACAACTCCCATCAGGTTCTTTCTATCTCTGCCGTTCCTTACGTCTATCAACAATGATTCAGCACCCTACAACCCCATGTCACCTCTTTCTAATGATCTGATGTTTTAGCACCCCTCTTCCTTTCTGTCTGTCTTTTTGATGCAATGTATATCCTTGGACATTAAGTTCCCAGCTATAATCTTCTTTCAGCCATGATTCAGTGATGCTTACAACATCATATCTCCCTCTGACACCAACTTTTTAGTCACATATTAAATTATATAATCTTCCTTGTTCTGGCCTCACTAGCACATGGTATGGGTAGAAATACTGAGATCACAAACCTGGAGTCCTGCCCTTTAACCTAGCACCGAACTCCTTGAACTCCCTAAGCAGAACCTCATCACTCGCCCTACCCATATCATTGGTACCTATTTGGAACATGACTTCTGGCTGATCACTCTCCCACTTAAGAATACTGAGGACTCAATCCAAGATATCCCAGACCCTGGGATCCAGAAGACAACATACCATCCAGGAATTTTGTTGTCACCCACAGAACCTCCTGTCTGTTCCCCTAACTAATGAATCCCCTATCACCGCAGTGTGCCTCTTCTCTCCCCTTCCCTTCTGAGTTACAGAGCTGGACTCAGTGCCAGAGACCTGACCACTGTGACTTTCCTCTGCTAAACCAACCACCCGTCCCCCCAACAGGATCAAAAGTGATATACCCGTTATTGAGGGGGATGGCCACAGGGGTATTCTGCACTGGCTTCTTAATCCCTTTCCCCTTCCTGACTGTCACCCAGTTTCCTGTGTCCCGCACCTTGGGTATAACTCACTCTCTAGATGTCCTACCTATCACCCCTTCAGCCTCCCAAATGATCCAGAGTTCACTCAGTTTCAGCTCCAACACCTCAACATGGATTTTTAGAAGCTGCGGCCGGATGCACTTCTCGCTGTTGTAATCATAAGGGGCACTGGAGGTCACCCTGCCTTCCCACATCCTGCAAGAGGAGGATTCAACTATCCTGCCTGGCATCTCTACTGAACTAGATGAGCAGTTATAACGAACAGAAGAAAAAAAAATTAACCTCAAGCTTTTCTTTTCTTTGCTTTCTCTGTTTGGAGTCTCTCTTCGTGGAAGCCTCGAAGAGTTAAAGCCTCAAGATCACCACTCTGACTCTGTCCACTCAGGCGTTGGCTGCTGCGACGACAGCCACTGCGCTTGCTCCTGCCTACCTTCAATTTGCTCTTGCTAATCAATCACAAGCGCTGATTGATCACTGGTCAGAGCTCTTTTTTTGCTGTAGCAATTCGCTGCTGCCTTTTTTTCACTCGGGCAGTGGACCTGATTGAAATCCCCTCCTCTCAAAACTTCCGATGTCTGCATTGGTCACTGGTCAAAGCTCTCTTTTGCAGTACCACATGGTAACATGTTCCTTGTCATCCCCACCAGTAACGATGATGCAATCCAGGTAACACTGAGATCCTGGGAAGCCTGCTAGCACCGGGTCCATAGCTTTCTGCCGGAATGAAGGTGCAGATGCTACTCCAAAACTAACTCTGTTATACTGATAAAGCCCATTGTGAGTGTTTATGGTGAGAAACTCTTTGGACTCTTCTTCCATCTCCATCTAAAATGGAGGAGGAGAAGATGGCGACGCGACACAGCGCACAGCGGCCACTCCGGTGATGAATATCTGTTATCTGTCCAGTAGGGTGCTGTGCACAATCCTGATTTGATGAGAGCACAGAGGAACATCTGGAGAAACTTCTGAAATGCCTGCTTTGCTGCCGCTGCTACTGTGTGATCCTGAATCTTGGGAGGGGAGGCCCTGAGTCCTCAGCTTTGTTTGTTACTCGGCGGCCGGGGAGGGCTCGAAGTGCTCGGCAGAGATGGTGCTCAGTGCTCGGTGTTGGAGGGCTGGTCGGAGGCTCGAAGTTTTTGGACGGACTCAGAGTCGGCCGAGGTCGGGTGCTTCCAGGCTGCTGCATTAGTAAGTTTGCAGCGCTGGAGGTTCATGGCAGGGAGAGTTTCTCCCTTCAACCGTCTATGTGAGATGATGGGCTATCAGGACTTTGAGACTTTTTTTACCGTGCCCATAGTGTGCTATTTATCAAATTACGGCATTGCTTTGCACTGTTATAACTATATGTTATAATTATGCGGTTTTTGTCAGTTTTGGTCTTGGTCTGTCCTGTGTTTCTGTGATATCATACTGGAGGAACATTGTATCATTTCTTAATACATGCATTTCTAAATGACAATAAACGAGGACAGAGTGTCCTCATGATTTAAAAAAAATCCAAATCTGTAGGTAGGCCTCAGTGAAGTTCACTTTACTGAAGTGTTTCCTTCTTCACAAAGATACCCTCTATCCTGAGCAGAGGGTATTGATCTACTTTCAGTAGTAGGTTGATGTTGACCTTAAAATCAGCACATATCCTGACAGACCCATTCTTCTTGGCTCCTTTCACACAGAGAGTGGTGGGCGTGTAGAATGTCCTGCCCACGACAGTGGTGGAGGAGGGTACAATATGGTCTGTTTAGATACCCTTAGATAGGTATATGAAGCTTAGAAAAATAGAGGGCTATGCGGTAGGAAAATTCTAGGCAGCTGTTTTAAAACTAATTCATCACCACTATTATGGAGGAGGGGAGGAGAAGATTGCAGCACAACACAGCGCGCACGGCCGCTCTGAAATGATATCGTATTTGTAAGTAGGTATCGTGCACAATCCTGATTTGATGGAGACAGACGTGAGAAGCACAGAGGAACATCTGGAGAAACTTCTGAAATGCCCGCTTCGCTGCCGCTGTTACTGTGTGATCGAGAATCTCCGGAGCGGAAGGCCCCAAATCCTCGGCTTTGCCTATTGCCTGTTGCCGGGGCCGCGATCGAAGCGCTCGGCAGAGATGGTGCTCGGTGTCGGAGGGCTGGTCGGAGGCTCGAAGTTTTCGGTCGGACTCAAGAGTCGGCTGTGGTCGGGTGTTTCCAGGGTGCTGCATTGGCAAGTTTGCGGCGCTGGAAGTTCATGGCAGGGGGAGTTTTTTTTCCTTCTACCGTCTGCGTGAGATGATAGGACTTTCGAGCGAGAATTTGAGACTTTTTTTTACAGTGCCCATGGTCTGTTCTTTATCAAATTACGGTATTGCTTTGCACTGTTGTAACTATATGTTATAATTATATGGTTTTTGTCAGTTTTTCAGTCTTGGTTTGTCTTGTGTTTCTGTGATATCATTCTGGAGGAACATTGTATCATTTCTTAATGCATGCATTACTAAATGACAATAAAAGAGGACTGTGTGTCCTCATAACCTAATCTAATCTTATGTTTTGTAACTGCAGAAGCTAACCAAAAGAAAATGCAGGAGTCTGGGTTAATTTGTCTACGTACTTCATTTCTCTTTAGTGAGGTGCGACATATGACATGGTGGTATACATGACATATGCCATTCATGTACATCTTACATGTAACCTATAATGAATTATGTAGAGAAGCAAAGAAGGCTTAATCAAACAATATATTTACAATATCACTCAAATATAACTGAAATATTAAATATGCGGTGGGCACGTGGCCAAGTGGTTAAAGCATTGGACTAGCAACCTGAAGGTCGTGAGTTCAAGCCCCAGCCGAGGCAACGTGTTGTGTCCTTGAGCAAGGCACTTAATCACACAGTGCTCTGCGACGAAACTGGTGCCAAGCTGTATGGGTCCTAACGCCCTTCCCTTGGACAACATTGGTGTTGTGGAGAGGGGAGACTTGCAGCATGGGCAACTGCTGGTCTTCCATACAACCTTGCCCAGGCCTGCGCCCTGGAGAGTGAAGACTTTCCAGGCGCAGATCCATGGTCTCGCAAGACTGATGGATACCTTTTATGAAATACGCAACACAGTGAGGTTCTGACTAGCAAAATGCCTTTGTGACTGCCAAACAGACCCTTGTCCTTGAGACCATGTGATACCTTTTGAACTGCAGGCCTCTGCCTCTTCTTGAGTGGCTGAATGAAGTCTGTGGCAGTTACTGAAAGATTGTTGGGTCCCCTTGGCGTTTTGGATTAAGACCCTTCCCAAGGTTGCAACCTGATGCACCCCTTTTGAGACATCTCTCTTAGCCTGTTACTGGGCCCTCTTAGCCCCCGAGCGCCAGACAGGCTCAGAGACGGTGGCCTTGAGACCCAACCTATACTTTATGCAATAGCTGAAATCTGATAACGTGACCCACAAAGAAAGCCAAGCTCAGTGCACTTCTATATTCTAACGGAAATTGTACAAAGCAGGTCGGGTGAAGAGAGAACTTCCTCAGTACTTTTTCCCCTGCTTTTGCACTACTTACTTAATTTATTTTTTTCTATATCTCTTATCGTTATTTATAGTTTTTAGATTAGATTAGATTAGATTATGAGGACACTTAGTCCTCATTTATTGTCATTTAGTAATGCATTATTATTTATTTTTATTAATATGTATGGCATTGTACTGCTGCCGCAAAACAAAATATTTCACAACATATGCCAGTGATATTAAACCCATTCTGATTCTGCTTCTGAAAGGCCCCGATGGGGTGAGCCCCCTCCACGAGCAGGTAATGGCCCTACATGCAGATGACCATAACACCTCCAATGAGGTTGTGGCTTTCGATCCCTCCCCTATAAAATGGGGCAAACCACATGATGACCTAACCCTGGAGGAGAAACAGCATGTGTGGCTCCCCGACAGCTCCAGTGGTGGGAAGCTGCTGCCCTACACCATGAAATGAGGAAAATGGTGCCAGCTGAGGGGGAGGGGCGACCCAGCCAGCTGGGAAAACTATTAGCTGCCTTGACTTGCAGTTTACGACAGTGAGCTACAGTCAAAATGTACTCCAATGACTGAATCATGCTTTGGGATCTTTTGAAATTGTTATAAAATATAAGCCCTTTTTCAGTGGTTAACTTCCTACTGATTTCGTAGCTTTGAATTATCCATACCAGAATTGTCGCAACCCTAGCAGTACCTTTCATTATTCAAATTCGGTTCAGGATAGCATCCAAACTCCCTCTAGTGGAGCTAACCTGAAATATTTTCCCCTTTAATATTTTTACATTTACACTAAAGGAAAATTTGCCTTCTCTGAAGAAAGCAAGACTTGTATATATTATATGACTTTCTGTCCTCCAAAAACATATCAACAATTAAACATTTTTTGTTCCGAGCTTGCTGTCCTAGGAGATAAACAGAATCTAGTTTTCAGTAAATAAGCTGCTACGGAGGTGACACGATAGCGTAGGGCGACAGCACGGTAAAGTGCGTGGGGGGTGTGGTACGTGCGTCACTGTAGCATTGTGGTTAGCGCAACTCCTTACAGTGACAGCGGTCAGGGTTCAATTTCTGCCACTGTCTGTAAGGAGTGTCTACGTTCTCCCCGTGACCAGAAAGGTTTCCTTTGGGGGGGCTCTGATTTCCTCCCACGTTCCAGACATATACAGGGTAGGGTTAGTAAGTTTATCAGCTTACTATGTTGGCACCGAAAGCATGGTGACATGTGTGGACTGCCTCCAGCATGTCCTCAGATTGTGCTGGTTGTTGACGCAAAATGACGCATTTCACTGAATGTTTCAGATGTTTTGACGTGCGTGTGGTAAACAAACCTAATCTTTAAAAGAGTCTGATTTTGTCTATAATTCATAAACAAAATGATGCAGATATTGGAAAGCTGAATTAATACCTCTACTAGCAGCAAATGTGAAGAAAGGAACAGAATTAATATTTCCTGCAGATGTTAGATCTCTCTCCCTTTTCAAGGAAATCTGGTTCATTTTACATGGATTTTGATGAACAGATAAGCATTGACCTAGAACACTAAGGATAAAACACCAATGAAATGAGAGCGTATTTCAATTTTACACAAAGATTACATCTCCAAGAATGTGGCAGAACTGTACTGGTGAGTCAGATTTGTATTCAAGATTTCTGACTCAAAGGCTAAAGTTGCATCACTGACCATTGTTGGCAGTTGAAATGCTATACAGGCACTCGTTTTTTTGAACTAAATCTCAAAAGCACAAGAATAGAGAAACAAAATCACAAAAGGCTTGCTTTGCCTTATCTGACCCATTCTAATATGTAATATCTAGCCAATATCTGACTATTTATTGTTTGATTGATTGAAATACACAATAAGATAGACCCTTCCGGCCCTTTGAGCCGTGCTGAACAGCAATCCCCCGATTTAATCCTAGTCTAATCACAGAACAATTTCGAATGCCAATTAACTTACAAACTGATACATCTTTGAACTGTGGGAGGAAACTGGAGCACCCGAAGGAAACCCACATGGTCATGGAGAGAACATACTAACTTTTACAGGCGGCAGTGGGAATTGAATCTGGGTTGCCTGTATTGTAAAGGGTTGTGCTAACCACTATGACTAATCAGGTGACAGATACAAAATATTTACGCAAAAGGTCTCTGTCCAAGGCGATGAACTTGGAGGTCCTTGAAAAATGATCCACAATGACCACGATAACAGTCTTCCCCTTGGAAGGAAGATGATCCGTGATAAAGTCCATGGAGGTGTGCGCCCATAGTCTGTCTGGAAGAGGTAGGGGGTGGAGAAGCCTTTGAGGTTGGGTATGGGACTCCTCATTCTGGGTGCAACCCTCATATGCCAACACATACTGCTGACCTTCCTTCATCATTCTGTGCTGCCAATACCTGCTTTTGATAAACTCAAGAGTCCTGGCAACCCCTGGGTGAGCGGTCATTCTGAGTATCTGGGGCCGGATGAAACTTGGGACGAACAGCCCTCCCAGAGAACAGTTCTCAGGAATCTTCCCTTGCGCTTGGGCCCCGCAGTCAAGGGCAGGGATTCCCCAATGAATTGGCGCCACCATCTTGGCTTGGGGAAAAATGGTGGTGGGCTGCTCTTCTCATTCCAGTTTGTCAAAATGATGGGACAGGGCATCTGGCTTCTGGTTCTTTGACCTAGTCAATAGATCAGGATGAAATGAAAGTGGTTAGAGAACAAAGACCATCTGCCCTGCTTGGAATTCAGTCTCTTGGTCTCCTGAGTATAAGCAGGTTTTTGTGGTCTGTCCAAACAATAAAAGGGTTCTTGGCCCCCTGCTAGCCAGTGCCAGCATTCCTCCAAAGTGAACTTAACCACAAGAAGCTCCCGACTACTGATGTCATAGTTCACCCCTGCCGGGAAGGCTACCTGGAAAAGTACGCACACAGGTGCAGTTTATAGTCTGTTGAGACAACACTGCACCTACTCTGATGCCTGAGGTATCCACCTCCATGATGAAAGGAAGGTCCGGGTTAGGTGCAACCAAAATGGGGCCTGTCGTGAACCTTGTCTGAGCTCCGTGAAAGCAGTCTCCTCTTCGGCAGTCCAAACAAAAAGGTCCGTGGATCTATTGGTTAGTGCTGTCAGCAGAGCCACCACTGAACTGACATTTCTGATGAACATTTGGTAAAAGTTGGCAAATCCTAGGAGTCATTGAATTTGTTTCACATTGGTTGGTTCTCTGACTGCCTACATCTTACTAGCGTCCATCTTGAGATTGCCATTAGAGCTGATGAAGCCCAAAAATGAAATGGTAGTTATGTGAAATTCAGACTTTTCAGCTTGACGTTGTCCATGATCAAGAAGCTTCTTTAGGTTATCTCTGACATGAGCGACTTGCTCCTCCATGGACATCGAGAAAATTAGGATGTCGTCCAAGCAGAAGAAGGTGTACTTATGGAGAGCATCCTGGAGCATGTTGTTTATAAAGGCCTAGAAAACTGCTGGCATGTTCACAAGGCAGAAGGGCATGACCAGATACTCATAGTGTCCTGTAGGTGTGTTGAATGCCATCTTCCACTCGCCACCCTCCTTTATGCGAACCAGGCTGCATACACACTGCAAGTCTGGCTTTGGGAATATTTTTGCCCATTGGAGAATCTCAAAGGCACTGTTCATGAGTGAAAGAGGGCACCAGTTGTTGACCGTTATGCAATTCAGCCCTCTATAATCAATGCATGGCTGCAGACTCCTGTCCTTCTTCTGTATGAAGAATAAGAGGTTGCTGGAGAAGTAGAGGACCGAATGAATCCAGGACAAGATCCTCCTGCATATACTCCTCTACAGC
Organism: Mobula hypostoma; assembly: GCF_963921235.1. Taxonomy (NCBI): domain Eukaryota; kingdom Metazoa; phylum Chordata; class Chondrichthyes; order Myliobatiformes; family Myliobatidae; genus Mobula; species Mobula hypostoma. Next base: position 22,129,415 of record NC_086113.1, read on the forward strand.
ACTTCTCTCTGGGCCTGGGAGAGCGTATAATCGACCCTGTGGAGGACAAGTACCGGTAGATCTATAACGCAGTCATAGGCTCAGTGCGGTGGAAGAGTCAAGGCCTTTCCCTTACTGAAGACCTCTTCCAAATCATCGTAGACAGAAGGGATTCCTACCTGCTTGGGTGCTGCAATTACATCCGAGCCTTCCTCTGTGGACAACTCCTGAGATTCCGTCAGTAGTGGAGGTAATTCGGCAGATCCCAGAGTCTTTAGTGAAAACAGAGGCTGCATCACAGTCCAAATCCTCATCTGTATCCTCAGAAATCAACAGCAAGGTTCGACAAATAGTCCCTATACTCCTGGGACTAGGCTCCAAGGGTCTCTGTTTCAGAGCCTTCCCCTTGCCTAGGCCCTTTGGTTGAATTCCATGCTGCTTGGGAACTTCCTTGGTTTTGCTCCTGAACTAGAGATCTAGTTCAAGCGCACCCCTGAGTGGACTGGGTCGGGACTCGCATGGGCCCATTGGCTGGAGCCAGCTTGTCTTCTCGCTCCAGGTAACCCTGAGCAGAAATCTGCCCTCTCGTTGGCTGCTTGCCTCTGGGGGTTCGAATACCAAGCTGAAAACATACCTTCTTGCAGTGACTGGTCTGTATATTCATCCTCCCTTCCTTCCCGTTCATGGAAGGGTCACACTGGGACAGCCAAGGGTGCCTGAAAATCAGGGGTACATGAGGAGACTCAATGATCTGGAAACTGATGCCCTCTGCATGATCCCCTATCCTCATCCGCAAGACCAATGACGGCTACCAGATCTGCCTGGAACCAAGCGGACGGCCATCCAAAACACTTGTGGGCATGGGCTGGCTCAACTCCTGCGGGGGGTATGTTGAGCCAATGGGCATACCCCAAGTCCAGGAAATTTCCCGCTGCCCCCAGGATCCAAAAAAGCATTCATCTCTCATCGGTTCATACCCCAGGATATCTCTGCCCTTAGTGTGACACCATAACCTGAGAGGTATGAGGGTGGTGGCTGCTACTATCACAGTCCCCCTGACACCGGATGGTCTGAAAGTTCTCCTGACAGCTGCAGCTTCGGACATTCAGGTGACCAGCTTCCCTGCAGTAATGGCAGCAACTTTGATTCCGATGCCAGAACCTCTCATTGGCAGAGATTCTTATACAGCCGATATGCATGGGCTCGACAGGAGCCTGAGCCGGAGACGGGCCGGTCATGGTCTGAGGTCGGGGAATGGAACGACAATGCATTGAGTCCAGGTTCGGGCTAGCCCTCTTCGACTTCTTCACGTAGTCCCACTTACACTCTGCCAGATGATTATCAAGGTGAACGGATTGGTTGATCAGATCCTCTAAGTCCTCGGCTGGTTCTCCCAAGGCGAAGGTATCTTTCAGTTCATCTCCGAGTCCACGGCAGTGTGGCGTGGTCAAGGCCTCCCCATTTCAGCCACTCTCTTTGAGCCAAGGTCCGAAAATCAGCAGAGAAGTTGGCTGCTGACCTTCCACCCCGCTGAATCTTCATCAGGTGGTCTGATGTTTGGCTGGCTCTAGTGGAGTGATAGAACACCTTGTTCATGCGGCTAAGAATTCCTCCTAATATGAGCAAATCTCTGACCTGTCTTCCCAATGCATGGTGGCCCAGGCCAGGTCTCTCCTAGTCAGAAGAGAGGCAATGAAGGCCACCTTTCCGGTGCTCCGAAAGGGACCAGGACAGCTGGAATTCCAATGTTAATAAGCTCTGGATGAGGAAGTCGTGGCAAGAACCCGGCTCACTGTTGAATCTCTCCAGGGCTGGAAGGTGGACTGGCTCCACAGAGCAACTAACAGCCTCATCTGAGTTACTTTGGCTTCTCTCCTGTAATAGTTGGCACACTGGCGACCTGGAGGTCATGTATCTCCGGGCTCTGTCTTGAAATTTTCTAGCTGTGGTTGGTCACAGCTGGCGAAAGGCTCCAATACCCTGTTGGATCCATGTTGTTTTAATCATACTGTGATGAGAGTCCTTGCGGTGGGTGGCTTGGTGTCACAATGGCGGGGGCATTGGGAGCAAGGGTGGACCCAAATGCAAGACACATCTTGTGAGGTTAATTAGATTTAGTTTATTGTTTGATACCAGATGAGCAAAGCAGAATGAGGAATAGCAAACAGGACAAGGTCTACAACTAGGCTGGGACCAAGGGTCTGGGCTAGGACTCGGAATCGGCTCCCAGAACTAGAGGAGACATGACAAGGCTAGAGTATGGACCAAGCCAGAGACTGCGCAAGGACCCAGTACCTGGGTCTTGCCTCTGGCTCGGACCCCAGAACCAGGCATGGACATGACATGGGCTAGGGAGAGGAGGAACATGAAAAATAGAGCCTCGGTCTTGGGAGAGCAGGTACATGGAACCAGCGACACATACACAGAACGCAGAGTCAGGACCTCTCCTTGGGTACAGGACATAGGGCCAGGACTCACACACAGAACAGAGAGCCGGGACCTCTCCTTGGGTACAGGACATAGGGCCGGGACTCATGACCCTCCGCGGGGCAATGGCAAGACGGCCTGACTTACTCCCATGGAGGCGAGGACAAGACAAAACATGACCCCCCGTGGGGTAACGGCAAGATGGCTAGACTTACCCCACGGAGGCGAGGACAAGACAAGACAAGACATGACTCCCCATGGGGCAATGGCAAGACGGCCAGACTTACCCCATGGAGGCGAGGACAAGACAAGACCAACACGAAGGAACGCCAGACAGTACCTATCTAGCTCCAGCGATAGAACTATACCGAGGTGCAGGTGAGGGCTACAGACGAGGGCTAGAGGCGAGAGGGGCAGAGAAGGGATTCAGACTGGGGGGTGGTAGGACAGGAATCACAGACCGCCAGGGCCAGGACTTGACTCAGAACTGGGAAGCCGCCAGTGCCAGGACTTGACTTGGTACTTGAATGCTGCCAGGGACAGGACTTGACTTGGTACTTGAATGCCCCCGGAGCCTCCGGGTAGTGGCGAGCTCTTGACTCGACCCGGGAACAGTAGACAGCGGCTCCTGATTCTCTCCAGTGGGTTAACTGACGGACCCACCTTGATGAGGAAACTTTGCAGGCTTGCTTCGGCGAGGTAACTGGACAGGGTTGCTCCGGTGAGGAAGGGCGATTACCAGCACTTGCTTCGGCAGAGACTAGGCTTGCTCCGGCCAGATGACATCGGCACACCGTACCTTTGGTGACTTTGCAGATGCTCCCACGCCGAACGGCTGAAAGCCAGAGACTATAAACTATCAGTTCAGCCGAGCGTTAATTGCCTCTAATCACCAAAGCCGAGGGACACGGGAAAACAGGGAATCAACTGTCCGGATAGTAACATAAACAAGGTAAATTTAAAGGGACCCCGATCCGGACCATGACACTTGGACCCAAATGAGGAAGTATCTGAAGCAAGGACCAAGGCACGGTATCAAACTAGATTGAGAACTGAGCACAAAACAAATGCTAGACGATATCACTAGTAAGGCTTATGATTGAGCACCAAATCTCAGTTCAGGTACTCCTTAAGTACTCACTTCTTGGTACTAAAACAGGATCGCCAATTAGCGGGAAGGTCCTGAACCTTTAACGGGGCTGCACCAGCTATCCATACTCCGGGGAGTGAGAGCGTTTAAACCCTGGAAGCTGGTCTGGTTGAGGGAGTGTCGTAACACTGAGCCAGCATCAACATCAAATGCCTCATCTAGTGTCTCTTCATGTCTACCATATCTTAGATACTCCTCTCATTTTCTCCACTCCTCTTCTCTTACATCTTAAAACATTCACGTGGTCCAACTTTTCCTAGTTCTGATGAAAGGTCAGCAATTTGCAAACACATGGTAGCGTAGTGGTTAGCACAACGCTTTACAGTACCAGGTCCCACCGCCAACTGTAAGGAGTTTGTACATTCTCCCCATGACTGCACGGGTTTCCTCCTGGTGCTCCGGTTTCCTATCACATTCCAAAGTTTGGTAGGATGTTTAGTCATTGTAAATTGATTAGGCTAGGGTTAAATTGGGGGTTGCTGGATGGTGCAACTCGAAGGGCCTATACCATGCTTTATCTCAATAAATAGATAAATAAACATTAAAGCAACACACATCAAAGTTGCTGGTGAACGCAGCAGGCCAAGCAGCATCTATAGGAAGAGGCGCAGTCGACGTTTCAGGCCGAGACCCTTCGTCAGGACTAACTGAAGGAAGAGTGAGTAAGGGATTTGAAAGCTGGAGGGGGAGGGGGAGATGCAAAATGATAGGAGAAGACAGGAGGGGGAGGGATGGAGCCAAGAGCTGGACAGGTGATAGGCAGAAGGGGATACGAGAGGATCATGGGACAGGAGGTCCGGGAAGAAAGACGGGGGGGGGGTGACCCAGAGGATGGGCAAGAGGTATATTCAGAGGGACAGAGGGAGAAAAAGGAGAGTGAGAGAAAGAATGTGTGCATAAAAATGAGTAACAGATGGGGTACGAGGGGGAGGTGGGGCCTAGCGGAAGTTAGAGAAGTCAATGTTCATGCCATCAGGTTGGAGGCTACCCATACGGAATATAAGGTGTTGTTCCTCCAACCTGAGTGTGGCTTCATCTTTACGGTAGAGGAGGCCGTGGATAGACATGTCAGAATGGGAGTGGGATGTGGAATTAAAATGTGTGGCCACTGGGAGATCCTGCTTTCTCTGGCGGACAGAGCGTAGATGTTCAGCGAAGCGGTCTCCCAGTCTGCGTCGGGTCTCACCAATATATAAAAGGCCACATCGGGAGCACCGGACGCAGTATATCACCCCAGTCGACTCACAGGTGAAGTGATGCCTCACCTGGAAGGACTGTTTGGGGCCCTGAATGGTGGTAAGGGAGGAAGTGTAAGGGCATGTGTAGCACTTGTTCCGCTTACACGGATAAGTGCCAGGAGGGAGATCAGTGGGGAGGGATGGGGGGGACGAATGGACAAGGGAGTTGTGTAGGGAGCGATCCCTGCGGAATGCAGAGAGAGGGGGGGAGGGAAAGATATGCTTAGTGGTGGGATCCCGTTGGAGGTACTTTGTTTCTTTCCTCTTAGATGTCACTTGACCTGTGGAGCATTTCCAGTGTTTTCTGCTTTTATCTGTGATAACATCAATGTTCTTTGCTCAAAGTCTCAATTTCAAAAACTGTTCAAGTTCAGCCCTCTCAGATGATGTCACTCACTTCAAAGATGAATAGAGACCTTCAGAACAATCCAGAGATAAAAGAATGACAAAGTTGTTCACTTGTTACATTGCTTTTCTCTGCTCTGGTGGCACCCACCCTTTTAATGACTGCTGTGTTTTGCCGCTCGAAAGATTTCAATGACCTCTGAAACCAAAAAGGGTTCTTATATGTCATTCATTTCTCCTGCTTTTCAGAGTTGAAGAAATGAGAAACCAAAGGTTAACTGGAAAGTTCTTCGAAATTTAGGGAAATAATTCAATTAAAGACCCATAAATTTCACATCAACAGTTTTTAATTTCCACAAACGAGAAAATCTGCAGATGCTGGAAATCTGAGCAACAGACACAAAATGCTGGAGGAACTCAGCAGGCCAGGCAGCATTTATGGAAGCATCTATAAAGGGTTTCGGCCTGAAACATCGACTGGGCTTTTTTTCCATTAAAGCTGCCACGTGTGCTGAGTTCCTCCAGCATTTTGTGTTTATAGCTTTTAATTTCCTTCTCCTTTTGCATCCTCAAATCCCATAGAAGGAAATAGAGATTGCAGGAAAATCCAACTATGAAAGTGAACACTGACTCTGATTTTATGGCCAGTGTCAGCTTGTATTTGCAGTTTTTCTTTATTAGAATTTTTTAAAAGTCTGATTGGAACAGTAGGTTACTTGTTAACTGCTGGAAAATATGATCCAGTGAAAGGTCATCCTTCAGAATTTCAAGCTACGTGCTGTTGGGAGATAGAGTGCAGAAGGAGGAACTTTGGCTCACTGAGTTCATATTGACCATCAAACACGCATTCCAGAATTCCTACAATAATCAAAATGTTCTCTCCAGATTCTCTTCAATTCCTCCCACATTCTACCGCTCACGTACACACATGGGGCAATTTACCCCTTGGAAGGCCAAGTAACCTTCCAATCTGCAGATTCTTAGAACGTGGGAGAAAACCAAAGTATCATGGGGAAATCCAGTTTGTCTCAAGTAGAACATGCAAACTCCACACAGACAGCAAGCAAGTTTAAGGATGAACCTGGATCCCTGGTGCACTGTGGTAGCGGCTCTATGAGCTACACCACTGTAGCACTCTTGTGCCAAGAGGCCAAAATAGAAATGCAACACCAAGTGTCGTCTGCTTAGATAAAAATGTTCAGGAAAAACAAATTTGATGATATGAAGAGATCCAAGATAACCAAATTATAGAATGAATGGATTGTGCCTTCAAACCATCCTCAACATGCCTTTAGCCACTTAGCAAATACTCCATACACCGCATGATCTGTAAATCCTAACAAGTAAAAATGTTATGAATATTGGTCCTATTTTTCAGTCAGATTTCCAATCATTGGGTTTCAGGTTTAGCTCTTGTTTATGATATTTGAATCATTTTGTTTTAAATATTAAAGTTCAAATAATAATTCAAAGATTGGTGTTTGTGAATAGAGACCAACGGATGTGCACATTACACTGAACTGACTTGACTCATAAAAGGGCAGCATTCATGCTGCATTCCATTCCTAGAACATAGGATTCCATGTGCCAGTTACAGCTGTGAGGATGGGTGATGGTGGAAACAAACTGCGTGCATTTACGAACGTTCTTCAGAAATAACCACATGTTCACTACAGCCTTTGCAGCTTTCAGTGGATTCAAAACCAAAAGAGGGGTGGTCCTGATAATTCTAATGCCTCTAAAGCCAAACGTAATTGTTCAGTCTTTCCACAGAGAAAGAAAAAATCACTAAAAATCTTTTCATCTAACCTGATTTGAGAAAGGCTAGCAAATGGGTTTTCCTACAAGCCATTTTGTGACTCCACTTCAATGAAAATTGGGATGTCCTGAGAACGAGAAAGATGTCCAAAGAAGGATAGTTCTTTCTTTATTTTGGTTCTGTTTCCAACATACATATGGACTTCAAATGCAGAAACATTTCATTAGCTCCAAGATAGGCTAGGTTCCAGGGCTATGATCCAGGGAGAAGAGTTTGAATCCCATTATTACACTTGCGTTTCAATCAAATAAACTGAATGCTCTGGAATAAGAAAGTTGTTGCAAAGTCTCAGCTGGTTTACTAATGTCCCTTGGGGAAGCAAGTCTGCTATCCATAACCAGTTTGGCTTTTGTAACTCCAGACCCTTAGCAATGTGCTTAATAGCCCTTTGAAAAGACTTGGCAAGACACTGGGTTCAGATGCAGCTGGGAATGGGCAGTGACATACAAATTTCATTGGCAAATCCATTTTAAAAATTGCCAATTATTCTATCTTTTATAAGAAAATCATGTTGTCAATTATTTTAAAGGATACATCAATTCCTCTGTTTTGCTTTCAATCTCTATTAAAACAATGCAATAACTTTTTTATAAACACATTAGCCAATTTGTAATTAATTTAATAATTGTTATCTCATGCTTTCGCAACCTCATGACGTTTGTTAGTGTTTTGCAACCATGTGAGTACTCTTGAAGTGTAGTTACTGTTGTAACAAAGCAACATAGTAATGAATATGTACGGAACAGGCTTCCAGAAATAGCAAGATAACCAAAGCAATTTGATCTCACCATTCAATAAACACTTGCTGTAACTCTGGGGAGAATTGACCTACACTTCTTTCAATTACATCTTTAGATATTTTAGTTATCCAGGCTGTTCGGGTTTAGGACCATTCATCAAAGCATGAATGTTAACCTTGCTTCTTTTTCCATAGATCCTGCCTGACTGATTATACTACGTCTTCCCTTGCCCTGACTTGGTTGGCGGTATATTTACATTCAACAGAAGCAACCCAGGATGAATTTCTATCACAGTGCATTTTGGTCAGAAGGAAAGGTTCACTTTTTACGATTCATTCAACAATGACAGCAATTTGCTGGTGAACGTTTGTCATATACAGAACAATTTCAAAAGCGTTTGGAGTTCTGATACAAGGTCATTAACTTAATTTCTCTCTTTACAGATGGAGTCGTAGTCAAAGAGTTATACAAAGAATCGTCCATGCTTGTTAAGAAGCCTTCCAAAATCTAGACCCATTTGATTGCATTTTGACCTAAATCTATCCAGATATTTCTCTCTAAGTGAAGGTTCAGGAATAGTTACTACCCCTCAGCTATCAAGCTCTTGAACCAAAGGGGATAACTTCACTAAACTTCACTTGCTCCATCATTGAAATAAGAACATAAGAAATAGGAGCAGGAGTAGGCCGTCCGGCCCATCGAGCCTGCCCCGCCATTCAATAAGATCATGGCTGATCTGTCCGTAAACTCAGCTCCATCTACCTGCCTTTTCCCCATAACCCTTAATTCCCTTGCTATGTAAAAATCTATCTAACTGTATCTTAAATATATTTAGTGAAGAAGCCTCAACTGCTTCCCTGGGCAGAGAATTCCACAGATTCACCACTCCCTGGGAAAAACAGTTTCTCCTCATCTCTGTCCTAAAGCTTCTCCCCTGAACCTTGAGGCAATCTCCCCTAGTTCTAGTCTCACCTATCAATGGAAACAACTTTCCTACTTCTATCTTATCTATCCATTTCAAAATGTTGTATGTTTCTATAAGATCCCCTCTCATTCTTCTGAATTCCAGAGAGTATAGTCCCAGGCGACTCAATTTCTCCTCATAGGTTAACCCCTTCATCCCTGGAATCAACCTGGTGAACCTCCTCTGCACTGCCTGCAAAGCCAGTATATCCTTCCAACAACCTATGAACTCACTTTCAAGGACTCTTCACTCAAGTTCTCGATATTTATTGAGTATTTATTTATTATTATTATTTCTTTATTTTTGTACTTGAACAGTTTGTTGTCTTCTAAACACTGATTGAACACCCAAGTTGGTGCAGTCTTTCATTGATACTGTTACGGTTATTATTCTACAGATCTATTGGCTATGCCCACAAGAAAATGAATCTTAGGGTTGTATATGGTGACATATATGTACTTTGAACTTTTGAATTGTACCTTCCTCTACCACTTCCTTTGGCAGCTTATTCAATGCACCCATCACCCTCTTGCCTCTCAGATCACCTTTAAAGCTTTCACCTCTCACCTTAAATCTAGTTTTAGACTCCCCTATTCTGGGGCAAAAGTACTGTGAGTCTCTACCATATCTATTGCTCTCAGTTTCATAAACCTCAATAAAGTCACCCTCATCCTCCTTCACTCCAGTGAAAATAGTTCCAGCCTATCCAGTCTCTCCTTTTAAGTCAGGCCCTCCAGTCTCAGAAACATTCTTGCAGAATCCTCTTTAACTTAATCACATCCTTCCTGTCATAAAGCAACCAGATACTCTGCTTTCAGCATTTAACACAAAAATTTTGAAATCGTTTAAAATGGGAGCAGCCACTGACCACGGGATATATTCAAAACTCAGAACTATTAGCACAAGGCATGACACTTCAATTCAATCTTATCAATGCTTTCAGAGGCACATCATTGTATATACATGCTTATTGAAAATGAACTGTATTACTTTGGGAGCTTCACACATTATACTTTATTCTCAGAACATTTATAAGAATGAAAGAGAATGAAGTCAATACAAATTAGATTCTCCACTCAGTTTATATACAACATGGCTCATTTCATCTGCCCACTACATTTCAATATTTTATAACACAAATTTCTCACAATTAATCAATACAATAAAGAAAATGGTAACAATCTTGACTAGCAAAAGTGATATGTGACAGGAATTGAGAACAGCCACCAAATCATTGAAATTTACAGAACACAAGCAAGATATTCAATCCGAGCCAGAGGAAAAAGGCCATCTATTGTAATTCCACTTCCTACTTCAAGGCCCCTAGTTACACAGGTTACCTCAGAGGTGATGAGGATTTCTTCCACCACCACCTTACCTTGCAAACAGTCAGTGCTAGATATCCAGTATCCGCCCAGGGGAAAGTAGAATTCTCCTTAACATTTTCTAATGCTTCCTCCAATTCCTTCAAATCTATACCTCTATACCTATATCTGTGTTTTGCTTGTTTTTAGTTAAAGAGGGCAGAAACATCCTAACCATCCAATCTTGACCTTCTCTTAATTCTGTAAAACTTCAATTACATTTTCTCTTTGTTCCCTTAAAGGCGTTAACCCAGAGCCTCAACCTCGACTGGTATTTTGTCACACTATTTAGTCACAGAGTGGATGGAGTTAGGTGTTTTAGTGCATGAATTGCAAAATACTAGAAGGCAAAATGCCTTTTAACCTAAGTTGGAGTTTAGAAATGAGGAAATATGATTAAAGTTGTACAGGATACTAACGAGGCCTTGTCTGGAGTTTTGGACACAGTTTTGGAACACTTACTTAGGAAAGGAAACACTGATATTGGACATGGTTTAAAAGTGATTTACTGGACTAATTACTGGGACGAGAGGGTTTTTCTAAAAAGATATATATCCATCTTCTTTAGAGTTTAAAAGAATGAATGGTCATCATATTGAAATGTTAAAATCCTGAGGAGGCTCAAAAGTACACTCCTTGGTTACCAGCACAAAGAACTACACAAATCTGTGAGATAGGAGCTCTCCTTCACAAAACTGTGCTGACTCCTCCTAATCAGTGCCTGCCTTTGCAAGTGAACAAAGATCCTGTCCCTCAGAATTTTCTCCAACAACTTCAAAATCAGAATCAGATTTATTATCACCGGCATGTGTCGTGAAATTTGTTAACTTAGCAGCAGCAGAATGCAATATATAATATAGATAGGAAAGAAAAAAAAAGTAAATCAATTACAGTGTATGTATATTGAATAGATTAAAAATCACACAAAAAAAAATATGTATATTTAAAAAGTGAGGTAGTGTTCATGGGTTCAATGTCCATTTAGGAATCAGATAGCAGAAGGGAAGAAGCTGTTCCTGAATCACTGAGTGTGTGCCTTCAGGCTTCTGTACCTCCTACCTGATGGTAACAGTGAGAAAAGGGCATGCCTTGGGTGCTGGAGGTTCAGAATAATGGATGCTGCCTTTCTGAGATACCGGTCCTTGAAGATGTCCTGGGTACTTTGCAGGCTAGTACCCAAGATGGAGCCAACTAAATTTACGACCCTCTGCAGCTTCTTTTGGTCCTGTGCAGTAGCCACCCCGCTCCCCCCACACCAGACAGTGATGCAGCCTGTCAGAATGCTCTCCACAGTACATCTATAGAAGTTTTTGAGTGATGCAAGGCCAATTGACCTGTAGATTCAGGCTTATCTCTTTTTGAACAAAGAGACTTTACCTATTCCCCAATGTTCTGGTACCTCACCTCTGGTAAACAAATTTGCAAAAATGTCTGGAATTTTTTACCTCAGGCAAGATCATTGCACACATTTAAAAAAATTGGTACGTTTCAAACGTCATAGAATTGAGGCTATGGGAAACGGCTGCAGAAGAAGAGGTAAAGTCTGTGGCTGATCAGTAATGATCCCATTGAATAGAGGGTCAGATTTGACAGATGAAGTGGTAGACTCCTGCTTCTATTTTCTTGTGATCTGAATTTTCCAAGAACACTTCCTACTTTGATTCTGAAGTTCAATCCATTGACTTCAATTGAATGAATTTTAGAGACAGAGCTCAGAGTTCTCTATCTAATTTTTAGTTGAAATAGCAGATTCTTATTAATAAACTTGAAAATTTTCAGTGGAACTTTTACCAGCAAAGTGCTGTAATTTATTATAAATCCACTTCTCTACATCAACTTCTTATCTGTAGCCTTTTCCCATTACAGGTAGAAGATTCCCAAGTCACCAAGTCTTATACCACCAAACAAAAGGCTCTTCTGTTGGAGAAAAAGTTGAAAATTATCCAAATAATGTGAATCTACTGAGGGTATAAGTGCTTCAGGACTCGCACCACCAGGTTCAGGGCCAATTATTACCCTCAACCATCAGGCTCTTGAACAAAAGGGGATATCTACACTTATTTAAGAACTCTTTTATCTTGTTATTTATTGCTATTTATTTATTATCAGCATTTGCACAGTTTGTTTACAGTTTATAGTTCCTGATGTTTATAGTGTACAGATCCTGTTTACAGTTACTGTTCTATAGATTTGGATAAGTATGGCCACAGAAAAAGAGTCACAGGGTTGTATGTGGTGATGTGTATGTACTCTGATAATAAATTTTACCTTGAACTTTGTTTTGTTATGAGCTACATTTTCATAGAGCTCTATTTTTAAAATCACACCAAAAGATGAACAAAGTCAAGTATCTAATAAAGCTGAGGTATACAAGAATACAATTAAGTAGGAACAGGAGTAGGCCATTTGGCCCATCAAGCCCATGCTTCTATTTGATGTGATCATTGGTTGATATGCGCTTGGCCCCATCTCTTCTATTGCAGTTCCCTGTAGCCCTCAATTCCATGATCTTTCATAAAATTACCCACCTCCCCTACAAGTACCTCCAGTGATTTAGCCCCCACAACCTTCTGAGATGGAAAGTTCCAGATATTTGTCATCCTCTGTGAGAAGAAGTTCCTACTCACCAGTTTTTAATGGTCACCCTTTACTTGTAACATGCTACCCCTCATTAAAGATCTTTCAAGATCTCTCTCAACATCTACCCTGACATGTCCTTTCATGATCTTCTACAAGATCACCCCCATTCTTATAAATGTCAATCAATGTGCTTCTATGACCGTACCATTCATTTCTGGGATTGCTTCCCTGAACCTTTCAGACTGCTTTGCACTTTCTCCTCAACTTTAAGGTGGTTTTGAAATTCAGATTTAATGAAAAAACCTGTCCATTTTGTCATAATGTGAACAAAGTCACCAGAGAGAAATAGCTGGTAGATATAAAGTAGTCTTTTATTCAACAAAAAGAGACACAGCAGTCATCATATTGAAACCCTTTCAGAGGAAGAGGACTCCTTGACCCAATATTACAAGACACTTTATATGCTGGAGATTAAAGGACAATTCTATATTTACAATGTATCTACAATGCTTCCTTTAAATTACATATAACTTTCACATCTTCTTCACATCTGTACTACAGACAACTAAATTAGGGTTAAATTAGCATTGACTGATCTTCTATTTAATCAGCTCACAGCTCTTAGGAACCCATTGTTCAGAGCTACATTTTGAATTTAATCTACAGTCCATATTCAAATTTGAAAATTGGTGGTTGAAGTTAATCTTTTGCTATACACCCTGACCAGAATATGCTCTAATACACCTGTCCTGATATTTCATTTATGGCAGTGTTTAGCTGTAATTGATACTGTTCCAATGAAGGCACTTAGGATATATAATTGCATCCTGCAAGTTTGAGCTTTTGTTATTATTGTCCTGTGTTGTGAGTAAAAATCATTATCCATGCACTGTCACAATACCAGATATTAAAATACTTTCCGTATGGCAGCGAAGATGGCAAAGAGTAATACACACAAAATGCTGGAGGAACTCAGCAGGTCAGACAGCATCTATGGAGAGGAATAAACAGTCGACATTTCAGTTGAGACACTTCATCAAGACTGGAAAGGACGAGGAAGAAGTCAGAAGAAGAAGGTGGGAAGGGGTGGGGGGGGGGTGTTGAAGGGTAGCCGTACAAGCTAGCAGGTGATAGGTGAAGCTAGGTGAGGGGGAAGGCAGGTGGGTGGGGGAATATAGGTGAAGTGAGAAGCTGGGTGGTGATAGGTGGAAAAGGTAAAGGTAAAGAAGAATGAATCTGATAGGAGAGGACCATGGACATGGGAGAAAGAGATGAGGATGGGCAGTAGGAGGCTGTAGATGATACGCAGGTGAGGAGAAGAGAGGGGAAAGAGGGGAGCTAAAATGGAAAATGGAGAAAGACAAAATGAGTGGGAGGAAAAATTTCTTCTTACCCCTTGAAAAGCTTCTGTGATCCCTTGTGTTTAAGATAGTTGAAAAAACGTTTAGGTAACTTTAAAAAATATCCAAACAAAACAACTTCCTTTGCCTCCAGTATCTATAAACAATCAGATTTAGCATCTCTCGTAAAATATTAGTATACAGTCTAAAGAAACTTTGACATTACATTGTTCAGAACTGCAATGAAGCATTTTGAGGTTAGGAGCTCTGCTCATCGATTTTCTTCCTCTTTTGGTAAATGTTCAGATTTTCCATCTTCTTGCACAGGAAGGGCATTTATCCTGGGATGATAGCAACAATCCTGGTCTACTGTTCTACCAGCAAGGGTCAAACTTCCTTCCAGGCTTTGCCTGCTGTTTCTTTGCTCTTGAGTGGTAAGGTTGTCCCAATGGTTATACAGACTGATTTGCTCTTCTTGCACAGGGAAGGGCACAGCTTTTTGAGACTGTTCTTGTACTGGCAACCCTGGGTGCACTTCAAAAGCACACATACTGCCTGGTTTCTCCTCATTGATGGGAAATCTGTCACTTCCTCTAAAATCTTCTCTCATATCTTCAGTGGTAAATTTTGCTCTGCCATTTACACCCCCCTTATTGCCTTCATCTGTGCTGTTATTCACCTTGACAATTACGTTGAAAATGACTGAACCGCCAGCACTCGATATTGATTGGCCATTGATGTTATGCATCATGTTACCACCACGTGAAAAGCCTAGAGTTAAGGAAGAAAAGATTTCATGTACAATAAACTCAGCTCTTAGTTCTCAATATACCAGCAACTTGTTTATCCATTGCCATTTTTCACATCAAACCAAATAATAAGATGCCAAAAGAAGATGTTTAATGGTATTTTTACAGTTAATAATTTCTGAATGCTCCTGAATATCAGGGGAGGTCTTGCTTAGCAACTTTATGGGTGGAACTTCTCTAGTTTACAAGAAAACATGGTTTATTTTCAATTGTTTACGGGACATGCATGTCATTTGCTATGCTAGTATTGTCCATTGCTAATTGACCATGATGTCCAGAGGTCAATCATGTTACTGAGTCTGTTTTCACATATGGGGCAGACCAGAGAAACACATCCTTCCCTGAGGACAATTAGTTTCATGGTTACCATCACTTGGACAAACTTTTTTCAAGAAAAATCAAAATTTATTTGGTTACTTGAATTTAAATTCTCCAGCTAACGTGGTGGGATTTGAGGTCATGGTGTATCATCAGCCCAGTATCTTAACTGCCCACTATCATGCCCTCTGGTATAAGCCAATGGCACTGAAAAGGACTCCACCATTTTTGGGTCTTGGATGTTCTGACAACAGATTTCAGCTCTAGATCCAGGCAAGGTGAAGGGCAATGGAAAATTCCAGCAGCAAACACAGACTACAGGCCCCACTTGGCAAGAAAAGGGCAAATGCCAAAACCTCTGCCAGAGGCGATCAACGATCAGGGTTCAGTTTCTGCTGCTGCCTGTAAGGAGTTTGTATGTTCTCCCTGTGACTGTGTGAGTTTCCTCCCACATTCCAAAGATGTACGAGTTAAGGTTAGCAAACTGTGGACATGAGCTGGAGCATTGCAACACTTGCCAGCTGCCCTCAGCAGATATTCCGACTATGCAAATGACTCATTGATTCTATGTTTTGATGTTTCGATGGGAATAACTGCTAACTTCCAATGGCAAATAGTGATGAAGAAAATGAACATAATGGACCAGAAATCATCTCCGCCCCCACTATTAGCTGTGGACAATTGATTTTGCTTGCTAAACTTCAATTCAGATTATTGATACCAATGCTATATAGGAATGTTGGGAATGATGGGGTAGGAGAGGAAGGCTGGAAGCAAATGGCATTGCTGGCTTTATCACTGGATGTGCATAGTGTTCTTTTTATTCATCCAACGTAGGTTTTGGAACTGACACTGACTCTAGGATCAGGGTAGACAATAGACCTGCAGAAATGGAATGATTCTGACAAGGCAAGGTGGCAAATTGGAAAGACTAGCTAGTAATTTGCAGTGGTTTATGCTGAGGATAAGCAGCAGAAGCCCCAAGAACAATTGCTAGGTAAAGGCATAGGTTTATTGCCCTCTCAAACCTTTGGGTATACTATCTAGATACAATCATCCATGTTATATTTGAGAATGTTGTTTTAGAATAATGCCTAACTACTGGATATGTCTGATGAGATCCGGCCATAAGTAATATATTCAGTTTGTATCAAGTGCATACTCTGATAATATATACAGTTAGGAAGGTTTAGTCACTTGGCATTCAAGGTGAGGTAGTAAATTGGATTGGATATTGGTTTTGTGGGAGACGACAGAGAGTGGTAGTAGATGGTTGCGTCTCTGACAGGAAAGCTGTGACTAGTGAAGTGCCGCAGGGATCAGTGCTGGGTCTATTGCTGTTCATCATCTATATCACCGACCTGGATGATAATGTGGTTAACTGGATCAGCAAATCTGCAGATGACACCAAGAATAGGGGTGTAGTGGACAGTGAGGAAGACTATCAATGGCTTGCAGCAGGATCTGGACCAGCTGGAAAAATGGGCTAAAAAATGGCAAATGAAATGTAACACAGACAAGTGCAAGGTCCTGGTAGGACCAGCCAGGGTAGGTCTACAACTAGAGGTCATGGGTTAAGAGTGAAAGGTGAAATGTTTAAGGGGAACATGAGAGGAAATTTCTTCACTCAGAGGGTTGTGAGGGTGTGGAATGAGCTACCAGCGACAGTGTGCATGCAAGCTCACTTTCAATATTTAAGACAAGTTTGGATGGGTACATGGATAATAAAGGTACGGATTGCAATGGTCCCACTGCAGGTCATTGAGAGTAGGCTGTTTAAATGGTTTTGGCATGGACTAGATGGTCCAAAGGACCTATTTCTGTGCTGTACTTTTCTATGACTCTGTGATAAAACATTTGAGTTTGATTAGGTTGGAGCTTGCTGGATTAGATCAATATATGGCTGATTTGTTTAGTATTATTGCTTGAGTCTTATTAGGGAGAGTCAACATGGCTTTGTGCGTGGTAGGTCATGTTTGACCAATCTATTGGAGTTTTTCGAGGAGGTTACCAGGAAAGTGGATGAAGGGAAGGCAGTGGATATTGTCTACATGGACTTCAGTAAGGCCTTTGACAAGGTCCCGCATGGGAGGTTAGTGAGGAAAATTCAGTCGCTAGGTATACATGGAGAGGCAGTAAATTGGATTGTTGTTGTTGTTGTTGTTGTTTGTCCTTTGTAGTCGAAGATGACCATGGCTTCAAAGTCAAATGGGAGATTGGTGGCTGTGGGTCCGGAGGTGACTGATGAGGCCAATCCGGGCCCTGAAGGCTCGCCCACATGTGGGACACAAGTGGGTGGGTGCTGTCGTGGCAGTGGATGCTGCTCTGGCCTTGCGCACAGCACGCTTTCGTTGAGCCTCGATGATACGCCTGACTTCAGCTGCACGGGCTCCTGTGGTGATCTTGCTGCGCCAAGCTGGACGGTCGAGGGCAAGCGTCTCCCACGTGTTGATGTCGACACCCAGGCCTTTGAGGGATGCTTTGAGGCAGTCTTTGTAACATTTCTTCTGCCCCCCGACTGAGCGCTTGCCCTGACACAGTTCTCCGTAAAGCAGCTGCTTAGGCAATCGGCTGTCTGGCATTCTGACCACATGTCCAGCCCACCTGGCTTGGGCTTTCAGCAGGAGGGTGTAGACGCTGCAGAGCCCAGCTCGTTCCAGGATTTCCGTGTCGGGGACTTTGTCCTGCCACCTGATGTGGAGGAGTCTGCGGAGACAGCTCAGGTGAAAGTGGTTGAGCTGTTTGGCGTGTCTGCTGTAGACAGTCCAGGTCTCGCTGGCGTAAAGGAGGGTGGTAAGGACCACTGCACAGTAGACCTTCAGCTTGGTGGTAAGGCTGAGTCCTCTCCGCTCCCAGACGTTCTCACGGAGTCTCCCAAAGTCGGCGCTGGCTTTGGCAATCCTGTTGTTGACCTCAGCGTCTATCTTCACTACGCGAGAGAATATGCTGCCCAGGTAGGTGAAGTTGTCGACTGCCTGGAGGTTCTGGCCCTTCACCGTGATGCGCGGCTCCTGGTATGGCTTTCCTGGGGCAGGCTGGTACATAACTTCGGTCTTTTTGGTGCTGATAGTTAGACCTACAAGAGGAAAGGCAACCGCCAGTCTTGCGACAACCACCGAGGCATCTCCCTCTTGTCCATTGCGGGGAAGATTCTGGCCTGCATCCTGCTCAACCGCCTTCTCCAACACCTTGAGCAAGGTCTGCTTCCAGAAAGCCAGTGTGGCTTCCGTGCTGAACGTGGGACCGTGGACATGATTTTTGCTGCGCACCAACTCCAGGAAAAATGCCAGGAGCAACACAGCGAACCTCTTCGTGACCTTTGTCGATCTAACCAAGGCTTTCGATACGGTCAGCAGAGAAGGCTTGTGGAAGATCATGGAGAAGTTTGGCTGCCCCAGCAAGTTCATCACAATCGTCTGGCAGTTCCACGACAGTATAATGGTGAAAGTTCTGGATGACGGCGACGAGTCGTAGGCCTTCCTAGTGACAAATGGCGTCAAACAAGGCTGTGTTCTTGCCCCGACTCTGTTCAGTATGGTATTCTCTGCCATGCTGACAGATGCCTTCCGTAACTACGAAGAAGGAATCCACGTCAGGTACAGGACTGACGGCAGGTTGTTCAACCTTAGGCGCCTGCAGGCAGTTACAAAGGTGCAAGAGACTGTCATCAGAGACTTCTTGTTTGCTGATGACTGCGCACTCAACGCCAGCACAGAGCAGGAGATGCAGCGTGAAATGGACTGCTTCTCACAAGCCTGCGACAAATTGGATTAGACATTGGCTCAATGGAAGAAGCCAGAGAGTGGTAGTAGAGAATTGCTTCTCCGAGTGGAGGCCTGTGACTAGTGGTGTGCCACAGGGATCAGTGCTGGGTCCATTGTTATTTGTCATCTATATCACTGATCTGGATGATAATGTGGTAAATTGGATCAGCAAAT
Source organism: Mobula hypostoma (assembly GCF_963921235.1). Taxonomy (NCBI): domain Eukaryota; kingdom Metazoa; phylum Chordata; class Chondrichthyes; order Myliobatiformes; family Myliobatidae; genus Mobula; species Mobula hypostoma. The sequence goes on from NC_086113.1 coordinate 22,148,426, forward strand.
TTGCTGATGATACAAAGATTGGAGGTGTAGTAGACAGTGAGGAAGGTTTTCAGAGCCTGCAGAGGGACTTGGACCAGCTGGAAAAATGGGCTGAAAAATGGCAGATTGAGTTTAATACAGACAAGTTGTGAAGTATTGCATGTTGGAAGGACAAACCAAGGTAGAACATACAGGGTTAATGGTAAGGCACTGAGGAGTGCAGTGGAACAGAGGGATCTGGGAATACAGATACAAAATTCCCTAAAAATGGCGTCACAGGTAGATAGGGTCGTAAAGAGAGCTTTTGGTACATTGGCCTTTATTAATCAAAGTATTGAGTATAAGAGCTGGAATGTTATGATGAGGTTGTATAAGGCATTGGTGAGGCCGAATCTGGAGTATTGTGTTCAGTTTTGGTCACCAAATTACAGGAAGGATATAAATAAGGTTGAAAGAGAGCAGAGAAGGTTTATAAGGATGTTGCCGGGACTTGAGAAACTCAGTTACAGAGAAAGGTTGAATAGGTTAGGACTTTATTCCCTGGAGCATAGAAGAATGAGGGGAGATTTGATAGAGGTATATAAAATTATGATGGGTATTGATAGAGTGAATGCAAGGAGGCTTTTTCCACTGAGGCAAGGGGAGAAAAAAACCAGAGGACATGGGTTAAGGGTGAGGGGGGAAAAGTTTAAAGGGAACATTAGCGGGGGCTTCTTCACACAGAGAGTGGTGGGAGTATGGAATGAGCTGCCAGACGAGGTGGTAAATGCGGGTTCTTTTTTAACATTTAAGAATAAATTGGACAGATACATGGATGGGAGGTGTATGGAGGGATATGGTCCATGTGCAGGTGAGCGGGACTAGGTAGAAAATGGTTCGGCACAGCCAAGAAGGGCCAAAAGGCCTGTTTCTGTGCTGTAGGTTCTATGGTTCTATGGAGTCACGTTTTCATGTTTGTTGTAATATACCTCAGTGGCCGCTTTATTAGGTACATCTGATCATTAATGCAAATATCTATTCAGCCAATCATGGCCGGAAACTCAATGCATAAAAGCACACAGACATGGTCAAGAGGTTCAATAGTTGCTCAGACCAAACACTGGAAAGGGGAAGAAATGGCAAAGACTTTGACCATGGAATGATTGATGGTGCCAGACGAGGTGGTTTGAGTATCTCAGAAACTGCTGGTTTCTTCGGATTTTTACGCACAACAGTCTCTAGAGTTTACAGAGAATGGTGTGGAAAACAAAACAAAAAATTCAGTGAGCTGAAATCCTGTGGGCGAAAATGTCTTGTTAATGAGAGAGGTCAGAGGAGAATGGCCAGACTGGTTCAAGCCGACAGGAAGATGACAATAACTCTGATAACCAACAGTGGTGTGCAAAATAGCATCTCTGAATGCACAATGTGTTGAACCTTGAAGTGGATAGGCTACAGCAGCAGAAGACCATGAGTGTACATTAGTGCCCACTTCATGAGGTACAGGAGGCGGTTGCCTTTTGGCCAGTCTTTGCCAGCTCTTGGTGGAGTCATATCAAACTCATTCTCCATCTTATTTCCCTCTGATAGCATAGAGAAGACGAGATAAAAATCTGTCCTCAGCAGCTGGGTTCAAGACTTATAGAGAACAATGGCAATGTAATCCACATCAGAAACTGAGCACCATTGACTTCAATGGCAGTAATTTCCATTACAGAGCCACTACAATGATATGAATGGTTAACTACAGGGGATAGGATAGATCTCAATGCTATAAATAGTAAGACAGTCACCTGTACATCCAAAAGGGAAGTCAAGAGAAATTTCTTTACTCAGAAACTGGTCAGAAAATGGAACATGATACGAAAGGGAACGTCTGAGGCCCCCTTTATTCCCACTTGCTGCCTCCTGCCTGTCAGCCAATTCTCTGTCCATGCCAGTATCTTTCCTGTAACGCCATAGGATTTTATCTTGTTAAGCAGCCTCATGTGTGGCACCTTATCAAACACCTTCTCCCCTTAAACTTTGACACCCTGACTAATCAAGAATCTATCAATCTGTGCTTTAAATATATCCAATGACTTGGCAGGTTGGGCGGCATACGTCGACTCATCGTTTCCACGGAGGCTGCCCGACCTGCTGAGTTCCTCCAGCGTGTTGTGAGTGTTGCTTTGACCCCAGCATCTGCAGAGTATTTTGTGTATCCATTGACTTGGCCTTCACAGCCATCTGTGGCAATGAAATCCACAGACTACCCTCTGGCAGAAGAAACTCCTTCTCATCTCTATTATAAATGAACAATTCCCTATTCTGAGGCAATGCCCTCCGGTCCTAGGCTCACTCACTATAAGAAGCATCCGCTCCACATCCACTTTCAATATTCGATATGTTTCAATGAGATCCCCCTCCTATTCCTTGAAACTCCAGCAAAGGCAAGCCCAGAGCTGTCAAACACTCACCTTATATTAACCTCTTCATTCCTGGAATAATTCTTGTGAATCTCCTCTGGACCCTCTCCAAAACAAGCACATCCTTTATTAGACAGGGTCCCAAATCTTCTCACAATACTGCAAGTGCGGTCTGACCAATTCTTGCACAATTTCACCGGATATGCCACAGTGATAGACAAACAAGCTCTCCACGGCCCTTCTCAGTGCTTAATGTCAGTGAGAGTGCAGTGAGTAAGATGGAGAGGCTAATTCTCACTGGACTCCTATTGTGTGAGAGGCATGTTGCATGGAAACTGCAGACGGTAGATGTTACTGGTAAGTTTCAGTAGGCCAGTGCTACTCAATAGAACAAATTCATGTGGAAGTCCAGGACTGGAAACAGAAAATTGAAGGGAGTTGGGAACAGCCTTCCCTCTATGGTCTCTGTCTACACTTCTCACTGCCTGAGTAAAGCAGCCAACATAATCATAGACATTCTCTCCTCCCTCTCCCATCGTGCAGGAGATACAATAGCCTGAAAGCACATACCACCAGGATCAAGGACAGTTTCTATCCCACTGTTATTATACTCTTGAATGGTCCTCTTGTAGAATAAGATGGACTCTTGGCCTCACAATCTACCTTGTTATGATGTTGCACTTTATAGTTTATCCATATAACCATATAACAATTACAGCATGGAAACAGGCCATCTCGGCCCTTCTAGTCCATGCCGTACTCTTACTCTAACCTAGTCCAACCGACCTGCACTCAGCCCATAACCCTCCATTCCTTTCCTGTCCATATATCTATCCAATTTAACTTTAAGTGACAACATCGAACCTGCCTCAACCACTTCTGCTGGAAGCTCGTTCCACACAGCTACCACTCTCTGAGTAAAGAAGTTCCCCCTCATGTTACCCCTAAACTTTTGCCCTTTAACTCTCAACTCACGTCCTCTTGTTTGAATCTTCCCTACTCTCAATGGAAAAAGCCCATCCACGTCAACTCCATCTATCCCCCTCATAATTTTAAATACCTCTATCAAGTCCCCTCTCAACCTTCTATGCTCCAAAGAGTAAAGACCCAACTTGTTCAACATTTCTCTGTAACTTAGGAGATGAAACCCAGGCAACATTCTAGTAAATCTCCTCTGTACTCTCTCTATTTTGTTGACATCCTTCCTATAATTCGGTGACCAGAACTGTACACAATACTCCAAATTTGGCCTCAGCAATGCCTTGTACAATTTCAACATTACATCCCAACTCCTATACTCAATGCTCTGATTAATAAAGGCCAGCATACCAAAAGCTTTCTTCACCACCCTATCCACATGAGATTCCACCTTCAGGGAACTATGCACCATTATTCCTAGATCTCTCTGTTCTACTGCATTCTTCAATGCCCTACCATTTACCATGTATGTCCTATTTTGATTAGTCCTACCAAAATGTAGCACCTCACATTTTTCAGCATTAAACTCCATCTGCCATCTTTCAGCCCACTCTTCTAACTGTCCTAAATCTCTCTGCAAGTTTTGAAAACCTACTTCATTATCCACAACTCCACCTATCTTAGTATCATCTCAATAACTTTTACAGTTTATTCTGCATTGTTGTTGTTTTACCTTATTACGAATTGTGTAGCGATTTGATCTGTATAAACAGTATGCAGGACAAAATCTTCTAATTTTCTTGGTATATGTAACAATAATAAATTAATTTTATTTATTGAGAAACAGGGCAGAATAGGCCCTTCCGGCCCTTTGAGCCACATTGCCCAGCAATCCCTGATTTAATCCTCGCCTAATCACCAGATAATTTACAATGGCCAATTAACCTACCAACTGGTATGTCTTTGGACTGTGGGAGGAAACCCACATGGTCATGGGGAGAACGTACAAACTTCTTACATGCAGGGGTGGGAATTGAACCCTGCACTGTACTGTAAATTAACTACTATGCTACCGTGCCGCCCAGTTCCTTGATTAATACATTCCATAGTCAGGACCATGCCATGAGCTCCTTGCTGTCCACATTTACTCATCTTGTTTCTAGAAAGCTGAATCTGCTGGTCTAGTATGGCAAGGCCTTTGAGGCAGCAAAAATCTATACAGTGGAATCCGGTCACATGGGTGGCCCAGTATATCCTCCTCATGGAATTGCCAAAATAAGTTTTTAAAAAGGCAGACAAAATTCAGGATTTAAAAAAAATACAACTAAAATTAAAAACAGAACTGCTTAAAAATGTAAAACAATAAAGCAAATTACAAATAATTAATAAATGTAACTTATTGTCGTCTTTTTCCCAGTGGCCATGAATTGGCTCAGAGATCAAGTGCAAGATTTAACTTGCTGTAGGCTTTATTGATGGATTCCCTGATAAGGTTCTGCTCAGCAGCTGGAATCCCTGCAGAGTCCAGTGGCGGAACACGGCTAGGAAACAGCCACTAAAGCTCAGTTCCAAGCTCTGTAGGGCTGGGGACTCAACAAGTTTGTGCTGCATCTCTGGAATCTGTGAAATCCAAATCTGGAAATCACAGACTGTATTTGACTAGCACTTGTGTGAGAGTCCCAAGTTTGCTGGCCCTTACAGGTAGAAGTGCTGGCTGTTTGCTAGAGAACTGTGGGCATTTCCCGCCATGCAGTGAGTGAAGTTCATGGATGGGTGCTAAATATGTTCCTTCTAAGTAGTCAGTCCCTCATTTCCACCTCCCCTCCCCCACCAACTGAGAAAAAAAGGAAGTTAAATGTTTAGAACTGAGATGAGGACAATTTTTTTCACTTTGATGAATCAGAATTTTTGGAATTCTCTACTTCATATGTCATTGAATTATATTTATTCAAGATTAAAACCTGTTGACCAAAGGAATTAAGGAATAAGGGTATGGATGAATGGATGAAGAATTAGACTCAGACCCTCCGAACCTGCTCACTGGCCATGAAGATCATGCGTACCTTCAACCTCAGCTCTATTTCCTCATCCTGTCCCATTATCCCTTCATTCTTATTATATTCAGAAATTGTCTGATCTCTCTTTGAATGATCTCCAATGACTGAACCTCCACAGCCATCTTGGGTGGGGATTTCCTAATAGTTACCAGTCTCTGAGTTAAGAAATTTCTCTTCAGCCCGGTTCCCAATGGTTTGCCCCTTATTCTCAGACTGCTTCCTGATTCTACACTCCTCATTCAGAGGAGACCCCCTCCCTGCATTTACTTTGACGGGCCTTGAGAGGATTTTTGAGTTCCAGTGAAATATGAATAGGAACGTTAACGTGGAAGAGACAAGCAATGATATTACAGGGCAGGGCAGAGCAGGCAGTAAGAGCTTTCCAGCTTAACACTGCTCTTGCGTTATAGAGGTGCTCTTACCAAGCAAAGTGTCTAAAATAAACAGATTGACTTACCAGAGGGCACTGAATTTCCTGACTTCAGTCCATTTTCATCACCCAGCTTTGTGTGGTCAGAACCATGGTTGCTGATATCAAGTCCCTCGATATCCTCAGCTTCCCCAGCGGAGCTGGAGGAGTTACTTTGACAACACGCGTGACAGCCGTGTTTTGGAGTACAGTGTATGCCCGACTGAACGGAGGATAATATGGTTGTGCTGTGTGAGGCTGGAGCTTGCTTTTGGCTATTTCTGAAGGTGCAGCCGCCAGTTCTGCCTTGTGTGGATGGATCACCGCAAACCGCCTCCTGCAGTTCATATCTCGCAGACATCAAAGGATTTGGTAAAGTTCCACTGCTTGCGTCTGCCAAAACAATTGTGCTGGAACTTCCCCCTTTACTCTTCATGTAGTAGGCAGTGTCTGGATTTTCCTTTGGGATCACTGGGGAATGTTTGGCGGTCCATAGAGTCTCATCTCTTTCATAATGATTCCACAGAGGGCTACAGTCGGGACATTCTGCAAGCGTGCATAATATAGAACCATTGCTTTGACTGGTTGCCGCCACCAGATTTTTGTGTTTTAGAAATAACTCACTCTCTGGATCCCATTTGTAGTTCTTAGTTCTAATCACTGGATGAAAAGGAGCTTCTCCCTGGAACACAACGGAAAATCCTGAGCGGTATGGCAGGTAAAGCACTGGCGAGCTGAAATGAAGGTTTAAAGTGGAGACAGGAAAAGGCAGATGCTAGGATCTGGGGCAACGTGCAAGAAGCTGGAGGAACTCATTGGAAGAGACAGCATCCATTAATGAAAATGGGCAGTTGATATTTCAAGATGAGACCCCATCATCTGGACTACATTGAAGTCCTTTAAGGCTTTAGCCAGCAGAATAGATTACGGCAAAACAACGTTGTGGGATATTTGGACTTCTGATCCCTCCCATTTTAGAAAATAACTTGAATTGATTCTCTTTTTTCCAACAAAGCTGATAACCTCAAAATGTTATATTCCATTATATTCTAAATGTCCATTTGCCTGAAACATTTCTGCATCCTCCTATGACAGCCCATAGGACAACACAAGAAGCAGAGCACGTGATATCAGGGGTCACATGCTGGTGTGGAATTTGAGTTGGTTTACACAGACAATAGGAATAAAAAGCTAACTTTCAGATTTGATGACTGAGACCAATAGAGGGAAACAGCCCTTGTGAAGGGAGATGGGGTGGGGGGGGGGGTTAGCTTAATTTAGCAGAATGGTTAGTACAGACATAGCAGGCCAAAGGGCCATAAGACCATAAGACAGGAGCAGAATTAGGCTTTGTCTGCTCTGCCATTTCACCATGGCTGATTCCGGATCTCACTCAACCCCATACACCTGCCCTTTCACCATGTTCCTTGATGCCCCAACAAATCAGCAATCTTATCAACTTCCACTTTAAATATACCCATGACCTTGGCCTCCAGCACAGTCTGCGGCACAGCATTCCATAGATTCACCACTCTTTGGCTGAAAAAATTCCTCCTTACTTAGGTTCTATAAGGTCACCCTTCAACTGTGAGGCTGTGCCCTCTAGTTCTGGATACCCCCACCAGAGGAAACACCCTCTCCACAATCACCTTATCTAGTCCTTTCAACATTCAGTAGGTTTCAATGAGATCCCCAAGCGTTCTTCTAAATTCTAGTGAGAATGGGCACACAGCTACCGAAAGCTCCTCATATGTGGCACCTTATCAAATGCCTTCTGAAAATCTAAGTAAATGACACCCACTGCCCCTCCACTTATTACTTTCTCAAAGAATTCTAACAGACCTGTCAGGCAAGATTTCCCTTTACAGAACCATGCTGACTTTGACTTTATTTTATCATTATTCTCTAAGTACCTTGAAACCCCCACCCTTAATAATGGACTCCAACACTTTTCCAACCACTGAAGTTAGGCTAACTGGCCTACAATTTCCTCTCTTTTGTCTTCCTCCCTTCTTAAAGAGTGGAGTGACATTTGCAATTTTCCAGTCATCCATGACTATGCCAGAATCAAATGATTCTTGAAGGATCATGACCAATGCATCCGTTATCTCTTCAGCAACCTCTTTCAGGACTCTGGGATGTAGTCCATCTGGTCCAGGTGACTTCTACTATCCTGCTAGCTAGCCCTCATATTTCATCTTTTCCCTTCTCATAGCATTTTTAGTTGTCTTTTGTTGGATTTTAGTAGCTTCCCAATCATCCAACTTCCCACTCACTTTTGCTATCTTATATGCTCTTTCCTCAGCTTCAATGCAGTCCTTAACTTCCTTTGTCAGCCACGGTTGCCTAGCCCTGCCATTTGAGAATTTCTTCTTCTGTGGGACATATCTATTCTGCGCCTTGTGAACAATTCCAAGAAACTTCAGCCACCTCTGTTCTGCCATCATCCCTACTAGTATCCTCCTCCAGCCCACCCAGGGAAGCTCCTCTCTCATGCCTCTGTAATTCTCCTTATTCCATTGTGATACTGATACCTGTGACTTATGCTTCTCTCTCTCATTGCAGTATGAATTCAGGCCTGTCCAGTTTTATTACTCTTCTCAGTCCAATGAATATAAAACTCTTAAAGACCCTGTCAACTATTTCATTCACTCTTCCAATCATTTACAGCTTCATTTTGTACTTCTCAGCACTGTAGCCACATCGCAGCTGGACGTCACTTTCAAACCATCAGTCATCCATGTAACAAACTTACCTCATTTCCCCCTTTCCCATGAATACTGCACCAAGCATGCGCAAATCTTTGTTGAATAGAGTCTGCATTAAGATTTTAAAAAAGCAGGGTTATGGTCAAATACTAATCCACGACACAACCGCAAGAACAGTACTGATGAAATCGACAGTAATTCTACTCATCTGCTTGACCAATAATATTAATGTTGTGAGACACACAGAGAATAAAATGGTTATCCTTAATTTTCAAAGGTAATAGTTATTTAGTCAGGATTCCTAATGGCATTCTTAGATGGAATCAATCCAATAAACTACAATGATTTTGCAAACTAGCATGATTCCTGCGAATGGAAAGTTTATTGTATGAGAAGAAAGTAAAAGGACTGGGTCTTTACTCTCTTCAATATGGAGTAATAGATTATGCCTCTGAAATGTACCAAGTTCTTACAGAGCTGGATAGGGGAAATGTGGAATAATGTCTTCCCTTTTTGCTGGTTGTGGAAATACAGCTACTACTACAGTCCAATAACCAATTAACAAAGTTTTAGTGCAATATTGAAGCATCAAGCTATGAGTTGTGGTGCACTTAATTCATAAAGTACTACTGACAGCATAAAAATGACAGTAACTACGAGCTTAGCACTGGTAGGAATTTTTGCTGCTGAGACATGTACTGTCAGCAGGGGTCAGCAGAGATCAGCTCTTCAAAATGATATCTTGATGTCTTCATTCCCCAACAATACACTTCATTGTTCTAAAGTGCATTGGGGCAGGCATGAAGCGTGTTAAACAATTGCAAGTCTTTAATTTCCATTAAAGCAAACTGAGCACAGGGAGCATTGCCAAAGAACATCTTGATGAATGTCCCTAGTTCTATAGCGAGGAACACAAGTGTAATTTCTCTAAGAAAACATACTTAATACTTTCCGTGAAACACAGATAGAAATTATTTCAAAATACCTGTTAGAGTCGTCAGGGTCTTTCTGTGGAATACTATGGCACATACAAAGACTAAAAGCATTGTACTTCCACATGCAAGGCCAACAATACTCAACACTGTGTTATCTACAATGGAAGGAGAGTGAGATTATAATTGGATTTTGTCCACAGAAAACTCACCTTCCCCTCACTTCCCTTTATAACGTTGCACAAGCATCATTCTCAGCCCAACCCAATGGCCCAATTTTCAACAATTCCGTATCTTCTTTCATTTATCTTTTTGTGGTATTTTTGAGTGCAACTGGAGCAATGAAACTGATCTGTCTTTTTGCTTCCTTTATCACCATCTAAAGGCCCGAACAGTCTTTGTTGATGATGTAGCGATTTAGTATATTTTATTAGCTTTTCGTGACACAGTCTTCGCTGCCCTGTGATATCAAACATAGACTGGCTGACCATTTTGCTGAATGCCCTCACTTCATCTGTGAGGCATAATTCTAACCCTCGGTGCTGTTCCCAGCCTGTCCTCCTTCTAGAGTGTTCTGATGTATCTCAACATAAACTTAAGGAACAGCACCTCTTTGCACAGATATTTTTCCAATATTTAAAACCCATCCCATCATCTCCCTCCAAATAAATACCACAAGGCCTTTCCCACCATATGCATTCTGCTCAGGGACTCCTGCTTACTGGTTTTGGTATGCAATGTAATTGGGTGAGAATTCCTGCTGGGAATCTGAAAAGAAATAGACATTATATAGTGCCTTTCAAAACCAGTTCCTGTCGACAACACAAAACTGGCAGACTGTTCAGGTTGATTAAACTGTGAGGCTTATAGAGGAAGCTGAAATGAACTCCAGGAAATGTAGAATTATTCTGTACATTTCTGCTCTGGCAAAGTAGTTAGTGTTGAGAAACTGCTTTTAGTTAAAATGGAAGTGTGTTCCGTGATGACTTCAGGTTTACTGCTGTGATATTTGTAACGTATGACGGTATAGGGAAGGTGGGTGGACAAACGGATGATAGTGTGATAAAGATCCAGATGGAGAGCTACAAAAATGGTAAGACTGTTTACTTCTGATAAGGCTATTTGCAGTGCTAGAAACCTTTTTGAGACAAATGGAATGTTTAAGGGTAGTACCCTGAAAATATTCAGTAGGTCATTATTATTGTGACACTGTGAAGTTATAATATCATTAGATTTTAATTCTTTGCAACCCTAGCTCTCAGCTTCAGGAATCAGGATATGTGGAAATTAAGCAGCTTGGCTGCCTTGTAAAATATTTTCAAACATCTTTCAACATAATCTGTTGGCATTTATGTCCTCTGGTCTGAATTTTATGTCATACTTGAAAATAATTGCCTAGTTGATCAATAGATAAGTGAACTGGCAAGTGTCAAACTTGTAAGCAACACACAGGTCACCATAACTGGGTCATCACGGCGAGACGCAGTGGAAACACTTTGGACTAATGGAATGCTGTGCACTTGGGTGGGGCCAATGATTTTGTAGCTAACTTGGGAGCATCATGCTGAATACATCTGGAATTCTCCACTTGACCTTTCCGTTTGCTTCTTGTCCCTTCTGACTTCACCGCAAGAGTTAGTGAACTGTGAGTTGCTTGGGAATGCCAATGGCATACTTGCAGATGGCCTGGGATTAAAGGCACGTTGTACGGAGAACAGTGGAGAAAGCAAGGTTAACATTTCAGGTTAGTGACCTTATGTTAAATCCCTTCTGAGAGTTCCATTTAAACTTAATCATGGAAAGATCTTCGACAACTCTCAGAAAAAAGCAGAATATGCTATAATTCTGCAGAAATACACCTCCCTAGAAATGACAAAGTATCTCAGGACTGGGCATGTTAACCCCGCTTCTCTCTGTACAGATGTATCCTGACTTGCTGAGTCTTTAAAGCATTTTCTTTTCATTTTCAGGTTTTCAGCATCTACAGAGTTGTTCAAGATGTTTCATTGTCGGTACTAAAGATGTTTTACTGTGTATTTCTATGCACATGTGACAAATAAATCTAATCTTTATCTTTATCTAATCTGTGTGTAGCACACAGCTGAGAACCATCTCAGATGGTTGCTAGAATCACGGTGGTTCGAAGATGATGTAGACAATTGCAATGTGTATCTGTCAATTTGTGATTTCCAAATAAGTTAACATCTCTGTTTTTGGAGCATTAAAACATGGTTCACCCTGCCAAATCATCTCGCTATATTAAGGTCAGGGATATAGCTCACTCCCTCTGTGCTACAGTGCAGGTTCCTGGCAAGGCTTGCAGACAAAGAAAGGAGTGTCGGTGCTGAGAAACCTCCCTTCAGAGTTGTGCAACTGCTGGCACAGGGCTACACTGCAAATAAACCCAGGATTCAGGACGAGTACAAGATTGATGAATTGCATATCATGAATGGAAATCCCTTCCCTTCGAGCCCTGCATGAAGCTCGTACTGATCCCGTGATCAATGCTCTTTGAAACACATAGTCAAGCACTTAAATACTAGCTTCACGTGTCATACACCCAATAGTGGGAGAGTCTAGGGCCACAGGGAAAAGCTCAGAATAGAAAGATGTTCCTTTAGAACAGAGATCATTTCTTTAGCTAGAGGGTGGTGAATCTGTGGAATTCATTGCTACAGACAGCTGTGGAGGCCAAGTCATTTGGGTATATTTAAACGTGGAGGTTGATAGGTTTTTGATTAGCAAGGGCATCAAAGGATACAGAGGCATGGCAGGAGAATGGGGCTGAGAGGGAAAATAAATCAGTTATGATCCACTTACATACTTTGGACTTCAGCTGGTATTTTATCAGAGTTTTACCATTCATCTCCATCTGACATGCAATAAAAGAATGTAAATGCTGTCAGCTGCAATGTTGTGGTATGCTTGCAAACTTGCTTGATTTATTTGTATACTCATTTTAATTTACTTCACTAAACCAGTTATTCAACTATTATCTAAAAGTTCAAATATTGTGGATGCTGGAAATATGAAACATAGAAACATAGAAAACCTACAGCACAATACAGGCCCTTCGTCCCACAAAGTTGTGCCGAACATGTCCCTACCTTAGAAATTACTAGGCTTACCTATAGCCCTCTATTTTTCTAAGTTCCACGTACCTATCCAAAAGTCTCTTAGAAGACCCTATCGTGTCCGCCTCCACCACTACTGCTGGCAGCCTATTCCACGCACTCACCACTCTCTGAGTAAAAAACTTACCCCTGACATCTCCTCTGTATCTACTTCCCAGCACCTTAAACCTGTGTCCTCTTGTGGCAACAATTTCCTGGGAAAAAGCCTCTGACTATCCACACGATGAATGCCTCTCATCATCTTATACACCTCTATCAGGTCACCCCTCATCCTCCGTCGCTCCAAGGAGAAAAGGCCGAGTACACACAACCTATTCTCATAAGGCATGCACCCCAATCCAGGCAGCATCCTTATAAATCTCCTCTGCACCCTTTCTATGGCTTCCGCATCCTTCCTGTAGTGAGGCGACCAGAACTGAGCACAGTTCTCCAAGTGGGGTCTGACCAGGGTCCTACATAGTTGCAACATTAGCTCTCGGCTCCTAAATTCAATTCCACGATTGATGAAGGCCAATACATCGTATGCCTTCTTAACCACAGAGTCAACCTGCACAGCTGCTTTGAGCGTCCTATGGACTCCGACCCCAAGATCCCTCTGATCCTCCACACTGCCAAGAGTCTGACCATTAATACTACATTCTGCCATCATATTTGACCTACCAAAATGAACCACCTCACACTTATCTGGGTTGAACTCCATCTGTCACTTCTCAGCCCAGTTTTGCATCCTATCAATATCCCGCTGTAACCTCTGACAGCCCTCCACACTATCCACAACACCTCCAACCTTTGTGTCATTAGCAAACTTACTAACCCATCCCTCCACTTCCTCATCCAGGTCATTTATAAAAATCACGAAGAGTAAGGGTCCCAGAACAGATCCCTGAGGCACTCCACTGGTGATCGACCTCCATGCAGAATATGATCCGTCTACAACCACTCTTTGCCTTCTGTGGGCAAGCCAGTTCTGGATCCACAAAGCAATGTCCCCTTGGATCCCAAGCCTCCTTACTTTCTCAATAAGCCTTGCATGGGTACCTTATCAAATGCCTTGCTGAAATCCATATATGAAATAAAAACAGAAAATCCCAGAAATGCACAACAGGTCGGGCTGCATCTGTGAAGTCAGGAACTATGTAAATAATGTAAACCATCAACTGCACAATGTAGCAATGCATTCACCTCCATGTTTGAACTGTGATGCTGCTTTCTTCACTGAAATAGTATTTAAGAATTGAATCAGCGCATATTCATTGCTGCATCATACATTTAGTGCATAAAACAGAACAAAGAATGGTCAGGTCCTTGGGAGGACAAAGGCATAGAGAGATCCCAGTGCGTAGATACGTGTGGATAAGATGTGAAGAAGGCAGACAGTATACTTGTAAACACGAGAGATTCTGCAGATGCTGGAAATTCAGAGTAACACATACAAAATGCTGGAGGAACTCAGCAGGTCAGGCAGCATCCATGGGGAGGAATGAAGAGTCGATGTTTCAGGCTGGGACCATTCATCACGTTCTGATGAAGTGCCTTGGCTGAAAACATCAATTCTTTATTCTTCTCCATAGATGTTGCCTGACCTGCGGTGTCCCTCCAGCATTTTGTATACGTTATATAGGATATTTACTTTCATTAACTGATGAATACAATATAAGAGCAAGGGGGCTGAGGTAAAATGTTTAAAACATTGCTAAGGCCACAGCTGGAGTACCTTTGTGAAGTTCTGCTTGCCACACTGCAGGCGAAGGTGCTGGGGATGGTCATCAGATTGTTGCCTGTGATGGAATGTCTCAGTTATGATGAGAGACACTGGATAGGTTGGGCCTGTTCTCCTCGGAGAGAAGAAGGTAGATGGGAGGAGCTGACTTAAGTGCACAAAATTATTAGGGTCATAGACAGGGTGGATTATGAACTACCCTTTCGTAGAGCAGAATACAATCAGATAACATTGGCTTAAGGTAGGTGGTAGGATATTTAGAGAGGAATTGAGGAGATTTCTTTTGACGCAGAAGGTAGAGGAAATCTGAAAGGCATTGTCTGGGAGGGTGGTGGAGACAGGCATTCTCACTGTGCTTAAGATGTACTTAGACGACCACTCAAAAGGCATGGCCCAGAGAGCTGCAGGATGATGTGAGAAAATGGGACGAGAATAGATAAGTATTTCAAAGTCTACAGTTCAAAGTAAATTTATTATGGAAGTACTGTATGTATATATCACCGTATATTACTTTGAGATTCATTGTATTGCAGGCGCACACAGTAGAAAATCGAATCAATGAAAAACTGCACACAAAGATAAACTGACAAACCACCAATATGGAAAGAAGACAAACTGCAGAAATAAAAAAAATGAATAATAAATAAAAAATACTGCGAACATGTATTGTAGGGTTCTTGAAAGTGAGTCCATAGGCTGTGGAGTCAGTTCAGAGTTGAGATTCAGCAAATTGCTTGTTCCTGTGCTACATAGCTCTAACTTTAGGGCTTTAGATATTGGAAGACTGAAGACATTTATTGCAAAGCAGAATTCCAAATGATTAATTTATCATCACCCCACATAAATGTTATATTCTCTACCTGAACTGAGTGATGTTGATGCACCAACTGCGAAGCATACAGCATCAGCTGTAGAATTGCCCGGCACTTTCTCCATTAGTCCAAGGACTGTGCAACTATGAGAAATGAAGTGAAATACAAAAATTTTTTGTGAAATTATGTGCCATTGTTACCCCAAACAGTATTTTTATTATATATGCATAGTTAAAAAAGTGAGTAAGTTAATTGTATATTCTCATGCTGGGGATCTGAGGAGGAATATTTCTACATAGCAATGAAACTAGAACAGGATGTGGAGTTGGTGATCTTTTGGAGGGGGAAAAGGTGTAGTCTCCAATGTAGCACAGACATGTGGTTCAAAGCTTATTTGGACTCTAGCACAATAGCAACTCTAACTAGTTTGAATACAACATCAACCACTATTCCTTCAGATGTGAATACAGAAAAACAGCTTGTATTTACTGTATGTAGTGCCTCTAATTACCTCAGGACATCCCCAAATCCTTCACAACCTATGGAATACTTCTATTGTAATGCAAGGAATTTCCACAGGCAAGCTGCACCAGCCAGGCCAGTAAAATATGCACCAAATACAAACGTAACAATTTATTTATTAAATTAAATGATGTTATCAGAAAAATGTTGCATCTTTTTACTACTTCAGATTATTGTTTTGTCTCAGAAATCCAATAGTTCATAGAGCCAATTTATCTGATGAAATGATGAAAAATTTATTTCTTAATTATTATTTTTCAGAGTTTCAGTTACTACTGAAGCAAGTATTCAGTTATCTCACTGCCAGCTCAGTGTCTTTGTTATTGTCAGATTTGAACCTTCTCTGACTTGCCTGACCAATCTCTCATTCTCCACCTAGCAGAAAGTTTCAGCCAACTGGAACTCTGCTTTCTGTGGTCTAACTTAGAGTTATAGTGTACTACAGCACAAAAACAGGTTGTTTGGCCTATCTAGTCCATGCCAAACTATTATTCTGCAGAGTCCCATTGACCCACACTTGGACTATAGCCCTCCTTATCTCTCCCATTCATATACTTATCCAAACTTATCTCAAATGTTGAAATTGAACCTGCATCCACCACTTCTGCTGACAGCTTGTTCAACACTCTCACCACTCTCTGAGAAAAGAAGTTCCCCCTCATGTTTCCCTTAAATGTTTCAACTTTCACCTTTAACCTATAACCTCTAATTCTGGTCTCACCCAACCACAGTGGAAAAAGTCTGCTTGCATTTACCCAGTTGAAACTCCTCTTTATTCTGTATACCTCAATGAATCAATGAAAGACCACAGCTAACAGGATGGACAAAACAAAAACAATGGGCCAAATACAACAAACGGTGCAATACCGAAAGAAAAAAGAAAACAATAATAGTAAATAAATAAGCAATAAATGTCGAGAGCATGAGATGAAGAGACCTTGAAAGTGGGTCCATAGATTGTGGGAACAGTTCAGTGATGGGGCGAGTGAAGTTGAGTGAAGCTATCCCCTCTGGTTTGACAGCCTGATAGTTGAGGTGTAATAACTGTTTCTGAATCTGGTGGTGTGGGTCCTGAGGCTCTTGTACTTATTTCCTGATGGCAGCAACGTGAAGAAAGTATGGCTTGGATTGTGGAGGTCCTTGATGATGGATTCTGCTTTCCTTGACAATGCTCCGTGCAGACGTGATCAATGGTAGGGAGGGCTTTACCCCTAATAAACAGAGCAGGATCCACGATTTTTTGTAGGTTTTTCCATTTAAGGGCAATGGTGTTTCCATACCAGGTTGTGATGAAACCAGTCAATAAACTCTCCACTACACATCTATAGAGGTCTGTCAAAGTTATAGATGGCGTGCCGAACTTTCACAAATTTCCAAAAAGTCGAGGCGCTACTGAGTTTTCTTTGTAATGGCACTACATACTGGACTCATGACAGATCCTCTGAAATGATACACCAAGGAATTTAAAGTTGCTGTCCAGGTGTTCAAGGGTTGAGTGAAGAGCCAATGAAATGGCATCTGCTGTTGACCTGTTGAGGTAGCAGGCAAACTGGGGTACATCCAAGTCTCTTCTCAGGCAGGACTTGATATATTTCATCTCTGTGGATGTGAGTGCTACTGGACAATAGTCATTGAGGTAAGTTACCAATTCTTCTTAAGGCACCAGTATAATTGAAGCATATGGGGACCTCAGATTGCCGAAGTGAGAGGTTAAAGGTATCTGTGAACACTGCAGCCAGATCCTTAGTACTGGGCCGGGTACAACGTCTGGGCCAGATGAATTCTATGGGTTCACCCTCCTGAAGGATGCTCTCATGTCTGAAATCATGGGGTCATTGAGGGCTGTGGGAACTCATGAACGTTCCACCACATTTTGACAGTCAAGGCAAGCATAAAAGGCATTGAGTTCATTGGCGTGGAGCCTTGTTGTCACCTTTGTCGCTTGGTTCTCGCCCCATGTGCATCTTAACTTTAAATATTGTTTTAAGGTTCTGGGATTATCTTCCTGAATTTCTGCTTTTGAATATCTCTTTTCAGAGTAAAGAAAATGTATTTATTATCAAAGTAAGCGTATGTTATCATATAACTACCTCATGTTTCAATTTCTTATGGGCAGTTATAGGAAAAAGGAATAACAATAGAATTTTATGAAAAATTGTACATAAACAAAGACTGACAGACAGCCAATGTGCAAAAGACAAACCATTCAAATAAAAATAATACTGAGAGTATGAGTAGTAAAGAGTCCTTGAAAGTTCGTCTTTAGATTTTTCTCTCCTAAGGCCAGCAATATTGTTAGCCGTGGCTCAATGGATAGCATTTCTCTTCCTGAATCAGAAGGTTATGGGTTCAAGTTCCACTCCTATTCAAGCTCTATAATCATCACTGCTGTAATTAGTGAACAGTGATTAAGGCATTAAGACTGTCACTCATTAAGGATAATGTATCGTGACTAACTGCTTTTTGGGCTGCAGCAATATTGATTGAAAGCTCCAGCAGAGAATGAGTAATGTACAGTTAATCTGAGCTCCTCGTGTCTCACATACGTATACTCTACCATGGACCATAAAGGACGTGCGTTGAGAGGCTGGAAGCATTGAACACACATATTTTAACCTGGTGACATGAATGGGATTGTGGAGTCAATGGTAATGGCAAAGTTGTTGAGGATGTTACAGATTTCATCACTAGGTTGGCTGGTTGAGTCTGAGAAGTCATGATTAATTGTAGCAAGTGTAAGGTGTTGTCGTGAGTATTATGCAAAATACTGTCAGAATGGAAAATAGTCCAAAAATCAATCTCAATAGTTAGGACAAATCAGACATGAACTGGATTGAGATTTTTTTAAGTTGATTAAGATTGTCTTGAAACTGTCTTGCATTGTAGAATGATTGATGTTCCACTTGACAAAGTGAAAGAGAAGCTGTGAAGACGGAGATGGACATTGCGAAAAGTTATGCATTTGGAACACAGAATCAAAGGTCGGGAAACATGATTAGATTACCATAGTCTCCAGAATAAGAATAAGACAAAAAGTTTAGAAAGGGATAAGAATTTAACTTCAGACAACATGGAGACAAAATTGAAAAGAAAGGTGGCGAATACAGGATTTAAGGTGTTACGTTTGAATACACACAGTGTATAAAATAAGGTAGATGATAACCATAAGACATAGAATCAGACTCAGGATCAGGAGCAGAATTAAGCCATTTGGCCCATTGAAAATGATCCGCTCTTTGAACATGGCTGATACAATGAGAAGTGGAGGGGCAAAGTTCAAAGTTCAAAGTAAATTTATTATCAAAGTACATATATGCCACCATATATCACCCTGAAATACATTTTATTGTGGGCATAATTAATAAATTTATAATAGAATAACAACCATAAAAGAATCAATGAAGGACCGCACCAACTGGCCATTCAAATAATTTGCAAAAGACAACAAACTGCGCAAGTACAAAAAGAAATAAATAATAATAAATAAATAAGCAATAAATATCGAGGATATGAAATGAAGAATCCTTGGAAATGAGTCCATAGGTTGCGGGAACAGCTCAGTGATAGGGAAGTGAAGTTGATTGAATTTATTCCATCTGATTCTAGAGCCTGATGGTTAATGGGCGTTTATTGCTTATTTATTTATTATTATTTCTTTCTTTTTGTATTTGCATTGTTTGTTGTTTAGTGCACACTAGCTGAATGCCCGATTGGTGTAGTCTTGTACTGATGTTATTATGGATTTATTGATTATGCCCATAAGACAATGAATCTTGAGTTTGTGTATGGTGACATATGCATTTTGATAATATATTTACTTTGAACTGAACCAGCTGGCACAGTCATAATCATTATAGATTAGTTTGACTACTTTGATTACTTTGCACTAAAATAACTTTTCTCTGTTCTAATTGTGTTCTTGTAAAATTTGTATAACTAAAGTTTTTCTTGTGGATCCTACTTATCTGATGCTACGTACCTGCGATGCTACTGGAAAAAAGACTTTCATTGCTTCTCTGCATACATTTACCTGTGCAGATGATAATAAACTCAACTTTGAGTTTGACTTTAAATGTGCTGCATAAATACAAGTAGATGTTAATGAACGAGGAGATTCCCTGTAGAAATCTGACATCATTCCTCTGAGAGCAAAGCTTTGCTTGTTGGACTGAGTTGCCAGCAAAGTCCAAACCAAACTCTAACTAAACATTTATTTCTAAGCCTCAATTGCACTTAGGATCAAACTGAAAATGGAAGACGTACAGAACCCATGTGGCAGTTTGCCTATCCAATGTTCCTGCATACACTTTGCTTTCTCCCTCAAATATCTACAGTAAACATCAGGCATGTTCACAAGTTTGGCTGTACCAAACTGGCAGATTTTGCAAGCTATTGGATATAAATCTAGTTAATACTCCAAAACACTTTCAAGCCACTTTTTTTTTCAAATGTAATCCAATTGTATGATAAATGTCAACCCAGTAAGTTTTAAGTTGGTGTAATGACCTGGGCCACGGTGAGTTAGAAAGCAGTATCAGAACTGGATCCCTGGTGAGCTGGGGATCAGCACAGGAACTAGAACACTGGTGAATCCGTATGCAGGTCTAATCCAGGGCTCCAGTGATATAGGAAGCATGTGGGAACTGGAGATGCTCAGTTATCAAGTGGGAGGAAGCAGCTTGTCACACCTTATGTTTAAAAATATATTTGTTTAGTGAATATGGACATCACAGATAATACCTTTATTGTCTTCTTGAATTGTGTCATCAGTTAAGTGCCACTAGAACAATAAGACCAGGGTTAAATATGGGTCAGTTCATTAAAAGATCACTGACACTCTTGCCTTGAGGATACAGTGAACAGGATGAGCTTTGATTCAAGGTTCAAGATTGTTTAATGTCACTTCCAGTACACAAGTGTAAAGGAGAATGAAATTATTGTTACTCCAGATCCGAAAAAAATAATATAAGGAACACTTTAATAAAAAACACAATAAATATAAATACATAAGATACCTTATATACATAGATTGATTGTAATTCCATAAAGTGACACTAAGCTTTGTATCCCTTTTGCTGATCAACTTCCCAGCTCTTGGCTTCATCCCTCCCCCTCCTGTCTTCTCCTATCATTTTGGATCTCCACCTCCCCCTCCCACTTTCAAATCTCTTACTACCTCTTCTTTCCATTAGTCCTGACGAAGGGTCTCGACCGAAACTTCGACTGTACTTCTTCCTATAGATGTTGCCTGGCCTGCTGCGTTCACCAGCATTTTGTGTGTGCTGCTAAGCTCAGGAGAGTCTGCACATAGGGTGACTCTGACAGGAAATGATGAAGTGGCGGTGGTGTTGGGGAGGTGGGGTGTACCAGGATGGGTTAGTGGGTGGCAGTGTTGATCAGCCTTGCTGCTTGGGGAAAGTAACTGTTTCTGAGTCTGGGGATCCTGGTGTGGATGCTACAGAGGCTCCCCCCCGATGGGCATGGGAGAAGCAGTCCATGAATAGGGTGGGTGGTATGTTTCGTGATGTCACTGGCCCTTTCCTGGGACCCTCCTCGATGGCTGGTAGGCAGGTACCGGTGATGGGTTGGGCAGTTTTAGAACCTTCCTGTCCGCCACAGTGTGGCTTCCATACCATACAGTTAAGCAGCATGTTAGAATGCACTCTACTGTGCATCTATAGAATGACGTGTATGGATGTGCATAGTCCACCCTCCTCAGAAAGCAGAAGCTTTGGTGAGCTTTCCTGATTGTGTAAGATGTGTTCTGGGACCATGAGCGCTCGTGTGAGACGTGCTCTCCAAGCAGTGTGAAACTACTCACAGTTTCCACAGCTGTGCCACCAATTAAAACATGGCCATCTTGACCGAGAAATTTTTAAGTTCCTTATTTATCTTGTTGCTTGAACTTGTTGTTTCTGCATTACAGTCCAGTAACTGCTTTACTCATCCAGAACGATTCAGAGGAGCTCCTCCACTAATTTGATCTGATTTATACTCGTAACCAAAACACTTTGTTCTCAGTAGAGGAAGTTACCTCTGACATAATCTCTTATATTCTAATTTAAAGTTATATCTGCATGGAAACACTACTTTGGTAGGAGAGCAGCAAATGTAACACTACTATTCAAGAAAGGAGGGAGAGAAAAAGTTGGGAACTACGAAGTAGTTAGTCTGACATCAGATATTTGGAATCCTTTATTAAAGATGTGATAATGGAACACCTGGCATATTCAACATGGAGTTTAAGAAAATGAAATTGTGCTCACCAGGTTCCCATTTCTAATGCTATATATAAAAAAGGACAGATATACTGAATTGCATGAATTTAAATTCCCCCAGCTGCCAAGGAAGTATTTGGCAGCTAGTCCTGCAATTTAACCACTGCAATCTCATACCTCTGTCTATTTGTCCCAAAGTACTATTCACTTCATTTGGCATCATCTCACATTTCCCTACACCTTGGGGAATCAGGACTCACTCATTTCTGCATTTTGGAATATCCTGAAGGAATATAATTTCAGTTGTTTTGCACTTACTTTGTCCTTTGCATACACTTCACCGTAAATGACGTCTCATTTGAAAAATGCATTGGAGGACACGGTCTGCACTTAGTATCAGATTTCCTATTTGCTGTGGAGTAAGAACACATTTCTTAGAAAATGAAATGCAAGGAAAACCATCAATATCTGAAGCATGTTCCTGAGAGGTGGATGTTACCAGATGGACTACAGTGATTTAAAACAGCCATCTGTCAAACTCAGCCAAATGCAATACTGATCATGCTGATGATAACTATAAAAAAAAGTTCTGGAATACATTCTGATCAAATGTCCAAAAGAAATACACCAAAATGAAACAAATCCTTTGTAGTCCATGAGATGGGGAAAAAAAAGTCTGCACTATATCACAGTTCCATCGATATAAGAGGGCAGCTTGGTGGGCCATATCACTAAAGAAACAATTAAAATGTTGCAGTGGGTTTGATTACCTGGGGCTGGACCAGGTAAGCATGTGCATTGTGCTGTGGGTGGCTCTATGTACTGTGTTTTACACCTTAGCCCCAGATGAATGCTGATTTGTTTAGCAGGACGCATACGTACGGTTGAATGACAGTTAAACTTGAACTTGATTCAACAGCAGGAGAAGCAAGCTTTAATGTCAGTGAGTTTTCCTCAGAAAAGGAACAAGTTAGATGGATAATTCCTAAAACTTAGACCATTTGCACATTCTTATCCTCAATTTACATGTTAGTTTTGTAGTACACTTCATGCTGCATTAGCAATCATTTTGCATCAGAGACTGATGGGGCACTTAAGCACTTGATCCATGTTAGCTTGACATTTTCCCAGCATCAGGGAGACTCTTCATGATATGCTCAATGTACATTTGCATGTAATTGAAGCAGGAAGATATAACTTCAACCCAGTCCTGGACACTCACAATTCAACCAGACGTATGTTGTGTTATAGAGTCATAGAACACTACAGCACAGAAACAGCTCATCCAGTCTGTGCCGATCTGTTACTCCGCCTGTTCCCATCAACCCACTCCTAGACCATAGACCCCCATATCCCCCCCATCTCTATACTTACCCAAACTTCTCATTAGTGTTGCCCACATCCACCACTTTTGCCGGCAGCTCATTCCACACTCGTACCAGTCTCTGAGTGAGGAACTTTCCCCATCATTATTTCACCTTTCATCCTTAACCTATGACCTCTAGTTCTAGTTCTGGCGTTGCTTTGCTGGTGATTTAATTGAACACTCTTCAGACATCATGCGACCTGTCTGGACACATTCAGAAGTGACTGCAGGTTGTTCAAACACCTCCCAAAGTTTCCAGACTGTGCTGCAACTGGCAGTGAGTGTTTTTTGGAAGAAGAGTTAATTTCCTCAGAAGAGATACTATTGGCAACTATACATAAACAAAGACTGACAAACAAGCGATGTGCAAAAGAAGATAAATTGTGCAAATAATAAAACAGATACCGAGAACATGGGTTGTAAATTCTTTGAAAATGAGCCTGTAGATTGTAGAATCAGTTTGGAGCTGAGGTGAGTGAAGTTATCCACATTGATTAAGGAGCCTGATGGTTGTTGGGTAGTAACTGTTCCTGAACCTGGTGACCTAAGACTTCTGTACCTCCTGCCCAATGGTAGTAACACAAGATCCCTCCTGCCTTTCCCAATTGTTCAGCACTCGCTAACATAGCCTGCATTACCTCTAACTTTTTCCAGTTCTGCTATAAGGTCAGTGACCTTAAGCCTTAAGGGGTGCAGGAAGAGCTGTATAGCCCCAGCAGGTCAGATAACAACTATGGGGGCAGGCGTAAAGATTTACCATATGTAGTCAATGAGGTTCCGACACAATGGGAACAGGCTTGAGATAAGAAATTTTTTAAGATACAGGAGAAGTGTTAATATTTAAACCTCCTGGTGTATTTGATTTATAAATATCTAGATAATATTAAAGACATCTTTTAGAGTTTCCTTATTTGTGGTTTCTTTAAGGATCAAATAGTCTATAAATAATGTCAACTTTCAGAATGGTAATTTTCAGCTACCACTGGGCAGTATGGAAGTTGATTTGGAAATGGCAATGTCTCATTTAAATCAGCACACTAAGGCATGTGCTTGAGTTGAAGTGCGATGGCTCCATTCTGAAGATTAAGTCATGACAGAAAGAGTGTCTTTAACACTAACGAGTAGACAGCAATTCTGCATTGAATTTTCTAATTTAGAATTCATGGTGATTAAAGCCCTCTCCTTTTTTAAAGAAAAGATAATTGATTGTCCTGCCATAAAATCTCTTTAACACACTGGAAAATTATTCCAAAGTGTAGCAGTAATTAATTGTACTTTGTCTATATTGCTTGCTGAGGTTGTCAGATCCAAAATCTGCCTAAAAGTGATTGCTGGTTACTATAATGAACAATGCAAATTAGTATCCATCAGACAGTCTATTTTAAGTACACCATGATTTTGACAGGTATATCGGGGGCCATTGTTCAGTAATCATCTCTCTCAACTCTGGCTATGAAAATAAATTAGCCATCTAATTTCAGGTATATTGCTTGCCAAATGTACTGCATCTGCCCTGCAAGACAGGACTTTCAGTCCTTGGTTTTTACTTGCATTTGATGCGAGAGGCTTATATTGTCCAGTGATCAATGCCTAATGAATGCCTGACATTAGAGAGAACTGTGTAAAGAAAGTTCATCTGAGTACAACGTATAATGAGACAGGGTTCTCCTATTCTGTAGATGAGTGCATTTGATAGTCTGGAGGATTTATCAAGTCCCTCCAACATTCTGTGTGCGTTGCTCAAGATTTCCAGCATCGGCAGCTTCTCTTGTTTGCCTTTGATAGTCTATTGCTATCTTGTCCTTCAACCTATACTTTTCTCCCAGTCCACAGCAGACTGACCTTCTCAACATTTCTGTAATTGACTTTTGTTAATACGTTGCATAGATTGATAGTAAATTTTCCAATGAACAAGTTAAGTTAGGAGGGCAGAAAATGCTAAAGAAACTGAGCAGGTTAGGCAGCATCTGTGGAAAGAGAAAAAGTTAACAGGATTTCACACACTTGCTCACCTTTTTCTTTCACTTCAAACCCCGGGAGGCAGGGGTTGTCCCTGAGGCAGTATTCACAGTCCTGCGAGCAGTGGTAATTTGCCTTACATGTGCATTGTGTAGCAGTCACCGAATCTCCTATACGGAGAACCTCAAATCCCTTCACTGTAAAGTAAACAAAATATTTCCAGGCACAGTAATAACAAGCGGCCACATTTAACCATTTCCTCCAGTGTTTACACCTGTGCATGGTATAACCATCGCATTTAACCATCTCACACAGTGTTTACAGCTGTGCATAGTATATCCATTTCAGATCTGGCAATAGTGATAAAAACTAATATTTGCTGTTTTTAAAACTACTTAGGATACTACAAAACGAGAGTTAAATAAAAGATAAAGTAGTAGCTCATTAATACAAGAGGTTGTTACGTATATCAAAATGTTACTTCTGTAAGTCTTGGATAAAACATACTTCTGTTTCATTTTATAGTTAATGTGAAGACTTCCTACATCAACTTAATTTGCTAATGATTCTTATTTTTCATTGCTGTCCAGGTTCAATTCTAACTCAGCAACTTCCATCCCTATGTAACAGGTGTCACAATGGCTCAGCTGGGTAGTTGAATGAAATAGATGTTTCACCCATGATATCACTGGTTCTCACCGGACATTTCTCCAGGGTTCCAAAGGGACAAGGAATGGAGCAACTGGGGTCGGATTTCTACAGACAAAATATCCAGGGATATAATAAATATGTATATATGATTTAATCTTCATTGTGTGTTCATAAGTCGAGTTGAAGTGATCTTAGTTCCGGAGGGAAGGTTTATGATTCCTGTTGATTTCTGCTCTGCAGCGGGGAGCCTACTGGAAGAGCAATTGAAGACTTGTAGCAAGCAATATTGAGGAGATGTTTGGACCAATGATATATAAGCAGACTCCAGTCTGGACTCTGATGGGATCTATGGTGCATCCTTTGATGAAGATCAAAGTTTATATAGACATCAGAACAGAATAAATTAGAGCAAGATACGGCTAATCAGCCCTTGGAATCTACTCTGACATACAATAAGGTCATAGATGGTTGAATCTTGGCATTTCTTGCTCCCTTCCCTTGCTCCTTCACTCTCTTGAAGTTCAAATATCCATCAACATCCATTTTTGAAATATCCATTGACACTATCTCCACATTTATCTTGGATAGAAAATTCTAAAAAGTCAGAAAAGATTCTTCCCCACATCCATTTTTAATATGCAATCTATTCTGCAATATACCTCATCACCTTAGATATCCCCACCAATGAAACATCCTCAACACACCGACTTTATGATGCCCCTGAGGATACCATGTTTCAATAAGTTCACTTCTCATTCTTCCAAATTCTAATGGCAATGTATTCAACCTTTCTTTATTGATCAAACAACAGGAATTCTGCAGATGCTGGAAATTCAAGCAACATACATCAAAGTTGCTGGTGAACGCAGCAGGCCAAGCAGCATCTATAGGAAGAGGCGCAGTCGACGTTTCAGGCCGAGACCCTTCGTCAGGACTAACTGAAGGAAGAGTTTCACTCTTCCTTCAGTTAGTCCTGACGAAGGGTCTCGGCCTGAAACGTCGACTGCGCCTCTTCCTATAGATGCTGCTTGGCCTGCTGCGTTCACCAGCAACTTTGATGTATGTTTATTGATCAAACCTTCTTTGCATTCCCTGAAATAAAAAATTCTCCTCCTTTAACTATAGAGACCAAACCTGTATGCTGTACTTCAGGTGTTGTTGCACTAGTGCCTAAAAATTATATCATAATTTCTTACTTCATATCTCTCACACAACAGCCAATCCTTCTGAATTAATTGCTGGATCTGCATGCCTTAAAAGGACTCTTGTACTGCCTTGTACCACAATATTTTGTATTCTCATCATTCTTCTTCCTCGGAGAATAACCTCCTATTTTTAGGTGATTGGAGGAAAGTATAGAGGGGATGTCGGGGTAAGATTTTTTTACACAGACTGGTGGGTACACAAAACGCCCTGCAGGGTGCTGATAGAGGCAGATACATTAGGGACGTTAAAGAAACTCTTAGATGGGGGGGGGGAGGAGAAGATGGTAGCGCGACGCAGTGCGTGCGGCTGCTCCGAAATGATATCGGTATTTGTAAGTAGGTACCGTGCACAATCCTGATTTGATGGAGACAGACGTGAGAAGCACAGAGGAACATCTGGAGAAACTTCTGAAATGCCGGCTTCGCTGCCGCTGCTACTGTGCGATCGAGAATCTCCGGAGGGGAAGGCTCCAAATCCTCGGCTTTGCCTATTGCCTGTTGCCGGGGCCAGGGTCGAAGCGCTCGGCATAGATGGTGCTCGGTGTCGGAGGGCTGGTCGGAGGCTCGAAGTTTTCAGACGGACTCAAGAGTCGGCTGTGGTCGGGTGCTTCCAGGGTGCTGCATCGGCAAGTTTGCGGCGCTGGAAGCTCATGGCAAGGAGAGTTTTTCTTCCTTCTACTGTCTGCGTGAAATGATGGGACTTTCAAGAGACTTTGAGACTTTTTTTTACCATGCCCATGGACTGTTCTTTATCAAATTATGGTATTGCTTTGCACTGTTGTAACTATATGTTATAATTATGTAGTTTTTGTCAGTTTTTTAGTCTTGGTTTGTCTTGTGTTTCTGTGATATCATACTGGAGGAACTTTGTATCATTTCTTAATGTATGCATTATTAAATGACAATAAAAGAGGACTGCGTGTCCTCATAATCTAATCTAAATCTAAAGATAGGCACAATGATAGGAAAATGGATGATTAGATTGATCTTAGGATAGTTTATAAGGTTGGCACAACACAGTGGGCAGAATTGCCTGTACTGTGCTTTAGCATTGTATGTTCTATGTTCTATTTTTGCTGCATTACATTCCATCAATTCCTTGTCCACACACTTAAACTAGCTACATGCCTTTACAGGCTCCTTGTGTTCTCCTCAGCAGTTGAAACCTGATTTGGCTGATGCCTGATTCCAGAAATGATTGGTCTACTTGCGAACACTTCAGCAATGAGACATTTTAAACCTCGACACAATGGAAAATCCTCAATTAAATCATTGGAATTATGAAAATCCTTTGCTCAAAGCTGCTAAACCTGGCATCTGAGAAGCATTTTGGGTCTCTCTGATGAGGGCACGATGGAAGAAAAGTGCAAACAGTGGAAGGAAAGTACGACAATCCAAACAGCACATTCACCTGCCCGCTCAAACCCCACTGAAGCAGTAGTTATGGATCCTGCAGAGGACTCATATGTTACCTCAGTCCATTGAACTGGAGTGGGAATAAGATATCCTTCTCCTCAGAGCACTACCCAAGAACAGAAGCCTTGTCTAATGCTGGATAGACTGTCTTATACAGTTTAGAGTAAACGTTACATCCTTAAGCAAACAGGCACTTGTATACACGGAGACAAATGTGCAATGCACACGTTTCAGTTCCATGTTCTTTCCAGAATCATTCTCAAAGAGTAACAACTTTTTAATTGTCTGCAATTATGGTCATAGGTTCCTGGGCCATTTCTGAGGGCAATGATGACTACTAGACCATGAATTTGGAAGCACAAAGAGGCCAGATCAGGGAATGGAAACAGATTTCCTTACTAAAGGACATTATTGGACCTGATGGGTTTTTATGACAACTTATTGGCAATAGTTTCATGGTTACCATCATCAATACTATTAATCTGAAATCCTGTTTGCACAATCATATGAATTTAAATCCCCCAGCTCCCGGCTCCCGTGATGGATTTCAATTTATTCTTTCAAATTATTAATTCGGGTCATTAATTATTTTCAAACTGTTCACTTTATCACATTAACCACTGCTTGGTTTTGGACCAGTCTACAAGTAGATACTAACTTTCATCACAATCCACCTGTTTCAAGCATTCTGTCTGAGAATTACTGTGGTCCAGGTACTCGCCTTCCCCACAAGGTCTGCATTCAACCGGTTTCTCCTCCGTACATGGAGTTGAGAGGTGGTAGCCTGAAATAAAATATCCAGTGTTAACATCTGTACACCCTTTAGGAAAGGCGAAAACAGATGGGGTCAAATCTGGGGTCAGTGCATTAATTTACACCAAATGCACTATAGCAGATTATGATGATGAAAGTAAGTCTCCCTTAAACTGAAGTGCCGACAGTCAATACCCACAATGCAACATGCACTACAGAAACAATCAAGACAACAACTCATTCAACCCCATTGCTTCCCAGAGTTCATGGCGACAGTTGTCCGAACAAAACTCAATTCTCATTTTACGTGGAATGCACACTACTTTAATGATTCATCCCACAGTTGAGGCTCCCATTGTGACCACTAATGTAAAATGCACAGAAAATCAGGTAACATCAAAATCAGGAAAATTGTTTGTTCCAATTGTTTATTTGCATTTTTGGGCTTCACCATAACTGTTGGCCAAGGTTGCAACCGGAGAACAAAGCCACCTATTGCCTTTTTATAGGTTGAATTTGATATGGTGCAAGAAGGAATGTGGCAGCACAAACCGAAAAGTGACTGACAGAGAGAAAAAACAGAAGATATGATAACAGGGCCTCTGAATGTAAAGAGGTCAGAACTGTGTAAAAGGAGCAAGTTTCCATCAGACTGGGAATACAGAGTATATTGTCAAAGAACAAAGATTATGGCAAAAGGACAAGAAATTAACCCAATGAGGGGACACTTTAAATGAATGCCATGTCAACAAGCAGGGAGCATAGAAGGCAAAAAAGGTGCCCCCTCAGTGGAAGAGTTTTGGAAGGTGTGGATGAATCTGAAGGCCCAAAGGTCTCGGAGGTAGACTGTATTTTTGACCATGTCCACTGGACTAGTGGTTATTTTCCCAGCTTCATCCTAAGTCTGAGCTGTTAAGAGACAAAGGACAATATCTTGTTCCAACTCTGTCGTGGGGGTTTATTTATTAACTTAATTAGAGATACAGCATGGAATAGGCCCTTCTGGCCCTTCAAGCCATGCCGACAGAAACCCCTGATATAACCCTAGCCTAATCACAGGACAATTTACAATGACCAATTAACCTACCAACTGGTACATTTTTGGACTGTGGGAGGAAACCGGAGCACCCAGAGGAATCCCACGCATTCCAAAGGGAGGACGTACAAACTCCTTACAGCGGACGCCAGGACTGAACTCCAAACTCAGATGCCCCAAGCTCTAAGAGCGTCAAGTTCCAACTTACCACTCGCAGTGCAGTTTAACAGTTGCAATTGGATCCAGCATAAGTATAAATCACAGGAAAGTATTAATAGGCGTCAGAAGACAGAGCCCTTTACAAAAGTGCAATGTGACATTAAACTGATGTTGGTGCTTGCTGAATGAGCTCTTTAATCCTTCTAATTTCTAGGTGGGATGAAGGGGCAGACTTCTTTTGTGAGAAGATGGTAGAACTTTATGCAAGGGGATGCTTGCTCCACTAATAATCTACTTACAAATATCCACGGACTCCAAGACAGAAGCATTTATGACATCAGGATTCACATTAGTATTTCAGACTTCCAACTCCAAAAATTCCTTTTCCATTCAGTCCTAAATGGTAGATGGCCAGGCAGCAAATAAGACTGTCTCTGTACATCTGTGCTGCAGATTAAATGAACTAGAAGCTCAGGAATTGAAGATGATACTCACCTTGACTTCCAGCTGAGACTGTAGTTCAGGCACCAGACTACGGGCATTAGGTAAGGTTGTGTTGTTGCTTCAATTCTGATCTTCATTTTTCTAGTAATTGTTCTTCCCTTTATAAGTGGAATTGATATCAATATATGCTTGGATATTGAGTAATTTCCATTTCCTCTGCACAAGGACTGGAGTCTCCAAGACATCTATCACTAATCTCTAATAATACAATGAACTGTACCCTCCTCATCCATATTGAGAAGAATTACAGTTCACACTCGAACTTTTGTACCAGTTTACTATAGCCCATCTGTGAGAAAACAAAATGCTCTGTCAGACCCCGAAGGCTGATATGCCTTACTAAAAACCACCAGTAGGGGAAAGACTACATTGACAGTAAGACTCTTGTTAGCTTTGAAGACACTTTTCTTAATGTGCTGGCAAAGACAGATTCCAAAACAAAGAAACACAATAGAATTCATGAAAAAATCCACACCACATCACATCACATCACATTCGAGGTGTGAAAAAGAAAGAACAAATCATGCAAGCAATGAAAAAAGGGAAACGATCCACAGAACATGAACCAGAGTTCCTGACAGTAAGTCCAGAGCCACGTAGCCAGTTCAACATTGCAGCTGGTCCAGGAGCTCAATGGCTGCAGCCCACAGCCATGGAACCAGTTTAGCATTGAGACAAATGCCCATGTTTAACCATAAGCTATTGCTCTCAGTCAATTTTCACCAGGTCTTCTCTTAAGCGACTGAAACCATCAATTTCTGACCTTAACTTGAGGACCAATCTTGCCATATCTACCTTGTTGTCGGCTCTTCCTACAATTGTCCACTTAGCACAATCTCTGAGGATTCAGTACGGAAATGTGTCTCAGGCAGCTTGCATTAAATCGTACAGATTCACAGGATATTGTATTTTCTTACAAAATTCAATTCCATTGACATCAATTTTTGGAGGTTGAGCATGATGCCCGGGCATTCATTGTTCTTAGCCACCTGGGAGTTTCATGCAAGCAGTTAAGAACATTTTTTTTTAATTGCCTAACCCTTCAGTTGCTCTGCTGCTGGAGTTACAGTGTGAGTGGGTGGGAAAACAGAGGAATTTTCAACCTGTACTCCTTGAGGAAACCGCTTTTTCACAGCGAGCATACTAGAAATGTGTAAATGTCCACACCATAACAAATATCTGCAGTGGTAATGCTACGTATGTTACAGACAAAAGGAGTAAAAGCTTCACCTGCTTGGCACTCATTGCAGCAATTCCTCACTTTGTCAAAATGGTGAGCACACCCTGAATTCAGTTGCTGTAGTTTTCCCTGAAAAATATAAAAAAGCACGTTAACAAAATTAATGATTTTGTCTGCAAAAAATAATATCGATGGACGTTGTCAGTTGTGGCTCAGTGGATTGCCTCGGAGTCAAAAGACTGTAAACCTGTCACATCACAGAAACCTGTGCAGAGAATTCAGTTTGGCGTTCGGCACAATACCGGGAAACAGCTGCGCTGTTGGAGGTTTCATCCTTCAGCAACATTACATTTCAGTTCTGAGTACTCTCTCAGGTTGATGCAAAATATTCTATGAGGAAAAGCAGGAGAAATTTCCCCAGTGTACAATGCAATACCTTCTCATCAATCAATGCTTAACGTGAACTTGCTGTGTTACAATTAGATGCTGCCTTTCCTATATTTGATACCTCGCTGGCTAAAAAATGTATTGAAATATCCTGAGGTTCCAAAGTAACACAAACCAACACAGAGGGTACAAGGAGTATGTTTCACTTTCACAACTTTCTTCTCACGGTACAGTATACATTGGGTTCTTATGGATACGTTGGCTGTGGCCAGAAATGCGAAGGGAATTACTGGTGCTCAGCTGTTCCAAGGTATGTGATCGTCAGACTTGCACCAAACCAGGGCAAGATTATGTGCGACAGAGGCTGTTATACCTGTTAACCTGCTGTGTTACATACAGGTCGACTACGTCCGGTGATGCCGCAGAAAGCCAGACATGCTAGGGTTGCTATGCTAAGGGATTCCTCAGCACTGTACTGGGGAATTCAACTCTGATTGTAAATCTGCTCAGCTCCATCTTGGGTACGAGCCTACAAACTACCCATAACATCTTCAGGGAGCTGTATCTCAGAAATGCAGCGTCCATTATTAAGGACCTCCAGCACTCAGGGTATGCCCTTTTCTCACTGTTACCATCAGGCAGGAGGTACAGAAGCCTGAAGGCACACACTCAGCGATTCAGGAATAGTTTCTTCCCCTCTAATTCCTAAATAGACATTGAATCCCTGGACACTACCTCACTTTTTTCAATATACAGTATTTCTGTTTTTTGCATGGTTTTTTAAAATCTATTCAATATAAGTATACTATAATTGATTCACTTGTTTATTTATTATTATTTTTTTCTCTCTCTGCTAGATTATGTATTGCATTGACCTGCTGCTGCTAAGTTAACAAATTTCATGTCACATGTCAGTGACAATAAACCTGATTCTGATTCTGATTCCATCCTAAGCCAGTCAGACCTGGCACAGGATTGGAGTACCTCTTCAAAGGGGAAAAAAAAGGTACCATTTATTCTTTTCTTTATGTTATTTTAATGATTTCTCTATATTATAATAGAGGGTGGCATAGCAGTGTAGCAGTTAGCACAATGCTTTACAGGCACCAGCGATCACAAGCACGGGTTCCATTCTCACTGTTGTCGGGAAGGAGTTTGTAAGTTCTGCCCGTGACCACGTTCCAAAGGCGTATGGTTAGGGTTAGGGTTAGTGAGTTGTGGGCACGCCATGTTGGCACCAGAGGCCAGGTGACACTTATGGGCTGCCCCCAGCTAATGTTAGAACTGTGCTGGTAGTTAACACATCACCACATTTCACTCTATGTTTTGATGTACATGTGACAAGCAAAGATAATCTCTTTAATTTTAATTCACGGCAATTTTAATACTTTCCTGATAGTTGCTAAATATCAGAGACACTTCGAAACTGTTAGGCGAAACTTCCCAGTGTTGACATGAAGGAAGGCTCCATCCCCGACAAAAGCTGCCACAGCAGGATGCCTTCCGAGGCTCACTTACTGCTGAGGTCTCACCACATCTCACCCACTGGCTCCACTGAGAGCAGAATCAGCAGATTTAGCCCCTTTTTTCCAATTCGCGTGAGTGTAGGTGGATGGGAACTGGAGGTAGCAAGTCCAACTGGCTAGCTGAATCTAATCATACCTCCCCAACATGTATTCACCCTTCCACATATTCAGTTTAAGTGCCTCGCTGGACATGGCATGTGTCTACCCAGCCAGTTCTGCATCCACTTTCTCACTCTTCACCTGCACTATATATACTGTGGTCCCACTCCATGGGTCCTTCCCTTCATTACACGCTTTGGAAGTTTTAAATTTTCAGGCAGGCAAGTTACTTTTCCGTTCATTTTGTTGAGCTATTTTTTAGTGAGAATTATGAATCCCTAATAAGCATTCCAATAAGTTATAGAGACATGTAGTATAGAAACAGGGTCCTTAACCCACTAGGCCAACCATTAAGTACCCTGTTATATTCATCCTACACTAATCCCATTTTATTTTCCCCATTGACTCCCGCCAGATTCTACCACTCACTTATACACTGGGACTAATTTACTTTGAATAAGTCACTAACAGTTCTTCGGGATGTGAAAAGATGAGAAGGTAACCCATACGGTAACAAGGGGCATGAGCAAACACTTTGCAGACAGCATTAGAGATTCTGCATGATCTTGGGCTGCTGGAGCTCTGTTCCATCAGCAGGGGGCTCTCCTGTGCCATCATGACTTAGGTAGCACAATGACTTGAGTAGATGTTGGTACTGTAGAAATATTTTGTACAAAGTTCTTATTACATTAAGAATGAATTGATCTAGTTGGCTCATCAGATGCTCTCCCTTATCTGGGCACAAACGAATGAAAAGCTGAATTTTGCCTGGACACACAAAGACTTGGTAAAGCAACTGCCCTGCACTATCAAAGTTGCTGGTGAACGCAGCAGGCCAGGCAGCATCTCTAGGAAGAGGTACAGTCGACGTTTCCAGCATCTGCAGAATTCCTGTTGTTTGCCCTGCACATGACTGCAAGGAACTGCAGGGAATTGTGAATGCAGTTCAGCACATCACAGGAACTAGCCTCCCCTCTATGCTTCTTGCTATTTAGTATAGCAACAAAAGGATTTATTTGAGGAAATAATTGGCAGGATTGATAAAGGAGAGTTGGCGGATGTTGCTTATTTGGATTTTCAGACAACTTTGACAAGGTGCTGTTCATGAGGCTACTTAACAAGAACCCATGGTATTACAGGAAAAGCACTAGTAAGGATAGAAGAATGGCTGACTGGCAGGAGGCAAAGTGTGGGAACCACAAAGGGGGCCTTTTGTGGTTGGCTAGTGGATTGCCGGAGTGCTTCTTTTCACGATATATGTAAATGATTCGCATGATGGAATATAGCAGGCCAGGCAAGATCTATGGAAAAGAGTACAGTCGACGTTTTGGGCCAAGATCCTCAATTTGGACTGGAGAGAAAAAGATGGGGAGTCAGAGTAAGAAGGTGGCAGAGGGGCGGGGAGCAAGAACCACAAGGTGATAGGTGATACCGGGAGGGGTGAAGTAAAGAGCTGGGAAGTTGCTTGGTGAAAGAGATACAGGGCGAGAGAAGGTGGAATCTGATAGGCAAGGACTGAAGGCCATGGACTAATGTTTCAGAATGGGAATGGGAAGTGGAATTAAAATGGGTGGCCGTTGGGAGATCCCGCTTTTTCTGGCAGACGGAGCGTAGGTGCTTGGAGAAACAGCTTATATTCTGTTTGGGTAGTCTCCAGCCTGATAGCATGAACACTGATTTCTTGAATTTCCAGTAATGCCCCCCCTTCACCACTCCCCATTCCCATTTCCCTCTCTCACCTTATCCCCTTACCTGCCCATCACCTCCCTCTGGTGCTCCTCTGCCTTTTGTTTCTTCCATGGCCTTCTGTCCTCGTTTATCAGATTCCCCCTTCTCCAGCCCTGTATCCCTTTCACTAACCAACTTCTCAGCTCTTTACTTCACCCCACCCACCCCCCAGTTTCACCTACCACCTTGTGTTTCTCCCTCCCCTCCCCCACCTTCCTACTCTGTCTCCTCATCTTGCTTTCTCCAGTCCCGATGAAGGGTCACAGCCTGAAATGTCGACTGTACTATTTTCCATAGATACTGCCTGGCCTGCTGAGTTCCTCCAGCGTTGTTCTGTGTTGCTTTGATTTCCAGCTTCGGTACATTTTCTCTTGTTTGTGAACGATAGAAATTGATGGCTTTGTGGCCAAGTTTGTACAAAAGTAAGTGGAGGGACAGGTAGTGTTGAGGGGGCGAGGTGTCTGCAGGAGGACATAGACAGATTGGGAGACTGGGCAAAGAAGTGGCAAATGGAATATAGACGCAAACAACAGGAATTCTGCAGATGGTGGAAATTCAAGCAACACACATAAAAGTTGCTGGTGAACGCAGCAGGCCAGGCAGCATCTCTAGGAAGAAGTGCAGTCGACGTTTCAGGCCGAGACCCTTCGTCAGGACTAACTGAAGGAAGAGTGAGTAAGGGATTTGAAAGTTGGAGGGGGAGGGGGAGGGGGAGATCCAAAATGATAGGAGAAGACAGGAGGGGGAGGGATGGAGCCAAGAGCTGGACAGGTGATAGGCAAAAGGGATAAGAGATGATCATGGGACAGGGGGTCCGGGAAGAAAGAAAAGGGGGGGTACCCAGAGGATGGGCAAGGGGTATATTCAGAGGCACAGAGGGAGAAAAAGGAGAGTGAGAGAAAGAATGTGTGTATACAAATAAGTAACAGATGGGGTACGAGGGGGAGGTGGGGCATTAGCGGAAGTTAGAGAAGTCGATGTTCATGTCATCAGGTTGGAGGCTATCCAGACGGAATATAAGGTGTTGTTCCTGCAACCTGAGTGTGGCTTCATCTTTACAGTAGAGGAGGTCTATCCACGGCATCCCATTCCCATTCTGACATGTCTATCCACGGCATTCCTCCGTTACCACCATTCAGGGCCCCCAACAGTCCTTCCAGGTGAGGCAACACTTCACCTGTGTGTCGGCTGGGGTGATATACTGCGTCCGGTGCTCCCGATGTGGCCTTTTATATATTGGCGAGACCCGACGCAGACTGGGAGACCGCTTTGCTGAACATCTACGCTCTGTCCGCCAGAGAAAGCAGGATCTCCCAGTGGCCACACATTTTAATTCCACATCCCATTCACATTCTGACATGTCTATCCACGGCCTCCTCTACTGTAAAGATGAAGCCACACTCAGGTTGGAGGAACAACACCTTATATTCCGTCTGGGTAGCCTCCAACCTGATGGCATGAACATTGACTTCTCTAACTTCCGCTAATGCCCCACCTCCCCCTCGTACCCCATCTGTTACTTATTTGTATACACACATTCTTTCTCTCACTCTCCTTTTTCTCCCTCTGTGCCTCTGAATATACCCCTTGCCCATCCTCTGGGTCCCCCCCCCTTGTCTTTCTTCCCGGACCCCCTGTCCCATGATCCTCTCTTATCCCTTTTGCCTATCACCTGTCCAACTCTTGGCTCCATCCCTCCCCCTCCTGTCTTCTCCTATCATTTTGGATCTCCCCCTCCCCCTCCCCCTCCAACTTTCAAATCCCTTACTCACTCTTCCTTCAGTTAGTCCTGACGAAGGGTCTCGGCCTGAAACGTCGACTGCACCTCTTCCTAGAGATGCTGCCTGGCCTGCTGCGTTCACCAGCAACTTTTATGTGTGTTAAATGGAATATAGTTCATGGTCATGCACTTTGGCAGAAGGAATAAGGACATGGACTTTTTGCTAAATGGGGGAAAATTCAAAAATCAGAGGTACAAAGGGACTTGGGAGTCCTTGTGCAGGATTCCCTACAGGTTACCTTGCAGGTTGAGTCGGTGGTAAGGAAGGCAAATGCAATGTTAGCATTCATTTCAAGAGGACTAGAACATAATATCGAGGATATAATGCTGAGGCTGTATAAGGCATTGGTCAGACTGTACTAGGAGTACTGTGATCGGTTTTGGGCCCCTTAGCTAAGAAAAGATGTGCTAGCATTGGAAAGGGTCCAGAGGAGGTTCACTAGAATGATCCCAGTAATGAAAGGGTTAACATATGAGGAGTGATTGATGACTCTAGGCCTGCACTCACTGGAGTTTAGAAGAATGAGAGGGGACCTCATTGAAATCCTATTAAATATTGAAAGGCCAAGATAGAATGGATTTGGAGTGGATATTTTCTATAGTGGAGGAGTCTAGGACCAGAGGCACAGCCTCAGAATTGAGGGCCATCCATTTAGAACACAGATGAGGAAAAAATTCTTTAACCAGAGGATGGTGAATCTGTGGAATTCTTTGCCACAAGCGGCTGTTCAGGTCAAGTCATATTTAAGGCAAATATTTATTTGTTCTTGATTAATTTTGGGTACATTTAAGGTGGAGGTTCATATGTTCCTGATTAATCAGACCATCAAATGTTATAGGGAGAAAGCGGGAGAATGGGGTTGAAAGGGATAATAAATCAGCCATGATGGAATGGCAAAGCAAAGTCGATGGGATATTTTACTTTTTGAAAAGGTCACTTTAAAGCTGATTTCAATTCGAAGCCAATGTAGACATCCCATACTGGCATTGAAAAGCAAAATGCTGCAGATACTGGAAACCTGAAATAAAAAAAACAAAAACTGGATATTCAATAATAACTGGCAAACAGCACCTGTGGAGAAAGAAACAGAGCTAATGCATCAGTACAGGATGGGTGAGAGATAAAATGGATGAGTGAGAAAAAAAGGCTGGTACTAGCTTCTTTATCTAACAAAAATAAACAATTCTTTCCGTTGCTACTTCTTGCAGATAGACAACATATCAGTTTCTTTTGGCCTTCCATGCCAAAACATTGGCATTGACTTAATAAGAGTCTAGACTTGAAATGTTGCTGGAAGGCTTGAACTAAAATTACTTTGAAATACTGGGGGAAAGATGAACCCAGAGCATCTCGCAGACACAAAAAGATCAGTAGATGCTGGAAATCTTGAACACACACAAAATGCTGGAGAAACATTTCCGGCTGAGAAGTGTCTCAGCCTGAAACAGTGACTATTTATTCCCCTCCACAGATTCTGCGTTTCTCCAGCATTTTGTGTTTGAAGCCACAGCATCGGTTTTACAGATGAGGCTTAATGATGGGGCAATATAGAGAGGTGTCCTTTTAGAACGGAGACGAGGAGGAAGCCCTTCAGCCAGGCAGTAGCGAATCTGTGGAGTCTGATGCCACAGGCAGCTGGGGAAGGATGGGAAGACAGGAGATAGGAATTGAGAGGAAAAATAGATCAGCAATAAGTAAATGGCAGAGCAGACTCGAATGGGCAAATAGCCAAATTCTGCCCCTATGTCTTATCGTCTTAATATAAAGAAGAAAAACATTAAGAAAGATAGAAGCAGAATAATCTAAGGCAATTACCTAATACAAACATTTCAATGTCCATTCCCATAATACAATATCAATATTTAATACACATCCTTAATTGTGCTTGAAAATGTGGCGATGGTCCATTTTCTTAAACTGCCTGTGTGTTGAAGGTCCAACGATCTGCTGGGTTGGCATTCCACAAATTAGCGTTGCTGATGATGAACGAACTGTAAGTCATTTCCAAGCCAGGGTGGGTGTGTGACTATGTGAGGAGATGCAAGTTGTGGCATTCCCATGCACTTGAGGCTCCGTTTCTCATACTCCTTTAAAATTACTGTTACCTTCACTCCATCTTAAATCACCAGATTTCGATTCTTGCATTTCATTTAAACTCATTTGATTCTTTGAAAAACATACTGTTCCACTGTGCAACATTCACATAATGTAAATTAAAATGAATCAGTTTATTAATAGGAGTTGTATGTTTAATATTTCAGTAATATTTGAGTAATCTTTTATATATATTATAGTTTGATTAAACATTCTTGTTCATTTAAATAATTTATTAGTTTATATGTATAAATACATGAATTGTGTATGTTATCACGTTACCATGTGATACGTGTGAGCCCCACTTAAAAGCAAAAGGTGAAGTTAGACTCGCATCTCTCAGCTGTCTCACTTTCCTTTTAATTGGTTTAATGTCTTTAAATTATAAGACATAACAGGAGTAATATCCAAGAGTTCTGAAAACCTGAAATCAGTCGGGGTCCCACTAAATACCCTTGTTGTGGTATCCAGCAATCACAACTCTCCTGGTTTTCCGGCGATTATAAAGTAATACTTAACTAAGCAATGAAAGATGACCAGTTCTCTGCACGTGTCATATAATCTCATTGGTGATTTGCAAAGGCACAGAGTTTTTAATAAGTTGGGCCGCTATTACATGTTTTTAAAGGTGGATAAAGAAAATCAGTATGAAACTTTGATTGTAACTGCCATTAAGGAAAAAATCTCTAAGCATGAGAAGGGTATTTAGTCAAGTCAAGTTTATTGTCATTTAACTATATACATGTCTATAATATGTATAATCATATCATGTATATAGAAATGAGATATTTCTCCAAACCAGCGTGTAAGGCACATTAGTACACATAACACACATAATACACAACAACTTATGAGGGAAAAGATAAAATCTACAAATGAATCAGACATAAATAACAAAGTAAAGTGCATTAATATTAAATATTGTACGGTACAAGCAGATTAACCAGTGACACTTCAAATATGATGCATCAGGGTGTTCAGAAGCCTAATGGCCTGGGGGAAGAAACTGTTTCTTATCTTGACCATTGATGTTTTTATGCATCGTAGTCTCCTGCCTGATGGTCAAAAGTGAAAGAGGATGCTGGATGGATGGGTGGGATCCTTAATAATACTAAGGGCCCTGTGTATTCAGCACTCCTGATAACTGTCCCCTATGGATCCTCTCAGCTGTTCTCACAGTCTTTTGTTGGGACTTCAGGTCCGATGCTCGACTGCTCCCGTACCAGATAGAGATGCAATTTGTCAGGATGCTCTCAATGGTGCTCCTGTAAACTGCAGTTAAAATGGGGGTGGGGGGAGAGCCTTACTTTCCTCTATCTTCTTAGGAAGTGGAGGAGCTGCTATGCCTTCTTGTTCAGGGAGGTGATATTAAGGGACTAGATGAGGTCATCCGTGATGTGAACTCCCAGGAATTGGTGCACTTAACTCTTTCTACGGAGGAGTCATGTATTTGCAGAGGGGATGGTGTGTCAGCACCTTCCTGAAGTCCACAATGATTTCCTTTGTCTTCTCTACGTTCAGGTTTAGGTTGTTCGTCTCACACCAATCCACCAGCCTCTCCACTTCCTCTCTATACTCCATGTTGTCATCGTTCTTGATAAGGCCAACCATTGGTGTGTCATCTGCAAATTTGATGACAGGGTTTGAGCTGGATCCTGCGACACAATCATGCATCAGCAGTGTGAACAGGAGCAGGCTGAGCTCACAGCCCTGGGGAGGCCCCAGTGCTCAGCATAATGAGACTAGAGACGTTGCTGCCCACACGGACTGACTTACTGTTAATAAGTCCAGAATTCAATTGCAGAGGGAGGTGTTGTGACCCAGCAAGGGCAGTTTTCCCCCCAGTTTCTGAGGTATGATGGTGTTGGATGCTGAACTGAAGTCTATAATCAGCAGTCTGGCATATGAGACCCCATTTTCCAGGTGGCACAGGACAGAGTGGAGGGGAGAGGCCACTGCATCATCAGTAAATTGATTTGAATGATAAGCAAACTGGAAAGGGTCCAATATAGCTGGGAGAAAGGCTTTAATATGCTCCATGTGCTCAAAGCTTTTCATAATGGTTGATATTAATGCCATCAGATGATTGTCATTTAGGCAGGATACTGTTTCCTTCTTTGGCACTGGAATGATGGTTCCTGCCTTGAAAACCGAGGGGACAATGGATTGTTCTAGAGGGATGTTGAATACATCCATCAGCATAATTTAGAAGCACAATTCTAAATTCCAGAAGAGTAATTGTGTGTTTCTGAAGAAACTAGTGGTTTATTAAGCTCTGACGGCAGATGGGATGGATGTAATAGGTCAAGGAAAAGGTTGAGACTATTGTTATGGTGAGAACACTCAAGACCAACCCCTATAGCCATAATGAAATACAGCACTGAGACAGGCCACAGAGTACGTGCCAATCATCAACCACACGTTTTCAGTAGTCTCGCACTAATTCCAGTTAAAAAAATTCTCCCCATATGTTCATGAAATTCCCCTATATTCCATTACTCACTTACACAGTTGGAGCAATTTACATTGGCCAATTCACCTCATAACCAGCACCTCTTTTAGAAGATGAGGGAAACTGGGACATCTAGCATTTGCAGGGAGAACTTGACAACTCCACAAAGACAGCATCTGAGGTCAGAGTCTCTGGCAGTGAGAGGCAGAACAGAAGGATTTGGGAACACAGGTCCATAATTCATTGAAAGTGGTGTCACAGGTTGATACTGTAGGGTTATAAAGCAAACTTTTGGCACATTGGCCTTCATAAATCAAATTACCGTGTGGATAGCCAGAGGCTTTTTCCCAGGGCTGAAATGGTTA
Organism: Mobula hypostoma; assembly: GCF_963921235.1. Lineage (NCBI taxonomy): Eukaryota > Metazoa > Chordata > Chondrichthyes > Myliobatiformes > Myliobatidae > Mobula > Mobula hypostoma. The sequence continues at coordinate 22,190,883 of NC_086113.1, forward strand.
ACATGAGGGGGCATAATTTTAAGATGATTGGAAGTAGGCACAAGGGGAATGTCACAAGGTAGGTTTTCACAGAGAGAGTGGTGGGTGTGTGGAATGCACTGCCAGTGAGGGTGGTAGAGGCGGATACAATAGGCTCTTTTAAGAGACTCTTAGATGGGTACATGGAGCTTGAAAAATGGAGGGCTAAGCAGTAGGGAAATTCTAGGTAGTTTCTAGAGTAGGTTATATGGTCGGCACAACATTTGGGCTGAAGGGCCTGTAATGTGCTGTAGATTTCTATGTTCTATGTTTTACTGAATACAGGGGATGGGATGTTATGTTGACGTTGGATAAGATGTTGGTGAGGCCTAATTTGGAGTACTGGGTGTAGTTTTGGTCATCTACCTATAGGAAAGGTGTAAATAAGTTTGAAAGAGTACAGAGAAAATTCACAAGGATTTTACTAAGTCTGAGTTATAATGAAAGATTGAATAGGTTAGTACGCTATTCCTAAGAACACAGAAGATTGAGAAGAGATTTGACAGAGGTATACAAAATTATGAGGGGTATCGATAGGGTAAATGCAAGCAGGCTTTTTCGACTGGGGTTGGGTGGGACTACCAGAGGTCATGGGTTACGGGTGAAAGGTGAAAAGTTTAAGGGGAACATGAGGGGAAACTTCTTCACTCAGGTTCTTGAGCGAGTGGAACGAGCTGCCAGCACAACTGGTGGACACGAGCTTGATTTCAACGTTTAAGCAAAGTTTGGATAGGTACATGGATGATAGGAGTATGGAGGGCAATGGTCCCGCTGCAGGTTGCTGGGAATAGGCAATTTAAATGGCTTCAGCAAGGTCTAGATGGGCCAAAGGGTCTGTTTCTGCGCTGTACATTTCTATGACTTCTAAACCCATTGTCACAGGCAGAACAGGCAAACTCCACACAGACCCTGTCAGTGGTCAAAGTGAAACTGGAGCTGTGAGACACTAGCACTGCCTATAGTTGCTCTCATTGAGTGTGCCTTATGAAAACGCTAACTCAGATTTAACAAATGCAAAGTAGCCCTAAACGAGATCAGAGGATGACTTTCCTGTGACTATGATGGAGGTGGCAAAACTAGCACAGAAGGAATCAATTCTTAATAAAGCACATGAGTATATTTTGACTAGCTGGACTGATACAGATATGTACCATATACTTACAAAAACTGTATCTCTTCCTCCTTGTAAACAGTTGAATTAATTAACCAGCATCCACGTATTTACGGGTTTAACCAACTCACTGGCCTATGAATGATCAGGAAGGATCAGGCCAGTGAGTCTTAATTTACTCATTGTTATTTTTAATAATCTTGACTATATAATGTACATATGGAAACATGAACCCTGCTTGTCACAGATTCGGCATGTCATCTTAGATTTTGATAAACTTCTAAAGAAGCGCACTGCAGTGTATCCTAACTGGTTGTATCACAGCCTGGCATGAAAACACCAGTACCCAACAACAGAAGAAAGCCAGCAAAAATTGCTGGATTTAGCCCAGTTCATTACAGAGAAAGCACACCCCCCCCCCACACCCCACCAACCACTGAGCACATCTACAATGAGTACTGGCACAAGAAAGTTTTCATCATCAAGGACCCCCACCATTCAGGCCATGCTCTTTTCACACTACTACCATCAGGAAGGAAGTAAAGGAGCCTTAGGTCCCATATCAACAGGTTCAGGAACAGTTATTACCCTTTAACAATCAGGCCTCTGAACCAATGTGGGCAACTTCACTCACCACAAGACTGAAGTGATCACTGAACACTACACACAGACTCACTTTCAAGGATTCTGCAAATCACGTTCTCGGTATTATTTATTTATTTATCTATTTATTTGTTATTATTTGTTTTTTAATTACCGAGTTTGTCTTCTTTTTGCATATTTGGTTGCTTGTCGAACAAAACTTTGTGTCTAGGTCTTTGATTGATTCTATTGTATATCTTTATTCTACTGTAAATGCCTGCAAGAAAATAAATCTCACAGTAGTATTTGCTGATATATATGTACACCTTGACAATAAATTTACTTTGAACTTTGAACCTAAGACAAATTTATTAAAATGGTAAAATAAACCATGGCAGAACAGTAGAGAGAGAGAGCAATTTTTAACACTTGACCCAGTTGCACATAACTTACAACTACGACTTGCATCTTCTGTAGTCTGTAGCTGATGCTCAAGTTCAGCTCACTTGGAAGAGCCAGGAAGCTGCCAAAACACACCTCACAGAAAACCCTGGGGTTAAAGAGCTGTTTTGGATGATACCTAGGCATAATTACTTGACCCAGTAAAAAATAAATCAACTTTATGTGGCCTTAAAGTTTAATGCAGATACTTGAGACTACTTTGTGGAAATCCCAGGGATTATCTTGCTAAAAATTGGTAAAATCCCAAGTATCTAGTTCTCTCCCAACAATGTGCTAGTTCACTTTCTAATGCATGGAAAAAACATGCTATTGTTGAGGGAGAGGTGTTGTATGCCAAAGCTCTGGTATGACAAGTAAAACAACTAATAGAAAACGACAGTAGTTGTCAAAGTAGCTTCTGATAGAATAATTGACACTATCCCACAATCTTGAATTGCCTGAAATTGTAACATAAACGGAAGAAATATATATATTAAGCAGCGGTGATGGGATTTTGAGAAGAAAAATGAGATCTGAAAACAATTTTTATTGTCGCACTAAAAAAGCAGCCCAATACATCTCCTTTAAACTTTCACGCTCTCACCTTTAAATGCATGTGCTCTCATATTTGTCATTTCTACCTGGGGAGGAGATTCATTAGATAAAACTGTACATCAATCAAATTATAAAATGGATAATTAGATGCTTTGTCAAAGGTTCTAAGAGGTGTCTGAAAGAAGGCCAGTGATACAGAAAGGAGATAACTCCAGAGCATAATACCTTGGCATTTGGGGCTCAGTCACTAATTAGATTTTCGGACCAGAGAGAATGTAGAACTGAAAGGGTATAAAAAAGTAGAATTTACAGCATTAAAGAGAAGCAAAGGTTTGTATTCACACTTGGAAATTTTAAGTTGGGATTCAAAAAATATCCTGCAAGTAGATAAACAATCATCCATATTTTAGAATAAATGCACACCTAGGGAGAGAGCCAGAACAAGCTCTTGGGTGGCAGTCGAACAGCCGAAGGAGTGGTGGGGTGGTAGGAACTGTAAAGAAACTCACATGTATTTCAGTAATCTCCAAGTCTTAAACCTTCAAAAGTTGCTTCTAAGTATGCTTGCAAAGAGGAGTGTCTCCAGTTATGAGAAATCTCGATGCCCTTGAAGATTAGAAATATTTTTGGTTTGTCTAAGTGTCCTGTTCTTTTCCCCAAAGGGATACTGCACAACTACCGTGACATGACTGTGAAGTAAAAGAATCACTCATAATACCATTGCAGCACAAAACGAAGCTGGTCAGTCTGTCCAGCCCACATCAGCTTTTTTTTGTCAGAGTAATTGGGTTAGACACATTTCCAGGTTACCTTGCCATACTTAGCAATTCCTTTATCAAAAGTCTAAATTTTCTTCCCCTGCCCTTCCAAGCAACATATTTCAGATTCTAGCTACTTACTGTGTGGAAATATGTTCAAAGTAAGTTTATTATCAAAGTATATATATTTCACCATATACAGTGCAACCCTGACTTATGTTTACTTGCAGGCATACTCAGCAAATCCAAGAAACGTAATAGAATCAACGAAAGACCGCATCCAAAAGGATAGACGAACGACCAATACGCAAAAGACAGCAAACTGAGCAAAACAAAAGAAAAACCAAAAATAAAAATTAAAAATATAAAAAAATAAATAAATAATATTAAGAACATGAGATGAAGAATTCTTGAAAGTGATGGTGCGAGTGAAGTTGAGTGAAGTTATCCCCACTGGTTCAACAGGCCGGATGGCTGAAGGGTAATAACTGTACCCGGTGCAGCACAAGGCGGTGTTCTTAACCCCTGCTCTACTCGCCTTACACCTATGACTGTGTGGCTAACCACAGCTCCAATGCCATATTCAAGTTTGCTGATGACACCACTGTCATCGGCTGAATCAAAGGTGGTGATGAATCATTAGATAGGAGGAAGACTGAAAATCTGGCTGAGTGTTGCCATAACAACAACCTCTCACTCGATATCAGCAAGATCAAGGAGCTGATTATTGACTTCAGGAGGAGGAAACCAGAGGTGCATGGGCCAGTTCTCATCTGGGGATCAGAGATGGAGAGGATCAGCAGCTTTAAATTCCTCAGTGTTATTATTTCGGACAACCGGTCCTGGTCCAAGCACGTAAGTGCAATTATGAAGAAAGCACAACAGCGCCTCTACTTCCTAAAGAGTTGGTGAAGATTCAGCATGGCATCTAAACTTTGACAAACTTCTGTAGATGTGTAGTGGAGACTATAATGACTGGCTGCATCACAGACTGGTATGGAAACATCAATGCCCTTGAATGGAAAATCCGACAAAAACTAGTGGAAATGGCCCAGTCCATCACAGGTAAAGCCCTCCCCAACATTGAGCACGTCTACACAAAGCATTGTCAAAGGAAAACAGCATCCATCAGTAGGGACCTCCACACCCAGAAAACACTCTCTTTTCATGCTACCATCAGGAAATAAAGAACAGGAACCTCAGGATTCACACCATCAGGTTCAGGAATAGTTAATACCCCTCAACCATCAGGCTCTTGAGCCAAAGGGGATAACTTCACTCAACTTCATCTGCCCCTTCATTGAAATGTTCCCACAACCTATGGACTCAATTTCAAGGACTCTTCATCTCATGTTCTTAATATTTATTATTATTATTATATTTTTCTTTTATAATTGCAATTTTTTTTTGCACACTGGTAGAACGCCAAAGTTGGTATGGTCTTCATTGATCCTATTACGGTTAGTATTCTATTTTGGGTTTATTGACTATGCCCACAGGAAAATGAATCTCAGGGTTATATATGTTGGCATATATATACTTTGAAATAAATTTACTTTGAACTTTGACAGTGTGGGTTTCCCTGAGTGAAACGGTTTTCCTCTCGTGTCTTAAAATCATCTGGGTTTGTAGGTTACTTGGCTGCTGTAACCTATCCTTCATGTTTAGGTGACTGACAGAATCTGGGGTGGACTTGATGAGTATGTGGAGGATAAAAAATCTTTACATTAATGTACAAACAATGTAAATGGATAGGTGATTGTCAGTGTGGACTCAGGGGGCTGAAATGCTTACTTTCCTGCTGTATCTAAGACTTTAACTTAACCACAATGCCGCTATTGATTTGTCTCAGTTGACTTTGGTTCTTCTGACAATCATTTCATTGCCATCGGCTGAATCAAAGGTGGTGGTGAAACAGCATAAAGGAGGGAGATGAGTGGTGCCACAACAACAATCTCTCTCTCAATGTCAGCAATACCTAGGTGCTGATTATTGCCAACAGGAGGAGGAAACCAGTGGTCCATGAGCCAGTCCTCATCCGGGGATCAGAGATGGAGAGGGTCAGCAGCTTTAAATTCCTTGGTGTTATCATTTCAGAGGATCTGTCCTGAGGGCAGCACATTAGTGTTATTATGAAATAAGCACAGCAGCGCCTCTGCTTTCTTGGGAGTTTCTATAGATTCAGCATGCCATTCAAAACTTTGACAAACTTCTGTAGATGTGTGGCAGGGAGAATATTGACTGGTTCCATCATGGACTGGTACGGAAACACCAATGCCCTCGAATGGCAAAGGCTACAAAAGGTATTGGATCGCAGCCCAGTCCATCACAGGTAAACTCTCTCCACCATTGACCATATCGACATGGAGTGCTATCAGAGGAAAGCAGCATCCACCAAGAACTCCCACCACCCAGGCCATGCTCTCTTCTCACTACTACCATCAGGAAGGAGGTACAGGAGTCTCAGGACTCACACCACCAGGTTCAGGAACAGTTATTACCCCTCAACCAGGCTCTTGAACCAAAGGGGACAACATCACTCACCCCATCACTGAACTGCTCCCACAACTTATGAACTCGCTTCCAAGGACTCTTCAGCTCATGTTCTCAATATTTATTGCTTAGTTATTATTATTTCTTTCTTTTTGTATTCGCTCAGTTTTTGTCTTTTGAACACTGGTTGAACGCCCAAGTTGGTGCGGCGTTTCACTGATTCTATTGCGTTTCTTTGTACTTACTATGAATGCCCACAAGAAAATGAACCTCGGTGTTGTATACGGTGACATATACGTACAGTACTTTGATAACACATTTATTTTGAACTTTTTGAATTTGGAAATCTGAATCCTCTAGTCCATGGCTCTCTGCTATTGAAGACAGCTGTTTTTTTTTAAACTTACTTTGTCAAGATCTTTTATGATTTTAAGCATTTTTATCAGATCACTTTCCACCATTTTCTACTCTAAGGAAAGTGCAATCTTTTGCACAAAACTGTATTGCCTCATTCTTTGGACCAAAGTACCTGCAGCCTTCCTAGGTCTTCACATTCTTCTTAAAGCGCAGTGTGCAGAGCTACACAATATTCTTTTTGTGACTCAACACGTGTTTTATTAAGATCCATCACTGCATCTCTATATTTATAATCCATTCAACTAAGTACGAAAACCTGTGTGATTTAACCAATTTCTGTGATCTGTGAACTTCAAGAATTTCCAGCCACCTACAGTTTCTTTTGTCGTCGTAAATGCAGCAGTCACTGGGCCTAAACAGTAGGTGCACTGCATTTTCAGCTGAGGACCCAGGAACATCACGTGCTTGTCTCCAGATATTGCAGCCTTGGGTTAAACATTAAATGCAGATTGGGAGCTGCTAAACCTAAAAAGCCACAGCAACTGTGTGTTATCAAATAAGGTATTGTTTTCATGTTGTCATTAAGTATCCAAAGCCATTTCAAAGTTCAAAGTAAATTTATTATCAAACTACATGTCACCATATACAACCCTAAGATTCATTTGTGTAGGCAATCATAGTAGAGCAAAGAATCATTGATAAACTACACTTAAAGACTGACAAACAACTAATGTGGAAAAAAGACAGACTGGACAAACTGTGCAAATACAAAAAAAGTAAATAAATAATACTGAGAATATAAGTTGTAGAGTCCTTGAAAATGAGTCAATAATTTGTGGAACCAGTTCAGCATTGAGGAGAGTGAAGTTATCCATGCTGGTTCCAAATCCTGATGGTTGAAGGGTAATAACTGTTCCAAACCTGGTGGTGTCCTGTAGCTCCAATTTACAGCCAATATCGTCTTTTAAAGAGGCATCTCTTTTGTGACATGGCGGACCAGGAGCACACTAAGAACAACATGATATTCACCAGGTAAGATGTTATAAAATTTTATCAGGGAGAAAATATTAGCTATCAAACTCTCCTTCAAAATCATTCTGAATTATATTCACTAATTTGCCACAGAATAAATGTATCCCTGGTGGTGCTCTGGAATTTCGGCCTTTGCTTCCGTGCTAAACTCTGGAATAGGACTTTGGGTTGAAATGTTTGAGTCCAAGGCAGAACTGCTGACATTGAGTCAGAGTTGAAATTGTGGATATTTCTTACCCAGTGGGTGCAGATACACACACAGCTCACCAGGGCACCTTTCTACTTATATTGTCTCTGGCTGTTCACTGTATTTCTCATACAGCTCAATTTCAGAGCTCTTATCCTATACCATTTATATGTTTTTTTAGAATATGTACTTCTCTCGAAAACTACTATGAATTTGACCTCTGCCATTACTTCTGTTATACCATTCGAATCCCCAACAAACTATTCCATAAAAATTATCTTCGTTTTGCTTCATTTTGTTATCCAATAGTTTTAACTTATTGTTGCCAACACAGTGGAAATGCATTCTTTCCTACTTGGCTCATCAGAATGATGGAAAACACAGTGCATCAATGAACCACCTATGGAAAGAGATACAGATGATCTTCACATCCTGACAGCACCTAGTGCTGCTCCAGCAATCATGGTTTAATAAGCAAGTGAGGGAAAACCGGCAGCCGGGATATAAGTGAGAAAATGCGACTGAAAAGCATGACTTGAGAACTGGCAGAGACTCAAAAGGCCACTCCTTCCTTGTCACAAGGAAATAGAATAGATGGGGAATATTTCTTCATCCACTCTTTTTCTTCTTCAGCTCCTTTTTCTAACCTTTCTCTAATTCGCCGTTCTCTGTTGTCTCTGCACCTGTCTTGTTTTATTGGTTACAGAAACAAACCTCATGCAGTCCTCATGAAGCCTCCAGATGTGACACTGACATTGTTGTGCAGTTATCAATTGAATTATAACAGTCTGTCGTGTTAAGTAAAATGTCATTCAGGATGTTCCACCAATTTACATGCTAACACATTATTTCACAAAAACTCAAGTTCAAAAATTACTATTGCATTATAGCTTATAATACATAATTATTATTATTATTATTATTATAGGTTAGGTTTTTAAAACTTGAGTCCAACGTGTAATCAATGGCATCATGCACTCTGTGAGCTATTTAACCACAGCAACAGATGTAATCTGTCCCTTAAACCCATTCCATCTGTAGACCACACCAAGTTTTCCCTCCAAATATTCTATACAGTCCATGCAATCTTCAGGGAAGAAATAACAGCTCAAAGTAAAAGCAATGAGCCTAATTCAATCAATAAATCGGTTCCTACACACTTTTCTCCAAAGAAATGCTGCAATAACATTGACAACATGATTATTCCTTAAATGCAGTGGACACTTCTAAAACGGACAAAAATGCAGCAAGCAATGTTGTGTTTAAAGCATCACTGCTGCTGAAAGCAGACTTCAAAATGAAATAACTTGAAATCAGAAATTTGAAGTGTAAGTGGAAAGAAACACAACATAAAAAGATTACAATCATGCACTTGAAATGACTTGAAGAAATAAATTGAGAAATTGTTTCAACTGGAAGTTGTTAGTATTACCTTATTTCATGCCAGCGACCTGGTTTCAATTCCCACTGCTGTCTGTGAGGAGGTTGTACATTCTTCCCGTGATCACATGGATTTCCTCCGGGTGATCTGGTTTCTTCCCACAGTCCAAAGAGGTATGAGTTAGTAGGTTAATTGGGATCATGGGTGTAATTGGGCAGCGTGGTCTCATTGGGCCAAAATTATCTCTAAATAAGTCATTGTGTTGAATAGGGTACAGTAGCACAGTGATTATGTTAATGGTTAGTAAACCACTGACCTGGAGAAATGTGAGTGGGTTTGACTCCACTGTAAGTGCTTGGGGATTTAGAGTCAATAAATTAAATACAGGGAAATCTATAATGAAAATGACTGTAGAACAACAATCCATGTCCCAAGCCTTCACTGGTAATGCTCCCCAATTCTTCCTCCGCTACATTGATGACTGCATTGGCGCTGCTTCATGCACCCATGCTGAGCTCGTCAATTTCATCAACTTTGCCTCCAATTTCCATCCTGCCCTTAAATTCACCTTATCCATTTCTGACACCTCCCTCCACTTTGTCTCTCTGTCTATTGACATTTTTTATAAACTTACCGATTCCCTTGGCTATCTTGACTACACCTCTTCCAACCCTATCTCCTGTAAAAATGCTATTCTCTTTTCTCATTTCCTTCAGCCCCACTGCATCTCTTCCCAGGATGAGGCTTTCCTTTTTAGAACATCAGAGGTGTCCTCATTCTTCAAAGAATGGTGTTCTTCTTCCACCACCATTGATGCTGCTTCAATCTCCTGCTTCTCCCCGTATCCCTTTATGCCCTGACCAATCAAGAATCTATCGACCTCTGCCTTAAATATACATAAAGACTTGACCTCCACAGCTGCCTGTGGCAAAGAATTCCACAGATTCATCACTCTCTGGCTAAAGAAATTCCTTATCTTCGTTCTAAAAGGATGTCCTTCTATTCTGAGGCTGTGTCTTCTGGTCTGTAAATTCTCCCATCATAGGGAACATCCCCTCTATCAAGGCTTTGCACCAGTCAATCAGTTTCAATAAGGTCACCCCTCATTCTTCTGAATTCCAGTGAATACAAGCCCAGAGACATCAAACACTCTTCGTATGACAAGCCACTCAATCCTGGAACCATTTTCATGAACCTCCTTTGAACCCTCTCCAATTTCAGCACATCCTTCCTAAGATAAAGAGCCCCAATGCTCACAATACTCCAAGTGAGGCTTCACTGGTGCTTTATAAAGTTTCAACATTACATCCTTGCTTTTATATTCTAGTCCTCTTGAAATGAATGTTAACATTGCATTTGCCTTTCTCATCACAGACTCAACCTACAAATTAACCTTTAGGAAATCCTGCTCAAAGACTCCCAAGTCCCTTTGTGCCTCAGTATTTTGTATTTTCCCTCCATTTAGAAAATAGTTAACCCTTTCATTTCTTCTACCAAAGTGCATGACCATACATTTCCCGACACTGTTTCTATCTGCCACTTCTTTGTTCATTCTCCTAATCTGTCTAAGTCATTCAGTAGCTTCTCTACTTTGCCATGATGAGGCCACTTTCAGGGTGGAGGAGCAGAACTCATATTCCCTGATGGCATGAACATCGATTTCTCCTTCAGGTAATTTCTTTTCCTCCCCCTTCCCTCTTCTTCTATTCCCCATTTTGGCCTTTTATCTCTTCTCCTCACCTGCCTATTATCTCCCCCGGTGCCCCTCCTTCATCCCTTCCTCCTATGATCCACTCCCCTCTCCTAACAGATTCCTTCTTCTCCAGCCCTTTACCTTTCCCGCCCACGTCTTCACCAATCACCTTCCAGCTAGTCCTCCTTCCACTGGCCCATCCTTTTCATTCTGTGTCTTCCCCCCTAGTTCCCAGTCCTGATGAAGGGTCTCAGCCAGAAATGTCGTGTTATTTGTTTCCCTCCACAGATGCTGCCTGACCTGCCGAGGCCCTCCAGCATTTTGTGTGTTTTGCTCTGAAAAACAAACTACCAGTTTTAATGATCCCAAAAATTATCAGATTGCTGGAAGAAAATTCATATTGTTTCAGTAAGGAAATCTGCTATATTTACCTTGTCTGGTCAATTTATTGACTGATTAACTCTTTACTCTTCTCTGAAATGGGCAGCAACCCACTCAGATCTAGAGTGACAGACAGGCAGTAACAGTGAACCCACATCCATTGAATGAATAATAAAGAAACTCAAAATAAAATCAGAATATCTTGCAGCACAGAATGAACTCTTCAAAATTCAATTCTTCATTTCAGCCTTTGATGCAACTATTCAGTTCAGCCACATTTCCCATAATGCCTTGAAAGTTAGCCTTTCTCAAATCTGCATAAATTTGCAGAAGTAGGTTACTGTAACCATTGCTGGATATACAATTAGAACTCTTACAGCTTGTCACCTTGTCCTGCCCAGGCATTGTATTTGTTCATTACTTTCCTTCAACTTCTACCCCCCACCACCACTTCCCTTACATTCCAGGTCATACTAGAATGCACAGCATAGCGTCATAGAAAAGTACAGCACAGAAACAGGCCCTTTGGCCCATCTAGTCAGTGCTGAAACATTTAAGCTTCCTACTCCCATCAACCTGCACTGGGACAATAGCCCTCCTTAACCCAATCATCCACATACCTGTCCAAACTTCTCTTAAATGTTGAAATCGAGCTTGCGTGCACCGCTTGTGCAGGTAGCTCATTCCACACTCTCACGATCCTCTGAGAGAAGAAGTTTCCCCTCGTGTTCCCCTTAATCTTTTCACCTTTTCACCCTTAACACATGGCTCCAGTTGCAGTCCCACCCAACCTCAGTGGAAAAAGCTTGCTTGCATTACCCCCTCATAATTTTGTATACCTCTAACAAATCTCCTCTTAACCTTCTATGTTCCAAGGAATAACGTCCTTACCTGTTCAATCTTTCCATATCACTCCGATTCTCCAGATGCAGCAAAATCCTTGTAAATTTAATCTACTCTTTCAACCCTACTTACATCTTTCCTGTAGGTGTCGATGTCAATAAATCTCTGCTGCACAGGTGGGTCCATATAATGACCAACTATTGTGACCACTTGGACAACAGGCCAAAATTATGCACTAATGCCAGCTTTCACCATCAAAATCTAAATCTAGATTCCGTGTCTCAGTTACACGGCTGTGTAAATCTGGTGATGCTAGCTGGGAGATTAACGCTAACTGAATGCTATAAACTGTGCTGCTCTTCAAAAATATTGCCGTGACATGCAGCAAATTCAAAAGTTTATTTGCATCAAGTCTCTGTTTAAAAAGGAGAGTAGGAGGATGAATCAGCATTCTCCCCGTTTTGTGGGTTAGTTTGCATTGAAGTCTCCAGCATGGACATTAAACACACTTATTTCTGAAGTATATTTGAGAATTGGGTGGCAGGGTGGGGATAGGTTTCTACCAAGGGAGGTGTAAGGCACTCCTTCCCACTGCTAGTGTTCAGGTCACCCTTGGGCCAGCTGTGGCACCTGCTTCGCCCCCACCGTCCCCCACCAATCAGGATTATGTGAAGCAGTGCTAGATGGTGATATGAGCAGCTGGTGTGTATCAGAAGTCCTGGTTATGCCACCACTGACACCAGGCAATCTCTGAAGAGTATTGATAATGGCTGGGGTCACCAGTCATGAAAGACACTGCCCAGAAGATGGCAATGGCAAACCACACAAAATGCTGGTGTCATGGTCCTATCCGGCAATGCCCCATCTTGCTATTATCTCCTTGATTAGGTCTTAATTCCCTCGTCTGATTTCCAATTGTTCCCTGTTTTCATTAATTACAGCACACCTGCTTTCCATCAGCGAACTGGGGATAAAAACCCTGGCATCACTGTCATGCTTTGCCAGTTCGTTGGTCTATTCTAGTGTGTGTCAACCTCGTTTCCTGATCCCTTAGGGCTGTCAGTTCTAAGCTCCACATCATTCCCTGGATAACCTACGTAAACCTTGTCTGCATGTAAAGATTCTCCCGAATACCTGTTCCACGTTCGCAGCTGCACCTCATGACCCTGTCTCCGTTCCTGTGTCTGACTCTTGGGTTCGTCCCCAGCCATGTCCTTGCAACAGCTGGAGGAACTCAGCAGCCAAGCAGCAACTATGGAAGAGGTTAAACAGTCGACGTTCTAGGCCAAGACCCTTCACCAGGTGTCTTTTCCATAGATGCTGCCAGGCCTGTTGAGTTCCTCCAGCATTTTATGTGTGTTGCTTGGATTTCCAGCATCTGCAGATTCTCTCTTGTTTGTCAATGGCAAACCACTCCTGACGGAAAATTTGCCAAGACAAATCATGGTCAAGACCATGATCGCCTACGCCATACGTCAGGCGACATAAGGAATGAATGGATATTTGAGTGAGGCTCCCAACCGTGCAGTTTACCGTAAGATTCACGGGTGGATTTGCTCAAGCTGTCAGTTACCTTCTTTACGCTTCTGGATTACATTCTGCTCAGGGTTTTGCACGACCAAGTAAATTAATAAACTGCCCTTGTCAGGATATAAAACATTTCAATGGCGGCCAAACACACGCGATGGGATGGCTTACAGCAGCAGCCAGCCCGTCCCTTCGGTGAGCGTTGAGCAGGGACGAACTTACATGTGCGGCGAAAACGTAATAACACAAGAAAATCCCAGTCCACGCCTGGAGAACGAGGCTTCTTGGCTCCATGTCAGCGGCCGACGCACCGGCGAAGTCCCAGCGATGTGGAAATTCCAGCCCAGCGGGCGGGCAGTACCTCGCAGCCGACCCGGTGGAGAACAAGCAGGGTCCGGGAACCTACCCTGGTGATCGGGGGTTCTCGGTACAGACTCGCACGAGGAGCTGATGATGTTGATGCAAAGATTTTACAACACGAGTTTGCGGAAGTTTCCCACCCGGTAACTCGATACTAGCATAACAAAATGTGCGCGTCCGACAGAGAAATATGCTCGCAGGCATGTCAGAATCAGATTGTTTATCACCGGCATGCAAAGTGAAATTTATTAACTTAGTAGTAGCAATTCGATGCAATACTTAATATAGAAGAGAAAAAAATAATGGTAATAATAATAAGTAAATCTTATTCAGTATACGTATATTGAATAGATTAAAAATCGTGCAAAAAGAGAAATACAATATATTAAAAAAGTGAGGTAGTGTCCAAGGGTTCAATGTCCATTTAGGAATCGGATGGCAGAGGGGAAAAAGCTGTTCCGATTACCACTTTGCGTATTTAAATCCAAAGAGAAGTTATTTTTATTTCAGAAAATAATAGATTTTGTCCGCAGTGTAAAGTATTGAATTAACTCACACAGTTTAATATACATTTTGGATTCACTTTCCTAACTTCGCTAACTTCCCACTGGTTCGTTTATTTTTGCATCATCAGCATCGATTTCCAGTTCCCCCTTCTGCATTGCTCACCGTTGCTCGTCTCCTTGCTTATTTGCTTCTGGCTGCTGTTTCAGTAGCGCTGGAGTTTAACGATTTTCATCTGTTTCCCATTCCCTCCAGGAATCTGCTCCTGCAATTGGAGGTGGGCGGGTGGAGTGGAAAGAGGGAGTCCTTTTCCACTGGCGGGGCAATTTTCAAACCAGAGTTATGTTATCCGAGAGAGGAATTTTCTTCCCACAGTGTCTGATCCAAGTGTGGAATCCCTCCCATAAGAAGCAAGAGAGAAACGTGTTCAGTTTACATCTGAATTCAACAGATTGTTGCCGAAAAAGGGATCCTGTATGTGCATCCAGCTGCAGTTCCTAGCACTCGGCGTTGAGGAGCTGGAACTGGATGAACTCCGGATCATTCGGGAGGCTGAGGGGCTGATAGATAGGATATATAGAGAGATAGTTACTGTATACCCAAGGTGCAGAATACAGGAAACTGGGTCACAGTCAGAAGAGTGAAAGGAATTAAACAGCCATTCCAGATACCGTGTGGCCCTCCCCTTAAACAACAGGTATACCATCTTAGAGACTGGAATGACCTAGCAGAGGACAGTCACAGTGGTGAGGTCTCTGGCACTGAGTCTGGCTCTGTGGCTCAGAAGGGAAGGGAGAAAGGGGGGAGGGAGAAGAGGCATACTGTGGTCACAGGGGACTCATTAATTTGGGGAACAGAAAGGAAGTTATATGGACGAGAACGACGTTCCAGGATGGCGTGTTGCCTCTCTTGTGTCAGGGTCCGGGACATCGCAGCATTCTTGAGTGGGAGGGTGAGGAGCCAGAGGTCGTGCTCCACATCGGTACCAATGACATAGGTAGGAAGAGGGGCGAGGTTCTGCGAAGTGATTTCAGGATGTTAGGTGCTAGGTTACAGGACAGGACATCCAGGGTTGTGATCTCAGGATTGCTACCCTGCCACCTGCTAGTGAGTCCAGAAATAGGAAGTTTAACGCGTGGCTGAGCAGTGGGTGCGGGAGGGAGGGCTTCAGATTTTTGGATCATTGGGCTCTCCTCCAGGGAAGGTGGGACCTGTACAGAAGGGACGGTTTGCACCCGAACTGGAGGGGGACTAATATCCCAGCGAGAAGGTTTGCTGGCATTGCTCGGGGGATGGGGGTACGGTGCGTGGTTAAACAAGAGTTGCAGGGGGGCTGAGAAGCAGTGTGTCAGGACAGATAGTGGAGTGGCTGTGCAGAAAGATGTTGTAAAGCCTACGTACAGATCGAGCATGTTGGGACAAATGTTCTGAGCTCCGTATATTTCAATGCAAGGGGTATTGTAGGAGAGCCGGATGAGCTCAGTGCATGAATCAACAGGTGGAATTATGATATTGCTGTTACTAGAGAGACTTGGTTGCAAGACGGGCAGGACTGACAGCTCAGTGTTCCGGGGTTCTGTTGTGTTAGGCATGACAGAGCGGGAGGGGAGGCGTTACGAGTCAGGGAAAGTATCGCAGCAGTGCTCAGTCAGGACAAACTGAAGAACTCAACTAGTGAGGCTTTATGGGTGGAACTGTGGAACAAAAAAGGTATGACCACGTTAGTGGGGCTATAGACCACCCAACATTCCACGGGATTTAGAGGAACAAAGTTGTAGAGCGATCCCAGACTGTTGCAAGAAACATAAGGTTGTGGTAGTGGGTGATTTTGACTTTTTGACTGGGTCTCCCCTGCTGTTAAAGGACTAGATAGAATAGAGTTTGTCAAATGTGTTCAGGAAACTTTCCCAAGTCAGTATGTAGAAGTCCCAATGAGAGAGTGTGTGATACTTGATCTGCTATTAGGGAATGAGACAAGGAAGGTGACAAAAGTTTGTGTAAGGGAGCACTTTGTACCTAGTGATCATAATGCCATTAGTTTCAATGTAATTATGGAAAATACATCTGGTCCACAGTTTGAGATTCTAAATTAGAGAAAGGCTCATTTGATGGTATTAGAAAGGATTTGGCAAGCATAGATTGGGACAGGCTGTTTTCTGGCAAAGGTGTACTTGGTAAGTGGGAAGCCTTCAAAAGTGAAATTTTGAGAGTATAAAGCTTGTATGTGCCTAAAATAAAAGGTAAAGTTAACAGGTTTAGGGAACCTTGGTTTTCAAGAGATATTGAGGCCCTGGTTAAGAAAAAAAAAGTGTATTGCAGGTGTAAGCAGGTAGGAACAAATGAGGTTCTTATGGAGTGTAAAAAATGCAAGAGAACATTTACAAAAGAAATGAGGAGGGCTAAAAGAAGGCATGAGGTTGCCTTACCAGACAAGGTGAAAGAGAACCCTTAGGGATTCTACAGAAATGTTAAGAGCAAAAGGATTGCAAGGTCTAAAACTGGTCCTCTGGAAGATCAGAATGGTAATCTATGCAACTATATTTACTTGGGAGACGGACACAGAGTCTATAGAACTGAGGCAAGGAAAGGGTGAGGTCATGAACCCTATACAGATTACAGAGGAGGAGGTGTTTGCTGTCTGGAGGCAAATTGAGTGCAGAAATTGTAGAGGCCCTAGCAGAGGTTTTCAAGTGATAGGCTGGTGAGTCTGACATCAGTTGTGGGAAACTTATTGGAAGGTGTTCTAAGGGACCAGATATATTCTGTAAGTATTTGGATTTTCATGGACTTATTAAGGATAGCACGGGTTTTGCGCATGATGGGTTGTCTCTAACCAATCTTATAGAGTTTTTTGAGGAAGATACCAGGAAAATTGATAAAGGCAAGGCAGTGGATGTTGTATACATGAACTTCAGCAAGGTATTTGACAAGATACCTCATGGGAGGTTGGCCATGTAAGTTCAGTCGCTTGGCATTCAAGATGAGGTAGTAAATTGGATTAGACACCTGGTTACGGGAGAAGCCAGAGAGTGATAGTAGATGGTTGCCTCTCAGACTGGAGGCCTGTGGCTAGTGGAGTGCCACAGGGGTTGGTGCTGGGTCTATTGTTGTTTGTCATCTATATCAGTGATCTGAATGATAATGAGGTTAATTGATTCAGCCAATTTGCAGATCACACCAATAATGGAGATGAGGTGGACAGCAAGGATGGCCACCAAAGTTTGCAGTGGGATCTGGACCAACTGGAAAAATAGGCTGAAAAATTGCAGATGGAATTTAATGCAGACAAGTAAAAGGTGTTGCACTTTGGTAGGACCAACCAGGGTAGGTCTTACACAGTGAACGGTAGGGCACTGAGGAGTGTGGTACAATAAAGGAATCCGGGATACAGACCCTTAATTCATTGGAAGAAGCATCACAGGTAGATAGGGCTGAAAAGAAAGATTTTGGCGCATTAGCCTTCATAGGTCAAACTACTGAGTGCAGGAGATGGGATGTTAAATTGAAGTTGTATAAAATGTTGGTGAGGCCTAATTTGGAGGATTGTGTGCAGTTTTGGTCATCTATCTACAGGAAGGATGTAAATAAGTTTGAAAGAATACAAAGAACATTTACAAGGACTGGAGGACTTGAATTTTAAGGAAAGATTGAATAGGTAGAACTTTATTTCCGAGGACATAGAAGATTTAGGGGAGATTGGGCTGAGGTACACAAAATTATGACCGGTACCGATAGGGTAAATGCAAGCAGGCTTCTTGCACTAAGGTTGGGTGATTCTACACCTGGAGGTCATAGGTTAAACTTATACTTTATACTTTATTGTCGCCAAACAATTGATACTAGAACGTAAATCATCACAGTGATATTTGATTCTGCGCTTCCCGCTCCCTGGATTACAAATATTAAATATTAAAAATAGTAAAATTAGTAAATATTAAAAATTTAAATTATAAATCATAAATAAAAAATAGAAAAATGGAAAGTAAGGTCGTGCAAAAAAACCGAGAGGCAGTTCCGGATATTTGGAGGGTACGGCCCAGATTCTGGTCAGGATCCGTTCAGCAGTCTTATCACAGTTGGAAAGAAGCTGTTCCCAAATCTGGCCGTACGAGTCTGAAAGGTGAAACGTTTAAGGGGAACATGAGGGAAAACTTCTTCACTTGGAGCGTGGTGAGAGTGTGGAACCAGCTGCCAGCACAAGTGGTGAATACAATTTCAACTTCAACATTTAAGAGAAATTTGGATAGATGTATGGTTGGAAGGGTATGGAGGTCAATGGGAATAGGGAGTTTATCTAGTTCATTATGGATCTGGTCCAAAGGGCCTATTTCTGTGCTGTAGTTTTCCATGCCTCTATGAAAGGATAAACAAATACAAGAAGATGGAGTTTGGATGCAGTCTGACTGAATGGAGGAACAAGCAGGAAAGGGTGAAACTGCCAGCTCTGTCTGTATGTTACAACATTAGTTGGAAGCTCAGGATGCCTTTCCCTTCCTTCAAGGAGATGGGAACATCTGTGTGGGAAGGGAAAGAGGGTCACAACCCACTGACTTAATGTACCCTGTCTGCAGAAAAAGATACCGCACTCTAAGTGTTTTTACAAAAGAATAGTTTGCCCACCCCCACCTCTTTCATAATGTTCCTTCGCATTTAGACCAGTGCTTGAGCACTGCTTACACTTCTCGTCGATGTGTTATCGGCAAGATGACATTGCAGTGGAAACGAGACTGACAAAGAAGTGTCATAGACAGGAAGATCTGCTACCTGTACAGGAAAGCACTGGACAGTGTGGAGTTGCCTTTGCAGTGTAAAATGACATAACTGAATGTATAAAAGTACAAGGGACCTAGCTAAAATAAAAGAAAACAGATCTATTTCCTCTAGGTTACAACTCGAGGACCAGAGTGCATAGATTTACAGTAAGCGGCAGATGGATTACAGTGGAGATAAGGAAAACTGATCATGGGGACATGGTGAGGGGATTGGAGGCTCAAAGGGACATGAGTCCTCATCTTGTTTAAACATTACTCAGACAGAGTGGCACAGGAGCATAGCAGTTAACTGAATGTTTTACAGTGCCAGCAATCCAGGTTCATTTCATGCCACACACATAAAAGTTGCTGGTGAACGCAGCAGGCCAGGCAGCATCTCTAGGAAGAGGTACAGTCGACGTTTCAGGCCGAGACCCTTCGTCAGGACTAACTGAAGGAAGAGTGAGTAAGGGATTTGAAAGTTGGAGGGGGAGGGGGAGGGGGAGATCCAAAATGATAGGAGAAGACAGGAGGGGGAGGGATGGAGCCAAGAGCTGGACAGGTGATAGGCAAAAGGGATAAGAGAGGATCATGGGACGGGAGGTCCGGGAAGAAAGAAAAGGGGGGGTACCCAGAGGATGGGCAAGGGGTATATTCAGACGGACAGAGGGCGAAAAAGGAGAGTGAGAGAAAGAATGTGTGTATAAAAATAAGTAACAGATGGGGTACGAGGGGGAGGTGGGGCATTAGCGTAAGTTAGAGAAGTCGATGTTCATGCCATCAGGTTGGAGGCTACCCAGACGGAATATAAGGTGTTGTTGCTCCAACCTGAGTGTGGCTTCATCTTTACAGTAGAGGAGGCCGTGGATAGACATGTCAGAATGTGAATGGGATGTGGAATTAAAATGTGTGGCCACTGGGAGATCCTGCTTTCTCTGGCGGACAGAGCGTAGATGTTCAGCAAAGCGGTCTCCCAGTCTGCGTCGGGTCTCGCCAATATATAAAAGGCCACATCGGGGGCACCGGATGCAGTATATCACCCCAGCCGACTCACAGGTGAAGTGTTGCCTCACCTGGAAGGACTGTTTGGGGCCCTGAATGGTGGTAAGGGAGGAAGTGTAAGGGCATATGTAGCACTTGTTCCGCTTACACGGATAAGTGCCAGGAGGGAGATCAGTGGGGAAGGATGGGGGGACAAATGGACAAGGGTCCTTCCAGGTGAGGCAACACTTCACCTGTGAGTCGGCTGGGGTGAAATACTGCGTCCGGTGCTCCCGATGTGGGCTTTTATATATTGGTGAGACCCGACGCAGACTGGGAGACCGCTTTGCTGAACATCTACGCTCTGTCCGCCAGAGAAAGCAGGGTCTCCCAGTGGCCACACATTTTAATTCCACATCCCATTCCCATTCTGACATGTCTATCCACGGCCTCCTCTACTGTACAGATGAAGCCACACTCAGGTTGGAGGAACAACACCTTATATTCCGTCTGAGTAGCCTCCAACCTGATGGCATGAACATCGACTTCTCTAACTTCCGCTAATGCCCCACCTCTCCCTCGTACCCCATCTGTTACTTATTTTTATACACACATTCTTTCTCTCACTCTCCTTTTTCTCCCTCTGTCCCTCTGAATATACCCCTTGCCCATCCTCTGGGTTCCCCCCCCCCCCCGTCTTTCTTCCCGGACCTCCTGTCCCATGATCCTCTCTTATCCCTTTTGCCTATCACCTGTCCAGCTCTTGGCTCCATCCCTCCCCCTCCTGTCTTCTCCTATCATTTTGGATCTCCCCCTCCCCCTCCAACTTTCAAATCCCTTACTCACTCTTCCTTCAGTTAGTCCTGACGAAGGGTCTCGGCCTGAAACGTCGACTGTACCTCTTCCTAGAGATGCTGCCTGGCCTGCTGCGTTCACCAGCAACTTTGATGTGTGTTGCTTGAATTTCCAGCATCTGCAGAATTCCTGTTGTTTGCGTTCATTTCATGCCACTGTCTGTCGAGTGTTTGTACGTTATCACCCTGACTGCGTGGGTTGCCTCTGGGTTCTCTGGTTTCCTCTCACATTCCAAAGACGTAGGGGTTGGCGTTAGTAAGCCATGGGCATTTGATGCTGGCGGAAGAAGCATGGCAACATTTGCGGACTATCCCCTCAGCACATCCTCCAGCTGGGTGGTGGTAGTTGACACAAATGGCGCATTCCACTGTGTGTTTCGATATTTTGATGTACCCGTGACAAATAAAGCCAGTCTTGAAACGACATTCACTGGAAGAGCCGCCAGAGTAAAATCCTAGTCCTGGAAGGTGGGATTAGTTTAACATCCTTTTGCCCGTAGTGTGAAGGTGAGTGATGGAATCTGGGTGAAGTGGGGTTGGGGAACAATGGGCAAAATGGACTCTCCCTGTATCATTAGTTTGCAGTGATTCTATGATTCATGGTGGTGGAACTAATACAATAAGGAAATTGTACCCAACTCAAAAAAAAAGCAACAATCTGAGAAGCAGAGATAACTGATCTTTAGAAATGTCATTGAAGGAGAGGTATTGCCCAGATGCCATTGATATACAGACTATTTGTTGTTGGGCACGTGGCCAAGTGGTTAAGGCGTTTATCTAGTGATCTGAAGGTCGCTAGTTCGAGCCTCAGCTGTGGCAGGATGTTTGTGCCCTTGAGCAAGGCACTTAATCACACATTGTTCTATAGTCTGTGGCGCCCCACACAGACTTCCAATCTGCATCTTGTAAGGCATGAAAATGCCCAACGCAGGCCTCTCATGGTCTGAGTCAACATTCCCTCCCCCCCTATCTGTTTTCAAAATAACATTGAGTAAAATTATATTTAATTAGAGAGGACAGATGGGGCTTCAGTTCACTTCTCATCTGAAATATACCACTCCAGATTGTGCAGCACTCCCTCTCCAAGCAAGTGACATTAGGTGAGAAGAAATAACCCTCAGGTTTAGCAGCAAGAGAGTTACCAACCACAGCAAACACCATTAAAATGTGTTGTTAATAGAACAGCTGCTGATCAAAGCACTGGGGACAAGATAGTACTGACTTTTCCTGAAAAAAAAGCTTAATTGAGACAGTCTCTTGTACGAACAAAAAAAACGCTAGTGTCTGTTTTAGAACTCCTAGGTTTGAAACTGCTGCTGTTGTTTCACATCAGGATCAATGCCAGACCACAAGCAAACACAGCACTCATCAGTTGGAATCTGTGATCAGAACGTTTTTGAAGGAAATATTTGCATAATGCTGCTTAACTGCCACTGTACTTTTCTGTCTTCTCTTTTTAATAAGACTTTCTTTCCTGGTTTACTTATATTTTTGCCAGGCTGACGAGGATGACACGAAAACCTCTGAGTTCCTGAGTACAAAGGGACATTGCACGGTTTCTTTAACTGCTAGTCTAGCTTTGAATGAGAAATTTCTGTCACAGTTGCAAATTATTGCAGAAGCTTCTCCGCTCAGTCGTCACCCACTGGATAATTTCTGTGATACAGTTATAAAGTGATAGAGAGAGATACAACTCTATAACAGGTCCTCCAACCAACAAGGCCTGTGTTTCACTGATCCACTAATCCTACACTAACTTACTTTATTCTCTCCACATTCCTATCAACATCCCACCATTGTCCCCCTTCGCCCCACCCCACCACTGATTCTACCATTCAGCTACACAGTGGACAGTTGACATCAACCAGTTAAACTTCCAGCTCTCGAATTTCTGGAATGTCGGAGGAAACTGAAGCACTTGGACACGACAAATGTGGTCCCCCATTTTCAAAACTGGACAGCAGGGGAAAAAGAGCCTGGCAATTACAAACCTGTGAGCCTAACATCAGCAGCAGGGAAACTGTTGTAAAAAAGTTTCCGAGAGAGAGGAATAACAATTACTTGGTAAGACTGCAACTAACAGAGACAACTAGCGTGACTTTTTAAAGGTCTATTCTGGTCTGACAAATCTGATGGAATTTTTTTGAGGAGGTAACAAAGTGTATTGATAAGGGCAGTGTAGTAGATGTGGTTACATGGCTTTTGACAAGGCCCCCACATGGTAGATTGGTCCAGCAGGTTATAGCCAATGAGATCCAGAACTAATTGGTAAGTCGGCTTGGTAATAGGAGCCGGGGGAAGATGATAAAGGTTTTTTTTTTGTGACTGCATGCCTGTGATTAATGGTGTTCCACAGGAATTGCTGCTGGGACTTTTGCTGATAGTAATATAGACGAATGGCTGGGAAATGGATGTAGGTGGCATCATCAATAGCTTTGCATTTGACCTGAAGATTGGTGGAGAATTTGACAGTGTGAAGGGTAGTCTCAGGTTACAGGGTGATATTGACCTACTGGTGAATTGGCCTGATAAATGGCAAATGAAGTTTAATTTTCAGATACGTATGAAGTGAGGTATTTTGGGAGTACTAATAAGGCTGGGACAAATGTCGGTTTAAGATGGCGCTATCGAAGGTGAGCACCAGCTTATTAGTAGTTCGAAGGGCAAGAAAGTAGACTAAAATCATTATTAAGAACACCTTTTCTGAAGCAAATTGTGGTAAATATAGGCATCTGTTAGTCTCATGAGACCATGGATTTGCCCCTTGGAAGGTTTCCAGGGCACAGGCCTGGGCAAGGTTGTATGGAAGATGGGCAGTTGCCCATGCTGCAAGTCTCCCCTCTCCATTCCACCGATGTTGTTCAAGGGAAGGGCACTAGGGCCAATACAGCTTGGCACCAGTGTCATTGCAGAGCAATGTGTGGTTAAGTGCCTTGCTCAAGGACACAACACACTGCCTCAGCTGAGGCTCGAACTAGCAACCTTCAGTTCACTGGACCAACACCTTAACCACTTGGACACGCGCCAAATTGTGGTAAACTATCACCCCAAACAATGAAGAAGGGAGAGAAGGCGAAGTGAATTCGAGAGAAGAGTCATGCTGGTGTGTTGCAATATCGATGCAGATGGAGTCGGAGTGAGCGATTTGGAGAGGAGTCGTCGAGTCAGAGGAGTTTCAATGCCCATCCAACTAACCCAGGTGCGAGGTTGGATTGCTCTAAGTGCTGAGCGGACTTGGAGAGGTTGAGAACGACTTCGGGCTGGGCGGCGAGATCTAGGCCCAGAGCAAATCACTGGGCAGCGTGGTGCAGGCCTGGAGTGCTTCACTGTGACGGGGCCTGGGTCCTGATGCGCAGAACGATCCGCTGTTAAACGCCGGCCCAGATAGACCGTGTCAGGACCGCAGGCGAGAGTTGGTCCAATCTTGTTCAGTCTCCTGTGATGTTCACTTGCCTGTCCATGGCACTGAGGCTGTGAGACTGCCCTAGCTGCTGTGCTTTGTGTCTGCAAGCTTCGTAGCAGTTTGCCCCCCTAAAATGATGAACTGAAACTGAGGCTTTGGGCCTGCTTCGGCTGCTCCAGGGATATATGGATCTAAGGACTCAATCTGGTTCAGAATGCTGTTGCTTCCTTCTATTCCTTGCATGATTTGTATGTTTTTCTCTTTCCCTGTGCATTGGGTGTTGTCTTTTTTTTTAATGGGTTCTTCCGGGTTTCTTGCTTTGTATCTGCCTGTAAGCAGACAAATCTCAAGTTGTATAATTTACACATTCTTTGATAGTAAATGTACTTTGAATCTTTGAAAGGGATACTACTTGGGATACTGAGGAAGAGATAGATAACATGGTTATAAAGGCAAATGGGATGCTGGCTTCATTCGTCAGGGCACTGAATACAAGAGAAGGGATATTATGCCCCACTTTATAAAACATTGATAAGACCTCAGCTGGAGCACTGTGTGCATTTCTGGTCACCACATCATAGGAAGGATGTGATAGTGCTGGAGAGAGTGCTGAGGCGATTCACCTGTATTTTGCTTCGGATGGATCATTTTTGTTAAGAGGAGAGACTTGAGAAACTAGGTCAGTTTTTTTTTCTGGAAGCAGAGGAGGTTAAGAGGTACATACAGTTGTAGTTTGTAAAGTTATTATGGGTATAGATGGGGTATACCACAGGGATCTTTTACCCTTATCGTCGTGGCTATCCCTCGAGGTCGAGGATGATGGTCTTCGTTCTGAAGAAATGGCCCACAGAGTGAAGACGCCTGTGTGTGTATTTGTTTAACGTGTACATGATGTTGCACTCCAAGAAGCACACGATACCTCACAAATCAACCAACTGATTCCAATGGCATGGAAACCACGACGATTGGAGCTGATGGATTTGTTGCAGCCTCCATCAGTCTTCACAGCCGTTGAGTTCGAAGTAACTTTGTCCGCCAGTTCCACCGCTGAGGTCTTGGCTGGATTGTTCTTTGTCAGGGACCTCGCCCTCGACCTTACCGCCATGGGTGACCCTACCAGGAGCATAGCTCCAGATGGCATCGCTCTCGGGATCACAGGACCACACAAGCTTCTCCACCACGACAAGGTGACAATCCTTATCACATCTGGATAAAAGAGGCAAACGGTTTTTGAGTAAGTTATAAGAGATTTAGAGGGGATTTGAGGGGAACCTTCTTTCACCCAGAGAGTGATGAGTATCTGGAATACACTGCTGGAGGAATAATACAATTTGACAGGTGACTGGATGGCCATTTTGAATCACTTAAGCATTGAAGGCTGAAGGTTAATTGCTGGAAGATGGGATTAATATTGAAGGGTACCTTCTGGTTAGCATAAGTGTGATGGGCTGAATAACCTGTGGCCATGCTGTATGAATCTATGACTTTATGATGTAGGACTTTGACTTTTTTAGGAAACTTCTACAGTCACGGGGAGAGCCTGCAAACTCCACATAAACAGGACCACAGGTCCTTATTGAGCTGTGCTACTGTAATCTTAAACTACAACCATTTTACTTGTGAGAATATCCAACTGTGCCTAAAAATACATATACATCACTGAAAACTCATACCAGCAAAAGTAATATTAGAACTGTTGTGAAGTTGACTAATAAAGAGAAATCACAATGTTTATTCGGCACATGATTCCAAAGCTTTCTGAGATCGTGCAAAATTCTACTGTCTGCTTATCACCCAGAAACAGGTTCCATTCCTACATCACCCCTGTATTATTCGTAATATTGAATATATTTGCTTATAGTTTCTCAAAAATCCAATGTAAAAATCACATCCTGAATTTCAAATCCTTTATGTCTCACGCC
This sequence comes from Mobula hypostoma, assembly GCF_963921235.1. NCBI lineage: Eukaryota > Metazoa > Chordata > Chondrichthyes > Myliobatiformes > Myliobatidae > Mobula > Mobula hypostoma. Next base: position 22,217,017 of record NC_086113.1, read on the forward strand.
ATTCTTATTTCTCCGGCTTCTTCCAACCCTAAAATCCTCCTAAATATCTCTGCCCCTCCAATTCTAACCTCCAAATCATCCCTGGTTTCCAGTGAACCACCACTCGTGGCTATTACTTGCAGCTAACAAAGTCCTGAGTTCTCTAATTGCCTTTGAAACCGGCTCTGTTCTCCATTCTAATTTAAGGTGGTCCTGAAATTGTACTTTTTTGACAGAAAAAAAAATTGTACTTTTTTGACTGTGGTGCTGCTGGAGCTGACAGTCCCATGGAAAGATAGCTTGGAAGAGGCCTTTGAAAGGAAGCTCTCCAAGTACTCAGGACTGGTCTGCAACTGTCAGCAGGCTGGATGGAGAGCGAGGTGTCTCCCAGTGGAGGTTGGTTGTAGGGGATTTGTAGCCTGTTCTTTAGTTAGAGCCTTCAGCATTTTGGGCATCGAGGGAGAGAGGACGAGGAGAGCCATCCGCAGTACCACCGATGCGGCAGAGAGGGCCTCAAGATGGCTGTGGCTCGAAAGAGGGGAGCCATGGAGTCATAAGTAGCTAGCCATCTGGACACAAGTTGGGGTCTGATCAGCCCCGGCTGGGTCACCTGGAGGAGGGTGTATGATGTTGAAAGACCCGAAACACCCGATGATTCCAGGAACATCACTGAAGATGTGTCCAGAAGCATCAATAGATGTATGTACACAGCAGTTACTTGCCCTTATATGTCACTTTGCAGATATTATTCTCCTGTCAAACATCTAGGTTGCTTTTATAGTGTTAAAGGTTTTGCTATACTGGGTAAATCACTGGAGTAAGGCCTAATACTGCTGTATCTTACTGAAACAGCTATAGAGCATGTTGTTTTGACTTCAGCTAATAGTGCAAAATGGCAAATATTTGAACTAATTACAAAGCAACATATACCATGATTTGGAAAAAGAAAATAAATATATATTACTACTCTATTACTATCTATAAAATACATGACAGCAACTTGCCAAGTTTAATCTGACGGCACCTCCTTAAAACACAGCCTGTACCACTAAAACAGTCAATTGTCACAGGTTTTTTGAAATACCACCAAACTCTAGCTGGCCTCACTCAGATATACATTGCTATTCCGTCTACACTGACTGATAATATCTCCCTCCCAACAAAAATGTGGAAGTACTTTTACCACAGAAACAGTAGCGGTTGAAGGGTTGGCTCTCTACCATTTTCTCAAGGATGAATGTGTGTGTGGGTGCTGGCAGTGCTCACATCCTGTAATTGAGGACTGAGATAAAATGCAATAGTTCCTTTTGAAACTGATGTAGTCTTGATGCCAAGAGGCATATTTGACTGTTAAGGAAAATGGAACTATGTATTTTTGAAACTGAAGGCAAAATTCTGATTCAGAACCAAGAGATGGATAAGCAAGGCTAGTTTATAATTTGAAACAAAAACATAAAGTGCTGGAAGAATTCCAAAGGCAGAATCTGTGGAAAAAGAAACAGTTGACTGTAGCTTACTTCAGATCAATGCAACCTTGAAAGGTGGCAAATGTAGTTACTTCCACTATAAGAAGTGTGCTTTTTAAACAAGCAAGCAACTTTTGGCTAGTTGAGGCCCTCCGATGGTCAGGGTCGGGGTCGACCATCGATTTTGCATCCCAGCTGATTACATGACATGCAAGCCAAGCCCGTGGAGAGTAAGCTGTTGCCCAAGTATCAGGCTCCTCCTCTCCACGCATCTGATGAACCCAAAGGAACAGCAGGGACCAATACACTTCGGCACCAACAGTGTTGCAGGAGTTGCCAGTCAGTGTTGAACTCAACGTAGAACAGCCTTAGGGTCTCCAGCTCTGGATTTTTCCTTTGGGGTTTACTCCCAAAGCCTGCCCCATGAGTCAGTATAGCCGCAAGGCAGCAGAGGTTTAATATCAGAGCTTTCCTTCTCTTAGATGAGCTGCCAACCACGGCTGACAAGCCCCAACTGCCCGAAGTGACTGGCTTTAAGGCACCAGTAACCCACCTTTGCCCCTTCTCCTGCCATTATTGAAAAGGTCCGGTCAGGCGTGGTAGCTAAACCACACAAGAAGCCCGGGAACTGGACTTGGTTGTCAGAGGCTATGAGGGGTGATTGATAAATTTGTGGCCTAAGGTAGAAGGAGTCAATTTTAGAAAACCTAGCACAATTATTTTTCAACATAGTCCCCTCCTACATGTACACACTTAGTCCAGCGGTCATGGAGCATATAGATCCCTTCTTTGTAGAAGTGGTCCACAGCAGGGGTGACTGATAAGTTCATGGTCTAAGGTAGAAGGAGATGAGTTATTAACCTCAAACTTTCTGCATTATCACTCAAAGAGTTGAAATGCACATATATGTAACGAGAGCGTCTTGGACCTCAAGGTGGTCCACAGCAGGGGTAATTGATAAGTTTCTGGCCTAAGGTAGAAGGAGATGAGTTATACAGCTCTCGTTACATGCAAATGCAGTTCAGCTCTTTGAGTGAAAATGTAGAAAGTTTGAAGTTAATAACTCATCTCCTTCTAACCTTAGGCCACAAACTTATCAATCACTCCTGCTGTGGACCACTTCTGGAGGTCCAAGACACCGACTTCTACAAGGAAGGGATCCGTATGCTCCACGACCGCTGGACTAAGTGTGTAAATGTAGGAAAAATAAATGTGCTAGGCTTTCTAAAATTGACTCCTTCTATTTTAGGCCACGAACTTATCAATCACCCCTCGTATTTGGGACTCACACCATTTGGAGCATTTGAGAGGTAGTAGGAGCTTATCCCAAATACAACACCCCCATCCCCCTCCGGCTATGACAACCTTAAAGAACCTTCTGCTAGTATCCAGAAGTTAACCAAGTTACTTGAAAAAAGAAACTGAATGTAACTTGCATCATTTATATGGCTGGAGGATCAGTGTCAGGTGATAACTGCGTTATGGAACTATGACATTTACTTTTCTAATGCAATTTATTGTAGTTTGAAGAAAACAGCATTTTGTGTGTTTTTCTTTCTTTTAATTTAAGTTGCATGTTCAAAACCCACTGTGGCACTTGGAATTAAACTTTAATTGATTTTAACTACATTACAAAACTGCAGTCATTCAGTTCATCAAAAATTATTAATAAATACCTGAAGTATGAGAAACCAGTAGCAGCAATGATAATTCTGAAACTCTTGTGAAAACACACTTGGGTGATCAGTATTCCTAGAGTCTGAGTGATATATTGACATCCAGCTTCCCTCTGAAATCACCCAGCAAGCCTCACAAAATCACTGTACAAGTGGAATACTATAAGACCAATTTTAGACTAAGGTGATTCAAGTCAACTCACCAGCAGGTTCCCCTGGACATCAAAGGAATATCAGTGAATACTGCCTTTGCCAGTGAAAATCTCACGCTATAAAAAAAAGTATGATTTCTGTGGAAGCATAAGGTCGAATGTTGCTATTAACACAGGAATATATTGTTAAGTTAGCTGTGGTCTTCTACATATCACAAAAAATATGGTGAGATATAATACAGAAATTAAGTAATGTCAAAATAGTAATTTAAATGTAGCAATGAGTGTGCCAATATTGCTAGCGTGGAGGAGAAACGAAATTGTCTCTGAAACAAAGTAAGCTAGCAAAAATACATCTCTGTAAACACAAAAGATTCCGCTGATGCGGGAAATCCAGAGGAACACATACAAAATGCTAGAGAAACTCAGTAGGTCAGGCAGCATCTATGGAGGGGGCTAAGTGATAGACGTGTTGCGCCAAGACCCTTTGTCGGGGCTGAAAAGGAAGGGGCAAGAAGTCAGAATAAGAGATTGGGAGGGGGAGGGGAATGACTACAAGCTAGCTGGTGATGGGTGAGACCAGGTGAACGGAAGGGGGGTGGTGGGGGAGGAGGAATGATGTGAGAAGCTGGGAGGTGATTGGTGGAAGTGGTAAAGGGGTGAAGAAGAAGGAACCTGATAGGAAAGGGCATTGGATCATGGGAGAAGGTGAAGGAGGAGGAGCACCATAAAAGATGATGAGCAGGTGAGAAGAGGTAAGAAGGGAGCCAGAATGGGGAATGGAAAAAGAGAAAGGGGGAAGGGGGAGAATTTACTGGAAGTTAGAGAAATCGATGTTCATTGCATCAGTTTGGAGGCTACCTGGATGGAATATGAGGTGTTGCCCCTCCAACCAATGTTTTTGTGTTTGACTGAGAGGCAGGATGGTATCCTTTGGACATGTCTGTAAACAAAGCTGAACTAATTAAGTTACCTCATTATTCTGAACCCAGTGCTGAGGTATGGAAAGCAATGTTCATGAAACCGTACATAATGAAATTCAACTCTAGGCTACAATATTTCAGTTGATATTCAAAATAATTTGTGATGGCTTTCACCTCAAGGCTATAACCATGTGAAAATTTCCTTCTAATTCCAATAATGCTTGCCTGATATGAATGCTGAGTGAAGTAAAATGGGAAAATAGAGGGAGGGCCATTCAGTCCCTTCAGAATGTTCTAGAGTATGATCTAGCTCATAGCTCATATTATTCCCCCTCACTCCCCCCTCTTGAGAAAGTATGATTTTCCTTATTTTTTCCATTTAAGAAAAAAATGTTTTGAAATTTTCGAGATGAGCTATTTCTATCCTTGTACCTATTTGCTTTTTTACACATATGTTTTGACAGATAATTCAGGAGGAAATTAATGCGTGAGTATGATACTATGAAAATGTTCCACTTTTACATTAAAAATTGCAAAGTCTGTTGGGAAAGTTGACTTTTGCTCCTCAATTTTAATCCAGGAGGTACCCATCAGCTTGAAAGGCTTTGTGTCCTACCCCTGCTCCAATAATAGATCCATTACCTTAGATTTATTTGACATTGTTGAATCAGTTTTGTGTACTTAATCCCCAGTTTGGATAGGCGGTTTACCACCAAAATTCAACTAGACGATGGGCGGCAAAAGACTTAGTCAGATTTAAGAATCATAAAATCTTACAACCTGGAAACTGGTTCTATGTTGCACCACCTCCTCCGGCAGCTCGTTCCAAATAATCACCACCTTCTGTATCCCTCAACATCTCTTTAAATATTCCCTCTCACTTTAAACCTGTGCCATCTACTTGTGGATTCCCCTGCCCTGGGGAAAAGACTCTCTTCATCCTATGAATGAACCTCATTATTTTATAAATATCTTCAAGGTCTCCACTCAACCTCCTGTTTCTGTGAGAATAAACTCAATCCTATCCTATATCTCTTTACAACTACAGTCCTCTATTCCAGCGACATCCTGGTGAACCTCCTATGCACTCTCTGCATTGCCGTCATATACTTCCTGTAGTGTGGCAACCAGAACTGTTTACAATAACCCAAGTGTTGCCCAGCCAACATTTTGTAGAGCTGTTATACTCAGTGCCTCAGCCTATGAAGGCAAGCATACCCAATGCATTTTTCTGTATCTTAGAGACATAAACAGGCTCTTTGCTACAACTTATCCATGCTAACTATGTCGCCCTTACCTCAGTTTCAGGGTGCTATGGACTAATACCAAAGATCTCTCCATATATCAATGCTGCTCAGGTCTCTATGACCTACCAGAATTTGACTTACCAAAGTGCATTAAGTCCCACTCCGCCCAACTCTCCAGCTGATTTATCTCCCACTATTTTCTTTGCTATCTATGACTCCAACTTTTGTGAACTCTGTCATACATTACAAACAAATTAAGTGCAACAATTTTCGCCACATTTTTACTATCATAGGTGTTAAATGTGTACAATAGAAAACAAATTCCACTTAATAATATAGGTAAATACCAATCATATTGGTATAGATCATCATATTGATATCGATATGTGTAACTAGGGGTACCGTGCACAATCCGGATTTGATGGAGACAGCCTTAAGAAGTGCAGAGGAACATCTGGAGTAACTTCTGAAATGCCTGCTTTGCTGCCGCTGCTACTGTGCGATCGAGAATCTCCGGAGATGAAGGACCCAAATCGTCGGCTTTGCGTATCACCTGTTGCCGGGGCCAGGGTCGAAACACTCGGCAGAGATGGTGCTCGGTGCTTGGTGTCGGAGAGCTGGTCGGAGGCTCGGAGTTTTTCAGACGGACTCGGAGTCGGACTGTGGTCGGATGCTTCCAGGATGCTGCATCGGCAAGTTGGCGGTGCTGGAGGTTTCCCATCTGCGTGAGATGATGGGACTTTCGAGAGACTTTGAGACTTTTGCTGTGCCATGGTCTGTTCTTATCAAATTACAGTATTGCTTTGCACTGTTGTAACTATGTTATGTTATAATTATGTGGTTTTTGTTAGTTTTTAAGTCGGTTTGTCATGTGTTTTCATGATACCATTCTGGAAAAACATTTTATCATTTCTTAATGCATGCATTATTAAATGATAATAAAAGGGGACTGCGTGTCCTCATAATCATAATCATAATTATATCCACTTTACTGTGAAGTTTATGTTGTCTTGTCTGGATCATAATAATGGAAATTGGTTTCAAATATTCCCATTTTGGTTTGACAGATCTAGACACATACAAATGATATTTATTTGCTAATCTGTGCAAATTAAGGGTAGAATTCCACTGGAGACTTAAAATAAAAATAAAGTAAATGAAAATGCTGGAAACACTTCAGTTGTCCAGACATCATCCGTGTAAGGGGAAAAATAACTAATATTCCTGTATGACGGCCTCCTAATCAGAATTGGGAAAGAGAAACGGTAGAGAATAGAAACAAAAAAGGGTTTTCACAATTTATAGGGTGGGATGTATTGCAGATCTCAGCAGGAAAAGGAGGAACAAATATGCAGACTGATATCAGGAACATGCAATATAAAGGGGAGTATTATACCAGGGTATTTACATCTCCCAAATATTAACTGGGATTGCCTTAGCTTCAAAGGCTCGGGGCAGGTGGGGGGGGGAGGTGGAATTTTTGAGTTATGGCCAGCAGAGCTTTACAACACAATAGTAAACAGACCAACAAGGGAAGGAGGGAAGGAGCATTACTGGACTTTATTGTGGATAATTTACCTGGGTATATGGAGAGAGCATCAGTTGGTATCATTTTTGAGGTAGTGATCATAACTCTGTATACTTTAATGTGGTTATGGAAAAGGATAGGAATGAACCAGTAATAAAAATCTTGTGATCTTTCATTGATTCAATTAGGAATTTTTTGAGTAAGCCTGCTAGAAAATGAATCTCAGGATTGTATATGGTGACAAATATGTACTTCGAAAATAAATTTACTTAGAACTTTGAATTAAAGTGGAGGGAGGGGATAGTGGGAAGGGAGACCAATTTCATTAATTTAAGAGAGAACCGAGCAAAGATAGATTAGGAACATCTATTAGCAGGTAAGTCTGCATTTGCATAGTGGGAAGCAAATTACAAGAGTTCAAGGCTAACATGTTCCTGTAAGGGTAAAAGTTAGGGGTGACAAATATAGGGAATCGTAGACATGGAAGGTTATTGTGGGTTGGATATAGAGGGAAAAAACCACAAGGACAGGTTTTGGGAACAAGTGACGAGCAAGACATGTTAAAAGTATAAAAAAATGTAGGGAGATGCTTAAAAAGAAAATTTGGAAGGCAAAGAAGGTCCCTGATAAATCACTGGCAGTCAGAATTGTTAAATTTGTTAAGAAATAGTAAAAGAAAAACTAGGGAAATATACGCACCATTATGGGCAACATTGGCAAATGGTGCGTGGAGCAGAAAGTAAAAGTGAGTCTCAAATGAATAGATATCATTAACATTCATAAATGAAACAATTTGTAGTTGGGAAATTCAGTGAAATGGTAGAAGAAAAACTCATACGTCTCCATAAAAAAGGTGTTTTGCTGGACTTAAAGGTGGATAGTCTACAGGATAAGATGGGGATGTATCTTAGGCAGCTGTCAGAGGCAAGGGAAGAATTTACTGGGGCTCTGGCTGAGAATTTAAACAAGTAGAAATGCCAATGACTGGAGGATGGCAACTGTGTTCCCCCTTTTCAAGAAAAACTGCAGGGAAAGGTTGTTGTCATGTTCCTAAACTCTCTCTCTTTCTACTTCCTGTTGTACTCCAACTCATCATTGTTTGAGATATGGCCCACTATGGTGTTAAAACCTGCAAACAGTACATGTGTTCCCCCTTTTCAAAGCAGGCTGCGGGGAAGTGTTGTTGTCATGATTCCATGTTACTCAACTCTCTATCTTTCTCCTTCCTGTTGTACTCCCTACTCATTGTTGGTTGCGCTATGGCCCACTACGGTGCTATAATCTGCAAATTTGTAGATGGAGTTGATGAGGTCATGAGTGAACAGGGAGTAGAGTATGGGGGCAAGGATGCAACCTTGCTTTACACCAATGTTTAGAATAATTATGGCAGAAGTATTCTGTATGGTATTCTGTATAGTATAGCAGAAGTGAACACAGCCCAGCACATCACACAACCCAAGCTTCCGTCCTTGGACCCACTTTACACCGCACGCTGTTGGAGCAGTGCTGCCAGGATAATCAAGGACACGATCCACCCAGCCAACACACTTTTCGTCCCTCTTCCCTCCGGGAGAAGGCTCAGGAGCTTGAAGACTCGTATGGCCAGATTTGGGAACAGCTTCTTTCCAACTGTGACAAGACTGCTGAATGGATCCTGACCCAGATCTGGGTCGTACCCTCCAAATATCCGGACCTGCCTCTCGGTTTTTTTTGCACTACCTTACTTTCCCTTTTCTATTTTCTATTTATGATTTATAATTTGAATTTTTAATATTTACTATCGATCTGTACTCCAGGGAGCGCGAAGTGTGGAATCAAATATCACTGTGATCATTGTACATTCTAGGATCAATTGTTTGGCAACAATGAAGTATAAAGTATTGATACCTAATCTTTACTAATTGTTGTCTTTTGGTCAGGAAGTTGAGGATATAGTTGCAGAAGGTGATGTTGAGTCCCAGATCTCGGAGTTTGGTAATGTTTGCTTGGAATTAGAGTACTGAAGGAATCTTCAATCAATAGACAATAGTTAGACATAGGTGTCTTTTTCTCACTGTTACCATCAGGTAGGAGGTCCATAAGTCTGAAGGTACACACTCAGTGATTCAAGAGCAGCTTCTTCCCCCCTGCCATCCGATTCTTAAATGGACATTGAACCCTTGGACACTACCTCACTTTTTAAAAAATGCAGTTCAAATCATTACACAGTGCACTGAAGTAATGGGCTACAAAAATTTAGCATCATCTACATCCATTTCTGATGAGTGTAATGCACTCTATGCATGCTTTGAACAGTATTTCTGACTTTTGCACGTTTTTTAATCTATTCAATATACATATACTGTAATTGATTTATTTTATTTTTTTTTTCTCTTCTATATTATGTATTGCATTAAACTGCTCTGGTAAGCTAACAAATTTCATGTCACAGGCCGCTGATAATAAACCTGATTCTGATTCTTTACTGTCCAGATGCTCCAGAGATGAGTGTACAACCAAGACAGCATCTATTGTAGACCTGTTTTGGCAGTTGATGAATTGCAGAGGGTTAAGGTTGCTGGGAGGCTGGAGTTAGTGGTCTTGTTAAAGCAGGTGGAAACCTCAGATAAGTTAAAAATATCTGCAAGTATCCTCGCTGGCTGATCTGCACAAGATCGAAGAACGCGACTATGCCCAGATGCTTTCCATGGGTTCACTCTCTGGATAACTAGTCCTATGTCCGTTTGGTGAGTGGTGACTGTGGGTTCGGGTGCATTGGAGGCTGTCGGAGTAGGTAGTAACGTACCAATCTCTTTCTGTTCAAAACATGCATAGAGTGCATTACACTCATCAGAAGTGGATGTAGATGACCCTTCTTGTTTTTTTTTCACTGTTTTTAATGGAGGTCGGGATTGAGGACGTGATTTTAAGTTTAACTCTGTTTGGTTTCAAGTTAGCCCATTGCTTTGCTTTGCTTTTAGTTAGTTGCACGGTGGGTTGTTTTTTTGGGTTTTTTTTTTCTTTTTTTCTATCGATATATATATAAAATTTAGTATACTATTATGTTATCTTGGTTTCTTATGTTTAAATTACATTGTTTGTAGTATTTTTTTTCGGTATTGATACCTTCTGTAATTTTATTATATTTTAACATTGTATTAATGTTTATATGGCTTACCTTTTGGTATACTTATTCAATAAAAAGATTTAAAAAGAAAGAAGTGGATGTAGATGATGCTAAATTTTTGTAGCCCATTACTTCAGTGCACTGTGTAATGATTTGAACTGCATGAACAGTATGCAAGACAAGTTTTTCATTGCACCTTGGTACAAGTGACAATAATAAACCAATCCCAATAAGCTTGGTAATGAGCCTAACAACATTGGTGTGAAGATACTGGAAAATGTTCTGAGACAGAAGATTCACAAACACTTGGAAAGGTAGAGACTGATCAGAGACAGCCAGTATTGCTTTGATAAGGGCTGATCCTGTCTAACCAATCTGACTGAATTTTTCAGAAGTGACAAAGCATATCAATAAGGGCAAGCAGTACATGTGATTTACTTTGACTTTAGTAAAGCCTTTGACAAGGTCCCACATTGAAGACTGGTTCTGAAATTTAGGGCCCAGGGCAAGCTAACAAATTGGATTCAAACTTGGCTTGGCAACAGGAGACAGGGTGTGGTGGTAGAGCCCTGTGAATAGTGGTGTCATACCAAGATCAATGCTGGCACCCTGGCTGTTATTAATATATGTGAATGCCCTGAATGTGGATCTGGGAGACAAAAGCAGTAAGTTTTGCAGATGACACAGGTTTGGCAGAGTTGTTGATAGAGTGGAAAGTAGTTTTTGGCTGCAGGTGTCAGTTTGTCGGTGAAACGAGCTGAAAAATAGCAGATGGAGTTTTAATCTAGAATAAATGTGAGGTAAATGGATTAGATTATGAAGACACACAGTCCTCTTTTATTGTCATTTAGTAATGCATGCATTAAGAAATGATACAATGTTCCTCCAGAATGATATCACGGAAACACAAGACAAACCAAGACTGAAAAACTGACAAAACCCACATAATTATAACATATAGTTACAACAGTGCAAAGCAATACTGTAATTTGATAAAGAACAGACCATGGGCACGGTAAAAAAAAGTCTCAAAGTCTCTCGAAAGTCCCATCATCTCACGCAGACGGTAGAAGGAAGAAAAACTCTCCCTGCCATGAGCTTCCAGCACCGCAAACTTACTGATGCAGCACCCTGGAAGCACCCGACCACAGCCGACTCTTGAGTCCGTCGGAAAACTTCGAGCCTCCGACCAGCCCTCCGACACCGAGCACCATCTCTGCCGAACGCTTCGACCCCGGCCCCGACAGGCAATAGGCAAAGCCAAGGATTTGGGGCCTTCCCCTCCAGAGATTCTTGATCGCACAGTAGCAGTGGCAGCGAAGCGGGCATTTCAGAAGTTTCTCCAGTTTCAGAAGGTCTATAGATCTTTGAAGATGAGAATAGAATGGAAAGCATATGGGGCACCCTCAGGGTGGAAGAGCAACACATTCAGTTATAAGGAGAGACTAGAGAAGCTAAGTCTGTTCTCCCTAGAGCAGAAGTGGTTAAGAGGGGATATAATCAATGTATATAAAATTATGATGGTGTACAGCTAGGGAAGACTGCAAGAACATTTTCACAATATCAGAGGTAGATAAAATTAAAACACAGAGGTTTAGGATAAAGAGGCAAGAGATTTAAAAGGACATAAAAGGGAAACTATCTCTTTCCAGAGAGTGGCAAGTACTTGGGATACACTTCCTGAAGGAATAGTTGAAGTAGGTTTGCTGGCATCGCTGAAGCATCCGGACGCTGTAGACAGACTGCTGAGTGATGGGATTAACATGGAAAGGTGCTCACTATGGCATGATACTATGATTCTAAGAGAAAAATAAATCAGTTGCAGGCATGTGAGGTGGTAAAGATAGTGAAAATCTGTGATAGAACAAGTCCATGGGATAAATAATTTTTGATGGATTAATAGCAACACAGAGAGTCATAATGAAAAGGAGTGTAAAATGTTAAAAAGCTTGGCCATTGAACTTCACTACTAGCTTGGCCTGTGCTAATGGAAAGAGGAAAGTGTAAGCATCATAGATAACACACACAAAATGCTGTTGGAACTCAGCAGGCCAGGCAGCATCTATGGAAAAGAGTGCAGTCAACATTTCGGGCTGAGACCCTTCATGACTAGAAAAAAGGATGAGGAGGCAGGGAAAGAAAAACTCTTTTTCACATCCGTAAAATGAACTTGTGTTCTGCAAAGCAGCCTCTGGTTTGCATTTTGCTTCTCTGATGTAGCAGAAATTACTTTGCCAACACTAAATGCAGTGCACCACCATGAAAAACAGGACAAGTGGTAAAAGTGAGGAGATAGGATGACAATAGATCATAGATTTTTCAGGAAGGCAGCATAGGGACCCATCGAAGTGTTTCTTCTTTGCAGTTGGCCACCTTTGGGTGGTACGGTAGTGTAGTGGTTAGCACAACACTTTACAGTACCAGTGACCCGGGTTCATTTCCTGCTGCTGTAAGGAGTTTGTACATTCTCCCCGTGACCACGAGTTTCTTTAGGTGCTCCAGGTTCCTCCCATAGTCCAAAGATTTACCGGTTGACAGGTTAATTGGTCATTGTAAATTGTCCCATGATTAGGCCAGGGTTAAATTGAGGGTTGCTGGGTGGCACAGCTTGAAGGGCCTGTATCTCTAAATAAAGTTTCAAAAATATCCTCGACAATAAATTGTGTGAATTGCAACAATAGTATATTATGATATTAAAAAAATCCAATACTGAATATGCATAGTCAGACAGTAGGATATACAGAACTTTAATATCATTCTAAATTTATTCTATAATGAAATATAGAGCATGAAAAGTTCTATTAAAGTAGGGAACTAGTCCTAACATTTAAACAAAACAAATATAGCCACTGCTTAACGTTACATGGTTATTAAAGATGTCCAATGTAGCATCTAATAATCTTTCAATCAACTTATGGTGTTAAACATTCTGAAATGTTTACTATTGATCTAATGGCAAATTGCTTTTCCCTTAGGGTTGAATATTGCTTTAAGAGTATTGTTAGTGTTATACTGAATTCTCAAACTTCAGATCACTGCTTACCTGTGTGATTTGCAACTCACACCTGCTCTGTTGTAATCTACATTGTGCGATACCTCCAGTCATGCCTTTATTATTTTCTCTTCTAAGTGTCCACCACTGGCAATTGCAATCCAACCAAGCTGATACTGAGTTTTTACAATTTTCTCCATTGAATGTTATATTTTTGGAATTTCCCCGAAGCACTTCACATCTAGTTCTGGGATGTCATTTTGCTGACACAGCTAAAACTGCAAACAGAATGGAGATATTAGGTTCAACATTGCAAAGATGTGAAAATGAGCCTAGAAATATTGTGTATTTCTCACTATTAAAGAAAATGGCGTTTCATTAAGGGTCACAGGCGAGTGGGTACGTTTTACATATTTTATCCCAAGCCTGCTGCAAGTACAAACAAGTAAATTCTAAACAGAATGGTCCTATCAGAAAGGCAGATAAACATCTTGTTGATCTGTTAACCAGAGCCAAGAGTTTGCCACTGTTTTAATGCTTTGGGAATAAAATAAACTTTTTAGTACTAAGATAAGTAACAGACCCCATATAAGACCTGCAGATTTTGCCAGAGCTGATTTATCTTTTCAAAACTTAGATATATCCTGTTTGCTGTGAGTGGTAATAGTACTGTGCAAAAGTCTTTGGCACCCTAGATATTTTATATAAATTTTGTTTTGGATGTTTATTTTTTGTCTTTTGCATTAGTGTGCCCGTAGAAAAGAGCAAATTTTAGATTTCCAAACATACATTTTCCAAAAAATTAAAATGTAGAGACATTTTTTATACTTTGTTAAAGAAAATATCATATTAAGTAATGGACCACTTTTTAAATGAAAATGATTACTTTGTAGGTATACAGCCCAGTGCATGATTGAACAAAGATAACAAACAGATGCTAATCATCAATGCCATTATGCATTGAATGAGCTAAACTGACTAACTGAATCAGAAACGGGTGTAGAAGGAATCAAACTGGGCAGAGGACAACCAAACTAAAAGGTGAGTATGTAGTAAATGTGACAGTTTAACCTTGAAATCATCAATTCTTACACCATGGCAAGTGTGAGCATAGCAACAAGACACAAGGTGGTCATTTTGCATCAGCAAGATCTCACCCAAGCAGAAATTTCATGGCTGACAGGTGTTTCAAGATGAGCTGTCCAAGCTCTTCTGAGGAAGCACGAAAAAAACAGGCGAGGTTGAAGATCAGAAAGGTAGTAGCCACAGAAACTAAGCGTAGCAGACTAGCAATATATGAAACTGACATCTCTTCTAAATCAGAAGTCATCCAGCAACGCCATCAGCTCTGAACTCACAGAGATCACTGGAAGCCAAGTACAGTTCTTAGAAGTCTTGTCAGAAGTGGTCTTCATGAAAGAGTTGTTGCTGAAAAGCCATTCCTCTTAAGTGGAAACAAAGCCAAGAGACTCACCTATGCACAAAAACACAAAGACTGGGGTGTTGGACAATCGCAGCAAGTGCTCTGGACTGACGAGTCAAAATTTGAAATTCGTGGATCAAACAGGAGGCAGTTTGTCCGTAGAAGAGCTGGAGACTGCTACATGGATGAGCAGCTGCAGCTAACCAAGGTGGTGTTTTCCCAGGTTTGAGACTGCATTTCTTCAAATGGAGTTGGTGATCTGGTCATCAGGTCAGAATTAATAGAATCCTCAATACAGAGAAGTACAAGCAGATTCTCATCCACCATACAATTCAATCAGGTCCCAACTACATTCTGCAGCAGGACAATGAACCCTAACACAAGACTAAGGTCATAAAGACCTATATTCAATGAAAAAAACAAGGAGTTCTGCCACAGATGATATGGCTTCCACAGAGCCCTGATCTCGACATCCTTGAGGCTGTCCGGGATTATCTGGAGACAAGCAAATGAGACAGCCAAAGTCTGCAGAGGAACAGTGGCAAGTTTTTCAAGATGCTTGGAACAACCTACCAGCTGATTTTCTTATAAAACTGCTGACAGTGTACTCAAGAGATCTGATGCAGTTTTAAAGGCAAAGGGTGATCACATCAAATATTGACTTGATTTAATTTTTATTATTCCCTGCTCTTTACAATTTTTTTGATATTTAGAAACTTTTCACATTATTTTTGAATTCATCTTAACTTTACTGAGTGTGTTTTTTTTACATGTGCCTAAAACTTTTGCACAGTACGGTGTATACATGGACATCTTTCTGTCATTAGATAGGCATCATTCAACTTTGCCACAATGACTTTTCAGGTTATTAGAGAAGGTTTGACTTTAGTTCATAGGTCTTCTACAAGACAAAATGTCACAATTAAAAGTGGATGATGTAAAGAGCTTTCTAAAAGATATGAACACGTACATGGTTGAAAACATGGAAAAATATCAGAAAAAAGAGGTATCCAATTCAGTGTACAAATTAGAAAAGAAAGATGAAATTTTGAAAAAGCAATGATTAAGAAATGCTACTGTTCAAATGAACCTGGGTGTCTTATAACATGCCTCAAAGCCAATGATCAAGTGCAGCTAACAGGTATGAATTGGCAAACGATATAGCAGCCTTTACCATGAGATTGAAGTCTTACTGTAATCGTATGGAAATTCAGAATGCCCACACCAGAATTTTTAGTCTTTGACTGTTTCAAAAACAATGAATATACTTACCACGGGGTGTACTGAAGAACTATCTGACCAGTTGGTGCAGTGACTGATCTGCCTTGTGAAGAGAGATGGGATAGTCTCAGCCTGGATTCATAGAACATAGAATAGTACAGCACAGTACAGGCCCTTCAACCCACAATGCTGTGCCAACCCTCAAACCCTGCCTCCCATTTAACCCCCCACCTTAAATTCCTCCATATACCTGTCTAGTAGTCTCTTAAACTTCACTAGTGTATCTGCTTCCACCACTGACTCAGGCAGTGCATTCCACGCACCAACCACTCTCTGAGTTAAAAAACCTTCCTCTAATATCCCCCTTGAACTTCCCACCCCTTACCTTAAAGCCATGTCCTCTTGTATTGAGCAGTAGTGCCCTGGGGAAGAGGCGCTGGCTATCCACTAACAATTCCTCTTATTATCTTGTACACCTCTATCATGTCTCCTCTCATCCTCCTTCTCTCCAAAGAGTAAAGCCCTAGTTCCTTTAATCTTTAATCATAATGCATACTCTCGAAGCCAGGCAGCGTCCTGGTAAATCTCCTCTGTACCCTTTCCAATGCTTCCACATCCTTCCTATAGTGAGGCAACCAGAATTGGACACAGTACTCCAAGTGTGGCCTAACCAGAGTTTTATAGAGCTGTATCATTACATCGCGACTCTTAAACTCTGTCCCTCGACTTAAGAAAGCTAACACCCCATAAGCTTTCTTAACTACCCTACCCACCTGTGAGGCAACTTTCAGGGATCTGTGGACATGTACCCCCAGATCCCTCTGCTCCTCCACACTACCAAGTATCCTACCATTTACTTTGTACTCTACCTTGGAGTTTGTTCTTCTATTAAGAATAAATTGGACAGATACATGGATGGGAGGTGTATGGAGGGATATGGTCCGTGTGCAGGTCAGTGGGACTAAGCAGAAAATGGTTTGGCACAGCCAAGAAGGGCCAAAAGGCCTGTTTCTGTGCTGTATTTTTTCTATGGTTTCAAGGTGTACCACCTCACACTTCTCCAGGTTGAACTCCATCTGCCACTTCTGCATCCTATCAATCTCTCTCTGCAATCTTTGACAATCCTCTACACTATCTACAACACCACCAATCTTTGTGTCATCTGCAAACTTACCAACCCACCCTTCTAACCTCACATCCAGGTCGTTAATAAAAATCACGAAAAGTAGAGGTCCCAGAACAGATCCTTGTGGGACACCACTAGTCACAATCCTCCAATCTGAATATATTCCCTCCACTCCGACCCTCTGCCTTCTGCAGGCAAGCCAATTCTGAATCCACCTGGCCAAACTTCCCTGGATCCCATGCCTTCTGACTTTCTGAATAAGCCTACCATGTGGAACCTTGTCAAATGCCTTACTAAAATCCATATAGATCACATCCACTGCACTACCCTCATCTATATGCCTGGTCACCTCCTCAAAGAACTCTATCAGGCTTGTTAGACATGATCCGCCCTTCACAAAGCCATGCTGACTGTCCCTGATCAGTTTAAATGAGATCTCATTTGAAACTTAAACAATTTTTACCCGGTGTATGTTTCCTTGGCTGATGGATTTAGAGACAGGATTCAGTCTCAGAACTGATATACTGTAACTGGAGAAGTTTCTTTCATGCAGATGGTGACAAGACTTTAGCATTCTCTACCCCAGAGTACTGTGGGAGCTGTTGTTGAATTTTTCAAATCAAACAACACTAGATTGTTAGGTGCTGAAGAAATCAAGGTTCACGTGAACAGTGTAGATAAAGGATACAGAGGTTAGTGATTAGCCGTGATGTTGATGAAACCATAGACCAGACTTCTTCATCCTAATGTTCTTAAGACTGCCTTAATAAATTCAGCTCAACTGTGACAATAAACTCAAAAACCCAATGTCTTACATTTAATTGAAATGTGTGTTGATTAGTTTCCCATCCCTCAGAGTAGAACGGTTACACGAGTAAAGTGGCACAGAAATACTTTAATTGTTTCAATCACCATTTACAGAAACTATTTAAAATTACATTATTGAATGTCTAGCCTATGTCTTGCATGAATTTCTTCATAACCAGCGCAAACAAACATTGTAGATTTATATTATTCCAGCTAGTGAAATATAATTATCTCCAAACTGTACACAGAAAGAAATGCATTGCACTGTGGGTAAACAGCACACTCATGCAATTTATGTTTGGTACATTTTTTTCCAGTTAAATGTAACCACCATCTCTTGGTCACAATTAAAACCAAGCTGAATTAAAAGCAATGCAGCAATTTAATATACACAGCCTTTCTGCAATGTCTTTTTATATGAACATCACAAACAGACACTCTAATTCACATTCTTGATTTTACAAATTTAAGGTTAAAACAGAAATATTGTGGCTTCTTTATTAACACAAATTACTTAACTGCTTATTGCAAAGTAAAAGTCATTTTTACCACAACACAACAGAAGATATCTCCAATTTAAAAGAAACATCACATGATATAATAGCGTCCTACGGCAATTTCGAAAGTCATGTATTATGCTGTAGTCTTGCTTTCTTCTGGTCGGAAGGCACAGGAATATGCTGGTGACTTTTTAAAATCAGTCAAGAATCCAGGCAATAAAAGTAGTCTGAATGGATCCCACATAATTAAATACATAAATGGTTCAACTTCATTATTTTGACACCAATGTGAAATTTACATTATATCTAAATTAAAGATAGTGCTTCAGTGTATAATACAAGATTTTACTATTCAAAGTCTAATTACAGAATAAAGAGAATAAACTGCCCATACAGAAGAAAATACTGAATACAGCAAAGAACAAATACATTGACACCAACACAGTTATCTTTGCACCCTGCATACAAGAAATAGCAACATACACACAAAAATATTAAGTGCAAATATCTTTGGAAGTTAGAACAAAATAATTACTAAAACAAACATGTTTTTAAAAAAGGCAGATAATTTACTTCAAGTACAAGATATGTGACTCATAAGAAGTCAGTTTAGTGTTTATGAACTTTAATCAATTCATTTCTTCCGCTGGAATACGTTCGCCAACATTGCACCTGAAGTGGAGAGCTGACCCATTTTGTTCAAGAATCTCGTCTTTGTATCTTCACTTACAAGACTTGCAGCAATAGACATAGAACTTAAAACAATAAAAACAATTTGTGACTAAGATGAAGTGTCATGTTTAATTTAGCTCTCAAATATGCAAGATGTCAGTAATCATTAAAAGGTAAAGGAACAGTTCAAATAAATTTACAGTCAATTATTTTTAAAATGCAGAGAAACATGAGGTTTAAGAAATAGGAGCAGAATTAAGCTATTTGGCCCATCGAGTCTGCTCCATTTCATCAGAGCTGATCCAATTTTCCTCTCAGCCCGTCTCTTGCCATCACCCTGTATCCCTTCCTGCACTAACCAATTAAGAATCTATCAACCTCTGCCTTAACTATACATAAAGACTTGGCCTCCACAGATTCACCACAAATGGCACCCTCTACTCACCACCCCCCACAATCCAAGATGGGTTGCTCAGATTTTTATTGCTGTAAAATAATGTTGTACATTTATGCATAAATTGTAAATTTATATTATGATACATCTTTAAATATGCAATATTAGAGTGAGAAGGGTAGATGAATTTACGCTTTGGGTGCAATTCAGGAAATCACACACAAATTGCCCTGGTTAGACGATAGCCCAAAATTAAAACGAAATAGCAAAACCCTCTGTAGTGTCAAGCAGTCAACAAAACTGTGTCTTAAACATCACACATCAAAGTTGCTTGAATTTCCAGCATCTGCAGAATTCCTGTTGTTTGTGTCTTAAACATTATATTTTCAATGTGGATTTTAGACTAATTAATCCTGGTGAAAATGAGAATCACCAAAAAATAGTTATTCTTGTGTTTGTGAGCAACCTGGCTTTAAATCATTGAAAATGACAGAAAAGTGTACTTTTCTACCCATGCAGGTTTATTCACAGGCTAATATTTCCAATGATTACAAATGTGAAAGGAGTACATATTTGGACAAGAGAATCAACAACTGAACAAACTCTTCGTAAGGCTGGGAGTAGGAATCAACAGAAACTGGCCATTTGCAAATATTGGCAGATTTATGGGCAGAGATGCTTCAGGCAAAATAATTTTTAGAGCACTCAAGAGGCAAAAGAAATTAGACACAATTATAACAAGATCTCAGAAATCCCTGATCTTTTGCAGAGGCATGGCTGTTTTCAACTGGATTGTAATGCAGGCAAAAGAAAATCATTATAGCCTTTATCTGCTTTTTTAACTTGGTAGTCACTCAGGTAAAGATTATAAAATAGGCTGTTGATTTTTAGAGTGAAATTTCTGACTTTAAACTCTGTCCCCAAATCAAACATTCAAACTGACTTCTGCAGTTTACAGTAGGAATATTCCAAGTAAAGCACTTTTGATTTAACATACTGAAAATCAAAAGCTTAAGACAAACACATGAATGTTGAAATACTATAGAGTGTGTTGGAACAACACACAAGGTGAGGCATCAGTCATGTAGAGAGAGAAAAGAGTGGAGGCTTTAGACTGATGACCTTATGGCTGATGAAGTGTTTTTGATCAGAAACATTAACTTTCTCCACAATTCCTCTAACCTGAGACTTCCCGGCATTGCTTTATTTCAGATTTCCAGTATCTGCTGTTTTTCTATAAAGATGTTGATCTTTCTTTGTCTAATATTTCTCTGCTGATATTAATATAGAGAGAGAGCAAAAATACCTTTTGAGGTGAGCAAGCTTGACCATTCAGTGAGATCATGACTCAGCTGGTACCTCAAGTCCACATTCCCACAAAATCTCTCGTCCTTGGGTTAATGTTGTGCTCAGCAGTGCCAGCTTAAAATATAGTCAATGACCGACCAGAGTTCTCAGAATATTTCGAAGATTTACAACCTTCTACACAAAGAAATTTCTCAATCGTCCCCAGGTGACTAGCTCTATACCCTGGCATGTAAGTACCCTAGTTTTATAGATTGTTTCCTCCTGAACTCCAATGAGTTGCAGGCTTATCTTGCTCATTCTCTCTATACAGGCCCACAAAAAGGAATCAAGTTTATTTATTTAGAAAAACAGCACAGTAACAGGCCCATCTGGCCCAATGAACCTATGCCACACGATAACACCCAATTGACCTACTAACTCATACATCTTTTGAAATGTGGGAGGAAACCACAGAAAATCCATGCAGTCATGAGGAGAACATACAAACTCCTTTAGACAGCTGAGGAACTGAATCCAGGTCACTGGCGCTGTAATAGCATTACGCCAGCTGCTCTGCCCCCTACTGAAGTTATTGAATGTAATAAACCCAAGCCTAAATGATAAGCCTGAATACAGCTATAATATGAGTTGTGAATGTGCCCAGTTAAAAGACAAGCTTTTAAAGTGACAGACTTAAGATGATCTCTCATTTTTCTTTTTCCATCCAGTTCTTGTTTAGAGGATGAAATATGTCAAAATGCAAGTTGTTTGCCTCACAATCACAACATAATCAATGCATGTAATTTAATAAGTTACCTCGGAGGTTCCTGGACAGTCCTGTTCTCCACCTTCAATTCACATTCCTTAATCATAGAGTTCAGAATAACCTGAAATGATATACAGTGAATAGGCATCTGTTATATCCTTGCAAGTGGTATATGATTGCAATGAAATACTTAATTTCAGCTGAAATAACTTTTTATTCTCCAGTACACTAATAATTTTAATTTGTGGCAGACCTATTAACTCAGTGATGGGAATTAACTGTATACCCCTGTGTAAGTCTATTTCTTTCATTCCAATGAGACCTGGAAATCGTTCTAATCCATGACAGTATATTCTACTTAGCAATGCCCCCCCCCACCGCCCTCCACAAGCTCTATCTCACCTAGCCCATCAAGATTTTCCACAGCTGTGCCAGGTCATAGGCTGGGAAAACTGCTTGCTGAGCCCCAGTCTGGGTTAAGCCCGGCACAACCACAGTAGCTCCCTTTCAAATGAATAGGATTAACCAGTTCCTGGGAGAAAGGTTAAATAGTTATGTTAGATATAAGCATTAAGCAGCAGAATAGCAAGAATGTACACTGGTGAAGGCTTTGAATGAAAATATTAGTTGAAGAAACTACTCCACAATTGATATATAACAATGGCAGCATCTACATATGCAAAATTACACAGGTATACCTTGCCCACAGGAGGCAGTCAAAATCCAATTCATCAAATTATTGCCCCACCTGTACCTTTATATTCACTCACTTCTTGAAAAGTTTGGATAAAATCTGCATTAGACAGTTTGAGATGGTGTGATCATCAGAAATGGGGTCAAGCTTATTTATGGACTAGAGGGAAATTTACTCTTCCTTTTGCTCAGTTTGTACTTTAAGAGAGAAGACACAGAGATTAGATCCAGGAGGAAGAAAACTCACTAGTAAAATCCTTCCAGTACTAAACATTCCATCAAAACTCAAATGTTACACAAGTTAGCACGTCTCAAGTTCTATTCAAAGAAAACTGGAGATCTCCAAGTTTCACAGTTACAAACCTCATGCTCTGGTGAAAGGTGTTCCATATCTATTCGCAAACACTTTAAGCCAGGTAGGAAATGATTCACCATTAGTTCCTCTGAAATAACTGGAGATAAAACTATTAAGGAATATTCACCATCGAGTTCAAAACGTTTTAACCAAATGCTGATCATTTTATAATTCAGAGAGCAACTTGGGAAGTTTAGCACTATGACAGCAGTTAGCCAAGCACTAGTTCTGATAAGAATGTATTAAAAGTACATCAGTACATTGTATTGGTAGCTGTATATATCCCACCCCCACTAATGCCAATGAGGCACTGCTTGAACTCTACAGTGCCGGTGACTTGCAAACCGAACACCCCAATGGTATATTCATTATCACAGGCGATTTTAACCATGTGAACCTAAAGACAGTCCTGTCTAAATTCCACCAGCATGCTGATTTTACTACCAGAGGTGAAAATACACTAGACCTGGTTTACACTAACATACCAGGTGCTTATAAAGTAGTCCCTCAAACCCACATTGGACTCTCTGATCACTTATCTGTAATGTTAATTCCAGCATACAAACCAGTGATCAAATGGGTCAAACCCGTTTTCTAAAGGTGGTGAAAAACCTGGACTGAGGGTGCAATCTCTGCACTGCAGCATTCCTTTGATAATACGAACTGGAGAATGTTCAGGGAGGCTGCTACCTATAGCAACCATGTTAACGTTGAGGAAGATGTGGATTCTGTGACCAGCTCCATAAAGAAGTGTACTGAGGATGTTACCATCACAAAACACATCCGGGTGAGGGTGAGGGCGAGTCAGAAGCCATGGCTTACTGCAGAGGTCTGTACCAAGTTGAGGGATTGTGATGCTCCTTTTAGATCAGGAGATGTGACAGCTCTCAGGGAAGCAAGAACTGTGCTTTCCCGCTCCATCAGGAAGGCAAAATGGGAGCATTCTCAGAGAATTTCCAGTCACTTCTGTGATACCAGAGACAAGAGGTGCATGTGGCAGGGAATTCAGAGGATTACAGACTACAAGTTTACCCTGTGCATCAATGACCAGGATGCTTCACTCACTGAGAGGCTGAATGTCTTCTATGCCCAGTTTGATATGCAGGATAAAGTGCTGGCGAGGAGGGCACCTCTCCCCAGAGGGGAGCAGACACTCGATCAGGCCGAAGCAGAGGTGTGGAAGACCCTGGCTAGAGTCAACCCACACAAAGCTGTGGGGTCAGATAATATACCAGGTCAGGTTCTGAAAGACTGCACAGCCCAGCTGACAAAGGTCCTGACAGATATATTTAACATCTCTCAGGAACAATCCATTGTCTCCTCAGTTTTCAAGGTGGCAACCATCATTCAGGTGCCAAAGGAGGCAACAGTGACCTACCTAAATGACTATCATCCGGTGGCATTAACATCAACCATTATGAAATGCTTTGTGAGGCTGGTCATGGAGCACATTAAAGCCTTTCTCCCGGATACGCTGGACCCTTTCCAGTTCGCTTATCATTCAAATCAATTCACTGCTGATGCAATAGCCTCTACCTCCACTATGTCCCGTCCCACCTGGAAAATTGGTTCTCATATGCCAGACTGCTGTTTATAGACTTCAGTTCAACATTCAACACCATCGTACGCCAGAAAATGGTGGGGAACCTGTCCTTGCAGGGTCGCAACACCTCCCTCTGCAATTGGATACTGGACTTATTAAGATTAAGGCCACAGTCAGTCTGTGTGGGCAGCGACATCTCTAGTCCCATCACCCTGAGCACGAGGGCTCCCCGAGGCTGTGTGCTCAGCCTGCCACTGTTCACACTGCTGACGTATGACTGTGTTGCAGGATCAAGCTCAAATCCTGTCATCAAGTTTGCGAATGACACAACGGTGGTTGGTCTTATCAAGAACTGTGATGAGGTGGAGTATAGAGAGGAAGTGGAGAGGCTGGTGGGGGTATTGGTGTAAGAAGAACAACCTATGCTTGAATGTGGAAAAGACAAAGGAAATCATTGTGGACTTCAGGAAGGTGCAGACAAACCATCTCCTCTGCAAATAATGGCTCCTCCATAGAGAGAATTAAGTGCACCAAGTTCCTGGGAGTTCACATTACAGGTGACCTCACCTGGTCCCTTAATATCACCTCCATGAACAAGGCGGCACAGCATCAGCTCCACTTCCTAAGAAGATTTAGGCAAGCAAGGCTTCCACTCCCCATCTTAAATGCGTTTTACAGTAGCACCATTAAGGACAAGTCGCATCTCCATCTGGTATTGCAGCAGTGAAGTATTGGACCAAAAGACCCTATAAAGGACTGTGAGAATAGCTGAGAGGATCATAGGGGTCTCACTACCATCCATCAGGGACATTTATCAGGAGCGATGAATACACAGGGCCCTTAGTATTATTAAGGATCCCACTTATCCATCCAG